>NW_025333833.1:0-2877500 GCF_019186645.2 Phyllostomus hastatus | reverse complement strand
CTGCGGGGAGCTGTCACTGATGCTGTTTGAGGCTGCAACACCCGAGGGTGGGACTGGAAGGAGGTCGCCTGGGAGCTGCCGGCAGTGCCCACCGCTTGCTCCCGGGGTCCACCCCTCACTCACGCGCCTGCCCGCTGCCGCCAGACGCCCGGCTCTGCTCCTCCCTGCTTTCCGCGCTCTGCGCCTGCCTCTCACGGTTGCCACCGAGCCCACGACCGCAGGGGCAGGGACTCCGGCGGGGGGGGGGTGGGGCAGATTTCAGGTGGCCAGCCCCTGGAAAACCGCGGCGGCATCGGGGCAGGGGTGGGGGAAGAGCACAGAGCCCACGACGGGGCCCAGCACACCGGTGGGACGGAGGTGTGGCGGAGAAAGGACAGGCTCGGCTGGGATCTCTGAGCTCTCTGGCGCTGGCCGGGGGCCCCCGGGGACTCACACTCGTCCTCTCCGGGACTCGGCTTTCGCGTTCACGAAGGCCCCCAGATCCCAGCGGCTCGGGGAGCCCGGCTCCCCGGTGGGGGAAGATCGCCGTGGTGGTTCACGGGCACCGGGGAGTGAGTGGGGCCGTGAGCAGAACCGTCGGGCCCCGGGCTGGGGGTTCTCGAAGGAGAGTGTGCTGGCATTTTCGCTGCAGCTCAGGTAACTGCCAGCTGGAAAGCCGAAACTAATCCCACAGGCCGCGCCTGAGGGTGTGATGGCCTTAGTGGGAGTCGTGTCACCGCCGTGCCTGTGTGCGGGAGTGTTTCGGGGACGCTTTCCCACCGACCCAGAGGCACCTCTGTACGACCCCCGCAGCCATCCTCCCGAATCTCCCACTGACCTTGACCCTAACCTCCTTCGCCACCTCCCCCGGTGCCCCATCCCCCCGTCGTCCTGACAAGGGCGGAAACACAGTCGGAGAGAACAGTGTCTCTTGCTCCCTGACCCGGTCACAGCCGTGGGGGTCGGACAAGAGGCATCCGGCTGCTGCTTCCCGGGGGGCTCTGGCGGAGTCTTTCTGGGGGGGCCCTCCTTCCCCACCGGCAGGCGCACTGCGGGCCGGGGCCGCCAGACGCAGAAGGCCGAGCTCAGGGCCAGAGACCCGGTGGCACAAACAGTCCCCAGTCGGGCCGGAGGGAGGAGATTTGGAAGAGCCGGCATTAATCCCCGAGCTCATTCCTCCCACGGGGAGGGGACCAGGTGCGGCCGCGAGAACCGGTCCAGCAGGAATTTTCGGGGAGGCTGGCGCGGCCTCTGGGGCTGCACGCTTGACCGGGACAGGCCTGGTTTCCATGGCCTGCCGCCCACTCCGTGCCTGTCCTGAGCGTGGGGAGGCCCCGGCCCGGCGTCCTGGCCCCCTCGCCTCTGTGGGGGGCAGGGGCTCCGCTGGCCTGAGCGGGGAGGGCACCCAGTTTGGAGGACCTCTGCCTCCCACTGCCTTGTTTCGGCCCTGAAGGGACTTAGAGAAAATCAGTGGAATCCGCCCTTGAAAAGCAGCTACCGCTCACTGATGGACACAGCTTCCTTCTGGAGCTACTGGCAACGCAGGGAGGGAAACTCTGTGGTCGTGGGATGGCAGGTTCGGGCCCCAGTCGGGGTGTGTACGAGAGGCAACCGTCTGAGGTCTCTCTCTCACATGGAGGTGTTTCTCCCTCCCTCTCTTCCTCCCTTCCCACCTCTCTAAAATCAACAAACACGTCCTCGGGTCAGGATGAAAAAAAAAGGACACGGTTGCTGACTTCAAGATCTCATGAGCCGGCTGAACTGAAGAACACGTCCAAGTAACTTCGGTGCAACTCTGGGATGAGTGCTGAACGTCTGTTTACAAACACCCGTCATGGGAGAAAGGAGACTTTCTTTCTCTGTAAACACGAGAAGACCGCCCTGGCTGGCGTAGCTCAGTGGATTGACCGAAGGCTTGTGAACCAAAGTGTCACAGGTTCGATTCCCAGTCAGGGTACATTCCTGGGTTGCAGGCCACGGCCCCCAGCAACTACACATTGATGTTTCTCTCTCTCTCTATCTCTTCCTCCCTTCCCTCTCTAAAAATAAATAAATAAAATCTTAAAAAAAAAAAAAAACCCGAGAAGACTGAAAGCCCCGAGGCTGGAGTGGGCCCGGCAGGACAGGGGGCAGTCTGGCCGATCAGGAGGGGAGGGGATTAGTGAGGGGGGAAGGGGGGGGTACGGTTTGTGTGGGAGCTGAAACGTGAACCAGGGCCCAGCGCAGAAGGGCGAGGGCCGCGGTCTGAGGAAGGCCCTGGATGGGTGGGGGGATGGGGCCGCACGGTCGGACACCAGCCTGCGGAAGGCTGGGCCTCGGGGGTCGGAGCGCGTCCTGCGGGCAGCGGGGCGTCTGCAGGTGCGTGTTCCAGCGGGTCGGACGCTCTGAGCTGAGTTTGAGGAGGAGAGTCCTGGTGGTTGTGTGCGGGCTGGGGGTGGGGCTGGGTGCGCCGGGCAGCAGCAGGGAGACCGGCCTGGGGAAGGCCACAGGGACAGGGACGGAGCGGGTGGCCCAGGGGACTGGCGGCCAGCCACCAGCCCCACCCATCTCACGTTTCTGATGTCCAGCCAACCGTGCAGCCACGGGCCTGTTGGTGAAAGACTTGCGCTGACGCAGGCTTGGAGATCATCTAATCCTCGGTTTATTTTGCAGGTGAACTCGGACTCCAAGAGGTCGAGTTCCAAATCATGCTGTGTTTCAGCAAAGGGCTCAACTCTTCACGTTAACTCGTCATATAACCTGGAAAAGGGGTGTCCAACTCAACACGGCTTCCTTAAGTGCTCCGTAAACAGGCCAGCGGGAGCAGGGACAGGTGGACACGGGCTCCCGAGTGGGTTCCCAGCAGGTGCTCAGTGGGGTGGCGGGGACGCCCTCTCCCGGCACAGACACGGCCCAGGCTGACACTCGGACGTGAGAAGGAACACGACCCGCCCCCCCACTCACTTCCCTTCCCTTCACAGGGCCCGCTCTCCGTTGTCCGACTCTGTGCTTCTTTGTCCCGTCAAACTCCACGAGGCAAAACCTGGTCCTCCCTGTCCTGTGGCCCAGTTAATGCCAGACATCGGTCCCAGGGGGACCCAGCCGAGGAAACTGGGTGGAAAAACCAAGACAAGGCCTTACAGGTGACCTGTCCAGCAGGCTGGGGACATTGAACTTGACGGTGTCTAAGGAAGCTTCCAGAAGCCGACCTCTACGCTGCTGTGATGCTCGGGCCGACCATCACTCTGTCACCCCACCTTCTCAGCCCTGGGCCCGGCTCACCCGCCCTCCCCCTGCACACAGGGCTGGCGGTGGCCAGGGCAGGAGCGCGCTGGGTCAGACCGGTTCCAGCCGTCCCAGGAGGGCTCTGCCGCGTAGTTTCAGTCCCGACACGTGAGATTCCAGGCCCAGCTCGGGCAGGTGTGGGGGTAACACAGGGGCAGCGGCCAAGCCAGCAGCTTCCGCTTGGGGCAGACCATGGAGACAGGGACATTTCGGCTCTTGGCAAAGGTAGATAAGGAAAAAAATCTCCTATCTACGTTTCTAGCCCAAGGAGAACACAAAATCCGGAGGCAGAGAGACCCAGAAAGAATGCAAATTCTATGAGGCTCCCAGCTCCGTGGTGGGGCCTTTAAGAGGCTGCCTGGTCAGCACAGAAGCTCGGAGATGCCCGGCAGGTGGGACACAGGTGGCCGAGCACTCGGCAGGTACCAGGCACGGTGCTAAGTGTCTCCCCCTTGGTCCCCCATTATTCCATCTTTCCCGGCTGCTTTACAGGGGTGTCATTGACAAAATTATAAGATAGTAAAGCATAGAGTGTAACAGTGTGGTTTCCATGCGCACCACGAAAGGATGCCCCGCTTGAGCTAATTAACATGTCCATCACCCTTCTTTCCCCTTGGTGGGAACACTTAGGTTCCGCCCTTGGCGCATGTCAGTTAGGCAGCGCAGTGCTCTCAGCTGTAGCCACCGCGCTGGCCGTTAAATCCTCTGCCAGTTTCTTAGTCTCCGCAGCAAGCCCTTTAGGGAGGTTTTGTTAATGTTCCCATTTAACAGGCAAGAAAACCGAGGCTTAGAGACATCGAGGACATATTGCGAAGGTGTAAACGGCCGAGACGGGGGTTGACGCCAGGCCGGCTGACCTCAGAGCCCGCGTCTCCAGCGGCCCCGGACCGCGCACCGTCCGGCGGAATGAAGGAAGGAAGGAAGGAGGGTGAAACGTTCTGCTCTTCAACCACGCCTGTGTCGCGCACAGCGGGCGATGGGGCAGGACCCCGAAGGCCTGCCAAGCACAGTGACTCTCCACTACTGACGGCGTCTGTGTTTTCCGGTTCCCCTGTGTGCTCAGCGGCGTCTGCAACTCCAAAACCCACCCTCACGCTGCTCTTGTGGTCGTTCCCGAGCACACGGACAGCAGAGAGGGAAACCGAGTCACCGACACGCACACTCCCGGCTCAGGGCACCTGAGGCCACACTCGGGTGTCAGATTTCGCACTGTGAGTGTGTCCTTTTTACAGCCCCCGGAGTGCCAAGTTCTTCGCATTTTTGTGTGTTTCTGCTGGTGATCCCCCTGTTTAAACGGCTCCCGGGGCACTCGGGACAGTGGGAAAGCGCCGTCCCACGACCCTGACCCCGAGACGACGGTGACGCCCCCGTGTGGGCAGGCTTCACGCAGACAGTAGTGACGGTGCTGCTGGCCGTGAGCCCCGTGGGAACCGGTCGACAGCACGGGTGTAAAGAGGGGCCTCCAACAGGAAGCACCCCGAAAGCGAGGGCGGGTGATGACCGCCGGGCGACAGTGCTGTGAGTGGAGGCTCTCGGGACGCCGACCCCGAACCTGCTTCCCTCCGCAGCCGTGGGCCAGCGGCCGGTGCCTCGGGCCTGTGGGGACTTCAGCGGACGCAGCTAAGGGGACCGACGACGAGAACCAGCCGTGTTCGTCTCCCCGGGCCAGGATGCGTTCGACCACTGTGCGCCGGGCGTCGGGCGTTGTCCGGGGCGTGAGGGGCACGGGGATGACGGGGACGGGCCCAGACTTCTCCCGGGGCGTGTTATCACTCACGGGGACCGCGGGCTCTAGGGGACGCGTGACAACAGCGACGGGCGTGACCAGAGGGAACATGGGGCGTGCTGTGGGGACACAACGGAAGACCCTAATCTCCGGGTAAGAACGGGGGTCCCCACCACGTCCCCCACGGTGCTGTTGGCCTCCCCAGGTGCCACAGGGCCCGTCTGCGGTCTGTGTTTTGGAAACCTCTGCTGTCCCCAATGTGTGTGTGTCCCTGGTGTGTGTGTGTGTGTCCCTGGGGTGTGTGTGTGTGTGTGTGTGTGTGTCCCTGGGGTGTGTGTGTCCCTGGGGGGTGTGTGTGTGTGTCCCTGGGGGGTGTGTGTGTGTGTCCCTGGGGGGTGTGTGTGTGTGTCCCTGGGGGGTGTGTGTGTCCCTGGGGTGTGTGTGTGTGTCCCTGGGGTGGGGTGCGTGTATGTGTCCCTGGGGGGGTGTGTGTGTGTGCCTGTCCTCTCGCACAGCTTGGCGGCCCCTGAGCCGGGGAGGGAGCGGATGGTGACCCTAGGAGTCAGGGTGGGAAGCAGACCCCTGGAAGAGGAAATGATTTTTAGGGCTCTTCAGTGAGTCGGTAAGTCCGGCCAGCTGTGGCTCCAAGCCTGTAACCATCAGAGGCCACAAAACAGTCCAGTCCAAAAGTGGGCAGGGGACCCGAATAGGCCTTTCTACCAGGAGGACATGCAGACGGCCAACAGGCGTAGGAGAAGGTGCTCAGTGTCACAGATCATCAGGGAAATGCACATTGAGACCACAACGAGACAGCACCTCGCGCCTGTCGGACGGCCGTCATCGGAAGGCTGACAAGGAACAAGTGTTGGAAAGTGGGCAAGTAGCAAGTGCCGGCGAGGAGGGGCAGAGAGGGGGACGCCAGCGCCGTGCTGGTGGGAGCGCAGACCGGTGCGGCCACTGCGGACAGCAGTGTGCAATTTCCCCCCCGGAATCAGGGAGAGATCTGCCCCGTGGCCCAGCAGTTCCGCTTCCGGTGCTCACCCACAGGAGACAAAACCGCTCGTCTGAGAAGATGCACGCACCTCCATGCCCATCGCTGCATTGCTTACAACAGCCAAGAGACGGAGGTGACCCAGGTAGTGATTGAGCGATGAACAAACAGGATGTGACACACACGTGTGCACACACACGCACGACTATGACTCGGTGAGGAAACTCAGTAAGGAACGGAGCAACATCTCGCCATTTGCAACGACAGGGGAGGACCGAGAGGGTGTTATGCCAAGGGAAGTAAACCAGAGAAACACAGACACCCTATGATCTCACTTCTTCATGGACTCCAAAAAAAAGTGAATAAACCAAACCAAACCAGATTCGTCGCATCAGAGATTAAACCGACGGCCGCCAGAAGGGCAGGAGGGCGGGGGAAGGGAAAGGGACTGCAGCGTGTCACACGGGGATAACTGTGCAGTGACAGACGGACGGTCACTGGCCCTAGGGGGGCGACCCCACCGTCACGCACAGAATGTCGGATCACCGAATGGTGCACCCGAAACAAACACAGTGCTACACGCCAAGGACGCTGACGTTTAAACCCCTGATGCAGGAGCACAGGCCTGGGGGAGGTCTGGCGGTCCCGGGCGGGCTGCCATTCTCCGAGGTCCGGTCCGTTCTTCCTCTGCCCAGACCGCCTCCGGGGACCATGCACCGCGCCTCCCACAACGCGGTGCCCCGTGTTTCTCCCCGGGCAGACGTGGGGACGGCGTGACCGCCGCGTGGGCCGGCGGAGGCATCTTGAGGCGCCACCCGACACATAGCAGAAGTTCAAGCGCTCGCTAACCCACACTTCCCGTGACCCACGGAGGAATGTCAGGCCCCTCCATCCATTCGTAACAGCGTTCTGCAGTGAAAACAGTCTTACTGAACTTACAGAAAGCTCGGTGTTTTTACGATTCTCTCTCGGTGACCAAGGACAGAGGCGTTTACAGGGCGTCGTGGGCCGCTGCGCAGCCGCAGGCAAAGGGCCCAGGGAGTGGAATTCCTCTGCTTGGTCACTGGCTGCACAGACTGAGTCATCGTCACAGCCGGTGGCACTCGGGGGACAGTAAGAGAAGGAAGCTCACTGTCCCGGGAGAGAAAAACAAACAGGCACTAGAGTTCCCTGGGGCCCGATTGTCGCAGACTGAGGTGGCCCACGGAGTGGGAACATTCCCTTCCCCCCTCGAGAGTGATTTTCCCTTTCCTCCGAGGTCTTCTGGTTTCCCTGGGGCCTGGGGAGCCTTGCCTCCGCCCACCAGCCCTCCCCAGCTTGGAAGCCAGTGACACACGCGCCACTCACGGGGCGCCTCGCCGCGCACGAGGCCACTCTCCCCGCGCTGGGGGCTCACGGGGTTCCCGGGAGCGAGGTGCATGCCGCTCCCGCCTCGGCCGCCTCCCGACCTTCGGGACGGCGAAGTGACCTTCCTCAAGGTCACACGGCTTGGTTAGCGCCAGGGCCCAGGTTCAAGGCAGGAGGTCGTCTGACTCCAAGTTCGGTGTTCTTCCAGCCAGGTCTGGGACTCAGTGAAGGACGCACATGGCACCGGCGGCCGTCGGTCCGCAGGGAGCAGCTTTCCTGGGAGCCCGGTCCCCGCCAAGGACAGCAGGCACAGAAGGCTGGCTCTGGGGGCCATCCGCAGCACCCATTCCCCCCCAAGGGCTCCAGCCAGGCCTCTCTGAGAGGTCAGGTCTCGCCTGCTGCCTGGGAAACCTCGGGCAATGTACTGGACCTCTCGGGGCTCGGGGGCCCTCTCCATTGAATACAGTTAGTAGTAACAAATAACACCAGGGGAGTTGTGAGGATGCAGTAACTAGTGAACAGGGAGATAAAAGTGCAATACGAAAGCGAGAAAAGTTACCGTTCTTAATCTACAACAACGTAATCAACAGCAGGACGAGCTCTGGTTTCAGTCGCACCTGCCACGTGCCCATGGCCCCCAGGTGAGCCCCGAGGAGCTGACAGGTGCGCCAAGGATGCGTTTTTCTAATTTGAAAAGAACAAACACTAAGACATATCAACACGAAAATCGCCCGCGTTTCTAATGCTGAACATTGACGCGGAGTAAGACTTTGAAGTCTCCTGCCCGCCCGGCCACCCCACCTTCCCCACGGCCCCCTCGCCCTGCCCAGCTAGTCACTGCGGACGGCTCCTGGTTCCCTTGCCCTGGGTTCCCTGACTTCCACGAAATGCGCCCCCCTGAGCAACGACACAGCGCCACACGAATAAGGACCACACCTTAGAGTCACGCAGAGCTTTGAGGTTTAGGGAACCCAGGTGGAGCCCCGGGCACCCTCACGGAGAGAGGGTTTCTGGTGGCCTCCGTGTGGCAGCTGGACAGGCCAGGGGAGCCAGGCCGTGAGCCGGACCCCGGCCGGCCACGGGCATCAAATCACAGTTTCGTGAGGGAGACAAACACGACGTCTCCCGACGTCTCCCGACGTCTCCCGACGTCTCCATAACACGCATCTGTGCACAGCACAGAAGCGGGGGTGAACCCACGTTGCTGGGCCCCGGGGGGAAAGACAGGGAGAGCCTGCTTCATTTTGCCGATTACAATGAAGCAGAATTCCGAACGACATGGAAAACCGGAGCAGCCGTGCTTCCTCAAGGTCAAGGCACTAAACATGGCTCGAACTCCTCTTCTGTGGCCCCAAGTCCAAGGTTCTTTCTCCTGAACTCCGCTGGACAGTTCATGGCTCGCCCATTCCAAGAGGCACGTGCTCCCTAATGTTTAACCCGAGTTCGAGAAACTGCCCAGCTGCCAAGCCCCGGGGACGGCGGCTGGAGAACTGTAGCTGCCTGGACGGACTCGGACGTCCGCGGAACTCCCGGTTACTGTGGGAATAACCTTGACTTCCCAGGCCGAGTGAGGCGCAGAACGGGACAGTAAGAGACGGAAGCTTTTGCACCGTTTCCCCTCACGCCGTGAGGCCGCACCTGGCTTCTGAGAGCCCCTGCCGTGGCAGGCCCGGGGCTGCCCGGGACGTGCTGGGAGGGCCCCTCCACGCCGTCCAGCCAGCCTCGGGCGACGTCACCGAGCAGGTGCAGGGGCATCAGGCCGATAAGACCACGGCGCGATCGTTAACTAATAACTCTTCCAGGTGATCTAGCGCGGCTAATGCTTAGCCCATTTCAGTGCAGGGTTTACAGGATCTACAGTTCCTTAAGGCGAAGCAACGTCTCTCTGAAGATGCACCTGGAGATGCCGCGTGGCCCAAGGAAGGAAGCATGACTCACGGCCAGCCCCGGGAGAGAGCAGGCGCCACCGCCGCCGTGAACGCGGGGTGCCCGAGATCCCGACCGCGGAAGTCGCTCTGGCCGTGCCCGGCTCCCCACGTGCACTCCGTGCTGGGGCGGCCGGCTGCTGCGCTGGGGCAGGAGGGGCAGCGACTGCGTTTTTCTGACACCAGCGGCGACACGTGGTGCGTTCAGCCCGGAGGGGCCTGCTCCCCTCGCCCTCGCGTCTTCCCACCCGTGCGGCCGGCAGGAAGGAGCCTGCCGGGGTTGAGGGCTTTGGCGGAGCCACCCCCATTTCCTGTTCTCGGGGCGGCCGGGGTGCCAGGGGGCGAGGGGTTGGGGCAGCATGGGCTGCCAGAGGCAGGACCCAGAAACCAGGAGGGAGAAGCCAGCCCCAACTGTGTCCTCACGGCCCCGACCAGCGAGCACTAGTGTTTGGACAGGAGAGCTCCAGGGCCCCTCGGAGGAGAGCCACGCACGGGGCCACGCAGAGGAGGGCGGGCAGGGAGTGGCGGTGTCCGCCAGGGCTGGGCCGTCCGCGCCCCCGCGGCTCCTGCTCTGCCGGGCACTCAGCGCCGCGCCCGACCGCTCCCAGCAGAGCCCCGGGTTCCCACGGCGGGGCGAGCCGCACGGCCGTCCTGGAGCTGAGGCCCTGGGAACCCGTTTCCTGCTCTGCGGCCTAAGTTCACAGCCTGAGATGCCCCCGACTCACAGGCAGGTTCAAAAACCAACCAACAGGTAAAACGTGCGCGCAGGGACAAGCGGCTGGAGGGAGGGATCACAGCACGGACAGCGCGTCTTTGGAAGACGGGAACGTGCTTATTTCTCTCTGTTCTGCAGTTCACATTCTGCTTTTCCCAACTTCCTATAATTTAAAAAAAAAGTTCACTTTTAAACTGAAAAAGAGATCCCTAACAAAGTTTAAAACTGAAAAATCTTTTCCCTGGAATCCACTTATTTTTCTGAGGCAACGACAACTGTCTACTGACTTTGTACCGTATTTGGGGAGCGGGGCTGTGGGCAGGTTTATAGGCATGCATGTACACATGTGTGCATGTGTGTGTACACACGTGCATAGTTATTTGTGTGTGTGTGTGCGCACACATATGTGCATCGCTCCGACAGAGATGCTGACTCACTCCTTGAAAGTTCACCGTCGCCGAATAAGAAAGGCTCGTTCTTCCAGAACAACCGACGACACGACCCCTCTGCAGGCACCGGCGGGAGTGACTTCCCAGCCGACAATCCCACAGCCTCCTCCTCGAGGGCCCCTGCTCCCTCCACACCCTCCCACCCGACTGCTCGCCGCTCCCCAGCGAGCCTTGCCCACCGCTGGGCCGTGGCGCCTCTCCTCCTAGCAATCAGCCCTCACGACCCCCGTTGAGATGCAGGGTCACGTCGAACGTGGAGCCCTTCTGACTCCCTCCCAACAGCCCCCCCCCAGCACCCACGAGGGTCCCTGTCACAGGCCTGCAGCCCTGGGCCGTGCTGACCCTTGTATAGTTGCCACTGCACCGGGCGCTGGCGCCCCGAGGGTCCCTGGCACCTGCGAGGCCCTCGAGGCCTGTCTGAGGGATAGGGGAACAGCCTGACAGCCACTGGCTCGTCTCGGGGACGGGCGAAGGACAGGCGATGGCACCCGTGGGAGGCGAGGGGCCCGTGGGGAGGGGCGTCGGGGAAAAGGAGCGTCCGTGGCAGCCAGCTGCCACCTGCTTTTGACCCCCCGGTGCTTCGGCTCGCGGTCTGTACCCGGAAGTGCCCTCTGACGGGACGCCGCTGACACCTCCTCATCCGTCACAGAGTCTGTGGTTTCTACGTTGCCCTGGCAACCGCGGCCTGGGACAAACAAAACAAGCCGAACACTTTCCTCCTGGAGCCCACAGAGGAGACACCGGCTCCGCAGCGCCGCCTCCCCGAGCCCTGAGAGTCGCGCCCGCGCCCTCCCGGGTAACCGGAGGATGGTCATGAGCGCACGGGCGCTGACCGCACCGACGCTCGCACGGCACCGGCCTGCGCCAGGCAGACACCGTGTGTCCCGGCTGCGCGGCCCTCCCCGGGGGACAGCGGACAACGGCGCTCACGGGCTTCTTCCCTCGCCCGCCTTCTCCTGAAAGCGTGACCTTCTCCTCCTGAAAGTCTTCCCCAGCAGACCTGCCGGATACAGCCCTCCTTGCCAATGTCAAGGCCAGGCTTCGAGTTTGCCCTCCGTGTCGCCAACCGCTACCGAGTTCCTCTCCTCCCCGCCCTCATCCACGCACACGTACACTTGTCTCTGTCGCTGGAACAGAAGATCCACCCGCGGGGACATGGTTTCAGGGGCCCCTCGCGTTTCCAGGACTCTCATCTGTAGAGCAAACACCCCGGGAGGTAGGGACGGGGTTCCCCCCCGGGACAACGATCAGGACAGCCAGCTGCACGTGACACAAGACGTGGGTCCCCTCCGCCCGAGGCTTCCCTTGTGTAGTAGCGCAGCCCCCTGAGCCCAGAACTGCCGCCTGGTCCCCCGAGTCTGCAGGGTGACACCAGCGCAAGCAAGTGCCGAGGCTCCTGCATCCGCACACACGTGGCAGGGTGGCGTTGAGCGCTGTCCTCGGGCACACGCTTTGGAAGGGCTGACACCGAGCTCCCCGTTTACATTCGGTGAAGAGCCCGCCCTGACCTTCCCACGCACCCCACCGGGTCCCCTTTCTCCGTCCGGCACGTGTCCGTGTCCACGGCACAGTGGGCGGGAGCCTGCCATCCGGGAAGCCTCCCCAGCCCTGACCGGGACTCACTCGTACAATGCGGCTTCGGGACATTCCCGAGTGCTGGGGCCCGGCCCGGGCCTGCCAGCTGCCCAGTTCCGCACGCAGAAAGTCGGTTCAGGTGACCCGCTGACTCTGGCCCCAGCCTCGCAGAGGTTTATTGTGTCCGTGAGGGTTATTTATAGAGCTTCTGCTGCGCACAGACGAGGCCAGGAATTTGCACGGTGGTTTTCGGTGTCTCTCGGATCCTCAGCTGTCCTGAGAATGTTCCAGTCACGGGCCCGTGCGTGGCTAAGGCTGGCGGACCGGTGGGTGCCATTTCGCCTGCATTAGCCTAAGTGTATTTTTAAAGAGATAAAATGACTCATTTGAGTTCGTAATAGAGGCAAATGCACCAAAGAGCATTCCTAAAGGTTTTGTGTCGCTGAGTTGCAATAGTTCAAATTACGTCTTCTCAGTCAAGCACATCATAATTTTAGAGGTGACAGTATTCCTCTTCATGGATGAATGAATGGTCTACAGCTGGGAGAGGTTACTATCTTCATTTTTCACTCTCCAAATGTTTACTGAGCGTCTCTAACGTCCCAAGGGTGGTGTCGCCTGCAACAGAGCAGGCCAGCAAGGGTATCCCGATGATGCTCGAACACAGTGCGTGCCTTTCCCGTGAACGACATTAAGTAGCCACGTACACGGAGAGCTGTGACGGTTTCAGGAGACGCAGTGATGGGGGTGGGCTCGCATCCTCCAGGGCCTGACTGAGCGTTCTCTTAGCGCTTCTTTCATTCAGTCCAGAGAAGAGAGTGTCTTGTTGGGAAACGCTACTTCGTACAGATTTGAGAAACCGCCCGAGGCCACATCTCCGGGAAAGAGTCCAATAGTCTAGCAAATGCGTGTGGAGGTGAGGAATGGACTTCCCTTTATAGTAACAGTTCATGGCTTTCTTCTCTCCGTCTCCGCTTTGTTACTACTTGTTATTCATAGTGATAACGACCGAGTGAGGTTTCTTGATCTTGTCATGTTACTTACCCACTGCTGCCTTCTCTATTCCAAAGCAATAATGTGCAGGATAACTAATGTGGTTTTGCTTTGTTTTTTCGTTTTCAAATAAGCTGAGAACCAAGGCCACTCTGGACCAAACTGGGGACCCCGGGGAGTTTGTCACTGGCTTGCTTTCCCCCGGCAACACTGTAACATGGGACCCGATTCCTGCGTCGGCACAGACTGCTCCTGAGTGCCGGTTCCTGAAGCGCCCACTGCCTGCTAATCCATAGCTAATCTGCTTGATAAACAAATAGCCCAGAAATTGTACTGTAATGAGCTGCTTTTCTCCAGTATGACGTGGTTAAAGGTGGCAGCCTGGGCCTGGTCCAAACCTCACTGTAGCCATAAGTGATGCAGATGGTGGGAATTTTGTTCACCACGGCCCGCTGGTCCTTGAGATTCTGTGCTGCTACTATGTGCTCACGTTCTCCTTCGGGTTCACGGAACCCTGACCTTGAAAACGGCCTCGGAAGTCACCCAGCCTGCCACCCTGGTTTTGAAACAAGAAAACAGAGGCCTAGAGAGGTACAAGCATTTAGCAAGCCACCCAGCAGGCAAAGGCAGCTCCTCCGAGGCCAGGCCCCCAGCCAGAGGCTAGCTCCCGCACCAAGCGACCTGAGACTACATCCGGTCTCTTGATGTAACAGCCCGCGTGCATCAATTTTGAAAACCATCGCTTATCTCGTGTTCGAAAATAGCTCACTCTCTCATTAAGAACTGGTGTCAGAGTGATGGTTAATGGGTTTCATTACATGAAAAACAATCCTGAATATTAATTATGAAGCAATTATACAGTATCATTTTCTCTCAAGTTACATCAAAGAGAAAGCAATTTCCATGCTAAACATCAGAAAAGTTAGCGGCGGCGTGACTGGTCTGGGTCACGCGCAGAGGGGAGGGGGCCCAGCTGGGATGCACTGGGATCCCCAGCCTTCCCCTTGACGCCTTCGTCCTGAGCCCCGGCACCCTTCGGGGGGCCCTTATCTCAAACAACATTCCCCGTGTGTCAGTCTGAAACTGGTAAATTAATCCTCGCTCAAGGCCCCATGCATGTCCCCAGGTAACTCATCTGCATACAGAGAAACAGGGGACCTATCGCCAAGCAGTTTCCATCTGGCTGGGAAGTCTCCGGAAATGTGCTCCACCCAAGAGTAGGGGGGGTGAGCCCTGGCCAGGCAGCTCAGGCGGTGGGAGCGTCATCTTGTGCACCAAAAGGTTGTGGGTTCGATTCCTGGTCAGGGCACATACCTAGGTTGTGGGGTTTGGGGTACATACAGAAGGCAACCGAATCAATGTGGTGCTCTCTCTCCCCCACAACTTCCTCTTTCTCTAAAATCAATGAACACACCCTCAGCTGAGGATTAAAAAGAGAGAGCCAGGGGGTTAGGTGACCACCCATTGGTCAGTTTCTGCAGAAGTCTATGAGCCGGATCTGTCCACCTTAGAGCAAATAAGAGCAACGGTCTAACACAGGGGCCGCCGCCAAGCTTTGGACTCGAGGCCCCAGGGGCTCGCAGACTCTCTGCCTGGCATCTCCCCCCCTTCCCGACCACTATTAACAGCGCCGACCTTTTCAGTAATCTGATTCTGACAGCAGCCGCGCCCCGCAGCTGCAGCCTGCGCTGGCCCAGCCGAGAAGGTCATCGCTGCTTTAAACCAAAGAGCGACTGGGGGCTTGGGAGCAGCCCAGTCCGTGTGAGAGGAGAGCCCCACTGCCTTCCCCCCACGCCACGGCGCGCCCACCGTCCCCCGTGGGCCCTCTTCCCGGAGCTCCGCAAACTCAGCTGCCCGCTGGGGCCTGCAGACGCCGCGAGCATGCTGTCGGGCATTTCATCGTGTCTTTGAGTCTCAGGTTTGGAAGAGGCCTTACTTCTCATCTCCTCGAACTTCCTGCTCTTAGTGTGACCTGGGGGCCTGCTTAGATGCTTCCAGGGATGGGGAGCTCAGCCCCTGACTCGGTTGAGAAGGATCCCAGCCACCTGCACGCAGGCAGGGCGTCCGAGACACCCTCGGCTTGTCCACCACCCCCAGGCCACCCGCGGTGACACCGACTACTGACTTCCCAACCCTGGCCCCTCAGCGCTGCTTCTCGGAGCTGCTGGCTCACGCCCGGCGCACCACGGACCACGAGCCTCGCCGGCCCCGCTCGCCGCGGCCTGAACATAAACGCCGACGTCCCAGCTGCCTCACGGACCAGCAGAACCATGGCCACATCCGCATGGACACCCCTCTCGACCCTCATGTGTTTCATCCTTTCACGCTTTAACAGCTGACTGCTTGACAAGCATAACAAATGAATGTGTTCTAAGGAACTGATGGTTAATAATGATCGATCATGTTAACTCCCCCCAAATAACATGTTTGCCCATTTGCCGGTATCTTCAACCTTCGACTCAAAGCAGTCCTCACAGTGGGGCGGGCCGGCCAGTGGGTAAGGTGCCCAGGCTGGGCTTGCCACCTCGTCCCTGCAGCCCCCCTGCACCCCTGCGCTGGCCGGAGAGTCTGGGCCTGCCCTGCCGGGATATCTGACCGGCTCCGGGGGGATCAGGGTGGCAATCTGCCCCCGAGGAGACACTGAGCTTCCGCAGGGGCCTGTGGTCCAGCCAGATCCCGGCTCCATTAACTGGACTGTGTTTGTGGCAATGCATCCACAACTGTACGTAAGCATTGCTGCCACCGGGGGACTCCGCCTATACGATCACTGCCGTTCCTAGGTTCATGCTCTGAGAGGAAGGCTCACGCCCCAAAGAGACCATGAACCGACCTTGGGACAGGGGCCCCTGTCCTTGCTAGACGCGGACCAGACGTTCAGGCAGGAAGACAGTGTGTCCTGGTCCGTTCTGGCCGCTGTAACAAAACAACACAGACCGGGTGGCTATCAACAGCAGGAATGTGGGTCCCCTAGTTCCGGAGACGGGGCGCCCCAGACCAGGCTGCCAGCATGGTTGAGTGAGGGCCCTCGTGGGCTGCCGACTCCAGAACCTGGAGACATTGAACTTCTGCTGTCGAAGCCGCCCTGCCTGCGGCCCTTGGTTCCGGCAGCCCTGGGCGAGGAAGACCGCAGGTGAGCACGGGGGAACGGGCTCCGGAGGGCGACCGCTGGCACTGGTGTGCTGTGCCCAGGACACACGGGGCAGGGGCCCGGGTCTGCAGGGGCCGCCCTGCAGAGCTCGGGGCTGTTGGGAGGAAGCTTCCTGTCCAAGCTGCCAGCAGCCGGCTCTGACCCAGCCTGAGGGCACGTTCCTCTGTTGCCATGCCAACGGAAGAGGTCAGACCATTCAGGTGCCCTCTCCCTTCTGCCAAGAGGCCACCGTGAGGGCTCTTGAACCCTCCCCTGTTACAAATAGCCTTGCCTTCTTTGCTAGGATGAATTTCCATTTCCTAAAGTAAACAAGCCATAACCTTCTCTTCTGCCCCCGTTTCAAGGTCATAGTCCGTTGCTGTTAGCAGAAAAACACCTCGATGCCTCTTGGAAAATTCGTCAGGATGTGCAAGGCCAAGTTCACTGAGGAACGTGCCTGGTTTCCCAGCGATGCACAGGCAGGGGACCCCTCGGGCTCTGAGCCAGTAAACGCACCCCCTAACCTACCTGATACCGCACGCGCACACACACACACACACGCATGCACACGCCCCTGTCTCCCGGACCCTCTCCCGCCGTCCCAGCCTCCCCGTCGCCTCCACCCCGCCGCGGGCACTCCCGCGGGAGCCCAGGCGTCAGGAGGCTTCAGACTGCCTGACTCACCGCCACGCCGGGCGTCGCTTCACAAAGGGAACAGGAGACACGTGCTCTTCAGCCCTGTGGCTGTGAAGCACAGGAACAGGCAAGGATTCGGGGCATCGAGGGGGCGGTGGGGGGACGGCAGGATTGAGACCTTCCAGTGGGCCCCGCGGCGGCCAAGCAAGCACCTAGATTCAGGGAGGGAAAGTGACGTCTGTGACCCAGTGAGACTCACGTGCACAGTGGCCGTGGACTCAGGTCAGGTTCGCAAAGTGCCCGAGGAAAAAAGCATTTAAAAACACAGCACATGACCCAGAGATGCCACTTCTGGGTATTTTCCAGGAGACATCCAAAACGCTAATTGGAAAAGACAGGCGCCCCCCTGGGTGCCCTGTGGCGTTATGTACAGCAGCCGAGACAGGACAACAACCCAGTGGCCACCGCCGCCAGGTGAGGGACAGAGGCGGTGCGCACACATGACTCAGCGGAACGTGACTCAGCCGTGAAAAAGAGTGAATCTTGCCAAGTGCAGCAGCACGAAGGGACCCACCCAGACGCTATGACACTCAGTGGAATGGGTCCGACGGAAGAAGACAAACGCCGTATGATTTCCCTTACACGCGGAATCTAAAAAATAAAATGCACGTGCGAACAAAGCAGAACTAAAGTCTCAGACAGAGGATAGTCTGACGGCTGCCAGATGGGACGGGGTGGGGGCTCGGGTGAAAAGGGGGAGAGATTGGGAAGCACGAATGCCGGTTGTGAGGCCAGTCACGGGGCTGGAAGGCACAGCACAGGGGATACAGTCATTGCTACTGCGAGAGCTGCACCTGGCGCCGGGGGTGGGGGGGTGGTGCTGGCCTTACCAGGTGGTCACTTTGTGAGGTATGTGAATGTCTGATCACGATGTTGGACACCTGAAACTAATACAATATGGTACGTCGGCTGTAATTTAAATTTTCCTACATTTTTAAGAAACGTTGACTGGCTGAATCAAGGACCGTGAGAGGCACGCAGGCCGAGGAGGTCCTGTAGAAGTGGCATCATCCTAGCAGAGGGTGCACGATGCACACACACAAGCAGTAAGTCAGTGAGCACACGCACACGGAGCGGTCGTGCCGCCGTGCGAAAGTACATGACAGGGCCGGTGAGGGCGGTGCAGGGGCGGAGGAGTAAGGCGGCTGAGCCGGGGGTTACCGAGCAGGTGCGGTGAGGAGGGGCCACCCAGGTGTCCCAGGAGAGAAGGCCCCAGCCCACACAGGCGCACGTGTGCTGCGTTTGGAGGAAAGCAGGAGGCGAGGGCGGCTGGAGCAGGGGCAGCCGAGGGAGGAGGACGGGAAGGGTCGGCGTGGCGACGGACGGCGGGCCACCCAGGGCCCAGGGGAGACGGTCTGTTCTCTTGCCTCTCGCCCCAAGAGAAAAGGGAGCCAGCACAGACTCTGACGAGGGAGTGACAGACAGGGTCTGATTTACTGAGTGTCACGGCGGCGGCTCCGCTGGGACCACGGAAGCAGCAGAGGCAGGAGCAGCGAGCCCCGCAGTTCCCGGAGACTGATCGGCGATGGCCGCTCAGAAAACAGCAAGAACGAGGGACTCGGGGACCCCCCCCAAAGGCACAGGAGTCACTCACAACACCTTCAGATCCAGGTGTACGCAGGGTGCGGGCCGCGACCTGCCCGCTGCGAGGGGCGCCTTCCCTCTGCTGGGGGGATCCACACACGGCTGATGACCAGCCACGTGTCGCCCCCAGAGATCTCAGCTGTTCCTGCCTCTTATATTTGGGTAGAGAGACCCCTGGGGTAACCTGTGATCCAAAAACATCGAGAGAAGCATGACCTATAGTCTTACCGCTCTATTCCCACGACCGATAGCTTTTCCGAGCGTTTTGTCTCCACGCTCCTTTCAATGCCACACAAGGGCATCGATCGGGGTATCTTTCGGCCACGGGACTCTCCTCCCCAAACTGGGGCAGCCCGGACGGGCCTTTGGGGGAGGGCGAACCAGGACCCCGTCACGGCCACGCGGGCCTCTGATAAACAGAAGTGAACCCCACGGAAGCCTCAACGTGCCTGACTCATCTCCAAAACCGGAGGAAGCCCCATTGTCCTGGGCTCCATGCCCGCCCCCCGTGGCACCTGCTCCTGCGTTTGTGCTTCAGGGGGGAGTGTTATTGTGCTTGTCTTGCACTGTTCACTCTGTTCACTCTTTCTCCGCGAGGACCACCTGAGTGCTTCACAGACACACACGCATTCTCGTCTCTTTCTTGACGTTGAACTGACAGCACACATGGATAGATAAAGCCCTTCCAAGTTGCGAGGAAATACTGCATCTTGAAATACCTAGTCACTCTTCACTGCCCCCCCTACAGACACCTGGCACTGAGATCGGCGAAGGGTCTCGGATGCCCTGGCCAGGCGGCTCAGCGTCTGGAGTCGTCCTGTGCCCCGGAAAGGCCCAACCCCCAGTCAGGGCGCACGCGGGAGGCAACGGGACCGATGTTCCCTCTCTCCCACTGGTGTTTCTCTCTCTCCCACTGGTGTTTCTCTCCCTTCTGTCTTGCCTCCTCTCCTCCCTCTCTCTCTCCCTCCCTCTCTCTCTCAAAACACAGGAAGCATGTATCCTGGGGTGAGGGTCAAAACAAAGAGCCTCGGAGAAATAGACTCTTCCTCTATATTTTTACAAATTAAGTACTTGAAGAGCTAAGCCCTAGGAAAACAGCGACCGACAGTGGAACACCTGTAGACGGAGGTGGTATGCCTGCAAAGATGGTTGGTGACAATGGGAAAAAGTAACCAGGGCCCTGGACTCCAGAACCCAGAGAACTCTTCCGGAGGCAGAGCACCGCCCTCTGCAGGAAATGCACGCGTTGTCCTGAGCAACGGTCCCGGTGATCCGAGAGCTGATTTGACTGTGCACCCCCACGCATAAAAACGGTTTGGAGCCCTGGCTGGCGTAGCTCAGTGGATTGAGCGCGGGCTGGGAACCAAAGTGTCCCAGGTTCGATTCCCAGCCAGGGTACATGCCTGGGTTGCAGGCCATAACCCCCAGCAACTGCACATTGATGTTTCTCTCTCTCTCTCTCTCCCTCTCTCTCTCCCCCCATCCCTAAAAATAAATAAATAAAAATCTTTAAAAATATAAAAAAATAAAAATAAAAAATAAAAACGGTTTGGGTTTCCCCCGATCAGTGCACGCCTGCATTTGTAATACATGCACTTGTACTGATACACTGGGTATCATAAACGACACCCTAAAGAGAAGGTAAGTGTAAATTAATGTAAATAGCATCCTAATCGGTCCATCCCGCTCCCACCTGGCGGATCTGGACCCCGGGGTCCGGGACAGGCACCCGCCCCACCCCCACCCCGCCCGCCCCCGAGAGAGACCACCGAGCGCAGCGCTGAGAGCTGGAGGGACTTTCCAGCTGGAGGCAGCCCGTCTGTCCCAGTCTCCGCTGCGTTTCAGCTGCAGACCGCTGCCTCGCCGCCCCGCCCCCCGCCCCAGTCCAGGGCCCTGCTGTCCGTGCCCATCCCGGGCGCCGGAAGCCACCACCGCGAGCGGCCCCTCTGAGCCTGGAGACAGGGAGGCGTCGAGCCGGTTGAAAGAGCTGGAAGGGGCCGCACACCGCAGCCCCAGCGGCTCCTGCCAAGTCCCCAACGCGCCAGGCCTTTTGTGGGGCCTTTGAATGAGGCCGACGGGCTCCCATCCTGCGGGCGCAGCCGAGCAACTGCCCCCCTCGGAGGGAGCGCTTTGATGTTTGCGCAAGGCAGTCTCTCCGCCAGACAGACGGACGGACGGACACTTCCCCTTGACCCTCTGCCAGCCCCCGGCAGCCTCGTGACCGGCAGTACCCGGGCCATGAGACCTGGTTTCCCGCCAGCGGTTCCTCACGTAGAGTCTGCTCTCCTGTCTCATGGAGAGTGTGTGCTTGTGTGTGTGTGTGTGTGTGTGTGTTTCCGCCCTTGTGAGCCCACATACATTCATGCTGTTCAAGGAAAGCTCCTCACGGGGTGGCTGGAACTCGGAGAAGGGAATGATCCTGCCTTTATTTTAAACAGAGGGACAGCCTGGGAAGCCAGTGACGGAATGACCGACGTCCCCTTGATAAAGTGGACGCGGACACCAGGCTATGGCCACGGCATTCCGTCTCCGATCCTAGGGCAGCGTTGCTGCTAGCCGTTTGGTCGCCCGTCTGCAGGATTTGGGTGGGAGACCATGGGCCTGCGCAGCCGAGCTGAAACCCCCCCGACGGCAGGACCCAGGGGTGTAAATGAGCCGGCGCGGACGGTTCGGCCCCAGGCGAGACCCACCGGACCACGAACCGGGGGCTGGTGGGCCACAGAGGGGGGTCGTCTGCTGGCTTCAGCGAGTCCCCGCACCCTTCCCGGGGGTCAGCAGAGCAAAGGGCGTCCTGGCCCACCGCCTGCCACGAAACCTGCAGCGATGAACGCCGGGCGCTCTGCGGAGACACAGCCAGTCGAAGGGCACGGGCACCGGCTCTCCACCCTACAGAACGTTTCCAGAAACTGCCATGGCTCACACGTGAAGTATTAACGTTTTAGTTTAAAAAATTTTTTTGAATTTTTTCCTTGACAAAAGCCTCGAAGCAGTTTTTACCTTTTTTTTCAAACTGCAGATGCCATCCGAGCATCTTTCAAGGATAAGGAAAGAAGTTTTTAAAAATGTATTAAGTTTAAGAAGTTACACTTGAGCCCTAGCTGGCGTAGTTCAGTGGATTGAGCGCGGGCTGGGAACCAAAGCATCGCAGGTTCGATTCCCAGTCAGGGCACATGCCTGGGTTGCAGGCCATGACCCCCAGCAACTGCACATTGGTGTCTCTCTGTTTCTCTCTCTCTCTTTCTCCCTCCCTTCCCTAAGAATAAATAAATAAAATCTTAAAAAAAAAAAGAAGTTAGACTTGACTCGTGATGATAGCCCCAAAGGTCCCCGGGGTGGTCAGGTCGGTGCCCTGGCACACACAGAAGTGTGGTACGTGCCAGTGAGTGCGAGCACCGTGTGTGTGCTTACATCTACGGAGTCCGCGTTGCACACGGGTGAGGCTTCATCATCACACGCATTCACGCCACGGGCCCCGCTCACGAGCGCGGAGAGGAGCGTTGTCCGAAGGTGCTCAGACGTCTGCCTCCGACTCCCTCGGAGACGGAGACGCGGAACAGGGCCGAAACCGCTCCGCGGGGCCTTTGCGCTCGGACAGCGCGGAAGCACCGGCCTGACGGCGGGGGGACCGCAGGCTGGTTCCCACGACTCGCGGCTGGTGCACGGCCCGCACGGGGCGAGGAGGGCCGGGCCGACTCCTGGCGGGTCTGTCTGGCCTTCAGCCAGAAAGGGGCCTCCGGGACTCCCTCAGGCAGACGACACGGGAGGCCACTTCGAGGCTTAACAAAGGTCTAAAACAGGGAACAGTCCTGGGCACTGTGCATTCCCTACGGCCGGCTCTTCAAGGGCGCCACAGAAAGCCGCTCAGTCGTTTATCACACAGACGACTCGGCCGCTTATCCGGCTTGGGTTTTACTCGCACGGGTGTTCTACCTGGCGGCGCATTCCCAGTCACGCCTGCCCCATGGCGAGCTACAGAAGGTGCGAACCGGACCCCGTTCCCCCGACATGAATTCGTCAGGGGCCTCCCCTCAGCTACCCAGTCTAGAACGAGGCTCCGTCCCCTGCGTCCAGCCCGCCCGCATCCCGGCCTCACCTCCTGCTCCGTCTGTCTGAGCCGGGGACGGCTTCCGAGCATCGGAGGCCGCTCCCGTCTCCCTGAGTCACTTCCCGCTGTCCCTCCGCCTGCCCCGTCGTCCCCCTCGGCCCCTCGCCACCCACTGGCTCAGGCTCCGGACTCGGCCATCACGTGACCCCTTCTTCGGGGGGCTCCCCCTCCCTGACTTCTCCCCCGCTCCCCCCCTCCGAATGAGGTGCCCTTCCTCCACAACCCCGAGCTCCCCCCGCGTCCTGAATCACCGCGTTCACACAGGCGACCACCACTCCTTGTCTTCTGTGTCCCTGGTGCCTCCCTCCTGCGGCTCCCTTCAGGGAGGGGCCGCTGCACGGTGAGCGTGGGCTCCCTGCACGTCATCGGCCGGTGAAACCATCCGTCGGGTCGGTACGTGGGAGGTGCACAGGACAGCACTCGGTGTGTGGAACATGGAGGAGGCCACGACACCGGCGACCGATGACCTCGCGCGGCTGCCGATCCCATGTTCTCCCGGCGGCGAGCACTGTGCTTCAGGGGGAGTCGGACGGTGGGTGGACGGTCGCTGCTCTTTGCAGAGGCATGGGGGAGAATTCGGGGTGGGGGGCCACTCCTGGGCAGCGTCTCCCCGAGTGGGCGTGTTTTGCACGGGCCTTGCAGAGAGTAGGAAGCGTGAGCTGCAGAAGAATCAGAGAGTCGCTCCAGGTCGCTTCGTGAATCCAGAGAAAGTGACATTGATTGTCCTCCAGGGTGGTTCTCCTTGGCGTTTACAGCCCGCCTTTAGTTTACGGCTCGGGTTTTATGCCTCTTCTATCCACTAGGGGTCAAACTTTTATGCAGACCGTAACTCACGGCGCCGGCGCTGCCGGCCTGGGGGGGGATTCACTTCCTTCTCAGCTGGAGCGAAGATCGCTGTTCTCTCTGTGTGGGTTGCACGCCCACCGACTTCCGTCGTAATGTGGGGACGAGGAATACATCCAGCCTTTTGAGGACAGCGTGGTTCTCCTGCTTCCGCTGTCCTGCTTCCGCTGTCCCCAGGCGTGGGTCCCTTTGTGGAGTGGTTCACGTAGGTCGCCGCCTGAAGCCAGCAGGCTGTCCAGTTCTGCCTTAATTTCTTTTCTATTTTACTTGTTTTTAATCCTCACCCAAGGATATGTTTGTTGATTTTAGAGAGGGGGGAAGGCAGAGAGAGAGAGAGAGACAAACATTGATCAGCTGCCTCCCATGCGCACCCTGACCGGGAATCGAACCCACAACGTTTTGGTGTGCGGGACAATGCTCCAACCCAGTGGGCCACCCGGCCAGGGCTCTGTGTCACTTCTGTTCTATGTATCATCTCAGGCTGTAAGTTCAGTGCCTCCCCGAAGCTGTTCCCAGCCCCTGAAGCTTCCCTGGATTGTTTATGAAAATTAGAGTTTGTTAACATTTTCAGTCTTTTGTAGTTGACAAAGTTGATTTAAAAAATATGCCAGTTCTCTTCAAGTCCATGTATAGATTCCATAGGACACCAATGACCCCAGAGGCACTTTTACAGAAATTGTCAATGGACTCTGAAATGTACATGAAATTTCAAAGGACCGAGAGTGGCCAATACAGCTTTGGAAGAGATGTCTTATACAACTTGATTTTAAGACTTATGACAGAGCTGCAATCGTCGAGACAAAGTGGCAAAGATATAAAGACAAAGGGACTAGTGGAACAGAGCCCAGAAATAAACCCACACGTACATGGTCGGCTGATTTGTGATCAAAGTGAAACAGGAATTCAGTGGAAAGGGGGCAGCCTTTTCTAAAAATTGTGCTCGAACAATGGGTTACCCAATGCTTAAAAATGAATTTAGATCCACATCTCATAGCATACACAAAAATGAACTCAGCATACATTATAGGCCTAACTGCAAAATTAAGCTGTAAATCCTCGATGAGGAAATAAGAGAAAATCTTTGTGAACTTGAGTTAGGCAAAGATTTCTTAGAGAAGACTACCACACACACAACTCATAAAAGTTATTATTATAACTTGGACTTAGTAAAGATGAAAGGTTTTTACTCTGTAAAAGCCATTACTAAGACAATAAAAAGACAAACCACAATCTGAGAGAAAACATTTGCAAATATAATACCGGATAACGGTCTTGCATTCAGAGCATATGAAGACATCTCAAAGCGCAATAATCAGGAAAATAAAAAGCGCAGGGAAAAGACTCAAACGGAATCTCACCACAGAAGAGGAGTGGATGGCAATAAGCACACGAAAGATGCTCTGTATCATTGGTCACGCGGGAATTATGAACCGAAGCCGCAGCCAGCTCCCACCGCACATCTGTTAGAACGGTTACAGTTTGTAAAAACCGCCCACGTCATGCGTTCCCAGGGACTGGAGGAATGGGAACACAGCTGATGGGAACATGAAATGCTGCAGCCACTTGGAAAATAAGTGGCAGTTTCATAAAGAGTTCAGCCTACGCCTCCTAACTGGATACATTGTTTCCTATCCAAAGACTTGCGTGTGCATATATCCAGAGCAGCTTCGTTTGTAACAGCCTCAGTCTGGAAATAAGCCGGATGCCTGTCCACAGGCGGACAGCTGAACAAGCAGCGGTACGTCCATACACTGGAGTACTACGCAGCGACGCAAAGGAACGAGCTATTGGTACTCGAATACAACAGGTGACTCTCAAAATACTCATGCTGAATTCAGGAAGCCAGACCGAAAAGCAGCACAGGTCGTGTGATTCCATTTATATAAAAGTCTGGAAAGGGCAACCTCATTTACAGGGACAGGAAGCAGACCCACGTTGGCCTGGGGAGGCGCCAGCGGGGGAGGGACGAGGGGGCTCGGGGAAACTCGGGGACCGACAGTTACGCTCACCAACACAACCACCTGGCTCGTGCTCATGGTTTCAGGCGTGTGTGTGTGTAAGTGGAAATGTATCAAGTTGCACGTCCTAAGCCGGTACGGTTTATTGTGAACCACGTGTGCCTCCATACAGCTATACAAACAAAACTGAAGCCATGTTACATGGTGGCGAACAGAAAACAAGGCCACAATGACAGAACTTGCTGGAGGCAGACGTGGAAAGAGCCACAGAGAGGCGCCTGGGTCCCCTGTGTCCCCCTGCTCCCTCCTCTGTGACAGAGCAGTGTCTCCCCTCCCCCCACCTCCCCCCGCCCCCGCACCCCGGGTCCCCTCGGACCTTCGTCAGAACTCGGCTGCTCCGCCGTCCCTCTGCCTCCTGCCCCAGCCTTCCACTGCCCTCCGGCCCGTTCTGCCGGAGCACAGACGTGCTCCTACTGTCTCCCATTTCAGAAACGAGGTAGGAGCCTTCTTAAACTAAACACATCCCTCCAGACGCTGTCCCATCACACACACCACTCACACGTGTACAACACACATGTACATACACACCAAACACACTCGCACACACTCACATCTATATAACACACATGTGCACACACCATGCAGTCATGCACCCACATTTGTACATCACACATGCACACGTACACCATTTGAACACACACGTGCACCCACACGTGTATGGCATGTGTGCACACCATTCAAACACACTCGCACGTGCACCCACATGCATGCAACACGTGCACACACAGCATTCGAACATGTATACTCACACATGCACCCACATGTGTGCAGCGCATGTGCACGCACACCACTCAAACACACTCGCACACAGATGCACACGCGCACACAGTCTCCCCAGTCCAACCACAGCGCTCCGTCGCTCCCCGGGCTGTGAGCTCGGACAGGCTCTCTCTGCCGCGCCGTTCGTTACACTCCCGAGCTGCGACGGAGCCGATGTGACACGGCGTCTGTGTTCACCCCCGGTCGCCTCGGGCTCGGGCGTCGAAGACCCGGGCAGGAGCCCTGCTCGGCCGCGGCCACGTCACAGGCCACGGCATTGTCCCAAGACCGGTCGCTCCCCGCAAAACCTGCCCCCGATACCTGCCCATCCGCCGCGGGGCGAGGTGCAGGGTTTCGGGAAACCGTGTTTCCGCGTGGGCCAGCGTCCTGCCGGGAATAGGTAGCCTCAGCGACACCCACTGCCACAGTGCCCCCCACCCACAGCCACCCCCCGGCTCCAGGGACCTCACCGTCCCCAGCTTCTCTCCTCCCCTCTGCTTCCCGGGGGGATGGGTCGGCGCAGCTCAGCGCCTCACACCGACGGAGAGCACACCTCCTTTCTGTGAACCCCTCAGTCCGCGTCCAGCCCGGCCTGCGTGCTGGGCAGCACCGTCCGCCCCCGGGGCGGCCCTGAGACCCCTCGCTGGGCCCCGGGCGTGGCAGCCCGCTGACTCAGAGCCCCCCGGTGTGATGTGCCCTCCTTCTCCAGCCCCCACCCCCGCTGCCGTGTCTAACGCCTCCCCGCAGCACCGATGTCTGCAGAGCAACGGAATCCCCACACACCGTTTTTTTAAAACCACCCTCCCCCCAGCCCGCCCACGGATTTGTAAAATAAGGTGCAAATAAAAATCGGTGCTCCACGCCGCTAGTGCTTCCGTGTAGCTCACCGCAGGGCAACCGCTTCGAGGTCCCCCTGCGTTCGTCTCCTTCGTTTTGAGCTGCTTCCCCTCGAGCTCCACAATCCTGGAGGGCAGGAACACCTTTCTTTTGGTTTACGTAAAGCACGGCACTTAATCCTGCGCTCGATTTCCCCTTACTCCGTCAGTCTTGATCCCATCGACCGGAAGGCCTCGGATCCCGGGTTCTCCCTGTTCTCCCACCCCCACAGACCCCTTTCCTCAGAGATCTCCTCTCTGTCTGGAAGCCCTCTGCTCTCCACCCCCATTCCGGAAGGCAGGGGCTCCTCCGAGATCTCCCCTCCCTCCTCCTGCACCGGACTTGCTCTCCCTGCGTCGCTGGAAGCCCCCCGCCCCCCCCCCTTGGCTGGGCGGGCCCGGGGTCTGAGAGACACGCGTGTCCGTCACAGGCTGTGGGAACAGGGAGGCATGAGCCTCCCGTGCCCTGGTTATCTGTGACTCCCTAAGGAGAACAACCACACCGGTCTTCTACGCCCCTGCGGGGATTGAATGAGGTCACGCGTGTCGAGTTCCTCCAGGAGCTGGACCTGAACAACGAAAGGGACAATGGCCTCCACGGTGGCCCTGACCTTGGTCTGCCCTGCATGGTGGCTCCCGGCCGGTCCCAGGGCCTGTCCCCCGAGCTGGTTGGAGAGGTTCTGGGAGGGCAGAGACCGGTCCTTGGTGTGTGGGACGCCCGCTGGACACGGCACCCCTTAGCATGTGTGAGACTGAGTGGACGCCGGAGCCGGCCCCTCCTTCCTCGGAAGCAAATGTCCACCCCGCATTTCTAATTCTGCAGACGGCACCCCACCGACACAGCCCACATGCATTCGCCTGTTTTTTAAAAATTGTATTTATTTATATTTTTAGACAGAGGGGAAGGGAGGGAGAAAGAGAGGGAGAAAAACATCAATGCGTGGTTGGCTCTTGTGCGCCCCCAGCTGGAGACCTGGCCCGCAACCCAGGCCTGTGCCCCGACTGGGAATCAAACCGGCGGCCCTTTGGTTGGCAGGCTGGTGCTCAATCCACTGAGCCCCACCAGCCAGGGCTGCTGGGGTTTTTTTTTTTTAACGCACCAGAAGATGATTTTCCGAGGAGAAAGAGGGTGGCATTCCCCCCCTGATAAATGACACATGTTCAAAGCCCGCTGAGCAAGGAACTAATATAATCCATCACATGAGATGACAGGAATTCAGGAAACAGCAAGTTCTAATTAAACCAAAACAACCATCCACACCAGCTGCACACCCGTTTTCCGGCGAGGACCTTGTACTTCATGATCTCACAGGGTGCTGGGGGCGGGACTTGCAGCGGGCGGTGGGGGTGGGGGCTGCGCTGGGAGCCGAGACGGGAGGGAGGCCCCCCTCCCTCCCAGGGAGGAGTGAGGCTGGAGTGGCCACGGCAGGGACACCGGCCACCCGAGGAGGGGAAGATGTTCCTAACTGACCACACGACTGCCCGGACCCAGGGTGGAGGGACCACGTCGAGGATTCAGTTACCAGCATCCCCCTCTGCGGTGACTTCTCCAGGAAGCCGTGCCAGGCCCTCCCGGCGGACTCGGGCCCCTTCTCTCCGCGCCCCCATCCGTCCATGCCCCCCTCTGCCTGGTGCGTGGTACACGGTTCGGGAGCGAGGGCGCTCCCCTGGCCCAGCCGGTCAGACTTCGAGTGAGGCTCTGCCCACAGCGCGGGAAGCAGTTGGACGGCCTTCAGCTTGGCACTGCGGAGCCCGCCCCCAACCAGGAGGCAACGCTGCCCAGCCGGCTGCGCGTGACGTCACAGCCCTGCAGGGAGCTGTGGGCCGCGAAGGGACCTTGTGCGTGGTCACCGCAGAGTGGCTGGCCGTGTGGACGAAGTCCTCCCGGGAAAGAGAGCACGGGGGGGGGGCAGGGAGCGGGGGGGCTCAGGACGCAGCCTTATGTTTGTTTGCTCGGCGAGGGGCTCGGGGCAAGGCCTCCCACCTCCTGAGTGACAGTGTCACGTCTTGTAAAAACCCACCGTTTCCTCACCCAGAGCTGGCAAATGAGTTTCAAATGCCTGTGAGAAGCCAGGCACCAGGCAAGATGTCAGAGGTCCGGTGCTACTCACGATGCAGGCTTTGCCTCAAACTGCGTATTTTATAATGCAGAGCAAGACAGACATCCATGCAGCCTCTGGCGGGACGCGGCCAGGGCGGCGGTCCTGGGGGCTCCGGAGAGGTTTCCGGAAGACCAACATCTAAGCGGGGGGCCGAGGAGTAGAATGAGCCGGTCTCTGGGGACCAGGCAGGACGTGGGAGGAAGTGGCCTGGACAGAGGGGACACGTGCAAAGGCCCCCAGACAAGAGGGCCCGGGGGACGGGAGGGGCTGTACGCCTTGCAGTACGATTTGGAGAAAGAGCCTGCTTTGCGGAGCGGTGAGAGATCTCGGGGGGGGGCGGGGAGGGGGTGGATGGATCCAGATTGTAAAGCGTCTTGCGGGCTGGTGGTGGGAAGCTGACTCTCATCTCAGAGACAGTGAAGAGCTATGGAGGAGTTTTAACCACGGGGATGCTTTTAATAGAACGGTGGTTCAGCACTAGAATCCTTGCTCCGACGTGGAAACTGGGTTGGGAACGGGAAGGGCAGTGAGGGGGAGGTTTGAATAATGCAGGGGAGGGGTGAGGGTGCCCCGAGTCGAGATGGCGGCCGAAGGGCGGACAGAGAGTTCGGACTCTCGACGCGGCGAGAAGGCAGGGAAGCCACGGGGAGTCACCTGACCCCGCACCACCACGACCCCTGACCTCTGCGAAGTTGTTACACGCATGGTCGACGGGTGTGCACGTGCGTGCATTTGCCTTAAGAAGCCACCAACCAGAAGACCCTCCGTTCTCAGCCATGGAGACCGCCCGCTGACACCGGCCCCCAGGCGGGCCCCCCGTCCTTCCGCGGGGACGGGGGCTGGCCGTCCGAACGCCGGCCCCTCTCTCTGCGCCCCCGACCCACCCGCGTCACCGTGTCTCCGACAGCTGCCCCTCCTGTCTCTTGCACACGCGGACTCTCTCTCTCTGGGCAGAAGAGCGTCCCGTGCCCGCTCCTACACGGCCCTGGGAAGGCGAGTCACCCCAACCGCGCTACCGGTCACGTTCGCCTGCTGCAGCGCGCGGTGCCTGGTACCCGAAGCCCCCTGACCTGCCTCGCAGGACTTCCAGCAGGAAATGCGCTGGGGGGGCGGGGGCGGGGGTACCGGGGAGCTTCGCTGCGTCTCGCCTCTACTACAGAGAAGTAACGCGACAGCACGCACCCCACCCGATGCTCTGGGAGGCGCCAGGAAAGGTGGGAAGGCATGGCCCGGGACACGCTAGCGGCCCACCGACATGGCCCCCTCCCTTGCTTTCCCGCCCCCCCCCCCACGCTCTCTCACCCCCTGGCCTCCGCCCGTGGGGACCTAGAGAAAAAGAGAGTCAGACAGCACCGGATATATTCGATGTTCATGTAGCCAATTTTTTAAGTTTTGGACACATTTACTACATGGAATAAATACATGTTTGCATGTTCCTCGCGCTCCTTGTTTCCATTTTTATAGCCCTGGTCTGCCCGGCTCCAGAGCTCATGGACTGGATGTCCCCCTCCGGTCTCCCGGGTCTCTCTGGCCGGGGCTGCAGGAGAGCTGCCGCTGACCGGCTGGCCGACGGAGCGGGCTGGGGGGGGGGGTGCGGTGACGTGACCTGCGTAAAGGTCACGGGGCTCTCACATCCGTCCCTGCGCTCTCACAGTTCCCGGTGAGACGGTCCTTTCCAGGTGGGTCTTCGGACCGGCGTTCGGGGTGCAACTCCAGGTGGGCACGCTCAGCCGGAGGACAGGGGCTTTGCCGTCAGGTGCCGTCGAAGCGAGAACTGGGACAGAGGAGGCTGGACGGAAGAGGCGACTTCTCAACCCGATTTCGAAAGATGCCCAGGAATCTGGGAGGAGGAGAAAGGGCAGAGGACGCCGCAAGAGCAAGTCCTCAGAGAGAGGACTCTGCAAGCTCATCCAGACACAGCCGTTCCAACACTGGCGAGGCCTGGCAGGCGCTGAGGCTGGGACGGCGGACTCAACTCGTGGGAAAGACCTCTCCTGCTCAGACAGGCGCCCTTCACCCTGCCGGCCGTGGAAAACCACCAGGGGGCTCATCCGGGCAGAGGCCTGATCAGACTGACGCTTTAGTAAGACGGTTCTCATGGGGGGTAAGATGAGGGTTGGGAGTGGTTGTTTTCTACACTTTTCCTAATCTCCTCCAATGACACCACTGATTTCATTCATGTTTACCATGGAGAACTATCAAAATGGAGTGTTGTTGTTTCTTTATGGAGACTTTCATCAGACGATGTCTTTTGGTAAAAAAAAAAATTTTTGTCTTTCAGTCTACCGTCCACAAAAACGTTTGAGCTAGCTCGTCAGCCAAGGTTTTCTTTGGCAGAAGACGGGGCGCTCTGTCTCAGGAGGTCATGACGGTGTAAGTCCCTCAGTTCCGCGTTCACAGAGACCCGGTATCCCTTCTCCGTATGGACACGGGCCGGCTCTTCGGGCCCCAGGTGGGAGACCGGACGGGAGGGGACCCGCTGCCGTGGGGACCGTGGGTAAGGACTTCGGGGGCGCAGCCGCCGTCTCCCAACGGCGCCCTGGCATGCCTTCAAATCCCTGGGCGATTTTCATCCAGACTTAGTGATTTATTTACGTTTCACTGGACAATCTGATCTGGGAAATCCTGTTTATTCCCAATCCTTTTAAGATAAAGAACCAAATGGCTCACAGATGACCTTGGCTCACAGATGACCTCCGCTGCTCGGCTTGAGATGAATGGCTAGCGCCTGGCGGGTGGGGGAGCCGCCGGCCGGCACCCGTGACCCCGTGCTCAGTGGGGCACGGGAGAGGCCGCCCACCAGCCAGCAGGTGAGGCGGCGCCCACGCACTCACACCGGATGGCTCGCCTGGTGTTGACCGTCCAAATGACCGCGTTGACCGAATGCTCCCCGGTCACCTCCCGAGGCTGGCTGACCTAAAGACTTTCCTCCCCCCTGAGGTGCAGGAGCTGACTGGTGTTCAATTTTAGACTGGGTGAATGAAGGGACACACACGGGATTCGTGCACCCATGCAAACTGCCTTTCGTTCATTGATTCACTCACCGATTCATTCATTTCATTTCCTCAGTCACGAATGGCTGCGCCTCCCGTCGCGCACGGAGAATGTAAACTCCAGCATGCCCTGTCTCTTGAGAGCAACCTTCCTGTGTAAACAGCACTGAGTGTCCTGTTGGACTCGATAAAGGTAAGAACGCGAAGGAAGCCCGCGGCTAAGGAGCAACATCAGAATCACACTAGATGTTGGGAAACGTTTCCTAGAGAAAGTAATGACCGCGCTCATTTTTAAGGCGTCTGGAGGAGGTCGTGCGATGAAGAGGGTGGCGGAACAGAGCGACGGAGGCGATCACAGCAGAGGAATGTTTTGACAGTGGTCACAGGCCCCAAGGACAGAAGCAAGGAGACAGGACTCACGGGGACCGTCCTGAAGGTAGGGAGATTTACGCCTCGGCCTTGATTTTTCTCGGTGAAGCAAGAGACAAGATAGTTTGCTAGACGTGAGGGGGGATGGGGCGCACTTAGGGTTTAAGGAGAGGGGAATGCGTGTTACAAGCGCGGTCGCGGGAGCTTCGGAGGCTGAAGCGGGGGCGGATCAGAGGACTCCGGGGCTGCAGGGGGGCTGGCTGTGCGGGTCCCGGGGCTTGTCGGACAGACAGAGGGGGCCCGGAGCCCTGGATGGAGCCCTGAATGCACGGCACTGGAGTCAGCTTAGAGTGTCCAAGGGAGGACCGGGAAGGAAACGGAAGTCGGGAAGAGGAAACCACACTAGACGCTAAAGGAAGAGAGCGTGTCCCGGGGGCAGAGAGACAAGTCGGAGAGAAAGGGAAACAGCACCGAAGTGCATTCCGCTTTGGCCCAAAAATCGATGCAGGCAAAGCACCCCCAAGGAACGGCAGGGCGGCAGCGTCAGCCCCAGGCCACCTCCCTCCCGGTGCTGGGAGCGGAAGGGACTGAGCACAGCACAGGCTGGGGGGAGGAGAGAGGGAAGGTCTGCACCAGGGGGAAGTCGGATGTGTGCGACAGGAACCCGGCTAGAGGGGACAGGGAGGGCTGTCCCCCGCGTGCCGCCGCCGTGAGAAGGGGCACAGCGGGACCTGCGGCCGGGAGAGACGTCGGTGAGCGCAGAGACCCAGGGACGAGAGACACGAGGGAACCGGTGAGCGAGGACACTGGCGCATCTCCTGCGAATACGTTTCTGTGCTCGGGGATGTACAGGAAACGCCGACCCGGCGAGGGGGGGAGTAGAAGATGCAAAAAAGAACCACACGGAACTTCTGGAGACGAAAAACTCGGCATCAACATGGAAACTTTGCCTGGGTGGGATCAAGAGTGAACCGGACCCTTGGACCCGACAGGACAGACACGGGACCCGTGGAGACAACACGGGACCAGAGCCTGCCCGTGGGGTAGGTGGTGGATCAGAGCACGCTAACATCTCCTGAGAGCTTTCTACGTGCTGCACTTGGTGCCCGTCCCTGGAAATGCAAAGATGCACAAGACCAAGTTCATGGTCCATGCGGTGAGGCCGGCGAGCGAGCAGACAGTGAAGGGCGGAATGCCGGGGGGTGGGGCGTGGACATTTACGCTCCTTCTCGGGGTCTCGCGAGGGCGGAGCCAGCACTTCCCGGTCCCCGAGAGCGAGTGCCCCGTGCATGTTGCACCTGAGATGCCTCTCGTGTGTCACCTCCATCTGGGCCCTGCGAAGGACAGTTCGTGACAGTGGAAGGGACACTGGACGGAGGACTGAGAAGCTCAGGCGTGACTGCTGGTCCCCCGTCACCGCCGGCACCGCGGAGGAACCCCAGCCTTTGGCTTCTGGAGAAGGCCGGCTCCTCCCGGGACCCTCGCCCCCAGAGGCCGACCCTCCCCGCCAGCACTGCGGCCGGGAAACGCCACAGGCGCAGAGGGAGAGAGGTGAGATATCGTTGCAGCTTCCCTGTCTGGCCCGCCGCGCTCTCCACAAACCTCTGTCTTCCCCGCTGTGACGCTTCATGACCAGCAGCGGGAGGGCCCGGACCATCTCATCCATTTTTCACAGCATTTTCGTTTCTGCAGGAAAATCTGTGCCCCCAAAACTTGTCCATTTTAACCATTCCCAAGCACCCAATGCCACTCGTTACCTCAGTGGCATTGCTTGCATTCACCGTGCTGAGCGACCGTCACCATCAAAAAGTCTTACCCGACTGTCGTACCCAGCCACAGAAGTGGGACTGTAATCACCGTTATTAATAGAACGAGTTATCGAATGGCACACGAATTCATCCGACAGAGCCCGACTATAAACAGAGGGCAGTTAAAGACTTCTCTTGCTGCTACGCAGACAATGACAGCGGACAGGGGCTGTCACACGGAGACAGGCTGTGGGCGGTGGGCGTGGCTGCATCCGAGGGAATGTCTTCAGGAGGAACCCGTGCCCACGAGGAACCCGGCTCGCTTCCGATGGAGAGGCTGCCGGGCGGCACCCGGCGGCGCGGCCACGAGCAGGCGACAGACTCCCTTGGTCAAGAAAGAACCGTCAAAGGGGACGGGGCCTGCAGGCCTTCTGCAGGCGGTTGGACCCCTGAGGGTGGTTAGCAAGGACTCAAAAGATCTTTGATGTTTAGTAACTGCTTTATCCCCTTCTCTCGAGGAGGAGGACGTGCTGGCCCTATGACCGTCTCGAGACCTGGAAAACAAGGGGATAACAGCTCTTCCCTGGGCTCATCAGCACGCGGGCTTCGGGGTGCCAGGTATGGGCACTGCCCGGCGATGGGGGGCCTCTGGGTCCGGGTGGAGACAGGAAGGTGGGGCAGAATGGCAAGCAGAGATCTTAGGTCATGCGGAAAAACCCACTCAGGTGTGTTCTATGCTAGTGAAACGTCTCCAGATACGTTGCACATGCTGTCTAAGACGTTAACACCACCCGCCCCACACTGCGTCATGAGGAACTACTTATCGGACCACGCTGTCTGTCCCCCCGGATGGCCTGGGGTGCTGCCCGCGAGAGGAAATGCTCCATCGCTTGGTACTCACTCACTGCTTTCAGCGCTCGCCACGAGTTCCGGAATGGATGGGTGGCGAGGAGCTCCGTGCCACTGTGCTACATGTGAAAAGCCCTATGGACTCCACCAGAAACCTACTCCCACTAATAAATAAATTCTGTAGGTTTGCAGGACACAGAATCCATATCCAGAAATCTATTGCATTTCTATACACCAGGCTGAATAATCCAAAGGAGAAATTTAAAAAGCAATCCCATTTATAATTGCATTAAAAAAAATACCTAGGAAGAAATTAACCAAAGAGGTGAAAGACCTGTACTCTTAAACCTATAAAACACTGAAGCAAGAAATTGAAGAAGATACAAATAAATGGAAGGCTATACCCTGGGCGTGGATTGGAAGGATTAATGCTATTAATATGACCATATTACCTAAAACAACATACAGATTCAATGCAATTCCTATAAAATACCAATGGTATGCTTCTCAGAATTAGAACAAATAACCCTAAAATTTATATGGAACCACAAAGGCCCCAAATAGCCATAGAAATCTTGAGAAAGAACAAAGTGGGAGGTATCATGCTCCCTGATAGCAAACTATACTACAAAGCTACAACAATCAGAGCAGTACGGTGCTGGCATAAAACAGATATAAGTCAATGGAACAGAATGCAGAACCCAGAAATAAATCCTCACTCGTGTGGTCAGTTAACGCATGACAAAGGAGGCAAGGATAGACCACAGGGTGAAGACGGTCTCTTCAGTAAGTGGTGTTAGGAAACTAATCAGATACATGCAAGATAAGACACTGGACCACTTTCTTGCACCATATACAAAAATAAACTCAAAATTGATTAAAGACTTAAATGTAAGACCTGAAACCATAAGGCTCCATAGGCAGTAAACTCTTTGATATGGCTCTTAGCATTCTATTTTTGGATGTCTCTTCAGGTAAGAAGAGAAAAATAAACAAACAGGACTGTATCAAACTAAGAGGGTTTTGCTCAGCAAAGGAAACCGTCCACAAAATGAATGGACAACTTGCTGAACAGGAGAATATATTCACTAGTGATACATCTGACAGGAGGTTGATAGCTAACATACATGAGGAACTCAAACAACTTAATACCCCTCAAAACAAACAATCTGATTAAAAAATGGGAGAGGACCTGAGTAAATATTTCTCCCAAGAGGATATACAGATGGCACATGAAAAGACAACAATCTCACTCATCATCAGTTAAATGCAAATTAAAATCACAATGAGCTACCACCTCACACCTGCCAGAGAGACTGTCATCAATAAATCAACAGGTGCCCGTGAGGACTCAGAGAAAGGGGAACCCTCGTGCCCCGGTGGTGGGATTATACCCCGGGGCAGCCAGTGTGGGGACCAGGACGGCGGTTCCTGAAAAACTGCAAATAGAACCGCCATGCGATCCAGCAGTTCTGCGTCTTGGTATATATGCGTATATCCAAAGAAAACAAAAACACTCATTCAAAAAGGTACACGCACCCCTGTGTCCACTGCGGCGCTAGTAGTAACAGCCACGGTGAGGAAGCAGCCTGGGTGTCCGTCAGTGGATGAGTGGACAAGACGATGTTATGTATATAATACACGTGCATGTGTGTGTGTGTGTGTGTACATACATAAACACAATGAAATACCTTTACTCAGCAGTGAAAAAGAATGAAACCTTGCCATTTGCAACAGCGTGGATGGACCTGGAGGGTATTGTGCTACGTGAAATAAGTCGGAGAAGGACAAACACCATGTGATTTCACTCACATGCGGAATCTAAACAAAACGAAACAAATGTATAAACAAAGCAGAAACAGATGGTTGCCGAAGGGGCGGCAACGAGGGGATGGGGATTTTAAGAAACAAAGAAAACGGGGAAACTACAGTGTAACAGGAAAGGGGCTCTGTGGGTCAAACACAACAGTGGGCCACAACTCCAGAGAGGGAGGTGTTTGACTGCATCAAAGCTCTGTGCCTCAAGCCCAGAAGTTAAAAGGGAAAAAGCAGCACGCGCAAGGTGCACTGAAGGCACACTAGGGTCGCCGTTCCCAAGCACCCAGTAGGTAGCTCACGAGCCCCGCGGGACGGAAAATGCAATGGAGGCTGCTCTGAAATGCGCGAGCCGTGGCTCTCCCAGGCTGCCCTGCAGGGTCCTGAAGCTCTCCCCCTGCTGCAGGACTCGTGGTGACGGGCCAGCCGGGGCGGGGGGAGCCACGGTTCCCCTGGCCCGGGAAGCTGGCAACAGAGCCTCCTCCCGGCCGCGTATCCTGGAAACGGGCGGCCGTGCTCTGGCCTGAGCCGTTTTTTCCATGTTTCCCATCCACACGCTGGCGCAGCGAATCTCTCTCCCGTGGCTGCCGTCCAGAGGATCGGAAGCCAGAGCTCTGCTCTGGGCCGTCCTCCAGAAGACTCATTTGGCTGCTGCGGCCGAGGGGCCCCGCACTTTAAGGAGGCCCCGGAGGCGGCACCGCCGGCCTCTGGAAGCCGGTGAGAGCCGAGGGGGGAGAGGGGCCGGGAGCGCTGAGCGGCTCTCCGGGCTGCGTGCGGCCCCACTTCACCTTTTGTTCCTGCTGCAGGATGCCGGGTGGTTAGCAGGGTTTCTAGAGCGCATGGGGACGTGCGGACCAGGGCACGTATGTCTTCGCGAGTTAGATCTGGCCCCGCCTCCCAACCAGATGTGAAGGTCAGGTCGGCGAAAGGCTCCTTGTGAGGGCCGCGTCCAGGAAGAGACTGAGGGGTGCTTACCCTCTCAGTGTGGGGGAGACCCCACTCGTGGACAACGCCAGCAGGTTCCTGCGTCAGGTGAGAAGGGGCCCTTCCGGTCGCACCGAATCGAAGCCCCATCATCCTCGTTAATGGGACAAACCACCACGCCCAGTATCTATGGTGTTGAAGCTACTCATAGGTAAAACCTCATTTCATGATTTTAACAACCTTGCTAAGGAGCCGTGAGCCCCCCTAGTTTCCGAGTGAGGAGCGGTCTCCGGGAGGCTCCTGCCTCGCCTGCCGGAGGTGGCAGCGAGGTCCCAGCCAGGTCCGTGGGGGCGCACGGGTGCGGCCCGCCACCATCTCAGTGCTGGGGCTGTGAGCTTCTGCGAAGACATGGCGTATTTCCTGCAAGAGGTGGGAAACCGAGTCACGCCCCCACTCAGAGTGTCAGTTGTTAGAACTGGGCACATGGGGCCTCGAGCCCAGGACCTTAAAAGGACAAAGCACAGAAAACTGTGAAGGCTCCCCCTGTCCGGACTGTTCAGCACCCGAGGCGGGGACGCAGGAGCGGCCGGATCAGCACAGAGTCCCTCCCCTTCCTCCCCATCCTGCACAAGGCGCACAGGGGAGTGTGGGGGCGGGACGGCTGGGCCCCGGGGACCTGACCCAGGAGAGGGCGTCGAAGGTGCTCCCCACGGGGGACACGATAACGTCCAAGGGACACGTGACCGGTCTTTCCAGGCGCACAGAAAGGCAGGCCCCTCGAGTCCCACGAGGGCAGCTCTCCGTCCCGTCTTCCAGCGGAGGCTGACAGTCCCGAAGCGTGACGCAGGTTCCGAGTCCTCGTCACCACCTCCGGGTCTACCTGCGTCTCCCGGCTGCCTGCAGGCCTCACCCTCTCCGAGGTCGCCCGGCCTCGGAGCAGAGCGTGAAAGCAGCACCACCGCTGCTGGGGAGCAGCCGGCTCTCCGGGGCACGGCGTCCGAGGGCTGAGAGCCCACAGCTCCAGGCTGCACGGAGCCGACGAGGCAGCGGGGCCCGGGCGTTTCCTACTCCTCGGGAGGCGCAAGCGCTCTTGTAATTTGCAGCTGATACCACCAGCAACCTTGACCCAGTGCCCTCGCTGCACAGCACAGGGCTGGGGGGTCGCACAGCGTGGACCAGGAGCCACGCACCGGAGGACCTGGAGCTTCCCGAGCTCCCACAGCCGCCTGGGAATCGGGAAGGATGTCCCTGCGGCCTGATGCCCAGGAACAAAGGCGCGTTCTCTCATGCCTGGCGCTCGTCAGATGCTTGGTAAACGCCGGCACGCGCGAGCCTGGGATCGTGGCGTTAGGAGCGTGGTCACCGTGCGCCGCGGAGGGAGCGGGCTGGGATGACACACATGCGTGGACTCCGGGAGCAGACAGAGGAGCGTGGGGTGCGGAACTTGTGCGGAGCGGCCTTAAAGGCGTCCCTCGCAGACAGATGGCCGTCCCGTCCCGGGGACAAGTCACTCGGCGCACAGGGGCCCCCGCGTCGGAGCCGCATTTCAATGAGAAGGATTTTTAACTTCGCTGTCATATGGCTCAGGGGTGTTGGTGATAATTTCATTCATCCCACAAATATTTTTACTGCCTACCATGTGCAAAGTCTTCAAAATAAAGAAGCTGCCGCACCGAGGCTGGAGCGGCACCAGCATGTCTGCTCGCTGACCGGAATCGCGCGGGGTGTGTCGACGAGAAGGCGGTTTCCCATGGTGCTCTCCGCATTCGCCTTGTGCCCTCGCCCCCGCGTGCCCCTCGTTGTTTCTTGGGGTCTCCCGTGCTCCTGGCGTTGGTCTGAGCTTAGCTGCCCTGGCTCCCCCTGCCTTTGCTTTCCTCAACGCCCCAGGGGGCTGTGAGCAACCGCACGGGGAGACCACAGCCCACGTTACATGGATGATTATAACCCCACTGAAGTCTCCCCCATTCCAGAAATATCACAGCAGAAAGAGGGGCCGCGTGGGGACTTAACACCCTGGCCCAAGGAGCTGAATCCAGTCAGATCTCAGATGCTGCAACAGGAGAATGAAGTACGTCCAGATATTTCTGCTTCCTGTTCTCACATTTCTGCCAAAAGACGGAAGGAAGGGAGGGAGGGAGGGAGAGATGTGCAGGAAGAACAGTGGGCCAGAGCGGACCTGGGCTTCGGAACTATGTCCAGGAGCGAGACAGCCTGTGCCGGCGCTTCAGCGGGGAAAGGGGCTGTGCTTTGGGAGGTGGAGGGTGCCCGGTTCTCCCTCCTCCAAGTGGAGATTTTAGTCACATTATGATGCGGCATTTTCTGGACACTCCGTGTGACAAGTACACCAGGCGTGCCACGGTTTGACACACCGACGTCCAGAGACACGGACTACAGGGCCTGGGGGAGCCCGGCTCGCACACGGAAGGACACAGCACAGGGGTTCCCAGGGTTCCCAGGGTGAGGTGTACGTCTGGCATCCTGAAGGGAGCAGGTCGCGGAGGCGGGCCCTTGGACCGGGTGATGCGGGGTTTAGGGAGGGGGCCAGGGGTGGGAGGAGGGCTCGCTTCCAACTGAGGAAGGGACGACGCTGCTGCTTTTCAACATCACACATTGGGGGGCACCTTCTGCCCCCCCAGCTGCCAGCGACCTCTGCCCCATGCTGGGGGCAGGCACCCTGTTTCAGGATTTGTTTCACATCGACTCTTGCCCGTTATTACATCCGTGAGGACACAGGTGCGTGCTCGCGAGGGGTGACTGGAGGGAGCTCACAAAAGGCTCCCTGCAAAGGCGGGGGTGGGGTCAGGGGCGAACACCCTGGGGCCAGCGACGGAGAGAAACCGCTGAAACGCCACCCCAGGCCTGAGCAGGCAGGTGAGGGGAGGGGCCAGTCAACAGAAGCCACGCCTCCTGGAGAGAAGCCCAGCCACTGCCTCCCTGGCCCAGCAGGCCAGGAGCAGGGGGATCACTATTTAGACCCCACCCTTCCCTCCCTAAACATTCCGCTGGAGCCTCCAACTGGGGGTGGGGGTGCGGGATGCAGCACAGAGCTCCCCAGGGAGAGGGAAGTGGAGACAGTCAGAGCGTCACCTTGGAAACGGTGCCTCTTAGGGGTTTTGTTTATTCTTCTGTGTTTTGAGCACCGGGCTCTGCTCGGGCGTTCTCCGCGTGTGCTGTCACTCACCCTCCGTGGCGGACGAAGAGCGAAGCGTGTGCACGTGTGGGCACGTGCGCACAGAGCAGAAATGCCGCGGCCCCCGTCGGGGCTTCTGCGTGGGTGAGGCGGTCCCACCAGCAGTCCCGCCAGCAGTCCCCGCTGACCTCCTGGGAGGGGTTGATGACACCGAGGCACTGTTGACGAGCCCGGACGGAGAATAGAAGCGATTCTCGAGCGGCCGCCCTGCAGCCTCTGCTGCGTGCGGTCCTCGGTTCTGCTCTGTCCCTGCCTGCGTGGGCGGCCTGGGAGCAGGAGGCTGGCGGCGCCAGGGGATCGGGACTGCGGTGCAAAGCCCTCCACCCAGCACACGTCCAAGGAGCCAGCAGCACCCTGGGGCCCGGACCCGCAGCCAGGGAGGTGACTCAAGGCTCCTGGTCTGCCTTGTATTTGGGGAAGGAGGCACCATCAAGAACACCCTCAGGAGATGAACTTGCTCCTCAGCCCACGCTTCTAGACTTTGGGATGCATGAAACATGAATTCTAGGGCCCCGTCTCCCGGAATCCACTTCACTGGGGCCCCGGGAGTCGGCCTTTAGCCCACTCTCCACAAGGGTGAGGCAGGTGGTCGGCGGGCCTCGCTTTCAGAAATGCTGGTTTGCAGAGACAACAGGCTTCCAGGTGACCAGGCCTAGCGCCTGAAGCCCGCGGTGGTCAAGGGCCTGAGCAAGGCCAAGGGGAAGGGCAGGGGCGTCGCTATGGGGGAGGGGAGGGTGGGAACGTGAGCTCAGTGAAAGGGCGGCCAGGTGTGACCGGGGCACTGCGAGAGAGAAAGAGAGAGAGAGAGAGAGAGAGAGAGAGAGAGAGCCAGAGCAAGCGCCAGCTCTGGGGGAGCAGCCGGCGGAAACCCAGCAAACACCGTCTCCTCTGGACGGGCAACTCCCTGCCAGGGGGGCACCTTCTCCAGCTAGGACCCAGCCCCTGCTGCCTTCAGACCATCAGAGGGCAGGGGTCGGTCCCCAGGTGTGGACTGGATCTTCCCGTGGCCTCTCAGACTGGCCACCTTGCTTCCCTACAGGATGCGTTCGCTGAGTCTCTCAAAGCCCACCCTGCAGAGCCTGGGAGACCCTGCCCCTCCCTGGGACGGACGCCCGGAGCAATGCGGCTGCGTCCGCAGCCGTGATTTGAACCTGGGAGACGTGGTCTCGTATGCAGGCCCTGGCCCCAGTGTGTCTGCAACTTTGGCCACATTCCGCCTCCCCAAGGCTCCACCTCCGCGTCAGTGGAGCAGAATGCTGAAGCCAGCTTCACACCTGCGTCAACGCAGAGAGGACCCGAACCACCGTACCGCCCTGCAAATGGGGCACGAGCGCTCACTGGGGACCTGCCACCTACCACCTGCCACCTGCTAGAGCGTGTGGCTTCTCCACGCAGCCACAACAAGCCTTCCTAAAGCCGATTTTAATCCGGAACCCTGGCCTGGAATGAAGTCCCCGGTGCCCCTTCCGACTGAGCTGTTCTCTTCCCGCCTCCTCTGCGTCCGGATCTTCCCGATGGGACGCTGCTTCAGCGGTCCCCTCGCTGGTCACCAGCTCCCGACTACGAGATACATTCTGATTTCCGTTCTTCACGCACAGGCCCGTGAGGTGCAGCTAGAGCAACCTTTCCAGCAGCCTGCACCCCCCCACCCCACCCCCGGCCCCGTTCGGCCTTCCAGTCCCCAGAGCACAAGACAGGCGCGCAGACGTGACCGTCCCCCCCCACCCCCCGCAGCTGGCAGGGCTCCGCTCCGCAGCACCGCCCCGGCCGCACGGCCCAGGACCTCCTCCCCTAAAGTTGGGTCCGACTCACAACTGCCCACAGCTGGACCTAAGACACAAAAACAAACTAAGCAAACACCTAGAACAGGAACAGAATCCCAGAAATGGAGACCACGTGGAGGGTTATCGGCGGGTAGAGGGAGGGGGAGAATGGGGGTGAAGGTACAGAGAATAAGGAGCATAGATGGTAGGTACAAAATAGACAGGGGGAGGGCAAGAATAATACAGGAAATGCAGAAGCCAAAGAACTTTCATGCACAACCCATGGAGGTGAACTGAAGGGAGGGGAGGAATGCTGGAGGGAGGGGGTGCAGGGTGGAGGGGATAAAGGGAAGAAAACATGGGCCAACTGTAATAGCATAATCAATAAAATATACTAATAAAATAAAATAAGATAGTTGTCCTAGAACTGTCGGAAGATTGAGTGGTCTGTCGCACGGAAAGCACACAGTAGGATATCCGGCACACAGTAGGTGCACTCACTCGGCCCCTCCCAATCTCCTCTCCTTAACCTGGGCTCTCAGGACGTTTCCCGAGAAACCTCCTCCGTGGTGGGTCTCACTTCGGCGGGCATCACAGCACCTGGGGGGCTCCTGCAAACACAGATGCTGGGCCCCTGCTCAGAGAGCCGGGTTCAGGGGGTCGGGTGGGCCCCGGGAACTGCATGTCCAGCAAGCCCCCAGGACAGGCTGAGGCTTGGGTCCCGTCACCTCGCTCTGAAAGCTGCTGCTCCACTACTCCGTCCTCGGAGGGCCCCGGGGTCTCCCGCGCGGGGCCAGAGAAGAGTAGCAGAGAGCCGCTGTGCGAACCAGCGGCGTGTGGTGGTGCCCATCACCTTATAAACAGGTTACAGGGCGATCTTTCCTGAACGTCGGTTTGTGATTAGTGTCCGCAGTTTCGAGGATGTGACGCGAGGAATCCCAGAATACAAATCAGAACACCCAGGATTCTTAACCTTCCAGCTCTAAGAACTCGAGCCCCCAAAGTCCCTGTCCCCCGTTTCCTCCTCTGTGAACAGTGCACCCCGAGAAGGCCTCACTGGGGCGGAAGATAGTGGGGCGACCTAGCTGAAAATGCACGGTAACTCGTGGCTGCATAAATGCACGCCATCAGTGTCGGCTCCGGGCGGCCGGGCTCCTTGGGGTCTCGGCTCCCTGCCATGTGCGGCCTCAGCGGTTTCTGGGACCGCTGAGACACTGCAGAGCTGAGCACGCTCCCAGCCCGAAGGCGCGGGAGCCCAACCCTGTAAGCCAAACGGGCTCACACGATAAAGATGCGGACCCCTGCACATTTCAGGGCGTCCGGCCACGGGAGCGTGCAGTCGTAAGGCAGGAGGCCTACAGAGAACAGGGAGCAGACCAGGCCTGGGAACTGTTGGGACACAAAGGTATGATAAAGAAAGTGATTAGGACAATTTGCATGGTCTGTGGGAGCTCCTTCAGGGCTAAGATTACTCGTGAGTCCCGGCCGGGCTGCAGAATGTCACGCGGGAGCATCAGGGGGATGAACTTGGGAACCTCCAGAGCAGCGGCTCTCGACCTGGGCTGCCTGGGAGAACCCCGCAGGGTGGCAGCACTCGGGGCGCCCAGGTCTGGGCCCTGCTCGAAAGCTTCCCGTCTGGTGGGCCCGGGATGAGGCTCAGACACAGGCGTTTTGCAGGAGCCCCCAAGGCGTTCCTGGGCGCCAGCGGGGTTGAGGAGGACTGTTCCGACATGCGACCATTCGCGGCGGTCGGTCACCTTCACTTGGAGGACCCTGTACGCCTGACACGTATACGTAATGGATGTCAAACATTTCTCAATAAAACTGAAAAAGACACACAAAGTTTAAGTATTGAGAAAAGCACATATGGTACATGGATCTTTCTAGAAGCCTCATCTATTGTAGAATTACCAGAAGCTGCTAAAAACCCAGATGTCTCTCAGCTGGTAGAGGTGTCGACGCCTGCGGCACAGCCGCAGCCACCCCAGCCGATGCACGCAACACCGACAGGGGACGGGACCGACCGCAGCGACGGGGGCGAGGCTCAAAGGCACAGTCTGCGTGAGAGGAGTCGGACACAGAGGGCGGCGTGGTGTGCGGGGCCATTTCTCTGACGCGCTGGAGAGGGCCAAACTGGAGTGACAGGAAGTAGCTGAGGAGCTGCCCGGGGCCGGCGGTGAGGGGCAACGGGACCGCCGAGGGGCCTGAGGGGGTTTGGGGGCCGGGGGGGGGGGGGGTCATGGGCCTGTTCTCTGTCTTAACTCTGGTGCTGGGTAAATGGCTGCATGCCACACATTCAAAGGGACGGCCTTCATTCTCTGTAAATCCTACCTCGTAATAAAAAATAAAAAAGCTCAGGGTGAAGGGGCAAACAGAGACAAAGGGTGAACAGTGGCTTCGTTCCAGTGAAAGTCATTGTGTGTCTGAGGGCAGGACGCAGCTCCCAGGGCAGTGGGGTCGGGCTCCGGCAGCCTGGGGGGAGGTGGTGCCGGGAGACAATGCCCAGCGGGCCCCTCACAAGTCCCCGGTCCTGCCGTCCGAGGCCTGGGAGCTGGGAGCGAGCAGGGCGGCACCTGCGCACCGAGACCCACGCTGGCTCCGGGTTAAAGATTCTGGGCTGGGAGCTTCAAAGAGACCCACCCGGCTTCCAGCCTCGCCCAGACCTCCATGGCTCTGTCCCTTCCTCCTGTTACCGTGGCGTTTGAAACGGCTCCGGACGTTTGTGCGGTCCCGGAGGGCGCGTTCGAAGAGCAGATCCCGGGGTTTGCTGGGGGCGGGCGGGGTGGGGCAGAGCCAGGCGAGGTCCCTGGAGAAGGGGCACGGCGGGCTCCCCTTCCGGGGGCGTGTCTCTGAGCAGCGTGAAGCCGCGCAGTTCTACCATCTGCCTGCAAAGCCGCCCTTCCTCCGAGGGGTCTCTGGCATCTGTGAGTCCCTGACGTTTTCGTAGAATTCCACCTTAAGACGAGCTGGAGGCGCTCGCGGCCAGGGTCTCCTCGAGGAGCGGCTCCGCTCCCACGATGACACGCTGCAGCTGGAGCCTGCACACACACATCTGGACGCCACATGTCGGCCGCCGCCGCCGCCGCCGCATAAAAGGGCCCGGCCAGCAGGCCGCGGGCCACACCTCTCGCCAGCAGCCCGGGCAGCATGACCCTCGCTCCTCTGTGGGTGTTTCTGCCGCTGGTCGCCGTGGCCCGGGGCCAGTACGGCGACTACGGCTACCCGTACCAGCAGTACCGCGACTACGGCGACGACGGCTGGGTGAACCTGAACCGGCAGGGCTTCAGCTTCCAGTGCCCGCAGGGGCAGGTGGTGGTGGCCGTGAGGAGCATCTTCAGCAAGAAGGAGGGCTCGGACCGCCAGTGGAACTACGCGTGCATGCCCACGCCCCAGCGGCTGGGGCAGCCCACCGAGTGCTGGTGGGAGGAGATCAACAGGGCTGGCATGCAGTGGTAAGGGGCGCAGGCGACACCGCTGCACTTGGGTAAGGGGGCGCCGCTGCGCCTGGCCTGGGACGGTCACTGCAGATCCCTGCCCCTTGGGGCTGCCTGGCCCTCAGGGAACAGCACCCACGAACGCCTGGGCCAGTCCCGCTGGGAACCGGACCGCTGGGGCTCTGGGTGGGGCAAGCCAGCTCCAGTCTGGGGACCAAATCCCAGGACTGGGGGTTGGGGGGCATCCGAGGCAGGTGGGCTCCTCTGCGGCCCTGCACCTCCCAGAAGCAGCCCAGCCCTCTGTGCAGTCCAGGGACTCGTGAGGGTCTGGGACATGTTTCCCAGGCCGCAAAGGGTAAGCACAGAGATCGCAGATGTTCGAGAAACATACAACAATTGAACACAGTTGTGGCACCCAAACGGCACTGTAGTCCTGGAGCCATTTACTTTCACCACTTCACAAAGGCATGGGCTCTGGGGGGAAGGGACGGCCGGGCCCTGGGCACAGACAGCCGTAGACACGCTGGTGTGCAGCCGTGAGTCGGGGGAGAAGACGAGGCAAGGAGAGGCGCAGTGGAATAGCCCCCTGCGGCCCCATTCCATGCACGCGCTTGTCACTAGCGTGGGGAGCCCTCCCTCCGTCCTGGGAGACAGCGTCCCAGGGGCTCCTAGGGCGGCGTGCTGGTCTCCCCTGCGCTGGTCTCCCCTGCAGGGGCTCGGCCCCAGCCAACGGCGTGGAGGTGGCCCCAGCCTGCGCTCCCCTGGGGGGTGGGACTGCCCAGCCCCAAACGTGGTCAGGAGTCCATCCCAGTAGCGACCGACCATCACTGGGTGTTCACGGCAGCCTGGACGGAGGCAGGACCACCTGGACAGAGGCGGGCGGGGGTGGGGGCGGACCCCACCCAGAAGCCCGGCTGACGTGCTCAGGTGGGGTCGTGGACTTGGGGGTGGTCAGGCGTGGGACCTGGGGGCCACACCACCAGCAGACAGGACAGTCACGTGCCATCCAGGGGAAAGACGCTGGTGGGTGCAGGGGCCAGGCAGGGGAGGGGACCTCTGCGTCATGGGAACGGCGGCCACTCATTGGGCGCCCGCCCTGAGCGGGCACCACAGCGAGTGCTCTGCGCGGGTTATCTCACTCCGTGCTCCGCTCAGGTCTGTGGGCCACTCCCAGGTGAGACAGACAGCGGTACAGAGATCGGGGGGGCCCCCAGCTGGGAAGTGGGGGAGGGGAGAGCCAGGATCTGGGCCCAGCGAACCTTAACCACAAAGCATTGGCACCTCACCACAGCGGGGGGCTGCTGAGGGCCCGCTGCCTGCGCCCTCTGTGGGCTCCGCTGGCAGAGCCCAGGCCGCAGGACAAGGCCAAAGCCACAGGACTGGATGGACTCGGGCGGCGCTCCTCCTGGTCGGGGGGGGGGGGGGTGGGTGGGCCTGCAGGGTCACACCCAAGCCTCAGTCTGGAGGGCCGGGGACCAGCTTGGGGACCATGACTGGGGAGGGGCTCAGCCAGCCTGTGGGAGGGTGGGGAGACAGTCCCACATGCAGTAAAGGGGTGGGGGGCGCCCTTTACTGGGCCGGCCTCATCCACCCCCACTGGCCTGGTGAGCAGGCTCCCTTACCCAACCCCTGCTGCCGGCTGTCTGGTCAGGGACCAGCCTGGCCTCAGGGGCGGACAGTCTCCAGCCACTCCCCGAAGCGGGGCCCGCGGCCTGGCGTGGAGCCCGGCCTGACCTAGTTAAACTGCCCCTCCTGCCCCCCCACCCCCACCTAGGGGGTCTTCTGTGGGCGGGGCCCTTTTCCAAAGGCCCTTTTTGGAGCCACAGTCAAGGCGTGTCCAGAGACGGGTCCTCCACCCCAAGGAGCCCCGGGCTCTGAGCCGGGGGCCCGGATTAGGACCCTGGTCCAGTGTGGCCTTGGGCCTGGGGTTCAGCCCCGTCGGCTCGCAGCTGGCTTGGAAAAGGAACAGCCAGACAGGCGCGGTCTCGGGGGACACGCCTCCAGCGCTCTGTGCTCTGCTTGGCCCCGATCGTGCACTTGGACTTCTCCTGCACCCTGCGGCCCTTCTCGCTCCTCTGTTTAGAGGAGGTGCAGGATGTTTACTTTCAAACCTGACAACTTGCGACGGGTGTGTGTCGTTAACTCCCAAACAAAGCGAAGGAAAGCGGGAGAGACAGGGGGTGCGAGTGACATCACTTTGTTTGGCCCAGGCCAAGCTGACAGGCAAGATCTCTCTGCCCCTCCTCCTCCTCCACACCTCGGGGTTTGCAGAGTGCGAGGGGCCCCTCCCCTTTCCTCCCCTCTGCTAATTGCAGAGTCCGAAATGCACAGCCACGAAAAGCAGCTCCTTCACAGTGGGACCCGGCTGCCCCGGGGCCCATATCAGAGGCTTTTTTTAAAGGTAATTATTGCTTTGAGTTTAGACTCCAGTCCCAGCGAAAAGTCTGGGAGGAAAGAAATTGCTCGTTGGCTAGGAAACAATTATCTCTTCCCGTCCAGGCTCGTAATCCGTTCTGCGGGAAGAGCGGAGGGTTTTGTGTGATTTGGCCGCCTCGTAAAACCAAATTAGCCTGCAGGTTTCTGTTAAGGAGTGGGGGAGGAGTCTTAGAAACTGGCGAGAAGCAGCCCAGCGCGATTGCAGGGCCAAGCAGAGCACAGGGCACGGGAGGCGGGGCGCCTCCTGGGATCACACGGCCCGACAGATCGCTCTCCGAGGTTTGACGGCAGAACGTGGGGTCTGCCACGGGCACTGGCTCGGTGGAGCACAGTCTCCTAAAGGCGTCCCCATCGCGGCCGGGGGCCGGAACACAGCTGTCTGCCGCGGCAGCTCCTCGGAAATCCGGGTTCTGAGGCGCGCACGCTGGCTCAGCACCAACAGCTGCCGGGGGGGTGGGGGGCGGGTGGGGGGCGTGACCTGGGTCCCAGGGGCAGCGCTGTGCCACCCCGGGGCGTGCCACGGGTGCCGACGGGGAATCTGCTCTGCCTCGGGGGGCGCAGACTGCAGGGCTCCTGGGTCCTGCGTGGAAGAAGGAGAGGCTGGAATTTTCTAGAGAGGGCAAGCTCTTGTGTCTCAGAATCAGGAAACTTGCTTCACAGCTCCTGTTTCCGTCACCTTGTAGCTCTGTGGCCTTGGGTACTTGGGTCCTCGTTCCGGGGGGCCTGGAGGGGAAGGGGAGGGGAGGGGAGGGGAAGGAAGGTGCGACTCCCGCTTCAGAAGCTGCTGGGGGCGCGGCAGGGTCGCTCCCAGGAGAAAGAGCAGGAGACTCTGAAACAAGCCGAAGTCTAAGCCGAGTGCCTGCGAAGGGGTTAAGCAAAAAACGACCCAGAAAACCCTCGTGGACAGCGGTGAGGGGGTGACCAGAGGGAAGGGGGCGGGGGGGCAGAAGAGGGGGACAGACGGTGACGGACGGAGGCTGGACGGGGCGGTGAACACACACCACAGTGCACAGGTGGTGTGCCACAGACTCGTACGCCAGAAACCTGCATCATTTGTTAATCAGTGTCACCCCAATACATTCAATAAAAAGTTTTTAAAAAGAGACACTTCGATGTCCCCAGAATTCCAAGGCTAAAACCAATCTCCATGAATGCTGTGGAAGCAACTAACAAGTGTCTGCTACAAAGAAATTTGGTAAATACTGCAGAAATAAATAAACGAACAAATTAATCAATAAATCGCGTGGGGGAGCTTTGCAAGAACGGGTCCTGGCCGTGCCTGCGAGGACGACAGGGTCACTCCCCCTGCAGGGGCGCGCTCCACCTGGACCCTGGTCAGACGTGAGCATCCCCGTCAGTGAGAGATGGCTGCGGAGTCAGGGCACCGCCACACGCGTGTGTGCACGTGCTCCCGTGTTTCTTTGCGGTATCCTGGAATCTCAGAGAGACCGTGAACTCGGGAGTCCGACGCGGCAATTCCCGAACGGCAGCGCCACTGCGGCCCCCAGGCAAGGCCTGCCGACGCTCTAACCCTCCGTTCTGCCTCCAGCAAACCAAGTCCCCGGGACCGCGGCCCCGAACCGAGGTGCCCTGAGCGGTCCCGCGCTGACTCATCCCCCATCCCGCGCTGGCCGGACCCCAGCACCAGGCACCGTGACGAATGGGAGCTGAAGATGAGATCATCTGCCCCCTGCAAGGACTTCGCCGCCTCCCGGGGCGATGAGTCACCCGGGAGCGTGACCGACGCGGCAGCTGCGCGTCGGCCCCTGAGACAGCCGGCGCCGGGGCCTGACTGCGGCGGGCAGCCGCTCCCGGGAAGCGCATGTGGACGCACGGCTCCCCTGGGACGCAGACCGGGGCCCGGGGTGGCGCTGGCAGAGCAGGCTCACAGTCGCCGTGCGGACTACGTGGGCGTTTGGTGACGATGACAATAAACAATGTATTATGCACTAGAAGGCACTGCCGCCTTGCCTCGTCTTCACAAGAAGTGCAATAAGTTCGTGCTATCATGCCCATTTTGTGGATGAGAAACTGAGGTCATTGGAGGGCGTGGACCCTGCCCAGGGTGACCCGGCAGCACAGCGCACGCCCTGCTCCCCACCTGAGCGTGGACACAGACCCCCACGAAGGTCCCCTTCTGGACGGCGTGGATTCACGGTGTCAGCCGCGTGCACCACCAGCCTCCCAGGCAGGCTCGCCCGCCAGCCCGGGACGGCAGCTCTGCTCCGGGCTCTACCTGCCCCGTCTGTCCTCGGGCCCGGGCATGTGGTGTCTGCATAATCTCCCCAGGGCGGCGTTATCTGGGCTGCCGTGTGAGAGAGGGACACACACACTCCCCGCACAGGACCGGGGGGTCAGCTGCTGGGTTGACGTCGGCGAGGAATTCCCGGAACTTGGACTGCCTCCGGCCCTGGGCGCCCCAGGCATGAGGCCGGCGTATCTCAGTGTTTATTTTTACCTGTGGGAACCTACCCCCGTGGGAACACTGTTCCCCGGGGCCATCTGAGCGCCCAGGACAAACCTAAACAATGGGACATGGCTCTGGAACCTCGGCAGGAACCTTCTGGAAGGGCGGATGCAGAGGATGGCAGGCTCTCAGGGACGGGAGGAGGGAGGCCATGGCGAGCACCTCTTCTCACACACACACACACACACACACGGGCTTTGTCTGTGACCCTCAGAGCTTCTCACTGGTGTCACCTCGTGCTCACGGCTAAAAGCCGTCCCGCGGTCCCAGTCCCCAGGGGTCTGTCCCCCTTGGGCGGCCTCCTGCGGTGTGCGGGGTGGTGAGACTCCCGATGCGACGTGAGCCGTGGCAGCGTGGAGAAGGCCAGACCCACGAGGGCAGAGATCTCAGGTCACACCCTGATCTGCCCAATCGCTCTCCCGTGGCTTCTAGAACTTCTTACAAGTCCCGGGCACGGGGCGTTCGGGCTCGCGCGCACGGCCGACCGAGGACAGAGCCCGCCCCTGGATTCCTCTCTCGGCGCGGAAGCCGGGCACGGGGACGGAAGAGTGGCCGAGAGCACGTCTGTGGAGGGAGGGGCGAGTGAGAGATGAAACGCAGGCCCGAATGGGCACATGCGCACGAATGGGCGAGTGGCCAACAAACGAGTGGAGAGCACACAGGCTTCCCGGCCAGAGACGCGACATGCAGTCAACGTCAGTGTCGCCGTGTCCACGCGATCGTGTCCAGGAACTGAAAGCGACGTCCAGTCCCCGGCAGTTCCACAGCTCACAGGTCGGCGAGGCCCCTCTCGCCTCGCAGCGGCGCGGGCTGCTCCTCACCTTATCGGCGGTGCTTCCTGGAGACTTATCTCTACTTGGAAAACAGGGCTGTGCTCCAGAGGCTGCCAGGCCGCGGCGCACAGGCAGCTGCCCGCCCCGCCCCCCCGCCCCGAGGGACCGAGATCAGTCGCCGGGCGGGCGGGCGGGCGGGCAGGAGGAACCAGGGGTCGCTTGAGACCCACCCTGCGAGGGCTGTGAGGCCTCCCTCTGTGGGGCCCACTGTGGCGACCAGAGACCAGGACGGTCCTCGTCCCAGAAAAGGCCACTCGCCCCGAGAGCCCCCGGGCCTTGGGCAGGAGCGGGAGACAGTGGTCTAGGAGACCGGATGGAGGGAGAGGGGATCACGCTGTTTGGAGTGAGCGCCAAATTAGGAAGGCGCTGTGAAGACACACAGGGACGGCTCCCAAGCCGGCAGCGGCCCAGGCGCAGCAAAAACGTGACAATTCGAGGACCGCAGGGTGGGTCTGGGGCCCAGAGAGGAGGGCGTGGCCTTCTCTGAAGAAGCAGACCCGGGCAGCTAGGGCAGGAAAGGGACCAGGAGGGTGGGCGGCCGAGGAGCTGGGTCGGCCTGGGACGACTCCGCAGCAATGCCCCCACCCTCCGGGACCCAAGGTGGGCTCGGGGGATGGAATCCCGACCCCTCCTCCTGGCCACGTAGAGCCCGCTGGTGGCCGGCGGCCGGAAGGCACCTGGATAAGCCGGGGAAACCCGGGCTGCGCCCCCACCTCCCCCACAGGGTCACGGGGATAAGGCGCTGTGTGCGCACTGGGCTCTGCCTGCCCCGCGGGGTCCAGGGAGCGAGCGTCCTCCTGCTCCGCGCCCAGGGCCCTGCTCCTGACAGAAGACGGGTTCACGCGCAGCTCACCCCTTCATGGCGTTCCTCCTGGTCTTCTGGTTATTGTGACTTCAAGTAAAACGAAGTACATTATCTTCTCTTTTGAGTGGCACGAAGAGCAACACACTCCTGCGTTTGTGTTTGTAAGACTCTAGGTGCCCCTATACCGGCCCACCTAACGTATGCATCCCCCCCCACCTAACCATGTGCCCGATGAGGCCCATCGGGGGCAGCGCGCCCCCAGTCTCCTCCCGTGGAAAGGTTCTGAGCCCTTCGGACGCGACTGGTGAGCACACGTGGTTCCCACAGACGCTACAAAGCCTTTATCGTTTGCCTGACCACGGAATGCATTGTCAGGGGTCGGGGTCAGGGAGAGAGCGGCCTGACTCGGCCTCGGAGGGAGCGGGGCCCCGGGAAGGGGCCGGCGGGGTGTCCCCGTCACACGCTCACGCGGGGTCGCTCTCCCCTCTGCAGGTACCAGACGTGCTCCAACAATGGGCTGGTGGCCGGGTTCCAGAGCCGCTACTTCGAGTCGGTGCTGGACCGGGAGTGGCAGTTCTACTGCTGCCGCTACAGCAAGAGGTGCCCCTATTCCTGCTGGTGAGCCCGGGGCCCCCCTCGGCCCCTCCCAACTCCCCCGGGGGCAGGAGGGGGGCTTGGGGGGAGGGGCGGAGCTCGGGTCTCCGTGTCTGCCTTCGGATAAGCCTGGGACGGTCACGAACACGCTGGAAATGCCACAGCTGGCGTGCAGAAGGAACGAGTCAACCAACCAATCAAATCGAAAAGCCAACCGACCGGCCGGCCAATGGAAAGGCTAGAATAATGTTCACACTGGGAGGGGCTCACAGTCCATCCACCCGGTGCTCCTGCACTTGGGCAGAAAAACAAACCAACAGAACAACAGGGCGAGGCAGTGACCCGCCCAAAGCCACCAGCTATTTGCGGGGCCCGCGGGCTCCGGTCCCTTCCCTCTGTCACGCTAACTTCCCCTCGCGCCTAAGGCTGCTGGACCTGATTGAGAGCCACCTTTTCCTGCAGACCTTCTGGGAAGAAGCCGGCCCTGTCGCAGGTCCCAGGGGGTAACGGAGCGTGCGCTTGCTGGCACACAGCACAGGGGCTGGTGTCTTCTGGAGCAATCCCGAGTCCCAGTCTGAGGATCTCTGTGCCTTCCTCACCCCCCGCCCCCGGGCAGATGCCAAACGCCCCCCATCAGCCGTCACACTGACCAGGAGGGGGGGTGTACATTTATTGTCCCTGATAACTGACCCTGGGCGCTGACAATGCACCTTGTCCCCAGGCCTTCGGCCCGCAAACGAGCCAGGCACCTCTGCCCTGGATGAGGGGGTTCGAGAGTGTGGAGGTTTGAGGTGGGCCCCCTTCAGTGGTTTGTCTCTGCGGGGTGGCGCTTGGAAGGGCAGCCTGGTGGGTTGTGCTTACCCTCCGGGGGGACCAGACAACCCCACTCTAGGACGCCCGAGGGGGGCATGGTGTTTCTGGGGACAGGCGGCCCCACAAGCTTCGCGTTTTTCTGGTAAATTCCGAGCTGAAAGGCAGCTGATGTCAGTGGCTGGGTGATGGAGCAGGCACCTCCCCCAGCTCTCCCACTGCTCCCAGGAGGCAGTCTCACCCGCAGGGCCACGGAGCAGCATGGCTGGGGTGGGGGCTGGGACTGTGGATCGAAGACCCAGGGACTTCCCATTGGGGGTACAGTGGGAAGGGGGGAGACTGGAAAGGGGTGCAGTGGGAGGGGTGCACCAAGCAACTTGAGCCCAAGTCTCTGCCTTGACCCTCCTCTCCTGCCCCCTCCCCCCTCCTCCTCCTCTTCCCGCTGTACCGGGGTCACCTCCGGAAAGGCACTTTACTCTCTGAGGAGTCTCAAGTCCCTCACCTAAAATGATGACCCCCTTTCCCGGATGTCCGAACCTGATGAAAGCTACAGACCTCGTCTTCGGGAAGAATAGAACGCACTTGAGTGTGTCCGCACCAGAGTTCCCAGAGAACGTCGGGGCACGCTGGGTCTCGAGCGGAAACTCTCAGGACTAGGAGACCTTCGAGGCTGCCCTGAGCCGTCCGGGCGTCTTGGCTCCCAAGGCGCTTTTGCAAAGGGCGGTCCAGCCGCCCGGGACAGCTTTTAAAGACAGGGGGAAGGTTTGGAAGATGGGCCCCCGTGGGAGGAGACAGCAGGCAGGAGGAGCCTGTGACCTCAGGGCCTTCTGGAATCTTCCCTTCCCCATGCGCTAACAGGCTGACACTCCCACAGTGAAATTTGCCTCCCTTTGTTACCAGACACTGAAAGCCAGTCAGAAGGGAAACAAACTATCTAGAAGAGGAAGAAACAAAGTAGCCCTCAGTGAGCTAATCCATTACCAGGTTAGGAAGACTCCGCCCCCCCCCAGTTGGGCTCCAAAGGGGTGCGCCAGGGTTGGGGTACATTTGGGTCTCCGGTGACAAAACTGACCCCTAGCTTTGGTCCGAGATGGGTGCGCCCACCCTCCCCCCACCACCCCTCCTTCCTCACTCTAACCCTTGACCCGGACGTGTCACGGAAGGTCGAGGATGGGGGCGGGGAAGAGGAGAGGGTTACTCAGAAAGCCACGGCAAAGCCGCTACTATGAAGCGCATCCCACCCAGCAGGGCTCACTCGGCTGCCTCGATTTCCCGTTCCGTGGAGTCAGGGCGGAAAGCTACCGTGGTTACCAAAGACAACGGCACTTTTTTAAAGGGAAGCTCGGGCGGCAGCGGCAGCAGCAGCAGGGCGCCACGGCAGTGCGCCCCCCGGCACGCAGCGCGGGACGCACCATCCGTCTGGTGCGTCTGGACCTGCTGGCGCCGGCACCTGCAAACGGCCTGAGTCACCACGTTCCACGTCTCGCTGACGCGAACGAGGCCTCCGGGGCACAAGCCAGGTCTTGCTTCTTCAGCGTCTCAGCGTCGTGCCGGGCACAGAGGGCCCGTCCGTAAACCCCTGGAGTGTGGACCGGCTGTGGCGGCCCCGGGGGACAGTCACCGCGGTGGGAGCAGTCACGGCCACGCTGACGCTTTGCGCTTGAAAAGGACTCGTTTCACAGCCGCGGATTTCCCCGACCCTCCTGGCAGCCCTCCGGAGCGACAGCGGTCTCCGCACCCTCCCCGCGGTGCCGGCCGCTGCGGGCCCTTCCGCAGGGAGCCTCCCCGGGAGCTGGGCACACGGGAGGGGGCGCGTTCTCCTCTTCCCACTCGGGCGCGCAGCCGGGAGCGGTCTCCGTTGGGAACCAGCTAAACGAGCTTCCACCGTCCGCACGGGGAAGCGTTTGGGGGTTCAGAACTGGCCCCACTCTGTGCGGGGGAAAACGGCCCCCCAACCAGCCCCAGACTCGGGGGAATCCGCGGGGCTGTTCTCGCTTCGGGCGGCGCCGTTCCCCTGGGTGTTGCAGCGTCACTCAGCTCCGGCGAGGACGCGACTCCGTGGCAGGTGCGGGCGCGCTGCTCGGACCCGCGCGGCGGTCCGGGTGCGCTGTTCACGGAGGGGAACTCCACGTCTTCGTCCAGCCGGCCAGCGGCAAACCGCGAACGCGCGATGCTGGGGAGCCACGCCCTTTTGGGGACCGTCTGTGCGCGCTCCCCTGCCTCCGGACGCCCCCTCCCCCCGCGACGGCCCCGCCCCCCCAGGACAGCCCCGGCGGGCCGGCGGGCCCAGGTCGTCCTGCCCGGGACCGCGGGTGCCAGGAACCGAGCGCTCCACGCGGCGCATCGGTTTCATCTTCTGAGCTCTCCTCAGACCCGTGGTCCTTCGTCCGGTTCGTCAGACCCCACGTCGTGACCCCAGAAGCGATGTCCTTCCTCAGCACCGACACAGACGACTTTCCACGCTCCCCCCAGGCCCGCAACTCTCTGACCCCGAACCCTGCGTTCCCCACGGCCTGGCTCCCGCCTCCCGCCGCTCACGACAGACGCCCGGGGACAGATTTTCCGATTTCTCTGTCGCCCCAGCAGCAAAAACAACAACAGAATCTGTGCGTCAGAACATTCCTCTCCTCTCCCCACCCCAGGCCCCGCATCAGAGCTGGTCTCGAACTCCCACTCCACCGCTCAGAGTCTCATGCAAAGTGCGGAGTGTCTGCCCCACCCCGCCTGGGAGACCCCAGCAGGGACCTCACAGGCTCACAGGTCCCCCCCCCCCCCCGTCCCCATGGCCGGCTGTGACACGCAGCTGAGCTTCCTGCATCACAAATCCCCAACATGCCACACGAGGAAGACGGGAGCGCAGGCATTCTTTCTCGTACCCCCAGGGTGCGGGGTCTCCCCGCAGAGGGGCGCCCTGTGGTGGCCACGGTGGCGCTGGCCGCTCGGTCCCTCCGGGCGGATTCCCCAGGCCCTTTGGGGGAAGCCAAGGTGGCCGTCCCTCTGAGGCGCCTTGTTTCCTCCGCGCAGAACAGCGTTCGGGGTTTATCTGTCCCGTCTTTGCAAAATTATTCCCACAGGTTCTGACGCAGCCCCTGGTAGGGACACCAGGCCACTGGGAAGAGGGTCTAACTGGCTCATTCACACTCCCTGGGGCTTACCCGGAGGGGCAGGACGGAAGGGGGTGGGTTGCACACTGACTGCTTCCTTAAGAAACCCCTCCATGACTTGAGCAGTCTGTCGGGAAGGGACGGCCTCTCTTCAGCTGGCGGGGGGGAGGGGGGGGAATGCAGGCCATCCACTGATGTTTCTCCCCACCCCACCCCCCGCCAATCAGTAAAAAACACCCTCAGGTGAGGTTTAAAATCAAGCAATCAATGAAAAGTTCCGGAACATATTTTGTGTCCCCAGCAAGTGGGGAGGACAGCTCCCACCCTCTCTCTCTCAACCCCGACGTGCATGATTCACATCCTCGACCAGATCCCACTTGTCTGGGTGAAGGGCCGTCCGCGCGAGGCCCTGTTAGGTCCCCGCGGGAGTCCTTGACCATGTTCACTAGGAAGAGGGGGTCCTGGTCCCAGGTCTCTTCGGGGGCGCAGAGCGGATTTCTGAACGGGCAGAGCCTTGCTCCCCTGCGAGACCACAGCGAGGGGAGCCTCACGGGACCCACCTGCGTGGGTCCTGGCATCCGGATGGAGCGTGGCCGTGTCTCGAGAAGCAAAGCCCAGAGAACGAGGACCACGGCCCAGGGTGGGGAGAGGGGTGGCCGAGAACCACGAGAGTGGGGTGTGGGCTCTCGCCGCGGGGCTTGCGGCATCTGAGCCCCGAGGTCCTCCCGGGAGACCTTCCGGCTCACCGACCGGTCGGTCTTTCCGAGGTCTCCGGACAGTCCTCACGCTCTGACGTCTACACGGGGAAGAACGTTCTCCATCAACGCACGGTGGCCCCGTGGACTGAAACCACATGAACTGCCGACCCCTGCCAGCTGCAGTTCCCCGAGAAGCCTGGGGAGGGCAGCGGAGGCTCCAGGGGCCTGGCTCACCCCGGAAGGAAGGACTGTTTGGCCCTGAAGACCCCCAGTGGTGACCCCCTCAGGAGAACTGGATCCGCCCCGGGGTGGACGGCCCACGGCCAGCCCCACCCATCGGGAGGCCCGGGGTGGACGTGATCCCGGAGGAGAGAGGAGACGCCACGGCAAACCGCTCGTGATGCTCCGACCGCGCACCGGCGTGTCACGCGTGTTCGTACAAGTCCTGACGGCGGCCCGGTCGGGGGGCCCTCCTCCTTCCCCAGACTGGGGCGCTGAGGTTAAGGGGCTGTCCCCAAACCGTTTACTCACTCGGTGGACACTCCCCGAGCTCCGGGGACTGTTCGGCTGCTGGAGACACAAGGCGGGAAAGGCGGCGGTTGGGGGTCCTCGTGGTCTTTAGCATTTTTTTCCAGCACTTTCTTGATCGTGACTCACAGGAAAAAATGCAGATTAAACGACCACACACCACGTGCATCTTACGGACACACACAGATACTGGTGTGTGAAACACAGATGTTACTCACACACCCAAGACCTTGTCCTCTGTGTGTGTGCGACAGAGTCCCCGGCGCCCTCCACCCTATTTCCTCTTTGTCAAAGCTCACGTGGCAATAACAACCCATCAAGTTGGTTTCAGGAGCCACTGACGAGTCACTCCCCGGTTTGCGACCACGGCTCTGGCTGACGGGCGCGCGGTGAACCGGTATTGACACCAATCGGTATTTCCTCGAGGCCTGGGGAGTGCCCGCTGGCGTCTCTGTCAGAGCAAAGTGTCACGGCAGGAAGACGGGAGGTGACGAGCGGCAGGAAGCTGTCCCTCCCTCTCTGTCGTAGCCTGGGCCAGGGCAGGGCGTTAATGACCACCTCCCTCGGTCCGGGTCCCGCACGGCATTCGGACTCCGCCCCTCCTGCAGAGCGGGTCCCCCGACTGCCCCCGGCAGGGGGATGGGTTCCCTGTCCCCTCACCCTCTGCTCCTCCCCCGCAGGATGACGACAGAGTACCCCGGCCACTACGGCGAGGACATGGACATGATTTCCTACGACTACGACTACTACATGCGGGGGGCGACCACCACGTTCTCTGCCGTGGACAGGTGAGCCGCCCCCGGGGCTGGGGGGCTGGGGGGCTGAGGGCCTGGGGGTCCAAGGGGCTAGGGACGAGCTCCTCGCAGGGACGGACCGCGTCTGCGGGAATCCCGGTCAGGGGGTTCACTGCCGTGGTCTCCCACGTGGTCTGGGATGAACCGGACACTGGCTGGACGGTGGGAGGCGATGGGAACCGAATGTCCTCGTAAACACGTCACCTGGAGCAGCCTGTCCTTGGACGTGAGGACGAGTCCAGCCGCTCCAGAGCGGGAAGGCCTCTACTCGGTCCCCGCCCACGAGGGGCTAAGCTCCTCCCCGCACTCCACTGCAGAAAGCCCGTTTCCTTGCCAAACTTCAGGAGGAGGGGGCAGAAACATGCGGAAGGCATCCTCACGCCCCACGGGCCCCACGCTGGGTGGTCGGAAGGGAGGCGGGGGGGGGGTGCTCGCTGGAGAGAGGAAGCAGCTTCCCCACCACGTCCAGAAGTGGCGGAGGAAAATGCTAACCCGCTAGAAAACAGCCCTAACTCCTCATCGGCTTTCTCTCACACTCAGCCGCCCAATCCCACCTTAAATAACATCAAAACGACACAATAGAAAGAGAACAGGAACGCTTCTCCCTGCTAATACAGAGAGAGGCGTGGGAAATTCAGGTGTTAAAAGGTTGAGGTCACCTACTTTTAGTCAGGGGAGAATCACTTTACCCAGCCAATGAATTCCGGAAACATTACCGATACATGTTTTACAAACAACAGAACTTACCTTAACTCATTCAAGCATGGGCATGATGAATTTGAGTGTGACTTATCTTTGGTGAAGACTTATGTTTTTAAATGAAATGACATCTGACCTAACCAAAGGGACTTATTTAATAAAGCCCACAATTTAAAAACAAAAAAAAACACAAAAAATAAATAAATAAAAATAAGCCAAAAAACAGGCACTCATTAGCTCTAGAAAGGCCTGAGCAAACAAACGCCTTTGTTTACGCACAGGACAACTCCTCCGGCTCACTCCTTCATCATTTGTATTTTAGATACATGTTGCACTAGTTTAGTTACATAGTTTCTAGAAATAGCAAAGTGAAAAAAAATGCACAGGAAAGACAGCACCTAGAATGAAAACTGGCTCCCGGAGGGAGGAAAAGCAGCAGAATAACACACACACACACACACACACACACACAAATGCACTTAAGGAAAAGAGAGAAAGGAAGGGCCCCAGAACCCAGAGACCCTGGAAGCCTGGTGACAGGGAACAGCTGTGCCGCCCCGACGGGCGACGCGGGGCAGCCACAGAGCCGGACTCGGTATTCCGACGAGGTCTCCGCGCCACCAGGAACTCTCGCCCTGTGTTCCCCGTGTAGGAAGGCAGGAAGGCCACAGGAGAGGGAGGCTGCCGTCTAAAATGACTGCGAAATAAACGTGGTCTGGCAGGTAAAACGTGCACCCGCCATCCGGGGGACGTGTTCAGTGAGGGGGGCTAACCCAGAACCTCGGAAAGCGGAGCTACTTTGTTACTCATTTGTTCAACACCACTCGGCTGCTGCCGCTAGCAGCCGGCCCCTTAGCAGCCGGCCCCTTAACGCCCCGCCACTGGGGCTGCCAGGCTATCCCCTGGGAGAAACACCGTCAGCACCGGACTCCCCGCGCGCACAGGGGGGCGGGATCTTTCCCTCCACGGGCAGGCGTAGAGGGTGCTCGGCCTGGGCACCACCGCCTGACATCTGGGGCCTGTCCCGGGCATTCCAGGGGTGCAGCAGCCCCCCGACCCCTGCGCACTATGGGGAGATGGCGCTAGCGGCCTCCCCTCCCCCACAGCGGGGACGACTGAAAACCGCAGGCGAGGAACCTCCAGGACTCCCAGCCTCACACGGCATCATCCCTCGCGGACCCGTCCTCTGAGAGCAGAGCGGGGTCAGGTGTCCCTTGAGACCCTCCCCTCTCCGAGGGGGCTCCCCACTGTTCCCCGCGGGGCCTCTCCCCACGTGTCTCTCTGCCTGACCGTGCTCTCCGACTCTCCCCACAGGGACCGCCAGTGGAAGTTCATAATGTGCCGGATGACGGACTACGACTGTGAATTCGCAAATGTTTAGGCTCTCGGCCGACCAGACCCGGGGGAAGGGGAGGGGCGGTGGGTGGGGGATGGGGGCAGGACGGCCACCTCTGCTCACATCAGCTGGGTCCAGAGAGGCTCCTGCTGCCGTCTCTTCTCTGCTTCCTAAGCCTTTCTGAGTAGCATCACACTTATAATGAAACCCACGATGAAACCGCATTTCTCACTTCCAACACGGACCACAGTTACACAGGGCTGACCACGGCTTCCCCGCATGTATGCACACGCACACGCACACGCTCACAGCCGGGCCCTGGTCGGAGCTGTCCCCGGGCGGAGGGGTGGTGGCTCTGCACATTGGAAGCCGGGGTCCTTGCCGGGGGCGGTGGGGGGGCAGACCACCCCGCAGAGGGGACAACTGTCTGGGAAGTTCGGTGCACAGCTCTGCTCTGGGAGTGCAGACCCTGGAAGGAGAACTGGAGAGTGGGAGGGTTCGGGGGTGGAACTGAAGGACGGGGGTGGACGAGTTTCTGGGGGGAAGAGGCTGTCGGGGGAGGCCAGAGGACGGGACTCAGGTTGGCCTCCCGGGAGGAAGGAGCGTTGGGAAAAGGGAACGGGTTTGAGTCGCCGGCACCTGGAGGCACGGCCAGGACCTGGGAAGCTTGGTCTCGATTTTCTGGACGGCAAAGGCTGCCCCGAGGGTCCACTCCCCTCCTCTGTGCAGTTTAGGGGGTCTTCGCAGAGGTGACACTGTCTCCCCCCCTTCAGTGTGTCTGTCCCCCAGCCCTGTGCACTGTCCCCACTATAAAAGGAATAAAAATACTAACGTTCACTACGCTGCAAACCTCGTCGTGGTTTTTTGCTCTCTACCCCTGCCCTTTCCCATCATCACTGATGCATCTTTTCAGAAAGCGGCGCCCCGCCTCGCGATGCGTGCGGAGCACTGCACGAGGCGCCAGGAACGCAACGGGGATGGTGACAGGTTGGCTGGGAAACCCCATCGGCACCGGAGACCAGCCCCGTGCCTTCCTCAGTGATTGGACTGTGATTGGACTGTGATTGGACTGTGATTGGACTGTGATTGGACTGTGATTGGACGAAGGGTCCCATAATTTCCCGCCCTTGCAGCAGCGAGCCTGATTGGTCCTCGGCGCCCTTCAGCCCGCCCCCACACCAACCTGTCACTCACACTGCTGTGACCAAAGGGAGGCCCCGTTCCCTTAGTTGACAGTTTGCCTCGAGCCCTCAGCTCTGTGCTGCCTTGCCCACCTCTCTCCCGGGGCCCAGGAGAGCAGGCGGCGGGCAAAACCAGAGGGGCCGACACGGTGCCACACGCCCCAACCAGGTGGCCAGGAGACGGTGGTCCCAGCCCAGCCCGTGGGGCGGCCTTTCCTGGGGAGGCCCCGGCCCGGGGAAGGGGAAGGGGAATGGGAGCGATGGCCGTCCTCCTCTGCCTCCCCTCCAAGGCCCTTCCTCAGATGACAGTTCTGCTGTGTTTTCCCCTCTTTGCTGTTTCCACTTCTCTCACAATTTTACTTTACGACAAGCCACGCTGTGTTCCTTTCCACAAAGGGAGCCGTTAATATTTTAGCCGCCACAGCCCCGGTTCTGCGCGGCTGCCGGGAAACGGCTTCAGCTGGGTGTGTGGAGCAGGTGCAGCGGGAAGAGGGACGGCGGCGCGAGTGGCTGACTTGGCAGCCCTGATGCAGACAAGAGGCCGGGGGAGCGAGCAGTTCTGCCCGGGACCCAGTTCCGGCGGAAAGCCGAGCGCGCGGCGGCTCCGTGGGGAGGAGGAGGAGGTGCTGTGACCAGAGCCCTTTGTGTCACCGGCCGCCCGGCACAGGAGGGTTCAACAGGTGGCGGTGCGTGTCCCCTCCCGCCTCTCCCAGACAGTCAGTCACTCAGCCACAGGGCCACGGAGACACGGACGTCCCCAGCCGCCTCCTTCCCTCACCCAGGCCCTGCTGGTCCTTCAGGCTGAGCCGGCAGCTCCCTGGGGAACCCCTCCCCACGTGCCCTCCCCTCAGGACCCCGAGTCTGCGTGCTCACGCCCCCTCTCCCGAGGGCAGGGGGCCTGTGTCTCTCGCTCGCTCGCTGGCAGATTGCCAGTGCCCAGCACGGTGTCCGTGGGCACCCAAGACACACGTTTAAAAACTAACCTGGATTTCTCACTGGCCTTCAGTTTGCATTGGGAAGACCTGTCAAAACTCTAAGCAACGAATAACTGAAAACGTGTCCCGGCACTTGGAAAATTACGGAGTGCTACCTAGAGGCAAGGCGCCCCCAGGGGGCTGCGCTCTGACGGGGGCTGACACCATCCGCTCTCATTCTCCGGTGTCATCAGGCAGCCACCCCTCACTGCGTCCTATCAGGGGCCACTCACTAACGATGGGCGAGCTGGAAGACACGCCCATCGGGTCACGGCTGCCACTCACATGTTCAGGAAGCATGTGTCACCACACTGGGCACTCGAAGGCCAGTGTCGGTGTGTCTGTGGCCTCTGGGCTGCGATGACATCGACATCTGACCAGCCCGCCCAGGACTGGGCACTTGGTGGGCGTGCAGTGGGGCCCTCCAGCTACGCCCTGGAGAGCCCGGGGGACCTCGGGGCTCGGGTTGGTAAAACACGTGTGACCCTGTGTGCACTTGGACGCTGTTTTGAAGCCTTTGAACAGCACAGACACCCCGGGGCGAGGGGGCACTCGGGCAGTGGTTTGTTTCTGCGCACTCTCTTTTCCCCTGCACAACAGATCCCCCATGAATAAACAGAAGCAGGGCGCCGCGTGAAACCCTAACACAGACGGTGACTTCATGAGTCCAGAATTCGTGACCTTTGTTTTCCCCCGCCGGCTTCCGGCTCTGCGGCCGCCGGGAGCCGTCCACGGGCCGTGGAGGGAGAGTCCGCTCTCCCCGCCCCCCCCCCCCCCGCCCCGTGAGGGGGACTGGGCAGGCTGGCCTCTTCTGTTGGCAGGCTCAGAAGTGAGCTCATGAGCCGTGACTCCTCCGAAAAATGTTCTTGGAAGTCACACACGCTCTGAGTCACCCTTGCCCGCCCCCCCCCACCCCGGGGACAGTCCAAAGTCAATGTCAGGCAGATTGGTTCCCCACCCACGGCTTCCAGGAGGGAGGGACTCAAATCTGTCGCCACAAAAGCGCACAGCTTGAGTGGGAGGACTGCCCTCCGCGGAAATGAGGCGTGAAGACGGCTCCCGCAGCTTCCCCCTTCCCCGCGGGTCTCTGCAGAGGGGAGGGGGAGATGGGGGGGGCAACTGGGCTGCCGGGGCAGGTGGTGGGAGGGGGACCCAGCCCTTCCCGGAACGCACCCCAGCATGTTCTAAGCCCAAACCGCACACGTCCGGGCCTCTGTGCACTGAATGTCACTTCCACAAGCCGTCACTACCCCCCTCGTCCGCTCCTGGCACAAACGGAAGGAGGCCAAGAAGCATAAGACACAGCCTTTCCCTCGGGGAGGTGTTTGTCCCAGATACGGAGACAAGAGCCGAAGTCTGGAACGTTCACCACCTTGAGCGAGGCTGCCGTGACCCAGCGCAGCGAGTGATGCGCGGGGGGGCCTGCGGCCGAGGCGGGAGGGTCACGGCGGGCCGGCGAAGGGGAAGTGCAAGGTGTTAGGACCCACGGGAGGAGCTCGGGCTGGGGTGGAGGAGCGGAGGGACACCCTGGGGGGTCGGGAGCCCAAGTTACATACACCCCGCTCTGGGGGCCTGGGGGGAACAGTGCCTCGCTCGAGCACAGCCCGCAGGCGAGCGGCAGAGCCAGACCCAGAGTCCCAAACCCGGGTTCTCAGCTTGAGACGGTCTCTCCCGGGTCTCGGTGCAGCGGTTCGGGGGCTGAGAGGAGGGGACACTCGGGCCCTCGCAGCCGGCGCTGCTCTGCGCTTTCCCGTGAAACCCTCGCCGCGTCCGCAGGCAGGCCGCTCGCCACCGCTTCTCAGACAGGTCTCAGACGGGTCAGTCTCAGACGGGTCAGAGGCTCCGAGACGGAAGGAGCCTGCCGCCCAGGTCACTCGGCTGCTGGAAGTGGACTCTGAACCCAAGTCCGACTGTTCTCAAAGCTCAGTTTCTCCCCGCATCGTCCGCCTGGAGTGGGGGTCGCCACCGAGAGCCAGGAGGGGGTCGGTTTCTGCAACCTGCGTTCCAGACCCGTGGCCGACGGCTGCGCAGGATGAGGAGCGACTCACAGGTGTGCTCCGCTCGGGGGCGCGTCGCCCCTGGCGGGAGAGAGACCACCCCGTACGGCGGGCCAGAGGACACTGCTGGAGGTCAGAAAGCCGGGCGAGGGGTCCGAGGGTCACAATGCTGCTGCCCGGCTCACTCACGTTCCCGTGGCCCTTACCTGTCCCATCAGCTCAGAGCAGACTCGGCCCCCTGAGCTGCGGTCACTCCCGCTGTCTGCCTTCCCAGATGAGTCCTGCGCGGCACTCCCGCAGCTCCATCAGCGCGGCCCACCCCGAGGACGCAGGAGTCGCCTCCGCCTGGTCCCCCGCCTCTGCCCCCGGAGACGGAGATGGAGACGCACAGCCGGTTCCTCTGTGCCTCCGCGGGGTGGGGGGGTGGGGGGCCTGGGCGGCCTCCCGCCTGGAAAGTCAGCGCGCCCCACAAGCCCGTCCTCGTCCCCGGCGGACCGAACCCCACACACGGCGCCCGGCCCGTTGGCGGAAACACGAGCGGCGGACGTCAGCGTGCCGGCCCCCGCGCCTCCCGGGGCTGTTCCCAGTGCAAACCAGGCCGACTGCTGGGGGCTGGGAGCTGCAGCGCACTCAACAGACACACACACGCTCCTTTCTATTAGCGCTGGCCCCCGGGTCCCAGGGGGCGGACCGTGCGTCCCAGCCCTCTCGGGTGCGCTGAGGCGCTCGCCGGCTGAGGGGGAAGCAGGCAGGCACGCGGATCCGCCGCAGCGGCAACGTGAGGCTCTTCCACGTGCAGCCGAGGTCGGGGGCCCTTGAGGGGCTGCTGCTGACGTCACGTGTGGCCTTGGCCCCCCGTGAACTGTGAACTCAGAGCAGGTCTCCGTCTCCCGAGACGGCCAGGCCTTTGATTTCCCTCGACTCTAGATACATGCACCGAAGTATGATGACGACGTGTGGTGCACACTACACATACGAGTACGGTGTATGTGGAAATATGTGCATACATGCCTGTGTATGTGTGTGTATGTATCTTATTTTTAAATTACATTTAACACAAAACACATCTGGTCCTGCTCATTTTTGAACTTCACTACGAGAGGGTATGATGACCGCACCTGCCTCACCTGGCACAACGAGGACTCGGCGCTAGGCCCCCGGAGTGGCGTCAGGACACAGGAAGCACTCGCCGCACCGGAGCGGCCACTGTTCCCGCCCTTCCTGGGTCCCGCTTCCTGGGGAGCAGGCCCTGGTCCACAGGCAGGAGGCTTGTGGGGGGCGGGCGTCCTGGGTGTGAACCTTGGGAGGGCTGCAGGAAGCGAGACGGGCGGAGAAAGGGGGTGCGGGGACAGCAGAGGCCCTAGGCAGCCTTTCGGGGGCGCTGCCTGGATGGCCTTCCGGAGCCACAGGTCGAGTCTCCGCCCCCTGCACTGTCTAAGCGCTGAGCAACAGAGCTGGACTTTGGGTTGCGGTGGGTGGCCGCGGGCGATGCCGAGACCTATTCTGATCACAGGGGCCAGGCGCAGCTGGCATTCACCGCGTGGCACCAGCCACCAGCCCGAAAGCAGCACAAGGCAAAGCTGAAGGCGTCCTCACAAAGGAAGCAGCGAGGACACCTGAGGCCCCTTCAGGGCCAGGGGGCTCCTCCCGCAAACCCACTCACGGACGGCCGTGCGCTGCCCAGGCTGCACTGACTGCGTCTCCTATGGGAACATGGTCAGCTCCTCTACACAATTTCCCCCCCGTTGACTTTTTTTTCTCATCCCCATCTTCTCTTAAATAGAGAAGAAAACTCAGTCCATTGGTGTTCCAACAGCACACGCCACACGAGGGATGCGCTGGGAAGCGTCCTCCACACAAGAACCTAGGAGACCGTCGTATCTATCCAGGGACACTGTGCCTTCTGCCTGGCCCCCCGCCCCAGCCCCCGGCTGCCTGTGACAATCGTAGCATTCTGGATCCCTTTCCTTCTTCCTTCGTTTTAGCACACTCAGCCACCTGGGCATTTTTTTTTTCTCTGAATCACAGAGGATACAGCCAAAGAAAGTAAAGTCAATACCGTCATTTCCCCAGTACCAACACCTCTAGAAAGGACGGAGGTAGCTGCTGACACTACAGTGCCGGTCTGCCGGCCCTACCACAGCCACAACCCCGTTTCGGGAGTTCCGCTGAATTATCCTCTATTTCCTGCCTGTTGCCCGTGTGGCCCCCGGGATCCATGTACATGCCCTCGACCAGGGCAGGGGTCAGCCCGGACAGGCCCCCCTGTACAAGGACAGGCCATTCAAACCACCTTCAGGTAAAACCCGCCCCCGTTTCAAACTGCAGTTGCCGGCTCAGGCTCCTCCCACTCGGCCCCGGTCTCCGCCCCAGAGACCACGTCTGCCCGGCCTCCGACAGCGACGACCACGCGCCCCGGGAGCAAGGTGCCGACCCTGAGCCTCGCCAAGGCCCACCCGTCACGACTTCACAGTTTGAGAACCACAATTCCCTCCGCCGGAGTCTCATGTCCCTACCCGACCGGCTCGCCCGGCGGCCCAGCTCAGACGGTGACGCGAGCCCGCTGCTCCGGTGACCCGCTGTCACTCCCCACGCCCCACGTCTACCAGAAACCACGGGGCCTCGAGTCTTCTCTCTTTGTAACGAGTGGACGCAAGCTCCCCTTGACCCGAGTCCCCGAAGCGTGTCCCACGATCACCCCTGGTTAGCGGGCGCCACGAGGGCTGCCGTCACCCCGGGGCCTGGAGCACCGCCTGGCCCAAAGCACCCACAAACACGTCACAAGAATAAACAAGGAGACGACCATCACACGCATGCACACACGCCTGCCAGTGTGTCTTCGGTGAGGTTTGGGAAAACCTGGGCTAACGTGTCTTTGCTGCAGGACCGTTCAGAACCTCTAACGTGGATGGCGGTGCCACGGAGCGCCCTTCAGGAACGTGCTGGAACGTGGGACCGCTCCCCCGCCCCCAGAGCTCCCCGGCGGGTACCTTTGGAGGAACCGCCCCCTGATCATCGTTGGCAGCACAGGGCTGGGCCAGCCCAAGTGCAGCCCCAGTCCCCAGGCCTCCCCCTTCAGCCGGGGCCTGGTGCCCGCCCAGGCCTGCCAGCGGCCGGGACGCCCCATTCCTCGGGAGCGAAGGAAGCGCAGCAGCAGCCCAACAGCTGGGGCAGGTGCGTTTGAACAAGGCACGGAGACCCCGTGAGAACCAGAGCGTTTCAGTCGACGACCCAGTTCACGGGACCAGGTCGCCCTGGCTCCCTCCGAGCACCTCCATGAACTGCCGCCTCGGATGGCGGGACACACACCAGCACAAAAAGGTGCAGTGTTTGTGGGAGCAGGAGTTTGGGGCGGGGGGTACTGGGAACCTTACAACGCTGTAGCAAGAACTGCACTGCACTGCAGTGAACCCTTGAACAGCACAGGTGCACACAGCATGGGTCCACTTACACTGGGATGTCTCCCCCCAAACACCCGCACTGTGTTCGATCTGCAGCTGGGGGTCCTGGATGTGGGGGGCTGACAGCCCACACACTGATCTGTGCCGCCTTATACAGGGGCCTGAGCATCCCCCCCAAATTCAATGTCCACTGGGGGTCCTGGGGCCAGCCCCTCACGGATACCGAGGCAAAACTGGAGTTTTGGGAAGTCGGAAGTTACGCATGGGTTTTCGGCTGCAGGGGTCAAACAAAGCCAGCCCGTCTCCCGGAGACTAGGTGTTAACTCGGGCAGATCCCTGGAGTGTAGGTAGAGGGTATGAACAGCGAGAACGAAACAAAAGGGATCTAAAAATACACAGACTCGCAGAAAGTCACAGATCACTGCTTCGCAAGAGCAGATTCCGTTCCGACAAGGCCAGGCCTACGCGGAGATCAAAGGAATGCCATGAAACCACTACTTGCTCAGATTCAGCGTGATGGGACCATTCACTTGTCTCTGTCAAAAGTCAGAGACAGGGACACCGGATTTGTTTTAAATGCCGGCGAGGAAGCCCCAAATAAAAATAGCTGTTCATGACAGCTCCCTGTCTGAAAATCTCCCTCATCAAAAAGGTCTGTGGCTTTGACGCCTTCTGGGTCACGGTCATGGTCACGGTACACTCGGCAGAGGACCGGGGCGTCCGAGGCCCATGTGGCACCTCCCGCGAAGCTCTCGGAAGTTGGCTCTGCGGCCCAGCCGATGTTTCATTTATTCAGCAAATGCGTATTTCGAGCAGGCACTACAGGCCAGGCAATACGCTGGCCTCCCTGCAGATGCCAGGGTGACTCGGGCGTGGGTCATTAGCTCCCTCAAGGGTCTGACACACCAGAAGAGCAGGAAAGGCACCCACAGGCGGGCGCTATTTCACAGCAGCAGTCTGGGCTACGGCTGACGTGCTCACGAAGAGTTACTGGAGTTCTGCGCAGCGGAGATTTCGTTGCATGTTTACGTTTTCCTTTATGTTTCTGACTCGCTTTGCGGGAAGAGCAGGTTTTGCCAGACTGCGGGTTGACAAGGACAGACATGTCATAGGCGTTCATGCAACCAATGTTTACTGAATGAATGAAAGAAACTAAAAAGTCTGGCGTGTTTATTCTTCCAAGTGAGGCATAAAATCACCCTTCATTTGCATGTTTCATGTGGCATAAATGGGCATCTCCTTCAGCACAAAGCAGACGTCTTGAGGTGGGGTGACCGCAAGGTCCACTGGTTTATCGGCTCACCAACTGCACTAATGACGCGAGTTCTCTCCCCTGTCCCGCCACTCGGGGCGGTTTATTGGTCCTCGGGGTGTTTCCTCTCGTGGCTACCCGGTTCTGCGGTGACATCGCCCAGACACAAGAGCACCCCAAGGAGGAAGGAAGCGTTTCCTCGCTCTGTCTTCCTAAAGACCAGCTGGCTTTCTCCAGCAGCTCCCCACCCTGCTGACCTTTGCTCCTGCTTCGGGGGCTGGGTCTGTCCTGCGTGTCCTCTTAGGAGTCGGTCTGTCTGTCTGTCTGAACAAAGACGCCCAAGAGGACAGACCCACACTGATTGGCTTAGCACGTCAGCATCACCTTCTGCACCCCCCGCCCCCGCGGGGCTGGCCCTGGGACAGCCTTCCCCAGACACTCGGCTCTCCGGACGGAGGAGGCGATGGGTCCTCGCAGCATCGAGCCCATCAGGACACAGGAGTGGGAGGGAGGAAGGGGAGGATGCGAATTGGGCAACCATGGGGACGCTGCACGGCCAACGGACCTTCTAGGGCTGCAAAGCTATTTAGGCTGAGACCAGAGTCTCAGGTACCAGGGAACAGTCTCCAGAGAACCTGAACCCAAGTGACCTCTTTGACACCCCCCTTACCTCCTCCCTCCAGATGGCGTGCCCTTCCGCCAGCCCCCGGTGCCCAGGACCCTCCACCCCCGCCCAGGGACCCCCGTCAGACCTCCGCTCTGGGACCCCTGGGGCCACCGCCGCTCTCAAACGTCACCTAGACGCCCCCCTGGCTTTCGGGGGCTCGTCCCCAGCAATCTAATAGCTTATTTGGTTTTCCTCGCTTCCTTTTCGACTGTTTTCAAGAGTCCGGGTCATACCGTGTAACCAGAGACGTGTGCATTTTGGGGACATTCCTACAGGGTGCAAATGGCCATCAGCTCCAAAGCAAACCTCCTCTGACGGGCGGTGCGTGTGGCCTTGGGGCGGGCTGACGAGGAGCCATGTCCCGGAGGCCCTCTGGCTCGCCCACTTCCTCTCCGCCATCACTGCCTTCCTCCCTCCTGGCTCTGCGGAGTCTGCTCCTCTGGTACCAGCTGCAGGCCAGGTTTCCATGACGCCCACGACAGCTGGAAAGCTGCGGGGCGAGGGGTGAAGAAGGAGGGGCTGTGGGACGCAGGAAGGTCCCACTGCCTTAATCGCGGCACCTGAAGCAGCTGAGCGGCTGAGCGGCCGGGCGCCCCCTGCAGGACGCCACGCGACACAGCAGCACACGCTTGGCCCGTCCCGTTGGGTTCCCAACCCAGCCCGCTGGTTGCACCCTGTCCTGCAGGGTCCTGGAAGAACTCAGCGTCGTGGGCACCGTCCCCGGCCTTCCTCCACCAGGAACGCCTCCCGGGCCTTTCTTAGCCTTTGCCAATAAATGGAAATGTCCGGGAATAAAGTGAGTTCAAAATGAGAGACGTGAACGGGGCCCATTCCCGGGGGCTGGGGCGTGATGAACACCTACCTCCCAGCGTCTCCCTCCAGCTCGGAGACGCCACCGTCCTTCCTGCCCGATCCCCAGCGGTTCAGCAGGCTCCCGTCTGACCCATAAAAACGGTAGCACCTCCGTCCCTGGACGGAAAAGCAGCTGCCGAGTCTGGGGCACAGGGAGACGGCGCGCGTGGCACCTGGGACATCACCAGGCAGCCCAGGACCGGTGATTGCCGACTGCTTATTCTCAGAAAAACGTCCCACGCGGCCCCCGACACGTGGGCGTATCGGGGAGAAAGTGAGGGCGAGACAGAGGGAGAGGAGAGAGGGCTCTCAGGTTTGGGTTGTCTGACGCCGAACTGAGAGGAAAGGCAAGCGAGGCAGAGCTGCAGCCCAGAGTCCAGAGTCTCCTGACGTATGGATGTGAACTGTTTTTCCCACCAGGTGTTACAAAGATTCCCCTTTCCCCCACCGAATTGCTTTTCCGCCTTTATCAAAAATCGACCGACCGTGCGTACGGGGGCCTGTTCCTGGACCCCGTTCCATCCTCGTGGACGTGTATCTTTTTTACGCACAGCGTGAGCTGAGGCCGCGCCGTCCTGATTCCTGCTGCTTCGTGGTGAGTCTGGAAATCTACTAATGCGAAGTCCTTCGTCTTCATTCTTCTTCAAAAATGGCTTTGGCTGTAGGTCCTTTGTATTTCCATTTAAATTAACGTGACAATTTCTACAAAAAATATCTTACTGTCAGGTCACTTTCTATCCCACTGACTTATGTTAATTCTCTGCGCGGCACCATTCTCTGAGCCGTTTTTACGGTTTGCCATCCATCTCTTCCCACTGGATTACAATAAGCTTTAGGAGGAAAGGGAAATTGCCTACTATTTCTTTCTTTCTGCTGTATCTCCAGCTCCTTGAATAAGCAAGGCCTTTCACCTAATAAGTCTTCAACAAATATTTGTTGCGTAAGTGAATTCATTAGTCTAAGGACTGGTTTTCCTCATGAAAGCCCCCACAGCTCTAGAATTCGGGGGCTGATGGCCCTTCCACAGTGTTTTCTTGAATTAGAGGAACTTGCAAAGATGCTACCAGCTCCTCGGCATCTGGGAAGATTGCAAAGAGCCAGGTGTCACGGAAGAAGCCTTGGCCTAAAACTTGGGAGGTCGAAGCGTCTCAACCTGCTCTGCCACTAACCAGGAGCAGGAACTTGAGAAAGTCACTCAACCTCTCCAGACCACTTCTTCTTTAACCTGAAATTTGGCGTTAATGATTATGTCCTTCACACATGCACATCGTAAGAATTCCATGAGACCGTCATGTCAAGCGTCGGGTACACAGCCTGTCACATAAAAAGTGATGGAGGATTTAAATGATTAAAACTGTCAGAAGTTTCTTTGGGTTTGCTTCGGCACAGACTGAAAGCTGGGACCAAACAAAGAGGAAAAAACAAACTGAACAACAGAAACCTTTGCAGAGGTGGGAGGTAGGGGGTGAGCAGTGCCTGGGGACCTGGCTGCCCGGGTGTGACTTCAAACCACTCGCTGGTCTGCAATGAACCGTCCCTGCCGCCCCGCCCCCAGTCACAGCCCCAGCCCTCACCCACGAGCCTCCCCGCCCCCGCCCCCGCCCCCGCAAGGAGGAGGTGGTGCTTCACCCACGAAAGGTTTTCACCCGCAAACGTCTTCTTCATGTCACCCAGCTGCTCTGCCCGCCACGACCCCAGCTCCTGGCTCCCTGAGGGTCAGAGGGACGGGTCACGCCGACCGTTCAGCAGGGCAGGCCGAGAGCCGGGGTTCTGGGAAATCAGGCCACCAAAGTCAGGGGTCTTCCTCGTTTGTGTTGTCGTTTGCTAAACAGGAGACGATTGGGCAGGGGGGAAACAAGGGGAGGGGTGTGCTGAGCGAGGGTACAGCCTGCGCACGTGTGTGTGTGAGAGAGAGATGGGGGGGAGGAAAGCACTCGGACTGGCAGTGGCTGTAAATGGAAAGGACCTGGCCCGCTCTGTCCTGGTGGCCACACCAGGGACTCACCATCCTATGTCCACTCAAAGTAGGGCTGCCACCCATAGCAGGGACCGGAGGTTAGCAGCAGCCCCGGCCGGCAGTCGGGACGGGGCGGACAGAGGACTGGAGGCTGCAAGCGTCCACTCTGTGGCTGAAGCATCTCACCTCTGTCGGGGGCACACACACAGCATCTAGGTGACATGGGGACAGGGGCTGCCTGTCTCTCCCAGGGCTCAGGGGCCTGTGTCGACCTTCCCCATTTGAAGGGTCCAAATAGCAGCCGGGACCAGGGCTCCGGAGACGAGAGAGGGGGACAGAGGCCTATTCCAGGGAACTTCAGAATCCTCTAGCGCACCGACCACCTGTGCGGGGCAGGCGAGGGGACCCACCCGCACCCCGGAGAGCAGGCCACGCATGCGAAGGGGTGGCCCCTGGTCCCTGGCACCCGAGCAGCTGCCACGAGGGGTCAGTGGTCAGCCCGCAGGAAGAAGGCCACGCACTGCAGGGCGTGGGCCCCGGGGCACCCCGCTGAGCACGCAGAAGACGCAGATGTCGCTGGGAAGAGAGTGTCAGTTTCCCCCACGAAGGATCACACACCAAGACGGGAAAACCCGTTTCTGCCTGGGGTGGGGGTGTTGGTCTCTCAGCTGGCCCTGCGTCCTCGGCTCCCACTTGCCAAACGCCTGTCCCCCGCACGGCCCCACGCAGCGCCCCACAGGCCCTCAATGGCAGAGCCACGCCGGGCGAACAGGAGAGGGGCTCCTGAGTGAGGGGAGGCACGAGGACCGGACAAAAGCTGTCACCAGGGGCCACCTTCAGGATGCAGACCGGTGACCCGGGGGGAAGAGGCCGGGGAGCGCTCGACGCCACAGAGATAAGGCTTTCCAAGGTCGAAGACCGCCGGCCCAGAGGGGGTCCCCAGGGAGCAGGCTGAGGGGGCAAAGCCAGGGGAGCCGGGGGAGCTGGGGGCCGGCCGAAAGCTGTCCCCGCCCCCACCCCGCCCCCGCCACGCCCCACCGAGCCCCCACAGGGGAGAAGCCCACGGGGCTGCCGGCAGCTCTCCTGGCAGAACGGCTTCTCGCCGGCAGCTGCCGCCGTCCTGCCTTCGGGGAAACGCAGCGTCGCTGCGCTCTCCTTCCTCGGCGCCACGGCCCTGGCGCCTCCGGGTGGGGCTGGAGCCCGCGTGAGTGCCCGCATCTCCTCGGCCAGCACCCCCCCACTCACCCCTGTGATGGCCCTTCTCCCCAGGTCGCCCCACCCCGGGCAGCCGCCTGCCTGGCAGGGGACCCCGGTCCTCCTCCTCCTCCTCTGCTGACGGGCAGGACTGAACTCCCCCCCGGGAGCCGGGACAGAGGGAGCCACCGCTGGAGAGCGGTGCCGTCCCTGAGCCTGGCGCCCGCTGCCCCCGCCTCCCGAGAAAGCAGGAAAGGGAACCGGGCAGAAGGCCTTACTGTGGAGGGACACCTGGCGTGAAGTTCAATACTCACTTTTCCAATTTAGAATTTTCCCGTCCCTCCTGTTTCTGGCTGTGGGGGGGGGGGGACTCCACCCACTCACCCCTGCACACACACATGTGTGCACATACAGGTGCACACACACGCACACACGCTATACTAACATTTGAAGAAGAGTCGATACACGCGCTGAGGACCTGTGGGCACCGGGGACTGGCCCGGGAGACCCTGGGGAAACGGAGGCCGAGTCTCTGGAAGACACCCACCCCCGACAGCTTCTCAGGGCGGCAGGGTTTGCCCGGGAGAGAGCGGGTCTCCCCCGGACAGAGTCCAGCGAAGGAGACAGCCCAGCCAACGGGGCTGAGAAGCACGGTCAAGTTCACGACGTTTCTGGGGATGGCTTGGGGCAGGAAGTCCTCAAAGACCCTCCCCCAGCCGGTTCCGCACAACCACACACGCGTGGAGGGCGCGCCCCTCGGCTGTGGGTCGGAGCTGTTCCGTCAGCTGCCTCTCCAGGGCCGACCCTGGGCGCCTCTGTCGCCTCTGCCCGGGGCGCGTGGGGAGGTCTGGGCAAGGGTCTGCATTCCATGAACACGCACCCCACCTCTCCCCCTGCTCCCCCGCACCCCACCCCCCCACTGGGTGCGCCTCGGGGTCCCGTGTCCTCCCTCTGTTCTCCACATCTGACCCGTGACCTGTTGTTACTTTATGTGGATTAGGAGCACAGGTCCCGAATCAAAGGCTGATGTGGTTAAACCTAAATGAAACGCCAAGAAGAAGACCAACAACAGACAAACTACTAATTAGGGAAACACTGTACAGCAAAGGGCCCCTGGTTGGTGACTTCGAGTTCGAAGCCCACTTTCTCCCGGTTCCCACCTCCCACGCAGGCTGTGGTGCGGTCGGAGCAACGTAACGGTCGCCCCACGTCGAGTGCCAGCGGCCGCGGCGGCCGGCCCGCGTCCCGGTCATCAGCCACTACAGTGTCCCCTGGGAGGTGGCGCCTCCCTGCAGCGGCGGGCAGGGCTGGGTTTGACCTGTTTTTGGAGGACAAGGGAAGGAAAGAACAAATGCTTTCGTTCGTCCCTCAACTGTCTGCTAAACACCCACCACAGTGGGGGGCTTTGCTAGGGGCGGGCGGGATCGAGCTGGTCGTCACCATCACCATCACTGTCACCGTCACCGTCACCGTCACCGTCAAGGAGCTCCCAGCTGAGAGGGCTGGACAGACAGGGCGTCGCGGTGCCGTGGGATGGTGCCAAACAGCGGTGGAAGGCACAGGGGTGGAGAGAGTGAGCCGACCCCGGAGGGGAGGCCCTGTGGATGCTGTGAAAGGGGCCAGCGGGCGAGGCAGACGCCGCCAGAGGGGCTGGGAAGGAGGCCAGAGCCGGGTCGGAAGACGGGCTGGGGTCACGGAGCCCGAATAAGAAGAGCGCTCGTCCGCTCCGTCGCCCACCTCTTCCCTCTGGAATGCACTCTGCCAGCCCAGCCCTCGCCCCTGAACTTGGGGCACCCACCTGCCCATCCCACATCTCCCCGCGGGCGTCCGACAGGCAGCTCGCCCCAACCGCCCGCCGTGGCGAGGAAGGGCGTCTGGACGAGCGCAGGGGCGTGGGTTCTCCCACCCTGGCCATAGTGAGCGCCAGAACAAAGCCGGGGGTCAGAGAGGCTGCCGGGGAGGGAGGGCGTCCCCCCACACACCGAGCTGTGCCCTAGGGCAGCTGCAAAAGACAGAAGGGGACGAGGTGCACCTGTTTGGCAAAGAAGAGCTGGCCCTGGAGCAGGTCTGTCCGCTAACCAAAGCCCAACTGGTCAGGTGACAGAAATGACGTGGGGCGAGACCCCAGCTGGACGGACATTGGCCAAGTTCTCCCGAGCACGCGTCATCCGGCCTCACGGGAACACCTCCCTTAAATCAGAGAGACTCGCACGCAGCTGATAGAAGATGTCGTCAGGCGGGGAGAGGTCGGCTGTGGGGACACGTGGCTGGGGCACCAGGAACCACCGACTCCTCCTCCAGCCCCTTGTTTGTAGGGACAAAATCTGAAGGAGCCTTCGGCCTCCCTGCCTCCCTGCACGGTCCCCGGGCGACCCGAACACCGAGAGAACCGTCTCCCAGCCGGATGGCCCCTCCCCCGGCGGGCGGGAGCCTCCACTTCCTAACTGAGCAAATCGAGGGACAGACGGCAGGTGCCGGCGACATTTCGAGCAGAAGGCGCCCTGCTCTCCGCAAGGCCCCGAGAGGCAGGAAACCCAAGGGGAGGCGGATCCCAGCAGAAGGTCCTCTTGGCAGATGCTCAGCTCGCCGGCTCTGGCTCGAGGGGCTCCGGCGCGAGGGGCTCCGGCGCGAGGGGCTCCAGCGGCTCAAGGGGCTCCGACAGGCACTTCGTTCGTAATGTGGCTGAATCGCTTCTCAGTGGGCGGCTCACACGAAACACTTTATGCGATGCCAGACGATGGAACAGTGGCACAGATAACACCGTACTCCGGACCAGCAGTTTCTTCCTCTGGGAGAAAAGGTCTGCACGCCCTACCCAGCTCTGTCCCCGTCCCAGGCTCTGTGAGGTCAGGGCCCTGGGAGGCGGCCTGAGAAATGGGGCTGCAGTGGATGGATCTCCTCCGGGCACCGGGGACCTCGGGGCTGGGGGACCCGGCCTCTCTCTCCTGGGAGTCACTCGGGACACAGTGGCCCCTGGTTCATGTCCAGAAACCGGTTTTCCCACCGTGTGCAGGTAGGGTCTGGCCATCGACGGTGGGCTGACATTTCCGCCAGAGGTCGGATTTGCCACCTGCCGCCATCCGTGCCGTCTCCTCGGAGGTCAGAGGCACCCAAGGGCACCTTCCTGTCCGTCGCTGTCTCCACTCAGGGCACGCGGAGCAGGTAGCTGAAGCTCTTCCTGGGACGTGGCCACGGGCAGCCTCCCCCCACTCGTCGGGTGCACAGGACAATGGGGTGGGTGCACACCGCCCTGGATGCGGGGTGGGGAGGGTGCCTGCTAGACTGGACTTCTGGCCGAGAACACCGACGCACAAGCTGGGACGAGCGCGGTGTTCAGCCAGGTCCCAGGGAGCGAGCACAGGCAGGTCGCGGCTCCCGAATCCCCCCAGCCGTCCTCAGGAAACCTGGCATCGCGGGGATCGGGGTACGTGCAAAAGCCGCAGAGCCAGTGAGTGACAGACCCAGGGTCCTTTCCTTCCACTCGGCCACAACGCCACGTGTCCCAGCTTCAGTCCCCGTCCTCCTGGGCGTGAACGCCATGAGCCCCGATGAGACAGAGGAGGGACTGGCCACAGCTCACGCGTCTGAGAAGTCCCCCTCGGGCTGACCTTGCCCTTCACGGGCCTGTCCCCACACCCAGTCTGAGGCTTGTTCCGTAACTGGGGACCTAACACTGGTCCTGGGTGCTCACTGCACGTTTTTAAAACACCCTGCTTTGTCCCCGACCCAGACACGGGATCCATTTCTGCCCACCTTGACTGGGCACTTACCTGTTCTTGTTAACTCTGCACACATTGGTTAGGTGCCTGCTGTGTCCTGGCAGCTCCTGCTGAATAGCAAGGAGACCCGGAGATGTGTTTTTAAAAAACCTACATCTAGCTCAAGAGAAACGCAGGCAGGGAAGAAGACTTCCCAGGTGAGCCGGGCGAACGGGGAGAAGGTGCGACAGAAACATCAGCCAAGTCCAGACGAGCCGAGAGCCCGAGGGGACTCCGGCGGGGCTGCCCGAGAGCCGGCCCCAAAAAGGCGCAGGTTTCTGCACCCGGAGAAGAGGAGCGAGCATTTCCCCGCTGGGGGGACGCACGGGATTGCGAACAGTCACAGCCGTCCTCGTCCTCGTGGGACCCACACTGTGGGCCCAACACTACTCACGTTACATTGTACACACTGGCTGCCTCAGTGTATGTAATCTCGAGGGTGGGAATTAGTTTCGCTGTTTCACAGACCAAAAAAGTAAGGTGCTTGGAGGTTACGCAGCCTGGCTACGTGCCCAGGCCGGCCCAGGGGTCTCGGCCTCAGGAGCCCACGTCTTCCCGCCGGCTGACATCACCTTCCTGTCACGTGTGTGACGTGTCTTGTAGATGTGGACCTCACTCCCGTGTAAGAGCCGCAGTGACCAGTCTATCAGCTTGGGTCGTTTATTTAAACAGGAGTCTCTGCATGGTCTAGAAAAGCTACGGCGTAATGATACCATGGCAGTAACAATGATACAATGGCAGTAACAATGATACAATGGCAGTAACAATGATACCATGGCAGTAACAATGATACAATGGCAGTAACAATGTATCGGTATTACTTTGTTTCCTGAGCCACACGGAGTTCACTCATCTGCTGGGCACCACTCTCGGCATTTAACAGATATCGGGGCGAGCCACCTGCGCAGCTCCTACTGTCATCTGCCCCGCCGGCAGAGCTGATGGCATGCACAGCTCCCCCGTCTGGGTGGCGGGCTGACCTCCTGTTTGTCTGGGGACGGGCTTTTTAGGGGGTGGGGAGGAAACATGTCACCTGAAACCTGCTGTATTTAAACTACATCCAAACTCTCGCCCTTCCTCAGCACCCTCCTTCCCTGACCCCCCTCTCGCTCTCACAGAAGCCCCGAATCTGCCACCTCCGGGTCCAGTCTGTTAACGTCCCCGGGCAAGTGGATGCCGCTGCTGCAGTTCGGACCAGGCTCCGTGGACCAAGGGTCCCAAGGGTCCTCGGGAGCCCCCCCCCCCCGCCCAGTGTACAGGTCGCTGGCACGGATAGCACAGAGCGGCTGCCAGGCTGGCCCGGAACACGCTCGGATGCCTAAAATGCCAGCGCAGGCAGCGGCTGGCCCGCCAGGTGGACCCGCCCGGCAGGAAGGACGGGCATTCCAGAGAGCACCGTCTCCCGGTCCCAGGCCCCACCCGGGATTCTCTCCGAGTGTGGAGCTGCAGCCGAGAGCTTCCAGAGCTTCGTGTGCGGCCGGAGGAGAAGCCGAGACTGGGAGGGAGTCCATGGGCACCCTTTCCCCCCGAACCTGCAGCCCGGCCGGAGAAGACGCCCGGCCACGCTGGCTGGGGCCCCTCTCCGTGGCGAGCCACCAACCTCCCTGAGGGTGTCCCTCGTTCATTCGATCTTCCTCTCTCCGAAACAGCCCAGGGCCTGAGCCGAGGGCCGGGGACGAGCCTTCCTCCCCGAGTACCAGGGTCCCTCCCCCACCGGGCACACATCCATCAGCCTGCAGCCACGGTGGGGCGGCAGGGCGGTAAATGAAGACAGACTGCCATCCTCCCTTCCCTACACCCCTCCCGCTGTGCCTCCCCCGTGAACTCCGAGCTCAGCCCCTGAGGCCATGTCTGGACTTGCGACCAGAGGGTCAGCCTGGTGCCACCTCTGCCCCCTGCCCCCGCCCTGCATATCCCCCCCACCTCCGTCCTTCCCTGCTGCTCAGACACACAGTCTCGCCCTGGAGCTTGCTGGAAACGCCAGCTCTGAGGCCCCAGTGTACGGAGCGGCCACCTGCACACCAGCAAGGTCCCAGGTGACGTATCTGCCCTTCCTGGTCTGGAGGGGAAGCTGCTGCGGAGTGTGGCGGGGGAGACGCCGTGTAAGGCAGAGGGGACCCCGAGGCACAGCCCCGTCAAGAAGTGACACCTAAACGAGGCCCTGAGACCCACACCGGGCCCCTGCCATTTTGGTGGGGACAGAGGATCCTTCTGCCCGGTCCCTCCTCTCCCCAGCCTCCAGCTCCGCAGCCACCCGACCCCTGGCTCCGCACCTGGCTCTCGGGGCACCCTCCCACCGAGAGGGAGAGGAGGACCCCCCTCCCTGCCCCCCAGCCCAGCCAGCTCCCCTTCCTCAGCGTGGCTCTGCCCCTGACAGCGAGCAGGTGGGTCTTTCGGGAGGATTTTTCTGTCTCTGACACTTGGGCGGAGAGAAGACAGACGGCTTGAGGAACCGCACTCAGAGCCCCGCGGGGAGGCACTAAATATAGACCGTGCATGTGCTGGAAGGGCTAAATTTAGTGGCGCGGGCTCCGGGCAGGGACCTGGGGGCTCTCCCGGGGCGGGCGGCAGGAGCCCAACCGCTGCCGCGGCCTGAGGTTAATTTATGACGCCTCTCAGGGCAGGTGGTGCAGGGGGCCCTCAGCCTGGGGGGGTCTGCCCGGTAGAGGGATTTGCTGACAGTCGGTTTTCTGTTCTAACAAACGCAACTGGGGGCGGGGGCGGGGGGGGCATCTGTGCACTGGTGCGTGATTGGCCCCCTGTCGTAGCGGGGAGAGCACGGCCGCTCGGTCCCCCTCGGGCAGAGCCCTGACCTCCTGGTGGGCCGCGTCTAATTCCGTCCCGCGCTGCCCCAGATCTGCTCCGTTTCGGGAGAGGACGCGGCTCTGACTATTCAGACTGAAGGTCACGAGGAGGGCGGACCTGCCTCCAGCGCGGCCAGATCGCAGCGCCCTGCGGTGCCCTCGCTGGCCGGCGGTGCCCGCGGCCCGGTGCACTTTGGGGAGAGCCACGTGGACACACATCTTCGAAGGGGACGGGCGGGGGAGGAGTGGCGGCACCCCGGCCCCCCCTCTGGGCCCGGGGACCCAGGAGGGTGCACTGGTGCCGCACGCGGCCACTCCGGGCAGGAAGCCGGCGGTCGGTACAGGGTGGCACCGATTCAGGGCTCAGAGTGTGTCCCCTGGCCCTCCGCCCGCCACGCTGCCCGTGGGCAGAGAAGCCGCAAGGCACGGCCGTCTGCCACGCCCCTCCATCCCCACGCGTCCTCGGTCCTCCGCTGGAGCAGGGCAGACTCAGCTCGTCCGCCCTTGACTGCTCTCTCCGGGTGATAACGCACGGAAACGGGACCCTAACCGCCCCCCCCACCATCTCTCTCCACTCATTACACTGAAGCGGGTGGCTCCTCGCCAGCCCACGAATCAATCACACGTGATCGATGCCACCGTTTTCCTTCACCTTCCCGCCCCCCCCCCCAAGTCGGAAGGAGTCGGAGAAGCTCTGTGGTGGATGTCACCCAGTGTCACCCAGGGTCATGAGCCAAGGACCACTCGGTCACCATTTCTCTCCTGCCCGCCGTCCTCCCAGTGGTGCCCCCGAGCAACCGGCCGGTGTCCCACTGAGAAGCAGAGACGAGGAAGCGTCTGGCCCACCGGTTGTCTGAATGTCTTCGCGCTCAGCCCTTGGGGGGCAACACGCAAAGCGCCTGTAAGCTGGTGGGCGGAGGGCCCCCAGACCCAGCTCTGAGAAACACAGCCGGCTCTCGGCCAGGAACCAAGGGCCAACGCGGCCTTGAGGTCCTGGGCGAACACTCCAAGGAGTCTTACCCTAGCTGCTGCTCAGAGCTGCTCCCGCCCATGACCGAATCCCAAGCGGCTGGGATTCAGAAGTCTCCCATCTCACGGAGACTGAGTGTGTTCACACAGACGTGGCTCCTGGACTGGGGCGCCACGAGGGAGTCGGGGGACAGAGCCACCGCGGTTCGAGGCCCCGCGGCTTAGCGTCCACCCCACCACGAGGGGCCTCTGTCCTCTGTTCTCCCCTTGCTGCCCCGCCCCAGGGACCGGCGGCGTGGCTCCTCTCCCACGGCCGCGGCACCTCCTGCAGGGCTGTCATCGGGCCACGGCGGGGGTGGCTCTCTGGGCAGTGGCCTCCGCCGGCCTGGAATCGGCCCTCGCCCCCGACCCGGAGGAGGTGGTCTCGGCCCCAGGAACCAGGAGCCGCAGGGGCCGGGAGGGCAAGGTCGCCGGCGCAGGCCCACCCCATTTTATGCGACAGTTGGCTGACCGGCGTGAGCGCCTCTCACACACGAATCTCCCCCCTTTCCTCCTCAGCAGGTGTTTTACCTCCCGATTTACGTGGCATGACCAGGGACCTTCCTAGGGCCCATTTCACCAGCCAGCAGGCGCTCTGGCCGCTCTGCAGAGCGGGAGGTAAGTTCTAGAAAACCGACAGCACAGCAAAAGATTCTGTTTACAAAAATGCAAATGACGTGCGCCCGGCAGAGATGTGATTGATTTCCATCTCGTGAAAAAGTGCACTTCAGATACTACCCTTTCTGGCCTTACGGGCGACCCACCCGTTCTGTGTCTGTGAGCAAATTCATCTCAGCCTTCCTGGTTGTGTGTGCGTGTGTGTGCGTGTGCGTGTGTGTGTGTTCTGCAAATTCTCCCCTGAACAGATGTTAGCGTCTTACTCATCCCTAATTAACGCACGGGTTAGATGCAGTGCCTGAAACCGATTCCCCCTCTCTCTGCCTGTGAGTCATGAGTTTTACCTTTCGGAAAATTGCACTTTAGCATAACGATTTATTTAACGTGAAGAGCTATTATGTCATTACTAACCACTCTCCGTGTCAACTTTTGTCCCCATCCTCTTGCGAGGACGGGGGCTGGAGACGACAAGCTCCTGCCTCATCAGACGCGACGAGGCGCCCCAGACAGAGGGCTGGTCCGGACAGAGGGCTGTCCCCACGGCCCCTCGCTCAGCTCACGGGACACAGAGGAAGGGGACGGACGGTCCCCTGTGTCCGTGTCCACTTGGCAGGCACTTCCACGCGTGTCGTCTGAGTCCCACCTCACAGCACGTGGGACGGAACTATCATGGGGACCGAGTCACATGCAGCCCTTGTCCTGTGCTGGCCACCGCTTTCGGCTCTGCGCACGTATTGACCCATGTAGTCATCAAGCGGCCCCGTGAGCCCAGTGCGATCGTCACCCCCGCGTCCCAGGCGAAGAGACGGAGGCACCGGGGGGTTGGGCGCTCCCCTGAGACCCCACAGTCAGTAGTGGTGGCTCCTGTACGCAAACCCGGCTGTCTGATGCCAGGCCCTGCCCCGAGAACCGCGCTGCATTGAAGCCCCATTTCACGGAGCAGAGGTCGGACCGGGGGTGACGTCGTCTGCCCAGGATCTAACACAAAGGTGCAGACAGTCACGGCAGCCCGTCCCCGGGCCTGCCTGGGGCTGAAGGCCAGCGGGCTCCCCCAGGGGCAGAAGGCGGCGAACCCAGGGACGCTGCAGGGACGTGCCGGTGGCTGCCGCCCCGTTGAAAACCCGGTCAGACCTGCAGAGATCAAGCGAGACAACCCAGCCCCGGCTGCCGCGCAGCAGGGAGCCACGGCGAGGGAGCAGGCGGCGGGTGTTTGAACCTGCAGAAGGAAGCCCCCGGCACCTGTACTGGCCTCGGGGGGTTATGTGTGTGGGCCCTCGTCCTGTTTCTGACCTTTATCCCATGAGACCCAGCGGCCGCACTGGACCCTGAAGGGCCTAGCCCACCGCCTCGTGCAGAGTGACCTCCAGTAAATACCGCGGGGTGGGGTTGCAGCCAGCGGACCGGTGCGAGCTGGGCCGCCCGCCAGCCCAGCACCCCCCAGCCAGGCCCTGGGGCGGGCAGCTGCGGGCCGGGCTCAGGAGAGCCGGAGACGGGGAGGAGAGGAACAGGGAGCAGGACACGGGGGGGGGGGGGAGAAGCTGGGGGAGAAATCGCGCCCCCACTCGGTTACAGGGGCTGCTGCTTTCATTCCTCCCTGCCAGGCAGCTCCGAGGGCCCGGCCTTGGCCTTGGGCTCTCCCTGGGTCTCCTCTGCTCCCTCCCCTGGGGCACGCCCCTCCCCACTGTCCCAAACAAGCCCCAACGAGGAGGCGGCTTTCCCACCGTCCCCACCCCCACCCCTGAGCGCTGCCAGGTCAGGGCTGTGCGCCCCGGGACACACGCCGACCGCCGAGGCCTTCCGCTCTGCCCTCCGCCCGCGGCTGGCTCTGCCTCCGCGTGGCCTCCACGCTGCAGTCTGCACTGCGGCGCAGCTCTCCCCGCCCCCGCGTGTCTCCCCCTCCCCCCTCCCCCACGGCCCCCACTCGGCTTACATAAGCCCCCCCCCCCGACACACACACGCAGTGAAGTCATCCTCTCGGTTATCCAAGCGCCCGGGGAGACTGTAAAATCTGAACTGCTACTGAATCACTCCCCCCACCACCACACACACAGGGGCTGTCAGTCACACCCCGAGACAGCAGGCCCAGCAGCAGAGCGGCTCAGACGGACAGAGCTCTCCTTCCGCAGGAACTGCGGGCTCTCCTGGGACCCTGCCTCTCTGGGCATGGGCTGCAGTGCCCCCTCCCTCCTGCCGGGCCGCCACCTGCCCCCCGCAGCAGGCCCGGGAAGGCCGGCCAGAGTCGTCAGACACCCTTGGCCAGGACTCGGCCGTCTGCGCCAAGTCCGTGACCTCCCAGACCGACGGATGTCCATCCGGCTTCCCGACGGTGCGCCCCCCTGGGCCCAGGAAGAGTTTTCCCTGGGAAAACGGGGAGAGTCCCCACTTCCTGCTGGCACAGGAGCGGCGCCAGCCGGCCCTCCCCTCCCCTCCCCCTCTCCCACGGGAAGCCCGGGCCTTCCCCCCCCGCGGGGCCTCCTCGTGGGACGTGGTGCGGACAGAGCGCGAGCAGGGTTGGATGCACGCCCCCAGGGGCGGGAAGAGGGGGCTCCTTTGGACCCCAGGGCGCCTGAGCCACCAAGCCCCTCCCCCTCTCCTCGGGCCACCTCCCGGGGCTGCAACCTTCTATTACAAGTGCCCGGGGCAGCGGGGTCAGCTCGGCAAAAATGGGGCCTAAGTAGAGGCCTGGAGGAGGCATGGGTTCGGGCGGGGGGGGGCCGACGGAGAAGGTGGGGGCCAGGGGCCAGCGCCAACCCCCCCGCACCCGTGTGTGTTCTGGATTAAAGAGGGGACAGGGGACTTTCCGACGGCAACACCCTGGCCGACGGGGACGGCGTGGTCGCCCAGTGCAGGGATGGGGGGACAATGACGAAGCAGCTTTCTCCCGGCCGCCTGGGCTCTGCGCTGGAAGGAGTCTCTCTCCTCCTCGGAGGACAGGAGGGAGCGTCTGCCTCGGGCTGACGGGAGGCGCGGAGGGCGGGCGGCCCCTCTGGGCGAGCATTTAGGACATTTGATCAGGGGCCTCGGTTACCGGGGACGGAAGCAGGACCGGGTTCCGCGGGCGGGCGTCCAGAAACCTAATGGACTAATACTGTTCTGAACATTTAATCTTCAGCTGTGCTTTTTTCTCATGCCAGTTGGAAGGGCATCAGCCCTTAAAAAAAAAAAAAGACTGCACCCAGGACAGCCGGGTGGCAGCCCCGCATCCGCCTGACCGAACCCCAGAATAGCAGCAGCCGTCTTCGGCATGGCATTTCCTGGGCGCCGGGCGCGCGGCTCCTGAAAGCAGGAAGCAGGGTGGGCGGAGCCCCGGCCTGGAGGCCAGGGCACCTGAGCTCTCTTTTCACCTCAGTGCCCTCCGCCGTGTGACCTGGGGCAAGCACTCGACCTGCCCACCCCTCTGACGTGGAGAGGACAGTCCCTGCCCCCCCCCAGCCCTCCCGTGCGGTGACAGGGGCAGAGCCCAGTCAGCAGTCCCCAGGAGGGCCTCGGTCCCAGTGCCCAGACTAGTCTACTTTGGCCCGGGCTGTGGGACTCCTCAGGTCCAACACACTTGACGTTTCATGCGTCTCCCTGGGCGACTGTCTGCTCTTGGACAAGCTCCCCGAACTCCGCGGGGAGAAGCGAGATCCCTCTCCAGGTGTGCTCCGATGGAATGCACACACCCACAATGACCCCGCAGCCCAACGGCCAGACCCCCAGAGCGGGGGTGGGGTGGGGGCCAGCCATGCGTGCCCTGGGGCTAGCCGGCTGCAGCAGCAACTCCGGTTGGGGGCCCCCCGCCGAGGACCCGTTGACCCGGGAAGAATTTCCGGAGTCTGAACCCCTGACCGCCCGGCCTCTGCACCTCCAGCAGGCGGTCCGAGGGCCCGGGTACCCTCGCTCCCTCCGCAACTTCATACGCCGGTGCTCTACACGCCACGTCCGTCGTCACGCACCAGCTGCACACAAACTGCCTCATCTGCAAAGCGTTTCTTGAGCAGAGTGTCTGTGCGGTCAGGAGAGGGGGGAGAAAGCCGGACACCAAGGTGGACACTGAAGGGACACATCTGAGCCGACCGGTCAGGCCGCAGAGAGCCTGTCCGCTGAGTGGTTACGGATGGCGAGCGAGGACTCCGACCGCCGGGATCCGGGGCCCAAGCCGGTGCCGATCCCTGGCCGAAGGTCCCTGATGTGTGAGACCCGTGTCACAGGCTTCCCCTCGCTGGCCGGCAGCCCGTGGAATCACACTGCCGCAGTTTCCGGCTGTCGGGCACTCGGCGAGTTCCTGGTGCAAGACAAACACGACCCCAGGAGGAAGCTCTGTGTGTGGAGGTTGCCCTGGGTTACCGGCGCGCGGTCTTCCACGGAGGCCCCGCGTGGCCTGTGCCCGCGGGGCTCTCAGTGCGGACGACGCAGGAGGCCGGGCTCGCTGTAACCTGAGAAGCTCACCCCCGAGACTCGCTTTCCTTCCTCTCTCTCAGCTTCTTTCCCGGCTTCCCGATGTTTCGATACATTCTCCTCTTTCGTGCGTCCAGGAAAGGACATGGAGCGAATGTCCAGGCTCGCAACTCACCTGCTGCGTTTGACCCTTTATTCCCCATCAGCCAGTGGCCAGGCCCGCAGGCCGGGCCGAGGGAGGGGGCAGAGCAGCAGAAGCCGCAGCCACCCGAGCGCAAAGTATAATCAAAAGGAGGAAAAACAATGACGGGCTATTACCCAAAGCATTGTGTCTCCTCTGTGAAGGACATTCCAGGAAATCAGCCAATTGCACGTTGCGTTTGCTGCTGAGTTTGGCTACGTGACCCCCTTCTGCACCATGAGCGGTCAGAACAGGGGACAGGGGCGACTTCTGCAGTGTCTCTGGAAGGAAGCACGCCGTCGCGCCCCCTTGTCCCCCCGCTGGGTGGGATGTGGGTGCAGACAGGGGAGGGAACTGGGGAGGGAACCAGGGCCAGTGGGTCCCACACCTGCCTCCGAGGCCTCCCGCCTGACCCGGGTGCGGTGAGAGAAAACCACCCACCTGGCTTAGACCCCGGGTGTTTGGGGGTAACCTGCTCCCTGGCAATGCACCCCCACGCCTCTGGGAGAACACTCTGCGTTCGCCCAGCAGTCTCCACTGTGGCCATTACCGTCGGCGCAACACATGTGTCGGGGAGTTACTTCCCTCACGATTTTGGAAGGGTTGGTGTTTTGGAATCTCAAGGGCACAGTCAGAGAGAGAATTGGGTCCTGAATCACCTTAACATGGCGAGCACAGCAGCCAGAGGGAAAGGTGGACGGATGTGTGGGTGGATGGATGGGTGGATGGATGGATGCATGTGCACACACACACACACACACACACACACACACACACACACATAAAATCCCATCCAGCAGAGGGCGCACTGAGCAGGGTTCAAGGAGAGGCAGTGTTACTGGCTGGTCGAAGTATAAATTGGTGCTTTGGGAAGCAGTTGGCCAATATGTATCACCGGTGTTGACTCTCTTCTGTACAGGAAGCCCATGCTTTGCGGAATGGACTCTAAGGAAAGAACCTGGACAAAGAGCAACGCCCAGAATTTCCACCGCAGCCCTGGGGACTCGAACAGCGCCCGAGCCCGACGCTCCAGGCAGTGAGCACGTGCACTGTGACACGCCGGCCGTGGCCTGGAGTCCGCCTGCACGAGCTGATTTCCGCCGAGGAAAGAGCTTCATGGAGGGAAGTCTGGCTGCAGCGCCCAGCGACAGAGACGGGGCGGTGGGGCAGGCGGTGAAGCGTCTGGCTCCCAGCCGGGCCCACGGCCGGGTCCACAGGGAGAGGAGTCCCCACAGAGGCCGGAGGAGCTGGCTCCATCGGTGAGACTGGGGCGGACAGCTGTGTGCAGTTCTCAGCACAGAAGCGCAGGACTCGGCACGGAGGCCTCGCTGGGCTCAGCACAGACATGCTGTCACCCTGCGGGTCTGTGGCTGTGGGAGGAGGAGGAGCAGCCCTGGGTGGGGCCAGATGCCCTGGGGCCCCTCCGCTGCGGTGGCAGTGGGGACATGCTGCCCCCCAGTGGCGGTGCAGCCGGTAAGCGCAGCGAGGGGCCTGGAGCAGGGAGGGCCTTGGCGAGCTCCCCTGAGCCCCCAGGAGCCGACACGGGACGTGGTTAGGATGCACACGGGCGGGCGCAGGAGCCACCAAGCCTGAGCTGCCACTGCCTCGCTGGCCGCCACAGAGGAGGGGGCCGCCCTGAACAGAGGAAGGGCGGGGGGGGAAGTGAAGTGAGTTCGTCTCATGGCCCGCGAGGCCCTGTGATGGACCCACCTGGGCATCTTCCCTGCCCTCGGAAGCCGTGCCCGAGGGCCGTCTTCCCCAGCAGCAGGCGTCTGTTCGGACGCCCCGGGGGCCGGCGCTCCGACGGGCCTGCCGGGCAGCAGCAAGGGGTGGCAGAAGCTCGGGCCTGAGGGTGGGCGTCGGCAGGGGTGGCTCTTGGGCGCTGTGGCCAGCTGTGCTCAGCTGTGGCGTCATCTCCGCACTGTTTGTGCGTCTCCTTCCAGGGCCTTCCTGGCCGTGGCTCCCTTCCCGTGGGGGGGGGGCGCAGGGGGGTGTGTGCAAGGTTGTACAAGTCGTCAAACCCCTTCATCCCGGGGGGAAAAAAAAAAACAACTCACAATGGCCTCCATTTTCAAAACCAAATCCTGGCCCACACAGCCTGTGGGTGCCCACCTGAGCTCTGGGGGCCCCCCCAACCTGGTTCGACCCCAAGGGCATTCTGGGGGAGCCTTGCGGGAGCGCCTAGCCCTCCGCTCCCCAGGTTCTTCATCTGCAGAGCAGGCTAATCACATCCCCTGCCTCACCAGACTGTCACACGGGTACAATCGCACGATGCGTATCAGCATCCACGAACAGAACGTGTCGTCGTTACTGAGTGTGTCACAGCCATAAAGGGGCGTGGCAGCAGGTGAGAAAGGAAAGGAAAATTCCACGTACAGAGTAATCTCAACCACCTGAAATGCCCACATAGGAATACACAAAGATGTTCTCCCTCCGGTGATGGGTTTACAGGTGATTCAATTGTCTCTTGTGTATCTTCCCTGTATTTTTTAAATTATCTACAGTAAGTCTGCATGCACAGCTTTATAAAAATAATAACATGTAATATTATCAGACCAGCCTACGGGGAAGTTACTTAAATGTGCGTTCAGTCCTCCACAACTCTCACAGATTCAATGTCCCATGGAAAGGAAAACAGCAAGTAATACTGTCCCCCCCCCCCCGCACCCCAGCTCAAGGACAAGCAAACATCTGAACAACGCCAGGTCCGGGGACAGCGGAGGTTCCGCTCAGAACACCTGCAAACGCCGGAACCGGAGGAGGCAGGAAAGCCCGTGTGTGGCGGGGTTCTGGGGGCACTGCCTCGCTGCTCTGACTGCGAACGCGGCAGGGGCGGGGCGGGGTGGGGGGGGGATCTGCCTCGGGGTCCCCTGGGGCTTGGTGTCTCGTTCAGACGAGGTGCGCACGCTGAGACGCCTTCGCCGACGTTCAAGTCGCCCTCGCGCTCCTTTCACTCACGCGGACGGCCCGTGGCTGGGCAGCCCCGCTCGCGTGTTTGAGCCTCCTGCTTCCTCGGCCTGAAAACCGGTGACGCCCCCGCGTGTGACTTCAAACGTGTCTCAGTTTGGATGGTGGTGTCAGCTGTCCGCAGAGCGGCCGCCCTGGGGGTCAGCCCGGGTCCGCACGCCGCAGCCACACAGAGCTGCCCCCGGTTAACCGGCCCGGGCGGGCGTCGGTCCCGGTGCCGACGGGCTCCCTGGCCTGGCAGGGAGCCTCTCACTTCCAGGCCCCCCGTCGCCGCCATACCGGGCGTTCCTCCTCCCTCCAGCTAGGAGTAGGCGGGACTCCTAGGGTGCCGCCTCAGAAAAATGAGTCTTTTACTTAAGAAAAAAATGTTTCTTGTACATCTGTGTTCACACCGCCATCTGTGTTAACAAGCCCCACCTGCTAAGAAAGCCCAAGCCGTCACACCAAGGGCAACCCTACAGTCCTGTCTTATTTTCCTTTGCGTCCCCAGTGCCGGCCCAGCAGCAACGTGCAGGAATGAGGCGAGCCTGCAGGGGGCGGGACGGAACTTGCTGATGCAGAGATGGTGTTTGGGCTTCTCCAGTTATCATTGCCGTGTCTGCCGTTTTCCAGTCAACATCTTGAGAAGAAATGCTGTTCGGGTGGGAATTCTTATCTGCTTTTTCATTTCCTTTTTACTTCCTCCTCCTGCCCGGGATAGCATCAGCAGGGGGCAGGCGCATCCATCCGCCGAGTCCCGGGCAGCGTGCGGTGGGGGGTAAAATCCCCGATCCCGAGATGCCGCCTTTGAGCCAGTGCAGGAGATCACACTCGCACACGCAGCGCACTTTCGGTTTGTTGGTGCGTGATCCCGGTAACATAACCGAGCACGTGGGTCTGCCTGCTGCCCCCAGCCCCCGTGCCTCCTTCCTCTGCTTCTCTGCGTGAGCGTGACCTTCGTGGCTGCAGGACACAGCATGCATTTATCAGGGGAAGACAAGTAAAGGCGACTCTGACGGCGAAGGCGCTGGAACCCGTCTCTGCTGAGTCCTGCGAACACTCGGGAAGAGCTCACGGAGGCGGCCCCTGCGTGGCCAGGTCCAGGGAAGAAGCGGGGCAGATCCCCGCAGGCAGGCAGGAGGCGGAGGAGAGGACCGAGTCCGGCCTGAGCAGGCAGTGGGCTCCTGGGCGGGGCCGCACCCTGCAGTCAGAGCGCTGGGCCCCGAGCGGGAGTTCCGGGACCCCCGGTGGGGCCCACGGGCAGCAGCAGAGTCCCCGAGCTCCGAAAGCGAGGGCAGAGTCGCCTGGGACTTTGGAGTGACGGAGGGAGGTCCCCATGGTGACCCCGGACTGAAAGCGCACCGCCTCACCCCAGTGACGGGGGAAGGAAAGGAACAAACACGAGTGGAGGCTGAGGAAACTAGGGGGCCGGGCTCCCCCTCACACCTGGGCTCGGGAAGCGGGACGAACACCTGCGAGCTGGGTCTCAGTCCTCTCGTGCACGGGACACCGCAGAGGCGGCCTTGCGGGGCGGGGGACTGCAGTCACCAACCGTGACACAGGTCCCGGCAGCATCCCTCCTGCCCGGTGTCCGCTCGCATCCAGCGACACAGGACACTGCCATGAGCCTGGGAAAGGGGTGAAGTCACAGAGATGGGGGAGGGGGGAGAACTTCGGGAGGACCCCCCACACTGGCCCCGAGCTGTGTGCAGACGCTGCTCCAGGGCCCCCATGCCGCGGGACTGGCGGGGCGGAGGCCGTCCCTGGCCTCAGGTGGCAGTGTGCCCCGCAGGGGCACGGGACAGAGTCCGACACGGGACCAAGGCACCCCGCTGTGATGACCAGGCTCTCAGCCTGGGAGGGGGCCCAGTTTCCACATTCTTTGTGAGAATCGGTGCCTGGAGCTTGTCTGAATTGGCCACCCTGACGGATGCATGTGGGTCCACACCAGTTCAGTTCACCCTCCCTTTACCCCCTCAGGGCCCAACCGGTCCTCCCGCGGGACCCCCCACCCAGTCCCACCTACGCATAACGAGAAAGAGGGCACATGCTGGCACTTACAACCGAAGAGCATCGTGGGCCCAGGGAAGTCACCGGCACCTCAAGGTGGCAGGGGCAGGCGGGAGAGACGGGACTGGGCTCGGCGCACACCCCCAGCACGCCAGACTCGCCGAAGGGCAGGTGGGCCCCGGCGCTGCAGAAGCCATGGCAGACAGAAGCGGGACGCTCGAGCGGACCTTGGGGGTCCTGGAGCACTCGGAGGAGAGGGTGCAGGTGCGGTACTAACCGGTGTGGGTCGTAGGCCAGCGCTCGTGCCGCGGGACCGCCTCAGGCTGGAGGGCCACTGACGCCTGCATACCAGCCAACCCGGCCTCCGGAAAGGGGGCCTCACTCATGGGTTCTCATCCCTCTGACGTTTACAGAACCCCACACAGGGAAAAAATGCAAGTTCACAGTCACAGAAAGAGAACGAACGTTAACCACCTGCCAAACGTGTAGCCTTGAAGGAAAATTATATATACATTTTTTTTTGTTGCTTTGTAAGCGTTCCTGAAGATCGGCGTGCATGGGTGTGTGTGTGTGCCAGGAATGCGTGTGCTCAGATCCCCCCGGACAACGCTGTCTTCAGAGTCAGTGGCCGTGGAAACCACGTCCGGTCCCCGGAGTGTCTGGGTGTCAGCGCGGTCTGCGCCGTGTGAGAGAAGGAGCAGCCGCGAAGTCCTGGTTTCCCACGTTTGCTTCAGCTGTAAGGAATCCAGCCCCTTATCCCACAAGCTGAACTGAACACATTTCGGAAAGATCAAGAATTCCCAGCATTTACATACATCCAACCGAACGCCACGGTTAGGAGGGCAAAGCCCCGGCTGGCGTAGCTCAGTGGATTGAGCGCGGGCTGCAAACCAAAGCATCGCAGGTTCGATTCCCAGTTGGGGCACATGCCTGGGTTGCAGGCCACAGCCCCCAGCAACCGCACATTGATGTTTCTCTCTATCTATCTATCTCCCTCCCTTCCCTCTCTGAAAATAAATAAATAAAATCTTAAAAAAAAAAAGATTAGGAGGGCAGGGATTTGTGAGGCGGATGACGCCAACGCATCACTGTCCCTCTCGTCCTCCGGAGTGAGGCACGTCCCGCCGTCATACCAAGCGGGCGACTTATCAGTGTAACCCAGGAGAGCGATGCTCTTTAGAACTGCGCTTTTGCTCACAAGTTGTACCGGCGAGGCAATCAAGGAGAGAAGGGAGTACGTAGTCTCATCGAGGCTCATCCCAACGCCGAGAGGCAGTTTTTACAATTTCCTTCCTTTCATCTCTTCCTTTCCGTCTCAGAAACATTCCCAATTTGCAGAAGTGCTTATGGACGCAATGACAACTCCAGGATGCTCTGAGCGTATTCATTGGCGCCGGGGAGACAAGAAAGGAACCGAAGGAAGAGGTGGTGCCTTGGGTCACCGGAGCGTTCTGGAAACCGCTGCCCAGCCCCGGGCGTGCCTCCCCCTTGGCAGGTTCCGAACGTGGAGACGGTGCCAGAAAGATGGCGCCTCCTCAAGAAGCACGCCCAAGGCTCAGGAAGAGGAGCGACGGTATCCTCCCCAGTCTTCCCTCCCGAGTTCCAGGGGGTGGAGGAGACAGGAGGAAGCCAAGAAGCCTGGGCTGAGGGCCGTCGTCATGGTCACCACTGGAGGGGCGAGGAAGTACCTGCCGCCCCAGGTGGGGACGCAGCCAGGGCCCAGCAAGAAAGCCGATCTGTGCTGCAGGCTCACGGCTGTGCGCCAGCGTGGCGGGAGGTGAGGTGGGGGGGCAGCAGAAAGGAGATGAGCCCTTCTGTCCTTGGCCTGCAGCCTCCTTGACAAAACAGTTTCAAGTCCCAGCAGAAAATTCCTAGGGAACCCCCAGGGCTCCTCCTCCAAGACCTGCTGTGAATCCCACGGGCCACTGTCAACCGCAGGGGCCCGAGCACAAACTCTGAAGTCACTCGGGCATCCTTCTCGACGGGAGGAGGAGAAAAACGCTGCCTATTTGGGCACAGACCACCACACTCGTCTACTGGCAACAGCCGGGGTTAGAGACCGCCGTGCCTGCACCCGAGCCTGGGGGCCGCCCCGTCTGCCGGCAAGGCCTTGGTTTCGCCGGGTCAACTGGGGACGATTTCTCTGCTGTCGTTGCACCTGCACTTCGGGGCCACACTGGGGTCAGCAGGGCTTCCCCCGCACAGTGCTCACCAGCGTGTTGATGGGGGCGCTATGCAAGGGTGACTGCCGCGGTGTCTGCAGGCTGGGAACACCCACCCGGCCAGCTGCCGAGAAAGCCAAGGGCTGGCTGCAGGAGCCCACGTGGGTCGATTAGAGAGCACTCGGGGGTCTCCGGGGGTCTCCCGGGGGTCCACTCTGCCGTGGAGGGAATGAACGCTCAGCCAAGGGTCGTGGGCATGTTCTGCTGGAAAGACCTTCTTCACGTCTATTCATTGTAAAAACGATGAACACTCAGTGCGGGCCACGTGGGGAACACGGAAGACCAGGCAGGGGCAGGCGTCCCGGCTGAGTTCCCACCTCGAGTCCCAAGCGGCGTCTCTCTCCGCCTCCTTGGAAAACGCTGCTGTGCTTCCCACCGTCCTGCCCGCCTCCCTCGCCCGCATCCCTCGCCCGCCTTTGCCTTTCGCCGCAAAGCTTCAGGGAATCGATGCAAGGGAGCAATGTTCTGAAAGGGGCATCTGTAAACACAGGCATCCGGCGCCGTCTCTCAGGTTCAAGGCTCCGAGAGGACGTGCCCAGGGTGCCCTGGGATCTTTGCACTCGTGGGCACTTCTCCTCCACACGTTGCTCCTGCACTTGACAGGATCGATGGGGGAGACTTCGCTGGTTCGTGGGGAAAAGATGTGCGAACCCTCCATCCTTCATCTCCAGCCGTCGCGCTGTCCGTTACTGGAATAACACGGGGGATTATGATGAATGGTGTACCGACCTCCGGAAATTGATTTCTCAAGGTGACTGGGATGAGAAATAAGCTGTCTTCACGCACGCCGACCCACCCCAAATCTCTCACCTTCAGAACTGTCTGCTGCCTCTAACTTTTCTCGAATTTACTCTGTGTCTTAATGAGATCCAGCCTGGAACACGATCAAAAAAAGTGAATGATGCAAGGACTCCTTTCAAATCTCCACTGAAATACAACCCACACGTCAAAACATGTGCATTGCAACTAGGAGAATCTTCGTGAACTGAATACACCGAGAGGACCCCATCAGGGAACAATTTCAGCTGCACCCAGCAACCCACTTTGCCACGTCATGTCCATCTCCAGGGCGTCCTACACGAGACATCACGGCTCCGTCATGTGGAGTGTGGACTTCGTGGCCCAGTCGCATTCGATTACGTAAATGTGAGTTTCAGTCCAAACGTACAACGAACACCCCCTCCAACCAGGGTCAGAGGGCAGCTGGTCCCAGCGAGCTGCAGCCGATCTGACCGCCAGACTCCTCTGTTGCTGTCCATCCAGATGTTTAAATAATCCTGATCTTTGCAACCCAAGGTGACCCCTTCCAAACACGTGCTCTCAAGTTTAAAAACCGTAGTGAAGTCACGCGTCAGGGAATTCGAACCGACAAGGAAAAGACGTCCCAAAGATGACCGACACAGTCAAGGCCTCGCACTCACTCACACTGCGCCCACTCCGCTGACCACGGCCGGCAGCCATGAGGACCGCCCGGTGGCCCGGGGGGCCTCCACGATCCTGGCCGAGGTACGTGCCTGTGAGCTGTTCCCCTCCCTCCCTCCCTCCACCGTGACGCGGACGTGCCTCACAACCTCGAAGCGCAGCTCGCGGCCCCAAAACTGGGCGGCCCCGTGAGGGCAGGGAGTCCAGGGGATCCACGCTCCAGGTTCCCTGCCCGTGGCTGTGTGTCCGGGGCCAGCAGCAACGTGCTCACACACGCTCCGCTCGTCCATGGCAGAGACACACTCCCGTCCTCAGAACCCCTGAGGCACCCCCCCACGGTCCTGGCGTCCTGCTGGGACGCATGTGGTCCCCTGAGTGACGGCAGCTCTCCAAAGTGGCAACAGGACCGCGGGAAGAACGCCTCGGCCTCAGAACCCTCCCTCAGCCATGTGTCTGCCGTCCTTCGCCGCCTTCCCACGCTGTCATCCGGACTCCCCTGCCACGCGCCCGACGCATGCGGTGCACGCCCCCTTTGCACACCGCGCCGGGCGCTCCGCGGACGCTGGCTGCGGACGTGGGCCGAGCCACAGCGGGCCTCGGCGCCCCGGTCTAGGGGAGAAGCAGGCTCATCAGAGAACCCTCAACAGTATAACCTGCTCTCTCACCCTGCCGCGCCTTCATCAGTGTTACGTCTCCCCACTGGCTTTCAGTCCTCACCTGGGGGTTTTCTTTCTTTAACTGATTTTAGAGAGAGGAGAGGGGAGGGAGAGAGAGAAACCATCGACCCGTCGCCTCCCGTGTGCACCCCAGCAACCGTCTGGAGTCAGGGGGGACGCTCCAGTCCACGGGGCCTCCCGGGCCGCCTGAAGTCTCTTCCTCCGACCCGCGCGCTTTCCTCGACCCCCGCCCCCCGCCCGTCACACCGCATGCACAGTGACGGTGCCAGCATCAGCGCACCACCTGAGTGCACGGCCCCGGCGAGCCTCACGCAAGGCGGACAGCAGGGCCTGATCACGGCGCTTGTCCCACGGAGCCGGGAAGCAGCCTCGGGGCCTCACCCCACGCGGGGGTCCGGGCGGCCACTAGCGTTCCGTGGGAGCCGACCCTCTGAAACACACACACGGTCACCCTCAGTCCGTCCCACCGACTGGGCAGTGACCAGTCACCCCGGCTCCACTAGGCTGCCATTACGTCCCCGAGGGCAGGCACTGCCTCCACCGCGACACTCTGAATGACGGAAGTGACAGGGTGTGCCTCACGCGCCCTTTAACAGTTCCGGTTCGGCAGCCGCGCCGTGGGCACAGGCTCTGCGGAAGCCCTGGGGTTGGGGTGCAGGAACCACAGACACGCGTGAGACGTGGTCCCCGACGGCGAGAACTTCCCACCTCTTCTGAGGGATAAGAACTTCTCCAATGTCTACAATTCGGGACAGAGGAAGACGAACGTCATAAAAGAAGCCACCGACCAGACCCAGCTGGAAGAACAGGGGCAGCCTGTTAGGGAACGTGGCACCTGAGATGGACACCGACAATCGGAGGAGCAGGTCAGAGGAGGCACAGTGCCCCTTCCGGGGGGCAGACACTTACCTGGCCCAGTCCACGCGTCCGCAGGGACCAAGTACCAGGGACCCTTAGGTACGGACTGAATGTCTCTGCGGGTGTTTGGACAGGGTTACGGGTCCCGCAGGGCACTCCCCAGGTGTCCTGGAGAACGGAAGCAAAGCCACCGAAAGAGGAGGGTTTAGGAACCGTCCAGCACTCAGTCCCCAAGTCCCCAGCGCAACCCCTCACTGACATACAGCAGGTGCTCAGCGAGTGCCGGCACGCACCTGGCGGGCCAGCCACGCAAAGGAAGCAGAGAGTCTGCCAGCACCTCGGATGCACGCGCGCGCGCGCACACACACACACACACACACACACTCCAGAGCACCAGACACTTCCAGAGTGGGGCCCACGCTTCCACGGGCCACGGAGACCAGAAGCCAGAGGGCCGGGCCTTTCTGACAGCGTCGGTGCCGTGAGTGGGCCGTGGCTTCGTCCCGGCAAGACTCCAGATCCCAGATGGAGGTCGTGGGCCTCCACTGCCTTCAGGAATACACGTGCACTGGTGTCCCTGGGACGTGACGAACGGTACCTGGAAAGGAGCTCTGTGCCCCGGTGACCTCGAGGGAGCCCTGAGATACGGGGGTCTTTTCCGCAGCGCCGCCCGGAGATGTGGATGGGCTGCGTGACCGTCGCTCTCCGAGGGGATGGGAGAGGGTCTGATCGCCCCCTAAGTACAGCCGACTGCAGCATCAGTCAGTTTCAAACGCAGGCCCTTGCGGTCAAAGGGTCCACAGGACACTCTATACGCTGGTGCGTTAGATGCAATTATTAAGAAAACATCGAAAATAAAGCCCTGCTTTGCCTACTTGACGAAGACCGAGGTCTCACCCAGTGAAGGCCAGTGTCCAGGGAACCCTGGAGACGCTCCACGCCCCTGCCCCGTTCCCATCCGCACCCTCCCCCCTTCCCACCCACGGGGGACCCGGAAAGCCGGCACTGGCGCGGCTGCGGAGCCCTCACCAGGCACCAGGCTCCGGTTTGCGCCCTAGGAGGTCAGCACCAGTGCCCCAAGTTCACAGAGAGGCCACCTGAGGCACGGAGCCATCGGGGGTCACCTGCAGAGTGGGCGGGGCGGCCAGTGCACAAAGCCGGGAGCAGCTGAGACTGCTGACCGCTCCCCCCCCGCACCCCGAATCCGGGGGAGAGATAGAGCGCGAGCACGTGACCACCCCACCCCGAGCCCAGTCCTCAGAGACAAGGAAGCCCAGTCTTCCCTGCGACACCCGCTGGCTCTAGCCCCGCTCGGCCTGGCCGTGTGGTCTCCCGTTTCCCGGCTCCGGATCGTGACCCTGTTACAGCCGTCCCATTCGGCAGCTCCGCCTGGATGAGAGGAGCCACGTTTTGGGGAAGAAGCCGCAGCGACCGCCCCGGGCAGCACAGGGTGACGGAAACCAGCAGATGTCCCCAGTATTTGATTGACATTTCTCCTGGAAGTGCGGGGGCAGCCTTCCGTCAGCTGAGACCCCCCCACGCGTCCTTCCGGGCCCCCGACACACGGACGCCGGTCACTCGGCGGTCTGTCCCAGGTTTCACTAGTTCCTCCCACAGGCAGAGAAATCGTCCCTGCGGCCCCCTCCCCCGCACCCCCTCGCCACCCCCACCGCACTGTCACACGCGAGGGCCGTCTCCATTCCCACTCGGAACCTTCTCTGCCCCCTCGGCCCCCCTTCTCTGTCACTAGGGATGCATCTCCCTGCCTCCCATGCCCGGTGACAAATCCCTCTGAAAATAGCCCCGGTGACTCACCCAGTGGATACTGTATCCATATGCGTGTTACTTTTTTTCCCCGGGGGTGGGGGCGGGGATAGGGTGCAGAGAGAGTTTCACGGATAGTCTTATTTTCACCTCACCTCCGCGAAGAGACCGCCTGTCAAAAGGGAATTCAAGCGGAGTTGGGGCTTCTGTCTGGATTACTCCACAATCAGCTTGTGACTTTCCTAGGCCCCTGCCTTCTCCTCGCCGCTGCTTTCTGGGGGTCTATTAGCCAGCACCCCAGAAGTTAGACTAAAATCTTACTGGTCACGGGTGCTATCTCTTCACCGGTCACCCGAGCTGGCAACCTCGGGGTGGTCTCCATTCCGATCATGGGCCCGTCCCCCACGTCCAGCCGACGGGCGTGTCCTTCCGGTCCTGTCTCGGGCACCTGATGCTGTCCCCACGGCCCCTCCTTCAGGCCACCGCCGCCCCCAGCCTGGACCGACACCACGGTCCCCTCCGTCAGGACTCCACCCCTCGGTCCTGACCGCGTTGCCCCCTGGGCCCCCTGCGACCCCAGCTTTGTGCCGGCCCCCAGGGCCGGCTCCGCCTGGCCTCAGGCCCCCTCCCGCTGACCCCGAGCCCCGCTCCCGGGCCCTGCTGGGATCCAGCCGGTTCCCGGCACGGCACTTGCCCTGGCTCCCCGGCCTGTGCCCGTTCCTGCCTGCGGTTCGGTCCCCCCTGCCCCGGCGTCTCCGCCCGGCGGGCTCCCCCAGGGTTCCGAGGTTCGAATCTCACACCACCTCCTCTGCGCGGTCTTCCCTGATGCCGACGGGGCAGGTTTGGTGGGTGTCCGTCTGCGTTCCTGTGCCTTTCTACGACAGCGGCTGGAGTGCGGACGTCGACAAGGTAGCATCTACTGCACAACAGTTACTAGAAGCCCGAGACGCCCCGGGCGCCGTGCCTGCTCCCGGACACGCAGAGATCCCATGTGCGGCCCCCACCCCAATGCTAAGACAGACAGAAGACAAAGAAAGACAAGCTGGTATTTCACGGTGGTGCGAGCCGTCACGCAGGTAAGCCCCAGTGGGGGGGGGGGCACACAAGAGGGGCGTCACCCAGGTGGGGGGGTGGGGGCGGGGGCGTCAGAAAGGTCCCTGAGAAGAGGTGCCCTGAGCAGAGCCCTTTGGAACAGCCACCGGGGAGTGACCCTGGTGACGACACTTTCTGCCCATGATCACGGTCACGGGCTTCGGGACAGCAGACGAGGTCCCACACCCCTTGTCCTCTGCGGGCACTCCACGAAGACTCAGGGGACTGAGAAAGCAGCAGAGGCTGGTCTGCGGGCCTCTGACACCCGCCGACACCCAGTCCCGTCCCTCTTACCTTTGCCTCCTCCGTCCCCCGGTGGCCGGCTCCGGTCTTGGCCCCACGGACTCAACCTTCCCTTCGCCGACCAACAACGCAGATGTGCCGGCGCTTCCCACAAGGCAGTGCTCTCCCACCCCGGCCCCGGATCCCCACGGCCGAGGCACCCGTGAGGGGGTCACTGCCTGGAGCCCCCGGACCGCACCCCAAGCTGGGCCGGCGCACCCACGAACGTGAGCCCTGGCTCAGCAGCAAGGGCCCAGGAGGGAAGGAGCATCGCGCCGCCCCAGGCCAGGCCGAGTTCGAGAGTCCCCAGGTCAGAGCCACCAGGCACGGGCTTCCCAGCCCCCGTCTCAGACTCTGAGCCCCAACGGCCAACAGGTCTCGCCCCGCACGACCTTCCCCAGGAAGCGCGCCATGCTGGCCTGGCCGAGGGCGCCCGGTCTCGGCCCTCCCTCGCTCCCCCTCCCTCCTGTGTCTCGCCGCCTCCAGCCCGTCCCTCGGCCGCGTGAAACCACAGCTGACCCTTGAAAAACGTGAGTTTGAACAGCACGCGCCCACCCATACACGGATTTTTGTCAACGAGGACCAGAAATGGGGCTTCCTCGCCATTTTCTCAAAGTTTTCTTTTCTCCAGCTTACTTTCTTGTAAGAATGCTGCGTAGAATGTACATGACGTACAAAATACGCGTTAGTCCGCCGTTTATGTTCCTGCCAAGGCTTCCGGTCAAGAGCAGGCTGTCGGCAGTTGTGTGTGGAGGGGCCCAGAGTGCCCCGTGGATTTTCGACAGCCTGGCGGCCAGCGCCCCACCCCTGCGTTGTTCAAGGGTCAGCTGCGCTTGCATTTCCCTGCGCATCCGAGCTCTCCCGCCTGCCGGCCCTTCCGTGAGCTGCACTCCCTTCCCCCGGAACACACCGGAACCCCCTGCATGGCTCCCACGTGCCCTGCAGGTCTCAGGGTAACCACTGCTCCCACGGCAGGGGGCTCTCCTGACCCTGTGCACACACTCAGACCGGTGTGGGGGCAGCGCTGTGCGTCCACACCCCGCGGCCGCTCCCCTTCGCCACCATCGCACACGTGACGCTTGGCGGCAACTGTCTACTTACGGGTGTGAGCTCCCCGAAGGCAAGGACCGCGTCCAGCGCCCCACTGCGCCCCAGGGTCCACAAAGGCGTCTGCACCAGCCGCATCGGGCCCCCAGTAAGCACCTCTTGGCTGAGGGGGTGGATGAGGGAATCCTGGGGAGAGAGAGAGAGAGGGCACGTTGTACCAGACGGAAGCTCCGCGGAAGCAGGGGCTCTGTCCGGGTCACGGCTGCGCGTGAAGGCAGCCCGGAGGCCTGAGTTCTGTCGTCGTGGGTCTTCAGGGAGCCGGGCTCTGCCCGTGGGCAGCGGCCCCCACACACATGGGCCACGCCGCCCCGGGCTCAGAGCCCAGCCGCGCCCCCCGCAACCCACCCAGGGCCTCGCCATCCCGAGTCATTCTGTCTGTCACCGAGGCCCGTCGGGTGGCTCAACGTCCCGACATTCGCAAGCAGTGAGACAGTGCTGGCTGTGGAGTCGAGGCTGCGGGAGAGTCTGCCGCACAGCGCAGAGCAGCCTCACGAGGCGGAGGGCTGAGAAGCACGGTGCGCAGGTGACAGGAGAGGAAGTAAATGATGGCAACGCTACAGAAAGCCGTACACGTAACCGACTGAAAGTAGCCATACAATTCCACCGACGGGGGAAGGCGGCTGCGGCTGAGAGTGTCCCAGAGGCAGCCGCAGGCACCGTCCCAAACTGACAACCCAGGCAATACGGGGTTTTCCCACACAAATATCGGGAAGTGACGGGGACCGTCGGGAGAACCGGCAGCCCGAAGAGTGGGGGCAGCTGTGTGTGAGCAGGGCCAGCAGAAAGGGAGAGATGGGTGCAGAGAGTCCTCGGTGCTCTCGGGAACCCTTTTATACTATTTGAACTTCCGACCGTGTTCACACATTCCTTTGATAAAATAAAAATAAAAGTTTTAAGAAACTGCACAGAGAAAATCGAATGGGAAGTACCCGTGATGGTCTTCAAACGCTTTTAATTTATCTCCAAACCTGTGAGGCCCTGACGGGATGCGCCCGGGCCCAGGGAAGTCCCAGGCACGACGCCCCGGGCAGACAGACCCCTGCGCTGTCACTCGGCTTCGTGAGGCCGGGGCTTCGGGGGACGTCCGTGCCCGAGACCAGGCTGGTCTCTCGGCGACCGCGTGCTCTTCACCGAGAGAGTCCGTCTCGCTCCTGCTCAGTGTCCTCGCAGACTTAATTACAGTGACAGTGTCGTTACATCAAACACCCGGGGAGGAATACAATACGATGCCAGTGTAATCACAGTGGGGGGATCTCCTAGTCACGAGAGAAACTATGGGGCAACATCCTTCTTCCAACCCACTACGGCTGCACCTTCCAGGCATTTCCTACTAACAGAAATGACTCAGAATTGCGTGTGGACGCAGAAGTCCTTGGGGAGAGCACTTTGGTGCAGTCGGTCATCCTGTCCTCTGGGTTTTTCTGCTGCCGGGACACGCCTGCGCGCCCTCCGGTGCCGAGCCCCGTGCTGGCCGCTGGTTCACGCCCCGGGCTCGTCTCCGAGTGCCTGGAGGGCGGACACGGCGTCCCGCTCACCTCGGACTACGCTGAGCTCGACCCAGAACCTGTCCCACATAAAGCACTGAGGAACGTCTGCTGAATCGAACCTGTGTTTCACACGGTTTACTTCGTGTTATACATAACTTGAGAAATAAAGATAAAGAATAGAATAAAGGAAATCATGTAAAATATTCTTTCTCCCATTTATCCAACAAATATGAACCACCACCACCCCCCAGTCTATACTGGGCACGGGGGAGCTGACATCAATAATATACACAAGTCCCCAAAATTTGAAAACATGTATTCATAAAGATATGTGTACCCCGAGTTCACCGCAGCATTATCCACAACACCCAAGACACAGAGACAACCTGAGCGTCTTTCATCGGACGACCGGGTGAAGGCGTGGTACGTGTGCACAGTGGAATACTACTCGGCCATAAACAAGAGGAAATACTGCCGTTTGCAACCACGTGGATGGATCTTGAGGCCACCACGCTAAGTGAAAGAAGTCAGGCAGGAAAGGGCAACAGTCATCTGATTTCACTCAGGCGGGATAGGACCAACCTGACTAGAAAAAGCAACCAACGAAAAAAAAACAAACCAACAAAAAAGAATCAAGCTCACGGATACAGGAAACAGCATGGCGGGTACCGGGGGAGGATGACGAAGGGACAGGGGGTCAGACACTTGGAGACGGAAGGAGACCAGACTCCGGGGGGCGGGTGGGGTCGGGCACGCCACAGAGTACACGGATGTCACGCAGTAAGGACGTACGCCTGAAGTTTATGCACCAAGATGAACCAAGGTTACCCCAATAAACTTAACAATAAAAGGGGATGGCTGAGGGGAGATGAAGGAATGCACACGAGCAGTTTCCAGTCCGACGGCAGGGCCGCGAGCAGCCCGGGCGGGAGCAATCTCACTGCAGATCAGTGCGTCCGGGCGACAGGGAAGCACAAGACGCCACAGGCGCACCGGGGACGGGTGGCGGCCACGACAACAAACACACGTGCAGTCTTAGATTGTCTCTTTGAATCGAGCTGAAGCCCAGGGAACTTCACAGGTACGATTAGCAGACTCAGGTCCTACCTAAACAAATTCAAAACCTCCGGTCACGTAGTTCAAAGCCACATGCACTATGCAGTCGAAAGCCCCGGGGGCCACACACGCCACCTTCGACACCAGGTAAGTTCACAAGACGCACACACCTGTCCCCTTCCCTGCATCCTGTCAAATTATCGTCTCCTGGAAGCCTCCCAGGTCCGGGAGACGTTTGGGGGACACAAGTGCACATTCGATCAGGAAACCGTGGCCCTCGTCTCCTACAGCTTTTCTGTGCCCCACCCCCTCCCTATACAGCAAGTGCTTTAGTCTCAGTGTTTGTTTTAAGAACAGCTTTGGAGGCTGTGGTGGGCGAATGGCACGGACAAAAGATGGAAGGCCGCCCTCTGGCCGGGAGGCTGGTTGGCATGGTTTCCACTCCGGCGGTCCCTGGCCGGGTAACCAGGAGTGGGCTGCCCTCAGTGACCCTCCGGGGGACCTGGACGTTGCTGAGGACTGGACACCCGTCCAGACTCCGTCTTCCCTTGGGGCTGCCGAGGCCTGGCCGGGCCTGACTGTTGAGAGTCGGATGGAACTGGACGCACCTGCATCACCGGCTCCTCGGAGGGCACAGCCACGGGCGTGAGTCGGGTCAGCAGTTCAGCAACATCACGAGAGAGCGTGAGTCTGGGCGGTCAGGGGCCCGAAGGACATCCGACTACAACTTCACTGCGAGTCGTGATCACGTTCGAGAAACGTGCCAGGTGACGCAGTCAGGGCGCGAAAAGCAGAAAGCGTGACTTGGAGGACAGGTAGCGAAGGGGACAGTTACAGAAGCCACGGAAAGGCAGCAGGACCACCGCCCCGTCGGACAGCATTGGTTTTTTTAATTTGAATAAAGAATCTTTTCACCAGACGGCTCACCTAAGCTACCCTGACAAATAAAAGAACAGAAAAGCCTGCCTTTTTTCTTTTCCTTCCCTAAGAGACGAGATGAAACAGAGAGAAGAGGATCTTCCTAGGTCCCACGAGAGTGAAGCCACTCTTTAAGGGGTGGACCCTCAGAAGGGGAGCCCCATGACAGCTGGACTTGCCCCTTATTCCACGAAGAGAACCCCATTGAGAAGAGGGGGGTCACTTGTGGCCCGTGGGCAGAGAACCACAGCTTTCCCCTCTCGCAAGAACCGCCCTGACTCCCTACCCCGCCCCCATCACAGACACCGTCACGAGGAGATACAGTTGGGACAGAAACTGAACATAAATGACATGCTCCCCGTCCCAGTGCGCAATGAATAGACTTTGGGACGGTTCCTAGCAATAAATATTTATTAATTTAGAGCAGCTAAATGAATACCAAAGACATGAAAAATAAAAATACAAGGAAATAATGGGACAGAGGCAGTATTTTCAGAAAAGGCGAGTGTAATTCATCGAGTCCACGAGACTGTAAACAGAGGCTGGCTGGCTGGCATGGGGGGCACAGACCCACTACCGAGCCCCGGTCACCACAGTACTGGCGGGCTGCTGGGCCCCCGTGGGCTTGCTCTGGTTGGCGGTCTTTTTGTTGGCCATGGTTTCGACTGCTTTCTTCACCCACTCGACCTGGGGGTCCGCACAGACCTTGAGGCCACGCTTGGTGATAAATCTGCAAAGTAAGGAAGAGACAGGCCACGTCAGTCCCGTCCTCACAGCCCCGGGACCAGGAGCTCAGATCTGACCAGCTACAGAAGCTCCTGCAGGGACCGCTGAACCCCGGGACCATACACGACACCCCCTCTTCTGGCGTCTGTCTTAACACGAAGGAGGAACGTCTCGGGGTCACGCCCAGCAGTGACTCCCAGGCTGCTGCTCTCAGCAGGGCTACCCACCGCTGTCACTCAACTGGACGGTGGACGTCACCAGGTCCAGCTGTGACATGTCAGCTTTTTCAGATCTGAATGCACCCATCTCATTGTCTGAACAAAAGGTGACTACTGTTCATGTCTCTGGGTACGGTTGTGGTTACGGGCTGGTAACCACAGGGCTGCTATTCTGAAAACGGGATGCGGAGAAGGAACAGTGCCGCGTAGGCTAGTTTCTGAACGTTCCCTTGAGATATGGCAACTGACCACAGGTGGCACCCACGCTCCAACACGCCCTCTGAAAGGGGGGTGCGGCGGGGGGGGGCATGGATTTTCACACAGGTGTGGCTACAGGGTCAAATCCTGACCTGAACCAGCCCAACCTTCCAATATTCCTCTGGTTTCCATCCGAGTTTCTGGCTAAACTACCTCAGAAAAGAGGGCATGCTTTATCCGGCCGCCCCGTGTCATCCCACAGCCCTTACGTGGTGCTGGGTAAGGGCACAGAAAACAAGGGGGCTGCTGGGTAATGCGGGGCTCGCTGCGCCCGCGTGGACCTGTCTTCCCTGAGCAGGGCGGCGGCTCCCTGCGCTGACACCCCCGGGCCCCGGCCCCAGCCCCAGCCCCGGGGACAGAGACTCACATGACTGCGCGCACGGGCCCCTCCCGGATGGTGTAGGTCTTGATGCTTCTCACGGGCAGGCGCCGGGATGTCAGACTCACGCAGATTCTCTGCTCCAGGACCTCACTGCCCACACCTGGCGAGGAAAACCAAGCAGACCGAGACATAAGATGTCGTTTCGAGCAGCGCCACCCTGAGGGCGTTACAACTAAAATGACAAGGAGCGAGGGGACGGGAGTGCCCCGAGGGAGGCGACCCTCAGCAGCGGGGGGACCCCCGTCTTGGACGGACAGGGCGCGGTGCTCTCGGGTCGGCGCTGAGACGGGAGGGCCGGAGAGGGAGCGGCCCGTAAAGAATCCGTCCTCCGCAGAAACGGCCCGGGGAGGCGAGCGTTCCTGGTCAGAGAGCCATCTCACGGGGAGAGGGGACAGCGCTGGGCAGAGTCCGCGGTACCGAGGGTGGGGTAGGACCTAAGCGCGGTTTCCAAGTGCGGTTCTCCCCTCAGCTGAAGGGACTGGCACTGCTTCCCCGGGGGATGGATACTCGGCTGAAAGGCCTCTGAGTGACACCGAGCGGGGAGCAGGTTGGACCGCAGTGCCGCCGGTCCCAGGAGGCTCCTTCGAACCTGCGGAACCACGCCGAAGGCGCCCGCCCACCTTGCCCCGCTTCACGCGCCCCCTCCCCGCTGCCCGTCAGCCCGGTCGGTGACCTCCGTCGCGGCCAGCCTGCTGTTTAGTGCCGACTGTCTCTGAGCCCAGTGCGTCTCCTGGGAAACCACACCTTCTCTGGGAAGCATCCCACGAGGAACCCCAAGACCCGGAGAACCCGACTGGCGTCTAAATCCCTAAACCGCCTGACTCTCCCAGCCACGTGAGCGTGGCTGTGTTACCGGGGAAGACCTGTCACCTTGTCACCCCCGGCCGAGCGGACTCAAGGCACAGGTTGCCTAGCGCCCTGGTTGTACGTAAGGGGGTCAGCCCAGCGGGACTCGAGGGGGTCACTGAAGCAGGAAGCTTGGGGATCGGAGCCTGGACTCTGCGGTGCTCCTCGGTCTCTAAGGGGCGCCGTCTCCCTACCCAGCCCCGGGGCACCCGCCAGCGGGGCCCGTCCATGGGGACAGCTGAATGCCGGCCACACTGCCAGACTGGGCCTCATGTACTTGTCCTCAACCCTTGGTGTCCCATCAATAGTTTTCATTTTGCCCACAGTTACAGGGAGTTCCCGACCTTGCCACCTCTAGTCACGGACACCCTCGGGGATCTGTGATCAGAGAATCCACACTCTCAGTAATACGTCTGCCCATGAGGCGGCAGACAGCCGAGTTCACCGCAACAGGAACTACGCCCGAAGGACAGTCTCTCTTGTTCCAGAGCCACAGTGGGGAGGAAAAACCCTCTAGGGAACATGGCTAGAACACGCAGGGAAGGCTCAGGGTAGCTGTCTCCCGGGGCGCCTCCTGCAGGTGTGTGTGACTGTGTGTCAGGCGTCGGTCTCTTTGTTAGTGCCTCTCCTAAGGTCTCCTACAAGCCCCAGACGTTTGTCAGAAATGGGAGCAGCACTGAGAACAGCGATCGTAAATGCTCCCACAAACTTGAAGGTCACGTTGATTTCCTCATAGGGAGGTGCGAGCTTCCGGTCTTTCTGCTCAACAGCAAACACTGATTTGCTCCCGAACATACCCCTGCCGGCTCACCCACACGTTATGACTGGACTCTCAACAATCTGGAGACTTCGCGGAGACCGGTATTGCGCAGGCAAAAGCCACAGAGGCATGACAATGGTCCCACTGTCTCCCAGCTGACATCAATCAAGAAATCACCCCTTGCAAGGAAATCTGATAAGCGATCCTCAGACTGATTTCCTTTTAATCCCAGGGGAGAGCATCTGTTATTGTAGTCAATCTGCAGGTAAATAAGTCTAAGCCCAGAGAGATGAAGAGATTTACCCCAAGTCACCCGATCGGGAAAAGCAGAAGGCCAAGTTCTGTCTTTGGGAGGGGACCCTAGAGTCAGAACTATCACTCCCATTCTGCACGTTGCCTTGGGGAAAGCATTCCACGCCAGTCAAAGCCTGAGTCCAAGCCAAACCGTGTGCCCACCTGCCTGCCTATCTGTTCCTTATCCCAGGAACAGCCTTTCGACTTACCTTCCACGACATAGGCGGTGAGGCAGCAGATGCCAAGGAGGGCCAGAACGAGAGCTCGCATGGCTGTGGTCCTGCTGGGCTGGGCTGGGCTGAGCTGGGCTGAGCTGGGCCGGGCTGGGCTGAGCTGAGCTGGGCTGAGCTGGGCTGAGCTGAGCTGGGCTGAGCTGGGCTGAGCTGGGCTGAGCTGAGAGAGAATGAGCTCCAGCAGCTCCCGAGCCTCTTTTATCCCCCGCGATGGTCAGCGCGCTTCCTGTGGTACGAGGGGGGCTTCCGAGGTGGGTGTGCAATCGTGGAAAGTCTTTGTAACACTGATGCTTTTTCTTTTTTCTTTTTTGAAAAAAAAAAAAAATTCCCCTACTCATACGAACCCCGCCCCCTGTGGCCTTTTCCTCTTCACCTGTGGTTAACGCATCAGTGAAAGCACCCTCACGGGCACAATAGATGCGGTCGTCTCCTCCAGCCTCAACTCAGCTCTTCCGCCGCTCGCGCAGACGTGCCCCCGGGCCCTGTCACTGTCCCCAGCGTGCGGGCAGTGTAAAGGAAAGGTGGTCACGGTGGTCCTGCGTTCCCCCCGTGTCACGTGACGCTGGCTGTGACATGAGGTTTCCACTACCAGGGATCACGGCCCCCCGAGACCATGCACGGTGACTCCCTTCTGGAGGGGAAGGGACGCGGCTGCCACTCCGCACTGTTCCTGCCTTTGCCTCCTTTTCCGTCTCACTTCCCTCCCCGGCCCCGGTTCGAGTCCAGCCACTGCTCGGCACCGCCCTCCCCAGGGACCCGAGAGACGTTAAAATCACGGCGTTTGGACCACGCCTGGAGGCTCGCTTCCCATATGGCAACTTTCCATATGCACACCTTCCAAAAGCTTCTGGAAAGTTGTCCTGACATGAACATTACTTGGAAAGAAAGAGGGAGACAGGATTATTTATGATTTACGATTCTGACAGTCTTCATTTGTAATGTTTTTCCCGTGAGTCTCTATGGGTACATCCATGTTTGCATCGTTGTGACAATTACAAATACTTTTTACATCGAGGTAACTATCCTTCCATGAGTAGAAACACACACAGACCCATTAAACCACGCCCTTTGAACTTGTGGTATTGATCCCATCTATACGGCAAATTCTCCCTAACAGACACTGAATCGTTTTCCTTTGATAACCAGGACTGGGACTGCTGAGCGAAATGGTACGTTCGTCTCCATAGCTCTTGCTACGTATTGGCATGGAGCCTCCCCCAAACCTTCAGCAGCTTAAATATGCCTGTGCCATGCCTCCTGCAGGGTCTGTGGGTCGGTTACTGCACAAACTCTCTGGCCCTGCACTTGTCTTTTTTTTTTTTTTTGTCTTGGTTTCTTTTTCATAAGTATCTATGAAATGTATTTTTTTAAGATTTTATTTTTATTTATTTTTAGAGAGATGGGAAAGTAGGGAGAAAGAGAGGGAGAGAAACATCAGTGTGTGGTTGCCTCTAGCACGCCCCCTACTGGGGACCTGGCCTGCAACCAAGGCATGTGCCCTGACTGGGAATTGAACCGGCGACCCGTTGATTCGTAGGCCGGCACTCAATCCATTGAGCCGGACCAGCCAGGGCTAAAATGTATTTCTTAATTATGTGTGTACTAAAGAGATTTTGCTAACACTATCACGGATACGAAAAAACATTCTTATTCAATGTAAGTACAGCTAAAACTTTTTGCCACTGCTATTATGGATAGGAAAACAAATTCCTATATTTCCGTAAAAATGACAGGTTAACATCTAAGAGATTTTCCATGAGTGGAATTTCATCCTCCCACCCAGACCCCCTTCTGGACTTCACAGCGGCCTTCAGCTGTCCCTGCCTGAGACGACTCCCCTTCACGGGCAGTGACGGGTTACCCTCGCCCCAACTTCCAAACCCAGGCCCCCAGGGTCATCTTAGACTCGCTGCTAATGCACCCATCCGCCATTCTCGGCCAACCTGTGCTGAGCAGGCCCCGGAGCAGCTCTCCCAGGCGTCTCCTCCTCTCTCCCCGCAATGATCAAGGCAGGCCCTCACCATCGCTGACGAGGGATGCCAGTGCCACACACCAACTGGTTCCCCTGTCCGGGGTCACCTCCCTGTCCAACCCGCTCTGCATGGGGCTGCCAGGGAACCACCCCAAAGCCTTGGCCGCCTCGTCTTGCTCCCCTTTCAGGACGTCCCGTTGTCCACAGGTTTTATTCCAGCTCTTCCCTCGTCACACACACGACTGTTCACGATCCGACGCCGCGCTGCCTCGAGGCTCCCCGCCCTCCCGCCAGAACAGGGTGTGTGCGGCCGACCACGCGTGCCGCCTTCTCCCCCGGCCTCCCCCGGCCGTACCGCCTCCCGGACCTCGGACCACCCCCCCCGGCTCCCGCCGTGCTGACCGCACACCGCCCCACTCCGACCGGCGCTCCTGAAGCCCCCAGACAACATTAGGTCGTGCCGTCCTCTGTCCCCAAGGACCTCTGTCCCCACCACTGTCCCATCACTGATCGGGTTTGACTCCCCGACTCGATTTCGTCTCTGCACCCCGCCCCGAGGGCAGCTCCTTGAGAGGAGGACACGCCTGTGTCCCCCCGCCCCCGGTCCCCGGCACGAACCGAGTGTCCGCCAGGCAGCGGCCCCTCGCCGAGCGGTCTCTGAGTGGATTCTTCTAGAACACCGAAGCTGTGGGGACTGCACACAAAGCGAAGGGTGACCAGCTGCAAACGGAAACCCTGGATCCGTGCCTGTGGCTTACCCTTATTTTTCTAATCAAATCAACGATCTGACCAGTGGCTAGATTTTGATTTTAGCATCTTGAAAGGCAGTTTCCTAAACTCTCAGAATGAGGGACTCGCTCTCAGTGTTTCAAAGCCTGACCAGAGTCTCCGGTGGGGAACAATTAAGTAGCAGAGGAGAAGGTGGAAACCAGGACAAAAGGGGCATGACCCGCTCACGTGTGGACACGGATGACAATGACCGGTGGGGGGGACGCCGGTGGGAACAGCTCCTTTCACCTGACTCCTCCCTTCCTGTTACAGAGCGCATCCAACCGGCCGGCAAAGGCCGCTGGCGTTCCGCCTTCAACCGAGACGCTCCACTCTCCTCGCGCCGCCAGCCCCGCGTCCACGCGGGTCCCTGCACCAGCCCCTCACCCAGTCTTCCCGCTTCCGTCCTCAGGCCCCTCCCGGCCAACCTACGAACCTGACGAGGCGGCCATCTCAGCGTGTGAGTCGTTTTATGCCGCTTCCCTGCTCAAAATCTTTCAACAGCTCCCCATCCTCGTGAATGAAATGCAAAGTCCCCCCCGGCCCCGCGGCCAGCGTATGAAGATGTGGCTGACGTATACCACTGTGTAAGTTCAAGGAGCACAGTATCACCCTGCCATGCACGTGCAGATCACAAAATCACTAACGCAGTAAGGTGGGTGCGCACCTCCATCACCTCACACGGTTACCTTTTTGTGTATGTGATGAGAACGTTCGAGATCCACTCCTCTCTTAGGAGCTTTCAGGTTTATAACACAGTGCTGTTAGTCTCCTTCACCAGAGTCGCCCTGTTGCCCACGAGGCCCCCAGAAACTGTCCCTGTGATAGCTGCAGGCTTGTGTCCTTGGAGCAGCATCTCCCCGGTGCCCCCCGCACCCCAACAACCACCATTCTGCTGGCTGGAGAATGGCTTTCCCGCTTTAGGCCCCACACACGTGGCATCACACACGTGGCATCACACACGTGGCATCACACACGCGGCATCACACACGCGGCATCACACACGCGGCACCACACACGCGGCACCACACGGCACGTGCCTTCCTCAGCTCTGTCTTCATTCACTCCGCCTAACGCCCTCGGGGCCCGTCCCTCTCGTCGTAGACGGCAGGACCTCCTTATTTTTGTGTGACTGAGCAACACTCCATCGCGTATCTACGCCATGTTCTTTTCCAGCCCCTCGTCGGTCAGCGGACACTTAGGCTGTCTGCGTGTCTGGGCTGTGGTGGGCAGCGCTCCAATGCACGTGGACGTGAGACGTCTCTTCAAGACGGGACTTCATTTCCCTCGGACGCACACCAGAGGGAGAATCGCTGGGCCGTGCGGTGGTTATATTTTTAATTCCGGGGGGACCTCCACGCTGCTTCCCAGAGCAGCTGCGCCACTCTGCCTCCCACGCGCAGAGCACAGGGGTCTCCTCGTCTCCACGCACGCGTGCCAACGCTCCTCCCCTGCCTGTCTGGTAACAGCCTTTCTGACAGGTGTGGAGGGACGTCTCACCGTGGCTTTGAGCCCCCTTGTCCTCCTGGTCAGTGATGCTGAACGCCTTTTCGTTTACTGCTGGCCCTCGGTTCTACCTCTGGGGAAATGGCTGTTCAGAGCCCCTGGCCGTCTTTACTGGGTTATTGTCGCTGTGCTATGAGGCGGTATGAGGCCCTTATATGTATTTACATTAGCCCCTTATCAGATAGATGGAGACAAGATGTTGTCCCCCACTCTGTGGGCTGTCCTTTCATGTTGTTGATGGCTCCTGTCTTGGTGCAGAAAGTCTGGTGGAGTCCCGTTTATTTATTTTCCGTTTCACGCCTGTGCGTTTGGTGGCGTGTGCAAAAAACCTCCGCCAGGACCACCGTCAGGGGCTTCTCCTCTGCGTTTCCTTCAGGGAGGTTGATCGTTTCAGATCTTACGTTCAAGGCTTTAATCCACTTCGAGCTGGTTTCTGTGCGTGGTGTGAGGTAGGGGTGCATGCTGAGCACAGCGGCGTCCGAGCCAGAGTCTGCCTCGGAGCGAGAGGCGTGGACACATTTCGATGGGCAGTGCCACGCAGGTGGAGACAGAAACCTCGACACTGGGTGGAAATTCTACCGGATTAAACGTTTCTGAGTTGAGGTCCCCAGGCTGGGGACAATCTTGGTTCTGTGACACTTTTCTCCACGATCATTGCTTTCTCAGGCAGAGACAACTGTTTCTGCTTGTTTTCCAATAAAATGTGTAATTGTACATCTTGCTTTTCTCACAGTTTAAAAAAATGAAGGAGAGAATCCTAGAAGCAGCAAGAGATAAGGAGAGAGTCACCTACAAAGGAGTTCCCATAAGACTATCAGCTGATTTCTCAAAAGAGACCTGACAGGCAAGAAGAGGCTGGAAAGAAGTATTCAGGTCATGAAAGGCAAGGACCTACATCCCAGATTGCTCTATCCAGCAAAGCTTTCATTTAGAATGGAAGGGCAGATAAAGTACTTCTCAGGTAAGGTCAAGTTAAAGGAGTTCATCATCACCAAGCCCTTATTACATGAAATGTTAAAGGGACTTATCTAAGAAAAAGAAGATAAAAATATGAATAGTAAAAATACAGCAAACTCACGGTTATTAACAACCACACCCAAAACAAAAGCAAACTAAGCAAACAAATAGAACAGGAACAGAACCACAGAAATGGAGATCACATGGAAGGTTATCAACAGGGGAGTGGGAGGAGGAGAGGGGGGACAAGGTACAGAGAATAAGTAGCAGAGACGGTAGGGAGAAAATAGACACAGGGAGGGCAAGAATAGTGTGGGAAATGTAGAAGCTAAAGAACTTATGACCCATGGACGTGAACTAAAGGGGAGGATTTTGGTGGGAGAGGGTGTGCAGGGTGGAGGGGAGTGAAGGGGGGAAATGGGACAACTGTAATAGCATATTCAATAAAATATATTTAAAAAATGTCTACTCTGATGCTGTTTAGTTCCAGAAATGCCTAAAAATGAATGGATTAACTTTTACATGAGATACAGTGCAAAGACAATTATTTTTTCTCCAGAAAACAAAAAAAGAATTACATATGGGGAAAAAATCTATTTCACTGTCATGGACTTTGAGTAATGATGGTCAAACTTACAAAATTATATTGAATAATCTGAATCACTGGGTTTTTTAATTAGTGAATTCTAATGAACTATGCTAGACAGATAGTCTCTATAACTATAATTATAGTATCTATCATTAGTGTCTGTAACTAATATTTATATTATTAATAAGTCAATGTTAACAGTATAGCCTAGGGTCAGCACAACACATCTGTCTCATTTTATAAATAAAGTTTTATTGACACACATCAATGTCCATTTGCTTACATATCTCTGATGGTTCTTTGCCCTCGACAACAGCAGAGCTGATGAGCTGCATCATCTTCAAAGCCTAAAACACTGGCCACTCGGCCCCTGACAGAAAGTCTGCTGACCCCTGGGTCCATCCCTGATTAGTCTGCAAAATCAAAACTAGCTATGTTCAGGAGGATCCCAGCTTTGTAAACACGCAGAAAGAGAGAAAAGACTGAAGAAGCATAGCAAAACCACTACAAGAATTCCCCCAGGAAATCATCAAGTTCATGATCAGGCCAGCTGAGTGAGCAGGAAATCCAGTGAGAGCTAGCTTCTGACGCGTCCAGCTCCTGGGGCACTGAGAGCTGATTGGTTCACTTCTGCTCTGCGAGGGAAAGCGTGTGGCACTGACAGGCAGGCACCGTCTTATTAGGTGCATTCACACTCACCATTGCTCCTTGGTAAAAGATACATCACCACCAAAAAAAAAAAAAAAAAAGAATTCAAAGAAATGTCTAAAAAAGGCTTGTGGTTACCAAAAGGTTGCAAACCATTGCTGAGCACCACACAGGCACGCGTCACGTCACTCGGGGCCAGGAGCCCACCGGCCCCGGCAGAGGAAGTTCTGCAGGCTGGCCACTGGCGGCTGCCCCAAAGCAGCCTTGGTTATATTGTTTCCCTTCACGGATCAACGGGGACTCTGAACAGAACAGCCACAGCGTCAACGTCACCACCTCTCCAGGGAACATGAGGGTGGGAAGAAGAAAGATGCCCCGTCTTTATGGGGTAGTTCACCACTTGGCCAAAAAGTTAAACTCGTTAGGTAGAGGCGCATTTTGGGGGTTTTGGTTTTTCAGAAAGCTGCCATTTTGGCCACACAGTCTGCCATGAACTTGAAATCCCCTGTGGGACAGAACTCTAGGCATTTATGGATTTTGCTGAAGCTGGACATCAGTCTGACTCGGTCTGTCTGGAAGAGGACAGGCCCTGGCCAGCAGCCGAGGCTGACGCCAGGGGCCCGAGCCACCGAGGGGCCTGTCCTGGGTTAGCCACGTAACTGTGCTGGGGCCCCAGAGCGGCAGAGTCAGGCACGCCATCCTATGCTCATCCCGGCTCAGCCAGCCACCCGAGGGAGGCCCGAGGTCGTCCCCCCTCGCGGGCACCAGCAGCAGACTCAGACCCCCAGCCTGTCGGGACCGTGGGAGGGGCTCGGGACGCGGCAGGGATTATCACCCACAGAAACGAAAGCCATCCGGGAAACCCTGACCCTGGAGCCACGCCCGCCAGAGGAGCGAGTGACGAAGGAGCAGTGTGTGGTTTTCCTCAGAAGTGACTGTCTTACTTTTGTGAACAATCATGATTGGTTTTTTTTTTTTGGAGTCAGCCAGACCAATGAGTCTCAGCTGTCCCCCAGCTGGCCGCCTCCCCGTACCCGAAACACCAGGAGGAAGATGTGCATGTGTCACCAGACACCTCGGACCTAGAGCAGGAAGTCCCCGGCTGTTTCCCGGTCACTAGACCAACCACGAACTCAAGGCCTCGTCAGCGTGCAGTAATGAGCGCCTGAGTGCTGCAGGTCACCTACGTCTCTGGTTGGCCACCGCGACAGAGGCCTTGTCTCATCTTATTATCTTATTCTTATTCTTTCTGTCTTATTCTTTACTGAAAAATTTCCCGATGTGTGTTTTTTTTTGATAGAGAAGAAGGAAAAGTAATTGAATCCTTGACGACAGAGTCTCAGTCGATGTCGTTTGTACCAGGGCCACAGGCCGGTCACCCACACGCACAGCCTCAGGATGAGAGTGGGCGCGTCACTGTCACCGTCGCGGGCGCGGGGCGGGTCCCGGGCTGAAGCGGCACGGCCCCCAAAGGGGACTGACTGTACGAGCAAGCGATCCCAGGCTGCCCTCCCAGAGGCCTGCCCTCCCAGAGGCCTGTCCGGGCCACGCACGCATCCTGGCCCCCGGCTCCGTGCGACCTCATAGCTCTTACCACCACCTGGCACGCTCTTATGGAACCTGAATACTGTTCTCTCTCGACTAGAATAACGGAGGAGCTCAGCAAATATTCACTGCTCCCATTAGCGAAAATAAACTCATTTCTTCTGTCCTCGAAGAACTAAAAGCAGAAGAGCTGTTCGATTTAACTTGGCGCCGACCACTTCGCACTGAGGCGGTCCTCGTGCGGCAACCACTGTAAGGGAAAGGGAGGGCAGAGGACGTGGGGACTAACGCAGCCCTTAAACACGATCTAGCCAATCCGCCGCCCTTTCAACAAATTACATTGTGAGCCGCGCTAGGAAACTGACGCCCCTCCTGTCCCGGGCCTCAGCGGGGCTCGGGCGCCATTGGAAAGACCATCGCCCACCAAAAAAAAAAAAGGGGGTGACACACACGGGGGATACACCAGGGTGATGCACATTTGCCGGGCTGCTCTTCCCACTCTACGAGCCCCCGAGGGCCGGGGGGCCGGGGAAGGCGCAGGCGGCGGACACCTGCCCGCACGCTGGTCTTCGCCCCACTGCCTGCCCGGGCTCCTTCCTCGCTGACTCCACCTGGAGCTCAGAGCGCGCGGCCCAGACAGACCTGACAATAGAATGGGTGATAAGCTTCAGGGCGGCCTGGGACACCCGCCGGACTCTCCTGGTCCACTTCCTGCCATTCTTAAATGCTATGTGACTAGAGTAACTTTTAAAAAAACCCAAAGTGTGGGCCAGCATCTTCTTGTAAGAGCTGCATTTAACGCCCACGATTTTATCTTACATGTCCTTCCTTCTGCTGTTCCTGTCCCTCGTCATGAGCCATGCAGGTAAAGCTGTTCCTGCAAACTCCTTCGTAATACCTGTAAAAGTCTCCCATTCCCTCTGCCGCTGAGCTGGGTTTACAGCTTCCTGCCCTGTCTCTGTGACCACGACCCTTTGGGACCCAACCGGTCTGTGTCACGGCAGTCACCACGCCCCCAGCCTCCCGGCTCCCAGAGCCAGCCCTGGTCCCTGTCTCGGTCCCTCCCCCTTTCTTCTGCTTTTATATCATCCCCACCACAGGAATTCCTCCAGCCCTTGTATTTTAAATTCCTGGTGGAACAGCCAAGGGCATTCGTTTCTGAGCTTACTGTCCAAACCGAGACAGAATCCCACTGTCAGAGCCCGTTCAAGGTCCTAACGCTTGAAAAAACGTATCTTCCCATATGCCCCCGGCATCATTAGCGGCACCGTTCTGCATGCCTACCGCCGGCGAGCATCCCGCCACTCCGCATCCTCGGCTGCGCCGCCTGCCGCCGGTGTCTGGGAGTTCTGCCGTTCTCACCGGTGCGCGGTGGGATCTCGTTGTTATTTCAATGTGCACTTCCCTCACGAGGAATGACGCTGAGCATCTTGTCATATGCCTACTTGTCGTCTGTACGTCTTCTTAGATGAGGTGTCTGTTCGCACCTTGGGCCCGGGTGATTTCATCACATTGTTTGTTTTCTCGCTGCCGAGTTTGAGATCTCTACGCATGCTTTGGATAACCGTCTTTTGCCAGCTGAGTCTTTTGCAAGTATTTTCTCCCAGTCTGTGGCTTATTTTCCCATTCTCTGCACAGTGCCCTTCAGGCAACAGAAGTTTCTCATTGTAATGAAGGCCAGCATAATTTTTTGTAAGGAGCATGCCTTTGGTGTCATATCTAAAAGGTCATCTCCAAACCCAAGATCATCTAGATTTTCTCCAGTATCATCTTCGAGGAGCTGAACAATCATGTGCTTTACATTTAGGTCCATGATACATTGTTGAGTTCATTTTTGCGGAATGCGTAAGGTCTGTGTCTAAATTCTTTTATCTTTTTCTTTTCTTTTTTTTTTTTTTTGGCACGTGCACGTCCAGTAGTTCCAGCCCCATTGTTGAGAAGATCCCCCTCTCTCCAATGAAGTGCCCAACTCCTCTGTCGAAGGGCACTTGCCTGTACTTGCGAGAATCTATTTCTGGGCTCCCTTTCTGTGGCCCACTGGTATAACCGTCTGTTCCTCTGCCCCTACCACACTGCCTTCACTGGTGCGGTCACGGAGCCTTCAGAAGGAACCACAGTTTCTGGAAGTCCTCGGGCATGACCGTGGCACACCCAGATGTGAGCTTGCGCTGCTGACGGGTGCTGGGAGGGCCCGCCTGCAGGCAGCCCCACGGTGGAACAGGACGGGGGGTCAAGCGGATGTGAGCTTTCGATGGGAAGCTGTGAAATGTAGGTAGTTCTTTGCTAGACTTCTCAAGGCGCTGGGGTGTATTGGGAAGAAATGGTCCTGAGCCTGGCCTGTGCCAACAGCTAACCACACAACTCTAGGAATCATCAAACCTTCACGAAGCCCAGTTCATTCTTCTGAAAACAGGCATCGTGTCTGGACGGGGTTATTTGGGGGAAGTGAGTGATATTAACCGACAGCATCTCACAGACATCGGTCAGTCCTCAGTGAATGAGGTTTACATCTACTCTTGGCCAAACGTGGGCTGATGTTCTTACCGCAAAGCGCCTCCAAGAGAAGGCAAGGCTCTCCTTTTGATGGGGTGTGCCAGCTCAGGAAAATGGCCACAGAGAAAATAATTAAACATTTTAAGGAAATACAGGCCCTTTACAATGAGCATGCTGAATGTTTCTAGTAGTGGCCACTTTACGATGTAAACATATTCAGTATCAGCACGACATCCGGACGGAAGAAGGGCCAGTCCGTCCTGGGACGTGAGGCGGGGCCTGGAAGGGGCGTGTCTGCGCGGGGCGGGGCCTGGAAGGGGCGTGTCTGCGTGGGGCGTGGCGGGAAGAGCTCTCCGCGTCCGTCCCAGGCAGTCCGGGACGGCTTCACGGCACAAGCGGTGTTTCTAAGGTAACCTGGGAACAAAGGGTAAGTCACAGCATCTGTTTGTGCTGAAAAATAATTCTGTACCTTTACTGTGTGACCAGTCTAATGAATGCTAATCCTAGAAAATGATTTGAAAAACAGAAAAGCAAAAATGAAACTAAAATAAGCTATACTTCCACTATCTAGAAATAACCATTCCCAATGTCTTCGGGTCCGTCTTTCCAGGCTATTCCCTACACACACACAGATAAATAGGTGACAAAAATGATAACATGTTATATTATATTGAGAATATAATGTATTCCTTAGCCTAAAAATGTGCTTGAAAAGATTCCAGGTCTACAAATACAGAACTGTACCATTTGTCATGGGCACACAGAATCTCTTAAATGCATGCAACAAAACATCTTGAATCTCTTACTGATGGACATTTAGATAATTTTACTGGGGAAGAGGAGGGGATCCCCAAGACTGCAGGAAACCCTTTCCCGTACATCCTTGCACAGTTGTCCAGTCATTTCTTTTTTAAAAGATTGCATTTATTTATTTTCAGAAAGGGGGAAGGGAGGGAGAAAGAGAGGAAGAGAAACATCAGTGTGTGGTTGCCTCTCGCATGCCCCCAACCGGAGACCTGGCCCGCAACCCAGGCATGGGCCCCAACTGGGAATCGAACCAGCGAACTTTTGGTTTGCAGGATGCTGTTCAACCCACCGAGCCACGCCAGTCAGGGCTGTCCACTCATTTCTCCAAGCAAATCCCCAGGAGCACGGCCACTGGGTCCATCTGAGTAAATGACACCCACTGGTTTCTTGGTGTCACCCACTAAGAGGACCAGTGTCCTCCAGAAGCCGCCTCAGGGAAGGGGAACAGGAGCAAGTCCGGGGTGGTCTTCGGTGGCCCTCATCCCAGAAGAGACGGGGCACATGGAAGCCACTCACGCTGCACACTCTCCCCAGAGCACACGCGTGTGTCTCTGCCTCCTGCAGTCTCGTCCACCCCAGGTCTGTGTGGTTTACTGACAGAAACCAGAGCTGCAGTGACGTTTCGTCACCCGTGGTCACGAGCACTTTCAAAACCCTCAGTCCTGGGGCTCGGGCCTCCCCCCATCGCACGCTGCTCGGGGGCTAAACTTAGTCACAAGGAAGGCACTTTCTCCGCTCCCCTCCGCCCGCCCTCTCTAACGTCAGATGACGCAGAGTCCTCTCCTCCGACGGCTCCCTCCGTGCTTCCAGACGTCCCGACGCTGGGGGCGGCCAGGCCGGGCCCGTGGGAATTAGAGCGACCTGTCCGGTGCCAACCCTGGCTTTGGAAAGGGGGACCGGGAAAGACGAAGCGGCACAGACTGAAGGGCGTCCCCTCCCCTGGCATGGGAGTGGACACGTGTCAGTAGGGGTTCAGGATTTGCTTCCACTGCGAGAGCCCCTGCACTCAGGGGTGCAGCTGATCTACAACGCAGAAGGAGCTGTTCCCTAACTCTTCCTCTCCGCGGCCACAGACTGGTGCAGCCAGGACACACAGAGTCCCCTGGGCAGTGGCAAGGACCAGGTGCCCACTATGGGTAGAGAAGCTCTACAGGTAGGTCGTGCCGGGGAAGGGCGTGTCCACGCTCAGGCCCAGGACGTGAGCACGGCTTGACAGGCAGGGCCGCGAAGCGAAGCAGGAAGGACCTCAGGAAGCAGGGCTTACTTGTCCCGTCTGCGCTCGGCCTGATGGGTCTGGGGTGGCTGGGAGGCGGCGACCCAGCACACCAGCCCGCCGGCTCTAGAGAGTCTCACCCAGAGGCGTGAGGCGGAGGCTGGCAGGGCTGACGGGGTACGCCCTAACACCCTAACCCCCTAATGTGGGGGGGGGCCTCTGACCAGGCAGGCAGGACCAGGAAGAAACGTCTGGTTTCAGACCTCAGTCTGTACTGTTGTTAAGGTAATTCGATTTTGAGTATTAGAAGTACTGCGCCCCTTGTCCCTTAGCGTCTGTGAGACCTTCCACAAGCGACTCAATGCCCTCACCCCCTGTGCTTCAGCTCCCCTGTTCACTGAAATGAAAGCAGCAACACTACCACGTGGGCTGTTGCAGGAATCAAATGAGTTAGCGCACGCAAAGCACTTAGGGTTGCTCCCGGCATATACTAAGCACTAACTGCATGTTATGGTTGGTGCTGTTAATATAGTGGTAATGTTATATAAAATCATATGTCCTCGAGAGTGAAAGTCCTTCAAAGAGTACTCTCGGGTCGTGTTGTACAAGGGTAACTGCCTCCTTCGTGCAGTTCTGGGAGAGGAAAACACACCTGTGCTCAAAGGCTGGTCAACTCCAGATGACTGATGGGGTTTTCCCTGGCTCTCCCGGACACTTAGGCTTCCTTCCTTTCTTTTTTTTTTTTTTTTTTCAGATTTTACACTTGAACACAAAACACTGAGCAAACACACTGTGGTTCTACATGACTTGTTGCTCAAAAAAAAAAAATCTGCACCCAAAGACATGTTTGCTGACGTCGGAGAGAGAGGAAAACACGGATCCAACACGCCCTGACCGGGGACCGAACCCGCGACCTTTGTGATGCGGAGCACAACACTCCACCCGACCATGCCGCCTGGCCAGGTGACTGGTGCTTTTTGAATAGGGTCATTGAATGTGATCCGGGGCAGGAACCAGACCCGCTGCGCCACGGAGAACAGCTCTGGATGAAGGCTGACCAGAACCCTCTCGGGCCTCCCCCGGCCAGGTCTGCCGGGTCTGCCGCAGGATTCCCAGTGACGTCTACACTGTGAACCAGCCACAGAGAGGTTTTAGCGGAAGCGTATCCTCAACATTGTTTGAAACGTACTTACGCTGAAAAGTATCTGTTGTTCATCCGAAACTGGAATGGAACTGGCATCCTGTGTCTTTATTTGCTAAGTCTGGCAGCTACCTCCGACTCTGCCGCCGTGAAGCCGCGAGTCCCGGGGACACAGTTCTCAGCTGCTAGCGACACGGGGGCACCATTTTCCTGTTAGGGTTCTGTCCCCATCCAAAACCCACTCTAGGTTCCTTTCTACAGCTTCCTGTGAGCGTTGACGTTGAAGCCAGGCGGGCGGTCACTAACAAGAGGGAAGCTAGACCCTTTGGGAAGGTCAAGTCTCTGGCCAAGGTGAATCAAGTCAGCCCCTTCCCAAAGGCCTGGGCCCTCCCCTTCCCCGGCCACCGAGCTGAGACCTTTCACACTCCCCTTTGTAGGCGGAGTCCCGAGCTGGGTCGCTAACAGATCTGGACTCTCCAGCTCTGTGTGGCCTGCCTGTCCAGCCGGGCCAAACCCAAGACACAGGGGGCGCGGGGAGGGGCCGGGGATCCTGCCATTCGCCGCAGAGAGTGGGGGAAGACACACTTCTCCCCCAACCACCCGGACACAGGCGGGTTTAACCCCAGTGCCGCCTCCTCCCTCGAACTTGGACTCTGAAGAGAGTGAAGAGTGGTTGGGGACAGATGTGATCCACGGGCGCTGCGGGAGGACCAGGGCTGGGCAGCAGGGCCGCCACGGCAGGGGGACAGCAGTGCCCAGCCCCGGGCTGGCAGGTGCCCGACAGTGGTGGCACCAGCAGCGGTATCCCCAGGAGTCAGGCCCGTGGCCCCCGCCTGCCCCTCCGTGTCCCGGGTTCCCCAGGATCCTGACAAGTCAGGGAGCCACCCCAAAGTTTCCTTTTCTTCTGTTTTCTGGCGTTTCTATCTTTGCCTCCCAGGATCCTGACCAGAGGTAGTAGCCTCGAGCCACCGCTGCCCCATACCAGACACGCCCCGAGGTTCCCCTTCTCAGCCTCCCTGGAAAAATCTGGCCACACCTCGCCCCCTGCTGCTGTTTGGGCCTCCAGAGGCGTGAAGGTGCTTTTTTCCAGGTTCTTTCTCATCCGCTCCGTTCCCTCTTCATGCTTACCGGCCGAACGTCAGGGACAGTTTTTGTTTTGGCCCTGGCCAGGGAGGGGGGGCGCTGACTCTCCTCCCCCCACCCCACCCCCACCCGGCAGGAAGGCTGGCGGCTTTTCTCCACTGTCAGTCGAAGCAGGGCGCTTGTGGTAGACCACCTGGGAGCCGAGCTGGGGTGGGGGTGGGGGGTGTGAGGCAGAGAGGAAGCGGCTTCTATCTGAAAGCGTTGAGGGGGGAAAACGAAGAGGAAAACTGACCTGCCTCGCACCCCCAGGGTTCTCAGCCCCTGCTGTTCACCAGCCCGGAATCTTACTCATGCGACTTTCCACGGGAGAGGTGCCCGGGCCCCTGGGTGAGCTGCAGATTCCCCCTGGGTGTGGGACCACCAGGGTGGCCTCTAGCCCTCCGGCTGGGGGAGGCGGGCTGCTGGGGAGAAGGCGGTGGTCTGGGCAGGCTGCTGGAGGGGTGGAAACGCTGAGTGTCGTTCCATTCGCTCCCACCCCCTAAGTGTGACACTGTGACTCTCTCCTCGCGGCTTTCCCTTGTGGCTCTGGCGACAGCGTTCTGATTCCGCGTGTTTTCTGTGGGGTGTACGCTACGTCCTCGGACTCCCACACACCCTTGTGGTCCTGCCACCTTCGGCGGCCTGGCCCTGGCTCCTCTGGGGGGGCACCAGCCCCATCCCATGCGGGAGGATCCGCGGCACCCCCTTGGTGTGGGGCTCAGCGGGTGCTCCGTGAACCCCTGAAAGCATCCTGTCAATCACACAGGTCGCCGGGGGCAGGTGGGCCCACAGGACCACTGAGGTCCTGCCTCCAAATACTCCCCGGAGGTGGACGCCACGGCCACGCCCCAGGCGGCACAGACCACTGCAATCACCCCTAGGAGACAACGCCTCGCTCCTGTTTTACTCGTCCACTGTGTCTTGAAGTGCCCGGCAGTGCCAAGCCCAGGGGCGGCCCTGGGGACAGGGGGTCACTCAAGGAAACAGCAGCAACTGAAAACGGCCCAGGGCTCTCCGGGAGCATGAAGCAGGGCGCGTCCCGTGGTGGGTGAGCGGGTGGGGCGGGTAGGAGGGGGCCACAGAGGCCTGGCCGCTCAGGGGGGTCTCCGAGTCTGCGTGACGACAGGACAGTGGCAGGTGACCAGGAGGGCAGAGGTTTCGGTGGGTGGGCGGGAGCAGGCTGCTGCCGAGGAGCCCCGGACGCAGACCGGGAGGCGGCCAGCGTGCAGGGTGGGCCAGAAGGAGGTCTGGACTCGCCCGTGCGGACAACGGCACAGTAGTCCGTAAGTAACAACCCAGGGACACACACTCTGGGCTTCGCGCACTCCCGACGGCGAACCCACGCCCTCCCCGCCCTGCACGCGCTCTCCGAGGAGGGTGACTGTTTTTGGGGCGCAGTTGCCTGGACCCCGTCCCGGCAGACGCTCGAAGGAGAAAGGGACAGCAGCCTCAGGAGGAGGGAAGCCCAGCGAGGGCGTTGCCTGCGGACTTCAGGCGGGAGAAAGGGCACGGGGCCCGTATCCCGAGGGGAGCGGCCCCGGGGGCAGCTGAGCGAGCAGGGACACCGCCAGCGCACCCGCCACACACGTGGGTGCGGCTCCGCTCGGCCCGCAGCGGCGAGCGCGCGCCCCAGAACCTGCGTGCGCGTCCCTGGCTCGGCACGCGTCCCGCCTCCTGGCTCGCTCCAGGAGCCAATCACAGCAGCGACCTGACCGATGACTAAACTGTTTCCCGGCACCTTCCAGAATCGATAGTAATTGTTCTTTCTCAATAAAAATACGATTTCATTAAAAGAGCTTGATGAATAGTCATTCGACACAAATTGTCTTACTGCTAATGTCTTAGCAATAAGACGAATGACCATCGATTCTAAAACTGCAAGGAAACTCCTTCCCGGGGAGAGGCCGAGTCCCCTGCCCCCAGCCGCAGCCATCACTGAGTAGCAGCTCATTTAACCGGCATCCTCACTCCAAGTTCCAGCGGCGGCACAGCCACAGCCGACTGGATTCGGGGTGCCCGTGGGCCGCGCCCCTCCCCTCCCAGGCGGCGGGGCGCTCCCTTCCGGGAAGTCCCACGGGAAGCAGCTCCCTGCCAGTCCAGCCCTCTCCCACGGCAGCACGTCCAGGGGCTCCGGCTGTCCCCTTCACCCCTTCCCTCGGGAACCTGCCCTTCGAAGCTGTGGCTTCCTCCCCAACAGCACTCCCTCGCTGACAGGAGGGCTCCCGCCCCCCAGCCCCAGGGCCCGTCCGCCCAGGACCCCCACGGCAACCTCAGGTCTGGGCAGCAGACCATCCAAGCGCTTTCACGCCCCTGCCCTGCCCAGGTCCTCCTGGGAGCCGTGTCAGGGAGACAGAGCAGCTAGGGTTACAACCCCCCCCCCCCAAGCCATCCCGCTACGGGGCAAAGCCGGGCCTCGACGCGGTCCCCTCCAAACTGCCCGCCCCGTCAGGCTGCCCTGGCAGGAACGCTGCCCACGGCGTGGCAGGAGAGGATGATGACCTGGGCCCCACGGGCTCCGGAAGAAGGGCAGAAACGACAACCCCCAGGTGGGATGCAGCCGCCTCCTGGAGACGTGCCGTGGCCCAGGGGTCCCCAGAGCGTCAGGTACGCGCGGCCCAGGACCCGTTGCCGGCTGGCTGCCCGGGAAAACAACGCAGGCCAGTCTCGGAGGAGGGAGACCGAGGTGCTGACCTCACCCCCGCCCCTTGCCCTAGATCGAGCCTGGAGGTTCTCGCCGAAGAGAAAGTGATTTCTCTAAATGTCTGTGCTGGATGCCTGTGAAAGCTCAATCACGCCGACCACAGCCCCTGCGCCGCACTCAGAACTGGGTCGGCGTGCGGGGAGGCCTGAGACTGGAGGGCGGCTGCGTGAACCGCGGGGACTGTGGGCGCGCGCCCTTGCCGGCCGTCCAGAGCAGCAGTGCAGGGACAAGACAGGACCGGGGATCGGGTGTTGGCGGCAGGGCCCGGGGCTCCCGGGTCTGACTCGCAAAGCCATCGTGGGAGCTCGTGGCCGTGCCAATGGCCTGACTCCGCCGCTCACTGCCCGCCTGCGTGGCGACTAGCAGAGGGGACTGAGAGGACATTGGGCTGGAGGCCAGAAGACCTGAGACTCCGGCCCCTCCCCCATCTGGACACGGACTTCTTCAGCAAGATCTCCAGCTGCCCACGAGGTGCTGAAGGTCAAGGCCATTTTCTACGCACAGAGAATTAAACACCGTGTTTTCTAAAATCCTGTCTGGTGCTAACAGTTCAAAGTCCCTAAGTATGTAGTTTTCTTTCGACCTCGACGGTCAAGGGTGCTGGCCCAGCAGGACTTTGGTGCGGAACAGGGTCCCTGGGTTCCACGCCGACTCCGCTCTGGCTCCTGCTGTCTGCTGAAGGAAATGTGGATTTCAGGACCATGTCCTTCCTCACGTGCTTTCTAATCAGAACCATTTTCACTGTCAGGAGAAGTACGGAGAATAAAACGACAGAAAGCGTCAAGTCCCCAGAGACGTCGGTCTCCTCATGGCACTTTCTGCCTCCATCCCGCATCTGCCTCTGTACGGGGGGGTTTCCCTGGTGGTGCAGCCTCGGTGTCGACGGAACACTCAGCTCCTCGGGCCCCAGCAGAAACCCTCCTCACGCCAAGCACTGGGGGGCGATGGGGGGGGGGCAGGATGGAGGGACGTGGTGCTGGGTCGCACAGTCGCCCAGCAAGCCCCCCTCCCGGTCCACAACAGACTTCGACCCCGGCAGTGTGCCCAAGCACTTCTCCCGCAGAAACGCGGGAGAAGTGCTTGGACACACTGACCCTAACCCTAACCCTAACCTTCCCCGACAGCGACCTTGCTGAGTTGCATGCGTCTGCTCCCCCCGCGGCCCCCTCGTCGTGCAGACCGACCCCGAATGCCCACGACCAAGGCCGGCGTGGAGGGCGGTAACGCAGCCTGCTCGCCCGCCCAGCGCCCCACACTCAGGCCATGACCTCCATCCCCTCCCCCTCTCTAGGTATTCACATCACAGAGAGAACAAAAAAGGGCTTTCATCATATTTTATGACGCAACACGTCTCTTTGAGGCAAGTACGCTGGACTTCAGTGTACTGAGCTGGCCCTTGGCCCTCCTGAGCTGGGAGGGGTGAGGGTGACCCCTCACGCCCTCATCCAGCCCCTTCGGTGAAAGCCCACCCACTGGATGCCCCAAAAGGTCACAGAAGGGAATGAGGGGGAGGCAGCAGGGAACATGGTGACATTTGCAAGGGACCCGAGGGCTGGGGCCACACCGATTAAAATAGAAGAGGTTGGGTGGCGTGAGAGGGGAACCCACCACAGCGCGGGCAGAGCGTCACTGTTCCTTTCCCTGCCCGCCCCCCAGATGACAGGCACTCACACAAGGCCCATCCACCCGGGCACGCCCACCGCTGCCGGCAGCGGGCCCCGCAGTGAGGAAGCAGTGGGAGGTGCTGAGGCCTGGGCCCCCCCCACCCCAGCCCCGCGAGCCTGAGCTGCAGCCTCTGCACCTGCCCGCGGAGCTGCGCAGGGGGCCAGGGAGGAGGGCACAGTGGGGGGAGCCCCCCTCACTCCCCGAAGTCTCCCTGAAGTGAGATTTACTTCCCCGTCTCCAGGAGTTCCGGCGGCTGGCCCTGCCCCCGGACCACCACCGGCGCTTCTCCCAGCTCTCCCGGGTGACCGCCCCGCCCGCTCGGTCCAAGAAGCAGGAAGCAAACGGAGCAGCCGCAGGAAGTCGCAGGAAGTCACAGGAAGTCACACCTTCACAGCTGTCCCCGGGCCAACCCGACCCTGTCAGTCTGAGGGTTGAGAGTGCACGTCGCAGACCAGCTCGGGTGGCTCGGCACCGAGAGAGCGAGCAGACGAGGAACAGAGGAGCTAGGGCCTGCTGAGTGAGCAGAGGGGGCGGAAGGGAGGGACAGAGGGCCCGGGCCCGGAAATCACCAGACGACAGCTGGGTCTCCGCCCTCTACGACCGACCGTGTCTGCGCGGGCAGGATTCTCACCACCGGGCAAGGTGACTTGGAGTAACCGAGAAGGGGGGGAGAAGTGACACCTTCATCGCCGGCGGCCCGGCCGGCGAGACACGGCCGACCCGCCTGTAACCCGACAGGAAGTGTCAGGAGCAGCGAGACTTCCAAATTAGGCGGAGACGCATGCGGGGGAGGGGAGCGGGAGATGCACCCTGGAAGATGTGCGCCGACACCCGGTGTGAAGGCAGGTGACGGAGGCCCAGAGCCGCCGGGGAAGGGACAGATGGAGGGACCTCCGCACGCAGCCCGATAAGGAGCGGAGACGTCGAGGCGCTGGACCTACGCCTGGGGGGCCTTGCCCGGCGGTGGGGAAGCGTGGGCCACTTGATGAAAGGTCCCGGAACCACTGCTTAGTCATATGGGGAAAACGGCTAAGACCCCTGTTTCACTAGAATACAAATTCTGGGTGAATGAAGTCTTACATGTGGGGGGAAGAACTGAAAAAAAAAAAAAACTTCTGGAAGAAAATACAGAAGATCTTTAGGACTAGAACAAAATGAAAGCTAAGATTCTGAAGAAAAAGACTGACACATTTACTTACATCAAAATTAACTTTTGTTCATGGAAAGATATAAAGAAGGCAAAAACACAAACCACCATTTGGGAGAAATATTTGCTACACACATAACAAAGTTTAGTATCCAGAAAAACACATCCTACAATCACAAGGGGAAAGATCCCACCTACCCATACCCCCCTCAAAAAAAAAAAGGGCAAAAAACATGAATAAGTATTTAGTAGAAGAGAAAATGCACAGAGTCCATAAATTAAAAGAAGAGGTGCTTAGCCTGAACTTCGTTAGTAAGTAGGAAGATGCATGTTCAAACGAAAAGAGACACAAAGTCTCTCCTAACAAAACTGGTAAAAAATAAAAAGGTTGAACAATGCCAAGTGCCGGCACATGCACAGAGGAGAGGAGAATTCTCGTTCGCTGCTTCCAGGCGGCATGACCTAGCAACATTAAGTACGCTCACACCCGATGCCTCAGACTTGCACTCCCAGACCCACACCCAGAGCCACTCTGGACACGTGCTCTGGGAGTTACATCCGAGAACACTCACAGCAGTCTTGTTTGTAACAGCAAACGGTGGAGATAACCCAAGTGTCCGCCGAGAGTACCAGGGGTCCCCCGACCCCTTGGCTGCACACCGGTCCCGGTCCCCGTCCGGTCCGTGGCCTGTGAGGAACCAGGCCTCGCAGGAGCCGGTGAGCGGGGGGTGGGGGGGTGGAGAGGGAAGCTCCGCCTCCTGGCCCCGCCCCGCCCCCGCCCTCCTGCTGTCCGTGGGAAAACTGTCTTCCATGGAACGTGTCCCTGGTGCCAAACGGGTTGGGACCACTGGACTCGATGAATAAATAGCAGTGTGTCCACAGAGTGAAATATTATACAGCAGCAAAAAAACAATGAACTCTAGCCACGCAGATCAAAATGGGAAAAACCTCAGTAAAAACAGGGAGAAAGCAAAACGTCATAAAACACATCCAGCGTGACTCCGCCCACATGACGTTCGAAACCACGCACGCACGAGGCAGCACACCGAGCAGGAGCGCACCGGCAAGTGACAGCCTGCAAATAAGGCGAAGACCGAGAGCCGGGCGGGGGCCAGGGCGTCACTTCCACTCCGGCCTCTCCGACCCCTCTGGGACCAGTGCTCGTGTCGCCCCGCGGTGCCCCGCGAATCCGCGGCCCGTCCTGCGGGTGGAGGAGCGTCTGCCTCCAGCCCGGGCCCCGAGGGGGCAGCGGGGGGCACTGGGTACTGGCTACGGAGAAGGACAAACTCTGTGGGACGGAGGTCATTTACTGGACAAAAGGAAGAAAACAGGGAGTGACATCCTTGACTAGGCAAGAGGGGGAGGGGACGCCATGCTCCACGGGAAGGCTCCTTCCTTCATCTGAGACAGTCCTGAGCGCCCTGTGCGGGGCCCTGGAAACCGAGGGAGGGTCGCGGGCCCGCCTCCAGGAGGCCACCATCTAGGGAGGAAGACCGAGAAAGGAAGCACTCTGTTGCAAGGTTTTTTTTTTTGGGTTTTTTTTTTTGCACACAGGTAGGATTTTGTCGAATGACATCATATTGAGAGAAGGACTTGACGAGCAAAGACGCAGCTTTGGGCAAAGGTCAGGATTCGGGGGCGGGCGAGTCTCTACCCATGGTGCCCCAGGGAGCCGCCGTGGACGCCCCTGATCTCCGCGTGGAGCTGACTTCACCTGGCCTCCACGCAGAGCGCCGAGGTCATTCAGCACCTCGCTGCACCCTCCAGGGCTCGACAGGAAACGGCAGCTTCCCACAAGCACACTCCATTCTTGTGGGTCTCCGAAGTCCCTGGGTGTGACAGCACCTCTATTTTTAACAGAGCAGCAGGGCCAGCTGCCTGCGCTCACAGATATCACAAAATCCATTTACTCTTTCTCCTCTGCAATCTTCACACAAGGGTATTACTGATTTCAGAGAGAGAGGAAGGGCAGGGAGAGAGAGATTGATGGAGAGAGACTGAGAAACAGTGAAGGGGCAAAAACATGCAGCAGTTGCCTCCTGCTGGACACTGACCCCACAACCTAGGCATGTGCCCCGACTGGGAATCGAACCTGCAATTATCTGGCGTATGGGACGACGTTCCAACCAACTGAGCCACCGGGACAGGAATAAAATCCACTCACTCCTGACTGAGGCCAGGCCCACCGCAGCAATCCACCTGTTGAAGACACAGCATGCGCCCACCTCAGGTCCACTGGGCACTGCTGTCGTCCAAATGCTGTGGGCCCTGTAGGACACCACCAATCCCAGGCAGCAGGGGGACCTGCGGGCATGGCAGGGGCCCTGACCCAAGCGCTTTAACCTCAGCTGGGCGGTCTCCTGTGGTCTGTTCCCACCTTGGCATTGAACCTGTCAAGACAACTTCCTTTCCTCCCGCCCTCCCTTCCTTTTTCGTGCCTGCCTTCCAGATAACGGGGTCCCCCACAGCCTTTTGGGCTCAGGTGACAGGTGACTGCCTGATGATGCTGAGCACCGACGGGCTTGTGCTCACGTCAGCAAAGCCCTAACTCATCGGGTCGCATCAGGTGACACCCGCGATCAGACCCTCGGGGGACTCCACTGGGACCCACATGCCAGACCCACGCCCGCCAGCAAAGAGCACGACGGGAGGCACTTTTTCTCCAAAAGAGAGGCCAGGGGACGAGTGTGAATCTGAGGGTGAGGAAACTGAGATTGCGCCAGTGTCTGAGCCAGAGTGACCGGATTTCGCACGTATTTCTGAACCTCACATGCCAGACCAGAAAAGCCTCAACAATACTCAATGCCCCAGTTTCCCACCTTAGGGGCAGAGGAAAATCAAAAACACCCTGACCAAACAGGCCATTTCCGCTTCCCAGCACCGCCTCTGATCAGCAGCCCCACTGAAACTTTCCACGGCCCGTCCTGAGCGCTGGGCCCACGCCCTGAAGGGGGTGGACACCCCCCCCCCCCGACCCGGGCTCACGGCTCGCAGCGACCACTTGCTGGCTTCGTCACTCCGGACGAAAAGTCCTGGGCTGTCCCTGCCCCCATTTCCCCGTCCTCACAGCGGGAGGGAAAGCCGACTGACTGTACTCCATCAAGGGCTGGACACACCACGCACGGCGACCTGGGTGCACGCCGGGCCCGGCCCTGGGGGCCCGGCCTACAGGTTAGCCGGTGTCGCCACCGCTCACCTGCCCTGAGGCTCCTTCGGCACCCCCACCTCGGACTCAGCACGCTCCAAACGCAGCCCGAGTGTCTAATCAGAGCCCACAGAGTCTCCGATTAGGGAGTGGCCTCGCTCAGAGTGAGGGCTAAGCGTTCTCTTGCCAAGTATAAAGCTTTTGTTCAAGGGAACAGGACCCCTGATGCCGGCTGACGCCAGAGGGGGCAGAGTCCTCACTGGAAAGGGGAGCCTTCCCTGAGTCCTTGTGATTGCACTGACCCTTCCGTGTAAGAGACGAGAGCTCCCCCAACCCCCGCCCCCGACGCTGAGCCACAGGAGCCCGCTCCGCTGGCTCCGCTGCGGGCGTCGGTCCTCCGGTGCTTCCCTGTTTCCCGGCAGTGTCTAAGCCATGTTTTAAAGATCGGGGGTGACCTCTGCCCGCCGTGAAGCCCCAAACCCAGAAGGGACCCCAGCTCCCGGGTCAGTGGAGTGCGAACCTAGATAAGCTACTTCCCCTCCCAAGCCTCAGTTTCCCCAACCAGACCTGGCAATGGGGCCCACTTCACCGGACGGGGTGGATACGAAGCCCCGAAAAGCCAGCGGCCTGTTCTGGCTGGTCCCGCTCACAGGAGGCAGCAGCCCTGGGCCCGTGGGCTGGGCCGCCCCATCTCTCCTGGCCGCGGCTTCTCCGCCCGCACAGCGAAGAGGCTGGGCCAGGCAACCTCTGACCCCTCTGCACACAGCCCCTGAGGTGCTCCGGGCCGTGCTGCCCAACCCTGGAACGCCCCGTAGCTGCGACGTCACTCAGGTCCCCTCCGCCTTGGACGGTGCTCGTTCACACGCCTTCCACCAGTTTCTGCCGGTCAGTCCCCATCCTCCCCTCCCTCGGGATCCGCCCGCAAAAGAATGGGCAGTCGGCGTCCGGGTGGACACGCTGCCACCACCGCCCCGGATCACCGGTGTCCCTGCTGTAAAACGGACGTGACGAGGTCGACCGTGCGGCCCTCAGAGCCTCGTCATGACGACGGACGGACTAGTGTAACCCTGATCTCAGCCACGGATGGCGGTGCAGGGGACGTGCTGACCGCCGCCGCCTCCGTGGCCCTCCGCCCTCCCCTGCCGGCTCGTCTGCCTGGCGCCTGGGTCATCCCTGCCTGGCACCGCCAGCAGCCCGCTGGCCGCTCGTCACAGCGGTCACCTCAGCCCCTGGCACACAGCAGGTGCTCGGGGAACGTTCATTTAATGGATGCGCTCATTCGACAAACAACCAGGAAACTGTGCCAGGCTTTGAGATAGGGCAGTGAACGGGCCAGACAGAACGGGCCTGCTTCCACGGGGCCTAACGGTCCAGGCAAGTGACAGATGTCCAGCAGATGCATGCAGCACCGACGACCGCAGCAGTGAGTGCGAGGAGGGACAGCTACGGCGGTGACAGTGCGGGGTGTCCCGTGCTCCGAGCTACCGCGCCGGCTCAGGGGGGCTCCTCGCAGAAGCGGCATGAAGAGCTAAGGTCCTCAGAGCTGAGACCAGAGCCCGGGCGTTCGGGTCCCCCCGCCCCTGCGGGCCCTCACGTCAGCCGAGCACGCTCGGTGTGTCCCCGAGGTCTGAGGCGCCAGTCCTGCACCACGTGTGTGGTCTGAGGATGACGCTCCTACTCCTCTGCGACCTTGACGTGCGTGGGACCCCTTCCACAGGCGGCAGGCCACCCAGCCTCACCCCAATCAGGCAGCCCAGCGTCCTCCTGCGCCCCCACCACCAGGAGCCCACCGCACAGAGAGGAGGAGTCAGCCTCCTCCCGGAAAACCACCCCAAACCCCCAGAGAACTTCTCTCACTCCCAAGTCCTCCTCCGCCACTGGCCCCAACCCCTGGCACAGGACCCCGCCCTCCTTCAGCAGTGAACCTGGACGTCTGCGTCTCGGCTCCTTCTCAGCGCCCCCACCCCCACCGACCCCACTCTCAACCCGGGCGAGTGCCCTTTCATTCTCCGGCAGTGGTTTCCTCGGGCTGTTTGAAGAGGTGGGTGTTTCCTGCACACGCCCACCCCAGTCCTCTCTCATCGCTGACTTTGGAAATCTGTCCCTGTGCCCCTCGGCAGGGAGGGAAGGTGGGCCCCGGGGACCAGGGAGGCAGCCACAGGAGGCCACGCAGCCGGCCCGGAGGGCGGGCCCAGCCCTCTCGCACGCCCTGCTCAGCCGCGGCCTCTGCAGCCCAGCAGCTGCTCCGAGGTGACGGAGACATGGCATTCGCCCCTCTCCTACCATAACAGCACTTGCAACGTGGACTTTCCCCAGCAGTGACTCAGCTCTGCATTGCTCGGGGGTGGACACTGGGCTTTTTAAGGGTTTTCATCAGCGTATTGACTGAATTCTGAACAGCGTGAACACTAATGAGACTGCCCAAAGACGGCCCAAACAAAAGCTTGTGGCCAAGTTTCCAGAAACTGTGTGTATATATATATCATGTATAGGAAAGACACGTTGAAATTACACTCCCCCAAAGCAGCAAGCCCCTGATTAGATCAGAAGAAGAAAAATACCGTGGAGATTTCCCATGTCGGGTAGGACGTAATAATTCACGCAACTAACAGGCAGTCACTAGGACCTAGTGGATTCCCAACAAGGTCCTGCTGACCGAGGAGCTGAGGGCACAAGGAAGTTTCCATGAAAGAGCACCCCATGCAGGGGCCCTTTTCTGAGAAAGGGGGGCCCAGGGAAACGGCAGCTGGCCGGCCTGAGTGTCCTCGGACAGCTGTCCATCCACCTGAGGCCACGGACAAGCGCCACCTGTTCCAAATGCCTCTGCAGACGTGGTGCCGCAGGGAGGGAGGGAGGAGGGACTGGGGGAGGGGCTTCCCCCAGCGGAGGCGGGAGGAACCTAAAGGGGAGGTGACTGCCGGCCCCGCCCCCAGGATTCCAGAGGGGCTGTGGGTCGGTCAGCGGTCAGCGTATCAGAGCGGGAAAAGCGGGCGCTGACCAAGGACCGGTGAGATTCCAGGGTACCCCACTCCAGCTGGGAGTGGGCAGGGTCGTGGGCCCACTGAAGGGCCGTCAGGAAACAGCCTGGCGGTGACACGGACTGAAGCTGGTGCAGGTTGACCGCCCGCCGCCCTAGGGCCTAGAAACCGGCTCTGGGTGGAGACTGTTCCCGGGGCCCTGGCGTGCTGGCTGCTCGTGGCTGTGGGTGTGGCCGAACGCCTGGCGTCGGATTCCCTCGGACATGGGAGCATCTCTGGGGAACCGCTGGGGAGGGAGGCAGACCCTGAGCATCCGGGGAGAGAGGGGGAGAGAGGGCGCCCGCGGCCAACTGCCCGAGGAACCTTCTTTAATAACAACGGCGTCTCCCAGTGAAGCCGCAGTTGCTCCAAGTCCATGACATGCCTCCCGCCTTTTTTCTCAGCCTTCGGGCTTTCCGTGACGTCCGCCAGACCCACGACGAGGGGTGTGCGTGTGTGTGCATGTGTGTGCGTGTGTGTGCGTGCTCACAGACCACAGCTTAGTTCCCTCAGCCACGCTGGACACAGCAGCTGGACCCTAAGGATGATCTAGAAACTGAACTAATTCAGCAACGGCATTCAGAGCTGGAGAAAACTGCAAAACAGCCCTTGAGAAGCCGCAGAAATCTCAGCAAAGGCGCCGGGCTGCCACAGAAAATGCCTGCCCGGAGGGGCATCACTGTTGAAACCACAGCCAGCAGGGGGCCGTGTCCGCGGGGCGAGCGCACGGAGAGGCCGAGAGGCGGTGTCCCCTGCGGGCAGCCGCTGCCCGAACTGCCTCTTCTTCGCACGGCCGCCTGGAAGCTCCCCTGTGCCGCCCAGGCTTGAGGCACCGAGAAGCATGCCGTCGCTGGGGAGCGTTTCCCCAGCCAGGCCGATGACAAAGCCCATCCGCTTAGCCCCCCCGGACCCCCAGGGCGCCAGAGCCAGTGTGGACAGTGCAGTCTGACACTGCCAGGGAGGGGGGGCTGTAGGAGCCCCCGGAAGAGTGACAAGGGGTCCCCCATATCCCTCACAGCCCACTCTCCCCACTCTGGGGCCACCACCTGCAGCAGCACCACGGCAGCCCAACTGTCCCTTCTGCTTTCTGCACCCCCCGAGTGGACGTGACCTCCCTTAGCCTCCGTGCCATCCCCGAGAACGGTGACCAGGAGGCTGGGACCCAGCCACACTCGGCGTGCCACGCCGGGGGCCACGGGCCTTGGGGACTCCGTTTTCCAGGCCACACAATCTCGGCAGCTCTGGACGTCGTGAGACTCCGAGACAGGGAGGCGCCCGCCCGGGGTCACAATCAGAGCAAACGGCCACTGACCTCCCCTTAGAGCGCAGAAGGGACGTGCCTAGCTGCTCTCAGGGAGGCCTTTCCTCCAGCCTGTCCCCCTTGGGGGCCACAGCCCCAAACGCGGGCCGACCCTGAGCAGGCTGGAGGGTCTGGCCCGTGCGGGAAGGTCAAGTCCTTCCAGCAGAGCCCAGGACTCAGAGCTGAGTGCCACGTACTGGCCTCCCTCAGCAGCCAGCCGCCTGCAGGGAGGGGCGGCCTGCACAGCATCAGCCAGAAATAGCAACGGGGCTGTGCGCGGAAATCGGCGGTGACACGTTCCTGAAACGGCTGGACTGTGTGACAGGTGACGCCCGACACCACATCCTCTGGCCGCGAGGAGAAACCCCAGCAGAGCCATCCATGGATCCCTGCAGCGCTGGAAGGTTCCACGAGAGCCTCGGGTCGGCCTCAGTCTGTGAAGAACGTTCTGAGGTTCAAACCTTCGCCTGCTTCACGGGCCCCTGCTCGGCCCACAGGAAACGTCCCACACAAAAGGGGAACGCCCCTCTGGTTTCCCTGGGAGCCGACGGCATGGCCTCTGGGCTCTACTGGCTCCCAAAATCGCAGGACTTCCTTCCGTCCCAGCCGGAAAAGCCAATCCACTGTCCACCCACCACTGCGTGGCGACGAAGGCCAGGGCCAGCCCCGGACGCCCTCGGACGTGGGGCGACGGGGCCCCGGGGCACCGCCTGCGCGCTGCACGGCTTGTTCCGGGCAGGGCCCTGCGCAGGCACGTGGGGTGGGTCCCGCACCTGCTGGGGTGTCCCCCCGACCAGGGGAAGGTGCGGGCCTCGCCCCTTGCCCTCGGCTGACGGGAGCCCTCCGGCCTTCCCTCCAGACCACCGCCTGCTCTGCGGGTTTCCACTCGGAGACGCCTCCCCACACCTGTCTGCGCCCACCGACCACGGCGGCTGCGGGGCCGTAGCGGGCCCTGGGTTGGCGCGCCTCCGACCAGGCTCTCGGGACCCTGGAGGGCAGGTTAGGAGTGTCCCCTCACCCCTGCCTGGCCCCCGCCTGGAATTCCCCACCCATCCTTCAAAGGGTGGGCGAGGGCCTAGACCAATTCATTTTCTCCGAGGTTCCTTGTCAGAACGGCCTATATTTTTTTATTTCGGCCAACATGTTGGCAGCTACCTGGGCACACACGGCAGCCCCTCGCCCGTGACCCACAGCTTCGGTCTCTGTGGTTGCAGTGGCCGCAGGCACCGCGGTCTGAAAACATTAGGTGGGAAGTCCCAGAAATGAACAACTCACACACTGTAATTTGCCGCTGGGCTGAGTGGCGGGAGGCAAGCTCGCGGGCCCCGCCCCGCCCACACGTCCCCCCCCCCCCACGCTCCCTGCCCATTAGTCTCGTGGTGGGGCTCGGTTCTCAGAGGGCGGCCTCCTTCACATAATGTTCAGTACAGTCCACTGTTTCTTTTATTATTAGTTATTGCTGCTAACCCCCTCCTGCGCCCACTTGGTACATTAGATTCTATCACGGGCACATATTCGGGGAAAGACAGCGCATATGGGGGCTGGCACTGCCTGTGGTTTCGGGCGTCCCCTGTGGATAATGGAAGATGAGCCTAGTCACACACCAGTCATTTCTTTCTTTCTTTGTTTTTTCACTCTGGCTTTTTCCCCCCCACATTTTTTAATTGTTGTTCAAACACAGTTGTCTCCGTTTCCCCTCCACCACTCCCCGCCACCCCAGCTGTCCCACCTCCCACCCTTGATCCTCCCCCCTTGGCTTTGTCCATGTGGCCTTTATAGATGCTCCTGAGAACCCTTCCCCGCCTTCCCCCCATTATCCCCTTCCCCCCACTCTGGCTACTGTCAGTTTGTTCTTTTTTTTTTTAAGATTTTATTTATTTATTTTTAGAGAGGGAAGGGCAGGAGAAAGAGAGAGAGAAACATCAATGTGTGATTGCTGGGGACCGTGGCCTGCAACCCAGACATGTGCCCTGACTGGGAATCAAACCTGTGACACTTTGGTTCCCAGCCCGCGCTCAATCCACTGAGCTACGCCAGCCAGGGTGGTCAGTTTGTTCTTAATGTCAATGTCTCTGGTTGCAATTGGTTTGCCTGTTTTGTTGATCAGGTTCCACTTACAGGGGAGATCTTTGTTCGACGCCTACTCACGCTTCAGCTCCTGCTTCAGCGCCGGGCAGAACAGTGCACAGACCACGCCCCAGCCTCACGGAACTTAACCCCGGCAGAGGGGAAAAGCAGTGAATGAACAACAACACAAACACACAGACACAAATTGTCACCGAGTGGCAAGTTCCACGTAGGAGAAGAGAGTGGGCAAGGGGACAGACAGTGGGCATTGGTACTCCTCAACTTAGCGTGGACAAGGACAGCTCCTCTGAGGGGGTGACATCTGAGCTGTACCGAAGTAAGGCAGGGGAGCGAACCTTCCACGGTTAGATGTACCTCTCCACGTGACTGTCTCCAAGTAGACTGTAGGTGTTTTCCCGTGAAACCCAGATCTGGCATTTTAATATTGTTACCCTAGCGCAGGCACTGACTGTGTAGCTGCCTGCATGTTACGAGTGTTCGATACATACTTAGGTGTTTGAAAAATCGTATCATAGAAGTGAATGTAGCCTCTTAACACGACGCCACCCGGCTGGGGCTGGAGGAACTGCGGTCTCCTCCACACTGCGCGGTCCTCGCGGACAGGGAACGGGCGGACGTGCTGCAGGTGCGACGCCGAGGCGCTCTGGCCGGACCACCCGGCTGCAGACGTGAGCACGGTCAGTGGAAGACCACGCGGACGCAGTCAGATGGCCCTCCGGCCCCTGCCCGGTGTCCACAGGGGGCAGCCACGGCCCCGCTGATTAATTTTAGAAAGTGAGGCTGAGCAATTTTCTTTTTTTTTAAGAGTTTATTTATTCATTTTTGTAGAGAGGGAAGGGAGGGAGAAAGAGAGAGAGAGAAACATCCATGTGCGGTCAGCAATGCTGGGGGCCATGGCCTGCAACCCAGACATGTGCCCTGACTGGGAATCAAACCTGCGACCCTTTGGTTCGCAGCCCGCGCTCAATCCACTGAGCTACGCCAGCCAGGGCACAATTTTCTTAATTGTCTTAATACAAAAACAAACACTGAGATGAAAAGAGATTCTTTCATAATAGAGATTTTAATAGAAAGTGTTTATGCTCGGTGCACGGCCAATAAAATCGTCATTGAACCTGTATCAGCCGGAAATGTTAAATAAATGATCCATCAGGATATGCTCTTTCTCCACGGCCTCTAAAACTGCCTTCCTCGGAAACATCGAGAGCTAAAAATGAGGGTTTCTACAACTTGGCCGCAGCCAAGACACGAAATATGGGCTCTGCTCGGTAAAAAGACACGCCATAAAGAACAAGAACGAATGTGGACTTTCAAAGTCAAGTTGTGTGTTACTTTCCATGCTTCTCGGCAAACCCCTCCAAGGCAGGGGTGGAGCTGGGAGGCACAGCGAGTGAGGAAGGCCGCTGCCAGACCCAGGGCATGCGAGGCGACGCGAAGCAGAAGCCACGGAGGGAGGTGAGTCACATCCCCAAGCCAGTGGGAACGCTGCAAGAACACGGGCACAATCAGGGATGTGGACTTTGTCTCCCTGTAACTGTTCAGTGTCTCCTGGGAACCACACACACACACACACACACACACAAAGAAGTGATTTAGAAGTGTGGCTTTCACAAACGAGGATATTTACCAGAGCCAATCTCCAACATGCACAAAACCAGGAAAAGACCCACCTGGTTAGTAAAAAGCCTGAATAACAAAATGTGTTCTAAAGAAATACAGTTTCACTATTTTCACACACATACACAAGGACAGACGTGGTGGAGAAAGTCTAACCCACTGATCGTCCCCAGAAAAACTGCGTCAAGGGATCGAGACGACGGTCTGCCGTTAGCAACGCACTGCAGGCCTGGGGAGAGCTTGAGAACAAACACAGTTTTCTCCTAAAACCATCCTCGTCCCAAATCTCATTTTCTCTACTAATTTACTTACACTAGGTGAGAAGTAAAAAATACACGAGATTTGTTCCAAAGACCTCAGACTGATCATCGCCACCTTTTCAAATCTCCCCTTCCTGATCGTCCCACGCACGTGTGCAGAGAAGAGGAAACACAGGTGCACCCAGCTTAACCTCACTCCCCCAGACAGACAGGTGGTCGCGTGGAGAACTTGCTGACCCACTAATTAGGGCAAGGACAGAAAACAATCTGCACGTAAAATATCTGAAACCACTCACTCCGGTATGGCGACAGAACTAGGTGACAGCGGTTAGCTTCCCCCAGTTTGGACCTCATGTGAAATAACTGGAATTTCAACATTCACGGCCCAAACCTAAATTTCCCATGATCGTTAGCCAAAGGATTTCCGTGACTTTTCTACACTAAATATAGAAATGAAATTGATGTTCCCATGTGGCTTATTGTTTAATCTGTCATTTGTAACAAACTTTAAACCCACTCTAAATTCCTGTTAGTGTTTGTGAGTCGCACGGGGCATCTGGGGACTGTGTTGGGCGCTCCGAGAGCCGGCCTGACCGGCCCCCAGGGACCATCCGCCGCGCTGGACTGGGGCACTCCCTCCAGGCACTCTGGCTGCTTCGGACCTGCCCCTTCTGCTGGGGACAAAGCAGCTACCTTCAGGGTCGTGCTGTCACCAAGGGAACGGCAGGATATTTAAGGAGGAGAAAAAAACCCTCATCTCTAAACAATCACTGGTTCCTTCCTCTTCACAAAACCCCCCACGGGCAAACACAGAGCGGAGACAGCCAGGAGGCTGGGAGGTGACAGGAGTGATAATAAACGTGTGTTTGGGGGGCTGATCCGGGGTTCACACCCTCAAGAGTCCACATATACATATCAAACGAAATATCACTCGGCCATCAAAAAGATGAAACCCACCCATTTCTGGCAGCGTGGGTGGGGCTGAGAGGGCGCTGTGCTGAAGGGGGGGAAGTCAGGTGGAAAAAGACGAAATACCACATGACTTCGCTCCTATGGGAAACATTAAAAAACTGAACAAATCATCAACAACAACAACAACAAAAACCTCACAGAGGCAGAAGACAGACCAGTGGTTGCCAGGAGGGCAGGGCGGTGGCGGGAGAGAGCATCAGCGGGAGGGGCCGCCCGTGTGGCCATGGATGGGAACCCGACCCCTGGGGGCGAGCACGCGGCCGTGCACGCAGATGTCACCCTGCAGTGTCCCACACCCGACACGTGTGCGGTGTCATGAAGCAGTAACACCTCCGTAATGAAAATAATACTCGAGTGTTCACATGAAGTTTGTCACTTTCATAGTGTGGGGTTATAACTGGTCGTGCTGTTTCCTCAGAATCATTCTTTTACAAATGAAGTAAAATGCAACAGATTGGGGAGAACATAAGGAAGGAATCAAACCGATTTAGGTCTCACCTTCCCAGATAGAGAGTGGCTTGATGAATACACAGAAGCACGTCACTCACCCTGTTCCCCGGACATCACACCCCACCACTGCCACGGGCAGAATTCTAGGCAGAGTTATACAAAAAAATGTAAACTATACATGGTATGTAATGTATGCCACATGACATCAAATACATAAGGCCCCTTACAAGTAACACGGACAATAAATTCACTAAAAGAGCAGGCAAAGATGTGTTACATTGTAATCATTCAGAACTAAATGTAATTTCAAGGAAAAGACATATGTCACCTGACTGCCCAGGGAATGATTTGTAATTTTGATACTGGTGAAACCTCAAGGAAAGAGTACTGCGACATTCTAGGGCTCTCTAATATAAAAATGGACCATTCTTATATTCAAGGTTTAGCCTGCATTTATTGGCTGCTAGGAGCATGTCCTTAAATATTTTTTCCTCCAAAACCTTGTAACTTGACTTATTTCTTGTGCCAGGCACATTAGACTGATTGGAACAAAACAGCCAACACAATTGTTCATTACATTATGTCTCCAGATGATTTCATTTCTGGTTAATAATCAAATTCCCCCAAATTATATTAATGATCGCTTCAATATGCTACTTCTGTGACGAGAAAAAGCTGTTGGTTTATTACTGTCGGGACACTTCTAACCATGGATTGGAAGAACAGCAAACCATTAGCTGGATCTTTTGGGACTACGGTCTCTCAGCTAATGGAACTTTCTGGTGAGCTGAGAGATGTCCAAAATACCTTTCAGAGCTTCCTCAAGAGTGTCCTGTAGAACACGAGATGTAAAAATTGTTCTGCCAAGAAAAGAAGAGAAAGAGGAGGAGGAGGAAGGAGAGAAGGAGAGAAGGGGAGGGGATGAAGGAGAGGAAGGGGAAGAGGAAAAACAAAGATGGAAGACAGCTGGGTGGAGGGACACCTCCCACGCTCTAATAAATTTGGGAAGCACTTTCTTAATTGCAGGACTTCTATGCATTGTGAACGCCCAAGAAAAAAATACGCAATGTGCCCTAACATACATAACCAAGAACTTTTTCCTTAACACCCCTAGTGTTATAGATCATGGTGCTTTACGGACTAAGTTCAAGAAACGCTGTTCCAGCATTCCCTGTGCCAGGAAGAGCGAGGTGCTCCATTTCCCACAGCTCCGTGCACGTGTTTTATCACACTTGAACTCTCCGCCCACACGACGTCTCTCCTATGAATCTACACTCTGTTCAAGAGCTGGCCTCCCTCCCCAGCGCCTTCTGGAGACCTGGCAAAAAGAAGCTAATCAAAACAGGTTTGCTTGGCACACAGTAGGTGTTCCGTAAATACCCGCTGAACTAGCGGATGAGCAAACACCCTGTAGGGCACATGAAGCATCTCTAACGCGGTCCCCGTGACCTTCAAGGGTCCTGCCCTGTGGAGGAGACAGGTTCCTCTGGTCGTCTCTGAGGTCCCTGCGGCCCTGACCTTGACTCTGTGGCTTTAAGTGACTCGGGCCCATCGTGCTGAGGAGCGTCGTCCTACAGAATTACACGCAGACCACTGAAGAGGCTGATAATCAGCGTTCATCATCCATCGGTAGAGAACTTGCCCCAGAAAGGCCTCCCCGAAATGACGCTCGGGTGTGGCCGCGCGCTGGGTTCCCGGGTCGGGGTCCGGCGCACGTGAAGTCACCGGTTTCGCCGTGACGTGCACCCGTTTTGGTGATCAAGGCCGGGAGTCTTCCCACCGTGATGTCACCCCTTCGTCCTGACGAGTGAGCTGCGGAACTCGCCAGGAAGGGTGCTGGGGTTCGGTGAGTCACCGTGATTCTTCTGCCAGGAACGGTCAGCTGAATAGCTTTTCCGATCTTTTTTCTAATAAAAATGTTCCCTCCGACCCACTGGATTACTTCATATATGGGGTCAATCTTATTTATCGTTATTATGTCGCTGGTGGAGGATTTACTTTCTATTCCTAAAACAAAAGCAAGGCTTCCGAGGATGGGGAAAAAAAGGCTCATCTGATTCCATCCCCACTGTGCTAGAGAGATCTAATTTGCAAAATATAAAACAGCGACATGCATATTTTCTATCCAGGCAGCAGAGCCCTCCGAGGCCTGCTGATTTATAAGATCCCCCATTATTGCCTCGAGGAGGAGTCCCCCCCAGAGCAGCACGGGGCTCAGACCCGGTGAACAGGCTTCCTCTCTGCCAAGGCAAGGACTGGGTCGAACCCGCCACCGCTCTGGCCACAGCAAACTGGTTTCTCAAGGCGCCCCCAGGCCCCGCCGTGCTGGCGGTTTGGAAGGAACGGGGCCTGGCTTCCAGCCCGCGGGGGAGCTCGTCCTCTCCACTCCACGGCTCCACTCCGAGCACAGGGAGCCAGCGATTTAATATCCAGAGTCGCCGATCCATCATGTGAGGGACGGCGGCCGCATGAATATGCAAATCGCTGAGTACAAAGTGCCTTTTCCCGCTAAGCAGAAAAAGTGCTCCCGACTTTTCAAAGAAATTTATTATCTATAGGCAAAAGGATTAAAATTGCAAGGAATGGCATGTTGCTCATTACTTTACTGTCATCAAAATGTGAAGGGAAGCCCTGGCTGGCGTAGCTCAGTGGATTGAGCGCGGGCTGCAAACCAAAGTGTCCCAGGTTCGATCCCCAGTCAGGGCACATGCCTGGGTTGCAGGCCATGACCCCCAGCAACCGCACATTGACGTTTCTCTCTCTCTCTATCTTTCTCCTTCCCTTCCCTCTCTGAATATAAATAAATAAAATCTTTAAAATACAAATTTAAAAAAAAATGTGAGGGGAAAATGTCACTCCAGGCACTCTCAGGAAACACCGTCCGAGCCTGGACAGAAGGCTGTGCTGAGAATGTCATAGTGTGCCCGTCCACTGTTGCCCGAGCACGCTCTCCCCGGAGCACTTACAGCCCGGAGGTCACTGCCAGACAGGCGGCAGCAAGGGGATCCCACAAAACCTCAGTCCTTAACGCCGTCCGCCTGCCCCTCCCCGCTGGGCCAGAGCGTGGGTTCCCAGAGCGGAGCGCGAAGGGCTCTCCCGAAGCCGGGGAACTTGTGGGCAGGAGTGAGTAACGGCAGTGCCCTTCTGGGCTGACCGTCCGAGGACGGTGCCCGCCCACGGGGAGGAAGGGGACCCAGCCCCCCGTTGCTCCCATGCCCTCATGGGGTCGGAAACCCCGCCGAGCCCCGGGAGGAGGCGGTCTCGTCTCCCAGGTGAGGGGAGAAGGAAGCGAGACCCCAAGGGCACCACCCAGACGAGAGCAGGGAGCTGGGTGAGCGCTGCGGGGGTCCCGAGGACAGCGAGGGGGCGAGCGACAGGCCACCAGTGTCGTGTCAGGAGACCCTGTGCGTCCATTTCCTCGCTGGCCCCTCAGACCAGCCCTGGGACATGAGGCAGACCGGGGTTTTTCTAACTCCTAAGTGCGGGAAATCTCCAACACACAGGGAAGGGCAGAGAGTACGTTAGTAACCCGGACATGGGCAGTGTGAACCTGCTGCTACACGTCCCCCCCACTTCCAACGGGGATTTAGGAAATGACACGCGACACGGCATCGACCCTTCTCGCCGCTCGTCGGAGTCCCCGATGTCACCCCACGTCCCATCCGTGCTCCAACACTCTCACGTGAGTGCTGTTTTCCCGTTCTCCAGACGGGACTGTTCGACATAACCAAGTGAACAACAAGCTCAAGGACACAGCAAGAGTGAACAACGAATCTGAGAACTCGGAAACCTTTGGGTGTCCCGGCCCCAGCTCCTCTCGCTCCGAGGCCAAGTCCCGCAGACACGCTCCCGCCGGGAGAAGGCGGAAACGCCACACGGCCCTCGGTGCGAGCTGCGAGCTGGGCCGTTGTCATGACGTGGAAGAGGAACACGAGAAACTCACCTCCGTCAATCTATTTATTGTATGACTGTCGCGGCCTCTCCACGTCCTCAGCCCCCCCCACTGTTGAACCCCAAACCCGGTCACCACCGCCCTCTCGTGTGTGTGTGTGTGCGTGCACACATGTGTGTACATATATACACATATGTGCACACGTCTACACACACATGTGCGCGCACCAATTAATGTGTGTGCGTATATGCACCTATGCACCTGTGTGCACATGTGGGCACGTGCGCATATGCATCCGTGTGTGCACATACACATATGAAGAGAGGTGTGTACATATGCACGCACATATATACATATGCGAACACACACACACACACATGCTGCAGTGGGGCGGGCAATGGCGAGGCATCCGTGTGGCCGTGACGTGCTCGTCACAGCACAAGCGGTCAGCAACAGGCACCCAACCCTCTCTCGTCGGCATCGCCCGTGACCGTCAGGATGCACCGACCAGAGACACAAGAGCCACCAGGGCTGCCCGCTCTGCCACCAAGCCCCTCGTCACAGGACAGGGGACTCGCCCAGCAGGTACGTCGGGGGGAGGAGAAGGAAACGCTAGTGACAGCGGCTGCTGCTCGGAAGGGGAGAACCCAGGAAAGGACACCGGCCGTCTGGCGAGGGGGAGGTGTGAGGTGTCTCCGACCAGGGGCCCAGAAGACGGGCCGGAAGGCAGAAGCCCGTTTGATGACAACATCAAACTCTCACTGACCACTGGCAAACGTGAGGCCGGTGCTGGGACCCCTCCCCATCCCGTGTCACCGACGGGGAAACCGAGGGACAGAGCAGCGAGCGGCTTGCCCGAGCGGTCTGGCTGCGGTGCCTGGAATCCGAAGGAGTAGGACAGTCACGCGCCTCCACCAGCCAGGCGCCGTGCGGAGGGTCGGCCCAGACTCATGCTCGCCCCATCTGTCCCCGCAGATCGAGTCGAGGAGGGCCGCCACTTCCTCCTCACCCTCACCAGCCGAGAGTAGCCTCTCAGGGGGGGCTTCCTGCGGGGTCTGGGGCGCCTTGGAGGCGCGCATGCCTGGGGGTGCTGTCGGCCAAGCCCCCTCTGACTCGGAGTGTCAGGGAGAGCCTGGGAGGAAGCTCCGTGCGTGGCTCAGCGACAGACTCCCGCCACGTCCCTCACCGCACAGCTGCCCGGAAAGTGGGTTCCCCCTCCTGGGGCCAAAGTCCGTGGGGTGCCCTTTCTTACCGACACACGCAGGCTTTCGGGTGACAGCGGGTTCCGGGAGAAACCCCCGACCCCGGACTCACACCCTGAGGGTGCTCCGGGAGGAGCATAACCCTGGGCCAGCCGCCCGTGCAGAGGGGAAGCGGAGGCCCCTTCTCTCCGGCTTCTCCGACCTGCCCAAGGCCAGCCCGACGCCAGCCCGACAGAGAGGAGGCACCGCAGGCCCCGAGTCTGACTTCCCCAGGACATGTGCCACCGGCCGGCGCCTCTGTCCTGACGAGGTGCTTTCCCGTCTTCCCCAAAAAGGGGGACAAACACACGCAGGGCGGGGCTCAGTTACTGCGAGCGGGACTCTCCACACCCACACCTGCGGTCCCCCACCGTTCCCCTGGAACAGGCTGGTCAGTGACCATGGCCGCCTCTCACTCCAGAGCCCCCAGCACGGCCCCCAGCTGGTCCCCACAGCTCTGAGCGCCACTCACGCGCAGGGGCCCTGGCACTGTGCAGTCCCGGTGTCATCTCCCCCGCCCCCCGCCCACCCACCCCTCTCAGCCATTTCTGGCTGCACACCGGCCGCCCTCCGTCGCTCCTGCTCTGGGGAGAATGAAGTGCAGTGACCTCTTGGGACGTGCCTGACCTGGAAGCTGAGAGGCTGCGGAGGGCCCTGCCCTGAGCCGGACAGGAGGTGACGCCAGGCCTCTGCCGTACACCCCACCCCGTCGGCCGGGGTGCCGAGTACGGGGCGGACGGTCCCAGGCCCAGCCCCACCGCTGGCTCCCGCAGTCACTCTCAAAACAGGCTGCCAGGGCCTGCCACTCCACGGCAGGTGCTGTGCGTCCGAGGTGCCACCGAGTTCGTGGGGAGAGAGCGTGGTCCCCGCCCCCGCTGGACTAGTAACACCTGGGCCGTTTCCGACCCCCTCTCCCATCCCAGCGTCTCCCCCGGGCCTGGCCTCGCCTGAAAGACACAGGGGCTGAGGTCACACGGCCCCAGAGGCCCTTTCCGCTGCGAGAATCTGTTCTCTCGGACCTGAAACCAAACAGGAAGCGGTGCAGGCGGGTGCACGGGCAGCGTCCTAGAGCACGACTCTGATTAACGGCTGAAGTCCGCGAGTCCGACATGCGTGGGCTCTGCCGGCTCCGGACAGACAATCCCCGGGGCTTCTCTTCGCGGCCCGATCCTCAGCCCGTGGGCGAGGTCAGCTTAATCCCCCACGCGCTTTCCGTTCGGGACGCACTGCTCTTTCAGACTCAGACCACACGGAGGGTCCCCCTGCGGCCAGCCTCCCCGAGGGTGGGCGCCCGGCTGGAAGGCTGTGGGGCCTGCGCCTTCTCGCACTTGGCCTCTGCGGGTCTAAGCTACAAACGAGGCTGACCGACTGGGTGATGCTTCCTGCAGGGGGGTTAAGAGGGCTGGAAACCTGAATCGTCGACCTTCTCTAGGGCTGGAGACTGAACTGAATGACCTTTACGAAGGTAGCCGGGATGAAGTCAGACCAGAAGACACGGCCCCTCCCCTTGCTGTTTGGACATCACACGGCACGAACGTGGTAGCTTCTCGGGACAGCGCGGGTCCCGAGCAGACCCCTGAAGCTGGGAACGCTGGCCCCTCTCCATCTAACCCTCACCCTCCTCTTCTCTGGAGTTCCTCCTGCACCCGTGGACTCCACCACTGCCCAGACTTCACGCAGCCGGGCCGGGTGCATCTCCCCACGGAATACGACGCAGCCATTAAGGGTCACATCACGGAAAAATACCTGGCAGCATAGAAAGGTGTCCAGATAGCCCCCCCAGCTCTCAGCCAGAGCCCTCAACCTGCCAGATATTTGATTCCGGTCACCGTTTCCTGCGCGTGCCAGCCACCCCGTTTCCTGCCCCGTCGGGCTCTCGGTCTCAGTTCCCAGAACCGGCTGACAGGTGCTGAACCAGACTGCTTCCTGTGAGGCCGAAAAGGAAGAGACAGACTCTGAACTGCTCACTTCTCGAGCAGCGGGGAAATGCACGCTCGCCTGGTCCGGCATCCTCGAAGGGGCAAACGTTCCCCTGGGGTCTAGGAGGCACCTTTGGGGAGATGAACGGGAGTGAAAACTCTGGTTTCAGAGCGAGAGGTACACCCTGGCCCGCCCCTTTACAGCTGGGACATGCCGAACACGTAACCGCACGAACCGCCGGGTCACTCAGGCAGGGGTGTCACATGGCCCTCCGCCCCACAGGTCACCCGCCACGTCCCCTCTCTCCTCACCTCTCCCCAGTGTTTCCAGTGCCAGGAGCGAAAGCGGGCTTCAGTCTGTCCCCCTGGGGGTGTGCTGAAGGTGCCCCCCGCCCCCAGAAGCTACAAGACGTGGCTTTCATGGGAGGCACGTGGCTGTCTCAGCCACTAAAGGAAGACCACCGCCACAGGGGCGCTGGTTCAGGCACTGCTGGGGGAGCCCTCTCGGTTCCTGGAGGCTGAGGCGGCAAGGCCCTGCTCCCCGGGTGTGGCGCCCATGTGCTTCGAGTGACTGCAGTGGACATCGGAGTCAAGGGGCCTCCTCCGGCCCCGGGAACGCGTGTCTCCATCCTGCCTCGCACAGCAGCCTGCCTCTCTCTCTCTCTCTCTCTCTCTCTCTCTCTCTCTCTCTCTCCTCTCTCTCTCTTCTTCTCCTCCTCTTCCGTCGTCTTCTCCTCCTCCTCCTCCTGCTCCTTCTGTTCCCCCCCCACTCACACACACACACTCACACACACACACACGCTGTTGAGCGTGGGGCTGAAGGAAACATTAGCACTGAATTCCCACTGACGACTGAGGCCAGGCTGAGGACCAGCGACGAGGAACAGCCCGAAGGCCCACCACCAGTCCAAGACCCCCCGACTCCTGGGTCCGATCCAGTCATCTCCCCACTCCGTCGGGGGACCAGTGTTTGTTCTGGTTTGTGTTTGCTTGCTTGCTGGCTCCTGTGTGTGGGGTCTTCACAAGAGACTCAGCCCCAGGCTCCTCCTCTCTGAGAAGCCGCAGCGCTGCCCAGCAAGGCCCGGCTCCTCCCGGCCCAGGTGGCCCCCGCATCCTGTTTCCAGGGGCCAGTGTCTCCCCTGGCACGGCAGGAGGGCCTGGGCGTCTCACCTGGGCCAGGTGACAGGCATGCTCACCACACCCAGAGATGCCGGGACTCGTCCCTGTCGTGGCCTAAAGCCCACAACCGTGCAGCCAGAGCCTGGGCTCTGGCGACTCCCCTCTGCGGATGCAGAGGCTGGCGCTGAGGGGGCGGGGAGGGGGCTGGGCACATGCACCTCGGCCAGTGCCGCAGCCCGAGCCCAGCTGGAGCCTGCAGGCTCACAGTTCCGCCTGGGAGCAGTCACGACCAGCTATTTTGCCGCGGTCCCTGGGGTGCCTGCGGACTGCAGATCTCACTGGGCTTGCATCCCCGGCGCCAGGAGCAGTCGGCAGCCAAGCTGTGGATGCCCGCCCGTTCCAGGGGAAAGAGCGCCCCCTGCTGTCTCTGGGCGTGCCCTGCCTGCAGGACCGGTGTTTCTGGAAAAGCGCAGTGCTGTCCTTTCTCAGCAGCTCAGGGGCTGCAGGGGTCAGGTCCCCCCACCGGGAGGGGAAAACGGGCACCTACGAGAAACTGGCACCGGTGCCCCAAGTCAGACTGTGAACCTGTGACCTCTCTGGGGAAAACCCGGGCACAGCCCTGCAGCCCACGCCGTTCTGAGCCTTTCTGTTTGGGTTCCCCTCCAACGCAGAACTCGAGGGAGCCTCAGAGGCTTCTGTCTGGTTCGGCAGGGGGTCCCGGTGGTCAGGGTCGCGCCGTGGTCCCGTTCGATTCCAGCACAGACTTCACAGCCCGGAAAGGCCGGACAGAATTCCAGCAGCTCAGATTCCTCTGTCTTTGCTGCGGGAGAAATTCTGCAGCACAACGGTGTCCTCTGCCGCTTGGCTGAGCTCAGCAGCGCTGCCCTGGCCACGGACTCCGTCTGCACTGTGCTCGCTGGCGTGCGGCTGCCGAGTTCTCGTTACCTCCCCTGTCACAGCCCCTCGTGCCACGAAAGGAGGGTCGATGCCCGAGTCCTTGCATCCAGGGGGGCTCCCGGCCCGCTCAGCGCCTGGGGACAAGCGCCCCACATGTCACTTGCTTCTCCGGGGCCTCAGAAACCCAAGCCACTGTCCTGGCCTCCTAAAAGCTCCAGCAACATACAAACATACGCAACAGGTAACAGTGCCAAACCAGCACGCTGCACACCTTAAACTTACAGCGCCACGTCGATCTGTCTCAAAAACAGCGTGTAAGCTGCCACCACCTACTGGTCCCCTGGGTGTCCCACTCCCCCAAACTGACTGATAAGGACACAGATTCCGGGGGCCTCTCTTAGTCTGTCCTATCAGAGCGCCCGGGGCCCTCCGGGGGGCTTCCCGACAGCGCACTAGCACGGAACCCGCTCGAGCACCCGACCGGATCTCCACCCTCCCCCTGCGGGGCAGCCGGAGAGGGCGCCGACGCCCCCGTCCGGCAGAGGGAGGAGCTGCAGGGGCTGCAGACGAAACCCCGTCAGTGGGGCCCGACCAGCCCGGCGGCACCGGAAAAACGGTCCCGGGCCAGGCCGTCCACTGGGGCTGCGATGTGGGCCTCGCGTGCGACGTTGCACTTTCCAGGGGCGCCGTCAAAAACACGGGAAAAAGGAACAGGCGCAATTCACTTTAGTCATGCACCCTGTCGAGCCAGAGGGACCCCAGCCACCGTTTCACCATGGGGTCGGCGCTAGCACGTGCTGAGACGGGGTACGGTCTGCGCCACACTCGGGCTCTGGGGTGCGCCCCGTGGTTCCCGTGTCCGGCCCGTGTCGGCCTGCACTCGCCGCACGGCAAGGGCTCGGCGGCCGCGCGTGGCCGGTGGCGGCTCTGCCCCGCTCTCTCTTCGCCGCCCCCCCCCCCACCGGTTCTCCCTCCGAGCGGGCGGGGCCGCAGCCTGGGAGGGAGGGGACGCCCGGGCAGCAGCCCTGGGCGCTGACGGAGGTTCCAGAACGCCCGCGCCCTGGGCACGACCGCTGTGGCCCCGGCCGGCCTCGCCGGTGTGGCCGCCCCCTCCCGGAAGGTGCGGCGGGAGGAGGAAAGAAGGCAGCAAGTGGGGCCGCCTCTGCACGCACCCTGCGATTTCACGCTGAATCCAGCCCGGCTTGGTTTCTGCGGCAACCGCGCGAACCGGCTCGCCACAGCTCGCCTGCCAGCCTTCTGAATGCGGGGCGCCCACCACACGCAACCCCCAGGCGTCTCCGCCCCCCCGTGCTCCGGGGCCGATTCCGAGCTTTGACGCACAGGCGCAAGGACGCGGGGGGCAGCTGCTGCCGACGACGCCTGACCTCGCCCGAGAACACGGGAGGGGCGGGGTCGGGGAGCGGTCAGTCCTGGAGTCCTCGGGAGCAGGGAAGCCCCCCACTGGCCCGGGAAGACGTGGGGGCAAGGGGGGCCTTGGGCAGACACAGGGGGTCATCGCCAGCCCAGGATGCCTGGGCAGGTGTGCCCGCTCTGCCCGGGGCCCGGCGCCCTCGTGAGCCCTGAAAAGGGCATCTCCTTCCTCCCGGCCAGGAGCACGCCCACGGTGTCAGAAGGTCTCAGGACGCGATGCGTGTGCGGAGGAAGCCAAACGCACGTGACTGCACGCTTCTCAGCGGCCCTTGGCGTGGGCTCACACGTACACGGGGTTCCTGAAGCTCATTCCAGTTCTCCCGTTTTATTATTATTATTTTTTTTAATCCTCACCTGAGGACAGGTTTTCATTGCTTTTAGCGAGAGAGGAAGGTGGGGGAGAGAGAGAAAGGACGAGAAACATCAATCTCTTGTACGTGCCTTAACCGGGAACCAACAAGCAACCCAGGCACATGTCCTGACCGGGAATCGAACCCGTGGCCTTTTAGTTTATGGGACAATGCTCCAACCAACTGAGCCACACCAGCCAGGGCCCAGTTCCCCAGTTTAAATCAGAGCTTTGTCATTTAACACTTCTGGTGAGAAGGAGGGAAAAGAGGGAGGGAGGGAGGAAAAGAAAGAAAAAACAGCATTATGGCTCACTGCCTAGGTGTCAGGCTCACCCACCATCCTCAGGAGGCCCCGCCCCGTCCGAGCAGCCACGCCCATCTGAGCCTCTCGGCCCCTTCGGCACCTCCCCTAGGGGCCCGGCCGCCAATCCCAGGCCTGGCATGCCTCCTGGTCACAGACTGGCTGTGACCATCACACCTTCTAAAAAGAAAAAAAAAAAATCTTCTGCGGCCCAGCCACCACCCAATGTTCCTTTCTAGAACTTTCCATCTGCATCCCAAGTCCTGACCCGCCTTCCCAGGTGACTTTCAAAGTCGGTCTGGTTTCGGGGTCCGCATGAGTGGCCTTTCCCAGCAGCCGTTCCAGAATTGGACACTCTCTCTGTGCTCTGGGATCTGAGTACCGTTCCGGGGGGACTGGGCTCACTGCGGTCTCCTGCCCGCGGCACCAGCCCCTCCGGCCCGACGACCTTCTGGAACCCAAACCGCCGATGCAGCTGGAACGCGGGCCTGCGGAGAGGCAGCTGCCACCTCACACCCTGCACAGCGCTTCACAATAACCGGGCCCAAAATGGTAAGCTCTTTCACTGGGGAGAGCTGATTCATGGAATTTAAAATAGGATTTCTGTGTGGCTGCACAGTTCTGTTGAGGACAGTAGAAAAAGAAGAAGGAAAAAAAAGAGTACTGACTTCTTCGAGTCTTTCCCTCTGAGGCCAACTCAGGGCAGAGCCTCGCGGGCCAGTGTGGACCAAGGGGATGCTGGAGGTGAACTTCCACCCGGAGAGACCCTCGTGGGTCCTGGCGGTGGCTGCAAACATGCTCAGCTCTCGCACGAGCCCTGAGACGCCTCCTCCTCGGGCAAAGTGTGTCCAGTCGGACGCCAGCCCCTGAACACACCAGCCCACCAGGGACCGGACGCTCTGGGGACCCGATACCTGTGGGAAGCACCGGGGGAACAGAGGAAGGGTGGGTGGGTGAGCACGTGCCCACTCCACAACGGTTTCTAGAGCCCCCTCGGGGGCGTGCCGCGCCTTTCATGGTCGCCTTGCACCGAGAACAAACAGCTGGCCGTGTGTGAAAAGGCACGGGTCCTAGGGCCCTGCTCACACCCGAAGAGACACAACAAGAGTGGTGCACACTTTCCAAATCCTTCTCCTCCCCAGCCCAGACCCCTGAGGTGCAGCAAGTACAATATAATTCTGTGACAGTGGAGTTTATTGGGGGCGGACTTGTAGCCCCTCGAAATCCACACGCTGGGGTCCTGACCGCCAGCAACTCGGAGGGTTACTGTCTTTGGAGAGAGGGCTTTCAAAGAAGTAATGAAGGTCAACTGAGGCCAGGGGGGCGGGCCCCAAAGGCTGGTATCCTCAGGAAAAGAGATCAGCACACAGATCCACGCAGGCGCAGACGCCGGCGGGGACCACGTGGAGACCCCAGGAGCAGAGAGGCCTCGGAGGAAGCCAGCCCAGCTGCCCCGGATCTCAGACCTGCAGCCCCCAGCACGGTGGGAGAGCACATCTCTGCTGCCGAAGCCGCCGGGTCGGTGGGATTCCGTTACGGCGGCCCCAGGACACGAGCACACACTTCAAAACGCTCGTCGCCCTGCCCCGACTTTATTTTTGACAACGAACAACGGCCTAAGTTCGTTTATGTACACAGGGCGCCTCACCCTGACCCACAGGGCAGTGGTCCCAGAGTTCCGAGCACCATTCCTCAGGATTTCCCAAGAATTCATCACATGAAACGCTCGGAGACCAAACAGGCCAAGGTCGTCAAGAGACTTTATCACAGCCCGTTGCCAATGGCATCTGGCCATCGTGAGCTGCGTCTCAGGAATAAAACAAAAACAAGCCCTGATCTGACTCAAGAGTTCCCAGGAAAAACTCAAGTTTCTTTGGATGCTCTTTGACTTCTGGAATTATCCAGGTCACTGTTTCTCACCCCCACGGTGCCCCTGACATCTTCAGAGGTCAGCAAGAATGTCTCTGAACGATGCTCTCTCGTGCCTTGCTGGTGGGAAGGCCACTCGGGGCGGCGGCTTCGGACCGCAGCCTGGCAGCTCCTCCGCGAGCTAAACACGGAACCGCCGCGTGGCCCAGCGACCCCACTCCTGGGCGCGTGACCGAGAGAAATGAAAACACTCATCTGCACAGAACTGCCCCCCCCGTTCCGAGCAGAACGGTTTATAACGTCCAAGAGGACAGACGGCCCAACTGCACCCGTACATGGGGAATATTATACTGCAGGTAAGAAGGAGCGGGCGCTGATGCCTGCTACCATGTGGGTGGACCTTGAAAACACCGCGCCAGGGGAGAGCAGCCAGTCAGGCGAGGCCACAGGGTGTGTGATTTCGCTGACAGGAGATCCCCAGGACGGGGAGATCCACAGAGACAGGCAGCAGAGGAGAGGCAGGTGGGGATGGGGAGAAATGACCCGGGAACGGAGCGTCTTTCCTGGGGTGATGGGACGCTCTAACGTCCACTGTGGCGATGATGGGCGCACGACTCTGTGAATGTGCTGGAAACCAGTGAACTGTGCTCGTCATGGGGGAAGCATCCATTGTACAAACTACATCTCTGAAAAGCTGTTTTCAATGAGCAACGTTTTCTCACTCCCACTCTTTCCCGGCCGGGCCCCTCTTCCCAGACTCAGCGCACGCGCCCCAGGGTGGCGGCCGCAGGTGGAGGCCTGGCGGGGAGAGAAAGCGGGACAGCCGGGGCCTCCGGAGAACGAACGTCTGCGAAACCACCGGCCAGTTCACGTCCACCCAGGCGTGGCCGCCCCTCCCCCTGCCCACGTGTTTCCTTGTGGCTGCCAGCCAACGGCCAACACCCACCGTCTCGACCTCTCTAGAAGGGGGTGAGGAAAACCCAAGGTCCGAAGGCCCCTCAGAAAGGTGAGCGCGGGTCCCAGGGCCCGGCACTTTCCCCTCCTCTTGTCCCTGCCAGGAGGACACGCCACCGGGGAAGTGAGGAGACACTCCTGACCCACTCCGCAGCTGTCAGCCTGACCCTGGGGGCACCGCAGGGGGCGGGATGGAGAACTACGGGCTATGGTGTAGGGCCTTCTCTGCCTGGACCACTGGCTCAATGGCCTTTGCTTGCAGGGCGCGGCTGATGGGTGGATGCATGGATGGGTGGGTGGTTCCATCTTGCGAGGAAGTCTCTAATGTTGGTCCACAGGGCTCAGGCTGAACGTGACTTCCAGGGGTGGCTGTCACGCTCCGGGTGACAGGAAGCCGGGAGGGGGCATGAACAGGCTGCCTGGACGCACCCGTGCGGTGCGGTGCGATCAGGTCGGGCGAGGGGGTCGTGGAGGGCCGCGGGGCTGGGAAGCTGCGTCATCGGGGGTGGGGAGCACGCTCAGGGCTTTGCTAGGGGACCGGTGACACTATGAAAGGAAAAGACGCAGAAATGGGGAAAATCCAAAAGTGTGGAAGGACCAGAGTTTTAAAATGGGGGGCAGGGCCCACTGGAGGGAGACAAGGGTGAGCATGGGCCTGCCCACCCGCAGGCGAGCACGGCCCAGGGAAAGGCGCCGAGGACAGGGGCGCAGCAGTGACGTAACAGGGGAGGCGCAAGGAAGGGGTGAGAGGTCGGGAGGCAGCCGAGCGCCCAGGGGACAGACAGACCCACACGCTGGACAGCAGGAGGATGACAGACTCAGCATGTCGCAGGACAATCACATGACAAGGTACAGCAGTCACTCAAGCAAGGCTCTCAAAACGACTCAGTGCCATGGAAAATGCTCCCGGCGTGTCATTTTCTGACCCTCCCCCTCCCCCGAGGGTACGTTTGCACTGAACGTGAGAGAGGACACGAGTGTGAGGAACACCGGCCGGCAGCCGCCCGCACGCACCCCGGCCGGGGACCGAACCCGCAACCTTCGGGTGCACATGACGCCGCTCCAACCAGCTGAGAAAACCTGGCCGGGGCGATAATACTCATTTTTTTAAGTGGTGCTCAAACTAACGCCGAGTCCCGATTTCCGGATTTCGTTTAAAAGTGTGCTGTGAAGGAAAGTCGGGAAGAACGGCCGTAGCAGCAGCTGTCTCCAGGTGGCGCTGTGAGCCATTTCCTCTCCCTCCTTTACAACTCCACGTTTTCCAAATGCCCCGCCCACGTTCAAAATCAAAAAATAACTTCAGAGCACAGGTGGACGGGTTGTACTCAGAAAGTACTGGTAAAGTATCGGTCAAGTATCAGTCTCTTTTTTCCTTCTCCAAATGATCTGGAGTATACTTTTTACTTTGATACACAATTGCTCTTTCTGAAGTGGAAAAACTCAATTGCAAAATCTCCCATCAGACAAAAGGAGGGAGGGAGGGAGGGAGGCAGGGAGGCGCAGTGAGTCCGGGGAGGGGCGCAGAGCTTGCTATGAGCGAGGCCATGCTAGACCAGGCCCGCGTCTCGGTCCAGTCCAGACGTCACTCTTCCTCAGAAAGCATTTCTGCAGAGAGGTGGTCTCTCCCTTGGAGAAAGCAGACATTTTCTTGTTGTTCACATCAGAATTTTAGCACCTTTTAAGTGAGAAACCTCAGGGGAAAATACGCTGAAATTAACCTGCAGTCTGACTTCCCTCCAAATGTAACAAAAACCCATCCTGCAGCTCGCGGGTCCCATCACACCCCTCGAAGCGGGTGGTGAGCTCTCCCTGCCCGGGGCTACCAGCCCAAAGACCCGCCGGTGCCGGAGGGCGCTCACGCGGGCCGTCTTCGGGGTTTTCTCGCTGCAAGGACTGTCGTCATCGGTGCCGGTCGTTTTCATTTCGTAATCTGCCGTTTTCCACTGGGATGTTTTCCTCCCAGACCGAAAAGAAGCAATCGCTTCAGACACTTTCGAATGGCCGTGCTTTCCCGATACCTGTTGTCTCGGCCCCTGAACTCCTCCCTCTCTCTCGAAGGCTGGCGAAGCTCAGAGTGGTCCTCGCTGGGCCTCCCCGGGGCCTGTCCCCACTGAGGGCCTCAGATTGGGCGACCGAAAGGAAACCTGAGCGTGTCCTTGTCACTCCCTCACCGGCTCAGGACCGTACACTCAGAGGTTCTCAATCAAGGCTTTCCGTCCCCAGTAAGAACCCTGTGCACATAAACCTCCCCCATCCACACCCACACCTCCCGGGGTCTGTGTCCCCAAGCGGGACCCCACTGGCGTCACCTCTTGCTCTGAGTCATCTGCCGCCCTCACCTGGAGGTTCACCTACGACACACACGGTGATTCTCCAAGTCTGGGCCTCACGTGCACCCACCACTCGGCTCCTCTTACATTTCTTTTTATTTTCTTTTTTTTTTAAGATTTTATTTATTTTTAGAGAGTGGGGAGGAAGGGCAGGAAGAAAGAGAGGTGAAGAAATATCCGTGTGTGGCTGCCACTCACGCCCCCTGCTGGGGACCTGGCCCGCAACCCGGACATGTGCCCTGACTGGGAATCGAACCGGAGACCCTTTGGTTCGCAGGCCAGTGCTCAATCCACTGAGCCACACCAGCCAGGGCTCTGCTTGCACTTCTGAGACTGCAGATGCCCATCCGGACTTGACTACCTTCCCTGCCCCCCCAGTCTGGGTCACCCACTGTTCATTCCCCCCGGTCAGGCAACGGTCCCGAGGTCTCCGCAGTCACATAAAGCAGCAGCTGAGGCGCCTGCTTCCGACCTGCCTTTCCTGAACCCCACACCGGATCCCTCTCCATACCTTGTCCCCCACCAACCGTCTCCTAGATCGGTCTCCACCCTCACTCCCACCCGGTCGCCGCTGCTGGTGGCCCTGCGGGGGGGGCTTTCTGACCACCTTCACCCTCACTGGGCCTTCGTTTGGAACCCAGACCGGCTGCCCAGGCCGCGGGGGCCCACACGGTGCGGAGAAGGCTCCCCTCGCAAAGGCCACTCGGGGTCAAACTATGGCAAACGGTGAGGCCGAGCCGTCCAGGGCTGGGCTCTGATGGACTGACTGCAGGGAGGGGTGGGGGGAGGAGGAGAGAGGGAGAGACCCGCAGGCGGAAGAGGGGAGGCGGCTACAAGGCGCACCAGCTGCACACGGCAGCCAGCAGCAGCCAGCAGCACCAGCAGAGCCAACGGTGGCCAGGGAGACAAGGTGTAACAGGGTGCAGCCAGGAGGGGAGCCCCAAATAGGGATCTGTAATAAGATCCAGAAGAGCCTGGAGATAATTGGCTCCACACCACAGGACACACCTGCCCAGAATCTGGCAGCTGTAGCCAATTGTGAGAGGAGCCGGAAATGGGGCTGCAGAGGAAGACTGGCGCTGGGTTTAAACTGAGACACGGCAGCCATTGGGGGGAAGAACCATGCGCAGCCCTGAAGGGGGAGAACCACACAGCTCTAGCAGAGTGAAGGCTCTCGCGGCCCTGAGGGAGAGAACCACGCGGCCTTGACAGAGTGGGGACTCCCGCAGCCCTGAGAGGGAGAACCACGCGGCTCTGGCAGGGTGGGGACTCCCGTGGCCCGGGGAGAGAGGACCACGTGCCTTTGCCAGAGTGGGGACCCCCGCAGCTTTGGGAGATACGGTACTCTGGACTGGGCAAAGGGGGAAGGAAGGAAGGACTGTGTCTGTTTGTGGGTGCTTTAAGGGACTTTAGGATTTTTGGTGAAGACATTAGGTCCCTACTTTAAGTTTGTATAGCATTAAATAAACGTCTCCTCTCCTTTTCACGAATCTCTGGCATTGAGAGACGTCTTTCCTCTGGCGGCGGACATAACAGACCTGGGGGCTTCTTTCAATAATAGTATATTGTCCCAGGTCCCCCTTGTTTGTGCTGTAGCAGTTTTTGGCGACCCAGATGGGACGATAATTGTCTGTGGCAGACCGACCCCCACAGGTGCGAGTGAGACTTAATTTCTCCGCACTCCTCCTGAGGGCATCGGCCGCCTAGCACACCTGGAAAGGTGAAAAGGAAACGAAACGGGGAGAGAGAGCAGAGACCAGAGATGTAGAAGTGTTTTGGTTGAAAACTTGGTTTCTGAGTGCTTTTTTTTTTTTTTTGAATAATGGAGCGGGAATTTTGGATAATGGATCTGGAAATACCTGGTCTTTACACCATCTGTAACCTTAGCTTACTTTGTTTGAACTTTTGCTTGCTTTGTCGGAACTGTGAGAGTAGTTCTGAGCCAGTCCCTAAGTGGAGCCCATTGGGTAGAATCCTAAGGGATTGGGAGAACTACTGTGCTAAGTCAACATACAAGATTCCCTTGACTAAGCTGTTAATGGTTTATTATTGTAACACGGTGTGGCCTACTTAACATTTTGGGTGATGAGCTGAGATGGCCAGTGAATGGTTCTTTGAGTTGCTGCATCATTGCTAGACTGAAACAGTATTGCAGGAGGTATGAACTATCGGGAGAGTTACACTATCTTAATGCATTTATAATATTGCACAACAGCTTTGTGCCAGAGCCAGAGAAGTGTGTGATGGTCCAGAAAGGAAAAGTGGTCTCAGAACCCCTCCCTGATAGTCGAACACAGGAAGAGAGACAGAAGGAGGAGATGAACCTCATTCATGCTCTGAACCCAGGGAATAGGAGCTCGCAGACAGGGGGAACTCCAGTGGTGCTGCGGCCTCCCCAAGAGGTGGGGGCCGCCACGACTCCCCAGCCCTTGCAGGTGGGAGAAGTCTCCACCACAGATTCACAAGTTGGCTCCTTTAGCTATCCTCACCAGCATATGCGAGGGGACCCCTTGGCTCTCGAAACCAGAGCCGGCTGGCCGGCGCCATCTTTACAGGTGGGCGCAACCTGCATTCTGCCGCCACCTTCACAGGTGGGAGGGGCCTGCGCACCGCCTGCCTGTGGGGCACCCCAGCCCCAATGGGTGGGGGTCGGCTCTGGAGTCCCGGTGCCCCAGCAGGTGGGAGGTGCCTGTGCTTTGCCTCCATCCAGCCCCCTGTGGGTGGGGGGCGTCTCCTTGGGGCACCACCCTCCGCAGGTGGGAGGGGCCTCCGAGAGGGCACCACCTTCACAGCTGGTGGAGGTTTCCACACCTCCAGCCTCACACGGGATGAGATCTACCACTGCTGGGGTACCTGCCCCTGCACAGGCAGTGGGAGCCACCTCAGTGCTGCCTCCTCCCGTAAAGCCAACTGCTCCGCCTCCACCTGCTGAGCAATGGGTCTCACCCTCCAGAACTCGCCAGGGCACCTCCTATAACCGGGGAGCCCCCAAAGGTGTAGCCAGCCAGGACCCTTTGAGGCAATACCCGATAGGCGGAATAAATGGAGGCGGCCAGCCCGCTGGTTACTATTGGGCTCATACTCCGTTCTCCACTTCCGACTTGCTGAACTGGAGGGATGCCAATCCCTCATATAGGAGTGGTCCTCGGAAGATGGCAGATCTTATTGCCTCTATTGTTGCCACTCACCACCCAAACTGGGCAGACCTACAGGCCCTCCTGAACATTTGCTAACAGCAGATGAAAGACATTTGGTTCTAAGTAGGTCTGATCAGGAGACCCAGCGTCTCCATGAGGACACCGAGGGAATTCTTAACCCAGTGGAGGCAATTCCTCGGGTATACCCTAAGTGGGACCCGAATAGCAGAGATGGCTTAACCTCTTTGAGACACTATAGAAGGTGCATATTGGAAGGACTTAGGAAAGGAGTGCCCAAGCAGAGGAGTCTGAACCTGACACAGACTCTCCAGCAGAAGCCAGATGAGGATCCTTCTGACTTTCTAGAGAGGATCTATCAGGCATACAGGAAATACACGGATGTTGATCCAGAGGCACCAGAGAACGTGAGAATGGTAAACATGACTTTTATTGGGCAGAGTGCTCTGGACATCAGGAACAGACTTCAGCGTGCAGACGGAGTACTGGGGACGAGCTCCTCCCAGCGAGTGGGCGTAGCCTGTAAAGTCCACAATGCCCGGGAAGCAGGGAAGGCAAAACGGGCCACAGTGCTTTTGGAGTCAGCCCAGGGAAACCAAAAGAAGTGGGGCCCTGGGGCAGAACAGGGAAACTCATCAGGTGCCCGCCACCCTGCCAGTGGCAGAAGGGGCCCCACGGAGAAGAGAGGCGCACTAGGCCGTAATCAATGTGCCCACTGCAAGGAGGAGGGGCACTGGAGGAATGAGTGCCCGCATCACAAAAGGGGGAAGGAACCAGGGTTAAAAGAGAATGATGGTTAAATCTGGATGCGAAAATTATGTGGAAGGGTTGTGAACGTTTTAAACCTGGAGTAGAGAAAACCTGAACTGCTTGTTTTATGGTTTCATGGAAAAAGAGCAAATTTCTCACACTGGTTTTGTTTCTGATCAGAAACCTGTACCTGAAGACCTAGGAAAGGTCACCTGTAACCGGTTGGGGAGAATGCCTTGGCCACTCAGGACCCAGGAATGGTCATTTGGGGCTGACGAGTGCTTCAGCCAGAGGCAAAGGGGGCATGTCTCTGCCAAGAGACCGGGCCTGAAGGAGCCTGTCTCTGCGAGGCACCGATGGACGCATTGGTGCAAGAGAATGCTTCTAGCTGTGCATTATTCTGGAACTCTGTTTTGGATTTTGCTCTGTATCTGCTCTTAAAGGGAAATTAAGGATTCCAGGGAAGGTTGAAACTTCACACTCTGTAGGAAAGTTTTGAGAAGCCTGGTGGATATCAGAAGGAAAAGGATTTTCCTTCACACTTTGTATTTTCCTCCCTACCTGATCCTTGCAGAATCTGGCATTCCGAAGGAGTGAGCAATAATATAAGGTTCCTTTGCATAAAACCAATAAGACCAGTCGTTAAGAGTGGTTTTGTTCACCAAACCTTTGACTGGAATGTCACACCTGAAGGAGGCATGTATGGGTTCTGGTCGTCACCAGAAAGCCCCGAGGAACTGGGATTGACTTGCGGAGCTAGCGTAAGCCCACGAGAAAAGCCTGGTACTTTGGTTGGTAGTGCGGTTTGTGGCCGTCTTTCCAGGGAAGGAACAAAGGTTGCTTTCCTGAAAGATGGCCAAAAAGGAACCTGTAAGCACAACGGAAGCCTCAAGGATTTGAGTGAAACAACTGGTACAGGTGAAGCCAAATGGCAGATGTGTGGCTCTGCTTCTGTGCCCTGAGGGGCGGACTGAGAAGTCAATCTAAAGGCTGCCTGTGTGAGTTCCAGCAAAGTAGACTCAAGGATCACAAGTGATCCAGGCTGCTCTTGGTGTGTTTATGCAAACGAACAATCACAATTAAAAGTGGGACTCAAAGTAGTCCCTTTAATAACAGCGAGGGTGATCTTAAGGAGAAAAATGATGGTTTGAGGACAATACAATACTCAGTATTGAACATCAGAAATGGTGCAAATGTCTTGAAAATTTGCTTTTCAATTTACAGGCACAAAGGATCTGTCCAATGGCCACTGTTAAATATCATTGTAGCAAGCGCCTTGTAACAAGAGGTCTTCCCAAAAGACGGTCTCCCAGGCACCGAGACTGGCTTGGGAATTTTTGTGTAAATTAACCTGTGTGTTCTTCTGTTTTTGTAGGGCATATGCCTATGACCTCATGACCTGAGTGACTGACGGTCATACAGGCCTCACTTCAGGGGCCCATTTTCATCATCGCCCCCTGAGACTCAACGGTTTGGCTGAACCTAAAGGGCTGGGTTGGTGAAGGGATCGGGCGGTCTGTGGGCTTCACTTTAGAACTGATTTTCCCGTTTTCTGTCTTGATGGCTTGGACAGAAAGGGCCCCAGATATCTGAAAGGAGGGAAATCAATCCTAACATATTCCCCTCGGCCCGAGTGAAGTATAGTGGGCCACAGGAGTTTCGGATAGGTGTAGTGTGCCTTGTACACCTTCCTCCTGATAAGCCATTCCTTACCTAAGCCCTTGCCTTTGTCATTTAGTGGTTATGATTTAATTGTGCCTTCCAACTCTTTCCAAATCTGTCACCTCCAGAATATGACCAGGACGCCAACGGTCCAGTAATGCCAGCCTTTGGGCACTGAGCCTGAGACTTCCTGGTGACAGCCCACTGACCAGGATTCTGTAAGGTCCTTCCCCTTACAGGAAGGACTCCCTCCCTGCTGCACCCCCCCTTTCAGGGCTCCTCTGACCCATGGGTGGGTAGAACAACGTCCATTTCCAGCCGGAAACAGTTACAAGAAGATGAGACCTTTGTCCATTGTCCTTTATAAGATTATAAAGTGGGTGTAAATCTGAAAGGAGAGATTGTAACAGGGTGCAGCCAAGAGGGGAGCCTCAAATAGGGATCTGTAATAAGATCCAGAAGAGCCTGTAGATAATTGGAGATAATTGGCTCCACACCACAGGGCCACACCTGCCCAGAATCTGGCAGCTGTAGCCAATTGTGAGAGTGTAACAGGGTGCAGCCAGGAGGGGAGCCTCAAATAGGGATCTGTAATAAGATCCAGAAGAGCCTGGAGATAACTGGCTCCACACCACAGGACACACCTGCCCAGAATCTGGCAGCTGTAGCCAATTGTGAGAGGAGCTGGAAATGGGGCTTCAGAGGAAGATTGGCGCTGGGATTTAAACTGAGACACGGCAGCCATTTGGGGGGGAGAACCATGCGCAGCCCTGCAGGAGAGAACCACACAGCTTTAGCAGAGTGAAGGCTCTCGCGGCCCTGAGGGAGAGAACCACGCGGCCTTGACAGAGTGGGGACTCCCGCAGCCCTGAGAGGGAGAACTACACGGCTCTGGCAGGGTGGGGATTCCCGGGGTCCGGGGAGAGAGGACCACATGCCTTTGCCAGAGTGGGGACCCCCGCAGCTTTAGGAGATATGGTACTCTGGACTGGGCAAAGGGGGAAGGAAAGAAGGACTGTGTCTGTTTGTGGGTGCTTTAAGGGACTTTAGGATTTTTGGTGAAGACATTAGGTCCCTACTTTAAGTTTGTATAGCATTAAATAAACGTTTCCTTTCCTTTTCATGAATCTCTGGCATTGAGAGATGTCTTTCCTCTGGCAGCGGACATAACGGACCTGGGGGCTTCTTTCAGTAATAGTGTATCATCCCAGACCCCCCTTGTTTGTTCTGTAACAAAGGGACCCTGCTGCAGAGACCAGAGGAGGTGGCGGACAGCCCAGGCCACCGCAGGGCTGCAGGGACCAAGTGCCGAGGCAGCTGGAAGACACCCCCCATCCCCCAGGACTCCTAGAAGCCACCCCCAAGAGCTGCCGGCAATGGCAGCTACATCTGCGCATGTTCACTCAAAAAGGACTATTTATTTTTACATAACTTCACACTAGGCTTTGAGACTGCAATTTTTGCTTCTCAGCAGATGGCGTTCCTGAGAAAGATTAAATTAAATAATGATTCCCCTCACCAAAAAAAAAAAAGAGGAGGAAGTGGAGGGTGGGTGACATGCAGAGGGGGGGAAGAGGGAAGGGGTAGGGTGGGGAGGGGCAGGGAGGGCGGTCGCTGAGCCCGCCTGGGCTGCACTGGGTCCCCTGGCGCCCCCACTACACGTCCTGGAAGCCACGCTCCCTCGGCCTCAGCCCCGCAGGCCACTGTGCTGCCCGCGTCCCCCGCGCTGGACGCTCAAGCCACACTGGCCTCCCCCCGCGCCGTGCCCTTTCCACCGCAGGGTGCTGCGGTCCCAGGCATCCTCTTCCTTCCGTCCCAGTGTGGTTCCCGCCCGCCCGCCCTGGGCTCTCGGCTTCTGTGTCCCTGGACTTCCCTGGCCTCGCCCCAGCCCGGGCCAGAGGCCCCTGCCTACGGCCGCCTGGCTGTCGCCCCGTCGCTGAGCACGGTGGTGTCCATCTGTCCGGTGACGCCGCCTCCCCCGGCATAAGTTCCCCACCAGGAGGACGACTCCAATGTCGAGCACACCTCCGGCACGGCAGCCACGGTGACCGAGCAAAGGGACTGCTCGTGAAAGGGACACATCGATGAACAACGCCATCTGCTCAGAAATGAAAAGGGTGCTCTGTGAGACACATGGCCCCCGGTCGGGGACGGTCACCAGAGGGGCCCTGGCGGCCGCCACATGCGCCGCCTTGGCCTCACCCGTCCAGGGGGAGACCGTGTTCCTCGGAGGACCAGTCCGAGAGCGGGGAGGGCGGCCGGCCGTGTGCTCTCCGACCGACCCGGAGCCCGAGGCCTCCGCAGGCTGGTGGCCCGGGAGGAGGGACAGGAAGGTCTCAGGGGCCCCGAGCCCGCTGAGTCAGGGACAAAGGCGCGTCTCTGCAGGCCCGGGGGCAACTGCAGCCGCACCCCCTCCCCCAGAAGCTGCGTTCACCCGGCTGCTCCCCTCGTGACCACAGGCTGTTTCCAGAACACGTGGACCCCCGCCCGCTGCCCCTACCACACCTGCACAGAGTAGGCGCCCAATGTGAACCCAGGGAATGAAAGTGAGTAGAGTGGCCTTCATCACTGGGGGTGCGCCGGCGGGGTGCGGGGGGTGCGGTTTGTTTCCCATCAGCTACTGCTGCTGCTGCTGCTCAAGGTGGGGTGCATGCGTGTGTATCCGTGTGCATGCGTGCGCACCGGCATCATGTGAGTGCAGTGCGTGTGCATGACTGGGGTGGGGTACGGCACTGAGAAACCGCCCTGCACCCAACCTCAAAAACACGGTAAGTCCGCAGTCAGCAGGAACGTGGGTGCGGAGAAGACCCTCCCACCGACGCAGCCCGCCCCTCAAAGCCCCTGCCCCGCCCCGCCTGCACCTGAATGGCCCGGGCCTGTTCTCCTTGGGGCCTGAAAAACGTCGTCTCTGACAGCCCCTTGTGAAGATGGGGTGCCTCTGGAGGGGAACTGGGCTAAACTTCCATTACTCTGCACTTTAGGGAGGACTGTGTTGGATGATTGAAACGATTCTGGAACACATGACCCCAGACTGTGAGCGGGGAAAGGATGGGCAGCGAGCAGCAGGCCCAGAGGCCACCAGAGGTGAGCTGGGTCGCCTCTAGACACACCAGGGGCACCCTTTGGCGTGGGAGGTCCGGGAGAGAACCACTCCCGGCGAGTGGGGAGCTCGGGACAGCCTGTGGTGAGGCAGGCGTGCGAGGCTCACTGAGGTTTCCCCTGGGGGCCGGGGGGCGTCAGGGCTGGCACAGCCCGGCCACTTCCTGGTTGCACGGACAGGAAGCAGCAGAGACTCGGCCACAAAGTACCGGTGGGATGGAGCCCTCGACCCCGCTGCTCCAGAGAGCTCAGGACCCCGGCAGGACCCCCACGGAGTCAGCAGGGTGCAGGGCCAAGGGCTGGGGGGGGCCGGGCAGGTGGGTATAGAGACAGAAATGAAGGGTGGAGAGCAGGGAACAAAGGAAGAGAGAGGGGGGAACAGGCTAAGCATCTGGAAAATTACCGCAGTCTCATGGCTTCTGCTGTTTCAAAGCCGGGCGTGAGTCATCTGCTGGTTGCCTAGGCAACAGCTATTTTCCTCCCACAGCTGATCAATTTCATCTGCACAAATGTCCCGTGAAACCGTGAGCTGTGAAGAGAATGCACCCAGCCGCGAAACACCCTGCCCAACGGGGTCTGCATTTGCAGAGCTCCGCACCAGACCTCGGGTGCGCCAGCCTCCGGCCTGCACGGACCCCCAGACCCTCCCCGACAATCTCACGCACACGGACAACAGACAGACCTGCACACAGACAGCACACAGACACGCAGACACACGGCGATGGGCTGAGACGGGCACGGGCAGGAGGACAGCGTGGCCTCTGCCTCCTGCTCCTCGTCAGCCGGGGGGTGGTAACCGCCAGCCCCAGTGTCCCCCCTTACACACGGGTGTGCGGTCACTTCTCCACCCCGAATCCTCCCTCGGGCATCACCGTCCCCTCCCCCAGCGCTGGTCACACTACACGCCACGTGCCAACTGTGGGACTTCGTCTCCCCTCCGGAGCACCGGCTCCCCGAGGGCCGGGATTCTGTCCGCCCGGCCCGCCCTCATCGCCCTGCACGCGGCGTGAGTGCCCAGGGCGGTCTGTTGAACGAACAAACAAACGGACCAACCAACCAACAGCAGCAGCCAGGTTCTTGGACCGCCTCACAGCCAAGGCCGCCCTAAAAAAATACCCCACCGGCGTGACCAGAGGCCCTTTGCCAGAGAGATGAATCCCTCGAGACTCCCGGCCAGATGCCGCCGACCGGAGGACCAGTGAGGACACTGGCGCGGTGGAACCCCGACTGGGTGGAAACGAAGTCCACCCAGAAGAACCACCAGCAGCTGTCGCCATGGCTGTCACTGAGTTCAGAGGTTAGCTGTGCGTGAGAGCGTGCGTCTGCAGGCAGGCGGCCCTACCATGAGGGAAGGGCGGGGCGGGGGGGAGGGGTACTACGGCTACACCTCGGCTCCCCCCTGCCCTTTCCTGCCTTCGGGACACCCGCCAGCCCACGCCACCACCGCCTCTGCCTCGCCGCGCCCGCCACTCTCTCCCAGGCACAGCGCTCTCAGGTGGGCGCTGGGTGCTTTCAGCCCAGCTCCTGACCCTCTCTGAGCCCCCGTGTGCCGGGCACCCGCCGGGACTGTGTCGGAGCAGCTCAACGAGGCCACGGACGGAAGGTGCCCGCCACAGGGCCCGGCGCTGCACCGTCCTCCGGAAACAGCGGCTGTCACCAAGGCTGTCACCGAGCTCTGTGTGGCCGTCACCCCTCCCTGTGACGACGCCACTTTTCACTGGGTGTCTGCAATCCGAGGGGAGGCCGAGAGCCTGGAAGTCCAAACCACGCGGTTCCCAGGGGTGGGACCTCGGGCGAAGAGAAAAGGAGAGGGCGGGGCCCTCCGCAGCACCCTCAGTCTCTCCCGGGAGGGGCACCCGCCCGGGGCTCACGGAGCCCCCTGCCCGATGCCACGGCATCCCCCCTGCTCTGTGCTGAGGCCGAGGCGCTGGGGCTCAGGAGCCCGGGCTGCCCTCAGGCGCCTCAGATCACAGCCCACCAGAGCCAAGGGTGCCTGCCGTCCACTGGGAAGGGCCCCTCCGGCTGGCTCTGCCCGGCCCCCGAGGGCCCAAGGTCAAGCACCCAGGACCCCATCTGAGTGTTCTAATGAGGCCAGCAGAGCAGACAGCTGCGATGAGTCAGCACAAAACTGCTTTCCCCTCCTGCAGGCCGCCATGACTCAGCGTCCCAGCCCGCCTCCTAGCCAACCCCTCCCCACTGCTCGCCTGCACTCCAGCCGCTGCCGCTGCCTCGGCCAGGGCTGGGCTCCTCTCCCCCGACCAGGGCGAACTACAGACAACGACCACCTACTAAGTGCTTGTTCCGTGCCAGGCAACATGCACTGAAGTCTCTGCATGTCATTTCTCGTCAACTCTCAGAATAACCCTATGAGACAGAAACCATTTCCCCACGGCACAGACACGGAAAAGGGAGGCTGCTCGGAGAAATGACCTTGGCCGCACGCTGGCCCTCCTCCCCCACCGGCGGCCTCCTTGCCGCTGCCCCCTCCCCAGGCCTGGGGCTCTCCTCAGCTCGCCGGGGTCCCTGCCCCCAGCTCAGCTCCTAAAACACGCACCTGCCCGTGTCACTCACCGGCTGGAATTCCAACCGAGACTCCCCTTTACCCCAGATCAAGCCGAGGCCCCTGCACTGGCATGTGCACCGTCGAGACCTTTTCTGACCTCACCCCGCCCCTCCCACACGTCTGGCTCCTTGAAGTCGCCCCCCAGTCCTCAAGCTCTGTGTTCACCCCCCTGTGGCCCCCACCCATATGGGTCCTCGGTCCTCGGGGGGAGCGGTTCTCCCTGCTTAAAGACTCAGCTTGAAGGTCACGTCCCCGGTGCAACTCTGTCCGCCTCTCTGGGGCCCCCAGCCCCGCCCTCTCATTTCAGCAACCTGCCCCCCCCAGGGAGTCGTAACCGCGTGCTGGGGGGCAGCCGCCCTGACCAGGCCGGAGCTGTGCCCGGCAGTGACCGGCGTTTTCACATTTAGTTCCGGTCCCTTCCACGGGGAGCGTTATTGAACTTCATTGCACAGATGGAGGAATCATTTATTTACGCATGCAGGCAGTTACCTAGTTGTCAGCTGTGGGCCAGGCGCCTCGCTGGGGCTCCTGGGAGACAGAGATGGAGGAAAGAACCCCCAGGGGAGCGCGCCCAGCTTTGGTGCGGTGCTTACGGTGCTTCTGTCACCGAGGGCCTTTACGGCTCTCTCCGTGACTCCCTCCCCAGAAGACAAACTGAACTGCAGACCCCGCAGCGTGCCCCAAGTCCACCCTGTTTAACCAGACCCAGGAGAGACTACACTCAGATAACCGCTGCCAGGGAGCCATACGCTGCGGAGTGCGATGCCTGAGAACCCAGCGGAGGAAGGCCAGCATCATGAAGACACACACAGGTGACCATGGAAACACTGTCCCACTCCTTCAGTTTCCCTCTTGGAAACTTTCCACACAGTATTCCAGAGCCATCCAGTTGAAAGGGGTGCTTGTTGCAATACCCACCCGGCTGGAATCTGGCCTTGACAGTGTTGTGTACCCTCATGAAGTGTGAAAAGGTATTTTCTGATTTTGAAAAAAACTAAGGGGCGGGGACTAGCTCAGGGATGAACCAGCTGAACAGCTGAGCCATCGCCCCCCAGACTCGCTGCACGGCCTTCCTGCCTCTCGGGGCCTCGGCCTCCCCCCGGCAAAGGAAGGGCCGGGCCGCCAGGCTCTCCGAGGACTCTGCCGACTGAAACTGCCTGGGTCTATCCCGCTGCTGACCACGACCCGGCTCCAGCCACGGCACTGCTCCGCGGCAAACGTCGTCAGTGGCTTCCCTCGCCCTTGGAATCAAGCACCCACGTGACGCCGGCCCGCAGGAGGGGTGCTCTCGCCTCCGCCTGCTCCCACCTCCTGGCCCTCTTCTCCCTCGGTGGGGACCCTCCCCTTTCCCAGTGACACGCTCCCCGCTCCTCCTCCCCGGGCTCAGCTCCTGCCCGAGGAGCCCCCGCTCTTCCCAAGAACCAACCCAAACCCCGGCTCCTGCACCCGACTTTCTCAGCCCAGCACCCCACACACACACACACAGGGGCCGGGCGCCCCCCGGACCCCCAGTGACAGTCTGCACACACGGCGTCCTAGTGCGCGGTTGACCGTCCCGGACCCTGGCTTCACGGACTCCACCGACCTCCCAGCATTTTCTCCTCATCAGGACTGCGGACCCCGCCTCTCCCTCCCCCCACATTCTCCGCTCCCCGCCTCGCGCTCTGTCAGCCAAGGGACAGCCCTGAGTGAGCGCCTGCTGAGTAAGCAGCTCGCTGGCTGGGCCACCCGCCTTCCGCGTGTGCACGGGGCGCTCAGAGAGCGGCGCTGGGCGTGGGGGGCAACACTCGGGAGCTCTGGGAGGTCAACCACGAGGACGGATTTCAGAGCCAGCGCCTCCACGTCTGCTGAGTCTCACCGGTGACCAGCCGGTCACCCCCATGGCCCCCCCAACCCCGTGCACCTGGGCTCCTTCCATGGAAGCTCTGCACCTTCTTGTCTCGCCTCGCCTGCCTCCCCACCTCGCCCCCTACACCCCCAGCCCCTCCACGGAAGTGGCCGAGAAAATAACAGCTGGAAGGAAACGCAGGAGAGAACCCCATGGAACCGGCCCACCCCCCTCAGGCTCCTGCCCACGTGAGGCCGGCACTGGCTTCGCCTTCCACGACTCGCTTTCACCTGAACGGAGCCTCACGGCTGCCTGGTTTCTCTCCTTCTTCCTCCCCCACCCTTCCTTCCTGTGCGAGAACGTCGGGAAGGGCCTGTGCCCACCCGAGGGCATCGGTCCTGAAGTCCCGTCCCCTGAGGGCGGCCTTGGCCGTCCTCCCTGCGTGCTCCCAGGAGAGGAGGACCTGGGACTCCCCCCGCCCTTCCCCTGCACAGCCTTCCGGCCCGTGTGACGCCCCCTCAGACCCCTCAGACCCTCCGCCCAGCCTGTCCACGGCCCTCCTCGCGTCTCCCCGTCCGAGGAGGCCTGACATTCCCGAGGCCCCCCTACCCCGATGCCGCCAGGGCTACGCCCCTTCCCTGACTGCCCCCCGCCCCAGCTTCTATGGACAGAATGGCAAAGGACGGTGCCGCAGGCAGACAAAGGATGGCAGGAGCCTGGAAGGGGGGCCGTGAAGGGCCGTGATGGGGGACAGGCAGACAGCCGAACCCCAAAGGCCAGAGTGGTTATCGGTCGGTGGCGATAGCAGGGTCCATTTCGAAGCCTGTCTCCCGCTCCGGGGTGTCATTTCCAGCTGGGGGTTCTCGGTGCCACAGTCAGGTCAGGCCAGGTGGTGGAACACAGGCCGAGAGCGGCACCTCCTCCCCCCGCGAACACGAGATGGTGCCGGATGCAGCCGTCTCAGGAGCGCGGCCGGCCTCGTGGTTCGGGGCAGAGCCCCGCCTGCAGGGCCCCGGGCTCCAGGGCGCCCGGGCCACTTTTCAGGAACTCGCGAGGCTCGCCGCCCCCCCGCAGAGTCATCTTCATGTAAGGCGGCGGGGCTCCAAAACCACCTGCGAAAACGCACCGCCGCCCAAACGGAGCGGAAGCAGTGCACACTTGCAGACAGAAACGGCGTTCGGTGCAGGGCCCGGGAGGGTGACACGTGAGTCAAAAGCAGAAAACGACTCCCCCCCTAATGAGTAACACTGGACCAAGCGTTCCACGAGGACACGGCCGTGTCTTCTCTCGTCACTGCCTGCCCTCTGGGTCTCAGCTCACGGCCCACCGGCAAACTCCGGCACTGGAAAGGGCAGCGTGGAAGGAGAGGCTGCCAGCCAGGGCCGCGCCCAGCCTCCCGGCAGGACCCCGGCCACCGGGGGAGGGCGGCCCCCCTTCACCTGGGGCTCGCTAGGAGCACCTGCGTGGAGCAGCGGGGACAGGGACATTTGCCCCCCTGCGCAGCTTTCCGGGAACCAGCCCACCTCCTCCTTGGGAGAATGTCCTCTTCTGTGAGTCTCCACAGGGGACGGTCCACCCCAGTCGCCCAGCAGAAGCCGGCTGTCCGGGTCCCCCAGGAATGTGACTGCCACCTGCACGTCAGGCCTGCCTCTCCAGCGGCCCAGGGAGCTGCGAGCCCCCGCGTCTGTTCCCGTCACACACACAGAAATGGTCCTCGCCGGCCAGTGCGTCGTGGAGATCCACTTTGCTCACGGAGGCTGAGTTCCGGGCAGTGACACCAGTGACAGCAGGGAACAGTCACCGAGTGCGCAGGCAGGCAGGCTTCTCGCTCATTTACGGCCACACCCGAGTCCCCGACCCCGTGCGACGTGGGTACGATTACCACCCCCCATTTTACAGACCAGCGGGCGGTGCTCAGAGAGCCCAACGAGCGTGCCCCAACTTACAGGGCAGGAAGGAAGCGGGGCCAGGACTTGAACCTGGGGTGTCGGCACCCCAAGCCACACTGCCTCTCAAAGACTCCCTGGACGCAAGCGCACACGGCTGTTCGTGCTGACTGTGCTGTGCGGGAAACGCCGTCGGGAACAGGGCACAGAGGGCGGGGGGCAGCGGGCTGACACTTCTGTCAGACGCTGGACGCTCAGGGAGGCTGGGAGGGGCAGGTGCCGGGACGACTCCGGCCTTCGATCCCCAGACCGGGTCGTTTCCACTTCTAGAAAAATCTCTGACCTGAAAGTGACCCCCACATCCCCCTTACTCTCCCTGCTCTCCCACAAAACTCCCCCATTCCGTGAGTCCTGTTGGCGGAGCCCTGCTCCCACCGCACTGGTGACCCCCTGTCGCCTGAGATGGCAGGTCCGCAGGGGGATGTCCCCCTCGTCACCCAGACCCTGCACGTGCGCCCTGGACCTTGCTGTCCCCCCAGCTGCTGTCTCTGATCGCCCCCAGGCCTTTCCCAGGCACAGCACCCGAGCTATATTGGGACAACCGATTTTTTTTAATCTGTGACGTTTTAACTTCATGATGTTCGTTTCAGCCTGTTATCCCAGAACTAAATTACTAAAATACTAAATTTACTTTTAAATCTCTGCCTGCCATCGTGGCCACTCGGTTCCTCTGAGCTTTGTCCCACCTGCTGGATGGTAAAATGCTTCCTTCAGTCGAGCTGGGAGGAACGTTCTTCACCAGGACAAAGCCAAGGTCAAGGAGAGAGAGACCGTCCCACAGACGGAGAAAGGGTCCTGTTTGCTCCAGCGGGACTGGGTACGTGTGCCAACAGTGTCCAGACGAATGCTCTACACTCTCCACCGGATGGCACGGAACGCACTTCCTAGCCACTGGGCCGAGACAGCAACGCCCTGTGCCCACAGCGCCCCCTGGCTGTGCCCGATAACTGCCCTTCTCCAAAAAGCAGAATGATGCCCATTTCTCACACTCTCTTCCCGTAGGAAGTGACTACGGCATCCATTTCAAAACACTCAGAAGCCCTAAGAAACGGGGTCCCTGTCCGCAGCTGCCTGTGACTCTGGCCTTTTCTGCAAAGGCTGTGAAGTCACCGCTGCGCATTTCCCCAGCGGAGCCCCACGCAACCTGGCCCTCCACGTGTCTCCACGCTCCCCTCTGGGGAAAAGGAAACCGGCACCAGATCCTATTGAACCACATTGGGGAAGAAATAACTGTGAATAAATACAATAAGAAAACCGCACGGGAAGATTAATTTTTTAACCTGGAATCAACTTCTCTATGGAGTAAGGATTTCTGGGTCCAAACAAGATTTCAAAACCTTTTCTAGTACGGTCAGCAGTTTTTGGAAGCCTGCCCCGCCCCAGACCTTTCCCGGACCACGCTTTCCTGTAGGTCTCAGGTGTAGCATTCTTCCTCTCCCTTGAGCAGCGCCCCCTGCAGGCAGCGCGGTGAGTGGGCGGGCTGTGAAGAGGGCGCACACCAGGTGCCAGGCCTGGCCTCTCCCTGACCTGGCCCCTCCCTGACCTGGCCCGGGGGTCTCGAGTCAATCCCCAGCTGCACGCCCTGCACCAGCGCACCCCGCCCTCCCTTCGCGTGGTCTGTCTTCCAGGAACTCGTCGGAGGTGTTAAAGCAAAGAAATGATATGAATCTTAACCGATGACTGAAAAATTTCCCCCCAAACTAGAGGGGGCGGGGAAGATACCTCCGGCATGGAAGGAGTAAAAGACAGTGCAGTTCCCTGATTAAGACCCCACCCCGGTCCCCCGCTCTGATAATTATCATGTAAGCACAGCCTGAGAGCTGGTGACCAACCCTGGTTTCTCCCAAGCCACCTGAGAGTTTTGTGGGAAAGGAAATGATGCCTTTGGGGAAGAATAAACAATAAAAAAATGATAACACGACGCTGGTGGGCGTGTGGCAGAATGAACACACTCCTTTGTTTCCTGACACCGCAGACCAGTACACTCATTCTGGATGGTTACTGCACTGCCAGGGTCAGTAAGAAACGCAATTTTGGGTCCGACCATGCACTCCTTGGAAGTGACCCTGAAGAAACAAGGAGCAGAAAAAAGAGGGGGCGGAGAAAGCCATTCACCGCAGCAGGAAGGCCAGGGCCGTGCGCCCCTGTCCCAGGCACCTGTCGCGCGTTCAGAACAGCTACCGAAAGCTAAGTAAGCCCACCAGCCTGGTAACGGCTTAACACATTCTGGTACATGCACAAGATGAAATTTCACACAGAAATTAAAATTATAACACTCTCTAAAAAGATGGGGAACATTGCCCGGTATGAAATTCAATAAATATACTCCATTTCACGATATTCAAATTGCCTGCAGCAGCCCCGTGCACAGAGGTGAGGAAACTAAATACGGAAATGAAACGTGGCGCTCAGGGAGAGGCCTGAACGCGGTGTTTGTAACTCCAGCCCATTCTCTGGGACCCTGCTGCACTTTGCCTCCTCAGAAGGAAAATGCTCTGCCCACCGAGGCCAGGAGGTGTCAAGACCTGTGGGGCCGGGTGTAAAGGAGCAGGTTAAAAGCCACCTCGGTGCCTCTGCGAGGGCTAACCGGCCCGCGGAGGGTGGGGGCTGCCCGCGAGGGGGACGCGTAAGCATCACGGAGAACTGCCGGGGCTACATTCCTCCTTCTCAAAGCTTAGGGCTGCGGGAGCTGGCCTGCGCGTAAGAATGGGTGCTGAGCAGCTGCTTTGCCCCCTGGCTTATCATTCTGTCTTGGAAAATGCATTCACGCCCTTTTCCTAACGCTGCCACCTGCCTTCCTGGGTTCGTTTCACAAATGCTTAGCAGGACACCTCTCCCTTCCAGGTCACAGGAAGGCGCGTCCCTGCCCCACACCTCGCCGAGCCAGAGCTAGGGGCTGGGCGGGGAGCCTGCCATCACGTGTCTCTTGGGAGTACGGAGCTGCACCAACTAATCTATGGAGGCCCTGAGATGCTGCCTTCTTCTTTTCCCCAAAATACAAGTAAAAAAAAATTTTTTTTAAACAGGCAACAACCAGGCTTAAGTTAAACGTGGAGGGTGGCAGCTCCAGGGGGACAGGGGTGGGCAGGAGATAAATACAGACCTCGCAGCTCGGGAAGAGTGTGAAGGGGGAAGGGACTTCTTCCCAGCTCGGCCCAGCGCTGCTGCGGGGACCAGTAAGGAGGTGACTGCATGGCCGTGAGCCGCGAGTAGAAGAGGAAGCCCCTTCTCCTGCCCAAGCGCTGAGGTGCTCCGGCTGAAGGCAGCAGCAATTCACCCAAAAACACCTCAGGGCCAGGCAACTGTATCAAATCCTAGCAACTCCTCTGATACCGGCGGGAGACTGGGCCTACCCGTTCCGGTTTCAGCCCCGCTGCCTGCAAAGTGCCGGGCACGTGACAGGCGCCATCTCCCTGTAACCTCGCAACAGCCCTGCACATTAAGGATCATTATCCACCCGCCTCTGCAGACGAGGAGGGAAGGCTGGCAAGCTTTTAAAATCCCACCCGGTGCTCGTCCCAGCCACAGAGGGCCGGAGGCTCAAACCCCGTGTTCCCAGCTCCTGCTATAGAGTGCGCCTTTTGCAACAGGAACCCCCGCCCTTCACAACAAGATCCAGCAGCAGGAACAACAGGCGGAGGAAGACTTGGGTCCTCAGAGGCACCCAGCCAGTTGCTCGGAGTCCCGGAAATAAAAACCACGCCCCCCGCTTGTGCTCAAATCGAATTTCCCCGACTTCCCGGTCACTTTCACTGTGTCCTCTGATGGTGGACACGCTTTCCATAAATCAGCTTCCCCTTCCTCTACAACGAGCACGCTACGTTTGGTATTCGGGGGGGGGGGGGATTACTAAAACTACGTTTCAAAGTCAGGGAGCAGGGGAGACAGGGAAAATATGAGGGCAGTTAACCAACACACAGCCCAATCCTGAACCTGGTTTCCATCTTTCTTAACAGAGCTCGCCGCCTCGCATCCACGAGCGCCATGCATGTGTCGTCCCCAGGACGTCAGCGTGTTAACCTCGAACGGTTTACACCAGCCAGCCCCGGCTCGGACTCCGGCGCCCAAGCACCTGGAGGTAGGCAGACGCCTGTTCACCCGAGATCCGCTCCCCGGCCAGGGCTTCCTGCGGCCCCCACCGGGTTCCAGAGCGCAGGCTCCCATCCACTGGGCGGTATGTGCGGCCAGTGTGCCCCCCACCACCACCTGGCTTTGGGGTGGGCCCACCATAAACCACCTGCAAGGCCTGCAGAGAGGGGGGCGCCCACTGCCCACCCCCATGGCTCTGAGGCAGCAGCTGCAAACTGGCCACAGCCGGACCCCTTCCGGAACTGATGCTTCTCCAGAACCAAGGTGTCTATTAAGTGAGGGTTCACCTGCAGGCCCCCCAGACCCCTGTGGGCCAACCCTCCGGGAAGTAAGCACCCCTGAAGAGGTGAGGTTGCAATTTGGAGATGCCAGTGTCCACCCATGAGCCCGTGCCAAAGGCCGGGCATCTGCAGACCTTGACCAGCTGCACCCGGACCCGCAGCGACCCCAACTGGGCAGCACGCGCAAGCGCAGTACTCACCCTGCCCGCGGGCCTGTGGAGCTGGCCTGGCAGGATCCTCGTCCCCAAACTGCCTCAGTCCCCGCGACGGAGGCAGCCCACGCCTGCATGTGGCTCCGAGGCGGCAGCTGCAAACGGGAACAGTGGGCTCCCATGACGACGTGAGGCCTGAGAGGGGCTCCCAGCTGCCTAGGACACCCCACCGGGGTCCCTGTCCGGGCCGGCAAGGCGATGCGTTCTCTCCCCCCGGCGCCTCTGTGAGCACATGGGGTAGGTCCGGGCTGGGCACTGGTTGCTGCCTGGTCCCCTGAGAGCCACTGCTGTGACCCCCGCTGCTGTGACCACATTTCTCTCGCGCGGTGGACCCCAGCCTCCTGGCTGCCGCCCGCCAACGCGCCTGCGCACTGCGCCGCGTGCGCACGCGCCCTGTGCGTGCCACGGGCCTCCGGGTACTACAGCCCCGGCGCACGCGGAAGCCCTGCCAGGCCACGCGGAGGAGGAAGCCCCACCCCCTAAGGTCTCGCCCTCTGGGGCCGTGAATGGACCACCACGGGCCGCCACGTGGCCTTGATAGGCGATGGGACCGGGGTTTCTCTGGCAACCAGGCCCCAGGTGCCTCCTATCGAAGCTGCTCAGACCAGCCCACGTGGTACCCCCGCGGCGGCCCTGCCTTCAGTGGCCGCACGTACCTTCGGGTAGGTTAGGGCTTGGACTTCAGCGGAGCCCTTGTGCCCCCAAGAGCCCGAAACCATGACCTACACTCCCACGACCCTTAGCGGGTCCAGTCTCGGCCGCCCTAAACTGCACGGAACCCACCGGCGGGCCTTGGGCAGCTGGAGGCCCCGGGCCTGGGGAGCTGGGCCCGGGCGACCACCCGCACAGCGTCCAGCGTGCAGGGGCTCAGCTCCGCGCCCTCCTCTGGCCAACAGAACCTGGGACACCGCTCGGCAATTCTCGAAACACGGGGGAAGTGCCAACCATGAGCGAAGCTACACAAATTGACCAGGAAGTCCTTCCCGTGGAAGCAGAGAAGTTAATTTTGCTGAGGAAATATGTGCAAATAGAGCTGCAGGATTTGAGCAGAGGCGTCGTTTGTTCGTCAAGGAGGGTGTTCTGGAAAAGGGGGGGACCTCGGGCAACAGATATACAAATATCAGAAAGATGAGCCTAAAATGCCCTCGTGTGGGTTAAGGGGTCCACTGACCCAGGACGGCGAGTAGATGAATCTCACGCCATCGCCCAGGCTCCTAAGAGAAGACACGGGGCACGTGTGCCTCGTCCCCATTTCACGGAAGTCACAGCCACACAGACGGCAGAGTCGGGATTTCTTACTCCCTGTAAACTTACGGCTCTCGACTGCCCTTGAAATTCAGGGCTGCGGAGATGCCCGTGAGTGAGAAAGAAAAACAAGAGGTGTCTGACAGGACTCCCCCCACCCCACCCCAGATTCTGGCCTCCTCTCGGTGGCCTTCATCAACTCCTGGTCCTCCTTGCCGTCTCCAGAGCCACATACGCAGCTTTGGAGCAAGCTGAAAACTGACCTCCAGCAAGGTGATTGCTTTTGCAAGTGTAACAGCCTTTGCTGTAACAGCAAGTGTAACAGCTGAAACAGGCTGGCTTCTTAAAGGGCTCGGACAGCGCTCTCACGCGTTGACGAGCAGAGTATGCCAGCAGGAGTAGGGAGCGGGGCGGTGGGGAGGGCTCACTGAGACCCGGGTGGTCCTGGGGAGACCTGGCTGGGGTGTGCTGGACCCCAGCCAAGTGCTGTTGTTTTCACGGCCTCCCCTGTGTCCCACGGGTCCTTTCCCTGCCCCTGCGATGCAGCGTGCACACCTCCGACATCGAACCATCAGCTTGGAAGCATCAGGACCAAATGGCACTGCGTCCTCAGAGGTGTTTCATAAACCGTGGCTCGCCTGGGGTGGGGGTTGCGTGTGTGTTTTGTTTGCCTGTTCTATCCAGGAGGCAGCCTCCGTCCTGGTGACGTCTCAGTTATCGCCATGGCTGTCGCAAGAGCCGCCAGGCCTGCAGGGCTGTAGCTCTTTCTGCAAAAGAAAAATCTGCAGAATCACTTCTTTTTTTAAGTTCTGCGTCAGAAGATGTTCTGCCAGGATGCAGTGGGCAGGTGGGTGAACCGGCGCTTTGCTGCCACCTAGCGTCGGCCTGCGGGATTGATGCGGCCGAGAGGCCCACTTTCCCAGTGGGTGGTCCATAGAGACAGACTAGCAGGCTCGGAGCTGGGGACAGACCCCGGGTCACACGGTGGGCTCTGAACCTTCAGCCGCTAGGCCGGGCACACACATCCACAGGCCGGCGCCTGCCCTCACTCCCTCCCACCTCCAGGCCTTTCCAGTGTGATTTTCTCCAGGCTCTCCAATGCCCCCTTTCCCCCCAGAGCTCTGAGCGCTGATGCCACGACTTTTGAGAGAGGAACAGGGATTTCAAATCCACGCACTGAACCCCCCAGGGGATGCAAACCATCCAGGTGTGGCCTGCACGACTTTCCACAAGGCAGGGCTGGGACACCCTGCGAAGCACATGCTCTGGAAGAACGCTGAAGCGCGTTTATCTAAAACCAGGTCCCGCAGTGGTGGTTTTGCAGCCCGGGGCCAGTTCAAAGCCCCGGCAGCAGCTGGTGTGCATGCTGTGCATGCGCCCCAGACTGGGAGCACGCCCAGGAGACTCCTTCAAACCTTCAGCAACGAGGCCGCGGACTTGTTGGTCGGAAGGGGTCAGGGGCTGGAACGTTGAATTGGATTTTCTAGTTCACAGAGACGTCGTGGAGGAACTTGTCTCTCTTATCCAGGGACGTGGTTTGTGGTCACTACAAGGGAACGGGGGGAAGGCAGGCGAGAGAGCACGCTGGGCTCCGTTCCGGAATGTTTTAAACAGCGGGCCGAGGAACCCGGCCCTTATATTCTATTCTCATCGGCAACAGTGAGCCACCGGAGGTGTCTGAGCAGAGGGGTGACGCACTGCAGACAGGACTTCTGGGAGGTGGTGCTGACAACTGGGGGTGGCCCGGGGCGCAGGGAGGTAGTCACAGGTGCCCGACCCACAGCCATGGATGGGGTGAGACTGCCCCGTGGGGCCCTCACATGTTGGTGTTTGAGGCAACACGAGAACGTGCTGTCAAGCCCCCAGCACGAAACAGACACCAGCCCCGCGTCTTAGTACTGTTAGCAGGAGTCAGGGAAAAGGCGGGGGAAGGAATGTCGGCCACCCGGTGTTTGCTGTTTAATCAAGCAGCCCACCAAGAAGTTGGATAGACAGGGGCTGGGGTGGGCGTTTGAACTAATGACTGAAGTGAGGCTTGGGAACTGATGTCTAAAATTCTCCCATTCCCCCCTTTCTCGTGGAAAATCCACTCACCCTCATGAGAACCCACGGGAAACACGTTGAGGGGTGGAGAGACCCACAGACAGGGACATGGTGCAAAGCAGAAGACTCTCCCATACGCAATGGCGAGTCTCTCCTTAGGGGCCATCAAGTTCTACATTGCCTGCACTTTCTGTGTTGCCCATTCCTCCTGACTTCGTTTGGCCCCCCGCTCTTGACCTTGGAGAGCCTCGGGCTGCATCCCACAGTGACCCGCAGCTCGGCTGGAGTAGTAAGAGACGGCGCTCCGCCAGGATTGAGGGGAACGGCGCTGAACCCCTAAACCGAGCACGTGATGGAGGCCACGCCTTTCAAAAGGACTTTCAGGGTCCATACAGGGTAAACTGGAGGCAGCGGGGAGGGAATTTTATTTGCTTTCGTGTTTGGGTAGAAACAAGCGTGGAAGCGTCCCCCGAAGCAGGCTCAGGACCAAGGAGTGTTTTCCCATCCTGCACCGTCCTGAGTGCATTGCTCTGAAATATTTATGCGCGGTGCCTTCGGAAAACTCAGAGTCAGATACATGCTAACCCCCAACATTATTAATTTATCTAGCTCGATGGCCACCTACCTCCAGGGATCCCCGGGGGGCTTTAAACAACAAATAACTTTTAAAAAATATGTATCAAGATAAACTAAGTCAGCAGGAATGAAAGGACACAGGAATGAAAGGAGGTCAAAATAGAGGGAAAAGAATTCAGACACGGTCCAGGAGCCTCCCCTACGTCACGGGTATTTGTGTCAGTTGCTGGGGAGACAAAAATGGAGGCGAGGCAGCCACATTTCTGAGGAGCCTCGGGGAGGGAGGAGAAGGCCTGAGGAAACAAAGCAGAGGCGGTTACAGAAACCACAGCCTTCAAAAGGCTGCACTGTCAATAAAAAAGGAACTTGGGAAAGCTCCCCACCCCCCCTTGCCCCCACCCTGCACAGGAAGAATTACCCGGGAGGTTCTCCATCTTTGTCTGGGGGGAGAAAACTTACCTTTTAGTAGAAGTTTTAGTTTGAATTGGGATGCGTGATCATTTAGGGTTGGTTGAAATTTGGGGAACAAGAGGACCCCACGTTGAACAGTTAGCATTGAAATTGGACCTGGACTGACATGGCAGATGGGGTTTTTTCTCACCTCCAAAAAAATGGCTACAAGAGCATTGCCCCTCTTCCAACGTGACTTCGGCACACTGTTCTCCAAGACAAAGCCTGCGTGCTGCACACCTGCGGGCGCCAGTGAGCAGGGCTGGCCCTCCCTGCCCGGCCAAGCCACTGAAGGGGCCCCACCTCTTCAGCAACCTGCTAGAGTAACAGGGTGCAGCCAAGAGGGGGGACCCCAAATAGGGATTTGGAATGAGCTCCAGAACTCAGGGTGTCCAGGAAATATTAAGATGTCCTCACCCCCCCCCACCCACAGGTGTGAGTTGGGGGAAGGGACACATGGAGCAGGGCCATTGAGAGCTGTTTTGCACAGCTCTTTGCAGCTAACCTCTGGGGTGGTCATTTAGCATATCTCTAACCTTTGACTGGTTACATAGATATGTTAAATAGCTGTGGCCATGCTCTGAACCAGAGGAATGGAAGTAACTTCCCTCCCAAGGTAATTGAGGGGCAGGTCTCCCGAGTTACAGCGCCTGCGTGGGAGCTTGGAGATGATTGGCTCCATGACATGGGGCTACGCCTGCCCAGACTCATGATGGCAGCCCAGTAAAGCTGGAAGGATATGAGAGGGCTGGCAAGTGTAGCCAATGGTGGGAGGAGTCAGAAATGGGACTGCAGAGGAAGATTGGCGCGGGGATTTAAACCCAGACACGGCAGCCATTGGAGGGAGAACTACACAGCTTTGGCTGAGTTGGGACTCCCGTGGTCCTTGTGCAGAGAGGACCACACGGCTGGGGCAGTGGAGACAGACCCCCGCAACTTTAGAAGGGGGAACCACCACCCAGCTTTAGCAGAGATCCCGGCGACACAGCTGATGGTGCCGGGAACCGAGGGAGGCCTACCAGCTGAGACGGATTACTGGGAAGAACCAGGGGCTGCCTGAGCCACAGACTTCTATTTCTTCTCCTGAGATACGGTACCCCAGACTGGGCAAAGGGGGAAAGGAAGAACTGTGTGTTTGTGGGTGTTTTAGGGACTTTGGGATTTTGATGAAGACATTAGGTCACTACTTTAAGTTTGTATAGCATTAAATAATAAACATTTCCTCTCCTTTTCACGAATCTCTGGCATTGAGAGATGTCTTTCCTATAAGGCGGTGGACATAACGAGCCTGGGGGGTTCCTTTCATTAATAGTATATCGCCCTTGGCCACCCCAGGCCCCCCTTTGTTCTATAACACTAGTCGTACCTAATGGGTCCTGGGCGACTTCCTTGCCACCAGGCTCGGCCTGGAGTGTGAGCCGGGGCTGAAGCCTACGTCTGCCCGTGGCAGTGCGCTGGGCTGCGGGACTCCCGGCGCCGGCCCTGGGTCCCTGCGGGAAACCTCGCCAGCTCTGGGCCTTGCTCCCGGCCTGCAATTCAGCAGCAGCTTCCAGAGAAGAAAACCTGAAGCTCACAGGCAGTGTCTCCAGGTCTCAGACCGCATCAAGCCCTTGGCGGGGAGACGTTGGTTCGACAGAGCTGGACAGATGGACAAGGCTGTCTGTCAGGAATCAAGCAGCTGCTTTAAACTGCACCCAACGCTACTGGCAGCTCCAAGCAGCCGTTGCCTTCTGCAGGGCATTTTGCTAAGCCACAGAGCCCCCTACAGGATGCTGGGAGGAGTGCAGCCGTGGGAAGTCAAGTCACCCAGGACCGTGGGTGGGGCTCAGCCTTCCCTCCTCTGCTCCTCCCGCCCCCTTCCCTTATCAGGAACAGTGCCACCCCCCAGGCCGGCAAACCAGCAGGACCCCGAGCTCCCCACACCCCTCAGCCCACAGCAGGGGTTCCTCCCTGGGTGCCGGCTGACCAGTTCATCCCAGCAAACCTTTGCTGGCTGACTCCAGGTGGGGACCCCCACGGCCCAGGAAGCCCCCGCTCCATCCCAGGCGAGCCGCCGAGGTCACCGTGGGCGCTTGCCACCTCTGGATCCCAGGGACCCACCGAACCCTCTGGGGCAAGAGGTGTGGGCACAGGGGCAAACACCCACCAGGCTTCGAATATGTTTTACTGAGATTATTGTCTCAGTAACTGCAGCGTTCCCACTCTCCTCGGGTTGCCGCCTCCCACCCCCCCCCCGCCCCCTGCCAACCCAGAGGTGCTGTCAGCAGCGTCCTGGGAGCACCTGGCTTCGGCCTGGGGGGCAAAGGTGTTTGAGCCCCACAGAGGGGAGGGCTGGGGAGGCCGGCAGTCCCAAACCAAGGCCCCCCCGGGGGAGGCTTCCCGCTGGACCAGGCCTCGGGGAGAGGGAAAGCCTGCACCGCCTGCCTGGAGGAAGCGAGTCAGCTCCCTGTGTGCAGGTGGGATTGATTTAAGCTTCTCTCGGATTCCATGCGGCGGGCCTGAGCCCGGCGCGGCGCCGGTCCTGTTTTACCGCCCCGAGCCGGGTAACGAAGACGTTGCAGCGTTTCTCTGAAATCTCAGGGACTCTGTCTTTTTTAAAACCAGCTTCAGTGTGTTCCTCCCAGACGAGCCCCGGACTCTGGAGAAAACCCCAGAAAGCACTCGGCTGCCTCTGGCTGCGTGGCTCACGCCAGGGACCCTCCACACAGAGCGGCTGTCACTCTGTGTCACCTGCGTCATCGCAGGTTCCCAGACGAGCGTCCTGTGAGGCTGAGGAGACGCAGGCACCCCCGTCCCCAGCCCCCTTAAGGCTGCGCCACCGTCGGTGGAGGACCCAGTCCCCCTGAATGAGAGAGGTGAGGAAGGAATGGGGGGTACTGGCTTCCTCTGCTCGGTGCCTCGGGGCGTCTTCTGTCCGCTCCGGGCTGGGGGAGGTGCAGGAAGGGCGAGGCTAAACAGGTGTGCACAGGCCAGGCTGCATTTGCTACGCTCTCTGGGGCTCGACCCCGTCACAGGGACAAGCCTGGCCTGCACGGGCAACGGGAGGCCGCGACAGTCTCCACTTCTAACTGAACGAGAAATGGCCACTTCTGACAAGCTACCAAAATAGCACCTGGCAGAGAGGCCACTACAGCAATGCCTTAATGGCTGCTAATGGCACCGCAGAGGGACCGGGGAACCGGGGGCCCCGTCTGGGGCGCGCTGAGCGCGCTCACCGGGTGGCTGGGTGGGTGCCCTCATTTCCTGAGATCTGAGCCCCGAAACGGGCACGGCCTGCTCTAAAGGACCCTCTTCTGCAGACGGAGCGAGGACTCGTTAGGGCCGAGTTCCACACACGGAGTGAGGCTCGGGGCGGGGCGGGCTGGAGTGGGCTCCACGGGGGAGACACAGTAGGGGCGGCTGACGCACGCCAGGCTCCGAGTGGAAACTGGGACCCCCTCTGCGAGGCCCTGAGGGATGGCTAGTCAGTGCGGGGTGACATCAGTGCTGGGGGAGCCCCTCGCCACCCAGGTCCGGAAACCTCACTCCCGGGGCTATCGGCACACCCAGTAGTGGGATAGTGGAGACAAAGGGGAACCGATGGAACAGTGGTTTTGCTCATTGGCTACAGCAGTGACCTTGGCCGGGGCAGAGGTTGAAACTTTTCTCTGAAATTGGGTTCCTAGAGTATTTATCATTCTGTTTCCCTATTCTAAGCAAGTGCTCTCCAAACTTGACTCTGTGGCCATTACCTGGAGTTCTTGTTTGGCATGCAAATTCCTGGATTCTGGCCCCTGTGATGTGGGTCCCATTGGTGTGGTGTGCGCCCAGGGATCTGTATTTCTAGCAGGCGCCCCGAGTGCTCCCAGCGCAGGGGAGCCAAAGACCAGCGCCTGGGAGTAGCCGCTCTGGCCGGCACCCTCTCCATGTGTCGGCAACCCTGAGAGAGGGCTGCCCCGGCGTGTTCCCGGGCCCCCACACCACAAAGCCACCCCGACCCCGACACGGGTCTCCGAGCTGAGCCTGCACCGCCCCCCCCCCCCGCCCAGCAAACACGCTCACACCAGTTCAGCTCAGCCAGGTTTATTGGGCACCTACGACAGGCAAGGCACAGACCAGGGCGTGGGCGCAAGGACAGGGTGAGGCCTCGCCCCGAGGGGCTTGCGGTCTGTGGGGAGGGGCACACCCGCAGGCAAGAAGAGCTCAGGCAGGATGGGGCGCTCTCCCTGACACAGGCAAGGCAGCGGGGGGCGCAGGGAGAGCCCAAGTGTGCCTGGCTAGTGGGGGGAGGGGCATCCACAGCGGCGCTGACCCGGGAGAGGGGTGGCAGTGGCATCCGCACAGTGGGGCCGGGCAGAGGGCGGCCCAGGCACAGGAGAAGGTACAGCGGCGTGAAAGCCCATCGAACACAACACACACGTCTCCCTCGACCGAAATACAGGGTGCTGCCGAGACACGGGGAGCCCCAGCGGGGAAGCTGCGGGGGGGTGGGGATGGTAGAGGAGCTCCTGGGGGTGAGGGGTGTGGCTCCACCCAGCAGCCGCCCACGAGCCGCCGGAGGTTCCGGAGCAAGGGGGCCACTGGGTCTCGAGGCCTCAGCCCCGCGCCCCCTGCTGGACGCCACGGTTCGCGCTGTCTCTGCAAACTTCACTCTGAGTCACGGCCTCGGCCCCTCTTTGCTCAGGGTAGGAGCCCGTAGCGCCACACCCCTTCCAGGGCCGCGCGAAGCTGCCAAGTGGTGTGGCCTTGGGTGGGCCGACCTGGAGCCCGCTCAGCAGCTTGGCACCCTGTCACCGAAGAGGAGCGTGGCCTTCCAGGCCCATCTGGGAGGAAGGGCGAGGCACGAGGAAGGTGCTCGTCGTCCCGCCACTGCCGAAGCACAGCGCGGACACGCCGCGGAGGGAATGAGAACGCGGGAGAACGGGGCAGAGACACCCAAGGACATAATTGGCATCATCCACGCTGAACCATCTGCTAGTCGGCTGCCGGGAGAGCCCACCCCGCCCTGCAGCTCGCTGGGGAGGGGGAGGGCCTGCGGCCTCGCCCACTGGAATGGGTGGGCGGGGCTTCTAAGTGCCACTCAATGGAATCGGTGGGCGGGGTTTCTAAGTGCCCAATGCTAGAAGGTCCTCTGCAGGCCCCGCCCTCAGACCCCGCCTAGCTGTCCAGTGAGGAGGGAGAATGGCGCCCGCCCCCGCCCGTGCCACCCCAGCCCGAGAGTGGGTGCGAGGCCACTGCGGTCCAGGTGGACACGGCGATGCTGGTCAGCGAGGGCTCCCCCAGGACCTCCACACCCGCCGAGGCGGGTGCCTGGGTGGAGAGGGGCGCGGTCACCGCGGGGCTGCCCAGAAGAAATGCTCCCGGCGACCCGGCGTGCACCTCCGGGCCCGACCCGGCGGGGCCCCCGCCGCCGTTGCTGATGGTCCACAGGCACGGGTAGGGGCTGCGGAGACAGAGAAGGGGGGGCGGGCGTGGGTGGCATTCCCAGGAGCAGTCGCCCCTGACGAGCACTCGGCGTTGAGAGGGCCGCAGGCCTAGGAGGGGTCTCCCGGCCACGACCCGGTTTCCAGCTCGGACGCCGACGGGCCCTGTTTCTGCAGAGAGGCCAAGGGGGCGGCCAGATGTAGCCGGGTAAGCCTACGGTCGGTGCCCGAGACCTGAGCTTCGAGGCTGCTGGCCCTGCCGCTGGCAAGCCGCTCGCTTGTGACCAGAGCATCCTCACGTCTCTGCACCTCGCTCCTCGGGCCTGTGCGGAGGGCGGGCGGCGTGAAAGGGGCACTCGGACGGTCTGGCCTGCGAGCGAGACGCCTCACTGGCCGGGAGAGGCCATGCAGCGTCGTCACCGGACACGCCGGGGCCGGAGAGCCTGGGACAGAACCCCACCTCTCCCACCATCAGCTCTGTGACCTCCGCCAAAGCACTGAACATCTCTGAGCCTCCGTGTCCCCATCTCCCAGACTGGGGGTGATGGTTACGCGTACACGTCCGGATACGGCTGTGAGGGCCGGACAAGATGCGGAGGCGGGGGCCCAGCCCACGGCGCTCAGGGCAGGGTCGCGGTCAGCGAGTTCTCCCACCGGCCCCGAGGCCGGCTCTGGCCCCCGGCAGGAAGGCCAGCGGCTGCACCACTTTCGGGACCTCTCTCGTCCACAGGCCTGGCTGCACCGCGAGCCCCCCAGCGAGCGTTTGAGAGACAGCCGCCGGGGTCCCGCCCCCCGACTCTGACTTGCCCGGCTGGGCACCGGCCTGGGTACCGGGGTTTTTCAAAGCGCTCCAGCCGGCCGTCAGGCGGGGCCAGTCGTGCACCTTGACACAGACTCAGGAGGAAAGGACAGCCGCTGGAGCCAATGGCGGGGCCTCCAGGGCTCGGAGCCTCTCGCTCTGACTTGAGAACAGACTCGCTACCCGGTGACAGTTCTGACAGCGTTTCGGTCTGTCCCACTGCGGCCCCACCGAGCCGCTCATCTTATCACAGGCAGGGCAGGGCGGCTGAAGCTCCGGGAGGCTCAGGAAGTTGCCCGAGGTCACCAGGTCAGTCCAGGGAGAACCGGGACTCACACCCACGTCCGTCCGACCCCGGGCCCCCATCGCTCGCCCCCCACACCGGGTTCCAGAGGTCAGAACCAACGCAGGTCTCCGGTGGGAGAGTTCTGTGATGCGCCCCCATGCTGCACTGCGCCCTAATACCTGCATCGTGAGCCAGACACACCCCCGGTCAGGTGGGCAGTGTATACAATATGGACAGTGAGAAGCCTTGAGTTCTCGGCGTGAAGTTACACCTTTCCCCTTCGGTTCCCCTATACTCACCATCTACCTGCTAGCAACACCATTCACAGTATTTCTGCCTGGTTTGAGACAAACAATCCCAGGCCACTTCAAAGTAAAATACCAAAGGTCCCCAAAACCTGGCACGGGGCCGAGCAGCTGACCCCCCACCTCCCCTTCCGCAGGAACGAAAGTGCATCCTGTTCGCCCTCAGGGCCCGGAGGCTTAGGCGGAGGCATAGGAGTCAGGGCAGAGGCGCCCAGGGCAGCCTGGGGAGAAGGATGCCCCTGTGTCCCCCGTGCTGATATACACTGCCCCCCGCCCCCCTGCCGGGACCGATGGGCAGGTCGCGGGCGCTGGTCCTACCTGGGCCCTGGGTTCATGGGGCCGCTGGTGTGGGGCACGGACAGGATGCTGGCGTGCGGCGTGGGGGGTATGGAAGTCCAGCTGTCGGCTCCAGAGAAAACTTGCAGATTGCTGCCGGGGCTCTCTATCAGATTCACTTCGGAGAGATAACAACGAACGGTTCAGTGGACGGAGCATGCAGACCTTACAAAGACGGTGACGGGTGACGTCATCCTGCAGCCACACACAGCAGTGGCTGCGCTACAGGGGCCAATGAGCAGTCGCCTCTCGCACACGCCCCGCCCAGACTGGACCTGCAACCCAGGCACGTGCCCTGACCGGGAATCGAACTGGGGACCACAGAGTCATCACGCCCATTAGAACCAGGAGACTTGGTGTCTTTTGAGAAAGTTACAGAAACGCCAGCAAGGTTATAACTGCACAGTTGACCCTTTGTATGTAAAACAAAACATTACCCCGATAACGGACAACAGAACCCTACCTGTGTTAGGAGAAAGGGGCTGGTCTCCAGGCACTTCTTCCTACCTGCTGTTTATCCATCTCTCTCCTCCCCACCCCGCCCCCACCCCCAGCCCGCCCCCAAGGGTGTCACGGTGGGCAGAGCCACACACCTGAGGCAGCGTGGTTTCTGTGCACGTATGCAGAAGGGTAGGGGGTCTGCCGGTGTCCCCGGAGGCCAGGGTGGCGCTCACAGCCTCGGTGGGTGTGGGGCGCGGACAGAGGCAAAGGGGCCGCGTACTGGTAACTGGCATTTCCCGCGGGGCACGCGCCGTCCGGATTGGAGAAGATCCAGCCTCCCCCTGGAACCGACAAGGGGGAGACACAGAGCCTGACACCCAAAATCGGGGTCCGGGCCACTTGGCACCGCCATGTTTCTATGCAAACGACACTGCGCGTCGGTCTTGTGTACAGAGATACCACCCCCCCGGCCACGCCCCTTCCGTCGGTCTCTCTGGAGATGGATGACTGACAGGTCCTACCCAAGTTTGCAACCGGGAACCACAGCGGTGTATCAGACTGCTTGAATGTGTGAGTGAGAGGAAACTCGAAGCTTCAGTTGCTTCTGACTTCACTGAATTAAGAGTCAGCCCGAGGCGGAGGGGGTGTCGGCCGCGTGCAGCTCACTGACCTACGGCTGCTGTCCGGTGAGGCCCCGCACAGGGGAGGGGCGAAGGCCGCTGTGTTTCCGCTCCGTGGGGAGGCCCTCCCGCCTCCGTCACCCCCACGGAGAGGACCCCTGAGCTGAAAGGGAGCTGGCTGGCGTGCCTTCACCGCAAGGATCCCGCAAGGTATTTTGGAAGGCTGCAGAGTGTTTCATAGAAACTCGTGAATGTCGCCTCAATCGATACAGAAAATGCATCTGACAATATTTAACATGCTTTCGTGACTTAGAAAAACACACACACAACAGACTAGGAATAAGGGGAAACTGCCTCAACGTCATCCAGGCCACAAGCCCACAACCAACAGCGAACTCGACCGTCATACACGGGAAGCCTTTCCTGCGAGATCAGGAGCCAGACAAGGGGACCCATTCTTGCCACCTCTGTTCAGTGTCGCGCCAGAGGGCCTGGCCACGGTCGTCAGCCAAAATAAATGAATAATACAAAGAGAGAAAAGACATCTGGATTGGAAAGGAAGAAATAAAATCATCCCTGTTCCCTGCTGACATGATCTTATAGGGAGGGAACCCTGGAGCTTACACACGCGCACGCACACACACGTGTTAGAACCAACAAACAAATTCGGCAAAGTCACAGGACACAAAATCAACACAGAAAATCGGCTGCATGTCCATACGCCAACAATGAACAGCCCAAAAAGTACAAATCAAGAGAACGGTTCCATCTGCAAGAGCTTCAGAAAGGATAAAACAAGCAGGAACAAACTCCCAAGGAGGCAGGAGACACGCCAAGGGGGAGACCGCAGAACTGTTGCCGGGAGACAGTAAAGGAGGTGCAGACAGGGAGACAGTAAAGGAGGTGCAGACAGGTGACAATGAAGACCTTCTATGTGCATGAGTTGGAGGGCTTCACATTATGGGAATGTTCACGGGACCCAAGCGACGGACAGATTTCTCAGCCCCCTGTCAGGGCCCCAGGGGCATTCAGGGCAGAATTAGAAAAAAGCAGCAGAAGTCCATCCGAACGCTCAAAAGACCCCAAAGAGCCAAAACAACCTGGAAAAGAACAAAGACACTCGTGCAAAGACGAGGGCTGCAGGGCCCCCTCGATCGGGTGCCGGAAGGAGACTGAGCGGGGAGGGGCGGGGGTCCGGGTGGAGGGCAGAACCGCGGTTCGGTTTGCGGGGAGGAGAGGGGAGGAGCTGTTTGCTGGGTTCCTTCTGGGGGTCGGCTGCGGGGGTCGTGTGCAGTACAACGGGCTCATGGCCGGCAGTGTTTAGTGTTGACTCGGATTGTCGGAAGGGTGCATTTTTTGTCACGTGTCTCTTTGCTACGATAAGAAGAAATGAGTGAGGGTTCTCAGAGAAGGCTCCGCTCCCTCTGAGTCACAGGCAGAGACTGAGATGAGGCCGCCCCGAGACACAAAGCACACGCTCTCGCCGCCGGCCTCTTCTGCGTGAGGACCCGGAGAGGACCAGAGCTGCTCCTTGAGAGTGCTCTAAGGGCTGTCACCGCGGAAGTGGACCTTTTATTTCAGACCGCTGTCTTTGCTGCATACTTGCTGAGGATAAGTAAGCCAACTGTACAGAGTTCCTCTTACAAAGTGTGGGTGAGTCACTGCCCACAAACCCTGTGGTCCTCCTCTCCATGTTCCGATGTTGCCTAGACGTGGGGCCCGCAGGGTCCCTACCTGCCTTTGGGATGAAATTCGGGGGTCCGGTTGGGCACAGCCAGGCAAGCGGCTTCCTAGAACCAGACCTCAGGGCGCTCAGTTCACCACACGCTAGGCACGGGGCTCAAAACCGTCACTCAGAAGCCTACAGTGAGTGAACATTGAAAACATGCGGTTCTGCATGTGGCCCTATCTTTACAAAAACCTTTGATCCCCGGTCGCTCTAAAGAGAGCTTTTCTGGGAGCCGCTGCTCTTTCTGTGGCTCCGCTGAAACCTCTGCTGCGGAGGGAGACGCATCAGGGTTTCGGGAGAGAGGGGCTCCCTAGGAACCCCTGGGAAACTGCAGGAGACACCCTAGCGAACACTACAGTCTGAATTAAAGAGCGTGTCACAGACACCACGGTGTGGTTAGCTTTCCACGCCGACGTCCCTGACCGAGGGTCACTGTTGCAGCTTCAGAGCCTGGCCGTGGTGACCAACATGAAAGGAATCAAGGATGAAGAACGGGAAATGAAGGACAGAGAGGCCGGAGCGCAGAGGGTGGGGGTGGAGACGCGGCCGGGCGCACACCGAGGGCCTTCCGCGTCACTGGCGTGAAACCAGAGTCGGAGAAACGCATCCTTCCCACTCTCATCTGCTGCCTAAGGCTTGCTGACGCCCCTAGGAACCCCGGTCCCCTCTGGGAGCTCTTGCAAGTGCAGAGACCTGTCTGGAGCAGAGGAAATAACCCGCCGGGTGTGGATGGGGGATTGGGGTGGGCAGGGAGCAGTCCCGACAGGCCAGGAGTTGGATGAGGTGGGAGATGGCCCGGGGCCCCCCAACCCCATGCCCCCCACCCCGCCCTGACTCACAGCGGGAACAGGCCGAGTGCTGGCTCTCGGAGACAGCTTCCGGAACGTCCTTCAGGTGGTTCCTGAAAGAGGAGCAAACGCGCCATCCAGCTCACCACACCGGTTGGCCCCTAAGTCTCTCTGGAGAGCAGCGCCATTCTTGAAGACCAAACACCCTTTTTTTCTCGAAGCGACTACCTTGCTCCCACCCCCCCTTCCTCCGGGGCACTTTACGGACCTGGGCAGCTGCTCTCTGAACTGCAATCGTGTGGTTCTCCGAGTCGCCACGTTTGTGACTGCCCCCACTCGGTTACCTGACCGACCTCTGGCCGTCGCTCCTACCTGACAAAATCCACACGCTAGCGACAGCCGCGGTTTGCAGGGGACTTCAAGGCGCAACCGCACCTGCGCTAGGCTGGACCCGCCAACCAGCCTGCGAGGGAAATGTTACTACACCCACTTTTGCAGATTTAAAAAGTGGATCTCAGAGGTACACACGTCGGCCAGACCAGACCACCAGGAAATGGCAAAGCGCAGACTCTAAGTCAGAGCCTCGGACTCCAAGTCCTGAAGGCTCCTGATTGCACCACGTTACTGCCACTCGAACCCGGGTTCTGTCATCTCACCCATCAGATTTTCGTTAGGCCCTGACTTATCCGAAAAAGTGATAAGTGTGTCTTTTACGTCCTCGAGGTTAAGTCAGACATTGCCAGGACAGATCCATGGGGCATCGTTATAAATGGCTGTCCCTGAACCTCGAGCCTTGAAGACGAAAGGGGAAGGTTAGACAGTTATAAGAGGTGTCGTAAACGGCCTGGAACTCAGGCAATAGGATCAGTGGTGATCACATCTGCACTCCACGCCTTGTTGACAGAAGTCATTGAAAAGCTCCATTATTTTTTCATTTTTTCCTAGAACGGAAAGATGCCGAGACTGAAGTCACTGGCCCAAAGCGGTAGAATTATCATGCACATCCCAGAGTCTCTAACTCCTCTCGGAGCTGAAAGAGATGAACCTCGTACCTTTATGACTTCCTCGCCTTTCGTAGGCGAAATGTAGTTTGTTTGCTTTTTTTTTTAGTGCAACTTATTGGAACCATGAAACATAATTGGGGAGTGGCAGAGTGAACTAGTTAAAACCTAAATACTTCATCATTGTTAAGTGCGGTCATGCTGCTTTCAAGAACCCACAGCAAAACAGCTGATGAAACATCGGCAGCCAGAGATTCCTCTCCCGGGCCTCTTCCATGAGGAACGGACGGTCACGAGTGTGCTGGATCTTACTGACCTTGTTAAACATCGACTTAAATACTGAAAGCCTCTTTCTCTCAAAGGTAAAGCACGTGCTCCCAGCCCAGCCCGTCCTGGACAGCCGGCCACACAGCTCTCATGTGCGGTGGTCAGTGCGTAACATTCGACGGCAGCGTCTCGACTCACCTTTCCTTGGCGTCCAGGAAGGCCTTGGCAAAGGGGTTGTACTTGATTTTGAGAGCTGTTATCTGCGTGCACAAAGACAAGAAGAGTCAGTGACAGCGGGGCACGCTCGAGCAGACAGAACCCGCTGTCCTCTCCCGGGGCATTCTGCAAAGTCAATGTCACCCTCTCCCTCTCCATCTTCCCCTGCTCCTTGCTCTGCTCGCTTCTGCACGGAGCCACCCCCGGCGCCGCCTCCGGCAAAGGACCTTTTACTGCGGCCTGTGGCGAACATGCAGATGTGGCGAGTGTGAGCAGAGGCAGGACAAAGCCTCGGGGATGACAAAGCCTCCTGTGTGAACCCTGGCTTCCTTTCTCTGACCGATTCATTCGCTGCTTTCAACAATTCCGGAATGCCCCATGTCAGCGGCATTTCTGGTCGCCGGTGACACAGGGGAAGGCAGGGCAGGGAGACCCGCCTCCCCGAGAGAGAGCCGGCTGGCGTCAGCTCCCGCCTCCTTAACTCATCCCCCACACGGGCCCTGGTGGCTCTCACTCCCACCGTCACTCTGTCGTCCCCCCCACCCCCTGCCTTAGCCTGCTCCGTTTTTCTTCAGGGCCACCTAACACGTATCTGTCATGTGTCAGACATGGGATAAATGTGACACATTATATTTGGTCTTCGTCTCTCCCCACGGTGCCTGGGGACAGAGCACACGTCTGTTTTACTCGCTGCTGCATCCCTAGCACCCAGGGCCCCCGGCGGGTGGCCGCCCCCGCAAACATCTGCTGAAGGAGCGATACTGGAAAGGATGTTCCCGTCGGCCAAGGCCAGAGACGCGCCTCCCCCTCCTGGCGCGGGAGCGGGGGCGGGGGAGGAGCCCAGGAGGGAGGGAGGACCTTTCTGGGTCACGTGGGCATGTCCGGTCTTTCTCCCCGCCTCGTGTTCAAGGTGATACATGTGACTTTTAAATGCCCACAGAGTAGACGAATAGTACGGAAGTGTGCAGTGCAAATGAAAGATGAAAGGTAAAAAAGTATCCTCTCCCTCCTGCCCATGGTCCCATCCTCCAGGGTCATGACAAACACCAGCTCCGTGTGTCTTCCCCACGCGTGTTCTGTACACATGTAAGTCTACAGTCACGTCTACATTTAAAAGTGGTTTAAGTACAGTCAGAAAGAATCCACACCTCTGCAGGCGCTGGGGCCCCAGAGGGCAAGGATGGACCCAAACCGCCCGCCTGCCCCCCACCCTGGTCAGCGGCCACTCTCCGGCGACCCGGCTCTCACGGCCAGAGCGGCTCCAGCCAGGCAGGGGAAGACCGAACCGTGCCCAGAGGTCGGCCAGCCAGCAGCACAGACGGCACGACACCACCGATGGAGGGACCGATTTGGCTGGGTGGCCGCAGACCAGCTTCCAGAGCCGGGGAGACCCCCAGCTCCGCGCCGGCCAAGGGCACAGACTTGCGTGGGGCCTCTCACGACGCTCCACCTGCCCAGTGCCGCCAGCACTCCCCGTGCCGGCGGGCCTCCGGCACACGGGCAAGGAGCAGCAGCCAGCTGAGTGCACCCGACCCCCGGGAAGCCTACGCGGCAGCCCAGGTCACAGCCCAGGTCCGTGGGGGCAAGGAAAGCACCCCGCCCCCTCCCCCAGGCTCTCCTGGGCCGTACGCATGCGCGCGCGCACACACCCCCCTCACCTCCTCGTTCTGATAGGCTGTCACCGCAATGAACTGGGTTTCCGGGAAGGAGCAGTTCATGACCATGCGGTGCGCGCCGCCCACGCGCACTATGTGCACCTGCGGCTCGTACTTGTGCAGCGAGTTCAGCATTATCTGTCGAGAAGCGAGAGGAGGAGGAAGACAGGGCAGGCGAAGCCCCGGCTCTCCCGGGGGTGGGCGGGCTGCTCCCTGCGGTCGCCCCAGCCCTGCACCCCCCAGCCAGGGCCGCCCACTGGGAATCCTCAGCCCCTGAGGTGGCGCCACGCCTGCCTGCGACATGAGGGGGGATTTTCCCGGAAGCTTCCAGGACCACCATGTTGGTGCTTATGGCGGGGGGCGGGGGGCAGGTATGCCAGGGCGCTGCTGTTCTAAAGAATATTCAGTCTTCTGCTGAAACCCTGATTCCCCTCCTTTCCTGTCCCTATTTTCTGCAGAACCCTGCGATTCTGACCGATTAAAACACAGGGGCTCCCTTCACTGGCCGGAGGACTCCGGCAGCCGAACCCCGGACCAGGGCTCCTCCCAGCACGGGCCACCCAAAGAGAAGTGCCCCCTGACCCCGCCGGTGACGGAAAACCCACCCCACGCCTCCAGATTGGGTGAGAGTCTCCTGTGGTGAAATCTGGGAGGCAACACAGTTTACTTTTCAATTTCCTGCTTTCATAAAGATCTAGAACCTTCCGAAAATGGCAACGACTTGGGTGGATTACCTTCCCCTCCGGGCTGAGACCTGGGGAGGGCGAACAGGCTGAGGGCGAACAGGCTGAGGGCGAACAGGCTGGCCGGGGGAAATGCGGGGAGAACAGACCTTTCCCTGCAATCCCCCCAAACTCTACAGGTTATGAAGCGAAGAACGACCCTACACGGTACACGAGCCTCCGTCATCCGACCGGAGAAAACAAGAGCGAGAAAAAGCCCCCAAATCTTGTCCGCTCTAATTGAAGACCTTAAGTAAACCCTTCCTAATTTGAGGTTTGTTTGTCCCTGTGTTCTGCAAACCCCAAGCGGGTTCCATAGTCTATTGATAATTATCCTGATGCCCAAGTGGAGGTAGCAATTATTTCATTAGGAGCAGCTTTCGATGAAGGCCTTTGTCCACTGCCAGCACGCCACTCTCGCCAAAAAAGAGGGAGAGGGAATAACAAAACCTCCCACCCGCCCCTCCCTGCCTGGCTGGAAGAACCGTGAAAGGGCCCGTGGTTTTAAGTAAGCTCTCTCCCCACATCAGGGAGTCCATTAAAAACTGAAAGCACCAATTAAGAGCTGTTTATTCCTGTTTACATTTGGACTCCGGGGAATAATTGGCTCCCTGGGGAGAAGAGGCCCCGGAGGACCCCTCTAATTGACTAAATGCACACTCGTTTTTCTTGGTTGGCGTTGGGGGGCGGCCGGCGGCCAGGCCGGCCAAGATCGTACCTGCCCGCCTCCGTTGAGCTTGTTGGTGAGCTTGACTTTGCTGAAGGAGATGGGCGCCTTCATCCAGTGCGCGCCGAAGTTGGGCGAGTCCGGGTGGATGTAGACGCAGCTGTGGCCGGGGGCCTCGGGCTTGCCCGCGGGCACCCACTCCCCGTTGACGTACTTCCAGCGGTGGCCGTCGGTGGGGACGAAGTCCAGCAGCAGGGAGTACATGGCACTGGGGTCCAGCCCCGTGACGCTGACCTTCAGGACGGGGAACATCCGTCTGAAACGGAAGGCGGGGGCTGAGCCACAGGAGGGGCGTTCCCGTGTCAGGGACACCGGCCCCCTCGTCTGGCCGTCTGTCCACCCTGAGCTCTGCCATGGAGGGCCTCGGGGGCACACAGAACGCCCGTGGAGAGGCCAAGGAAAGGGGGGCTGAGCCGGCAGCCCCAATTCCACCAGAGGCTCTGTTCACAGACGCATTGCATATTGCGGTTCCCCTCTAAACCGCTGCATTCCACGCTCAAGTCTGCAAGCCACTGATCTAGCCACCTGACAGAGGAACCTGAAGCCCGAGGTCAGGGGTGGGACCCCCACACCCACACCCACGCCACAGGGCTGTCCTTCCCAGCCTCACGAGAACACAGTCTCCAAACAACAGTCAGAGCCCCGAGGGCGGAATCGTGGTTTCAGGGGCAAGTGAGAGAGGGCAGCTCCTGGCTGGACAAAGCCGGGCCAGCGCCCTTCCTGCAGGACCCCTCGGGGCCTTTACCGCCCTGCAGAGCCCACAGACCTGCGAGGGGCAGGCCCAGGCCAGTGCACATTCTGAACCTGGGTGACAGCAAAGCCAACTTCTCATGTGCTTCTCACGGGACGTGCTCCGGCCTGGACTCCAGTACTGGGGACTGGAGCTCGCCCCATGGCAGAGCCACATTGGGCTCCTCCCGCCTCGTGGGGGCCAGGACGCGACCTGTGTCCACCTGCGGGCAGCGCCCACGGCAACGCTTGTTTCCAGGGGTGAGCCACCCTTCTCCTTGGGTTGATTCTGCCGCCTCTTCTTCCCATGGTGCCGCTCACCACAGAGACGCCCAAGAGCCTCCGAGGAGCTGAGGAACACGTAGGTCAGTCCCCGACTTAGGGAGCAGGAGCGGGAGGGGGCGGACGGACAGACAGACACAGGGTGGCAGGTGAACAAGTGCTCCCCAAATCTCGATGGAGGAGCCACGGGCGGTGGTGCTGCCCGTGACCTCTGTTGCTTGGCGGTGAGTCTGGGTTTCATTTCATCTCCCTAACGGGGGCCCTCGGAGGCAGCAGGGCCAAGGGAGGCATGAGGAGGGAGAACGGAGTCTGCAGAGGCACGGGGGGCGCTGTGGGCGGCAGAGCAGCAAAGGGGAGCAGAGGCCCCACTCAGGGGGCGTGGCTTGGAAACGCCTTCCTCTGCCCCCCCACCAAACTGTAATGTCCGTGCAACCGCCATCACTCTCGTGCATGTGAGAGTGTGTGTGAGTGTGAGTGTGTGTGTGTGTGAGTGTGTGTGTGGGGGGCGGATTACACAGGTACATGTACTCCTCACAAACCACGACGGCACACTTCGGGGAGGCAGGTCTGTGGCGCAGGGGCACACGGACACTGATTTGCCCAGTGAGCAGCCCGGACTTCCTCCGCTCCTGCAGGGGGCCCCCTGGAAACCGGGAGCGAGCCTGGGCTGCCTGCGCCCACCGCCCGTCACCGCGGGCGAATTCCATCCCGGGTCCCGGACTCTTACTTGACGACAGCAGATGGGCGTGCCTGCCCAGGCCACCCGACTCAGAGTTCAGTCGCAGTTGATTAGCGGGGCGGGAACACACGTGCAGGGCAGCACCTCCCCCGGGGGAAGGGAGTTGCAGCAAGGAGAATGGAATGGGAGGTACGAGGGGTTTCATGCATTTGCCTCTGAAACCTGGAATGCGTCTCCTTTTCCTGCAGCTGAAGGAGAGTCCCGAGCTGGGAGGGTGCAGAGGAGACGCCGAGAGTGGACACACCGGAGATGGTTCAGGTGCGCTCCGGGAGGCAGAGCCGTGAGCTCTGGAAGGCGGGCGACGAGTGGGAAAGAGGGTGCAGGGCGCACGCGGGAAAGGAGCGCGGGGGGGGGGCGGTGAAGTAGCACGAACAGAGGGAGGGAGGGAGGAGTGAAGGGCGTCCAATCCCAAGTCCGGGGGACAGTTCGGGGTTTTCCGGGAAAACCCTCTCTCTTTACCACTTCTCATCCCTGTGAGTTTATGGGAATGAGCCTCCAGTTTATGCGGATAAACGGCTCTCCACTCGAAAACGAGGCTTTTCCTTCTCTCATCACTCCGTCCTGTGCTATATCTCAAACCTCGCCACGACTCAGCCCAGTGAGGGCCCCCCTGCCCGGCTACACAGGAGCGGAGGACCCCACCGGAGGCTTCGAGGAACGGCACACCCTCCACTGCCGACAGGGGGCGCATGGGAACAGAAGGTCCAGGCTGGGGGCTGCATGCCTGGGAGGTGGTCCTCCACGGGCAAGGGCCACAGGCCCACCCGCCTCGGGCTCGGGAGTTGGTGTGGGCGATGCGGGGGCAGGGCATCTGGAGGGGGCGCGGTCCAAGGACGTGGGCACTGTGTGTTTCCAAATGGCCACTCTGACCACCAGACAGACAGACAGACAGGGTGGTTGAAGAGGAGGGGCAAACGGAGACGAAGCAGGCGGGGAAAGAGAGCAGAGCCAGACTGGCGTGTCCATGCCAGGGGCGGCAGCAGCGCCGCGCCAACCGTCGGGTCCGGGGAACTGGGAGGCCCCGCCCCTCCGGAGGAAGCCGGTTCCCATCACCCACACGGACCCCGCAGAGGCTGTCTCCCAGCTTCACCTGAAGAAGGCGCGTCCAGGTCTCCCGGCAGAGCTTGGACCCAGAGAGGGTCAGAGACCCTAAGAGGACCCCAGGAAAGACTCCGATCACGGAGGGGGAGCAGCAGCAGGACCGCCCCGCAGAGGAAGAAAACCGAGCTGAGTCGGATTTTTCCTACACGAAACAGTTCACGTCGGATGACCTGGACCACGGGAAGGACTCTCAGTGTCAAACACGGAGGAAAACTTGTGTAGGTGAAAAAGGCAGGAGAAAGTAGTACAGGCCAACGTGACTAACATTAACAACATCTAAATTGAATTTTAAAACGGCATCAGAGACTTTCCTTTAGTCCTTATTGAAAGAGCTGAAATGTATTTTTTACTGGGTGACTGTGTGTTTCCAAATGGCCACTCTGACCACCAGACAGACAGACAGATAGGGTGAGGCGAGGCGTCAGCTTGCCCACCACCCCGTGTGCGTGGAGAGTGAGCAGAGAGCCCACCCGGGATCGGACATCACGTTTTTACGATCGCACCACCACTCACGCTTGCCCAGAAAGCAAATCCAACCAGGGATCTGGGGTGACGCCTTCAAATAAAAAACACGTTTCTATCTCTTCCTACCCAAAACAAGGTGTAGCTACCGATAGAGACTTGGAACAGTTACGGACATTAAAAGAAATGCCTGCTGCCCCGGCTGGCGTAGCTCAGTGGATTGAGCGCGGGCTGCAAACCAAAGCATCGCAGGTTCGATTCCCAGTCAGGGCACATGCCTGGGTTGCAGGCCACAGCTCCCAGCAACTGCACATGGATGTTTCTCTCTCTCTCTCTCTCTCTTTCTTCCTCCCTTCCCTCTCTAAAATAAATAAATAAAATCTTTTTAAAAAAAGAAGAGAAATGCCTGCTACACAGGAAAGAAGTGGGGCCCACTGAGAGCGGGAACACACGGATACCGAACAAGTCGGCTGTTCCTGGCCCCAGGGCGGGGGGGGGGTGGTGGCAATCACAGCGGAGCGAGGCGCCCTCATTTCTGGCCCGCCCGCCCCGACAAAGCACTCCAGCATCACGTGACAGCACGCACGGCTCCGGAGTTCTCCTGGATAGACCAGGCACGGTTCGCTCTGTACCCTGAGCATTTTATTTTCACAGAACGGGACAGCGCGGCTTCGGGAATGGAGACACTTCACTCAAGGACAAAAGCCTTCCAGAAGTTCAGGGGCCTGGCTTCTCTCCACTGGAGAGTGGGGCGTCCCTCTCGGGGTGACCGCGACAGCCCTGCCCGCCCTCACCCGCAGGGGGTGAGAAGAAGGGGAGTGGACGGTGGCTGGACGCCGGCAGCCTGTGCAGCCAGGCAGCGAGCGGCACAGTCCTCTTGCAGAACAGTCGTGTCTCTCCTCCCAAGCGAAGGCTTCTAAAATTACCTCGACAGCCTCTCGGCGGACAGGATTTAATAGAATCCAAGAAATGCCAACAGACACCAGTTCCGTTAATCCCCCGCCTGTCGAAATGAGAAAAAAGAGACACCTTCCCCTCTCTCAGGAGGCCCGTTTTTTTTTCGTTACCTTTGACCACAACAGCTCACGTCTCCCTCCTTCCCTCTCTCTCTCTCTCTCTCACACACACACACACACACACACACACACAGGCACGCGCCACACACAGGCCCGGGAAGCAGGGGTAGTGACAGGCATCGATGAAAAGGTGCCCGTTGGCTCACCATGTCAACCAGTCAGAAACCTCTGGCAAGTTTTTGCACTCGAGCAGAAACCGCCCGGCTCCCACATAAACTTGGCTTTCGCCTTGTCTGCACCACGCAAGGGCTCGGGTCTGCCCCAGGACACCGTCTGCCCACACCTGCCCTCGCTTCCTGACAGGTGAGCGGATCTCCCCGACCCAGCGGGCATGCCCCCTTCAGAGCGATTCCCCAGACTCTCCCCACTGCAAATGCACGCCAGACGGGTGGCTTCGCCCTCCACTTCCCCGATGACCTCGGAGAAATTAATCACGCTGGCACGAGCAGCGTGTGAGACGGCTCTCAGGAGTGTGTTTCACCAGCGGCCTCCACACTACCCCGGGGGTCCCACCGCCCGCCCCAGCCCAGGCAGCCCCCGCGGGGCGGCAGACCGAGTCACCTGCCGTTCTTGGTCACGATCATCTCATTGGTGACCTCCTTGAACCTCTGCCAGAGAGGGGCGTCCTCCAGGATGATCTGAAGCTGCTTTTCCGTGGGGTCGCCTTTCTCCCTGCCGGCCTGCAGCTCGCTCTCCACCACGGTGAGCAGGCGGGAGATGGAGCCGTCGCCGGCCTTCTGCGCGCCCAGCTCGCTCATGGCCACGGGCCGCTCTCTCGGACAGAGAACTGGGGGCCGAGCGGCGTGCCCCGGGCCCTGCCCGCTGCCGCCTCCCGCAGCCTGCCCCCTCAGTCCGCTGTGAGAGGCCAGGGCCTGGGGAGCCGGGGAGAAGACGCCTGGCTCTTGCCTAAGCTCCTAGCATGACACCCCTTAAAGTCTCCAAATTATACACCAACCTGTTAAGCCTCAGTTGGGGGGGGGGGCGGTACAGGGAGGGGAGGGGGGGAAGAAAAAGCCCTCTCTTAATTACTCATTGGATCAGGTGGAGGAGAGCCCAGCGCTGCCATTGGCTGCCGAGCACAGAGGAACCGTTTAAGAAGAGTACTCCATCCAAATTACCAGGCTTTTATCTTGTTGTACCTGAAGAGGTCTAATCAGTGTATTGAGGACCATTTTCCCATTAATTAAAATCATTCCAGGCCCAGACTGCCACAATCAGGCGAATCCTGTGTGTGTACAAACCACGGCATGTGGCACCTATAGGAATGGACAAACTCGAGGCCGATGCAGGCCCGGGAGACGAGGGCACCAGTGGGAGTGTGACCACCGCGCCAGGGGGCGAAGGTGGGCTGCATGCCGTGGCTCGGGGTTGGAGGTCAGAGGTCAGAGATCAGGACAAAAGAGCGGAGGACCCCTTGCCTCCAGGCGTCCCCGGCAGGTCACCCCTCTCCACACACCCGCACCCTGCTCACCTCCCACAGACGGACACGCTCTGAACCTCGTCCTTCCGCCCCGGGACCCAGAGCCCCGTCTTCCTCACCTGAGCCCTGGCCCGCGGGAGGAATCCCTCCCTCCCTCCCTCCCTCCCTCCCTCCTCAGCACCACCTTCATCTCCCCGAGGGAACAACACTTTGCCTCCAGCCGGTGGAAAGAAGCTTCTGGCGTTATCGTGCACAGCAGCTTTGGTCCCGGGTCCAGGGAGGCGCTCCGGCCTTTTCCTTAGAGCAGGGCGTCAGACTCATGTCCACCGGGGGGCCACATCGGCCTCACGGTCACCTTCCAAGGGCCGGAACAGGTTCAGGACTGTATAAATGTGACGGCTCCTTCGCTGCTAAGGAGCTGGAATTACATCCGGCCCTTGGAAGGCAACTGCGAGGCCGATGTGGCCCCCGGCGAACACGAGTCTGACGCCCGTGCCTGCGACCGTCCGTGGCACTCGGGGGAGGGGGACCCCACATCCCCGGGGGAGGGGGACCCCACATCCCCGGGGAAGATGCCAGCGGCAATGCTCCTTTCGCCCCAGACACCCGATGCCACCCAGGACAGGCAGAGCCCACACTTCCTCCTCCACCCTGAGTGGGACCCGGGGGTGTGGGTTCTTCTTGCTACAACAGAGAGTTGGGAGGCCAAACCTGAAGGAAAATAAAAGTAAAAACGGAAGATCAAGTCAGGGTGAGGAGGATGCGCAGAATACGTCCAGGGCCTGCTAGGTGCCGAGGCCTGGTGACGCGTCACACCCCGTGACGGATGGAACAGCAGTGGCCGCACCTCCCAGGGGGGAGAGAGGTGAACCACGCAGATGGGCAAACCGGGTCGCTGAGGCTGTGGGGGGGGGGGAGTGGGAGGGGGGGGAGGGGGAGGGACATGGGTGCCGGGCCGGTGGGGAGGACCGAATGAGAGGGGGCCGTAGGGAAAGGCTTCTCTGGGGAGGACACAGCTTGGCTGAGACCGTCAAGGAACCATGCACTCGGCCAGGGAAGGTCTGGGGGAGGGGCGCCACACTCAAGAAGCACGAGGCCGGGCCAGTGACAAGACACGGCGTGAGGGGACAGCCGGGGGAGGCTGCTTCGGCGGGGGCCTGATCAGCTGCCGCAAGGACCCGGGCTTTAGTCATCCTGGGACAGGACGCCGCCGGAGAGGGCTGCACCGGAAAACGGCGTGACTTGCTTTGCGTGTTTACAAAGCTGGCTGGGGTGGGGACAACGGGCAGTAAAAGGCAAACGCTGAAGTAAAGAGACAGACGAGGAGGCTGGTGTCATGGTGCAGGCGAAAATGGTGGCATCTCAGCCTGGCGTGGTGGCCATGGCACAAAGACATGTGGTTGGACTCCAGATCCATCTCAGAAGTAGCTACGAGAGAATGACATGAGGGACTCGGTGTGGGGGCGGCGGGGAGTTTAGAGGGTGGCTGGGCCGTCTACTGGGATGGGGAGGCCACGGGGAGGTTTGTTCCGGAAGCAACAAGAAATTGACACAAACACCAGGAGATCTCTAAGTGGGGATTTCAAAAAGGCTGAGAACCAGGACACAAGTGTGGCTCTGAGCTTCCTAGCAGCCAAGGCAAAAAGGGAAACACGACCTGGCATACATTAGTCTGTGTTCCTACAATAAAAACAAGCCATTTGCCTGAGAGAAACTGCTCCTGTGAATCTTTATAACAAAAACACCGTGACCCAGTGAACAAGGTTTCCCGGAACAGTCCAGAAACACCAGCAGGATGCGGATCCCGGCCTTTAAACAGTTTCACAATCTAGGAGAGCGAAAAAAGCATGTGCCCAGAGAATTCCAATATAGAGACGTGTCAAGTGTTTTGGAGAAAAGAAGGAAACACCATTTTTTCTTAGTCGTATCCAGAACAGTGTGCTCCCCCAAACCGGGTTAGCTCCCGAGTGTCTTCAGCCAGCGGGCCTGGGGAGATCGGCTCGGGGCGAGCGGCACCCAGCGGCTGTGGGGAGCCCTCGCGGCAGGCGTGGGTCACACCCTCGTGACCTTGAGCCCGTTCTGTCTAGCCAACGGCTCCCCTTGCCAGGCTGTGTCACCTCTGAGGTCTGTGTCATGTTAGTGTATCTTTTAATTTATTAACTTTTAGAGACAGAGAGAAACATCGATTTGTCGTTCCACTTATTGATGCATTCATTGGTTGATTCTTGTGTGTGCCCTGACCAGGGATCAAACCTACAACCTTGGCACATCGGGACGATGCTCTGACCAGCTGAGCTACCCAGCCAGGGCCATATAGTAGATATTTTAGATTGAACCATGTGGAATTGGTGGTGTTCAACCTTTGTTTTCCCTGGGGAAGAAAAAAACAATTTTATAGGTTCAGTGCCTGAGTGTAACACCGTCATGTCACAGAATGACACACCGATGATTTTGTAATAAACAATTTTGTAATAAAAGGGGGGCGTTATTTGTGCCGGACCCTGTATAATCAATATAATCACGGTATACTGGACTTCAGCTAGAAATACAATAGTAAAACTATAAACACTGATTTTTTAAAAACTCACAAGACTGGGATGATGAGAGACGGGAAGCCTGCACTGCGGGGGAAGGGGCACACGAAACCCCCACCTCCGACGGCAGGAAGGAGGCAAGTCACGTCGAACACTGGAAAACCAACACGGCGCAGCACCCGGACAGCGTCTGGGAGACGGAGAGAAACAGCAGGCGCGCTGTACGAGGAGGAAACAGAAGAGGCAGACGGCTGTAACCCAACAACAACAATAAAGCAACTCACGAGAGAGAGAGAGAGAGAGAGAGAGAGAGAGAGAGAGAGAGAGAGAGAGAGAGAGAGAGAGAGAGGACAGCGTCTGCCTCCGGGGAGAGGGAGGCACAGGTGAGTGCAGGTGTTTTCCTGTATCCGTGTTTAACCGTCTGAGTAAATGAAACACTAATAAGATTTATTAATTTGTAATCTAATTCTTTAGTTTAACAATCTCTAAAGGTAATCTTCCCATGTTACCACGTAACGTTCTACACGGCTACTTGAATGTTTGTGAATTATTCCCTCTTATGACTGGGTCCTGTTTCCCTTACCCGATCTTCTGTCCTGTTACTCGTGTGTTGACCGTTGCTCTGATTTTTGTCACTTTAGCGATCCCGCACAGTAAGTGCGCGGGAATGGCCATGATTGTGTTTCTGCACTGCGTTTTTACGAGCAGCGCTAACTGACAAGCACAACATCCGCTAAGCACTGCAGCGCACTCCCGCCCTCGGTCCTCACCACAACGCTGTGGGGCAGGAGCTATGACAGCATCCATGTTCTAGGGGAGAAAGCGGAGCTCAGAAGGTTGGTGACGTAACCGGTCCATGGGCATCGAGCCACTGAGCAGGGAGGACAGCCACGGAAACCCGCGTCCCGGACAATGACCTTCACTGTTCCTCTCGGTTCACGCGCCAGGAGGCGCCGAGGCCTCTGAGCCCTCCCAGTGCCCCCCGATTTCTCGAACGGGACTCGTGCGCGGAGGACGGGTGTGCCTCCCTGGCACCAGCTCCCGCCCGTGTCCCACCCACATCACGGAGCTCCGCTCGGGGCTGCACGTCGCCCTGGGGAGGGAGAAGACGGACAGGTCAGCGGCACGGCAGTTTGGGAGTGCAGTCGCTTTAGGAGGCCCGGAACCGGACAGCCAGGGACCCCGTTGCGGAGCAGGGGACGCCGGGGTTTGAAGGGGCAGGGGGAGCGTGCCTTGGGCAGAGGGCGAACCGCACTGGAGGAAGAGAGACTATTCCAAGAAAAGGCATAAAAACACCGAGTGCTGGACAGCACAGAGGAGTGCAGCCCGCATGGGACTTCGTGGGACGGGAGGAAGTCGAACGGGGACTGGACGTTCGGTTTATTCCCCACAAGCAAGCCCTGCTGAGCGGCACAGGACCAACACCATCAGGGTACATTTACACCCGAGAGATGGAGCTCGCGTGGGCAACCTGTGTCTCCCAGGACAGAAGGTCTCGGGACAAGGAGAAAGCACAACTAGAGAAACATTCGAGTCTGAGTGCGAGTCAAGCACAGTGAAGTGTGAACGCATGGCTGGTGCGACGAGGACTGGCGTTTGGCCCGGCCGCCGTGGGTGGCGGAGCGACCGCGTCACGGAAGCAAGGAGCAGCCCTGACGGGACGCCTGTTCTAGGAGCAGGGCAGGCCGGCGAGGCCGGTGCCGCGGGGACGCAGGGGGCGCAGCAGCCGCGAGAGCTCTCCCCAAGGTAGGACCCAGCGGGACAGGCTGGCCCTGGCCGTGGCTGTGAGGGGAGGAGGCCTGTCCACGATGCTCCAAGATCCCCTGCAGACTGGGCGGCGGCGGGGCCGCCCCTCCAGGACGGAGGGGACACAGAGGGGCGTCGGGCGGAAGGGCCTGCACGCGCGCCACGAGCGGAGGCACGAATTCCCAGCTCACAGGCCGTGGTGCCCCTGCTCGCCGCCCTGAACGTTCACAACTGGGGAGAATCAACGCCCAGCTCCGCGACCCTGGCCTTGACCGCTGCTGAAGCCGCGAGGGGACTCGATGTTCCTCTGCCTGGCGACCTGGTGAAGTTCCACCTAACAGGTCCAGCAGCTGCCCTGCTGCTTTCGACCTGGGGGCTGGGGGGGGCGGGTATTAATTAAGGCGGATCTCAGACACAAAGGGCAGAAATTGAAAGCCACGCAACCTGAGCTCCCGGCCCACGCCCACGCCGGGCAGGACCCACGTCTGCACATCCAGTCCCCGCGGTGGCAACCCGACACCTGTCCCCCCACCTCCAGTGCCACCAGGAAATTAGCAATCACCCGGGTACCTGGTCGTAATTAAACTGAACAAAAAGACAGCTGCTTGGCCTTTCTGGTCTAATCACCGACCTGCAGCCCGGGGATTACTAGCTCCGGGGCAATTTGGGGAGGATTACTCTTTCATTAGCGCTTGGGGGGTCAGGTCCAGCACACGGTGGCAAGAGCCGCGTCAGACGCCTCCCATGCGGACAGCCCAGCCTGCCCAGTGTCTGAAAGTTTGGCCGCTGGCAACCATGGGCCTGACCCCCACCAACTGCGACATTTCCCTAGACGTGTCACCCCAATGAATTCCACCTCGAGTTTCCAGGGTGTCTGCGAGAATGTCATTCCAAACCTCCAGGTCAGTCTCCGGCAGCAATGAGGAGGACCAGCACCTGGGGAGGAACAGGGCTGGGGCTGTGCACCAGGGTGGCAAGGTTAAACGACGCTTGACCTCCGCACGGCTGTGCACCGCACCCCCCCCCCCACACACCCTCACGCAGCTGAACCCAGGACACGAACACACTGACCAGGGACTGAAGGTGGGGCGCTCAGAAGCTGGAGAAATGAAATAGTGAACTAGTGTGGGGACCCACGAAACCCACCGGCAGGCCGAGGTCAGCGCGCCTGCTAGTGTCCTCGGTGCCTCTGTCACTCATTCAGCAACTGTCTCCGATGCCCCTTCTCCTTCGGGTGGGGGGGCTGAGTGAGGGGCGGGCCAGCAGCACACACGGACACAGCCGTGTGGGACCTGGTGTCTGCTGAGGGCAGCCCAGAGGGAGGGGTGAGGGAGGGCTCCCCGAGGAAGCGAGTGGAGGCTCACCCCGAAATCTGAAGAGAAATCAGGAGACAGCAGCAGCAGAGACAGCATGCAAAGGCCACAGGGCAGGAGCACATGGGGCGGGAAGAAAGGCGAGAGACGGCAGAGGCAGGCAGAGGCCAGGCCACACAAGACCACACAGAGTCTCTGGGTCCAAGTGGGAAGCCCCGCCCCTCCTCAGAGCAACGGGACGTGCACTCGGGAAAGACCATGCTGGTCCCCACGCAGAGGCCGCACGGGAAGGGGCCGGCACAGACGTGCAGGGAATCACCGGACACCGGCATCGCCCCGGCAGGCGACGGTGCTCCCTCCGACTGCCTGCAGGGCCTCTCGGGGCCAGAAATGCAGCCTCCCCCTGCTGCTGCTCGGGAACCAGCATTTGCTTCAAGGAGCCACTCCAGTCCCCGGGTGCAACAACAGAGGGGGTGGGGGGGAGCCCCCACCCTGGTTTGCCCTCTCTTGCCGCCCCAGTCACACCAGTGTTCACTCCCGGCCCGTTAGCCGGCCCCGTTTCCCATCCCGACGACCTCACAGCTCTCCCTCCCGACCCTGCTCGGGAGCCCCGGGCAGTTCTGGACCGTTTCCAGCTCTGCCACAGCTTCCTCATCACGGGGGGAAACGCTTGTTCAAGTCTAGATGAAATGGCAGACGTTAACGAAGTATCACGGTAATCCTTTTGCAACAAACATGAAGTCATCACACTGCACACCTCCCACCTGTACGGGGCTGCGTGTCGGTTCACTCGCAGAAGACCAAGAAGGACGTTCCGAAGGAGGCCCAGGCAGTGACGCTGGACAGCGCAGACGGCAGTGACCTCTGTGAAGGGGGCACAGGAAGTGACCGCTGGGCGGGAGTGGAGCGCCGGGGAACGGGGCGACGGGGGCAGCGCTCCGCTTCACGCCCTGGGCGCTGGCTGTGGCCTCACGCCACGGTGCCTCGCTGGGCTGCGCCTCCGCTCCTGTTCTGTCTTCGATTGTATCTCTGCATGTGTTTCATGGCTCACAACGTTAAAACAGATTTAAGAAAAACTGACTGGGTGAAAAAGATAGTGAAATCTAAATTATGATTAACACCTCTCTCCCCCAACGATTTATAGAAGTTGACCGAATCAGGTTAGGACTTGAACTCTAGAGACAGTGGACCCAACTGGCGTTCACAGACCTCTCCACCCGCTAAACCCGTGCTCCTTGCAAATGCGCAGGGAACACCCACCAAGCCAGAGTGCATGCTGGGCGGTTGAACAGGCCCGATGCATTTTAAAGGGTCCCAGTCGTCAGAGGGCGCCCTCTACCGGCAGCAGAATGAAAATGCCAACCACGGACACACATCTGGAAAACCCCCAGGTGTCTGAAACTTCAACTCACTTCCAAGCATCAATGGGCCCAAGAAGAAATCACACGGAAATAAGAACATTTGAAACTGAATTAAAATGAAGACACAACATATCAAAATTTGTGAGAAGCAGCTAAGGCAGTGCTTAGAGGAAAACTTATAGCATGATACCAGAAAATATGAAGACCTACAAACAATTAAGCTCCCACCCTTAGAAAACTAGCGTTAATCCCAAAGTGTAAGAAAATAAACAATAAAGGCAATAAAACAAAAAATTAAATAATGAACAGACAACCAATAATTAAAATACATGACACCAAAGTGGGGATTTTTATTACAAAATAGCCCATCACAAAAGTACACGCAGCACAAAAAGCACTCGGCGCGAGGACTTATCGGAGTGGACGCCCGTAAATGTCACTGGATGGAGAAACGGGGCGTGACCGGCACCCAGAGCCCTCGGGCACACCCTGTCCCTTCCCAACCGCCGGCCTCTCCCGCCCTCCCCATGTCAGTCCTGTCCTAACTTTTATGCAAGTAACTTGCAGGTCATTATAGTTTTACCGCCTAAGTCTGTACCTTTAACTGTAGAATGGAGTTTTACCTGGTTTTAATCTTCACACAGCCGCAGTATTACACGTGTCCGCTGGCCATTCACGCAGCTTCCTTTGCTAAGTATCCGTTTGAATCTCTGTAACTGAGTCTTCTTTGCAACGTTCGACAAAAGGCATGGACCTCAAGCTAGACTGATCAAAATCAAGAGAACAGGCCCAAAGAGCCAGTATCTGCAATAAGGGGAGGAATGCAACTACGAATACTACAGACATGAAAAGTATTTTAAAAAAATTATCAACTTCATGCTAATTAACCCGACACTCCTAGTTGACACAATGTGGCCAAACAAGCCAGGTGTGCAAGAAATGTCCCAAGATAAACACTTGAAATTTCTCACCTTTCACTCACGCCTAAATCAGGGGTGTCAGACTCTTTTTACCCCAGGGGCACACCAGCCTCCAGGCCGCCTTCCGAGGGCCAGGATGGTTTCAGGACTGTATAACCGTGACGACTCCGTAACCGCTAAGGAGCTGAAATTACAGTCGGCCCTTTGAAGGCCACCGCGAGGCTGCTGTGGCCCCGGGGAAAGTGAGCCTGACACCCGGCCCGAAGTCGCCTGAAAGAGACGACCACACATGGACGCAGCTCAGAAAACCCCCGAGAGCGCCCCCAGGGAACGCCGCCCGCCCAGGACTCACGCGGAGGACGCAGGCTCCCCTCACGGCCACACACCGCGCCTTTGGTGCGGCGGCCCCCAGAAAAACAGACACGAGTCAGAGACGACACGGACTTTATTAAAGATCGTAATGCGGTCATTTATTAAAGGGGGGAAGCAAAGCAAAAAAAAAAAACCAAAAACAAGTGTTTTGTGATGTTTCCGGGGAAAATAGCATCATTACCGGCAATATTCTTTCTCTTTGAAATGAGCTAGTGAAAAGCACAATCTGTTGTATGAAATAGTCTCAAGGCAGGCAAAGTAGCACGAAGATATTTTGGGATAGAAAAAATTCAGTTACGCAATCAGCAGCATTCAAAATTGTTGACTGTACACAATTATAAAAATTGACTCATGTTGTAACAAAGTGTTTTAAAAGCTCGCCAGGGTAGAACAGGCACAGTGTGCTGAAGGCACCCAAGTCCCCCAGGGGCTCCCGAGCGTCCCGCCCCCAGCTCCCCAGTCAGAACTCCGGGGTCCCTTTCCTCGTCCGGAGCGGCCGAGTCCGCACACTCACTGAGCGACACAGACAGACGTCCGCCTTGAACCCCGGCTGGAGGTGTGTGAGCTTCGTACAACATGCTACCTGCCAAGAAACGACTGTGCATCTTAAACATCGGAAATCTTAGACTTTGAAATAAACTGCACCCCACACCTCGCAGAGCGGCTCTAAGGGCCTGAACACGGACTTCCTGCTGTTGCTGACCTGCTGAGCGCGAAGCCTGGGGACAGGCCGTGCTGCGCAGGGGTCTGTGCCCCGAGGCCGACCCCGGGCGGCGGTCACGAGGGACAGAGGCGGGCCCGGCCCAGGCTGCACCCCGCCCCCACCCCCACCCCCCACAGGGACCCCCAGCCGCAGGGCTGGGACTGGCTCATTCCGCCAAGTCTCGTCGCTCACGCAGCAACACTGGTCACCAAGCCAGCAGCCCCACCCCCCTCTGTCTAGGGTGCAGCCCACTCCCTCACCGGTTCCCAGGGGAAGTCCCCACAACCCCCTCCTCGGATGCCTCTGCGCCCTGGGTTCTCGCTCCCTGCGCACGCGGCCTGCGGTGGGAGGTGGGGCACAGGTAAGTTACTCCACCAGGTTGCCCCGGAGCGACCGATGGAAGCTCCCCACTCCGCTGGGGATGGTTTTGCCCTGCCCAGAGATGAGGCAGCCGGCCTGGGGAGGGAGACGAGGAGCCACGGCCAAGACCCCCGGCCAGAGTTACTGCCAACGCTGCGTGAGACCACGCATGGCAGGACCTGCAGCGCCACACGTGTAGCGGCAGGGGACTCATCTGGGTGAATCAATGGCCAGAGGTCAAATTCACCGTCACCTTCCACGGTCCCCAGCTATTCCCGGATTGACTAACATCACCAACACGCACTGCACTCGCCCATGCTGGGCCGTGCGCTAACTCCCGGCACGCACCTCCCCTGTGCCCTGCCAACCACCGGCAGGGCCGACTTGTCCGCGAGTGTTTAGCCAGATGAGCAATCTGAGGACCAGAGAGGTTAAGCAGTTTCTCCAACCTGACACTAGTACGTGACAGAGCCACGACTCACACCCACCTTTGACACCCAAGCCCACGCTCTCTGCCACTGTGCGGTACGCGCTGGCGACATCCTAAAAGGCAGCTCGGAGCCCACTGGGGAGTTGCACTATCTTCAAGAGACACCGGCACGGGAAAGAACCCCCAGACGCCAGAGGGAGGGTGGCCTTTTGTTTCCCTCCCTGGCCGAAGGCGGGGCGCCCTCAGCAGCCCAGCAAGGGCCTGGCAGGCCGGCCTCTCGCGGGGGCCCCATCGGGCCTGCTCACTCCTCCCGAGTCAGAGGGGAAGGCTGGACGGTCTGAGGCTCCGCACACAGGGGGTCAGTCCAGCACAGCGGCCACAGGCAAGGAGACCACCGCTGCCTTCAGCGTGGAGGCTCGCGGAGCAAGAGCCCGGGGGGCAGCCAGAGCCGGTGAAGGACGGAAAGGCACCGCAGAGACCTCACTCGCAGGGTGATTCTGGGGGTGCTGCAAGCCCAGAGCTCTGGCCATCGAGACAGGGCACTTGGAGGTCAGGCAGCAAGGGCTACGATGGCATGCAGAGAACCATGGGGACGCCACAAGCCTGGGAGACAGGGCAGGAGACTGCAGGGGCCAGGAGTCGCAGGCCTGGCTGGTGAAAGCAGGGACCCAGCTCCAGCAGGCGCCCCGGAGCCACACCGGGACCCACGGGGCCACGAGAGAGACCGAAGCCGGCACCAGGCCCTGGGCCCGGCTCCGCCACCCACCGTGGCCTCGGGCACATCCGGCAACCTCCCGAGCCTCGATTTCCTCCCGTGCACAGAGACACAACCCTGCTTCGGCACGAGGCCCGTGAGGACAAGCTCGGGGACACAAAAGCCCTTTGTCTGTGGCTCTGCGGCCCAGTGTCATCTCTCCCAGCGTGTCCTGCAGGGGCTCGGGTGCCAACTTGGGGCCTACTGAAAGGTCGAGGGGCAGGGCGCCTGCCTCCTGCTGGCCCCGCAGCAGACTCCGCCTTCCCTCCCGACACAGCCCCACTCCCGAAGAACGGGAAACATGACTGGCCACTTATAAACAATGAGGGGAAAAAAATACAGCAGAGAACAGCAAAAACTGTCACCTCTGGCCAGCTCTTGCCCAAAAGGAAAAGCAGCATTCTCCCTGCTGCCTTGTTCTCTCAAGCTGGTTCCCAGAAATCAGGAGGAAATAGGACAGAACACCCGAGAGAGAGAGAGCTCACGCCGCCGTCCAGACCCAGCCCACAGCCAGGGCGGACCCGCAAGGGCCGAGGTGCAGGCTCAACAGCACCTCTCATCACCAAGTGCCCATTTGGGCCCCGACGGGCGGCTCTGCGGGCTGGCGCGGCCATCGGGAGGGCCGAGTCCCCGGCCCCAGACCCAGGGAACAGCGTGTCCACGCCGCATGGGGCGCGGGCAATGGTCTCCAAGCTGAGGGGCAAGTCTACGAAGTCCCTGGGGGCCCCAAACGCCGTCCCTTGCTGCTGCACCCCTGCCGTTCCCGACGGGGCTGCCTGTCACCACCTGACCACCCCTGGCTCCCAAGTCTTGTCTGCTGCTCAGTTCGGTTTTTATTTATGAGAATTCGGGGAACCACACCCAACGAGGAAAGGGGGGACGAGGCCGATGCCTCTCCAGAGGACGCAGAGCCCGCCCTCCTACTGTGCTACAAGACATCTGGGATTGGGGACCCGCTGCCGCCTCCAGAAGCAAATGCTCGGGTCACTGGACCCGCTGCGGCCACGGGAAAGGCACAGATCTGAGCAAAAGGGCCAGAAGGTATTTACAAAAGTGTCCGCCGGCTTCCGTCCACAGCGCCTCCCAAAGCTTCGCAACGTTGGCCACGTGCTAGGTAAGACACGCAGCGAAACACTTCTTCACAGCGTCCCTAGGAGGAAAACACAAGGGAAACAGGAGACCGTCACCCCAGGCTCCTGAAGCGGTCGAGACAGACCCCCCTGCAGATTTCCCGGCACCCAAAGGGGCACGCTGCAGACCAGACAGCACCCCGCCTGTGGGGCTGGTCACCTGTCTCGTCTGAGTGGCCAGTGTCTCACGTGTACAAGGGCGTGTCCCCGCCCCCCCAAAAAGCCAGTGGTGGGGACAAGTGCACAGCACAAAGTAGGTGATCACTAGAAGTCAAAGTAGAGACCCCCAGACACCAGGAAGTGGGCCAAGACGGCGCACTTTCTAGCGACCGGAACCACAGACGCACAGACCGCACTCAAGGTGTTAAGTGGACGGTCGCCTGGGGATTTTCCGTCAGCCAGCAGCCAGCAGCCGACGCGTGCCAAGGGACGCCTCCCAGGAGCTCCCGGGCAGGGGACCGAGCTACAGCTCAGAGACCCAGGGGCCCGTAGCCCCGCCCAGGCACTTGCTCCTGGGAATCAGCGGGGAGCGGGGAGCAGGCACAGGGAGGCCGGGCGCTCTGCGAACCGCTGCTCCCCTCAGGCAGCACGGGGCAGGGCCCTCACCCCAGCTCTGCTGCCCGCTGCCCCGTGCAGAGGGCATGGGGGTCACCTGAGGGGGCCGCAGGGGAATGCACCCGCAGGAGCAGGCACTGTGCTGTGCTTTCACACCAAGGTGATTCTAGAACGTTTCTTCAGGTGCGATCCACCCCGTGGTCCCTCCCGGGAGGCGTTCTGAGCGGGAAAGGGTTTTATGGCCACAGGGGATCCCTCCTGAACGCCCCCAGCACACAGCGCCCGTCAGGGGGTCTGACAGCGACGGCCCATTCGCAAAGCCACTCAGCGGCTGTGAACGCGATGGGCTTTTTCAAGTTCCCATGCAGCCGATCACCCCCAGCACCTCCCAACCCTGCCCCTGCTCCTCCTCCTCCTCAGCCCTCGCACCGGTTTCCACACTCTCAACACCGTTCAGGAGAAGCTTCCTCCGTGTTAACAAGAACGGAAATGAAACGGTGACGTCAGAGCAGAGTCAGAGGTGAAGATCACCAAACATGCTCACTGCAGGGGAGCTGCAGGGTCAGAACCTTGGGGCTGGGGGGGGTGGCCCACGGTGGCTGTCAGCAAGGCCTCTGCGCCAGAGGGGCCCGGTGCGCCGCCCAACCAAGGTCACCGCTCAGCTCACTGGGAGACCCTGGCCCTGCCTGCTTCCCTTCATAACCCACTCCCACCCGCGGGTGCTGCTGGGCAAGCTCGGGCTGGGATCCCTCCACCTCGAGCTCAGTGATGCTGAAGGGACCCTGCCTCTGAGGAGACCCCCTCCAGGCTGCAGGTCAGAGGAGCGGGAACTCGCGTCTGCGCACTGCAGGGCCCGGCCGAAGGCTGCCGGCAGCAGGACCGCGTGGGCCCGGGTCAGCGCCCGTCACTGGTGTGTGATGGGGCGGGGAGTGGGAAATGGGGGGGTGGGGGAGGTGACCGCAGCTTACTAATCAGGTGCATGACACCTGCCTGTCTGTCTCAAAGGACCGCAGCCACGGTGAAACAGTGGGCAGTTCTGCAAGCACTCCACACGCACAGGCCCTCAGCAGGCACGGCGCCACCCCCAAGCGACAGACACCACAGCCCCACATGCGGCCGGTCTTACCTCGCAAACGGTATGAAGGAAAGGCTGTACCTACAAGGAGAAACACACACAACAGATCAGATTACACGGAGGGCACGGAAGGGCGTGGCGGAATGGGTGTCCAAGCCGCCAGAGCGTCCGCAGTGACTTCCGGGGCCCTGGCCCCTTGGGGCAGGACGCGCACACATGTGCACACACACGTGCACACACAAGTGCACAGTGCCACGGGCCCTGGGGAGGGGGAGGGGAGGGTGTCAGCCGTGGCCGAGGAGGATCACCTGGAACGGGCAGGTCGGCGCAGACGCCGCCGTGCCCTGGAGAGCACAGCCAACGGCCCCGGGCCAGCTGTCCTCTGGCATTTCCGGCCCTCGGCAGGACGCGGCTTCCCCCCACTGGGATAAACTGTCTGCTCTGCTCCGGCTCGTTTTTTAAAAAACCCAAAACCATAAAACCCCAGTCCCCACTCTGTGGATGACGGCACAGGCAAGCTCCGACTCTTCAGGAACCCCGGTCCCAAGCTCTCTCGGCGGCCCCGGCGGGAGCCGTGCAGGGAGGAGGCCGCCCACCACCCTCGGGAACAGCCTGGGGGCGTCAAGCGGGGTGGTTTCAGGCATCCAGGGGTCTTGGATCAGGTCCCTATGGTGGGGGGACGGCCACACAAGCAAAGGCAGGCATGAGTGTGTGGACACAAACTTCTGCCCCCAGGAAATGAACACACACACACAGGCAGCCACACCGGGCTCTCGCAGCCCCTGCCCCCACGACGTGTGCCACGTTAAACTCTGGCCAGCCCCCTCCTCCCCACCGACACTCGCCAGGCTCACCCGCCCGTGAGCACAGCCAACCCCCAAAGGCCAACACTGAGAAAGCACAGCTATTCAACAGTCCCAAACTGCCAACGGGAGGGGGGTGCTAAGCCCGCAGTCTCCACATCCATTCCCAGCGGAGGGGTGTAACTGATCCTTGGGCACTTAAAAAGTCTACCCTGGCTGGTGTAGCTCAGTGGATTGAGTGCGGGCTGTGAACCAAAGGGTCACTGATTCGATTCCCAGCCAGGGCACATGCCTGGGTTGCAGGTCAGACCCCCAGTAGGGGGTAGCATGAGAGGAAACCAGACACTGATGTTTCTCTCCCTTTCTTCTTCCCTTCCCTCTCTAAACATAAGTAAATAAAATATTTTTTAAAAACGTGTTTTTTATTTTAGGGAAAAAAACTAACGGACTTTTTGACCAACCCAGTATTACAGACAGGGCTCAGAAGCTACAGATTCCAGAGGGTGTGTGTGGGGGGTGCCACCCCCACCCTCCCACTGAAGTTGGACCAGTTTGGAAGGGCTGAGATCCCGCAGCCCCACCCGCAGCGTCAAACAATGAAGCCCTTTCACCTCCCGCGGCCCTCGAGTGGCAGGCAGTCCCCAGTCCTGCCAACAGGCCTCCGGCGCAGAGGCCGACCCTCCAGCCACGTGGTTTCCGGTCTCCTCGCCTCCTGCCAACAGTGCCCCTTTGTTCCTCTGGTAAGGGTTCCTCCAGCCCAAATGCACCGCTCTTTCTTTTCCTGCCCACTCCCCTTCCTCTTGGACGGCCTTCTGGCCCACAGCCTCCTTTCACCTGCCCCTGTAGACTTCGTTACCCTTGCTCTTACTGGATGCGAGTGGTTCAGTAGCACTGGTAACATCTCAGAATCAACCGTGAGCCCGGCGAGAATGCTGCAGTGGGCCACAGCCGCCACGGCCCCTTGCGCCACCTACTGGCAGTGGGCCGAGTCGACAGGCTTTGCTCTGCAGCCCGACTTCGCAGCATCACTGAGCATCCTTCCACTGAACAGGGTCTGTGCTTCCCGACCCCTCCCCGCAGCCCCCGGGGTTTTACCACCGTCCATGCAGCGGTCAGAGGTCAGGCAGAAAGGGACACTTACCACGTCAGGGCCAAAGACTGCAGAATGCAGAAGATGAGGGCAAGCCCCTTGTTGTGCCACTGAAAGAGAAACGACAGGGCGCCGTGAACGCCGGCGGCCGGCGCGGGGACCAGCGAGGCGGAGGAAGACCCAGAGCCCAACTTACCCAGAAGGCAGAACACAGGGTGAGCGCAAAACACAACTGCAGAGAGAAAGGAGACATCGCTGAGTGAACACAGTGACGACAGCAGCGTGGGAAAACCCGTAAGGACTTATCGTTGCTGGCGAACTCACACCAACGCTTATCAAGCCGCAGTAAGCAGATCCCTTGGCAGCCACAGCTGCCAAAGGCCCCCCCATTGCAGAGCACTTCGCCCACCTGAGTGAGCGCGCCCGTGTTTGGCAGGAGAGTTAGTCGCAGTGAAACTGAACTGGCCAATAAGAACTCGAGTAGGGTTAAAAGAGAAGGATCCTCTTCTACTTGTGAATTTTCCCAAAATCTCTACCCGGCAAACAAAGTCCCCTTTCTGGCCCACCCCGGGCACCGGTCTTTCTGCCCGGTGCACAGTCTCACTCGGGTTTCACACGCGCCTGTGCCCTGACTCCTGCCCAGCACCGGGCTTCCGGGTGGGAGGAGCCGCAGGAGGACAGAGGGGCACATGAGACGCCACTCTCACACCCCGAGGGGGAGGGATCGGTTTCCCTGTCACCCAACACTCCCCTGGGTCCTTTCTTAGAGAGCCCTTTCTACACGGCGCCGTCCGGGCCGTGCCCGCGCGCGACGGACCAAGAACAGCAGGCTCTCGGGCGTCCGTCAGGCCTGTCGTCTCCACCCGCCCTGGACAGCACCTCCGCCAGGAACGTGTCCCAAGTATTTCCTCCGAGCTCGGCTCGGAGCACGAGGTTCTCAAGGACACAAGATGAACAGCACATGTGGATAGAGCCTTAGAAAGCTCACCTGTTTGGCCACATGAGAGGTACACGAACGAAAGTAAAAAGCATGCTGCCCACGTTCCAAATGCTGCAACACCGGTAATTAAGTGAAAAATGCTGGAGACTGCGGTGGGGAATGCCTCTGATGGTCACGTGGTAGCGAACAGCCCAGAGGAAGGACAGGCACTTGGGGTCGGCGGGACAGGGAGGTGGGATACGACGGAAGGCACGATCACCAGAGCAGGGCATGGGGGCAGTGGGCCACGAGGAACACGGGTGAGAACAGGTGTGACCCCAAAGTCACAGGATGGAGAGGGGCGAGAGCCCCCCTTCAGAGAATGAGCCCGGTGCCTCTGTGTTATTGCCCCTAAGTTGTGTCCACGTGGCTCCGCCCATCACCTGGAGCGCGTCCGGCTGACTTACCGCCCCATCACTGTGGCTGATCAGACAAGCAGCGCCCTCTGGAGGCGCTTTACAGAACTGGCAGTACCTCACCCCCAGTGGAAACCCAACGTGGGGGGTCACTGTTGGAAGCCCACTCCCAGGGCTTCGGCAGGAGCCGAGATGAAAGGAGCCGGGTCTGAGAAGAAACGACGCCCCGGAGCAGCCCCAGAAGTCCCGCCCCAGGAAGTCCCGCCCTAGGAGCGCCGCCGCAGGCAGGCAGACTCACCAGCACCATGATGGTCGCGACCAGACGCGTGGGCTCGAACATCCGCTTCAGCTGCTTCATCGGCCCCATGAGGAAGACCGTGCTGCGGGGAGACACGCGCCAGCCATGAGGCCGGGCAGGCCACTCGGGGCGCAAGCGGCCCCCCACCCCCTGCGTGACCGGCTCGCGGCCGGGAGACTCTCGCTCTGCCGGGCGCTGCGCTGAAGGCCCTGGTGCGTCGTTCTCGCTTCCCCGTCAACACGCCCGGGGCCGGCCGCAGGAGCTCGCACCGCCCGCGTCTCGCGGACGGGGAGACCGCAGCCCGGAGGGCGGGCTGCCATCCAGGCCGCCCGACGAGCAGGCGGGGGCGCGAGGCTGCATGTGCGTCAGGTCTGGTTCTAGGGCCACATCCGCCACCTTCTCCGGAGGTGCCACCTCCCTCCCTCCCTCCCTCCCTCCCTCCCCATGGAAACCAACCAACCAACCAACCAACCAACCAGACTCGGGCGACTTAAAAAAAGAAAGCCACACCTCACAGGCTTAGGTCCTGTATGTTAAAAAGCTGAGCATCTCATTTCCCTTCACCATCTCCACAGGATACTTCTAGTCATGGTGACATCCGCTCGGAACTGCTGGGAGTCTGCTCAACGCCACAGACGTGACCTCATTTCGTCCCTCCACTACTCTGAGGTGGCTGCTATGACACTTATTTTGCAGATGAAAAAATGAGGCCGAGACGGCTAACTGATGTATCCAGGACCACGCAGCAGAGAGCTTAAGCAGCTGGCATGCAAACCTGCAACTGCGAGGTTCCAAAGCTCCGAAAGCCCTCCCTGGGGTGCCTGCTGTGTGAGTGGGACCTGAGCGGGGGCAGGGGAGACAGAGCAGGGCCTCACGCCCACCGCGCCAGGGCCAGGGCCAGCCCCTGGCATTTCCTGACTCATCACAGAAGGCCTCACGCAGAATCAGCTGAGAAGCTGCCTCTTATAACCGGGGTCTAATACAAGCCAACCAGCAGGTAACGCTGGGGTCACGTTCCACACGAGAATGAGGCCTGGGCAGAGGCACAAGGGTGTCTGGGCAGGCAGAGGGTTCAGCACTCGACGAGTGGGAGGGGCAAAGGCAGGTCTCAGGCCTGGAGGGACCAGGAGCTCAGCAGGGACAGTAATGAACGGCCAGTAGGGGGCAGCGGAGGAGACAAAGGACGTGGTCGTGGACCCCTGCAGCAGTTCCGATGAGGACACCATGGGCCGAGCTGAGAGCAGCTCCCACGCCGCCCGCTTTAGGGAGCCCCCCTGGTCCCAGGCCGGGTCGGCCCAGGCCAGCTGCCCCTCCCTGCGCACCTCTCCCTCCACATCCTGCTCTGCCGTCAGGTTGCGCCTGGCTGCCTGGCTGCCCCGTGAGCCCCCTCGTGGCAGGAACCCGACCACACTGGTCTCTGAATGCTCAGAGACCAGCAGGGTATGATCAAGGCTCCTCACGGGAGGGACAACACCAGGCAACACCAGGCCTCGGGACCGGCGGCGTCAGCACGCGGGCGCGGCTGAAGGGTCAGAGTGCATGAGCTCGGCCTGGGACGTCTGTGCCGCCAGCAGCCCAGGGGGCGGGCAGGTGGGTGGGCGGGCTGGCACCCTGCCCCGGGGAGCAGGTCTGCCCTGGTCTTGCGCTGAATAATGATAGGTTTTGCCTGCAGCCGCCGGCCCAGTGAGGCTCCTGAAAGCCTGGGCTCAGCCTCCAGGAGCGGGACGCGCAGAGCAGGCAGGAGGGCTGTGGCGCTCCACTGCTCTGGGCCGCGGCGCCCTCCCGTGGACCCCGCAGGGGTGGGACGCCGCCCGCCGTCTCCTGGGGCGTTTCGGGTATAAACACATCGGGTGGTGACAGGACGGGGACGGGATGCATTCTGACTGCCCTTTTCTCTCCAAAGCCTTAAAGCTACAGAGGCCCCCTCCTTCCCACCCCCCAACCACAGTCCACCTCCCCCTGTAATAACTGGCCAAGGGTGGATTGAAAACTGTTACCTCCCGATCGATGCGATGTTGCCAAAGGTGTAGAACACTGCGAACAGGTACAGCCCCTTCCTCGGCACCCAGAGCAGGAAAGTGCCCTGCAAGAGAGGGCAGAGGGTGTCCTCCCCCGGCCACACCACCAGGGACACACGCACAGACACCCACCCCCCTCCTCTCCTGCTCTCCCCGCCTCCCGCTCCCCTTTTACCCACGAAGAGCGACAGGGGGAGGAGGCGGGTGACAGGGGAAAGACGGAGGAGGGGAGGGAAGCCTTACCAGCAGCGAGCAGAGAATCCCCGTGACAAAACACGCCGCGAAGCCTTTGATTCTGGTGTCCCAGCTCAAGGAAGACGTGTCAGTCACCTGGAGGTGTGGAACACAGGTTGCAGACCTCCCCCGGGACGAAGGGCGCACAGGGCTGTGGTCAGGAGGTCGGGAGCGGCGTGACTTTGTTCTGAGGAGGGCGGGAGCACAGAGTCCCGCACACTCGGAGCTCTGAGAGCCCCCGAGTCACGCACAGCGCCCGGTGCCTTCTGCACCCGCGGGTCTGCTGTCCTGCGCCGCTAACACTTCCCGCAGTGGACAGCCTGCCTCAGGCCCACCCACTCCACAGACCGCAAGCAGCCCCGCCTCACAGCAGCCCAGGCCGGACCAGGCCCACCGCGGGCAAGGCGTGAGCTCCGCCCGGCGCGGGCTCCGCAGATGGGGCTGTGCCCCTGAGCACGGTCCCCTACACCCACTGGCCACACTGCAGCAGCTGCTGCTGCCTGAGACCCGGGGCCGGGGTGGGGGAGGCTCGGGCTCTGGCCCTCCTCAGGTCACGCGTGCAGCCCTTCACTGTCGTAGCGCTGCTCTTCGGGGCGGGCGGCAGCCAGGCCACGTGAGTGTGAGGCCGGTCCCAGTTAATGAGTTACCACCCTGCTCATCCCGACGCTCTGCCACCAAGACTACCCTCTCCCAAGGGCAAAGTTCAGAGGCCGCCAAGTTTCCAGAAAAACTCTGCTAAAGCAGGAGAGCCGGTGAGTAGCCCCCACGGCTTCTCCCCACGTCGAAGACTACACCCAAGTGTGTGCACCAGAGACCTGCCCAGTCTGTCCCCGAGGCAAGGAGCCACGGCTGCTCCAGCTGGGCACAGGCGGCTGCCGCCGAGACCGAGGGCCTCCCTGCACAGCCGAGGCGGGCGGCCAGGCCGGGGTCCCTTCACACAGGGGCACGCACGTGGCCACCTGGCAATGTGGTGAACGCCGTCGAGCACATTCCCAGCGGCTGATGGAGGACGGCAGGTGGTGGCAGAGGCTGCTGGGGTCCCCAGACTGGCAACTCCCTCAGCCCTGAGGGCTCCCAGCTCAGGACTTGTTTTCCAAGGAGGACCTGTCCCCAGACACCCTGTCAAACCAGAAGCTCGAAGGGAAGGACCAGGGGCTCCCCCAGGTGTGGCAGGCATTGCTACAGGATGGCTTCACCTCCACCCAGGAGAAAGGCATTTCGGGCAGGTTATCAAACGGGGTTCTCCCCACCCCCCATATATTCACACGTATTGAAACTGGGCTCATGACACTGCAATACCCCCCCGACACACACACACACACACACACACACACACAGCACCCGCAAGATCATGTGGCAACACAGGACCCTGCACGGAAAGGCACACTGGGGGCTGGTGACATGCAGCGGGGACGGGGCGTTAGTACCAGCGACACGGGCCACCGGGGCCATGGCAGGAAACCTCGCCTCCAAAGCGAGCCGGCGAGGCTCTGTCATCGGCTGCCTGGCGCCCGCCCACCCCACCAGGCCGGGCCCCCGCTGCCGGGCCTGTTTGGCCTCCCCCCAAGAACAGAGCCAAACCAAAAGCCACAGCTCCTCCTGCTCACGCGGGGACCGGGGGACTTACCTTGCCGAGGCGGAAGAACACACCGGGCTGCATGCAGGGAGAAACGCGTACAGGGTTGGGCGGGATCTGCTACCTGAGCACCGCTGGGCGCCAACAGGCACATTTTTAACGATTCAACCTCTTTTAATTTTCCTTCAAGAGCATAAACCACAAAGCAAAGTATCAAACTCGAACTGACGATGGCCTTGAGGGGGCCACACAGTCCCAAGAGCAGGGCGGTGAGGTTCCAGCCCTCGCAAAGATCCAACTCGCCGGCCACGGGAAGCGGTCTGCTTTCTGCCTTCAGGGGGAGAGTGACGTGCTGGCCTGCAAGCCCCTCGGGCTGAATTCCACCCCGGTGTCGCCCTGGTCAGCCAAACGGGGGCGGGGGGCGGGGGGCGGGGCGTGGGGAGGGGGCTGACTTGGCACCACTGTCGTCCCGCTCCGCGGTGGCTGCCAGTTCTTGGCTGCAGGCAGGGGAAGCTGCTGTTCCCCTTCTTCTAACCGGACTCAGGGAAAACCAAACACGTGTCACACGTTTTGGAAACCAGAGGCGCTGGAACAGTATGCCGGGCAGAACCTGGGGGTGACGTGCTCACGCGCTGTCTGACCGGCAGTGGCGCACAAAGGTCCCTTTGACTCCGGCTGTGGGCAGGAGAGGGGCTCTTGCCAAAAAAAAAGGAAAGCTTAAGAACTGTTCGGGGAACAGCAGGTGACGAGGAGAAGCTGAGAAAGGAACACTGCCCCCTTCCTGCGCTGCGCAGCCAGGGACCACCCGCACCTTCCTCACCCCGGCAGGCCTCTGTAGACACAGAAAACCCGCCCTTGCAGAAAGAAGTCCGAGGACCCTGCAGACCGAAGGGGCAGTGGTGAAGATGAAGGACTGGAAAACTCATCGTGAGGCTACCTGTGTTACCCACGGCCACGGAATTTTTATCATCACCTGGTCGGTTCCCTACGCAGGACAAACAGAACCACTCATCCTTCCGCTGTTTGCATTAAACGGAGAAAAGTTTTAAAAGTACTCGCTTCTGGTGACTTCTGACAGCTTACACGGCACTGAATTCACCGACACTGTAAAGCCACCTGTCCAATGAGCCACGTCAGATGGAAACTCCCCCCCGCCCCGAATCCCGCAGTTCCACCAGCCGTGAAACCTCAGGGAGCGGGAAGCGTCAGCCCACCAAGCAGGACCCGCATTTCACAGCTGGCCCTGACCTAACACATAAGAACGAAGCCAAATATAACCCCGACGAGGAACTCTGCCGGCTCAGAGCTGCGTCCCAGGAGCTCGGACTCGGGACCTGCGGGTCAGCGGCCGTGTGAACAGGATTGCGCGCTGGGAGAGAGGAACCCGGGAGCGGAGTTTCAGAACGAGAGGGGAGCACCTCCTCTTTTCGGGCCGGACTTCACACGCGCCTGGACTTCCGACGCCCTGAAGCCCTGCACCGTGCCCACCGCAGCAGCACCGCTCAGGCAAAAACAAACTCAGTGTCGTCCCCTCCGGGTCTGCCCACCGCTTCAGGATCACTTGTGAACACACAACATCGGCATCACCTGCTGTCCACGCTCCCCCGCAAGCGTCTTCGGGGACAGAAGATGTCCCACTAGGGAAGCCTGAGGCTCATAAAAGCCCGCTGATGGGGTGCAGGGTACAGAGCTCTCTCTGGATGCGCAGGACTGCTGCTGCCTGAGTTTTCTTCGCCCCATCTGAGGTTTCACTTGAGGGTTCCCAACGGAAGTCAGAAATGCAGGACACAGACCTCGGGAAAGTACCACTGAGCCCTGACCAATTAACAAAGGCAAGGAATGGAAAAGAACCCATAGAGGTGTTCCGAAATGGCAATAAAATATAAAAATTAAATTAAAGTAAAATAAAAAAAAAAAAGGCAAATCTCAGTTCCTACCACACTCAATTCCTACAGTGTTAACTTCCAGGTGAGGCTGGCAGGCTGAGACTGCAGATGGGTGGAGGAACCCGCATCACACAAAACTCAGTGACATCAGCAACCCCAAGGTGGGTGACAGGAGCGTGGGAGAAAACCACGGGGGACGCTGACCAAACTGAGAGCAATAGTAGGTTTTCAGTTGAAAGATGGGGAAACTGAGGCACACGAGATACATGCCAAGAGTAAAGAGATGTTGTTCATTTGTTATCCAGAAAGGAAAACAAAAACTAAAGCAAAAAGCGCCCAAAGAGGAAGCAGACGTTCTGTGGGGCTCTACACCCTGGGGCATCAGTGCCCAGGTTTCCACTCGACCAAACACCTGTCTAATCGAACAGCAGGCGAAGAGACAGCCCGGGGAGTCCGCGGAGCTCTCGTGCACGCCGAGAAACCGGATGCGGCCCCGCCCTCGGGCGTCCAGGGTTTCGCGGAGACACCTTACACAACACCGAGAGGAGCTGGGGCCGGGTGTGAGTCTCACACCCACAACCTCCACCCGGCGGGAAGGCGGCCCCGAGCCCCGGGCGCGGCCCCGGACGACCGCGCGGAGCTCAAAAGACCCCGGGCCGGGGCCAGCGAGGTGGCCCCTCCCCCGGATGCGTCCTCCCCCTGCCGGGTGTCTGGGTTTCGCCTCCGCGCGGCCCTTCCCCGAGCGGGGGTTGGGGGATGGGGCGCGGGACTGAAGTAAACAGACGCCGACAGCCGGAGCCCAGAGCCCAGGCGGCCCCGGGGGAGCGCCGGCAAAGAGGGGAGCGGGGGCGCTCCGCGCGGGGGATGGGAAATGGTGGTGGGGGTAGGGGGGAAGAGCAGAGCTGCTTCCCAGGAAACCCTGGAAGTCCAGCTCCTTCCCACAGCCAGCAGCCCCGCGCCCGCCAGGCCCCCGCGAGCCCGCGCCACGGCCGCGCGGGGGGCACTCACCTCGGCCAGGCCGCCCCGGTCCTCGGTGTCCTGGCCGCTCAGCACCTTCTTCAGCTTGTCCATCCCGGGCCGGTGCGCGCCGCCGCCGCAGCCCCTCGCCGGCCGCCGCCTGTTGCGCCGCTCGGCCCGCGGCCCTTCCGGGTGCGCGCCCCGCCCAGGTGCCCGCCCACCTGGCCGCGGCCAGCGCAGGCGCCCACCCCCGCCCCGCCCCCCTGGCCGGCTGCTTTCGGACGAGGGCGCCCGGACGGGCTGGGAGAGTGGCGTCGCCGCCTCGGAGTCCGCCGCACTCCCTCGGCGTCGCCAGCGAGCGAAGCCGGGGCCCCGTGAGCGGGGTCGCGCACGCTGCTGGGGATCGGGAGGCCACCTGGGGGCGGTGCCGTCTACCCGAGCTTGGTGGCAGGCAACGTGAGCAGGAAAGGCGCTGCTTCCCGCGGACGCGCACCGAGAGCGTGATCTGGCCAAAACCTTGGGGACCAGGTGGGACTTGGGTGAGGGGCTGGGGAAGGGACGCTGGGTGGCGGGTTCCTTTCCCCGACGCCGCACTGGACCCCAGTGCTGATGAGGCCGTCCCAGAGGACCCCTAATCCGCAGGGCGGAGGCTCACTGGGTAGGCTGCTCGCTGGGTAGGGCCAGCAAAGCCAACTTCCAGGTCAAATCGCTCGGAAAAACAAACCCACGGACAGCTTCCCCGGAGCGTCCGCGCGTCTCCCCCCACCCCCACTCCCGCCGCCTCCCTCACACACGGACACCCAATGGGCATAATGTATAGGTTAGGTTACCAATGTCAACAAAAGGTCGCTGTCCCCAATCCAATGCCAAGGGGAGTCCCCAGTCAGAGGTGGGGTAAAAGAGACTGATTATGCAGGTCAAGTTTGCTAGCCCAAAAGACACGGACTCGAGTGGAAACCCAAAGTGCGCTCCTACACAAAAGGGAGGCCAGCTTTTATAAAGTTCCCGCCCTGATCCCTGATTGGTCCGTTTTTATGCAAATGAGGAATCCAAATTTGCAATCTGATTGGCTAGTTATGGAGCTGCAGCTGCTCTAATTGGTCAGTAGAAATGCAAATGAAGATGGAGCTTCACAGTTTCGATTGGGCAGGGCAGGTCTCAGCCCATTGGTTGAAAGACGATTCCCGGAATTCCTTTATAAAGGTGGGTTCAGGTGGCGGGAGCTCCAGTGCCTCTTCCCTGAGAAGCTGACTGTGAGACGTGTTTGGTGGCAATGGCTTCGTGGCTCTGGTTATGAATCTGTGCCGTTAATCACCAGGAGTCGTTACTGGTACATAGATTCCTTATCGATGTCCACACCGAGAACTTAGGCCCTGTTAGGAATTATTACACATCCACCCAGCAAAGTTTGCACAGGGCCCTTTTCAAATCAGTCAAATGGTCGTGTAATAATTACACCCCTACGTGATTTCATCTTCATGGGCATTCAGACATGCTTTGCTTCGTAATTTCGTTTACACCTCTGAACTTGAAAAGCAAACGCCCCTTACCCACTTGTTACACTCGGGTAAATTCCTGCCTCAGTTCCCTGTGGCGGCAAAATCCACATTTGCCGCGTCCCCCGGAGGGAGCATGCCTGTTCTGCTACCCCTGCAGGGCCCTGGGCCCAGGACTTTCTGCCCCAGCCCCCAGGTCAGGGGTATTTGCTTGGACTCCCCTCGCAGTAACTGCTGTTTGTTTGTGTCCAATGCAGAGCTTTTCAGACCACCACCCCCTCCCTGGCCAGGCAGAGGGTTTTGCCTTTATCCCTTCTGAGAAATCAAGGGTCTGGCCTGGGCCTGGCTGATATGATTTGTTGCTCCTCCCTTCAGCAGCCTAAGACTTTTGCATCCTTCAAGGGAAGGGTCTGGGGGAAGCGGGCCGGGTTGCACACCTCTGCTTCCTAGGTCCCTTCTGCCTGAGCTGGCTTCCCTGTCCCGCCCCAGCACATCTTAGAGCACCTGCTGTAGAGACCTTGCGTTTCAAGTCCTCTTATTTGAGACACTCAGCTCCTCCACACTAATGTGCTAGCTCACACTCAGCCTTTTAAAAGCATTAAAATTTTAGCTGGACTTCTTCTCACTTGCGTGTAGAGTAGCCACCTGTCTCGAATTCTTTCTGAGACGAAGCAACTAGTACGTCTTATCTCTTGTCCAAAGGCTCCTCACTCTTTAGGGTTCAGTTCTGTCTCCCAAGCTTCACTCTCTGATACACTCGAAAAAAGAAAAGCAAGCAAGCAAGCTATAATTCTGTAGATCACCCAGCCTTTTCTCTTTATTCTACATTAGGAGTGACATTCTCTTGAGGCTTTCCACATTCTCTTCAGAAGTAGAACCTCTACTAAAGGTGATTTTGTTACTCTCTTAAATCAGTGCTGTTTCCACCGCTGCACTTACTAACATTTGTAATTATTTGTACTTTGTCTCCTCTGCTGGACTTTAACCCCATGAAGACACGAACTACATCTCTTCATTACTGTGATCCCTGCAGCACGCAGGGGATCCAGTACTCAGAGCTAAGTGGAATGATACATATAGCAGGTATTTACATTTTCTGAAACAGAAAACATTAACCCAACACAGGAAAAACCGGCCAGTTGCAACACCCACAGACTGCTGGGGGACAGAAGAAGAGGAAGAAGAGTCCCTTTAAAGGCTAAACCGGGAATATATTCAGAACTATCTGTTAGATTTTCATTTACAATCTGTCTGGGGATTCAGGCCACAGCGTTGACCAAATTCAAAACATAAATCACAAACAAGAAAGGTATTCCGAACCATTCTTTTAATTAAGTTTCAAGAAAAACTGAAGTAAATGAAATAGCAAAACATCAATAATTCTTTATTGTTTATTCTCCTCTTACAAAAGACAGTTGGGACAAATAAATATAAAATGGTATGTAACTTATTTAGCAATGGGCACACAGGTTTTCTTAGTATTTTCTGCAGAAATAAACTCATGACATTTTCAGAAGTACATTCTCCTATGCACCACCCACCTTCCATTTAAAAAAAAGTCAATTCTTTTAATCCCCTACAGTTTTTAACAAAGGAGCAAAATAAGCAATCTAAGGCTGACTCAAGGACTAAGACATCTGAATCAAGTTTAAAAATATATATATGATGTTGCTCAGAAACTTCAACTAATGAATATTCTCACAAGTTTTTCATTTATAATTTGTATGAATAAGATATCCATTCTGTTTAAATCTGCATGGCAAGTAAAATAAAACAGAAAACTGAGTACAGTATGTATACTTTCCTATCCTAAGAGAAATCATTAAATACAGGAGGTATATTTCATATACAGTGAACATGCCATGTGTTTTTGTAAAGTCGACGGAATCCTGATTTCCTATGCCTTACAGGTGATGCAACAGATGACAGACAAATGTCACCTGTGACCAAACCCAGCTGAGACAGTTAGCTCAATAACCACACACACAGCAGCGCGCCAGAGTCTGAGCGATAAATGGCTATCCAATTATATTGTTTCACTAAAACATTTCATCAGGGTAATACCTGAAGAGCTTTGCTAATACTTCTTTTTAAATATTCTTATTTAATGATTTATCCATCAAGTGGAAATATGTACAATAGTTATTTTAAATCAAGACAAAGGGGATAATTAGTTTTAAAAATCCATTTCAAGTGATTCCTTACTTGGTGCTTAACAGTCACTTTCCACGTCACAAAGATCATTCAGAAAGGCAGAAAAGAATAAAAAATGTTTAAAGGGTTGTCATCAAAAGAACCAAACTGATTTTAAATTCACTTCTGGTCTACCCAGGCCTCATACTAATGACATCTTACTGGAGTCCCTGTAATGTTAACAACATGAATGTTAAAATTGAAAAAACTGGCTTTTATATTTAAAAATAAGCTCCCCCACCTCCTCCATGGCTACCTCTCAACTATGTTAAGCCGAAAATTAATGTGGTTATTTAGGGTTGATGTAATATTTGTACTGTGTGCTAAAAACAATCCGTATGAACTCTTCAAACTTTTTAGGGCCAATACCAACTTAATGCTCAGGGCGTTCACTCACTCCGAGGCCGCGTGGAAGATGGAGTGAAAAATGGCAGGACGAGGAGAAGCAGGTCAGAAATAGCACCTAGGCCGGAGGACTGGCCGCTCCACGCGCTGGGCAGGGGGCCCAACCACGTCTGCGTGCTTCGTGGACACGACAGCTTACGTTTGCGGAAAACTAGGTTATCTGGTTCTACGTCTGAAAGAGCCAATTTAAATTTAGGGGGAAATATATCTTTTTTTAATTTCTGGGTGAAGGTTATTAAAATATGAGGTCAGTTTCCTAAGGGGCGAATCACAACTCCCCGGAAGTGCGAAGCAACGCCACCAGCCCAGGGTGCGAGGCCAGCACAGCAGCGTGCAGGCTCGGCACGCCCGCCAGATTTGCAGGGGTGCGACCCGGGGATTTACGCCGACCTCCTCCCGGGGGAAAACAGTGTTTCGTGAAGGGTACAGATCACGCCCCCTGCTCCTGAGACATACACACGTCACTCCTAGTGACGGCCCACGTTGTGACAACTTAGAAATCCGAGTTTAATTCCAGGAAACATAAATCTGGAATATGAATTTGAGGACAGATAGTACAAACAGGAACCTGCCTACAGTATTTTTTATTTTTTTCATTTCAGGCTACTGAAAATCTGCACATAGACAAGGCAATTAATTCTCCTAATGAAAATACCCTGTCCACGTAGCCAAGGTCTCCGTCAGATCCCACGGCGAGCTTGTGGTACGCCCCGTCCTATTCCACAGGTGCATTTTCTTGTGAGCCCGCGGGGCTGTGATCAATTCTTTCCGGAAATGCGAGCTTCTCGCAGACGGCCTCCTTGACCGGCAGGTACGGCGCTACTTCGTTGGGCTCCGTGAACAAGGCTGGCGGAACGTGCTGGGAACACGGAGACCCCGTCAGCACAGACCCAGGGGCTGCCCGACCCTTCCCAGGAGCGCCTGGGTGTAAAGCCCGCTGACTTCAGAACGAAGCGTGACACGGGCGGACAAGGAGCATCACTAAGTGCCCCCGGTAATACCAGGCACCTCTGTTACTACCGACTCTTCGGCCGGCTACTCCCGCCCAAGTACTAACCCGGCCAGACCCTGCCCGGCGGCCGGGATCAGATGGGACCGGGCGCGTTCGGGGTGGCGTGGCCGCAGACCAGCTCTGCTGCTGAATGGACTCAAACATCACGTGGGCACGGCACTCACGATGCGCCCTAAATGGCCTAAGAGTTTAATCAATCTCTCTCTTTTTTCACTGAAATCCCTTCTGTTTGAATTGAATGCCTCAGTCCAACACCCCTCTCCCTGGGGCCCCCAGCCCCCGACAGCACTAGTCTTCGCCCGGAGCCCGTGTGCGGCTGCCCTTCCGCCCCACGGAAGGTGGGTCCCACGCTCCGTGCCCCGGCAGCAGTGAACGCCACGGGGGAAAGAGAATGTCAAGTCTGCAGGAAGGTATCACTTTCTAAACAACTTACACAGAATCGTAAGTTCCAAGGAGGCCCTACACGAGTCCCAGGGGAGCGAGGACTAGCGAGAAGCCGCGCCCAGACCAGCACGCTGTGGTGCAGGACCACCACGCCTGGGAAAGGCGGGGACCGGGCGGACGAAATCACGGGGCAACGAGTGGAAAGCACATCCAGTTGGTGCCAACCAACCCGGGGTGCGCCCCAGGGTAGTCCACACCTCTGGGCCTTTGTCCTTCCAGAATAAAACGTGGAAATCAGATTGGATGGCGGCTACCACGCCTCATGGCTCTAACTGGTCTCATATTGGCGGTTAGTTCAAGGTTACGTCGGGCAGGATTTACCTTATCAAGCCCTGAGGTGTGCATGGTCGCAGGGATACAGGTGGGTCTGGGCGGACAGATGGGGGAATGGGGGATGCCGCATTTAAAGGGAAACATACAAATCCAACTTCTGAAAAGTTGGTATTTAAATACTGTACCGTTAAATTAGCAACTTTGCTCTCTCGTGATGTGTATTCCCGCAACATGTAGGTCTTGTCGGCCTGTGTTGAAAAATAAAAAACATTGCAACAAGTTTACTTGTATTGATTGTACAGTCCCTTCTGCTACACACAACTGCTTACATCGCGTGCAGGTGTGAAAGTGGCGTGCGCTCCGGCGAGACTGCCTCATTCCCCAGCGAGGGAACAGCTGGTTGCCTCTCACCAAGAACCCTGAGCTGTGCATTCCCAGCCCCACAAATCACAGTGACGTCAGATACAACTGCACGAACGGATTTCATGATTTCCATGTCAGAGGGACACGAGCAAAGGTTCTGCCTTCAAGTTCAGAACCGCAGCTTTTCCATAAGCTATCAATGTCATCACCTACCTACGTAACAGTGGCTACTTCTGTGTTCCAAAAAGAATTAAAAATGTCATTCTCTCCCATTTCCACAAAAGTCCTGCCAAATGGCTTATATAAAATCATTTTTTGTACTTCATTTTTTCCCATTTAATTTTTCTTTAAGTTAGGTTTTAAAACAGCCATTGATAACTTTTATTTTTGGGGGGGTACTTTCTCCTACGAGAAAACCACAAGATTAAACTCCTTAAGGTTTTAATCTTTTTATCTACAAAGACAGATTAGTGCTCACTGTAAAAAAAAGGTATTTAAAGCACAGCCAGCTGGGCTGCGCGGGAGCGGAGGAAGGGCCCAGGCAGCTCAGGAGAGGGAGGGGCAGAGGTCACGCCCCTGGGGGGGGGTCAGGAAGGCACAGGTGTGCTCCGAGAGGGAGACCCCACCGAGGGATAGTTCTCTTGAGCATAGATTCAGTACATTCGAGACTTTTTAAAAAGCATTGTAACCCCTTCCCACAGCAGGGAGCGTCCTGTGGAACACATTTCCAGCCACGAGAACTTCTGGAGAGCAGCCGTGCTGTCTCGGTAACTGCGGTCCCCAGAGCACTGACACAGGCCACACGGCAGATCTAGCTTCGGTTCCCACGGGGGGAGACGGCACAGACAGACCCGATCGATCGGCGCGAGCGCGTCCACCGAGCAGGGATGGTACCTCGTGGTACAGCCTCGTGTCGTTCATTCTGATGAGCACTCCGTCGATGCGCAGGAAGAACCGCAAGAGCAGGAAGAAGCTGGAGGGCATCACTCTCTGGAAGGAAACAAGGGACGTCAGTACTGGAATGAAGACTAAACATTGTCCCTGTGCTGAATGCAATTTTTAAAAGCATCCAAGGCCTGAATGAGCACCACACAGACATCTCTGGACCAGCGGTTCTTTGTTTCAGGACCAACTAAGGCTCAAAACCTTGTTTATAACACGCAGCATCCCGGTTCCCGTTTCCTACCACAGAAATGTATTTCTCCTAGGTCAAAAGGTACTGCTGTCAAAAAGACTTCTTAGCACATACCCGAGTAACGGGAAAACTATATAATGTTCACTTTAAAGAAGGCGGTGCGGTACTCGCCGTAAGCGTCACCACCAGTGACGCCAAAATGAAAGAGCCACCCAGCTCCCCGCTGCCGCCCATCTTCCGCTCACTCCGCGTGGAGCAGGCGGGAGGCCTTGGGCGGGGTCCAGGCCGGTGCGGCCGGCCGGGCACTGGCGCATCGGGCCGTTAGAGCACGCTCCTAACTTCTTCCGTCCGGGGCGCACCCACGCACCCCTGTTCCCCAAGTGTAACCAGGGAAGGGGCCGAGTGGGTGGAGCGTGAACAGGTGGGTTCTACACATCAGACAGTGGTTCTCTCCTCGGGGCGTCTGGACGTGTGCAGCCAGCGGCACGGACGGGCAACCACATTCACAGCCAGAGCCGCTCGCCGTCCTGCAGCGCGCAGGGCGACCCCGCAGCAAGGGGGGTCGCACCCTGCCTCCCTCGGAACGTCCAAAGGTCTCGCCCGGCATCCCCACAGGGAACACAACCATCTGTAGTTCTCTGACAGGAGAACTAATTCCGCTTCACAGATAAATACATAACTCAGTTATCCAGAAGGACAATTACCTCGTAAATCTAGGAGAAAGTACACTTTGTGCGACTTGGAATTTTACTGATTTCATCACTTTGAAACATTCATCACCCAAGGCAGGGCCAGGCTGTGTTATCCGAGTCACCGCCTGGTAGCTGGCATCTGTCAACCTCCGTCCGTCCCTGTCACAGGCACAGCGACTCGGTGCACGAACGCCGGCGCCTGGCTCCCTCCGCAGGTCCCCCAGTGCAGCTGCAGGGCGCTCACGCCGAACCGCGTCTCCCTTCATCCCAAATCATCTGCCTTTACAGTGAGGGCGTTATGGGGACGTACTGGAGAGCAGCGCATTATCTGTGAGGTTTATTTCAGGGAAATACAAGGGAGGAGGGCTACCTAAAGAGTCTATTAAAAACACAAGACGGAGCGATGGGTCTGATGAGGTGGAGAAGCGGAACTCAGAGCACGTCGCTGGGCCACCCACGGTCCCTCCTTCGTGGGCAGCAGCGGGGTGTGCGGAGCCCGCCGGCCAGCCTGACAACGCTACCCCCCCGTTCTAACAGGGGCGAGCTCTGGCTCTGTGCTCAGCCCCAGCACTGCCCCCCCGAGAGGGTTTCTGCTCCCCAGGCCCCCCGGGCACGCTGCTCCCGGGTCCTTGCCTCCATCCCGACCTCTCCGGCCGGCCCCTGCGTCCCGGCAAGGGAACTTCGCTTGTCCACACTCATCACCGCTAAGCCAGGAACTATGGCAAGTATTTTACTTAGAGCAATGTCTGCTGCGTGGTTAGGGAGAAACCCACCCAGAAGAAACACTGTTTCAGGGAAATCCTTCCAGGCATTCTTAAAATGCAGCCCCATCACCTAGCTCGTGAAGTCACACTAGGTGACAGAAAAAACACCTCGCGATGACGATGACGTTACTCTTTGGTTTGAGACTATTTGTCTGGAACACACTTACTACCTGGATACCCATCCCTCCCCAGCACCTTCACCCACACAATCGCGTGTGCCCCGAGACGCCCACCCACTGGATGTGAGTGCACACCCAGACACGCATGCTCCCATCAAACACGCCCCATCGTCAGCTGCGTGGGTGGGCAGACAAGTGGACAGGCACAGGACTGGGTGAGCTGGCGCGGACACACCCCAGTGATGAAGGGTAAGCTGGGGGAGAGGTACCGGTGACGGGGAGTGAAATGCTAGAACAGCAGGTACATTGGTTCAAAGGAAACCTTTGCTAACAGTTACACCAACTCAGAGAAACTAGTCTTTCGGGGCCTCGTCTATAAAATACAGGGGCTAAGCTAACCGAGTCTCTAACAATTCATTACAGTCCCAAGTCCTGAGATTCTACAGAGAAACAGGACTTTAAAACAGATCCACCGCGGCTTTGGGTACCCCGCTTCCACCCTCCATCGCTTCCACCCTCCATCGCTGTGCACACTGCCCGCGCCCACTGTCGCCGGGCCCCGGGCACAGCGTCCGGATGGCCCTGGCCGCCTCTGAAGGCGCTGGGACGGTCGCTGAGGGAGAAAGTAAAGTGCTTCTGAGTGCGGAGGAGGACGTTTAACTCGGCTGGCTGCGGGGGTCTCACCGAGGAGGGGGCACGTTAGCTGGGTCTTAAAGGGTAAGGCGCTCAACAAAACGGTATGGCTGACATTCTTCCGGAAAACGGCGGGACGCCCACCACAACCTAACAGTGAGCGAGCGTGAAGGCCTGCGGCGGCCTGTCTACCGCTCTCCCAAGCCCGCCGCTCCAGCCACCGCGCCGCGCACGGAGCAGCCCGCCCTCCGGAAGGGCGGACGCCCGCCGTTCTGCTCCCACCTCTGTGCTGAACGCCGAAGTGCAGCTCCAGGGGGCACAGAGCCCCGACACAGGGGCCCCTTCTTTAAGTGGCTTCCACCTGGCCGTCTGCACAGCCTGGCTTCCACATCGTTTTTAATTCAAAATGTGAAAGCCACAGTTTTCATTCAAATTAAATAATAAGCAAAGAAGGTACACAGTGCCCTGCTGGTGTGGCTCAGTGGATTGAGCGCCTGCCTTCGAAACAAGGGGTTGCCGGTTCAATTCCCAGTCAGGGCGCATGCCTGGGTTGCGGGCCAGATTCCCGCTGGGGAGTGTGAGAGAGGCGGCCACACATTGATGATTCTCTCCCTTTCTCCCTCCCCTCCCCTCTCTCTAAAAGTAAATAAATAAAATCTTAAGAAAGAAGGAAACAAACAAACAAATGAACACAGTGGTCAGGTACTTAAAAAATGCTTTGCTAAATTCTTCACAATGGACTAAGACTGTGAATTTGATAACGGCGATCAGTGAGATGTACCTGAGACCCCAGCGAAACTTCACATGACATCGTGTAAAGACCGTATGATTCAGAGTGAGCCTTACATTTCTGACCAATGTTCGGAGAGAAGACAGAAAGAAATTTTAAACAAAAATCACAATACTCACAATTTTCACACTTAGACTTGAAACTCCATGATCATGAAGCTCATCTTCAAACAGGAGAACTTCTTCAAAAAACTTAATCTGTTCTCTGGCTTTCAGTTTCTCTGTGTCTATGTGATCTGTCGTGGGCACGACCTGAAGGGAGCACGGGAGAAAGGGCACGTGAACGAGTCTCCAGAAGTCGGAAGTCGGCACCGTGACCGCGGCATCAGAGTAAAACAGACTCCTGATGGACCGGGCTGCCTCAGCTGGCGGCATCTCGTCCTGCCAACCGGAAAGATCACTGGTTCCGTTTCCGGTCAGGGCACATGCCTGGGTTGCAGGTGCAGTTGCAGGTTCGGTCCCAGGTCGGGTCATGTACGAGAGGACACTGATTGATGTTTCTCTCTCACATCAATACTTTTCTTCCTCCCTCCCTTCCCCTCTGTCTAAAAATACATAAATAAAACTTTTAAAGAACCACCAAACAAGTCCTGACATCCTCACTCTGGCAACGATGTGTCAAATGGCCTCTGCAGTTCACAAAGGTTTCCATCAGAGTCACACTACCCTCCAGGGTCCGAGGAGCCTTCCTCCCCACCCGGCCGGGAGGAAGGCCCTGGGCTCCCAGGAGCTGCTGGCACACAGCCAGAGCTCAAGAGTGAACGAATGACTGTCCTCTGAAAAACTGCGCATTTTTGTCTTGGAAGCAGCACAGAAAAAGCTTGGAATACAGGAGTGGCAGCAACTGAAGGCAAGAACTAAGTCCCACTGGGACCCCCGGCTTCCCCAGAGACAAGGGGCCCATAGACGGGCCGCCCTCTCTGACATTTTGCCCGAGCGCCAACCCGTGACACAGGGTCTCCAGTAAGGACTTCCACTGCAGGAATGACAGGGAGACAGTGCTGTTCTCTGCAACAGGACGTGACGTCAAGAGGCTGCAATCTAAGCCAAGTTTCCCTCCCTTCAGCCACACTGTCACTTCTCAAAGTACAACCAAGCCCCCAACAGAAGACCCCCGACTCCACCCTCCTACATCCACTACCAGGAAGCAGCCCTCCTTCCGCAGGGCGGGGCGAGGACAGGCGCCGCCCCAGGCACGCAGGGCTGGGCGCGCGAGCCACCGAGCTTTCCCACGGCCCCTCTCCCGTCAAAGCCCTGCGGGCAGGCGGCTGTTTCTGCTCACCCGAGTGACCGGTGAAGCTGAGACTGGGACAAGGAGCTGAAGTCGCTCCCCTAAGGTCACCCCAGGTTCACACACAGCACAGGCAGGACCAGGTCCTATCTGCCCACCTTCTGTCCAGCTGTAAAACTCGGGGCCCCTAGCTAGCAGGTTCTGTCCAAACCACCTGACACCCCAAAAGGACAGATACATGCCCTCATGCTCCTCGGCAGTGACAGCATGAAGGCAGTTCACTGCCCCCAACCACGCTTTCAGTAAAACTGCCCCCTTTACCATGGCCTTCTTTTGCTTCCCGATGCCGATCAATAAGCAAAACCCCCTCACATTGGGTTCTGAAGCCTCCCACAACAGAAGCAAGTAGATGAAAGCAGTAGCAACGAAGAAGCCCCTACCAGGAAGCTCTGATGCCGAGACCGTCCAACACAACGGACGGCTCATAGACGCAGAAAACGGGCTTTACCTTTAACTTGAGCGACTCTCCGAGCAGCGTTCCCTTGTAGTCGGTCGTGTAGGTCCAGTCGTACGGCTTGACCACCTCCTTGGAGTGCTCGCCCTCCGTCCTCGAACACCAGAACGAGAGGGCTCAGACTTAGCGACGCGGAATATGACCCTCTGCACTCACATGCCACACCGAGTCAACTTCATTCGACAGGTGAGCAGAGCCCCCCACTACGCACACACCCCTACAACGCAACCCCCCCAGCCCCCCGCCACAGCGCACTGACCAACCCCTGCCCCCAGTCCCGCACGTCCGCAGCCGCCCCAGGCGGTCTGCGCATGCGCACTGCCCGGGCCGCGGAGGCTGCACCGCCCCGGCTGCACCTTCCAGGGCCTGCGTGCGCACCGGGCTCGAAGGGGGGAACTACCGGCTTGGCTACCACGGAAAATACACTTTTCTTTATTTCAAAGGGCCTCAATTTTTTAGTCCAAGTCCGAAACATTTTCCTTCAAAAACAGGGGCACTGAACTACGGGGAAGCCACCCCTTCGCTAAGGAGCAGTGAGAGCTCACGAAAGGGCGCCCCCAAAGCTCGGCTCCAGTGCGACGCGACCGAACTCCACGGGCACTCAAGCGGCAGGGCCACTGGTCTCCGTTGTATAGTCGAGAAAAACCGATTTCAGAGTAATCCCACTACCACGTTTAGGAATAACACTCGCCCTTGGTTCCAATAAAACACACACGTCAGGGCTGGTCCTTCCAGCGCGCGCTGCCCCGCCTGCCCGCCGCCGCCCGCACTCACCGGCTCTCCTGCCACTCCTCCGCGCACGCCACTTGCAGCATCCCCTGGTAGTTGTTGACGCACCTTAGCGCGTCTGTGGCGTTGAACTCGATCCCGAAGCCAGAGCAGTGCTGGATTCTTAAAACGTTGTCTCCGAACATCATCTCGGGGAGGGAGGGCATGTGCAGCTCATCAGCCAACCTGCAACGGGAAGTCGGGGAGAACCGTTCCTACCGCCGCAGGCCTCGGCTCTCCGTTCCCCCCGGCACTGCTGAATGAGTCCATGCGTTAACGCGTTGTGTTTAAAAGTCTAGGCACGTTTCCATCATCCACTCTCTCTGTGCATTTTGTTACGACACTGGGCCAGAGAGTGAGCTAGTAAGACAGGCAATAAACAAAAAGAAGTATATACATGCCACAGTACCAGCTAGTGATAGGCTACACAAACAATGAAGCGAGGCAACGGGGGGGGGGCCCCACTTTCGGTAGGCGGTCAGAAGTCGCTTCTGAGAGGTGGGATTGGAGCCTCCAAACTTCGCCGTGAGCCAGGCAGTGCCCGGAGAGTCTGGGAGGCTGACGATCACGGAGCCGGTGGGCGGGGATACCAGGCCTCTCCACCCGCCAGCCCCGCTGTAGGAACAGCTGCGCCCCGGCTGCGCCCCGGCGGCCTCGTTAGAGAAGAGTCGTAGTCGACCTCCCGGAAAGCAGGGTCACAAATGACTGGTCCACAGATGTGTTCTGATTAGCCTGAACAACATTTGAAACGGATGCCAACAATTCCTGAGAGATAGTTGCCAACAAAACGAGAGACTTTTGAAAAATCTGGCCTTCTGGTCCCTCTGTTGCGGACGACAGTGCGAGGCCTGGCAATGCGCATGGCACCCCGACGGGCTGAGCTGAGGAGGGGTGGCCCCTGCCACTGGGCCCTTGAGAAAGCTGAGTTTGTAATCCCTGTCAGAAAGTTGTTTCGGTGGAATAGTCACCTGCTTCTGAAAAAAGGAGCTGTGTGTATAAATGACCGTGCCCCTGACCCATGGCCTCAGTCAAAACCAGGACTTCCAATTTTGGGATGAAAGTTCCGCTTCCCAACCAAAGGCAGGTACCTATGGGCTGGCAGGGGCCCTACGTTCCAGCCGGAGAGCTCTGCCCAGCACACTCAGGCTGGATCGGAAAAGGGCCCAGGGAGCCCCTCCGAGCTCTCCTCCCAAATAAGAGTGACAGCCGAAGGCGGCCCAGGCCACGAGAGGTGGCAGAGGAGGAGCCACGAGGAGGCGAGGCGGGAGAGTGAGGGCGCCAGGAATCGGCAGGGCAAAGCGGAGACGGAGAAATGGCGGGACCGAGAGGAGAGACTGGCACGTGGTTGTGGCTGGAACCGCTGCCCGTCTGCCGAGACAGTCCCTGGTACCTAGTCATTTCCTCACGAACTATCAAATCTCCATCACCCACAGTGACCTGGGTCTCTGGTCCCTGCAACCTGAAAGCAGAGGTTTCGTGCAAGAGAATTTTCTAGTTACCTTACCTACCAAATGTATTTTATTGATTTTGAAACTTTTTCAAAATGGATTACAAATTTTTCTGTGTTCTTAAACAGGAAACATAAAATATTATTTAACTTGTTCTTGGTTGTCTGAGATCCTCACATGGAACAATCCTGTAAGGCAACACGTCCAGTTCGACTACATGCATGCACCCCTGGCAGCCCTGTGAAGCAGCCCGGTGCACCCCCGGCGGCGCAGTGAAGCAGCCCGGTGCACCCCCGGCGGCCCGGTGAAGCAGCCCGGTGCACCCCCGGCGGCCCGGTGAAGTACCCTGGTGCACCCCCGGCGGCCCGGTGAAGCAGCCCGGTGCACCCCCGGCGGCGCAGTGAAGCAGCCCGGTGCACCCCGCGGCCCGGTGAAGCAGCCCGGTGCACCCCCGGCGGCGCGGTGAAGCAGCCCGGTGCACCCCCGGCGGCCCGGTGAAGCAGCCCGGTGCACCCCCGGCGGCCCGGTGAAGTAGCCCGGTGCACCCCCGGCGGCCCGGTGAAGCAGCCCGGTGCACCCCCGGTGGCCCGGTGAAGTAGCCCAGTGATATGTAAAAGAATCACTGTCACTAACGTACACTGTTTCATGTGTTCCCAATTCAGACTATCTTAAACACTAGCCAAACACAGAGTATCTTAACACCATTCCTAACGCCAAGCGTCGGTAGGTGTTGCCATTCGGGACGCAGAAAGACAGGGAACCTCTGCGGGACTCAGAATTCACTGGGGGCCGCCTCCTTAACCCGGCAGCTCCCCGATCCATTTACGGGGGCACCTTTCCGGCTCGCACGCCCCGGGCGCAATGTCACAGAGACTTCAGGGTGGGTGACGGCAAGCCTCTCTCTTGCCATAAGGAGACAGACTAAATGTACTCTGCCAGGTCTATTTCAGACAGAACAAAGAGTAAAGACCTGGAATCCGACTCCCTGTACAGCTCATCATGTGCACACCTCTCAGTCTGTAAGTAAACTGCCCTAAACACAGCTGGACCCAACTGGACTGCTGTGCGTGCGGCCCATGTACGCGGTGCCAGGTACCACTACGTAACAGAGAGAAAGTCGGGCGGAGAGGGAAACCCGGACAGCAACTCAGTCTGTGGGGGTGAAGGGAATTTTTTTCCCTAGTGAAGCTGCAAGAGTGTTCCTTTTTTATTTATTTATTTTTAACCAGGCAGCAAACACCCTTTCATGCCTCTCCTCTCTTCCCTGCTCACCTCTCTGGGCCTGACCCCTTCCTTCCCTTCTAGAAGGCTTTAGGTGACGCTCACTGACTCCCCAGGTCCCAGGCACCGGCACTAAGGTGATAATCCCTGAACTGGAACCCTCGGACAAGTCCTTCTTAAACTCCAAGATAAATACCAGTCCGGCACAAGTAAGCCCCTGGTTTATGACCAAATCATTAGCATGTAGTTCTGTAATATGACAGTATCACACCCACGCACACCACATGACATTTTAGGTGAGATGTTCAACTTGAAACTATAAATGATCACACCCGCATTATTGCCCTACCCCCACACTCTCGCAGGCCTCACTCCTGCGGGACCCTGTGCATCCGAACGCCTGCTTCGCACCTGCGCACAACGCACATCTCAGCCAACTCACTCGCCCTCTGCCTGATGCCCACCGGCTCCGGCGTCCCGCCCTGTTCAGCGGCAATGACTGCCACCCAACGGCTCCAGCCAGCAGGCTTGCCACATCCCGCAGGTTCCTCCTTCCCCCCCTCCTCCTGCCACCGGTCATCAAGTGCAGGGGCGTGACCTTCTAAAGCCTCTCCTGCCCTCTCCCCTCTAACTGGTCTCCAACCTGTCCTCCACCTCACCCCGGAGAAGTCTTTCCGAGCAGCGATTCTCGCCCTTGGTCCTCTCACAGCGCACAGAAACCAGTGACTAAAATTCTGCAGCGCACCGAAAATAGTTTTTATGCCAGTCTGGCAAAAATGGGCATAATTTTGACTCATTCGCAACGGATGTCTATTGTTGTGTTGGCTGCTGCCAGTTTTCTGAAAATGTAAGGGAAAGAGGTCAGCGTCCCTGACTACATTTTAGTAATGTACCGAAGATTTTAAAAGTTCTCGCGGCACTCTGAAATCGCTGTTTCAGAGTGTACATCTGATAATGTCACTACTTTGTACAAAATCACACCGGGCGTAGCAGTCAGAAGAAACGCAAAACTCCTTAGCCTGGGGCATAAAAACTCCCTCTAATTTCTCCACTCCATCCTGCCGCCTCTCACTTCTCAGTCCCGCCCCTCCGGCTCCCACCCCACGGACGGACTGGTCCTTCCGACCAATCAGGGCCCGCCCTCTCCCTGACCCCTGCACTACCCGCCCCACCGCGTGGCCAAGACACCACAATATACAGATGATGTATTACAGAACTGTACCCCTTAATCCTGTATAGTTTTATTAGTTAATGTAACCCCAATAATTTCAGTTTAGTGAAAAAATTTTTTAAATGATCCAGTTAGTTCAAGCATCACAACTGCATCAAGGCTGTCGCTCTCTCTGGCCCCCGGCTTTACACGAGCCCCCGCCCCCACCCCATCTCACCAACGTGATCAAGATTCGGTTCAGGCGCCCCTGCCTCCTGGATGCCTTGTCCCCCTCGAGGACCTCACGCAGCCCCGCGGAGACACCCCTCCGAATCGGTTATTCACACTGCATTATAATCGTCTCCGTCACTTGACCGTGAACGCCTGGAGGCCGAGGCTGTCTTCCCCTGCCCTATCTCCAGTGCCGGGCACACCTGACGCGCTAGGAACCAAGCGTACGTCTCACCCCCGTTACCAAGGCCAGGAAAACGGGTCACAGCCACCCAGAGCTACGCACGGTGCAAAGGCGGCGCGGGCAGGGGCAGGTAGGGGCAGGTGGAGAGTCCTCCCCAACAGCCATGCGCTACTCAAACCCCGACTGAGTGACAGCTTCGCGCAGGCGGCGCCGGCGAACCCCAAGCGGGGGACCGCAGGGGCGATAGGTGTACTCACCGAGACTGTCATTCAAGGGCCCCGCCTCAGGGTCCCGCCCCCGCCCCAGGGAGGGTGGGGGCGGCGCGGAGCCGCCCTGCCCCCAGCCCGGGCCCTGCTCCCGGCCCGCGCCCCTGCCCGGCCCGCAGCCTCACTTCTCCACGTCCGCCGACTTCATGATGTGGGTCTTGACGGCCGTCAGCTTCCAGGGCCCGAAGGAGAAGTCCCGGTGGCTGCTCTGGAAGCCGTGGATCATCATGGCCGAGGCGGGGCCCGCGTGGGCAGCGCGGGACGGGCTGGAGCGGCGGCGGCAGCGGACACCGGTTCCACCGCCTCGCTGCGGCCCGGCCCGGTCGGCTGCGGAGCCGTTACCATGCCCCGCCCCGCCCCTGCCGCCCAGCCGGACGCCCGCCCTCCTTTCCGCCTCCTTCTCCGCCCCTTCGCCTTTTGCTTCCGGGACCAGTTGCCAATGTTGCGTGACCCAGGTCCTACGTCATGACGCACCGGAAAAAGGGGAGAGGGAAAACAGAAACAAGTGAGGGGCTGGGCTCAGCAGCAAGGGGCGTGGTCAAGGCCTCAGCCTCCCTGACCTCATTGGCTGACGTCACCTCGGCGATTTTACAGGACAGGTGATCTAGGGCTCTGTCCACGGTATGAAAGGCCAGACGCTACCTGACCAGCTAGCCCAGCCAGGATACACCAAGCGCCCTCGGGATACACCAAGCGTCCTCGGGATACACCAAGACCGTGGGTTGGATCCCCGGTCAGGGCACATAAAATAATCAACCCATGATTGCATCATTAAGTGGAACAACAAACTGGTCTCTCTCTCCCCCCACCCCCGACACACACCAATAAATAAGGTTAAAAGGGGGCGGGGAGCAAGGCAGGGGTTGGGCTGGACCCCAGAGGTGGTTGGTGGGTGGGAGCTCAGAGACACCGTGGAGCCCGCGGGAGAACTCCCACAGCAGGCAAGCAGAGACGCTCCTGTCCAGCTGGGGAAGCGCACCCTGAAGGGAGGGAAGGAGGTATCCAGGCGGAAGATGCAGCCACCGATCTGAGGACCGAGAAGAGCAGGACTCCGGTTGAACAGCAGTAGGAGAGGGAGGCAGAACCGCAGCCACAGTAAATTACCGCGGCAGGCGGCGGATGGTGTCGAAGTATCAGGCATAGAGGAAGGAAAGCGGGGTCCATTACTCAAAAGGCTCAGTCACGGAGAAACAATTCCTGAGCTGGGAGTGCTCTTTCCTTTATCTCATGCGTGAGATAAAGGAAAGCATGCCCCCCTGCCCACCGCGCCCCCACCACCACCAGTTTGAAAAACCTGGGGTGGGGGGCAGGCACCAGGCCTGACCAGGTAGTTCAGTTGGTTAGAGCATCACCCCCATATGCTAAGGTTGTGGATTCTATCCCCAGTCAGAGCACATACAAGAATTAACCAATGAATGCATCAATCAGTGGAACAACAAATCTACATTTCTCTCTCTCTCCCCCCCTTCCTCTCTCCCTAAAATCAATAAATCAGTCACTAAATAAATAAAAACAAAAAACTTCGGAGAGTCTCTGTTCCATCTAACCAAAGAGCTCAGTGGCAACAAGGAGCTATTTGCAACGTCTCCTTGAGCTGCCCTATCCACAACCCTTGATGCCCCAAATGTGCACATTAAATATAGAAGGGAGGCCAGGTGCTGTGAAAGGGAGGAAAGAGAGAGGACAAGAGAATTCAGACTGCGGAGAATTTCATAGGCGGGGAGGGGCATGCCAGAGATGAGAATCTAAATATTTCAGCAGCGTAATGCTGTAGGGAGAGAGGGTGTAGAAGACCCAGAGGATTTGAGGAGATGAGAGAGGAGCAGAGTTGATTGCCTTCAAGTTGTTTTTCCAAGTTTATTTTTAAAAAAGAAGCATTGCCTACTCTGAACTTGTGGCATAACTTGGAAATAAAAGCAATCCATTAGTAAAGGAGAAATAAAAGCCAGCCATTGTAAACTCTCAGAGACCTTCAGAGAAATATTGAGCTGACTGAAAGCTCCTGAACAAATATACTTTTTACAAGATACAGTTTCATATACTTCCAAAAAAATTTGTTCCCACTGGTATATTTTCTTAACAATATACATGGTGAAAAATACTTCCTGGTCAACTGATATCACTTTAACTCTTTTTTATTTAATAACATAATCCATAGTATGGCTATTCTAGTTTATTCTACCTTTCCCTTGTGGATGGGTGTTTACTTTATTTATACTTTTTGTCATAACAAATAATGATGTTGCAATAAACTTTCTTATATATGTGTATTTTATATTGGTGCTTTTATTTCCATGGGATGGATTCCCAGAAGTAAGATTCCTGGGGTCAAAGGGCACAGATTTATCTTAATAGATATTGTCAGATTGCTTTTTCAAGTGGCTATATAAGCATAAGGTGGGGCAAAATGAGGTTTCCAGTTGTTTGTATGGAAAATAATACAATAATGAATAAATAATAACAAGAACAAACCCTCTTCCTCATACTCGCAGCTATAAACTTACTTTGCCCCACCCTCTGTACACTTTTTACCAGCAGGGGGTGAGAGCTCAGGGCCCTGGTCCCAAAGGCCAGTGTGAGGACAACCCACCTCCAGGAACATCCGATAAGTAGGTGTTGGGAAGCACCCAGGAATCTGAATTTTTTCAAAGTTCTCTGTGTAATTTAATAGAAAGTAAGACTTGGGAGCCACAGGCCCACCTTCCTGCAGGACTTACCCCAAGGGCAGACTAAGGGGCAGAGATCAGGAAAGACATTTGACGGAACTCCCTTCTGCAAATGGCCTCAAATTTAAACTTTTCACGTTATCCCCAAATACCATTATGAGCAACAGAGACATCCTAACCAGACTGCAAAAAGAAAGTATTAATAATTCAACCTGAAGTTCGTGTCTCTTTACCTGTCCACCCCACTGGTAGTATTTATCATTCAACACATTTTTGTCGCTAGCACAGTTATGTGGTAGAACATTGCCATCTGTGGCGGAACAGTTTAAATTCGATTAAGCCTACAGCTTACGTATAACATATGGCCACATTCAAACAGTGATTGCGACAGTTCTTCCATCAATATTATTTTCCCGTAAAAGTCTACCCTTTATATACATCAAAATTACTTGAATGTTCTAATCTTTCTGGGTAGAGAAATTATTGCATTGCACTGGATAAAATTCTGAGGAGTATTTATTTGTGAAAAGTGACTATTGAAAACACTGTATGTTTTATAGCCCTATGTTGGCATTTCTGCATTCTTGTCTTTCCTATGCGTGCCACCCTCCCTCCCGATCTCCCCTTCTCTCTCTCTTTTAGTCTCCGCCCCCACCCCCACCCCCGTCCCCGTCTCCGCTCTCCCTCTCCCCCTCCATTCTTCCTCCTTCTCTCCCCTGCCCACCGCCCCTTCCTTCCCCGGCCTCAAGGGCACCAGGTCCGCCTCCCAAGCCCACCGGGTCGAGCGCAAGCACTGCTGCAGTTCCAACACTGGCCACTAGGGGCCCTCTGCTCTCCAGGCCTAAGAGGAGAGAACAAATCTTTTTCCCTTATCCAACGTTAACAGAAATACCGTTAATTCTCGTGGGTATTTTCAAAAGACGATCCCCAGGCAAACCGAGAGGAAATAATAAGAAATGAAGAAAAGATGCTCCCAACGGAAAACAGTGGTTCCCACATTTAAGAGGACTAAACCCTCCCAGCGTCTCCCTAATAAAACTCTCAGGGAGTTTGATTCCTGATCAAGGCCCAGCGCCCAGAGTGGTAACATTATGTCCTCCCGTCTCCTCCGCCCTCGGGGAGCTGCGGACATTCTAATGCCACTCGTCTCCGTGAGCCACAGCCCCGGTTGTTCCCTTACTCCTGCCCATAGCTGGGTTCGGCTATGTATGTCCTTTCCCGGACAATCTCTTTATGGGGACCCTTTGGGTGTGAACTGGGTTCCTGCCAGGATCCAAATTGTCACATATTTCTTTGTACCATGTTGCAAATATTTTCCCTCAGTCTATTAATTTGTTTTGGACTTTGCTTAGGGTGATTTTCATGAAATTATGTTTAGTTGTGTAATCACATTTATCTTTTCTATCGTCATTACTTCTATGGTGTCTAGTTAGGGAAGTTTTCCCCGCTTCCAGATTATAAAGGAATTAATCTTCATTTAGATCTCTGACATATTGGGGATTTGCCTTTTACACAAACTCTTAAATCACCACCTGGGCACAAATTCTGTTGCTGTGGGATATGCTATTTTCTCAGAAGAGCGGTAATAATGGTGAAATGACCATAATTGCTTATATGTCTATTCAGTGCATTACAGTTTAAGGCAGATCCTAATAATAGTAATAATAATAAAAAATGATGATAATAACTAACGTTAACTACAGCTGGCTAAGTTCTAGGCATTTGAAAAGTATTATGTCATCTAATCCTGATAATTACGGTTAAAAAACAAAATTCAACTAAGTAACTATGAAGATCTAAGTAACTGGCTTTATTAAGTGACTCGTGATCCAGGGAGCTCCCAGAAGGTGCTCCAAGGGGGTGTCCACAACAGAAGTTGTCATAGCAAGAGGCGTGGTCTAGAGAGCTACTGACAAAGAAAAGAAAGGATTGTTTGGGGGCCAGGACATCTCTGGGGGAGGAGGACAGGGAGAGACTGTATTGGTCAGGTCCCTTCTTCTTTCCGTGGTGGATGGAGGGGGCCCATGTGACAGGTCGCTTTCCTGGGGGTGGACCAGGAATTCCAGACTGGTTGATTACGTTTCCCGGAGAATGTGACGGAGTCCCCTCACTTGGTAAATCTGACACCATGAGTGGCACTGGTCACAGTGATGAGGTTTTTTTTCCCAAAATGATGAACAATGCTTGGTGAGGTTCGGACAAATCCGAGTACACTTTTCCCTCAGCTTACATGGTAACACCGTTCCTGGACAAACTGGTGCACGACAGAACCACGCAAAAGAATTTCTGCTGTTTGGGGTCTTTCAAAAGTCACGTGTGAGCGGAATTGTGTTTTGTCTCGGACTGTCCCATGCACTGTGCATTGTTTGGTACCTGGGGTCCCCACCCACAAAGTGTCAGAAGTGTCCTCTAATCATTATGACAACCCCAAAGCACCCTCAGATTTCCGAAAAGTCATGCTGAGAAACAGATAGAGCCTTTCTGTCCCAAATAACAGACATAAACCCACCTACACTTAACAGACAAATATGTATTAGCTCTTGTAACGTACCTGGCCCGGGGTACAACTTCCGGGAAGGCATCATCCAGGATCACACAGGTTAGCCAGCATCTAATTTCTCTATTTCCAAACCTAAATTTTGGTTTCCCCCAGTATTCTCAGCACAATGTCCCTGAGCCTCCACTCTGAGCCGTCTCCGTCCCGGAGCCAACCACGTGGCTGCCGAGGATGGGCAACGCCGACCAGCAGAGCCCACGCCTGGAGCTGGGGAGACTCGGCGCTGGGTCAGCCCCAGGGCTGACCCTCAGAGGGAAGCAAGGTTCTTCCCAAAGGGAATGTGAAGGCACGCTCCTCCCAGGAGAGGGAATGGAGCCTGAACAGCCAGCAGTGGCCGAACACAATTTCTGCCCTCGGGACCTCTGGGAATGGGCCCCGAACCTCAGCATTCTAGCAAACTTCCTAAGAGATTCTCTGAATTGTGAAACAGCTTTTATGGAGACGTAATTGAAAGCCCAACGAGGGTTCTAAATTCTCCACACCTTCCACCATACTCATTGTGACGCTCTTATCGTGGTGTCCTACGGCTTGTCCTGTGCTCATGTTACAGAACATAGAGGTGTGGGGGGTGCTGAATGATAAAAAAGACCCCCCTTTTTCTCCAGGGGTTCCTTCCCACCGACTAGGTTCATTTTGCCCGCCGCCTGAGGAAAGATGTCTTTTAATACCAGAGATCAGTGAAAAGGAAAGGAATTTATTATTTATTTGAAACAGTACAAACTAAAGTTCCCCACAAATGCACAGTCCTCCCAGCACCCTCTACGTGGTAAGAGACAGCACTTCCAAAGCCTCATGGTCCTGACTCTCACCCAAGCCTCACGGTCCCAACCAAGACACCAAAGTCGCGTGGTTCTAAACAGACGCGTGGTCCCTCAAAAAGAGAGACGCCCAATGGCTGCCGTGCCTCTGTTTAAATCCCAGAGCTGATCTTCCTCTGCAGCCCCATTTCCGGCTCCTCCCACAATTGGCCACAGCTGCCCGCATTCTGGGCAGGTGTGCCCTGTGGTGTGGGGCCAATTATCTCCAAGCCCTTCTGGACCTTATTACAGATCCCCATTTGGGGCTCCCCTCTTGGCTGCACCCTGTTACACTCACTCATGTGTCTTCTTTGGAGAAATGTGTGTTGAGATCCTTTGCCCATTTTTAAAGTGGGTTGTTCATCTTTTCATTGTAGGTGTTCTTTGTAATATCCTGGATGCTGGTCCTTCATCAGATACGTGATTCACAAACATTTTATCCCATTTTGTGAGTTGTCTTTTCATTATCCTCATGGTGTCCTGGGAGACAGGAAAGCGTTTAATTTTAATAAAAACCTACACATCAAACTTCTCTTTAATCAATTGTGCTTTTATTGTTGTGTCTAAGAAATTCCAAGAGATCCTTATATATCCCAAAGTTTGAGGCCTTTAAAGATATACTTTCACCTATTATTATTTGTTGTTTAATTTATTTAAAAAGTTGCCCTGGCTGGTGTGGCTCAGTGGGTTGAGCACAGGCCTGTGAACCAAAGGGTTGATGGTTCGATTCCCAGTCAAGGATCATGCCTGGGTTGCAGGCCAGGTCTCCAGTAGGGGGCGTGTGAGAGGCAACCACACATTGATGTTTCTCCCTCTCTTTCTCCCTCCCTTCCCCTCTGTCTTACAATAAATAAAATCTTTTAAAAAAAGTTTTATTGGGTCAGGCCTTCAACCTATAGTGGTGAATAAAACAGTCAGGGGTTCTGTCCTTGGGGAGCTGATGGGTATTGTTGGAGGAGGCATAGTAAACACACATGAATGGGAGAAACAGACATACATCATCACTTGGGTAGCAGAGCTTAGAGAATCTCTTTTGGACTGGTCAGGCAAGACTTCTGTCCAAGGTGACATTTAAACTCAGAGGTGAAAGGCAGGAAGGATGCAGCCTGTGAGTAGTAAGGGACAATATTCCGTCCGGAACAGACAGGCAAACTTCACCATTTGGCTTCGACTGGTTTTACGTGGACTGCTGGACTAAAAAGATATTTTACACCAAAGATGTCTCGTCATCTGTCGATTCCTCAATCAGCATTTAGGGTCCACATGGACAAGGCCTCTCATTATTTTAGTTCGGAAGTCTTTGCAGGGAGGAACCCCGAGGAGAATGGCCTATGAAATTGACCTGGGAAAGGAGAATTATTATACATCTTTCTCCTAGTTTTCTGACCCAGAAATAATTCTTGCTCAAATCATTCTCGTTGTCCACACAATGGTACAGCAATGTACAGTGAAATCATTACTTTAACAGTTTTCCTGTTTTCTCTCCATTTGACTGAACACTGTTCGCAGGTCAGTATTAGCTCTGGGGGGAAGAAAACCCAGCCTTCAGGGCAGTGGAAAGGGTGCATCTGCTGGCAGCAGCTCCTGTCCTGAATGCACAGGCAGTGCCGAACTCAGGAGCGGCGGGAAGAAAAATCTTTGTGATAAATAATGTATGTGATAATGAGCGGCAGGAGAAACCAATGTGTTCGGAAGAAGGGCTCACTGCGGACTAGAGTGAAACATGGGATGGGCTGTTTCCGAGTTGGGGGCGTTGTGGGGCCCAGAGAGCCACATTGTGGGTTCTCATTCTTGCCAGGCCAGTCTGCCACTTGGGGGCGTATACTTTCAGAACTTTCTGGAATACCGGCTTTCAAAGGGCCTCAGTGCTCAGGGTCTGCAGCACTAGGTGATGTACTCGCCTTACCTCACTGCCTCTCTTTAACTCTGCACAGAGGCAGCTACGAGTCTGCCTACCTTACACATGACGAAGCCGGGGTTCAGAAAGGCGAAATAACTCCCCCAGGGTCACAATGCTTAGCCGGTGTCGGAGCCAATTCAAATTGTAAAAATTACATAAATAACTAGGGATTTCGGAGTAAAAGCATAAACTACTCTGGAGAACAGACGGCTGGCTCTAGGCCCCCTCAGCGCCCCCCGCCCCCCGCGGGGGACCCAGACTGGGAGGAGCTTCAGCCGCCAGGTTTCGGCCGTGCTGAACACCTGTCCCACGGAGTATGAAGCCATCCTTTTACTCTTTTTCTCCCCGTTACCCCGTGTCCCTGAGGACAAGCTGGGTGTTTGGCAGGTGCTAGACAGTCAATTATGGTTCTAAATGCTGCCTCCGCGGCCTAATAATAATATGAAAGCCGTTCCCGCAGTGCCAGCCTGTAGACAAGGGAATAATCGGTGCATGTACCAAAGCAGATGGGTTCCTGGGGGATTTGAACCACGCTCCGGGGACAGGATCCAGGTTTTCGCTGGAGTTGGGTGAACTTAACTTCTCCCCGATTCTTCCCTGCTCTGTTTCTCTCTCCCTCCCTCCCTGCCTTTTTAAATTAGTTTTACCGTTTGCTGCAACTTTTCGTCCCCTGGGTAGCCTGGCTGCCCAGAAAACGCAGGAGACGGGAAGGAAACCTCACGAGCAGGCTCCGTCCTGCCCTGCGGACTCGCAGCGCGGGTCTGAGTGTGGCCGGCGCTGACCGCTCCCGGCCTTTCGGTTGAGAGGGAGGGACGGCAGCCTGGGGAAAGTCTGTTTAGATCCACCCCGCCACCCCCACGGGCCCCGGGGTCCTCCCGGGCCGCCTTCGCGGGGGCTGCCCCGTGACCCCGGGGCCCGGGACAGCGCCTGGCAGCCCGCGGAAGCTCACGCGTGGGCCGGATGAATGGAAGGTGAGCGGAGAAGACGACGCCCGGAGTCCAGGCGAGCCCCGAGGAGGAGATGCTTCTGGGCGCGGCCTCCGGCAGGAATTCGGAAGTGTGAGTGCGATGCCGAGAGACACGGAGAGGGGACGTCCCAGCGGCTGGAAGTGGGGTGGAGGGACGGGACCTGGAAGGCCCGGGCCGGGGCCGCAGGGGTTTGCGGGGGCCGAGTGGGGCGAGCCGAGAGGGTAAGGGCGAGACAAAGAGGCAGCCGCCGCGGAGGCCGATCGTGGGAAGAAATGGAACAGGGGCGGCGGGGCTGGGGGCGGGGGGGGGGGGGACGCCGCGCAGGAAGGGGCGTGAGGACCGAGGGGGGCAGCGCCGGGCGGGGCGCGGGGGGCGGAGGCGCGGGCGGCGCGAAGTTCCCGGCCTGCGCCCGGCGGTCCGCGTGCTGGCGGCCGGGCGGGAGGAGCGAGCGGGCTCGGGGCTGAAACCCGAAACCTCCGGTCCCCGCGCGGCCCGAGGAAGGAAGCGGCGGCGGCCAGGCGGGCGGTGGCCGGTCGGGCCCTGCGCTGCCGCGCGGCGGCCCCTGGGTGAGCAGAAGGGGCGCGGGGTGGGGGACGCGGACGCGGATGGAGCGCGGCCAAGCTGGGGGTGCAGGGCGGGGGCGGGGCCTGCGCCGGGGGGGTCTCCGCGCCTCGCCGCCCCCTCGGAAGTACCCTCAGCCGCACCCAGCCTGGCTTTTGGAGCTGGAGCTCTTTGTGGTGTATCCTGGGGGCGCGCCCCTCCCCGGCGGCCAGGGGTTTCCGAGCGGCCCTGCCCGCAGCCTCGCCCAGTTTCTCGGGCGCCGTTGAAGCCCCTGCCAAGACCCCCGGGGAAGGAGGACGCGGTGCGTGCTGGGGACTGGCTGATGGGGGTCGCGGGCCCGCAGACTGAGGGGCTTCAGGTGGGGTCGGGGACAGTTGTGTGGGGCGGAGCGACCTCGCCTCTGGGCTGGAACCCGTGAGCACCAGGTGAGCAGCATCCTTCCTCTGGTGGGGTTCAGGGCGCCGTCTCGCCACACCGGGAGGAGGGGCGCGCCTAGAAGTCGCTGGCCAGCCGTGGCGCCTCTGCCGCTCGATCTGCGAGAGGGAGGTCTGGTTAGCTTTGGGTGGGGGCAGCGGCCAGCCTTCGGCGCCTCCTGGGTCAGACCATAACCCCGCGGAACCTTTGATAAAGGCCTGCGGGATGACCGTGGCGTCTGGGCGCGCTTCCGAGAGGTCTGCGCTCCAGCACCCGCGGGGCCAGGCACTGGCCTCGCTGTAGGTCACACCTTTGAGGGTATTTTGGTGCCGTGTTGTATCTTTGATCGGTTTCTGCGAAGTGCTTTGGAGAGCAGGTCGTTTGGAGTCGGGAGGTGGTGAGGTTTTGGAGGGAAAGGCCTTGGCTGCTGGATGTGTCCAGTGGGGACGACGGAAGAAACCCGGAGCCAGCCTGTGTCGGCCCGCCGGCCTCTTCCCTGCCGACCTGCACCCGGACCGTCCTCGGAAGAGCCACCGTGTCCAAAATAGGTGGCGTTCCCTTAGAATCATCGCACTGCGGCCACTTGGTGAGACAGGTGGGGAGAGGCGTTTGGGAGGCCCCAAGAGCGGAGAGAGAGGGTGGGAGGACCTTACACCGCACAATCCAGGCGCTTATTTCAACTCGGTTTGACCGGGATTCAGATTCCGGCCACCCCATTGGGGTCGCTTCCTCCAGAGCACCCCTCTCCTCCTGTCCTAGGCCACACCCCCCTTATTTTATACTTGTGAGATGCTTGATGCACTTTCACCTACTTTTTTGTTTTATTCAGTAACGGCCCTCTGTACAGGGCTGTAGACTCAAGACGTGGGGAGGGGCTCTGCCCCGGCCGGGTGGCTCAGTAGTGGCAGCGTCGTCCTGTAACCAAAGGGTTATTGCAGGTTCAATTCCAGGTCAGGGCACATGCCTAGGTGGCGGGTTCGATCCCCGGGCTGGGCACCTGAGGTTCCCAGTCCCGGTGCTTATGGAGGCAACCGATGGATGATGCCTCTCTCCCGCATCTGGTGACGTGGCTCCATCACTCGTGGAGCCCTGAACTCCGAGGACTTGTCCACACCTCGCTGCTTCAACGCCCCGCAGGGAGATCAGGGGCCTGTCAGCCAGGGGCCTGCTCGGCGTTTTAGAGCTAAATCCAAGGTCTCCGGCACTCAAACCCTCAAACCGTCCCCTTTGTTGTAGCCCCATGCGCGGTGGGAGTCGGTGAGACCAAGGAGCAGGGGGCCCGGTGGTCTGAGGCTGAGGTCTTTGGGTCGGTGGAAGGCAGAACGGGCTGAACCAAAGCTGACCTAAATGTCAGCCACGGGAGGTTCCCTTGTGTGGTGTAAACTCTGTCTGTGCCGGCTGGGGCCGTCAGGAGGCCTGCCTGCAGGGGGGAGGCCAGCGGCAGGAGGGCCGGGTGGGGTCCGCCCCGAGGGCAGGCCTCCCTCCTGCAAAGAGGCAGGAGCAGGTGCAACCCTGCCCCAGCACCCAGCCCGGTGCCGCCTGACCTGCATCTGAAGGAGGAGGGGTCCGGGGGGGAGACCTGTCCATTTCTATGGGGAGAGAAGCTCTGTATTTTGAAAGTTGGCAACTCACGGAGAACATTGTTCAGAATGTGCAGGCGGGTGTGGCCTGTGGACTGCCCTTGGCGTGAGCAGCCCTCAGGACGCGCCCGCTGTCCTCGTGAGAGGCAGTCAGCCGTGCCCGGAGGGGAGAAGCCGAGTCTCCTCGAGGTTTTTCTTTGACAACAGCAACCAGAAAAAAAGAGAAAGAAATGGACAGAACTGGAGATGGCTGTTCACGGGACCCGGAGTTTAGAGGAACGACTGACTGTCTCTGGGACTCAGTCGAACCATGAAATTCGCCACCCCCCCCCTGCAATTTTTCATTGAAGTGTTTGTGGTTTCGTCAGTTTGTGAGGCTCTTTGTGAATTCTGGGCTTGAATCCCCTTCCTGTTAGTGAGTCAGACGTCTTGTCTTGTGCGTCTTCTCCGCCTTCGCTTATCGTATACCTTTGTGCACGAGTGTTTCATTTTTATGTGGTTAAATCTATGTGGATTTTCTCTGTGGCTTCCAGGCTTGTTGCTTAGAAAGTCCTTGGCATCTTAAGATGACATTTTCCTAAATTTTCTCTTCTCCATTCTCTTGGCTACTTATTATTCAAAAATATTTTAAAATTACTCCTTCTCTACCTTTTTTCAGCTTCTCTCCTCTCTGGCACCAGGGAGGCCCGGCTTGAGTCGGCCAGCAGCCCCTTTAGGACAGCGTGGCGGCGATAATTTCTTGCCTTTTCATGGTGACTTTTCACCACGTGTTTTTTTTTTGTTATTTTTACTTTTGCATCCTTCCTTCCATGTAATGTTTAAAGAAGCGGCAGTGTCGCCTGTTACATGAACAACTAACCGAGGAAAGATGGATTTCCCTGGGGAGCAAAGGAAATCCGCAGAAAGAACCTTCTGTTCACAGAAGTAATTATTGGGCCAGGTGGGGGTGCAGTACGAGGAAGACCCTCGCCTGGTGCTCACGCTGGTGTGATTGTCCGCATCGCAGGGATGAGCTCCTCTGCGGGTGGGAGAGGAGGCGGACAGGACACCTGGACACGGGCTGTTGTCAGGTGCAGAGCCATGAACGGGAGAACAGCGGGAGTGTGACCGGGACAGCCGGAGTGGAGGGTGCCACTCATGGTTGCATTCTGCAGGTGCCAGAGGGTGGCACGGCGTGATGGGGCTCGCCTAGGGGACTGTCAGCCCGGCAGCAGGTTGGAGTGGGGGGCAGGTCGGAGACACAGAGATGAGGTGGAAAGGTCTGGTAGTCGTCGGGGGAAGACGGCGGGGCTCTGGGCTGGGACGGTGGCGGTGAGGGTGAGGTTCTGAGGGAGACTGGTGTGCGGTGGGACTGGAACCCGTCAACACGGGCTGCTTTGCGTCCGTGATCTCATGGAGAACGTGAGGATGGGAATCCCGGGCTCAGATTTGTGCAAACACCGACCCAGGGCCTCGCTCCGTCCGGATTTCCTGGCGAGAGTCGTCTGGGGCGTCCAGAGTTGCGACCCGAGAGATGGGGTGCGCGGTGGTGTTTTTTCCTAGGGCAGAGAAAGCACGGGGAACAGGGTATGGAGCCGGCGGGGCAGAGATGACGGATTCCGCTTTGCACTGCTTATATGCGAGGTTCCCGGCATGACGTTCGGGACAACACATCCTCTGGGTGGGCGGCCACGGACCCGGAGCTCCGAGGAGCGGTCTAGGCTCCAGGTGCAGATTTTGGAACCGTCGTCGTTTACGTGGGTACACAGAGAGGCCTTCAGGAGAGGGAGCAGATGCCAGACAGGACTCTTTTTATTTTTCAGTTGCAGCTTACATTTAATGTCATTTTGTATTTATCTCAGGTGTGCAGCCTAGTGGTTAGGTAATCACGTACCTTACAAAGTGGACATAGGACTCTCTTTTTTCGCAAGGGGCACAAAATCCAGCTGAAACGGACTTAAGCGAAAAGGAAAGTTACTGGCTCCCGGCGCTGAAGAAAAAGCTCAGGAGTGTGTGTGGCTGCAGGTGTGGGCCCAGCATTGAAACCATTTCATCTCCTTTTCTCGCCTCTCCGTGTCCCAGGCTGCCCCCCTTGTCGTGGGTGGGGGAAGCTGCACTCCATCCAGATCCGCAGGGAGCGGGGAGCTCTCTGTCCCCCAGCGGCCCCAGCCACAGCCCCCTTCCGTCTCGGAAGCTGATTGGGCAGAGGGCGTTGGGAGGTGATTGGCGTAAGACGTGTGTCGCCTCTGTGAACTCAGACTGTGAGAAGGTGACCCAGGAGAAGCTCAGGGGCGCCTGCCGGTGCGAGGGCCGGGGATGTAGAGGCGGCAGCTGGTTGCTTCGCTTCCCTTTGCAGCTGGGAAAGGAAGGAGCACCGATGGCATCCGGGGACAGTAACACAGGGCAGCACAATGGCAGGTACCGGGGGACCGGGGGACCGGGGACCGGGAAGGAACGACGGAGGGAGATGCAGGGGGGGACAGGGCCGGGGAGCCAAGGGAACAGGGCGTCTGAGGCAGAAACGGAAGCAGCCGGGGTGCCTGGGGCAGCAGAGGTTCACGGGCACACGGGGTTCAGGGCCCTTAGCGACCTTGCCCAAAGCGAAGACCGTCTACCGTGGACGCGCTGAGACCCCCTGCTGGAGCGGTCACCGTCCCATCTGCCAGCCAGCCGGCCGGCCGGCCCTGGGGACGGCCAGGTAGGGGCCGAGCTGCGGTGATGGCCGAACCAGGAAACCCCGGCTTTGTCGGCGACTAGGCAGGCGTGTGAGGGGCGTCACCGCCTCCCTCTCGGGCCTCGGTTGCGCCTGAAAAACAGCGAGACGAGAAGGAGCTGCTTCTCAGGCCTGTCTTCGGTCCCAGATGTTGGAGAGCGATGAACCTGGTCACTTCACACATTTTCCCCGGAAAAAAAAAGTTTTCTTCTGTTGCCTGTCAGACTCACGAATGGGGGGGTGGTGGACGGTATAAAGTATCTCCTCCCACATACGAAGTGCTTCTGGGAGATCAGAGGGGAAACTGAGGAAGGCTTCCGCAGCCACCTGCAGGGGAAGCATCCTCCCCTGAATAAACACACGTGAGGACACGCGTGTCCGAAAGGACAACTAACACAGAAAAGGGAGACTGTCAACAGTAAGTGCCGGTAAGAGTCGTCGTGGGCGTGGAAGGTTCCAGAAAGGCGTCTTCAGAATTTTGCTCTTAAGGGGGACCTTGAACTAGCTGTCACCCACCTAAAGCAGCGACAGGGATGGCTGACGCTGGCGACCCCCCGACCTTCCCCAGGCTGCGTGGCTGCACCTGCCCCGCGGGGTCACCAGCTGGGGGAGGTGCTGGGTGCCCGCCACCGCATAAAGAGAACAGGGAGGAAGCCACGTGGACGATGCAGCCTGGGGGGCTGACGGTGCCGGGGGAGGTAGGGGGGAGACCCAGTCGAACCCAAGAGGCGTGTCGACAGGAGAACCAGCAGATGTGCTCATGGACCAGACAGGCGGTGGGAGGGACAGGGAGGGGGCGGGAACCCCGACGTTCAGGGTCGGAGCATCGGGAAGGACGGGGGTGGGGGCTGGCAGGAGCTGAAGGGAGCGTGGGTGGAGGTGCGAGGGGCGACAGGCGTGAAGTTTGGCTTTGGACGCGTCTGGCTTGCGAGCCAGGGACACCCAAGTGCCGCGCCGAGTAGCAGTCGGACGGGCCGCCGGGAGCTCCCAGAGCGGCGTGGGCCCCTGGCCACACCCGAGGAAGGGCCGCCTGGTGACTCACCGCAGCGGCCCTGGCAGCGGCCGCAGGTGGACGTGGAAGGGCCCGGGCAGCTCCGACCTGGCCTGACCCGGCCCCGCCTGCGGGGTTCGCTGGGGTCCCGGGTCCGGGCGGGCGGCCGGGGCCGGCGTCTGCAGGCTTCCACGAGCTGCCCCGGAAAAGCCGGCATCCGGCTCTGCTCCCGCCCGGGAAACGGCCGGTCCAGGCGGGGCCGGCCCTTCTGGACTCAGGCCTTGCTCTCCTTCCGACGGCCAACGCCTCCGGTGAGGTGTGGCCAGTCCACTGCCGCTGTCATCCCCTTCTCCTGAAGCGCTCTCCCTCCCTCGTGACCCAAGACTCTCTCTCCCCGGCGGGCAGCAGGGTCTTCGCCGTGACCTCAGCCGGTTGTTTGTGGACTTTCTGGGAGCCCCGCACGGCCCTCCCTGTCCGTGCTGACCGGGAAACCCGAGGGCGAGGATGCGGTTTTCGGCATCACGGGGGGAGGCCTCCTGGGAGAGGGGCTGGCTGCCCTTTGAAGACGGTCAGCTGACCGCCCGCCCGCGGCGGGGAGGCCCGCTTGGCTTCTCAGGACCGAGTGTCCCCGTCCCCCTCCCCCACGCTCAGGACGGATCCGGGCAGAGGAGGGGGGTGAGCAGGACGCTGGGCTGGGTGCCCCACGCGACCTTGGGAGGGTGCGGCCGCCTCGGGGGCTGTGCTCCGGGGCTCGGCCTCGGACCGGTCCCTGGCGGGGATGCCGTGTGCCCAGCACGGCCCGCGTGGCCTTGCCCGTGGCAGCCGCGGTGGCTCCTGGTGCACTCCTGGTGCGTGCTGCGGCTCATCTCCGTCAGCGGACGCGGAGCCGTGGCGACCGCTCCTGCCGTCGTCTTAGGACGCTCCCCACCGGGTCAGGGAGGGACAGTGAAGAAACAGCAGGCGGTCCCCTGGGACTTAATTTTTTTCAATTTTTTTCATTATGGTGAAATATGTACAACATAAAACTTGTCATCTCAGCCATATTTAAGGGCACAGTTCGGTGGTCTCCAGTACGTTCATACCGTGCAGCCATGGCCACCACCCTCCGTTTCTGGAACTCCTGCAGAACCGAGACTCTGTGCCCCGTGCACGGTAGCCCCCCCGCTCCCTCGCTCCCCGCCCCTGGCAGCCGCTCTGCCTCCTGCCTCAGTGGTGCCGACTGTTCCAGTGCCTCCCCCGGGAAGGGGAACTGTCCAGGATTTGCCTTGCTGTGCCCGGCTCGTTTCCCTCAGTGTCGTGTTCCAGGGTTCACCCGTGTTGTGGCGTGTGTCGAATTCCCTTTCCAAGGCTGAATAATATTCCCTTACATGCATACGCCGTATGTTGCCGCTAACCCAGTCGTGGGCTGGCGGACAGGCGGCTGGCTTCCATGCGGCAGCTGTTGTGAGTGATGCTGCTGGGAGCGTGAGCTACGACTCTTCAAGACCTCGCTTTCCGTTATTAGGGGTATGAACCGGAAATGGAATTGCTAGGTCAGGTGGTGATTCTGTTTCGTTTTTTTAAGGGACGACCACGCTGGTTTCTACACCCGCTGCTCCATGTTCCCTCCCGCCGACAGTGCACAGGGTTCCGCTTTCTCCACGTTCTCACCAGCGCTTGTCAGGTTGTTTTTTTCTCTTTCTTTTCTTTTAGTCGCCATCCTCATGGGTGTGAGGTGGTGTCTTGTAGTTTTGATTTGCTTATTTGCTTTCCCTGACGAGTGATGTCGAGCATCTTTTTATGGGCTTATCAGCTATGAGTTGTTTGGCTTTTATTGAATTGTAGTTCTTGATATGTTCTCAATATTAATTCCTAATTGGGCATATGATTTGCAAATATTTTCTCCCATTCTGGGGGATGCCTTTGTACTCTCGATAGTGTCTTCTGATGCACAAGATTTTAAAGTTTTCGTGAAGTTGCATTTGTCTGTGTTTGTCTGCTTGCGCCGTTGACGTCATATCCCAGGATTCATTGCCAAGTCCAGTGTCAGGACTCGGTACGTTTTGTGTGTGTGTGTGATTCTCAAGCCTCCGTCTCCCCTCCCCCATCTGTTGGTTTCTTTCTCCCCTTCAATAAAGTCATTAGGCCAACAGATCAATAAAATATTTAGACTTATGACATCTTCCTTCCTGTCGCTGGAAAGTATTCCCAGGAGAGGACAGGCAGGAGCAAAGCAAATCGGAAGTGGGTGCAGGTAACACAGCGGCCTGGAGCAGGAGCTCCGGGGAGGGGCTGGCGGGTGAGGGGTGTGCAGGGGCGGCTGCAGCACGTAGAACCTCACCTGCCACGGGGAACAGACGGATCGAAGGTGGATGCCCGTCCACAGCCAGAGGACCAAGTCGTGGAATGACTACTCACTGTTCTCTCGAACCAGGCACTCAACCTTTCCGAACCTCCGGTCCCCCACTTTATTTATTTAACAAACACTTGTGCAAATACTGACTCACGCATCCCTCCCACCAGCGGAACGGGGCAGGTCCTTCCGAGCAGGCGCGTTCTCCCCACTCCCAAATGCGGAAGCCGGTGCCCAGAGAGGCTAAGGCACGGGTCCAGCTCCCGAGCTGGGAAGGAGCGGAGCCAGGACTTGAACCCAGGCCCCTTGGTTCCTGAGGTCGGGCTCCCCCTGAAGGCGTGCAGAGCAGCGGTTCCCGCCGCTGTCGCTGCCCACAAGGTCGAAGGAGACGCTGTCCGTGGGGCACGTTGCGGGTGGCACGGTGTTTTGCAGACACGGGTGATCGTCCGTGGCAATCAGGCAGCGCCCTGCAAGTGGGTGCCATTCTCAGGGGCGATTCTCAAGGGCGCGGGGAAAGGGGCGGAGCGAGGATGAGCCCTGGGCAGCGTCTGCTGGGGAGCCGGGCTCGTCTCGGAGAGTCGGGTGACAGAGTCGCTGCGGGCGTCCTGGGGGAGCAGTGCCGTCAGCCGCGGGATCCAGACACACATCCGGCCCCCCAGACCTCGGGCTCCTGCTGAGCTCGAGCCGGCGGGCTCCTAGATGCGGGGCCGCCGGGTGCGCACGGGGAGCACGCATGTGGGGAGGGGACCGCAGCCGGTGCGCCCACTGGCCCACCGAGAGCTCAGACGGGGGCCACAGGCCCCTGGGCTCTGCCGCTCGCTCCCCTCCCTTCCTCTGGCGCAGAGAGCTCAGCCCTGCCTGCCGTGTGGATCCGGGACCTTCCCAGTGGGGTCGAGAGCAAAGCCCTCTGTGCTGGCCCGGCCTCCGGGTTGGATGGCTGGGCCGTCCGTCCCGGGGTGGACTTTCGGGGGAGTGCCAGGGAAGGACGGAGGCGGGCAGAGCACGCGAACCCCGGGATCCTGCGGTCCCTTTCTGTGTGGCCCGGTTTGGGGCCGGGGGTCCTCTTCACCTCAGTCACCTTCGTGCAAAACAGGGTGGGCTCTAGAACCTTCTCCCCACCTCCGCCCGTGCCAGCGGGGGGCTGATGGGTATAAAGTGCTCTGAGGGGCTGAGGTGAAGAGCTGCTCCCCCACCCCCAGACCGAGACCAACATAGTGTCACGGCAGCCTCGCCGGGCTCGTTAGGAGTGGGGCCGAGGACCGTCCCCGCCCGCAGGGCTGTTGCTTCCCACCACGTCTGTGCCTCCCCGAGGGCCTTCGAGCGGGGCCTCAAACCCCGGCCCCTCGGCTTCCAGGTCTGTGCGCAGAGCCGCCAGGCCTCCCCGGCTGCAGCACTGCGGCCGGGGAGAACAGGGACTCCTCCCCTTTCAGTGGAGGAAGATCTGAGGGTTCTAAAGGTCGAACTGTGAGGCGGGCCGCGGGAGAAAGAGGACCCACCCGCGTGGTGTTGTGGTGGGGTCTTCTGTCCTGGCGGACCAAGGCATTTCCGGAATTCACCCACTCCTGGGGGTTACCCTGCAAACTGGTTTATAAAACAGCAGATGCCCCCGTCCTCCTGGTTGCCCGGTGCTTCAACCCCGAACGGTTTTGATCTCTCGCTTGAGGTGTGGCTTTGAACTTGAGGGGTGGCTTTGAACTTGAGGGGTGGCTTTGAACGCCTGGAGGCTGTTACCAGTGCTTCTTCGCTCCAGCAGACACTTCTCTCCCTCTGGGTGGGGCCCAGGAGACCACACTGACGCAGGACCGTAAGGACAAGCAGAGGGAGGGTCGGCCTTCCCTGGGACCCGTCTGGGAGGGGAGCATCTCTGATGGCCGTGCATTAAACCCCAGCTGTGCTGCGGCCGCGCTGTTCCTCCACGCTGGAGCACAGGGGGGATTTGTCTGGGCCGGGCAGGGCGCACGCAGTGCGTGTGGGAGTGGAACAACCTTGTGTCTGGCAGCAGAACTGGCCAGGACAGTGGAAATGTGAGTCACACTTGAATTTGCTGCTTTGGATGGGCCCCGGCTCGTCAGGCCCTGGGGGAGCTGGCCGCCTGCCTGGAAGCCTTGGCGGGCCGGGGCATTCCAGACCTCCGCTCTGGCTCTTTAAAGGTACGCCCCCTGAGGGTTTGCTGAGGCTGGTGCCCTCCCCCCCCCCCCCAGGCTCCAGGCAAGGCTGGGGCTGTGGATTTCCCCGGGTGGGCAGGCCTTTGTCCCGCATCGCCCCCTGCCTCTGGGGGATGGGACCAGAGGGCCTTAGGGACTGCAGCCGACCGGCCAGCCCTGGGCTCCCATTCTACAGGTGGCCCATGGGCCTGCTCACGTGGCCCCTGCAGAGTGACCAGGTCAAGGAGGACTTTATCTAAAGTAAAGGTTTGCCTCCCGTTTCTATTCTTTCAGTGGTCACCTTTATAACGTTAACAGTCCTGTTGGACCTCACGGGGACACCGTGCTGAAGGCCAGTCGTCCATCAGCAAGCTGTGCTTGGGTGCCGGGCCCTTGGGCCCAGGTCCCTGCCCCAGGACGACCTCGGGACGCCCGCGCCCCAAGCACACCTCCGAGAGCTTCCGTGTGGCCTCGTGTTTCAATGTCACCCGGCTTCCAAAGCTCCCAGATGCGAGACACGTGTGACGTTTGTTGTCGCTGTGTAACTTTTTCGATTTACATTTTATATATTTTTTTTCCAGTTCTTACTGAGGTTCATGCTAATATTTACCACTTCCTTTTCTAACACTTCTTGATCCGGCCCCCTCCCCCAGCCCGTAGTAATCTCCGGACTCCGCTTCCTTCGTGAATGCCGGTCGTCCGGTGAGGAGTTCCCGGTGCGCGTTTGGGGCCGGCTAGTCTCCAGAGTCTGCCGTGCCCTCCCTCGAGTGCTGCCGCCGGGCTCAGAGCAAGCCGTCTTTCTGCATCTTCTGTATCGTGAACCGATTACCCCAGCGTGTGGCTAGCCCCCAGCCCCTCCCATGGGTCCAAATCAATGTCTTTTATCCATTTTTCTATCTTTTTTCATTCTCTTCCTTCTCATTAGGAATTCTTTTTTTTTTTAATATTTTATTTTTAGAGAGAGAAGGGAGGGAGAAAGAGAGAGAAATATCAATGTGCGGTTGCTGGGGGTCATGGCCTGCAACCCAGACATGTACCCTGACTGGGAATCGAACCTGCGACACTTTGGTTCGCAGCCCGCGCTCAATCGGCTGAGCTATGCCAGCCAGGGCTTCATTAGGAATTCTTTACAAATCAGAGCGACTAGGCCTTTTTCTGCCGTGTGAGTTGTGAGCATTCTCCCTCATGTTGCCGTTTGTCCAAACGCTCAAGTCCCGCGTCCGCGGGCAGCCGCGCTGGCCTCCCTGGTGCGGTGCGAGGAGCCGGCTCCTGCAGGACCGTGGGTCGAGGCCCCGGCGAACGGTTTCCTGGCAGGAGTTCACAAAATCCAGGACCCACGAAATAAAGACAAAACCCCCAGCGGCCTTTTGAAGGCGCAGGCCTGCGGGGCTCATCTGTAAAGCGTATTCACGGCACAGAGCTGGAGGAGCTCAGCGTGTTGCATAACCGAATCAAAATTCAGAATATTTTAGCAGCCTGGGAGCACGGGCCCACATGCCCCGGACACCAGGTTTAGGAGAAATAACGTTCTGTGTTTAGGCCTCACGCATTCCGCTCGTAAGTTCGAGACCGGGGGCGCCTGCCTGCGCAGAAGTTCATGCGTGTGTAAACCTCGGGTTCTCGTGGACCGCACACTGACTCGCCCGTCAGCCCGGCAGGGTGCCCCACTGGCCGACAGAACGTGCGTTCTCAGGGAGTCCGCGCTAGTGGCTGGTTCGGAAGGCGTCTCGGGAGCTGGGAGGTTTTATCCGGAGAAGGGACAGCAGGTCACTCGCGGCGTGTTTCGAGACCACGGGGCGGGGGGGGGGGTGGGCGGGAGGTGAGGCGTGTCTGGTCCTGCCCCAGGGAGCCGGCCTGGGCCCCAGGGGTCAGGCTGCCTCTGGAGGGGACCCTGTTTTAATTAGTGCCGCGGGTGAGGGCCAGGGCTGCTCCCCAACCCGCCAGCTCCCTGCGGCCCGAGGAGTCCGGTGCACGTGTCGGGTTTGGGGGGAAGGTTTCTGGAGAGGAGCAGCATCGGGTGAGCTGGCGGGAGGTGGCGCCGGCGGGAGGCGGCACCGGTGGGAGGCTGCGCCGGTGGGCGGCATTTTCGGCGCCTGGTTCTCCTTGCCTGGCTCGTGCAGGAGCGGTCTCTGCTTTCCTTCCGGCGTCTTCCGGCGGCGAGGAACACGAGCAGGTGGGCTTCTTTGGCTGATGAAAGCGGCAACAGTTTTGGAGAAACATCCATCTGCCGCCTTCCACGTTAACATGCGTCGGGGTGGGGTTCCAGCCGGGACGCCCAGCAGCATGCTGAGCGCCGGAGCCACACCTTGGGGGGATCGGGCTCTGGGGGCCCGGACCTGCAGCTCGCCCCCGGCTCCCCCGGGCGAGGAGTGCGGGGACCTCCAAGTATCCCCCACAGGGGTCCCACTGTCAGACTCGAGTGGGCGCACGAGTCGGAACCACGCAGAGGCTGGTTCTGCCCACCAGAGGGGCGCCCGAGGTGCTGCCCGGCCAGTGGGCAGGGGGCGGGGTTGGGGGGGCAAGGTAGCGGCCGTCGGAGACCCCCCGGAGTGGCCCGGGTCTGAGAGCAGCTGCCCCAGGGTGCGGCCCGTGAACCGCTCGGGACGGAGCCACCGCCTCAGCCTGCCTGTTTCAAATGCAGGTTCCTAGCCTCTGACCTCTGGCCTCAGAGACCAGCATCGGGCCGCGAGCGGGGCCCAAGCGCCAGCCCTTGGAGCTGGCACGGCGGCGGGTGATTCTCTGGTACGCTGGAGGTCTGAGCCGCCGGCCCTGGGGGAATTGTCAGGGCCGTTTAGAACAGAGGGGCGCCTCGTTCAAGGGCCGGGGGGGCCGCACCCGTAGCCGCCTGTGTCCAGCTGGGTGGGGAGGACGGCAGAGGGGCCCTGGGCAAGCCGGGCGGCCTGGGGACCTCCGCTGCTCTCCTGTCCAGGTGACATGACCGCACTCGACGACCCTGCTCCTGCCCCCTGCTCCTCGCCGTCCTTCCCGACGCCCAGCATGCTGCGCCCGCCCCACGCCCAGGCGCGCTGACCATGAGCCTCAACTCCTCGCTGGGCCACCGGAAGGAGCTGAGCAACCTCACGGAGGCAGCGGCGGCCGGCGGGGGCGTCGTGGTGGCCGAGTTCATCGCCATCGTCGCCATCACCATCTTCGTCTGCCTGGGCAACCTGGTCGTCGTGGTGACCCTGTACAAGAAGTCCTACCTCCTCACCCTCAGCAACAAGTTCGTCTTCAGCCTGACCCTGTCCAACTTCCTGCTGTCCCTGCTGGTGCTGCCCTTCGTGGTGACCAGCTCCGTCCGGCGGCGATGGGTCTTCGGGGTGGTCTGGTGCAACTTCTCCGCCCTGCTGTACCTGCTCATCAGCTCGGCCAGCATGCTGACCCTCGGGGTCATCGCCATCGACCGGTGAGCTGGCCGCGCGGCCGGGGGCAGAGGAATCAAGGGCGGTGTGCATGGGGGGCCCCCCGGGGTGGGGGGCTGGCCCCCCAGGGACTGTCCCCCGGGACTGTCCCGCTGTCTCAGTTTCTTGGGAGGGTGTCGGCTCTGCGGGCGGACGGGACGTCCCCGAAGACCCCTGCTTTCGCTCCCGTGCCCCCAGCCAGAGGCCCTTGGCTGTGGCTCATCTGTCTCGCACGAAGTTTTATTTCTGTTTTTATTACACATTTCTTTGCCACCACCTTCTGTTCGGTGCCATGGAACGCAGCCCGGAGCCCTCCCCAGGCCGAGAGAGAGAGAGAGAGAGGGAGAGAGGGAGAGAGGGGCGGGGGGGCTGCAGCCCGGAGAGAGGCCGGCAGTGGGCGGGCATTCGAGCCCAAAGCCCATGTGTCTATAATCTGTGATGTTTGCATGTGTTTACATGTAATTCTGTGTAGTTTTGTGTTTCAAAAGAGGTTCCGTGGCTTAAAGAAAGTTCTGGGGCCCTTCAACTGGCAGCTTGTAGGTGAGGAGCAGGCTGAGGAAGGCAGTGTGTGTCGGGGGGTGGGGTAGACTTGCTGTCTGCTCTCTGTTGCCCCGACCTGGGCCAGAGCTGGGCTGATGGGGGGTGTGTGTGGGGGGACCCAAAGGGGAAACGCTGTCCCCTGTCCACAGCACAGGGACCTCAAGGGTCAGCTCGGTCCAGGAAGGGGCGGGGAAGCAGGGGAGGGAGACGACCCGGGGAATGGAGGCGGTGGCACCGGGAGAGACGGCATGTAACGGTGTGGGATGCCGCCGGTCCGCAGGGGCGCTGCTCGGGCCCCTCGGCCGCCCCCGGCAAGGGCCCCGGGCTCCTGAGTAGCTCAGGCCGTCGAGGGGGCTCTGCAGGCCTCGAGGCTCTGGCGGTGCAGCCCCGCCCTGCAGCTCCAGCTCGCAGGTCGGCCTTGTGCTGCTGGTCACGCCGTTCAGCCCGGGCGAGGGTGCGCTCCCTGGGGGCAGCGGGGGGAGATCCGGGTTCAGTGCCACTTGCAGAACCTGGGGGGACGCTGGCAGGGAGACTTAGAGGGGACGAGCCAGTGATGTTGTCACTGAAGGACCCAAATTTCCAGGTTCTCTTGGGACCACCGGGGCTTTAGCCGGACTGTCCACCCAGGGCCCAAGGCCACACCCCTGCCGGCTGTCCGCAGTGCAGAGGGCTCGGAGTGGAGGACGCGGGTCACTGCCCAGCGGGGCGGGTGGAACTCCAGAACGCGGACCCAGGGCTGGTTAGTTACAGAGGAGGACCCGGGTTCGGTGTGTCGCTGTGCTCCCGGGGCCGCCCCCGTGGGTGGAGGCTGGCTCTCTGTCGGCGAGCCGTCCCGTGAAAACCAAAGTCGGGGCCGCGGGGGTGGGCGGCCGGGCGAAGCGGGGGAGCCCGTGCACGCGTGACGGCTTTTTCCTGACATCAGGGAAGCCCCTTTGGGGCCCGAGGGTCGTGCTCGGGCCCCGTCTAAAAGCGAGCTGCTGGGGAACACATGGACACCTTCAGGGGACAGTCGGGGCAGGAAGCCAAGGGACCCCCTTGATTTCGGCCCCCCGTTCCCCTGCGTGAGGGGCAGAGAGACTCCGCAGCGAGGCCTGCGTGAGGCTTAAATGTGAAGCGTGAAGTTTCGAATCCGTGAAGTCCACTTTCTGTGGGCGGGTGAGGAAATGCTTGCTTTCTGCCGTGATGGGGGTGTGGGTCTGTGCACTTCAGCGGGCGGGCGTCCTACCCCGCACACCCCTCTAAGACCAGCGTGGACCCCACCCCCCCAGGGGTGTGGGCCAACACGGGCCACGCTCTGGCCTGCCTGGCGGGCTCCCTCGGGCGGGCGGGCCCCGGGACCCGGATGCAGCTGGGAGACATCACTGTCAAGTCCGCTGGGCTGGCTCACCCCAGAACGCTTGTCGGCCAGTGGCATAAACACCATTCGTTACAGTAAAGCAGCCTTGCCATAAAACGGCGGCAGTCAGGGGGTCTTGAGACGAGCCAGAGGCCACGTGGCAGCAGATAGCTTATCCATCGTGATTCCTTCACGACCGCCGGGCAGGGCTGGTCCCAGGAGAAAGGGTCGGCCGGAGTGGGCCGGCCTGGGCTTCCGCCCCACCCTGCTGCCACCCTGAGGTGCCTGAGGCCAGGCGCCCGCCCCTCCTGGCCCCGGGCAGAGGGAGTGGACAGCAGCCTTGGTTCTCCTTGGAAGTGAAGGACGCCTTCCCAGACGTGCCCCCCACCAGCATCCCTCACGTTTCATTAGTCGGGATGCTGTCACACAGGCCGGTGTCTTCACCGGTCGCCTGGCAAGGTGACCAGCAGCATGGCCTGATTCGACCTCCAGGCCTCAGACAGGCCGGTGTCCCCCGAGGTCACGGCGGTTTTGCAGGAGCACGGACAAGAGGGGGTCCCGTCCTCAAGGAGGAAGGGGAGCGGAGGGTGGCCTGGAAAAGCCCGCGGCCATGCACACCGCGGCCGTGTGCAGGGTGGCGCAGGGCGGGCCTGCCCCTCGCTGGCCCGACCGCCCTTGGGGCTGACCCCTGGCAGAGGCCCCGGGGCCGTGTGTCCCAGACGGAGGAACAGGGGCCCAGAGCGGGCACAGCGGCTCCCCCAGGTCCCGCCGCCCACAGACGGCAGGTCGCGCCCCTCGCGGGGGAAGCCCTCTTGGCTGTCCGCCTTCCCCCTGGGTGGGCTGTCCGGGTGCCCCTCCTGGCGTGTCTCCCTGGGCCGACGCCCCCCTCTGTCCTGCTCCAGCTACTACGCCGTCCTGTACCCCATGGTGTACCCCACGAAGATCACGGGGAACCGCGCCGTGCTGGTGCTCGTGTACATCTGGCTTCACTCGCTGGTCGGCTGCCTGCCGCCCCTGTTTGGCTGGTCGTCGGTGGAGTTTGACGAGTTCAAGTGGATGTGCGTGGCCGCCTGGCACCGGGAGCCCGGCTACACGGCCTTCTGGCAGATCTGGTGCGCCCTGTTCCCCTTCCTGGTCATGCTCGTGTGCTACGGCTTCATCTTCCGCGTGGCCAGGGTCAAGGCCCGCAAGGTGCACTGCGGCGCCGTGGTCGTGGCGGAGGGCGACGCCCAGCGGCCCGGGCGGAAGAACTCCAGCACCTCCACCTCCTCCTCGGGCAGCCGCCGGACCGCCCTCCAGGGCGTCGTGTACTCGGCCAACCAGTGCAAAGCCCTCGTCACCATCCTGGTGGTCATCGGGGCCTTCATGGCCACCTGGGGCCCCTACCTGGGCGTCATCACCTCGGAGGCCCTGTGGGGCGAGCACTGCGTCTCCCCGAGCCTGGAGACCTGGGCCACGTGGCTGAGCTTCACCAGCGCCGCCTGCCACCCGCTCATCTACGGGCTGTGGAACAAGACCGTGCGCAAGGAGCTGCTGGGCCTGTGCTTCGGGGACCGGTACTACCGGGAGCCCTTCGTCCAGCGGCAGAGGACGTCCCGGCTGTTCAGCATCTCCAACAGGATCACAGGTAGCGTGGGCGCCTGTCGGGGGCGGGGGGTGGGGAGGGACGCCCCCCCACGGCCGGGGTAGCCCTCGGTCCCCTCGGCCGTGTGCGCAGGGTGAGGGCGGAGGTCTCACACCGACTGCGGCCTCCAGGCGCAGCGCACAGGTGTCCTTTGGGGGTGTCCCGGAGGGGTCCCCCGTGGTTCCCGAGGCTTCTCCGAGGAGTGGGAGGCAGGGGACGCCAGCGCTCGGGCGTCAGTTTTCTCTGGCCCCGTCCGTGGCCCGCTCAAGGCTCTAGTCCCTTCCGTCTGGGAGAACAGAACCCGAGCGTCGGACCAGCCGCCTTCGCCGGCCAGCCCTGTCCCCCTGACGTTCTCAGAGCAGAGCCCCCGCCCCGTCCCGCCCCCCCGCACCTCAGGGCTCACCCCTGCACATGCTCGTCCTTGGGCCCTTCGTCCCGGGTCACTGGTGTCCTTGATTGTCCCTCGTAACTCGGGACACGTCAGAGCCAAGCTTCAGCCTTCCCCCCTCCCCCCCCACGCGGAAATGTCACCGCCGTGTGCACACGTGACACTCCCCTCCCCTGGATAATCGGTTCGGAACCAACAAGGTTCTGGGGCCTCCCGTCACCTTGGAGGAGACCCAAAGGAGTTGCCTAAGGAATCTGAGGCCCGGGCAGGAGTTGGAGTGACGGAATCCTGTGCTCTGAGCATCTCTTAGACAACGGACGGACGTCGATTTTCCTGCCGTTGGGAGGCTGGGAGTCGGAGACCCGCGTGCTGGGCACGAGGGTGCTGGCGAGCGTCTCTTCCTGCCTGTCCCCTTGCTGGGTCCTCACGTGGGGGCGGGGGTGGGGCAGAGCAAGCTCTCTGCCGTCTTCGTACCCGCCCTCCTGACCTCCTCCGCTCCCCTCCCACGGTCCCCAGCTCCAGATCCCGCCGCACGGGTGGTTGGGGTGGGAGGCACTCTGGGTCTGTGCCGTTGAGTCAGGTCTCCCAGGCTTCTCCACGGCCGGGTCACTGTTGCTCGGGCTGCAGTTACTCAGGGCGACAGAGCGGCCGCTTCTAGGCTGTTCCGGAACATCCCGTTTCTCCTTCAGCCGCCACCCGCTGTTCGTGGCGCGCACGGTGGATCTTGCCGCCGGCGGTTACTGCCACGTGGACCCAGGGGAGCAGCCGCGGGATTTCCAGGGTCACGTCAGAGGGGCCCATCACCTGGACGCGCTGTCGGGAGAGCGGCGTTAAGGGCGCTTGTCGGATCCTTCCAGGAGGAACCCGTTCGGCCGCGGGTCTCCCCTCGGGCTGACGTTTCCTCTTCCGGAAAGGGAGGGTCGCCCCCTCCCCTCTCAGGAGGGTGCAGAGCGGGAATTATCCGAATCATCCCCAACGCTCAGGGAGAGTGAGGGGAAGCGGGTAGACGGAACAGAAAGGCGTGTCTGCTCTCCGGGCCAGGAGCGCCCGTGCCAGTGGCCGGGCTCACCCTGGAGCAGCCCGTGAGGCTTTGGGGGCGGGCGGACGGCACCAGCTGAGGCTGGGCGGGCGAGGTCAAGGCAGCGGGCGGTCTCCGACTCACTGAGCGAAAAGCCGGCTTGTGGGCTGATTTGGGGTTGGAGAGTGTGTGGGGTGAAGCGGCTGGCCTTCTGCAGGGATGGGGGCCCTGCTGTCTCGTCCCTGGGGGTTCTCGGGGTGGGGGGGGGACAGCAGCATGCAGCTCCCACCGCCTGTGCAGCTTGGCCTCCACTCCCCTCTCCGGTCCCTCTGGCCCAGCCAAAGCGCGGCAGACCCTGGTCTAGCGCCCTCTGTAGGCACGGCTTAGAAGTGCAGGAGACTCCTCTACCCCTGTCCCAAGCCTGCCCTGGGCCCCCCCTGCCCCCCCGGAGAGTGCACGTCCTCTGGTGGTCGTCCAGGGCCCAGAAGGGCGGTAAGATCCATTTCAAAGCCAGCAAGAAAGGACCGGGAGGCCCTGCCTTGCCTTCAGGCCTCTCCACCTGCATGGGCACCTGCAAAGCCGTGGCCCAAGGAATCAGGACACGGAGTGACCATCTTTCCAGACGGGGCCTGGGCGCCGAGGCAGAGGGGAATTCCAGAAACGCCTGGAGCTCCCCCGCTGACCCCAGGAGGCCGGGAGTCTTACAAACACACTGTCGTGTTCGTTTCAGACGCAGATTTCAGCCACAGTCAGGGGATTTGGGTTTCCTCGTTCTGTCAGCCCCCAAAGAAGTGCCAAAGGTTAGGTTCCCCGGGGTGCCAGCTGTCCCCAGGGCCACTGAAGTCCCTTCTGCTTGTGCGGTCTGGTCAGCAGACTCCCACGGGCCCCCCTGGGGACCTGGAGCGGGGCCCGGACACCAGGGGAGGGCAGTCTCTGCGAAAGCCGCTTGCCTGACGTTGGAAGCTCCTGGAATGGGGTGGAGCCTTTGTCTCCGGGGGCAGGGACCCTGACTCGCATCCACTCAGGGGCCCTGCTGTGCCCCTGGGCCGGCTGCGAAGGGGCTGGGGCTGGAGCCTTTGGACTTTCCCGCCTTGCTCCCCCGAGTCCCTTCCCTGGGGGCCCCAGGAGGTCACCCGCCCTGGATGGAATGAGGCCCCTAATGTTCTAGTCTCCGGCGCTCCTGGGGACCCTTCTAGCCGCCCCGGGCTCGGATCCCTGCGGCCTGGCCTGGCCTGTTGCTTCGTGCCTTAAAAAAAAAAAAAGAAAACAAACCCCTTTGTACCAGGGGTCGGATAGGTTATCTCAGGTGAAAAGCCGCAGGGTCGCTGCGCCCACTCCAGCGGTAAGTGACGGGAGACACGGAGCTGCGAGGCCACCTGGCCGCGTGGTCTGGGACCGCCCGGCCGAGCCACACTGGGCTGGCTGCCACGCTCCCTCCCGCTGGTGCAGACCAGGGCTCGTCCTGGCCGTTGCCGCAGCCTCAGAGTCGGCGTCCAAACCCACTGCGGCCTCAGCGTGCCCAGCTGGCGGGGCTCGGTCCCCGCCGGCTCCTTCCCAGGCCCGGCTCCCTGCTGGGACACCGGCCCATTCTGGGCCCGAGCCCCTGGAGGGGGTGGTCATGCGGGGTCTTCTCCCGTCCCAGCCGACCACACCCACAGCCCCGGGCAAGAGGGCAGTTCCCAAGCGACTTGAAGGGGAAGGCCTCGAGGGGCCTGCCCTTCCCTCCGCCACTGTGGCGCCCGCCCCCCTTGACTCCAGAGAACAGGGGCGAGGGTAGGGCCGTCACTGGACCCTCGGGAACACCAGTGTGAAAGTACAGGCCAGTGTGCCCCCCTCTCTGTGAGAGCTCTGCGGGGTCAGCTGCCGGGACGCAGGCCCCCTCGGGAGAGGGGACAGGGACTTCCGATCCCAGACTCCTCCTTCCAGGGGCGCCCCTGGGGTCCCCCCTCGCTCTGCACGGCCCCTCCGGCTCACTGTTCTCTCAGCGTCCCGTGGACGCCCTGCACAGACTCCTCTGAGGTCCCTTTTTTCTTCCTTCCTTTTCTATTCCTCTGTCTTTCAAGCGGCACCTTTCCTCAGGCGCCCGGTGGTCTGGGCCATCCCTTGGTCCTACATAACGAGGCCCCGGGCAGGCGGCCCGTTGGCCGGAGGGTGTCCGGCTTCAGCGTCCGCGGGGACTGGCTCCCCCGTCCCCGAGGCCAGGCCTCCTGTTCCCTTCCCTCCACTCTCCCCCCAACACCAGGGATCCGCTGCTCCCTGCGAAGACTTGCTGTCCAGCCCCATCTGCCTGCACAGCCTGCGGCCCCTCCTTCCTGAGCTTCGGGGCCCAGGGCGAGGACCGGCCTCCCCCGTCCCCCCACCGCCCATGCCAGCTCCCCCCGCTGACAGCCCTTCTCTCCCACTCGGGGGTCAAACTTCCTGTAAGACACTCCCTGTTGGCACTCGAGCGGGATTTCAGGAGGTCCCCGTGGCCACCCACGGTCCCCGGGGAACTGGGGATTCGCCCAGGACCGTTCACCGGTTTTCTCTCCGGCCAGCCTCGCTGGTGTGGTGTTGCCAAGGGAGGGCCCCCCTGGGGGACCCGTCCACCGTGTCACAGACGTCCACTGCGTCACAATGCAGACTGCCCTGGGCCCGGGGCGGGAGCACAGCAGGGAAGGCGGCCGCCGAGGGCGCCCTGCCTGTCGATGGGCTGAGCGCGCTTCCGGCAGGGAGGGCAGGGGAGGGGCCCGGCCGCGTGGGGCGGCCGCGTGGCGAGTCCAGTCAGCGCTGACTTTGCCTTTCAGACCTGGGCCTGTCCCCACACCTCACGGCACTGATGGCCGGCGGCCAGCCCCTGGGGAACAGCAGCAGCACGGGGGACACCGGCTTCAGCTGCTCTCAGGACTCAGGTAAGCCTCGGGCAGGTGCGCCTGCCCCGCCCTGTGTCCCTGGCGCGGGGGTAGGCGCAGGTGGCGGGCCCCTGCCGTGCTGCGCGGAAGGAGCGTGGGGGCTGGAGTTGGGAGGGTCCTTCTGTGCCTCAGTTTCCTCCTGTGTGAAATAGGGACCTCGGTTCCGTTCCCTGGGACGCACGAGGTCGTTACGAGGTTCAAATTAAGCGGGAGCCTTTGGGGAGTAGTGACTCCTCAGTGACTCCTCCGCCAGGGCCTGTGGGCGGGTTACGTGGCCGGGCCCCGGAGTCCGGCCCCTTACGAGCCGCGTCGTCCTAGGCAAGTGCCTCTTCTCCTCCTAAACCTCCGCGTCTCCGCATTTTTGCGTCAGGGGAAGCGGTCGCGGTGTCAGGGGTAGCCCCAGCGAGGTCCCCTCCCTGTCACCGTTACGATGTGCCCTGCGACCCGTCCCCTGGGAGAGACACATCTCTGCCACAAAGCCTCCAACGCCTCGAGGAAGACCATGCACCCCAGGGCTCCCCGAGGCCAGGGTCTCTCCCGGCTGCCCATGGGGAGCTGGGTGCCACCTCCGTGCCCGCCCGCCATGCGTGTTGTGGGGCCCTCAGGAGACCCCAGGTGGGGGCGAGAGGGCAGAGGCTGGCAGAGTCTCCACCGGCCATCCGTGGCTCCATGTGGCTGGAGCAACGCCAGATGTCACCGGCCTAGGGCTCTGGCGTGAAGGGAGCCGCGTGGAGTCCCGGATCACGAAGCACCAGGCTGGGCAGTGGGCGCTTTGCTCTGGGCCCCTGTCGCCGCCGCTGGCAGCTTTAGAAAAACCTCCTTGGCCTTGACCTGTGTTTCTTCGCCTGAGCCTGTGTCGTGGCGATCTGGGGGCAGGCCTTCTGCCCCGGAATTCTCCCTGGGAACGTTCCCTCGCCCGGCAACATGCGGGGCTGACCCACCGGTCACGCCATCCCCTGCAGCCTCCAGCCCCTCGTGAGATGTGAAGGAAGGGAGGGGTCTCTGTCACTCAACGGGTCATTACCCCACTCCCAGACAACCCGCAGGGGTCCAGAGACACTGTGACATTCACTCATTCAACAAATATTCGCCAAGCCCCTGCTCTGACCGGACGTCACTGGGCTGGGTCCCAGGGACACAGCGGTGAACTGCCCTCCTGGGACTTGAAGTAACTCTGGTGGGGAGACAGGCACCTCGCACCCTCAGAATGGGTGAGTGGTGCGGGATGGGAACGACACCCCAATAATCCTGCTCTTCAAAGACTGTGGGAGACTCCCGGGCAAGATGGCGGAGTGGGAAACCACTGTTCTCGCCCCCTCCCGCGACCACGTGAAAATTACTACTGGATCATAGAACACGCATCGTCAGCAGCCATCTGAAGACAGTGGAACAGAACTCCTGCCATTAAGGATAGAAAGAAGAAGCCACCTCACCACTGGTAGGAGGGACCGAGCCCCCACACGGGAGGGTCTCACACCCTCGTGGAGCGACTGGGAATCAGGAGGGGCATGGAGACTGCCCAGGAGCCTCCGCCCCACCCGGGCCCTCGCTCAGAGCACCAGTGCCAGGAGGGGGGGTCCCCGCAGCACCAGGCTGTAGAAATCACCGGGGACTCCGTTCGGGTGAGACGGAAGGCCGCTGCAGGCCCAGGCACCCTCTTCGAGGGCTGAGCTCACAGCCCTCACCCTGAGCTCCAGCGGGGGGACAGCAGCCCAAAAAGCACCAGGGACATACCGGGAGGAACTGAACTGTCTGGCTTCAGGGTGGGGGCCGGAGGGGCGGCTCTCCCTGGGACAGCAGTGCTGGCAGCCGCCATTGCTCCACTGTGGGGCCCTCCCCCACACCCAGCCTACAGGCACGGGCACCAAGTCGGCGTCCCCATCAACTGGCTCACACCTCTTACCCCACCCGGGCGGCTCCCTGAGGCCCCATCTCCCACCATCATGTGTGTCAGCCGAACCTCCTTCAGTGGCTTCACAAGTGGCCAGCCTCTGCCCGTGCTACAGGCTTTTCTAAAACCTCCCCAAGGTCCACAACCCCCCCCCCCCCAAAGCAGCATCTGGCCTGCATGTGGCCTGCCCCTCTCTCTTGCGAAGCGGCCCCCAGCCCAGCAGGAGTGGCCGCCAGCCTCAGGTCACAGCAGAGCCGTCCCCAGTGCCTCCATTCCCAGCACAGGCAACGTCCAACTGCAGGTCACTCCGCGGCTCCTGCCAGGCGGCCCCAGAGTGAGCCACCTGGGCCCCAGGCCAGGCACAGACAGGCACAGGCAGCCCCTGACCTTGGCCTGCTCTGAAGTCCTCCCAAGAAGAGGCGCCAAAGCCAGCCAGCACACCCAGTGGTCAGCTTCTGACCACACCAGAGCACCCCTAGCCGGCTCCACAGACAGCACAGCCAGAGGGTGGACTCAGCTGGGGCCTGGGGCCCACTCCAGTGAGGAGTTCCGCGCATGGGGTCCGCCCTGCACACCATGTTGCCCATCCACTGTGGTCACGGCCAGACACCTGAGGACCCTCCCACCCACCGACTGCCTGCAGCAGTCAGGCTCAACTGCCACAGGAGGGCGCACGCAGCACACACACGGGACACCCACGGAGCACCCGGCTCTGGTGACCAGGGCGCTGCACCGCTGGGCCTCGCAGGACACCTCTACATAAGGGCCCCTGTGAAGACCGGGAGAGGAAGCAGCTCTACCTAATACACAGAAACAAGCGCAGGGAGTCAGCCAGAACGAGGAGACGAATAATTATGTCCCACAAGAAAGAACAGGAGGAAACTTCAGAGGAGGAACTGGGTGAAATGGAGGCCAACAACCCGGCAGGTGCAGAGGCCAAGACACTGGATGTAAAGATGCTCAGGGACTTAGGGAGAGGACGGACGGACTCAGCGGGGACCTGCACGAGACAGAAACCACACAAAGGCGCCGGTCGGGGACGACGAACACGGTCTCGGAAATGAGGAGTGCCCCCGAGGGAGTCAGCGGGAGATGCGACGAAGCAAAGGGTCGGATCAGCGCTTTGCAAGGCAAGGCAGGCAGCGGAAAGCACCTACTCAGAGCAGCAGAAAGGAAAGCACCTACTCAGAGCAGCAGAAAGGAAAAGGAGCTTGAACAAGCGAGGACAGCGGAAGGGGCCTCTGGGACCACACCAGGTGTAACGGCACTTGCATCACAGGTGTGCCGGAAGCAGAGGTCAGGGGCCGAAATCTGTCCGATGACGTGAGGACTGGAAGCGCTCCCAGCCTCGTGCAGGAGACAGACACCCAGGTCCAGGACGAGCCGAGAGTCCCAGACAAGATGCAGCCATGGGGACCCACCCGGGACACCTCATAGTTAAAATGGCCAAGGCTGGAAACAAGGTATCGTAAAAGCAGCGAGAGAAAAGCAGTTAGTTACCCCCAAGGGAGCTCCCCGAACACCTCCAGCTGATTTCTCAGCGGAAACGTTTCCGGCCAGAGGGACAGGCGTGCGGAATATTCACAGTGATGAAAAGCAAGGACCTACCACCGAGATGGCTCCACCCAGCGAAGCTGTCATTTGGAACGGAAGGGCAGACAAAGACCTTCCCAGACAAGAAAAGGCTAAAGGATTTATTTCATCACCATCAAACCAATATTAAAAGAAATGTTAAAGGGACCTCTCTAAGCAAAAGAAGAAAAAACATATCTAAAGTACGAATAATAAGCCCTGGCTGGTGTGGCTCAGTGGATTGAGCACCGGTCTGCGAACCGAAAGGTTGGATTCCCCGTCAGGGCACACACCTGTGTTTCAGGCCAGGCCCCAATGCGGGGTGGCGGGGGGGGGGCATGTGAGAGGCACTAAATATTGATGTTTCTCTCCCTCTCTTGCTCCCTCCCTTCCCCCTCTCTAAAAATAGATGAAAATTTTAAAAAATAAAATATGAATAATAAAATGGCAATAATTACATTAGTTATCCATAATTACTTTAAATGTAAATGGATTACACCACATACAATAACAAATGCAAAATGGATTGAAGACTTAATGCAAGGCCCGGAACCAAAAATCTGCTAGAAGAAAAGAAAATAGGCCGCAAATGCTGTGGTATGCCCGTAATAATATTTTCTGGATCTACCTCCTCCAGCAAGGGAAACAAACGGAAAAATAAACAAATGGGACTACATTAAACTAAAAAGTTCTTGCACAGCAAAGGGAACCATTCACACAATGAAAAGACAACCAGGCACATGGAAGAAGATATTCACCCCTAATACACATGGCAGAGGGTTACTATGCAAAGTATGCAAGGAACTTATATAACCAAAAAAACCCACACACAAAATTTTAATTGAAAAATGGGCAGAAGACCTGAATAGACGCTTCTCCGAAGAGGAACTGCCGCCGGCCCACAGACAGGCGAAAAGGCGTTCAGCATCGCTAATCGTCAGTGGGATGCAAACCAAAACCACGAGGAGATAACCCCCCACACCTGTCAGAATGGCCATCGGTAAACCAGCGAACAACAAGTGCTGGTGAGGACGTGGAGGAAAGGGGACCCTTGTGCACGTTGGTGGGGTTATAAATTGGAGCAGCCGCCGTGGAAAACCAGTGTGGAGAGTTCTCAGAAGTTAAAGGTGGAGCCGCCATATGATCCAGCGATCCCACTTCTGGGTATGTTTCCAAAACACACCCAGACAAACGCCAAAGCAGAAACACCGACTGGACAAGATACAGGCTCCCCCATGCTCCCTGCGGCGTCGTGTACAACGGCCAGGCGTGGAAGCAGCCCGAGTGTCCCCCGATGGCCGATCGGGGAAACGCATGGTGCATCTGGACCACGCGTATGACTCAGCCATAAAAAAGAGTGAAATCTCACTGTTTGCAACGACAGGCGCGGACCCGGAGGGCGTTGCGCTAAGTGGAGTAAGTCAGGCAGAGGAGGACACGTACCATACGACTCCGCCTGTGTGTGGAATCTAACACCGAACACACACACACACAGACTCACACAGACGGAGGTCACACTGGAGGCCGCCGGACGGGACAAGGGGCTGGGCCGGGCGAAAACGGGGAAGGGATTGAGCAGCACACACCGGCGGTCACCGTCGCGGGGCCGCGGCAGGCAGCGTGGGGAGTACAGTCGGTAATGCTGTAACAGCCGTATGGGCGCCAGACTTGCCGGGGGACCGACCACCCCGTGAGGTCCACACGCATGTAACCGCGATGCTGTACACGACAAACTAATACATTTTATTGAACGTCAACTGTAATGGAAAGAAAAAATGTTTAGTGTTTCTTTACTCAGTGCCACACATTTTCACCACCATGACAGAAATTCAAACTGTAAGAGGAATCCCTCAAAACACACAGCTCTTTCTTTCTCTGGGCCCCCTCCTCCACGCAGCCCTCCTCCCCTCCCCCGGGCCAGGTCTGGCCCACCGGACACTCCGCGGGCGCCCTCGGTGGCTCAGAGCCCACCCCTCCGCGTGCGTAACAACACGGCTGCCTCTTTGTGTGTCTGAAGCAGCCCCGACGCTGGCGGCACCCTCCTCGGAGGACGACGACACAGTGTTGGTTTCCTGGGCACCTGCTGCAGGGCAGCTCGGTGCACTTGGCCGTGGGCGGGCACCCGTGGGAGAGCGCGATCCCGGGCGGGTGCGAGGGCGCAGCCGCTGGCCCTCCGTGCCCACGCCGACCTTGGCTCTAGGGACGGATGTGATGCTGCTGGAGGACTGCGTGTCTGAGGACCAGCCCCCCGCCCACTGCACGTGCCCCCCCAAGAGGAGGAGCTCCGTGACCTTCGAGGATGAAGTGGAGCAGATCAAAGGTCAGTCTGGGTAGGGGAAGGGAAGGGCAGGGTCTCCGCCCGATCCCTGGCTCCTCCCCGTCCGGCCCCAGCACACCAGGGCCGCGCCTCCGCCCACCCGCAGGGTCCTCCTCCCTCGAGTCCTCGGCCTCCCAGCCGACCGACCAGGCGGCCGCCAGACGGGGCGGGCCAGGGCCGCCGGACTCCACGCAGGCACACGTGTCCTCAGACCGGCTCTGTCCGCCCCAGAGTGAGTGGCAGGGTGGGGGCAGGCCACACCCCTCCCGTCTTCTCGTCATGGTGGTCGTCTGACCCTCGTCCTTGGGGGGGGTGAGGGTGAAGGTCGGGGGGCGCCCCGGCCTTCAGCGTGACTTCCGACCCTGAGGCCGTCCAGGACTTTGGGGACCTGAGGCGTTGCAGAGTGGACAGAGAGCCCCGGGGCCTGAGGCGGTTTGGAGAGAACTCCCCCAAAGACGCAGCGTTTGGGTGTCGTCGGTAGGAGGTGTCTCCCGCCCTTCGCCGTGAGCCAGACCCGGGCCTCCTGGGAGGAGCGGTCTGATGGTCACGGGGAACCTGTGCAGGGAGGGGTGTGCGCTGGGGCCGCCTCCCAGCGGGGAAACTGAGGCCGGGTGCAGCCCCGCTGAGATTTCACGGGCCATGAGGAGGGCAGTCAAGGATGCTGGCCGAGGGGCTCCGACTTGCCAGCCCTCGCCCCTCAGCTGGGCCCGCCTCCCCTCCTGGGCAGGGGGGCGGCAGCGGGCACGTCCCAGGACGGGCACGCACGTGCCGCCGGTCCCTTGCTCACCCTCTCCCCTCCTCCCCCCCAGAAGCTGCCCGGAATCCGGTCCTCCACGTGAAAGCCGATGTGCACAAGTCCCTGGACAGCTACGCAGACAGCCTGGCCAAAGCCATAGAGGCCGAAGCCAAGGTCAACCTGTTCGGAGAGGAGGCTCTGCCCGGGGTCTTGCTGGTGGCCAGGACTGTCCCCGGGGCCGGCTTCGGGGGCCGCCAGGGCAGCCGAGTGCCCGTGAGTCAGCGGCACCAGCTGCAGAGCATCGAGGAAGGGAACATTCTCACCTCGAAACAGAAGTGAGGGCCTCGGGGTGGCCTGTCCCCCGAGACGGGCGCCCGCGGCCGGCCCACCGAGCTGGGGCCTGGGAGCACGGGGCAGGTGCCTGAAAACACGAAAACGGTGTCCATGGCTAGAGACTTCAGGGTCAGTGGGAGCCCCCACGTGGGCTTCCTGCAGACCCCGTGACGGGACCAAAAGCAGAAAAAGCACAAAGAAAAGCAGACGGAGGTGTGGCCGTGCCTTTCTGGGCGGTGGGGCGTGGAGGGGGTGCTGGAGACCGGGCTGGGAGTGGGGAGGAAGCACCAGGTAGGTCCTGTTCTCCTGGTCTCGGCCTGCATCCTGATGCCCACGCACTGACCCAGGGACAGAGGCTCGGGAGGTGAGCCCTTCCCAGGGCACCCAGGCTTCTGCGGGGTCCCTAGAGGAGAGCCCAGCCGCAGAGACCCCCGCATCCAGTTCCCACGCCTCAGCGCTGGTTGTGACCTCGCCTCGGTGGAGCCACCTGCTGGTGGTCCTGGGCAGTCACAGGCTCCTCCCTACTTGCTGATTCTTGGCTCTTTCAAAAGAAGGGAGAAACCACTATCAAAGACGGGAGGAAGGAGCAGGTACCAGGTGCTTCCTTTCCAGAATTTAAAAAAGAAAATGTATTTGGTTAGGACACACCACGGACTTATCACACCTGGACAGGCTGCTGTGCCAGCTGGTCAGGAGGTGGAGACGCCGCTGTCTTAGAGGAGCCCCTTTTCCTCGGAAGACCTCGTCCCAGGGACTCGGTGCGTGATGCGTGATTGACAGGAGAGAAGGCAGAACAGCAGCCCTGCTGGGCCTGGAGCCACCACCTGAGCTCCCGGCCGGCTCCGCCCCTTCTTACTGCCTCTCTGGGCGGGGAGATGGGACGTGGGAGTGGGGCATCAGATTGAATGGTCTCCAAGGGCATTTTCGACTGTGACCTTTGGCGTCCTTTGTCAGGTAGAGATAGGGGTGTGGGTGGGGACCCACAGACCAACATTGCACGGCTTCCGAGTGTGGCTTCTAAGGTGCGTTGAGCAGCTACGGGCCCAGCTGTGCGGACTGCCCGGCTGGTCTGTTCAGTCGCCGCCCTCCAGGACGCCACCGTGTGGGAAGAGACGCCCCCTCCCAGGTGGAGTGCATCCGTGGGCTTAGACCTCTGCCCCCTGCCCTCGGAGCTGGGACAGCAGTGGGTGGGGCCTGGACCGCTGGCCAAGTGACGCGGGGAAACCGCCTGCACTGGCCCCACCGCCCGGGCGACCGAGTGAGCCCAGGGCAGCGCCTGCCCGGCCCCCGAGGCCCAGGCTGGTCAGCAGAGGGCACCGGCTGCGTGCGCCCGGCAGCTGCTCCCGAGTGTGGCGTGCTTGTCCGGGCCAGCCAGCTCCCGGAGAGGCGGCGGCTTTTTTGCCGAGTAAGCGCAGGGGCTGGCCGGCCCCGGGTCTGCAGTGTGCAAAGACCTTGGTCGAGACCTGGGGGCTTGCCACCTTCACGGTGGTCGGGCTCCCTGACGACGTCTCGGGGCCAGCCAGGCGCCAGGCGCTGGGCAGGCTCCGGGTGGGAGGGGGAAGGGGCAGAGGTGGTTCACTGGCAGGGGCTGCTCCGTCGGGGGCGTTTTACACTGCCTCTGTGTGCATGTCCCCTGCACTTGTGTAGGTCTATTATGAAGGGAGCCTATTCCCGCTCAGCTGGCGCGTGTGGGGTGGGGCCGGGGGAGGCCTCCGCCTGCACCCCGCGGTGGGAGTGACCCGGGGCACCAGGAGGCCTTCCTGAGGGCGGCCAGGGGGCTGGGAAGCCCAGGAAGGGAGAAGGCATGCCCCGGGCTGGGCTGGGCTGAGTTCTAGGAAGGGTCCTGAGACCCCAGGTCCCCACAGGTGTGGCTCAGACGGGCTGGGACCTATAGATCAGGTCCGAGCTTATCTAGAAGGACCGCACCTGCCAGAGGACTCGCTGCCTCCTTTCCTCCCGCTGAGGTCTGCCCACCCACTCGCCCGTCAGCCCCTGCGCCCGGCCGGCCTGTGAGCCATGACCGGACGTGTGTCCACTTCATTCAGGGGGAGACCGGGGACACTGATGCTGTGAATGGCCAAGTCGAATCCGAGGACACACAGGACTGTGGGCTGCAGGGGAGGGGACTGCCTCCAGCTGGGGGCGCGGTGAGAGGGGTAGCTCCACGGAGGTGGCGGTTCAAGCCAAGCCTGGGAGGGTGTCTGGCAGCGAGAACCACGTTTTGCATCACTGGGAACTCAGAGTGTCCAGTTCCGTCTGGGAGGGGGAGAGAGGGAGGGAGGAAGGAAGCAGCAGGTGCATGGGGGAGGGGTGGGGCCGATCGCACACGTTCTGGAGCTCTGAGAGGCATGTTTGAGGACGCCTGCCCTCGGTGCAGGTGAAACCGCACTGTCCCCACGAAACCCAGGCCCGTGTACACTGCCCACGCCTCCCCGAGGGGCTGCACGCACTGTGGTGGTGGTGGGGGGGGCATTTGGCCACTTGTCCACTTAGAAACCTTCCTGTGCCTCCTGGTTTTGACAGGACCACGTTCAGGACTGTTGCGCACCTCGGATTCTCTGATTGGGAGTGCCACCCGACGGGCCCCTGTGCTGGGCCCCCGGTACCAGGGCTGGGGGCTGGTGTGGCCCAGAGGCCTGGTAACCTCACAGCATGCGCGGCGCGGCCTTCTCCCGGGCCTGGGGAGGCTGCAGTTCAGCACCGTGGACACTAGGTGGCAGCAGTGGAAAGCGCTTAAAGAGGCACCTGAAGTTCTTGCTCTGCACCTGCCTCCACTTAGTTCCTCCTCGGCTTTGGAAGGAACCCCCCACCGGTGGGCTTACCCCAGAAACCTCACTGGGTAGACGGGCTCTGCCCCTGCCCGGCTATGGGATGGATGCTCGGTGACTACCGGGAGGTGGGGCTGAGGACCAAGACCAGGGCCACCGGCTGCCAGCACCGTTTGTTGGAGGGAGGGGCTGCAGTGTGGTCTGAGCGGCCGGCGAGGCTACTTGGCCTTTGCAGTCGGCCCGGGGAGTGGGGCAGGGGCAACCGGAGGGGGACGGGTGCAGCCAGAGGTCTTAGCCTCTTCTGAGGACCCGCAGGAGTATTTTCCCACCCGGCCGTGTCCCTGCGCACTGGAGACGCGCGTCTGGACGGCCCAGGATACACCGCCCCCGGGGGCCCCGCCCTGGGCCCGCCGCCACCCTGCTGGAAGGGACTGAGGGCGAGGTGGCTACCAGAGGGTACGGCAGGGGACCAGCATGTCCCGAGCGCCCACTGTGTGCCCGACTGCTGAGACATCCGCATGCCTGCTATGCGCTCGTTTTGGGTTTACGCAGGATTCCCGGGGGCAGGGTGGGCTCTGCTGGGCTGAGTTCCGGGTTCGCACCCACGCTGCCGTCTCGACTGCTGAGCTAGGTGTTCTGGGGTCCCTGCGTCTCCCCGCACTGGTTTTCCCGTTTGTGAGACGAGGCTTTGTCCCATTTCCATGTGGGGACTCAGGTCGCAGGACCTTCCCTGGGGAGGTGCCGTGGGTTCACATGCCCAGCACTGCGCGAGGACGCAGTGGTGCCAGGCCCCCGCGGTCTCACCCGTGAGTGTAGGCGGGTGTCTCCTCGTGTCCCGGGACCCGAGACGCTGTTATCCTAGGGGACAGGTGTTGAGTGAAGGCTGGTGGGAACGAGGAGGTGTGGGAGGATGGGGAAGGTGAGAGAGAGGAGGGGAGGGCGGCCTGGCAGCGGGAGCTCCCGAGCGCTGGCGGGGCACAGGGCGTCTGCCGCAGACGCCCGGCCCCCCAGCCCAGGAGAGGCGGGCTCCTGGGACGCAGCCCGGGTCCTGCAGGGACAGGGACTGCAGATTCTCTGACCCTCCGCCCTGAGGGGCAGGCAGTGCAGGGACCGGAGTCCAGGCCGCTGTCCCCGGTGTGCGTGGAATCTCAGGTGAACCGTGGGGACAGGAGGAGCGAAGCCCCACATTCCCCGGGAGCGAAGGGAAGGGACCAGCCTGCAGCTCAGGGGTGCGCTGACCACAAGAGGGGGCGGAGCCCGCATTCCTTCGGGGCCGGGGACAGACACACAGACTCCAGGGAGCCTGGGAAGTGAGGGGGTTGTCCGAGGTCCCCAAGTGCATGAAGCCCGTGTCCAGGCCAAACACCCTGTCTCCACCACGTGACGGAGAAGGAAGGAGCCCGCTTTGCTGCCGAGGATGAGGGACGAGGATGGGTGAAAGGTCCTCACTGTCGGAGGCGGGGCCACTGGGCTTCAGCAGGTAGGGGGCGCTACTGCGTCATACACTGAGGCTGGGAGGCTGGGGTGCCTGCCTGCCGGCCCCACGGAACCCGCAGGCCCAGGGAGCGTGGTCGGACGCCCTGGGGAGAATCCCAGGCAAGGGCCGCCGGCGTTACATCCTCAAGGGCGCCGTTTTGCTCAGCGCTGTTTTGGGGGCATGGGACACAAGGGTGGGTGGGTCCCCCCAGGGAGCAGGTTCCCGGTATCAGCAGCTGGGGAGTCAGAGGCCACTTGTTTTTCCTTTGGACACCACCGCCTCAACCGTCACCAATCAGGTGACTGTCCCCGCACCAGGGACAGTCCCTGCTGTGTTCCAGCAATGGGACCCCGGAGACAAAAGCAGTTACAAATCCACCTGCAAACAAAACAATGACAAGCTAATCCTGAAACACATTTCACCTAAGTTTTTGGAGTTTTTTGAAGCTAAGAAAAATGTTTAGGATTACTGTAAGTCAGTATTTATAAACAAAAGTGTGTTTAGAATAGTTTTGTTTACCTGATTAAATATCTGGTCTGTGGAAATTGTGTGTTTGTCCTTGGACTTGTGGACTTTCTGGTCCTTCTCCCCCTTCACCTCGTATCTCCATTTCCCAAAGCCCCTCAGGTGGAAGGAGATGGAGGAGGGAGGGCCGACTTTGCCAAACTGGGGGCAGGGGGCGCGAACCACAGCCACGCAGGCACATCCATCCATGTGTTTTCGAAACTCCCCCAAGACGGTAAGACTCCCAGGAGGTTGTGGAATACAGCGCAAATGCTCCTGATGCAAAGTTTTTCCAGCTGATGCGTCCACCCCAGCGCCAAAGTCGAGGGCGTGTGGTGATCGTCACCGAGACGCCAAACCTCCTCGGGCCTGACGGCCCCCTTTCCCCGAGCCCCTTGGCTGCCACCACTGAAGGTCACGGTCCTCTGGCCACCGGGGGTGGAGGTGAGCTCCAGGGTCCAGCCTTTGACTTCCTGTCCCGCCTCCCTGCCCCGCGACGCCCTCTGAGCCACAGCCCGGACCTGCCTCCAGGATGTTTCCCTTTCGCCCCGTGGCTCCTCTGTAACACACAACCCCAGACTCCGCAAAACCGCTGAGAGGAGACCGTTCTGACAAACACTGTGTAAAAGAGAAACGACAGCTTTAGAGAAGTTTTGTTCCAAGCAAAACCGAGCAGGAAGTTCCGAGTTCCCACGTGCCTCCTGCCCCTCCCCGTCGCACCCCCGCCCAGAGGGCGCACGTGCCGTGCCAGCCGGTGGACCTCCTCCGGCTGCTTCTCCCGACCCCACGGAGCCCTCCAAGGGCCTCTGTGCCGTGGGCTTCCCACCGCCTCCCTCCGGCACTGGGGCCGCTGGGTTCCGGCAGGAGAAGCAGTGCTGCACGGCGCGCCCACCGCAGTGTTTCCGGTCGCTCTGCACAGCGCCTTGTCCTCTGTGGTCCCGAGGGCCCTCCCACAGCCCCCGCGGTGTCGGCGCTGCAGATGGGACCACACCCCCACTCACCTCCCAGGATACGAGCCCGGACAGGTCGGGTGGTGTCGGCAGGTACAGGACTAACGGGGAACCAGAGGCTAAGACCCCTGCACTTCCCGAAAGCTGCCTGCGTCCTCCTGGCTGAAGCTTGAATCCCCCCCCCTCGCCCACTCACCGCCTTCCCTCCTGGAGGCGGGGGCGGGGGGCCCGCCCAGGGCCGGCGTCAGCCACTGACCGACCGAAGAGGCACGTCCTCTCCGTGCACAGCCCGCCCGTCCCCTCCGCAGCAGCAGGGCCTCTTGGGTGGGCAGCCACCTCGGGAGGGGTTCCTGGTCTGCGGCCAGAGAGGGACGCTCCGCCCCGCTGCACCCGAGTCCTCGAGGCCCCGTGGGCGGGGCCGGGAGATGACAGGTTATGAGCAGGCAGGGAGGGCGGTGAAGGCCCAGCTGCTGGAGCAGAGCCAGGCCGTCACCTGTGGGGCGGGGCCGCGGCAGGCGGCCTGCACGGAGGAGCACGCTGGGGTGGAGGGGGACCAGGGACGAGGAGACGGGTGGTCCCCACTCCCAGCTGAACCTTCCTGTAGTCAGGGGGCCAGGAGCCAGAGCTGACAGCACCGACAGCACCGGCTCGCGCTGCGGTGACCCGGGAGCACCCACCGGAAGCCTGACTCCCCCCACAGGTAGGGAGGGTCCACACGCACTAAGGTGACGATTGGAGGTGAAGGGAAAGGACTTTGGAGTGAGATGGGGAAAAGCTCTTCTGTGCGATTCTATCACACACAAGTCAAAAGAGGAAAGATTCCTAAATCTAAAAGAGACAGTCTTATGTCACAGAACAGGCGGGAAAACACGGGTCAGGGTAACAAGGCACTGAATACAAAGTCAAATTCGGGAGATCTTAAAACCACCAGCTTCTTTAATCAGAAAGCAACAAACATGCAAATGGCAAGTGTAGAAATTTATTGGAACCAACATTGTCACTACACGAGAATTGCTCTCCAATGTCGATCCGGCTCCCCCGCCTGGAGGTGAGGGGTATTGCACTTCGAGGCTAGCACGGCTCACGCAGGGCACTAGGGCTGAAGACACCTGCTGGGTCTGGCTGACACACTCGCCCAAGTTCATGCACACAGTCATTCCACACCAACGCCAGCTGTCCCCCAAAAGGGAAGACTCCACAAACCATAATCTTAAAATTGCACTGAAGCTCTGTAAAGGGAAAAACATAACAATGTCTCGTACGAATTCCAGCACGCTGGCTCGGCGCCGGCCGCTCCAGGCGCTCAGCCCTCGTCCTCGTTGTCGTTCTCCTGGCCGGAGCCCTCCGACCGGTCGCCCTCCAGCCGGTCTGGAAAACACGGGGCGGGGGGACACTCGGAAGATGCACTCGCGGGGCCACACCCGAGGTGCCCGCCACCCCGCACATCGCCACGCTGGGTCGGCTCCCCGCGGCGTGGGCCAGTCCCAGGCCGAGGGGGCTGAGGGCCTGGACGGTCGCTTCAAGTTCAGGCTCCGCCTGGTCCGCGGCACGGCCTGGGTAAGTCACGGCCAGCCCGCTCGGCGGGGGGTCGGGGCCCAGCGAGGCTGGACCTGCGACGTGACCGGTCCGCGCCCGGTGCCGGACAGGAACTCCGCCAACGCCCATCACCGCCCCTACGGACTGCGGGGTGACGCCGCGTGCGAGGACGGCCGGCCTACGAACTCGGTGGGCAGTGATGAGCACGCTCCGTGAGCACACCCTGTTCAGAAGGGACACTGGGACCCTTGCTGTCTGGCCCACAGACTGCTGAATTCTCTCCTGAACGTCAGCTGGGACATCTGCAGTCTGTGTCCTCTGTGGCACCGGACCCCGGTTTCTCACTTAGAACAAAAGGACGCTGAGAAAACACGGAGGCGTCTGTTTCAGCCACAGCACGCGCCACGTCTCTGCTTGCTTCTTTTCTGACTTCGAGCAAAGGGCCCACTAAGGGCGCCGACGATGGCACCAGGGCTCCTGGCAGGAGCCCCACTCGGACAGGAAAGGCAGAGCGGCTGAAAGTTCTGGGTGAAAGCCGCCTCCGTCCTGCCACGCAGATCCCCAACCGCGGCGCACTCCCCCCCGCAGGCGCCCCCGGGGACGCGAGGGCCCTCACCGGCGCGGATGTGGTTCAGCGAGGCCAGCATCCTCAGCATGAAGGAGGCGGGCACGGTGATGGTGTTCCGGGTCTCCTCCAGCATCAGCTCGTTGCGGGTGATGACCTGCGGGGGAGGGGGGGGCACGGCGGCACGTCAGAGGCCCGGGAGCGAGCGCTGCCCCCTGAAGGCCGGGCGGGGGGGGGGCGTGTGGGCGAGAGCAGCCCCTCACGTCCCGCCCGCTGTCTGCGCCACGCCCCCTCCTGCCCAAGGCTTCCCAGTGCCAGACGGTCACTCTCACGGTCACTCTCCTCGCGGGCGCGAGAGGAGCGAGGCAGAGAGCGCTCCCCCCTGGGGCAGGAGGACAGAGGCCCGCCCGGCTGCTCACACACCCGGGAACTCAACTCATCTTTGCATTGTGCCCGGACGTCGTTTCCCCGACAGCAGAACCGACACCTTCGGGCACAGGGGGATTTTAAACTGTCGTCCCCGGGTCCCCGGGGTCCCCGACTGAGGCAAAGGGGCCTTGACATATGGCCTTTGGACACGAGCTACCGCTGACCGGTGTCTTAAGAGCAAGGACAGGGCTCAGGGAACCCCCGAGACACGGGGGCTCCACGGCCCGGCTGCGGGCAAAGGGGCAAGGGCAGCGGGCAGCAGAGCGCTGGGGGGAGGGGCCGGGAAGCCTGAGCGAAGACACGGGCGCATCCGTGGGCCGCCCCGGGGAAGGACAGCACGGCTCCGCCCACCGGGTCCCCGCGGGGCCCTGGCCGTCTGTCCCCGACAGGCTTCTCGTCTGCCCGAGCGCCTCCCCCACACACACGGCCGGTCTCCGCACACGGGCGTTCCCGGAGCCTCCACACAACGCGGAACACGCCGGCCCTTGTGTCTCCAGGGCTCCCTGGCGCCCTCTCTGCCCGTAAACGCAGTCCTGGCGACTTCCACGTCCTCGTGGGGGATGTCCCCTCCACTCCGAGCACAGCTGTCCCCCCCGCACGTAGGCCTGCACACGCTGGGTGGATGTCTCGGTCACCGACCTCGCGTGCCAGCTGGCCGGGCGGCGTCCGCCTTCCCCTCGCACGAGCCCCAGGCACAGGGTGTGCCTGGGACCCACAGGACCGGCGCTGCGGGCCGGTGCCTGCCACAGGGCAGACGCCGCGTGGGGCCCGTGCTCTGCTGTCCACCCGCTCTGAAGGGCTCTGCCTGACCCTCCACGCCCTGCCCTTCTGAGCTCCGGGCCCTTGGGACTCACTCCTTCAGAGGGGGGGCAGCCCCCTGAGCTGCACTCGCCTCCCCTCCCCCGGGAGCTCAGCGGTCGGCAGCCCATTAACGCAGTGGACGCCCATTAGCATGCGAAACCACCCACGGAGACCCACGGGTGAAAACCCGGCCACAGGAGAGGCCGGCCGACCGTCCACTTCCCTATCCCGACCCACAGAAGACCTGGCGCCTCCCAGGGCTCAGCCGGAAACCCGCGGGCTCAGACAGGAAGCGGAGGGAGCCTTAGGGCACCGGGACCAAGGAGAAGGTCCCCTGTCATCCGTCCTGCTGCCCGCGGGCTGCGGGGCCGGAGGACGGCGTGGAAAACCGCAGGGCCCGGCACAAACACTGCCCCGGTTCACGCGCCGGTGAGCCGGACCCCGTTGTCATCACAAAATCACAGGGGTGTGACTCTGGGACATAACGCCGACCCAAGCACACAACGTGACATTTCGGGTGGCACGTTCCAAGTGCTGTCCATCTCGTGCGAGATACTCTGTCCCCGACCACCGCACTCACTCGGGCGTTCCTTCTGCCGGACCCTGGGGGTCCTCAAAGGGACAGGGCGTCTTTTTAAAGATTCTCTGCTGTGACAGTACAGAGTCAACCTGTTGTCCTCAAACTACAAAACAATCTGGTATTACTAATGCTCAGCCTTCGAATTAGCAAAACACTAGTTTGATTTTAGCCTCTAGTGCGGGAGGCACGTTTTCATCTCCAGTTTTACTTCCCACAGCCGGCCTCCCGGGCGGCAGGGCCTCGCCGGGGTGCCCTCCATGGAGCAGCCGCCCCGAAGCCGCCCGGGAGGGCCTGTGGGGACCACGCGGAGGGGCCGGCACGTGTGACCCGCAGCTCACCTCGTCAGCGAGTTTGCGGTTGAAAATCCTCGACTCCTCCAGCGGGGACCAGATCTTTATGTCGTAGTCGATGCCAGACGAGGCCAGAACTGGAAAGGAGACGCACGGTCACCCTGAACTCAGAACACGCGCCACGTCTCCAAGCTGTGCGCACGTGCACACATGTGCGTACGTGTGCACAGACACGCATGTTCACACGGTGCACAGCAGGGCCCCAGCACGTCAAGTCACTTCATGGTGACCCCGACCAGACGCCGCAGGCACGGCAGTCTCCACTGTAGCAACTCACTCGTGGTAAAACTGGCTCTGAATACACTGTTTCGCTTCACATCGCCGAACCTATCCACAGCGTCCAGTGAGGACCTACTGTGTGTACCTGTGCCGTGACAGTGAGCTGAAGTGGAAACTGTGCTGATACATCTGTTAACCGAGAACATTATTTCGAAGATTTCCTAGAAATGGCCCTAGCGTACAATTTTAAGACCATCTCGAAGGACTCAGAGTTCTCTCGTGCTCACCGCTGTTCTAGGAGAAACGAGGGCAATTCCCAGCGGAAGGCAAGCGCCGGCCAGCGCGCCCCGGGTGCCATCTGCAGGAGCAGGGAGGAGCTCGCCCAGCTCAGAGGAAGTGTCGGGAGGACGCTCTCTTCGGCCGACCGCCCCGCACTTCCCGCCCACAGAGTGGCTGTGTTTGTTCTAAACCCAGCAGAGCCGTGACTGATGCCGGCGGCTGCCCGCCAGGGTGACCCAGGTGATCCCGTGCCGGCCGGAGCGCCAGCGGAGCCGGCGAGCCCCTCTCCTGACTCCCAGCCCCGCCCCCATGCGGGCGGGCCCTTACTCGGGTCGAAGGGGTGCGGCTGCAGGCAGTTCACCACGTGGTTGTCGGCCTCCAGCAGCATCAGGTGCTCGGCGGTGTGCCGGTCCCAGATGAAGATGTGGCCGCAGTCGGACCCGCTCATCACGAAGTTCGCACCCCAGAAATTGGCTTCTTTTATCTGAGGGGTTACACAGAGGAAAGTACAGGGAAGTTCACATCGAAGTTATTTACGTACACATTTATTCTAAACACGTGTTACTGGCTTGGAAAGTAAGAAGCAAGGAGCCTCCCCGTCCCCTAGTGTCTCCGGGCTCTGCTGGCGGGGACGCGGCTCTCAGCAGCGGCAAGTCCCCGGCGAGCACAGGGCGCTGTCGCGCTCCCGTGTCTGAAGCGGCTCTGAGCACACAGCGGGTGCCCAACTGCTAACTGCTGAATGAACGACGGGGACTTCCGGGCGTCTGACAGTGTCACGGGGAGCCCCGGTCTCGTTCCCAGCCGCCTGAAGCCCCCCGGCCGAGGAGGAAAGCTGCAGGCGCGCCCGCTTTCCTGAGGCAACGACACGGGCGGCGGCCGGAGCGGCTGTGACGGCCGCGTTCTCCGGTGGGCGCGTGCACGCGACCCTCCAAGTCTGCGGACCTCAGGGCCGCTGTTTGTCGGTCACGTCCTCTGCAGCTGCTGCTTTGCCCTTTTTTTGGCCAAGCAAAAAGGGGGAGCCACTTTTGTTGTTACTTGGAGCTATTACTTTATTTACTCATCTTCTTTTCATGTCATTCCAGCTCCTAATCCTTTTCCTCCAAAATTTTAACCAGCAAAATGCAAGAAATGTAAACTGGTTACTCGCCGTAACAATAGTACTCTTTCTCGAATGATTGCATTGTTACTCCCGGTGATCCTTCCATAGAGAGCTCACTATCTCCCTGCCCTCGAGTGCCTGTTGACCTAGCCTTGAAGGCGGCAGAGGAACGCCGGTTCTGGAGACATGCCGGGCACTCGGTGACTGCGGGAGGACAGCACTCTGCAGATGCACAGTGCTTCAGAGGGACAGGCACGGTGCACCCATCACCCCGCCGGGTCCCCCTCACACACAGTCAACACAGCGCTGGGCGTGCGGACCTGTGGGCTGTCAGACTTGGAGGGGTCTTACACGCCACGGGGTCTGCTCTGGGTATTGCGTCGCGAGGAGCCGACGTCTGGAGAGCGCGGCGACTCAGCCGGACCTCTGCTGGCCCGTCTCGGAGGGCGAGGAGAGCGCCCTGGCTGTGCTCCGCAGCGAGTCTGGGTTTCACGCCGTCAAATCTTAAAAACGGACTCTAGTCTAATTTCTGTGCACAGGTGTAAGATTCTGATTTTTTTTAAAAAGAAAGCCGTATTCTCATAAATAATTTAATAGGGCCTCATATCAAGATGACATGTAACTCTGAAACACTGTCACCTGGAGACTAGTAACGGGCACATTATTAATTAACTACAACGTTCGGGTGGCCCTCCGTCCCGTTCCTCTTTTCTCTCGGGAAAGAGCCAGAGCTGCTGTGACTTCCAACCACCTGCTGGCAGGTGCACAGCAAGCGTGAGAGGGCAAATGAGAAGCACTGGTCGCTCGTACAAGCTGAAAGTTTGAAAATCCCACGCTAGTCCCTGTAAAAACCAGTGGTCTTCCTGCCCCATCACGGGACTAAAGAACCGTGTCTGGGTCAAGGGACAGCTGTGGAGGCACCACAGGGCAATGCTGGGACCACACTGTCAGCCCGGGAGCGAGACGGCTACGCACACACACAGGCAGGGTGAAACCGCGCCCTCCGCGAAGAGGGCCGAGGGCCCGGTACCATTGTCCTGGAGTTGCGGTGGCCCTTATACACCATCTTCACCAGCGGCCTTCTGATGTTCAGCGTGTCCAGCTCTTCCATTTCCTTCCTCTCTTTCCTCCGCCGGAAGAACTCCTGAATGCGGGCAACAGCAGAGCGTCTGTGAATTCCACATGCAAAGAGAAACACAAACAGGTGAACGCCACTCACGGGCCGCCGCACAATGAAACGATGAAACGATGCAGGTTCAAGGCAGAGGGCTAGGAGCCCGTTCAAGTGCACGTGGTCTCCGTGAGGCACCCCCGGCCGCAGCCCGAGGCGGACACAGCAGAGGGCCCCGTTGGACTAGTCGAGTTGCGAGAACACGGTGTTTTAGTGAGGGGTGGCGGGGAGACCTGCTCCCGGCGTGGGCCGCGGGGGGCGGCACGCGGCACGCCGAGTTCCAAGGGCGGTGCGGGGACACCGCACGCAGTCCAGACAGACTCGCGTGCAGGCTGCCACAGATAAAACAGGCCCCGGCAAATGCTGCCTCTCCTCCTCTCCACACCGGGAAACTGAAAGGCATACGGAGAAGCCAAAGGAAACGGAGGGCAATGTGTACCAGCAATGGATAAACTTGTTGTGAGATTTTTGCTTAAAGATGTCCCCAGCAGAGGACAGAGGAGTCGGGGACAGGGGACGAAGCACTACTAACGTGCAGTGGATGACGGCCTTCCCCCTCGGCCCCCGCTCTGCAGGGGCGCCCCCCGGGGAGCAGAGCGGCGCGGCGATGGCAGAGCAGGGCCGAGGGGGAGGAGGGGGCTCTGTTCAGACCGCTGTGCTTACCAGCAGACACCGTCCCACCCACGAGAGTGCACAATGAGTCTGATAGCTGGAAGGTTTAAAACACTGCATTCTGACATACATAAATAAAAAATCCAAAATACACAAAAAGTCTATAAATCAGCAAGAAAAACGACCATTGTAACAGGAAATCACAGGGCTAGAAGACTCACGTTCTTCTAGACGCGAGCAGGAAAGTTGCGGAAGAAACGGACAGTTAGCGGTTACAAAGGAGGATGCCCGGCCTCATGGACGAGGAGACACATCACGGCTGCACACAGAGCGGACGGCGCGCCCTCTCTCGTGGCCAAGTTCTCGTCGCTGAGCTGGGGGTGGGGGGAGGGGAGGCCAGCAGCAGCGAAGGGGGCTGAGGCTGCGGAAAGGCACTCGCACCACCCGTGCAGGGGTGCAGCGCTTTGGAAGGGGACTCGGGTGAGCTGTAAACGCACACTGCGAGCTCTTGGGCAACCACCGAAACAAGTAAAAAAAAAAGTGTAATTCCTAGACCAAGAAAGGAGGAAAAAATGGACTCATGAAATGCTGAATTAAAACCACAAAAGGCAGAAAGTGAGTGGAAGACAAAAAAAATAGGACGAAGAAACAAGGAAGGGCAGGAAAAAACTGCCTTATCTTTGGAAACGCCCCAATCCCTCTGCAGGAAAGCAGCAACCAAGGCCAAGAGGGTGCGTCTCCTCTCATTGGCTCTAAGGGGGACATGGGGGGCAGGGGGCGGGGTCAGGGCCGCTTCTCCTGCTTCCCCCCGTGGGTCAGTTCACGATAGCCCCCACGCCAGCGGTCTGGCTTTGCTGGACTCGCTTAGCGCAGTGCGGCATTTTTCAGTTGGGGTCTTCACTGCAAGAGCTGAAATTTGCTTGAGGCACTTGGAATAACAGGTATAAATAAACCAGAAAAGCCAAAAAGCCCTGAAACAAATTCCATTTTTCTGTCCTTTAACTAGAGAGTGGTGACTGGTAGTAGGCTGATTTGCAGAAAGTTACTTCAAACACACCTTAACGCTGAAACAGCCTGAGAACGCCAGCACAAAAGCAAAAATAACCTGAAGACGTTTACATGGGCATTCTCATGGGAACAGGCCCTCCAAGGGATGCTTCTACAGCCACTGCCGTTTCCGGCTTGCTTCCTCTTTCCTGTGCTCCCCAGGGGGGCCCCCCCCCGTGGCGGCATTCCGGGTGCTTGCTTGGGGCTGTGCCTTTCATTCCGCTGTGCTTCAGAAACCAATGGTAAGAAACAGACAGGCGCCGCCAGAATCAGGTCCCAGGCCGGTTCTGGCCGTGCACCGGGCTACGCGCAGGTAAAACGGGACGGAGGGTCACCTGAACGTTGCAGTTAATTGATAATGTGCCCATTATTAGTCTCCAGGTGACAGTGTTTCAGAGTTGTGTGTCATCTCGATATGAGGCCTTATTATTTATGAGAATACGGCTTTCCTTTGAAAAGATCAGAATCTTACACCTGTGCACAGAATTAGACTGGAGTCCGTTTGTAATCACTGATCCCGAGGAAAAGGAGTGTATTTGAGGAACAGCAAAAAGGTGCTGTCATCCCACTCAAGTTTAAAACCCCCCAAAACACCGTAAGTTGCATTCTTTAAGGAAGTATGCAAAGCAAGGGGCCATCATCTAAAGCACATCACTTCGGGTCATGGCTGCTTCTTCGTGTGACACTCGACGTGCACACCGGTCACACACGCACACAGGAAGCTGATTTCGGCCCAGCCCCATGCACGCACGCATGCAGCTAGCGACGGTTTGCGCCCAGCGACCCGCCTGGCAACGCCGAGTGCTCAAGAGTCCGGCAGCCCCGGGGAGCGGTAACTGTTAACGGGAAAGGCGGTTAGCTGTGGGGAACAGCGCCTGGCAAAGTCGTCACGAAGACTCAAAGACAGCAACAAGAAGGAGGGAGCACACTGAATTACCTCTTTATCCTATCACCTATTGTGGTTCCTCTGACATTAAATCTAGTGAAGGGAACACAACAGTCACTCACAGACGCCACGGACGCAGGCACCCAGCGTGGCGGGCTGGCGCCACCTCGCCCCACCGCCGGCCGGCAGCCCCCCGCTGCCCTCTGCGCTCCGGGGTGTGGTGAGGGGGGGCCGTTCAACCGAGTGTGGGGGGGAGACGGGGAGACGGGAGCGCGCACTGAAGACAGGTAGAAGGAAGACCTGGCGCTGAACGCTCTCCATCATTTTTGAAACGTGCTGGGGTGGCGCTGGTTCACGGGGCCACACCGGCTTGCAACTTGAGGCGCGACCGAGCGTCGCCTGCGTGGGGCGCCCACCGCCCAGAGCCAAGTCCCTTTCTCTCCCCTTCACCCCCCCACCTCCCCCCGCCCCTTGAAGAGGTCAGAACGTAACCCAGTTACGGAGCGGAGGCACCTGCAGGGAGGGACTCAGGCCCACACTGCCCACGGGGCCCCCCCGCCAGCTCTCCTTGCGGAGCGACTCTCCGAGCCCCGAGCTGGCCCTCCGCCCCGACCAGAAGACTGCACACAGGCAAGCGGCCAGTCGCAGAGCTGCTAACACCCCAGGGGCCGTCCCTTCTTCGGCTCGCTCTCCTCCTCTGCACCCCTCTTCAACGAAGAAGGAACGCGAAGCGTTCAGAAACTCGGACACAGTGGCTGTGACGGCGACCGAACAGATGGTGGCCGATTCGCAGCACACGAAGAACCTGGGCTTCAGAGGAGGCAAACCGAACCCAATTTCCACGCAAATAAATACTTCTCAAAACTCGTTAACAGGCAATATGGGTTTACACCTTGAATCTTTGAGTCTGTAACTCAAAGTATTCAAGACTACGTGAGGACGTCTTCGGGGAGCTCACTCAGACGGCTGTCTTGTTTCAGAGCAAAGCACCCCCGGGGTTGGCCAGGAGGAAGAGCCGCCCGCCAGGCCCTCCGCCGTCTCTCCCACGCATGACGCACCTGGCGCCCTGGACACCCTCGCGTGAAGGCCGGCCCTGCCTTTCACCCGGCCCCCAAACCCAGCACCTAACACCGGCAGGGGGTCGCATACCACTTCTATGCCTTGGGTTTTCCAGTGTCACGCTTGGAAAGTGCATGCTTGATCACCTCTTCCTTCGATTTAGTTTCCCTTTCATGTTCTACGTTCTTGCCCTAGACCAAGTTCAAGGGGCCCTACTACGCAGGGATCACAGATTTCTCCGTTGTAACCTTGGGATGTCTGCCAGGAGAGGCCTCTCACCGCAGACTCCAGCTCGGCCTCCCTGAGGCTGGCCGGCCGGAGAGCGCGGAGCGGCCAACCACGGCGCGTGGGCCCGGCCCCGCCGCCGCCACCGGTTCTCCAGGGCCCACGGGCGGAGACCAGTTCCCACACCTGTCAACGGGGACATTCTCAACGGTTATGAAGGCACCTATGTAGCAGCCTCTGCTGTACAGAGCCCCAGCTCTGTCTGCGCCGAGACGAGCTCGAGTCCGTGAGAAGAGCACCCCATGTACAAACGGCTGCGTCAGACGCTGAGGCCGTCGCTGTCCGAGGCATTCCCACCGCGTGCCCAGTCTCGGCCCAGGAGTGGAAGCCACGGCACACCTGCCTGGTCCAATTACAAGGGTGCAGATCTCGAGAGAGAAAGCATTATTCCACACTGCAAAGGACTGTTTTGGTATTCTTATTAAATACACGTCCAAAATGGCTTAGCTATAAAGTATTTTTTTTATTACATTTGGGGCATAAAAATGTATGAGATCCACTACGTCATTCTTTATACAAGTTCAAGTACAGATCCAAGCCCGTACTTGCACCGTTGTTAATTTGCGGGCCGTTCCTCGGCCCTAGCCACACTAACCGTGGCCGAGTTCTCGCTGAGACGCGCTCTTCCGCTGACACTTTCACCCAAGTGTGAATGTGTCTGAGACTCTGAGAGCCAAAAGGCGTGGCTTTTCCAGCAGGGCCCTGGGATCCTTTGTCCCTTCACAAGCAAACTCTCGAAGATACATGCCTACTTACAAGGATCCTTTCCATGCTCTTAAAAAGCAAAACTCCTTAAACCTCCTCCAGGATGAAAGACAACACAACCATTTCCCTAAATTTAGACGTAAAACAGGTGGGCCGTGGTCTCGGGGTGAAGAGCCCTAGGAAGGGGCAGAAGTACGACAAGTGCATTTTATACAAGCAGTTCAAGAGTTGACCCTGCCCCCGAAGTCGGGAACTTTTAAAATCACTTAGATAGAAGCCAGACGGAAGACCTCCCTCCTGTGATGGGCGTCTGGTAAGTGGCTAGGAAAGGCGGGTGCAGATGCCGGAGAAAGGCCGGAGCGGCCGTGAGCGCGCAACCTGGTGCTGAGTCTCAGAAACTCCCGTCTTCCAGGTTCTTACAAGCGGCACGTGTACTGCCCTCTGTTCGTCAATAAACCGAGTTTTTTCGAAGTGTAAGAATTTTACTATCCTGTTACTCTTCACTGAATTTACTGCTGTGTCCTACCGACCGAAACGAAATAGCACATGGGCCAAGCCAGGGCTACCCACCTCAGCCAGCACACGGACCACCGTGTGATCGTTAGTTCAGAGAAAACTCGGGGAGGCGAGCGCAGGCCGGAGGCAGCCTGGCGTCTGGGGTCGGCGCGAGGGCCTGAGTTCCGCAGAGCGTGCGGCGCGGGGCCGCCCAGGCTCCTGCCCCCGACCGTCTGCCCCCGGACGCTCTGCCCGTCTGATTCGGTGCCTGGGTTCCTGGGGTCCGGGGGCCGGCAGAGGCCAGGCTGGAGGCAGACCCAAACCCTAGGAGAATCGCTCACAGATGTAAACCATCCAAATGCTGTGAAGACGACAGAGAACTGATAAAGCGCAACAGAAAGACAGTTCCTGTAACATCCTAACTCCAAAGTAAGGATAATATAACCTCGGGAAGCTCTGGATTCTCTGAGACCCACTCTTTCCCCAAGTCCTCCTTTTCAGTGGTGTTACACCGCTGTGCTCAAAACCAAAACCAAAGCCACCCCTCCCCTTAGGGGTCCAGAATGCACAAGACCCTGCCCAGGCCCTCAGTCTCCGCGGCCACCAGGCAGGACCGGTGTGAGAGGGTCGGGATTAGCCTGGACAGGAGATACCAAAGAATTACGACTTTCTGCCAGTGTCTGTTATCTACTAAAAATACAACTTCTCACTTAAACAAATCTGGAAAGTGATACGGTACATTTTGTTAAAAAGCAGATACTTAGTTTCACTCTCAGCTATGACCTTCGTACCATTTTTGTCACGTCGGCACAGAAAAAACAGGGCGTGCGTCCGCTCGGACAACAGCTGGCGGAGGCCGCACACACGTGCGGATGCCAGCCCCGGGCCCTGGGTCTTGGAAACCGTCCACCTGAGCTCCGAAGTGCGGGACGTGTGGCCACCTCGCATGCAGGCCCCGGCGGTGGCGGGCGCTGCCGGACGCCCCTGGGGCGGAGGGAAGGGGAGCCAAGTGCTCCTGGCCGGAAATGCTGCGGAGGACGCGGAGGACCGCTGCGTGCGGGCAGGGCGAAGACGCGCGACTGACCTCCGGGGGCAAGCCCAGGGGAGGGGACGCCCCTCCGGCTATAAACAGCGCCGCTGCCCTCGGCCACGGCCACGGGAAGACCGTCCTTTGACGGTGACGGTGAGGGAACGGCGGCCTCGCTGACTGCAGGCTGTTTGCTTCCCCGGCCGCCGCTGGTGAGGCTGCTGCGCGAGCAGCCACAGGGCGTCCGGGAGGGCCAACGCAGCCGTCCCCTACTTCGTGCCTCCGGCGTGACCCCGGGCCGGGACTGACCGACTGGCCGGTTTCTGAAGAACTCAGGTGACCCAAATCGCCTCCACCCGTTTCACAAACAGGGGCGCTGAAGCGTGCACGAGAGCACGTAGCTGGGAAGAGGGGAAACCAGGACTGCGACCGAGCCAGGGCGCCGCGAGCACTGCACGCCTGGCGCCGTCCCTCCCACGGGAAGTCCGCCGGTCCCCTGGGGTCCCGCCCACGGCGGCCCACTGAGCGCAGGAACAGGGCAAGTGCTCCTTCTCGCCGTGTGAGCCAGAACTTTATCTCTTAATTCTTCAAAAAATATATATATAATCTGTCTTGTATTTTTTCCACTACCACTTAGTCCCCTTAAGCGCCCCTGCCCCCAGCAACCACCACACTGTCGTCCGTGTCCAAGAGTCCTTCCTCCTGGTTTGAGCTGGGGTTTTAAAGGGAGGATGGGAGTCTCTGAAAGGGGGCGGGGCTTGCACGAGGCCTGGTGGCACGACTGCAGAAACAGGTTTTGAAAAGTATGGAATGCAACGTACTTTCAGAGACTTTATCTACTGAAAATAAAATATGTCCTGTGATCATATAAAACGAAAACTGGGAAAAGTGTATGACCATGTTAGCAACTCAGTTCTTCACTGTGGTTATATTTGTTATTTGGTGTAATTTTCCACTTTCTAACTGAGTTACTCAAGTTCAGCAGGAATCAGAGAAGAATACAGTGTTCTCAGAACAAGAACTGCTACCACACTGCCCTGATCCAGGGTCAGCAGAAAAGCAAAAACACCGGACAGTAAAAACCTCCAAGAACCTGACGAAGGCCAGGGTGCGCACCGAGCGGCGTGACAGCGAACTCCAGCCCCGGCCCCATGAACACCCTGGGGGCGCCCCCCCCCCCCACCTGCGGACTGAGCAGGGGCCTCGGCGTGGGGGAAACAAACAGCCGTGAGGCTCGATTCCCCGCTCGCTGCACACCCGGCCAGTGTCTGTCACCTACTAGAGCTGTCTGTGGGTGACCTCGGGTCCCGAGAGCTCTCCGCGTCCCCACGACCGAGGCGAGGCGCCCTCAGAGGAAGCCCCGGTCCCAAAGGGAGGGGCTCCTTTACGTGACTCCGGAGAAAGCCTCGAGAATTACATTTTTACGGTCGGTGTTCGTGAAAACTGTACTCACCTATCCCCAGGTCCTGCTCGGTACCGGGCCCCTGGGATCAGGACCGGGTCGTCGTCACTGTCGTCTGTGTCCTGCAGAGCCGCGTCCGCGGCCGAGGCCTCCTCGGGGAGTGCGGGCCCGACGGCCGCCGCCCGACACAGAGGCTCGGGGCTGGGGCTGCGGCGCCGGGCGGTGGCCTCAGCGCCGGCTCCGTCGGGCGTGGCCGGCCCTCGGCCCGCCTCAGACGAAGCGGCGTCTTCCGGAGCCCCAGCCGGACTCTCGGGGTCCAGGTCGCCCCTCTCGCCTGCGCTGGGGTCCCCGGGCTCGGGCGAGCGCCGGGCGGACGGTGCTGTCAGAACACAGAGTTGGCCCGGGGTCACCGCATCTGACTGCACGGCAGACGCGGCCCCCTCTGACGCCGGGTCCCGCTCCCCTCCGTGGACAGCAGAACCCGCAGCACCCCCGCCGGGAGGTGGCCGCCCCTGCAGAGAGGAACGCGGCAGCCGAGGGCTCCCTGTCCCCTACCCCGCGGGCAGCAGCTGCCCAGGGAGGCGGCGACTCACCCCTGCCGGCCCGGCTCTGCGCTGCCGTTTCCGCAGACGCGCCTTCCGGCCGAGCGGTGCCGTCCTCCGCAGCTCCTGGGAAACAGGCCGAACAATTGTGAGACACAGTTTTTTTAGAAAAACAGCCACCAACTTAATTCTCCAGCTTTCTTACGTTCAAGTAACTCTTAACCCTCTGGGGGTCACAGAGACCGCCACTGGGATAAAGCTGCCCTTGGTAGGACGCCAGCCCCGACGCCCGCAGCAGACGGGACAGACAGACAGACAGATACCCTCGGGGAGCGAGTGCCCACCCACCCCCAAGCCCCAGCCTTCCGGGCACTGGCTCCGCGTGACAATCTCTGGTGTGTGCGTTGCACACGACGCCTCACAGCGGACACACTTGATCTTGCTTGTTCTCTGAACTTCACAGTGGAGTCTACACGTGGAACAGCGTTCTCTGGCCCCTCGAGCATGCGTGTGGCACCATCTGAACCACCACGGACAGGGAGGAAAGCTGGGTCTACTCTAAATTCTGTTTTGTCCACGGAAAGGACTTAATTCCGGGGCTTCGCTCCACGACCCCCGGGGACCAGTGTTCTGCGCCTGGCTGACACCTGCTTCCTTCAGCGGACAGCTGTCCTACACGGTTAATTCTTTAACTGTTACACTGAAGGAGCTACTCATTGTTTTACAACAGAGCTCAGGCATTCCTTCACTCATCAAGCACTTATGGAGATCTACTCTGTTTCAGACTCTTTCATACAATGGTCACATCAGAACATTCTAGAAAAAGGTTCTGAAAAGTCCCCTGTCAGAGAGAGGGTTCAGTGAGAGCCCGGTCAGCTCGTGCCCCTTCCTCCTTTCCCTCCACCAGCCCCCAGGCCCCAAAGACACGCAGGCAGACACTCGGAACCCCACTACAGATGGGCACTGACAGTGCGCACATCGCTGGTGTGACGGCCACATCCCCTGGCCACTGTGTCCGAAGACAGGCTTGGGGGGCACTGTGAGTCCCTTCTGCAATGCTGACAGCCCCCACCCGCTGCACCTGTTACTGTTTATCAATAGCAACAGCCAGACTAGGGGCAAAGGGATTCGTTTAAAGCAAGAAACCAAAGGGCACCACTGAGGGTGCCGGCAAGTGGGGGGACGCCCCACGCTGGGCTGTATGATGATAAAGCCCGGTCGCAGCTTACCTGTCTCGCCGTCTCCCGCTGCAGGCGGCTCTGAGCTCTGGGGGACCGGGGCCCCCTCCGGCCCCTCGGACTTGCTGTGGGTCCCGCTCCCTCTGGAGCTGGAGGAAGTGCTGCTCCTGTCACCAAAACAAGGCAAGTGGCCCCCCAGGGAGTTACTTAAGAGTGACCGTAAGGTCACTTTTATATTTAACAACTACAGAAGTAGTTCCAAAAATTCAGGCTACAGACAAAATGTAGGACTCATTATTTTAACAGTAGCTACAGAACATCACTTTTAATAACCAAGGGGATGCTTCTAACCCCCTTCAATCTTAAAAAGGAGACTTTAAAACACAGAAGGGCCACTTCTGCACCGTCTCAGTGCTTCCGCGGCTGTCTGTACTCTCTGCACACCCCTCCCTTGAACTGTACAGCAGCGACACGCTCTCCCTTCTCCTCCGCACCGGGCTGACTCGCCCCGTCCAAAGCCCCAGGGGTCCCCCAGCGTTGGGTCGGATGCCCTCTCTGGCCTCGGCTGTCCGGGGCTATCCTGAAGCGGGCTGCGGGAAGGGCCACGGCACGCCTTCAGTCTCCGAGCCGTGCTCTGCGACCACTCCCACTCCCGGTTCCGGGCTGTCCCCCAAGCGTGGCGGGCGGTGGGTGCCGGGCACCGCCGTCTGCAGACGCCCGGGATGGCTTCTGGTTTAGTTTCGAAGCCCACCTGCCGCCGGCCACAGGGAGCACTCGGGTGCGAGCAGAATGCTCGCCGGCGTGAACCAACGCGTTCCGGTGCGCGTTCCGGGACACGCCACGGTGTCACAGATTGTAAGGGGGGGTTGGGCAGGAAAGAAACAGGAAAATGTGTGACACCGTGACTCAGACTAAAGTCACATTCACAGAAATGCAAGTTTCTCAAATGTGGAATAAATGTGAACAAGAGAATGAAACTTAGGAGATAGGGTCACTTAGAGAACAGTAATTACAGACCAATAGCAGTGACTCGGTAAAGTACAAATTATCATCAATTTTTTGGCCAAGGTTTTATTAAAAAAACAAAACCTTTCAGGCCAATCGCAAAAGTGAATCTGACTTTTGAAAAGGGCGCCCATGCCAATGCGGCGTCCTGAGAGAGGGCGCGGCCGCCACATGGGGTCTGCATGCGGAGAGGGGCGTCCGGCGGTGTCGTCTCGGAAAGGCAGGTGCCAGTGATCCTTCCGTACTTTCCTGTAGATTCTACCTTTTTTTTGGCCACTAACCTGCATTTCTTTTTAACCAGAAATAAACATATAGCCATCTTAGTAGAGAGAAACTAGCATGATCTATAAATCCTATTTTTTCCATGGAGAAAGCTATGGCACAGGCGTAAATAAGTGCTCATGCGTGACAGTTAGAGGAATTAGAACACTGTGGCGCTGACGCAGGAGCCGAGCCATTAGTTGGAGAGACAAAGTGACCGAGTAAGTGTGTTTAGCGAATGTTAATGTGGCACTGTCAGTCACAGAGGAGGGAGGGGACTGTTCAGTAAATGGTCTCGGGACAGAGGGCAGCCACGGATCAAACTACGCTATTAAGCTCTGCAGCACACTTTATGGCAAAAAAAGCTACAGAAGAACTAAACATATAATTTTTGACACAAAATCCTAGAACTGTAAGAGGAAAACAAGAAAAAACTTCCCTCCAGTCCTGGGAAGGAAAGGGCTTTTCGAAGCGTGGGCTCACAGGCTGTGACCACAAAGCGAAAGCACCACCAAACGGAGAGACAGACAACAAGCTGGGAAAACATCTGCAAGGATGGGAGTTAACCCTGTAATGCACAGCGACCCCCTCTAATCGGCGCGGACAGGGTCCGTGCTGTGGTGGGGAGCTGCGCGGAGGGCACGAGAGGCCACGTGCGAGAGACAGACGCGCCGGCAGCTGGTGGGCTCCCTGCGGGCTCCGGGCTGCGGCTGCTGAGAGCCACGCCCCCTGGGAGCCACGCCCCCTCCCGCACTGTCCAGCTGCGCCTACAGCCGCCTCCCAGGTGGGTTCTCCCGAACTCGCGCCGTCTCCGGGCGAGAACACCGGGCCTCAGGCTCAACGACTGTCAGGCTCGGGTCTGAGCTCTCAGCGGGCTCCACTGCCTCATCCGTCAGCCACCAGAGAAACCGCAGCGGGGGCACGACCCCGCGGTGGCAGGGACGGGAAACAGGGCGTCCTTTCCTGAATTTGTTAAGGCTGAGTGTCAATCCTCCCCTAGTCAGGAAAAAAACCTGATTACCTCCTTGATGAAGAAACAAGAACCCGGTGAATGGGAGAACGTAGCTCACGGTCAGTTTCTCGGGAAGGAGAAGCAGTATTCGGAGGAGGAGTGGGACCACACATTCTTCTCTAGAAACAGTGCTCCGATGAGATTCTTTAGGGAAACCGGCCCCTTCGGCCCAGAAGGGTGAGAAGAGAACAGACAAAAAGAGGGGGGACGACAGCCTCCCACGAGCCTGAATTGCACATGGAGAGAAAGGGCCAGGGAACCCTGACTTGAAGAAGCAGAGGTCAGACACTCGGGCTCGTAGGGAAACCCTACCGACAAACACACACCCAGAGCCCAGCCTCTTCTCGCTCCGTCCCTTGCTCCCAACCTGGTCCAAGGCAGCGCCACACCTGGCCTCGCTAACACCGCAGCCTGCCGCCTGACGTCCTGGCTCCCACCCACGGCCTCTGCCTGCCCAGCCACCAGACAGATGTCCCCCGGCCTTTCAGACACACTCCTCGCTGCCTCGGCTGACCGCTCCTGGCCCTGTTCCCTCCTTGGGGCACCCCGCTCCGGCTACACGGGACTGCCCCTCTCGCAGACCCTGGCACGCCGCAGGCCTGCTACCGCCCGGCCCACGCTCTGTCTGCTCCTCCCCCCGCTGCGGCTGGGCACGCGTGGCCCCCCCTTCTCACCCTCCAGGGATGCGGCCCCTCCCCTGGGCCCTCGAGCCACCCTCCCCTGCCCCGCGGCCTTCCACCGCCTGTGGTACCTTCCACCCCACCCCACAGTTCACGTACTGATCACATGTGCACCCGTCTCCCCCCCCCAAACAGGGCAGAGACGCTTTGCCTGTGTTTTCACCGACTCACTCCCCGCGTCCACAAGTCTCGGAAACACGGAAGGCATTCCATATTTGGAAATGCTACTTAATCAAAGATTTTAGTGTGAAATACGTACACACATCAACACAAATGGAAGCCAGTGAACTGGAATACATAAATATTAATACAACCATATATGAACAGATAATCAATTATATTAATAAATATATAGCTGCATTATATATTATTTACACATATTATATATTATACATTATACCAACACAACATAATTGTATTAGTATATAATTATGTTAATATATTAATTATATAGCATAACTAATATATTGGTTATGAAGTTACTAATATGTATAGTGTGTGATTATAGTACTGTATAATCGGTCATTATATATTAGGAAAGATCATATTATCTTTGTATTAGTTAATATTAACACAGTAATAGTAACACATTTAAATGAAAGATTTTGGAGGCAGTCTGAAGCAGAAGTCCATGAGACAGTGGGAAAGAATATAAGAAGCCCCCATAATTTGAACTTTTTTAGAGAGTAAGATTTAAGTAGATTAATGACCAATCAATAAAATCAGAAACATCATTAAAGAGAACCTATACAACCATTAAATAAACAGAGACAAATGTTATTTTAAAATCAAATATACAAGTTAAAGAGACAGGAGCACGCTGGACATCGGCCCAGAGACGGCAGGCAAGAGCCTGCTGTGTCATGTGCTGCCGCTGACAGGCGATGACACAAGGCCCTTTAGAAACAATTCGGCAGCGTCTCTGACCTGGGTACAGTTGGCTGCTGGAAGTACGCCTGCAGTCAATAACCTCAGAGGCAGGGCACAGCCTGTAGACAAAGGTACTCGGCACAGCTGTTTTGGTTAGGTTAAAGAAGGCAGGCAGAGCCACGGTGCGGCTGGAGAGAGGTGGTTAAGTCCCTCTACCTGATGGCCATTACACAGCGCACACAACAGCATTTACGAAAGCTAGCTAGTAACCTGTGAGTCTTTATTACCAAGTGAAGTCAGATAAAGGCAGGGAGAATCGAGTATATTCAACATGATTAAAATTACGTTTTATAGCTCAAAACAAAAATCGTACACACATACATATACATGTATCTATACACAGAAGCAACACTGTAAGAAGCTCTAAAACATCAGACTTGTTATTTTCACGCTGGTCTGCAGTTAATGAACTCTCGTTATCTTTTGCATCTTCTCTCAGGAGGAGTGTCCCAGACTGGCAGCATCAGCGTCAGCTGGGAAGCTTCTAGAACTGCAGATCCCCGGCCGCTCCTCCCGAGAGCTCTCCGAGCGCTGCACGCGCGCAGCGGCAGCAACAAGACAGAGAGACGGTGAGGGCTACACAGAGAACCTGACACAGTCCTACAACACGGCAAGAGCAGCGCGCGGGAGCGCGGACTTACCATTCGTCTGTAAAGTCCAGTTTTATTGTGCTCGCGGTTGTCCCCTCTGTGCTGTAGTGCAAACTTAAAACGGGTTCCCCTGTCCCTGGCTTGGGGCTCAGCTTTTCATTACTGTTATCTGAAAATTGCGTTTAAAACATTTGAAAAAGTCTCTGGCACCAGTAAACAGATGACATTTCCTACAATTTCTAAAACTTAAATTAGGCTGCCCCGGTCATAACCCTCACACCTGCTAAGGCTCTCCCGTCAAGTGCAAGGGCAAGCGTTACAGACACTCTCACACCCCAAAGCGGCACTGCAGTGCGCCCCAGCTCTGTGTGCGCGACTTCCTCGGATGCAGGTGGAAGTCCAACACGTCTGGGAACCACTATTTCGTCGTTAGGGAATCAGAGAGCATTCGCATGCAATGACATACATTATCGACTGCACTTTTACTTAAAGGACGTGCTCAGTAGTTCCCGCTGCGTTGCTGCGCACCAAACGCCCACGGAGCCCCAGACCCACCATGGGCTCCTCCGGAAAGACCGGGAAGAGGCAAGGGCTCCGAGAGAAAACTCTTTCAGGCTCGCACTTACAATTGGGGGGGGGGGGGGGGGGGGGTGGGGTGGGGTGGGGGTGGGGTGGCAGGATCTAGTGTGCTTTGCAATGTTCTAGAATGGTCTGTTATGATCGTGTTTTGATAGACTCCACCTCCTCCTCCTGGCTGGTCTTGCGAGGACTCTGACCACTAAATTATAAGACTCTATAGGTGATTTCCATGACATACATCTATTTCAACAAATAAAATCTTTGCAAAATGGCAGATAAAACCTAGAAACCCTACAGGAACTGATATATACCACTTCAAAGCCGCCCTCCCCCAGAGGACACGGGTGTTCAAGGGCAGAGTCACGCAGGGCTGTGAAGTCCTCCTGTTCGCGGGGCAGACCAGCGCGGGGAGCGTTCACACACACTGCTCTTGGGGAGGGAGCTCACACTGCTGTGTGACCGGGCACCGCACTTCTGCCAGGGCCTTGGGGAAAGAAAGCTCTTCCGTGGTGTCACTGTTCTCTTGATACCAGTTTGAGAAGTGACACAGTAGCACTAAAAACAAACTTTGTCTTGAAACATAACAAAAGCAGTAACGACTTAATGAAACCTAAACAACTCCGGTTTTGTGGTTCTCAGGTGCACGTTAGTTACAATAGTTACAGTAAAGGTTCTCGGTCTTTCCGCCTGCCTTCCACCGGCAGAGGCTGGCGCGCTTGCTGCAAGGGAGGCTCAGAGAACCCGGGCCCCAGCGCCCATGGTGAGGCAGGACACCTCCCGAGCCCCGAAGCAGAACTGTGGGGGAACGGAGAAGGGTTCTTTCTCCCCACGAGGTGAGAAGCCAGGAGGACAGCAACAGTCCTTACCTCTGCCTCGGGAGGAGCCTGCTCCGATAACATCGGCTTCTATTTGAAAATAAAAATCTAACAAAGTCTAAAGCTCGCCTCCCAAACGGTGCGGTCACTGTTTCTGCACCACGTTCACGATGGCCAGGTCCTTGATACAAACAGTTGTGGAAATAAATGAACCACTTACAACTTCCAAAGACTCATTATTATAGTGTTTTGGAGGAGGTATTTTACCAGATGGCATTCAGATAAAATAATTAACAGACCCTTAGCTAACATAAAATGATCAAAGATGGGACTTTTAAAACCTCTATCCTCTCCTGGACCATCTTTGAAAATTTTGCCGTTTCTTAGTCAGTTGTCCACATAGTTTTCCCTTACTCCTCAGTTACGGGGCCAAAATTTTGGCCCTGCTGCTGCCAAGGTCATGGCCACCTCAGGCGTCTGGAATTGGCGGGGACAGTGAAGACCAGAGGCTTGAGGAAACGCAGAGGCAGGACGGGAACCAGTCACTCCCCCATGCCAGTTCGCACAGAGCCCCGCTGCGCCCACTGGGAAGTGAAGAAGGAAAACGAAACCAACCAGCACCATCTCCTAGGTCCACCCGAGTTACCGAAGGGGAGTGACGAGAAGTGAGGCGTAAATGCCACATCAAAACTTTCCTTTGGAAGGAAATGAAAGAGACAAGTGACAGACACCTGCATGCTGTGACTACAGAAAAGGAGGACACAGAGCCATCGAGAGCGAGAGTGGGGTGGAAATGATCCTATTTGAATATACAGGACCCCACACCACCCCCAAGCAAAAACTTCTTGAGATGGTCAATGTTAACTGAAACCTTCTTCCTTACAGTATCTACTATGAAGTTACCACTTCATCTCTCATGAGTATAAGCCATACATTGTAAATCATGTCAAACACAGTGTATTCAGCCCTGGCTGATGTGTCTCGGTGGACTGGGCATCAGCCTGCAAACCAAAAACTTGTGGGTTCGAGTCCCAGCCAGGGCATGGGCCTGGGTTGCAGGCCAGATCCCCAGTAGGGGGCACGTGAGAGGCAACCACACGAGGATGTTTCTCTCCCCCCTTTCTCTCTCCCTTCCCCCCCTCTAAAAATGAATGAATAAAATGTAAAAAACAAAACAACCCTCCACACCAGTATTCATTTAATTTAGAAATGAAATGAACTCTTCGATTAGGCTGTTATGCGCTCACCAGCCTTGCGTGACACGGGCCCGTCACTGTCTGGGCAGAAGGCACTGCCCCGTCAGCTCCCCGAGCCTCGGGCCCCCTGGCCCGGGCCTCCCTTCATGCTGCGCACGCACAGGTCTCCGTGACCGGCGCAGAGCACGGCCCTGTCGTCGTCGGCCCAGGTCTCCACCCCACGCCCTCGCCTGGCTCCAGTCCGCTCTCCCTGGTCCACGCCCCCCTCCCGGGGTCCACGCCCCCCGCCTGAGCGTTCTGGTCCGTCACATTGGACCTTCTCAGACAGAGACCCCTGGCTTCCTAGGGAACCCGTTCACAACCTGCTTCTGATAAAATGTACATTGCAAGTAACAAATATCTAAGAAAAGTCTACTTTAAAGAACAAAATGGCATGCTTCATTCCTACCGAATTTGAAAAAGCGGTATTTGTAACCACACTGATTTCCCGATCTGCTGTTTGTCAGCGGCCGGACTGGCAAACACGGTCCGGAACTGCGCTGCTGAAAGCCTCCCTCACGGACGCAGGCACGCACGGCGCCGCTTAAAGGCTTCCCCCAACGGGCAGAGGTTCTGGCTTAGGAGCTGTGAGGGTCAGAACCCCCCACCCCTGACACACAGACGCGACACGGAAAGCCCCACCACACGAGCGACTGAAGCGTCCTGGGCCTGACCGCGTCCCGGGAGCCGTGGGCATCTTCCCCGTCGCATCACCTGTGAACACCTGTGTTTCGGAGAATGAAACGGCTGAGCTGGGTTTCCTTCTCCAGTTACCCAGGTTTCCTGCAACGTTCCTGCGGACCACACTGGCCTGGACAGCACTGGGTATGAAGGAGAAAACAAGACTGCTCGAACAGATAACTACTCTGGTTAAGGAGTAGCCACTGTCACTGCTGCTGTCCCTCAGAGGTGGCCGTGTGCCCTGCAGCAGCGCGGCGGGAACTGACACAGTCCCGTCAGCCAGATGTGACTCCGGCTCAGAGCACTGGGGGCCGTGCCGTCCTCTTCCGGGACCCCCGAGTCCAACCGGCCTCCCCCCCTGCAGGCCTTAGGAGAAGAGAAGCAACGGAACCACCGTGCACTCAGCACCAGGGCAGCGTGGTGGGGGGAAAACCCACGTGAGCTCGCCCGACACTGCTGAGTTTGCTGACGGCTGCTCCGCACAGCCCGCCGGGTGACGGCGGTCACTGAGGACCGCCGAGGAGGCCGGCAGGGCGGCGTGCTCTCCCTCCGTCGGGGTGAGCGGCGCCGAACTCAAGCGCACGGTCCGGAGCCCAGGAACAGCCACAGGAAGACCCAGACAATCCCCTGCACCGGGAAAGACTTCGTTTTCCAGGGTCAGAGCGAACGTCAACAACGTGCGATTCCTGGCCGCAGGCTGTTATTGACTATTATTACTATAATGGCCAGCGATGCACTTTAAGGCCCTTTCCAGAAGCTACACAAAAGCCCTTTTGTCAGGTGACAGCACTGGCTCAGAGATTTCAATAGGGGCTGGAATACAGTCTGAAAGCAGCCTCTTCTAACTTGTTTAATTAGCTACCTCTCTAGCCTCTCAGAGAAGAGTCACAGATTAACTTTTTTTGGTAACACGTGCTTTCGCACCATTTTATCCGAGCGTTTCCACGGTGAAATCACATTCCTCTGTGGTTCCAAGGAATGCGCTCCCAGATGTGCAGGACGTGGAGGGCGCCCACAGCGGCACAGGACATGCTGCCTGGGCAGCTAGGTTTGCACGCCGGCTCGTCCCACACCCGGCACGTCCCCGAGCTCCGAGTCTCGCCTGGCGCACGTCCACCCCCAGGCCCGCACCTCCACCACCGGGACAGCCTCCTGAGCAGTCCGTCTCCGGCCCAGTCCCCACCACCCTCCGTGCAGAGGAGCCAGGCCAGGCCACACCCCCGAATGCACACCCTTCGTCCGTCCGTCCGCAGCCTCATGTCTCAACAGAAGATCCAGAAGCTCCTTCTCGCCCTGGCCCCCAACCCACTGCCTCTCGAGGGCGTGGCACGCTCCAGCCCGCTGGGCCCTTCCAGCCACTCAAACGTGACCGCCTCTGGCCTCGGCCCACGCCGTCCACACCGCCTTCACCTGGTGTGGCCTGACCAGCCCTCCGATCCCCATCAGGACGTCTTATTTTCAGGGGTGCCGCACTCGGGCCCTGCCGGAGAGAGAAAGAGCCTCTCGCGTGTTCCACGGCCGTGGAACTGTCACTTCCTGTCTCTAACACTCAGCACTCGCACACTCCCCGCTGACACAGCAGGCACGATCGCTAGGCATTTATTAACAACATTAGCGTTGTCAGCGTCAATTTAATGGCCGAGTCAAAGACGTGATCCTGTCAGGACGACATCAGGAAAGGAAAACTTCAATTTGGTGACAGTGTTTCATCTGAAGGGCTGAACACTCCATGCACGGCAGGTCTAATTTCTGTTTCTCAAACGTTGCGCTTTTGTTAACAATTCAAGGTAAACAAATAAAAAGCATCGGTTGCAAACAACCAGTTCAATAATGTGCACGTAATTACTGAAAGAAATATTTTTCTTTCAGTAAAGTGAGCCATTAGAACTTTTAAATTTCCGTTAGTACCACTTCCGTCCTTGCAGGCCCCTCTGGGCCCTCCCCCCTCCTCGGGGGCCCTCCGCGGGCACCTCAGACTCCACGCGCCGAGAAAACCGCACGCCCTCCCCCTAGAACAGGCCCTTCCTCCTGAAATCTCTACCTGGCGTATGGCGCCGCTACCTGCCACCCTGTCTAAACCTCTGGATGTCGTCACTTCAGTCCTTTGTGACTAAATCAGTCTCGGAGTCCCAGTATTCTGTGTCTTAAAAGCTTAAAAACTCTGTCCCTCCTCCTGGTCTCCCACCACTGCCGCCTCGGCCCGGGCCCACCCTCGCCACCTGTCACCTGTCCCCTGGACCGGGGGGCAGCGGCCTCCGGCTCTCCCTTCCCCTCAGTCTCCTAGAAACCCGCCGAAGTGGTCTCCCCAGCACACAGCCCGGGCAGGTCCCCGCAGGCCGGCACAGTTTCTGTAGCCCCTGCTGCTTGGAGAACTCCCTCCCTCCCTCGCTCACCAAACACCTCCTGCTAACACAGACGGCGCATCGCAGAGAAGGGACAGCACTCAGAGGGCCCGCAGAGAGACGGGTGGTGAACACGCACCCCCTTCAGCGCGCGAGGAGAAGCGCAGGAAGGGAAGCGGGTCACAGGGGGCGCGGCGAGGGGAGGGCTGCTGCAGACCCAGCGGTCCTGTCACTCCCGAGAAGGTGCCGCCTCGGCGAGATCTGGTGGGATCCGGCAAGATCCGGCGAGTGGCGGGAGGGAGACCACTGCCGGTGGAGGGCACAGCAGAGAGAGGGAGGCTGGGAGGGGAGGAGGCTGAGCGTCAGCGGAGCCCAAAGCAGGCCTCCGGGGCCAGCGGTCAGCGGGAGCGAGAGGAACCCGAGACGGGGGCAGGGGCAGGTCGCAGAGCGGTGCTCGGTCAGACCCAGGGGGCTCCCGAGGGCAGAGGAACACAGTGAAAAAGCCCGAGGCAGGCGGCGACGAGCTCAGACGCACCCTTTTAAAAGCGCACTCCTGCTGGGGGTGCAGACCCAACTGCAGCGGGAGTGGAGGGTGGGGGGCAGGGGACCCACTGAGAGGCGCCTGCATCCCCTGTCCCGTTGCAGGGGGGGGAGGCCGCTGCTCGGCATGGGGCCCCTCTCGACTCTCACAGCAGAAGGTCCCCGTCGGGACTCTCAGCCTGGGGTGCGGGAGTCCCGGCACTTTCGCAGGGCGGCCGGCTGACAGAAGGGCAAGCACAGGCTCAGCCCCGGGCCCCGGGCCTGCTGCCCGCCAGCAGCTCACTGCTGCTCAGGGGGCTCACAGAGTTACACGAACGGCGGTCCATCTGGACACAGCTCCTGCGGCCTTTCACGTAACAGCTCCACTCACGGGACTAAAGGACGCACTGTGCTCACATGCCCCGAACCTGCAGTACCCCCAAACCAGTCCGCTGAGCAAACGCATCGTCGCTGATGCTAGAAGTCTGGGTGTCGCCCTTGTCTCTTTCCGTCACACCCCGTAGCATACAAATTAGCTAACAAGTTACACTGAGTGTAATACTTAAGGTAAGTCTACGGAGATTATTCTCTGTGACTTTATAGGCTATGAATCTGGCTACAGACTCTCTGGTAGAAACACATTCTTTACATTCATATATCCTTACAAAAAACCACTTGACTGGAGAGCAGTTTAAACAGTAGTAAGATATAACATACAGCGCTACCACAATTGTGTTTTATCTCCCAGTGATTATTCTTCACAGCTAATACCACTACAATAAAGTATAAAGAAACATGCTTCACTTCTTAGTTCTCAAATTCATTTACCAATTTACTCACTCATTCTTAAGAGCAGAAAAACCTACTGCACCACTTGTATAAACGACAGCTTAAGCTGAGAAGCGCACACAGAGTTTTCCAGTTTGCTCTAAAATCAGTGTCTGAACCCTTTCCCCAGGAGCTGAAACCAGGCTCACACCACAGGGCTCCCTAGCAGCGGGCCGCCCCCGTGCCGCGCTCAGACGAGTCGTCCTGCTCGCACGCGTCAGCGCCGAGCCGCCGGAGCTCACGCTTCAGTGCCCCGCTGCTCTCTGTGTGCGTGGAAAACCCCCGTAAACGCTGCCTCGCCAGGCTCGGCTCGCAGCTCCACGGCGGCGACTCCCTGCCTCTCCCGCCCCGCTCCGAGAAAGGGCGAGGGGAGGCGGGAGCCACTCCCTCCCTGACCGCGGCACAGAGCCGCTGGAGCTGCGCTCCCTATGGGTCAAGGGCCGGAGCTCGGCCGGGGTGGCCAGACGAAGGGGAGCTGCACTGCAGCAGGTGGCGCTGGGGAGTCGCCGCGGCCGCAGGACCTTCCTCAGTCACCCACCACTGGGAACCGTGCCGCCCTCACCCCCGCAGGTCTGCACGACGACGTCAGGGCAGACGCCTGGAGTTTAAAAAGCGGGTGCCGTTTCCATCCATCGCCGCACCGGCGCAGGGAGGGAACTCGCGGTTGGCACACAGGGCCGGGGGGAGGGAGGGACCAGCTCACACACAAAGCAACCTGCACAGGGCGGGAGGGCCCTCCACACAACACCACCTCGGGAACTCGGCCGCAAGACACCGCCCCGCAGACCACCGCGGCGGCCACACGCTGCGGGGGAGGAGAGGGCTGGTCTGTGCCGCCTCAGAGCCGGGGGTGGCGGCGGGGTGGCGGCAGAGCACCGCTCCTGGGCACGCACCCTGTTGCTCGTCAAGTGACAGGGATCCAAGCTGTGTGTTAGCCACAGAAGGAGGAGAATCTGAAACAAAAATGAGATTTCCTCTTAAAAGTAGGCAGCAGACAGCTGCACGGCAAGGTCAGGGCGGGGGCAGAAGTAAGTACTGTGGCGGGGGGTTCCCAAGCAGCGAGGAGGCAGGGCCGCGTGCTCAGGACACGTCACTGCAGGCAAGCCGTTAGCTCTGTGAGAAGGAGCGGGGACCGCGGTCGCCTACGCCCATGCACACACCCCTGGTCGCGTCCTCGCAGCACAGGCACCGAGTGCAAGGCGGGAGGGACAGAACCCACAGGACAGGGGGCCCTTCACTAAACAAAGGCTCCTCGTCCTCCTTGAGCCCCTCGCCGGCTCCCGAGGGCAGGTCCGTCCCGGGCGGAGGGTCCGAGCAGGAAATGTGCTCCCTACACGCGGCCAGATGTGGTTTGCTGCGCCCGGAGCTGGAAAAGGAGCTCAGGGGAAGACGGGAGGCAGAGGGAACGGCTACGAAGGAAGCATTCACTGAAGGAACCACCGTCACGGAGACACGGGTAACGTCCCGACTCCGAGACACGCTGTGCGTGTTCACTCTGCGTCCCGGGGAGTCCTAGGCTTCTGCCCGTGCCCGGCGGGGGAAAGGCAGGCAAGGAGAAGGCTCGGGGGCCCTGGCTCCGGGTGGAAGAACACTTTATTTCTGCCCTCTGACACCCGAGTTTCTGTCTGAGGGTCGGGCTCACAAAGGGGCTCTCCTGTGAGCAGAGCCCGTCTCTACTCCACCCGGGTCCAACGGTGACGCGCTCTGGGACACAGAACGGCCCACAGCAGTGCCAGGCCGGGCTTCTCCTCGCCTCCTGCTCATCCGGGGCCTGGTCGCCTGAGCCAGGCCCTGGGGAACGGGAGGCGGTGGCCGCTATTCCTGGCGTGGGGGCCAGTGTCCCGTGGGGCCATGGGAAAAGGGGAAGTGTGGGTAACGAGCACAGCGCACCCTAGTGCACTCTGCTCCCTAGCTTCTGGGGGCCACGCTCTGGCTCTGGGCGAGCGCCGTGTCTGAACCCGACACCTGGAGTTCCGGCTGACGCCGGTCCCCATTCTCAGGGCCGTCTGACCGCCCCAGAGGCAGACGTTCTCAGTTGGGTGTCCTCAGCTCAACAGCTAAGAGTTTTCTGATATACCCCGATTCTCTGCAATCCTGTGCCACCCAACAGCTTCCCTTTGTTCCCCTGCAAGTCTGAACCCCGCTACGGGACCGCCCGGGCCCACTTGCCAATGTCCGCCCTCCGATGCGCCCCGTCGCGTACGGAGTCGGCACCACTGGATGGTGCCGCAGCCCGCCCCTCACCCCAGCCACGGCTCTCCCGGCCCTGGCTCTCCTGGCCCTGCTCCTCGGCAGACCGTCCGTCCGACAGGCCTGCCCCGCACACGGAGGGAAGTGGGGAGGCCCTGCCTCAGCCCGCCCCTGGCCCTTGCGCTCTCCCTCCCGCTGCGGGGCTTCTCCCCATCTGTCCACTGCAGAGTCAGACGCAGTAAGCCCATGCTGCTTTGGAAGAACAGGCAGTTCATTTCTATAGAAAACCAAGATCATACTCTTTAAAGACAAAGATACAAAAACGTGCGTCCGAGGGAAATGAAGACTGGAACCCGCCCAGAAAGCCCTACGAAACAGTTCTCGCCCCATGGACACCTCGCGCACCTCCCTGTGCTCCCACTCAGGGACGGAGAGCCCACAAACCTCCCGAGCCACCTCTTCCCACACCTGCGGTTTCTCCGTGAACGTACAGAATGCACACGTCTTACTAAATGAAGTGTGTCTTACTTAATCACTAAAATAAAATTTAGGAAGCAACAGCTCTCTCTCAAAAAAACCTTGAGAAAGGACCTTGACTGTTCCTATCTCCGCAGAACCATGCAGTTTGTACTCTCACAGGGCTGACACCACGGAGGAAGGTGAAGTTCACATTCAGACAGAACTATTAACCTGAACGTTGGGCCCCACAGCGTCCCGCTGCGGACGCTGGGGCACCTGGGGAACTTGCGCTGCTCCTCCCGCCACGAAGGCCCTCAGCCTGCGGCTGGAAGCCTGGCCCAGCCGCGGCTTCCCCGCGATTTCCCCGCTGGCGCCCTGCGGCTGTCCGGGAGGGCTAGCCACCTGCCGCACAAGTGCCTGCAGCGACGTGCTTCTACACCAGCGGGTATTCGTACATGCCGTGCCCGCTGACTTCTAAAGGACGAAAATGTTTCTAAATATTAACAAAGCAGCCGTCAGAAAAACTAATGCTGAAAAAAAAAAACAAAAACAAAACCCAATTATTAACACTGATCGCTTCATTTGAGTACTGACGCCGCCTCTCTGTGAAACTCCTCTGGAAAGCACCACTGCAAAATAAAACTGGGACCACGTGGTCCAGTGGTCGTTTACTACAAAGTGCAACTGGCTTGTCCACTTATTGGAAGTGTCTAGAACTATAATATTCTCGTTAAGGTCAAAACAAATTTTTAGCCAAGCTCATTCAATCATAGCCCGAGGTGTCTCGGGCCAATTACTGTGTGTTTCTGAGAAGTCTGTGCGCTGGTCTTGAGGAAGTTCTGTAGCCCTCTGACATCACGATTTCCTCAACCGCAGGGAAAAAAATGAATTGCAGCCTGACACGTAAGTAACAAGGACTCTTCGGCCAGGCTCTCTGGGCTCAACTGTGCTCTTCTCCTCAGTAATACTGTAGTCCTGGGCAGGTCACTTAGCTTCTCTAAGTCTCGGTGTGTCCGTCTGTAAAACGGGCACAAGCGAGACGGCTACCGCACACTGCTCTTGGGCAGATTGAACGAAATGATCCTCGTAAACTGCCGGTGGCTCGCAGGAAAGGGGTAACTCATGACATTATCGCTTGCCTGCTGTTCAGAAACACGGTGCGGGACGAAAAAAAATGACAGGAAGCTCTTTTGAAAAACATGGAGCATTCCCTCCTACTTAAAGTTCTGAGAGCGTCCTCACTGCTCCGCTCGGGACTCGCGGTCACGAAGGAGCGCCTGCAGAACTCGGTCAGCGCCACACTGCGCATGCGGGCGCCCCGCGGGTGAACACCGAGACACCCCCGGGGCGGGGGCGGAGCGCCGCCGGGACTGGCGCCGGGACCGCGGGTCTGAGCTTGTGACGGCAGCGCCCGCTGCCGCACAGGGCCGGGGAAGCGCTGATGTTTCCAGTACGGCTCAGTTCTGAAAAGCCCTTTTACGAAAATAATCACCAATGTTCTATACCCTTAGGGGGTATAAAAAATTCCTTTTCCCAACGGCAAAACTGTGCCATAAAGTGAAAAAACTGTTCCCACCTGCCCCCTCTAGGCTGGCTCCCCGCCCCAGTGGGGCGCCGTGGCGGCCAGGCCAGTACCGGCAGGCTCCACCAGGTGGCGCCACGCGGAGCAGGAGCCGGCAACCCGCGACCTGGACGCGGGATGGAAAGAAGGCGGGTTTCAAAGCGGCCTTTCTTCCTGCCGTTTCTGCCGAGGCTGCGGGCAGCACTGCGGGGGAGAGGCGCGTGCAGCTCCTTCTAAAGCCCCAGAGGCTACCAGCCCCACAGGCCCCGGGAGGAGCACGTGTTGAGGCGGGAAGCGAAGACTGTGATCAGGGGAGTGCGTTGTTGTGCACGCTGCTCTACTTAGGCGTGTAAACACTTTTTCACACCCGACAGGCAACCCCACCCTCCGCCGTCTCTGTAAACGAGGGCAGCCGCACCACTCGCACGGGCCGGTAACTGGGCACTGAGGCGACAAGCAGCCCCTGACCCGCCCGGGCGGCAGTCCGAGGAAGGCAAGCCACCTCTTCGTGGCTAAGACACCACGACTGCGCTGGAAGGCTAGAAGGGAGTACGGTGTATTTCCTAAAAGGCTGGGGGCGGGGGGAAATGCTGTTTTTTTAAACTAAATGAAGTAAAAATATTTGTAAGTCGTCAATCCTGACTCTGACAAATAAAATTTTTTGAAGTTATGAAAAGTTACCTTTCATAGGTGTCGACATCCTCTCAGAGCAGCCGTGTCAAAGCGCGCACCAAGGAGCAGAGGCGCTGGGGCAGGCGCGAGGACACGTAGGACCACCCCCACGTCACCTCTGCACGTTTGCACTGAGCTGCCACGCGACTGCAAGCGGCACACAGTCGAAAACCGCTGTTCAAACGCCTTTGCACATCGACCTCCTGGGGCTCACTTTAAACAGCAACTTGAACCTGAAGGCGATGCCACTTGGTGCCTCGGAGCGCTGTCGGAGTCTTCAGGTGCCAAGAAACACCAGCAACTGAACAGACGGACTCTGTCCGGGCGCTCCCGTGAAAATGCAGACTCCCTCTACAGAACGACGAGTCCCCCTCTCCCACAGAAGCTAGGGACCCAGGTCCACCCTACGCCCGGCCTCTCACGGCAGACGCGCGTCTGCCCTGGGTTTTGAAGAGAGGAGGAGAAGTCTGCTGGACAGTCTGACAATGCAGAAGCCCAACGGCTGGGAAAGCTGCTTGGTTTCCAAATTGCATTACTACTTCCTCTGAGTACCTCGTATCTAAAAGATTTAAGTAGGTGAGAGGACAATAGAAATAGTGTTTACTGACAGTATTATCACTTACTATAAACATATCAAGGCATTAATGAGAAAATACAGTTTTAATTCATTGGAAATGCCCCTTCTTTTATTGGTAATAAGTTAAAGCCCAGAATGTTAATTCTGACACCTTCTCTACTGATGGAGGATTTCATAGCAACATCTAGCACGAGAATGGACTACTCAATGTCCATAGTGCACACACACAAAACTGTATCTCATCATTAAGTGTGATAAGATGTTTTAATCACTGTTTTTCAAATAAAACTAACTCCCTGTTGACTCGTGTAAATTTGATTCCTAGTCTTTATATCTATAACTTTTTGTGTTCTAAAATGAAGAATTTTGTATTTTTCCCATCAGCCAGCATTCACTAAATGGACAAAACACACAGGTTTTGTTAGCCGTCCTTTGGCATGAGCTGACGACCCGCCGTTTTTCCGGACCCCTGCAGCTCTTCATGGCCCAGCAGCGCCCTGGGGCCCAGGGGGGAGCGCTGTGGAGGGAGCCCGGGCGCTGCAGAGCGGACGGTGCTGCGACCCCCGCCTGCACGTGAGGGAGCACGCAGAGCACAGCACCCGGAGCGGCGGCGCCCAGGGCCTCCGGCAGTGTCCACGTGGGCAGCCTCCGGGGCCCACGGGCGCTGTTCCCTCACAAAGGGGACATAACACGGTTCTCGCCTTCAAGTCTAGCAAGGCGTCTACTCGGCCTCAGCTTTGTAAAGACACCCACAAATCGACTGGTTACCCAACTGGATCCCATTCACTAAAAATGATACGTCGAGTTGGGAAAAGAGCATCTGATTTCAGGGACTACATAATCACCCTAAAGTCTTCTGATTCCAAAAAAAGACCTACTTCAATTCAAACTGGTGAACTAGATATGCAAGGCTGAGTCTCAAAATATTTTTCTAATGTCCACAATATACACTGCTTTCCTGCTAATGTAGACAGCTTTGTTTTATACTCAAATTCATATATATTTCAGTATTTTAAAATTACTTATATATGTAAGGGACACATTTTATCTTCTTTTTTATTGGTTCCTAGGTTGCATACTTTTTACTTTTGAAATAATTTAGCTCAAGTTTTATATATAGCACAAAGGCATAACAAATGTCTTATTATGTGCCATAATTATGATCAAAACACACTTTCTTGATAGTTTCAGGAACGGGAAAAGATTTCTCTATGTAAGACAAAATCGGACACCTCTTTGCTCGGCTGCATTCGACATCAGGCCCAGAGCTTGCTGCGAACGCCACACCTGCAGCGCAGTTATTTCAGCCGCTTCATCCCACCACAGCGCTGTGCCACGTGTTCCTGTTGCCGCACTGGTCACTGGAGCAGAGAGAGCAGGGGTTGGCTGGTTCTGCCAGTGCACAAATGAGCCCCAAGCAATACCTCCGCGTCCTCGAATCAATCCCCACACTCACCACCCGGAGCAGTGAAGTGTAACAGTCCCACTGGTATGAGCGTGCAGACCCGCTCTACGTCCTGCACTGAGATACGGCACCTAATAAAGCACCTACGATGCAGGACACACCACCTATGGTCCCTCTGCACCGAGTTAAGGCGACACGTTATTTACAGTGTATCTTTCATGAGTTCTTTCAACAGACGCTCACTGGGCATCAAGAGCCCTCTGACCACGAAAGAGCGGGCCGCTAAAACCCTCCAGGACAGAGCGAGAGGCGCGGCTACCCGCGGCCCTCGGGCTCCACGGCACCGGGACAGGAGCACGGGCTGCGGGCGCTGCCGCCGTCCCGCGTGCCGGAAGGGTGGTCTGGCAGAAGAGACGGTCGGATACTGAGAGTGTTCAAGTAATTACAGAAGGGGTGGCTGAGTCAGTGGGCTAGTATGGCCAAACAGCACTGTAATTCTAAAATCTAGAACTGCATTTATATGGGAATAGGAATACTGGTTAACTTTTAAAGAAAGAAAAGAAAAAAGAAAAGAAGAGGAAAGAAAAAGAAAAAGAAAAAAAGAAAAAGAGCAGGAGGAGCTAGGAGCCCTAAGCATAGAAATCATTTAAGGGACAGGAAGTTTCAATAGAAGTATCAGTGCAGGCTCAAAACCGACTAGCTAATGATCAGAAAGTTGGTCACTGTCTGTAAGCCTGTCTTTGCCCCTCTCTAAGTATGAGTAAAACTGGACTATTTTGTATTGCCCTGTGGCAAACACTGCTGCCAGCCACCGTCTAGCTGGGGAGGACGCCCACCCCCGGGAAGCGGAGGGGAGGGAAGCTGCAAGCGCCCGCTCACCACCCCCCGCCCCCCGCCCCACAGTACCAGCAGCAGCCCCAGCAGCCTCAGCCCCAGCAGCAGCAGCAGCAGCAGCAGCAGCAGCAGCCGCAGCTTCAGCCGCAGCGCCCGTGCAAGCACACCGGACTCAGTAACCTGCGGCTCGCGGGTCCTGGGGGGCGGGCTGCGGGCACGCCTGCGCGGCCAGCTCCTGCTGCCTCTGCTGCTCGGCCTTCTTAAGCCTCAGTTGTTGCAGCCGCTTACGGAGCAAAGCTATCTCAGGCCCCCTTAAAAATTCTGCCACAGACAGGAAAGAAAGGTGAAAGGATAGTAATCAGAGAGGCACCGGCAACACTTCGATTATACACTGGATTACACGAGAAAATAGCAAGAATCTGGTCATACAAGAGGGAAGGGTGAAAGTTAAACATGCCTCACAGAGGAATACTCATAACAAATTGTGCACTCATAAATAAAGGAATAATTACTGGTCATTAAGAGAAAAACCATACACTCGCATACACCCAAATGCTTCTGTTTAACTTGATGAATTAGACGCTTGTAGTTTTGTAACAACGTGTAATTAAACAGAATGAAAATAAAGTCCTCCAGAAGCAAAACATTTTAAAATAAACATGCCTCACTAATTTCATCTTTTTACAACAAAAGGATACTAAAAATGAAAAGGTGAGAAGTATTAGTTACCTCATCTAATCTATATTCAAAATTACTAATTTTAATCACACAAGTAAAACTCAATCAAAACAATGAAAAAGCTGTGCATTTGGAAACAATTCTTGGAATTTATTAGCGGAGAGCTCTTTGAAAAGTGTAAGTTCCGTATTTTTCAGCTAAAATATTTCTTCTTACGTTGGAATTGTCGTTCGCTCTTCCCTTACTGCACAAGTACATTCACCTGACCTTGACTTTCCTACACTTCGTCGGAAGCAGCGGTCACAGACGGAAAGTGGGAACCCAACGCAGGGTTCCGCGGGGACATCGGTGCCCACGATGGGTTTTAGGCTCTGGAGATGATGAAGCAGCGGACACCCTAAAACAGTCCCTCCTCATGCGGGGTTGGTGTTCCGAGAGGGAAAGAGACCTCAGTGAGTACACACACGTAAGCAGCACAGTGGTAAGGAGTGCACACGTGTGTCTGCACGTGTCAGTGTGGACGCGGCCAGGACCAGGGGCAGAGGCAGTGGGGCAGGCTGTCCCGAGGGCGGGCCGCTCCCAGGGTGGTTTGGAACCCAGACCTCGAGCATGTGCTGCGTGCAGGCAGGGCTTCCGGGTGGAGGGGACAGCGGGAGCAAATGCCAGGGACGGCCGCCCTGCGCTGCGGAAGGAAGAACAGAGGAGGGACACGCAGCAGCAGCAGCAGAAGGAAGAAAAGAACGGACCGATGTCCCAGGGAGGAACTGCGCAGGGACTGACGACAACCGTCCAGGACTCGCCAGTAAACCCGATGTCCCTGGTGGCGTCGCCGCCAGCCCCTAGGGAGCAAGTGGTCACGGAGAAGCAGGAGAGGTCCACGGCCTGATCTCGGGGCACCCCACGGCGCACCAGAGGAGGGGCGAGGAGGAGGGAGAACGCCAGCGGACTCCGCGCGGGGTAAGGGGCGGGATGTGTGGACAAGGCCAGAGTCAGCAGTGTGTCAGGAGCTGCTGGTGCGGCGGAAACGGTCCCGAGGACCGTCCGCTGCACGCGCACCCAAGAAGCCACGGACGGCCGTGAGCACAGGTGTTTCAGCAAAATCCCGGGGCCACGCCGGACTGGTACGGGTTCAAGAGGAAGAGGAGGTCATGGAGTCCAATGGACTGCGCACGCGCTTGAGTCTCGCCACTCCTGGGGACCGAGAAACCAGTAGGTGGCTGGCGGAGCACAGAGCCGGGGAGACTGGGCGGGGCTCGCCCGGGAGGCAGTGCCGGGTGTGTGCCCACAGGCTGCACGGGAGGACGGGGCGGTGATGCGCGGGAAGGACGCCCGGAGCCCGCCGGAGGGGGCGGACTGCACGGGTAAGGGGGGGGCTGGTTTCAGATGCGCACCCATAACTGAAGCAGCAGTCCCGTGTTTGAGGGTGGGGGCACCCCCAACTTCTCTCAGCGACCTTGGCGGCAAGTCACCCCAACTGCCAGACAGCTTCCGGCCCTCGTACCTGCATCACAAGGCTGCAGACGCCGGTTTACTGCCTCAGGAGACCACCGTGCCCGAGATGCCGACCTCGCAGTGCCCCGGCATCTCTGCACACAGGGTCTGACTGGATTGGCCAGCTGGCAGCCAGGATTTCAGGAGCAGCTCACGAGTCATCCTAGTCTCCCACCGTGGGCTCTTCCCCGTCCACTGTCCAGTGCGGAGCAGGGCAGCGTCACCAAGACCTGAACTGTGCGCTCAGTGGCCCAGAGGTAGATACACAGGCACGATTCGCCGTCCACGCAACGGCAATGCTTCCGCAACATAAAACAGCATCATCAAGCAGCCATCAAGTCTAACTTTCTACACTCCAAAGAAATTACCGTAGAGAGAGAGATTATATATGTGCCAATTTTGCTAAAAAAGAGAAAAATCACCAAAAAAATCCACCCAACTGCACTGCTGTCTCCGGCGCTCTGTCTTGCACGGCGGAACGCGGTGGGAGAACGCGGTGGGAGAAGCGCCTCCACCCCAGACCCACTCGGGGCTGCAGCACACCCAGCGGGCTCCGTGTGCAAGCAGTGACGCTCTCAGGGGGGAAGGTCGGGATTTACTCCAGCGCCCCCAGCTTCATAAAGGATGTATTTGCTTGCGTTTGAGGCTGGCTGTGTGGCGGCTCTCCCCAGCCTTGGTGAAAAAAAAAGAGCCCAGGAAGAGCAGGCGGCACACGGCGGACCGGGAAAGGCCGACGCTGCAGCGGAAGCCCCAGCCGCACCCCCCCAGCCACGCCGCCCAGACGGTCCTGCCGGCGGGACGACACACTCCAAGCCGGGAAAACGCACCCACAGTACATCCTCTTTAAAATGCACATACAAACATGTACGATTTAGAAAGCGAACAAATGCTTAGAGAATGAGTTTTTGCTAACGTAAGCCAAATTGGAAAGTGAATAAAGTGAATGCCTTTGGGTTGAATTAAGAAAAAAACAAAAAAAAAAACCCTCAACAGTGTGCCAGGAGCTGCTAAAGGGAAACGCGTGCTTCCATCTCTGGAAGGCGCGAGCTCCTCCGGTCTGTGTTCCTCCCACGGCCCTTTCCTCACAGTCCAGGAAGAGACCGGGCTGGTCACCCCCGGCCCCCGCCCAGGCTTTCGCTCCCCGGAGGGGCGGGGCGAGGGCAGCGGAGGCCCGCCGGGCTCTGCCTCAGGCGCTGCCCCTCCTGCACACAGGGTCCCGGTCCTGGACCCTGGACGTCGTCATGCAGCTTCTCCATCCGATCGGGCAGAACCTCTCCTGCCTCCTCTCCACTCGTCTCTGGTCCGGGGACCCCTGCGCTTTCCTCCTCCTGGAGCCGGTCACTCCTGCTCTGACTCCCCAGTTCCTCCAGTCTCAGCCTCAGTTTCCCCAAAGTGGCCATTAGCCTGATGGGTCCACCTGTCTCTAGGGTGCACTCGGCCTTACCTGGTCTGAGGAGACCCGGGCCCCGTGGAGGGAGCCTCTGGGCTTCGAGAGGCCTGCGCTGCCTGGCGCCCTGCACGGCCGAGTGCCCCCCGCCCCCACTCCCCAGACGCTTCCCTGCAGAGCTCGATGCGGCTGGGAGGGTGCTGGAGGGACCTGAGTGCGTGTGCAGACCCGAGCAGACACGGCCGTTCGCAAACACGCGGGTGTCCACGTGCCACCTGGCCGGACCGCACCTGCCTGGGCCGGGCGCCCGTGCGGTCAGAGAAGGTGTCTGTCAGGGGATGATGCTCTTCTCGAGGTGAGCCCCCCCAGCCACATTCAGTGTGCGCTGTGCCCCCACCCAGCCCAAGCCCCCCTTTCCTGGCCGCCCCCCTCCGCCTCAGATCCAAGCCAGAGGAAAACTCGAAACCACGCGGGAGTGACGGCCGCAGTCAGTACGCCTTCGTTACCACGGAGAGGAGTGACAAGTGACAGGGGAAACGGAGACATTTCCAGGCTTCATTAAACGACTAAGAGTCAAGTCTGACCGCCACTACTGAGAAAAGAAGAAAATACCTTACAATTACTTTGAAATCGTTTGTACAAATAAAACTGGGAAGACTTCATTTTAACCTACATCATTTCAGCTCATAGTCAGACCTTTGAGATTTTTAACTGGGTCATTGTGTAACCACAGACTTTTGTGAAATAGTCAAGAAAAAACCGCATGTAATACAAGAATCGAAATGCCGGACTAAATTCTGGGTTATGTACACAGAATACGGGTTCAAACGGTCTGGCTCCTTGGATTAAAATAAAAGTCAAGAACACAAAGAGTAAAAAAGTCAAAAAAGAAAAAAAAGACCCACCAGCTGATTTCAAACTACATTTGAGCATATCAGTTTTGCTAATTCAGACACAAAGCCCAGAGTCGACTCTGGCCTCCGGACTCTCCCTCGGGGAGTGAACGCACTCGGCGCATCCGCCTCACTCTCGGCTTTGCCTTGTTTTTTTCCTATTCATATTCTGTTTGTCGTAACTCCATCACTTAGAAAAACGACTTTTAAACATTTCTGCCCTGGCTGGTGTGGCTCAGTCGGTTGGAGCATCACCCCATGGACCGAATGGGGCAGGTGAGTCCCGGTCGGGACGCATACCCGGGTTGCGGGTTCGGTCCCCACTCGGGCTGCGTACGACAGGCAACCGACCCGTGCTCCTCACTCGCATCACTGTTTCTCTCCCTCTCTGTCTCCCGAAAAGCAATGAAAACAAAAATGCCCTCAGGTGAGCATAAAAAAACTTTTTTTTAATTCCTGTAAGTAACCTTTAAGCGTTCTGAACGCAGTAGGGAAGAACGCACACTCAGTCTCACGTGTCCGGGAGCGCCAGGACAACGCAGCAGGGAAGAACGCACACTCAGTCTCACGTGTCCGGGAGCGCCAGGACAACGCAGTAGGGAAGAACGCACACTCAGTCTCACGTGTCCGGGAGCGCCGAGGACAACGCAGCAGGGAAGAACGCACACTCAGTCTCACGTGTCCGGGAGCGCCAGGACAACGCAGCAGGGAAGAACGCACACTCAGTCTCACGTGTCCGGGAGCGCCGAGGACAACGCAGTAGGGAAGAACGCACACTCAGTCTCACGTGTCCGGGAGCGCCAGGACAACGCAGTAGGGAAGAACGCACACTCAGTCTCACGTGTCCGGGAGCGCCAGGACAACGCAGTAGGGAAGAACGCACACTCAGTCTCACGTGTCCGGGAGCGCCAGGACAAACAAGGGACCCAAAGGCAGCGTGAGGCCGCACCCCGGGCCCAGCGCCTCCGCCGGGCAGCATCGGCGCGGGAGCCCACGGGGACACCCAGAGGGAGGGAAGGGGCCGGCGCGCTGAGACCACGGTGCGGCTGAGCACGCCCCCTCGGGCCCCGCCGGCTTCGAGACAACAGGCAGTCCTCACAGTCTCTTCGGAGAAGGGCCGCCTGGGGGGAGGGCTCACACAGAACAAGGCAGGTAATGTTGCCATCCTCATGAGAGCACAGTCTAACAAGAAATATAAGTCATACACCAACCAAAGATGAACAAAAGTACCTTTCAGGGGAAAAAAAGAGAGCTACTCAAGGAGAACAAGGGTGCAGGGAGGGGAGGTGAAGAAAAGGCACCCAGCCCGGGAGGGAGTTCTGAGAGGCCGCCCTCGGGGACCGTGCGCTGAGACCCAGAGATGAGGGCTGAGGGGCCAGGGAGGGCTCCCGGCCCAAGCACGCCCCCGCTCTGCCCGCGCTCTGCCCGTGGGACGGAGGCCGGAGCCCGGGAGAACGCGGCCCCTCCGGGAGCCTGAAAGGAGACCTGGGCGGTGGGAGCGGGCGCGGCGGTCCCTGGGGCAGAGAGAGGCGCACCGGGCGTGTCGGTTCTCACAGGCCCACAGCGAGGAGCTCCTTTTTGGCAAAGGGGTGTCACGAATGCCAAGAAAGGAGTTTCCAGGAGGGAGCGGCCGACTCAACGAGATGCCAACAGAGAAGCAGACTACAAACTGGGCAAAACGGAAGTCACTGGGTAACTCTGACAGAGGTCTCCGTGGAAACGGGTGGAAAGGCAGACTGGAACTGGTGGATAAATAAATGGAAGAGGGTAAGAAATGGAGACAATATATGTGAGCGACGTTTTTGAAGACTCTGATTAAAAGGAGCGAAACTATAAGACCGGAGGGGAATTGCGGTAATTAAGAAAGAAAAAATTTTAAGGACCGGACAACAACGGAGCACGCTGCAGGCCGAAGGAACGACCCGAAGAAAAGGCGCCGAGGAGGCGGCAGGAGAAGGGGCGGAGTCCCGGGGACAGAGGGCGGGAGCGCGGGGCCAGCCCGCAGCAGGAGGAGCAGCGCCCGCGCCTCCGTCTCCGGAGAGGAGCTGTGAGGCTGCAGTGCGAGAAGGCCACCAGCGGGGGGCGGGCCGCGGCCCTGGGAGCCTGCCCCAGCCCGCGGGGAGTGCCCACTGAGAAGTGCACCGGGGACCCGCCTCGCCACCCCTGGGGGCTCGGCCGCAGAGAAGAGCAGGCAGAGCGCCAGGTCCGGTCAGAGACGGCGGGGCTCTGCCGGGCGGGTTCCGCGTGCCCAGCGTCCCTCTCCCTCGCCCCAGCAGAAGTGACGGAGGACGTGCAGAGACAAGAAGGAAGAGCACACACATTTACGGAAAGGGCATCCGCAGCCGGGCAAGAAGGACGCTTTTCGTTTTCTCTCCGTTTTCTCTCCGTCCGGGCAAGCCAGGGAGGGAAGCCCTGGCCGGAAGAGGACGTGCCCCGCTCCCCAGACAAGCCCGCCACCACACGCCGTCCTGGACTCAGAGCCCTCCAGGGGCTGGGAAACGAAGCGAAACGCTGAGTCCTTACTGTTAGAATGCGGGGCTCTGGGGTGACGAAGGCTTACCGTCAGAACCAGACAGACAGCATCTTCAGATGCTACATCTAACATCAAATCCCTTTCCTCAACAGCAAGACTACCTAGGCAACATGGAAATACTCAACCAAAATTCTTTTAATAATCTGCCAGCTGAAAATTTCCTTGCCTTCTTTGAAATCTACAGGCAAGGCACCACGTAATGTTCCAGCAGTGATCACCTGATCACCACAGCGGTTTTTCTATTTCAGTGGGCCACGTGACCGCAGTATTTACCACTTAATTAAATGTTGAAAGGGATTTAGCAATCTGAAATGCGGTGTTGAAATGTGTTGATGCCCACCACAACAAAGAAAAGTGAAACTCCGCTCGGGGCACCTGACTCGGAAGTGTTCCGGAGGCCACCGGAGAGCTGGGCGGCAGCGGCCTGAGAACAGGGGCTGGGGTCTTCCTGCTCGCTCTCCTGGTCACTCGCAACCGATGAAAATTCTCGAGAACATTTCCAAGAATGCTACCGCTTTAAAAATTCCTGTTTTCACCCATTCTACCTGCTTTGTAAAGCAAACTTTTAACTGATTCTGTCCCTACTTCCCAAACCCACCAAAATATTCTATTTTCCCGTAAGCGGAACACTACCTGTGTGGATTAGAGAATGAAAAGCCTGATTTTTTAGCTTACGTATGAATTGCACACAAGCGTTAACAGTTACGTAACTGACTCTGGCTTCCATTCCCATGGAAACTGAAAATGAATGATTAAAAATGGGACGTACTAATTAAAGAAGTGCTTAATTTCAGGTGCCCCCTCGCCCCTGGCTGTGGGGCCGGCACCACGCTCGCTCGGGAGAAGCAGGACGAGGGGACGGCGGGCGGCCGGGCACCCCCACCGGCCGCACTCCCTGCGCGGCCTGCCGCTGCCCCGCTCGTCGCTGACATCTCCGGCTATGTGTCAAGTAAACTGTTTCCTTAGAAAAACCCAAGAAAAAATATGAAAAACACCTTAGTGGTTCTTAAAATTACATGTGTACAGTTAAAACGCCAAGTACACTACAGACACAGCTGTGAAAATTACTGTTACAAACAGTACAATCCATAGTTTGGCATAGTTTGAACATGAGGAACTATAATACTGGGGAAAATAGTACTTTAACAGAATTTAGGAATTAATTGTTTTATTAGCATCAAATAACAAAGAGTCAAAGATTTGTTCAATTCTTTTTCATGTAAATAGAGAAGAAATATTCTTTGAGTTAACTATATGTACATGTTGCTGACAAGTGACAATATCACATGGACCATACAGAATATATCAAAAGTGCTTCATGGGCCCTGCCTGGCGTGGCTCGGTGGACTGAGCAACGGCTTGTGAAACAAATGGTCCCCAGTTCAATTCCCAGCCAGGGCACACGCCTGGGTTGCGGGTCAGGTCCCCAGCAGTGGGTACACGAGAAGCAACCACACATTGATTGGTTGCTTCTCTCCCTCTCTTTCTCCCTCCCTTCTCCTTTCTCTAAAAATAAGTAAATAAAAAATCTTTTAAAAGAAAAGAAAAAAAGTGCTTCATGATTTGAGGAAAAATGATCAAAAATATAAATTGAAAAATGATCAAAAATATAAATCAAATGGAACCAATAATCAGGGCTATATTTCCACCATTACTTTCCTACAGACCTAAACCAAATAACTTTAGAAAGGTATCTCATCTGTAATGGCCCATAAAAATAATCTTTAAGTGAAGTGCATTAAACTAAGTCAAGTGCAGCACGCTATCTGCTGGTACCCAATCTTTAAAAACCTGTCTTACACAAACGGAAAATCTCTGCTACTTGTTAAAATCCATGCAGGTCAGGCCACCTGAATCTCACGTTTCTGCTACGTGTTCACTTACAACGTGTCATTCCGACCATCTGCTCTAGTGGGAACTAGCTGATGGGACTTGGTATCTTCCCAGACAGCCCCCTGGGAAATGTCCGTGACCAGAAACTGTCAGAGGACCCCCAGCCCGCTGAAAGAGTAACGCCCTCACCAGACTGACGCTGTGCGTGCTGTCCAGATGCTGCGGCGGACGGCCTGAGCTCCCGGTCTGGGGAGGGCTGCAGAGGCGGCGGCGGCGGCGGGGGGCTCTCAGTTGCAGGCGCCAGGGAGGACGCGGAAGGCTGCAGAAGCTGCTCGGCCGGAGTGTCGATGTCCATCACCGCGTCACTCACGTCCACGCCAGTGCCTGACGGGGCCCCGGGAAGAGCCGACACCTCCAACGGACCTGTCCCACCTTGAGAAAGGACGTGTCAGTGCAAGCTCAAACACTAAATGCTTTCCAAAACCAGCTACTCAAAGAGAGGCATGTTCAGGGAACACAGGCACACTCGCACACATGCCCATACACGCACACACGTATGCACACACACAGGAGTATGTCATATACAAGAAATCAGAAGCACGCACTGGTGGTCTGGTCTATTTGACTAATTAATAGGAGTAAACATCTACCTACAGCATATTCTTGTTAAAATAATTGATCTTTTAAGCAAAATGTCCAACATGGAAGCTTTAGACAAAGCTAAATAATATCTTGTGAGATGCTTATAAACACTGCCTAGTCCGTTAAATTTAATGATGATTTGGATGTAACAGCTAAATAGAATAACCGATTTATAGGGATCTAGTTCCACTCTGTACCATCATGTGCTTTGTGAAATAATTAATGGGAGTTTCATTAGCAAAACAACAAACAGGCCAGAACAGGACTGAGGTTCTCATTCCATTTCACCAGCCGTGACACTTTAACCGCTGAACATGACGCGGCATGACTTTAAAAGGCTGAGGGTCCACTAGGTACCACCCTAGGCTTTCTGCTATCTGCAAAGGAATCATTAATACTCAATAACAAACTAAAAGGATAAACTGAACTTCATCAAAATTAAAAACTTCTTGCCCTGGCTGGAGTGCCGGCCTGTGAACCAAAGGGTCGCCAGTTCGATGCCCAGTCAGGACACAGGCCAGGGTTGCAGGCCAGGTTCCCCATTAGGGGGAGTGCAAGAGGCAACCACACATCGATGTTTCTCTCCCTCTCCCCGCCCAACCAAAAATAAATAAATAAAATGTTTTTAAAGAAGTTAAGTGATATTCATGAATTAACCAAACGCATTTATAGGTGAAACACAATAGCAATCTTGGGGTTCAGAGCACTTAGGGGCTGACTTCTGCAGCCCCCCCCCCTTCTCACAGAGGTAAGCAGCTGGCCAGAGACCACCGGCTGGAGAGTAGCGAGCAGCCAGGAGAGCAGGTTGCGGACGTCGTCGGAAACATGACTAACGGCCAGTGCATACAGGAGCCGAAAGGAGAAGGCATGCAATTACATAAACTTGTTTACCTACACAGTCTATGTATTTCTGCTCCAACACAAAAGGACTTTAAGTGGGAAATACCAGATGCTCTTACTTTTTCTGAGAAAAGCAAAAACTAAGGGCTAGAACAAGGGGGCCCTGCAGGGCCAGTTGCACCCCGAATGGGCTCCGTCCTCTCCCGCCTCACGCGGCAGCAGGAACCTTGCACCCCGCAGATCTAGAGCGCGGTGGGCAAGGCCGCCCCAGCAGCACCACCAGCGCTCCGGCGGTCCGGTGAGCAGGACACGTACCTGCGGACTGGGCCCGTCCTCGGCCTCGACTGCTCTGTGCCACCTCGCTTGCTTCTTCGAACCACCTGGACAACATGTCGGACATTCTCTGCATCAGCGACACATTGGGACTTTGCTCTCCTATGACAACACAGGTCTTATCAGTGACCTAGTCTTGAGTCGGCATCTTTCATTAACGCAAAACCCAGGTTTGAAAGCAACTAGAAGCCCCAAATTGCCCAAATGAAGCCTGAGAAGGCGCACAGGCCTACCCGAGCCCCCCTTGCCCGCCCTCCAGAGTGGGCCCTGAAGGGGTGGCACTCCGTCCTCGTCCCACGTCCTCAGGATCGGGGCTCCCAGCTCCCCGTCACCGCCCGTTCTCAGCAACCCCCACACCGACCCCGCCCGCCCCTGAGAAGGGCCCGGGCACTGCACGCTGAGCAGGCTGAGAGAGGTTTGCCCTCTCACTCAGACTCCTTACACTGAATGTGTTTTCACCATCGTTTACTGTAAGCAAATTCCACACGTCTGAAATGAACTGAAACCAGAGCATTTTAGTTGTCTCCTCCCTCCCTGCTTTTCCTCCTTCAAACGCATGAGTTTTTGCTTAAAAGCATTTTCCAATGAAGTATGACATGCAAACTGACAATTCGTTTCTATTCTACAATCATATAATTTAAAATGGAAACCGTTCCTGAATTTTCTGTGAAAACAGATTTTACACTTTATCGCCTTTATATAATACAGCTTTATATTTAAATGCATATTATGAAATAACACCAAGGATAATACACTGGGAAATGTGATTTTGACCTAGAAAGATTTCAGAAGTTATTAGAATAACATGCTCACTTACTGAAACACACACAGACTGGCTCTAAAGTGCCCCCTTGAAGTTCCCAAGGTCGTTTCCTACACCTGTCAAAGGCGCCTGACGGGAGGCAGAACATTTACGTGCTTAGGAAACCCTCTAGACAGAACTGAGGGTTTTCGTTCCGTGCAGATCTAACAGAAAGGCACTGGCAATGCCCACTGTGTTATGGGACGACAAGCATTCTCACACTCTCACTTAAAAATGTTCTACCGTATTTTTCCATGACCATCCAGTCCCCTTACACTCTCGTCCCCGCCCCCCACCCCCGCCCCAACCATTATTCACGTCCAGGAGTCCTTTTCCCTTTTGCTCCATCGCTGTGCCCCTAACCCCCCCACCCCAGCTGTCGTCTGCTCTCTAGCCTTCTGACACTTCCAGTGGGAGTGTCAAGTAGTGCTCTTTGGGGAGGAGGATTGGGTGACTATCAAAGTTAAAATGCACCATCCGGCGACCGTGCCAGCCCACTCCCAGGACGTGCCCGCGGACACGCACACGTGCGCAAGCGTGCTGGGAGCTGTACGAGGCTGCTTGCTGCGGCCCCACTTGCAGCAGTGAAAGCGGCGAGCACGAACACGAGGTGAAACACGAACTTTTAGATGCCATACACAGATAAAAAAGGCGACCAAAGCACAGTTACCATCTCGCTCGCGCTCACTCTCGGGCCTCGCGCGGGGTCCAGTGTCCGACCAGTCGCCGCGGAGTCTCAGACGCTTCACCGGGGGCTGCCGCAGCTGCAAGGGAGCAGGACACTCACTTTCTCGCCTTCGGAAGCGCACTTGAAGTCTAACAGACTCTCCCACCTCCCTACTCTCGGTGCGAGTCCGCCAGGGAGGTGCCAGATGGACACGGGACAAGAGCTGAGGAAGCCTCGCGGAGGAAACCCGCAGCCCTGGGCAGAGCCCGCTGGGCCGGCGGAGAAGCGCGTGCGCGCCTGGAGCAGGGAGGGCCGGGGAGGGCCGATGGTGGGGTGTCGTCTGGTGATGGAAGGTCTCGCAGCCACGACAAGGACCTCAGCCGGGCTCTGAGGCAGGTGGGTGCCCTCGGAGAGCCGGTCAGAAGAGTGGCGTGATCTGATGGGGGGGCTGCGGGCGTGCGGCGGGGGGCAGAGGAGAGAGACGGGACACCTGGCGCCAGGCGGAGGTGGCAGCCAGCGCGGGGGGCAGCACTGCAGAGCGGGTTTGCGTCTCAGAGCCGAACTGTGGGGGCCGGGAGAAAATGTGCGGCTGGACGCGGCGCAGCTGTCCAGTAATGAGATGGGACAGGGGCCACCCCAGTAAATGCAATGAACAAAGCAGAGGAAAAGGAAAAAAGAGGGAGAAAAAGAACTTAAAATAGGAAAGTGAGAAGTAAAAAACAATGGAATAAGACAAAAGAATATACTAAATAAAAAGAAGAAAATAAATTATTGGAGGATATGAGGACATAAAAAGAGGCCCCCACAAACTGAGAAACGTACAGATGTAGAGGGAACGTAAGAAGAAATCACACGTTATCACGTACTAAACCCGGTCCACACTTTAGACCCTGCTTAAGCTCCCCTCACGTCCCCGTGAGGACCGGTCACCCCTCCCCCGGTCTGCCTCTACAGAAGGTAGCTCTCACATCCTGCCCCCTTAAGTGTCGCACGCTCGTTTGCCCGTAGCTCTGCTGCCGCCGGACCGTGACCTCCTGCGTGAGGCTGGGCGCCGCCCCGCGCCTGCGCCTGGGCGCCCTCAAGCTCAGTGTCGGACTCAGTGGGCAGCAGGCGCCCAGGCGGGACCCTGCGGCCGAGGGCTCAGCACGGAACACGGAAAGAAATGGCGTGGGATGAAGATGGAGACAGATTTCCCATTTCTTCCTCTACGAACACCTCAACTGTTGGGTTGAGTACAATAAGCATAATCTGTTTTTATCGTTTTAAGCCATTTTCAGGGTTATTTCTCTTAACTTAGTTGCTCCAACAAAGTGCTGAGAAACACACACCCAGAGAACAGGCCCGAACCGGCTCTTCCAGGCCGGCTGCGCCTCACTCGCCGCGCAGACGCCTCCGGCTGACGCGCGACGGCGGGAGCGCTGGTGGGCCCCCGAGACTGCTTGTGCGTTTCCCGCTCGTCACCCCGGGGCAGCCAGAAGGCCTCCCTTGGACGTGCGGACCTCGGGGGGCACTCCACGGCCGCGAACACCGCGGAGCCACGTGCTCTGAGCGCTCCCCTGCCGCCGGGCCCCCTTCTCGCCGGCCCACCGAGGCTCTCAGGCCCGCTGCCACCTCTACAACCCCCGGTGTCCTGATGGAGTAACACCACTTCCTCTGACTCTGCAGCCCTCAGAGCCTGCAGTTGTAACAGCTGCGTGTGGCTTAGCGTCTCACAGCAATTGCACAAACACGTTCTTTACAATGTGCTAATAGGCCTTGGGCCAAAGCTAAAAACTCACTAATCGTCAATAAGAAGCAATGGTAAATTTCAAAAGTCATTTCACAAGCCAGAGTATAGTGACTAAACGAAGGACAGTGTAAAACAGAAAGGCCAAAGTGAAAAACATGTTGGGGAAAGCAGCTTAGCAGGGGAAAGCGAACATTTGTTTCTACCGCTGTGCACGGCCACGGATGTGTGGTTTCTAGTTTCTGCCTTTTATTAGGAAGGAAACAGTTAACCTGGTTCTGTGTGTGTGTGTACATACGTACATATACATATAACATATACTTTAACCTGCCTTCTTCCCACTCACTCATCTGCGTTTTGCGACAGGCCCCCGGAGACAATGCTACACACTCGCAGCTGTGAGAATCAGGCAGGTGTGGACGCGGGAGGGGCTGCCGTCCACGTGTGAGGGGCCGGGGGTAACAGGCAAAACCCGGCCTGGAGCGCGGACATGAACACTCGGTCTCCCACACACCTGCACATCACACTTCTGTTCCTCTAACTGCCTTTTCGGCAACCGCCAGGCCCGCTGCTGCTGTGCGACCCAGAGTCAGCGAGCCACGCTGCCATTAAATATTTCCTCCTCAGAACGCCACAATACTTTTTTAGAGCCTTTCTTAACTATCGGCCCCTTTCCTTTCATGAGTGTCTCATGCCCTTGTTCCCTAAACTGTAAACGTCCTGAAAACGAACTCTCCGTTTCAAAGCCCTTCGGGCCCAGAAGTCACCGGAGAGCGTGTCCTGAATTACTGGATTACACGAGGAAGGCGGTCCCGAGAACGCACCTCCTCCCTCCTCTCGTCCGCGGAGGGTGTCCGCAGCTCCCGCGCGGTGTCGTCCTTGGGGTCGAACAGATAGATGTAGTCCGAGGAGTAGCTCACCAGCACCTCCTGGCCGTCCTCGCTGTAGCACAGGGACGTCACCCTGCAGGACTTGTTGCTGAGATGCGGGGGCAGGAAGCGGGCCACCATCCCGGCCGTGCCCCGGCCCGCGTAGTTCCCTGAGGAAGACAACCGGACAGGGTTTAAAACTCACGTTTTTGAGAAAAACATTTTAAAAACTCTTAACTTGAACTAGGGAGATAAGTGATTTAATGTAGCAATAAAAACCCAAGCTATCATATTCTATAGGGTCCAGCACAAGTAACGCCCTTTTTTTTATTACAAAATCACAAGCATGTAATTCTGTGACGTAACTCTCACACTCAGGCACACCCTACGACATTCTAGGTGAAATGTTCAAATTAAAACTATACATTATTATACCCATATTACCCTACCCACCACAGTCAAGCAGGCCTTACTGTGCCTAGACCCTGTATTTCTAGAACAGGCTCCTTTTTCAATAACCAGGTTTTATAACAAAATTTTAGAAAATACAGTACAAAGGAAATATACCTTTATAAAATTCATGACTGTCTGGAATTCCAGATTATATAAACATTTTATTGGAAAAGAGTTATTTAATTTATGATTATAGTTACACTAAGTCATCTAAAAATTCTCAAAATTTTTATAATAGGAAAGCTGGTATTTATCGGCATACTAGATTAAATAATGCAGTATCCTTTGAAAGTGATCTACCTTTTATATCCTTAAAAAGTTTCTGAGTGTTGTGAAAGGTTTCTCTTGTAAGATAACGGGGGGGGGTGGATACTAGTCCAGCTTTAATTAACTTGGGTAGTGGTCAGTGCAACGCACAATGACCGAAAGGGGCGCGGTGGGCACGTGGCGCGCTGGGGGGCCAGGATGACAGAGGGGGCCACCAGGTGACACTGGATTCTAGAATCGAAGTCAGACACCAAGCAGTGCACGCGATCCTGCACAACGCGGTCTTGAACGAGGTCTTGCCCAAAATGTCAATTGCATGCCCTCTGTTGAGGGACAATAATTAAGCCTATAGTTTAATATTATATTAATACCGTTTTCCCAAATGTGCACATCCTAACAGAGAAGACTCCACAATCTCCATTCAGAAAAAATAACCCCCCCACCCCGGTCTTCCCGTTTCAGTAACCTCTTTAGTGGACGTAAGCTGACAATGAGATTGACACTGCGTCCATTTCTGGCCAAGTCTGCTTTTATTTCCCAGTAAAATGTGTGTGAATGTCCAGAAACGTGTACACAGAGCTGATGTTCGTGGTGTGAGTGTGTGAGTATCCCAGGCTTCCTTTCCTGAGAAAATGCGACTGGAAGCTGGCTCTGAACGGGGACTTGCGGGAGTGGCGGGGCCCCACGGAGGGTGCGGGGAGCTGGAGCCCAGGAGTGCAGGGCGCAACCAGAGTCAGTGCCGCAGCCTCACTGACGGCACTTGAACTCGGCCGTGCAGGCACGAACAGGCTACATGCCAACATACCTCCTAGTCACTGTTCGTTCTCAACCCTTCTCTCTGCCACGCGTACTGTTACCCTCTTAAGTTAAAGAAAATGGCAAAGAGAAATCAGGAAAGCCAAGTACTGAGGTCTGGACAGCGCCCCCACCGCCACAAATTCACGTCCACCCAGGACCTCAGCGCACAGCCCTGTCTGGAAAGAAGGTCTCCGCTGATGTGATCAGTATGATGAGGTCGTCGTGGACTGGGGGGCCCTGGAGCCAACAGGACTGGTGTTCTCACAGGGAGTGGGAAGGGGAACACACGCACAGAGTGGGGGCGGCGGGGAGTGCGAGGGTGGGAGCAGAGGCCGTGGGGAGGGAGGCTGAGGACTGCGGCGGCACCGCAGGCAGCAAGGAGGCAACCCGAGCCTGGGCCTCCCCTGGACCCCCAGCACAAAGCCAGCCCGCCTGACCTCCGCTGCAGCCTCCGCGCCAGGAGACAGGGAGTGCCCGTTCTTCTAAGTGACCCTGTGCACGGCCCCAGGGAACGGGCACATTTGACCCTCGGTCTCTGGGGGTTTCAAAGCTGTGGATTCAGTCTCCTGCGGAAGGAAAACAGTGCTTGCCACCCTCGGAGGGCAGAATGTACGCACTGTTCCCAGCCGTTCTACAAGGGACTTAAGCAGCTGGGGATTGGGGTACCCCAGGGGTCCCTGCAACCATCTCCTGAGGATACTTAGGGGTGACTGTACATCAAGTGTTGTAACTTTTTAAAGTAATAAACTGCAAAAGTATCACCCTGATAGGATCATAAAACTTGGTGAAATGCTGGTTTTTATAATACATATTCTCTAAATCCATTCTACTTATAAATTTTATAACAAACTCATGACATTTTAAAATTGTAAACAGCACATTTATTCTCTGAACAGACAGAATCTTGTACTCCTTCCGCGGCAGCTCTGTACCTGTAGCCCTCGTGCCCAGCATCCTCCGATCGTATATTCGCACCGAGCTGTCCGAACAGCCCACGGCCAGGTGGTACGGCACCGGCGGGCAGATCGCTACGGAAGTGGCGGCCCGCCGGCAGTTAATTAAAATATCCTACAAGACAAAACAACGGCAGTTTCACAGAGCTTTCAGTAGAGACGATACCGTATTGAAAAAATGTTCTCTTCAATGAGAAGGAAACAACCTTTCTCAGAAATCCCAATTCAGTCAGTACGACCACGAAGGGGGAAAGCAGTTTTCTTTGATTTTTCAGATTTCTTTCTATTAGCGAGCGCTCCTAACTGCCAGCTGGTGTGCAGGCGGGACAAACACGTGCGGCCGCTGTCCCTCCTCAGCAGCTGTCACCCCAGAAACACGCCGTCTTCCCCACAGCTGGCCGTGCAGTTCCCAAGTGGACTTCCAACACAAACTGTGTGCTTTCCTCACAAACCAAACACAGGGAGAAACTACACATGGAAATACTAAATCTAATTAAAAGATTTTAAAACCACCAATAATTGAGTGATGCAAAATACATTCTGAAAGGAAAAAATAAAAATTGTTCCCAGATTTAAGACTCAAAAAAAAAAAAAAGCAGCTACATTAAGAGCAGCTACAAAAAAGTCAGTGATAATTCAAGAAACTCATTATTTATATTATCGCAGTTTAAAGCCTTTTTTGAAACTAGCTGCATTTCAAATAATGACATAATACGACTTCAATTACTCCTCGGAAATGCCTCCCTAGCCTCACACACATGAAGAGCGAACACCTTTAAGAACGTGAAACACTCACACATGTAACATGTAAGTCGTTAACATGTTACAAATGCCCGCTGGACAGCACTGACGGAGGCACGGAGCGCCTTTGTCTACGACGAGTGCTCCTGGCTGTTTCACGGGGTGCTCGCAATATTTTAGTTAGAGTTGTTGCTACTAATATTAAAAAATTCTCAGTTGATTTTAAACTTTTATACTTTCCTTCACTTGTAAACTCTTTCTCCCTACCAGTTCAAAAACAAAGTACACACACACACAAACCCTGTAAAAGACAGGGTTTACCCCAGTGTCCCTCCTTCCCTTCATGTAAGCAGTAGAAAGTGTAAGAGCCATAACTCTGAATATCTATCCTTAAGGTATTCTGTTGATTTTACACTATTTTGCCTGTGACTCAGCTCCTCACTCTTAGGTTTTATTAGCTTAATTATTGACTTAGAACATTATTCCTAATACATGGAACTGGTTCACCAAATGCCTTTTATAATTCCGTTTTAGTGGTTAAGGACTGCTTTAATTGCCAGTTTTCTTCATGCTTTACCTCTTAATTTTTATATATAAAGAAGTAAAAAGTTTTATTAAGGAAAAAATTTAAGATTTCAGTTTTGTTTATGTTTACAGAGGGGATGGGAGGGAGAAAGAGGGAGAGAAACATCCATGTGTGGTTTGTCTCTTGCACGCTCCCTGCTAGGGATCTGGCATGCAATCTGGCATGTGTCCTGACTGGGAATCGAACCACCGACCCTTTGGTTTGCAGGCCACTGCTTAATTCACTGAGCCACACCAGCCAGGGCTGAAATTTTGACAGTATTTTCATTTATCAGTCTTGCTTTCATCTTTATTTTTACTGGGTGTTTTGTTATAAAAGCACAATTAAATCCTACCACATCGTACACTAAAATACTGCTTATGAGGATTTGGCATAACAGACTTTAGTACCTCCCTTTTCCTAAGAAACAGACCTACCGGATACCCCCAATACACAGCCTGATATTTTAAATTTATTCTGCCTTTTGCTTAATTTAACTCTTTCCCAGCTGTGTGTGTGTGTGTAAATATATGTAACATAAAACCTGACTTAAAAATCATACACTTGAAAATTTAATTTCTATTCTTTTTTTCTTTCAATATAGAAAATAATCCCCCCAAGAATGTTAATAGTAACATTATTAGCAAGCACTTAACCTCATTACTTTCAGTAAAAAATACATTTAGCAATACTTTCTTATTTTATTTCATACTTCAAAATGATTTGAGAAAAAAAGCCACACTCTTTAAATAACATCTGAGGTTAGCTGTCCAGGGCCACCGTGTGACTGCTCAGGTTTTTCTCAGGGTTAAAACAGTATTAAATACGAAATTGGTAGTGAGGCTCTGTCTCCAGAGAACTGAACTAGCTGAGTGACAAACACATTGGTAGAATGGTATCTTACTACTTTTTTAGAAAGATAACATAAATTGTTGGTTTAAAAGTCAGGGTTAAATCAAAAGGAAAATATTAAACTTTCATTATGGTTATTGGTAAGCCACAATTATCTCCATAAGTAAATGAGATACACTGATAAATTCTTCAACTTTTTATAATGCCTGAGCATATACTGAATAATTATACACATTTTCATTTATATATTTGAAATGTACAATTAAAATACAAGTTATCTAACTTCTCTATTAATATTTTAATTTTTAAAATTTGACCATAAAACACTGGTATTTGCTACTGAAGATTTTAGCAGAACAAAGATGGTAAAATTGATCCATAATCTCACAATCCAGAGGGAGTGTCCCGTGATAATTTTGATGATAACCTTAAGTACTTTGCACCATTTACACAGAAAAGTGACTCTTACGTCTTTGCAGTCTTCTTTGGAGCAGCTGGTTTTGATGCGCGTGTCGAACCACCTGACGGTCCCGTCCTCGCCGCAGGAGAGGAAGGTGTGCGGGTCGTTGGGCACGGTCATGATCTGGCAGCGAGAACAAAGCCCAGGCACCGTCACTGGCCGCTCGGGCGGGTGGCCGCCGCGAGAGGCGCGGCTACGGTTCCAGAAAACGGGGACGGTGAAGGCCACGAAGAGCCCCTCACTTCCGTTCTTTATGAGTCACCCACGCCACAGTTCGGAGTAGTGCAATGCACACAGAAATACGCAAGAAGTAACTGCTGCATTAATAAAATCCATTACTTTGAAGTTTGAAATGAATGTTCCTACAAATAGAAAGTTCTTTAAAATGGAAAACTTCTAACAACTTCGATAAAAATTCTGCTCTCAAAAACTTAAACTAGTCAAAGCCTAATTTTTACTTTCTGGATGTAAATGTATACTTACAAAAACATAATTTTTTCTTCTATGATAATGCTTAAGAAAACCATAAGATGCTGAATTGATTAAAACACTTAACTGACCTTTCAAAAATTTTGACCAAATTTCACGATTAAGATACTCAACAAACTAAGAACGGAAGGAAAGCACCTCAACTAAACACAGGCCACAGGTGAGCAGCTCACAGTTAACGCCGCAAGCCAAGGGCGAAAACCTGAGTGCTCCCGCCAAGATCAGGACCAAGACAAGGATGCCCACGCACGTCACCTCTATTCAACATGGCACTGGGCGTTCTGGCCGGAGCAATCAGGCAAGAAAAAAGAAATAAACGTCACAGAAATTGAAAGAGAGAAAGCGAAATTATCTCTGATTGAAGATGACATGATCTAATATGCAGAAAATTCTAAAGACTCCACAAAAAAAATTAAGACCAACAAATGAATATAACAAAATGTCAGGTTAACAAATAAACACAAAAATCACTTGTGTTTTTCCTATGTACTTACAATAAGCAATCTGGAAAGGAAATTAAGCTATTACACTAGTAGCAAAAAAAATAAAACACTTCGGATTAACTTATTAAAAGAGGTGAGAGACCTGTGCACAGAACATGACGGAACACTGCTGAGAGAAAGCCGACACAGACGAAAAGACATCTGTGTGGGTGAACTAGAAGACTTGATACTGTTGAAATGTCCGTGCCACTCAAGGTGGTCTAGATGTGTGTGTGTGTGTGTGTGCGCGTGCGGGCCCGCGTGTGTGTAGAAAAATATTAGGGTGATCTAAGTTTAATGCAATTTCTATCAGAATCCCAGTGGCATTTTTTCTTTCCTGAATCAGAAAAAATCTTAAAATCCATATGAAATCACCAAGGACAAGAAACAGCAGCCACAACCTGGACAAAGGAAAACAAAGCTGGAGGCCTCACATGTGCTGATTTCAAAGCACACGACAGAGCCACCGTCTTTAAAACACTGTGGCACTGGGACGAAGACAGACACACAGGCACACCGACCACGGAAGGCCTGACTTCGTAAGAGACAGCAACAGAGCGGTGAAGAGGGCACAGCCCAGGAGAGAGCCCTCAGGCACAACACAGGGGCGTCTTTTAAAAGGCTGACGTCTGCGCTTAGAGTACAGTGGCTCACGCCACCGCAGACGCACAATAATGAGTATTATTAATGCTCGTTTCTTCTTTCTTAACTGTACTCGCAAGCTTATCAAGACTTGCTTCCTCAAATACTTAACAGAAACCTAGATATTCTGCCAATGATTTCCTTGCCTACACATGCATGAGTGTGTATGCATACACGTACACAAATCTACACATATGAACGTCCACGCGTGTACACACATACTTTACACACACGCGAAGGCGTGGGTGCCGCACCTCGTAGGTAGTCCCGTAGTGGCATGTGAACTGGCACTGTCTGTTGGTCTCCGCGTCCTGCTCGACGTTGGTGTAGAAGATCACGCCGTCCCCAGAGCAGGACACGATCTGCTTGTCGTTCGTGCACGGCAAGAACTTCGCGCTGAAGATGTTGGCTCGGTGCCCGGAGCGGATTGTCGTCAAAACCTGAAACACACAGAAACGGGAGAGCAGCTCTTGGTAATTTATTGTTTCCTAGAAAGAAGCATTCATATTGAACATAATCATGGCCAGGAACACATTCTCATTAACATTCTCATCTCGATGAAAATTATCATTTGATTCTGCACAATTATAATTAGGGAACAAAGAACTCAGAATCAATCATAGTTTCTTTTTTTCCATCTGAGATGTGAAGATAACTCCTCATTACCAAGGCAGTTATTTGTTACTTTTAGGATTATTTCAGAAATACCTAATCAAGCATATTTCGGTTGTCTTCAGCTGGAGGACTGGTCCGAATAAACTAGCCCATAATTTCTGGAAAGTGAAACTTCTCCTTTTTATATATTTGAGATTAATGACATATCATTAAGACAGACCCTTAATAAGAAAGACCTCTAATCTCTTCAATCTATATGGAGTGCTCTGAAATTAAGTGCACTTGCAATAAATTAATCTTCTCGTGAACTCACAGGATCTAAAATAGAGTGAAACTATAAGAACAGATTTGACTCAGAATCAAAACACTACTTTCCTGTCTAATGAATCAGAGTGTTTTACAATTAAAAAATATTCCTATATGACACCAAATTTGGAACTATCAAAACAACTATGTGAAAAAGATCATCATTATACTTAAAATCTCTAAAAGTATTATCTGATTAGTCATTTCTCAAACTGGAAATGAGGATGGGTAATGATTAATTGCTTTTCGGATACACAAAATCTACTGGGAAGCATGTGTAAAGCAAATGTTATTTTTTAAAAATAAGCAATTGAAGGAGAAACATGGTCTTTTAAAAATTCCGCCATGGGGCGTTTTCACAGAAGAACCTGGAAAGCAAGGATCTGCAGAGGTACCGGCACGGCTGCGACGTCGCTCACAAGGGACAGGAGGCGGAAGCAGCCCCGGGGCCCACCGCCAGATGAAAGGGCTCACCACACGGGCACACAGCGGAACGTCAGTAGCTCCCAAAAGGACGGAAATCCCGACACACGCTGCCGCGTGGATGAGGCCTGAGAACACGCTGAGGGGCACGAGCCAGTCACAACAGCACAAATGCTGCGCGCGCGCGCGCGCACACACACACACACACACACACACACACACACGAAGGAGGTTCGTCAACATCGACCCGCGGCCAGCAGCACCGGCTGCCGTACCCAGAACCAGATGCGGCTCTAAGAGCGGTCAGGTCCTCAGGGACGGAGGTCAGGGGCTGCGGGGAGCACGGAGGGCCGCTGCCCCCTGGGCAGGGTTTAATCCCGCGGGACTGAAGAGCTCTGTGGCCGGCCGGCGGCGACGGCACGACAGACAGGTGAATGTATACGTGATGTCACTGAACTGAACTTCTAAGCATGGCCGAGACGGTTCATTTTATGCTGCGTATATTTTATCATCACGTTAAAAAAAAAACAATACAGCTCTGCATCTTTTAAAACAATTCTACTGGTACCTAGATGAATGATTCGTGTATTATGAGCATTACAATTCTGACAGTGAAATCGAAAAGCATTTCCACACATACAGTATTTCAGGATATTTCTCCACAGTCAGAAGAAGGTGGCCCTAGTAATTCCAGACCTAAGAGAAGCAGAATTTGAAAACATCGAGTTTCCCTCTGGTAAGTCAGGACAGTTAAGTAAAGCTGTGTGTGAAATACAGTTATGGCCTATCTTTTAATCAAGGGCAGCCTCAACATGACCTCCCTCTAGGCTAAAGGACCACAAACACTTATTTAAAAACCTTCACTGTTTGTAGAAATACGAGAAACACGTGAACCGTCTATTCTATGAGACTGCTAAGTAGTGAGTCAGACTGCCCATGTACCATGTTCTCACTGATACAAAACAGCAGCGCACTTCTGTACATGAAGTCAGAGGAAGGGCCAATAAAAACCAGAACACAACCCTAATTAAAACTTGACATGCTATGATACCCGGCTTGTTGAACTGAATGTCAAGAGGCGTCACTGGGACCTGGCCCTGACAAAATCCAGTTTTTTAAACTGCTTGGCTTCAGATTAGATTCTGTGAGCATAAAAGAAACAAAAAAATCATACACATCATCTTCCCACCACCCCACCGAAGAATGCTCTTTTCAGATAATGTCACTTCTGGCAGTTTTATCCACTTGGATAACACGAAGCATGCTTAACTACTCCCGAGTCAAAAGGCCGAGAGAAACCTAACACTTTCCTACAGAAGGCAGGGGACCTGACTAGAACAACTTCCAAGTTACATAACAGACTTTAGCAAGATAAGAATATTCTTCTGCAAATGTCCATTCCATGGTTATTTACAATTTCTTGATTTCTTTTTCTCGTTAAGTTGTAGATTTTTTAAACCACTAACCTTTCTGCTGTAAGGATTACTAATTACTAACTTGGTGTCATCTGAGCCAGATAAAATATATTCTCCAGTTTCATTCCAACAGATTGTATTAACCTAAAAAGAGAAAAGAAAAAAAGAGATTTCAGCAAACTGAATATAAAAACAGGTGTGCCACCTTTTACTTAACTGATGGTTCAATTTTTATACCACTAATGAGGTTACACCTATGGTAAATAGTATTTAGCAGTTTACTTATCGAAAGTACATCCTGACCACCATTTAGCAAACACAATGTTCTGAAAATTCACAATGAAATGTCTGTCTCCCTTAAATTTTATTATTTAAATTTATTTTAACTTCTTTTCTATCCAGAGACACAGACCCAGGCCCCCTAGAAAGGAACCGGGAAAGCTCCCTGCACGCCCCCGGAAGCCCAGGCTGCACCGCCCTCACGGTCCCGGGCGCGCCCGTCGAGAAGGCCGGAGGGTTTAGACGCAGACCCGTGCATGAACGGTGAGGACTTTGAGTCAAGGGGTCTAAGACCCCTCAGTGGAGAAAGAACAGCCTTTTCAACAAATGGCGCTGGAACAAGTGGATTACACACAAGCAACAGAATGAATTTGGACCCCTGTTTCACACCATGTATAAAAATTAACTGAAAACAAACAAATATCTAAAGCCAAAACTATGAAACTCTTGGAACATAGGTGTAAATCTTCATGAAAACTAAAACCACAATGACTTACTACTTCACGCCTACTAGGATGGCTATAATTTTAAAAAAGAAAAAGACAAGAGTTGGCAGCATGTCATGTCAAGAAACGGGAGCCCTCCTACACCGCTGGAAGGGCTAACTCCACAGCACGGCCCATGCCCAAGAGAAGAAAAAAACACGTCACACAGAAACTTGTACACAAACACCCGCAGCTGCATGATTCGTAACAGCCCAAAGGGAAACCAACCCAAACATCATACACAAAACGTGACTGCCTGTTTGCTCACGGAAAAGTACCCACACAACCAAACATCCTTCAGCCGCTCAAAGCAGGGACACGCTGCAGCGCGGGCGAACCCAGAAGTACTCCTGCAATGCAGAAGGCGGCCTGAAAGGCCGCAGACTCCCCCACGGATCGGATCCCCGTATCTGCGGCGTCCAGAAGAGGCCTATCTACGGAGACAGAGGCGGGGCAGTGATGGCCAGCGGCCGGGTGGGGAGGGCGGGCAGTGACTGATAAGCGGCGCCCACGTGCTTCTGCAGACGCTGGGGACGATGAGAACCAGGCAGTGGTGTCGGCCGGGCCCCAGCACAATTGCGTTGTAACAACACCAAGTTCCAGGGAGATAAACGGTGACAGAGGACGCCTGACTCGGGGTGGTGAACACACAATACACTGTACGGTTCATGTATTATAGAACTGTACCCCTGAAACCTACATAATTTTATTAACTAATGCCAGCCCCAATAAGTTCAATAAAAATAAATAAAAAATTAAAAAACCACTGAATTGCAGGTTCAATGGGTGAATTTTACAGTACGTGAGCTATATCTAAATTTAAAAAAAGAATTAGACTTACACTTTCAGTCAAGATGGAGTAACATAGACAAACTACTTTAAAAAAACATACTTTTCTAAATTCAAAATTAATTTAATGTCTTAATGCAAAAGTGGATTCCCCCATTCCCTGCAGTCAGGCATGATCTGTTGGGGGGGGGGGGCGGGCCTGGAACACGTCTTCAAACACCGGAACACTGGGTTTGAAGTCCTTCACGGTGTGGAATTAACTCTTACTTACACAGCCATCGTGCACATTCAGGGTTGCTTCAAGTTTTAATCTTTGGATAAATTCTCTTCTTCCTGTTTAGAAAGAGGGAGAGAACTAAGTAAATCCTGCGTTCTACTGCCGAGTGGAAGCACAGCACTGCGGTCAAGACCTCCCACGGGGCGTCGGTAGGTTCCGGCTCTGACTGCAGCTCCTCCACTCACGGAGCGACACCGGGCAGGTTAAGCCCACCCTGCGGTGCCCTGGCTGCTCTCCGAGTCCCCGAGTCCCCACCCACCTCTGCCCCCGCGGCTGCTGCAAGCAGTGCGTGACCCCAGGACAGAGAGGGCTGGGTGCAGTGTCTGGACCACAGCGAGGATCAAGGGCTCCCTCCCTCCACCCATGCACCCAGCAAACACGCCGGGGGCTCACTCCCTTCCCAGCGGGCTCTAGGCTCTAGGAAGGAGCTGGAGGTGCAGTGCTGAGGCGGGACAGCAGCAGCTCCCTGCGCGCAGGTGGGGGACGGAGGACAGGAAACGACGCGGCTCCTGGTGAGGGCGCTACAGGGAAAAGCAAGCAGCGAAAGGGGTAAGCCAGGCCGGAGGGCAGGACAGGGTTTTCGGCGTTACGCAGGTTTGTCAGGCGCTGCCCACACTTACGCACACCCCGATTCCAGAAGTGTGACAATATTTCCAAGCTCATTTCACAATGACGAAATGTGGCGGAAAAAGGAAATCAAATCAACCTAGATGTCCATCCATGTAGGACAGTTATAACACTACAGAAATAGACCATGTTCCTCCTTTGGAAAAGAGGAGTGTTTCCCTTTAAGAAATGAATCCTCTGCACCAGAGGAGGACCACAGGGCGTCGTGTTTATCCAGAGGCTGTGATGAAAGGAAGCGGAGCACATGACAAAGGGCGACAATTAGCTAAGTAATCAGGCTGATGAGGGCGCGCTACAGTCACTTTCGCCCGTGTTCTCTGCCTCCTGCGCTGGGGCACGCTTCTCCGCTATGATTTCTTGCCGTTCCACGTGAGGACCGCTATCTTTTTAAGCCAAAGTGGGTTTTTTCCCCACCTTGCTGATAAATGTCAAGATGGCTAGGTAGAGGATGAGCATAGGGGTTAAAAAATAATTTTATTTGGGGGGGAGGGGATGCTCTATGGTTCCGAAACTTATTGGAATAAAACAATTCACAGAAATTCAGTAAAGTATTTGTACAAACTATGTTGTACTTCAACTCTTCGAATCTTTCCATTATAAAAAGATGCTAATAGTAAACGAATGCACTTTAAAAAACCTTTCCCATTTGAACAACTGACAGGTTTGGCAATTCTACTAAGTAATAAAATAAATTAACAGTTAAGAAATAAAGCAGTCAAATTAACAATGTGGTAACAATTCATTAAAATGCTTTTTAAAAAGTGCTGGAAATTTTTCCAAGCTTCAAAAATCTGGTTTTTACAACAGAGCTCTAGCCACTGCTGTCTACAGGAAACCACGGTGGCACGTGAGAGAAAGGACAAGAGCTAAACACACGGCTCCTGAGTGATGTTTCTGAACGTGACTTTGGAGATCGAAACTGTTAGGCGTCCACACACCCCCTAAAATGTGCTTCTGAACTGACCAGCGTCAGCGCCCTCCACCATTTCAGTGGCAGCGAGTACACCACCAAGAATGGGAGCTGAGAGCCCCCAGAAAATAAGGATGGGAAGTTGAAACACCTGACCCCCCCAAATCGAAGTAAAAATAAACCCACGTCCATTACAGAGGGCCACAGAGCCCGGCCTGCTGGTGGGCTAACACGCGACCTGCCATTTCACGGGTGCCGGCAGCGGACTCAAGACGCCCAAGTCAGAGGCAAAGCACTGCGCCGCTCCCGGCCCGGCCAGCGGTGCGGGCTGCAGGTCACAGGGGCTGCCCGCGCCCCCCAGTTCCCACTGGGCAACACGGAGCGACCTGGGAGCGACACTGTGCCAGCAGTGGGTCTGAATCACGGAGGGGACCGAAATCTTATACCCAGAAAACCTGCCTGACATAATGGACACATTATCCTCATCACAATGGACAATAAATAAACGTGCCCTCTGCCCCAGAGGGAGATACCGTATCTCCCAAGGCTGTTCCCCACAGAAACGTTCTTGGAAAGGCAGCCCGGACAAAGCCGCCAGGGCCTCTGCTCGAGAGATGCCAGGAATGTCGGGAGCCACGGAGGACCCTCCCCACAAGGACACCCTTGTTACCTTACGGGTGAACCGGCCTCCCGCCGGGCCTGCTACTCCAGCCTGCCTGCCTCCTGTAACCCCACCTCTGCCTGCACACTCCACTCAGTAGTGAGGGCTGCAAGCTCCTAAAAAGAGGAACACCCTCGGTTCACCCAGGTACCCCAGGTGCCCAGCACAAAGCGGGCGCTCGGGCTGTACTTGCTGAATCAGTGGGTAAACGAGTGGGACCCGCGTCTTCCCTCTGTTCTGTGATCCTCTCCGTGGTACCCACGCCTGGCTCCCTGATGAGACAGGAGACCTCGGGACACGAAAGGGCCGGACCCGCGTTCAAACACCTCACTCGGGCCGCACTGCACACAGGCTGGGCGGAACTCGACCCCTCGGAACCCATTTCCTCACTGGTGAGGGTTTCACGTTTGGTGGGAACAACACCGCCGGCCCTGCAGGTTTACTGTCGAGAGAGTGAGTAATCAGCGCGCGCAAACCCCTGGGTGTGCCGGCACACTGCAGCCTCCCCACGGGCCTGGGCCCCTACCCGTGGGCCTGTTCCCAGTAACACTGTCGGGGGGAGAGAGAGAGAGAGAGAGCACTCCGTTAAAGGAGTGGAGGTCGCCTCGGCTGGTGGAGAGCGAGCAAGGCGAGCGACACTGAGAAGGAGGCGCCACCACGGACACGCTCCCTCTTCTTCCTGCTGTTGCCCCTCTGAGCTACTTCTTAAGGCCAAGTCTCCCGTCGCCTACATCACTGCCCTCCCTGGCTCACGGCCAGGGCTCCCTCTCCCTGCACCGTCCTTTCGGTCGCCTCCTCGTCATCGGCTGGGCTCTCAGAATCAGGGCCTGTCAGTGAATCCGGTGGTCTCTTGTAAGGCTGGTTTCTCCGGACCTCAGCGTCTGATCTGTCGCCGCTGACAGCTGTCTGCCCGAAGTCGTCTTCTGCAGAGCACCCCCACCTCCCGCCCCAGCACCTCACCCCACAACCAGAACTGAAAGCCAAAGGGCGACAGAACGCCAGGGAGACAGAACACAGACAAACACGGGGAACAGAACCAAATATGTGTAAGGTCTGCACACTGAAAAATATAAAAGCATAACCCACCGCTGAGGGAAATGGACGAACAGCTAACGAGGAGGAAGAAGAGCCACCTCTGTGGCCTGGCTACTTCCGGGGGGGCAGCCAGGCCCCCGAAACAACGCACAGGTCCAACGCGGTGCCAGCCAAAGCCCCGGGGGTCTTCCGTGCACAAATCGGCACACTCACTGATTCTAAACTTTCTATGAGAGTTCAAAGGACCCAGAATAGCCAAAAAAAAAAAAAAAAATTTTTTTTTTAAGAACCAAGTTCAAAATCTCGCCCTAGCTGATTTCAGTGCTCATGACTCAGACAGGGCCTACCGGCAGAGAGACAGACACCGAATCCAACGGCACGTGGCCGAGATCCCTGAGCTCCACGTCCATGGCCAATTCTCTCCCACCAAGGGAAAAGGGCAGAGCTCTCCGAACGGCGCTGGGCCAACGCACAGTCTCAGGCCGAGAGGGAAACTTGACCCCTTCCCTCGGAGCACAATTACCGTGAAATTGTTCACAGACCTAAATGTGAGAGTCAAAAACACAAAGCGTCCAGAAAAAAAAATGTATGGTGGAAATCACTATGACCTTGGACTAGGTGAAGATTCTTAAACAGGACACAAAAAGTATGCACCACAAAAGACCCTGTTAAGAAAAATGAAGAACAAGATAAACTGGGAGAACATACTTGCAGAACAGCTATCTGATTAAGGGCTTGTATCAAGAACATGTGAAGAATTCTCACAATATTAAAAAGGTAAATCTGAACATTTAACCAGAGTGCAGGGGTCGCAGATAAGCCGTGAAAAGACAGCCTCGCCAACCAGGAGGATTAGATCAAATGCAGAGTAGAACAACAATGTGCCCCTCCATATGCAGGAGAAAGGCTAAAACTAGGAGGGCTCGGACCCCACGCGCTACCGAGAATGTGGAACTGGATGCTCCCACGCGGCTGGCAGTTTCTGGTAAAGCCACACACACCCCCCGATGCAGCAATCCCACTGTGGGCACTCACCCGAGAAAGGAGGGTTTAAAAGTGTCCCACTCTAACTAGTTTCCAAAGTGTAAATGAAAAGTCTCATTATTTATATCTTCCAGATCAGCCATCAGCAGTGTTTAAAGAAATTTTTTTTAATCTGCTGTAAATACTTGGGAACCCAAGCTGCACTAACCTTGACGTCAGTAACACTCAATGACAATTATTTAAAAAAAATGCACACCACCTAGTAGAGTTTTGCAAACCTCAAGCCGAGACTCACTAGCGGACCTTCTACCGGATCAACAGCAACATTTTCAACATGGTCGTAAACAGAAATGAGAACGTACCCCACCCAGCAAGACCAAACCACGTCTGCAGAACCTTGTATTTCAGCTGTGGGTCACAAGCCGCTCCCTGTGTGTGTGTTTACTGTGGGCTGTGGTCACAGCATTTTCGAAAGCCGACCCAAAGCCTAAGAGTGGTGCCAGGCCGGTGCTACCGGAAGCTCTTATCCCTGCTAAGCGCGTCCACCCCGCGCCAGGGAGAGACCAGATCCTCCGCAGGGCGGGCCTATCCTGCCGGCTGCGCTTTGATGGACAGTATGGCCTCCGGTGGTCTTATTCTCAAGAATCAGCACATTCTATTGTATATGGTTTTCACATTTGACATCTTCACTACTACAATCAGACATTTTTCAATGTTCACTGAGATTTCAAAACTCAAGAAACAACACAAATCTCCACTAACTCTTCCCCAGTAGCTAACTCGGAGGCAAAAGTCAGAATGCACTGACCTTCGTAATATAACTTGGCAACACGTTGTAAGTTTGCTAAATCAGAATGCAGATGTAAGCCAGGACATGCCAGAGAGAGTCATCTAAATGCAAAATCCCTCTCAATACATAATGACCTTAATAATATTCAGACACTGTCTTTCTAATCTCCTTACAGGAAAGATTTCAGTCTCCACCAGGAAGTCGTCCCGGGCTGCCTGCTATGTATTCTGAACGTCTGCGTGCCCCCCACCCCCCTCTGCTGGAATCCAGAGCCCCTCGGTGACGGCATCAGGAGGTGGGCTCCTGGGGAGGTGCGTGGCATTGGATTCGGGCTTTTCTAAGAGCCCCCGCGGCCAGGAGCCCGCAGGGAAGAGGGGGGTGCGCACCACCAAGCAGGCCTCACGGGGCTTAGAATCTCACCAAGTGGACAGCAAATCTGTCTTCCAGCCTCCAGGCTTGTTCCAAATAAACTTCTGTTTATAAGCCCAGTTTATGGCATTTTGCTACAGCAGCCCACACTGACCAAGACACTGCCTCATCATAATTTGAACATTTTATATTAAGCATTTTATACATTATAGCAAACAGTTCCCTCAGAAAGTTGCTTAAAATTTACTTTTGTCAATTACCATTTTTTAATTTAGAGGAGTTAGGAAGTGTTCATTCAACTTGTAGACAAGTTCGTCTAAAATGAGACAAAGATGGAAAGAGGCGATGTACAGAAATGATAGTTTCCTTTATAAGCAATGCTTATCTTTATAAACCCGTATCCCCTAAGCTGTGTGTGGCTAATAGCTCATTGTAACAATCACTGAACTCCAAAAGCATGACCTGAGAAACTCTGAAACACCTGCACACTAGTCAGGACTTTGACAATTAGTGTTTAAAAAAATAAATCCCACACTGACATTAACGTTGGGTTCATAAGGATGACCATCCCCGGCCTCTGTCCGAGCCCATGCTGGGTCAGGTGAACGTGGGGCTGTGAGGAAACACATGCTTTTTCTCCCAAATAACATACGACAAATTATCTTCATTCCCACGATGTAAAAGAATGTTTTGTGAACTGTAATTCTATGAAAGGAAAAGAGATAATTAACCAAATATAAATAAAATCCATGTCGAAGCTTGAATACTACTGGTGAAAAGATACATTCTATGGTGCAATAATTTAAAACGTAAATGTCACAAGAAAAATCTGTCAATTCGTTCTATCCCAGTTTCACTGTGATTTGGCAACAGTTCAATATTAGAAATACAAATAATGAAAATAAATTAGAAATATAATTAACCTACAATATTATAGATAATCAGAATGTTTAAATGTTGAAATCTCAAAAATGGGATCTATTTACTGTCTAAAACAGCTGGACTCAAACTGCTTAAAAGAAAGACTTTATAAGAGTACTTCAAAATATCATTTTTTAAAACTCTCATTAATCCAAATACTGCTAATGTGGATTTTGCTGTTTCCTGAATGCTAACCCAAGATTATTGCTGTTGTGTTGACGAGCTGGGTAAACCCAACGGTATAAGGTATAGGAAGGCCAATCAATACAAGCTATTTTCAAATACTTAGGAAACCACTTTTAAAGGAAGCTGTTCTGAGAATGTGCTAATCATAAAGTATTTATGATTAGCACACTTCAAATGTTATTTAAGAGCAGGAACTCCCTGTAAACATACACATATATTTGAAAACCTATCATTTAGACTTTCCACTAAAGACAGGAGACTCCTGTCCTACTCTTCCATTTCCCTTTGCCCAACCCAAACTCCACTCCGTTAGGGAGGGAGTTAGAGTAGGAAGGGGAAAAAACACAGGGTTCTGACTTTAATCAACTGTCGCAGACACAGCTGACCTAACGGAACCAGAAGAAAACATTAACGTATAAGCCCACATGCGTTTCTACAGAACGAGCAGCTCCGTTTGTCCTGCCAGGGAAAGATCTCCCAGATGTAGGGCAGAAAAAGCAAGCTGCACAACCACGTTCGCAGTAAGACACCGTGCCTGCAGGTCACAGACACACACGCACAAAACTGCAGCGTCTCGGTGCGTGTGTATGTGCCGGTAGGAACGCAAAGGAACGGTCTGGACAGATACTCAGGAAACAGATAATGAGGTTATCTCCAGGATGTGTGTGTGACACTGGGATGGGAGGGGTCACAGGCATTTTCGCTTCATTTTTATTAAGTTCTTACAGAGACTGTATTCAAGTGACTTAAGACCCTAAAGACACAAGAATAAGAAGAAAAATGCTTCCAACTTAACTATTTTAGAAACCAGAACTGTTAGATGTAATGAGATTTCATCTCCTTTTACTGACTTGAAGTCAAAACCAAATGACACCCATAAAGACTTACCCAGCAAAAAGAGACAAAATTGGAAAGAAAAAAAATTTAATGTTGTCTCGTCTTCAAATAAAAGAGAAAGAATAAAGAGGGATGAAAAGATTGCACAAGAAAAAAACAGACCCATACTCAATAGTGGACTTTTTAGTTAGCTCACGCATGACCCAGAATCCTAAAAAGCCAAAACAAAACAAAAAAACCCCACTCTATCCAAAACGAATACAAAAAGTGGAATACGGTTCCCTCAAGCACTGAAGGCTGTTTTTAGAAAGGTGAACTAAGAAACAGAAAATGCCAAGTGTGTGTGCTGCAGGGCTGGGAACGGGAACGCGAAACCCTACACCTCCTTAAGGCGGTCAGGCCCAACCGAACAGCGGGTCGCCCCGGAGCGCCCGCGGGGGTGGGGACAGCTCAGCCCTCACGTCCAGCCTTTGGCCCCGAGCCGCGGGGCACTACGCGGAGCCAGTTCGGAGCGTGAAGTCCCCGAGGGTGGTCGCCGCGGCGCAGCCGACCCCTAAACCCTCCGGGGACCCAAGGGGAGTGGGTGTCAGCAAACACTCTGGTCCTCCGCTGAGCGCGGAGAGCGCTGGAGTAGAGCAAGAGCTCCAACTTGTGCTGCAAACGCTCCGGGAGGCCCGGCAAGTCTTCTCCTGAGTCCCGCCCCAGAAGCGACCCTAACCCCGTTCCTGGCCGGTAGTGTCCGCGCCCGGTCCGGCCCCACGAGGAAACCCCAGCCAGGGCGGCGGCTGGCAGCGCGCAGAGAGACACGGCCGCGCAGGGCAGGGCGCGGGGTCCGTCCAGAGGGATCCACCCAGCGCCCCAGAGCCTCCGGGGCGCCCCGGCCAACGCGCAGTCCCACCGCCAACAGCCCCCGGCCGCGGCCCCCTCCCCCACCTCTGGGCGGCGACCTCAGCGCCTCCGCCCCGGGGCCCCCGCTCACCCAGGTAGCGGCTCCGCAGCCGGGACGGGTCCTCCAGCCCGAGGGACCGTTTCCTCACGTCCCACAACAGGTGTGGACAGGAGCCACCCCGAGACATGGCTCCACCGGGCCGGGTGGGAGGGTAGCCCACCGCGTGGGGGAGGGGGCAGGGGAGGGGACGCGCGATCAGCTCCCGAGCCGCACAGGCACCATCCGCGCGCCGGGCCTCGCGGGCGGGCGCAGCGACTTAGATGGCGGCGACGCCTTCGCCCCCGAAGCCCGGCCGCACCCGGGCCAGAGCTCGCCTCATACTCTCCTCACACTCCCCAGAACATCCAGAGATCGGCAACAGTCTCCTCCCTCGGCCCCTCCAACGGGAGGAGGAGGTGGCGGAGGCGGAGGCGGCCGCGACTCCGCCCCCCTCCGACCCCGTTCTCAACACCCTCCCTTCCAGCCTTTCTCGCGAGATGACGACCATCGGGGGCCTGAAGTCGCCGGTCGTCACACCTGCCCTCGTCCTAGAAAAGCGGGTTCAGGCCACTGTAGCCAGATCCTTCATTCTCTATGGATAAACGAGGAAGATAGAGCAAAGAGGCCGAGGTCTGAAGTCTGTCTCTCACAACTCTCATTCCAAAGGAAACGTGAGAGTTGTGGGCTGTCATCTTTAGTCAGGGCACCGAAGGCCTAACGGAGCCCATTTTAACTTCGGGCCTCCTTAATCAAAATAAAGGGGATCAGAGCAGGTGCAGCTTCACTTTCCCTTGTCCAACATGGCCTCGAGGGCAGGGAGGAGAAATGGGAGGTCCGTGCTGAGCCCCGCCCACCCCGCCGGGCAGGCCAATCACCGCGGGCAGCTCCTCTGGCGCAGGCGCGCTGTCGCAGGGCTCCGCCGGGACTCGCGGAGGAGCTTTTTCTGGCACCTGTTGCCATGACTCCTCCTCTCTGTTGGCTGTTGGAGGGCTGGAGGCCGGCCGGGGGCGGGCCGTCGCAGAGCCTCCGCCCCCTTGGCGTTCTGCTTGCCCAGGCCCCTGGGTAATGCGCAGGGGGGCCGGCTGAGCGGTGGCGGGAAGAGCACCCGAGGGGAGAGGAGGACGCGAGGCCCTGAGACGGAGGGACGTGAGCGCAGCTCTCCGTGGTCAGCCCGACGAGTACGCAACCACCCTCCCGCCCGCCGGGCCGCGATCCCCCGTCCGCAGAGATGTCCGCCGCCGGAGTCCGGGGCCTGAGGGCCACCTACCATCGGCTCCTGGATAAAGTGGAGCTCATGCTGCCGGAGAAACTGAGGCCGCTGTACAACCACCCGGCAGGTAAGGGGCCCGGAATGGCTGACCGCCCCCAGTCCCCGAGACCTGCCTTCCGTCTTCCTCTAAAGGAGACCTTCCGAGGCCCGCTGACCACTCGGTCTCTAGAGGCGTCACCTACACCCCAGCCCAACCCCCTCCCGGCTTCTCACTTTGCTTCCGTCCACCATCTGTCGCCAGCCTTCGCGACCTTTGTCGCACCCCATCCCTTAGGACCCCTGGACTTTGTCCTGCTCCATTTCTGCGACCCCCCAGGCGGTGCGGGCCGCCGGGACACCCTCGTCCTCTCTGCCTTCGCTCCCCGAGCGCTCGTCGCGTGGGAGGCTTTGGAGGAAAGGTCACGCCGCCTCCAGGGCCCGCCGCCACCGGCCAGCTCCGGGTCACTGGCCTCCGCTGCCCCGTGCGCCCTGTCTGTGAAATTTCCTATCGAGCTCCCCCGGCGCCGTTTTTGCGTGGACACACCTGGATGCCTGTCCCTTACTGCAGGTGTGACCTTGGGCGGAATGCTAGGTCTCGTAGGTTTTGTACAAATGGTCAAGGTGAGAAGTGCGTGTACAACATGTACGTTTGGCTCTTTGCGTTCAGTGCACGCCAGCTCTCCACCTTGTCCTGCTGGGGCTCAGTGTGCTGGGGGCTGAACAAACATATTTCAGGGGGAAAGGGGACGATCCCAGTTGCTCCCACGCTGAAAGACACCCTGTAAGACCTGCAATCCTCCGTAAAACGGTAGCGATGATGCTTAGTTGGCTGGGAGCTGAAAGCAGATCTCTCTGGAGCCTCAGAGTTTGCAAGCGACGAAAGTCTGCTCCACGTCGAAGTGCTGAAGCGCAGCCCTAACGGGGGCCCTTTGGGCCAAATCTGTGCGCCTGGTCTCTTCCCGAGCGTCGGTCATTTTCCCACGGACAGCGGCTCCCCGGAGACTGAGCGAGTTACCACTAAATCTGATTTCCAGTTTGATAATGGAATGAGCTGTATTTGGGGATTACACTTGAGTATAATGTTATTTATTGCAGTATTGTGCCCATTATAAAATTGACCTTTAAGGAGAGGTTTATTTTTTTTTGCTTTTTTATTTTACTTAAACATTTTTAAAAAATCTTTATTGTATTTTTTTCATTACCATTTTGTCCCCTTATACCTCCTCCCCCCACAGTCATCTCCCCGTCACGCGTGTCCATGAGTCCTTTCTCCTTTTTGCTCCATCCCTCCACCCCTAACCGCCCCACTACCTGTCATCCTGCTCTCCATCTGTGAGTCTGTCCCCATTGTCCTTGCTGGTTCAGTTTGCTCAAAGAGGTTTTTATGGCTGAAGAAGTTTATTTAGTTTGTTAGTTCTTGTAACACTCACCTTGAGGGAACGGTGCTGCATTTCATGGTGAAGATATCAGGAGGGAGGCTGGGCAATGCTGCTGCAAGAAGCTGGGCTGCAGAGCAACTGAATTCTGTCCTCAGTCCGGCCCCCCAGCCTTGTGTGTGGGCTGCAGGGCGAGGGCAGGGCGCGGCGGTCACTTTAGACCACATTAATAACAGGGGGGCTCTCCAGGGGTCTGCTCCCAGGCCTTGGCTTTCACCGCCCATTGTCATTGCTTAGGACACTTTATGCAACTCTCAGAATGGAGAGGGGGCACTTCTCATTCGTGGACTGTGCATTTCACCCGGGTTGTGCAACTCATCTGGGAGCAGACGAGTTGTAATCCCTCCTCTCTACAGTGGGCGGAGCCTAGGCTTTGAAGCCCCACAGGGAGATTTGAACCTTGACTGTGTGACCTTGGCCTTAAATGCCCCCAGCCTTCATTGTCTAATCCATAATATGGGGATGCTAATGATCACCATGTAAGGTTAGTTATGAAAATGAAACGAGTGTCTGTAAAACAGGTAGCACTTAAACTCGCAGCAAATATTACTTTTCTCCCGTCTAAGCTTTGACCCAATATGCAGGGCAAGAATACCTGTCACTGCGGAAATATTTGCGATAGGACAGTTGCAGGCACACCAGTGTGGACATGGAGAAGCATGAAGAATAAAGCTGTTGGCTCATTAGCATTGAATAAACTCTGAGGAAACACTGACTTGTTCCAAGAGTTATCCGGCTGACTATTCAAACGTTTGCATACTATTTTGCATAATGGTGTGTTATTGAATCATCATTTAAGTATTAGGCTGGATTCACATACCTGAGATTTTTATAAATCTGTGCAAAGCTAGGATGTTAATAGTTGGATAGCATACATTACTGATTCTAAATTTTTGAGAGGTTTACTACTATCAGTGACAAGTAATATTCTTACTGTAAAATCAGAATAGTTTCGGCACAAATAAAAACAAGTATTTTTGGCAGTCAATATTTGTCAACCTTTACAAAACCTAAGGGTGTGTAAGTAGTCTGTCACATGCTAGTGAACAGGTCGTCTTGCTGGATGCAAAGAACTACGAGGAGTGTTGAGAGGGCTGGAAAGTGAAGGACCGAGGAGAAGTAAGTGGTCGGGGAGGGCTGGGAAGGGGGTGGGGGGCTCGGTCAGTCAGACCCTCACGTTTCACAGCGGGCCGAGGTGGGCACCTCCGCGCACTACCTGTGCTCGCGTGCGTTTGCCCGTTTGCAGAAGCTACTCACTCTGTTCCAACAAGAACGTCTTTCCTTAGGGGGGGCCTCACACCTACAATAAGTGACACACTTTCTGGGTAGAATTCACTTATTTCATTAACGGTAATTTCTCTCAGATAAGGAAATTAGGAGGTAAATTTATATCCTTTTATCAGCAGCTTCATCAAAGTTTATCAAGACAACTATATTTGTTGACTTGTTTGAAAATGTATGTCCGTTACATACTCTTTTGCAGAATTTCTCAAATTCTTCTATGAATGTTTGAACTTAAAAGGGTTTCATTTTAAAAATAAGAGAAACCCATAACAACACAAAAGAAAATGACCATATTATTCTCTGTATTTTTGTTATGCCTGAAAATAATTTATATTTTTAAATAAATGTATACTTTTTAAATATTGTTCCATATTTGCAGCATCTGAGGCCTTTTCAACCCCAGGAGTGGACTGCTAAGAAACAAGATGAAAATGTGTTAATTAATTGTTAGTTAATTCCTCGTCTAAAAGAATGTACATTTATATCTGATGGAGACACATTTCCCTTGTTTTGGACTCCAATAAATTTCTTATGAGATGATTTTTGTCCAGTGTATTTCAGCAGTTCAAATTATCTTCCCAATTGAGTTTTTTCATTCCCCATAATGAATGTTGGCTAGATATTCCGTTAGTTTATACTTCCGCTTATCTTGATTTTAAGGTATTATAATCATTTCAGGCATCATAATTGTCTAATTGTCCAATTTTTTAAGTGAATTACTGTGTTTTAATGATCAGCTGTGAGAATCTCGGTGTCATTATGTAGAATGCAAAGCTGGTTTCCTCAGGTCTGGAATGATCCGTGTGACATAGCGTTGGCATTATTTGACCATATCTATAATATTTTCAGATGCTTTGTTTTATCAGAGCTTTGCTTTTGAAATGCGGAGGAAGTTGGAATATTTTCACATGACCATGTCCACTATTGGCTGAGGGCTTCTTTCAGGAAGACAGCCTCTGTGCCTGGAGTCTCACACGGTCAAGTTTATTCATTACTCGTAGGGTAGAAAATGATTCGGTAAGGTAAATTGGAAGGGCAGACTAAAATGTTTTCATTGAAATTTTTGTTGACCTATTGTACGATTGCAGACATAGCTAGCCATTTTTCCCTTTTTTAAAAACAGTAAGAAAACACTATTGATTTGCATCCATAGATATGTAATTCGGATTATTTTTGTCCCTTGTTAGGATCCTCTCAAATTTCAGAAAAATTTGGAATTTGTAATGTCTTAGATATATTTGCAACTGGTATTTTTTTTAATTCAGTACTTAGCAGTTGTTAAACTAATTTAGGTTTGTTTTGTGGTTTAAAATTATTTACTAACAAAAATATTTATACTGCTCTTAGTCCAAGTTCTAGCAACCATAAAATCATGTTCGAAGGTTTGTTTTTGTTTTTGTTTTTTTTTGTTAGATTTGGTTGTGGGGAGAGGGACAGTTAATGCGATATTTTAAGAGAGTCACCTAGCTGGGGAAACCCCACTGAAAAGCTTGACTGCTCATTAACTCTGAGGGATCACCCGTTTAAGCTTGTGAAGACACCAGCATCTGGAGGCATGCTCGGGAGCAGTCGGTCTTTGGGTGGCAGGGGAAGAACCTTCAGTCTGAAGTGGGAAGAGAGGAGTCTGCTGAAGTGTTCAAAGCCAGAGGCTAGAACAGGGTGCTGGATTACCCCTGAGTGATGAAGCCAAGGGTAATTCTAATTCCTTCAGGGGTAACAAAGGAACCTAGTCATCGATCCTGCCCAAGGCAGAGCCCTCGTACGCGACAAAGGGAAGTGAGCCGGGTGTGGTGAGAGGAATCCCAGAAGCTGGAGCTAAATACAATCACCAGTGTCTGCAGGACTGACTGACAGGCTCAGCAAGTGCTCCATGGCGTCGGTCCCCTGGGAGGGCTGTCTGGAGCCACACGGTGGGGGGGCGCGGCAGTCCAGGTGGAGATGACCAGTGAGTGCAAGCCTGACGCGCCCCCGGGTCCCTGGAGATGAGTGAAGACCAGGGTCTGGCCTTGGGCGTGAAACAGCTGGGGCGAGTCTGTAACGGCCCCAGCCTGAAGGCACCCTCGAGTGAACAAACGTTAATTCCATGTTCAAGGCAAAGCATTGGGAATGGTTTCCAAAACCATCTCCATTATACTGCAGCTAATTTATAACAGGTTATAAAAATACAAATAATTGACAAGGAGATCAAAGCAACTTTTGTGAAAGGCTGATATTGCGGTGACTGCCTAAATGTTAACTTATATACAAAGTATGCAGAAAACAGTAAAAATGATAGAAATGGATTGAGAAATCTGAATAGTTGGTTTATTCCTAATATTTTTCTTTTTTTTTTCCTTTTAGGTCCCAAAACAGTTTTTTTCTGGGCTCCAATTATGAAATGGGTAAGTCTTGAGTTTTTATAGAAGCTACTAAAAAAAAATTCTCTAATGGGAACTTAACTAATTTGAAGTAATTTTTATGAAGGATATACTTTTAAATGTTCATGGTATGCATCTGAATGATCTTATGTAAATAGTCATAGATGTATCATTTTTTTACTACATAAAGCACACTAGTTTTTTCAGAACTCCATCGATTAAGAAGCCTGGGAACACATTTGTTAAAAAAATGCTGACAGTTGTGAGCCCTAGGAATGTGAAATTTCATTCTAAACTTTTGTGACTCAGTAAAACCTTAGTCAGAATGCCCCTCCCCAAATTAACTGTTCCTATTAATGTAGTAGGAGAACTGAAGGTACACCCGGATAAACGCAAGGAAAGTGAGTCTCAGAGAGTAGTGGGATCGTCCGGGAGTGTGTAGGAATTAGCACCTGGTGAGTGACCGAGTCCAGGGTCTCTGACCTCAAGGCCGGCGCTTTCAGTGCTCTGTGCCAGTGGTTCCACCCCCACAGCTCTTACTCAGCTGAGAAGAAATCCCTGTGGCGGCTGCTTGTAGCAACGCAGTGATTTCCCGTTGGAAGGGCCGGCTCTGGCCGATGGCAGCGCTGCCTAGAGTGTCATCTGTGGGTGTGCAGTGTGGGCATCACCCAGGGACATTTCATTAATGCCCGTCCTCAGGCCTCGGCACAGCCTTGGCGGCCCTGAACCTCGGGGGACAGTGCTCAGTGATCCAGCTTCACTGAGCCCGCCCGGGCACTGATGCCTTCTAAGGCTTGAGCACTGGTCTGCAGGCTTTTTAAAAAGTAGAATGAAATCACATAAAATTTGGCGTCTCAACCATTTTTAGAGCATTAGGCACCTTTACATCACTGCACGACCCATCTCTGGAACCCTTCTGTCTTGCAGAGCCTCTGTCCCCATTGAACAGTAACTCGCCCTTTCCCCCAGCCCCAGGCAGCCGCCGTTCTGGTTCCTGTTTCCATGAATTGGACTCCCCTGGGGACCTCAGAGCCTCGAGTCCCACGGACTGTCCTTTTGTGCCTGCTTGTTTCCCCGAGCACCCTGCCCGCGGGGTTCCCCCGGGGTTGCGGCAGGTGTCAGAACGTCCTTTTCAAGGCCGAACAACATGCCACTGCGTGTCTATGTCCCATTTTGTTGACCCGTTCACCTGTGGCGGACACTTGGGTCGCTGCCACCTCGTGGCTCTTACTAATGCCACCCCGGACAGTGGCGGACAGACATCTGTCCTAGTTCCTGCTTCCCGTTCTGCGATTATACCTTGAAGTGGAACTTTCGGACCATGTGGTAATTCTATATTTAGTATTTTGGAGAACTGCCATATTATTGTATATTCCACAGCGGCTACACCACTGTATAGCCCCACCAGCAATTAACAAGGTCCCAACTCCTCTAAACTCCTGCCAGCACTTACTGTTGTTGCCGTTTTATGCTAGCCGTCCTGATGGCGTGAAGTAGCATCTCGGCCGTTTGGATTTGCGCTCCCTGATGTGGTACCTGTGTGCTCGGTCTTGAAGAGCTGCTTGTTAAAGCCCTTTGCCCACTGTTTTCTATCAGGTCGTGTTTGTTGTTGAGCTGTAGGCCATTTTAATTCTCTTAAATGTTAGAGCAATCCGGAACTCGGCTGTAAATGTAAGGAGGTGAGTTTTGAGAGCTGGAAGTGGCTGTCCCTCAATCCTTAGCCTTGGGCAGCGGCCTCTGCCGGTTCGCCCCCTCCGCTGTACAGTGACAGGGTGGAGGGGTGGGTGGGAATCGTGTGTAGAGAGAACTGGACAGCAGTTCTTTTTTATATCTACACACTGGGAAGAGGTTCCATCCATTTTTTAAAAAATTTTAATAAAATCATCACCTTTGATGATTTTGCTCACACTCTGAGCATTCAAATACAGTGTTATATGCCTCCCCCAAAAAAACCCTCATACTAATGGAAGGTATGTTAATATTTCCTTTCTCTTCTCCCCCATCACACTTAAAATTGTATAGTAATTATATGTCTATAAAGTGGAATTGATTACTGAAGTACTGTTTCTAGCACCATTATTTAAAAGAGTAGGAATTATTTAATCCATTTACCGTAAGTTTGGCATCCTCTTTGACCTCAGATTTGCCACAATTTGGGAGTTTATTGATTTTATCAATAGCTTTTGTGTGTATTTGAGCTGGCTCGCCGGTGTTTTGAAACACTGTCGGTATTAGATTTTCACAAGTGCCTTCCTGTCTCCTTTAAAAACATCTATTTTAAGTTCGTGTTGAAATCATACATACTCTCCTGATGACCACATAGCAACAGCAACTTCTGTGTCTTGTTCTCTCTCGGGGACACTTCTTTTGGCAGATGCTCGCTCTGTGCACATGTGCTCTTCTCTCGGAGCACTTGGCAACCCACGCAGTCTGCGCGTGACGTAACACTGCTGCTGCCGGCCACGTGCGACGTCTGTGCAGGAGGTATCCAGCCATGGGCTATGAAACACAGAGGCACTTATTGAAGAAGATACGAGATACTTAACATTGTACACAGGACAATGACACCTCAGTCCCCTTCAAAGCCGTCACCTTGGGACCTCACACAGTTCTCCCAATCACCATCAGCTGCCCTGTCATATTTCCCTGAATCTCACTGAAGTTCTGGAACCTCTCCCCTTTCAAAGGTGATTTTAGTTTGGGGAAAAGCCAGAAGTCACAGGGCACCAAATCTGGGCTGTAGGAGGGCTGAGTCACCTGGGTGATTTGATGTTTCACCAAAAAACTCTGCACGAGACGTGACACGTGAGAGGGTACGTTGACATGATGAAGCTGCCAGTCACCAGCTGCCCATAGATGTGGCCTCCTGAATCATCCCAGTCTTCCATGGAGGAATGTTCAAGTTTAATGCAAAATTTGATGCAGTTTCATTGCTCTACTCGCTCAGTCATTTTGAATGCGATGTCCACACAGTACACGTGCTCACTCAGCTGTGTCTGCCGCCCCCCGTGAGCAGTACAGAGAAGTCACCATTGTTCACGCGTGTGCATTCCAGCCCACCCTCCCTGGCTGCCCGGTTGCATCGGTGTCGCACAAACCGTTCTCGTTATATTGACAATGGCTGGACCTTTTCCTGACTTGTATATGTTCTTTCTAGGAGCAAAAACTCTTTGCTGATTTACAGTTTCCATGCAAGAGCATCTTTGAGAAACTCAGTAAAACCTGCAAGTGATTCCTTAAAAACATAAGGACATATTTAGGGTTTGATTTAAAGTACGTAAAGGAAAGGGAGGAGGAGAGGTGAGGCCAATGTGGCCAAGTCTCAGCGACTGCTGGCTCGGGGGGGCGGGGGGGATGCAGGGCTCTATGTGCTGGTCTCTCCTGTTCGTGTCAGCTTGAGGTTTTCGTCAGTCAAACTGGTTCCAGTGCACACTCCAACCTCCTCAGCAGAGTAACGTAACTACGACCATGTTTTGCCATTTATGATGTACAATTTTTTGCCCAAATTTTTGAGGAAAAATAAAGATGCGCATTATACATGGGTACAATGATTACATACCATGAGTGTAATTATGGGTGTAATAATCCCATGTATAAATGCGTACAAAACCATGGGGACACGTTTACATGTGGGAGTGCATTATACACGGCAAAATACGGCATTCTGGCGAAGAAACTCGCACCAGGTTTTGTGAGTGGCGCTTGCGGTAGGCTGTCAATGGGTGATTCCATGAAACGCTGTTAGAAACAGCAGCAAAGAAATGACCATCTGTACTTCGACATGAAAAAAATTATCTAAACAAGGAACTAAACTTCCAAGAGCGCTTTTCTGATATTTAAGAAAAAGAACATTGACAAAAAACATGAAAGGAGGAGTCTAGGCCAGTTACCTTAGTTTCAGGCACTCTCCATACCAGTAGTTCCTGACATGTATAGAGAACACACAAACTCACATGTGGAAGAAGTGTCATTTGTAGAACACACACACACACACACACACACACAGAGTGATTTTTAAATGCATCAGACTGCTTCCTGCAGTTAACAAAACGCAAGTCAGTCCCAAAAGCGTTCCTCAGGTCATCGCGGCTGTCGGTCATGCTGCACGCTTCCCGGAGGCTGCCGCCCGGCGGAGACCCCTGACCTGGCGGAGACCCCGGGCCCGGCGCTGGGTGTTAGCTGAAGGGAATTGCTGCTACTCGACTCTGAGGACGCGTCTCTCTTCTCTGTGTGCTTCCAGGGGCTGGTGTGTGCTGGGCTGGCCGACATGGCCAGGCCTGCAGAGAAGCTCAGCACGGCGCAGTCCACCGTGCTGATGGCTACAGGTAAGCCAAACCGATGCCCATCGCACCCCGCGGAGGACAGCCAGTGTTTCTGGAGTGTTTGACGTCACTTGATTTGACAGTGTAACGTGTGCAGTCCGTATGCACACACACGCAAGAACTCACGGTGCATCCCCAGGAAGTTCCCGGGTGGAGCAGGCAGAGGAGGGCTACAGCAAGCAGGTGCCTGCGGGGTCTTGTTTATCATCTCGCTTTGGTCACGAACGCAGTTTCGTAAGGAGGGAGGACTTCCGGTTCCCGTCACTTGTCCTCCAGAGATTTCCCTGGGACGTGAGCACTGAGAGTTTTGTGTGACACTGAAGTATAGGGTGTTTTTTTAAGATTTTATTTATTTATTTTTAGAGAGGGAAGGGAGGGAGATAGAGAGAGAGAGAAACATCAATGTGCGGTTGCTGGGGGTCATGGCCTGCAACCCAGACATTTGCCCTGACTGGGAATGGAACCTGCGACACTTTGGTTCGCAGCCCGCGCTCAATCCACTGAGCTACGCCAGCCAGGGCTGAAGGATAGTTTTTCTGTCCTTTGTCCTGCTCTCTGTCGTCACAGTCTTATTTGTAAGTCGTTTCCTCTAGTAGTGAATGTTCGGATGAGATGCTGCAACAGTACCTGTGCTTTAAAAACATACGTTTCTTCTCAACAGGGCTTATTTGGTCAAGATACTCACTTGTAATTATTCCAAAAAACTGGAGTCTGTTTGCCGTTAATTTCTTTGTTGGGGCAGCAGGAGCCTCTCAGCTCTTCCGTATTTGGAGGTAAGCCTACCAAGGTGTAAAACATAAAGAGAAGAAAATTAAGTTATAATTTACATTCCTTTCAGAAGGCATTCTATTCTGTAGAGTGTAGTACCTTTTATTTCATTCATCTTCACCACGCCTAGCTTAAAAGTATCTCTATAAAATGTAATCCTCTCCTAATCCTCCAGCACATAAGGGATGGCTGAATGAACAACTCAGGCACGCTACAGTAGGCATCACAGCCACCTTCAGGGCGTACTTACATCAGCATAAACTTCGATTTGTACAGTGACTTTACTCACAGAGTATTTTTCTCACACGCCGTCCGTTTTAACCTTGTATTAACTCGTCGTCGTAAAGCTAAGAGAATGCTAAGTGCCGTATTCAGAACTATTATTTCCTTTTTTAAAAATTAATTTATTTTTAGAGATAGGGGAAGGGAGGGAGAAAGAGAGGGAAAGAAGCATCGATATGAGAGAGAAACATCAGTCAGCGGGCCTCTCTCATGTGCCCTGACTGGGGACTGAAGCTGCAACCCAGGCGTGTGCCCTGACCGGGAATCAAACCGGCGACCTTTTGGTTTGGGGGACGATTCCCAGCCAACTGTGCCACACTGGTCAGGGCCAGAACGATTTCTAATGTCAGACATTCAGATACGGTTTGACAAAGGGATTTTTGGCACCTTTTAGTTACAATAGCAGATTGGGAGATTTCGTTAGAAATATAGACGTTGGACTCTGGAACATTTAGGAAAACACTATCAAACATTTGAATCCGGCCTTTTGAGAGACCTAGGAGGGGTGGTAGGCGTCACGGAGGAAGTTCCTCCTCGTGCAAGCACTGATCCCTGCTCCGTTGTGAGCCGGGAGAGGAGTCCGCGGAGGTGCTCGCATGTTTCGTCGTGCTCTCGTGTGCTTCAGGAGTGAGAATATTCGTTAAGTAGTACTGCTGTACAGGAAACTGTATGTCCATTAAGTTGTTAAAACTTTTTTGGCAGCTGGGAGCCGGACGCAAATAAAGTCTCCATCATTTTCCCTTCTGCCTGTTTCTACCCATAAGGCCTTGGGAAGATTGTATTGACAATTGTGTAGCCTCTGGACTAGCCAGAGGGAAGAAATGGAATGTTTTTCATGCCCTTCTTAAGTATACTTATCTGTTGTGATTCATGATTTTTTCTTTGTTTTCTCTATAGATATAACCAAGCACTAAAAGCTAAAGAAAACAAATAAGAGTCCTTGATCATCCCAACAGCCCTGGTGTGGACATAACCACTGGGACCTAGTTTGTTTATTATTTGGTTATTGGTAAGGTGATGCTGACTGCGCTAACTGTTGGAACGCATAAAATAATCTAACTTAACTGGGAGCTAGTACCTGATGTGGCAGAAAAATAAAGCAAATTTTTAATAACAGTGTCTCTCTACATATGACTTAAGGAACTTATCTATGGACATGAGTGACGTTTTTCCTACTCTTTGCCTGTAATAAATCGTACTTGCTCATACATGCCCCGGCCTCCTTCTGTCCTAGTCCGCCGAAGTGCAGGTGTGTAAGGGCACACACATCCCTCCTTCTGTCCTAGTCTGCCGAAGTGCAGGTGTGTAAGGGCACACACATCCCTCCTGTCCTAGTCCGCCCAAGTGCGGGCATGTAAGGGCACACACATCTGTCCTTCTGTCCTAGTCTGCCGAAGTGCAGGTGTGTAAGGGCACACACATCCCTCCTGTCCTAGTCCGCCGAAATGCAGGTGTGTAAGGGCACACACATCCCTCCTTCTGCCCTAGTCCGCCCAAGTGCGGGCGTGTAAGGGCATGCATCCCTGCGAGTCGAGAGTTGAAAGGCTAAGCGACCTGTTTTCAGGGGAAGGCGGCGACGCAGCCAGAGGGGAAAGGACATAGAGCTGAGGAGGGTGAGAAGTGGGTAGCAGGATGGCTTCAAACTATTTTAAAATATTTTCACTTGAAATGAAGAGCCTTGAAGAATTATATGTTGCATATTGTGTGAAATTCTTTTACAGCCACTGAGTAGTGAAGGATTTCTAAATGTTTCCATTGCATCCAGCGACTGATACAATGTCGCAGGGAGGGCTCTGGAGTCAGACTGACCTGAGTTTGAATCCCGGCCCTGTGATTTACAGCCTGTGACTCGGAGCAAGTTAAGAAAGTGTCTAGCAGAGGACCTGGGGCATAAGTCCGCTCTCCGGAGACGTGTGGTAACTTTGTCCCCTTTGTCCCCTTTATGAGGAAAGACTGGACACAGATTACTGCATCCTAGAAATCATTAACAGCCTATGGGGTTCGAGCTCCAGTTCGGCATGTGGAGTTTTTTTCTAAATATCGTAATAAAGCCAGGCCTGGTTAGAACTGCAGTCAGAGGAATCACCAAGCAAGTTCTTTTTTTTCTTTTTTCTTTTTTTTTACAAATCTTTATTTACGGGGAGGGGCAAAAAAAAATCTTTATTTACTTTCAGAGAGGGGGGAAGGGAGGGAGAAAGAGAGGGAGAGAAATATCAGTGTGTGGTTGCCTCTCACGTGTCCCCTACCGGGGACCCGGCCCACAACCCGGGCACATGCCCTGACTGGGAATCGAACCGGCAACCCTTTGGTTCACAGCCCGTGCTCAGTCCACTGAGCCACACCAGCCAGGGCAGTTCTTTCTGAATATAAAGAAGCATGTAACAAAAGAACTTTCTGAATAAATGTAATGATCGAAATTTGGGAATTAGCAGTTGAACACCTTGCACGTCTTTATACATCCCTCCAGCGCAGTCCACCTCTGGGGAGGGAGTTGACGTGGGCAGGGTGAAGCGGTCCTGAGGGGCCTATTTGCCGCTGCTTCCCTTTTAGAAGCCACGCTGCTACGGCAGTCGGGCACGTGTGTGCGCACTTGGGTTTGTGTTGCCTAAGGTACACGTTTAGGAAAAACGGCAATTATAAAATAGAGCAGAACACAAAGAAATTAATAAAATGCATACTTTAAATTGATCTTTCACTTCTTTTTTTTTAATGAAAATCTGCCCTGGCCAGTGTGGCTCGGTGGGTTTGGCACTGTCCTGAGGCGAAAGGCCGCTGGTTCGATTCCCCGTCAGGGCGCATGCGTGGGTTGCAGGCCAGGTCCCCAGATGGGGGCGTGCAAGAGGTGTCTGGTCAATGTTTCTCTAACATTGATGTTTCTCCCCTTCTCTTCCCCTCTCTCTAAAAATAAATAAAATTAAAAAAAAAACCCAACAACTTTGCTCTTCTATAGCTTCTTGTGAGCCCACTGGCCAGTCGTACTCATTGTAGCATTTAGATGCAATCACAGACAACCCGCTTGGTTCTCAGAAGTTCCACGGACAAATCATCTCGGGCGTCTTTTCTGCTCCCAAACTCTCATCCATCCTGTTATTGAAATTTAAACATTAAATGACTCCAGTACGTTTCCCGTCAAACACTCTCACTACCTCTTGGAACACCTAGTTCAGTGATCAGTTTCATAACTATTTTTTAGAACTTAGCAAGCAGAGTTTGTACACTGGAAGTCCTGGCTACCAATGCAGGTGATGAACTCCATAAAAATGCCTTTCATAATGGTAACATCACTTGATCAGTCTGGGTGAGTTGAACTCTCTATGGGAATTTCCTGATGGGCCCTTACTGATGACTTCACTAGGCATGTCTTCTCAGCGCCAGGACTGACAGGCCTGGGTTTCAACTCGGGTCCACCACGTAGGAACGGTGAGACCTTACTGACCCTCACCTCGGAGCTTTGGTATGTTCGGGAGTCAGTGGGCGTGATAACAGCGCGCACTGTGTGGGATTGCGGTACAGATGTCTCGAGATGATGATTCAGCACAGTGCCTGGTCCGTGATGGGTGCTGAAGAAATGTAGAATGTTTCAGAAAACGATATGATCATTAATTAAAGCTAGACCCAAAAAACACTCCCTTACACAAAGGAAGTTTTAATACAGCTGCAAACATATATATACACATACATACTGTGTTAACCTACTTGCACACTTTCTGGGGTAGCAACAGTGTGGGTCTCTTGGAGCTTTCTGGGGTCAAAGCAGAAACCCAGATGCTGGGCTGGGGCAAGAGGCAGGGTGGCGGACGCCTTGTGAGAGGTCAATTCCCACCCCGGCCTCCTCAGGGGGGTTGCCATTCGTCTCCAAGAACATTGGCCCCAAGTATATCGGTGCTGTTGTTTCTCCATAGTAAACCGATTATCATTTTTCAGTTGGTAAAATGATGATGAAAGGTTGAATCTTGACAGGATTGGCTTCGGAGCCCAGGTTCCCCTACAAAGCCAAACAGTTTCTAGTGGAGCTTGTTGGCATCACGATCCAGAAGCGGAAAGCACTGGTACTTGGGAGACTGGCTTCCTCCCTAAGGGGTCTGTGTGACTGCCTGAGATAAGAGCCCTGCTATATTAAGACTGGTTTCCACAACACCAGACAATTCACGTGAGAAACGTGATTAAATGCACCCTTTCCCCCGCCCTTACAGGCAGCCGCTTGACCGCATTTGGAACGCGCCGCAAGTTTAAGTGCAGGCTGGGGCTTCACTTGAGAAGGTTTGCTTGCCTTTGCAGTTCAGCTTTTCTAAACTTCAGTTTTACATGTGTCAGCAGGAGTTGCGGTGTACACGTGAACAGCCAGAAAATCAAAACATGGTTTCTCTCAGCTCTTAGAAATGTGTCACCTTCTTAACAACATTTCGCCAGGGTCACACTGGGTTGAGAAACACAAACCCAGTGCCACATGGTACTGCAGGTTCTCCCGGGGGTGAGCTGGGTTAGAAGCCTGCACTTGGCCAGTCCACAAGGACAAGTCACAAGTTTCCCTCACAAAAACCCCTGAAGACATAAGTGCTGAATGCACTGGAACTGGTAAAATCCAGAGGCCTGCTAAAAGCCATAATCATTATTGACCAAAATCTGGTGTTGGCTCACTGAGAAGATACTTGTCTTTGTGGTGGTCACCCACCAACTGCTGCCTAATTTCACTGACCCTCTCCCCACCCACCCGGACGGGGAACCTGAGCGCCAGCCAGTCCAGGTACCAGCATCAGGCCCCCCGCTGGCGGGGGAGGGGGCCGGGCAGTGCCAGCCAATCGGAAGCAAAGTCTGCACCTGAAACAATGAGATTCTGATGAGGGTGTGGCCAGGAAAACGGCTTTTAGACAAAACTGTCATTTTATGGGTCAGCTATGGACAGACATGGCACTTCTGCTGTCTTCAGAATAATGTCACCCGGGCCCCTTCCTGTTCTCTGCACGCCTGAAAGATCCCAGCCCTAATCCAGGCCCTGGCCTTTCTCAGCCTTGGAGGAGGAGGAGGTACGTGGCCGCGGGTGGCTCAGCAGGAGGTAGACTGGCCGTAGGGTGAGCCTTTGGGAAGGTGGCAGGCGTCAGAGCTCAGAGGAGGAGGGAAAGCCTCAGGCTAGTGGGTCAACTTCCACGACATCCGTGTCCAGTGTCTGTGTCTGTCTCTGAAGTGAGGGAGGAACCGGAGGCGCACTCATTGTCTGAGCCACTTATCACGGTGCGCCGTCGTGCCCCCCCCCGCCCCGCCGACGTCGCCCCCTCTCTTCTGCAGCTTCTCCCCGAGTCCTCGGCCACCACAGAGCCAAGGCCTGCCCTGTGGGGGGCGCTGGGGAGATGCTGTGCAGGAGGCCGGTGTAGAACTGGCCCGTAAAACAGAGAAGTCTGTAGCGCAGACGGAGACAGGCACCGACCCACAGACGATCAGAGACATTGAAATGGAAAATAAATGCTCAGGAGTTTGCAGACGCTCCCATGTGCCCAGAGCCCCGAGGACAGTGGCCGCGGGATGGAGTGGTCTGGCCAGGTGGTCTGACCGATGACGTTCCCCCTTTCAGTGCAGATACACACCTCCTTGTCTGGACTCTCGTAAAACCTTGTTTTACATGTTGATGAAAAATTGGGTGAAAACTGAAATCTGTTAGAAGTTTCCAGAAGTGGCTATAATCGATCTTTCATTTCATTTTCGTTTTGGGGTCCTGCTGAGTTCTCCCTAAGCAGATCAAAACTGCACACTCTGTTCTTCACCCCGGAAACGGTTGCGCATCTCTGGGGCCTCACTCACCTGCGTGTTCTTCCACCCTCTCGGTGCCCCCGTGCTTCCTCAGAGCCCGCTCGGCTCCCGCGCGGTCCTTGGCTGCGAGGGCGCTGGCCACGCAGCGGAGCAGGGCGCCACCGGCGTGCACTGCGAGTGCCCTCAAAGGAAGTGCGCGTGTTCTCGAGGCCACTGACGTCCTCAGAGTGTCGTAGGGCACACACACGGGATGCCACCTGGGACGGTAGAGAGCACGTGGGCTCCCACGTCCTGCAGACCTGGGCTCTCCGACTGCGTGACCTACGGCAACAGTCCCGAGTCTCCGTCTCCGCAGCTCTGAAATGCACGGATGTCTGTCCATCCAGCTCGGGCCCGCTTCCCAGACGCCTCAATAAATCAGTCCCAGTGTGGCGTGGGCCGCTCACCGCCCCCTTCCCGGTGTTGCAGAGTTCACAGCAGAAGGCTGTCTCCCAAAATAGGGCGTTTCTATGATCTCCTTAGGGGTGCTCCTAAGAAAGACTCTCAGGTGCTCACTTCAGATGCCTTTGCCCCTCCAGCTCGTAACAAATAATTTCATGATTCTAGTTTCCCCTCTACATGTGTCACTGTGCTGTCCTAATGCATCCACTTTTCTCGCCTAGTGATCTGAAACTTGGAAAAATCTGTCAGTATTCTCAGATCGCCTTATTTAACCCCACGGGGTCTTAGCAAGCATGTAACCCATCTCCCCGCCAATCCGCCCCCTGAGCCCGGCAGGCAGGGAGACACCCAGTCTCCCCGCAGGAGAGCCGATGCTTCCAAGACTGCCCGCTTCTGACACTCGCCCTCACGTTAAGTTTGCCTCCCGGCGCTGGGTGGCCATCGGTCCGCGCTGACCCTGCTGGAGAGGAATCAAGCCTGCTCTCCATCAGGTGTGGAAACTAAAGCCAGAGACTCCACGCTGTGCACGTGGGGAGGGGCTGCCGAGATCCAGGGGCCGCCAGCCGCGTTGCTGGATGAAGCGCAGTGTTTGGGAGGATATGTTTACCCTAAACTATCATTTATATAAAATTCCAGTTAGTTAGCCCTGGCTGGCGTAGCTCAGTGGATTGAGCGCGGGCTGTGAACCAAAGTGTCGCAGGTTCGATTCCCAGTCAGGGTACATGCCAGGGTTGCAGGCCACGGCCCCCAGCAACTGCACATTGATGTTTCTCTCTCTCTTTCTCCCTTCCTTCCCTCTCTAAAAAATAAATGAAATCTAAAAAAATAAAATCCCAGTTAGTTAAACTAGATGCACTGTGTTTTCACTCGCGCACCCCGGCCGCCTCACAAGTGGGGGCCAGAGAGATCCCAGAGAGATCGCGTGGGGACGGGCCGGACCAGGGCCGGACGAGGGAGGACGAGCACTGCCTCCTGCCCCGTTCTGCTCGGCCCCGTCTCGGCTCCGTGGCCCCTCAGCACCTCCGAGGCGGCCTCTTCCGTCCGAGCACCCATTCCTGCAGGAACCGTGCTGTTTAAGGTCACGTACCTTTGGTCTATGAGCTCCCTCCTCTGAGGAAAACAAACACTCACTTTCCTCTCCCTCGTCACCCCCCGCCCCCCCCAACCGATGCCTGCTCGGCTGAGTGCACCCCCACCGCAGGGAGCAGGCGGACAGTTCTCTTGTTGGCCGTAGGCACCCACACTGGACTTTGCACAGGGACCTATGTCTCCTTACTTTCCCCTTTCAAGTTAAATATTTGAGGATAACTACTTTTTTTTTTGCCCAAATGCCATCATCTGACAACATTTCCAGTCTCTCCCATCATTCCTCGTGTGCAATAATAATCAGTGAACTTCACATAAAACAGGCAGATCTGAACCCAATGCTCTGGATCAGATTTGAACACTGCGACGCAGCCTAGGATTGCGTGGCGTCAAAATGGCCAATGAACATATGCAAGGTGCTTAATTCCCTTAATGCCACCAGGGGAGCAAAACCACAGACCGCCACGCACCCACCGAGATGGCTGGAATGGAAAAAGACTGACATTAGCGAGTGCTGGCTGGGATATAGAGCTCTGAACTCCCGCACCTCACGTGTGGGGTGTCAACTGGTACAACCTCTTGGGAAAATTGGCAGGATCTACAAAAGTTCAATATGTGTACATCCTACACCCCGGTAATTCCACTCAGGTGTTCGCCTAAGCAAAATGCATACATATGTTCACCAACACGCATGTACAAGAATGTCTTTAGCAGCCTTAGTCCTGATAGCCTACAACTGGACACAATCCAGAGGTCAGTAGTAGAATGGATAAATGCGTTATGTATAGTTGGGTGGAGGAATACTATACAGCACTGAAAAGGGACAGGACTTGATATACACGCACAACAGCATGGATGGGTGTCGCAAACACTCAGGAAAAAAACAAAAGAATCTATAGAGTATAACCCCATTTGCATAAGGTTTAAAAGCTGGTGAAGGTGGTCTGTCGTGTTAGAAAATCAGAGCGGATACCTTTGGGGACAGTGAGGGGGAACTGGGAGAGGGCATGAAGGGAACTCTGCGGTGCGGGAAGGGCTCTCCTTCCTGACACAAGGAGGGCGACATGGTCCTGTTCACTGGAAAATAGCTCACCGAGCCGCACACTTTGAATTGTGCATTTTCTGCGCGTTATGCTTCAATGTAAGAGCTTCTTAAGAGACAGCATTGAATTTGCAGGAAATCTAGTTTCCCACGCCATATGTTCATGCATTTGATTGTGTTAAAATTCTAAACACAGCACTTTGCGTTCGTCCTTCTGAAACTTGATTATTTCTGCTAATTAAGCTATGTTGAGGTCCTGACTGTGTCCTTTGCCACCTCGGCTCCCCTTCCGGCTTTGTCTCTACCCACGCCCCTTGGAGTGCCCGGGAGGGCTTGCTCTGAGTGGACGGCGGAACAGGAAAACCGATATGCTTCAGGCCTGGTTGGTAACCAACTAACGATATTTTCATCACTCTTATAATGTGTATCTTACCCACGGGGTGTGAGAAATTTAACCAGATGCCTTGTGAAAGTCAAGTTATGTAGTGTTCTCTTGATTTAAACGTTTAATAGCTCTCTAAAAGAAGAAATTAGGCTAGTTTGCTCTTTTCTCTGAATCCCTTTTGACCCCTGTTAATCACCTCTTGCTGAGCTCAGTGCTCACCTGGCGCCAGGTATGCCAACAGTCGAGGCTGTTCACAGACATGGGAGTCCTCTCTCCCCCTGCACACACAGTAGGACTGCACTTCCCCACCCACCGGAAGTTAGCTGTATCTGTGTAACTTGCTTTGGCCAACGCCATGTGAATGGCAGTGAACTATGTCACTTCCGGGAGAAGACTTCAGGAATGAGTCTGCCCCCTGGACCCTCTTTCCCCACTGTCTTGGCAGCCCGCATGTCCCGGCCTGGGTCCCCAAGTGAAGGCAGCAGCGCAGCGGGACCTCAGCCAACCTGCAACGGACACCTAGCATGAGCAAGAGATAAATGAGCCTTCGCTGTTCCAAGTCCCTGAGGTTCTGGCGTTACTCGTTAATGAAGCCAAACTAGGCCTGTGCCGACTGATACACCATGTTTACCAGCCCACGTTTTCTGGGATCCCCAGAGAGCCTCGTCTTCCAGAATTTGGGACCCCTCCCGTTCTCCAGCCCAGTGTTCGTTCTCCGTTATCTCTCGAGATTACCGGCAGGATTGCTGTCCTTGCAGTGTTTGTGGATGTAGTTTTCGGGGGCCTGGCGACTAGACCTTGTTTTGAATGACTGGGTACTATATCGCTACTTCCTTCTCTTGGACGTCAATTCTTTCTCAGCCGTCTTTGTTACACTTTTCAGCTCTCCCCAGGGGAGAAGGCAGCAGCCCAAGAGGAACTGTGTAGCACATCCTAGTTAAACTTTGTCCTTTTTCCTCTTCTGTGAATTGCTTTCCATAGAGCCTAAACGTCCCTCTAGTTTCTCTTAACTTCCTCATGTTTCCTCAGTCTCAGCTCATTCCGGGCACTCTGTTTTCTCACACTTTTCTCATAAGTTCACGTAGCACTTGTCAAACTCTCTGTCTGAAATTATTTGATGTACTCATTATCTATTGCCTGTCCCTGGTACATGCTGTCGCTTAATGCTGCTTAAAAACAAAAACAAAAACAAAAACAAAAAACACTTAGCCCTGGCTGGCATAGCTCAGTGGATTGAGCGCAGGCTGCGAACCAAAGTGTCGCAGGTTTGATTCCCAGTCAGGTCACATGCCTGGGTTGCAGGCCATGACCCCCAGCAACCGCACATTGATGTTTCTCTCTCTCTCTCTCTTTCTCCCCATCTTCCCTCTCTAAAAATAAATAAATAAAATCTTAAAAAAAACTTAGCTATATGCTTTTCTATCTTTTGTTCACTTCTTAAATTTGAGTTCACCAGAGCTTTTCCTTTGAAAGGTTATGTAATGTTTAATACTCAGTTTTAGAGGTTGCTACACCATTTAAATTTTGTTCATTAAGTATACTGATGTTTTCCCTGATTTAAAGCTAAGGAAAAAAATGCTTTTCTTAACTCTAAGACACCGCTTCACGTGCCGCCTGCCACCTGTCAGCCGTTCAGGGCAGCACCTCGTTCTCCCTCGGAAAGCTGGCCCTTCCGGCGTGCGGCGACCCCACCGCCCAGGCCCCCTCGCCGCTCCAGAGCTCCAACGAGCTGTGCGCGCGGGGCAGCCGGAAGCCGGTGGGGGAAATGAAGTAGGGATGGGGGAGAACGAGTCCCCGTCGGATCTCCCCCATTCTCCGCCTTTCTCTCCAGGTCTGTCTGGGGACCGTGCGCCGTGCCCTTGAGCCCCGCCCGTGGCCTTGAACATGAGTGCTCGGCGAGAAGAGCTGAAGGACCGGACCATCATCAGAATAGCGGCCCACCTGCCGGACCTCATCCTCTACGGAGACTTCTCCCCGGCACGGCCCTCTGTGGACTACTTCGATGGCGTCCTGATGTTTGTGGATATCTCAGGCAAGCGCTCGAGGGATGTCGAACGTGGGTGCGTAGTGGGCAGCGCTGGATGGCTGAGCGGGGCCGTGCCATCGAGCTTTCTGTGCCGTTGAGAGCAGACACTCCCCCCGAAAGAGCATCTTCGCCGACCGAGCCCATCCGCCCACGGGCGGCCGTTGGGTTACGACACCCAAGCCCCACACCTGGAACTTCAGGCTCCCGTGCCCCGGCCCCAAGGTCACCGAGTCAACCCCCACGCTGCACGCACGTCCCAGGCAGGGGTGACCTCAAGAAACAGTCCCTCTGCACGTTGTTCCCATCGTCCCAGTAAACGGGCCACGGCTCCCGAGGTGCCTGAGTGGTGTGCATTGTCACGACCAAGGGGTGGACGTTCTAGACCCATAGCCATTCCTGTGCAAGCTGAGAGCTCCAGAGGGAGGCGGTGCCTGGCGCTCGTCCCTGGCCCGTCAGGTCAGAAGCAGAGATGGCGGAGGTCGCGTGGCTGGCACTGCACCGGCCACACCGACCTCTAAGGAGCAGCCCGGCCCACTGCCCGCTGCCCGCCAGGGCGCCGCCCTCTTCACCTGCCTCTGTCGGGCGCCAGCAGCCAGGGCGACTGCCTGCCCTTCTGTTGCAGGCTTCACGGCCATGACTGAGAAGTTCAGCACTGCCATGTACATGGACCGCGGGGCCGAGCAGCTGGTGGAGATGCTCAACCACTACATCAGCGCCATAGTGGAGAGTGAGTGTCCCCGCGCCCTGGCTAGGACGCGGCCAGTTCCCCGCCTGTCTGTGTGTGTCGGTGATGACCCGACGGCGCACCACCGCTGGGCCCTGTGTCCGTCCCCCAGGAAATGAGCAGGGAGCCAGGGTTTCTGCACACGGCACAGCACACGTGGAGGGGTGTGGCCCTCACTGGTACACGGTATCCGAGGGAAAGACTGCTCTGCACTCGTTGAAGGGTGAGCCAGAGATTGCTTTAAAAAGAGCCGCAGTAGGGATCCCTTTAGCCGTATCCGGTAACCCCACGAAGCTGGCAATAGTACAATCCGAAGGTAGGCACGAGGAGGGTGCTAAATGAACAGGTGAGTATTCGCGGGAAGGTCCTCAGGAATCTGCGCCCGGACGGTGGGCTCCGAGGCACGCGGAGCCGACCGAGAGGCCGGGCCTCCTTCTCGGCCTCTGCCCGAGGTCTTGCGGGCGCCACTCACGTGGACTGTTCGCGGAGAACAGGATTCACTCTCTCTTGGCACACTCGGGGCCTCATCTCTTATCGGGGTCTGGGCTCCTCGGTCGCGCCGTCACGGCAGCCACCGGACGGAGCGCAGCGCTCCGGAGACGCAGAGACTCTGTCTCACCCTTCTTCGATTCCACTCGCACAACGGCCTTCAATGCACCTGTGCTGAAGCGTCAATAAGATGGAAAAAAGCATCCGTTCACGTCATCAACCCTCAGTAAAGAAACTCGAGCCGGTGACAGACAAAGCCTGACCTGGCCGTGGCTGCGGCTTCCCGGTCTCCCGGTTTCCCGGCTCTCGGTTCTACAGACCCGAGGCACGGTCCACTCGCCCCGGTCACTCACGCCCCAGCTCCTAGGGTGTGTCTGGAGCGGCGAGGAGCCTGCCAATCCCACAGGAGCAGGGTGGGCGCCCCTCCTTTCCTACTTCTCCTTCCCACTCACAGAGAGACAGGGTGCGTGTGTCCTCTGGTTCAATGCACTCACGCAGGAGACCCCCGGCAGCTCGGGGTGGCCTGCCGGAGAGGACAGCTTCAGGACCAGTCTCCTCTCCGCACTGCTGCTGTCCTCTTGGCCTAGTTTCTGTGCTGTGGAGGAAGATGGGTTCTTTGTGTTAGCTTTAAGCAGTCAGCGTTTGATTCCTAATTTTTTTCCTTTTTTTCTCCTCCCCCACAGAGGTGTTGCTTTTTGGAGGAGACATCCTGAAATTTGCAGGTACGGGGGCTCCCTGAGCCCAGGGGGGTGGCGGGGGGCCTGTGCCCTGACACAGGAGGCCCCTCAGAGGCAGCGGTGGCCGGGGCCAGGGCTCCAGGAGGCTTGTGTGCAGCTGCCACGCACAGCCAGCGGATTCCCCAGGGCGGGTCACGAGCCCCGCCCGGTGCGCCTGTCCCCTCCAGGGGACGCGCTGCTGGCCCTGTGGAAGGTGGAGCGGAAGCAGCTGAAGAACATCATCACGGTGGTGGTCAAGTGCAGCCTGGAGATCCACCAGCTGTTCGGGGCCCAGGAGTCGGAAGGCCTGGATGTCCGAGTCAAGATAGGTGAGCTCCGGAGGAGCGGGCGAGACTGCCGGGGGTCACCGACAGGGGGCGCATGTCCCGGGGAGATGAGAACAGGCAGCTGGCGCCCCAGCTCCAGGGCAGGAGGCGGCTGGGTAGGCCCGCGCGCGGTGGAGGCTTCCTCTGACCGCGACGTGACATCGTGGAAGCCGGGTGTCGCCCTCGGGTGGCACCGTCACCCCAAGGCTGTGGCGTCCCCGAGAAGCCGCGCCGCCGGGGAGCCGCGCAGCGCCTGTGCCGACCCGCCGCTCGCCCCCTCGCCAGGACTGGCCGCCGGCCACATCACCATGCTGGTCTTCGGGGACGAGACGCGGAACTTCTTCCTGGTGACCGGCCAGGCGGTGGACGACGTGCGGCTGGCGCAGAACATGGCGCAGATGAACGACGTTATTCTGTCGCCGAACTGCTGGCAGCTCTGCGACCGCAACATGATCGAGATCGAGCGGATTCCGGATCAGAGAGCAGTGAAGGTGCGCGGGGTGCCGCCCCCCGCAGGGGGTTCTGGGAGGCTGTGCCAGGGGCCACTGCGGCTCGGGGAAGGCCCCGGGAAGGCAGGTTCCGTGAACACGGGGCTGCGGCCCGGGGGTGGAGGGCGGGGGACGCTCAGTCCGGGGCACAGACGTCCAGGGCTTCAGTCCAGAGACGCCTCCTCCGTGGGCAGCCAAGGCGGCTGCGTGCCAGGGGATGGGACCCGGCCTCTCGTGGTAACTGAGGACTCGGGGGCCCCCTGGGGGGCTAGTGCCGGCTTCAGGAAGGGGAAATGCCCCCTGGCCAGGCCCTAGGAGCCGAGGGTCCTCATTCTGAAGGCTGCCATTGGCCCTCACCGGCACTACTCCGCTCCCTCCGCTCGGGGCGAGGGATCGCCGGGGCGAGGAGACTGTTTGGGTGGCCCTGCCGGGTGGGACCACCGTGAAGCTCCCTGGAAGACGGACTGGACGCGCAGCTGGCCTGGGGTGCGGCCCACGAGAGAACTGTGCTCGCAGAGCGTGGGCGGGGGTGGGGGGGCGGCGCGAAGGGCGGAGGGATACTGGCGAGGATGAGGCGCCCCGCTGCGCCTGAGCGCGCAGCCCAACACCCACCCTCTCGCCCTCCTGCTCGCCCGTCGCCTCGCCCTGTCCCCCGTCTGCAGCGACTCCTTACGCCTCTCAGGATGGTGGTGATGGTTCACTAGTGTTAGACTCACAGAGAAAGTTCAGAAATAACAGGGAGTTCCCGTGTTCCTTTGCCCAGCCTCCCCGAGTGGCACCGTCCTTCCCAGCCGGCGAGCTGGAGGCCAACCCAGAACAGCAGCGCTGGCGCGGGGCCGCTCGCTAACGAGAGGCCGGCGTGGGCCCCGCCGGCTTTCCCGCCAGCGTTGTCCTCGGGGCGCTCCCGGTCCTAGCCGAGGCCTCCCGGTCCTAGCCGAGGCCTCGCCCCGCAGCCACTGCTGTTCTCGCCGGGTCCCCTGCGGCCGGCGGCCACAGCAGTGCTTCCGTGTGCCCGGTCTTCTCTGACCTGGGCGCCCAAGGGGAGTGCCGATGGGTCCCTTGGTCGCCGGTCCCTCCCTCTGGTGTTTCCTGGCCTTTTCTCATTATCCGACCAAGCTTGTCCGTTTTGGGGCAAGAACACCACAGAAACGAGGTCGTGCCATTGTTTGCGTATCCTGCCGTGGGATTCATGACCTTGACTTGAGTCGTATGCCCGGGGACGTTTCCAGTACCTTTTGGGGCATCGACCCTTTTGCCCCTTTCTCAAGAAAGAAGTGGTGTGCAGTTTAACCAGGTTTTATTTGAATTACAATGTTATGAAAGGCAAAAAAAAAAAAAAAGTTCCAGAAGTGGAAGAGTACACAGGTTAGCCCCATCTGGCCCCTGGAACGGCCCTCCGTGAGTGCACTTGAGACTGCCAGCTTAACCACCGATTGCAGCGGCGGTGTACGTAATCACGTCCAGTCGCAGACCTGCACTGTTTAAGTGCCGCCTGTTTACCACGTCCCGGGCACTCGGAAGCGTGCTCCCTGCCCTTTCTGCCGAGAGAGTGCCCCCCGAGGGCCAGGCAACCCCCCAAATAACCGAAACCTTCCCTCTTTTTAAATTTAGGTTAATTTCCTAAAACTACCCCCGACTTTTAACTTCGATGAGTTTTTCATGAAGTGTATGATGTTCATGGATTATTACCCTTCTGGCGACCACAAAAGTAAGTGCCCCCCCCAGACAAGAACCCCTGCCTCGCTCTGCTGCTCCCCCCAACCCCGGCCCTCTCACCAGGCGAGCCTGGGGCTCAGTGCCCCCTCTGCTCCCCAGTCTCTTCCGTCTTTACCCGCCCGGTGAACTCGGGCCCAGGCGCCGCAGGGCCGTGTGCGCGCCTGGGCTTCCAGCGCGAGTCCCCGACACCTAGCCCCTCGCCCCTCTCCCCGCCCGTCTGTGGAGACTGCTCATGCCACAGCGCGGATGACCGATCCTGGCGGCCTGTCCTCGGGCCTCCCCCTCGGTGGCTGGCCCTAGATTACTCTCTTTCTCTGGACACTATCTTCACTGCTTTGCTCAGGTTCCGGAATATCTTCCCTGGTTTTGCTTTTACCCGTCCATGCCCTAGATGGTGGTGACTCCAGAGTCTGCCCTTGACCCTCTGGTTCTCCCTGCTCGCCTCTCGGAGAGCACGCATCCCCGCTTAACGCCCTGTGACCCCCAGCAGGGCTGGGCGAGGGGGAGGACAGCGGGTGCCGGGGACACAGAACGTCAGGGCATCCGACTCGCCGTCTCGCAAGGTGCCTGCCTCCCCCACGGCCCTGCCCCAGCTGCCAGAGCGCAGCCCCGACCTCTGACCTGCGTGCCCCGTGAACTCGCACAGAAACCGCCCCCCGGGCCAGCCCCGCCGGCTGGCAGACCGGCGCTCCCACGGGAATGTGTTGTTGAGAAAACGATGAAAGAAGACGAGTTCAGGGACAGGAACAAACTTTACGTGACAAAGCCAAGCGGGCCGTGTATTTAACACAGCAGACAGTTTCCTTTCAGAGAACTGCAGACTAGGGCAGCGGTCCAGATGCGTTAGCAGGGTGGGGGGTGAAGTGCAGGGAGAGACACGCGGAGCCAGAGCCCCCGCCTGGTGGGGCCGCACGGTAAACCCGGCCCGGGCTAAGGAGGCCCAGAGCCGGTTTGGAACCGGGGACTTGGCGGCCTGGGTGGACTTTTCGGCCAAGCAGAGCCTCCCTCCCGCAATGAGCCGCCAGCCTCCTGAATCGTCCTCCTGCTGGTCCCTCAGCCCCATCGCCGCCTTCACTCCATCACTGCCGTCCGCTCCCATTGTCCCCTCATCTGTCCATTCCCATCGCCTGCGGCGACAGCGTTAGACCCAGTGTGGAGGGGGAAGCCCCCCTCCCCGAGCCCCAGCACCCAACGGTTAGGACGGGGCTTTGAGCCGCACGCCGTTGGGTTCTGGGAAGACCCACAACCTCCGAGAACTTCTCGCTGGATTTCCCTTGGTCCTGTTTAGCCACTCGGTGTCCCCTGGCTGACACTGCCCCAGGGAGTGGGGGCTGGGAGGCGCCCCTCCCTGCACCACAGGGCTGGCCTCCCTTTCTGAGCCCGCCCCCCTCCTCTGCCCTTTTAGACCTCTTGAGGCTCGCCTGCATGCTGGAGTCTGACCCTCAGTTGGAGCTGTCCCTGCAAAAGTATTTGATGGAAAGCATACTGAAGCAGGTATGTTCTTCACTTAATGTGCTGGCTCTGGGGTGCTGGGGGCCTTGGACAGCTGGGGAGATCAGGAACACCGTAGCTGGTCATCTGTTACGTTGAGGGTGAACTGGCATTCTCCACGTGTGGGGAGCTGTGAAATGTACTGTTCACGTCAGGACACTTTTCAGAGTTAGGGGGGCACCGTTCCTAGTTACACTGGGACAACAGACGTACACCGGGATGGGCGTCTTCCACAACGGGGCAAACCAGAGCGCTCCCAAGCGTAGAAGAACCCAAGGCCACCCTTTCCATGCGCGCCGCGTGGAGAGGTCTGCGTGGGCGAACAGCGGTACGCCACTTCTCCGAGTCGCTCGCCCTAGATCTTAAGCTTTGAAAGTTGACAACACAGATGATTAGAACTCCCAGGACTACCGCCAGCCCCCGAGATTTCCCCTTTTGTTCTGAAGAAAAGAGTAAGCGGAGACCCCTCCGAGTGAAAAGAAGGCACATCCTTGAACCAAAGCAATCCTGCGTTCTTAGCCTCCACGTTGGTCCAAGATAACAGTCTCCCAGGGGCAGGGGTCTGGGCGGGGAGTGTTCCCGGCAGGACCTGCAGAGGGCGCTCTGTAGCATTTATGCTGTGTCTCCGGTGTGGGTGCGCAACTGTTGAAGTCCTCAGGCCGGTTAAGGTAACATCGAGCCTATTCCTCAACTTTCATCCTGTCTCAAGCTAAGGAGTTTTGCTGGCTTGGCTGTGGTGACTCCATCTTGTCCTTCACTCTGTCCCCAGGGAGCTGAAGGGACACAGAGGGCAAGCCCTGTGCCCCTGCCCGAGGCCGCCTGTCTCCAGGGCACAGGGCGCCTGAGGGACGTGTGCTTGTCCGTTCCAAACCAAAACCCAGGCGACGGGGTCCAGTAGAATAGCCTCTAATTATGTAATCATTTTGTTCGATAGATTTTAATACTCGGCAATTAATGTTGTCCATGTGTTTAATATGGATTATGTAATAAATTTGTTTGAAAAACCGTCACGTTGGTTAGTTTGAAATAATTATGTTGTCTTTGACGAGAGCAGGACTGTCCCAGCTAGTTAGGACATGTGGCTGGGCTATCCCCTCCCCCTCAATGCCCCCTCCCTCTCGCTCACCCCTGCCCCCCTACCCGCAGTCCCCTTTTCTGGCTGCAAAACGTGTGTCCATGGTCTGTGGGTAATCTGACCCTTCTGTGCTGTTTGGGGAAGGGAAAAAATGCGATGGTTTTCCTCCGTCGATTTGCCATGCACTTAATTCCACACAATTCTAGAATGAAACCAGGCAGGCAGGATGACTGGAGAACCCCGTCCCTGGAGGGCAGGGGGAGCTGAGTGAACCGCGCCACGCCAGGGAGGCCAGGGAAGCACGGTGCCACAGTGCGGCGGATGGAACGTCGGGCTAGGCATCTGGAGGTTGGGGTTCTGGCCTGCAGCCGTCTCCCCAGGCAACCTTGGATGACCTGCGGTATTCGTCCCTGCCTCAGCCATCTAGTCAGGCAGAGGGGCTAGCAATGGGGATTTCATTTCACCGGAGGATAAAGCAGGACAGGATATGAAAATACGTCAGAAAGCACCAGGCTGTGAACATCTAAGGTCGAGTTCCATAGTTGTGCTAGTCTCATCCCTAAGCTGTGAAGCAGCCGAAGGAATGGTGGTTCTCTCTTGCTGGGAGGGCTCCGGTCGGCACGGAGGAGCAGCGGCAGGGCCCAGGGGGCTGTCGCCTTCCCCAAATCAGCAGATGGGTGAGTTCCCGCTGCAACAGGTTCTGCTAGTGAATTCACTTCCGCTTGCTCCGCTCTGGGCCGGCTCTGCCCTGCTGTGCCCACTCACACAGCCCGGCAGCTTCCGCGCCCCCAGAGAACCTCCACGGGCTCCTTCCCACCCAGGGACCATTTCTCGTGGGGGGTGGGGTGAGGCTGAGAAGCAAGACCCGCACCCCCGGCCCCAGCCAAGGACAGACGCTGAGGAAAGTCTCTCTCTACCTGGCAGATTGACGACAAACAGCTTCGGGGGTACCTGTCTGAGCTGCGCCCCGTGACCATTGTGTTTGTGAACCTGATATTCAAGGACCAGAACAAAGCCGAGGTGCTAGGCCCGGCCATCCAGGAGGCCTCCGTGCACATCAACTCCGTCGTGCGGTTCTTCCGAGGCCAAATCAATAAAGTCTTCATGTTCGACAAGGTGAGTGGGCGCCTGGGGCGGGGACCTGTCCGCGGTTTGAAGTCTGGGCTGGTGCCCAGGGACACTGGAGGGAGGGAGGGAGGGAGGGCTGTTTCTTAGACTTACGCTCAGCACCGTGCAGCCCGTGACCTTGGCCACCAGACAGAGAGACACCAGACAGCAGCACTCACACAAATAGCTCAGTGCCACCCATTTGTCTCTGGAGCCAAAGCAGCCCTTCCCGGGCTGCAGCCGTGCCGGTGATGCTGCACCAGGAGTTATCTGAAGTTTGCTAAAAACAGAGCAGGGGCGAGGGAGCTCCTGAGGGAGCCCGGTTCGGAAAGGGAGCCGCGCCCACCTGCTGTGTGCCGCCTCTGTCCCCTCACAGGGCTGCTCCTTCCTCTGCGTCTTCGGGTTCCCCGGGGAGAAGGCGCCCGACGAGGTCGCTCACGCCTTGGAGAGCGCCGTGGACATACATGGCTTCTGCTCTCAGGTCCACAAGATCTAGTGAGTGCAGCCCCTGCTCCCGTCTGCCGGTCCCCGGCCCTTCTGCGGGGTTCCGGGAGACAGGGCAGGGTCCAGGAGGGCAGGAGAGGGCGCCCCCAGCTCTGCTGCAGTAGGACGGGGCGGGGGGGGGGGCGGAGGCAAAGGGGAGAAAGGACACACCTCGAAGGCCGGCGTGTGCCACGTTTGCGGAGACGCCGACTGGGTGTCTCTGTGCTTCCGGCCGGCTGCTCGGTAGAGTCCGAACGCCTCATACCGCGCTGGAGTCCTGAGCTGGTTTCTGATGGCTGGGGGGTGAAACGGGTCCTTGGGTTGGAACTGGATAGGCTGCCGGGGCCTCAGCTGGGCCCGCTCACAGGACAGCTGGTGCTGGGAGGTTTGCCGTCCGCAGCCCTGGCCGCCCCCGCGGCTGGGCCCTCAGGCTTCCCCAGTCTCAGCATCCCCGTGACCCTGCCCCGCAGCCCTGCCCTGGCCAACTGCAGCGGGTCACCCCCGCCCTCCCTAAGCGTTGCAGCCCCCGGTCATCTCCCTGTGCGGTGGGTGTGTTTGCAAGGGCGGATCTTGATGCCACACCTCTCCTGAACTACAATGGCTGGTTCTTTGCAACAGTAGCAGAGAGTTACTTAGTCCCCAACTAGTCCTTTCCGGTGATGAGAGGTTACTTGCCAGAGGAGTAGCTCAGATGAATGTTTAAAAGTAGCAGAAAAGTGAACGGAGGAGTTAGCACTTCTGAGAACCTAGCTCGGGGTCTGGAACTCTTTATCCCTCCAGGCCACGTGCAGCTGCCCTGAACTGAGTCCAAAGGGAAGGGAGTAATCGACTGAACATCCCTTCCCACCCCTCCCCGCCCCTTCATCACCTTGTCCCCCCCCAACCCCTGCCCTCCCCCGGCTCACTGCCTCTCTTTCCCCACAACCCTCGTCTTGCCGGGGGCCAGCACCGTTTCCGTGGGCGTGACCAGTGGGACTGTCTTCTGTGGCATCGTGGGACACTCGGTGAGGCACGAGTACACAGGTGAGCTGGGCCGGCCTGTCCCCGCTCGCCTTCCGGCGCACACCGGGCCCTGCCCCCGGGCGTGGGGAAGGGACAGAAGGAGTGAGGCGTGGACCCTGCCCTCAGCAAGTCTGCCGTCTTCCGGACGGAGCCGAGCCGTGCGGCTCTGCCCACGGACGCGGTGGGTGCACCGTGTGCGTTCTGGGGCTTTGCGTGAGACGGAGGGAGTCGAGAGAGAGCGGGGGGAGTGAGGGGCCTTTCTAAGCGATTTCCTGTCCACGTGAAACATGACTCTTCTTAGCGCCTGGGATGGGCGAGGACCGCTACTTACAAACTGTGACTGTTGGCGTCACCGGCGGACAGTGCTAATCTCAACAGAGAACGGCAAGGAGGTGTCGTCTCAGGATGTCACTGCTCTTTCTGCCGCCTCCCTCTGCAGTCCCACTTAGGGCTTCAGATGCTCAGAGACAGCACCTCTGAAACCCTGAAACGGTTATGCCTGCAATGACGCCATTTCTGAGATTTCCTTCCACCTGCTGCGGCGTGGAGAGTGGGTGGGGCCGCGGCCGGGGCGGGTAGGCTGTGGGCTGACGGCTTTGGGGCCGGGCGGTGGGCACACGAAGGTTCTCGGGACTGTGTGGTCACGCGCGGCCAGACTTCCCCGTAACAAACAGGTCTTTTTACGGAGCGCCCGGATCAGAAGTATTTAAGTCTGCGGGCGGCCAGGCCCTGCTGGAAGCGGTGCACGTGTGTTAACTCAGGAATCCCCGCCAGCTCCCGGCTGAGATCGGCTCTGTTGTCCCCAACGTACAGAGCAGGAGACCGGGGCGTGGAAGGGTCCAAGTAATTGCTAGCGCACTAGGAAGAGGCAGAGCTGGGGGCCAGCCCCGTGTAGCTCGGGGCCGCGTCTGCGCACGCCCTGCCGAAACGGCCCCGAACCAGCCTGACCCACACGCCCTTTCCCGCCCCCTCGCCCACTCTGAAGCCGTCACCAGATGGAGGCGGCTCGTTTCAAAAACGAAACGCAATGACGAAGTGCAGGCCCAGACACACACACGGACGCAGACTTGTGCCTCACTTGGAGGTCAGTGGCCCAGGCCCGAGCTCCTGCCTGTCCGTCTTGTCGCCGGAGACTGAGGACAGCTCCCCTGAGGGCCCTGAGGCCTGTGCTGACCCCAGTGCAGGGCCGTCCAGTAGAGGGGCCCTCCTTCTCTCCGCGGACCCCCCCATTGCAACAGCAGAGTGAGTTAACTGCCTGCAGGTTCTCTCTCAATAGCCATTGGCTGAGTAGGGTAGTTGAAGGCGTGGCTTACATCATCCCCGAGAGGCAGAGGGCGTAGAGGCTTAAAGTGCCCCTTGGGGACAGTGCGTCTCAGGTCGCCGTGGGTCCGGTGGCCGTTGATCCCTGCCCTCTGCCCCCCCCTCCCGCTGCAGTCATTGGTCAGAAAGTCAACATCGCGGCCAGAATGATGATGTACTACCCGGGCATCGTGACCTGCGACTCCGTCACCTACAACTGCAGCGACCTGCCGGCCTACTTCTTCAAGGAGCTCCCGAAGAAGGTCATGAAAGGCGTGGCGGACCCCGGGCCCGTCTACCAGTGCTTGGGCCTGAACGAGAAAGTGTGAGTGTGGGCGCTGCCCGCCCGCGGCTCCTTGGGAGGGAAGTGGGGCAGCGGGAGAGCGGCCCAGCCAGCCGTCCCGGCCGCGAATCCAGCCTCTGGCCCCGGAGTCTGCTCCTCCCAGACCGAGACCCTTGTCCTCTCTGCTTCCTGCTGACACGGCGGTGCGTGGGAGGCCCCGTCCCGCCCCCGGTTCGGAGAGCCCGAGGGAGACTGCTCAGGGGCCGTGCACTCAGAACGGGGCCCCCTCCCCACTGGGCAATCTCTGTGGGCCACGTGGACCAACGTGAATTTTTATTTGCCGCGGGCTCTCGGGCCGGCCGGCTCTGACGCCGCTCTCTCCCCTCCCGCCCGCCAGCATGTTCGGGATGGCGTACCTGGTCGGCAACAGGAACGAGTGCTACCCGCTGCTGGGTAGGTACCGGCCTTGACTTTCAGACTCCTCTCTTGAACTGTAGCGAAGCACACGGAAATGTACACCAGTGATGGGTCTGCAGCCTCGGGAATCATCGTCACCAATGCACCTGTGAACACTGCTCAGACCAACGAGTGTGGGGGTGCTCAGGGAACCCCCACATGCTGATCTTTCCCTTCCCAAATAAATGGCATGGTAACGTCATGTAATTACACACTCCTTCCATTAATCAACAGAGAACGCCCAGGGCCCTTCGTAGTGATCCGTCCAGAAGGCAAGGTTTGGCCCCAAAAGAGTCTCCGGCTCTTTTGACAGAATTGCTGAGAGATTATGGCTAGCTTTCAGATTTTGATCTGGGCACCCCGTGGCATAATTTTTAAAAAATATTTTGTTTATTTTTAGAGAGGGGAAGGAGAAGAGAGAGAGAGGGAGAGAAACATCTGTGTGTGGTTGTATCTTGCGGGCCCCCTACTGGGGACCTGGCCTAAAACCCAGGCATGCGCCCTGGCTGGGAATTGAACCGGCAACTCCTTGGTTCCCAGGCCAGCACTCAGTCCGCTGAGCCACACCAGCAAAGGCTCTGTGGCATAATTTAAATGCACACAAAATAACAGTGACAGGGCTGCAATGTCAGCTGACTTTCATTTTCCTCTTTGCCTTTTCTAAATTACCATCTTTTCTATAGTGAGTATATGTTTTTTTTTAATTTTTAAAAAATATTTTATTTATTTACTTACTTTCAGAGAAGGGGGAAGGGAGGGAGAAAAAGTGGGAGAGAAACATTGGTCATTTGCCTCCCGCACGTCCCCCAGCCGGGGACCTGGCCCACAACCCAGGCATGCACCTTGACTGGGAATCGAACTGGTGACCCTTCAGTTTGCAGGCCGGTGCTCAGTCCGCTGAGCCACACCAGCCAGGGTGCACAATTTCTCATGTACAGCAGGCAACTTTCCTTCACAGAAGTAAAATAGTTGCAAATAAAATATCCTATCTGTGATTATTCAATATATGAGCCCTAACTATAATAATGTATTTCCTAACAGAAGTAACCTATGGATGACTTCTGTGTTATAGAGAAGAAAAACAAGAATTAGAGTCAGCCCTGGTTTCATTCCCAGTCATGCAATCCAGGCAAACTCCATTTTTCTGCACGAAAATTAGGTGGGCATTCTGGTGCACATTATCAGGGTACTTTCCCTCACGACATGTGGGGATCAGAACTGGGGGAAACACTGTATCGTTGACTGGAAAGCCCTAGGAAAAGATTTTAGAACATTTTAAAGTGCAGAACCCTCGACAGAAGTCCACGAACCACGCCGTGGGAGGGGATTCCGAAGGTCTTCTTGGGCGTGCTATCGCCGTGCGCCTTTTTATGTTTCTAGACTCTTCTGTGTTGACTGAGTTTGCCCCCTTTTAAAAAAAAAACAAAACCGGCAGGGCGCGAGAGGGAGATCAACTACTTCCGGAGCACCATGAAGGAGTTCCTGACGTCCAACTGCAGCCAGGTGCTCATGTACGAGGGGCTGCCGGGCTACGGGAAGAGCCAGATACTCATGGGCCTGGAGTACCTGTCCCAAGGTGAGAACCACAGGTGAGTGGCTCGCAGCGGCCCCTTGTCTCCCGCCAGCCCGGAGAACCCCGATGCCCTGAAAAGCTTGCTCCGCCTTCATGCCCCTCTCCTTGGCATAACTGGCCTTCTGCCAACCCCGCACGATCTCTTGACCATGGGGCGCCCTGCACCCTTGTCCCAAACACACAAATAATGGTGCCCACAGTGAGCCCAGAAGATGGGACGCCCGCTGCCCCCAGGGAGCCTGGTTTAAGGGCAGACAGGGCTGGGGCATCAATGCGGTGAAGCTTCCCACGCAACCCCAAGCGTGTGGACAGGTCGAGAACCCCTGGCCAAGAGGTGGGGACCAGACTGGGCCGCAGAACAAGCCCATAAAGTGACCAGCCCGCTGCCCATCACTGGCCCAAGCCCTGTAGCCCTCTCTGGGAGCGGGAGTGGGGGATGACAGGTCCCCGAGTTCCCTCCGGGACGCACAGCTGGGGCCTGTGTCCGCAACACACGTGTCCCCAGGGCTCTCTCGGGGACAACCTGTGTAGCAGCTGCGTGTGCTGGTCAGCCTGGTGTTCGGTATCGGGGGCAGGGACCGAGAGGGTGATGGCCCTGGCCCCCGCGCTTCTACAGCCTGACCTGAAGGCTGGGAGGGGGGAGGAACGCCTTCTAGCCTTATGTTGTTTTTAGCTGCATTTTACTCTTTTTAAACGCCAGGCCTGAAAGAGGCCAGGTGTAAAATCCCCTCAACGTTGTGAAGGAGACAATTTGTGGTAGCCAGAAGACACCCAGGCCCCCTTCACTCCGTCCCTCAGGGAGGTAGCTCCGCGCCCCGGGGCCTGTTGTGCTCCGTGTCCGTCTGCCGCAGCCGCTGTGCCTGGCCGGTTTGGTCTGCAGAGAAGCGTTGTCTCTGAGTGCTGGGGGCTGGAAGTCCGAGAGTGCAGCGTCAGCCGGGGGAGGTTCCTTCCGGCAGCCGCGAGGCACAGCCTGTTCTGGGCTTCCCCCCGGCTGCCGGGGCTTCGCTGCCACGCTGGGCGCTCCCCGGCGTGCAGAAGCATCACCCAGCCTCTGCCTTTCTGCGCCTGGCCTGGTGTTCTCCCTGGGTGCGGTCCAAACGTCCCCTTATAAAGACACCGTCACGTGGGATCAGGGTCCCGCCCTGCTCCTCGCCTCCACTTCCCTGCACCTGCAGTGACCCTGCCCCCAGATGAGGTCCCACTCTGCGGTCCTGGGGGTTAGGGCTACAACACGCAGACCTGAGGGGGCGGAGGGAGGACACGAGTCCCCCCTCCGGACGGTCTTCACGTCCGGATGGAGGACAGCCGACTCCTGCCCTGGAGGAGCTCTTGCGGAAGAGAGAGGGGACAGTAGCGATGGACGGTGGGGAGGACAGTGCCAGAGGCACGCATGGAGTCGGGTGGCAGCCGAGAGCCAGAGGGGGTGTGACCTGACCTCGGGGCATCAGGGAAGGTCGCAGGTGGCGGGGGCACAGCGGGTGGGTGGATGTGGTGCCGCCCCGGGCTGGGGAGGCCGCCGAAGCAGAGGCCTGGAGAGTCCGCAGCTCCGGACGCGTGGGTCACTGGGGGTGGAAGGCAGGCTCCCGGGCAGAGCCTGGCCGGCAATGACACCGCGAAGACTTGGGAAGTCCTGCATGTGACCTAAAGGAGTCCAGACGGACACCTCCAGGGAGCAGCAGCCCCTGAAACACTGGGGCGGGAGAGGAGATTCGCACCTCTCTCGGCACATCAGCCCTGTGCAGGCAGCGCACTCGGCGTGAGGACGCCGGGCAGGGGCCGCGTGGCCGAGAGCGCCGGGGCCCGCGGCGCGGGGGTGGGGGCCGCCGTGCGGGAGAAGGAGCGACAGCGGGGGGAGCTGTCGCAGCTTCTGATCCCGGTGGAGCCAGGCCACGCAGGGGACGCAGGAATGAAGAAGGGTTTCCGGATCGAGTGGGGGGGTTTCTGTCGTAACAGCTGCGTGTGAAGGGTCAGAGCGTCCCTTCAACCTGCGTTACTGTCAAAAACTGCACGATGCGAGAGCTCTCCCGCGGAGCCGCTCCCTGCGTGCGCCCTCCTGACTCTCGGCTCTCTTGTGAACAGGACCATTGCTATCGCACTGACTAAGGTCAGCTTCCACCAAAACTTTTATACCATCCAGATACTCATGGCCAACGTCTTAGGTCTGGACACCTGCAAACACTACAAAGAGCGGCAAAGCAACCTTCAGAGCAAAGTCAAGGCGCTGCTGGACGAGAAGTTCCACTGCATCTTCAACGACATTTTCCACGTCCAGGTAACGGCCCAGAGCCGGGCTTGCGCCAGCGCCAGCACCGAGGCAGGTGCGGCCGGCGCTCCCTGACGCTCTGTGCCTCGGCGTCCCCTCGGCCTTACGGTTCTTCTCTTTTCAGACCCCCCAGCTCCCGGGGCTGTCTTCCCACACTCGATACTCTCCTCACTCTGCCCACAGTTCCCGATTACGCGAGAGGTCTCCAAGATGAGCGCCTCAAAGAAGCAGAAGCAGCTGGAGGCGCTGTTCATGAAGATCTTGGAGAAAGTGAGGGCGCCTGTCTGTGGGCCGAGCCGTGGGGGAGCAGGCCTGGGTGGCTGGGCCCAGGGCCGCACGGCCTCGGGGTCCGGGCTCCACCGGCCGGAAGCTCTGCAGTGCTCCCCTCTCCTCCGTCCTCCAGACCTCGCGCGGAGAGTCTGTTCGGGACGTGGCTACACTTGACCAGAGTCCCTTGATGCGCCTCCTGGGAGTGCGGCCCCCCGAAAACCCCCCTCTGTGTGAGATGCCTCACGTCTAGGGGGCCGTGTGTGTAGGCTGTGTGGTCAGGCTCCCGAGCTGGAACCCGTGGGCCTGCTCCTTGTCACCTGGGCAACCTTGAGCGGGCGACCTAGCCTGTCTGTGCTTCCGCTGTGTCACCCACAAAACGTGCAACAGTGGCACCCAGCTCACGGGGCTGCAGGGCTTAAAGGGCACAGCCAAAGTCAGCTCCCTCTGCACGGCGCCGTCCCTGCTCTCTGAGGAGCACTGGGGGCCCCTGTCCAGGAGCCGCGCGTCCCCCAGGCCTGCGGGAACCCCCCTCATTTCAGTGTCTGATAGTGCTCTCGTTCCCCCCCACGCCGGTGCCCTTTCTTCCTCGTTCGACCCCGACCCCGGGTTTAGCTGGTGGCGAGTTCACCCTCGGCTCCCAGACGAGGCTGGCTGCACCATCAGTGACAGTGTTCTCGGCGTCCCATCCGGGAAGAGCTGCCTTCCTGGTGACACTATGGGGCCGTCAGGGTGAACTCCCTGCACGCGTGTGACAAGGCAGGCTGTGGTTCTTTGCAACGATGGCCTTAGGAGAGCTGATGTGTGGAAGGAGCCTTTGCCGCTGTTCTTTATAAAGACACAGAGGGAAAGAACGGGTGACCCGGCCTCTTCTCCGGTGACCCCGAGGGAAGCGAGCCCGGCCTGGAGTGGGGGCAGCGGGCAGGGCGGTCCGGCACGCGGCAGCACGGCCCTGCCGGACAAGGGCCGGCTCTGAGGTGTCAGGATACTGCGGCCTCAGTCCCCAGATGGCGCCTGGCCCCCACGGAGACCCCATCAACACTTAAGGAGTGAATAATGATTCAGACCTGGCAGGGACGGGCAGCGTACACAAGAAAAGGGTCCCAGGACCTGTTTTAAGTGTAACAGAGGCCAGAGGTACCTCGGCCAGGGGCTGGGTCCACCTCCTTGAGCCCCATTGCCCCCAGCACCGGCTCAGTGCTGCCCTGTCCCTCTGTGCTGGACAAGCACTGGGTGACTAAATGGTACATAGCTCTCCCTAGGGGGCCTCTGTTTGCCAATAGGTTAAAATGACACGTAGTAGCCCTGGCTGGTGGGGCTCAGTGGATTGAGCGCCAGCCTGTGAACCAAAAGGTCTCCAGTTCAATTCCCAGTCAGGGCACATGCCTAGGTTGCAGGCCAGGTCCCCAGTAGGGGGCGCGTGAGAGGCAACCACACATTGATGTTTCTCTCCCTCTTTCTTCCTCTCTTCCCCTCTCTCTGAAAGTAAATAAGTAAAATCTCAAAAACAATTTTTTTAGACCCTTTGATATCAGATAAAATTTTTTTTAGATTTTATTTATTTGTAGGGAGGGAAGGGAGGGAGAAAGAGAGAAAGAAACATCAATGTGTGGTTGCTGGGGGCCGTGGCCTGCAACCCAGGCATGTGCCCTGACTGGGAATCGAATCTGCGATGCTTTGGTTCGCAGTCCACGCTCAATCCACTGAGCTATGCCAGCCAGGGCCCAAAAGAAGTGTTTTTTAAATGGCATGTAGTAAACACCCCTTACTGTATGTAGTGGTGATTTACGTGGCCACATCCCACCTGTCCTACAAATCTGCATCCTCTTTGCACACAGATCTGACCAAGTAAGAGCCCATTCCCACCAGCTCTGCCAAGCTGCTACAAATTCCAAGTCGGGGGAATCTAAATTAACATGGGTTTACTGGGAGGAAAATATTGAATGCCAACGCGTGCACCCCGCGGATGCACAGGCAGACGGACCCACACGGGTGCGCAATCCCCGAGTCCCACAGCAGTTTTCTCTCTGTTTCTGTCCCTCGTCCAGACCGTGAAACAGGAAAGGATCATCTTCATCATCGACGAGGGCCAGTTTGTGGACCCGGCCTCCTGGGCCTTCCTGGAGAAGCTGATCCAGACGGTGCCCATCTTCATCATCATGTCCCTGTCCCCGTTCTCCGAAACGCCCTGTCCGTCCGCCAGCACCATAATAAAGAACCGGAACACCACCTACATCACCCTGGGCGCCGTGCAGCCCAGCGACATCCGCAACAAGGTCTGCCTGGACCTCAACGTCAAGGGCATCCCCAAAGACCTGGACCTGTGAGTGACCTGCTCCCGTCCCCAGGGCTCGATGCCCGAGTTTGCCGCCCGGGTCCTGGCCTCACCAGATTCCTTGAGTTGTGGCGTAAAGCGCCTCTCTCAGGATCCTCGCCCGGCCCGTCTTCCCAGGGGGCCATTCTCCGGCCGGGCGGGAGGGATGCCGCTCTCCTTCTCTTTGCCACAGTCTTGGCTGTGCCCACTCAGACTGCTGGGTGACATCTGCTCTGCTTCCCTTCCCTCTGCTGGGCACGGGTGTGCGCCGATCCATCCCTAGTCAGGACATTGTGTGAGGCAAACTGGCAACGTGGAAGGCCACAGCCTGTAACTGAGCTCGGTCCTGCTCAGCGGGCAGTGAGTGGCGGGGCGGGGCCTGGTGTCGGCAGGTCTGTCCGCGCACACCGAGGGCTGGCTGTGCAGTCAGTGCCGCGGGGCCTGCTCAGTCGCCCCCTCCCGGGCTGGACGGGGGGGCTCCCCCGAAGCAGCACCTCTCCCTTCGCTGGCTGCTCACAGCCCGCCTGGTATCCGCCTCGCTCCTCTCCAGCGAGGTTGCCTAGCTTCTGTAAGAAACATTTAAAGTACCAACGGGAACATTTTAATGGTCACTTACTAGGTGAGGAAGGAGAAGCAAGACTGAGAATGTACCTTAGTATGTAGTTGTGGCTTTGGAAAGAGCTAAATGGTTTATGTAATTAGAAAAATGAAAGACAGGAAAGAAAAAAAAAAGCAATCCCTAAACCCAGCAAATGAGCCGAGACCTGTGCAGAATGAAGAGATTGTTTTCCGGTCATCCAGAAGACCCAGTTTTCCCTCCCGAAGGGCGGCTCTTCCAGGTACACAGCCGCCCCGCCCCCCCGCAGGTACCTGGTGGAGGGCAGCTGCGGGATCCCCTTCTACTGCGAAGAGCTGCTCAAGAACCTGGACCTGCACCGCGTGCTCGTCTTCCAGCCGGTGGAGTCTGAGGAGAAGACCAACGTGACCTGGAAGAACCTGTTCAGTGAGTGCCCGCCGCTCAGCCCTCTCTCCGGCTCGGGGCGGCGGCCGGGCGGGCGTTTCCGTGGGCTGCGTCCCACCCGGGTCAGAGGACCTGGGGGGTCAGAGGCGGAGGGGCCTCACACCCCAGAGGGTGAGGGAGTGTGGCACTTCGGCGTACCGGGAGGCAACATGACCGGGCAGGTCTGCTGTCCGAACCGATGTCCCTTTCTGACGCTCACCATGTCATGAGCAGCAGACCCCCCCCCCCATGAAAGGGTTTGCATCAGAGCGTGAGCATCTGAACCTGCAGGAACATGTATGTTGTTGTGTGTTACCAGGTGCATCGGGTAATCCTGGAGCCTAATCTTCACAAAACTGCATGTACTATGGAAGACTAGCATTCGTTTTGCTTATTTTTTTAGAGGGGGGAACGAAACACCTTCTGAGTAAACTGAGACTTTCGTAGATCATTTCTACTTAACACACGGTATTCCGGACTCTTCGGGGCGCCAGCACGCCTCCCGGCCTGCTGTTGCTCACGCGAGACCCGCCCCCAGCGTATCGGACCGTCCGGACGGTGCCCGACCACCGACCACGCACCCTCCTTCCCCACTGTCCCCCGGCAGAGAACGTGGCTAAGCCGACAGAGGAGTTAAAGAGATTCACCCTCACCGGCGAGGAGGGGAGCAAGGAGATCTGCAAGCTCGCCAGAGGCGTCAGGCTGAAGAACCTGTCCCCGCCAGCTTCGCTGAAAGGTGCGGAGGGCCTGACCCGGCGGCGCTCAGGGTCCGGGGCCTGGACGCCCCTCTGCTCCCGCTGGGATGAACGTCGGAGAAGGAAACAGGAAGGTCGTGACCCCTGGGGTCGCTGTTTTGTGCCGCTCTGGCCAGGGGAGGTCCCCGGGAGGCTGGGCTTTTCTGCTTCTGACCGGGAGCCGCCGCCTTCCCCTGCGCGTGGGGTAGCATCTGCTTTGAGCAAAGTTTTCTCCAACTGCGTGAAAGAAGGAGGCACAGCGCGTGTCCCGCTGAAACCGAAACCAAGAGACGAGCGAGAAAAGGGAGCACACTGCCACTTTTTCCGCCGTCTGCTTCAATGAGAAACGACAAAGAGGGGAATTTATCTCAGAGATGTGCCGTTATTCTTTGAAAGAAAAACGACTTTCAAGCCACGGGCTCGTCCGCACTGAGCCCCCATTCCCGCCGTCTGTGAAGAACTGCCCGTGTTTGAGGGGGTGACCAAGGGGGCCTCGGGCTCCTCGTCTCCAAAACAGCGCCCAGCTCCCTTCTGTGGTTTCATTCACTGTGTCTGCGGACACAGCCAGGTGGACTGGCTTGGCTTCTAGAGTGTTCTGTGGACGAGCTGAGAAGTGCACATTTTGTCCCTGATGAGGGTGACATAACGGCGTTCTGGCCAAGAAGCCAGGGCCCCTGGGGGGTATGGCAGAGAGTTTAGAGGGGGAGTCGGGTCGGTGCCGGGGGCCCTCTGGCACCTGCTCCTGAGCATAGAGAGGCTAACGGGCTGTGGCGAGGATAAAGGAACCTCCGGGCGGGGGGGTGGGGGGGTGGGGGCGGGGCTCGGGGCAGGCTGAGAGCCAGGAGGGTCCAGGAGAAAGAGCCTCCAGGGAGGAAGATGGAAAAGGAGTGGCTGGTGGGACGTGGACAGCAGGCCCGCCTCCTCCGGGCCACCGTGGCCCCCCCGCAGCCTCTCCTCCCCTCCTTGAGAACCCTGTCGCACGTCCACACAGCTTCAGAGCACCTCGACCGAGGCCTGGTTCTCGCCTGGCTGCAGTGCCGGGCGCCGCTGCGGACCGCGGCACCTGCGCGTTTGGTGCTCTCTGCACGAGCACTTTCTGGGGCGCGGGTGCGGGGCAGAGCCTTCTTCGGGCTCCGCTGGGCCGGGTTCCTGTCCTTCTCCGGGATGTGTCTGATGAAGACGGTGACCGGTTCCCTGCCTCGTGGCTTTGCACCCGCAGAGATCTCCCTGGTCCAGCTGGACAGCATGAGCCTCTCCTACCAGATGCTGGTGCGATGCGCGGCCATCATCGGCCTGACCTTCACCACCGAGCTGCTGTTCGAGATCCTCCCCTGCTGGAACATGAAGATGATGATCAAGGCCCTGGCCGCCCTGGTGGAATGCAACATCTTCGACTGCTTCCGCAGCGGCAAGGAGCTCTGCCGGTCTCCGACGCAGAACGCCACCTCGTTTGAGGTGAATTTCCGCTCCCTGTCTCTGAGGCCCACTGAAGGAATGGGTGAGTAGGGCCGGAGGGAACCCGCGCTTCCCCTCAGGTCAGGGCGCGGCTCCCTCCAAGAGCCGAGAGCCGGCTGCCCCGTGGAGCCGTGGGTGCTGGTCCCCCCCCCCCCCCCGCCCCGCCCCGGCTGACGCGCCCGTCCGTGTGCCCCAGCCAACCAGGTGGACGAGGAGCTCCGGGAGCTGGAGAACAAGGTCATCGAGTGCCACATCATCCGCTTCTGCAGGCCGATGATGCAGAAGACCGCCTACGAGCTGTGGCTGAAGGACCAGAAGACGGACATGCACCTGAAGTGCGCCCGCTACTTGGAGGACAGGGCGCACAAGTGCGACCACTGCCACGGCGGGGACTTCATCCCCTACCACCACTTCACCGTGGACATCCGGCTCAACTCCCTGGACGTGGACTCCATCCGGAAGATGGCTAACGTTCAGGACCTCAGGCGTAAATGTTCTCCTTTCGCCGTTAGTGCTACCCATTCCTGTGGATGCGAGGGCTTCAAGCCCCCCGAGGGCCTGGGCACAGGGAGGGATGAGGCTTCGGCAGCGCAGCCGGCGTGCGGGGAAGGGCTGGCGGGGTCTTCACGTGGTGGAGTCTGGCAGCAGCGGTCTCCCCCAGAGACGGTCTCCCCCAGAGACGGTCAGCAGGGGTTTGGGGGTCGAGACTCTGGCCGAATGGGGTGTGGCCACAGTTCACAGTGAACCGTCCACAGGGGTCAAACAGACGTCCACAGGGGTCGAACAGAGCCAGTGGGGTTCCCGCCAGGCTCAGGGGTGGGGTCTGACGTGGGGAAGCGGGAGCAGGGCCAAGGTCCTCGAGGAGATGAGAATGTTGCTTCGTCGGTCTAGTTGGACGCAAGGCTGGGTCGGGGAAGGACGTGTGTGGGAGAGAACTGAGCGGGGCCGCGCAGGTCAGGGCCCTGGGGAACAGGCGCCGGGCTCAGGGCAGGAATCCAAGGCCATCCAGGAAGCAAAAGCCACAAAGTGACAAACTGGCAACACAAGCCTCCAGCCAAGTGACCCGGGGAAACCCCGTGGAGGATTCAGGGGTGCAGGATTCAAGGGCCCAAGGACTCGGTTCCCGCAGGCCTGGGGGGCGGCAGACTCGGGACAGCCACACCCACTCCAGCCCTCGCGTGTGGGCAGCCCTAGCCGACGGCCTCGGGGATTACCGCTGAAGCTGCTGGGAAAGTGGAGGCTACGACTCAAGGAGTCTGTATCATAAGGATGTTAGAAACTGGGGCGAAATTTATGCGCCTCAAGTGCCTGGCACATAGAAGGTACAAAAGAAGTCCTTATTCGTTCTCTGTGTGACACACAATCTCACTTGATCCTCACAGCAACCCTTGAACGGGGAAGGCTATTCTCATTGTGTACATGAGGACACTGAGGTCCCGGAAGGTTAAAGAGCTTGTGAGATGCCATAGCACAGGTGACAGAGTTCGTTCAGTCCCAGGCCAATTAGTTGCCAGGCTCGTGCTGTGTGCCTTACGCCTGAGGTCCCCGGTGTGCAGGGCTGGCCTTGGGGGGCATCCTGGCTGAGGAGCCTGTCGGTGGCGGCGGTGCACAGGGGCCGAGAGGCACTCGGCAGGGGTGACCACGAGAGCGAGGGGGCGGCTCCCGCTTCGTCCTCTTCCGGGACTTGATCAGAGAGGAAGCGGCCTCGCCCCGTGGCCCACGCCTCCCGTGGCTACTGCACTCGGCCTGGCCAAGCTCCCTTTTTAAAAAAGAGAGGTCTGGCTGAGAGCCTTCGAGTGTATACGTAGAGTCTGTCCGTGAGGGTGTCCAGCCCCTCTTGGGCGCAAAGTTGACGAGACATGAGCTGTAGTCTTGTCTCGTTGGGGCAGGGAAGGTGTCAAGGGGATGTATTGTCCTTGTCGCTGAGTATAGTGCTAATTACTGCTACTTATTGCGTCTCCCTTCACGCATTACAGCTTTGAAAAATTGGACATGCATTTTTAAGTATTGTTACAAAAGCAGTGTGTGTGCAACGTGAGGTCGACACTGAAATTGGTAGCAAGCATTAAAACGCAGTGGACGCTGGGAACCGAAGAGAGGTGAACAGACGGGTAACAGATTCACAAAGAAAACAGCCAAGAATGGGTTCCAGCCTTGGAGCCCTCCTGCAGATCGGAGACATAAACCTGAGGAAGGGCGAGGGGAGGGCCAGGATTCGGGAAGGGACTTCTCTGGTGAGAACCCGCGAGGCTCCCGGGCCCCCAAGGTGGCAGCTGCCTTCGCGATCTCGGCCCAAGCTGGGTGTGTTCCTGGGACTCGGCCGGAGCACAGGGAAGACGGGGCCTTCCCCGCCTTGAGGGCCCGTGACTGCCCCGGGAGTGAGGTCGAGGATGCGAGTGTGGGTTCGCAGATCCACGGGGAAGGGCCCAGGGCAGGCCTCCCAGGGGAACAACCGGAAGTCGTGGGTATCCGGGTGGAATTGAAAGTCAAGGGCAGATGAAATTCCCAAGGAAAAAATTCGGATGGAGAAGGGAGTCCAGGACAGAATGGAGGCGTCCCGGCATTCGGAATGTCGGCAGAGGAGTGGCAGCCGGGGAGGGTAGGCCCCGAGGAGTGGGGGACCCGGAGGCCAGGTAGGGGCCAGACCGTCAGATTAACGGATTTAGCAACACGGTGGCCACAGGTAACCCTGACGGGAGCGGTGTCAGTAGGAGAGTGGAGGCCTAATCAGTGTCTTCAGCTCCCGGTCACGGGAGACACACTAGGTGGCGATCTGGGGCGGATGGTGGAGGGCGAGTCAACCCTCTCGCTGTCCGATGAGGGTGACCAGACAGGCCTGCGTGGAGGTCCGTGGGCAGTCGCTGTGTGGGAGCTCGGACACCCACAGAAGCCCTCTGGGAGAAGGTGATGATAAGGCACGTGAACCGTCCCTTTTCAGAGTAAACGACCTTTGCAGTAATGCGTTCGCCTCGCGGCCAGTGGACCGAGGCTGTGTCCCTGTCTCCCTCACCGACAGACAGGGGATGCGCTGGACTCCTCCCCCTCCCGCGCTGGAGGGGTGGCCAGCAGGCACCGTCCTCCTGTGTGTCCTATTGCGAGATCATTATGGAATTTTCTAACGCACTGAAGTGAGGATTAGACTGAAGGTTCTAAACCCAAGGTTCTCTGCCCTTCCTCGCCGCCGAACACCAGACATCAGTGCCAGATAGAGTGTTTCAATGACCCATTCAACTCCTGTGTTTATTTTCCAGCTGAAGAACACACCAACTTTTCCAGAATAGAGATTCCGGGAAACCTGGAGGTCTTCCCGGAAAATTGCAGGTACAGGCCCGTGGGACGGCCGAGGGGCCCGTGCACACGCTGGTCTCTCGGTTCCGAAGGCGGCTGGGGCCCTCGGTCTGGCCGGTGCCCCTGGCCCCCCGGGCGCAAGCCCAGAGCCGTCCGCGGTGTGCGTGGGAGTGCGGTCGGCGGCATCCACGTTGGGCTGTCGTGTCTCCCTCTTTTCTTCATCTTTCAAGATGTTTTCATGCCACAAGCCGCGCCGCGCCCGCCCATCACCCCTCCTGTTTGTTTTTGCCCCCCGGGCAGCTCCGAGGAGATCACAGAAAAGGTCCTGAGCTTCTTCGACGTCCTCATAACCAAGATGAGCCCGTCGCAGGAGGACATCATCCCGCTGGAGTCCTGCCACTGCGAGGAGATCCTGGAGGTGGTCGTCATGCCCTTGGCCCACCACTTCCTGGCCCTGGGAGAGAACAGCAAGGCCTTGTACTACTTCCTGGAGGCGGCGTCCGAGTACCTCATCCTGAGGGACAACTACATGGTGCGCGTCTCCGCCCAGCTCTCCTCCCGCCCGGAGACACCTCCGAGGCTGGCCCGGGGGGCTGGGGTGGGGGCTGGGACGGGGGCGGGGAGCCCAGTGCTCCTTCTACTCCTTTGGGCCCTCAATGCCCCCAGCACCCCTTTCCTTTGGAAATGGGATTTCTCGGAAAGGAAAGGACACGAGATTGAGAAAAAAAAAGTTTGAACAAATTGCAGATAGCCTTCCGCGGCGTTGCAAATACTGCCACCTGGAGGGACTCGCCGTGAATTGTCTACCTGTATGGAGGGCGGGGGGCAGGGTGCATAGGTCATCCCCAAAATGATGCAAAGAGGACGCTTGGCGTCGGTGCTCCGGTCCCCCCAGAGTCTTCCTCAGCAGCGACACACGGCCTTTGCCCTCTGTCCTCCCCGAATACTGGTAGGTCTTTGGATGAGTGCAGATCCGGTCTTGACGCCGCGGCCTCCAAAGAGGCTCGCCCGCTCAGGTCTGCACCGAGTCCTCACGCGCACCCTCCGCCTGCCAACGCCCCGGTGCACGTTTCTCCAGGAGGAGGCCACCGCGCCTTGGATGCCCAGGGTCTCGGCACGCGGCAGGGGGCGAGGGGAAGCCAGGGCGAAGCGAGCTGGGCAGCCCCGGGCCGAGGGAGGCTAAACGGGTGTCTGGACGGCAGATGTGTCGGGGCTGTGAGCTGCTCAGCTGCGGCCCCTCTCCCAGGGGCTGGGGCCGGGGCTGGGGGCTGCCGTGGTTCTCTTCCGAGTTTGGCCTTGGGCCAGCTTTCAGGGAGCCGCTGGCCGGGCTCACCTTCCAGGAGCTCCCCCCAGACCCCATCCCCCTACTCCCCCGTGGGAGCCCAGCCTGCGGTCCTCCGCCCACCCCAGCTGTGTGTCACAGTTCCCGTCTCTCACGGCAGCCCGGTCCACCCTCCCACCTCAGGCAGACGTCACATTTACAGTGTAGGCCATTACGAACGTCAGCAAGCCCCACTTCTCTCAAGAAGTTGTGTCGAGGATGAAAGCCTCCGCGGCACGTTTTACTCACACGTGTGGGACATGGGGGCGGGGGGGGCGAGGCCAGGGAGTCTCGGGAAGACAGGGTGTGAGGAGCCCCGGGGCTGCCTCGCCAGACCTGCAGGGAATGCCCGGGCGGGGCGAGGAGGGGCGCTCAGGAAGGCGGTGACTGACAGCTGGGCTCAGAGTGCGGTTCCAGAATGTGCCCCTGGCACCCGAGAAAGCCCGGCAGGACCGGGGTGGCTGCAGACTCACGTCTCCCTCCCGCCCCCACCCCCGTTCACGCCCCTCGGGTAAAACACTTCGGGGACGGGGCTCCACCTTATTTTGCTCCCCAAGTCGGACTGTGCCTCGGGGGTCCCGGTGCCCGGACCCTCCCATCTAACTCCGCCACAGGAGGTCGGAGGTGACGGCAGGGAGTGGTGCTCGGGGCCTCACCCTGCTCCCCCGTTTCCCGGAGACAGCCCTTTGGGGGCACATGGGGGGGTCCACCTCATCCTGCCACAGGGGCCAGCTGCTCCTCATGGACGTGGGGGTGCGCCAGGGGCCGCCAGCACGGGGTCGGAGATCAGGGAGGCTGGGACGACATCGCTCAAGGGTGGCACAGGCCCGGGAACAACTTCAGGCGCAGCGACTGACGTGACTGAGGAAAGAGCAGAGAGGGTTCTAGATTCGCCCTCTGCAGCGAGTGGACAGTGAGGGGCGTGAAGGCAGCCTGTGTCTGCCGCAGGGCGCTGCCCTTGAGCTCCCGTCCGGGGTTTCGGGGCCCTTTCGCACCAGGGGCGGGCGGAGGCGGTAGGGGTACCGGAGCAGCTCCGGCGCCGGCCCTGCGGCGGAGTCCGGGGCGGTGGGCCCCGTGGGCCTGACCTCTGCTCACCGCACCCCTGCGACCTCTGCAGGCGTACACCTACCTGAACGAGGGGGAGCGGCTCCTGAAGACGCTCAAGAACGATAAGTCTCAGAGTCATGTTTTCGAGTCCGCCACCTTCTACAGCCTCAAAGGCCAGGTAAGGGCCCGCGAAGAGCATGCGTGTTCTGCGACGCGCCATTGGGGCCGCACACAGAAGCCGCAGCCCCCAGCCCTGCGCTCCGTACACCCTCCCTCCACCCCACCCCAGGTCCCATCCGAGACTCTGGACCCCCAGGCACTGGTACTCAGACCTCCTCACCAGCCCTGGCCAGCAGCGAGCCCTGCCTCGTCCGGGCGTCTTTATGAAATGTTTTTCTAGCAGCCCCCCAAGTGGACACGAATGGGTAGACGTTTCTTAGAGGTCGAGGATGCACCCGAGATGCCAAATGCCAGTCACCCGACCCTCCTTCTGCGCGCACATGCGGGCAGCTTCACCCAGGGTGCCCAGGGGCTGCTCCCGGGCCGGGAACCGGCGTCTCCGAGGAGGGTCCCAGGAAGGTGTGTCAGGGGACGCACCGCGGAAGCCCAGAACTGTGCCCCGCCCCCCCTGCAGGTCTGTTTCAACATGGGCCAGATGGTGCTGGCCAAGAAAATGCTGAGGAAGGCCCTGAAGCTCCTCAACCGGCCCTTCCCTTTCAACTTGGTCTCCGTGCTTTTCTACACCCGCGTTGAGAAAAACAAACACTTCCATTACATGAATCAGCAGGCCAAACAGAGCTCCCCGCCAGGGTAAGGGGCGGGGCTGGCAGAGCGGGGTCCTCGCTGCCCTGAGGGGAGGCTGGGCGGCCGAGAGGAGGGGTCGCCCTTGGTGAGGGCCCTCTGGGGGGCAGCAGACCTCTCGCTGTGTCCACACGGGGTGGAAGGGGCGGGGGCTTTGTTGGTCTCTCACAAGAGCACTAACTCACCCCTGGAGGCCCTGCCCCCAGAGCTTAGCAAGCCCCACAGGCCTCCCCTGTGGGTACCCACACCCTTGGGGGTCCGGATTCCGCACGTGGGTCTGGGGGACCAGAATGCAGCTGTTGGGGGCGGCCAGCGCCTCCACTGACCTGAGACTTAGCTGCCGAGAGCAGTGGAGGGAGGGACCGCCGGACGGGCCGGACTGGGGGCGGACCACGTGGGTCCTGGCACCACGCCATTCTGGCTGTGTGACTTTGAGTTAATTCCTTAACCTCTCTGAGTCTCCCCTTCAGCATCTGTGGAATGGGGTCCATTATTCTGTCCTTTCTTACGGGGCTGTCATCAGACTCAGATGTGGTGGAATGATAAAAATGTGCTTTTGAAGGAGCTTCATGTAAATACCAATGACGGGATGGCTGATGCACGTAAATTATCTTAATTCACCCTCACCCAGTCATGGTACCGTGGTGCCTGTTTTGCAGTGGAGAAAATGTGCTTCGTGAACCTCGATGCGCTTGTTGGGAAAGGCGGCGGGCCTGGACCCCGCGCCCCGCGGCCGTGCCGGCGCCGCCCCCATCCCCTGCCCCTGTGACCCCGCGCCCCTGTGCACACCCTCTCTTGCAGGAAGAAGAGGCTGGCGGAACTTCACCAGCAAACCACCTGCTTCTTCTTGCTGTGGAAGATCTACAACCTCAATTACTTTTTCCACTGCCAGTACTACGCCTACCTGGCGGTTCTGATGGGCATGAACGCCGCCCTGGAAACGCAGGACGATCTCCAGGTAGGGGCCTTCTGAGTGCCTGCGCCTCGCGTGGGGAGAAGCGCCTAGCGAGCGCCCGTTGGGACTGAGGACCCGCGGACGGAACGCGAGCCCCCCAGCACGCCGGCCCCAGGGTCCCTGCGCGTGCTCAGGGATTGTCGGGGACCTCCGCCGGCTCTCACTCCTATGGGTCGTGTCTGTGGATACTCTCAGGTACAAAAACAAAACCACGAATTTAAAACTATTTTTAAAAAGTGGTAAATCTGTCACACATTCACATGACCAACATCTTCACAGGGAAAAAGCTCTGTTTCTCCCAACAAAAAGTGCAGTGAGAGGAGTGGCCCATCACAGGTGTTGGCAGAGCCCCCGATGCGGACTCTGCAGGGGATGGAGTCTCTCTCTGCTCCTGCCCTCGCTCCCTCACAGCGCTCCTCCCCCCGCCCCCCGGAGCTTCCCGAGACCTGGGAGGAAGTGAGGGTGGGAAGGAAGGTGGTAAAGGAGAACTCTTTTCGGAAAGCTAAAGTCATGGCTCACGTGTCAAAGATTCTACCAGATTGTTCCCTGAGGGAACCACCGGTTCCAAAGAGAGTTGCGTTTGCACGGATGCGAAGGTCCTCTAGTCCACAGGCAGTGATTTCCCCGAAGCGTTACGTTTGCATGAAAAAGAACCGCATGCAACACTGTCAGTTTTCTGCACAGCCAGGCAGGCTGTGCACGGCCCGGAGACAGTGAGAGGCAGGGGTGACGATGCTGGTGAGGGGCTGGATGGACACCCGCTAAGCTGTTGGGGGTTTTTTGTTTTGCTTTGGCTCATTTTGACCTTTTACTGTTCTTCCTGACACAAATAATGCCTTGATATTATGCAACAAGCGTTGACCTCCATGTGCCCTTCCTGAAAGGGTCCCAGCGACCACCCTGGGAGACCCACTAGTCCAGGGCATAGACCGGGAGGTCTTTGATTAGATGGTGGAAACTCCAGGAGACAAGATCAAGATATTACTGCCCTGAGCAGTGTGGCTCAGTGGGTTGGGAGCCGTCCTGCAAAGCAAAGGGTCACCAGTTCGATTCCCAGATGGGGCACATGCCAGGGTTGCGGGTTCGGTCCCTGACTGGGGTGTGTACAAGAGGCAGCTGACGGGTGTTTCTCTCGCACACCGATGTTTCTCTACCTCTCTTCTTCCCTTCTCTCTAAAACGAACTAAATAAATAAAAACCTTTTTTTAAAAAAGTCAAGCAATTATTAAGCTAAATCCAGCTCATTCAGGCAGAGTGGCCTGGTGCCTTTATAAAAGTCCATCCGGCCTGGGCTTCTCCGGGGACCAGCGCGATCTGGGGAAGAGGGAGACCTCCCAGCCTCGCTCTTCCCCGAGGCCTCAGCGACGGGGCGGGGCCGCTGGGGAGCAGCACTCCTGTCACAGGCTCGCGTCCCCACCCTGAAGCCCCTTCGGCGGACCAGGACTCGCGGGCACTGGTGGGGCCCGTCACACTGGACCTCTGCCCAGGACCGGCCAGCCTCTCCTAGCTCCTGGAGCCGCCCACGGGCAGCTTTGAGTTCCCGAGCCACCTGCGTTCTGTCCCGCTGAAGGCCTCCGTCCTGGCAGTTCTCTCTGCCTGGGGTGTCGTCCCCTGACCTTGACTGGGCCCCGTGCCCCCCGGCTGGAAGGCCACCTGCTCAGCAATGCCGTTCGCGCCCGCCTCGCCCGTCCGCGGCTGAGCCGGTCACCCTGTCTGAGGGGCTGATTCCCATCTGACGTTTTCTGTCTTTGCTCCTTGGTCCCTGGGCGGCCTGCACACCCCGTGAGGGCAGGCGCCTCGTCCTCTGGGCCACGGGCTGAGCTCCCAGCGCGACGCCCGTCACCTCGCAGGCGTCCATCAGACGTTTTCTGAACGCCTCACTCTACTTACTTCTGAACTTGGAGGCTTCTCTCCTCGCAAAGCTCGGGGGAGACGGGGCCAAATGTCAAAACTGGAAAGTGACGCCGTTGAGGAGCCGGCCGTGATGAGGGCGGAGGAGCAGGGCAGGGGCTCCCCGGGCGTCCTCACGCAGCTGCCGCCGTGGGTGCTGCCGAGCGGAAAGGACCCACACGAGAGCGTTTCCAGGACCTGGCGGCCCGTGTGGCTCCGACTGCCAGTAAGCCCAGACCTCCCGGTGCTCTGCCGGCGCCCCCCCACCCACCAGGGACGTGGGCCACACCCCCTCGGTCCAGGCTGCGCCCTGGTTTGCACTTCTCTCGTCCTCCCCCCCCTCCGGTGCTCCTTCCCTCCTGGGGGCGTTCCTGGTGAGCGCTCTTCAAAAGCGGCCCGGCCCTCCCCCCTCGGTCCAGCTGCAAAAGCAACACGTGCCCGTGAGAACAAATTCCACAGCGCTGCCGGGGCGCTGGGCGTGAAGAGTGCAGTCCCTCTGCCCCCCTTTCCCAGCCCCCCGCCCTCTCGTTCCTCCCCGAGGGGGCGTCTCCGCCTCCACCTGGGGGCCCTTCCCTCCTGGCCGCCCCCCCCCCACATTTTGTATCCTCGTTCAAGTCAAGTTGTCTCCATTCTTCCCCACCCCTCCCCCCGTTCCAGGCTTTTTGCTATGCCGTCACGTGTCTGCATATATAAGCTCTCACTTTCATTTTTTTCACAAAAATTAAAATTCTCGCTTAAGACCTCTGTGGGCAAGAGGGGCCCGCAAGCTTGCCCAGGTGATTCGGTGAGGTGGTGGCAGAAACCCAATTTAATTTTGGTTCCGAAGCCCATGGCGCGGCCAGCTGGCCAGCCAGCCAGCCCTGGCCCCCGGCAGACACCGGGTGACGCGGCCTAGGGTCCCGCCTCAGTCTCGCCCCCTCTCTCCCCGGCCGGCCGTGGCAGATCGTGAAGGCCTACCTGGAGTACTCGCTGCACTGCCAGGTGACCGGCCAGGAGGACGTGTGGCTCAAGTACGAGGTCCTGGCCATAGAGCGGATCTTCAGGCTCCCCATGACCGACGTGGGCAGCGGGATCGTGGCGTACGTGGCTGACCTGCTGGGCTACACGAAGGTCATCATGGGCCACTTGGACTTGGCCATCGACTTAGGTAAGGGCTGGCTGAGTGGGACGGGACGTGCAGATACAAGCGGCACCCAGGGGCACCCCGGACTTGTTGCGTTCTCCGCAGGCTCTCGGGCCCAGAAGATGTGGGCGCTGCTCCGGAACCCCAACGCGCAGTATAAGGTCCTCTGCTGGCTCAGCAAATGTCTCCTGATGAAAACCAGGTGCTCGTCGTCCAGCCTTTCCCCGGACGGGGGGGAGGAAGCCACGGGGATGAGTCCTCTGGCCTCACTTTACACTGGCCGCGGGGCGGGCTGGGGAGGGGGGTCCGCAGCAGGACGGACAAGGTCGCTGGTAATCAGCCAGCCTTTGGAAACCGTGCTCTTTCCCCAGAACTTGACCCCGCTTAGGCTTTCTCATCCGATGGTTCTGGCCAGTGACGGGAGAAGGTCAGATTGCTGTCCCCACTGTGGAAATCAGGCCTCCACCCCCGCCCGGTGGAGAGAAGGGGCCAAGCCTCTCGGGGAAGCAGTGCCCGGAGACTAGCAGCCAGTCCTAGCGTCCCGGCGCGGCCTGACCCTGGGCACGCTGGCGTGGAGGCCCCTGAAGCGCAGCGTGGGCCGGGAGCCGCCTGGAGAGTTTGGGGTGGGCTTGGTGTTTTGGGGTCGCACTTGGTCCTGAGATACGAGGCGGGACCAAGACAGGACCAGGGCCCAGCCTGACGCTCTCCTCCGGCCCCTGCAGGTACAAGCCGATGATCCAGGTGCTGGGGTGGCTGTGGGACCTGGCCGTGACCGAGAACCAGATCTTCAGCAAGGCGTTCTTCTACCTGGTCTGCCTGGAGATCATGCTCTACGCCGGTGGGTGCGGCTCTGTGGCCTGTGAGCGCGGGGGTGGGGGGGTGGGGGGGTGGGGGGGCGGGGCTCCGGCTGTCACAAGGCTCCTGGCCGGGAGGAGGCATGGGGCAGGGAAGGAGCAGGCTGGCTGGGAGCCGAGGGGCGTCTGGAGGGCGAGACAGCTGTGAGACCCACCAGGAGTCTCCAGAACTTAGTCCGGAGCGGAGCAAGCTGCGGGCCGTGAGCTGCCAGTCAGGATGTCCCGTCCATGCACACACACGTGACAGGGGCTGACAGCGCCACCGCGTGTCCTGGACTGGGGCGTGGACTCCCTCGGCTGCCCTGAGTGGTGCTGAGGTCGAGAAGGAAAGGCCGCAGAGCTGACGGTGGCAGCCTGGGCCCCGGCTCCTCTTGGGGACTCAGGAGACAAACCCTGGCGCCCGCAGGCCGCCCCCAGCAGGCAACCCTCGGCGTGTGTATTAAACCTCGGGGGCCACGCCAGGCCTGGCCTCCCCACGAGAGTTGGAAAGGGGCTGCGGGGGTTGCTGCCGGTGGGGGAAGCGGGGGCGGAAAGACAGAGAAGTCCTGGGTAGCATGGAGCCCGCCCCCTTGGGCTGGACAGGGGGGACTGGTTGGAGCCTCGCGCCTGCCTAGTTGCCACGACGGGAGTGTGTCCTGGCTGCACACACGTCCACAAAAGCTGGGCTGGACCGCCCCAGGCAGTGCAGCCGTGTGGCCAGGGTGGTGCTCGGGACAGGAGAGAGGAGGCCCCCCAGGGGGCGGCTCTCCGCGGGGCCACCCCACCGGCCAGCAGCCCCGTCTCTCGCCCCCAGGCTTCACGTACAGGGCGTTCGACGAGTGTGTGGGCTTCATCCGCTGCAACGAGGACAACCGGATCCTCAAGTTCCAAAGCGGGATCCTGCTGGGGCTCTACTCGTGTGTGGCTATCTGGTAACGACGGGAGCCTGTGCCCACACCCCCAACCCTGAAAACGCTGAAGCTCTAGGTTAAAAAAGAGAGAGAGAGAGAGAGAGAGAGAGAGAGAGAAGAAAGCAGAAGTAAAACTTACACCCAGGGCAGACTGAAGGCGTCAGAGTGGACTGATGCTGAGGCACCTGGGGGGGCCACAACCAGTTCATGCCCCTCTCCCCCCAGGACAGGAGGGCGATGCTGACCCAGCCGTATCCCAGGCAACCGGTGCCCCTTCCGCCCGGGCCCCGTTGTGGTGCCCCGGGGACGGCACAGAAAGAGCGCTGGCCTCCGAGGAGGGCTGAGGGCCGAGGTCTGGGGGAGACAAGTAACTAGCACCACTCTCCCACTCCCCAACCCCCAAGACCTAATCACCCTGGAAAACGTGATTAGTAGGGCGGCTGTGGGAGGCCATGGCTGGTATCTGCCAGCAAGTGGGCTTCCTGGCGTTGAACCCCGGGCGTAGGCGGACCGCCTCCGCAGCAGGCTGTTTGGAAAGCTGCGTCCTCCCTGTGGGGACAGCGGGCCGAGCAGGGCAGGCCCAGGCGCTGAGGCACACCCACCTGATTCCTCCTCTCCCACAGTCTCCAGCCACCCAAGCCCCCGCTCCTCCTGATCAGAGGAGCCCCCGGGGAAGGGCGGGGAGCTGGGCCGCTGTGGAGGGCCCTTGCCTCCAAGGCAAGCTCAGGGCCGAGGAAGAACCAGCCCCGCACCCCACACCCCAGCGAGCCTGAGGCTTCGCCCTGCACCCTGTTCCGTTTCTCACTGGGCAGGCCTGCGGCCCGGGCCTTGGCCTCACGGTGGGGGGCTGGGAAGGCTCCCAGCGCTCACCGCCGGACTTCCACATCCACGCCCCGGGTGGGGGTCACTCCCTGCCCCACTTCCCACCTCCAGTCAAGTTCGCAGTCGTGCTGCCCACGCTCAGAGGCTCCGGGAAGAGAGGCCGGACGGCAATATGGAGACCCTCCCGCACGCACAAAGGGCCACCCACTAGCGCTGCTCCAGACTTGAGTAGAGGCCTCTCGTGATTGAAATTCCTTGGGAGAAATTCAAGTCCAAAACTTAATTATCCTTGCCAGTTCAAGTGCAGAGGTTCAAGTTCAGAGTCAAATTCACTTGCCTATGGGGGGTAAAGGTCAAGGAACCTGAAGTCCAGAAATCATCCCCATTGCTTAGTCTGCTCCGTTGCTCCCGCAGCAGCGCACATCCCACAGCCCTCGACCAGGCCACTGCTTCTCGCACTGGGGCTGGAACCACTGGGCGGGCTTATCGACCCCGACCCTGGCCCCACGCCCACCCCCGGGTCCATCGGACCCGCACGCCTGGGTGGGACCAGAGAACTCGCGTGTCTCAGGGGCATCCACGTGAGGCTGACGGCGCCAGGCCGTGGCCCACACTCTGAGCGGCGCTGGCCAAGGGTTCCCGAGGATTCCATTCGTCCCAAACCATCGAAACGTTCTGGCCTTTCCTTGCTCCCCGCCACCTGGTGTCCACCGGCCGGGCTCCCAGAGGCCCGCCCGCCCGCATTCGGGGACTACCTCCCGGGAGGCCGGGCCCAGGGCGACGCTGACCGCTCTGTCCCTCTACGGCGGCGCAGGTATGCCCGACTGCAGGACTGGGACATGTTTCAGATATTTTTCAACAAAGCTAAGAACCTCGTGCCGAGAAGGACACCCTCAGCGCTCTACTTCCAGGGCATCTGCGGGTTCATGGAGTGCCAGGTCCTGCACCTGCAGAAGGAGATCGAAGAGTGCGCGGAGAACGCCCAGGACAGCGGCGTGCAGCTGCTCAAGGTGAGGCCGCCCGCTGGGTGCCAGCCCGGCGCTCCGTGGGCGGGTCTCTGCGCCCCACTGGGGAGCAGGACCCAGGCCGCCTGCGCGCTGGGCGGCCTCTCGTGGACGGTCTGCAGAGCGCTCGGGCCGGACGCACCCAGGTCTTTGCAACGTGCACCCCCGCGGCCCCAGCAGGGGCACCTCCGGGAGGCGTCCGGAGGAAATGGAGGGCGCGCAGAAGTGTATCAGTGAAGGCACTGATCTCAGCTTTGTGTCATCAGAACACTAGGAGAAAAAAATGTTAAGGTTTTTTATTTATTCGTTTTTAGAGAGAGGGGAAGGAGGGAGAAAGAGAGGGAGAGAAACATCCGTGTGTGGTTGCCTCTCACGCAGCCCCTACTGGGGACCTGGCCCACAACCCAGGCGTGTGCCCTGACTGGGAATTGAACTGACGACCGTGTGGTTTGCAGGCCGGCGCTTAGTCCGTGGAGCCGCGCCAGCCAGGGCAGGGTAACGTACATAAAAACCGAACGGCCTTCACCAAGAAGATTGGTACAGTCAGGAGTGACACATTTAAACACTGGGATGTTTCCTGCTCTAAAAGCCTGAATTTCTGACACTTCTTTCATCAACTGGAGTAGCTGGCCACCTGAGGCCTCACTCTGGAAGGGCAGCGACAGGCTCAAGGTGACACGGTGACGCTCGGGGCACACTCTCCCCGCTTTCTGTGCCCAGCCTCTCCTCCGTGTCACTGCCCCGCTCCACCGACACGGGAACTCATGAGCCTGGATGTGAAAGAAGCAAGTCATTGAAAAACATTCACAAAAGCATGCTAAATGAGAAAAAAAAAATGTGCCCTGCCGTGTGATCAGTAGGATCCCAGCTGTGGTGGTGTGAGTGTCAGTGTGAGCAAGGGTGAGTGTATGACTGTGTGTGAGTATGCGTGAGACTGAGTGTGTGGGTGTGTCAGTGTGTGCGTGTGAGTGTGTGTGCAAGTGTATGAGAGAATATGTGAGTTTGTGTGTCATGAGTGTGCAAGTGTGTGTGAGGTTGTGTGAATGTGAGTATATGAATGTGAGTATGGGAGTGTGTAAAGGATGAGAAATAAAATAGTGGGAAAGCATGTAACCAAATATTAGAAATATTTTCTTCTGGGTGCTGGAGTTGTAGGTGATTTTCACACTTGTTGCTGTTCTTTTCATTCCCCCCCCCCCACATTCTGACCAATCAAGTTCCATCTGTAATCAAAGGAAAACACGTATTTTACAGAGTGGTTGCTGGGAGGGGCTGAGGCTCCCACCCACCCACCGGGCACCCGAGGCCCGGGCCCCCACCTGCCCGGGATCCTCTGGCCTCCCCTCCTCCCCTGCTGCATCTCGGTGACACGTGCCCCCCCCGCCCCCGCCGCCGGCTGGCACTCGCCCTGCGCCGCACCCAGACCCTCTGCGGAGGAGACACTGCCGTCCAGGCCCCCCCACCGACTCCCCGACGCTGTGTTCTCCGCAGAACCTGGAGCACCTGGTGGCTCAGAACATCACGGGCACGGTCTACTTCCCAAGGCTCTACCACCTGATGGCCTACGTGTGTCTCCTCATGGGCGACGGGCAGAACTGCGACCTCTTCCTGGACACGGCCCTGCAGCTCTGCGAGGCCCAGGGGAACCTGCTGGAGATGCACTGGCTGAACATGAGCAGGGTGAGTGCGCGCCGGCCCTCAGCGGCCGGCCCTCAGCCCGGGCCCGGAGGGGCCTCGCGGGCGGGGAGGCCGCCGGGGGCCTCCGGACTCTTCCCGGGAGGGGGTACGTGTCCCTAGCTCAGGTTTGTGCACCTCCTCTTCCTCCTGAGTTCTCACGGGGCCCCCTCCAAATCCCTGGAGCAAGGTCTTCCCCTCCCCACGGCCCACCCCACTTCACAGTGTGCATTGCACTCGTGGGCACACCTTCTCTCCCGCCTCAGAGGGCGAGCCCCACGCAGCCCCCAGCATAGCGCCCTAGACTCTATGGGGGCCTGGGGAGTGAGTGGATGGAGGTGCACATTCCAGGTGTGTAGGCGCAGTCGCATGTCCGTAGTCTGGGGTCCCACGGCTTTACGAGCCCGATGACGTGTGGCCACCTCTGGTGGGGCCGGTCTGGACCGCCGTGGCTGACGCGTGCCGACCGGGCCTGTGTCCCCTTCCCCCTCGCAGGAGTGGTGGTACTCCAGCTCCGAGCCGACCGAGAACCTCTGGCCCCTGACACTGCAAGGCCTCCCGTCGTGGCACGCGGTTGTGACCGGCCAGGTGAGCCTGCAGGAGATCCAGAAGAACAAATTCCTCATGAGAGTGAACATCCTGGACAACCCTTTCTGACGTGTCCCGGAAAAGCAGCAGAGAGTCTAGGAAGCCTCGTCCGTGACTCACCTTTCCCTGCGGCCCGCACCCTCCCGGGGCGCCCACAAACCTCACCCGTTTGCACGCGGACCTGGCGGGCGGGCGGCCCGGCCCTGCTGAGGGTCCGCCGGCGCCCTGCGGTGCCTGGCTCTCCTCCGCCCTGGCTCCGCCTGCGCAGGGTCCCGGGTCCCCTGCGGGGAAAGAGCAGCATCACCGCGGCAGTGACACTGCGACACAGACATGTCTGGTCAGCCCATTAAACGGAAAATGTTTGTTTTCAAACGTCCAGCTGTTCAATCTTTTCCGGGCAGCACGGGATTGCCAACTGTGAATCTTCCCCGTGGTGGGTGCGGGCGAGACGTGAGCAGACGCGTCTTCGTGGCGCCCGGCCTCGGCTTCCGGAGCCCTCGTGCCCGTGGGAGGAAGGGGAGGTAGAGAGTGGAGGCTGCGATGATTCTGATGAGCAGCGGGAGGTCTCTTATCCACGCACAGACTCCGTGCGCTTTCATCTTAAACGAGGAGATAGCGTTCTTTCCCTGATGGAGCAGCTGGCTGGAACCGTCCTCCGTCATGGCCGCCCCCGCAGTGGGGGGACACGTGGGGCGGGGGAGCTGCTCTCGCCGGAGGTCTGCACCTCTGAGGGCCCAGGGCCACGTGTGTTGCCGCAGCCGCCCTGCTGCCGCAGCCCCTCGCGCCGCAGACCCAGGCGGCCGCCTCTGGCAGGGCGTGTGGGTTCTGTTCGTGGGTTCCCGGTGTGTCCTGGCCCTGGAAGGGGGCCCCGGGGACAGGCACCCCTGGACCACAGTGACTTCCGGGGCAGGGCCCACACAGGCACCCCTTCAATAGGCCAGGATTTCATCGTCCTTCTGGGAAGGGGACAGCGGTGTATTTCCCCTCCATGAAGGAGGGTGGACATCCAGACGACACCAGGGGCTGGCCCGGGGGCCGGGGCCCCAGGCACGGAGGAAGGGCGCCGGCCAGGAGAGCCAAGGGTGGGTGCCCCGACGTGAGCCCCACAGGAGCAGACTGGGCAGCTGTGCTGCCCGCCGACCTCTCTGGTTCTGTACTTGGGCAGGCGGATGGGAGGGGCGGGGAGGTGGGGCGGGGCATGATCCTCCCTCCTCCACAACCTCTCAGACGCCTTTCACTGCCTGTGACCGAGCCAAAGCCGGAGCAGGCAAGGCTGGAGGCGGAGGGTGGGGAGGCCGGCGGTCGGTGGAAGTGCGGTCACGTGACTCCCCAGCCCTGGTGGAAACGCTGAGGACCGAGGCAGAGGGGAGCAAGGCTTGAGGGCAGGTTAAAGACTTTACCTCCCTCGCGCCTGAATCCAGAAACGTGTGCAGCGGGCTTTATAAGAACCCTGACTATGCCCCTGGCCAGTTACATGACCGCTGCGTCCGTTTCCTGGGGCGTAAACTAAGGTGGTGAGGAGGTCCCTTCCCTCCCCATCCGGCTGTGATTCCAAGGGGCGGCCGTGGGTGCATCCTCTTTCCAGCCAGCAGATGGCAGCACCGACTCTGTGCAGTGGCCGCCACCCAGGGAGGAGCTTCTGGTCAACCTCTCCAAGCCTCAGCCCGCGGCACTGGGAACCGCTCCGGCTTCCACAGCCACTCCCCTCGTTCCCGCAGGAGGTGCCCGGCATCGGGCTCTCAGGAGCACCACTTGAGAAGGTAGATTCTGGCGGCAGGTGTTTTTAGGAGAAGGCAGACAATCCCTGAAGGCCGCCGGAGCAGAGAGGAATGGAGGCGTGGTGATCTGTCTTTCGTTTCCCCCCAAACGTGAGCCTTCGAGCGCGCTCAGGAATGCGCAGAGGGCGGAGGCTCTGTCTCCAGCACTACGCCAAGTAGGTGCTCAGAAAGGGATTGTGAACTGGTGAGTCCATCGAAGAACAGTTTCAACTGACGATCTCAAGTTAGTCCTTCGTTCCCACGGCTGCTGAAGGCCGGGTTCCACCCCCGCCCCGAGCTCTGCAGTGGGGGCTTCTCCTCCCCTCTCGGTTTCAGATGTGCGCCCTGCACAGCGGGCAGGCTGAGCCGGCTGGCCTGGGACCCCTGCTGGTTCCTCCACTTACAATCCCGTTGTTTGCCTTCAGGATGCCCAGTGTCCTCGCCGGGAGTGTGAAGCTTTCCAGGCCTGGCTCCCCGCCAGGTTCAGTCCTGCGACCACCCCAGCCTTTGGGCTGGTCCCTCCAACTGAAGGTCTCTACCGGAGTCTTTCGGGTTTCCCCCAAATCTTCTGGCCCCAAAGCACCTTCTCCCAGCATGCCTCGAGGGTTGAGTCCATCCATCCGTCCGGGTCATTCCCCAGCAGTTGTCTGTCCTTCCCCATCCAGCTGCTGTCCCGTGACTGCGTGGCGCTGTCTGTCTGGGGCTGCTTCCTCTCTCAGCTCCTCAAGGGCCGGGTTCTGCGCCCTCAGCTCTGCCTCCCTGGCGCTTGGCCTGGGGGAGCCATATGAAGGCCGCGCTGGCTCTGTGCGGTTTTCGGTAGCACCCAGCACTGCACGGTGTGAGGGGCGTGGCAGCAATGAACACACGGGTGACGGGGTGACGGGGTGTGTGCTCTCCACCCCCTGGGTAGTGGCAGTCCCCGGGACCCCCCTGGGAGGGGTACCCCACCCCCACGCCCCCACAGCGAGGGGAGAGGGGTGTGAGGAGGTTCTGCAAGCGTGTGGGTGTGACCCGCTCATCCCTACCCCTGCGCTGTCCAACAGAGCTTCCCGCCAAGAGGGTGTGGTCCCTCTCCACACTGCTCACGCCCCTGGCCCCGGCTCGCCCTTGACATGTGGTCAGTGTGGCCGAGGGCCTGCATTTCACGTGTGATGTGGTTTTAACGAAAATGCGTTGCGATGGCGGCGTGGGGCCTGTGCGGCGCTGTGACTGCAGGAGCCCCAGAGTGCAGCTGCGGAAGCCCCGGTACGCCGGCCAGGGCCCTTCTACAGCGGGAGCCCAGACGGCTGGGAGCGGAGCGGGGCGGGCGGTGGAGCAGAAACCGCACCCGGCCCGGTGAGCGAGCGGCTTCCGCGCTCCTGCCGCCCCCGCACTCCCAGGGCGCCCGCTGGCACGTGCTTCACAGCGAGCGGAGGTGCCTCCCACACCTCCCCACCGGGGGCTGGGCCGCTCCCTGTTTTTGGTCCCTCTGCCCCCACAGGAAAGGGCCACTTGGACGGCCAGGCCAGGGGCAGGGAGGAGGCCCGAGCGTGGCCTAGGAAGAGCCATCCTCCAAAAGCCGGAGTTGAAACAGACGCACAGTTGGCAGCAGGGGCCCGACTCTGGCGTTGTCTCCCTGGGGCTCGTCAGAGCACAGGGAAGGACGCCCGTCATCTCCGGCCAAGCCGCTCTGTTCTGGAGTAACTCCTCTCCCTCGGGCTTCTCCTCTGCTGCCCCGCCTCGGTGAGCCAGCGTGCGATCATCGGCTCAGCCCCTTCGTCCCGAGCCTGGCGTGTCCTGAGGCGTCCTGTGTCGGCGGGGGGGGGACACCCACGGCATCAGGACACAGAGCAGGGGGCCCCTCGCTGGCGGCCCCGCCTGTGTGTTTGCCAGAGGTCCCATGTGCTCAGCGACCTCGAGACACGAGCAAGCTTCTCAGAGACATGTCCCCCTCTGCTGGGGCCGCTCCCTGCGGTGACGGCTGACGTGTGGGCCAGAGAGACCGGGCTTTGACTCGGGGGCGTCCAGAAGCGTTCAGAGCAAACCATCTGGCCCGCTGCTCCGGCCGCAAGAGCAAGGGCGGGGCTTTGCAACATGTCCCACATTCCTCTGGGCCCAAGCGCACATTCTAAGAGATTCCCAACAAAATAAATTAGGATTTTATGTGCCTTCTTATCTAGTTGAAAGAAACTCTGTAATGAAAAACAAAACAAAACACACCACCACAAAAACTCTTTCCAAAGCCAGAGAAAGCAAGGAGGATGGACCTGGATTCAAAACTCTGGGTTCTTGGCGTCCCTCCTTAGCAGGCGAGGGACCCCTGGGGCCCTATGCAAGCCAGCCTCAGCTGGCGCTGTCCCCACTCCCACAGGCACAGACGCCTGAGGTCACTCAGTGCCCTGAAGGGCCAGGGAACCAGGGCCGTGGCCGCCACACGCTCTGGAGCGAGCGCAAGGCCGGCTCCAAGGCCAACGCGGCGAACGCGACCCGGCAGGCTTCCGCTTCCCAGACGCACGAAGGTCAAAAGGCACCCCAGCCCTTCCTCGCATTCTGGAACGCAGCAGGCCTGCTCCGCGAGGCCCCCCGCGGGAGGAACAATGGTTCTCACATCCTGTTTGCGGGCAGAACTGAAGCGGGAAGCGGCAGCTCCTGGGGGACTCCCGGAGGCTGAGACCGGTGGGTTTACTTCCTCGCAGGCACAGCCCAGGCCCCAGCAGGTGCCGGAGCACCCCCGGGCCCCGGCCCCCTGGCCCCCTGGCCCCAGTTGCTTTTTTTACAAACCAAGTCTCAGCCAGGCTTAGGGCCACGGCTCCCCCACCCACACCCCTTGGCCTCAGGAAGGATGTGAGTGGGAGAACTAGGCTCTGTGGCCGCCGCCCCCACCCCAGATGTGGGGCCAGGCATTTCTAAGGCACCAGGAAGCCTGTCTCATCCTGGGCTGCCTTTGACTGGCACTTGGCCTTTGCTTCTCGAACAGCCCACGAGGACAGAGGACTGTTCCAGGGTCACGGGTGGCACACGGAAACAAGAGGCCTGGAAACAACCTGCGTGCCCGGGGATCCAGACCTCGTTTCAGAGGCGACGGTCCGTCCGAGTGAGAGAAGACCCTGTGGGGGGGCTGCGTGGGGGGTGGCTAACAGCCAGCGGCCCGTTCCTACCACGCACGGGCGTGCGAAGGGGAGAAGCAAACTGCAGGGCGCCGGGACCCCAACTCCGTGTTTAGAACAGGCACGCCCGCTGTCGAGGAACCCCGTTCCAGGCCCGACTGGAAGGAGCCATTTGTGAAATGCCACGTTTGAGGCAAGGACACCTGAGTCCGCACTGGGCGTTAGAGGGCAGGAAGGAACGGTTTGTCTGCAGGCGTTTCGAGCGCGTTTCCCTTAAGGGTGACGAGACATCGTGGTCACGCACGAGAACGCCCCTTCTTCAGCAGACGCGCCCCAAAGAACGTGGCGGCAGACTGCCACGATTCGGGGTTCGGCGTGAATGGAGAGGTGACCACACTATGCTCTTCTCGCGTGCGGGTCTAGAGTTCTTCGCAGTAACAGATCTGGAACACGCAGGGAAAAGTGGGGGGAAGGGCGCCATGAAGCGGACGGTCAGTTCCTGACACCACCTGGCTCTTCGGTCCGTCCGTCCGTCTGTCCATCCACGCCACAGTCACCCAGAGGGCTCAGAGGCCAGCCGAGGCCCTTAGTGGGCAAGCGCTCCCCGGGCCGGAAGCCGCCCTCGGAAGTAACAGGGTGTCGTCAGCGGGCACGGTCGCCGGGCGGCTGGGAAACAGCCCCAGCGGCAGCTCCCTGAGACCTGGTTCCCACGCAGGGGACACACGCAGACTGGACAGCCCGCAGAGCCCCCCGGTGGGTGCGGCCACCGGAGCTCACTCCCCTGGGGGCCCTGCCAGCGGTCACTCCTTCTCTCCCTGCGGAGAAAGTGGCACCAGCCAGGAGCTTGTCTGCAGGCATGGCAGGCCCTGCAGTAGACTCCAGTGTGTGACTAGTGAGTCGTTTCTGGGGACACAGCTCTGAACAGACGGAGACGCCGTGTCGTCCTCCGATCCGAGAATGAGGGCCGCACTCAGGCCCCATCTCTCTGCCACCTGACAGCCACCTCCGTGCGCCTCCCCGGGGCACAGGGAGGAACCGCAGGCGGGCACCCCGATGACGAAGTGAGGCCCCTCTCCGTGGCGACAGGGTGAGAACAAGACCTCAGGCACCAGCCGGGCCTCCCTGCGAGTCCTGTACCCTGAACCTGACACCGTCCTTCTAAAAGCGGGTTTGAGACCAGAGCTGTAGAGAGCGAGAAACGCCCGGTGCCGGCACACGAGTGTTCAGTCCTGACGAGGTCACCGTGCATCACCCCTGTGGCAGGCTCCCTGGGCAACACACCCCATGCTCCGTCTCCTCACGCTTCGCCCCGGACGGCCCTTGACACAGGTCTGCTGGGTGGTTGCCCGTGCAGCCGGCCCACCCGGACCGAGCTCCTGGGAGGCGCCGGCCGGGGGCTGTCCCCCGCACAGGGGACGACGGGGCAGCCAGCCCAGGAGCCGAGCGCCGGCCTCTGGGTGCTGACGCCCCAGGAGGGGCATCAGACAAACGTGTGTGTCTGTGGGTCAGAGAAAAACAGAGCAGGGTTCGGGGGGCTGAGGACAGCGGGCTGGGGGCGGGGCTGTTCTTTTCCGAGTGACAGAGGGCCCTCCCAGGAGGTGGCACCGGGGCACAGCCTGAGCGGAAGCGGGGGAGCAAACCCGCGAATCTACGCCGGGCGTGAGCCCCGGGCGGCCGGAGGCAGGCCCCTGCGGCGGGCGTGGGGTGGATGAGAGGGCCTTTGGCTCTTTTTCTACCTAATTCAAAATGAGCACACCACACAACGCAGTCATTGAAAAAGATGTATTAAAATATTCACAAAAGTACAACGATTGACAAAGAAAACAACAAATTGTGGACCTGGTGGGTTTCCCCAGCGAGATACCATCCCACTGAGCAGCGACAGAGGGTTCGGAATTCAATCTCTAAGTCATCGCTTTCGGGTGCCGCCCGACAGAAGTCACGTGTACTTGTACGAGGTCTCGTTCCGCCCGTGAGATGCGGAAAGGACCCTCCCATTTAGAAGCAGCCCCACGGTGGCCATCTGTGGCCAGGGACAGGAGCTCGGGGACACAGGAGGAAGGGCCCGAAGACCCACAGCGGGTGGCGTGCTGGGAGGAGGAAGCGAGACCAAGTGTGAGCCACCGCCTTGGAGGAGCCTGCCCCAGAGCCAGGGCCGGCAGCTGGGGACTGCCGGCTGGGGACTGCCGGCTGGGGACTGCCGGCTGGGGGGCCCTCTGCCAGGTGCTGACCCGTGGGCCGGGGGGGGGGCGGGGCGGGGCTGGCCGGGTGGGGAGGTCACAGGTCAGGCAGGAGGCAGCCAGTGTCGGTGTGGGAGTGTCTGCGGATGCTGGGGGTGGGGGCAGATCTGGTCCTCCCCTGCGAGAGGAGGAGCGGGTGCTCTCACTGTCAGGGTCACTGGGAGTGCACGGGGGGGGCGGGGGGGAGTCACAGGGCCTGGGGGGGAAGGGTGAGAGGAGAGCGCCCCTTTTCTCTGTAAGAAGCGGCTGGCAGGCAGCATCACGAGGAAACCGCACACCTGGCCTCGAGACCAGGTCTCGAGGCCAGGTGCGTCCTCTCTGCCTGAAAGACAGGGGCTCACCAGAGCACCGTTCGCATCCGTTTGGAGAGCGCAGACAGTGCCCCAGCCCGCCCTCCCCCTGCCCCTGCCCCCCCACTCCCCAGCAGCGCACGCGCACACACACACACACACACACACACACACACACACACACACACGAGAGGGTCTCTGGCCGCTCCTGTGTTCAACCTGGATGCAGGAAGTTCAGGGGGCGAGGGGACCGGATCCAGAGCCGTGCGGACACGTCTCGGGACAAGCACTCCGCGACCCTCGCTGGCGCTGGGCCCGCGAGCCAGGAGGAGGGTGCAGGGCCGGCGGATTTCCCTCCTGCCACACCCGGCCCGCAGCAGCCGTCGCCGGCTGCAGGACGCACCGTGTACGGGGTGTGACTGCGGAGCCCCTTCCCGACCTGGTAGAGGGAGTGTCGGCCGGAGCGGGATGGGAAGGACCAAGGACCGGCGGCTCCTCGGAGAGCTGAAGACCGCCAGCCCGCGGAGGGCTGGGAAGCTCCTGCGCCCTCGCTCTATCGTGTCACCTCACAAATGCTAACTCCTGCTTCCGTCCCCTAAGGGTCCCCTTGCAGCTGGGCCCCCGGGCTCCCTCCCAGGTGGCAGACACCCGCAAGGAAAAGGAAGCAGCTTGCGGCCGACCTCGAGCTGAAGGGGGGAAAAACGGACGTCCCCACGTGCCCCAGCATGCCCTTGACCTCCCCAGAACTGAGGGCTTTCGGAGCATTTTAAATTAAAACAATGCTGTTACTACAAAGTAATCCAGCAAATGGAGGACTGGCCCATATAAATAAGGGTTTCATGATCTCACTCTACTTGTCCTTCCTGGGAAGAAGAGAAATGTCAGGTTGGGGGTGGGGTGGGGGTTGCCAGCGGGACAGAACGAGTTACTGGGGAGGACACCGGAGCTGTGGAAAGAGTCCCTCCTCTTGTCGTCCACAGCTTCCCCCCACGGGGACAAACGTGCAACACGAACAAACAAAAAACAAACGAACAGGAAGAGAGAAGATTCCCAAAGCGCAAGTACTAGCTCTGTGTGCTGCCCTAGAGATCCGGCCGGTCGCTAACCTTGGGGGTCCGGAGGCAGCATGAAGCCAAGACTGACGCCCCGGAAGGACGATGAACCCCCAGGGAGTGCCCTGGGCTCCTGCCCACGGCCCCCGTGAGACCCCGCTCTGCCAACTCAGGAGGAAAGGAACCTCCGCTCCCCGGCTGTGGGGGGCCCCTGGTCTCCCGGGAGGACTCTGGGAAGAACCTAGCAGGCGCCGGCCCGCTCCTCAGGCACGGCCTGTGTCCTCCGCCGAGGACGTGGAGATGGCACTGGCCCACGGCGCCGAGGGAGACCTGACCTCTGGCCGCCACCTGCGCTGCTCTCGCTACGGTGAACGCAGGCGCCGACGAAGAAGGGGAGAAGCGTTCAAGTCCAAGTGCACGGCACAGAGAGTGAAAATGCTTGGTGTTTCAGTGGGAAAAAAATCATCAACCAAAACTGCTCAAACTGTCCCCTAAAAACTACCACCAGTAGTCGGAGCGGGCGGTGGGTGGCAGGCCACTCTGGGCGTGTGTGTCCCTCAGGGTGTCTGCGCTCTCCGACCACGGTGTCCGCTAAGCCTGGTTCAGCCCCCGGGCGCAAGGGCCATGTCTGTCGGGACGCGAAAAGGTCGCTACGATCTCCGAGAAGGCAAGCCGTACCCAAGCGACGGAGACAGGGAGGCCGCCGAACTTCCCCCGCCGCACGAGACCCTGAACGCAGAGCAGGACGAGGAGCAGCCGGACGGCTCGCGCTTACGTGCACGCAGACCGTCTCCTCGGCGTGCGCCGCCGGCTCCGCGCCTCGGCGGATTAAATAGAATAGGTACACACGCCCTCTGTCCACGTCTGCTGCTCCCTCCATGTGCTTGTCCTCGGCCAAGGCCACGGGTGGTGGCGGGCGGCGTTTCCACTCCAGAGTCCAGTGTGACTTTGTCTCTTGCTTGGGACACGGCCTGGGTCTTCTCTCTCAGTTTCTCCGGATGTCCGCGTACACCACGGACTCAGACTTGTTGACCTTGTCGCTGCGGGGCCCGCCGGAGTGGTCTAGCTGGGCATAAATGACGGGGCCCTGGGGGAGAGAGGTCGGGTCAGAGGTCTGGAAACCTGGCGGTCCCGTGAGGGGCCCGGGGTCGGCGGGGAGGGGCAGCACTGGGGTTCCAGAGCGAGACCCCTCTTTGGAAGGCTTTCAGGAGGACGTCTTGGGAACCCCCTGTCCAGGACTGACTTGAAAACAAGATTGCAGATAACTGAAATTTCCATTTTGGAAATTTCTGTAACCGTGCCATATTCCTTCTCTGGAAATCACCCTTGTCTTAGATGACCTGGCACAGACCTCCCCGCCCCGTCCTCGGGCTCAGTGTCTTAAAGAGCGAGAGGGGCCCTTCACCAGCCCGAGACCCACGGGCACAGGCGCTCCGCAGTGGCGCCCCGAGGAACCCACACACTGGCCGCCCCCCAAAGACACAGTCTGACCCGGCCACTTGACACAGATAGGTACTCCCAAAGGTTTCAAATCTTCTTCCACGTGCCTGCTTATATAGTACGACTCTTCCGGTCTGACCCCATCACAACTGGAACGAGAACACTGCTTCTTTGACATCTAAGATCACGTAACTGTTTCTCCCATTTTAAGGTAAAAAACAGGGCGGCAGGCTCTTTGGACCTGGGAGGGAACCCCGGATGGACTGGAGTGGGGGCGCCAGCGGCGAACGGCCCGGGGCCCGTGGGAGAGCCCGGGAAGCCTGGCTGCCTGGGGCGGTGCGGGGGTGGGGGTCGGGGGGAGGTCGGGGTGAGGCCCGGAGTTCAAACACCTGACCGGTGGCTGCACATCGCGACCTGACAGTCCCGGAGACTCTGAGGCTACAAATGGCAGCAAGAAAAAGAGGAAGAGCCCGCAGTCAATGTTTCTCCTGGTGACGGCTAACACCGCGCCTAAGCGTCCAGCTCTGAAACCCTGAGCTCCCGCGAGCTCAGCAGCTGAAAGCAGGTGGTCTGACATCAATGCCCTTCCTGGCCGGAGCCGCAGGTCCCCATCCTTCCTCGGTGTGTGAGGTGGGAGGGGTCCGGTGGGGTCCGGGCACCAGCTCAGCTGTAAGAGCTTTGCCCCGGTGCCTCCACGCCTGGAGGTGTAAACAGAGTACCACTGACCAGGGACTAGACCCAGGAGGGGAGAGGCAGCCACACCCGCAGCCCCGTGGCTAGTCACCACTAAACCAGCCTCTCCAATGGCGGTTAATGTGGCGTTGCACCTCCTAGGATGTGGTGAGAATGCAGCGAGACGAGACACTGTCTATGCATTGAGCCGTTTCTGACACCCTTTCCACAGACACCTGGTTACGTCAGTGCACTTAAACTACCCGAGGTCGCGGATGGCGGGAAGCAAGCAGCCAGGCTCCGAGTGCGTCTCTGGTCTGCGAGTGACGGATGCTCCTGGTCTGTCGTGGGCGTGTGACCTCACACCGCTCCTGCGGAACCGGGGGCCCTCTGTGTCCGTCTCAGAGTGCAAGTCCAAGAGGAAAAGAAGTTTAAAAAGAAAGCAGCTGTTTCCTACTGCAGCCGACCCTCGCACAACACAGGTCTGGACTGCGTGGGCCCTCTCATTCAAACATTTTTTTCAATAAACATATTGGAATTTTTTTTTGAGATTTACAATTTGAAAAAAAAAAACAGATAAACTGCATAGGCTAGAAATACCAAAAACATTAAGACAGAGGCATGCCGTGAAGGCATGGAGGATGCCCAGGCGCTGGTCTATGCTGTCGTTTCCCGCCATAAAACACACACGGCAATGTCCGGTCTCAGCTCGAAGTAGTTAAGTCGTGGGGGAATCGGAAGCGACCCGTGAGTTTTCGATGGCACCCAGCGTCGGAGCCCCTCCCCCTCCCCCACCCGTCCAAGGGCCAGGTGCTCTAGGACCAGAACGAAACGATGCGTCCTCTAGCTAACCGACCCCCTGCTGCAGTCGCTTCCGAGAACAGGACAGGCCCTGAGATTAAGTTAACCAACTGCTAGATAACGACGCCCCTGTCGTAGTTCATGAAGACCCCTCGGGGTGCCGGGGCGTCCACGGGAGGGGGAGCTCCCGCCCCCCCTGAGACAGGCCGCACACGTGGCTGCGGGGACCTTTCCGAGGGCCGACCTGGTGTTCCGTTACAGATGATGAACAAGGACAGTAAATGGACACAATGGTTGGATGACCCTCCAGAAAATGTTCGAATGTGGGAGGGGCCCTAGGAGTTCCTCTCGGGACGTGGCCAGACTCTGGCTCCGGAGGGGCGGCAAGGGGGGGGGTTGGCCCTGAGAATGGGTGCAGCGGGCACGCTCGCTCACTGGACAGTGGGCCCCTTCGCTCCTCTGCTCAGCTCCCTCTGGAGACACCACCCAGCTCGCGAGAAAGGCCCCTCAGCAAGGGAAAGGTCCCCCAAGGAAGCCAGCCACCACTTTAGACGGCCAGTGCAGCCCGCTGCCCCGGGGCGGGGGGCACGACCCCCGACCAGGTCTGAGAGCCCTGGGTGTGAATGGAGAACCGAGGCCCCGGGTGCTGGAGGGAAGCTTCCAGCGTGAGACAAAGAAATTACACGAGAAAAGGGGGGTTCAAGAGAAACAGAGCAAAGTCAAGCATCAGAAGACAACTTAAAAAAAATACATCTTGCAGAACAAGAAAGAAGGATGCGCTCCAAGAGATGCAGCTGTGCACCCAGGAAAGCAAAGCCGGGCTCCTCGGATCGGAGGATAAGAAATGCTCTCTCCCGCCCGTCGGGGCCAGGCCCAGCGTCCAGGGCGGTCACAGGCCACTCGCCACCTTCGCCGGCGTGCTGGGCGTGTCGCTCTCCCCGCCGGTGGTTCTCAAGAGGCAGGAACGGAAGTGGCACTTTCTCCGCCCCGGTCCCCGGACGGAGACGGAGACGGAGAGGGAGGCCAGTGTGAGGGGCCTTTCACCCGCCACCACCTTCCCTCCGCCCCTCGCAGCGCGGACAGCAGCTGAGCCCGGATTTCCCCAAACAACGGGGGTTTCCCCAGAGTCTTCCTTAACCCTACGGGGCAAGAAGCCGCGGCGGCGGAGGGCCTGGTGTGGGTCCTGCTTCCTTGCCGTGTCCCTCCCCGTGATTAACAAATACAGAGTGTGTGTGTGTGTGTGTGTGTGTGTGTGTGTGTGGTCCTCCTCAAAAAAGAGAAATCGCTCTTGAACATTTTTTAAAAAGACAACCGATAATAATAAAAGTCGGAGAAATTTCTAGAACGAACAAAAAGAGCGAAACAGAAACAAATGAGAAAATTAAAGGATTGATCTAGAACACGGTTGAGTTCCTAGTAGGAATTTTAAAAAGAGAAAATGAAAGGAGGAAAATTCCCGAAGAAAAATGGAAGAAAATACCCTAAAACCGAAGGATGTACTTTTTGAATTAAAAGAACCCGGTGGGTAGCCAGCACAATGAGGGGAAAAAAAACCCACAACTTTGTGAGATTTGGGAACAGGAGGAATAAAAACCACACGGAGAAAAGGGCGGCAAACCCAGCCCCACCCCCAGGGGCAGGAGGCGTGGCCGCCGCTCAGCTCTGGGGCCGGGAAAGCCAGCCGCGCCTCCAACGCTGAAGAAAAGGCATTCCGACCCGGAATCCCCGCCAACCAGATCCTCATCGGAGCTCGAGAGGGGAGACAGCGACCTCCGAAGGGCTGACAGCAAGTGGACGGCCCCCTAGCGCCAGAGGGCAGGGTCTGACACCAGGCTCCGGGGCTGAGCCGAGGTTCCCGCCGGGGCTGCGGGGCCCACCCTCGCCCTGGCCTTCCCGGCTCCCTGGGGCTGCGGCCGCGTTCCGAGCTCCCGGCGCGCACAGCCCCCGCCTGTCCCGCTCACATGGCCCTGATTCTGACCCCGTGGCACCCCTGTGCTTCCACTGGGCCCGCACAGGTAATTCGGGAGACGCCCCCGTCTCAGGCCCGTCTACCCAGCTGCAAGGCCCCTTTTGACTGGTGAGGTCTCAGCTCCCACCGGGCCCACGGGCGAGGATGTGGGCCCCTTCGGAGGTCATTCCTTTGCCTCAGAACTTGTACCTCCCGTGCCCCCTTTCTCAAGAAGTTATGGAGGACACCTTCCACTGCAACACACAGTACACCGACCAGGTGAAGACTTGCAGCCCCTCGGCAGCGGGGTGAGAAAAGTTCCTGGAGGGGAGGCCCAGCACGACTGCCACCGGATGGCGCGGAGCGGGGCGGAGCCGGATGCCGACAGGTGCGCTCCAGGAACACAGCGCCACCGGCGGCCGAGGAAGCAACGTGCGGGGGTGTGCTCAGAACTCCTCATCGGGGAGCTCTGATTTGGAGTGCAAACACGTACTCAGAAAACAAGTGAAAGAGCAAGGCAAACGTTAGCTCCACAGACACGAGAACGTTGTACAAGAAAGCAACCGCACATGGCACGACGGTGCAGGAGAGCAGGCACGCGCCTCGGTGACGGACAGCTACCTAGATACGGGCCTGCGGGGAAGGGGCAGGTGTGCGTGTCCCGGGTGCGCGTGCGCCGGGGAGAACGAACTAAATTTCCATGACACGGAGTCAATGACTACTATGGAAAAGTCTGGAGAAAGAAACATAATATGAAGGTAAGTACCAGAAGAAATGGCTGGAAGAACGGAAAGTGATTGGCTAGTATTTCTGTAAAAATGTGTTTCTCTCTCCTTCTCAGACCCCAGTCGGGGCGCTGGAAACGTCACAGTTCCAGATGCGCAGCCGAAGGTGGTGCTAACCTCAACATGGGCTGGCGCACCCTGCCCCCAGGGCGGGGGACTCCGCCTGGCCTGGGTACCTCCGTCCAGGAGAATCTAAACCTCCCCGGGTTCGCCCCGCCTGCCGATCACACAGCTACAGGCTGACTTTAGGTTTCTTCTAAAGAATTCACAGAAAACAACTCTGTTTTATCACCGGCACCCAGATCAACCTTCTCTCGCTAATACTTGTCACGTAGAGCACCTCGGTATGGAATGCGGTTCACTGGGTCTCCTTCCCTGAGCAGCCAGAGAAGACTCGGTCGTGTCTGAAGAAGCTGTCTCCTGACGGCGCATGGGAAGAGGGGCCGCGCCCGAGCGAACAGTCTGTTCGTGCTGCTCTACTCGGGGCGGACTCTCCTCTGCATATTGGCGTGGGGCCCTCCTAAAGTGGCTCTCTCTCTGTGTCCCTCTGTCCGCCCGTCCGTCACTCCGTCCCGGCGTCGCGGCTCCTACTCTCTCCTGCTCCCGGGGTAGTGGCCCTGCCCACCGCAGAGCGCAGCCCCGGGGCGGGCGCCCGTTACCTGGTGAGATCCAGAAGGCAGGCTCTTTACTAGACCCTCTGTGTCGGAGGGGGACTTCCTCGGAGCCTGCTTAACCGGTGACACACTCTCTGAGGTGCTGCAGCTGACAGGGTGGCAATTTGGAGAACAAATGTAAAACAAAAAGTGGTTTTAAATAAACGGAAACGAAAACATGGGAAAGCAAGTGATGACAAGGCGAAGGAGCAGATGCGTAAAAACAAAACACAACGAAACAACATATCGTGACCCCTGACGCTTGCTGGGCGAGTGTGAGCCCTTTGCCTGTCTCCAGGAGTGACGTCGGCCGGGCGGGGCTCTGGCTACGGTGATGAACGTGTGTGCTTGGTGCTCTGCCCTCCCCCGCCATCCGCCCGCCTTCGGGACAGAGATGTAAGGGAGCAGGCTGTCCCTTCTCGTGTGATCATCGAGGGGAACCTCTGCTGAATGCACTGCAGAAGTTCCGGCTGCCCGCCCAGCTCGCGGTCTTGGCCGTCTCAGTCCCTTCCATCCCTTCTTCCTTCCTCCTGTTTTGTTGTCCCCCCAATCACCGGACGGAGGGCCCCCGGGGAGGTGTGCATGACTGACCGAGGGTCCCAGGGCTGAGCTTCCTCAGGGCACAAGCCCCGGGTGGTAAATAAATCCGGGGCAGTGCGGGCCGGGAGGTTCCTCCTCGGGGGTTCCCCAGTGAGATGTGTCCTCAGCGGAGCTCAGGGGCCTGGGGAGGATCCCACGTCAAGTGTCCCAGCGAAGACCGAGTGTGCGTGCGGTGCACCCCACTAGCTGTGCCTTCTCTGACATGGGAGGTGAAAGGACCCAAACCAAAACGGTCTGGCCATTCATAGTACAATTCATGTATATAAAAAAAAAAGAAAGAAAGAAAACCAAAACACACACACACACACACACATACACACACAAAGGCGTTTCACATGGAGAACACACATAATCACAGTTGTAAACCCCTGTGTGCCTGACGCCCCACCTCCCCGGGGCGGTGTGCTCGTTGTGTTTCTGACACAAACACACACACACACGTGACGCACTGGTGCACGGACCACAGGACCACAGGAGCTGTGGGGTTAGCTCAGAGCTGGCTGGTTGGTTAGTTGCCAGCCAGGAAGCTGGGCTGTACACACACAGGAATATTAACAGCAACGGGCAACAGGATTAGTTACCATGTGTCTAGTGGGCTGGAGGGAGACCCCGCCCCGCTACAGGCTCAGTGTGGCATCTATGTCAGCTTTTCTCAACAAGTGGAGGAGAAGCAGGCTCTGATCCCGGCACACCGAGGCAGAAGGGCGGGGGAGGGGGGAGAGACAGAGTGAGAACAGCAGCATCCACAAGGCCGTGCAGGGTTCTCAGGCTCGCGTGCTCTCCGTGAGCCCGAAAGCAGGAACTACAGCGACCAGCCCGTCACCACCCCGGATTAGTCTCACGTGGAAACCGACACACCAGTTATTTGTGATCGAGAGACGCTCACCATGCAAGAACAGAGGCATTCCAAGCAAGGACTATCCGAGCTGGACCATTCAAGCTCGTTCAAACACAGCACTCCTCCTAAGAACCAGAACCGCAGAGCCCCGAGGGAGGGAGAGAAGGCGGGGGTGGGGGGCAGGGTTCCCACCGTCCATCCACCAGCCAGGCCACCGGGCATGCAAGCCTCAGAGCGCAGTCCCCGCGGGATGGGGAAGGTTAGCCGTGCGCCTGCCGCCCAGCCCGCGCCCTCAGCTGCTGGAAGCCTTCACCCTGCCCGACCCCGGCAGTCCCGCTCGGTTAGCTTCCCCCTGGGGCGGGGAGGAGAAGGCCCTGCGTCAGACGCACGCCGGGCTCTGGCGTGAACGAAAGGCCTGCTCTCCCCTGCCGCTGGTGCACGTTGGTGCCCAGCCCTCGCCGCCCCGATTTTGATGAGTCCCGCCATGCACTCAAGACAGATCAGAGCAACTCAGCTGCCAACCAAACCATAAAACAAAAGAACCTGCATCATCGCCTCAGCTGGGGGGTCGTCTATTAGCACAACTGTCCTTGACTCGTCTGATATTTGCCTGACTGAGAAGCAGAACCCGCTGGGATTATCGCCAAAGGATGAACGTTACTCTCGGAAACTGGGTAGGTGATGTCTGTGCGGCTTTGACCGCCAGTGGCCGGTGGGCGGTACCGCAGCCGGAGCCCAGAATGCCGAGCGGCTGGCGGCCCCAGGCCGGGGGCAGAGCCGGTGCGGCAGCGGCTCGGGTCGTAGCCCGTCCACGTGGGCCACCGGCTTCTGCGTGCCCTCGTCCGCACACCTCCCGCGGAGACTGCCTGATTCCAGCAGGAAAGCACATAGTTGCTTATTCTTCACAATTCTGTTTCCATAAAAAAATACAGGGGCTTTTATAAACCCTCCCCATTTCCATCCCCCCAGAAGCAGCGTCTCTCACCCAGTGTAATCCCGCTTGGAGCTCCTCCTTCGGTACAGGATGGCCAGGACCACGCTGGTGAGCAGGCAGAGGCCCACGACCACGGCGGTCACTGTGCCCACCACCGCCCAGACCGGAAACACGGGCAGCACGGCTGGGGAGAGAGAGCAGAATCGTGTCACGGTCCATTGCGACGCGGAGAAGACGTGGGACTTGTGACATGGACGAGCAAATGTCTCCCTCTGGCGGTTACCGGACCCTCTACTACCCCCCGGACTGTGAGGCCTCAGGGTCCAGGTAACGGCACCGGGCTAGTAGCTGGCAAAGGACGAGATACGGTGAACTGGGCATTCCTGCACACACCAGCCCTCTCAGTGTGCCAAAATAAAAACAAAACAAAACAAAACAAAAGCTGGGGTGCGAATTCGCCTCCATCTAGCCGCCGGCAGAGCAGCCGATGTCTCGGAATGAGACCCCAGAACCGGCGTTCCTGCTGCTTCTCCAACAGGGAAGAGACAGCGGTCGAGTTCTTGCAGAGGTTAAAACGTCCTCCCGGAGAACATCGGAGGAATACTAACCTCCTGCTTTCCCACCGCTCAGCCCGTCAGCCACAGCGAGGTCGGTCTGACTTCTGGCCAACGCCGGGTGACCAGCACCCCGGACGCGGGCCAGGAGGCCTCAGGCGGCAGGCAGCTGTGTACTCGGAGAGACTGGCCACTCGGCCGGCAGGGGCCACTGTCCCCGGCCCCCAGGCCCCCGGGAACGGGGCACGTCGCTGCAAAATGCCCCTTTCACACACACCCTGGGACGTCAGTCTCGTTTTCCACCCCAACACGCGACAAAGGGGGCTGAGCCATTCCTGCAGACGCGCCCAGGAAGTACCTTTCTCCACGACGTAGAGCCGGATGTGTCCGGGCTGGGCGACGATGTCGGGAGGGTTTTTGACGTCGCAGATGTAGGTGCCGTTGTGCATGAACTGCATGTTCTCGATGCTGATGGAGGCGTCTTTCTTGTCCAGGTCCCCAGCCCAGCTGATCCTGTCCTTGAAGGGTGGGTAGTTCCCGGTGTACTCCTGCCCCTGGGAGTAGTGGAAGAACTGCAACCAGAGAGACGGGGCGCGTGAGCTCGCCCGGAGGGCAGAGGCGCCCACGCTCCCACGGGCGTGCTGCCGAGGGCTTGTCACGCAGACTCCCTACAGGAGACATCCGTCACCTTGCAAGTCTCGGGTGGAATCTAAGCCAGGCAGGGGTTGGGGAACCAAGGGGTTCAGTCCCGTTTCAGCCTCAAAAATACACTCGGGTGTCATCTCGAGCCCTCTCGATATCCCAGTGACAGAGGGAATAACACCGGTATTTTTACGAACGTGGGAATGGAGACTCAAAGAAGCCACTGGCCCCGTCAGGGCCAGCACTCCTAGGGTGACACCAGTGAATTCAAAGTTTTCGGTCCTCATCACAGTTCACCGTTAAGACACAGAAAGAAGCCTGACCATCGGTTAATCCGATGGGTTTCTCCCTCTGGTTTATTGGTTTCCCATGGAGCAAGGGGACAAAGCCCAGGCAACCCAGAAAGCTCTCGCCCGCCTTCCCAGGTTCGGCCTTCGGCCCCTTCCTTTCCACACTCACGCTCACTCTGCAAAGTAACGCCGTCAAACCCAGCGCCCGGGAAGCCAGGTGAGGCCTGGTGGGTGGGGACCTGGCCAGACACTGGCCTCGACGGGCGGCTCCCTGGAGGCTTCCGGCTGGTGCCGTGGCCAGAAAGGGTGGGGGGGTAGCGGTGGGGCGGGGATCTGTCCTCCAGCCCTGCTGGCGTTCCGACCCGGGCACTTCCAGCACCCCTCCTGAGTACTCGGAAACCCCTGTGCCACCACCTCCTGACCCCCACATTTCATTATGTCCCGAACCTCCCTCTACCTGCAGCGTCCCCGAGCTCCAGGGCCTCCCCCGATGCCCGGCTCACGCTGCCACCCAGCTGCCCCGCCCTCCGAGCCTGTTGCACTCTCCCACGGACTCCTCCCACCTGGGACTCTCAACCTGACTGGCGGTCCACTCGACCTCCCGAGGGTCTCTCACCTCTGTTGAACTCCCAGGGGTGATGCTGGCTGCACACTCTGATCGTCTCAGGCCCGGCCTCTGCCCTGCTCTCAGGCTCCTCCAGCCCGCCCTCCCGATGCCTAAATGCCCACTGAAAACGACGCCAGCGACCAAAACCATTTAAAATCCGTGCCCTGCGCTCACTGTCACCTCATCCTCAGGCAGAACCGTGAAGGCCCATGCTTTCCCCTCCTTGCACGTCTGTGACAGGTTCACAGACGCTGGCAGAAGACACAAGACGCCTGAAAAGGCTTCTCTCCGGGGAAGACACGGAGACAAAGGCCCTCATTGCACAGGACACAGCACGCAGCACATTCTCAGCTGTGGCCCTTGCGCCCCGAGTCCCACAGGGACGGCCGGGTGGATGCCGGTCCTCAGAGGCTTTGAGTGCAGCCAAGGAGCCCCACGCTTAGGGAACCCGAACCTTTTATAACGGGCAGCACATCCACCTGACCTCGCCCCACGGGGAGACACTACCTCTCCCATACGGGCCAGGAAGCAGACCTGTGCTCTGCTCCAGAGACACCGTCGCTGTCTCCCTAGGCTAGTGGCACTGTGCAAGAAAGGCCACCCACCACCGCCTCTGCTGGCCAGGTGTGCGGGGACGTGAAACACCTGTGGAAAACGACGCTCCTGACGGCCCTGCCAGGTGAGGCTCGCCTGCCAGGTACCCCCGGAGGACATGGGGAGGCTCAGGACTTCAGCGAGTTGCCCGAGATGACAGGTCTTAGCCCCACGTGATCCTCACGACACCCTGTGCGGGAAGCTCCTCGTCTCCATTTTGCTGGCCAGAGTCAGGGCCGCCAGCCCCGCTGAGCGAGCACCCGGCGTCCAGCTGCCGACGCACCCTCCCTGCGGCCTTCCGGCCCCGCGGCCCTGCGTTTCTGTTCTGCTATTTACTCCCGTGTGACGTCACCGACACGCCACTCTTACTTCTGAGGACTCCCCGAGGGAGAGCACAGATTGTTTTCGAGTTTCTGAGGACCTCACCGGCCCACAGTGGGCTCCCGGTGCAGGCCGCTGAACCAGACGGACCAGGGCACGTCGAGAAACTCAGAATTCAATCAGAAAGGTGTGTGTGTGTGTGTGTGTGTGTGTAAAGAAATACCAATGAAAAGGGGGTGAATGGAGGCTCCCCGGGGGCAGGGTGAGTCTCGATCAGCATCAGCGAGGCCCGCCAGGGGCTGCTATGTGGGAAGGACACATGTCAAAATGGGCCTCATGGGTGGAGGAAATGGGGAGACAGCAGGGCGACAGCGACCCACAGGGACGAGAAAACCAGCTGCCTTTAAGGGAAGCCGAGCTGATTTTTTCTTTCCCCAGACGGCCTGGAGCAAGAGAAGGGCCCTGCAGTCTGATCGATGGCAGGCACGCTGGTTTTGGTAGTGACCAATCAGAAGGACAGGTCACTGATGACACGACAGCAGACAGGACCCCGCGAGGTGGGACTAGGGTGCTCCTACCGACATGGAGGTGTCCGTCCCCTCTGGCTGGAAGCTCCAGGAGACCGTGGTCAACATGCTGGTGGTGTTCGCCGACTTGAACGTGCATGTCAGCTTCCCTTGCGTCCCATTGGCCACGTACATCTCTTTCGGGGTGTACACCTCCAGGGCGGACACGCCGGCGGTCACTGGAGAGAGGCAGGGACAGGGAGGCTTAGGATCAGGGTTCGGCACGAGTGCTGGGGAGCACACTTTCAGAGAAGACGACACGGGTGCCAGAAAACAACAGGACACACACAGGCACCTGCTGCCCTTGTGCGCAGGGTCCCCCTGCGACGGGACCCCCGGCTGACGGCCTGGGCGCGTCATTCTGCGCGGTTTCTGCGTTTTAGTAACAAGACACTTTTACTAGTCCTGTAGTTTGTCCGTTCACCTACCGAAGGACATCCCGGCTGCTTCTCAGACGGTCCGATTTTAATAGCATGCGGGCTATAGTTCTACTACTTTTTTAAAAAAGGTTTTATTTATTTATGAGGGGAAGGGAGGGGGAAAAAGGAGAGAAACATTGATGTGTGGTTGCCTCTCATGCACCCCACACAGGGGACCTGGCCCGCAACCCAGGCACGTGCCCTGACGGGACATCAAACTGTGACCCTGTGGTTTGCCGTCTGGCACTCAATCCGCTGAGCCACACCAGCCAGGGCGGTTTTACTACTTTAAATAGATCTGGTACTTACCTGTTACCTTTCACTGGCTAGCACAGGGAGCTTTTCCATTCTCCATATTTAAAGCAATGAAAACTATTCTAGTTGGGTAATGTGTCATTTCAGAGCCGTGCCTATTATTCAGCCAACCCCTTTTCTACAAAGGATTTAAGACAAAGGAAATCGGACAACACGGCACGCTTTCCTTCCTGAAATCTTACCACCCGTCCGATTTCACTGGGGTCCGTGCCGCCTCAAGGGCCAGAGGACCACACCGGTCCTGCTTCCGCTCACCCCATTACAGTTCCCCAGTTCTCCCGAGCCCGGGCAATGGCATTGGAAAGGTCTATCACTCGGAATATAAAAATGGCCCCTGTTCACAAGATGCCTACGCAGAGGCAACCGCAGGGATTGCTGGGCACGGCTGCTTCACTCAAGAAGAGACCCTGTGGACCACGGACAAAGTGAAGGCCAGCAGAAAGCGAACTTGGCCTAGGACGGGAACGATGAGAACGGATACGGAAAAGATGAGGAACACCCGTCTTCAAAAGAAGGCGTTTTAAGGAGAAATCCCTTAGAGAGAAGCCGTAAGTCCTGTTCCGGTGACTCTGGGGATGTCACGGATGAGCAGAACAGAGAGGGGCGGTGTGGCCCGGGCCGGAGGGGCACACTCAGGAGGACGCAGGCCTTCTGACGACCGGCCAAGGAGGGGGAGGGGCTCCCCGGCCTCCCGCACGTCTCCCGAATGTTTATTCCCCGGACACAAAGTGCGCTGTGGCCGTTCTTTTAAATAAACTGGTCGCTGCACTGCATCGGGCCAGTTCCTTTTCTGCGAAAGAGGGTGGATTATTATTACAGGGAACAATGGGTCATTATCTGTGGTCCAAACCTCAAGACAAGCCCTTCTTTCAGCCGAGAGGCAAACAAAAGGCGTTCCTTGCTATTGTGGGCAGACAGAAAGGCAGCCCAGGGCACTCGGTTCAAAGTCAAGGCCGGAGCCCTGGCCAGGACCGCCTGACCCCTTGTTCCAGGAAGCAGCTGGGCTTGGAGACCCTCACGGAGTGTGAGTCCGGCCGGTGTCGCCCTCAGTGACGGGCGCTGCAAGGGCGGCCAGGCTCGAGCGTCGTCGTCGACAACCAGCGCTCTCCGGGGCTGTCCCACGCCACACCTGGCCCCAACACCTGGGCACAAGGCCTCGTGCAAGGCCTGGGTGCAAGACGGGCGCCCTGCTACAGGACGGACAGAAGGAACAAGGCCGAGGGTCCAAGCTTCCACCAGGAATCTCCACTAAAGAGACCACCCGAACCCCTAAAAGGCTCTTAGACGATCTGTTTACGGCAGACTTAGTGACACTGCTGCCTCGGTCTGAGCCGCCACCGCCTCTCGCCTGGGATTTTCAGCCGTTTCCTAAGCTGGTGGCCTTTCTGCCGTCACTAGCCCGCCTGCAGCCTGTCCAGGGCGAGGCCAGAGACGCCCCGTCAAAATGCCCGTCAGATCTTAGGCTGCCCCTGCCCCAAACGACGCGTCCCCCCGACACGCTGCAGCAGCCACCCCGTCCCCTGCGCCCACACCCGTGACGAGCGTCCCCAAGTATAGAGACTGGAGGCGTCCCCGGCCACCACGAGGGGAGAGGGGTGGACCGCGTGAAGCCCCGAGCCTCTGCACCGCCGACCCCAGGGAGGAGGGTCAGGGCACAGCCTCGCTTACAACTCGCCACGCACGCACGGGACAGACGCCGAGGCGCTTCCACCAAGCACAGTGCGGGGGCGGCGGTTTCTGACCAACAGCCCCAGCGACCGGGTCGGTCCAGGGGCTTCTCCCATGTGGGCAGCATGAGGAACCATCCACGGGACTCCACTCGGCCGAGCCCAGGAGGACGCGCTGCTCCCCTCATGACTGGGAACGGCGTGCTTTGTCCAGACTGTTCCGAGTGGCCGGGGGTGCTGTGGGGGGACACAGGGGCCGCTTGTGGAGCCCAGATGGCCCGTCTCCAGAGTCTCGAGAGGGGGGGGGCCAACGGGGCTCAATGTGCAACTGTGAGGGCAAGGAGACAGTGGGGAGACTGTGGTTCTCGTCCACACCGCGCCTGTCACTGCCGCCGGAATCCAGCCCGAACGGGAGGAAACTGAATAGGTCTCTCTGAGGCCTGAGACGCACCCTGAGGCCCCCGTGGCCAGAGTCGCCGGGCAAAGTCTGGAAGCTTCCGTTTGAAAACTCATCGGTGGGAGGAAAAGCGGAGGATCCCGGAAAAACCAGATGCCTCCGGAACGAAAACATGGGAGGGAGACGCAGTAAAAGCAGGAGGCGGCCCACCACCGTTTTCCTGCCCCGCCAGCTCCGGATTCTGAGGACAATTGACCTTCCGCAGGCCTTCCACGCGGGCACGGGAGCGGGGCTAGCTTTCCTCCCGGGGAAGGAACCTGCCTTGGAGTTCAAGGGCGAGAAAACAAATGAAAACGGCCCATCTTGGAGGAGACCCATGCAAGCGAGGAGAGCCCGAGAAATCATTTGAGAAGTAATCAAACAGGAAACCCAAACGTTAATATTCTTTTCCTTTCTTTCTTTCTTTTTTTTTTTTTTTTTTGGATGGAGAAACAGATCAGTTTGGGAAGGAAAAAAAAAAAAAAGCAAGTAGAGGATACAAAACAACATTCATCACAGCCACAAAGGAAAAAGCAAATTCAAGCATGGCTTGCCCAAGAGGCTGTTTCCAGACGGAATCTGTGTCAATACTGTAAAGTATCGCATTGACATAACACGAGCAGCCTGGCCGCTGTGGCTTGCTGGCTGGGCGTCACCCCGAAAAGCAGTGCGTGGCTGGTTCTGTGTACCCAGCGGGGGCACAGGCCTGGGTTGCGGGTTCGGTCCCCGATCGCGGCACGCACAGGAGCAGCCGATCCACGTTTCTCTCTGACATCCACGTTTCTCTCCCTCTCTTTCTCCCTCCCTTCCCCCTCTCTAAAAATAAATGCGATCTTTCAAAAAAAAAATAAGTAATGCGCCCCCACGAACTTGTCAGTCAACATGATGTTACTCCGAGTGAACCCCAACTCTCGGACCACAGAGTCACTTGCAATAACAGTGCACACTCTCCCGGCCCAGATGGGGGTTTGGAAACCATCACCGTGGAGACAGTTCCCGGTCGGTGCCTGCTGGGTCCGGTGTCGTGCCCTGGTTGTCAAAACCTCAGCCTTTCAACAAGCCAAGTTAGGGCTCTGCTTGAAATGGGGGGAAAAAAAGGAGGCTTTTGTTTTGAAATTTTGGGGAAGCACTTTGATGTCACCAGTATATTCTCCGGCTTCAAAGATGATGACCGAGGAATTGCTCTAAAAACAGCCCTCTGGCCTGCCTGCTGGCGGTGCACAGGGACGGCCTGAGGTGGCAGTCTCTCCTGGCAGAACCCTAAGTGGGACCTTTCAAATGGTGCTAAAGGAGAGGCACCAGAGAGAACGCGACGGAACTCAGAGCCGTGGTTACGGCTGGAGCAGAGCGGAGGGGGCAGGGCACAGAGGCTCCCCCCCAGGGCCGTGCTCTGACACGCTCTCTGTGTGTGTTATTTTTGAACACGTTTTGTCTTTCACAACACACACTGCTTTTGTGAAGGAGAGAAGAGGAGACGTCAGGAAAGCGATGAGAGAGCCGCCTCTTGACTTCCAGGGATGGACAGCAGCAGCACGTGACCCGGCCGGGGAAGCGAGGCCCGTGGGGGGAGGGGCGGCGTGGGGGAGGGGAGGGAGGGGAGGGGAGGGGGGAGGGGAGGGGAAGTACAGTTTGGAAGGGAGACTGCTTGCATAAACACAGAGCTGGGTTTTAAACACACACAGTCCAAGGCAGAGAAGGACGGCTCGGGGGGCTTGGTCCACACAGTCCTGCCCCGAGCCCAGCACGGTGCCAGCCGCTCAGCTGCACGGACCTGTGCTGGGTCCTCGGAGACAGGACGGGGAAAGCCAGGAAAAGGCCTTGGCAGCCGGCACAGGAAAACGGAGACAGATGGCTGAACGCCCTGGCCGAGCGACCGACAGCCAGGTGCAGGCGGTCCCCAGGGCGGAAGGAAGGCCCGGCAGGGCAAACTTGGGAACACACGGACCTCACCCCCAGGGTGACCTCTCCCCCCACCCGGAGAGGACATCTGGGCCCCAGTGGTGGTGCAGCTCCAGGCCCAGAAAAGCAGCAGAACCAGGAGGGCAAGGGCAGGACCAGCTGCAATGATTAAGAGCCCCCTGCCCTGCCCCGACCAATCAGGGGAGCCTGTGACCCTGAAAGGACACACCTAGGGGACTGACGCAGGTTCTGCTGACACCCTCCCCTGAGATCCGCCCCCAGGACCCGGCCTGCAGGAGAGGGATGCAGCAGAGAGACCACGGCCGCTGACGCCAGTCCCTTCCCTCCCTTCTCCCCCACTTCTCCCCCCATAGGCAAGCACCTCCTGAACTCGGGGGCAGGGGGCCCAGGCCGATCCCCGAACCTGTCCCCTAGCCCCTTTTCCCCGACCTCCCAGGGAGCTCAGGCAGCCCCGCCCCAGCTCTCCTGGGGCCGCCCGCTCTGTGCCGAGCCCTCGTCTCACTGTCCCAGCTTCAGAGGACAGACCCTCATGGTCACGTGGACCCGTGTTGTGAAATCTTTCCTACACAAAGTCCAGAACCGGCCCACTCCGGGCCAGGCCCCTGTCCGGTAACATAACAGGGCGAGCCCAGGTGGGACTGGGGCTTTCTCTCCTGAGCCTGTGCCGCCCCACTGACAGTGACCCCAACTGTCTCCTCTTGGGCAGAATGGCGGGATTCCAGACAGGAGGCCGCCGGGACCACCTCACAGACGGGGACCGCGTGAGGCACCAGCAGAAACCCACTGGGCCCGCCCGGCCCCTCGATCTGCCCCACATGAGTGTGGGTGCGTCCCTTGCGGATCCCAGACTCCCCCATAGTTCTAAGGCCAGAGGCTGAACCTCTTCGCTCTGTGTTTTTTAAAATCCTCGAGGCAGAGCTACAGGTGAGGGTTTGAGGGGAATCCAGGCTAAGGTGTGAGAGGCAGAGAAAAACGGATGGCTCATTTTTAACTTGGGCTTTTCCATTGCTTTCTGGTGGCCTTAACAGAACTGGTTAAATCTAGTCTGAACTCACTCAGCTCTAAGGATGAGGGCCGCTTGCTCCCTCCCGGCGCCCTTAGGCGACCGAGAATCTCTGTGGAGGGGGAAGGGGGGTGTGAGATGCGGACCTACAGTTGCTGCAAAGCCTTTACTCACGGGCAAGGACTTGCAGAATCGGGGAGATTTAACAGGAAGTGGTCAACTTAACGTGGCCAGAATGTATCTCTTTTCATGTCTGAATTAATTTTTGCATGCAAAACTAGGAAGACGCCGGCTCTAAATTAAACTGAATGAATGGGGAGCTTCTCGATCGCAAATTAGAACCCCCCAGGAGGAGCACCGGTCAGCTAACACTGGACTGGCAGACCAGAAAGGCCAGCTTTCAAGATCTGGCTCTGGAAAGCCGCTGCCCTGGACACTGTCTTCTTGAGTGACAGGCTGGCTGTGGTTCGGGGGACCCACCCCTGTCTGGTCCTTCCAGGCCTGGTTTGGGCCTGCCAGGGTTCCGGGCCCCCTGTCTGGTCTGGTCCTTTTCCTGGGTGTTCCCAGGCTGGGCTCTGCCCCTTCACAAGGCTATTCTGGCTTTTCCTCCTCCTCCGTTTCTTCTGGACCTGGTGCCGGGCCTCGGTGGAGCCCCAGGGAAAGGCTTCCTGCCAGGACAGAGGGCAGGGCAGCGCGCCGGCGTGTGTGAGCGAACCCGCACACGCTGCGGGTTCCTAGGCTATCAGGCCTGGGGAAGCGCGGTGTCTGGCTCAGCTCCCCGGTTGGCTGAGCTCCGTGTCCATCTTCACGGGGTGACCACAGAGGGTCTGCTGGGAAGCTCTCTCTGGCGGGGAAAGCCAGGCCCCAGGAGGGACTGGGTGGCAGGAGGCTGCCGCGGGATTTGGAAAGAGGAGGCGGGCGTGGGTGGGGCTGCTCGGGGTGCTTCCCCTCCTTGCTGACGGTTCGGGAAGGGTTCACGGTCTCCTGCAGCGGGGAACCACAGAGGCCCTTGTGCAGACTTTTTCTGTTCTTTCTACAAACGACCGTGTGCATTCAGTATGACTGTATGTCACACCCCGGTACGCAGCCTAGTGGTAGGACAGTCATATCTGTATTTTACAAACCAACCCCCACAATATTTCAGTTACTGTGATGTCACCAAGTTCCTTCTGCGGTACTTTCTGTCCCTGGAACTGCCCTGGGACCCCCAGTCTGTGATTCTTCACCCCTTCACCTCTCTCCCTGGATCCCCCGCCCCACCCCACCCCCCGCCGGTCCTGCAGCAACGGTCCCGCAGAGCAGACCTCTGTACAAACGACAGAGGTCATTACGCAACATCTGCTTCAAAGGTGGAGCCTGTGTCCTCCCAGCAGAGTATTTTCACCAATCAAATCTGCCCCAATTCACCTGGCAGGGTGAGACTTTTCTCGAAACCAACGATGCCCAAATTATCTTTTTCCAGAAGGGTGACAAGCATTTAGAGCCAATAAACCAGATACTGGACCAAAGGAGAAAACAATAATGATTTTACAGGAACCTCCTAAGAGGAAACGAACCTTGGGACCGGCTGAGTGTGTGCTGACCACCCTTCCTTCATCACTAACGCCCACGAGAGCCCCAGCGACAGCTCCACGGGGAGCCCACTCTCCTCAGAGTGGCCCCAGACAGCCTAGAGAGGCCTTACAGGGAGGCCTCTCTCGGCTTGCTACGTGTTTGTCTCTCCAAATGGGTCCCCAGGGCCACCAGGGTCCCCTTTCGGGGTATAGTCTCACCAGCTGGGAGAAATGTGACCCTGAGCCCCTCAAGAAAAAGGCTGACTTCCTTTGGGAACACAGCCTGGTCCCAACGCACAGTGGGCAACAGGGAGGTTTGGCCAGGCGATGGCGCCATTAGCTTCGCTACTGTCCCGAAGCTGGGCCCACTTCACTGTTCCCACGGGAGAGGGGCACAGGGTCCCAACGTCGGAGCCTTCATGGCTCTAAGCTATGCACAGTCTGTAAACCGGAAAACTGTAGCCAGATGGAAAAAAACAATTCAAAAACGGGCGAATGGACTCTTCAGTCTTTTACAAACATCTGAGTGGCAACCCAACTGTTCAGGTATTTAACTGTCTTTTTAAAAAATATATTTAATTGATTATGCTATTACAGTTGTCCCGATTTTTATCCCTTTATCCCCCTCCACCCGGTACTCCCATTCCCTCCAGCAATCCCCCCCTTAGTTCATGTCCATGGGTCATACATTTAAGTTCTTTGGCTTCTCCATTTCCTACGCTATTCTTGGCATCCCCCTGTCTGTTTTCTACCCACCAATTTGTACTGAATCCCTGTACCTTTTCCCCCACCCTCCCCCTTCCCCCTCCCAACTGGTAACCCTCCAAATGATCTCCACACCTATGATTCCGTTCCTGTTCTGCTTGTTTGCTTAGTTTGTTTTTTAGAGTAAATTGTTGAGCTGTGAATTTATTGTCATTTTAATGTTCATAGTTTTGATCTTCTTTTTCTTAAATAAGTCCTTTTAACATTTCATATAATAAAGGCTTGGTGATGATGAACTCCTTTAGCTTTACCTTGTCTGGGAAGCACTTTATCTGCCTTTCCATTCTGAATGGTAGTTTTCCTGGATAGAGTAATCTAGGTTGTAGCTCCTTGCTTTTCATCACTTTGGATACTTCTTGCCAGTCCCTTCTTGCCTGCAAAGTTTCTTTCGAGAAGTCAGCTGACAGTCTTACAGGAATTCCTTTGTAGGTAACTCTCTGCTCTTTTCTTGCAGCTTTTAAGGTTCTCTCTTTATGTTTAACCTTTGGCATTCTAATTACGATGTGCCTTGGTGTGGTCCTCTTTGGGTCCAACTTGTTTGGGACTTTTCTGTGCTTCCTGGACTTGTATGTCTATTTCCTTCACCAAATTAGGGACATTTTCTTTCATTATTTTATTTCAAATAAATGTTCAATTTCTTGCTCTTTCTCTTCCCCTTCTGGCACCCCTATGACGCAAAAGTTGGTATTTTTGAAGATGTCCCAGTGCCTCCTTAGCTTATCCTCATTTTTTTTGGATTCTTTTTTCTTCTTGCTGTTCTGATTCAATGCTTTTTTCTTCCTTATGTTCCAAATCATTGACTTGATTCTCAGCTCCATCCCCTCCACTGGTGGTTCCCTGTACACTTTTCTTTATTTCACTGTAACCTTCATTTCTGCCTGCGTCTTTTTTAAAAAATATTTATTTATTTATATTTATTTTTTTAGAGAGGGAAGGGAGGGAGAAAGAGAGAGAGAGAGAGAGAAACATCCATGTGCGGTTGCTGGGGGCCGTGGCCTGCAACCCAGGCATGTACCCTGACTGGGAATCGAACCTGCGACACCTGCCTGGGTCTTTTTTAAGCCATTGCAGTGCCCAGTGAGTTCCTGGAGCATCCTAACAATAGCCAGTGTTTTGAACTCAGCGTCTGACAGATTGCTTATCTCCATGTTGTTTAGTTCTTTTTCTGCAGTTTTGTTCCGTTCTTTCCTTTAGGCCAAGTTTCTTTGTGTCCTCGTTTCAGTGGCCTCCCTGTGTTTGTTTCCATGTGTAAGACAGAGCTACTTTGACTCCCTGTCTTAGTCCTTAGTGCGGCCGTAGAAAAGCGCCCCCGTCAGTTGCCGCCAGGCGGTGCTCTGTGGCTCTGTGGGGTGGAGGGCGTGCAGAGAAGACAGTGCTGTTGCCTGGGAGAAGGCCGTCTCCCAGGACTCGCCCTGATGCCAGTCACTTCAGTTTTTCCCAGTAGGCCACTGGTGCCCTCCCAGCTGTTGCCCTGGTACTGAAGCCCAGAGGAAGTGAGGCTGCGTTAGCTCTAACTCCGCGGTGGGCCTCCTGAGAACCCTGCAGTTTCTTCCGCTGCCCCACCCCCACTGGTATTTACAGCCAGGAGTTATGGGACCTTATCTCCCCGGTGCTTGAACCCTGGGGGTGGGGCTGGGATCCTTCGCTCCTGAGGTTTTTCTCCCAATTTTTATCCGCCACGCGAGTGTGGGACTGTCCATTCTGTGTCTCCACACCTTTCCATATCTCCACCCCTCCTACCCGTCTGGATGAATATGGCTTCTTCTTTAATTCCTTGGTTGTTGGACTTCTGTGGTGGGGGGGGGGGCTCCACCTGCAGAGCCCCTGCCCATCCACCATGATGAGAATCAGTCTACCAAGACAGGATCTGCTTGGGGAGGAAAGGTGGCTGATCTCTTAGAGGAGAAGGACCAGGAGCCTGCTCCTCATTGGGCTATTACTGGGTTTAATTTGCACAGGAATACAGGTAAAGCTCATCAATCATTGTCAGGCAGTAAGGATCAAACAATAGATAACATTCCAAGAACTATGAGGGTTTATTTTGAGCCAGGGTCAGTTAGCTAAAGGGCTATAAAACTTAGGGGAAACAAACTCATTCTATGTTTGGGCCCTTATCATTTAAATTAAGGTTATTCTTAGAAAAGCAGGTTTCACAGGATTTTATGCATTCTTTCTTAGGCCTGATCACCCTGGGGAACTGCCCATTCCTGCCTAGGGCTGCACCGCCCTCCTGCATTGTTTCAGGCTTAAGTCAGGCAGGGGAAGTAAGACAGCCAAGAGATTAGGAGACTTCTTGCAGACAGAATGAGGACTCAGGCTATGTCAAAGCTAAGGCACGAGGGTCCATCACCTCTTTTTTCTATAGCACCCCAAGTCCTTCCCTGAGGGCCCCATTCGTGACTGTGCCTGTCTTAGGTTGTCCCTCCCTTGAGGAATCTTACCCATCATTAGCTAACCAGTCATCCACCTGGGGATAAGCAAGGTGAAGTAAAAGGCAGCAGAGGCAGTGCCCCTACCAGGAGATAAGCTTTGTCTCTTTAGTAGCTTATGTTCCCAAGGTCCAACCACATACGGCAGTTCCTAGCAGACTTCTATACATTTTCTTGCTCGATTTTCTGACAATTCTGGGTGATAGTAGTCTATTTGTTCTGTAGTCCAGTTGTAATTTTTGCTGTGGTTGTGCAAGGAGGGGACCCGTGTCTGCCTATGCCTCCGTCTTGACCGGAAGTCTGAACAGGTTGCTTGTCTTTCCCCACAAGTTCGAAGAAAACCAGGTATCTTCATTCAAATACAAATTTTGGGGGAGATAATTCTCATCAAAAAGGGAAAAACCTGACCGATAGCTGAGCAAATCATTTTAACTTATTTCAGGTATTATTTTCTAAATTAGTAAATTCTGGTAAAAGCCATTCACTAGCTACACATTTTGAAACAACATGAGACACTGAAACATTAATTGCTGGACAAGTTTAAATTCACCTGCTTTTGGCTTTTTACTCGAAGAGGCTGTGAAGTGGATTCGGAGCTGTTGATGAGCGTCTTGTGCTTTGCTGGAGGTGTTTTTGTTGACAGCAAGAGGCGTTTGCCAGTAGAGGCGCCTCTGTTTCCAAAGGTCACGAATGCGTCCATGAAAGTCAGTCTAAGGGATGCTGGCTGCTTACTTTTTGCTTCTCATATGCTTGAAATTACATGGGGAGCTTTGCCAAACAAAATAATAACTATATTCTATTTGTATACACATCTTTTTTATTAAAATAGGTGTTCTAGATGTTCTAGCCTGCGCGAGGAAGAAACTTGCAAAAATTCAAAGCCAAGTTCAGACAGGACACGCTCAGGGGCAGTGGGTGTCCTGTCAGGGAGTTTGTACATTGTGTCCAATGCTCAACGCACACTTCCAACAAGTCACGGACAGTGTTTTGAAACCGCGTGTACTATTTGCTCTTTACATTTTGAAATTGTGTGTTAAGTCTAAAATTGCAGGCTTTGTCCTATTCTTTAATGTAATTTCATAGTAATTATTACTTACCAAGAAACTTGGTTGTCTTGGAACGTTATATCTGACAAAGAAGTACTTTATCAATTGCATTATAATCAGGACTCTAGCCATGGCCTTTTAAATTCTGTCATTTGTGAACAGTCATTGTTTTACTCGGATACATTTGGAAATAATGTTACATCTTTGGAAAGGTTCGCCATAAGGACTCTGACTTACTCTAACTTGTAGGTATCCAAGCAAGGCATATCTTTGAAGTAGGTGAAGGTTTATAGAATCCTAAGGAATAACTGGGTTCATGGAAAAACTGGCAAATAATCAAGACAAACAAAAATTGGTTATATGGGACTGAAGGAACTAAAGATCACTATTATTCTTATGACTTTGTCAACATATTGCTAGTTTTAAATCTTTTTGTTTTCCTGACATAAGGAAACTTTTTCCCCCTAGAGCAGTTTGATAAATTATACCCTCATAAGCAATTTCGAAGCATTGCTATTTTTCTCCCTACCTAACCCCTCCAGAATTTGACAGCTCTTAATAAGCATTATTTTTTTTCACGGCAATATATTTGCCTGCACACATCCAATAAGAATCTGTTCTCTTTATAATAGAACACAGAGAACCAGTTTCCAGTTGTGGTTTTATTAATGAAGCCTTTGTCTGGACCGTCACGACTGAAAAAGACATGCCTGGACTCTGGACGGCGCCAGAAAGCCCGAAGGAACTGAGATTGACTCTGGGAGCCAATGAAAGCCCTCTGCAGAGATGGCCGGGCACCTGGCTTGGTCATCTGGTTCATGGCAGTCTTTCCAGGTAAGGAATGAAGGCTGCTTTCCTGAAAGATGGCAAGGAAAGAAACCCAAGACATTTTGGGGACCTCGAGAACTTGAGGACTCCACCCAAGCCTATAGGTATTGCAGGCAAAACCAACTGGCACCTGTGCGGTTTGGCTTCTGTGCTTTGAGGGGCTGAATAAAGCTCAATCTGAAGATTCCTGGATTCACAAGGGAATTTGAAAAAACCTATCTAACCAATGACTATTTTTGTTGGATTTATGCTAATAACCAGGCCAAATTGAAACTGGACTTAATGCAGCCTCATGAAACATGAGGGTGATTTTAGGGACAGAAATTGTGTTTCAGTGGAACTCCCAATGCACAGTTGTCACCCACAAACTACACTGAATCTTAATTTTTCTAGTTTTCTTCCAAGCTAATGTTTCATTCTTTTCCTCCCATCCTTTGACTTGAAATTATTAACTACTGATACAGTGTGAGCTCTACAGAATTTGCCCGAGTACCTGATAACACCACCAGAGATATTTAAACTGCAGACGAGGAGGGTCTACTAGACTGTCCTTGCTTAATTTCACTCCCACAAATCCTTGCATTTGGAAGCCTTCTCAACTGGCAGTTCGAAGACTCAGAAGCTGGTTTATGATTTGCTGTGTTCACTAACCTTTGTATTCCTGCTGTTTTCATATAGTGTACGCCTCTGACCTGTTTTACCGGGTTGCTTGTTAACACAGTATAGGCCGCACTCTAGAAGCCCACCCGCATTGCCACCTCCTGAAACGAGCCTCGGTGGCTTGGCTGGATAGACTGGCTGCCAGGACTGGACGGTGACGTCGCACACAACAGTTCCATGTCCAGATGACGATGCTTTGGGGGTCCCACACTACCCCTGCTCTGGAAGAAGCAGCTCCCAGCCTGTCTGTTCCTGACTCAGATCCTGTGCCCTTGTCTCTTAGACTAGACAGGAAGGGACTTCCATACCCTATGGAGGCGGGGGCCACGCCAGACCCTCATCAGCAGGAAGCGGTTACTGAAGACAAAGAAAGCCTCTTCCCTCCTCACCCCCAAAAGATTCTAGGGATGGAGTCTCTGAGGTGAGAATGAGTCAGGATTATAAAAAGCTAGGAAGGCAAATGGAATAGACAAACTGAGACACACGGCTGAACTGGCCAAGCAATTTAAAGCCAGGTACAGAGGGCCCTGGGCAGGGGGCGACGCTGGGACAACAGGAATCTTGTCCCCAGGGTAGACTTTTCTCCCTGGAAGTAACTTCTGGGCCTCGGATGTATTTCAGCTCCAGGCCCAGAAAAGCAGCAGAGCTAAGTCCCTGCCCCTGTCACTGACCAAACAGTGGAGGCCATGACCCCGAAAGGACACACACGGAGAACTGATGAGCCTTCTGCTGAAACCCTCCCCTGGGACCTCCCCAGAGATCCCTGCCTGCGAGAGAGAGAGAGAGAGAGAGAGAGAGAGAGAGAGAGAGAGACTCAAGACGCAGGACCCGGCCTGCGCCAGCCCCTGCCCCTTCTCCCCCACTGCTCTCTTCACTGGCAGGCGTCTCCTAAACTCCAAGTCAGTGGGCAGCTGGCAGCTGGTCCCAGGCGAACCCGCCGACCCTGTCCCCAAAGCTCCCTTTTTTCTGACTTCCCAGCGAGCCCAGGCAGCCCAGCCTGGCTCTCCCGTTCCTTCCGCCATGCTAAGCCCTTCCTTGTTCGCTGCCCCAGCTTTAGTAAGTGTACCGGCACAGCCTTTCACACACAGGAAGTGCAGAACCCACACACGCTACAGCCGGCCCTAGGCAGACCGGCTCAGGGCCAGGCCCTTGTCTGGTGACCCTAGCGAGACAGAGCAGCCGGAGAAGGAGAAGAAACAACAAGAACCACACCATTAAAAGCCCCGAGGAGTGGTCGGAGCACTGGGTGGTGCGGCTTCTGCACCCTCAGTGGGAGTGGCTTGCACAGGGCGGCTATGCCCCCCATGGTGCATGGATGGCATCAGGATGCCAGGGTTCTTGGCACGAAGGTCACCACCCAAAGGTGCTCTGGAGCAGTTCAAGGCCTCTGTGAACATCGAGGGCATCCTGCAGTGTCCCCCCAAAATGGCTGGAGACTTTGAAGAGAGACTCTGCGGTACAGCATACAGCAGAGCGGTTGCAAATACAGGCTTTGCAGGCGGAGGTCCAACTCTCCCACATATTAGCTGTGTGACCTCGGACGAGTTATCGAGCCTGTCTGATCCTTAGTTTCCTCATCTGTGAGCTTGATAAAGATAATAGCCACACTCATAGGAAGCACTCAGATAAGGCAAGAGGAAACGATACAGCCCGAACCTAGCCTTGTGTCCAAATTCCTGTGGGCTGAAAAAAGAAATTGAGATGGGTCATCTGCATCTACACATTTAGCTATCTGGAAGGAGCCCACGATTTTGTTAAATTTACATAACTCCACACTGTCTTCTTTAATATTTAAAGAGAAAAATGCATCCCTTCATTTTGATAAAAGCATTTTTTAAAATGGCTTTAAATTGCACCCAATAAACTACCCAGGCTCCAAAGTTGCATGTTACGAGTTCCTGGACAGAGAACGTCCGTTGCCGATTCAGCAACGTCTGTTCATTCGGTTGCAGCGCAGGACTGAGAGCTCGGTCCTGAGGCCACGCGGCGGGGCAGTCTCCTGGACCAGCAGCACGCACCCCACCCAGTGAAACTGAGGACGGGGTACCACAGGCCGCAGTTGCTAGGAAACTAATCAAGCCATAGGCCCTGACAGAAGCCAGAGGCATCACCACGTCTCGCCCGTTTCTAAAGAGACTCCGTCTGGAAGGAGAAGAAGCGGATGGATCCTCCTTCACTAATTTATCAGGGAAGTCATCCTTCCGCTCTTGGAACGGAGCCTAATGGAACCCAGGGAACCTCATAAGTGAATAAAACAGTACAGCGGCCATGGTGCACTCAAAAAGATGATGAAGAAGTTTAAGAGCAAAGACACGGACGTCCCAGGAGATGATGACGACGTCTCAGTTCAGGCACTGCAAACGGCCAAGAGACTGGCTTCAGCCGGCAGCCAAAATTCCAAGGGCCGTGGCCTGGTCTCTGGGCCAATGGGCATGGGCAGAATGAGTGGGAAAGGCAGAAAGGGGTCCCACTCAGGTTACTGCGCCCACACCAGTCGGACAGGCCCAGGCCCCGAGCCAGCTGGTACTCCAGACCTCAGAGAGACGCTTCGAGCTCTCATCATTAAGTTCCCCTGGGCGGGGGTTAAAGACCAAACGGATCGGTAATGAGTTCTGTGCCAAAGCAAACCATTTATGTCCTTTTAAACGACACCGGTGGTCTCAGAAGCCAGAGGAAAAGCATCCGAGGCTTAGGTGCATGTCCGGTGCGTGCTCTCCCATGGACTTTCACATTCCCGGGAGACACAGTGTAAACGCACCCCCGGGCTCCGGCTGTAAGGTTCCGATCACCACGTGCCTGACGGACGGTGCAGCGTTTAGCAGGCAGACCCCACTTACTACATGGGGGGGCAGAAATACAAGGCGTGGCCAAAGTAGGGTTACAGTTCATGTGCAAACGAATAGAACGAATGATACGAGAATAAACTCACACTCGACTGTAGACCTACTTTGGCCCTACCTTGGATTTGTCACAAACTGCCTATCGAGTTTTTCCCAGTCAAATCACATCTCAAAAACTTAGTAGAAAAGATCATTGATGAAATTCCCACAATGGAGCCTTTGTACATTAAAAAAAATAGCTACTTTATCATGCAAGTAAATATTCTTTTTCTTTTTTTTTTTTTTTTAAGACTGCAGATTTTCACAAGAGGGGGATACTGTTTGCTTCGACGCGGGCACCATGAGGAGCCGGGTCTGTCCCCGGGGGCTCGGAGGGTGTGCGCGGGCCGTCCGCTGCTCCCGCTAGGGCCCCGCTCCCTGCGGCACCCCCAGCCTCTGGCGGTGCCTGGCACCCAGGAGGCGTTCCTTTGGCTGAATGGTGCCTGGAGACTTTGTGAAAACACAAATGGCATTTTCTGTACTTTTCTCAGGAACCCCTCTTTGTAACATCCGTTCCCACCTTGGCAGTGTCGGAGCCCAGAGACGATCCTGGAGATAGCATAAAAACCAGGGGTAGCATTTTTTTTTTAATCTAGGTTTTTGTTTTATTGTCCCAGGTGGTCACTAAGTAAAAGGCTGAGGGACTGATAGTGAGCTGTGTGGGCTTTCTACTGCAGCGGTGTCTCAAGTTCAAGTTTTGTCAAATGTCCTACTGATAAAACACTCAGGCGTTACAACAAGCGTGATGAAACGGTTTAAATACATCATGACTAGCAGTTCCAAAGCTATGGTGTTTAAAGGAGGCAAAGAATCCTCATTCATTCTGCACATCTCTGAAGAAATAAGAAATGGCACTTAAAGAATGAAAATGATCACCCTGGCTGGGTGATCACCCTGGCTGGTGTGGCTCCGTTGGTTAGAGAGGCGTCTGTAAACTGAGAGGTCGTGGGTTTGATTCCCAGCCTCGGTTGCAGGTTCGGTCCCCGGTCAGGGCACAAGAACAACAGATTGATGTTTCTCTCCCTCCCTTCCTTCCTTCTCCTCTCTCTAAAAAGCAATAAGCATGTCTCTTTGGGTGAGGACAAATCAGATAACATATGAAATTACACTTGGGAAAAATAGCGCACCCAACAACCAACAAACATCCACTGGGTGCGGACAATGAGCCCGCCGAACCCTAACTACACATTGCAAACTGACAAACTTGATCAAGACACGCCTATACCTCACTGCCATGGAACAAACACTTATTATCGTTATTCAGATGCACAGCATTACAGACCCCTCTGTGAAGAAGAAGACAAACACTGTCCTGGATTCTAGTGGAGGGAAAAAGAAAACCCAGGTAAGAAATTACAGTGAGAGGAAGTAAAGGGCGGGGACTCCTGGATCAGGTGGTTGGAAAAGTCCCCTCTGAAAGAGTGGCATGCTGAGGATAAAGAGGGGACGGCTCTGGGCGGTCCTGGGGAAAGAGCGCTGCAAGGGCAGAGGGCCCGCGGTGGGGATGGGCTGAAGCACAGGCAGGTGGCAGGAAGGGGGCGAGGGGCCCCGGCTGAAGTCGGAGGGGAAGGCAGACAGGAGGGCGCAGCCCACAGGGAAGCCGGCCGGCAGCCTCCGCGCCGTGGCAAACCACTGAGGACGCTAATCGAGAAAGGCACGTGGCTGATGTGCATTTTTAATCTGAATCGTTCTTGCAGTTGTGTGGAGAGTGGACTGAAAAGGGGGCGGGAGGGGGGAGTGGGGGCGCCAGCTGGGAGCTCAGCACAGCCGTATGAACAAAACCAGCAGTGATTCTGACCGAGACGCCGGGAGGGGACCACGGATGGAAACGAAGTGGGGGAGCTCATCGGACGTGGAGCGTGGGGGCGCCCACGTGGAGGACGAGGGGCAGGGAGGGGCAAGGAGGGGTCCGGGAGGGACGAGGTGTCGGGCTGAGCGAGCAGGCGGGTGGTGCTGCCACTGACTGGAGTGGGTGGTGCGGGGGGGCCGAGACTGGCTTCCATTCTGAGCTCCTTCCTTCTACCTAAGGGTTAGTACCCAAGACATCCAGCGGCCAGCCAGACGCAGGGAATGCTCACTGTAGCCAATCTCCACCCAACACCGTGAGCCACTTCCTCTCCCCTAAAACTCTGCTCTCGCTTGGTGTGCAAGCCGCCACGCTTCCTGGGTTCTTCTCGCAGCCCTTGGGCCGCCTCCTCTCCGGCCGCCTTGCGCCCCACAGCCCTGTCCTTGGCCCCGGCTCCGTCCTTCACTGCACTGTCCCTTGGTGACTTCGTCTGAACAACCCGTAATTTAGCCGTGAGCCACATAAAATTCCCAACCAGGACATCCTCCTCCCCCCAGGACCCTCTCCCCACCTGTCTGCAGCCCAGTTTCTTTTGGAATGTCTCTGCCGCCCCTTCAGCTCAACATAGCCGAGAGAAACTCCACTTCCCCTTCCACCGACACTCCTATCCCCTCCTCCCCGTCCTTCCTCTGTGAAAAGCCCCACCTCACAAAAACGGGCCCTGCCTCCCAAGCCCCAAACCTCGGGATCATCTCACGCCCCCTCGCTCAGGCCCACGTCAAACCAATTTCCAAGCCCTGGGGAATTTGCTTTCTAACGGGCTCTCCGAGGTGTCCTCTCCCCGTATCCTGCTGCTTTAACTCAGGTCTTTAACCTCCCCTGGATTACGGCAATTGCCCTCTGGGGAGCCTCACCCTGCTGCGCCCCAGCCTTCACATCTCAACAGAGAGAAACCCTTCCCAGCACCCCGCCACCCCGCCCCACCTTCAGGATAAAATCCAGCCTTTGGAGAGGCGAACAAGGCCCTTTGTGAGTCAGTGCCCCTGGCTGGTTCCCCTGCCCCGACTCCCACCAGCTCCGTACACACGGCAGCCCCCCAACACCCTGGGGTGCCAACAGGTGCATTCACCACCACACGCCCTCTCCCTCCCCAACTTCCGCATCCGTTCTCGGGTGGCGCGGACTCTGGTCTGAGCCGAGGACTCTCCCCGTAGTGTAGTTCCTAGCAGCACACCATTCTCAAAAGACCTCTGCCGCCTCTCCCACTGAGCTGTCAGTTATGGAGGGCAGGGGCCTCCATCCTAGAAGGAAGCACTCCTGGTGCTTCATGTTGAAAAGGTGCCTGATGAAGGTTTGTCGAAAAGCTGCGCCTGGATCAAACTCCAGAAATTTTTCCATCAAACATGGACTGTTAGGCACAGTCACCTTTCCCCGTGACATCGGCGATCAGGAAAAGGTGACCTGGCAAAGAGAAACATGCGGTATTTTTCTACAATGACCTGGTAACACCGGCTGCTGACTCTCACAGACCCCCCTTTTTGTCATTAATATCCATGAATTACAGTTTAGTTGTTCACTGCCACTGAGCTTAATCAAGGTCAACCTGACGGCTTTGCCCTTGCCCTTTGTGGCGATGGGCAACCCCTCATGCGAGATAATTCTGACTGAGGCATGCCAGATTTCTGATAAACCTTAGATTAAAGCCATTTCCTACTTGCTTTCTTAAAACACAAATATTACCGCCACCACCAAACCCCCTCCCCCACATGTTTAACCTTTTTTCTCAGAAGAGACATTTATAAAAAAAAATGAATTACATCTTCATCTGTCAACCTCCAGAAAGGGAGAGGGGTGCTTTTACATGTATACTTTATAGTCCCTGGGATCACTGGTTTAATTACACTTTTCCTGGTTCCAAATATTACATGAAGGACTTTTCCGGGAAAGAAATTTATGAGTAAAGCCGTATTCAGTTACTGTGATGCAACCGATGTTTTTGGAAAACATCAAGAAATGGAAAGAGGCCTACGTGTGTTAGGAGTTGGCCCGCTTTGTAATCGTTACTCAACGACACGCTGAGACAGCGGCCGGGACTCGGGGGCTGGGAACCACTCGCAGAAGTCCGACAGCACATACTGCTTCCGAGGTCCCTGGAGCAACTCACCCCATTCCGTAAGTCGGGCCTGAGGTTCACCTTAAGTTCGACCCGTGAAATGTGGCAAGAAAAATAAATGTTTTTTTTTAAATGTGCTTCTCAATGTCTCATGTATCGTCATATTGGGGCGTCTATGTCCGGGAACATGACGGCTTTGACCGGCTTCCTTCCAGCCAGGCCATTTCCACGGCATTCCTAGGTCTCTGCGTCCTAACCCCGAACAATGTGAGTTTCCTCCCGGGGCCCCGCAGACTCCAGAGACGAGACGGGAGACCTGAGGGGCTCTTCCTTCAGGGAGGCTTAAAGAAGGGACTGGGGAGCCCTGGGAATGGCATTTACGAGGCGAAACAAAACAGTCGCTGAAAACATGGAAACGACCAACAAAGGCCCCATCGATGAGGAGAAGCCTGCCTCCTCCCAGAGGTGCAGAACGCAGGACCCGGGTGCCCGACCCGGATCCCGAGGCGGGCCTGGGCGCCCCGGGTCGCCGCGCGGGGAGCGCAGGGGGCCCGGCGGGAGCGCAGAGCAGGGCCGCTCCCCCACAGCCCCGGGACCGAGCAGGTAGGGCTCCCCGTCTCCCCCACACGCGGGGACCCGGGAAGGAGGAGGGAGAGGCGCAGCGCCTCCCGGGTTGCCTAGGGCCGTGCTCCCGCCCGCTGGGTCCCGGGTCCCCTGAGCGCAGGCCGCGCCGCCGGGTCCCCGCCTCCACGCCAGCGCGCAGGGCCCCGCTCCCCATGAGGGCCGAGTGCAGGCCAGAGTCCCCGCCGCCCCGGAGCCCCGCCCGGCTGCACTTACAGAACCCGAGCGCCGCCGCCAGCACCGACCACAGACAGCGCCTGCGGTCTGGGGCCGCAATCACTGCCCTGGCCCCAGCGGGCGCAGCCATCGTCCTCCGCTGCAGCCCCGCCGCCGCGCACCGGGCCCCGGCCCCGCTGTGGTTCGCTCGGCTCCGGACCGGGGCGCCACCTCGCAGCAGCCGCGCCTAGCCTAGTGGCACCTTCGCGCCGCGCCCCCACTCCCGGCCCCGCCACTGCCGCGGGCCCTCCGCCCGGCCCCACCCAGCCACCCGCTCATTGGCCGGACCCGCCGCCCTTGAAGCATGCCATTGGGAAGTGCCAACTGTCCATCACCCCCTCTCGTCAGGCGAGGTCACGCCTCCAGGTCCCACCCTAGCAAGGATCACTGAGCTGGAGACCAGGACCTCCGCTCCGCCGCTGCCGCCCAGCCCTCTGCCTGCGTGGCTGTCCGCCTGCCTGTCCCCTCTGCCTCTCCTAGGGTCCTACCCCACAGATCCCTCCATTGTGTCTCCTTGTCACGGGTCTTTGCCTGGGTGTCCTGCTTCTGTGTCAGCCAGCCCTTCTCCTTCTGGGAGCCTCATCTAAAGAAACGGCGATTTATTTACAAAAATGATCAAGAGGGACGGTGGGGAGAGCCTTCTGCGTCAGTGGCCCAGACAGAACACATGCCCCGCTTGCCCTGCGCCCAAGGCCTCCCCTTTGCGTGGACTGAGTAATGTACGCGTTGCGATTTAAGCAAGATGCCAGTTTAAAAAGTCTCCATCTTGTCTGAATCTCCTCCTCGGAAACCCCCTTTTGGTTTAAGAAAGGGTGGGAACTGGGAACTCGCTCCTGCTGCCTGGAACAAAAAGGACGGTGCTTTTGGTTTGGTTTGCTTTCGCAAATAAAACGTCCCTCCATTTGTCAATAAAAACCGGGATAGGGAAGTTCCCCACCCGGACTCTGAAGGGCCTACCTAGGCTGACCCTGCCCAGCTTGGCCACCTTGGCCCAGAACGGTGCGCGCTACTTACTGGTCGCCCAGTAAGTACTGGAAAGTGTGTGGAAGGGTCCCGATGAGAACAGCCTACAAACGGGCACGCCAGAGGGACGGGAGGAGGAGAAAGACGAGGGTGGAACCCGGGGGGGGGGGTGGCCGACAGAGCGAGGCAGGAAACGAGGTTTAGGGCCTTAGGCTGAGCAGGGGAGCAGTGTGGCGACAGAGCCCACGTGCGCACTCGCACTCCAGGGTTTTGTCTCAAGTTCATCTCATGAACGCCCTTCCTGGGGTTTTTGCTGTTCCGCCCACTGCCTTGTAGGCCAGCAAACGCACAACACAGTCGTGCAGTGCTCAACGCTGGGGCTGGGGAGGCCCGAGAGATGCTCCGTTAGGCGAGTCCACGGCGCGCGGCACCAGAGCGCACCCACCCACACCTGGGGGGGTGCGGCCCCGCCGTCCTGGGCAACGGGGCAACAGCCTGCACCGCGTGTCCTGGTGTGGAACGCCACGGCAGCACGCCAGCCCACGAGAGGGGGAGGCCGCGGGAGACTCGGACCCCTGCGGGCGGACGTCACTGGCACACCGCCTCCCGGCAAGCCCTCTTGGCAGGCGGAAGCGGTGCACTCCAAGGGAGCGATAGAAAGCGCGTATCGTACACACGCACCCCGCGAAGGCCGCCCTTTACTGCCCAGTACGCCGCACTGGGCGTGACTGGACGTGCTGCGCTTCCGCGGGCCTGGCTGCCGGGAGGTTTGTGCGCACCCGCACCAGCGTCTCCACTAGCACGGTGGGGGGGGGGGGGGAGGCGTTGCTTTACGACATCTCTGTGGCAACGACGTCACGCCAACTCCTTGCAGCAGCGACACGTCAATAGGGCGGCCATGACGTCTTTAGGCTACGGAAACACAGTCCTTGGGCCCTACCCGCTGCGCTGCGGCCTGTTGTTGGCTGAAAGGTGGTTCTGGGCGGAGCCCGCACCCGACCAGGTGAGTAAGTAGCCCACGAGTGCCTCGCCCACGAGTGCCTCGCCCACTCTGTCGTCGCTGGCGTTCAGCTGGGTCTGTTTGGGTTAGTTTCAGCGTTAGACAGGCAGGACCACCGGAGCCCGGCAGCGCCGTCTCGCCCTGTTCCCCTGAGCAGGAACCTTCGGCCGTGTCCCCGGCCTGTCGTAGGCGCGAGGGACCACGAGCACCTTAAGGACGTGACTTCTAAGTGCTGTAGGTGTAGGACGGCTCAGGTGTGGCTGTCCCGAAGCACGTGGTCCACCAGTGCGGACGAGCGGGCGCTGAACTGTGTAAGATGCTTGGAAGACGAGGGCGAGTAACGGACAGACCCAAGGCCGCCGGGGTCCTCAGAGACACCTGTGCTGTGACGAGCTTCTCCGCTGCCGGGGAGGCCCCCGGACACACGTTCCCGCCCCTTCCGAGAACCACTGGGCCGAGAGGGGTCGGGAAAGACGCCCAGAGGAGGTGGCCTCGAGGTGCACTTCAGGGGAGGAACACGGGTTCCCCAATAGAAACGGGAGAAGCAAACTCAGACCCGGGAAAGCAGCGCCAGGGCAAGTCACAGGGTGGCTTGGAACTTCAGGGGGGTGAGGGGACATGGGGAAGGAGAGCACGCTGGATTAAGAGAAGGCACCGGTGCGAGGGGCCTCAGGTGGTCTCCGTCCTGCACGCGCTGGGGGGCGATGACAGGGGAGAGCATGGGGAGAGGGCATGCAGTAGGATGTTGGGAGGGGGGTGGAGAGAAAGACAGGACCGGAGAAACGTCTCAGAAAAAGAATGGCCGAGCCGGATATGCGTTGGGCGGTAAATTTTGTCCAGAGAAAAGCATCCAGCACACTGTGGCCGCCACTTTCTAGCCGGAGCAAGGAACGATGCTACCAGTTCCCCAGGACTCAGATCCGGGGTGGACCTGGTCTGTGAGGGAGGCGAACGAATGAGCTGGGCCCTGGCCCTGGCCCTGGCCCTGGCCCTGGCCCTGGGGGCGCTGAGGCCCCCCAGAGGGCCCGCAGTTGGCAGTCAGGCACCTGCGTCCGGAGGTGGTGGGGAAGCAGCAGAAGGGCGAACGGGCTGCCTGAGCAAAGTGCTCCCGCAGGACACAACTCCGGGCCACCAGTAGGTAGTAAACGTTTGTTGAATGAATACACAAATGTTTCCCAAATTAGGTGACAAAGGAAAAGCACCACCAAGGTTGTGCTCTTCATTGTCCTTGCACTGTAATTTCCGATCCTCTGTCCAGACAGTAAGTGCGGGGCGGTGGAGGGGGGGAACCCTTCACTTCCCATCATTACTGTTAGCCTGAGGATCTCACTCAACAAACCTCCCCCTTTGCAGGTACCTCCTGGAAACTCCTCTTCCCAGTTCAAGTACCCCGGGCAACACAGTCGAATCAGGTCAGAAAGGTCCTTTTTAAAGGAGCTGTGGCCTCTGAAAGGAAGGGGCTCCTTGGGGAGATTGAGCCAGTGCAGAGGCTGGGCACAGGAGCCGTCTGTGCCCTGGCCCACTGGCCCCTCCGAGTGCCTGTTCCCGACTGTGCACGGGAAATGCACTCACCAGAAGGGCCTACCTTGCGAACTCCTCAGCGCTTTCTGCCCTCTTAGAGATAACATCAGGGACACTCAGAGTCATCTGTCTGGTGTTGACAACTATATAGGAACAGAATTTTCTAGAGCTGGGGTTAGTGGGAGATGGTAGGAGGAGGGCGCCGGGCATCCGCATTTCCAGCAGATTGTGTTCGCAGACCTGGTGCCAGAGGACAGGCGGAGTGTTGTTGTGGGTGGTGGTAACCAGAGGTTCCCGGAACACCGAGAATTTGACTGTTCCTGGGTGAGCATCAGGCGGAGTCAAGGGCAAATCCCCAGCCACAAGGGAAATTTGCCTGAAGTTAAGTCAGTTTCACTGACATAAGTTCCATAGAAAGAACATCTTCATCCAGGAGGAGGGTTACATTTTTTACTAGAACTTTATGAAAAATCGGAGCATTCTACAGTCTCCGGTGTCCCTGGGCGTTGCGGCACCGACTTGGAATAAGAGTAAGGGGGCCCCTGGGAGGGGTTCACTGTTATGCGCTCCTTCAGTCACGGTGACGGGGCGGAATATTCCAGGAGACCCTCTGTCCCCCAGGACTCTGCAACCATCTCTGTACTCCACTGCGTCACTGGGGAGCAGGTGCCCTGCGGAGGGTTGAGGCACGCCTCTTACCAGGGGAGACACTTCTCTGTGTGAGTGAGGCAGCTGGTATCTTGATTGTTGTTGCTGTTGGTCCTTCTGCATCCTCGTTGTGGCGGGGGGCAAATGAGGTTCTCCGGCAAACGGGATACATCCTGCAGAGTACAGGACAAACTGCTTTTCAATCCCTAGAGAGAGGTAGGAGGAAGAAAACAAATAAACCTGAAAATGATCATCGCTCTAGTAAATTCAAGTGGGAAAGGGGGGCGTGGAGTGCCCTTAACAGCTGCAGAGACTGAGGTTTTCAGAAATCCGAAAGGGTTATGTTATTTTACAGAACCAATTATTATTATTTCGTAGTTTCCTCACTCTGGGGAAACATAAACTTCTTACATTTTCAGGGCACAGCTTTTTGCCCCAGATAGGTCTGGTGAGCAAACTCTCCTGGCAGCCAGGGCTAGTCAACATTTTAAAGCGTATTCTTATCCTCTTAGCCTTGAGCTCTAAGAGGAACTTCAGGACAGTTTCAGATCAAAGGAGGGCGGGTGTGAATGCTGAGCCCCACAGCCGTGACTTACTCGGGTCCAACCGCAGGGAGAAAGTTGACAGTTCAGAGTCCGCCAGGTAGTGCTTCTTCTGTGTGTGTGTTGAATAAAGGGACCTATCCACCAAATGAATGAACCGATGAATGAACAGCATATGGAATAAAATAAGTGTATAGTTCTCCTTAGGAGAGTCCCCCGATTTGTGATTTCCTATCCGGTTATGTATTTGCCCAGGTGACAATTCACAATTACTGATCGTGTCCAAGTACCGACATTCGTGCAGTGAAGGAATTCGGAACGAATTGCAGTCACTCGGCAATTACTCACTGTGTGTCAGCCTCGCTAGCATAAGGGAGTAAACAATAGAAGTAAACAATACTATTTAAAATGTAAAATATGGTAAATGAAGTGTCGCCAGTTCGATTCTAGTCAGGGGACATGCCTGGGTTGCCGGCCAGGTCCCCAGTGGGGGCCACGTTGGAGGCAACCACACATTGATGTTTCTGTCTCTCTTTCTCCCTCCCTTCCCCTCTCTCTAAAAATAAATAAATAAAATCTTTAAAAAATATATAGTAAATGAGCCATGCCTTCAAGACATTGGGACAATTGGGCACCAATTATAATCAATTATAAAATTGGTTGCCAATTATCCAGTGTTGGTGCCTGGTTCTCCAACAATTATGATGAACGAGATATATACAATTAGTTTTAATACGTTAGAAGATCTTTTGGGAAGGTAAGAGTTTGGGAGGTATGCAGAAGGGAAGAGATTTTCCAGCTGAGAGGAACAGTTTGAGTGAAAACGCAGAGTTGGGAATTCACAAGGCTGGACAGGTGGGGCCTCGAACGCTACGGTAGCGGAGGCCAGAAGCCGACCATATCATCGCCCTGTGGCTGGAAAGCCCACCAACTAGAGCCCGGGAAGGGCGAGCCTGGAACCCGGCCGCCGAAGGGACAGCGCCACAAACTCATTGCGCTTTTATTAGTCATGAATATACACAGAATCATGGTCTTCGAAATAAGAGGTAAATGTCACACCGGTAGCGGCACCGTTGTTTTCTTTTGTGTGACTGATTGGCAGAGATCAAAAGAGAAAAGTAGAACGCAGAAAGTGACTGCAGAAGGAACGTTAAGGACGGGCAAAGAAAATAGATACATTTACAAAAGTAACCACTTGGGGGCGCGGGAACAAGTAACTTCACCTTCCTCTGTCATGGCGGTGAGACTGGAGCACATCGGCTCGTTGGTCTAGGGGTATGATTCTCGCTTAGGGTGCGAGAGGTCCCGGGTTCAAATCCCGGACGAGCCCACTTTTCCTTCCTTTGAATGACACTGCTTTCTAAATAAATTTTAGAACACATCAAGAAATGTGTAAAGTACGTGTTGTTGCAAAACACAAAATCCAGACTTTTTGAACCGAAAGAGTGCCTTACGTTTAAGTACCATTAAAAGGTGTCACGTGGAAACGTAGGAAGTTTGCAAGCCATGTAACACTCTGCAGACGCGGTCGCCACCTGGGCCAGTTCCATAGTGGGGCGCGTGCGCCGCGGGCGCCAAGTTCCGTTCTGGGTCGCCTGCAGGTGGGTGCGCTTTACACTCGCCCGCAGCGGACGCGTCCCCCGCCCGCGGGGCTGGGCGGCGGCGGCGGGAGCGGGGCATCCCTCCACCCGAGATCCGCTAATCCAGGCACCCCTGCTCCCGCTGGGAGGTGTTGGGGGGGTGCCCCGGATTCCGCACGAGGCGACCCTTTTCCAAGCATGTGCGTTTTAAAGTGTACGAGCAATGGTCAGGCTTCCCACTCGGGCTCATGGGAACCATATATTGTACGAATCGATCTCATTCGATGCCTTGCTTCGCCAAGTTAAGGCGATCAACATTAGAGCTCAAGTTAGGAGGAAAGCGTTTTCTTCAATTGTTAAAAGGAGAAGGGGGAAAAAAAAAGAGCCTGGGCTCGTCCGGGATTTGAACCCGGGACCTCTCGCACCCGAAGCGAGAATCATACCCCTAGACCAACGAGCCGCTCTCGGCAAATGCTGTCCTGGCGACTTCCTTCAGCCTCGCCCCGCCTCTCGCCTTGCTTCCCCCGCGCCCTTACCGGGTCGCGACCCTCCTCACCTCCCGGACCGCTCCCTCCCCAGGTCTCGGGTGCGGGGGACGAGCCGCGGGAGCGCGCACTTCCTCGATCCCGCGGGTTGTTGCACCGGCTCCCGGGCTCCACGCCTCCGCCCGCGCCGCCCGCACACCGCCCGGAAAGCCGCCCTCCCCGGGGCCCCGGATCGCCCTGCCTTTCCACCTGCGGGGCAGCCGCGCGCCGGGACCCCGGGCTAGCAGGGTGCGGGCCAGGCCTCTCCGACGCGCGGGACGCCGCCGAAGGCGCGCCCCCCGGCGTCTCCGGGCCACCGGCTTTCGTTCCCTGCGGGGAGCGCCCCCCTCTCCGCTGAGACTGCCCTTAGTGCGCCGGATACGTGCCCTGTCCCCACCGGGCGCCCCCTACTCTCCGCCGCTCGGACCCCCACAGCGCGCGCCGCGACGAGCGCCCCGGGCCCAGCCGCACCCTGCGCCCCCAGCCGATAGCCGGCTGGCGGGTGGGTCTGGGAAAGACGGCAGGAGGCGTAGTGTACGCCTGGTCCCGGCGGGAAGCTGATGGGGAGAAACAACCTCCAAGGAGAGCGCAGAACAGCCGACCTCCCCTAACGTGCACGACGGCCCGTGCCCTCTTTAAGAGCTTTGCACGCTTGGAACTCACGGGACATTCCTGACAACGTGCCCTTAGGTGCCACTGCTGTCCTCATTTTGCAATGAGGACATCCAGGCCCAGAGACGTTTAAGCAGCTCACTGAGGCCATACGGCAAGAAGCGGTGGCTCCGGGTTAGGAACCGCCGAGATCTCGGAAGGTGGACTTGAAGGGGGTGGACGAGGGAGCAGAGGTGGCTGCCTCCGTAGCGTGGAGGACGGAGGAGGCAGCGGCAGTGGGCAGGACCGTCGCTCCGGCGCCTCCCGCCGCACAGAGGCGACGCTCAGGCCCTTGGCCCAGCGGGGCGGGAGCGCAGGTCCCCGCTCGCAGGCTCTGGCCCGGGCTCCGGCGTAGCCTCGCCCGCCTTAGCCCTGTGCTGCTCCTCCTTACCCAGCCCCCCTCCTCCCTCCTCCCGCCTGCGGCGAGTGGTCGGATGGCGGAGGCCCCTCATTCCTGAAGCCCTCCTCCATCCTCAGCTACCTTTGATTCGAGGTCACGGAGCCCGCAGCTGGCAGCTGGTCACGCTGCTCTCTGAGCCCAGGTGGTGCTTTGGCCCTCTAGCCTTTTGAGAGCTCTCGCTTGCCCCGCCCTCTCGGCTCTTCCCCTCCCCCCTTCCTGTCTCCCCAGGGCAGGTGGCCCCTGGGCTGCCACTCGGTGATAGAATGTCGGAACCAGACCTCATGCCCTTGGGGAGGGTGACAAGGAAACACAAGACACCTCACATCAAAGAGCAGAAGCTGAAAAACCTCTCTCCCCCATCCTGGCCGTGCAGCATCTCAGAGCCTGTGGCTCCCCAAGCCGGCAGGAGCGCGCTCTTTGATGGTGCACGAAAACTGCGGGATACCCCCTCCTTCTGGCCTGAGGCCACTTGTCTCCCTTGTACTGTGCTGAGGACTGGGAGCTACCAGGTGGAGGCTGGGTTCAGGGTGCTGGCCGGGCAGGAGGCACTGTCAGTCACCAGGGCCAGTCGGACTTGAGCCCTCCGCTGTCAGACGGTGGCCCTGCGGGGCTCACTCTGCACACCTTGGGCGACAGTGTCCCGCTCCTGGGGGTGCTGGGACTCGTTCCCCCCACTCACTGCCCTGCCCAGAGCCATGGCAAGGCCGGGCACCTCTGCTCCCTTTGTCAGGGTCCCCTTGCAAAAGGCCTTTGTTGTCCGTTGTGTTTAAATTCCCTACGCCTGCCTTCCCGTTGTTTGCACTGATTACAGACTATCCCATCAGTGCAATGCAGCGTCGTTTTCTTAACTATTCTACTGTGTGACACATAAGTGGCGTCCAGCACGTCACTGGTACAGATGTTGTCTGAGTGGCCCATTAGTACACATACTTCCCCATGTTTTACGGGGTTTCCTGAGGACATGGTCCCGGAGTGGGCGTGCCCAGACGCACGACCGAGCAACTCCGCGCCCAGGAGCTCAGCTTGGCGGCTGAGCGCGCACGATGGAAACCCACGTGGAGGAAGAGGCCCTCAGAGAGCTGGGAAGCCCGGGGTTCAATCTTCGCATTGAACTTAAGGGGGTTGGTGGCACCCAAGCCTTTGAGAGCAGTGGCGATGTTAAAAGTACCATTATTGCACATGGCAGTCTGGACGTGGGGTCAGAAGCATGGGAGGGCGAAGATGAAGTAAGAAAAGGCTAGTCCATCAAGAGACGATTAGAATACCTCTGGGGCAACATTACGGCTGAGGCTGTGAGCCCATGGGTGGTTTTTTAAGTCACTGACGGTGAGGGACCAGGGACTGTTTTATAACCTATGCGTGCTCGCTGCTGAGCGCTGACCCAGCTCGGAGTGCGCGGTGCAGCCGTGGCTCTGACGTGGACGGGTCAGTCCTTGGAAGCGAGGACACACTTTTGCCTGGTGGGTCTGCCACTCGAAGGACGCTTCCTGGGAACCGGCCCGTGGCCGTGCTGAGCCTGACCTGCTGCTTGGGCACGCGGCTCCGACTGACCCTCAGGCCGCGGTGAGTCAGGGAGTGGACCCGGGCTTCGCCCGCTGCAAGCCGGATCTGACTGAAGAGTTGTTCCCTTTTCCGGACTCCCGCCTGCTGTCCTGCCGGAGCTTCAGCTCCTTCTTACTAGAACCATTTCTCTGTGGTTCCCCTCGACGACCCTGATTGCCTAAGGTTTATTGCATGGCTCCCTCTGAATAGTTCAATCCCTACACCATCAGGCAGGAGCCTGGGGTGGCCGCAGCCCTTTCCTTTTCCAAAAGCTGCCCCTTGACTTAGGTTCTGGGAGCCTGTGAGGTCAGGGAGGCGATGGGAATCTGCGGTCCCAAACATGAGAATAACTGCTTCCCACCAGAGCACGGTCACCCCCCCGCCCCCCCCCCACCCCCGGGATCTCACTGCCCGTGTTTCCTGCAGGTTCGGTCTTGCCCTGGGCGTCCCGTGGTGCACAGAAGAAGACACATCGTATAGTTTCCGTGATCAAAACTGTGATGGTTTTGTGCAGACAGGCTCAGGATAGTATGTCACAGAAAAAGAAAGATACATAATTACATAGGGTAAGATCCCAATTTTGTATGAGCCAGGAATTAAAAAGAAAAACAAAACATGGATACGTGCATGAAAAACTATAAGAAAATTCATAAGATATTGGTAATACGAGTTATCTCTGGAGACTGGAATTATGAATAATTTTTTCTTAAAACTATTTGTTCACAAATTTTCTAAAATCAAGATGTATTGCTCTTATAATGAAAAAAGTAAGATAATTGGTATTTTTTTAATTTTAATTTTTCAGTATTAGGTGACATGCAATATTATTTAGTTTCGAGTGTACAACGTAAGTGATTAAATATTTACAGACTCTACGAAGGGACCCCCTCAGTAAGTCTGGAGCCCGTGGGGCACCAAACATGTTTAACTCACAAGGAAAACAGGGTCCTTACAACTCTGTGTCCCCTCGTGTTGGTAGAATGAAAGCGGACGCAGAGTGAGAGCCCAAGGAGGGCCTCCTGCATTCTCCCAGTGCGGCCACTTCCCCAGGCTGGCAATAGTGCTGCCGCTGTCCCCACCAAGGGCCAGTGCCTGGCGCCAGCCAGCCCCCAGCCCCCTTAGAGAGCCCAGCAGCGGTGGTGCCCCGTATGGGAGAAGGCCCGTCAGCCTCTGGCAATGCCCACCCTTTGAGTACCAGCCGGGTACCATTCCAGAACCTTGTTCTGAATGCTGGTGAAAGAGCAATTCAGGCCCCTCGTCTTTAACACAGAAGCCGTTGGCACGCGTGGTGGCTGCCACTCTGGGTTTGTCTAAGCCCAAGTGGTTTTCTTGATGTTTGTGCAGAATGACAGCATGAAGGGGCTGAGTCGTTGCTCGTGGGAGCACTCAGGGGACATCCTGGCCCGTTTCCACGGCTCCCTGATGGGCCCCGTTCCCCTCATAGCCTCTCCGTGGCTGTGCCCGGACCTGGGAGTGGCTGCTCCCGCCGAGAAGCCCACACCCTTCCAGGATGAGGCGGAGCAGTGACAAGTTTCTTTGCCTCTGGTTCTGAGGCCGGCGGCTTTGTGCTGGGGCTGGCTCCCGTTTCCCCGGGAGGCACACACCGTGTCCGTCGTCCGAAAAGTCTGCAACAACCGCAGTTTCCTGCCCGTCCGCCCACAGCAGGGCAGGCTTCTGGGGCATTCCCTCAGCTCTCCTGGGGTCCTCCTCTTCTCAGGCCTCAGCCACCCTGGCCCGGACTCCCTTGGGTGGGCCGGGAGCCCGGGCCGTCCCACGCAAGACTGGGAGATCAGCAGGTGTGTCTCCTGCCCCTCACCTACGCTTTGCACACTTAGCTCCTCTCCCACACCCTCTGGGCAGGGTTTCAACAACCAACCCAAGTCAAGGCGCATGGCAGAGGAGGCCTGACCGGTGACCGCTGCCAGGATGTGTGTTCTGAGTTCCGACCGGGAAGGAGGAGGACGTGAGCCCGAGGCACCGGGCGTTTGGTACCAGGGGAGGGCGGTGCTGGGCCGCGGGGCGTGTTGAAAACGGCCCTGCTCTGGAATCGCCGCAGCCATCCGCTGCCGAACACACACTTATGCAGCCGACACCGCACGAGGCCGTGCGCGCCGTGATGAACGGGGCTCCTGGCACAGCGGTGCCTTGGTGCAGAGAATAATAGGCTGGCGCTCCTGGGTGGCTGATGAAGGCTGTTTTATTTGAGTAGCCTTGAACTTTGCTCCATGCTCTCAGCTTCTTCCTGAGACCCCTGGTCACATGTCACGTGGAGACATTCTGTTCCTACCGTTTTTACCTTGGGCACCCATTGGGCGAGAGCTAATGAGAGTCAAACAAAACTGTTTCTTTTAGCAAACGGTGGAATAGTAGTTTAGCAGTTCGGTGGCTCAGGCATTGCCCTGTTGGAGACTATTTTTTTTGGCCTAGCCAGCATCATTTCTTGGGGTAACAGCACGCTGATTTCACCTTGAGGCACCCCGTGGCTCCCCTTCAGCCCTTGAAGACCAAACAGGATTGACTCACCCAGCCCCTAGCGCCAGGAGAGGGCCTGTGACCTTGGCCTGGCCAGTCCGATCCCTGCCTCTGCTTGGTCGTAACAGCCGGTCCTGACGTGGACGCCTGTGGTCCACAGGGCGCCACAGGAAACCTCCGCGGGACTTCCTCCCATGGTTTTTGGAGAACAGTGAGCTCACTGTAGGGGGTTTGCAGGCTGGGCGGGCAGAGCCTGCTGGGGAGCAAGGCCGACCCTGAGTGAGGCGGAGACCGAGGCCACAGAGCGTCTCTCGAGTGGCTGAGGGGCTGTATTCAGTCCATCCACGGACTTTAACTTTGTGTTATCCGGTGTGTCGGCAGACAGAGACGGGGCTGGGGGGGGCGCGGGGAGACATCGATCAGGGGCCTCCTGTGTGTGCCCTGACTGGGCACAACGCTACACCACGGAGCCGCCCGGCCGGGGTTCAAGGTTCAAGGTTTTCTTTTAAAGAGAACTGTGGGCCAGCACTCCTGACGAACACGGGTGCAAACCCCTCAAGGAAACGTGAGCAGACTGAATGCAGCAGCGCGTCAGGAAGACCACTCACCCCGATCCAGTGGGGTGTGTTCCCGGGGTGCAAGGATAAGGCTGCAGCATTTTTACAATCAAGAAAAAAAACAAAAACAAAAAACAGCCCTGGCTGTCGTAGCTCAGTGGATTGAGCTCGAGCTGCTAACCAAAGTGTCACAAGTTCGATTCCCAGTCAGGGCACATGCCTGGGTTGCAGGCCACGGCTCCCAGCAACTGCACACTGATGTCTCTCTCTTTTTCTCCCTCCCTTCCCTCTCTAAAATAAAATAAATAAATAAAAAATAAAATCTTTTAAAAAATTATTTTAAAAAAGAAAAGGCATTACCTTCAAAAGAGCAACAATTAAACATATTGCTGGTTTCTCCAGAGAAGACAAACGCAGTATTTTACAGTGCTAAAAGAAAGTATCGGGCAATCTGGAATTCCATACCCAGTGAAAAATGGTCTTCAAAACTTAAAGGGAAAGAAAGGCACCTCTGGACCTCGAGTCGGGGAACTGTCCCCAGCAGCCCCGCCTTGAGGGGCGCGCTCAGCACAGGTGTTCCGGCGGAAGCACGGTGGGCCTTGGTGGAAATCAGAGGGGCGAGAAGATTGACAAGAAGGATGAAATATATGGATAAAGCTACACGTGTGTGTGTGTGTGTGTGTGTGTGTGTGTGTGAACGACAGAGAGAGAGAGCGCCAGTGTTTCCTGCAGGCCCGCAAAGAAAGCCCGAGTGGAACCGTCTTCCCGCCGGGCGGCCACCTGGGACGCAGACCGGTTTCGCTCACGGCCCCGCTTTGAAACTCCGGCGTCAACCCCGCCCAGGCGGCCCCTTCCAGGGAAGGAGGCAGCCGGGCCGGAGCGCCTCGTGAACCCTCCCCCGAGGGAGCCACCCCTGGGAACGCGGCCTCCGGTCCTGTTTTTCGTTTTTATTTTTATTTTTTGCAAAATAGACCGAATGCTGGGATGCACGGGGCGCGGGGCGACGGGAAGGGGCTTGGACACATCACACACACGCCTCCAGCGTCACATTCTTGTCCATTTTTATTGCTCGTCCCTCCTTCGCTGCTCCAAGGGGCAGACCCTCCGGAGGAGAGAGAGGGTTGCGTTTTCTCACCCACATCGCACCCTTTCGGTTCGTGTCTTCAAGTCGGGGCAGCGGCGGCTCTCTCCCTTCTCTCACGCACATGCGCAACCGTGCGCACACTCGCAGAGCTGCCGCCGGGCCGCGCGTGTGAGCGCAGAGAGCGCCCGCCCGCCCGCCCAGAGATGTATATGAATAAAACCGCGGACTCTTAGGGGGTACACATCTCTGTCAACAGCTGGATAGACAGAGCATAGACCACAGGTCGATGCTGAGTAGACCTCCAAGTCACTGGCACGCCACGTCTCTGAAACTCGGATAAAATACAAGGCTTATTATAGGATCAGTCTTCACTAGGTTGCACGTTCTAGAAGGTGCCTTCTATTTTTAAAAACTTGAAAAAATATATATCCCAAATAGGAACACTGCTCTGGAGTGAGGAGAACTGTCAAGGGGATGAGAAGGTCGAGGTACCAGCGGTGAGATAAGGCCTTGTAGCCCGAGAGCCGGCTTTCTGAAGCTGGAGTACAGTGTGGGCCTCACAGACCCCCAGAGGGACCGCCGAGCCAGCTGCCAGCTGGGCACCTGGGGACCCTGAACCCTTAAGGCCCGACCCTAAAGATGAACCCCGTGTCTGGATTCTCGTCTTTCGGCAGGAGCGCGCGCAGAGGGGAGGGGCTGAGAGTCCAGGAATGGGTGGTCGGCCCCTGTTCCTTGCAGAGCCTCCCGCCCCCTCCGACAGAACATAAAAGCAAGAGAGACTCGGCGGGAAGGGACGGAGACCCCCACCCACGCCCCCGGAGTCGGGAAGGAGAGCCCGGGCTTCCCTCGAGAGCAGCGGCCCAGGGGAGCCGCCGAGGGCGGTTTCAGAACGTAGTTTGCACGTGACTGCACTCAGAGCACCTCCCGGGAAACTGCGGATCTGCGCCCGAGGGCCGCCTCCTGGACCGGCACACCGCACTGTCCCGGGGTGAGTCCTGCGGGGCCGGGGCCGGTCCGGGCTGCTTCCCGGGCGAGGAAGTGCAGTGGCGGAGCCCGGAGGCCTCCGGACTTCTGGCCTGGCCCTGGGGGTCCACGGGGTGCGGGGCGGGGGCGGGGGTGGGGGGCGGAGCCGCTGCCAGCCCGCCCCTCCTCCTCCCCAGAAGTAGGGGAGCTGAGTCCGGCACCTCCTGGGGCGCCACCCACCGGGGAAACCGAGGGGCCAGCAAAGCGCCTGCTGCTGGAACAGATGCGTCGTTTTCTCACGTTTCTGTAGTTCTCTCCCCCAGTCCAGTGCCTTAAAAACTGTCCGGCCAGTTCGAGCTTGGACCGCGCTGCACGTGGGTCTCGGAGACCTGATGTGGCGTGGGCCCGGCCCGGGGTGTCCAGCCTCCCGGTGTCCCTGGGCCCCACTGGAGGCCGAAGAGTGCCTTGGGCCACACGTTAAACACAGAAACATCAACGAAAACCGAGGAGCACACAGAAGGCGTTAAGTGCACGTACGATTCGGGGTCGGGCCGCATTCCCGGACTCCCTGGGCAGGACGCCCCTGATTGCTGCGCGAGGCCTTGTGGAGCTCATGGGGTTCATGCTGTCAGCACCGCTGGTTTCTTGGTGTCTGGTGGCTGCCTGAGACCAGCGGTCACTCACACCAGAGCACAGTAAACCCCAGGACGGGGCAAAGGCGGTCCCTCCACACGGCGCTTGGTCAGCCAGATGGAGTCCGGCCGAGGCCAGCCGCAGGGACAGGTAGTTGCGGGCGGGCTCTGGACCCCCCAGAGGGGGACCGGTGTCTCTGGGGCGTTGCCCCCTGGGGACAATTTACTACAGTAAATTGTTTTACATAAGGTTGTTTTTTTTTTAAAAACCAAGTCCATCAAATAACACAAACTCAAAGCTGATAAAAGTCTGCTGCCCTCAGGTCCAGTCTTCTCCTGGGGCGGGGTGGGGGTGAGGGCAGGGGACGTGGACCCCTGCACCGTCCAGGGCGGTGTGGCTTCCTTCGCTGCCGCGCGCATGGCCACCAGTTCCAAGGAGACATCTCCAGCCGCTGCGACACCAGGCACAGGGGGCCATCCTACACTTTAGTGTGCTAGGCAGAGGCGCCGTCCTGCAAACAGAGGAGGAAAAGGCGGATTGGGAAAAGAGTGGGGACACCCCGACACCAGCCCCTGTCCTCAGGGAGGCTAGACCAGGCAACAATAGCAACCGTAGCAGCGACAGTAATAATAACGCTGTGTGCCTGGTGTAGCTTTTACATGCACTGACTCATTTGTTCTTCCCAAAGGCATGCTGCTGTAGGTACTTCTAGGAGCTCCACTTTATAGATGGGGCAGTTAAGGCACAGAGAGGGCAAGTGACTTCCCCTAGGTCACACAGCTAGCCAGTGGTGGAGTCGGGATTTGAACCCAGACACCAGAGTTTCTGCCCTGCACGAGGGGCTGATGCTCACGGCCCGTTCTTCGCTGTCTGGCTTCCCAGGGGCTCCTCTGTCCTAGCTCCTTACCCATTCACTCCTTCCCACTCAAGTTCATCGGGAACACCGCTCAGAAATCTTTGTCGGTGTAACAGTGGAAAAGAAGAGAAAGAACCAAACGTAAAAGAGTGACCCTTGAGTGGGAAAATGTGAGGGCCCCTGGGGAGCCCCCCAAACACAGCCACCCCACTTATATCCATGCTGGGGTCTTCAGCGATGACTTCTTTTGGGTCACATAATTTTCTCTCTTCTTTTAAAATTCATTCATTCACTCCACAAAATGTTGTTTAAAGGGCCTATAATGTCCCAGCTGCTGCTGCAGGTGCTGGAGATGCCGTGGGGGGTGGGGGAGGGGACACACAGCTGAAGGGCCAGTCAGGCGGTCCCAGACAGGAGGGCAGGGCCCGGGTTACCTGTCTCCCCGTGGGAACTAGCCGCCCAACTCCTGGGTGTGGACGCAGGCGACATAAAGCCTGGTCTTCAAAGGCATCTTGGCCCTGAAGCTCCCGCGGCCTCCTCCCGCTCCCCCCACACACACCGCTCCTCCCTCCTGTGCCCCGGGAGTCCCCGGGGAAGACCCCCTGCCCTGTGGCCTGTTCTACCTTCTTCCACGCGCCCCTCGGAGCTGCTGCTCCCCTCAGAGCCGCTGCTCCCCGGCTGGACCGGGTGTTCGGGGAGAGGAGCACACCCCTTCTCTCCCGCAGCCCCGCGGCGGGGGCTGGCCTCCCCTGACCTCCTGGAGAAGCCACGGCCCCGGCCACTGAGCCGGGCAGTCTGCCTCTCCACCCCCGCCGTCCGCCAGAACTCCGAGTCAGCGAGAAGCCCGAGAGGCCATGGGACTCATTTCCCTTTCTTGTTCTCCTGTCCCTGCACCGTCGGCGACAGCCTCTCTCAACCCTGTGCCTTTGGTACGTGCCCTGAGCTGCCCTGTGACGGACCGGGCCGTAAGGGACAGCGCAGGCGACGGACCTGCGAGGCCCAGACCTGCTCTCCCAGGCGGACGGACCAGCCGAGCCCCTACCTCTGTCTCGGGGGCCTCGCTGCCGGTCGTGGGGCTGCAGCCGGGCTCCGGGGCGGTGGCCTCCTCCTGCTTCTCCTGGCCGGTCCCCTCTTCTGGGGCGAGGCTGCCCTCCACCCCTGCAGGGGGGGCCTGGGGGGCCTCCTGCACCTCGGCCCCCTCCTCCAGCCGCTCCGTGTCTCCGCCGGGTGGCACGGGCTCCTCCTCACCGCCGGCCCCCTCCTCCTTCACCTCCGCGGCGGACTCCTCCTGCTCCGCCGCTGGCCTTCCCTCCGCAGGGCTCCCACCCCCGTTCTGCGCCTCGGTGCTGGTGGTGCTGGTCGCCGGGCGTGGCTCTGCCGCTGCCTCCTCGGCATCCCCTGGAGCCTCCTCCGGCCGCAGGGCCTCCTCCGGGGCCCGGGCCTTCTCCTCCTGCTTCTCCGTCCCGCTGGACGTCCTCCTCAGCGGGGGCTTCTCGCGGGACCCCGGGGCCGCCCGCCCTGCCCTTCCCAGTGCCCCCTCGCCGGGGGGAGGCGAGCCCGGGGCCTTGCTCTTGGGCGCGAACACCTCGTCCCGGGCGTCTTCCTGCGCCCCATTCTCCTGGGACGGCTCGGGCGCCCGGAAATCCCCCAGCTCCCCGCAGTCCGACTGCGACCTCCGGAACCGCCGGGAGGGCGGGCGCCTCTTGATGGAGCCCCTGGTCCGCACCTGGAGGAAGGCGTTAGGGACAGTCACCCCCGACCCACAGGGAAGGCCAGGAGGGAGACTGCGGGTTCTTTGTCCGCCCGCCCGCCCGCCCTCCTGCCTCGAGGGTAGGCCGGACAACCTCCGATTTTCCAGGGAGCGGCCGTCGCTGCCTCCCGATGACAGGCCAGAGCCCCGGGGACAGGGGGACCCCGCGGCAGCCTGCAAATTTTGTCTCGAGAAGGTGCCACGATTCCCACCCAATAGAAAAGGTAACCCATGACTTTGCTGCCCGGTGAACAGGAATCTGTTTGGTGTCTAATTTAGCAATCTTATTTGAACTTCTGTTTTTCAGATCGCCAGTAAATAGCCTGTTCTTCCCGTGGTCTTTGAGTGAGCTCCACCGGCCTGCACGTTCCCCTAGAAACTGACGAGCAGCATGAAGCCCAGCCCTACTGTGCGCGAGAGGTATATTGTAACGTTGTGAAAAATTTGCCTTCTCGAAGGCGACCCCAGTGAAGAAGAAGGTCAGGGGCCTGATGGTGGCCTGGCCCTGAAACAGGCACTGCAGGGGGCACAGCCGGACAGCTGGGGGCCACCTTCCTCCCTTGGCCCCCCATTCCCGCCAAGCTGACCCATCCCGGGAAAGCCAGGTGCCCCATTATCAGAGGCTGGCCGTAGGCGCCCCCAGCAGAGCTGGTCGAAGGCCCTCTCCCCCTGGGGAGTGTGAGTCCGGGGGTGAGGGCCGCCTTGGCCCTGCAGACTCCGGCGGGGGTCCAGTGCAAATGCTCACCTCCGACGCCCAACCTCACTCAAGGGATGCCCCTTTCATGACGTAGGTGTCCGTTAGCCCTGATGTTTGTGAGTTTGATTTCCCCACTGGCCGATGTCTGGCTGGTGGTCCAGGCTGACCCCATCTCAGAGATTTAGGAGGCTCCCGGGCCCTTTCTGAGACCACGGGGTGGCCAGCCCCGCAGGGGTCAGGGCCCAGGGCCCGCAGCCAGCAGGGTCAGTCTGCTCTCCCTGTCCCCTTGCAGCTCTCCGGGCGCTAAAGCCCTGGCAGGACCACCAGGTAGCAGCACCTCCCTCCACGGCCCTACTCCCTGTCAACCCCCGGCAAGAGACAAGGCCTCCCGGCCCCTCTCTCTGTCACCCTGGGCTGCAGGGTCTCCCCTCGGTCCCCAGCCAGCAGGCACCCCTCACCTCTGCACCCCAGTCTGCTTCCTGGGGCCCCACCTGCTTCCACACACGTGGCCTTTCTTTCCCAGGTGGCTTTTCCGGAATGGCCCAGAAGATGCCACTTTCTCTAGCCATCGTGACAAAGTCACACCCATGTGCCCTTCCTGGGCATTAGACCCCCTTAGAGATCTCGGCCCCTGCTGGGCGCTGCCCCCCATGTGTTGGGCAGCTGCTGGGACCGGACCAGACTGGACTGTGTCTCTGCTGCCCACCGCGTCCCGGCAGGGCCAGGCGGCCGCGGAAGGAGCGCACAGAGTACCGGGCACGCAGCGTCTCCAGAGGCCCGCCCTGCCCGCCGCCTTCTGCAAAGGGGCCAGCCTGGGCGTGCGCTGACCGCGGCAGGACTGCCTGCAGCCGTCCTGGGGCGCTCAGCACTGGCCCCCCCAGGTCAGATCGGGGTGTCTGACATCCTCGGGACCCTGCCCACCCTTCTGCACGAGTCACTGCCCAGGCCTTCGGCTCCGGTTTTCAGCTTCGACAGGACTCTGCGCGGGTGGGCTCAGTCCCGAGTTCCCACCCCGCCTCCCACCAGAGACAGGCAGTGCTCTCCACCCCTGACGCCCGCCTTTCCGCTGGCAGGGGCAGGGGCAGGGGCAGGGTGGGGGAGACGGGCAGCGAGGGAGATGGCCCGTCTCAGCTCAGGGGCCGCTGGCAGAGAGGAGGGGCCGTTTCCGCTCGGCTGACAGCCAGCCCCGACGGCGGCCCAGACCCGCCCTCCTCCCTCCTCCATCGCGCGGGAACGTGCGGACAGACCGCAGACTCCCAGCCCGGCGTCACCTTGTTGTAGCAGGGTAGGTGGCTGCCCTCGGGGGGCTGGTCGAAGCTGATGGGCACCTCCTCCGGCTCCTGCGGCCGCACACCCGGGCTGCTGGGAGTGGAAGGCGGGCTGTGGAACGGAGACACTGCCGCCTTGAGCCCCGGACTCTTGGGCGAGGCCCCCGGCAGCAGGGCGGCCGGGTCGAAGGCTAAGTTGGCCTGTGGGGAGAAGGGGGACGTTCAAACAGGGGCGGGAGCAGAGGAGATGCCGGGCCGCGGAACGCCTCCAGCATTCCCGACAGCGGTGTCACCCGGGGTGGGGGCGAGTTTGTTCCCAGGAGACAGTTGGCAACGGCTGGAGACTTTTTTGTGGTCACAACTGGCTGGGGAGGGCTGCTGGCATCTCGTGGGGAGGGGCCGGGGTGCTGCTAAACACCTTCCAGCCCATGGGCAGCCCCTGGCGGGGTGGGGGGGGGAGATGGCCCAGCCACACTGAAGCTCGGGCGCACGAACCCCGGCCCAGAGAGGTACGAGTCGGGTCGATACAGGTCGGGTCTGTGTTTTACTCTCCCCTGCGGCCTCCGTGGCAGCACCCGTGGAAATCTTGTCCCCGCCCCCCAGCGAGACCGGGAGCCAGCAGCCCCACTCCGGCGCGCCGGTGATCCGTGCAGGGTTCCAGCCAGAGCAGCCCGATGTCCGGCCGCTGGACCGCAGCCCCGCGTGAGGCTGGCGTGGTCGGCGGCTGCCCTCAGGCCTCGGGGGATGGGCCTGGCTATTTCTGGAGCGTCCCCTGCCCTGTGACGGCCCTTCCCCGTCCGACTGCTGAGGCGTTCTGCTACCGGCCAACCGCCGCTGGGTGTTGGCTGCGTGAGCTCGTGCTGGGCACGGGCCTGACTCGGCCCCGCGGCTCCAGGGAGAGTCCCCGTCGCTCAGGGCCACTCGCTGGTGTCAGAGGTCAGCTCTCCAGGTGACACACAGACGCGCTCGTGGGGGGTGGGAGGCAGGGTCGGGGGAGAGGTGGCCACGACGGGCGCCCTGCGGTACTTACCTGGAGCTTCTCGATCAGAGGCGAGCTCTTCACCTTGACTTTGGGGAGGTGGCTCGCATTGTGTGCCGATTTCTGCAGGGCAAATGGACCGAGAGGGCCGGGTGAGTGAGGTGGAGGGAGGCGGGGCGCCGGCCGGAGCCCAGAAGCCACGGGTGGCTGAGAAGTTGGTGTCACCACCCAGCCTCGGTGGCCTGCCCGGGCCTCCCGCCGCCCTGTCTCTCCACTGGCCAGAGCACCGAGTCCCCGAGACAGAGCCGGGGGAGGGGGGGGACAGACGTGGGCATGCAGGCCTCCGGCCCCGGGAAGAGTGGCTTCGGGGCCACCCTGGGGGGACAGACTGCGTCTGAGAGGGGACTTCTGCACCTCCGATGGCCTTCAATGACCGGAGCCCGCGCCCGCAGGGAGCTTCAGAGAGAAAGGGCAGAATGACCCCTTCCGTGGGTCACACACAAAACTGGAAACCGCAGACCAGGAGTGAAACCCGACAGAGGTATTTTGGAAATTCTCCCCTGGAACTAACGCTATTTTGGAAAACCCCACCACAAACGATCATTTTCTAAAACATCAAATACTCGTTTTGATGGAGCAGACACTTGTTGAATGTCGGCCGCAGCCCAGGCTTGTGCTGGTTCTACAAAGATGCGCCCTGCTGGTTGCGGATATTTGGGGGCATGAATGTCTGTAGAAATCTGATCTGTCTTTGATCTTATGTGATCTAAAAAGAGGGGTTCCTTTCTGTTCTGTGCAAAATCCCCACAATCGAGTGGTTCCCCAGGTCCACTGATCCTCATGTGTAGGACCGATGGTGGTGATGATGATGATGAAGAGGAAGAAGAAGAATGTCGTGTTTCTGACAAGCAGCAGCAGCAGCAGCAGCAGCTACATGCTGTGGACAGAGGCCAAGGCAGAAAAGGGACTTTCCTGTGGTCAGGAGACCCACCAGGAGCCCCTGCCCTGGCCACCACGTGCTGACCGACCCGAGTCACAGCGAGAGGACCGGCGCTGACCTCTCAGAAAATGTCCTGAGATGACAAGCTCAGAGACGGAAGGAGGAGGCTGGCTCAGCAGAACCGCTGTGACCTGTGTAAGGCAACCGGCCTCTAGGGAGGGATGCGCAGGGGACAGTCCCTGCCTGGGACCCGGGAGGGGGACCCCTGCTAATTCCACCTCAGCTCCCCCAGCCAAGACCCGGCAGGCCGGCTGGAATCAGGGACCCCGGGGCAGACCCAGCTCCCGCTCCGGCTCCTGGGTGCCTCTGGCCCCAGCTCACACCGCCCGGCGTGCTCCCCAGCAGTCCTTCAAGGGGCCTGTGTCACTGGGGAGTCAGTCCCACGAGCTCCCGGCCCAGACTGGGTCGTCCTTGGTCGCTGTGTCTGAAGGCGGAAGTTCACAGGAGCTGGTGTTTCTGAGATGCTGTTTCAGAAACCGCAGTGGCGATTTTGCTGACCAATCTCTCCTTCTGGAGTACTGTCAACTCTCCTCCTCACCTGTCCACTGCCCTCTGAAGAGGGTGGAAATTTAGGGGGCATGGCCTGGTCACCACAGGACGGGTCTGGGAACCCCGCTCAGGCTCCCCAAGTCCTGGTGAATTGGAATTGAACAGCAAAGCGGAATTCAGACGGGCCGCTCATGCAGTTCCCAAGCACGCCAGCAGGTGGCAGCATCTCCCTTGCCGTTTAACCTGGGCTCCGTGTCCGCAGCCGGGAGCCAGGCGAAAAGCTAGCCCTCTGTCCTCTCTGTGGCCGGATCTTTGTCCAGACAGGACATCCATCCCAACAATCTCTCCAAGCTATGGACCTGACTTGCGGATGGGGGAGGGGTTTCAGCCCCCCTCAGGGCGGACGAGGCAGGGTCTGTGGCCACATTAAACTGCCCAGTCGCCCAGTCCACAGGGGCTGACTCCAGGCCTGTGAGGGTGCAGGAGAAGCAGGAAAGGAAATGGGGTGGAAAACCCTTTCCGGCATTAGGAACCACGGGGGTCTCCTGCCCAGGGTTCTGCCTCCCGGCCCCCCAGCCTCCTAGGATCCGGGTTCCTGCTGGAAGAGCTAGGGCCGCCCCCCGTCCAGCCCAGCCAGGCGAAGCCGGCCGCTCCTTCCGTGAGAATTCCGAAGGGACAAGAAGTCCGTGCGCCCAGGAGTGATGTCCCCTTCCTGTGCGCAGGCGGCCTGTCTCTCCCCGGGGACTCTCCCCCTAACGTCCACCCCGCCGTTGACCCAGAGCGGCAGCCAGCCCTGACGGCCGCATCACAGTCCTGCCGGGACCAGTGGGGCCCCCTCTCCAGGTGCTTCTCTACACGGAAGGTCATCAGGGCGGACCCGGGAGGAAGCACAGCTTTCTTGGCGGCTCCCAGACCGGGGGTAAGTAAGGCCCGCCCTCCGCGCTGAGATCCCCAGGCTGGAACACCCGCGCTCCTGCCCTGGCCAGTCGGTCACAAAGGAGGCTCCGAAAGGGAGCGTGGAAGGGGTCAGCATCGAGGATGCAGCAGCGTTCACCCCTGAGTCTGAAACGGGGACATCGCCGGCCCGGGGGTCGAGGGCTGAGTGTCTGACTTCCGTGCTCTCCGCTAGAGGAAGAGGAAGAGGAAGAGGAAGAAGGCTGACAGCAGCGGGCCTGCGGCACTCACCTCCTCTCCGTTCTGGCCCAGCTCTACTCTGGGGGGGAACAGGGGGAGGGAGCAGGGCGGTTTCCTCGTCCGGGCTGGTTTACTGGCTGGTATCTGGAGGCGGGTGAGAGTGACGGACAGACACAGGGAGAGAGAGAGCAAATCAGGCAACAAGGAGGAAGAGGAGGAAGGCAGTGGAGATGGTTTGAGGGACGCTGAGGGGTGTCTGGTGGAGGAGAGAATGCAGGGAGGGGTGGCGTGTCCTCGAGGTGGGCCATTCACCGGGGACGTGAGTTCAGAGTCCCCGGCCACCCCCCAACTGGACGGCAGCCTCTGGTCAGCCGCTGGTCCACCCAGGCTGCAGCGCGGGGACCTGCCTCCCTGCCTTCCCTGCGGGCACTCCTGGGCTCCGGCAGGAGCCGGTGTGGGGACGTCTTCTTCCTGAGCCGGCCCAGCCCGGCACAGCTGGGCAACCCCAAAGCCTCCATCAGCGGGGGACGGGGTGGCCCTGGACGCAGACACGCGGCCCTGGTGGGCAGGCGGGCAGTGGGCTCCGGACCCTAAGCCTCGCTCAGCTGGGCAGGAGCAGCCCAGGCCCAGCAGTGGTGACATTCCTCACCTGCAGGGGGACCCCTCTGTGGCTTCTCTTCCTAATTTGGTAATGACCAAGCTTCCTCCCTCCCTCTCCTCTGGCCTGACCCAGACTTCCCCTTCCTCCAGGCCCCCCAGCCGCCTTCCCCCAAGCAGGGCTGCGGGGCCACCTGGCTCACCTCCTTGGTGGCGGCCGCCTGCTCCCTGAACCGCCCGGCCAGCTGGGCCACCGACGGGGACGCCGAGGTGTCCACATTGGCGTTGGCCTCCGAGGGTCTGTCCTGGCAAACCAAGGGGAAGTGACAGTTAACAGAAGCCACGCGGCTCGGTGTCCACACCGCGGCCACACTGGCCACTTGTCTGTGGCCTAGAGCCGGGTGCCGTGATGACGGGGTCTTCGCACCGTATTTTGCAACTGGCTCCAGCCTGCAAAGTGTTTTTGTTAAAACCATCCAGTGAAGCGCATGCAGTGGGTGGATGTGGAGGGTGTGCTGGCCCGCTGTGGCTCTGGGGGGCTGGAGGGGCACCCAGGGGTCCGGGAGACACACGAGCCCCAGCTTCTGAGGCCACGGGCAAAGGGGTGCCCATCGTGGCCGAGTTCACCACGTGTCCGAGGTCCCGCCCCCTCCACTTCATGGGGCGCCTGGGGTGGGGGGGGAGTGTTCACCTGTTCAACTACCCGGTGAATTAATAAATGCCCCGCACGAGAGCCAGGCAGCCTGTCGAGGAGGACCGGACCGCCCGGCTTCAGCCGCTGCCTTGTCCATCTGTCCCTAGCTCGGTGACCTCGGGCAAATGACCTTAGTGCCTCTCCCTACCAAGACGAGGACAGCAGCAGCACCCGCCCCCTGGACGGCTGCTCTGGGGACTGACTGCTTCTCTGTAGGAAGGGCCCCACCGGCCTGCACAAGGGCTGTCCTGACCTCGGGGCGACCTCGGGGGCGGCTCCCCCGAGGGACCGGCGCGGGTTCGGGGCCCTCGCTGACACGCTCGCCCCTCCAGCCCTCCTGCTCCTTTTCGCTGAAGGAAGCAGGTTCCCCGAGTGGGTCGTGCCCCTGCTCTGTCTCCGGTGCAGGTGACCGGTGTAAGGTGACTGTCGCCGCCCCCCACCCAGGTGCCTGCAGGTCCATGAAGAGACCACGTGGCCCCTGGGCTCCGCCCACTCGGACGGGCCCTACGTCATCACGACGCAGCGCGTGAGTCAGCCTGCGCTGGAAGTGGCCCCCCCCGCTTCTGTGAAGTTACACGCTGCCTCTGTGACCACCTGGTTGACCGCCTGGTTTCAATAACGGTCTTTACGTGTCCGGCCCCAAAGCCACCAGGCTTTTGTTTTCGTGACTGTGACGACCGCGACGATCACACGGCTGCACACCCCCTCCAGGCGCGCGGCCGCCCGCCCGGGAGGGGCTGCTGAGAGAGGCCCCCCTGCGCCCTCCCCCAGGCCACGGCCCACAGAGGCGGGGCGCGCGCCCTCCAGCGGCAAGCCTGCTCCCCGGTGTGCCACACACGAGCACACACGCGCGTGTGAACACACGCACTTCCTGGGCCCTCGTTTTTGTGCTAGCAGTGTCTCCGTGCTTTCTGACTTCGGCTCCCCTCCAAAGTAAGAGTGATCAGTCCTGCTGTGGACCACGCGGTCCCCTCGGAGCAGGGAGGGGCAGGCCCCACCCCCACCAACCTCCCTTGGCGACATAAGTGCACAGGCTGGCCCCGGCTGGGTGGCCCAGTGGGTTGGAGCATTGTCCCATAAGGTGAAATGTTGCAGGTTCGGTTCCGGGTCAGGGCACATGCCTCGGGTGTGGGTTCGGTTCCCGGTCAGGGCGCGTGGGAGAGACAACAAATGGGTGTTTCTCTCCCACGTGCCTGTTTCTCTCTCTGTTTCTCTTTCCTTTTCTCTCCCTCTACAAGCAATAAACTTTTCCTCGAGTGAGGTTTTTAAAAAGTGTACACAGGACGAAGTCCTGCGGGGAAGGCTTGTTTAGAGATGGGAAACGAGGGCCCGGGGCCTTCAGATCCGGGAACAGATTCTGGAGGCAAAGAGAGGTCCCCTCTACTGTGTCCTGCTGGTAGTTCAAGTTCATCCCCATTCCTGCCTGGACACCAAATGCTGACTCCACGTAAGGAGGGAACGGATCCACCCCGAGTCACGACACCCGAGTTCCCCAAACACCGTGAAAGCGGGGCGTCGGAGCCCCCGGGGGTGGAGGGTGGGGGGGGCGGGTCAGTGCCGGTGGGCGGGGCTACGGGACCCGGGGTCTCAGCTCGCTTGGGGCTCTGGGAGCAGGAACGCTCAGAGGCAAACACCGCCTCCCTCTGGAGGGGCGGCGGTGCGGGTGGGGGTGCGGGGCCGGCGGTGTGACCGGCTCCCCTCTGACTTCCTGCCCACAGCGCCGATCCGCCTCTCTGTCCGCTGCTATTTATTGCTCGGTCCTGCTGACCACGCACTTCGCCGCGGCTCCAAAGGCGCCATCCCTGGCGGCGTGGGAAGAGCATTCCAGATAAAAATAGCGCCGCGCAGGGGTCAGAAATCTCCCCGAACCCCCCTGCCCCGAACCGGGGCGTGGCTGGGGCTCCTAGAAGCCTTCAGGGTTTAAACGCGGGGTTGAAGGGAAGACGAGAATTCGTCTGAGTCTGCTTTGCTGGAGCCCAGCGAGCAGGTTCTCTGCAGAGCGTCCGTGGACTGCAGCGCTTGCTCAAGCCCGGCAGGTCCGCCCTCCAGGCGCCTCTCGGTCCCTGTGGAGGGCTGGTCACTGCCTTCTCCCAGCTGGGCTCCCTGCGGCCCAGAGAGGGCAAGCAACGCAGGCAGAGTCACACAGGAAAAGCCACCCAGGACAGAATGGGAAACACCCGACTCCACCCCCTGCTCCTCCAGCAAGGGCACCAGATAAGCAACGTCATTTCCGAAGGTGCTTTGCAAACTGTAAAGTGATCTATAAATAGCGGGGCACCGCGAAGGCAGGCCTTGGGGAGGGGCAAGAGCCGGGCCTGTCTGGGCCCCGGCCTGTCTGGGCCCGGGCCTTTCTGGGCCCGCCTGCCGCTCTGCCCTGCAGTTCTGGCAGCAGGACATCTGAGCTCCTCCAGGGCTCCACAGCTCAGCCCCCCACCCCAGGCCCGGGGGCCCAGTCTCGGTGGTAGCTCCCTCAGTCCTGCTAAGGCCACGCTCTGGCCTGGACAGTGACCCCTCGGCCTCCCGGGGACGACACGTTCTTTCCCTGCTCCTAAGAGGGGCGTAAAGTATTTAACACGGCGCCAGGATGCAGCAAGCCCTCATCCAAGGGCGCTTTCTGCCCAGCCCGCAGTGCCCGGGGCTGGACACCTTCCCCGGGGACTCTGACACCTGTCTCAGCCCCCTGGGCCTCGCCCCCCGCAGCCCTTCCCTGCCTGCACCCAGCCCCTGCGTCGGGGGCACGCCTCTGACCTCAGCTTGGCCTCTCCTCTTGGGCCAAACCTCCATGCCTCCTGCCTGCTTCCTGGGCCGTGCCCCTCTGTGTCCTGCTTCAGTGGACACCCGTCTTTGCAGCTGGAGGCCTCCAGTCCGCTGCCCGGCCCCAGGTACTGCCTCCCGGGCCCGCCCTGCCCAGCTCGGCCGGTCCTCTCGGCGACCCCGCCCAGGGCGGCTGTGGCTTGGCCGAGGCCAGAACCATCGGCCCTGGTGCTGAGTTTCTGCCCGTCTGGGCCTTTCCTCTGAGGACAGAGCAGCCCTGGGTCGGGGCGCCTGGGCTCCCCCACGCTGTGGCCGTGCTGAGTGAACGCACTTCGGATGCTGCCGGCCGTGTGCGCGGTGGAACCCGGGGTGCCCAGCCCGGTCTGGCTCCACCCGCCTGCCTGCCCCGCCCTTCGTCCATCCGCCTCCTGGTGGGTCGGAAGTCTGCGCCGCTCGCTGCTGCCGCCGCCGTGGTCTGGGGAAACGAGGGGGGCCGGGGGGCTCCTCACCCACAGCTTGGGAGGGGAAACAATGGGGGCTCCGCCTGGGGCCCACCTCCTGGCAAAAAGGGGGTTTCTCTCGATCGGCAAAAGCAGACCAGGTAACCGCTAGCCTTGGAGTACAAGGCATGCTTGCTACTTTTTCTTTCCTTTTTTTATAAAAAGAGTGTTTATTTAAACCCTGGCTGGTATAGCTCAGTGGATTGAGCGTGGGCTGGGAACCAAAGTGTCCCAGGTTCGATTCCCAGTCAGGGTACATGCCTAGGTTGCAGGCCATAACCCCCAGCAACCGCACATTGATGTTTCTCTCTCTCACTCTCTCTCTCTCCCCCTTCCCTCCCTAAAAATAAATAAATAAAATCTTAAAAAAAAAGTGTTTATTGTTTAGACAGAGGGGAAGGGAGGGGAAAAAGAGGAGGAGAGAAACATCGATCTGTTGCCTCTCGTGCGCCCCAACCACACATGTCCTCACCGGGGACCAGACTGGAACCCAGGCCTGTGGCCTGACCGTGAATCGAACCCGCCACCTTTCACTTCTCAGGAGGACGCCCAGGCCACACTGGCCAGGGCTGGGCTTGCTTCTCTGTCCCCACAGAACCGGGAGGTGTCTCAGGGTGCGTGCCCCCTCCCAGAATGACCGTGCCTAGACCATCCCGTCCCCTCTGGGACGCCACCATGGTTCCAGAATCTTCTTCTTACGCTCTCACCTCATCCTGACTCTTCAGTCCCCCCATCGTCCCTCATCGCCGCCCCGGGGGGTGGGACTCCCAGGGCTGGGAGGCAGCCGGCCCGCCAGACCTACGGGCGCACGCAGAGCCGCTGCCCCATGGGGGGCCCTGTCCCCGGGGCACCTGGTGGGGCTCCTGTCTCTCTCAGAACAGACCCGCCGGAGGAGGACACAAACACCCAGCCTTGCTCGGTAACCTGCTGTTCAGGTCCATGCCACACGGGGGACCTGGGTCCCAGCGCCCCCCGCCGTCCCCAGCAACCTGCCCTCCATGCGGACCCCAGGCCTCCGCTGGGGGAGCAGCTTCCCCACCTCCCTCCGTGAACCTGCGCCCCTCCTGGCCCGGGCAGCGCAGCGGGCGGGACAGGGCCCGCACCACCCCGGCCCGGGAAGCTGGCAGCAGACGCGGGCACAGAGGGACACACGGTGACTCATGAAGTGCTATGGAGAGGGTGGCCGGGGCCCTTCGTGTCTGTGGGGTGTGGGGAGACCTCTCGGAGGGGGTCACCGGCCGGGGAGGGGGGCGGGAACGGTTCTGAGCCCACAGAAGGGTGGCAGGGCAGGGGCGTGCCGTGCCGTGTGCAGGGCTGCCGAGGGGGGCGGAGACCAACGCCTAGACGCGGTGGGGAGCAGAGCGGGCACGTGGGAACACGGGCGCCACGTTTCCCGAGAGGCCCAGGCAGTGCCGCACACCCCTCCCCGCCCCGCGGAGGCTTCGGGGATCTGGAGAGGGCAGGTCCTCGCCTCTGAGGTCGTCTTGGGGAGAAAACCCAGGCAACTACTATGCTCACGCAAAGGGCCCACAGGCGCCTGACCAGGTGGGTGTCCCTCTTCAGCATCTGCGGGGCCACCCCGTCCTCCAGGGCCGAGGAGCTGCAGCCAGTGGCCGGGGGCTGACGGTGGTTTCGGAGTCAGGGGAGCCCGGGGTGCAGAGGGTCGGCCAGGAGCTGTCGGCAGGATCCTCGGGGTGGCGGCACAGACAGGGTCACCGCCAGGTGCGTTTCCGGGGAACAGCAGGGACAACGGAGGGACAGGAAGGGAGTGCACATCCCGATGTCACTGTGGCGATCGGACCTTAGCCATGTGACCGGGGAGCGCATGTGCTGGGCTGGCCAGAAAGTTCGTGCGGTTCTTGCTGCACGACGGCTCTAGGAGCGCTCAGTTGTCGTTAACCTCCTTTGAAGCAATTATGGTAGGTTGCATTGCGACCGCTGTCCTATCCACGTGCATTTTAGAAAAACTTATCAAAATCGGTGAATTGTTGTGCAGCCGGTTTAATATTGAAGACGGAAGAAAATACGCAACATTTTTGGCGTACGATGCTTTCTTATCTCAAGAAAGGTAAAGATGCAACTGAAACACAAAAAAAGATTTGTGCAGTGCATGGAGAGGCACTGTTGCTGATTGTACACGTCGGAAGTGGTGTGTGAAGGTCCGTGCTGGAGGTTTCTCTCTGGACGGTGCTCCACCGTCGGGCGGGCCAGCCGAAGCTGCCAGCGGTCAAACTGAGACATTCACTGAGAACAATCAGCGTTCCACCAGGCAGGGGAGCGCCGACATGCTCCAAATACCCGGATCAATAAAGGTATTGGTGGAAATGAAAAATGTGTCTTTTCTTTCACAGAAAAAGCCATACAGACTTTTTGGCCAACCCAACAGGTAAAATCTCTATGTAAAACCTGCTAACTGTTCCACAAGCATCAGGAAGAACCTTACTTTGAGTCTGGCGGGGCTGGGGCCGCACAGGGACAATGACGGAAGTGGAGGAGGGGCACCTGAGTCAGAGTCTCTCTCCGTCCCGCAGAGGCCGGGGCGGGAAGGGCCCTCTCCCCGCACCCTGGTCTGAGGGGCGTGCGAAGTCATCGCAGGGCATGAGGCCAAGGAGCAAAGTCATCTGATGGGTTTCGATGACCCCCCTGGTGGCGGAGGGGGACGTGGGTGGGCAGGGCGCGGGGACACCGGTCTGGAAGCCGTGGGTGGCTCCGTCCGGGGGACTGAGGGGTGGGCAAGGCGTGCCCCTGCCGCCCCCTGCAGAGGGCGGACCTGGCCCCAGCCGCCCTTCCCATTGTGCTGGGCGCCGACCTGCCAACGAGAGCACACCTGCCGCCCACCGCCCTTCAGGTGAGTTCAGAGCTGCCCGTCAGTCGCGCCTCTAGCCTGGGTCGCCCCGTAGGAAACCCAATGTCCCCGAGGGCCCCGCCCCGTCTGGGGGTGCGCTGGGCCCCGGGGAGCCCTGGGGGCTGCGGCCACCCGGAGGCCCCACAGGAATCCCCGTCACTAGGGGCCGTTTATGCTTCCTGAGCCCGAGTGGCTGTGCGGGTCCCGAGGTCGGCGACACTTGTCCTTCAGGCCGCAGCGGAAAGCTGAGGCCCAACTTCTAAGATTAGAACAAGTGGCCCAAGGACCCGGGCCTGCCTGCCAGTGAGCTGCAGACTCTCTGGTTACAACGGCTCCCTGCCCTCCCCCGCCCTCCCGCGCCCTCCCTGGAATCCACCCTCGGGCCGTCTCCGGAAGCCTGTGTTCCTAGCCAGCACCGAGCTGCCTTCAGGAGCCAGAGCGCTTGGGAGGTCACGTCTGGGGGTTAAAGGCGCCCATCAAATTCAGGAACAGTCAGACACACAGCCCAAGAAAAAACGGGCAAAGGACTTGAGCAGACGCTTCACCAAAGGAGGTACAGGAATGGCTAATAAGCACGCTGGTCAGTAGGTAAATACAAATTACTGGTAAGATTGGGAAGGGATACCGCCGCACCCCCACGAGGATGGCCACAGTGACCTAAACCGACAGTACCAAGTGCCGACGAGGCTGCAAGGCAACTGGAGCGCTCCCACATCGTTGGTGGGGGTGCCTCATGGAAAGGCCACTTGGCAAGACACTCTGCATCTCATCAGGTTAATACACACCGCCCAGACGACCCAACCGGCCCGCTCTTGGGTGCTGGCCCGGGAGACGGAGACCTATGTCTCCGTGACGACTCGCACGCACAGACGCAGGGCAGCTTTGCTCCCAGTCCCGACCGAGGAGCAGCCCCACGCCCACCCTCTGGGGAGCGAATGCACACGCCGTGACATACACACCGTGCCGTCTGCGTGCCGCGGAGCACCACTCAGCAACGGAGAAAATGGACCATTGAGATGCACAGCACAGCACGACGGGTCTGGAGGGCACTGTGCCCCGTGCAAAACGCAGACAGAAGAGACCTCGTCCGATCCGTCGGCTCTCGACCCCTGCAAAGGCAGGCCCTCGGTGACAGGCAGCAGGCCGCCGGTTCCCTGGGGCCGGGTGGGGTCCCTGGGAACCTCCAGGTCGGGGGGGCCTCCTTCATTCTGACTGCGGTCTGGATCTCACGATGGTCATGTGACCGGGTACCGCCCTCAACACACATCACATTGCACACTCATCCAGGTGAATTTTTCTGTACATCGATTTTCTTATAAAGGTAAAATAAATTTCCTAAATTCTAAAAAAGTGCTCACCACAGACTTGAAAAAAGGTCGGGGTGCACGCCCTCTGCATGAGGTCCTCTTTCCTTTTGTCCGGGGTCCAGGAGGCGGGCAGCCATTGGGACCGGGCCACGCCCAGGGCGGCCGGCCGCCCACCTGCGCTCAGGAAACGAGAACCGTGAGGCCGGCACAGAGTTGGAGCGTGAGGCGCCTGGGTTTGAGTCCCGCGCCACAGTTTACGCGGTGTGGGGGCTCGGGCAACTGACGTGCGTGCTCAGCGTCCCATCCATCCGATGCGGCCGGTGACACCCCCTTCGCCGTCCTGGGGACGCTCAGAGACAGCGTCTGATCGGGTGTGTCGGGTCCAGACGCAAGCCCTGCCTCTTACTAGACGTGTGACCTCAGGCAAGACACCGGCCTCAGCTGCGCCTCGGTTTCCCCACATGTAAGACGAAGCCCTGTCTCCTCTGCTGGTCACAGAGACCGGATGAGGTGACGCCCATGAGGCCCCGCGGGTGACGAGCTGTCCCCTACGACGCTGACTGCGCACAGCAGGTGCCAGGTGGGACGAGGGCTCCCTGGCCCCTCCCGGAGGCAGATGCCAGGCTGCTGCCGGCTGGTCCTGAGGAACCCTGAGCGAGCGGGCGCGGGGTCTGGAGTGCCAGGCCCTTCCTGCCCCATCCGGCCGGCGGAGCGGGTCGGAGCCCAGGTGGGCTGGCGCTGACCTCGGGGTCCAAGGAATTTACAAACTCGAACCTTCCGAGTCACACAAGGGAACAGACTGGCCAGTGGGGGCGTGACTCTGGACTCCAGTCGTGGGTCGCCTAACTCGGCCCTGCGCAGGGGTCGCTTGTCCGTCTCAGGACTGCCGGGGGTGGGGGGCGGCCAGGGCCAGGCCCAGCCGTCAGAGGGGAGGCCGCTTCGGCTTCCGTGGGTGGGGAGGGGCCTTGCCCTGCACCCCGGCCCCATACCGTGGAGGGGACACGAGAGGACGCTCCGTGGCCGTGTGAGGGCTGCGCCCGCCCCGGCCGCCCAAGCCTGCCCAGGCCCGTTTCTCAAGCGGCGGCAGGGGCCCGCCCGCAGGGTCCTGGTGGGGGGGGGGCAGGCGGCTGGAGCAGCTGGCGCCCCGGGGAGCCTGCGTGGGCCCAGGCAGCGGGAACAAGGGGTTAAGTCTCTGGACAAACGCGCTCCGTCCATCCCACAGAGTCAGAAGGGAAGATCCAGATGAGTTATTTCAAGAGCTGAGCGGCCCGGGGGCGGGGAGGCCACTGACCCGGGAGTCGGGGGAGCTGTGTGAACTCCCCGCCCCTCTCAGCCCTTCCTGTGAAGTTCAAGTTGGGGGCTTGCGAAGATGCCTCCCCCGGGCCCCTTCCGGCTGGCTCCCTCCATTTCTGACCCTCACATCCTGGTGCAGAAAACGGGGAGCACAGGTTGTCCTGCTCCTGTCGGCGAGAACAGGGGGTGGATCGCCCGGCTGGGCCAGAACTGGGAGGTTCAGCCCCGAAGCTCAGGAACCCCAAGAAAACACGCAACAGCCCCCCTACATTTTCTTCACACACAGCTCTCCGGGGTGCAGGACCCAGCTCCGCCCCCACCTCCCCGAGGAGCCTCTCAGAGGGGGACCCTGACCATCCTCCCACCGGCCCCGATGAGCGTTCACCCCAGATGAGTGACGGGTGCAGCGTGCTTTGGGGAGAAGTTTCGGGACAGCAGACGGAGCAGCCCGCCCGGCCCAGGAGGCCGGTGGCCGGGGAAGCGGGAGGAGAGGAGCTCACAGCCGGTGGGGCCCTGACGCGTCCACGCCAGCAGCCGGCAGCCGGCAGCCACGCCGCTGGGCACGTCAAGGTCAGAGCGTTCTACTGTGCACGTGAAAATGCAACAGACCGTTGTATATACCGACTGCACTTCAGAAAGGAAGAAGAAACCCACGACTGCTCCGCGTGGAGGGACTCGAGGCCGGGGGAGCTGTAACTGCTACGGAGAAAGCAAACTGTGGGGGAGGGCTGGGGGGGCTGGGTCCTCCCCCCGCCCCCGCCCCCGCCCTGCTGCACAGAGTGGGGATGGTGCCCTCACTCTGGCTTCCTCGGGCGGGTCCCGCAAAGAAGGAAGGGTTGAAGGGTTTTCTTTCGTTCGCACCTCTGGGCATGGAGGGACAGGAGGGTCATCGAGGGCACGGGCTCAGCTCCGGCCAGCCTTGAGAGGTCCTGGCTGCGGAGCCGAAAGGCTCTCGGGGACCCTGGCGAGACTGGGCTGGGCCCTGAGGCCCAGCAGGGCTGGTCACTAGCCCAGGCTGAGGCCTCTCTGGGCCCCGTGGGACAGTGGGGCTCCCGGCTCCAGGCGGAAGTGCCTCCCAGGAAGCCCAGAAAGGTCCTCCCGGTGGTGGACAGAAGCATCCAGGCCCGCAGCCCAGGAAGCACTGAGCACACGGCCCGGGACACAAACGCCAGCCTCTGTGCACGCAGGGAAATCTCTCCTGGGACACCAGCCAGCCAGCTCCCGGGGAGATGCTTGGCGGATGACTCACGAGGTGATTGGCTTTCTTATCCATGGGGAGGCCAGGCCGCACTTTCTCCCATCACTCCCCCAGCGCGGCGCAGGTTGGGGAGGCCCCACCCCACCCCACCCCCCGGGGGACCCTGGCAGGGTAGCTGCTGGGCCTTTCTCAGGAGAGGGGGCCCCACGCCCCCTGGGTCCCAGTCCGTTCACACAGCGAGGACCTGGGACGGCAAAAGGACCACCTTCGCCCCAGGGAGGTGTGGGTGCTGTCCACCCACAGGACGGCACGGGGCGGGTGGGGAGGCCCGTCTGCCACCGGCCTGCCGTCCAGTCACAGCGGGAGGAGGACGCAGAGTCCGAGCCAGCGGCCGTCCACCCCTGTCAGACACCTCGTCGCTGTCGTCTGCAAAGTGGGACGGCGACACCAGCGTCACGGGCCGCTGCCAGGCTCACGAGAGCGGCACCGTGTGAGCGCCCGGCCAGCGCGGGTGGTCATCACCCGGGAAGCCACGGCGTCTGGCACTGATCCCGATAGGGGCGCCCCTGGCAGGGTGTGCACAGGGGAACACTCGTCCTGAATGCCGCCCGTCCGCGCAGAGGGGCCCCGGGGCAGCCCCACGGGGACGCGCCCCTCCTTCCAGGGAGAGGCCTGGGCGTTCAGGGAAGGGTGGGCGGCCCGGCTCCGCCAGCAGGAAAGGGCCCCGTGACCCTGGGAGGCCTCGGAGCCGGACGGGGGGTCAGGGTCACGCCGTATCTATCCCGACGGGAAGCAGGACCAAACGGAGGGGAGAGCTGGGCACAGGGGAGGAAAACTTCCATTTAAGGAGCAAGTCGAGGAGGGGGCTGCGGGGGAGGGGAGGGAGGGTGGGGGAGGCTAGGAGCCAGAGACGGTAACATTCCCGGCTGGGGCTGGTATCGGCTCGGGCTCTGGCAGAGAAGGGGCACGTGGTCCGGGGGGGCCCGGCGCGCTGTGCGGAGTCCCTGCGCCCGGCTCCATGTCCGAGACAGCGTGAAGGCCGACCGAGGTCAGCCGAGGAAGCTCAGGTGCGACAGCAGCACGCAGGAAGAAAGAGCGCCGAAATGAAACGTCTCCCTTTTAACTGAGAGAGAAATCCCAGAAGCTGTATGTTTGAAAAAAAAAAAAAAAACCTTCAAACTTTCCTGGAAAAAAGACCGTAACTGAAGGAAAGGGAAAACAGTGGAGCTGAGAAACTATTTGTAACACAGATGAACAGGGGCTCGTATCTGCTGGAGAAAGCGCCCTCACAAGTAGGCGTGAACAATGTATAGCCGAGGTTATAAATAAGTGATCCATAGGAAAGCAAATTCAAAAAGCCGATAAACATAAAAAGACGCTGAAACTCACTAAGTTGTCAGGGAAATGCAAATTAAATGAATGCTAAGATTTCTCCTTCTGCTGATCAGAGGGGCCGGGGGGATGGGGTGGGTGGGTAGGGAGTAGGAGAGACGGCTCCTGCTGGTTGGGAAGAGGGACAAAGGAACTGCCGGACGTTGCGGGGGGCGGTGGGATGGGAGCAGTCACAGCCTTTTGGGAAAGTGATGGGCGACATCTATCAACTGAGGGGACAGAAACCTGTGGCTCAGCCCCACCCTCCTGAGGACCTGCTCCCCAGACGCAAAGCCCCAGCACAGGAGGACATGGCGGCCGGAGGCTGCCCTGGGCCCAGGGACCCCCCGGCAGAAGGGAGGGGGGCGTCTGCGGTCCAGCCACAGAAGGAGCGAGCGGGAGCACCCCGAGTGCCCGCGAGAAGCTGCCGGGTCAGAACAGCAGGAGGCAGAGGAGCGAGTGTGATCGGATCTCAGTTTTATGCAGCAACTCATGACCACCCACCCCTCTGTGTGCACGTGTGTCTCCGTGCACGTGTGCATGGCACACATGGAACGTGTACACAGTTCTAGGATGCGGTGTGTGCCACGGAAGGGCGTGTCGGAAGGGTAAACGTGGCGGGGAGGGGAGCTGCTGGGGAGGCAGACCCGCGGATTCTGACGAGCTGGTGCAGCCTGGGGCTCAGGCCCCGCCCTCAGGTCTGTGCAACTGGGTGTGTGGATCTGAGTGAGCGGATTAGAGTTGGTCTGTGGGGCTGTCGTGACGTGTTTTCATGGGGAAGGAAGCCAGGTGCCACGATACGTAACGTGAAGAACATCGAATGCAGAAGAATCTCAAAAACACTGACAGGAGAGTGCCAAGCCCCCGCTCCCCAAATCCTGCTCGCTGCTCCAGGCGCCGACGGACTCCAAGCCGGGGTGGCCCCTTCGGTCTCCGCACGACCCTCGGGGAGAGCACACGGCGAGCCAGGAGAAGGGAGGAAGGGACAGGTGCCTCCTCCGGGCCCCACACCCCAGGTTTCCGCAGGGCTCGGACGTCTCGGCGGAGTCACCATGCACCCCTGGCGGCACACGGAACAAGTCCCCGGAGGAGGCACGGACTCATCCGTTCGGGAAGGGAGAGGAGGACAGGAAGCCACGTGGACGGAGGGCTTGCGACGTGCCCGGCCGGCCGCAGACACAGCTGGCTCAGCCCTCCCCGCGGCCCCAGGGCGGCGGCACAGGTACAGGGCTGGTCCTGTTTCACAGGGAGGCAGGCAGCCGGGGCAGCTCGCCTGCAGGCGCCCGCTGGTGTCTGGGAAGTGCATTCAGATCCTGCCCCGTCAGACCCGGACGGGACACAGCCTCCCTCCCTCCCTCCGAGACACTCGGGACGGCAGCAGTGACATTTGGAGCCGACGCGCCCTTCTGAGGTCGCAGGCTGACAAGTGGGGACTGTGACCCTTCTCAGGGTCCAGATGGGAAACAGAGGCCTTCCCCACGGGCCAGGCTGCGGTCCTGGGGGTGCCCCGCACCCCGAGTCCAGGCGCATCCGTGTCCTCATTGTAGGACGGGCGGGTGGGGCGGGGGAAACCCCTGCCCCTCCCCCCCCGGAGGAGCGGGTGCTGCCCTCAGCTCCGGCCGAGGCTGCGTGGGTCGTGTCACGTGGGGTTAGTTTTCTAAAGGTCCCTCAAGGCCCAGCACCGCCAGACGGCCTGATTCTTCAGGGGAAGATTATAATCCAGTTTTTAAAGTGCAATCTGTTGATTTTGTTTGGAACACCAGCTCAGTTTGTTGGTTTGTTTTTCTTTTAAGGCAAACCCCACTGTGGGGGGGTGGGGGGTATCTGCCTGCGGCCATCTGGTCCCAAAGGCCAGTGGCTGGCTACCTGTGATTTTCACAAGAATGGCGTTTTTATCCCCTTCTCCCCGTTTTCCTGGATAATCCCAGGAGGTATCTTTTGGTTTGATAGATGAGTTTGTATTTTAGTTATTGTATGTATATCACCACATCATTGTTCTGAAGAATCGATAACATCAAAGGTATTATTACCTCCTCATTGAACTCTAATGGGGTTACGGGGTCGAACTCCAGACAGAACGGGAAGACCTGGGTTCAAGGTCAGCTCCCGCCCCTCCCAGCCGCTGGACCCTCACCTGTTCCGGGCCTTGGTCCCCCACCCCCCTGAAGTGGTCAGGAGTCTCCCGACTCACGGAACGGGTGGCTTGGGCGTTCGAAAGGGAGGCCGTGTAACAAAAGTATTCAGCAAACACTTGTTCCATTCCTTCTAGAAGACACGTGCAAGGCTGCATAAACTCACGTGGGTTGTCAGATAAACTGAGCGGGGTTATGTTGCTTTCCTGCTTGCTTTGTTTTCTAGAAGGATCTCCCATCAGGGGCTTCTCTGGGGCACGTGAAACATGGCGTGCCCCCGAAGTTTTAGCTTGTGAGTCCCCTCCTGGGGTAAAAATAAACAAGCCGTGTGCCTTTGGCGCGGTCAGAGCATCCTCACCTGTCCTACGACGCCGACACACCAGGTCGGGAGGAGGGGCCTTTGGGGGAAAAGGAAAGAAAATGTGCATTGTAGCTGCCCAGGGGCTCTGTCACTAACGCCCCTCAGCAAGGGACTCGGCCACCAGAGTGTCCTTGCTGCGGGCCAGAGCCTCCCTCCGCTGCACTGCGCCCGCAGGTACCACGTGCCGACTGTGTTAGGAGCAAGCCCCGGCCCCGCACCGCAGGTGAGCGCGGGGAGCACGGGGCCCGGGAGGCACAGGACCTGGGGGGCACAGCAGGTGGAGCAGGGACACTCTTTGGCCGCCGCAGGAGCGAAGCCGATGATGTCACGGCTCCGTCCTTTCTGACAGCGACACCCTAGGAAACACCTGTAGACTGCAGGAAACGGGAGGAATTAAAAATATCAGACTGACCCCTGAAAAATGGGTAAAATCATCTTTTTTTCTTCACCGGGAAAACAAACAAAGTGATATCTGAGCCACTTCCTCCCTGCAGAGCGCGCTGCCCCGCGGGCCACACGCTCCAGCGGATGCCCGCGGCCGTGGCCAGGAAGGGCCCCCCCACAGCGGGTGCCAGGTCTCCAAGACCCAGATTTCTCGTGCGGGGCGGCGGGGGGGGAGGGTGTGAGGAGGCTGAGCTCATTCCCGGGGGGGAGGGGTAGCCCCCCGTCTGGTTTTGGCAACAAGGGGCCCTGGGGCTCTTCCCCACAGTCTCCCGGTCCCAGGAAGTCAGGCCCTGGGGCGCCCCAGGTCAGGGGTGAGAGGCCCCGGGGGGGAAGGACGTGACCGCGGGCCTGCCGGACCTGTCCAGGCACAGGGGCAGGTGTGAAGGTGGCGGAATGAGGGCCCTTCCGCGTCCCCTCTCCCCCCGGCCTTCCGGCCTCTGATGGGCCGCCCGGGCCTGTCGCTCTGTCCTCTGCTGTCTGGCTCCTTCGTCCTCGCTGTGGTCACTGCCCTGGAAGGAGACATGTCTTTGCTCTGCTCCTCCCTGTCTCATTCGCCCTCCCCGCTGTTGCCCGAGCCACGTCTGACCTCCGCCTGGCCACGGCTTTGCGCGGCTGACCTGCTGCAGGTGGGACCGGCTGTACAACCAAACCGCTGCGTCTACAGTGAGAGGCCCTTGTCTGTCTCCCCTTCCTACAAGATTCCCCTCTCCCGTCGGACCAGCCTGTGGTCCCTGGACATTCACCGTGTTCCTAGTGCCGCGCTTGGTGCTTAATAAGGAGTCTGCCACGCCCCAAGCCCCAGCCGGACGAGTGCGGTGATCGCACGTGCGCGTGGGCGGTGGAGCCAGAGTCCAGACCCCAGGGACGTGCCTGCAGTGACAAAGCACCGGTGGCGCGGGGACCCCAACCTGGTGGTCCAGCTCCACGCCCCGCTCTTCCCACCAGCCTCCCACACGCTGCATGTTCCTGCGTCTGCATCTCTGCCGACGCACCTGCTCTGCCTCAGATGCTTCATCTCATTCACTCCACCCGGATGCAAGACCCAGCTGCTTGCTGCCTCCTCCAGGAAGCCTTCATGGGCTTGTCCCCTGGGTGGGGTCTTGGCAGCCACCCATGCAGCCTCTCTCACAGCAGTTCCCTCACGACACTGAGCTGTCTGTCCTTCTCACCAGAGGGTGAACCCCTTGAAGGCATGTGCCATAGGCTTTGCCTCCGTGGTCCCCTATTCTGAGCAGAGTGGCCAACACATAGTGGGTATGCAGAAATACTCATGGGTTTAACAACATCCGCCACTGGATAGAGCCCAAGGCTCCAGCCTCCAGACCAAGGCTCGGGGCCTCCGTCTGCCGGGGAGGCCCAGGTGCCAGCCCAGGTTTCATGGCGCAGGAACACGCCCTACACTGACTCTGACATCCGTCCAGGGCTCCGACCCCAGGCAGGGGGCTGCCGGGGGCAGCTCGCTATGGGACGTCACACAGCACGTGCACCCCTAGGTTTGCACCCCCCCCCAGGAGCTTCCGTGCCAAAGACACCCAGGAAGCCACGACCAGGCAGACGCCCTCCTGCAGCAAGGGGAGGAGAGGCCACCCAGGGCAGGACTGGAAACCAGGGCAGAACTGGGAGCCGCGGGGCCTTCCTGGGCAGCGAGGAAGCGCGAGGGGCCGCGAGGTTACTCGGCGCGTCCCCATCGGACGGGCAGAGTCGGCCCCGACGACAGGAGGACCCGAGGGGCCCGGATTTCAGGGGAACGCCCTCTTTCAAAAACTGCCGGGGGCATCGCCCCGCGATGTGCCGGGACCGCGTAGCAGGAGCTCGGAAGCGCTTCGCTCTGTTTTTCGAGTACCCACGAAGGGCGTGGGGAAGAAAAGCGCAGCTCACACGAAGTTACCTAGAGCGTGGCCACGCACATCAAAGGGGAAAGTCAGAAACCGCCGGAGCGTTCGGTCTGAGAGGGCAGTTCGGAGCGAACTACAGGCCACGGAGGCAGCCAGTGCTCCCGTGACAAGTGACACACACTCTCGGTCCCAGCCCACGGAGGGGACCCGCCGAGACACACAGCGCCGACGCCCGGCCATGCACCCGGAGGCCGGCAGGCGCTGTCTGCACCGGACGACGCGGGTGCCCAGCCTGGCAGCCCCTGGCCGGTCCCTCTCTCCGGGCCGCAGGCCTGGTTCCAACCGCCTGTATTTTTACCTCCTGGCTGAAAACCCCCGCCAGTGGCTGACGCGGCGAGGTCTCGGCTTTAAAGGGGCCCCGTTCCTGTTTGGCTCCAAGGCTCCCGGGTCCAGATAAGACGGGACTCGCAGGCTCCGTGGGAAGGGGAGAGTCGGGGGGGGGGGGAGCGGGGGTGGGAACCTCCCAGGGCCTGGGGCAGGGCACCGCCCTCCTGGGGGAGAGGGTGGCTGTCTGGGTGAGAGGAAGCATCTGGGCCACCCCCCAGATAAGGGAGGGGGAGGAGCAAGCTTGCTGCTCTCGGGAATAACCGTGGGGTGGGCAGGTGGGGGGAGCCTGGCCCAGGCTCAGCCTCCCTCCCCCGGCCACTGCGTGCCCCCCGGACAGACGGCCCAGGGGGAGCGGCTGGTCCCTGCCGGGCCTCACCCCTTCATCTCGGCTGGGTAGACAGGGACCCCCGAGTGGAACAGTGATTGGGGAGTCAGGCCTCCACAGCCACATAACTCCCCGCAGGACGGCGGGGAAGAGAGGGCAGGTCCAGGTGGGGGTGGGGACGGGCCGGAGCCTCGGCCTCCAGGACAGAGGCTGAGATGAGCTCAGCACGGCCGGGAAACGCCGTGGTCTCGGTCCGTGGCCTTTGCTCTCGGGGGGCAGCACAGGGGGCGTGCGTGTATCTGCGCAGAGGCGGGTGGGAGCTGTGCCTGGGGTGGGGGTGCGGGAGCTGCCCCCATGATGGCACATGCCTGGTGGCCAGGTGCTCTTTCTAGGACGCGGCCTGGGGACAGGCATGACGGGGGCAGCCCGGTGCAGAGCGACAGGCAGGTGTTTCCTGCTCTCACCCACGGCCGGACGCCAGGCTCCGGAGCTGGGGCTTGTCGTAGGCCGCACCGTGTCCCCCCAGAAGTGTCGATGTCCTGGCCCCCACCCCTCTGAATGAGGCCTGGTGTCCGTGATCCGGGATGTCACCCCCACATCCGTGAGGAACAGCGTCTCCGTGGTTTAAGCCCCTTTGTTACGGCAGCCCAGGACCACCGGTGTGGGCGCTGAACCGGCCTAGGGAGGCTGCCTCTGGGGCTGCCCCCACGTCCCTGCACCCTGTCCTACCACGTGTGCGCTCAGGTTCGTGGGCCGGGGTCAAGGTGAAAGCGCCTCGCATCCCCTGCCCTCCTCTGTGGACGTGCCCAAGGTCACGCGGAGCCGCAGGCTGGGCGGGCAAGCTGGCCTCCCCACCGTGTTCTCAACTGGCGCTTTTGTCTCTGAAACGGCAACACTTCCCCGGGCAGACAGACGCGAGCCCCTGCAGCTCCCGAATGTGGTTGCCCTTGACTGTGGCTGGAACAGTCAGGCCCCAGGCTGGAGGGACAGGGCAGGGCTCTCCCTGGTGTGGGCGGCGGGTCCCTCCTCCCGACCCCTCCCGGTGGGCCGGCCCCTGGGGGGTCGGGCCCCACCCGAGCACGAGCGAGTCAGGAAGTCCTGCCCGCCCCACGCCGGTTTCCTCTCTGTGGCTTCAGACAGGCCCTGGCCCCCAAGCAGGGCGATCGGCCGGCCCGACCTGGCCCGTCCTCAGCAGCAGCTGCTCCGAGCTTCAAAGGGAAGCCGCAGCGAGAGGAGGAAGCAGAGGCCCTGGCGAGGGTGCCCGCCCTGTGCCCCCCCTGCCCCCACCCGGGCTCCAGAGCTCCGGCTTCTCTCTAAGGGGCCAAGTCACAGCCAGACAGTCCCCGGCATTTTCCAAAACACAGAGGTGACGAGGCCTTGCATCTGGGCAGCCCTTTATTCCCTTTCCAGGCCCTCGACTGGGAACCTCATCTCACTTAATCCTCCCAGTAAGCCCAGCGCGGATGGAATGACCGCCCCGTGAGGGCCCCAGGTCCCGGGCTGCTGAGGCAGGGTCCCGCCGCAGTGGAGTGACGGGACTGGGTCTCAGGAGTCCCCGGCCTCCCGAGCTGCTGCGCCTGGCTCCTTCCGGGGACCCCTGGCTGTGCCCCGACACACCCCACACCGTGATGCACCTGCACAGGCGCCCAGGAGCCACGGGGAGCCGTTCTTCGTCACGGATGAGAAGCCAGTCCCAGCTGTGCCTCCCCTTTAGATGCTACGGCCGCGCCTGGGCGTCCCCCCGACCCCGGAACCCAGGCCCCCCAGAACCGCGCCGCCCCTTCCCTTAGTCCCCAGCCAGGCCCCAGGGAGAAAGCACCCGGCGTCCAAGGAAGGGCGCCCCGTCACACGCCCCTCCCTGGCCTGCAGGCAGCGTCCCCCGGCAGCCCAGCCTGCCCGGCCTGGCAGCTCCGGGGCACGCCTCCCCAGTCCGCTCTCTGAGCCGCAGCCCCCTCGAACTTTCTGAAGGGGCACCTGACCCCATCTCTCCTCGCCCCCCCGCCCCCGGCCCACTGTTCGGAGAACAAAAGGAGAGGTGACACAGGGAGGTGGCTTTCCCGAGCGTTGACTTCCCCGCCACCTCACCGGCCGAATGCTGCCTCCACAGCCGGAGGTGGAACTTCTCGGTGGACAGACACAGCTTCCCGGTCAGCCCCTCGGGTCCTGCCCCGCCGTGGGGCCGAGCCCCGGGCTGAGTCTGCCGGAGCTGCGTCCGGGGAGCTCAGGTGCCGCAGGACGCTGGCCCCAGCTGCGGTCCCCACCTGCCACCCTCCCGACCCCCTCGCCACACTGCGGGGTCCCCGCGGGCCGGGTCCACGTCTGTCCCCCTTCCTGTCCAGACCCCCAGCCCCGGCCCAGAAACAGTGGGCACAGCGAGCCCGTGAGGGACCTGACCCAGCCCCCTCCTGCCTGGGACCGAGGGGCACAGCCCCGGAGCCCGCCCAGGGCTCCCCAGAAGCCAGGGCTGCCGCTCTGGGGGTTCCACCTCCACCTGCGAGGCGTGGGGGAGGCCCCTGGTGTCCCCAGGCCCACTCTGCCCTGCGGCCCCCGCCCCACCCCCCGTGTCACTTCCCCTGTCCGCATCTGCTCCCGCAGGAAGTGCCAGAGATTGCTTCATTTCCCAGGGCGTCCACGCCCGTTTCCTGCCCCCTCCCCCGTCCCTGCCGGTGGGGGGGACCCGCAGCAGGGCCCCTGGAGGGTCGGGCTGCACGGCGGCTGTCACCTCGCACTCCCTCCAGGCACGTCTGCACTCCGCACGCGCCAGGTAGGGCGAGCCTCTGCGGGAGGAAGGCCGGAGGGCCGGGGCCGACCTGGCAGCCTCACCGAGAACCGAGACAGCATCCAGATCCCTTGGCCTAATAATCCCACTCCTGGGAACTGCTGCCAGAGGAATAATTCAAGAGAAGGAGGGGGAGAAAAATGCACGGACTGTTTATAGCTAAGTTATTTATAATAAGGAGAAAGTGGAAACAAATGCCGTGCCCCCAAATAGAAAAACGATTAAGAAAACGGTGGCACGGCCTTGGCTGTGGTTAGAGCATCATCGTTCCGTGCGCCAAGGTCGCAGGTTCAATTCCTGGTCGGGGCACGTAACAAGAAACGACCAAGAAGTGCATCAGTAAGAATGAAAATAAAGCAATATGTTCCCCTCTCTCTCTCTCTCTCCCCCTTGCCCCCTTTTCTCTAAAAATCAATCAATAAAAAATTTAAAGAGGAAGAACATTGTGGTATGCGAGGAGCTGTGTGAGGAGTACCGGCAGACGTGTAGGATGAACACACGACCGTGAACTACAAGGCTGCGTCTCGGGAACCACAGTCAGGGCACGGGAGGTCGCGCGCCGAGTGGCACGTGCACGACGGTTACAGCTTTGTGAGAACTACGTCTGTGGCTACAAGTAACAAGGGCGTGAAGAAATGAAGTAGTTCCAGAAGTGGCATTGTCTTTTCCTCCCAGTTGTTGTTGTTTTTTTTAAGGGGATAAAACTGGGGACCCCAAGTGAGCAAGAAAGAAAACAGTTGTTGCGTCGGGATGACACATTTTCACAATTTTACCTTCAGATGCTCCCTCTTGGCTGCACCGCAAACTGATATCTGGAAACGACAGCGGATGCCCGGACAGGGGGAACGGGCCTCGCTCGGCCGTCCCCGGGGGTACGGCTGCGGGGCCCCGAAGGATTGGACGAGGCTCCCAGAGCCGGTGAAAGCTCTCGGAAGACCTTGGCCTGTCGGATCGATAATTCCGTGCCCGCTCCTTCCTCCCGGGCTGCAGTCCCAGCCTCCAGGTGGCCGCCCAGAGGTCAGGCCATGTCCCCAAGGCCCCGTTCCTGGAGCCTGAGGGACAGTTAGGAGACAGGGACGTGGCGTGTGCCCAGAAGAGTCCTGGGGCGGGCGCGTGGGCAGGAGAGAAAGTGCTAGTCCTATGTCCGTGGGATACGGAGATAAAGCCTGAGGTGCTCCTTCCTTCCTCCCTTCCTCCCTTCTTCCTTCCTTTCTTAAATTTCTGGTCAGGTAAACATCCAACCCTTTGCATATAAACCCAAGTGCTCCTTGGCCGTCCTTAGTTGCCCTGGGGTTCCGCGAGCATCCCCAGCACTGTCCTCCCCCGCTTCCCGTCTCTCCAGTCGTCCCACCGCACCGCCCCCCCCATCCGCCCCGTCTCAGACAGAGACTGAGTCTCAGCTCTACACCCTCCAGCCTCCAGTTCTGGGTTCCCGGGTCAGGAGGTCCTGCAAGGCCTTATCGGAAACTCAGCCCCTCCCAGCTGCAAACCAGCGAGATCCCTCCTCCAGCTCCCTTCTGAAAATGCAGTCCCACCGTCTCCGTCTGACTCAGCCCCACCCACCACCTGGCAGCCCCCAGCCGACTACCAGGGACCCCCCCTCCATTCGTTCTGCTGCTTCTTTGCGTTTCCCGCCTCCAGGCCACCTCGGAGCTGCCGCCTGCTCACCACCACTCAGGACGCCCCGTGTCCCCACCACCAACCCTTCAGCGACGGAGATGCCACCTCTCTGTCCGACCCCCTCCAAGACCCCACCCGGTGGGCCCCGTGCGTGTTTGCGGAGCGGCTGGACGGGCGGATGTGCCAGTCCGAGCCGGGTCTGTCCTGCGCCGGCGCGGGACTCCACATTCGTCCCTGTTTAATTTCATGATGTTGGCTTCGGCCCAGCGCCCCTCCTTCTACAAATCACTTGAACTTGAATATGTCATGTAGCGTATTAACTATCCCAGCTGTGGGTCATCTGGAGTCTTTCTGTTTTTCAACCAAGCCATTAACAAAAGTGTTTAGCAAGCCCCGGCTGGGGTGTGGCTCAGTGGATTGAGCACCGGCCTATGAAACAAGGGGTTGGCTGGTTCGATCCCCAGTCAGGGCACGTGCCAGGGTTGCGGGCCAGGTCCCCAGTAGGGGGCGAGAGAGAGGCAACCACACAGTGATTCTTCTCTCCCTCTTCCTCCCTCCCTTCCTGCACACTGAACACTCCCAGGTGGAAGAGAGCTCCAGACGCCCCCTTGTTCACCCCGAGTCCCAGTCCAAGCGGTGCCCAAAGCAAGGGAGGGCGCCCTCCTCTACAAACCCTACTTATTCTACCGAAAACCACCCCACCTAGCGGGTGCCGGGCATCGCTCTAAGCCCTGGACCCAAAGGAGCTCATTCACTCCTCGTGATGGCCTCCCCCCTGCCATGTGGGTGCTGTTGTTGTTTCCCTTGTATAGACAGGAAACCGGGGCCCCCGGGGGGGTCACGGGCTGGTCCTCGGAGAGGTCGGAGAGGTCGGGAGGCAGGCCCAGCGGCCTGGCTCCTGGGTCTGTGCTCCCCGCCCCCACCTCCGGCAGCTCCTCCCCCCGCAGCCATGGGAGCCTTCACCGGAGGGCCGGCGGGGTGGGGTGGTCGGAGCGTCGTCCGCAAACCGAGAGGACCCGACGGCTTCTGTTTGTGTTTCGCTGGTTGGTACATTCCCTATAGAAATGGGGCGTATCTGCACCCCAGGGCCGCCCCTCCAAACTGCCCGCCCTTCCTAATCACGCCCCAAATAAAGCACGGAGAGCCTCCGAGGTCACCGAAAACACTGCCACGGCTTGCGGACCCCCATCCGCGGCCAGCGAGGGGGCCCTGAGCGGCCCGCCACGCACTCGCTCCCTCAGCTGGAAGGCACAGCCCACCCTCCAGATCGGCTGCCCGGCGACAACTCCTAAGGCTCCCCAGGGTGCCAACGACGCCCATGACCTATTCCTGCGGTGCCGGCCGGACCGGCTCCCTCGTCCCTGTGGTTGAGGGGAGCGCGTGGCCTGTTCAGACCCTCCTGGGCCAGAGCCGCCACGGCTCCGGAACTTTCCTCCCCTCTGCCACGATGGCCGACAGCGCTGCACAGGGCACCTGCTCTGTCCCCGGGGTCCCGGAGGGGGGCATGGCGGTGGCGTGCGGCAGAGCCCCCAGCCAGCTTGGGACGGACGTGTGGCCTGAGTGAGAAGCAACCCCGGGCTGTGTCAGCCACCGAGTGCCACAGCCACACACCAGCCTGACCTGCTACGGCCGCCTGTCCTCGTTTCTTAAAAAAATCCTCACCCGAAGAAGATATGTGTGTCGATTTGAGAGAGAGAGAGACTTCGATGGAGAGAGAGACATCGCTCAGCTGCCTCCCCTCTGCTCCCCGCTGACCGGGGATCAAGCCCGTAACCTAGGCACGTGCCCTGACTGGGAATCGAACCCGCGGACTTTTGGTACAGGAGACAGCGCTCCAATGGACTGAGCCACTGGCCAGGGCTCACCTGTCCTCATTTGAGAAATTAGACGGATTTAGACTGATTACTCCCGGCCTTGACGGAGCCAACTGCGATGTTCTGTAGCATTCCTTGCGCGTCTGGCCCCGAGCAGAGACTCCACCTCCCGGGGCTGGACTCGAGCTAAGGTCGGGCTGTGCACCTCCCCGGGAGGCCGCACGAGCCGTGGGGGAGTCCCCAGCAGGGGACACGCGCTTTCTCTCGCGCCGATTACCGGCGGAGGTGGAACTCCCACCCACCTGCGCGCTGATCGAGATACTCTTTGTGTGTTTTCTGTCATGCCGCGCGTGTCTACCCTGTCCCCCCAAACAGAAGAGGGCTCCTTATACAGCGCTGGGCCAGCGGGCGCAGCGCCCGTTTCTCTGCACCCGCGTCTGGGCCCCGCCCCTCAAGCACCTCTGGCGGATTCCTCCGCCGAAAGAGCTGCGCCCAGACCCCGCCCCCACACCGGCCTGTTTCTGGCACCAGCAGCTCTGCCCTCGTCACTCCCTCGGACTGGAATGCTCCTCTGGACTCTCTGCGCTTGGTCAACTCCTACTCACCCTCGGGACGCAGCTGAGGAATCCTCTCTGACTTAGGAAGCCCCCCCTGAGGCCCAGCCGCACAAGGGGCCCACCTCTCTCCAGGTGAGCTCCACCCCTGCCCTGCCCCGGCCTGCTACCCTTGAGTTCTTCCTGGAGGGTGACCCATGCATCTTTGCGTCCCCAAGCCCGGCGGGCAGTAAGCCCTCTGGGCGTGTCTGCAGAACTGGAACGCTGGCGCGTGACGGCCCGTGAATGGTCGCTGATCCAGCCCGGGACAGGGCGGTGACTGATGCCCAGAGGGTCCGCCGGCCCGGGAGGGCGGCCTGGATGCCAGGCAGGCAGGTTCAAAGCCGGGGGCGTGCCCAACGGGCAACGCAGGCGTTTCATTTCCCCGCCGGAGAGAAACGTCCAGCTTGCTGCCTGCAACTTCTCAGTGGGTCCAGCCTGGGGGGGGGCGTGGGATCCATTGAGGAGGGGCACTCCCAGAGTCGGGGGGCCTGCGTGCCCACTGCAGCCCTCCTGGGCGGCCCCTGCCCTTAGAACAGACTGAGGCCCATCCAGCGGGACTTGGAGCTGAGCTGCAGCAGCCACCCCTGCAGCTCCAGGGGGAAAGGCGCCCAGGACACCCAGAGGGGAAAGATCGCTGCCCAAAAGACAGGGTTCCAGGGTTCCGAGGGCGGTGTTGCCCCCGGTCTGGCTCGGGTTGGCCCTTCAGAGCGGTGAGGACGAAGTTGCTGTGCTCAGCCCTGTCTCCTCGTTCCAGCAGAGAGACAGAAAGGTCGGCAGAGCACCCTGAAGGCCCAGCAGGCGGTGGAGAATGGCTCTTGTGACGCAAATGAAAACCTCACTCCTCAGGGCGGAGGCTGAGCTAGCGTCCAGGGCAGAGTCACACTGGAGCTTTTTTCCGATGGCCATGCCTACGCCCCCCAGCAGCCCCCTCCCTCCCTCCCTCCCTCCCACCCGAGCCTTGCGCCCCTCCCTGCCGGTGAGCCCAGCACGGTGGGTCACGGGGCCCTACAGCTATTCCTGGAGGGAGGGGGCCCTGTCTTGAGTTTCTCTGAAGTCAGAGGCTTTCTCCCGACGCCCTGATAAGACACGGCGCTGCTGCTGGGATGTGGCGTGCAGGCTCCCACGGACCCAGCGCGCGGGCCAGGCTCCGGCTGCCGCTCGAGGGGCGAGGCTGCGGCTCAGGCTCTGAAACCCGACTCCCTCCCAGAAATGTGTCCACGGGCCTCTGGTGACAGGGCCCCCCAGTGTCCCCTGTCACTGTGTCCAGCCAAAGTGGAAGCCAGTGCTACTGTGAGGGGGGTCCCACAGAGTGCGTGGGAGCCAACAGGGATCTGGGGGTGCTTGGCCATGCCCGCAGGCTCCAGGCTGGGGGCCGCCCCCTCCCTGATTATGACCCGTGGGCTCCAGCCAGCAGCCGTGACCCAGCGAGAGGGTGGGGCCCAGGACCGCAGAGGTAGGAAATATTTAATGAGGCAAAAATGAACACGTTATACACAGCGATATATATATTTCCCCTCTCTTTCTCTCATCAATAATGCCGACAGTCTGTGGGGATAAAAAGATACGCTAGCCCAATAATTTCTTAGTGACATTAAAACGCAAAGTCTGGGAGGTGATCAGGAAACTCCGGATGAACCGGCGGATGACAGTCAGTTTCTGGGGAGGACTTGGAGACCCCCCCGAGAGGACAGGGCTCGCTAACCCTCTGCTTCCAAACTGGAAATTCGCCGTTTGAACAGCAGCAACGGAGGTTAATCCTCACCCACCGCATCCTTCACTGCGCACCCAGATGGGCGCCTCTTTCCGGCGTCTGCTGCTCGGCCGGACAGACGGAGGACCTCGGCCGCGGGAAGGAGGCCTTTGCAAGTCGGCTCAGGCTCCGGGGGTCCGCCATCCGGGTTTAAGGAACCGAGAGTGTGCTCCTCCAGAGCCTCCGTCTCCTCCTTCGCCCTCCCTCTTCCGGTTGCCGTTCATCACGTTCGCCCGTCGCCTCCCCCAGAGAGGGGCCCTGCTGTGTGTGTGTCCCACGGACACTTCCGCCGGGAGCCACCAACACCAGCATACCTAAACCTGGCTTTTAAGAACAAACCTGGCCTTTCTCCCACCGTCGGTCACGTATGCGCTCAGTCACCAAGCCCTCACTGAGTGCCCGTCAGGCCCTGGGTACTTAAGTCAAGGCCGCTGTCCTCAAGGGAGCTTCCGGAGAGAGGCCAGGTGGGCAGACCGTGCTGCTGGGCACTCTGACCGGGTCCGAACCCCGTGCCCGAGGGGGTTGAGCAAGCCTGGAGGGCTTCCCGAGGCGGAGGCGCGGCTGAGCTCCCTGTCGGTTCATTCATTCGCGAAGCAAGCTCGCCGTGAGAAACTACACGGCTCCAGTCTACGCACGGTGCTAATTAACCTCTGGGGCCCTAATGACCCTTGAGCTGGCCCTGCCCACCCGAGGTTTCCAGAGCCGTCGGCGCCACACCCTCCCTCGGTCACTGTGCGTCCTGAGGACGCCTGGAAACGCCCTGCCCGGCGGCGGTCAGGCCTGACCTCTCCGACAACTCCGGGCTGTAGGGCCCCTCCTCTCCATTCTCGCGCTCCCCCCCAAGTCAGGACTTGCCTTCGCTCTAGGGGGAGCTCCCCCGCCCGGCCCCCTCGCTCGCCCAGCCCCCGCGCTCACTCTCCGAACCGGCGTTTCCGCCGCGTCATCCTTGCTCCACCACGGCCCCCTCTTACTCAACACCTCTCAGCACTGCCCACTCTCCAAGGAGGGGGGCCCAGGGTCACCTGCTGTCTGGCCTGGGGGGGCTCCCGCAGGCCCCTGTCTGAATTAGAAAGAGCCACCACTTTGGGGCACGGGTAAGCAAGGGGGCGTCGCAGGAAGAAGAAGAAGTAGCAGCGCTTTCCTCCAGAAGGTTTGGGGTCCGGCCCTGGGGTCCCCGTCTTGCTGCTTCCCGCGCTCCTCCCAGCCCCCGGCCCTGTCCTGCTCCGCCCACACCCAGGCTGTGCCTTCTCCTCGCCGCCCACCTCTCCCTCGAGGCTTCTTGCTCCAGGTCCTGCAACACTGCAGAACTCAGGGGCCGACCAGCCGTCCACCTGGCACTGGACACGTTTGAAAATCGTATATGTAACCGGATGTTGTAAGTCTCACTTCCCCCGTGGGGGGGAGGGCTTTGCGGGGGGATGGGGGGGCGGCGGCACAGTTGCTAGTGTTGACAACCATCACAGGGACTTAGAAAAAGGGAAGGTTTCCCAAACACCCCGCAGTGGGTCCGTGGGCTCTGGAGGAGGAATGCTGAGTGAGCCTCTTGGTCTGGCTTGGGCTCCTCATACGGGGGAATGATATGACTCGGTTTCCCCCCAAGTATCACGGCCCCTTAATGTCTCCAGGCCCTTCGCGGCTCACAGGGGGGCCGTCCTCCCAGAGGGTGCAGCAGCTCCCAAGCCCCACTCCTGCGTTTCTCGTCCCGCCGCCGTGGGAAGTCTACTTCCTGGCTGAGAATCGTCACGTCCCGGGCCCCTCGGCTTCCTCTTCGCTTCCTCCGCCAGCGCTCGCCGCGGCGGCTCTCCGCGCGGGCGGGCGGGCGCTCCGGCAAAGCAGCTTCAAGAGCCGCCCCTGCACCTGTGCGTCCGTGGTGCCCCGTGGGCCGGGCGCCCGGCGGGAGCACCCCGCCAGTGCCTCTGCGTGTGCTCGTCGCCGTGAGACTGGACAGCCCTCTCTCCCCGCGGCCCCCTCCCCGCCCCCACACAGGAAGTAGCTCAGGTGACAGTTCCCGCCCAGGGACCAGAACGTGCCTCCCAGGAGAAGCCCCTGGGGTCTTCCTGGAACGAGGTTCGAACTTGCCCCGGCCCCGAAGCAGCAAGCGGCAAAGCCTTGCCCCATGCTCGCCGCCCCCCCGCCCCGTGCATTTCTGCACGGGATCAGACAGATGCCAGGTCCGACCCCGCCTCAGCCCAGGGCCGGAGGCCCCTGCGCTCTCCCTGTGAGCAGGGCCCACCTCCCAGGACCCTCCCCAGCCCCACAGGCCAGCGTCCTGCCCCCCTCCGCCGGGCTGAGGGCCGCCTCAGGCGCCTGCCCCAAAGCAGAGGCAGCCAGCAGGGAGCCTGGTGCTCTGTGCTGGAGACTCTCGACTCCCACCTGCCACGTGTGGCTGTGAGATACGCCCGCCCCGCTCCACCCCCAGCCCCACTCTGCCTCAGTTTCCCTGATTCGCCAAAGCGTCTCTGGAAGGTCTGTCTCAGACTCTGGAGGACCCCATGGTCCCCGTACTTTATAAAGCCTCCCTGAAGACAACCTCTGTCCCTTGCAGACAGCTGGTTGGGCTGGGCGTCCGAGTGCAGGACGTCTGCCCAGGACAGGCTGGTGCCCCCTGCAAAGGAGCCACAGAGCCATGGCGGGGGGGGGGGGGGCGGGGGGGGCCGGGGGGGCGGGGAAGGAGTGACCAGCCGGGGGCTAAGTTAGAGCTCTGGGGTGGAGCCCGGAGTGGGAAGGGGCGGCAGAAATCTGCCTGGGGTTCTCCTTTTGCAAAGGGTGGGAATCACCTCAGAAACGGTCTAGCATGGGTACTTTCTCTTTTCTTCTTTTCAAAAGCCCCAGGTCGGACTCAGGGCTAAGCGTCAGGTCTCAGTTTCAAGGCAGAAATGTGGGGAAGCCTCAGGACCCGGAGCAGGGAGGGGGCGGGGGGCGGAGATACGCCCAGCTACTCCTCCACTTCAGGGTGGTTTCCGACCCCCCTGCGGCTGGAACGGGACCAGGAAAATCCCAGGCGGAGGAACGGGGGAGGGGACTCGCCCTGGTGCACCCCGCAGCGATGGCCAGCACGCCCCATGCCCCCGGGAGCGTGCCAGGGAGTGCAAAGTTTTATCAGGAATAGTGCCATCTGCCCACAAGGGGAGCTTTGCCGAGAGTCCCGCACGATGTGAGAGCCAGCGGGACTTGAGGCGCAGGGGGACCACCGGACCGTCCACGGGGCCGGGCTGAGGGGGACGGGGCACCGCCGCCCCGCTCCCCGTCCAGTGCCCGGTTCCAGACCCAGGGGCCTCTGCTCTCTGGGGGTCTGCGCTCCCACAGCGCCCACTGGCAAAGCTGGCTGCACCCAACTGTTTCGTCCCGAGCACATAAGTCCCTCTGCAAAGTACCTGGAACTGAAAGTCCCCCTGTCCCTTCGAGATCCTCCCCACCCCACCCCCCGCCCGAGGGGTCTCCCAGGTGGGGCGGGCGTGCTCCAGGCTGGCCGGGCCGGTGGCATCGCCCTTGTTCCAGGCAGCCGTGGGGCCAGCCCGTGCGCCCTGCTCCCCAGCGTGGAGCGCAGCTGCCCGGCCCCCTCCCGCTCACCCTCGCCAGCCAGGCCCTACCTCCATGTCCCCCAGGTGCCGCTTGGCTCGTCCGCCCGGGGCTCACGGTCCTGCCGCTCTCGCTTCCTGCCCGCCTGCCTGCCTGGTCCCCGGCTGCGGCCGGCGCAGGGAGAGTGGGCGCCGGCTGGTTGCTGCGGGACAGCCGGCCTCTGGGCGAGGACAGGAGGGAGGGGGAGGGGGAAGGGGGAGGAGGAGCAAGGCGGGGGAGGAGGAGGTGGAGAGGGAGGGAGGGAGGGAGGAGGAGGAGGAGCAGGGGAGGGAGGCCAGCCATCAGGGTTTAAATTTAGACACAAATCTAAACAGATACTGTCCCCTCCCAGGGCAGGACTGAGCGAGGGAGCCACCTCGCTCCATCAATGTGCCCAAACATGGGAGGGCACAGCCGCCGGGCGCCTCTCTCCGGACAAGTGTGCCCAGGACCCCGGCCTCTGCCGCGGTCTCGGTCCTTCTCAGCCTCTCCCTCCTTCATGCACCTTCTTCCCGTTTTTCCTGAGGGTTAGCACTGTTCTTCCGTTCTTTTGACCTCCCCTCTTCCACGGACACCCTCGCTGCTTCATCCCCCCTCCCCCTCCCCCCCAGGTAGTCACACTCAGTTCCTACCTGGTCTGCCGGCTGGAGAGCAGGACCCTGCCCTGCCGATGCCTGAGATAACTCCCCGCCCAGGAGCCCAGCTGTGCACGGACTCTGCGCCCCGGGGACCGGCCCTTTGACCTTTCATCTCTTTACCTCCCCACCTCCCTGTCTTACAGCTTCACAATCAACCTGCCCAGCCCTCAGTCCCTCATCTGCCGGTCGGGAGGAGGAGGAAAACAAGGCATCCCGAGCAAAGCTTTCTAAGCTCCCCTCAGCAGTGACCCTCACCCCCCGCACCCCCTTGAGGGGTGCATTCGATTCTGGCGGCATTTCAGCTCCCACCAGCTGCTGGCTAAAGGGCCTCTTCTCCATCCAGGGAAACGGAGGGAAGGGTGCATCCTGGCTGTCCGGTCCTGGAAGGCCCCGCCCAGCCACCCTCCCCCAGGGCCATCCCGGCCAGCCCCGGGGCTGCACAGAGGCTGAAGCGCAGGGCTGGGAGCGAGGGAGGGATTCAGCCTGGAATCTGGAGCAGCCTCTTTCTCTGCTTCCAGTTCATAGACGGGCCGCCGGCCGCCGCTGGGAGGGTGGGAGGGAGGAGGCAGGGACCTGCCTTCTGAGACCAGTGGGTGGAAGCCTCTGTGTGGCCCTGCAGCAATCTTGTGGCCCCCATCCCCAAGCCCTGACCCCCCCACACACACACATACAAAGGGAAAGCCACCCCAGATGCAGACAGGGACCAGGGGAGGGTGAGCACTGGGCTGAGAGTGGCTCCTGCCACAGAGAGCTGCCAGAGTCAGCTCCCTTGGCTGTGTTTCCTTAGGCAAGTGGTCTGCCCTCTCTGATCTTCCTTTTCCTCACTATGCAGTTCAGCAGATGCTCTGAAGAGTAGCTTTTTGTAATGCTTAGCCCCATGCCCAAGCGCAAATGAATGGGGGTCCGATATTTCTTGTATTAGGAGCTAGGCACTCAGGGTCCCACCCCCAGGAATAACTGGCAAGCCCCCCGCATCCCCCCAGGCACCGCCAGGCCAGCCACACGGCTGCAGAGGGGCGGGCACTGGGGCAGAGTGGGCAGCGGGAAGGGGGTTCTCCTGGAGCCTGGCAGCGCGTGCACATGCTTGAGACCCGTTTCCCTCTTCTCTCGGAGGGGCAGGACTGGGCTGGTGGGGGCCCCCGCGTCTCTCGCCCTGCCTCCGGCCCCAGCTCGGGGGGTGGGGGCCTGTCCCTCCTGCCTCTGTGGGGCCCTTCTGCTGCCCCAGCCCAGGCTCCTGGCCTCACCGCCAGGAGGGCGGAAGTGCCGCGCCGGAGGAAACCGTTAGGCCCCGATAGCATCGCGGGCACCCAGGTGACTTGCAGCTGTGGCCCACGCCCTGCTCAGCCAGCCCCCGGCCGCAGAACAGAGACCCGCCCCGTGCAGGCCGCCCTCCCCGGCCTCTGCCAGGCCCCCGTGTGCCCGCTCCTCTGGGCCTGCCGGTGCCCCGGGCAGAGGCCTCCACAGGAGGCAGGAGAGGGAATGAATGGGGAGACAGGCCCGGGGCCGCAGCCCAGTTTCCGCAGCCATGAGTGGGTGCGGGGGGCACGCTCCCCTCCCCTCCCCTTCCTGCCCCTCCAGGAGGTCCCCGGAAGCCAGGACGCAGGCAGCACGTGTGGGGAAATGCCCTCTTTGTGCTGGGTCACTCGCGGCTCTGCGGGCTGCAGGAGCCGACCACCCAGGGAGGGGGAGGGGATGTGCCTGGGGGGGGGGGGCTGCTCCTTCTCTGGGGGCTGGGGGGCTTCACTACCCCCTTTAACAACCCCTGGTGGTGAGGACCCGCCAAGCATCAAGTGGGGCTAGTGCCCGCCAGCGGGCGGGGGCACCTGCTGGGCAGGGCAGGCCGCGGTGCCCCGGCGCCCCAGACCGGCCACTGGCCACCGGCCTGCAGTCACTGTTCGGTGAGCGGGCGGCTGCGTGAGTGAATCTCGTCGGTGGGGTCGCCACTTTCGAATCCAGGGCAGAGCTTTGCACAGATGGGTGCCCAGTGGGAGCACAGGCCGGGCGCAGGTCAGGCAGGGAGGTCCTCCGTTGGCCCGCGGAACCGCCCTGAGCTCCAGTCCGCCCCCCGGGAGTGTGAGCACCCCGTGCTGCTGTCTGTCCGTCCATCCGTCTGGTTCTACAACCAAGAGCAGCAGCAAATGTTCTTCCACAACCACAAGTACGCACTTCAACCCATAGGCAGAAGGTCCGTCCTGGGCCCTGGGAACGTGGCACAAAGAAAACAAAGCAACTCCTTCCTCCGCGAGTGGCTGTGGCTGAGGGACAGCTGAGACCCGGGAAGGGGGCGCCAGGTTTGAGGCTGTTCCACGGCTGAGGGACGGAGGCGGGAGGGCGTCCTTGGCGTTCTGGCCCAGGTGGCCTTGAATCTGCTCGTGCGGAAGCACTGGTAGGCCCCGTCGGAGGGCGGTCCCCCGAGCGACCGGTCTGCAATCTCCGAACGCGTTAGGTCAGAGAGGTCAAGGGCAGGCTGAGGAAGGGTCGTAGGACAGAGACGGGAGCCACGTGACAGCTGGGTCCACCGCGAGGTCCCGGCCGGCTCCTTCCCCTCCGAGTTACAGGCAAGGGATGACGTGTTGCATGTCCCTGCGTCCAGTCCTCCAGGGTACGCTGCACCCGACACGTTCATCGGTCAGCTACACCTCCATAACACAGGAGAAAGAGAGAAATTATTGCACAATTGGCAAAACTAAGGAATCCTGGGTGAAGGGTACGTGGAGTTCTTTGTACGAATCTTACGACTTTTGTCAACGTTTAAAATTATTTCAAACTAAAAAGTTAAAAACAAAGGTGGGGGTGGTAAGAATTGAGCTCCCCGTTTCTCTGATTCCAGACTGACCCCCCCACCCAGTCCCTCCGTCACACGTTACTCCCACCCCCTCCCCGCCCCTCCCCCACTGCAGATCCACAGGACGGGCTGGGGCCTGGCGACGCTGGTGACGCTGGCGACCGAGGGGGACAACAGGCAGAGGGAGAGCCCCGTCTGCTGGGAGGCTTGAGGGTGGAGACAGGAAGGGGAGATGGTTCAAACCTCTCCTTGGATAAATATCTTCGTGTTGTCTCATTGGTTGCCGTAAACACGTGCATTTTCATAATTTTGGAGGAGAATTTCAGCTTAAAAAGAGAGAGAGAGAGTAAGGAAGAAAGAAAAAGAAAGAAAGAAAGAAAGAAAGAAAAAGGAAAGAAAGAAAGAAAAAGGAAAGAAAGAAAGAAAGAAAGAAAGAAAGAAAGAAAGAAAGAAGAGGGAGGGAGGGAGGAAGGAAGGGAGGGAGGAAGGAAGGAAGGGAGGGAGGAAGGAAGGGAGAGAGGGAGGAAGGAAGGAAGGAGGGAGGGAGGGAGGGAGGGAGACAGGAGGGAGGGGAAGGGCACGGCACTCGGCCAGGCCCCCGTGGACAAAGTGCGTGTCCACAGCGGAAAGAAAGGCCAGGCTGGGGTTTCCTGGGCCAGCGGGAAGTGGGGGAGGCCTGGTCAGGAGGGACACTGGCCAGTCACTGAGGGTAGCAGATAGAACTGATGAAAAGCCCGAAGGGGATGGCCCAGAGACGCCCCCCTGGACTTCTGAGGCGGGTCCCGGGTTTGGGCGGAATTAGACGCAGCCACGAGGACATTCAAACCTTTCCTAACCCCAGAAGCGTACGGCACCGTATACTGCAGCGCGTCTCCATTCTGCCGCGAGTTAGGACGACCGGGGAGCTCTGAGGGAAAGGCCAGAGCCGGGCCCCACCGCAGACCCGTGGGGAGCGACCCCCAGACCCGGGGCCGGGGGCTGCTTCTCAGCTTCGGGGAAGCGGCGGATCCAGAACCGTCCAAGCCCGTGGTGGGGGCACCATTCCTCTTGCCAAGGACTGGGTTAGGGAGGGAGAAGGACATGAACTCCTTTCCTTCCCACTCCCACGTTCCCACATACCGGCAGTCGACGAGCCCCCACCCCCCGGGCACCCTCCCGTGTTGGGGTGCGACATCCTTAATTTCCACGCAGCCCGTCTTCCTCCCCCCCTTCTGCTTTCCCACCCAGGGTTGCACTTGAGACCCTGTAGCCTTTTCCTCCTGCTGGCGCACCTCACAGCCCTCCCGGACCCACAGAGACGGGGGTTCTGTCTCAGAAGAGCCCATTTATCCGAGAAGGCAGTCGGTAAACCGTGGACCCCTGAACGTTTGGGTCCCAGGGCGGAGTAGATGCTGCATGTGAGACCGGGCGGGCTGGGTCCTGATGGAGTGGGGGGCTCAGGGGAGGGCTGGGTGGAGACGGGCCGGTGGGGAGGGGGCGCGGCGAGCAAAGGGCGGGGTGGGAGGGGAGGCTGCCCCGCTGCGGCGGGGTCCATGTTCTCCCGCGGAGTGGGCGGTGGGTGTGGAGTCCGTCCTGGAGGCCTCCGCGTGCCGGAGTGCTGTCCTGGGAGCATTTCGTGCCCGGGGTTCGCCCCTGAAAAGGCGGATGGCGTCTGCTTGTTTGCAGATAGTGGAACTGGAGCAGAGCTGCTCTTGGCTTGTGTTTCTGTTTCTGTTTCTGTTTCCTTCGTGGCACACGTGGTGGGGGCTTTTGAACAGCAGCAGAGGGACAGAGGGGGGCGGGGGATGACCAGGGGAGCAGACGAGGCAGCCGCTGACCTGCAGAGATGCTGACCTGCAGAGACGCTGACCTGCAGAGACGCTGACCTGCAGAGACGCTGCAGGAGAGGGGGCCCGGGCGAGCGCTGGGCGCCAGGACCCGCACTTCGAAGGCGATTTCTGCAGGGCAAAGCCACCCCTCTGTTCTCAGTTCCCGATTCGATGCGGATTCTCCTCCGGCCCCCGGGGATGTGGTGGGGAACTCCTCCTCAACATGACCATAGCTCTAAAACCGTCGTGAAGTGGGTGAAGCACTCGATCTGACCTTGAACAGCCCAGCTGGCCGGGCAGCAAGGCCTGGACGGCCCCTGGGGGAGGTCGCGCAGGGAGGGGCTGGGGCGAGGGGGGTGGCCCAGGTGGCAGCCGTGGGGAGCAGGGTGGGGTGGGTGAGGAAGGGGTTTGCATCTCATGGCTTAATAGACCCGAAAGCTAACATCCTGCTTGTTTGTCTTTTTCGGTGACGCTGGGCACACGGGCAGCAGAAGGCGGCCCCTGACTGTGGTGGGTCTCGGGAAGCGAGAGACAGAGAGCCCAGCTCCCAAGTGGCTGCGCCTGCAGAGGCGGCCAGCCCCCCACGACCCCCCGCACCCCCGGCCCCCCTCCACGCCGGCCCTGGAGCTCCAGCCCTCACCCCTGCCCAGAGACTCGTCAACAGGAAGTTCAGTAGCCGGAACGCTCTGTTCCCTCGACTTTCTTGTTTTCATTCTGCAGCTGTGCCTTCGAGGCTCCCCGGTTCTCTCCGGCCCTGTGGCGGGGGGGGTCTGTCTGTCCGCCCGGGGGGGGCTCCCTCTGCGCCCACGTGCCACGTCGCGCTCGCCACGGGGCCAGCGGGCCAGAAGGAGGCTGTGGTCGATGGGAAGGAAGTGGGGTGGGAAGAAAGCACTTTGGCTGTGGCCACACCAAGGAGGGTGACCGTGAGCCCTGCCCTGGGCCGCCGTCCCACCTCATGCCCGGCCGTGCTGGCCGCCACCTCGCGTCACAGTGACCTGGGGGCTGGCCTTTCTGCCCCAGGCGGCCGGGCGCCTCCTCGGCAGGTGCCAGGTTCCTGCCCGCTCTCTCTGAGGGAGCAGTAGGTAGAGGGATGAACGAGGCGTCTCTCCTTCCTCTGACCCCACGCCAGCGTCACACTCAGGAAACCCAGGTACAGCCCCCGAGGGCAGCTGGACGCCCCGAGGGGCGGTCCCCCCCTCGTCCCTGCGGCCCGGGACCCCCAGCTGCACTCACAGCACGTGGCTCCGCTCCGGCCGCTCCTCCTCCCGTCCCCTCTCCTCCGAGTCTGGAAGGAGGAGGTCCCCAAACAGGGACACCCCGAGACTCTCCGGCCCCATGGGGGCCGGGAGGAAAGTGCCGGTCACTCTCTCTCCAAGTTCCTCTGCCTCAGCGGGCCCGAGCCCCGTGTCCCCCAGTCCTGAGAGCAGCTGGCCCACTGAAGTCCCGGGCGCACACAGCCGGGGTTGGTCCCAAAGGCCACCCAGGCAAAGGACTCCCAGCGCGCGGGTCGGACAGGCTGTGCAGGCAGCGCGCTGGAGACCTCAGGGAGGTCTGGCAGACGGCGTGGTCACATGTGTCCCCGTGAAGCCACGTCTAGAACACGCACACACACACACACACACACAGACCTCCCGCGGCCGGTCGGTGATCCTGGGCTCTCATTTCAATGCCTGCTGGCGTCTGCCCGAATTTTACTGTTCCAAATTAGTTCAAGAAGCCTGTATATATTTTTATTGATTTTAGAGAGAGGGGAAGGGAGGCAAGAAAGAGGGACAGAGAGAGAGAAACACTGACCAATGGTTCCACTCCCTGATGCACTCATGGGATGACTCTTGCACGTGCCCTGGCTGAGGACCAAGCCTGCAAGCTTAGTGTATGGGGACGATGCTCTCACCAATGAGGTACCCGGCCAAGGACGAAGATTTCTATATTTTTAAAAGGTAAACTGTATAAAGCGCACGGTGAACAGCGACCTCAACAACGGACAACTTAAAGCTTTTCCGCCAGGACCAGGAGCGAGGCAAGTCTGTCCACTCCGGCCACGTGTTTTTGACTCGGTGCTGACAATTCCAGCCAGAGCACCGAGGCAAGAAACAGCAACACGAGGCACCCAACTTGGACAGGAAGAAAACTGTCTTTGCAGACGAGACGCCTGGTTTGCAGAAAACCATACAGGTCCCCCAGACTCTGAGAACTGATAAGTAACTAAAATGCAGCAAAGCTGCAGGTCACCAAGTCAACACACACAGCGGCTGCATGTCTGTGCACTGCCAACGAACAGTCCAAGACACAGAGGGAGACAACACTCTCACTTACAGTGGCGGCGAAAAGAATGAAGTACTCCGGAGTGAACGCCACTGAGGAGGTGAAAGGCCTGTAGACTGAGCCTACAACCCATCACTAAAAGAAACTCAAGAAGCCCTGGCTGGTGTAGCTCAGTGGATTGAGTGTGGGCTGGGAACCAAAGGGTCGCTAGTTCGATTCCCAGTCAGGGCACATGCCTGGTTGTGGGCCAGGTCCCCAGTAGGGGGCACTTGAGAGGCACCCACACATTGGTATTTCTCTCCCTCTCTTTTTCCTTCCCTTCCCCTCTCTCTAAGAAAACCATAATAAATAAAATCTTAAAAAAAAAACCTAAAGAAGACACAAATAAGTGGAAAGACATTATTCGTCCTTACTACTGCTAAAATGTCCATACCACCCAAAGCTGCCATAGAGTCAGCGCAACCCCTTTGAAAAAATCTCAATGGCATTTTTTTTTCAGAAGTAGGAAAAAGTTCTAAAGTTCATATGAAACCTCTTGGGACCCAAAAATTGTCACGCACACATGCACACACACTCACAATCTTACAAAAGAAGAACAAAGTTGGAGGCCTCACACTTCCTGGATTCAACATGTCTAACAACGCCACAGTAACCAGAACAGCGCGGTTCTGTGTAAAGACAGACGCACAGACAGACCAGAGGGGCAGGACAGAGCCCGGACACTAACCTTCATGTGAGACTGAATGGTCTTCAATGGGGTTCCAGGGCCACCCAAGGGGGCAAGGACATTCTCTGCAGCTGTGTTTGGGGAACTGGGCACCCCGTGCAAAGGACCGAAATTAGACCTTAGCCTTACACCAGATACACAAACCCTAACTCAGCCCTGGCTGGCGTGGCTGGGTGGGTTGAAGGCCGGCCTGAGAATCCAAACGGTTGCTGGTTTGATTCCCAGTCAGGGCACATGCCTAGGTTGCCGGCCAAGTCCCCAAATGGGGGCCCTTGAGAGGCAACCACACATTGATGTTTTTCTCCCCCTCTTTCTCCCTCCCTTCCCCTCTCTCTAAAAGTAAACAACATCTCTTTAAAAAATTAAGTCAAAATGAACTGAAGACCTGACGTAAGACTTGAAGTGATAAAACTCCTGGAATAAATCTGCCCCAACGTCCACTGACAAGCAAATGGATAAAGATGATGTGTTGCAAGTCTGCCGTGGAATAGTATTCAGCCCTCCAAAAGGAAACCTCGTCCCACGCGACCTGTACGAACGTTGAGGGCATGGTGCTGAGCTGAACAAGCCAGCCACGGGAGGACAGACAGCACATGCTCGCTCCCTTCTGTGGAATGAGTCGCCAGATTCATAGAAACAGGAAGTAGAACCGTGTTGCAGGGCTGTGGGGAGGGGAAGGGGCGTGCACGCAGAGTTTTCGTTTTGCAGGACAGAAGCGTCCTGGCTGGCTGCTACCCAGCCACGCGCAGGCGGTTAACGCTCCTGAGCTGTGCACTTGCAAACGGTCACCAGGGAACTTCACAGCACGTGTGTGTTTCCCCACAATTAGAACTAAAAAAGGGAGAAAGGAGTAAAAGTGCAAACACTTGACTATGCCGTACCCCGCTGGTGCCTCTCCCCGGGGTTTGCCTCAAAGCCCAAGCTAAGAGCGAGGATGCCCCAAGAAGCCGCTCTGGCACCCGCGGAGAGAGCGCTGGGTGCCGGATGGCTCCAGGAGGAGCGTGAGCTCAGGCCACCGCCCCCGGGGGATGCTACCGCGACACCCGGCTCTCCTGGAGCTGAGCGGCTCGCTCTCCGGGGAGTTTCTGACGGGGAGGTGCCAAGATTGGAAACCACAAACTCGGGCGGCGGAGCGGCGACAGGAGGGGCAAAAGCACTTTATCTGACCCCCTGTGATTAGGCCTCGAGATGAGCTGCCGCAGCCACAGATGGGAGCCCCGTTTGAGTGGGTGAGGGTACGATAGCTTTCACGAGGAGGGTCTGGTGGGCTGGGGGGCGGTGCGCAGCCCTCGGGTGGAAGGAGCGTGGGGCGGGGACTGTGAAGAGCAGAAGCAGCAGAGCCCTGGGGGAGGGGGGGCCGGAGGGGAGGCAGACTGTCAGTCTCAGCGTCTTTGGAAGTGGGAAGTGAGACCTCACCCCCCGAGGGGGTGCAGTAAGGAGCGCCCAGGGCCACCTGTGTTGTGATATTTGCAAAAATGCAAAAATAGATCAATCAAGCCAGAGTCTAATCAAACCTCCGGTTCTAACTCCCACTTTACGGGAAGCCACGGCCTACGGCCCCCGGATGACCTGTGAGGATTTAATCCGCAAAGCCTGGACTGTGGGAACTTTCTGGAGATCAGAGGAGCTTGTGTCCCCAACAAAATGACACGGAAAACATAAAGGAAGCATATGTTCATTGATTTCAGAGAGAAAGAGAGAGACATCAACGTGACAGAAACATTGATCAGCTGCCTCCCTGACTGGGGATCGAACCCACAAACTTTTGGTGCATGGGATGATGCTCCAACAAGCCGAGCCACTTGGTCGGGGCTTGCCTTCACTTTAACTGACCTGGAAAAGTGCACACATCTCCTACCGGCCCAAATACAGTTGCATGAATAACTACAGCTGCAAGGGAAGTTGGGAAATGTGGTTTTTAGCAGAGCGGCCCTTGTTCGGTAAAAACCTCTATTGCTATAGAAAAAGAGAGTCGATATTAAAGGGAAGAGAGAGCCGCCACCACACTCGTTTGGGAAGCTCTTGCGTGAGTTGGAAGGCCATCTGTGCTTTCTTTAAGAAGTCTGGATTCAGAGTCACATTCCCTGGCCTCGGGCCACCGCTGTGCCCCTTAGGCGTGCTTTTGGCAAGTGGCATGACTTCTCCGAACCTCAGTTGCCCCCTCTGCACAATTAAGTAACGATAATTAGCCTACCTGCCTCCCCAGGGTCTGGGGAGGCCCGAACTTTGCCTTTTAGAGCCCAGGGGAGGTAGCAACTTCAGCAGAAGTGGGTTTTGTTTTAAAAACAATTTTTTAAAAATATTTTATTTATTTATTTTTAGAGAAAGGGAGAGGGAGAAAAGAGGAAGAGAAATATAAATGTGTGGTTGCCTCTTGTGCGCCCCCAGCTGCACACCTGGCCCACAACCCGGGCATGTGCCCTGACTGGGAGTCAAACCGGTGACCCTATGGTTCACAGGCCGGCACTCAGTCCACTGAGCCACACCAGCCAGGGCTGTCTTTAGATATCTTTTAACATTGGGAGCTCTTGGCTCCAGTTCCCCAGCTTGGGTTGGGGTGTGGAGCACACACCTGGAATTTCTCTGCCTTGTACTTCCGCTCACAGGGGAAGACAGGTGGGGGGTGAGGGGAGTCCTACCTCTTCCCCTGTCAGCCTGGCTGCTGTGACCAAGCACCTGTCCCCAGGCTCGTGGGGGGGGTGGGGGGGGGAGTCACGGGCAACCCGCCCCCTTGATCTTTCTGTGCTACAATCTCCTGTGGCCGACACAGGCCCTGAAGCTTACTCATCGCCAGGTGGGCTGGGTGGCGCCCGGGAGGGACTGGCAGGAAGGAAGCCGGCCAGCGGGGGCCTCAGCGGCACCGGGTGGCACTCCAGGCCGCACCCGGAGGCGGCAGACCGCAGCAGGCGGCCTCGGCGCCCTGGGCACCCCAGGCCGAGCCCGTAAGGCCGTCTTCAGTGTGTGCGAGTTACACTGCAGAAGCCGTTCGTAACCACCAGCCTCTCGGCTCCTTGAGGGAGAGAGGAAGGAAGGAAGGAAGGAAATCTTTCCTCGGCGTCTATTATGCCACGTGGACAACCCGCCAGCATTCGCCCCGGCCCAGCCTCGCGGGCAGGTATTATGACTTCCTCGCTGAGAGGCGAAGAGCAGGAAGTTGACCGTTGACCTTGCTCGGTGCCAAGCAGCCCGCAAAGGGGGGCGGCGAGATGGGGCCCCAGCCCCTCCGGGGCCACGACCCCTTTCCCCAGCGTTGAGCGTGGAAGGGCCGAGACCACGCGTTCAGTCGGCGGATCCTCTCCTGAGCCCTTCCTCGTGTCACGCCCACAGCAGGGGCTCCAACACGTGAGCGGGAGTGGCGTTTTTCATGGTTTTCTCTCTGGCAGGGACCCGGCACCGTCCCTGACGTGTGAGACAGGTCACTACCATACTTATCGGATATACTCAAGTTGTTGGATTGATGTTTTGAAAAAGACTCAATGACCTGGCTGGCGTCGCTCAGGGGATTGAGCTCGGGCTGCAAACCAAAGCATCGCAGGTTCGATTCCCAGTCAGGGCACGTGCCTGGGTTGCAGGCCACGGCCCTCAGCAACCACACATTGATGTTTCTCTCTCTCTCTCTTTCTCCCTCCCTTCCCTCTCTGGAAATAAATAAACAAAATCTTTTTTTAAAAAAAGGAAAAGACTCATCATTTTTTAAAAAGCCCATAGGAGCAGGAGCACCTTGCAAAGGCTTCACAGAGCAGGGTCTTCACGGAGATAACACAAGTGAGAAAAATCCAAGGAGGAGGGTTCCCAGATGCCACTGCTTGCGCCCCTCTCCCCGGCTGACCCTGAGTGGGAGCGGCCGATGGCCGGTGGTCGGTGTCCGAGCCACGGTCCCAGCCACGCGCCGGCGGCAGGCGCAGGGGGCGGCTTGGGCAGACGTCCCCCAGAGGAGGCACGTGTTTGGCAGCCATGACCCCGGCAGGGGCCAGCTTCACGCCTTGTGTCCGAACGTCCTTAGAAAGGCTGGTGTCCCGGTTGGGTCTCGTGTCTTGCTTTTGACTTTGGAAAATACGGTTCCAGCAGACGCGTGGACAGTGCCTTTAATTGCTTCCTGCTGGCGGTTGGTTCCCTAGCCCGGGGCTGGGGCGGCCAGGACAGCCTGTGCTATCAGGGAAAGGGGGGTCCTTGGACTTGGGGGGTCTGGGTCAGGAAGCGGGCGAGGCTGCTGACACAGAAAGCTGGCCGGGGGGCAGGGGGTCAGGGCTGCGTCCCGGAAAAGACAGAGCAAGTGGGGACAGGAAAGAACAGGAGCGGAGGCAGAAATTGTGCTTTGCTTTTGTTGCTCAGAGGAAGGAGGTGACCCAAGGTCCCTTGTGACACCGGAAGAGGTGTATTTGGGGAAGTGGGACCTCTCCCTGCAGAGCCGTTTGGCTTCAAGGCCACCCATGGGTGACCTCAGGGCAGGCCAAGAGGTCCTTCTGTGGTTCTGGCTCTTTCCACACTGGGGTGGGGTCACCGCTGGGTGAGGGTGCCCCGCACAAGCCGGATTGGGCAAACCGGACCCGGAACCTGTTTGTTTGGGGGGCTCAGTCCTCCGAGGTCCCCCCTCATCCCTCCCCCTTCGATCCCAGTCCCTCAGGGGGGTGCCTGAGGGCCCAGCTCTGAGCCAGCGCTCCCGAGACGGAGACTGGGGGGCTCACCCCGACTCACGGGCAGCCCTGAAGCCTTGGGCGCAGCACCTTTTCCTCGGACCTCGGCTTCCCCACGGGGCAGTTGATGAGCAGGACAGACAGACAGACAGACTCACAGGCCGCCTACGGCAGGCAGACTGGGTGTTCTGTCGCCAGGTGACTCCGCTGGCCAACTGCACATGAACAAGGCTGTGAACGGTTAGTTTTCCTCCGTCCAGTACAGTCTGTCTGTTTCACCCACCCCACCCACCCACCCACCCACTGAAATGTACATTGGGCACCACTGTGTGCTGGCATTGCTAAGTCACAAGCAGTGTTTGTGGCTATTTATTGAGTCCCTACTATGTGTCCCATGTGTGTTAGATGCTTCAGAAAGGACATTGGTGTGCTCCCCCTGCAGTCCTATGAGGCAACACTTTTTTTAGCAAGAGTTTTTATTTTTTAAAGATTTCATTTATTTAGTTTCATGGGGGGGAAGGGAGAGAGAAGGAGAGGGAGGGAAACATCAATGTGTGGTTGCCTCTCATGCACCCCCTACTGGGGACCTGGCCCGCAACCCAGGCATGTGCCCTGATTGGGAATTGAACCGGCAACCCTTCGGTTCACAGGCTGGCACGCACTCCACGGAGCCACACCAGCCAGGCTGAGATGGTACTTCTGTTTTAGACCAAGTTTAAGCATCCCGCTCCAGGCCGTATCTCTGACTTGAGGTCAGACTCCAAAGCTGGCGTTTCCACCAGTTTCGTCCTGCAGAGAGAAATGAGATGCATTGCTCTGCTCTCCCGAGGTCCCAGGCAGCAGCCCTGGTGCCAGGCCAGCTTGCGGGCTCTGACACCCTTGTCGTTGTTCCTTTGGTACATCAGATCATGTCTCATCGATCGCTGATAACCCACCCTGCCTAGTGTACCTGGCGACCCGCATTCACGCCCCAGCCGGAGTCCCACAGGGATTTCTGAGCCATGAATTTATAAACTGTGGGAACAGCGCCCTCGTGTGTCAGCAGTGCAGGAAGCTCCGCGTGGCCACCAACTACTTTTTAGAGTCTGGGGACAGGTGGCCCAGGCGGGGGTGGTGGTCAGGGCCGTGGGGGAACCGGCGTGGGCTGAAGGAACACGACTCCACGCAGGCGGTTTCTCCCTCAAAACAGGGTGCTGCTCCTCAGAGCTGCTGCGGGACTTCCCAGATGTTTTCTAGTTATTTTTTTTTAGGAGGTATTTGCTTTTGTTTTTGTTTTGCTTTGTTTTTACAGGGGTCCCAGTGGAAAGCACCCAGTCTCGGACAGGGATTGAATGAAGCAATCGAAGGGGGGACAGACAGAGTGAAGCGAACGCTGGCGGCCACCAACGTCACAGCTGGGGTCCCTGCGCACTGGCTCCATTCCAGGCACGAGGCCACCAAGTTCACGGTGTTTTCGCATTTAATCCCCGTAAAAGTCCCGGGAGGTGGGAGCTGGTATTTTGCAACTGCTAACGATGCGGAGTTCTTCCTCTCCGAGTCACGCTTAAGTGGCTGGCTCGAAAGACTCCAAAGCCAGCTTTTTTTAAATAAGGAAGGTATTTATTTTTAGAGAGAGAAAGAGGAAAGAGAAAGAGAGAGAGAAACATTGCTTTGTTGTTCCACTTACGGATGCATTCACTGGTTGACTCTTGTATGTGCCCCGACCAGGGATCAAACCCACAACCTTGGCGTAGCAGGATGATGCTCTGACCAATGGGGCCCCTCGGCCAGGGCCCGAAGCCAGCCCTCTTCGCCACCCAGCAGCTACCTGCTCTCCGAAGCATGCGTGCCTGCCGCGGGCAGAAAGGCCCCGAGCCACGGAAGACAGCCTGAGGACCATCGGCGGTTGGTGCGACTGTGCTGGTGCGGTTCACCGTGTCAGCAGTGTGTCCTGAATGCCTGCTAGACACCCGGGATGTGGGCATGCCCACGTCACTGCTCCTGCCCTCGGTGACACCACAGTTGGTGGGGACCCAGACAAGTGAACCAGGGTCACACCGCGTGACAGGGGAGCCTGCAAGGGGGGTTCTTGCAGGACCGCACCCCAGTAGGAGAAGATCCTCACTCCCGGCGGGGAGGGGCTAGGTTCAGGCCCTGCACACACAGACAGAAAGCCCAGGGGAGAAGCAGCAGGCCCCAGAAGGCGAGGGGCTCCCCCCAGCCCCCCAATGAGGAGGCCTTGCTAATTGAGAGCCAGAATAACACCCTACTGTTATTCCTGAGTGCCTCCATTCCCACTGTTGATTTTAGAAGAACTTCATCAGCTGTTTGTTTATGAAGCCAGGCAGGCATTCCGTACGTATCTGCCGAGTGCCTGCACTGTGCGTGGGGACATAGAACAGAGGCGGACGAGACAGACGACATTCCTGCTCTCTTGAAAGTCACGTTCCAGCCAGGGACCGAGAGCACGTCACTAAATAAATACACCGGGTGACAGAGACAGGCAGGGGTGTCCACGGGGAGGAGGCCCCCTGAGAAAGGGTGACATCTGCGTGGAGATCCAGACAGGCAGGAGGTGGCCATCTCTGCAGCCGAGGGAACAGCATTTGGGGCACAAGGAACAGCCAGTGCCAAGGCAGACCCTGAGGGGAGGTGCTTCATGCCGGGGTGGGGGCGGGTGGACCCCGGTACCCTGCTCCGATGCAGGAGACCCAGCCCCAGGCGCCGGTTCGGCGACACGGCTGAAACGGGGCCCACTGTGGGTTTGCACACCAGCGCTGAGTGCCGCAGCAATACACAGAACAAGCATTTTTTAAATCTGCTCGCAAAATAATGGTTCACATTATCGGAACTTACAAAAGTCGTGCTAACAGAAAAACAGAACATGGAGCCAGAGGAGGTGGGCGGTCTTCTAACCCAACCGACTCCTGGTTTTTGATGAGAAAACCGAGGCCCAGAAGGGTGGCAGGAAAGCCCCGTGGCCCCGTGGCTCCACGGTGGCCGCGTGGAGACTGGAACTCCGACTTGGAAATGACGGCTCTCTCTTCCCGTAACGGGCGTGGGATGCTCTGTGTGCCATTGGCAGGCACCCCCACTATTGGGGTTGTGTATTGGTTTTGAAAATGAAGCACCCAATTTCCCCCCTCTCCGATGTCTCCCCCGTGGTTCCCCATCCAGCCCGAGGCCCGTCCAAACTCAGCGGTTAACACGGAAGCCGACTCCGGGTGAGGGCGGGTTGCGCGTGCAGCATCCAGGCCCCCGGCTGAAGACTCGCCTCCTATCCAAGTTCTGACCCGGGAGCCTGGGAATCTTGGCTGCGTTCAGGGAGCTGAGTTTGAGACGGGAAGCGGAGACAGGCTCACCCACTCGCCTCCCACGCTGCTCAGGTGACTGGCCCCAGCTGCTGAGTGAAATGACTTCACCTCTGTCGCACAACAGCCTCCAGGGCCGGCCGGAACCAGACCTACAAGTTGACAGACGCCTGCAGGGACCCAATGGGCACCATTCAGGACAACTGTGATGGGGACGTGAGGCCAGGCCCAAAAGGTCAGCACTCACTCTGAGGAGAGGGAGCCACAGCTTACGATGATAAAAGATGCGGTCGGGTGGGAGGAGCCCATTGACCCATTCCCAGAATATCAGAATGAGGAGGCACCCCTGAATGGAGGGGTCCTTGCTGGGAGGAGCCGGCGGGAACGCTCCTTGGGTGGGCTGAGAAGGATCGGTAAGGACAACAGCTAAAACCATGAGCCCCACGCCCGAGGACTGAACAGGCCCCCAATGGTTTCGATGAGCTCAAATTCGCGCATGGAAGGAACACCAAGGACTAACCACGCCTTGGCGTCCGCATAGAGAGTCTCCTGGGCCAGCGAGCGTATGGGTCCTAAGTTTGGGAGCTTCTGTCCCTTACCCCGGGGACCCTCGCTGCACTTTGGCGCAGAGAGTGAAGGCACAGAAGGGGGAACTCGTGTAGAAAACGCAGCATTTCCTCTCCGATGCCACAGACTCGTGTCCAAAGTCCTTAAGGAAGGCGCCTGCGCGCGCGCGCGCGCAATGCCTGGTTTTTCCCCAGAAGGATGACTTAGGCAAGTTGCTTAACCTCTCCCAGCCTCCGTTCCTCCACGCGTCAAACAAAACAAAGTCCCACTGAGGACCGTTTCACAATCCCTACAGATCCGCGGGTGGAGCTGCGGCAGGCAGGCAGACCCGGCCGGCAGGTTGCAAGGCGACCAGAAACCCGCCCCTCCGTCCGCGGCTCCGATTGGCTCTTCTCGGAAGGGGCGGGGCCTGCCCCGCGGTGGGCGGGCCCCGAGCGCTGTGCTAACACCAGGCCGCTGGAGGCCGCGGGGCCGGACTGTTGCCGGAGTCACCGCCATGGCCCAACTTGCCCGCGGGTCCGCACGCCCGCTGCTCGCCGCCCTGCTGGCGCCGGTGCTGGTGGCGCTGCTGGCGGCGCCGGCGCGGGGCCGGGGCGGCCGGGGCCACGGGGATTGGGACACCGATGCCCTGTTGCCGCCGCTGCCGCCCCGCGAGGACGCGGCGCGCGTGGCCCGCTTCGTGACGCACTTCTCCGACTGGGGCGCGCTGGCCACCCTCTCCACGCAGGAGCGGGTGCGCGGCCTGCCCTTCGCCGACGTCCTGTCGCTCAGCGACGGGCTCCCGGGCAAGGGCAGCGGCGTGCCCTACTTCTACCTGAGCCCCCTGCAGCAGTTGGCGGGCGACCTAAAGGTGAGCGTGGGGCACCCCAGCCCTTCCAGGGCCGCCGGCACCTGCCCGGGGCGACTGTGCTCACGCCCCTGACTCCGCGCTTCCGCGCGGACGGGCGGGCTCTGCAGCGTCCCGAGTGGTGGGCAGCTGACCAAGGGGAAGGCTTTGCAGGGTGTCCATGTCCCTGGGAACTTCAGCACTTCGTTTGCGCGGCCTAAGGGGTTCCTCTTTCTGACCCCTCCTTTGGACTGCGAGTTTCCCCTTCTGCACCTAGAAGCTGATATCCAGCATGGGGTGGATTACAGCGATTGTTGCCATCTTTAGGTGCCCCCCCCCCTCCGGCCCGTGCACACTGGCTCCCGCGGCAGGAGGCAGAACGGATGGGAAGTCCGTCTCCTCCTCACCCTTGGCCCACCTTTTGTGGGCAGGGGCCAGGTTCACAGCTATGTTGGACCCCTGCCGTCCCAAGAGAGGTGTCTCAGACACCTTGGGAGGCCAGAGCCACACAGGGTCCGGAACTGAAGCCTGAATGGGTGGAGGGTCTTTTTGACAAAGATCTGGGATCTGAGGTCGCCTGGTAAGGTACAACGTTATTGATGAAGAGACGGTGGAAGAGAACGTGGCATTTGAGTAAGCACCTGCTGTGGGCCAGGTGGACCACCTCTTTCCAGTCATCCTGCCTTTCGCTAACCCTTTGAGGAGGTTTTCCTCGCCTCATTCAAGGGCCGAGATAGGGCAAGGAACTTCCCGAACGCCACTGGCCAAACTGGAGTTCCGCCCCAGTCCACCTGCCGTCGGGACACAGAGCGCCGACAGGGCGGGTGGCTCAGGAACTGAAGAGGGCAACCAGCCAGTTTTCTTTGGCCCACACAGAGTTCTGTTTTATTATTATTATTATCATTATTATTAATTTGGAATTAGTTTGCAACTTCTTGAAAAACTGGAAGACCTGGTGATGGGGGCGGGGCACGTTCTCGGAGCCAAAACAGCAGCAGCTGCCTGCTCAGCCCAGGCGACCCGCCCATTGGGTCACCGTCCTCCCCCTGCCCCAGCCCACGCCGCTGCCCGAGTGTGAGCTCCACGCAGGCTCGCTCCACGCAGGCTCACTCCACCCGCCAGTGGGGCTCAGCCTGGGCTGCAAAGACGCCCGCCCGGGGAGACTGTAAAAAATGCCGTGCCACGGCGTTTTGTGGAAATACATTTTACTGAACCTCTGAGGCCTCCGAGGGGGGGCCGTGATCCAGAACCACCGCTCTACGCGGTGTGCTTACGCTCCAAGGGGCAGAGGCTCTGCTGTGACCCGTGGCTGGCAGGTGGGGCTCTAGCCCCGGTGTGACTAATCAATCAGGAAGAGACAGTAGGGAGGGCCCCGCCCAGGACTTCAGGCCTCCAGGATGGGAGGAAAGGTGCAGCCGAATGAGAATTAGTCTGACTGAGTCCACCCATTAACCAGTTGGGGTTGGCTTACAGTTTCTACTTTTCTTCCCCCTCCTGACCTCTGCCCACCAGGTCAGCAGGAACCACCCACCCCTTCCCCTTAGGAAGCCCCTCCTTCAAGCAGATTTGGTTCCTCACTGCTTTCGGTCACGTCTTACACGGTCCCAGTTCTGTCTTTCCGCAGTCACGGGCCCCTCGGCCTCGGAACCCAGGGTCTGGGCACCCCAGAGGCTCCCGAGGCTTCTGAGTTGCTCCAGGCTCCGCTGGCGGCTCTTGACACTGAACCGACTGGGCACTTGGCAGTCCGTCACGTGCCGCCTCTTGCTGTCTTCCGTGTCGTCATTTTGCGTTATTTAAATGTTATGTCTGACTTTCCAACCAGACTCTCAACTCACAGGAGGGAAAGACCTCGTCCCTGTGCCCTGCCCCCTTTCCTCCCTCTCCCAGGTGCCATGCCGAGTCAGGTATCAACGGCAGACACTTGGCTACAGGGTTTCGAGGAGGCCTCTTTGTGACTCACTGTGTGGAAGGGTCGCCATGACATGGCAGAACCCCTGCATGTGACATGGCAGAACCCCCCGCACGGGACCCTGCGAGTCTAAGTGAAGCAGTCTCAAGCCCACGGGTGCACTGTGCTGGGATCTGTCGGCAGTAATGCCCGTGGACAAGCTGACTTCTGAATAAGAAAGGACCCGGCATGGGGCCTGCCTCACTGTCTGAGCCGAAGCATTCTCCCCTGGGTGTCAGGCGAGAAGGGATGGCCTCTCCTGTGTTGAAATCCCGTGACCAGTGGGCCGGCCGAGCCAACCAGGAAGCGTGACTCAGCTCTTTCCTCGCCGAGATGGTGTGCCGAGCTAGCGGAGCCGCGGGTGCTTTTAGGTGTCAGTCTCTGGTTAATGTCTGACCCCGGAGACGTGTCCGTGAGGGGCTGGACCAACCTTGTCCTGGATGGCGCTGTAATTCCAATCCCTCTGGGGGGTGCAGGACTAGTCAAGAGCTGAAGAGGTGTTACAATAACTCTCACTTGGTTCACTTAACACATGAGCGCCCCTCCCCCTCTCTGGAGAGAGGGCCAAGGTTATGCTCCGTCCAAAGAGTCGTTGTCCCGAGTGGAAGGTGGTGTTTCACAGCCCACTCTTTGATGGGAGATGGGTCAAGCTGGGGGGCAGTGTGTGCGCGGCCTGTGAAATCGGTCCCCTCTGCGGAGACAGTGTGTCACGAGAGGGTCTCCATTTCCTCCCCCCCCACCCCTTGCAGGAGAATCCTTATGCCACGCTGACCATGTCTTTGGCTCAGACCGACTTCTGCAGGAAGCACGGCTATGACCCCCAGAGTCCCCTCTGTGCGCACGTCATCCTGGCCGGGACCGTGACCAAGGTGCGTGAGGACCTGCAGACGCACAGGCTGGCTGCAGGGGCGCGTCATCCCGCTCACCGCGAGGGAAGAGACGGCCTGGGGGGGAAGTAAAAGGGACCAGTGACTGAGATGCAGAGTCAGAGTGTGTCCTAGTGTACAAAGTAATTTCACGAGCAGCCAAAGTTGTTTTAAAGATTTTATGTATTTATTTTTAGAGATGGGGGGAGGGAGGGAGGAAGAAAGGGAGAGAAACATTGCTGTGTGGTTGCCTCTCATGCACCCTGCAAAGGGGACCTGGCTGGCAACCCAGGCATGTGCCCTGACTGGGACTCGAACCAGCGACCCTTTGGTTTACAGCCCAGCACTTAACCACTGAGCCACACCAGCCAGGGCATAAGCAGTAAAAGTTTTAATCAGTTGCTTTCATATCAGTGTTCAAGAAGACATTTGTGAGCAGAACGAACTATTTGGTGGCGGGGGGCGGGCAAACAGAGCTAATAGCTGTGAAGCCCCTAAGTTGGGAACAGCTGCCAGCCGCAGCTCACTCCTTGGCCCCGTGTGCGCTGCACCACGTCTGCGATGTTGGGGTCCCCGCCTCCCTGTTGTGGCGGTGGCTTGGAGCAGAGAGCGCCCCAACAGGTCAGAAGGGGAGACTCCGTCCGTACAGTGAGTCCGGGGTGTGCATCTCCGCAGTTAGGGGTGAGTGCTGCCAGGACGAGGCTCAGCGGGACCTCGGGAAGGGCAGAGGGCAAGGTGTCCTCAGCCCCAAGCTGATGGCTGAGCCAGCAGATTGGCTCCTTGACCTGTCAATCACAGCCCGGAAGTTCCTTGTGTTGGCCTCTCTGCAGGTGCCCGTTCCTCCCCAGCAGGGGGCAGTGGGGAGCCAACGGGCCTGACTTCCACTGTGTGTCTTCTGAAGGTTTCGCCCCGTGTGTGTGTGTGTGTGTGTGTGTGTGTGTGTGTGTGTGTGCGCCTCTCGTGTTGGACACGTGCTGGCCCTGGGGGGACTGTGCTGATGGTGCAGGTCCCAAGCCCGGGGACACTTTGTTCTGGGAGCCTGTGCCAGTTAGTCTGCTGGCTCAGAATCCCCGCTTCGCCCCGGGAACTGGGCCTCGCCCCGTCTGTCCCCACCAGTTCCTGAAGTGAGCCAGACTTGTGGGGGGTGGGGCCGGTCCCCGGTTTTACAGGGGCGGGCGAGAGCGGTGTGCAGTTGTGAGTACGCGAGACAGAGTTTGTCCGTGCGTTATTAATTATCACGTATTGATGATTGGGTTGCTTTCCGCACACACAACTGTAAACCTACTTTGCCCACCCCAGGACGGGTATCAGAGCGTCCTGCTGCCGGACTCCAAAAACAAATGAGGCGGACCCCGGCCCGCAGTGTCTGCGGCATCATGGATGAGATACGAGACAAATTCGCACGGACTACCGGGTCCTGTGGAGGAAAAGGGACGGTGCGGCCACTCTCTCAAGGGGAGAGCTCCCCGACCCTTGCCTGGGCAAGCTTTTTGGGGTTCAGTTTGCACAGGAATACAGGGCGCATAAGTAAAGCTCATCAGTCACTGTCAGGCAGTAAGGATCAAACAATAGGTGACATTCAGAGAACTCTGAGGGCTTACTCTGAGTTAGGGTCAGATAGCTAAAGGGCCATAGAACTTTGGGGAACAAACTCACTTCCTGCTTGGTCCCTTATTATTTAAATTGAGGGTATTAGCAAAGCAGGTTTCACAGGATCTTATGCATTCTTTCTTAGGCCTGATCTCCCCGGGGAACCCGTCCTTTCCAGCACAGGGCCTACCCACCTCCAGCATTGTTTCAGGCTTAAGTCAGGCAGCAGAAGTAAGGCAGCCAAGAGATTAGGAGACTTCTTGCAGACAGAATGAGGACTAAGGGGTGAGGGTCCATCACCCCTTTTCTCCATAGCCCCCCAAGTCCTTCCCTGAGGGCCCCCTCGTGACGGTGCCTGTCTTAGGTCGTCCCTCCCGTGAGGAATCTTACCCGTCATTGGCTAACGGGTCATCCACCCGGGGCCAAGCAGGGTGAAGTGAAAGGGGCAGAAGAGGTGTCCCTGCCTGGGAGATAAGCTTTGTCTCCTCAGTGGCTTATGGTCCCAAGGTCACCCATTCAGCCTTAGCCATGGGGGGTTACAGCTTCTGAAACCAGGCAGGGCGGTTCCCAACAGACGAATACAATGTCATGGTTATGTATTAATCATTAAAAAGTAAAAAGGAAACAGAAAGATCCAGGTCTGCAGGTAGGTAAACGCCGTAGGGTTTGTAGGACGCGAGAATGGCGCACGGCTATCGTACGAGAAACGACGACGTCCCCGCCGCGAGGGCGTTCATCTCGCGCGTGTCCTCCAGGTGAACGAGACGGAGAGGGACGTGGCGAAGCAGGCGCTGTTCACCCGGCACCCGGAGATGGCGTCCTGGCCCTCCAGCCACGACTGGTTCTTCGCCAAGCTGGACATAACCAACATCTGGGTCCTGGACTACTTCGGCGGGCCCAAGACGGTGACACCCGAGGAGTATTACAACGTCACCGTCCAGTAAGTAGCCCTCGACCCACCGTCTGCCCTATTGCACAGTCCTCATGGCGGGGGGGGGTGGTCCTTAGGCCAGGGGGTGTGACCACTCCGGGTGCCGTGGACTCCTGAGACCACCCTCACAATGACGTTTTTTAAATGCATGGAGTACGTAGCATGACGAAGGCGACCCCCCATGTTGGAGTACGCTCATAAATATGTGCCTTGGAGGAGCTTCAGCCCAGCAGCCTGTGGCTCTTGAACCCCATCTGCAGTGGAGACGCCAGGGTGGGGCCCCGTGTTCAGGCTGCACCGTGGGGCTCTGCACGGACCCGGTTCTGACCCGTGACTCTCATGAGAATCGGGCTCCTTGGACCGAATGACCCTCACCCGAGGCTGAGCACGTGACCCCCGCCCCCAGCAGCAGCGCCCCCCCTGCCCCGTCCTGGGAGCACCTGTGGGGCCGAGTGGTTTACGCTGCCCCCCAGAAAGTGGGCACCGGAGGGGAGGAGGCCGGACCGCAGGGGCCTGACGGCGGCACTTCCGAAAGGGCCGGGGAGCAGGTGCGCTCAGGAGCTTTGCACTGAAGCCGGGGGTCCAGCGAGGGAACACGGGCACTGGCACCTTCCCAGGTGACGCAGGTGACTGACTCTGCCTACTTGACACCCTCGAAGCCCCCCGCACCGTGACGATCCCCCCCGCCGGCGGCAACAGCAGCTGCACACTCGTGTCTGCTGAGCTTTGCTTCGTGGTGGGTGCAGCCCACGTGGGTTGCTTTGTCCGTGTCGGCCCACTGACCTCTCCCTGCGCCGCGGCCCCCGCGCTCGGCAACCAGTTCCTCGTCGTCGGTGACACGGCGGGGGGGGGGGGGGTGCAGCCAGTGAGTGGTGCGTGGGCCTTCCAGCTCAGGCCCCCCTCCCTCGGTGGCTCGCGGGCACAGCCTCCTCACCGCGGAGACGGCTGTTGGTGGAGGCGAGGGGGAATGCCAGGCTGTGGGGGGGGGCAGAAGCTCACGCTGGGGCTTCCGCTGCCGGCACCGCCCTCCCCAGGCCCTCGCCGACCTGCTGACTTCCCACCACGACTGGGAATGTCTTCACAGACAAGCTCAGCTTTTAGGTGCTTTTTAAAAAAACCCTAAACATGGTCTAGGACAGCGTGGGGCATGGAGCAGGTGCTTTGTGAACGCCGGCGGCCTGCCCGCGGGATGATTTGAGAAGGAGGTTCCCAGCCTCCTATTGGAAGGGAGAACCCACGTGCGTGTGGGGGAGGGCCACGGGCCAGTGGTTGTCTCTCGGGCTGGCAAAGCCACCTTATTGTATAGGGACACAGGTGGCAATGACAACGTGACAGCCAGCAACACATCCCCGGGAGGACGGGCAGTAGGAGGACAGGCCGGCTCTTCAAGGTTACGGCTGGCTTGCACGGGACGGGCGACCTCCGCAGCGCAGTTATCTTTGCATGAGCCACAGGCCCGGGGGTGACGCTCCCTGTGGAAACGAGATAAACGCGTGTTTTCCTTGAGTGTCCTCGCTGAGTGAGTGAGTCCAGTAGACCCGAGGCCCCCACTTTATTGCCCCGGCAAGTGGGGGCCTTGTCTGCGGCTCAGAGATAAGGAGGAGCACTGTCTCCTCGCCCTTTGGACAGGGGCACCAGACCCGACACCGGGGTGCGCCCCGCCCGAGGCAGCCCTCCAGAACCCTGGGGATGCCCATCTCAGAGTCCGGGAGCGGGCCCGCCCACCCTCCCGCCCACCCGGATTGCTGCCAGACCTGCCCTGTAGCCCGTGGAGGGGACGGTCTTGTGTGTTGGGGCTGAGGGCCTGCACATTCTCGGGGAGCCCCTCCAGGGGCCTCCCGGAGCGTCCCCGGACGGCGGCCACCGTGGGGGCTCGCCCGCATTAGATCTGGGGGGTGCTCTCTCAAGACCAGAGAGCCATCTGCACCCGGGAACCTGTCACGCTCAGAGGCGTCTGCCGTGAAACCTTCAGCGCAAACGCTGCCGCCGCCGGGCAGAGCGAATGGGGGCCCCCCCGAGGGCATGTGCTCCGCTCCCCGGACTGCTGGGTCAGGACCCCACGGGCGTGTCTGCACAGGGAGTGAGGGCGCCGAGTCTGCTGGTGCCCTTCCATCAGCAGGTCTCACCCCCGCTCCCAGTCGGGTCCCAGCACCAGGTCCGCCCCACCCCCTCGGTGCCCACCCGGCCCCTAGCAAGGACGGGGGCAGGGAGAGGCCCCGGATCATGAGCTGGCCCGGCCTCCCGTGCCTGCACGTGGGGTCTCTGACAGCCGTGGTCAAGGCCGCAACAGGAAAATGGGTCGCGGCCTCCTCGCCCGGCGGACTCAGCGTCACCGGGCGCTGGCCGACGAAGGCTTGTTTGCCCTGATGTTTGGGATCTCTTCTGTGCTCAGCTGTTTCTGCCTTTTAAACCTTCAGATGGTCCCGAGTGAGAGGACCACGCAGCCCGGATAGATGGTGGGCGCCCACCAGTGTGTGGGCGTCACCCTCGGACCAGAGGGACGCGGGCTGGGGCTGGGGCGGGGTTTCCAGGCGGGTGGGCGGCAGGCCGCAGGGGTCTCGGGTGGTGCCCCTTCAGCACACGGGGAGAGCGGCTGAAGTCAGCTCCGACGCCTCAACCGTTAGACCAGAAGTTCCGCTGGTCCTTCCCTAGAGTGAATCAACTTTTAAAGTTTGTCAACCCGGTTTAACGAAATAACTCTTCTTTCTCTGTCTCCCCCTGTTTAGGTGCCCCAGCAGAATGGGGCGTCCGTGACCACGCAGGTGACGTTTTTAGGAAGTTTCTAACAGATTTGGAGGGCGTCGGGGTTCTCAGTGAACTGAGGCCTGGAAGATCCATCCGTTTGTTTCCCCCCCGGGGGCCGGAGGGCCCGCTTGTTTACAGAATCAAGTTGGCCTGCTGCTGGATTTCTTGGAAGATGAGGCTGCTGACCTTTACACACGTGAACGTGTAGTTTCAGTGCCTGTACACGTGGTTTCACGAGATAAGCTCCCTCGTAGAGAGGCGTGGCCGGGACCCAGCCCCTGAGCCCTTCAGTGGCTCAGGGACAGGACTCGATACACACCAGGGTGTTTGCAAACAACAAAGAAATCCAGCAAGCAGCTTCTGGTTAAGAAAAAAAAATGAGTTGCATTACACTTGGCAAAATAGGTTTCTTGTTCAAAGCTCCAGGGATTAAAAGCACTGTTTCAATGGCATGAGTTGGATTCATTTCTTAAACACAGATGTTGGTACCCACCCCCTCTCACCCAGGCCGCTGCTGGGACCCCCTGTGTCTTTATTTTGTGCCAAACATGGGCTGTTTCAAAGCTTCCCCTGGGTCCTTCAACTCTTTCCCTTCGGTGACCTGCTCACCACATCCGAAAACGGGGCCACAGCCCTGGCTGGGCGGCTCAGTGGTTGGAGCGCCGCCCCCGACACCAAAAAGTTTCAGGTTCAGTCCCCAGTCGGGGTGCCTGTGGGAGGCAGCCGATCGATGTTTCTTTCTCCCTCTCTAAGATCAATGAACACGTCCTCAGTGAGGACTAAAAACGTTTTTTTAGTCATTCATATGTAGGTCAGATTCAGCTATTCCAGAGGAAAGCCAACCCCCGTGTCCCAGCAGGTGGTACAGATTGAATGGGCAGAATGTGCTCCTGCTGTGTTCCGATGGGCCACCAGAGGGCAGTCTAGACCACTTTCTGGGCAGACGGGAGTTCCTTTTTCCTGCAGAGCTGATCCAGCCCTTGAGTGACACGGCGGCTGAGGTTGTGAGTGCATGGCCTCGGTGACACCAGGGCAAAGGCAGGATGACTCCTCAGGGACAGGAGGAGACACTGAGGACTCCGTGTCACGTGCTTCGGTCCTCCTGCACCCCACCTCCTACAGAAGAGGGACATCCCTGGCTGCTGTCACCCACAAGGGCATGAGTGCCTTGGGGAGGGGGGCGGGGAGCTGGCTGTGGCCCAGAGGGCAAGGCAGGTTCTCCTGAGGGAGAGAAAATGCAAGCAGAGAGAGGGGCTGGCGGAGGAGCCCGGGGCTCCCGAGCACAGGGGGCCGCCTTTGGTGGGAACCGGGGTGGCCTTGGATCTGTGCCGACCGCCCAAGGCCATTGTCTTCGCCGGACCGCAGCCAGCGATCCCAGGTGGCTCCGCCTTCCAGCCCAGGGTCTGGGCAGGTCCGTGGTGGGGCGGGGAAAACCCCTCCTGCACCGGGGCGGGGCTCGGCGAGACCCACGCCGAGACATCCTGGCTCCGCCCTCTTAGCGACACTCAGACCGAGGACACGGGGCGGCCGACGAGGGGATGGCGTTCCTGTAACCCGGCGCATTTTCGGTTTTGCTACTAAAAAGAAAACCAAAACACGTTGCGCAGTGTTGAGCTGGTAGGTCAACATGCTTCAGGGGAATTCCGAATTGTCACCACAGACCCAGGGCTCCGCACCTCGCCGTCTCAGAGGGCCGCTCTCCCCTGAATCCTCTGGGGAGCTCAGGGGGGTGCACCCCAACCCGTGAAACACCACCCTCTCCTTAGTTCTTCCTTCGTATTTATGGTAGGATGTGTGGAGAAGGTGCATGGAAGCTATAACAGGTTTTAAAAATGCATAATCTCCCTGGCCAGTGAAGCTGCTGACATTTCCCGGGTCTCCTTCCAACCTTGGCCTCCGAGGAGGGTTTAGATATCATGACGTTCAACCAGGAGACCGGGCTGCACCCAGAGTGCGCGTCACGCTTCTTTCGCTTCGTCACCAGTGGGTGTCGCTGGAGCCTGTCTGGGCGGCGGCTTACGGCGGCTGCAGAAGGTCTCGTCGGACCCACCTCTCTGGCCTGCGCTCTCGGCCTTGTGCTGGGCACAGAAACGCTCGGCAAAGCTGTTTGAGCAGCAAGAGGAATTCTCGGGCCCTAAAATAATCCTTCAAGACGTGTCTCCCCCCCCACTGCTGCGTGGGCTGTGGCTGCAGCGAGGAGGGGCAGCCTTCGGGCCACAGGGGCCGTTCCTGAATGGCCGTGCTCTCAGCAGTGGGGGGCTTCCAGGGGCCCAGCCTGGGTTTCACCCCGATGCTGCCCCACAGCTGGGGGTCCGGCTCCGCTGTTCAGAATCACGGGGCAGGGGCAGGGGCAGGGGGTGTCGCTGGAGAAGCTCTGCTGACGGCGGGGACACTGGCCAGGCCGAGCCAAGTGCTGCCACCACCCTGTCTGGTGCTTCAACATGTAAGTCACGTCCAAGTTTTCCCTGCTGTGGGAGACAGGACCTTCTCATACGTGGAGTATTGGGTGGGCCAAACAGTCCAGCAAATAAAACACACACTTTTCATTTCCACCAATAATTGTATTGATTTGGGTGTGTGGAGTGTGTCGGCTCTCTCCCACTGTCGGCTTCTAGTGGGCAGAGGCCAGGGGGCTGCTGAACGTCCTCCAGCGTGCGAGACAGCCCCACAGCAGAGAATTATTTGGCCAAAATGTCAACAGGACCAAGAAACTTCACAAACCACTTCTGACACCTTGGATCAGTCACAGCACCTTCTCCACACACTGCACAAAACGTTTTTTGTGTGTTTCAGTTGTGTTTTTACCTTTCTTGAAATAATAAAGCATACTACGCCCAAAATGTTGTTTATTTTATTCTGTCTTCAATATTAAAGTGGCTACACAAGAATTCACCAGTTTTTATGAGTTTTTAAACATGCACGCTGATAGCACAGCCGTCACAATGCAGTCTCACAAAATTGTTTCGGACGACGTTGAAGACAATTCGGCGCTACGAGAGCCGTCGAAGGAAATGGCCGAACGGTTTGCTGGCCGACACGGCATTTTCTGCACCTATGTGTGTTTCCTTAGAGGGATTCCCAGCGGCGGGGAAAGGCTGCTGGCACACGTCACAAACGGCTCTGAAGAATTTCTGTCCCTTGGTCCCGTGAGTGGGCGAGTGTCCCAGACTTGACAGGTGAGAATGGGGTTAACTTGAGGTCACTGGTGACTTTGGACGTCGAAAAACCCAGCACATACTAGCTGCTTTTCTTTCCTTCGCTTCACATATCCGTTGGTAACCTATAATTTGAGTTTCCTCAAAAATAAGAGTTATAGCCCTGGCCGGGCAGCTCAGCTGGTTCGAGCGTCATCCCGACACACCCAGTTTCCAGGTTCGATCCCCAGTCAGGGCACACACCAGGATCAACCAATGGCCCTGGCTGGCGTAGCTCAGTGGATTGAGCTCGGGCTGCGAACCAAAACATCGCAGGTTCGATTCCCAGTCAGGGCACATGCCTGGGTTGCAGGCCACAGCCCCCAGCAACCACACATTGATGTTTCTCTCTCTCTCTCTTTCTCCCTCCCTCCCCTCTCTAAAAATAAGTAAATAAAATCTTAAAAAAAAAAAAAAGAGTTGCTGGTTCCATTCCCAGTGAGGGCACAGGCCTGGGTTGCAGGCTCGGTCCCCAGTAGGGGGCGTGCGAGAGGCGACCACACGTGGATGTTTCCCTCCCTCTCCTTCTCCTTCCCTTCCCCCTCTCTAAAAATAAATAAATAAAATCTTAAAATCGACCAATGAGTAAGTGGAACGGTGTTTCTCTCCACTCCCCTACCCGTCTCTCTAAAACCAACCAATAAAAATTTTTTAAATGTTATAATTGTTGGGGGACTTAATTTTATAAAGCGTGCTCGTACATTACTCTCCTCACTCCAGGAAGGAGGTGGGGCCCCCAGACGGCCCCCAGACGGCCCCCAGATGGGTTGGGGGTTCACAGACGGTGCGGTGGACCTGGTTCCTAACTCTGACTCTGTCCCCGAGAACGCAGGGACCACCCGAGAGCTTCAGTGGCCCCCCGGGGCCTTGGGAGAGGGGTCTGGCCCCTCCTGTCCACAGGGTGGGGGGTAGACGGCAGTAAGGAAGTTTCTGGACCCGTGTTCACAGAGCCCCAGACCGTGAGCAGCTCGGGGGGCAGCCCCAAGCAGGAGACAGGGGGCAGGGCACCCCCCACCCCCGTCTTGTGCGGCTCGCCCAGGATTCCAGGTCCGGGGAGAAAGCTGCCACCAGGCAGATGGATGGACGGACGGACAGCCTCACTGAGACAGAAGAACCAACACAAACGACGCGGTGGTGTCAGCAACGTGTCTCGAGAAGACGCCCCTTGTTCCTGGCCCACCCTCAGCAGCGACAAACTTGGCATTCATCCAGGGTCAAAGTGCCTTTGTGGGACCCCAGCACCATAGGTCAAGGGGCGCAGGACGAGTCTTGTGCACCAGCTAGTGGGGGGACGAGCACAGACCTCAGGCCGGGCTGGGGACCCTGCGGTGGCCGGAGCCAGCTCCAGCCCCTCTCAGCCAGGGTCCTGGGGCCTCTGGGAACCCCTCGCATCCACGCCCAGGTGCGGGGTGCGGGGGAGTCGGGAGGTGGGAGGTGGGAGCAGTCCCAGCATCCCACTGGGACGAGAGGTCAGAGCGCTGGAGCTTCGGAGCGGGGAGAGGGGCAGCCCGAGTTTCCTGCGGCGCCCTCGCCCGGGCACACACACAGCTGAGGCCCAGAGCGCCCTTCCCGGCCCGGGGCACACAGCCTCGTCCGGTTGGAAGGCCTAGCGATGCTTCCTTTTCCCATTTTTTAAAGATTTCATTTATTTATTTTTAGAGAGGGAAGGGAGGGAGAAAGAGAGAGAAAGAGAGAGAGAGAGAGAGAAACACCCACGTGCGGTTGCTGGGGGCCGTGGCCTGCAACCCAGGCATGTGCCCTGACTGGGAATCGAACCTGCGACACTTTGGTTCGCAGCCCTCGCTCAATCCACTGAGCTATGCCAGCCAGGGCTTCTTCCTGTTCCCCTTTCTATGGAGGAGCCCCATTCCGCTGTCTGGAGAGACTCCCTTCCTCGGGTGCTGGGTGTTCGGGCTGTTCCCAGTCTGGGGCCGTCAGGAACGCCGCCGCCACGCGCATCCGTGTACGAGGTCTGGGGGACACACGCCTGCAGTGCTCTCGGCTGCAGGCCTCAGAGGGGGCTGCTGGGTCCCGTGACCCTCCGCTCAGGTGCGTGAGGAAACGCCGAACTGCCCCGGGGGGGGTGGGGGGGGCTCCGCCGCGGCCCCGGCCCACCAGCGAGGCGCGAGCTCCGTCTCTTCCTTCCTCGCCGACACCGGCCTCTGCTCTGGGGGAGCCGCCGCCGCTGCAGCGCCTGCGTGCTGCCAGCCCCCTGCGGCTCTCGTTGGCGTTGCCCTGACGGCCGACGGCGCGGAGCCTCTTTTCCTGTGCTTTTCGGCTCTTCGCGCGTCTTTGGGGAAATGCCTGTTCAGATCTCTGGCTGTTTTTTTGTGTGTGTGGGGTTATTTTTTTTCCTGTTGAGCTGTAGGAGTTACTCGTGTCCTCTGAATGCTGCATCCTTATCAGTGCGTGATCTGCCGGCATTTTCTCCCAGCTACAGATCACCTTTGCAGCTTCTCGATGGGCGGCCTTCGTATTTAAAAGTTTTAAAAATTTCCATCAAGTCCGATGTGACTATTTTTTCTTTGATTGTTGCCCTTTGGGTGTCCCGCCTGTTACTATATATATATTTTTTATGGTAACGTTGAAATTGCCTTACCTTGTTCTAAAGCGTTTGCAGGCATTTTTAGAGGGGCGGGTTGATTAAATCAGGGAGAATTGTGCTCTTATTTTTAGGGGGAAATTTTTATCCAGGACCCGGCTGTCTTCCGTTGTTCAGAAATGTTTCCCGTACTGTGGAGGGATGTTTTGAAGTTGGTGACACATGGATTTTGTACTTTTTATTAAGTTTATCCCCCGGTATTTATCGTTTTTATTGTTGGACACGATGCCAGTGCTTAAATGCTGACAAGTAACAGAAGGGTCTGACATCGGATTTCCAGCCACCCTGAGGTTCAAGTTCAGGTCAAGTCCAGGACTGCAGGCGGAGATCGGCTCCGACAGTTTGCTTTTTGGATCGGGGCACCGACGTCCGGAGGTGCCGCTGCCACGCTCAAGGCCACGCAGCCAGCAGGTAGCGGAGACGGCCTGGGGTCACCCGTCCCTGCGCTCCGCCTGACCGAACCAGGGCCCTGCCGTCTCCCGGCCCCCCCCCCCATAAACACCCGAGTCCAGGGACACAGCAAGCGCCCGGACCCGCGCCGCTGGGGGCTGCGTTTGCCTGGGGACCGATGCCGCCCGTCCAGGGAGGCATTCGGCAAACTGGACCCCAGAGTCAGGGGCGGGCGCAGGAGAGGGAGGCGGCGGTGAGAGGGGAGGAAAGCAAACTGCAGGCAGGCAGGCTGGGGGGCGGACACACCCCAAACCCTCAAACCTCCGGAGCTTCCTGCCTGCCAGCGGGAGGGGGTGTGAAGTCGGGCCTGCCGGCTGCCACTCTAACCCTCGCAAGGCCCCGCGTCCCCACTTCCTGCGGAGGCCGCGCCGAGCACACACTCCCCGTCTCGCCCTCGTCCCGGCTCGCCGGCCGTCCTCCGGGGGGAAAGGACACCATGAAGTGGGGGGTGCTCGTCCTCGCGGCCCTCCTGCAGGCTCAGGTCCCAGCGGCAGGTAAGGCGGCGGCGGTGGCGAGGGCCTGGGAGGAACTCTCCGTGCCCGTGGCGGGGGTGTGGGGGGGCGTGGGGGGCCGGCGAGGACCCGTGTCTGCTCCTCCGAACCCCGTCCCTGTACCGGCGACGGGCAGCCGGGCGGGTGGGGTCCGGCTCCCGCCCATCTTCGTAGACGGCGGGGCGTCAGCTCAGGGGCAGCAGCTTTGGACACGCTCCCTCGGAGTGTGGACGTTTCCAGTGGCCGGGGCGGGCGGGGGGGGACGGGGGAGGACAGGGTGGCGGACGCAGGTGGGCACCCGGGACGGGCCCGGGCTGGACAGGAGCCGGGCGGGATCGCAACATGTCAGCCGGGCCGGGTTTCGTGCTGCGTGCAACGTTGCTCTGGTTCCGCGTCCCCTTCTCCTCCCCACCCCACCCCACCCCTGGCTCCGTCGCCGGGTCCCCCTCCTCCTTCCTTCGCCAACAGCGAACACTTCACACGTCGGTCAGGCAAGGTCGTGGCTGTGGCCCTGGTGGGCCTGAAACCCCTCGCTGGGCCGGGGACCGAGTGGGGTTAGCGAAGGAGGGACGTGGCCTCCGTGTGTGTGTGTGTGGTGGGGCGGGGGGTGGTTCGTGTCTAGGCTCAGCTCCGTGCTAGCCCCATGGCCGGCGCTGCCCTGTGACTCACTGTCCCAGGCTCAGGGCCGCCCACCCCCACGCAGGCGGCTCCCCACCCGAGGCCACACAGCCTGGCGTGCTGCCGGAACACAGGGGGACCGAGCAGAGGATGTGACTTGTCACGTTACCGCCGTGAGTGACAGGCCAGCGAGAACCCTTGCTCCTTGCCTCCTTCCAGTTCGTGGAGGGACCTGTTCCAGAACCTTCCCCCACTCCCAGCCCCGTGATGAGGAGGAGACAGCGTGGGCCGTCCCGGGGGGCTGGTGCCGTGCATCTTATCAGGAACGGGACAGGCTGTGTTTGGGTCTAAAGAAACGGGAGGGTTGTCCCAAATGCCCTCTCTCACCTCCCTGTGGGATGGCGGTGGCAGGCAGGCAGGAGGCCCCCGGCACTTCCGCTCCACCCCGGGGACCTGGTGCAGGCCGGGCCCGGGGCCTGGGGTTTCACGGTCTGAGTGCCTGCGGGTTATCTGCAGCCTCACCCCTGTGTTCTCAGAAAGGCCTGGCTGGGCAGGACTCACCCGGGGCTGTGGGCGCAGAGGTCAGCGCCAGCCCGGAGCGGCCCTCCTGGTGGGCAGGGGACGAGAGGACCCACGACGCCTAGCAGCTGGGAAGTCAGTGGGTGCAGGCCCAGGGCCTCGGGCGCAGGGGACGGCCCTCGGGAGCTGAGTCACTGTGGGGCCTTTCCTCACGGGCCCACTGAGGACAAGGCCGGGGCAAAGTGGGCTCAGACGGGACAAAGGGAAGCTACGTGAGTGCTGGCCGCCTCCAGGCATGGGGGATAAAGCCCGCCCCGCAGACAAGCCGGGCTGCGGCCTCTGGAGCGGCAGGAGCCGCTGGCATTGATCTCGCCCCGACTCCGGCCGGTGTGCAGGGGGGACCTTCAGCTCCTTAGAGACACAGCTCAGGGACACATGTTTTTTCAGGGTGCTCGCCCCACTGCGGTGAGGGGACGGGAAGCCCTGGCGCCCAGGGCCCTGAGCGCCCCGTGCTGCCCCACACCCTCCGCCATGGTCCCCGGAGGGCAGGCCGCCGGTGCCATTAGGCGTCAGGTTTCTCTCTTCTCTTGCTCAGTGCGGTTCCTCGCCCCCAACCCTTCACAGCAGCGACCTTTCACGGAGCCGTTTCAATCCGCATGCACTTGGAAGCCCCTGGGTCGCTAGGGTCCAGGCAGAGAATGACCTCCCGTGTCTGTCTGCATGAGGGGTCTCCCTGGGTGGAGGGCCGCCAGGCGGTCCCCGTCCCCGGGCCCCGAGGCCGGCGGGGGCTGGGATGACGGGCCCAGCGCCAGGTGCCGCCGTTTGCCCGCAGAGCCCTCAGCTGCTCGGTGCCCCTGACTCCCCGCCCCACAGCCGCCCGTGTCCTTTGCCAGGCGAGGACAGGCAGCTGTGACACAAAGCCTCAGGAAACGCAGGCTCCCCGGCTTGCGGCCGGCTCTGCTTTTGCAGGGGCAGCTGGAAGTGGTTGCTGGGGAGAGTCAGGCCCACGGCCGTGCTGTCGCTGTCCCGGCTGCGCAGCCTCGGGCAAGTTACTTAACCTCTCTGGGCCTCCGTTTCCCCACCTCTCGAGGAGGGTAGCTTTCCCTGCAGAACTGCGGACTGAGAAGTGACCGTGACATGCCTGATAACACGCTGGGCAGCCCGTCAGTGGTCACTGCACCAATGACCACAACGGTCACCTCTTGGCCTGTTTCCTTGTTCTCCGTGCCTGGGAACAGGAAACGGAAGCCCACGGCTGGGGTGGCTAATCTGCTCTCGGCGGGGTGGCAAGGCCGCTCAGCACTTTCTCCACCCCCTTCCGTGGATTCCGAGTACGCCCCTGGCGGCAGAGGACCCTGGTGGGCTCCGGCCCGGCCCGGCCGAGAGCCCGGGGCCACAGCGTCGGCCGGTCCCCGGACGGCCTCCCAGGTTTGCTCTTTAAGCCCCCCACTCTGGAGGGGATGCACCCCACCGCGTGAAGTGAAAACACACCTGGACGATGTACGCCATCAGTGGTTAGCTCGAGGGTGGACAGGACAGACAAAGCCCCCCCCCCGCCCCCCAGCCACCACGGGTCAGGGCGGCCCCCAGGATTTGGGGCTGGGACTGGTGTGCGTGCCGTTTGCCCGGAGATGCGAACTTGCGGAACAGCAGGTCCCTGTGGAAACCTGGAGCTGGACGGGAGGGCCGCCTCTAAGCGGTGCCGGGACCGGTGCTCCGTCCGTCGACGGCGTTCTGGCCGATGGCTTACTTCCACCTGCAGCCCCCGGCTCTGCTGGTGGAGGCGGGGGGCTCCGCTTCCTGAAGGGCCTCTGGTGTGTGTATGGCCACGTCGTTTCCGCCTTTGCCTTTGTCCTCAAAAAGTAGATGAATGTGTATCGGTCGCTCCCTTGCACCGTCGAGCCCCGGGCGTGGCGTCTGGTGCTGGGGTCGGAAGGCTCTTCCGGGGCCGGTGCTTCTCCAGGCCAACGTGATGCAGGCAATCCACCGGAGCAAACCTCCGGTCAGTTTGGTTAGAAAATGACCAAACTGCTCGCTGGACCCGTTCGCTGAGACCCGACGGGCATTGAGTCCCGGCTGGGGCTCAGCCGTTTCTCCCGGCCTGGAACCCCGAGGGCACGCATGCACACGCTCCCTGGGGACCCAGCCGCCCCAGCCTCCTCGCTGGCTCCTGCGTGCACCCCAGCCCTTGGGCCGGCGCCCGGGGCGGGGTCCCCGAGCAGTAAAGGCAGGAGGAAACCTAGACGTGTCCATCACATCAACTTCATTATAACGGCTTACTGGGGAGGAGGGTCGGTTGGAGGGGCCGTGCTGGGACCTTTTCTCTAGAGCACAGGGGGGCGGGCCAACCAGGTTGTTTTCGTGCGAGAAATGGAACTGCTGGGGGAGACAGAGCGGCGCGCCTGGGCAGAGGGATTCGGAATCCTCGTCAGGATTGTTCACGGTAGAATCTGCTGCTGTTAACATTTTTTGGGCAGATCGTGTGCAGTTCCCTGCGTCCGTGTGTTTGGGGCCTATGAAAATGGTAATTTCACATGATGCACAACCGATGCATCTCCAAAACAAATAAATGAGGCCAGGCGCTCCTTCCTCGGACTTGGCTTCGACACGGGGGCCCCACAGAAGAGAAGGAAGGCCAGCATCGTTGGAGAGAGCCGGTTAATGCACTAAAAAGCTAGTGGAGGGAACCCAGGGGAAAAATGAGAGTTTGTGGATTATAGTATAAGTCACATTACTTAGGTTTATCCGATTGCCCAATTGCCTCAAAATATGAGGGGAAAAAAACCCCATCATATGCAGTTTGGTCTAGGTTACTAAATAAATGTTCCACATAGCTATTACCTTGTGTGTGCGTGTGTGTGTGTGTGTGTCCATTTGAAGTATTTTAACAAAAATACCATAAAACTATTAGAGGAAGTTACAAAATTTTAAAAAGCCATAACCCTACCAGGCTAGTAAAAAGTGAAACATTTTACTTTCATTTCTTTGTGTTCCATTCCAATATTTTTTAACAACTGAATACACGTCTTTATGCAGGTGCTGTTATAAAAGTGGTTTCACGTGCTTGTTAAAAAATTCTATTATGCTTTTTTCATGCTCGGCCCTCCTGACCGCTTTTCGTCGCCCTGTAAACGTCCACAGTTCACGCACCGCGTTTCTCCGCTGCTTCCTCGTCGCTGGGCGTGCGGGCTGGTTTCTGAGTTTTGTTATCGTAGCTAATCCTGCAAGAACAGCTTTGTGGACGCAGCTTTAAACATTTCTTTTCGGTTACTCCTCGGGGAGTAACCGAGCTAATTTTTCCGGGACTCCTGAGGGAAAGGTCGAATTCAGAGAACATTCCACAGGGCATGTCGGGCTACGGAGGCAAGCAATCCCGTGGAGGGAAGAGAGTTTGTTTTCTTTCCTCTGTGCCCGTCCAGGCGCATTTCTGTCCTCCCCAGAGCAGGGGGACCTGGGCCCAAGGCCTGGTTTGTCCCCAGGCGGTCACTGCCACCCATTATCCCCCCTTCAGAGCCTCTGTCGGGGGTGGCCACGCTGTGTGGCTCAGGGGAGTGTCGTGGGCTGGAGACACTGTGGGACGTGCCTCCATTACCACGTGTGCCTCAGTTTCCCTCCCTGCAGGAGAGACAGCCTGTCACTTCCCCCGTGCAGTAACGGCAGAGCCCCTGCCCTGAGCTGCCTCCTTTTCCTTCCCTGTCGCTCAGGTGCTGTGTGAGTGTGGCCAGAACCCCTCTGGCCTGTGGTCTCCTCACCTGGGAGCAGACAGAGGAGAGGGTCGAATGTCCCTTTCAGCCGCCAGATGACCGGGGACGGCCTGGCAGTGGCAAAGGTTTAAGGACGTTTAGCACCCTAGCCCCCGACCCTCTGGTGCTGGCTGGCCTGCAGCCTGAACCTCCTTCTTTTCTGTAACTCTCTCTCTCTCTCTCTCTCTCTCTCTCTCTCTCTCTATATATATATATATATATATATATATATATATATATATATATATATATATTTAAAGATTTTATTTATTTATTTTTAGAGAGGGAAGGGAGGGAGAAAGAGAGAGAGAGAGAAACATCAATGTGCGGTTGCTGGGGGTCATGGCCTGCAATCCAGCCATGTACCCTGACTGGGAATCGAACCTGGGACACTTTGGTTCCCAGCCCGCGCTCAATCCACTGAGCTACGCCAGCCAGGGCTCTCTCTATATTTTTAATCTGGATTTTCACCTGATCACAACGGTTTCCCCAGTGTCCGGCGGGAGCCTCTGTTGGGAAAGACGCAGAGGCAAAGCCCACCTTCTCTGCGTGCGCTTCTTTGCTGTGTGCTCCTGCCGGCCACAGATTCGCCGAGGCCCCGGGGACCTGAAGGCAGGTCTGGCTCAGGGAGAGGGCCCCTGCGGTCGGAGGCAGCCCCCTCGCCACAGCAGAGACGCCGTCCCCCTCGCCAGCCTGTGAGGGCCCGAGCCGCTCAGCAAGGACGGGTCAGGTTCACGGGGTGGAAAGTCAGCAGAGAGCCGTGGAACCAGGACCAGCGCCCGCCCCGTCCAGCCTCTTGTCCTCTGGGCGCGGCCACGGTCTCTGCTCTCCAGGTGCTGCCGCCACCCTTGAGGACGGGCCCGTCCTCCTGTGAGCAGCGAGCGGCGAGGTCTCGGGATTCTCCTCCTGTGAGCGCAGGAGAGGGGCCTCTGAGGTCTGGTGACGCGCCAGGGAGGGGAGCGCGGCCCCCAGCCGGGCCCCCCGTCTCTCGTTCGGGGTGCCCTCGCGTCCTCCGTGCCGGCTCCCCGCCCCGTCTGGCAGCCTGCGGGACCGCACACCCGGTGACTGAGCTCTGAAGCAGACTTCTGAAGGCACCCGCTCCGTGAGCTCCGGGCACTGCTTTCCGCTCCGTGTTTAAAGGGAGAAACGCCAGCGTTCGTGCTGAACACCCTCACTGAACCTGAGCGGGCATCTTCTGCTGAGCGCGAGACTCTCTCTCGGCTGTGAGCGTGCGGTTGTTTTTCTCTGGCACGTCGTCACAGTTCTGCCCTCAGGTTTCCCCTTGAACCTGGTAAAAATCCGTATTTTCTGCTTTGCTCTTCATAACTCTGTCTGTTTTGGAGCTTTTTCTGTTTGCCGCTCGACCTGTTTCCATGAGCGAGGGCCACCCCACCACTTCCACTTTCTGCCTGGGTGGAAATTACATGTGTCAATCGAGATGAATTCTACGTCAGAGGCTCTGGTCCTGAATAACAGTCTGTGATTGACCTGTTCGACGGGAGCGAGTCTTCCCACGGGGCGGAAGGCTGCACACGAGCGAGGTTCTCTGGAAGAGCGGAGGACCCCCGCGGAGGGACGGATGGCTGTAATCCCGTCCCAGGGTGCCCGGCAGTTTCAGCCCGGCGCCCACTCACGCCTGCCTGGGCCGAGCTCGGGGGGCACAAGCCCACGCTGCAGACCGGAGCGACGTGAGCCGAGGCAGCAGGCCTGCAGCTGAGGAAGCACAGGAAGCGTCCGAGAGCCAGGTGCAGGGTGGGGCCACGGAGGCTTACAGTTGTTCGGCTGGATCTCACACCATAATTCGCCGAGAACACAAGAGCGAGCTGTGTCTCGCATACTCGCGGCTGTAATCCTACCTTTGCCCCACCCTGTCTGTGCCCGCGTGTGACTTAGTGCGGCCACCCCCAGAGCTGGTGTGTGTGGGGGCGGGGCGCAGGGGAAAGGGGATGGTAGGGGGCTTTTGTGGGACATCGGTGGGGGACATCGGTGGGGGCACTGGCTTGTTTGTAAGGGCGTCACCTTCGTGAGACCTTGGGGCTGGGGGTGACCGGCATGCCGACTGACACCCCACTGAGAGTAAAACACACCCCTTGGTCTCCATGGCTGCAGATGTTAGGGCGTCTGCTGCACGGTGCCACGCTGGCCACTCACGCCCCGTGGCACCGTGCTGGCTCTAAGACGTGACCTGAGCAGTCGTCCTGAGGTAGCACGTCCTTTGTCCTGGAAGGAGGCGGCCCAGCCAGGGGGTCCCGTCGTGGGAAGAGCTGGTGCTCAGTCCGTCCCGTGGGTTCCAGCTCAGGGTGGGCGCTGGCAAACAGGTGTCAGTGTGTGTGCCTGTGTGCTCTGAAGGGGGTGCAGGTGTCTGTGCCCCAGTGTGCACATCCCAGTGTGCTCTGCTGTGTGTGTGTGTGCGCTCTGGTGAGCTCTGCTGTGTATGCACGTCCCGGTGTGCTCTGCTCTGCTGTGTGTGTGTGCTCTGGTGTGCTCTGTGTGTGTGCATGTCTGGTGTGGTCTGCTGTGTGTGCATGTCTGGTGTGCTCTGCGTGTGCATGCACTGGTGTGCCTGGTGCACGCGTGCACGCGCCTGTGTGCCAGGCGGCACGCCCAGCACCTGCAGGTCCGTGTCTCTGTGCACCGGCGAGGGAGTGTGTGTGTCACAGGAGGTTGGCAGCCGCAGCTGCTCTAGAGCCGGAAGGGCAGACGCTGCTTCAACGCAGAGCAGGCAACCTGGGTAGGTGCACAGTGGGGCCGAGATGTCCCTGGGCACCTTCCAGGGACTCTGTGTGGAAGGTGGATGGGAAAACCTCCGTCCGAATCCAGCCTCCAGCGCCCGGGGAGGGGGCGCACCTCTCCAACAGCCTCGGAGGACTGCTCGTGCCGGGAGGCCCGGCCCCCTCAGAGCCCCCACACCTCAAGCGAGCGGGTGTCCTCCCTCCTTTGCACCTTCCTTCCTCCCCGTCCCCTCCAGCTAAGGTCTGACTCTGAACCCACCCCCCAGTGGAAACCCTGCCCGGCCCTCGGATTCGAGCCCAGAGGTGCGGGGATCTCCCGGGGCCATGGTTGACATGGTTAGCAGGGGTTCGGTGACACGAGGCGGTGGAAAATGGTTGTTCTCGGAATTCAGGCCTAAAAACCCAACACAAACAGTTCCCTACCGGGGACCTTCTTCTGATGGGGCCCAGCTGGCACATAAGCAGCCTCGGGGACCCCACCCCTCAGCAGAAAACATGACCGGCCCCCCACATCCCCACGGTGGCCAGCCTGTGAGTTTTGACTGACTCAGTCAAAAAAGAAACTGGGTGTGTTTCCTTCCCTCTGCCCTCGGAACAGACTGGCAAGCAACCTGCTCTTGCGGCTCCTGGTGACCTACTTGGGCCATCGAGTTGGTGCGGCCAGACCAGAGTTGTTTTAATGTCTGATTATTCAGAGCATCCGGTCAGCCGCTCAGCTCGCCAGTGAGTCAATTTGAACCCGGCACCACTGAGCGCCCCAAGGCAGAAGGCCACTCTGCCGGAGGTCGGCCCCCCGGCCTGCGGGCCGGGCCAGCGTCTCGGGCGTCCTGTGATCATCTAGTGCCAGTGAAGTCTCAGAAATCCTCCCTGGTCCCGGAGGTCGCGTCCTTGGGTTTTAGGAAAAAGTCTTATTTTGCTCCTCTGTGGTCCGGTTTAATTTTCGTCATTTTTGGAGCCTGTGCTGATTTCCACGCTGGGTTTAGCAGCAAAGGAGTGTGTAACACAGTGTGTAATGGGAGCAAGCCACCCAGCCCTGTTTTGTGTTAGGCCAGAGAGCCGCAGAAATCCACCCCCCGCACCCCTTTGATTTCCGAGGATTAAACAGACATTTTTGTCTTTTCCCCCACTCAACGGTGGGCGCTTCAAAGCCCAGACCCCTGTGAAATACACAAATGCTCTCTGGACAAAATGAGTCCCGTCCGTGTCGTTGGATGGAGGCGGGAACAATAAAGATGGAGCCACAAAAGGCTGGCCAAGAGGATTATTCTTTTTCTTCCTATTAAGTGTGGAGGCTTCAAAAGAGCAGCTCGGAAAGTCAGATAATCGTGCGGCTCGTCCACCCATCCCCCCGCCGACCTGGCCTGTGAAATCCTCTTTGAAAACGTGGCCGGCCCCCACCTGCCCGCCGCAGACGTTGTATTGTTCCGCGTCCCCATCCACGATCCCACGAGGGCAGGGCGGCGGCTCGGAAGCAAATCCCTCCCCTTTCAGCAGCGCGCCCTGCCCGCTCCTCCTGGGGGGCGGGGGGACAAGGGGGGCGAGCCTGACTTTCAAAGCGTTGTAATCTCCTCTCGGAGAGGGACCAGAAGTGGACCGAGAACGGAGTTCTAATCGCGGGCCCTCGCCCTCCAAGGGGGCCCACGGGGAGGGCGAGGAAGGGGGCGGTCGGGAGAGCGGTTTGGAGCTGTGCGGCCGTGCTCCGACCTGGTTTTGGAAGAAAAGCGCCTCTGCTGGTTTCTAGCTCCGGCCCTGAATGCAGAGTCTCGGGCGTCAGGCTGCCCTGAGCCCTGGTTTGGTTCCAGGCCATGGGGCCCCCAGAAAAGTCCCACTGGCCCTTTCGGCGGGTGCAGAATGGCTCGAGAGATAGAGAGAGGACCTGGCTGTGCAAGCATTTCTTCAGTCGGGGTTGAATGTTTCCTGGCAGCTTGCAAGCCTGGAGTGATCTCAACTTAAAAAAAAAAAAAAGAAGAAGAAGAAATCTAACCTCCAAATTGGTGTCTCCGGTGGAGCGTGGAGCGGCCACCCCAGGGAGGCGGTGCTGTGTGCAGGCCCTCTCCACGGTCCCGGGGTCCCCCGTGGGGGTCCCTCAACCCCGGGGGGGGCGTCTTCCTCCGTCAAGTCCGGCCCTGCACCGTCACCTCTCTCCCCCGTCACCTCTGTTCCCTTGTGTTTGAAGGTTTAGAAAGAATCCTTTCAGAGGGAATATACCAGTTGCATTTAACGGCCTTTGGAGTTACGCAAATTCAAAACAATACGATATAAAAAATTAGCAGGGTCCCAATCCACGTGCCCTGTTTAAAATTCGGGGGCTGTTATTGCACGCTCATTGCTGCGACACACTAGCCTGGGGTGTGCCAGGTCGTTGGACCCGCACCTCTCGGCCCGTGTGCCGGGCTGGTCCTCACCCGAGGCCGCGGTGTCCCCCCTGATTAGCTGGGGTGGTGGGGGCTGGGGGTACTGCCAGCGAATTTCACCTCCAGTGACGAGAGTAGGAGATAGGGCCCCTCTGGGGGGATTCTCTCTGATCGGAGCGGGGCTGGCCCCACGGGACAGAATCACAGGCCTTTGGGCCGGAGAGGGCAGGTACAGCTCCAAACTCCACTCCAGGTTTTACCAGGGACCAAGTGCTGGTCCCTGACCCCAGTCGACCCACCTCCCAATGGCACATGGCACTTGGCAAGCAGGGGGCAGGGGCAGCACTGGAGCTCAGGACTGGTGATTCTTGCTGCAGCCATCTGTCCCCCAGACCACCGGGCCGCCGGGTTGTTAAGCGACTCTTCCTGAGCCGGCCGCCTGGGCCTCAGGGGCACGGGAGGGGGCCTCTCGGGGAGATGGCGACCACAGCTCGCGCGGGTGGCTGGGCCGTGTTAGCTCGGCCGGCCCGTGAGGCCCGGGGTGGCAGATGGGCCAGGGCCCCGAGCAGAAGGTACTCGTGTGCTCAAGAGGGTGTGAAAGCTTTTAGAATGCAAGGATTTGGCGGTTATCGGGAGGTACTGGATTTTCATAGAATGGACACCGTTTTGTTTTTTTTCTGAAAGAGAGACAAGCCCAGAATTTCTGGTCACTTGTTCACAGGCAGATGGCCGCCCCCCAGGCAGGCTCCCAGGATCTGGGAGCACTTCCTTTTAAGGCCTTCCTGGGACAGGACTCCCCTGCCCGGCGGGCTGTCCCGTAGGTCCATGGCGTCTCTGACTTGGCCGCTGAGCCTGGCCGGGACCATGGTGACCACACGGGCAGAGACCTGCCGATCCAAGGCCCCCGCAGCCGAACACGCCCCGACACTATCTGGGCATCCGCGGGGCTCGCCTCGCTGGGGAGAGAGGGCTGGGCCAGTGCGCGGAGGTCAGGAGCTTTCCTCTGGCGGCGTTGGCCGAAACATCATCAGCGGCAGGACGAGACTCGGCGTGTGGCCCCACTCGTGCCGTCCCCCCCCCCGGCGTGTTTTCTGGGCAGGGGCCAGGGTCCGTGCTCGGAGAAGTCACGTTTTTGCGGGCTGGTGGACGTGTCTGCCCGGCCTGGACAGGGAGGGTCGCCCCTTGTCGAGGGGAGTTCGATCTGTACGCTGTGACGTGCGCCGGGCCAGCCCCTCCTGGGGCGCTTCGGGTGGGGTCCGAACTTTGCATGGGTGCAGGCCAGCCAGAGCCAGAGCTGGGCTTTGCCCCCCACAGCCCGGCCCCCTCCATGAACCTCGTTGCTTCTGGGTGGGGGTGAGAGGCTGGCATTGGCCATAACCTTGGGAAAGGGCTGGAGGTGTGTCTGTCCTGTGGAGAAGGAGGGGGTGGCAGAGGGCAGGTCTGGTGCAGGGGGCAGTGTCTCGCCTCCGAAAACCAGGAAACGTCGGTTAGGGCTCCTGGGACCCCCCCCATCGCTGGATGTCGCCCCCACCCTCAGGGGGTTCTGGGATGGAGGGCCCGAGGGCGTCTCCCACCCATGGCCCTCGGCACCGACTCGGGGCCCTGGGCCCCTCCAGGCCTGGTTCCGACCTGCCTCCTGGGCTGGCTGGCCGCCCACGGGAGCCGCCCTTCCCCGTCCAAAGGGCCCAACTCCCAAAGGACCCGTCCGCTGCCGCTGCCAACCAAGACACCGGTCCCCACCCTGTTCTGCAAGGTGGGGACAGGCCCGGGGGGACGGGCCTTTCGGGAACACGGAGTAAGGAAGCTCTGTCTGCTGTTCAGCTGCAGGCCTTCTGGGGACCGGCTCCCCTGGCACAGCTGTGTGGTGTGGGTCAGTCCCGGCTGGGGGGTATGTGTTTGCTTGTTGTCTTAGAACCACCCCCCCCCCCGCCCTTCAAATGGCCGGCAGAACGCGCGCTGTACAGAGCGGGCCAAAAAGGAAAAGGTCTCACCGGGGAGTCCTAACAAGGCAGCTGGAGGGGTGCCCGGTGCATCACGGGGGGCAGACGAGAATGAGCGGCAGTGCAGGCGAAGAAGGGGGGGCACCCAGGAAGGGGAAGCTCCGAGGGCAGAGGACCGCAGCCGCATGCGCACGCAGGCGCCCAGGACGGGGCCCTCTGAGCCGCCTGCCTCTCGGCGGCTCTCACGTCCTTCTCTTGTCTCCGCGGCCACCGGGACGGACACACGACGGGGGGCTCCTTTAGCGGCGCTGAGGGGCGGGAGTGTCCCCCCAGACAGAGGGATCAGTGATACTTCACCCTTCCCAGGCTGCCCACGTGCCACTCTCCGCCACCAAACCTCCCCGTGGCCTGGGGAAGGTGCGGCGTGGCCGCTCGGGCGGAGACCTCGGAGCGCTCTGTCCCCGCGGTCTGCCTTCCAGCTGCACCCGAGGGAGGCCTGGCTCGGCCCGTGCACCTGCAGGCTGGACGTGCGGGGCGGGGACCCAGGGCCGAACTTGGAGCAGCTCTGGGCCCGCCCGGGCGGCCCACCCCTCGCGTGCGGAGCGCCTGGCTCACTCCGTTCCGTGCGGGAACCTGCCCACACGAGGCGGTGCCCGGGGTCACTGGCTGGTGACGGTCCTCGCGGACTTCCTCCCCTTCCCGAGACTCTCCCTCCCGTTTGCCGTCACCGGTAACAACCTGCCACCGCCTGGGAGGCTCGGAAAGAGGTCACTGCTCACTGCAGCTCTGGGGGCTGGAGGTCCAGGATCGGGGGTCAGCAGGGCTGGTTCCCGCCGCGGCAGAATCGGCTCCGGGCCTCTGCCCGGCCTCCGGGGGTCTGAGGCAATTTCCGGCACCCCCTGACGGGGGAAGCAGCACCCCGATCAGTGCCACCATCCTCGCCTGGTCCTCCCCTGTGTGTGCCCCTGTCTGCCTGGCGGTCCCAACTCCCCTTTCCTGAAGGAAGCACAGTCGTGCTGGAGCAGGGCCCCCCTCACGACCTCCTCTTCACGCCCTACGTCCGGGGGCCACCTGCCCAGGTGTGGGGGGGACTTCGGCCTCTGCCTACAGCCCACCCTCCGGGCCATGCCCCCCACCTGTGCATGGGGGGTCATCTCCCAAGCAAACACCCCTTGTCTCAGGGTCCGCTTCAGGCAGAACCCAAAGCGAGACACCCCCTCGGAGAGGGTCCCCCAGAGGCGCAGAGAGACTGGGCCCGCGTCCCGGCTCCGTGGACCGGGCTCCCTGCAGAAACCGCGGTTCGGGTCAGCGCGTTCATTTGTCATCTGCGAGCACACTTCTCCACGTTTCCCCGCGCCGTCGGGCAAAGCCGCGTCTACGGTGGCTCAGTCCGCTTGTTCTGCAAGCCGCCAGGCCCCATGACGTGGTTCGGGGACAAAAGGGGAGGGACCTGTTGACACAAGCAAACACACGGGGGGCTTCGCACTCGGCGTCACCGGGGGGAGGGGACACTTCCAGCTGAGGCAGGGACGCCATCACCCAGAGCCCGGGCGAGGACGGAGGCCCCGCCGTGGCTGCAGGCCTGCCCGCGCAGGGGGGAATAAGTATGTCACCAGGGAGGCGCCGCCCCGCTCGGGAACACCAGGGTTCCCCTTCGCAAACCCGTCGCCAGCACATTCTGTGATCTCGAAATGAGTCTGAGCGGCAGTGTGAGCGGCAGGGCTGGCTCTGGGTTCTGGACGGTTCCCCTGCCTGCTCCGAGCCCCCTCCCCTGCTCCGGCCGGCCCGGCGGGTCTGCCCTGGCGGAGGGACCCCGCGGCCGGGGGCGGGGGAAGCCGAGCGGCAGCTGCGGGCCCCTCCTGCCTTCTGCAGGCCCTCCGGGCCGGGCGGGGGAGGGAAAGTCGGTTTCCAGGTCACAGCTGCCAGGGGCCCCAGCTGGGAGGGGGTGGTCCCAGCGCCGGGTGGCGGGTTTCACACGGGTTCCCCTGGGGAAGAGCTTCCCAAGGGGAAGGGGCCGCTGCCCTGTGGGGCGTCCCGGGGTCAGTGGGCAGTCGGGAAACTGGACGAGGGTCCAGCCGGGGCTTGCAGAGTAAGGCTGTGTGGGTGAGTCCGCATCAAGAATGAACTTGAATTCCAGTGGGGCCTGCTTGTTTACACACAGGTGTGCATTCAGGACCAGGGATGACCTCGATTTTCTCTGCCGTTGCAAGGGGTGTGTGTGTGTGTGTGTGTGTGTGTGTGTGTGTGTGAGAGAGGGAGAGAGGGAGAGAGAGAGGAAGGGAGGCAGGGGTGGGACAGGAAGGTGTACTAAGAAAGAGGCTGTTCCTGGGGAAGAGTAGTTTCCACGACTCCTTTGCTCTCTCAGGTGGGCTGTGCCTGCGGCTGAAGGAGGGTGTGTGGACCAGAAGGGACCCTGCGTTTGTCCCGCGGTGAGAGAACGGCCCCTTCGTTTGGGGAGAAGGCCACCGGGTATTTCTGCACCTGAGCCTCTCCTCTGGGTGACCAGAGTGCCCCTGACCACGTGTCTCCCCATGGGGCTCTCAGCAGGCCTGGCTCTGGCCCTTGCCCAGGGACACGGGGGTCCCCGCTAAGCCCCCTGCCCCCAGCACCATGGGTGTCTGGTGGCCGCAGGCTGCCTGCCAACACAGGACCCTCTGACCTGTCCGAGGAGCGAGTGGTCAGTCCTGGGGAAGCCCTGTCCTGGGCCACTCCTGTCCCCGTCTGGCCGGCCACGGCTCACTAGGATGCTCGTCTCTCAGCCCCTCCCCCACCCGCCCTGCAGGGTGCAGCCCCGCCCCCCGCTGCCCCCCTTCGGGGCCCGCCCCAGCCCTCAGCGATCCCCACCACGGAGCCCCTCACCACCGGCCCCTCTCAGCGGGTAGTGAGAACAGGGGTCCTGGTGTCACTGCCAGGCTCCAGCCCCACCCTCAGTGCCTCCCCCCGGTGTCACGTGGGTGGTCACCCGCTCCTCAGACGCCCGAGGAGGGTGGGCTTGGTGCCCAGCACGGCAGTGCCCGGCCGGCGGGGCTCACGGGGCCGCCGTGAGCACTGCCACAGTCGGCCAGCTCTCGCCACCTGCCGGCTCTTGCTGCCCTAACTGACTTCCCGTGTGGCTGCGCTCTGCTCCTCTCCAGGAAGGTTCTCGCGGCAAGGACCCTGACAGCTGTTTCTGGTGCCTTCCCCGTGCCTGAAGTGTTCGCCACCGGCACCCTGGCCGGGGAGCTCAGTGGGTTACAGTGTCATCCCGACACGCCCAGGTTGTGGGTTCGATCCCCGGTCAGGGAAGCAACCAACAAACGCATCAGAAAGTGGAACAACCAACTGATGTCTCTCCCCTGACCCATCCTCCCTCTCCCCCTTTTTTTTCTCTCTAGATCAATAAATAAAATTTTTTTAAAAAAAGTATTCACCCCTAGGTTCCCTCCAGCAAAACCCAGGGGTAAGCAGGGGTCAGCAAACTTCTTCTCCCGAGGCCCAGTTAGTAAAAACATCTTAGCCTTTAGAGGCTGGGCGGCCTCTTTTGCAGCTACCCAGCTGTGCTGATTCAGCTCAAAAAACCGCCGTGGCAATGTGTAGCCGGTGAGCCTGGTGGCGTTCCAATAAAACTTTATTTACAAAACAGGCAGCTGCCCAGATGGGGGCCACAGGCCAGACCCTGGTTCACAGCAATAGGGTCAGAGGTCAGCGGCTGGGGTCCAGACCCGCCTCCACCTCCCTCACACCCAGTTTTCCCTCTGGGCATTTGAAGGGAGGCCCGGACCCTCCACCCTCCATGGCTGCCCGCCTCCGCCTGTGGCCACCCCACAGCCCCCAGGGGGGACACCTGGCGTGCCCCCACTCGCCCCGTAGGGCGCCGCGAGGCTGGTGCCAGGGCTTGGCTTCCACCGGCGGAGAGCCCAGGTGCGGAGCCGAAAACGAAAATGACACGTTTGCAGGGGGAGCTCCTTGGGGGTGGAGCCCGCTTGCTGTCGGGGGAGGGGGCATGAGCTGGCCGGGGTGAGCCGAGGAAGCGTCTGTTTTTACTTTACTCTCCGCCCGGCTCCGTTCTCGGGGAGGTCCGACCGTCATGGCAGTTTCTGTTCTCGGGAACTCACAGCCGCTCATCACCACACGGCGCGTCCGTCCTCAGAATGCCTGCCCGCACAGCCAGCCTTTCCGGGCAGGGGCGGCGGTTACGGGAAACCACGTGTCAGAGGGCCAGCCAGCCAGCGGCGCCAGAGATCCGCAGACACACACAGGGATGCGGAGGGGCCGCCGCACCCACTCCCCCTAGAAGCGCGGGCGGTGGCGTTTTCTAGTTTAAACTTCGCAAATCACCCCTGAAACGGTGCTGACTTTGCAAGCAAACACCCAGCGTCCTGACCACTCAGGGGAGACACAAGCAGTTGAGCAGGAAAGAGCCGTGGGTGTGGCTCGGAGGGGCAAGGTTATTGGAGGCCGTGAAACCGTCCATCGGGTGGTGCCACCACCTTGTCACCTGTTAGAAGGCGGAAAGGTGTGTCATGGACCTGGTCTGCATACTCATGGTGACGGGAGGTGCTGTCCTCCCAGGAGCCATTGTCCCCTTGGGGTCACGTGGGAAGGAAGTTGGCCCGGTGAGACAGAGCATGTCTGCCGTGCAGCCTGAGACACAGAGTGTCACCCAGGAGGGGCGGCCGCGGCGGTAGTGTGGGGCCATCTGAGACAGGGGACCCCCTGCCCCGCAGGGGAGCACCCCTCTGTGTGCGGCTGCCGTCACAGAGGGGGACACCACACTCTGTGGTCCTGGCAAGTGTTTGTAAGTCTGTCACTTCTTGCAAATGCAGAGTGCTGGGGGGCCAGGTGAGCTTACAGAGGGTCCGTTCTTCCAGACCCCAACCTGAGGGATCCTCCTCCTGTGACATGTGGGTGACCGCCGTGCGGGGAGCTGGCAGAGGGGAGGGGCAGTGGGGGTGAGCAGCCTCACAGGCAAGAACACACCGACCGAAAATTTGCACGTGGCTTCCAGTATTACACACACTTTTTCATTTTCTGCTTCGTTTCCACTTAGAGGTTAGAGTTTCCACTCCTGACGTCACCCCGAAGAAAGGCTCAGTGAATTCCAGGGGCCGCTCTCAAACACGGCGGCCTGGGAAACCATGCACGGCGCCCGCAGGCCAGCCGGTCCAACGGGGCGTGCACGCCGTTGCCCCCAGAGAGCCCACCGCTCGCTCTCGGGCGGTGTCAGCCCGGCGGCCGCGTCCCTGGGACCACAGCGGCTCCTTCTGGTCCCGGCCGGTCTCCGGTCGCACCCGATCCCGTTCTCGGCTGTGCGCTCGGGGCAGGGTCCTCACCTCTGCACTCTGACCCAGGCTGGAGTCATTCTGCCCATGGTGTCGACCGGCGCGCAGTGGGCCCACTGTGGATCCGGTCACGTCCCCCAGTGTTATTTGGGGTGATGGCCCCGGGGCTGCCCCGTGAGCACGGCTTTCAGGACGGCCTCCCCCCCAGGGGAGCAGCCCGCCACCCCGGGAGGCAGCCCCTGGACGCTGGCTCCCAGCAGCAGCGGCTCGAATCCTGTCCTGACCCCCCCGGCCCCCCCCACCCCCCGTCTGCGTCCCCGCCTAGATGGCACCGCGGAGGGTCAGTTTCAGCAGGAAGTGGAAGGGGCGTAGATGTACGGGACAACCAGACCCCAAGGGACGTTCTGGCGGTGTCACTGCCTCGCCGTGTCGCCTTGGGTGGGACAGACCTGCCCAAAGCCCCCGTCTCCTGTAAGAAACGGGGGGGGGGATGCCACCCGTCTGGGAGCGTGGGGAGAACGGGCGGTGGTTGTGCAGGAGCCCGGCCGGGCTGAGCAGAGCAGTCCCGTAAGAGACGCCTCGAGTTTCTAGTGACAAAAGGGGGGTGGCGTGCCCAAGGCTTCTCGGGGGCCGTACCAGCGGCCACACCCCTCTGTGCGGTCTCAGGGGTCTTCTGATGGTCCCGGAAGCACGTGCCCCTCTCCCTCCGGCTCCCCCGCGGCCCTGGCCACCTGACCGCCCTCCAACGGCCCGAGCCTCCCGGGACGGAAGGCGGGAAGGAAGGACGTGGGCCCGTGCGCGAAGAGGCCGGAGCACGGTGGTGGTCGTGCCAGCTGATCGGACCTGGGGTGTGGAAAACAGCCACAGTCCCCCGGCTGCAGAGGGACAGGGACCGACGGGAGGACAGGAAGGCCGCTCTCGACCTGAGCGTCGAGGAAGCCACTCAGGGGAGAGGCCGGAGGACGGGAGGGGTGGCAGAGAGCCGCCGCAGCCGGGACGGCCACCGCTGAGCCCCGGGCACGCACGGCCCAGCTGTCTGGTTCCCATCGTCCCTGGGCAGCCCGGTCCGCGCCAGGCCCCAGGAGGAGTACCGGGCCGGGACGGCCCTGGGTGAAAGGCAGAGGGCGTGTTTTCAGCAGCCCTGGTCTGTGCTGGGTAAAGGGCCTGGAGGGTCCCTTTTGTCCCAGTTGCTTTATTGCGCCGGCTCTGAGGAAGGAGGTGGCAGGACCACGAGGCCACACCGGCTGAGCCGGAAGACCCTGCCAGCAGCACTCAGGACGGGCCCCCCTTCCACGGGGGGCTCTCAGCTTGGGGCAGGGGAGGGTGGGTGACTCCAGCCTGCACCCCAAGGACTGGCTCCCAGCCCCCGGCTCCTCCTGCTGGGCCGGGCCACCACTGTCACTGTGTCTTATTTGGGCTCAAAGTTCTAGAGAATCAAGCCTTCGGAGGTCAGTGCTGTTTCCAAACCAAATACCAGCCGCCTCCACCCTCCATGTGCCCCTGTTTATTCGGTGCTGCCCCTCAAGGCAATGATCTGCTACCGGGAAGGGCTGCCCGCCTTGGAGACCGAGGCAAGTGAGACGCACACTCAGGGCGACGCCAGCCGTTCCAGACCGGGCGGGCTGCCTCTCTGCTCTTGCAACCAGGAGCACATGCTCTTAAGGAGATCCTATTTTCCACATTTCAGTGATTACAAGGCCAAAGCGTGCTCCTTGTGGGAAACTTGGAATACATAAGAAAGAACAGAGCAAGAGCAAAAATTGTTTTTAAAACCTGTGCCGCCCGGGCTCATCGGTGTGTTGGTGATCCTCCCGGGTTTGACCGCGTGCGTGTCGGGGTCTGGAACGGCGTGTCCCACTTCTCGATGCGTCCCGGCTGATCTCCCTGCGGCGAATGTTTCTCTGCACCCATGGCCCCTGTGCCCCCGAGCGCCCAGTTGTCACCCACCCCGCCGGCTGTCGGACACGCAGGTGGCTTCGCACTTGGACGCACCCTGGACGGGGCAGCTGCGGACACCCCCGTGCATGTATCTGGGTCCCCACCCGGGTTATTTCCTTGGGTGACGCTGCTGCCGGGAGAATTGCTGGGTGCCGCCTCTCGGCCCCCAGGACACCCCGCCGCTCATCGGCTGCCCTGGGAGCCCCTGTTAGCCCAGCTCCTCCGGGATGGGCTGCTCCCCCTACCCTGCCCCGCGGTAGGACGGAGCTTCAGGTCGGAGTGGGCTGGAACCACTGCTTTTGAGCAGAACTGTAGCCGGGGAGGCCTGGGTTCCGACCTAGCAGGGTGGGTAGACAGGGGTGGCTCGGGGGGTGTGCAGGGCTCCCAAGATGCCGCCACCGCCCACGCAGGCCCAGCCCAGGAGCAGCGGTCAGAGCCGGGGGTCACTTCAAGGCTGTCCAGGCAGCTGTCCCTCAGTCGTGTCTTGGAAGAGGGGTGGGGTGGGGGGGGACGACACACGGAGACCTCTGGGAACACTTCTGTGATGAACAGCTCATTACCTGACCCCTTTCTGCTTTATTTCAATGTTCTTGCCATGTAAAAAACCAACAAAAAAAAACCCAAACCCACCACCGATGCTACCAATTTATTTATTCAACAACTATTCACAGAGGGTCTCCAGGAACCGTTCTGGGGTCTGGGGTCTGGGGTCAGGGTGACAACACTCCCCACTCCGCCGTGTAATGAACTCCCACCCGGGCTGAGCCACCCCGCCCACCGTGGCACTCACTCCTCGCAGCACCCCGTCAGGTGACGGCCCCGCCGCCGGGCCCCCACTTCTCAGATGCGGAATCGCGGGGTCAGCTCAGGGGCCGCACAGCCGCTGGCGAGCAGCCAGCCCGGGTTCGAACCAGGCCTGTCCGCATTCCTCTCCATGACGCTGCCGGGAACTTTCCGGACCCCGGAGCTGGACGGCTGCCGTGAGACGGCGCGAGGGTCCACTGCGGCCCCTCAGGCGGCCCTGGGCCCAGTCCTCTCTCCTCCGGGTCCGTCCGGAGTGGCAGGGCCCCCCGCTGCTCTGAGGACCCGAGAACCCAGCGGGAAGAACCGAACTCCAGCCCCGCCAGGGCAAGCCACCGAGCTCTCTGGACCCGCCGGCTGTGCCGCGGCGCCAGGCCCAGGACCGGGTCTCCAACGCCCTTGCCTTCAGCGCCGCAAGCCAGGGAGCACCGGGCCTGACCTGGCCATGGCCTCGCCCCTCACGTGTGGTTCTGGACGAGACCTGAACACTGGACACTGGTCGCCCCTGTCACTGTTTCTCTGTGAGGTGGCGCTCCTGCCTGCCGGGACACCCACGGTCCGTGTCCGAGTCCAGGGGCACCGGGCCGGAGGAAGCACAGGGCGGAACAGAACCGGGACGACACCGTGCCCGGGGACAGCGCCCTCCGTGGGTCACCACCGCCCCACGCGGAGCCGAGGAGGGGGTGGCGGGGTGGAGAGGTGGCTCCCGAGTCCACGTGCAGCCCGGGGAGCCACGTGGTTTCTCCCATGGCCCTGCCCACGCCGTGCGTGCAGAGCGGCCATTGTGTTTCATGAACTCCAGACCCTCAAGCCAACCCAGTGCAGTTGCCAGAATATCCCGAACACCCACCATCCGCCAGGTAGCAGGAGAACACCGGACCCTTTGGGAAGCAAAACCAAGCTGATCAGGCCTGGCACCTGAGGCCTCTCATCCCGCTGTCCGCCCCACGTCACGTGCGGGTCACACAGGCGTCACCGGCGAGGCTCCTCCCCACCCCACACGCGGCCCCTCTGGACCGGGACCTGCGCGCCAGCTGGGAGCAGGGCCACGTCCTCGACGCCCAGCCAGGCTTCGAGCCCCCCCCACCCGGCTCCCTGCTGGCATGTGGTGTCACTGGGCCCCCTGCGTAAGGAGAGGGCGAGGAATGGGAGGAGGAGGAGGGAAGAGAACCTGCAGAAAATACAGCAACCGCGCTGTATCTCTGGGCTGGGCTCTGAAGGCCGAGGGTCAAGGTTCAAATCCCTGCTCCGCCGTAGCCTTGCCGTGTGACCTTGGACAAGGGACTCAACCTGTCTCAGCCCCAGCGTCTCCATCAGTAAAAGGAGCACTGGGACCTGTCTCCTGGTGGCTGATGGGAGGACCCAAAGGGATAACCAGGGTCCCCGCCCAAACGCAGGCAGCCCTGAGCCCAGCATTGTGGCCAGTTTCTCCTGTGCTGCTCCCTCTGGGGCGGGGAGGGGGAGGGAGAGAAGGGAGGGGAAGGGAGACAAAGAGGAGACAAATAAGGAAGGTGGGGGGGTAGGGTGGGGGGAGGCAGTGGGGTCCTATTCGCCAGCCCAGAAGCAGAATGACATATACGTTGTCCAAAAAACACCTGCCCCTCCCCTCTGCCCCCCTCTGTCCCTGCAGACCCCAGTAGCCCAGAAAGAAGCCTTCTAGAATGGCAGGGTGGGCTCCTGCTGGCTGACGCCCAGGCCAGGCCACTGTCCAGCCCACCTAAGCCGGGGGGCGGGGGGGGTTCCCTTTGAGACAGAGCTGAGTGGTTCCCACCTCCCACCGGGGATGAGCTGTCAGTTCAGGAAGGAGGTTTGGGGGAGCGCAGGGCCCCCCACCCCAGGCTCACCCTGACTGGGGAGGTTGTTTATGATCTGAAGCTGAACCCAACAGCCCACGCCCCGGGAAAGGAAAGCTCCCCTCCCTGTGTGGTGGGAGGCTTTGCAGCCACTCGCTGGCCTCGAGTTCTCCTGTTTCTCCTGCGTACACACCAGCTTCTGAGTCCTGCAGGCCCCGGCCCGCCTGCACCGCCGAAGCCAGCGGGCAAACGCCGGACTCCCGAGAATGAGTCCAGGCCGGCCGAAGGGAGGAGAAAAGCGGAGGGAGGCCAGGGCTGCTTCCTCAGCTGTCGCTCAAGGTTGAGCCCCCACCCCCGCCCCTCCTCCGCTCCCGCTCCCTCCCTCCTCTCGGCACAGAGGCCCAGGGCGAGCCCGTGGAGGAGAGGTCTCACTGGCTAAGGCAATTTGAATAGTGTGTGTTCTAAATTCCCCCCAGTTTTTACTGTGGTAACACACACCGTCTTAGCCATTTGGAGGTGAGGGCGCCAGTGCCTTCGCACGGTCGTGCTACCTTCGCCGGCACCTCTTTCAGTCCCGGGGTGGCTTTCATCTTGCAAAACCGAGACCTTCCCCCTTGCACGCTAACTCCCCCACCCCCGCCCAGCGCCCGGCACCCGCCGTTCTGGTTTCTGTTTCCATGAATTGGACTCCGCTGGGGACCTCAGAGCCGCGGAGTCCCACGAACTGTCCTTTTGTGCCTGCTTGTTTCCCCGAGCACCCTGCCCGCGGGGTTCCCCCGGGGTTGTGGCAGGTGTCAGAACGTCTTTTCAAGGCCGAACAACATGCCACTGCGTGTCTATGTCCCATTTTGTTGACCCGTTCACCTGTGGCGGACACTTGGGTCGCTGCCACCTCGTGGCTGTTGATAATGCCGCCCCGGACAGTGGTTGGACAGTCCCAGTTCCTGCCTTCTGTCCGCTGGGGTCCCGCCTGGAGAGAGCGGGGTTGCCGGGTCACGTGGTAGCTGTAACGCTCCCAGGAGCCGCCAAGCTGTTCTCCCCGGGGCTGCCCATCTCCCCATTGTCCACCCCGCCCCCCACCCCGGGCGGCGCACAGCGCTGCGATTCTTCCACGGCCTCGCCGGCACTCGTTTTCTGGTTTTTCGTAGTAGCTGTCTTCATGGTGTCGCGTAAGGTTTTTAAGAGGAAGAAATGACAGACCCGGGATTTCTGAGTGTGTACGTGCGGGATCAAGTGCGCCGTTTTAAGTGGGAGAAATTAATTCAACGAGTTAACGGTGTTCACACACACACGCGCGCGCGCACACACACACACACACAGAAATACAGCGGCTCCTCTGCGCGCCTTCAGAGCGGCGGCAGGAAGCGAGAGGGAGGGCGGAGGAAATGGGGAGAGTGGGAGAAGAACAATCGAGTGAGATGGGGGGAGAGGTAACGGCTCGGAGGGCCGGTGGGAGTCAGTGTCTGGAATTCTGGGGGCCGGCCAGCCTCCCGAGGCCCCGCCCCCTCGCTGCGCTGCGGGGGGGACGGGGGAGGGGGGAGGCACAAAGATTCAAAAGCCACAGTTCCTGGCTTGGGCCAGAAGGTCGGGAAAAGGGGGTGGGGTTGGGGGCATTTGGCAGCTAAACCAGGTGGCGAAGCCCCCTTCTCCCTGGGCCTGGCGGGTAGCGTTTGATATTCTTGGGCGTTTTAAAAGCCGCTTTGAGGAGGCAACTGCATCCGAGGTCTTTCTTTTTTAGGGAACCGGCCTGGGACGCGGCGGCGGCGGGAATGGGGGGAGCCCGGGACGGGCTGCCCTGCGCTTCGGTCCGGCAGATCCCCTCTGCAACTCCGCAGCGGCCAGACCCGCTGCCCGGGAGGCCTCGGCCCCCTTCCCGCCGCCGCCGCCGGTCCCGGCCCACCCGCCAGCTCTCCGGAGGGACGCCCCCTGGGTCTGCAGCCCCGGTCCCCGTGGCTCCGCGCACCCGCTCGCTGGGCAAACAGGGCCTGGAGGGGAGCGGCGTTCCGCTCCTCGGGCCCCTGAGCGGGGCGAGACCCCCGGTGAGGGTGAGGGGCTGCCCCTCGGACCCAGATGGACGAGCGCTAACTGAGCCACCAAAGCAGACCAGGCACCGCCTGCGTCTCAGCGGGAATGCCGCCTCTTCACACAGCAGGCAGGAAGCCTTTAATTAACCTTGTTTCCAGACACAAAAGCCGTGAGAACCTTCCACCCCATTTGAATTCGCATCTTCAAAGAAGGCCGTGCGGACCGCTTGCGTTTTTGGGACTGCGGCGTTAATCGTTAATCTAACGCCCAGCGAGTTTGTTATAAACTGTCTCACGGAGGGGGAACCTGTCCCTAAAAACAATGCGTTTGGGGGGAAGGTCCTTCTGGAAACTTCCCTTTATCTCTTGGTTTTTGTTCTGCAAGAACACGTCTCTCTCGGGAAAACCCTGTCCCGGATTGTTACCAGGCTTTGAGGGCCCTCGGTATTAAAACCTCACAAATCCACCCTGGCTCCTCAGCGGGGCCTTTGAAGTTGCCGGGATGGTGTGGACTCGTGGGGGAGGGGAGCTGGCCTCCGGGGACCCCACCCGCCCGCTCCCTCCTTCCCCGCTCCCTCCTTCCCCGGGGGTTTATGCAGAGTCCACATGCGGCCTGAGTGTGCGGAAAGGAAGGGTTTGCTCTGTGCATCGGAGGGGGCCTCTTTCCCGTCTCCGTAAAGTCTCAGCGCGGCCGTGGTGCGCGGTCACCCGGAGGCTCCGTTGGAACTCTCGGGAACAGCGGAGCAGGACGCCTCAGAGCCGCACCCCCTGTGCCTTTCGCAGAGCACTCCCACAGTGTTCCCGCCTTCGGCCTCGCCCCCAGCCCCCTGAAAGTGGCGGTCGTCCCCATGTGACCGGCGGGGACTCAGGTCCTGGGAGGCTGGGCGAGTTCCTCAAGGGACCTCAGCTTGGGAGGAATACTGGGGGTCCCGGCCACACCTTCCGCCATCCAGGCCAGCGCTCCCTCTGTTTGCACGCTGCCTGTCAGGAAAGGGCACGGTGGCCCTGGGGGTCAGCACCGCCAGGGGTGGTGACCAGGCTGACCGATGGGCAGGGGTGCCAGGCTGGGCACCCCTGGGGGAGGGGCTTTCTCTAACACGGGGGGCGGGGGGCACCGAGCCGCTTGCCGTGCCTGGCGAGCTGGTCAGAGCTCTTCTCAGGGTGGGCGAGGTGTTCCTCTGGCCCCACAAGCCAGAGAGGGAGGAAGTGGCCGCCGGAGCCCAGCCTGGTCCCGTGGGAAACGGAGCTTGCGCCACGGGCGAGCTTGCCGCCTCAGAGTTTATGTCCCAGCCTGAGTGGGCGCGGACAGGCCTGGGTGCAGGGCGGTCTGGGCTCCGGTCTCTGCTCGCTCACTGACCCCTTCGCTCCATGACTGTTTTCAGTCGACACGAAATTTCACGTAAGCTGTCTCTGTGGGTCCCCAGCACGACCCTCTGGTGTCGGCCCCGCCCCTTTGGGTGCCCTGCTGGGGTGCCCAGCACTTCTGTCCCCCGGAGTTACCTCCCCGGAGCTGTGGGGACCGGGGCAGGTGCCCCTTCTGAGTCTGCTGTCTCCAGGGAGGGGGCTGGGGCAAGGACCAAACCCATCTCTCCGTCTTGCTGGATGGAAACCTGTTTTTTTTCCGCTGACTCTGCACAGGGCCAGCTAAGATGTGTGCCCCCCTCCTTCCGGCTAAGTCTCGGAGCCGCAGAGCTGAGGCCACCGCCCAGGAGCGGGGGCATGCCCTGGGCGGGGGGGACCCTCGGGGCAGTGTGGACGCCCAGGTGTGGAGGTTCGGGGAGGTGGCCGAGGACAGCTCTCGTCCCGCCCCCACCCCAGTCCTCCCATCAGCCTCTTTCCTGGTAGTGACTGGTTTGCTCAGCCTTCTGGTCAGCTCCTGGCCCCCTCCTCCCTGTCCACCCCCGGCCCCCCGGCCTCCTCTGGAGCTCAGCGGAGGGAGGCAACTGCAAAACTCCTATTGCTCTTGGTGAGAGATGAATAAGAGGAAGCACGGCCACCCAGGGGGTCCGTGAGGACTGGGGACTGGAGACAGGCCTGAGCGGAGGGCTCCCTGGCACGCGCCTCACACAACCACCCCTGCCAAGGGGTCCTCCCCACCGGAGCCGGGAGCCTGGCCGGCCCCGCCGGAGTGACCGGGCCCTGACTTCGGGGAGTGCACAGGGGCTCGGGGAAGGAGGTGGGTGTATTAACGGGTCACGTCCCTGGGTCCCCCAACTCCCCTCGCCCTGGGCTGAGTCCCTGCTGCAGCTGAGCGGGGAGGTGAGGGGTGGCAGCGGGCACCTCGGACTCCTGTCCGCAGACTTGGTTAGCACCCCAAACGCAGGGCCCAGGAGCGAGGCCGCCCAGTGCCGTGCGAATGTGAGACACTTTCCTCATCACCACTGAGCACACTGTGTCCCCCACACTAGCTTCCGGACCAGGAGCTCTGCGGCGGTGACGTGGGCCTCGCCACCTCGCACAGCAGCTCCCCTACCTTCCAGCTGGGCGACCTTGGGCAGGTGACCTACCCTCTCTGAGCCCCTGCCTCCCTCTATCGCCCCGGAGGATGCGGCTGTCTCCCGGAGCGGCTCTGAGGCCGGAGTGGGATGGGCGTTTCTGACATGCGGGGCCGGGGCGGTGCAGTGAGGGGGAGTGCGGCTGGCAAACCCCCGCTCCCTGGCGGGCAGAGTCCAGCACGAAGGGTCCAGGGACCTCCATGGCTCGTGACAGAGCACAGCAGGAGAGGAGGGCGCTAGTTTTAGGGTCCGGGCACCAGATCCCCCGGAGAGGGCTTGGTTTTCTCCCCTGGGCCCTGTCCTCTGTGAGCTAATGGTGTGCGAATGTTGGGGTCACCACATCAGGTCGGGGGGCTCAGAGAGGGCTGAAGCCAGCAGCAGCTCACCTGAGGCCTGTCTGCCCCACCCTCTGTTTTAGCTCCTCCGCACCCCTGGGCTCTGTCCTGGGGGGCCGAGGGGTATAAGCCAGATACACAGCCCCCTTCTGGCCCCCTTCCCGGGCGGGGGGCGGCGCAAGACTCTCTCCCGGGACAGGAGTCCCGGAGACCCCTCAGAGTCACTCCAGCGGCCCTCGGCGCTGGGGACCAAGGCCCGGGCCTCCCCAGGCCTCTGCGTCCGGAGCAGCTGGGTCCCTCTGCCGTCGGTCACCGCTACTCGCCCTTGCAGGTCACCCCTGGCCTGGTCCGCAGGGCTCTGCCCCTGTGGTGAGGGCGGGAGGTGGGGAGGGACGCGGCCAGCAGAGGCAGGGGTGCCGACCTCGGGTGGAGGGTCTTTGGGAGGCGCTGGGAGGGGACAGAGGCAAGGGGACATTGGAGACAAACCCCGTCGGGCCCTGAACGTCGGGGTGGACGGAGGACTCGCCCGCCTCTTTCTCTGTGTCATCGGCGCCCGTGGAGCTCAGTGTTTGGCGGGCTCTGGGCTCCAGGAGGTCGTGCGAGAGAGAGCTTGACCCCCGAGTCCCGGAGTAGGGGGGCAGGGAGCAGGGTTCACGACCTTCCTCCGGTCAGGGGACTTTTTACGAGACCCTCCCCGAGGAGCCCCCTCGGCAGAGGGGACCAGCGGGCGGCGAGAGCGGGGCCCCAGGAAGGGAAGGGGGGGCCAGGCGGCTTAGGCGGAGAGCACACCCGATGATGAGAGGGACAGGCAGCCTGCTGCCCAAGGCCCGGACCCCCCGAGACAGAGGCCGGGGCCCTCCCACACCTGCGCTGGGCAGACGGGAACCCTGGCTGCCACCCCTGCCCTTCCTGGAGGAGGCTGGGACGACGGTGCCGTGTGCCCTCGGAAGCATTAGCCAGCGACAGCACAGCAGCCGTTTCTCAAGGCCCTGGTGCTCCGCGCTGGGCTGTCCCACAGACACGCGCCCCTGTCCCCGAGAGAGGCCGGCCTCAGAAGGGGCAGGGCGCCTCACACACATGGCGGGGGGGGGGGGGCAGGGTTCTAACTCTCCCCTTCAGCCTCGGCCCACCCCGTGGTGGCACCGCGTCGCCCGTCCCCCGTGATCTCCGAGTCCCGACTGCCACCGCTGAGCCTGGGGAGCTCCGGGGAAGCGAGTGAGTGAGTGACCGCGGCTCTCGCGGAGGCGGAGCTTCGACCCCGTTTAAGTGGTTCACGGCCAGTGAGTGGTCCCCCAGGCCCCCAGTCCCCCCGTCCCGGCGGTGAACTAGTGCAAGTCACACTGTGGTTGGGACGCCTCCCACCGAAGGAGGCCCCAGAGCCCCTCCCTGGGGCAGCTGTCCCCGGGCCGGCCTCGCCGTGTCCACAATAGTCACACCCGTGTTGCAGGGACAGCCAGCGTGGGAGTCCGCCCCCCGCAGAAACGCCCGGCGTCGTCCGACACAAGACAAGAGATGGTTGCCCATCTCAAGTTAAATCCATTTTTAACTTATACCTGACTAACCTCAGAAGCAAAATTAGAAAGACGCTTTTGTACCTTCTATAGCAACATAACAAGACGCTTATTTTAGCCGCATCGCGCGGCATGTGCGTGCTCCGGGGGGCTCCATTCAAAGCAGGGCGGACCGAAGAGTTCAAAGGGCCCCAGGGGCCCTGCCCTGCATCCCCTGAAATGCCCTGAGGTGTCCCCTGAGGGGTCCTCAGGTCCCCTGAGGTGTCTGTTTTGTTCAAAGCCCCCGAGAAGGCCGGTCGGAGTCCCCTCGTTTCCGCGCGCCGAAGCCCGAGGTTTCCCAGGCTCAGAGCTGAACCTCTGGAGCCGGGAGACGCCTCCCGTCGACTCGGGGGCCGGCTGCGTGGGGTGCTGGGGGCAGGCCTGGGGACGAGGGTGGTCTCCGAAAGCCGACATGGCCGCCACGGTCTTTATTTGTGTAGAACAGACGAGTGTGGGTCCTGGCGAGTCTTTCCCTCCCCTGTTCATCCCACTTTCTGAGCTGTTGCTTCTCTTCACGATGCTCCCGAGACCCGCCGCGATCATCCACTACTGGCACGGGCTGAGCACGCCAGACCAAACACGTGTGTTGTGGGGGGGGGAGAGAAAGAGGGAGGGAGAGAGAGAGAGAGACGGTGCATCCCTCACTCCAGGGCAGAATCCAGTCTTCAGCCCGCAGGTCCACTCTCTTTTCGGACCCCTGACCAGACGTCGGCCTAGCGGGGGCTCGGCCGTTGCCGGGCCTGGGGGTCCGACCTCCGGCAGCAGCCGTTGAGTAACGCGGTCCGGCCGTGGGGCTTTGCAGGCTGAGGACCCACTGTGCTCGGAGCTGGCCGCTGCGGTTTGGGGCCCGGGGGGCAAAAGAGGGGCAGCATGAGAGGCCCCGGGCTCAAGAAGCTCACCCCCAAGGGGGAGAGGCGAGACTGGGGGTCAAGAAGCGGAGGAGAGATAGCCGCCGTCATTACCCGCCGCGCAGGAAAAACGCGGCGTTTGCAGGGGGCGCTCGGTGCACTTGAAGTGGGGGAGACGGCCTGGCCTGGCCTGGCCCGGAGGTGGAATGTGGTTGATGGGTGGGTGGGGCATGGGGGGGTCGGTGGCTGTCCAGGCACGGGTTGGGGTGGGGGGGCGGGTGTCAGCGGGCCGCACGCAGGCGCACCTGGCGGGCTGGGAGGGCGCTGCACAGGGGCCTGGGTGGAAATGCGGGCGACCAGAACGCGAGGCCCCGAAGCCACATGGCAGGGCTGGGGGGACCGAGGTTCACGGTGTGATGCAAACGGTGCTGGAGCTGGCGGCCGCCTCGGAGGGTGCGGGGGGGGGGGAGGGAGGGAGGGGCGGCCTGACCGACCGGGCGCGCTGCCTGCCGTGGGGAGCCCGGAGGCGGATGTGTCGTGGCCGAGGAGCTGCCACCATCTTGTGGGCGCAGAATCAAGGTCGCGGAGACCAGGCCGGCAGGTCCGCGGGCCTTCGGGCTCCCCTGGGCTGACCTGCTTTTCCTCGGGGTTTTTCCCCCCAAGTTTACTTTACGTTCCAGTTAATTCTGCACCCCTCAACCCCCCAGCTTCAAAGTAAAGCACATTTCACTTGGCAAACGCAACAAGTGCAGAAAGGAGGAGAGACCCCGCCAACGCCCCCCCCACCGTCCCTCCCTCCAGAGCCGCCCCCGCGGCCAGTGTCCTCGGCCGCCGCCCGACCTGCACTCTCCTGCTCCCGCCTCGTTTCCTGGTTCGGGCCTGTCAGCCACGCGGTCGAACAGTTTTAGGGACGGAGTGGCTGAAACCCTTCTTGTGACCAGGATCTCACTACATCTTCAAGCATACGGTGCTTTTTAAAAATAGAGATAGCATTTAAAAAACACAAGAGTTTTCCCACTTAGGAGATCCTACTGGCCTCAAAAACGTGCAATGTTTTTACAGGTAAAAGTCAAAAACGTTCCAAAGCTGACTGTCCAGAAATCACCTGATCTACGGTTCGTATTTTTTTTTTTTTTTTGGTGATTTCTTCCACTATTCTTCCAAAGGAGCGTGCGCTTTAGTGCGGAAGCTGCCGTCCCACCGGGCGCCGTGCAGGTCTCGCTGCCCGGGTTTCCCTGGCACGGGCGTTTCCGTGCTCGGGCGGCGTGAACGTCGTATCCGCAGTTACCGGGGCCGCTCCAAGCGTTTTGCATGTACCAATGCCCTTGCTCTCCATGGTAGCCCTCGGACAGGGCGCCGCGTTTCAGTCCCATTTCACAGACCAGATAACCGAGGCACAGAAGGTGGACCTGGGGGCCAGACCTCCCAGGAAGCCGCCTCTACTGATCTCTCTCTCTCTCTCTCACACGCACACATGCACATACACACACACACACGTCCCAGCTCCGTCCCACGAGCCAGCCTCTCCCGTCCCGAGGTCCCCCAGTCTTGCCTTTTCCGGGGCGAACGCCTCGTCCCGGTCACTGTCTGCAGCTCGGAGGCCCTTGGCTGCGCAGGTTCCTCCATGAGCAGCTGGGAGCAAGCACGGGCGTAGAAACCTGACCCGGACGGCTGCTGCCAGCCGGGCCCCCGTGCACCCCGGGCCGTGGACCACCCCCCCCCCCCGCCCGCCGCCCGCGTGCCCGGAGCTGCGCTGGCTTCTCCACGTAACAGCTCGGCTGCCGCAAACACAGGGCTCTCCCCAGGGCACGCGGCCTCTCCCAGCTCCGCAGCCTGGCCCACCCAGCCTCCCAGCCCTCTCCTGGGTTCGCCCAGCACAGCCCTCGAAGGGAAGCCACGGGTTGCCAGGGTCTGCGTGCGGCTGAGGACTTCTGGGACATCCCAGTGAGGACCCACATGACGGCAGCTGGCCTGCCTGAGCCAGCAGTGCAGCGGGGCGGGGCGGGGAGGGCGCCCCAATGTGGTAGCAGGGCTGGTGGCTGCCCTGGGGGCCCATGGGGGTCTCCGGAGGACAGCTCAGGCTGGCACCAAGACGCCAGTGGCAGTCTCAAGGGCCAGCTGCCAGAGAAGCAGCGGGCAGGAGGGTCGGCCAGGAAAGGGTCACTGGGCGCCCCCGGGGGGACCCTCCCTCCCCTGCCTCCGAGCGACCACAAGGAAGGCTGCTTTGCTGGCCGGTCTTGGGGCAGTGACCGCTTGAGGCTGGGGTCAAGGCAGGCTCCGGATAAAACTGACAAGGTCGCGCACGGTGTCCCTTTGGGTGTCCCCTGACCCTAGCAGCCCTGCTGTCTCTCTCAGGGTCCCCAAGGAGGAGGGGGAGTCCTCTGAAAACTAAGCTCGCGCCACGGCCTTAGCGGCACACAGAAGCTCAGTGCGTTTCGCTCTCTGGGTAGCTGCCACGTCACCGGGGCCGCCTGGGGACGGACGTGCCCCTCCAGCCGGTGGGATTTGCAGGGCAGGGGCACTCTGCCTCCCTCGGGTGGCCGCGAGGTGGCCAGGGGCCCTTCACAGGGGAGGGGGCAGGGAGAGCAAACACGAGGGACCCCAGGGGGCCCCCTGCCGGTGACAGGAGCCGGGGCCAGCGCGAGCCCGTGGGCCTCCGTGACGCTTCCCCTGAGACGGCGCCGTGGGGCTCTCTGGGTGGGGTCGGGACACGGCGTGGGCCCACTCGGTGCGGGCCCACGGGAGCCGGGGTGTCTCCACCCACGAGAGCTGGTGTTCCAGGTGAGGCGGGAACGTGGCCGCCCTCCACATGCGCCATCCCAGCCCACAGCGGTGCCGCCCCTCGCGCGGGACCTGCACCCACCCACTCTCCGTCTCCCCGAGGGGAGGCCGGGGGTCTTCCTGGTCCAGACGGAGAAGAGAAGGCAGAACAACCGTGTGGTGAATATAACACACGGACCATAGGTCTATTACAAAATGAAAAGCACGACAAGAAGCGCATGTATCTTTCCGTGTGTGTCTCTGAAAGGAAGGGACTCTATTTTGTTAGCATGACCACCATTCCATCGTCCTACCCGCACAGTTTACAGTGACTCCTTAACACCAGCAAAGATCCGGTCAAGGTCTAGGTTTCCCCAGTCGTCTCGTTTCTTACACGTTACAGGGGGTGTGTGTGGGCTAGGGGCCGAGGGCCCACACGCCTGTGAGCGTCTGGCACCCGTGGGTTCCTTCCCCGCCCCCCCCCGTCTCTTCGTCTCCTTGAGCTGTGTCTGTTGAGGAGGTCAGGCTGCCTGTCCCCCTGGAGGGCCCCCCAGTCTGGACCCCACCGGCCACATCCCTGCGGGACCGGGTCACGTGTGCCGCCCCTGCTTTCACGAAGGGGCCGCGGGAGCTGGGGGCCGGGTGGGGCCAGGCGGGACGCCGCAGCCAGGACGCTCCAGGGGGCGGACGGACGGGTCCCGGTGCTCCCTCTGTGATACTGGGGAGCCCCAGGGGCCGCTGCCTGGAGACACGGATAAACTGGGGGTCCGTCGATGTGGTGCCGCATTTCTGTGATGAGAAACCATCTCATCAGGGATTGGGTGACCCCGATAAACGCCTGGGACCCATGCCTGGTTCCTTCCCCTTGTGTACGGGGATCTGTGGGTTTGGGATACAACGGTGCCTCTGTGATTTGATGCCAGAAACTGCCGGGGTGACGGGGTGGGCGCGTGGAAGGGCCGCCAGCCGGTCACGGCGAGGCCCAGCGACGGTGCGTGGAGGCTCACCCGCGTCTGTGCCGTCTGACTTGTTTTCTAACAGAAGGCAGCTTCTGTGTTTACAGTAAAACACGGAGCAGCAATCTGCTCCCTGGCGCCTCCTGCAGGGCGGGGCGGGGAGTGCTGGCCGGCTTCGGCGCCGTGGGGCCCGCGTGGACTGGACCTGCTGCCGGTGGTCTCCCGCCCACGCCGTGGGGCACCGGCCCCCCCAGCCTGCACCTCTCCAGCCTGCTGGCTCCTGAGCGCTTTCTGTCGGAAGCCCAGCGGCCCGTGGGAGCGCCCTTGCTCTCGGCGACAAGAGTCCGTCTGTGTCGGGCATCTCCTGCCCAGGCCCCGGCCGTTTTCCAGGGTGGGGCTGGCCGCTGGCCGGGGCTCAGGGTCTTTCTGGTGCCCTGACCCAAGGAGCTCCCTGGGGCTCCAGCCTGACTCTGCAGCGGGAGCGGAATCGTCCTCCCCCCCCATCTAAGGCTGCCTCGGCTCCCCCACCCCCCGGCCGACCAGCACCCCCCTCACCCGCCCCAGGAGCAGGTGCGCAGGTGTCTGCGCCAGTTGATGCGCCGGCGGGTGGGTGGAGGGGAAGGAGATTAGAATCTGACTTTAAAGGCCCCCGCAGCCACTCAGCGGAGGCTGGCTCCCCCTCCCAGCCCCTCCAGGCCCGGACTCTGAACCAGGGAGAAGGAAGGGGGCAGGACGGGGCCAGTGTCTCCGTCCATCTGCATCAGGGCGGGGTCAGGTGGCGGACGAAGTCAGAGGAGCACCCACGGGGCAGGGGGCAGGGGTGCCTCCGTTTGCACGGAGTTATCTGATCTGCCCGGGGCGGGGTGGGGTGCACAGGGAGGGCGCTCGTCCAGAGACAGACAAAAGGGGGTGCGGGAGGTGAAAGGGGTTCCGGCCCAGAACGGCCCTCAGCTTTGCGAAGGGACAGGGGGAAGACAGGGCCTGTTGGGTGACATCCTTGGGCAGAGCTGGACCCCCCGGGGCCCATGTGACCGGCGAGCAGGCTGGTGACCAGTGAGACGCCCAGCGATGCAGTGGTGGGGGGCTGTCACGGGAAGCAGGGGTTCCCCCTCGCAGGGAGAGCCCCACAGCATCTGGGAGACCCGGTCAGCAGCCCCGGGCAAGGGGGTCCCGGTGCGACGGCCACGCACTCACTCACGGAGGGGCATGGGCCTCCCGCGGCAGAGGAGGGAGGCGAGGCCTCCCGTGGACGCCCCGTGGGAAGTGGTCTTGTTTACAGTGGGCGCAGGTGTCCCGCCCGCCCGCCCGCCTCGCCCGGGGGTTGAAGGAGCTGGAAGCCCGCAACTCACTGGGTGGGAGTGTGACTGCGCGTCCCTGTCACCTCCTCTGTGGGCCCGGAGCCCGACAGTTGCTGAGCAGGAAGCAGCCACACTGGCTACCAAAACAAGGTCCAGGCTGAGCTGCTGTCGGGCAGAAGTGGGGTGACAGAGGGCAGGCAGGAGTCGGGGCGCACAGGGAGGGAGGCAGGGAGGCCCATGAGGTCCCAGGCCGTGGAGGGAGGCTCCGGGCGCTGGGCGCTGCAGGGGTGAGACGCGCCCAGAGGCCACTCGTGATCTGACCAGAGAACCGCGCTTTGCTAGGGAAGGTCTCGGAATAGACGTCTCAGGAGGGTGTGTGTGTGTGTGTGTGCGCGCACGTGCGTGTGTTTAATGGTAACACCCAGGGTTGGTGAGAACGCAATAATTACAGTCTCTTTAGCCCAGTTGAGTATAAGTCGGCACCGTCCTTTTGGAAAATAACTCAGCCCTTAGCTTAAAGAGCCTCAAAAAATGTATTTCCTTTGGGTAGGAAATCCTATGTGTTTTGATTTATTTGTTAAGATAGAATTACCCGTTTTGTGGTTGGGATGGGGGGAGGAGACAAATTGGATTTGAACATATACTTGTAAATTCTAATGCAAAAGTACACAATTTTTTTTCTGTAAACAATACCAATTTTTAATTAGGGAGCATTTTCTTTCTGGCCTGTATTTCAGCCTAGAAGAAAAATAATGAGTCAAACAAATCGCATTCTTAAAAGGATGATGGTGCTGCATTATCTGAAGTTAGCACCTCTTGGACTGAATTGCTTGTCTAGACTACATGTATGTACAAGTCTGTACGGCAAGTTTGCAGCAAGATCATGTGCATATCACCCCATTGTAAAGCGACTTCAAAAACATGTGAACACAGTTAGTTATTTCTACACAGTCCTTTGTGGTGGTGTGTGTGTGTGCTGTCGCCGGTCGACAGCAGCTCTTTGTTTCCCTCAGTGAGCAGTGTTGCTCATTTGTGAGCCTTCATTAACTCACAGTGAAATGGTTAAAAGTATTTATCCTGTTAGAATAGGCTGCATCTTTTTAACAACTCATTAAAAAAAACAACTGGCTTTTGAGATGACTTTACTAATTTACATTGTTTACCAAGCTGCAGTGCTTTAAGCACACTACTTAAACAAGCAGAATAAACTTGGTTTACATTAAAAAAAGATAGAATTAGGGGGCTAAAAACACCCGTGTCCGAGGATGTTCATGGCATCGCTGCAGCACTCAAAGTCCGCAGTGGCCTGCAGTTCTAACGGGGGAGTGGCTAAATAGTGGCATAAAGAAGTACTGAAAAAGAGGGGGAAAAAAGTAGGCCTAAGTAAAAAAACAAATAAACAAAAACATTAGGAATACAACCCCTACTTTGAAAAAGGTGGCAATTAGAATAAACATCGAAATGTGACACATGTTGACGGTGGTCATGCTTGAGTGCCAGGGTTGTACATTTTGTTTTCTTTTTCATGCTTTTCCGTATTTTCCAGTTTTCCTATTAATGACACTTTCACTCCTGTCATCAGAAGAATTATACAGAGTGTAAAAATCCTTCCCCCCAGTTTTGAACCGAAAGGTCAGACTCCTCCCAACGTCACCCAAGTCCCGGGACAGAGCGGGCCGGTGGGGGAGGAAGGAGTTCTGCTCAGGACGGGCTGGGGCCTCGCGGTCCGCTGGCCATGGGAGCGGACGCTCGAGTCGGGGTTCCAGGGGCCTGGGGGCTGAGGGTATGAAGGTAAGGGTCAACGGCAGGGGGACCGCACTGCACAGCCCCGAGCACGACTGGGGGAGCCGCGGGAGGTGTGAGGCTGAGACCAGAAAAGAGAGCCAAGGCCTGGCCCTCAGTGTCTCTATGACACAGACACAGCAGCAAAGGAGCCGCTGCCCCAGCAGCCACCACGGTGTCCCAGTGGCCACCACGGTGTTTTAGTGGCCACCACAGTATTTTAATGGCCACCACAGTATTTTAGTGGCCACCACGGTGTCCCAGTGCCCACCACGGTGTCCCAGTGATCACCACAGTATCCCAGTGGACACCACAGTGTTTTAGTGGCCACCACGGTGTCCCAGTGACCACCACAGTGTTTTAGTGGCCACCACAGTGGCCACCATGGTGCCCACGGCAGGCACTGCATAGGCACAGCGGCATGAACCACACACCGGTGATCCGGGGGGGTGGCTCTATTCCGAGCGATGTGGGGGGTGAGCAGGCAGTACCGCATGGACGGGGTCTTCCAGAGTTGCGCGCCTGACCCCACATGGCGTTACTGACCGAAGTCGCCCCAATAAAGTCAGTACAGATGAAACCCACACATCGTCTGCCAGCACACTTTCCCCTCTCCTTTCTTAAAGAAAGGGGGGTGGGGGTGGGGCGGGGACAGGCATCCGTCTTCAGAATGAAACCACGTTTGGGGAGCAGAAATGCCAGAGCAGAAAAGGCGGGTTCACCTTGGGGACCGTCTTTGTGAGCCCGACTCTACCAGCAGCAACGGCGGCCACCCAGCTGAGCCGAGGGGTCGCCCGGCCTGGAGGACAGGCCAGGCGTGCGCCCCTCCTCCGATGAACCCCGCATCTCACAGCTGAAATCGGCGGGGGGCCCCCCTCCAGTTCACCCGGCCGGTCCTGCGGGCCCGGGGTTCAGGTCGGCACATTTAGACCACTGACACGGACACATGTCGCTTGGCAGACGTTTTAAAGACGGATTTCAACACAGATGGCATCGTCTCAGCGCTGGGTGCTCCTGTTTTTGAGTGCCGTGTGCTTTGTGCCTGGGGGGGGTTCGCGTTTCAACACCTCCGTGCACCGGGTGGGGGCGAGAGGGCCAGCGGGGCACGGGGTGGGGGGAGGGTCAGCCCCTGTAGAAGGTGGGTTGCGATTTAGCAGAAGGCGGGGCCGGGAGGGCAAACGTGAGAGGGTCCCACAGCCTCGGTTTCCCCTTCTCGGAAGTGAGGTAGGGCGTGAGGGTGGGAGTGCCCAGGCGAGGCCCCGGTGTGGGGTCCCCGGCTAAGCCACTGGGCAGCTAAGGCGGTCCTGCCGGGCTCCCGGGCGGCTGGCTGTCCAGCAGTCTCGGTCCCGTCCATCCAACGGGTGGCCTCTGCGTGTCGGGACAGGTGTTTTGGCTCTGAGCCTGAGCTCCCCAGACGGCCCTGCTTGGAGCGGTTTGAAAAATGATGCGGGTGAAAAGGTGCACCCTGTTCAGTAGTAAATTATAATGATGCTTTGTGTGTATAGCGCCTCCTTCAGCCGAGGGGGCTCTGCGGGCTGCACGGTGTCAGCTCGCCCCTCTCGCACGCCACACAGAGAGGGTACTTGTGTCCGTCCCGTGTCTGTGCTGACCTGTTTTTCTCGCGCTGGGAGCGGGGGCTGGCTCTCACCGGGGTGCTTTCTCGTGTTCATCGGGAGGCTGTACATTCTCCCGGTACTTTTCCCCACTGGATAGCTTTCCTCACTGGACATCACATAAGAAATTAAAAATGAATCTCGAGGCCTAAACTGTGCGTGTGTGCATTTATGTCTACGTGGATGTGGTATCTAGATAAATATTTAATGTTTATGGCCTCAGCCTTCTCCTGTGGCTTCCCTGGGCTAGAATTTATTAGCTACGGCGTCGCGGGGCTATTATTATTTGCTTTTCCACCCGAATGATTTACAAGCCCGTTGGGAACTGGCGCGGGGGGTGGGGAGTGCCGGCGTGCGATGAGGCTCCCGGGACGTGTGGGTGTTACAGCCGTCTGGAGTGAGGAAGCGCGGGGTGGGAGCAGCCCCCGGACGTGCCCCCGTCATTACACCTGCCGGGCAGGGGCCCTGGGTCAGGGGGCGTGAGGGCTCTACCGTGTTTCATCTGAGTGGGTTGGGGGGGCGCAGAGGGTGCGGGGTGGACAGGCAGGCACGTTACTCTGACAGTAAAGCGGGACCCCAGGACGGGCCACAGATGTCACTGAAAAGTCAGACAAAGCAGGGGGGAGGCCGGCCGTACACTCACTCGGTCTGCGCTCTGCGCCCCGGCAACCACGAGAGCAAGCCCCAGGCCCCTCAGGGTCCGCAAGACGGGTGCGAACAGACCCCCCCCTTCACCTGGCCCCTGAGTGTCCGAGGCAGAGCAGCAGGCTGCAGGTGGCAGCGACCCAATGCACAAGGCGTGTTTGTCGAACGGCGAGTTCCCTGAGTGAACTCAGGTCCTTTGAATATTCTGGAGGGGAATGGGACTTTTCAGAGGGTGAGGACAGGTGCACAGAGCCAGGGACACCCGGCTGCCAGCCCCCCGCCGGGCTCCGAGACTGCTCTGTGCAGGGCCGCCGAGATCACACCGGGTCCGGCCGCCATCAGCCGGCGGCGGGGGCGGTCTTCGCTCCCAAGCTCGGCGCGCACAGTGAATCGAATCTTAGCGGTGAAAACGCACCGCCCTGGGCATTCCTGGTGCGTCTCCGGGAGCCTCCCGGGCGGGGCTGGCATGGGAGCTCAGTGGGAGGAAGTGCTTCTAACAAGAGCCAGGTTGTCTGGCGCTCCTTAACTCGCTCATCAAGGAGCCCCACCTGCCGGGGCCACACTTGAAAACCGAAATTCCTGGCCCTGGCAGGTGTGGCTCGGTGGATTGAGGGCCCGCCTGCAAACCCAAGGGTTGCAGGTTCAATTCCCAGTCAGGGCACATGTCTGAGTTGTAAGCCAGGCCCCCAGTAGGGGGCGTGTGAGAGGCAACCACACATTGATGTTTCTCTCCCTCTCTTTCTCCTTCCCTTCCACTCTCTCTAAAAATAAATAAATACAATCTTTTTTTAAAAGAAAACCGAAATTCCTGCACAGCATGCATTACACACATGTATACGTATATGTGCCTGGATGCGTGTACACACCCACACGTAGCGACAGGTATACATGCATATGTACATATCTACACACACATTTCCCTTGTGGATAAACTTTATGTTCAGGAGCTGGGTAACCCTAAGGGGGGCCGTTGGGGCTGAAAAAGCAGGGCAGGAAACAGTGATTCTGTAGGTGATGGCTACACGAACACTCCCCTAAGACCATTAGTTCCAAACTCCAATACTGAGGGAAAAGTCTAAAGTGCTCCCAACACGGAGGCGGGTCTCAGGCTACTGCGCGACGAGCCTGCCGAGCGCCTCGGGCTGGCCCGAGGGCAGACGCGTTTTTCTTTCCCTAAACGGGGTCCGAGTCGCGCGGGCAGACGTCCGAGCAGCGTGCGAGGTGCAGGGGCTCTTCCTGGGTGCCCGCCCGAGGAGCTCCCGCCCCGGGCTCCTGGGCGCCGGCATCGAGCTCGCGGGGAGGCGGCCGCGGGGCCAGAAGGGCGGCGCTCCAGCGGGGAGTGTCGTCGTCGTCGTCGTCGTCGTCGCCGGGCGGTAAATATCACTTCCATTCCTCTCACGGCGGCAGCTGGTGTCCAAAACAAACAAACAAAAAAGCAATATCCCCGGCAAGGCTGTGTCGGGAGCGAGCCCGACCCGGCCATGCATCACCCCAGTGCGGCAATGAGCAGCGAGGCCAGGCAGCACCCGGACACCGCCCGGCCGGCCGCTCCGAGGACAGCTTAGCTGTCGCCGGAGAAATACGGCGAGGGTGCGGCCGACCGTCTGTGCAGCCCTCACCCCGCGCCACGCCGCGCCGGGCGGCCCCGAATCTTTGGCGGCGCCCGGAGCTGGATAAATCATCCCCTCGGCGACAGAAGTAAAGCTCCTGAAATATCTCAGGGAGGCCCACACAAGCAGCGGCGGGAGGGGAGAGCCGGTCGGGGTGTCTGAGTGGCCCCTCCCTCGGGCTCGGCCCCCTCCCTCCGTGTGTGAGGGGCTGGCCGCCCCGGGGAAACTGGGGGTTCTGCTAAACCCCTGGTGAAATTCGGGGACCACCGGTCCTCTCTCTGTGCCCGGGTGGCCAGCTCCAAGGGAAGGAAGGAGGGAGGGAGGGAAGGGGTGTGTGGAGAGGGAGGGAGGCTGGAGAAGGGAGACAGCAGCGGAGGGGAAGGGCGAGAGACGAGGGCGAAATCGATAAAAGGGAAATAAAAGGAAGATGGGGCGGGGGAGGGGGTGCGGAGAGCAGGGGACCAGAGGGAGGGGGGAAACCTTTTATCCGGGGCACACGTTGAAGATAAATATTGCAATCTTGGAGCCTTTTTAAGGCTCTTGAAACTGTCCTTCTATTATTCTTCCCTTTTGCTTTTGCTTTTTTTTTTTTCTTTAAATGTTTTGCCTTTAAACCAGGGATGATTGAAGTTTCGGGTTAGCACGGTCAGCCTCTGCTTCCAGGTTCTTCAGAGCGAGGCCAACTCCAGGCAAAACCGTTCCCTTTGTCCCGTCCCTCTCCCCTCTCCCTGCCCCCAGCCCTGGCCCTGGCCCCGGCCCCCGGCTTCCCGGACAGGGACTCCGCCCCAGAGAACAGGGGCTGGGGGGGTCCGAATTCCTGGGACCCCCGGGGGCCTCGGGAGCCAGCGCCCGGGCCCCAGGCCTGAAGGAGCTGCTCCCGGGGTTGGCTAAGGGGACTCTGTCGGAGCCACCCTTGCAGGAGGCCGTGCCCGGCGGGGCTCAGCACCAGGAGTTTCTCTTGCCTTGGAGACAAGGAGGGGCCCACCTCTGGGTCTGGGGCTCGGTGGCCGGGAAAAGCCGGGCGGACAGGCGGGATGCGGTGGGACACCAGCTGCCCGGCGGGGAATCATCCGCGTGATGTTTCCGTTTATAAGTGAAGTGACCCCAAGGGAGGGAGCGGGAAAACAGTTTTCTTTTTTTTTTTTCTTTTTTAAAAGATTTTATTTATTTTTAGAGAAGGAAGGGGGAGAGAGAGAGACACACACACACATCAATGTGTGGTTGCTGGGGGCTGTGGCCTGCAACCCAGGCATGTGCCCTGACTGGGAATCGAACCTGCAATGCCTGGTTCGCAGCCCGAGCTCAATCCACTGAGCTACGCCAGCCAGGGCTAGAAAACAGTTTTCCGACTATCCAACGAACGGACAGTCGCTACCGGCCGCAGCGGGAGCACACTGGAGGAGGCCACCCGGCACAACCACACGCGTGTGCGCACACACACACACACACACGCACGCGCGCGCGCACGGCAGAGCCTGCCACGGGGGGTTCTTCCCGGCCACTCCTGCAGGCACGTGCTTTATCAGCCCGCGCGGGGTCTCTGGGGCCGGGAGGCTGCCGTGCGTGTGTGGTGAGTCAGGGAACAGGACGTGACGGACAGACAGACAGCCCGCCCTCTCCCCGGGCCGTCTCCCGGGGTGCCCCGGACCCGCGCAGGCCGCGGCCTTCTCCGGAAAGGGGGGGCTCCGCCGGCTGACACGAGTCCCCGGTGGTACACCCCAGTGCAGGGCGGGCGGCCGGCTCCTTCGTGTACCAGTGCGGGGGAACCAGCAGAAGGGAGAGTCAGGTCAGATTCCAGCCGTTCCTTTCCGTGGGATGGACTTTTTTTTTTTTAGTTTAAAAGTTTGGTTCCGTTTCAAAAAAAAAAAATAACGACCCTCTGGGTTTGGCGTTCCGCTGCCAGATGAGTGCGGCTGCGCTCGAACCCCCTCCCTGGGGCTGATCCAGAGGGGAGGGGGCGAGGCGGGAACCGGATCCCGCGCGTCCCGCAGACGCCCCGCAGCTCCGCTTCTATTTTCGGTGAATGCTTGTGCGTGCACGGCTGCCCTGCCTCTCCCGTCTCCTTTTCAGAGGAGCGACGGGGACTTTTTCGGGCCTCTGCGTCCAGATGTGAAGGCGGCGGCCGTTTGAAGTCAGGAGGGGGCAGGCCGGGCCCTGCTAATGGGGCGCACGTGGCGGCCGGCACGAAGCCCGGCCGGCGGGGCTCCGGCTCCGCTCCGGCTCCGGCTCGGCCTCGAAGCCGGCCCTTCGCGCCTGGCCCGCCCGGAGGGAGGGGGGCCTGCGGGCCCAGGTCGCAGGTCACGGTGCCTGTCCCGATTCCCAGGAGGCCTCTTGCGTCCGAGTGGACGGTGTCACCCAACGCTAATAGCCCACGGCCGCTCACACGGGGTAGACACACAGGAAAGCCACACAGCTGTCAGGAAGGACGGCCGGGATGGCGGTGACCGCCCATCCTCCGGACAGAGCTGGGGCGGGGGCAGTGTCCTTGGGGTCGGGGCTGCCGGGCAACATGTCACCAAGGCCACTGAGGTGACAGGCAATGACGAGGGAAGGGGCCATTTGGGACAAGCTGACCGGTGCTCCCGTCTGCCTCCGGGGCTTGGAAAGGACCGGGTGGGGGAGGGGACGGGGTCCGTGCAGGCCCGTTGCTGACTGGCCTGTGCCGGTGGCCAGGTGACTCACTGCTGTGGTTTCTGCTGTGCCGTGACGGGTCGGGGCCGACTCTGAAGCCCAGCATCCCCCACCCCAAGCGACCCCTCCTGCCGCTCTGCGCCCGAAGATGCAGGCCAACCTGGTGCTCACGAACCTCAAATGCAACTGCGGGGGGGCGGGGGGGGGGCAGGTGGGTGAGGCTAACACCAGGCATCGAAAACGTGCTTGGACTAATTCCTCTTAACTGCAGAAGTTGGAAAATAGGGGAAGATGAAAAAGACTGAAGTCACCGGTAACCTCACACACCAGAGATGTAAACATTGTGCTGTTTTCTTCCGGTACCTTCTCTGGAGTGACGTCACTGTCTCCGCCTGTCTCTGCTCCCAGATCTAGGTTCAGAATCAAACAGGGACACCTGGGAGGCTCTGCGGCCCTCTCTGACCCCTGGGCCGCCCTGGTGTGCATCTCGGGGACATAAAGCATGGGGCCACTGCAAGGGGAGGGGACGTGCCCCCCCATCCCCCTCCTGAGAAGGGGGCCCGGCTGAGGCTGGAGGCCGCAGGGTGAGCCCCCTCCCAGGGAGCCAGCAGCCGCCCAGCGGGCTGGCTTTCAGCCCTCCCTCGCCCACGTCCCCCGCGCGCCCCCGGCACCGCAGCTGCAGGGGTGGCGGGCCTGTGGCACCTTTGATCCCAGCAAACCAAGTGCGTCACAGGCGAGCGCCCGCGGGCGTGGGCTGGGCGTGCGGAGGGCTGCCAAACTGACAAACACCCTCTGGGAACGCCTTCCAGCTCCTCTGGCCCCGGCCGGCTGGCAGCCCCGCCTACCTGCTCACAAAGGACCTGGGGGGAGACACGAGGACGGGCCGGGGGGCCCTTCCCCGGCGCAGAGCCCAGAGTGAACTGCTGGGGAAGCTGCCCTTGGTCCTGCACCGTCCGTCCTGCAAGCTCAGGGCAGGTGTTTCTCATGCTCACTCACACCCTCCTTGCACGTCTGAGGTGTAAAGCGCCTACTCTTGCTCTTCTTTCTTCTTGTCAAACTTTCGGGGGGTGGGGGACTGGAGAGAGTCGAAAATACAGCGGGGAGAGGGAGGCAGCCCCTCTAGGCTGGGCCCCAGAGCAAGGGTTTGGGAGAATGCCACGGGATCGTCACTTATTCACTCATCAACCCCTTGGCGCCGACACGGGCTGGGGACGGCAGAGTCAGGGCGGAACAAGACATCGTCCAGACCTCGGGGGCCTCACTTTTAATGGGGGAGCGGACCCATCACCCCATAACGGGTGGGACGCCTGTCGACAACGACAGTGTGTGCAGAGTCTGAGGTGTCACCGCACGCCCCGCGTGGCTGTCTCCCGCCCCAGGGGGTTCTCCCAAACGGGAAGCCAGGTGTCCGCTTGTTAGGGTCACGAGATGCGCAGTGCAGTGTGACCCCGACGCCTGGAAATGTGGGGGATGCGCCGAGTTTCTGGGACCTTTGTCACAAGGCGAGCAGCGGGGTCTGCGTCTCCCGTTTGGGGGCGCGTCACCTGCACAGGTGCCCGAGGGGCGAAGGGACACGCATTGGAAGGTGCCACTGGGTCTCGCCCCCCGTGTTCTGCGTCACCATCAGCTTCCTGCCGGTCGCCCTGCGGGACAGACAGGGGACAGACGTGGGACAGACACCGGGGCCGAGGGCGGAGGGGCGTCTGGCCCGAAGGCAGTAATGTTCGTGCTGAGCCTTGAAAGGCGAGGAGAAGTTGTCAAGCCGGAGGTCTCCCTGGAAGGGGCGGGGGCTCCTCGGAACGGCCGGAAGCCCCAGGCCAGCCTCTGTTCCGGCATCGACAGGGGTGGCCGCTGGTTCTGCTCCTCCCCCCCCCCCCCCCGCAGGACAGCGCAGGGGAGGGAGCCGGCCTCACCTGGGCTGCGGCGTTGCTCTGCCCTTTTCCCCCGCGGGCCGTCCCGGTCCGTTTGGGGGCTGGGCTTGTTCTCTGCGGGCCCCGCACAGAGGGCTGACGCACGCTTCAGGGTGCCCGGGCCACCCGTGATGACATGTGCACACAGCCCTGTGCAGAGCACAGGACTCCCTAAAGGGCCAGAGCAGCTCGTGGCTCCGCGCCGGGAGCCAAGGGCCCCGAGAGACAGCGCTGAAGCCTCGGGGCGGGGGGGGTGCCTGCGCAGCTCCGGGCCACACGCCGCTGCCACCTCCCTCCCGCTGGTCAGCGCCTCTCACGACCCGGCAGTGCCAGCCCCCGGCCGCTGCAGAGCCGGCCGCTGCAGAGGGTCCTGGGCAGAGGGCTGGGCGTGAAGACCGTGGGGCCGGAGGGGAAAGAACCCGCGGGGATGCTCTCGTTAGTGCAGTTTGAACAGGGCAGGTCCTCGGCGGCCACGGTAGGTGTGACACGATGTCCACGTGGCGTGGCGTGTCCACATGTGGCAGTGAGCACACGGAGGGCCCTGTGTGACCCTCACGGGGGCAGGGCCGAGGGTGGAGGCAGAGCCTGCGGACCCGCCGCTGCCTTCGGAGACTGACTCAGCCACCCGGGGTGGTGCCCAGGCCCCGGGCCAAACCAGGGAGCACCTCCGAGGACGCCGGCCCTGCTGGCGGCCAGGAGGGGCGGCACTGAGACCCTCTCCACGGGGAAACAGCCCATCGGACCTTTTCTGCCCAAGTCCACGTTCTCTGCGCCTGTGCTTTTCCTGAGCACCCGGTCACGGGACCCGTCGGGTCGCAGCGAACCAGAAACGGCAGCAGGCGCCCGGCCCTCAGCCCCTGCTGTCCCCACGGTGGCCTCTCCCCCTGGGCTGGGCGGCACAGGCCACGGCGTGGATGCAGGCGGCCCCGTGGGTCCCGGAGCCCCCTGCAGACATGCCCATCACGGGCACGGGACGCCGTGCTCCATGCTCAGGGCACGCCCGGGACCGCATGCCCTCGGGGCTCCCGAGAGAGAGTGGCAGCTTTGACGACATGTGGGGTCCCCCGTGCAAGAGCAGAGAGACCCCTGTGCTTCCTTCCTGTCGTCTGCAGCGGAAGGAGGGCTGGGGGGCGGGGTGGCCCAGCCCTTGCGCTCGGGTCCCCTGGGCCTTCCGATGAGGAGGCAGAGTCCGGGTGCGTGTGCCCGGTGACCCAGAGCCAGGCGGTCCCCAGTCCCTGTCCCCCCCCCCCACACCAGGCAGGCCCTGGGGCCTCGTGAGGAGACCCTTGAGGAAAAGTCCCTCTGACCCCAGGCCCCCAGCCCGGCTGCGGATCCGCGCCGCCCCCGAGCTCCGGGCCGGCAGACCTGCCCAGCGGGGGGCCGGGGGCGTGCAGTTCGGGGAAGGGGACCGCAAGTGGGGGCGGGCGCACGAGTGTGTGTGAGCAGTGCAGATGGGAGATCTCGGGGGACAGATAACCGGGCCCTGGATGGCAGCCCGACAGGAAACCTCGGGCGAGGAGACAGCTGTGGGACGGAGGGAGGGGCCGCGCGCCGGCAACCGCACCCGGGGGGCGGCGGGGCAGTGCGACAGCCCGGAGCCCACCCCGCTGCGCGGGGGGAGGCACGGCCTGGCCCTCCTGGGGAGGGCCGTCCTCCCTGCGTCTGCTCGGTGACTGGGGGGGCTTCGGTGTGGCTGGGGAGCGGGCTGCAGCCCCTGAGTGCACCCCGGGGGCTGCGACAGGCCGGGCAGGACCCCGCCCGGGTCAGACGGTGGTGGGGGGCCGGAGCGGGGGGCCCGGCGAGCGTGGGCCCCTGTGGAGAAGCCGGAGTCCGCCCCCCTTCCCCACGAGGCAGGGCGCCCTCGGCCTGGGAGACGCACGCAGGCGCCTCTGTGAAATCCCAGCGAGCGGCTCACTCCCTCCGCCTCTGTGAGGCATCTGTGTCGGGTTCAAGGTCAAAACGGCGTTTCCTCCCCACCCCCCTCCCCCCTAACCCAACGGCACAGGGGGGGAGGCCTCGCCCCTGCTGTCCAGGTGTCTGCGGGGCGACAGGCCCACACAGGCACCTACAAGGGTGGGAGGCACGACCCCAGGCTCGGAGTCCCCCCCTCGCCCCCCCCAGGGGGCATCGGGCAAGCCGACTGATGTGCGGGTTTCTGCTGTGGGTGCTGGGGAGCCCCAAGGAGGCACCCTGGACAGCCCGGGGCCGGCAGAGGGTCCCCAGGGGCTGGTGAGGGCTGTGGGGAGCGCCCCGACACCCTCCTGCCCCAGGGTCCCTTGGGGCGCCCGGGCAGGCCTGACTCCCAGAGGCCCCGGCGCTGGCCGGCACGGGGCCCGGGGGGGAGCCTGCCCCGTGTCCCCCCTGCGGCCTGGCGGGACGGCGCCCCGGTGGGGGAAGCGGAAGGAGGTGGGGGGAAGGTCCTGCGTGACGGCTCACACCGCTGAAGGTCGTGCGCTCGCCCGCGGATGTCGGATGTCGGATGTGGACGCGACCGCATTCCCCAACAGCATCCGAGTGAGATTTTCCGGCGTGAGGCGCTCCCAGACCCCACCGGCCGGCACCAGACACGCACGGGGCACAGCCCAGTCCAGGGGGCGCGGCCGGCTGGGGCCGTGTCTGTCCCTCCACTCTGCGCCGCGCCCGGGACGCGTCTCAGACCGCTGGTTTGATGGGGGGGTTCGAGCCCCACCCCCCGTCCAGTCTGGGGAGTTCAGGGCTGTGTGTGCGCTAATGCTCCCCGCGTCCCAAAGGGCACGGCCAGGCGCAGAGTGGGGCGCAGGCACGATTCTCCCGACCTCGGCCCAGGCTCCTCTGCGGAGCGGGGGGCGTTGTTCGTGGGTTCAGCCACCCAGACGGAGGTCGCCACACGCACCCGCGTTCTTGTGATAAAAAAAAAAAAACATCAGACCTGCTGTAACATAGACCGTTTTAGCCAGCTGTGGCGTGCCATTCGGGGGCACGAAGCACATTCGCCCAGTCGGGCGACCGTTAGTCACCACCATCCGTTTCCAGAACCTTCCCACCCTCCCAGCCGCACGCGCCCGCCTTTCTGTGCGTGGACGTCCGCACGGGCGGCCTCCCCACGCCTTGCCTCTCTGCGCACGGACGCCACCCACCGCCCCAGATCCGCCCCGGGGTCTCGGGGACCTGCCCCCAGCAGCGCCCTCCAACGGGAATGCGCCGGCAGGGACCCATCGGCTCCCTGCTGGCAGAAATCTGTGCTTTCTTTTTTCTTCCTTTTTTTCCCCCCGCTCCTGCGGATAACGGTGCACTAAACGTCTCTGGGCTTGTCCGCCTGCGCGCCGCGAGGGTGTCTCTGCAGAGCAGACACGGCCTCCGGGAAACAGCAGAATCCGCCTGGGATTTTCCCAGGAAGGGGGTTAGACCTGGGGCGGATGTCTCTTTTTTAAAAATTCTTTTTTTTTTAAAGATTTTATTTATTTATTTTCAGAGAGGGAAGGGAGGGAGCAAGAGAGAGAGAGAGAGAGAGAGAAACATCAATGTGCAGTTGCTGGGGCTCATGGCCTGCAACCCAGGCATGTTCCCTGACCGGGAATCGAACCTGAGACGCTTTGGTTCGCAGCCCGCACTCAATCCACTGAGCTACACCAGCCAGGGCCAGAATTCTCTTAAATGGGGCTTGAGTTCAGGAGCTGCCACGGGAGGGCCGCGGGCTGCGCTGTGGGGGCAGAGAACAAAGGCCTGGGGAGGCCTGGTGCCCCTGCCAGCCCCGCCGGCAGGCGCCTGGGATCCCGGCTGGGGGTACCGTCACTGCCTGACCTCTGGCTCCTTCATCTGCCAAGCGGGACGGAGGCCGCGTGCGCGGCTCCCGGCAGGCCGCCGGCATCAGGGCCCAGGAACGGGGAAGGGTCTTGCGGACCGACAGTGTGGGGAGCGCGTGTTTGGTGCGGCCCGGATTTTTACAGGCCGACCCCTGGGGTCAAGCCAGGAAGCCACGCATCTGAGCCTCAGGCCGAAGATGGACACACTCGCCCGCTGGCCTCTAGGGGCTGCTGGGAAGGTGGGCGGAGGGCGAGGGGCCCCCTCCCCAGCCGGGGTGACGGCTGACCTGCCCGCCTGTGCCCCACCCGGAGGTGAAGGCCGTGACTCGCACTCGCTCCCGGGCGCCCAGCCCCAGGCCGGCACCGTCTGCCGGATGGACGCCGCGCCGGGCTCCTCCTCCCACGGCCTGCGCCTGCTTCCCGACAGTCCCCAGGGGGCGGCGCTGTGGGGGCTGTTTCGGGAGAGGGCCGCCCCAGCACAGGGCACCAGCAGTGCGGCTTAAACGACGGATACCTCTTTCCTCCCGGCTCAGGTGGCTGAGAGCTGGGAGCCAGGTGGTGGGGGCTCGGGGGGTTGATTCCTTCCGGGGCCTCTCTCCTGGGCCTGCGGACGGCTGTCTCCCCCCGTGTCCTCGAGTGGTCGTCACCGGGCACGTCTGTGGCCTGACCTCTTCTTCTCGTGAGGACAGCGATCGTACGGGGTGGGGCTGCCCCGACCACCTCACCGTTACTTAGTCGCCGCTTCAAAAACTCCGCGTCCAAACAGAGGCACATTTTGAGGTCCTGGGGGTTAGAACGGCAGCCTAGGAATTTTTTTGGGGGGGAGGGGACACAATTCAGCCTGTGACAGAAACACAGGCATGGTGACCGACATGTGCCAGTGAAGGAGTTTGCACCGCTGCCGTGCAAAGAAAACCGCCTTCCGCGTGGAGACCCGGCTCGTTCAGGGGCGCGGCAGGGCTGCACAGGCGCTCTGCTCCATCCGCGTGAGTGCAGCCAGGCTGGGGGGGCCGTGGGGGGGGGCGGTGCTCTGGCCTTGCAGCGTGGCCGGACTCAGGCCGGCCTGTCCTGCAGCCCGAGGACTCCCGGACAAGCCGGTAGCCCAGGGCAACCGGGAGCCCCTGTATTCCGTGGGCTTTACGGGTTTTCCTTTCCTATTCCATGCCCATTTCTCTAAGGACAGGAGTCCGGTGTGTCCCTTGTAAAACAACCACTTCCCATCTTTTCAGAGTGGAACCCGCTGGCGAGGAGGCTGCAACCCCTGTCCCACCTCTGGTCGCCTTCACCCCGCCACCTCCCTGCTGTTCGCACGCACCAGGCCGGCCTCCCCCGGGCCCTCGGCCTCTGCCGCTCTCCCGCCCGCCCTCCCCGCCACCCCCGCCCCCGAGAAAATGCGACCAGATTCCTCGCGGCTTTGGGCTTCCATTGCCCGGCCCACCAGCCACGGACTGCGTCTTTTCGGGTGTTTGCAGACAGTTTGTTCTCCCGCCTCTCTGCACGGCGCCTCTTTGTGCCTTCCGCGGGCTCCCCCTCCGCGCTGCCGGTCCGGGCTCTCATTTTTCCGAGCGCCCGGAACGGACTCGGACCCGTGGGCAGCTTCAGGAACGAAGCCGCCCCTCACAGGACTGTCGACAGCGGCGAGGGCTGGAAGGCAGGGCGTGCCGCCGGTTAGGGGCGGGAGGGGGCGTGACGATGGAGCGCTGGACTGTCGTATAACGCCCAGTAGACGTGGTCTTGTAGGGAGAATGTGTGTGTAGAGTGGCTACAATTTATTTTTAAAAAAACACCTTGAAAGGCAACCTGCCATCACATCCACCGTGGCTGCGTTCGAAGGCCATCTTGTGAGGTGGTTTTGATTTTTCCTACTTGTCTGCACTTTTATATAATGAGTTGATTTACTTGAAAATAAAATACAACCACAGGAAGTTTTATAAAATTATTGCACAAGCCCTGGCTGGGGTGGCTCAGTGGATTGAGCATGGGCTGCAAACCAAAGGGTCACCAGATTGATTCCCAGTCAGGGCACATGTCTGGGTTGCAGGCCAGGTCCCCAGTAGGGGGCCCACAAAAGGTATCCACCCATTGATTGATGTTTCTCTCTTTCTCCCCTTCCCTTTCCCTCTGTCTAAAAATAAATAAATAAAATCTTTTTAAAAGTTATTGCACAAACCACACGTTTAATGGAAATAAAAATACAAGCAGGGAAATATTGGCCCATAGTTCTGCAGAGAGCTCCCTTTACTTGTGTTTCTTTTTTCCCTTGACACTTTTATGTATTGGTATTAGGGGAAGAGAGAAAGAGAGAGAAAGAAACGTTGATTTGTTGTTCCGGGTATTGGTGCTGTCATTGGTTGAGTCTTGCATGTGTCCTCACTGGGGATCGAACCCGCAACCTTGGTGTATCCACAGGATTGCCTGACTGCCTGAGCTCCCTGGCCAGGGCCTGGACAGCGCCCTTTCTGGCCTGGGAACCGTCGTCCGTGGGCATTTGTAGAATCGAACACAAGTATCCGGACTCCACCACGGTGGGGCGGCTGAGGGGACATGGTCCCCGGGGAGCCGTGACTGCGTGGACATGCCCCGCAGGCTGTGGCGATGAAGGGTTCTGGGGGGGGTCCACCTCCGAGGGCCCTGGCCTCACACTCAGTAGCAGCCCAGCTGTCCCTGTTCCGCCAGCCGACGCAGAGTCCTGACGTTGTCTGCTAATATGGTTCGACCCCTGGAGAAGGGAGGACCCCACAGCCTGGGGAGGAGCCCCTTGCCCCAGCCCTGAGGACACCCGAGGACGGGGCCCAGGGGTGTCTGGCCTGGGCGCAGCCCTGGCTCTCAAGCTCGGGCCTGTTATGGACCCCCAGCCTCAGTTTTCCCAGTTGGGAGGCCACGGTCGCTGTAAGGACCGAGGGAGGGAACCCCCACGTGCCTCCCAGCACAAAACGCCCCTCCAAGAGTGGTCAGCACCCCAGTCCGTGGGCCTAGCCTCCGTCTCTGCCCGCCGCAGGGAGCGCTGGCTGCCGACCAGAGCCCTACTGCGTGCGCCCTACTGCGTGCGCTCGGCCAGTGGGCGGGCCTCACCCCCAGCTCGGCGCCCGGAGCGGCTGCCACTGCCTGGCTGGGCACACGTGACTTCCTGTTTTCTGAAGCCTGGGGCGGCAACGTCGTCACCGGTGGTGTCTGAGCCCGGGGTGGAGGCGGGGCGGCGGCGGGATGCTGGCCTCGAGGTGGGGGTGCAAGGGGAGGTGGGGGGCTTGGAGGCTGGCCAGTGCCACCTGCGTGGCGGGCGTTGTGACTGAGAGCGATGCCACGAGGCCCTGTGTGCCGAGCGTGGCCAGCCCATTCCGTGGCAGCGTCCCCGCGGGGGAGGAGGCTTCCCTGTGGCCACACCACTGATCCCGCAGCAGAGCCCTTGGAGAGATCTGCTCTCGCCCGGATCCCGGAGTGCTTCCCGAGCAGGGGAGGGGACAGGAGCCAGGGGGGTGGGAAGGCTGCCCGCGGGAGTGGGAGAGCCTGTGCCCTGTGTGCAGAGGCAGGACCACAGCTGATGGGTGGTGAGCTCCCCGTCACCTGGGGTATTCAAGCAGAGGCTACAGGTGCCAGAGGAGAAATTCTTTCAAGAGGTGCGATGCCCTCTGGGTGGAAGCAACCCCGGACGGAGTGTGGAGACGAAGTGCAGACACGAGCCCTGGTCCCTGCCCGCTGCTGGGGCCCAGAGCCTGCTGGTGGCAGAGAGGGCCACCTGGGGCCAGCGGGCTCAGCAGGTGCCCCTGAGCAGGGCGCTTCCCGCACACTGTCCCCTCATGTCACTGCATAACTAACCACCCCCGAAGTCGGTCTCACTAAACCCCCTTTGCAGAGGGGAGACAAGAGCACCGGGGCAAAGGGGGTGGTCCGGACACAGAGTCAGGAAGAGGCCGGTTCGGAATTGGAATCTTCGTGTTTCTGGCTCTCGGGCCTCTCTGCTCCTTGATCCTCAGGCCCATCCCCCCCTCCCCAGCACAGGCGCTGCTGGGCCCGGCAGAGGGAGGTCCCGACCCCCCACCCTGGGCACAGCACACCTGTCACTGACCACAAAACGAAGCTGCTCTTCGGACAGAAAAAGGACAACCGGCCCCCATCACTCATCTCTGGGGGGGCACCCAGTTCCCCTCCCCCACCGCGCCGTTCTGCACACCCCGAGGGAACGTTGCTTCTTATTTGTTCTGAATTTACTGTCCAGGAAGTTTTCTGTGCTCATTTCATGTGACAGGCAGCCAAGCAATATTTCTCCCAGTCCTCCCTCTGAGTCCCGGCTGCCCCCATAATTCGCGGCGGGCACAGCCTCTCCCGTCCTGAGAGGGGCAACCACCCGCCTTTGGTGGCCTCTGCAGGGAGGGGGCGGCTTCTCCCCGGAGAACCCCACCGCGCCTGGCTGCCTGGCGGCTGTCTGCCCTGCCCAGCGCGCAGCGCGCGCCAAGGTGGGGGCAGGAGGATGGGCGGATGGAGAGGAGGCAGCCCCCTCCCCCTCTCATCTGCAGCACTAACGGGGGGGGGGGTGTGGAGGGGCGCCAGACCTCCTGACCCGCTCGTGTTTTGTCTGTGGAGAGCTTTGCAGGACCCGGGCCCCTGCCCTGAACGTCCACGAGGGGCACAGCGCTGGACCGGCCCCACCGGGCAGACGCTGGGGGCAGGGGTGGGCCGCACTGGAGGCGGGGCGGGAAGGACCCGGGCGGGAGGCGGGGAGGCAGGTGAGTCTGGGCCCCGGTATGGCCTCGACCAGGGGTCTGGGCTTCGCTCACAGGAAAGGGGTCGCCAGTGGCTTCTGGGCAGGAACTTCGGGGAGTTTACAAGGCTGCCAGCTGCCCTGGCCGGAGGGTCCTGAATTAGGGAGGGGTCAAAGGTTGGAGGACAGAGCGATTCAGGCGGCGGGGTGCGGCTCCGGGGGCGGCCTGCGGGAGGGACCGGCATCGCCCCTGTGAAGAGGGGGCAGGGCCCCGCGGAGGAGGGAAGTGGGGGGCGGGGGACGCCCCCCCGGGGCACCTCAGGCGGCCCCCCACTGGCTGTGTGCGCTGCTGGGTGACCCTGAAGTTCTCTGGGCCTCAGTCCCCGTGGGGTGCTGCTGCATTCAAGTGGGTCTGGCACAGAGTAAACCCGCGAGAAATGTTACCGTTTCCACCACGAGAAGCCGCCGAAGAGGGTGAAGAACTTGCCCCGTCACAGTCAGTAGGGATAAGACGGCGGCGCTCCAGGGCACAGCAGCCACTCCCGCAGCGGCCGCCAGAGGGCGCCCCGGCCTCGGGACCGGCCGCCGCCCGGCGCACCTGGCACTTGCGCGCGGGTCACACCGGGCTGAGTGGAGTGGCGACGGCCAGAGGCTGCGCCCCGTGGTGCGGGGGAGTCGCCGCCCACGTCCCTGGTAGGAAGGACCGTCTAGGCTCCAGTCCGCGCCCCCTCGCTCACAGCTCCGTGAGCTCTCACGTACAGTCTCACTTTCCTTTAACCTGAATGTCCACGGTGCCCCGCCCCCAGCCGCCCTGCACTCCCGCGACCGCACAGGGTTGGTGTGGGACGGGCCCGCAGGGACTCGCAGAGGGGCCTCTGAGCGGCTCCTCCGCGTGGCTGCCTCGGTTGGTCACCAGATGGCGGTGGGCGTGCAGGGACGGAAAGGGAGAGACCGTGCAGAGGGCACGGCGGCAACAGTCAGGGACCGGGGGTGTGTCCTGGCGCGTGGCGCGGGGCTGAGGCCTCGAACCACCACTGTGAGCAGGAGCCCGGACGTCCGGGTGGGGGCGCCCCCAGGGTTCCTCGCTCTGCTGCTCATGAGACCGCTGGGCCGGGGAGGGGAGCCAGCACCGGACCCCACTGCCCTGGGGGCGGTGGGGGTCGAGGGGGGTCTGCTTGGTCCCTGGCACCAGGGGCGCCAGAGTCAGGGCGGGAGGAGAGTCACCCAGATCCTGGAAGCTCCAGTGAAGGCAGAGGCTGGAGTGCCCTCGTCTGATCTTCGGTCCTGTCCTGTCCCTGCGGGGTGGGGGAGGGGGCTCAGGGAGCCACACCCCTACACTGAGGGGGCGCCGCTCATCCGCACGCCAGCGCGCAGAGGCTTCCAGAGTCCGTGGTGCACGTGGGGCTCCGGCACAGCCGTCCGTGGCGCCCAGGCAGCTGTCCTGCGCATGTGGACGGCTTCCCTTGCCCCCCACCCCCCATTTCCACCTTCCTCCCGGCTCTGTGGCCCCACCAGGTGTCACAGTGCTACGGGGACAGGTGAGGTTTCCCCAGAAGCTGGTCCAAGGGGGTGGGAGGGGGTCTGGGGTCAGAGAGGGGCTGGGGACACGCCTGTCACCGGGGGCCTGGCTAACGGGTCTCTTCTCCTGGCGCAGACGCACAGAGCTTCGGCCTGCTGGACCCCAAACTGTGCTACCTGTTGGATGGGATCCTCTTCATCTACGGCATCATCATCACCGCCCTGTTCCTGAGGGCCAAGGTGGGCGCCCCTGACTCTGGGGGAGGGCGTGGGCCCCCCTCGGTGGATGTTCACAGGGGCCTTGGTCTCGCAAAGTCTCCGGGCCTGGGTCGTGCCTATGGCTTGGCGCCCACGGCCGAGCCGGGGCCAGCCCAGCGGGCACACTGGGTGGGCCGGGGAGGTGGGCAGGGACCCGGGTACTGGCCAGTGTCGTGAGGAGCGTGGGCACGTGACACCAAGGTGTGGGGGGCGGGGAGGCAGGAACTGCTGGAAGGAAATGGCCTTAACTTCGGTCTCTCCCCCAGTCCGCTGTCCATCTGCCCGCGCAGGCCCCTGGCGGGAAGTGGGAGGTTTGCCCACTCCCCCCACCCGGGGCTTCCGTGAGCCTCACAGGGCCTGGGCTCCTTGGAGGGGCGGGGGCGGCCCTGGTGGGCGGAGGACGGGGGAGGTCTGGTGGGGAAGGGGGTTCCAGCCCCATTGTCACTGCAGCACCCCACCTCAGGCTGTTTGGGAGTTGAGACCTGGATATTGTATTGGAAAAGCAGAGCTGTGCGCTCTTCCTTTTTAACGCCGGAATGGGCCGCCCCGGGTCCCTCCGGTGGGCCCCCTGGCTCTGGCCGGCGGGGCCTGGCAGAGTCTCCGGCTGAGCGGGGAGCAGGAAAGGGGCGGCTCGCGTGCGCCCTGCGCAGGTCCTCGGGGCCCTCCGCCAGCGCCAGGCGGGAGGCGCGCGGCACAGGAGCGGGACCTCGCGCAGCCGTGGGCCACCGTGGGGCTGTCCTCCGAGGTGCTGGGAGAAAGGGCCTGAGGATCTTCTGCGGGACCGGACCTGGGGAGGGCACTGCCCGGGGCGGCCTGAAGCCCCCGGGGCCAGCGCAGCGCTGCTCGTACCCCCGGGGGGGGTGGGGCGGGGCGGGGTGGGGGGGTCCGGGAGCAGGGGGCTCAGACCCGGCTACCAGGCGGGAGCGAGGCAGTGGGCGGTGGCGGCCCCGCTGGGGCACTCACGCTGTGCTGTCCCCTCTCTTCCAGTTCAGCCACAGCACGGACGCTGCGGCGCAGGCGCAGGCGCAGGGCCCGGGTCAGCTCTACAACGTGAGTCCGCTCGGCCGCGCAGGCACGGCCGGCAGGGAGGAGGGGCGTCCTCCGCTGCACCCCGGAAAACCCGGGCGGTAACGCACCTGCGTCGGGGGGCACTGCGGGGCCGACAGGCTCTCAGGACCCGGTGCCGGAAAGGCCGGCTCCACGCGGCGCGGGTGCACACAAGGCCGGGCTGGCGGGCTCCTCCCATGCGGGGGACCCGGCGCAGCCGAACTGACCCCACCCCCACCGGTGGTAACATGACCCCGAGGGGTGCTCTGAGATGCTGGGACCCAAGGGACCAGTTACCACCACCCCCAGTCCCTGCTGCCCTGTCTGAGAGCCCCCAGGGACCCCGGAGGGACCCCCGCCCCTGACACGCCCCTGTTTCAGGAGCTCAACCTGGGCCGGAGAGAGGAGTACGACATGTTGGATAAGAGACGCGGCCGGGACCCCGAGATGGGAGGAAAACAGGTAGGACTTTCCTCACTCCGCCCGTGCCAGTGTGCGCGTTGGGGGGGGGGGACCCTTCAGAGCCACCAGCACTCAGGGTCACTGCCCCAGACCCTGCCTGCAAGGGGCCTGGGCCCGGGACAGCTGGAGGCCCCTCTCCAGCTGCCCCCAGGCCCGCCCCGCGGGCCGCATCAGTGCGCCCACGGGTGAGAGCAGCACCGCCCTCCTGCCCAAGCTCCCCGCGTCCCCAGACTGCCCCCCCGGGCCCCTGAGATGCGCTCACAGTGGCACCGCCTGCCCCAGGGGGACAGACCAAGGAAGCCATGCGGGAAGGGGTGCCGGGTGCCCCTGAGAGTGGGTCGTCGGGTGGCTCTGTCCCCCCCGCTGTGCCCAGGCAGCAGCTGGCTGAAGCCAGGATCCTCCTGTCTGACACCACCTGGGACCCGACGTCCCCCCAGCACCACCCCCACCTGAGCTCTGTGTGGGGTGCGCTGTTGTGAGAGAGAATGGGGGGACCCCGTCCATCTCCTTGACGCCCCGCCCCCGAACCTCAGCCCTTCCCTCCTTACCTGGACCCGGAGGGGTGAGCGAGCCGATGCGGAGGTCAGGGGGTCCGCTGAGCAGCCGCCGGCCGCGCTCCCAGCGGGGGCACTTGGTGTTTTTCCCCTTCGGCGAGGCCTCGCTTGTGAGCTTGTGCCGCAAGGGCCAGCACGTCCGCCAGGGGGCCTGCCCGGGCGCGGCTGCGCTGTGTGCAGGGGCCTGTGAGGGGCGGGCGCCGGGGGGCGCAGGGCACGCCGCCCCGCTGTGAGGGGCCCAGCGTGCGGGGACCAGGCTGCGGGCCCCACAGAGGGCAGGGGTGGGCGGGGCAGCTGTCCCTGGCGGGAGGGTCCCACACCTGACCTTGCCTGTCTCCGCCCGCAGAGGAGGAAGAACCCGCAGGATGGCGTCTACAACGTGAGTGGGGCTGCGGGAGGGTCCCCTCCTGCCACCCCCCGGGCCTCCTGTCCCTCAGCCCCAGCCCAGGCGGCAGGTCCCGGGGGCAGTGGGGACAGTGGGGCCCCGCAGGTCAGGCTGGGCGGGCCTCCGAGGGCTCCCGTTCCCCCCCCCCCGCCGTGTGGCCCTCCATGCCCTCCACGCCCTCCACGGGGAAGCCGACCTCACCATCCCGGTGGGCCCGACGCTGCTCACAGGCGTCTCGGCCTGGGCCTGGGTCTGCCGAGACGCCGGGCCGGGCGGCGGGGGGTGGGGCCTGTGAAGAGGCGCCCCGCCCCCTCTGCAGGGGGTTGGCCACGTGCTCAGACGCATGTTTCTGGGCCCGGGGAGCCCCGCGTGGTCCGCGTCCGTGTCCTTTGGGCAGAACGCCGCATCGGTCCTCCCCAGCCTCGGCGGAGCTGCTCAGCTCCGGGCAGCGGGCTGGCGGCCAGAGCCCCCGAGGGCGGCGGCGGAGGAGGAGGAGGAGGAGGAGGGTGGGCGGGAGCTGGCTCCCGGCAGACGACGTGTGAATAAGGACCCCCCAACTCGGGAACCGAGAGGCCTGGAGTTGGAGGGGCCCCGAGTCTGCCGCGGTGGGGGACCCGTGTCCCGTGCTCCCCCTCCAGGCGCTGCAGCGGGAGAAGATGGCGGAGGCCTACAGCGAGATCGGGACGAAGGCCGAGGTGGGTGCCGCTCGCTCTCAAACCCGAGGACTGGGGGGCGGGGCCGTGCTCGGCGAGGAGCCTCCCGGTCTCCCCCGCCCCCGCCTGCCGTGGGCCTCCGTCCCGCCATCCACGCCGCCTGCTGAAGCCACGTGGTGACCAGGGGGGCGGAGGTTAACCCGCTCCGCCCCACGCGGCTCTCTGGGCCCTCCAGGGGGCGGAAACCGAGGCCCGCGGCCTGACCCGCCCCCTCTCTCGTCTCCCCCGCAGAACCAGCGCCGCAGGGGCAAGGGGCACGACGGCCTCTACCAGGTAAGGGCGCCACCTGGCCAGGGTGTGGTCAGGCTCCCACACGCTCTCGCCAACAACCGGGCAGGGCGAGCGGCAGGGGGCCGGGGTGGGGGTGCTGGGGTCCCATTATTCAGGCACCTGGCAGGGTTCCCCCCGCGGGCTGGGGGCGTCCTGGGCTCTGACCCCTGGAGCCAAGCAGCTGCTGCCTGGGGCGGTGCCATCCAGCCCCCCCGCCACCACCCGGCTGTGAGGCCCCCCTCCACAGCCCAGCCCCCCCCACCCCCCCGCCGCAGACCCAGGAGGACCGTGGGAAGAGCGGGGAGGCTGGAGGGAGAACATCACGGACAGTGACGAGTTTGAAAAGGAAGTGCAGCAGGGAGGTGGCTGGTTTATGCGAGTCAGGGGCGATGACTAGGCACATGTCAGTCACCCCAGGGGTCTCCTCTCCCCGCTGGCTGCCCTGGCCAGGTCCCAGCTCCAGCCCCCCACTGACTCCAACCAGGTGGGCTGGCCCCAGTCACCGCGATGTCACGGGGGCCCCGGGACGTGGCTGAGACCAGCCCGCCTGTGGCCTGGGACGAGGCGGCAGCGGCTGGCTGGGCGCGGCGGGGTTCCCCAGGAGAGGAGCTGCCCCCGGCCCTGCCCAGCAGGGACGCCGCCGTCCCCGCCCCCCCGCACGAGGGGCCGTTCCCCGGGCCCCTGGGCGTGGGTGGACGCTTCCTGCTGGCCCACTATCTCCTCCGACCTCCCGTCCCCAGGGGCTCAGCTCGGCCACCAAGGACACCTACGACGCCCTGCACATGCAGGCGCTGCCCCCGCGCTAGTGGCTGGCGGGCGCACACTCCCAGGCCCGCCCTGCAGACGCCGAGATTGTAAGGCCCAGGACACACCGCGCACGCCCCGGCTCGCCCGCACCTCACCGCCGCAGCCGACCTCCCCCGTGACGACCGTCGGGTCCCTCGCCGTCCCAGGCCTTCCTGCGCCGGACGCCGCCGGCGCGCCGTGGGGGAGAGCGCCCTGGCTGCGGCCTGTCCTCCGGGAGCCCAGGGGTCCTTGGCCTTCTGTCCGGGCACTGTGGCCCTGGTGGAGGGGGGGAGGGGTGCTGGGGAGGGCGGGCTCAGCCCCCTGCCGAGCTGTGCGGTTAAGCCCCGGCGGAGCCCCACACGCCCGCACCCGCCGCCGAACAGTCTGTACCGTGCTGTCCATTTGCGCTGCTGTAAATCTGGCTTCTGTCGTCGGCCGCCTGCCCCCCCCCAGCCCTGCTCAGCAGCTCGTGACAGGGCCCGGAGGCCACAGCCCCCTGCGAAGGTCTGGCCAAAGGGCCAGGCCGGCCGTGGGGAGGCTCCGGAGCCCGGCCTCCCCCAGCCAGCGCCCCTCCCACGCGGTGGTCTGGGGCTAGACGCCCGGGGCCCTGCACGGGGGAGCGTGCCGGGGGCCGGCTGGAGTAAACGCCCGTGGCAGCGCCGAGCATGACCCAGCGGGGAGGCGGCCGGGTGCATCCTGGGCACCGGTGCCCTTCGCCCCGAGTGCAGGGCACACCCACACCCGTGCAGGCCTGCAGGGGAGAGTCCACAGTGCCTGGACCCACGGAGACGCCAGGGGAGGGGGGCCGACGGACGCCTGTCTGCTGGGCCGGGTTGAACCTCTGCCGGTTTGCTAAAGCCGCCTGTCTGCCCAATAAATGCTTTGGTGACATCGCCGCTTCAGGCTGAGCTTTATTATTTCGGCAGTCAGTCCCCAGGGGGCCAGCCTGCCCCCAGCTGGGGGGGGCGGGGCGCAGATGGAGAGGGGCCCTGGGGGCAGGGCGCCGGCCATAGGGTGTGAGACCGGCCTGAGGGGCTGCCCGCCCTCAGGCGCTGGGGACACGCAGCGCTGCCTGCACCTCGGAGGGTGTCGGGGAGGGAGGGACAGGGGACAGTGCGGGTGACGCAGCACAGGCCTCAGGCCACAGGGACTGGGAGGACGGGGGAGGACGGGGGCAGGAGGCCTGCCCCCGCAGGCAGCCCCTCCTCTCCGGGCAGTGGCTGTGGGTGGGGTCTGACTCGCCAGCCCACCCGCGGGTGCCGTGCCTGGGAGAGGCTCTGGGGTCGGCCTTCGCTCGTTCGCAGCAGCATCTGGTCAGGGCTGCTGGTGGTCCACGTCGGGGACCCCGACGGGAGCTGCGCGCGCTGCCAGTGGGTGCACCCGTCATCACGGCTCCCCCAGCTCCTCTGTCCCAGCCCCCAGCGAGCCACCGGGGAAGGGAGAGAAGCTTCGGGAACCGTCACGGGGCTGGGGACTTACTAACGTTCTGTCCCCGATGTCAGCCCCGTCCCCTGAAAGGACGCAGCGCCCTCAGCAGCGTCAGGACACTGGGGGCCGGGTGGGTGAGGGCGGGGGCCAGGGAGCGCGGAGGGGCCGGGAGGGCTGGCACGGGGCGACCCCCGAGGGGCAGGGAGACCTCAGACCCCCGCTTCGCCCACCGGAGCTCGCTGGGCCGCCAGCAGCCTCCCGCGGCCCCGCCGCGTCTGCTACTCACGGGCTTCCTGAAGGCAGGCACGGCCCGCCCGCCGGTCGGGCCGGGGAGGCCTCACACCGTGCCGGTTCCCAGGTCCGCGGAGCCGGGCGCCCGGCACGGCCTGCGTGACGCGCGCGAGTCTGATCCACCGCGTCAAGGATCTGGAGACAAAGTCGGGGGGTGGGGGTGGGGCAGGGGGAGGGGGGCACACGCAGGGTGACCTCGGAGAGAGACACCCCGGGAAGGAGGGGACGGAGTGACGTGCTGACAGACGGAGCCCCAGAGCCAGGGTGGGAGGGGCCCTCGTGTCTGGAGAGGAGAGGTGGCGACAAGAGCGCTCCCCTCTCGTGGGCAGGTCACGGGGTCCGCAGGCCGCTGCAAGTGGGTCAGGACACGCCCACCTTCTGCAGGGGCCCTCTCCCCTCCCCACCTGAGGGTGTGACCAGTGGGGGCTTTGCCTGCCAAGTCCCTGTCACCCTGGTGAGCACCCCACCGTCTCTACCGAACAGGATTCCCGCCCAGAACTTGGAAGAGTTGTCAGGGAATGAGGTCACCCACCGAACTGCGAGCTGTAAATATGGGAAGTGGGGCTGGAGAAGGGTGGGCAGAGGGCCCCCCCCACAGAGCCTGACGGCTGGCAGCCCCCCTAACTCGCGGAGTGTGTACACCACGTCCGGGGGCCACGGCAGCACGGAGACACTGCGTGCCGAGCGGAACCGGCACGAGGGCTCCGCTGGGTGCCCTTGGGCAGGGGACCGGGGGCCGGACGGGCCGGGGGGCATGCGCAGAGCAGCTGAAACAGTGACACTGGCAAAGCCGGGTTCAGTGTCAGTTCTGGGGTCAAGTCCCCAGGGAAAGGGGTCTTCGGAGAGCTCCCTCGCGGGGCCCGTCAGGGGCCTGCTGTGTGATGGCAGCGAGCCCTGGGGTCTGAAAAGCCCCCTCCTGCTGGCTCCTGCCCCCCGGCACTCGGGCAGGGGGGGGGGTGCAGCACCCAGGTCTGGACCCAGCACTGTCAAAGAAACTCAAGACAACGTGGAAACACTTGGAAAACGGTTTAATGATGTTTTACAACAGAAATGAACTGTACAGTTACAGTCGGGCTTCATATATATATAAAAATTACAGCAGACACACACACTACACAGAACCCGGCCTTTCCTGCGACCCGCTGCCGCCCACACAGCCTCTCCCGGGCCCGCAGCCCCTCGGCAGCCTGGGGACGGGGGGTCCCAGGAAGGGAACTTTTAAGGAGACAGCACCACTCATCCCTACCTGCCCCCCGACTCCTCAGGCCTGGGGAGGAGTCAGTGAAGCCCTCCAAGCAAGAAGCTGCTTGTGTTTCCGGGGGGACCCAGATAACAAAACTCCCGATTCCAAGTTACCAGATGGTTTTTGTCAAATATCCCCCCGGGGGAAACAGCTGCTGGGGTGTGGCGGGGGTGCAGTGGGGGCTGCACGACAGCCGCCCGGACAGCAAAGTCACTCTGGGGGAGACGGGAAGGAGTCCCGGCCCGGGGCTCGGGGACTGCCGCCGCCCCGGGGCAGCTGCAGGGCAGCGCCGGGGAGAACCGTTCCCGCCGCAGCACCGGGAGTCTCCACGCGGGGCACTCCCGCTCACATTGTCAAGTCCAGCACGGGCAACCGGGAGGCCCGGGGCCGCCCCGCCCCGCGTCCTTCCCCGGACGACAGTGGGAAGACACCCCTGAATCGACATTTGAAAAAAGAGCGAGAAGAGAAACAGGCGGGAAGCCGTTCAGAGGCGGAGAGAAGGGAAGCACCCTCACGCCCTGCGTCGTGAACCGAGTGGAGCCGGCGGGGGCGGGGCAGGAATCAGCGGACGGCACTCCAGGTTGAACGGTGGAAGTTTATTACTGAACAGTAAGTACACTCAGAGGCTTTCATTGTCTTTGTTACCGCGAACACCCAGGCAGTGAAAACTGTTAGGTTAATACATACATAGACACACCCCGAACATACAAAAATACTATTATTTCAAACTACTAAGAATAGGACAGTTCAGTTACCTCCATGCTATGACTTTACACTAAACAAAGGACAAGTTAACGACATTTTTTTAATATCCCAGAAATATACCAAAATATACATCTAAGCTTTGGAATCACTGAGGTTAGACTAATGCGAGTGCTGGGTAATCGTACTTAACACGCGAGTCTAAGGTTCTGCAGGACAGAAATCATCTTTGGTATTTGCATCAGACTAACGTTACTTATTAACATTTGGATTTTGCTTTGGGATAGAGCTTGTATGACCCTAGAACCAACCCCCCCATCAACCGAGAGTAAAAAGGTCTGTGTAAAAAGCCCCTTCGCTTGCACCCCCCGCCCCCCGGTAAAAAGCCGCAGGCGTCCACCCAGCACAGACGGTCGTGACGACGATGCATAGTTGCACGGTGCAGAGAGGGGACCAGCCACGCGGGGAGATGACAGCTCAGCGGTCGCCTGCCCGCTTCTCACACCCGGGGTGGCCGCCTCCGAGTGTCCCGGGGAGGGACAGGGACAGAAGGGTCCGGGGCCATGGGCGCACGCCCGGCCAGCGCCTAGAGGTTAGCACCCAGCGGGGCGGCCAGGCCTGCGCCGGAGCCCCCAGCCCACCCCTCAACTCTGTGGAGCCCTGGGGCCGCCTCGCCGGCCCTGCCCGTCCCGGGCCCGGCCCTGCCGTGGCCGTGGCAGGTGTGGGTGGACGGCCACGTGGTGGGTTTGTCTGCTGAAATGCCAGTCTGCTCCACGGCGGGTCACGAGTGGGCCGGGGCCCGAGCGCGCACCTCTGCAAACCCGATGGGGAGGGCAGACGCCGGCCGGCCCTGTTGCGCCGCGGGCCAGGACGCCATGGGCCGGGCCGGCACCGGGGACTGCCCTTCTCTTTGGTTTTTGGTTTGTTTTGAGTTTATACAATCATTAAGAAATCTTTGGTTTTGGCTGGAAATTTAAAAAACAAAACAAAACCAAACAAAGAAACCGCCCTCCCTGGCGAACGGCGGCGGCGCTCTCCGACGCGGAGTGGGGGCCGAGGCTGGGCTACATTCAAAGGAAAGGTGGCCGGGCGTGGGGCGCGGCTCCCGGGAGCCATGGACGCGAGATTGTCAACTCATAACGACGACAACAACGACAACTTAAACGTTTGGGTCTCTTTCGGCCACGTCAGAGGGACGACGGGAGACGTGTGTGCGGCGTCGGCGCCCGGGGGCCTCTTTGGTGCGGTCCCTCCCACCCGAGGTCCGAAATGCGGCGGAGCAGGAAGGCGAGGGCGGGAGCCGGTGTGTGGCCAGCGGTCGGGAAGGGGGCATGGCTGGCCAGCCCCCGAAGGCGGTGGGGGCAGCAGGTGTACACCTGTGCAGACCCCCTGCAACGAAGAGGAACGGAAGATTGCAATTTGCCCTCAGTTTGCAGTAGCTTTCAAGCAGCGACATTCAGAGGCGTTGGGAGGGCCCACCCCAGGCCGCAGGTCCCGCGGGGCTACCGGCCAGAGCGCGGCAGGACTCCAGGAGGGAGGGCGGGCTTGGCAGCGCCGCGGGGTTCAGGGGAGGCCGCAGCGAGCCTCCCGGTCACGAGTTGGAATGGGGTTCGCGGCGGCGCTGGGCTGCGGTGGGGAGAGGCCCGCACTCCCTCGCCCAGCCTCTGCCGCCACCACGGCACGGGGGCGGGTGGACTGCCTGCCGGAGGGTGAGGGGCGCACACAGGCCCGTCCCCCAGAGGTAAGGGCTGCGAGGCCGCCCGTCTCCGGCTCGCAGCCCGCGGGGTGCAGGGCACCCCGGAACGAGACAGGGCACCTGGCCCGCCGCAGGCCTGTCCCTCGCTAACGAAACCGCCACCCTCCAGGAGCGCACGGGTTTCCTGCCACGTGGCCCCCCCAGAGGTGCAGGGGCCTGGGGGCACACGGTCCTGCCCACGCCCGGCTCTGCCCTGCCCCTCCGAGGCCCCGGCTGTGCAGAAGCAACACCTCACTCCCAACAGCACCGTGACCGGCCATCTGCCTGCGGGCTTCGGGGCGCACTGTCTGGACTCGGGGTCCCTCAGCAGCACCCCGCTGAGCACAGCGACGCACAAGAAAGCCAGGGGGACATTACAGAAGACCTCGACGTCTCTTCACGGGGACCCGGGTCTGGGGTCCGAGCCCTCTGAGAGCACCGCGCCCCACGTCAGAGCCGGAAGGCGGTGCGGGACGGCCTCAGGGACCCAGAGGGCGGCAGAGGGCACGCGCCCTCTCCGGGCCCAGGGTCTCACTCTGCAACTGAAGTGGTGTCCACTGAGCACGCCGGGTCCCCCCGGCCCCGTTTCCAGTGCTCCTTCCACCCGCCACGCCCCACGGCCCGCCCACGGGTCTGCTCCGGGGTCTGGGGAGTTGCATGGCGTGGACACGCTTCCACGTCACGGACACGCTTCCATGTCGCGAACAGGCCTGTCAGAGAGGCTCCCGTGGAGCCCCCAGCCCCCAGCCCTGCACGAGCACTAGAAGAGCGGCACATGTCCTGCCCCTCTCCCCCCCTCTGGGCCCCAGCAACGGCGCCCGCACAGCGAGCTCCTCGACCCCGGAGCCCGGAACGGCGCCCGGGAGAGCCAAGGGTGGGCGGCCCGTGGTTCCCACGTCGCCCTGCTCTTGAGAATGCTCGTCCCCACGAGCGACGGAACAGAGGTAGTGCGCCAAGATGCCGCCCGGACTCAGCGCCCCCTGCTGCCCCAGCTCCACAAACGCCAGATGAAGGGAAATGAAGACTCCGCCCCCCCCACGACCCCCCACCATGCCGGGAACCACACGGCGCCCTGAGCAGCCCTGCCTGTCCCGCAGACCAGCAGAGGGGATGAAGGACGCTCCTCCAGAGCCGGACGGCCACCAAGGCTCCCTCCGAACTCGGGGAAGGGCGGGGGGGGGACGAGAGGGAAGCAGCTCCAGATGTCAGCTGTCCGCTCCTCACCCGCTGCCGGTCCAGGAAGCGTGCGGACAGGCAAGGACCGGCAGTGTCCGTGGCAGCCACACCGGGCCCCTGGCGTCCCGTGGGCTTCTGCGTCCCTGTGCACACGGCCCTCCGGGGACACACCCGGGGCGCCGAGCTAGCCTGCCTGCAGCTGGGGCCGGGAGTCTCTTCGCTGTCCCTGAACGCGCACCTCCCCGCAGAGAACGGCAGCACACTCCTCGGCCCTCTCACCTCTCACCTCTGGGGGGCGGGAGCAGGTCGGCAGCCACCTCCCGGTCTGGCGTTCTCCGCCTGCGCTTCTGGTGTGGGCAGACGGCCTCGGCACGAGCAGAGGGGAGAGGAGCCCGGGTTCGCGGGGCGGGCTGCGCGCACAGGGTCCAGCGACCGGACGCCGGGCAGGAGAAGGGCCCGCCCCACGCCCCCCCCCCCAGCCCTCCTCTCCGCGCTCGGAGGGGCACGCCCGGCCGCGCCCGGCCGCTCGCACGGGGGCACCTCTGCCCACGTGTCTGCTGCACGGGGTGGGGGGGGGGGCGTGGCTGAGAGCCCTTAGCAGAGGCTGGCAAGGTCAGTCTGGGGGCACAGGCAGGCACAGCGAGGGACACTGACACCCAAGGGCACCCTGCACCCGCTGGGCGACCCGGTCGGGGGGCAGCGCCACCTCCTTCGGCAAGTGAGACACACAACAACAGCCGCCACGGTGACAGCTTCCTCCTCACGTGCTCCCCTCGCCCCCCAACCCTGTGCGCTGCCGCCTGCAGACGGGACCCCAACACACACAGAGCATCAGTCACAACACACACTAGTCACCTAAGCGCTACAGCTAGCGTTACTTCCACTACTTACAAAGTTTCTTCTTCTTATCTATTTGGTTTTGAGTTTAAAACCAGTTCTGCAACGATGCTAACCTATGCTGAGGTATTTCACGGAGGTGCCGGAGCTCACTGCTACCCTCCAGCGCCACCCTCACAGACCAGGGTGCCGCCACCCCGAGAGAGAAGGGGCAAGGGAGGCGAGGAGGCCGGGGCGGTGCGCAGCGGCCGCTCACAAGCCGAGCGGGAGTCTGGGTGTGAAGGGGACAGACGGCTCGGAGAGACAGCCCCGCCCGCGCACGGGCCGTGTCAAACGGCTGCCTGGGGAGCCCGGGGCGCCCTCTGCAGCGTCTCTGGGTGGAGAGAAGGGCGAGGCGGACAGGGCTCGGTCCGCCTCCAGGGGAGAACGGCCCCCCCCACCCCCGGGCCTGGAGCACGCCGCCCTCCCGACGGCCACGGAGGCCTGTGCTCCTTCTCGGAAGCAAGGTGAGTGAGCACTAGGGAAGGTGGACCATTCCACAAAGTGTTGTCCTCAAGTGTCCTAAGACTGAAAATGACTTCAGCGTGGCCAGGGCTATCAGCCACGCCACACACTGAACGCTTTTCACACACACACACACACACACACACACACAAGTGAATGCACAATGGTCACGACCAGACTGACCGTCCTCCCTCGCCACAGTAACTCCAGAGCTTGGGTCTTTGGTCTGCTCCCCCTCTCGGCTCGACCGCCCGTGGCCGGGAGGCACGGCGCCCGAAGCGCCCATCCTTGCACTGACCGAACGGAGCGCGCCCGCCAGGGCCTCGCGCACCGCGTCCCCGGGGAGGCCCTTCCGCAGCCCGCGCCCCCCCCAACCTGCCCTTCCCCTCGCCCCGCCCCCCCCCGGCCCAGCGCTCTCCCTGCCCCCCTGGCGAGGAAGGCTCTGCGAGGGGGCTGTGGCCTGGGGACAACGCCGCACTCAGGCCGCGTGCGACGCGTTTCCTCGGGAACCCCGTGGCTGTCACTCACTAGTGGCCGTGTTTGCTGTCGGCATGCACAGCTCCGGAAGTCCACATTAATGTCCCACACTTGCAAATGTAGCCAGCTTTCCCAGCAACTTAAATAGAAAACTTAATGTTAAAGACGGGGCTGAATTTAAATGTTGTGTCAAGCAAACATCTGTGCTTCTGGGTGATCTGGACAAGGTTTTCTCTGCCTTCACAAGTGAAGGGCGGAAAATAGGGCAAAATAATATTTTTTTAAAAAGAGGTATAATTGTGCTTCTTCCCCCAACAATGAATTATGCAGAACCAACTGGCAAGACAATCTCACGGAGAGTTTTAAATTAACCTCCTTTTCCCTTTACAGAAGGACCTGCGATCTCTCGCAGCGCCGCCACGGAGTGCGCACGGGGGCGGCCCGCACGCAGGGCAGCGGGCCCCTGGGCGCCGCCCGCTGACCGTGAGCTGCGCCAGCGGGGCCGGGACTGAGCGTCCTCGCGCAGGGAGTGCAGGGAGTGTGCGAGACACAGACGGGCGTGCACAGCCTCGGGGGCCCCTCCCGCGGGGCCACGCTGGCGCACACACGGCGCTCGGCTCGTTTCCGCGGCCAGGAGCCCGGCCGGGGTCCCTGGGCCTGGCCCTTCCGCTCAGAGCTGCACGGGGCCAGCCACAGCTCTCGACCAAACGCACCGCCGGGAGCGGCCGGAGTGGACAGTCCGCTCACCACGCCCCAGGGAGGGCCCGGCCCCACGGGCCAGAGCAGGGCCGTGACGTGCGCACCGGGTTTAGTCTTTGGTTTAACACACTAAGCGAACCCAGGGGTGAGGCGGAGCCGGCACAGACACGGGGGACCGGAGACGGACGTGCGGGACCGCGATGGCCCATCTGCCCTTCCTCCCAGAAGCACAAGGACTCGGACCCACACCTCTTTTTGGTCAGATGCCCCCCGTACTTCCCCCACGCCCCCACGAGGTGTCTGACGGCTGCGTCGGAGCAGCTGGCTCCGGAGGATCGCTCCAGGCGCAACGCTCCTGGAGACCGAGGCGGCCGTCCGCTTTAAGCTAGCGGCCAGCAACAAGCTGTGTCAGTGTTCCACACGGACGGACGGATGGACGTGTGTAAGTGGATCTTTCACCTCGCAGCTTGTTTTTAAATAACGGGGAAAACTCAGTTAGCTTTGTCTAAGGATTTACTTCTTTTAAACGCAGGTTTCCAAGCTGGTTTCAGGCCCGTGGATCCTCACGGGGGGTCCCTGGCAGAACCCCTTCTCCCACACCGACTGGAGGGGTGGGCAGGGCCGGGGACAGAGGCCACCGCCCCACGGCTGGAGCTGGGCGTCCGCGGGAACGCTCCAGCGGCTCAGGAGTCACAGCTGGGGTGACCTCCGGGCCCCGCAGGGAACCAGTCCAACGCAGCCTGTCCTCGCCTCCCCCCTCAGCCTTTGGGCCCGAGCCCCTCGGGACTCCACGCTTCCTTTGGTAGCCACTTCGGGAAATTAATGCTATCGCCTCTAACCCAGTGTGGGGGCACCCGCACCCCCTCCCTGAACGCTGCCTCCGAGCCTGCCCCCCCCCGGGAGGCCCCCCCCCAGGCAGCGGCAGGAGGACCGACAGCCCGACAACCGTGCGCACAGACCGAGCGAGAGGCGCGGGGCCAGGAGAAGGGGCCGCCCTGGACCAGACCGCGTCGGAGGGCGGCAGGCGAGGGGGGAGTGTGTCACCGGCACCGCCGCTCTGCTCACACGCCGCACGGACGGAGCCAGCGAGAACGCAGGTTCACGCCTGCCCAGAGGATGGGACGATTCACCAACATAAAAGATTAAAAGAAGCAGCAACTTTTACATAAAATTAATAAAGACAATGAAAAAGAAATTGTCAGTAGCATCTAACTCCTCCATGGGTCTGAACCGCGCGACACGAACTAGTCCATCAGTACAGCAGCTTGCTAGAAATCGACTTTGGTTCAAGCTTAGTTTAAAAAACACAACGTAAAGACACACCACACATCGAGAAGGCGGACGGACGGACGGACGTCTGCTGGTCCCCGCTTGCGGGCTGCTGACTCGGGGAGGGCGGGGGGCGGGGGGAGGAAGGCGCCGGGGGTGGGAGGTAAATACTTGGTGAAGCACACGACGACGACGACGACGACGACGACGACGGGAAGACGGAGCAACGACGAGAACGGGGGTGGGATGGACGCAAGTGTTTCTGGCCCCCGAGCTTCGGCCACCCCCGCCGGCCGAGCACACACGCAGGGACACCCGCCGCGGAGACCGGAGCGCGCAGACCCGGGGCCCCCACTGCAGCCTGCGGCCCGTGGCTGGCGAGGGGGCCGTGCAGGCCGGGCCTCGCCCGAGTGGGACGGGCGCAGGAGCGCAGGGCAGCGGCCGAGCCCTGACACTGCCGCTGTGACAGGACAGGGCGGGAAGGGGACCCGGTTCACCTGCCGCGCGACCTCCTCCTCTGCTCGGGCTCAGTTACACGTCCAGAAACGCCCGCAAACGGTGCCCGGAGCTCGCCGCCCCACCCGCCCCGCCCGCCCCGAGATGCTACTGACGTTACACCCGCCTCACAGGGCGTCGTCGCTGACCGGCCCAGGCGACCCCCACGGGGGCCTCGAGTTCCCGCTCAGAGCCCGGCAGAGGCTCTGAGGCCCACGGCGGCCAGCACGTGCCCGGTCCATCGGAGGACAAGGATGGTCTCGGGGACAGATCTACAAGCCCCCTGGGGAAAAGAGAGTCGGTGGCCAGAGGAGGAGGTGGCAGCGACCTCGGATCCTGCTCACCGGCTCCTCTGGAGGCCAGCCACCGGGGGAGGACAGTCCAGTGGGGGAGGACAGCCCAGCGGGGGACGACAGCCCAGCGGGGGACGACAGCCCAGTGGAGGAGGACAGCCCAGTGGGGCTCCTTCAGAAAACGGAGGAGGAGGAGGGAGCGCGCCCCGGTCTCGGCTGGGCAGGCCAGAGAAGCCCGGACGCTGCCCCCCGCCCCCCGCGACACAGACACACACACAGCAACAGCAGGAGCACTTCTCAGGAGACGGGGAGTCGGGAGAGCCACCGGTCAGGTGTCTGCAGTAGTCTTTGCCCTCGGGGCCGCGCCCGCCCGCGCCACGTGCGCCCCGTGGGAGGCGGGAGCGGCGCCGGTGCACCCGGGGCCCCGGCCTGGGGTCCTTCAAGGTCCGAGAGAGAGCCACAGTCCGGCGGGCGCCCCCCCACACAGACTGCTCCGAAGGCACCGCCTGGCGGGCGCGAGGGGAGTGGGCGCCCGCACACACGGCCCTCGGCCCCCGCCCGAGCCTCTCGCGTAAGTGGCAAAAGAGAGTAACTTCCCAGGGCCCCTGTGAGAGTCGTCGGGCGGGGGGAGACCAGCAAGAACATTCCGCAGCTGAGAACGCAAGTCCCCCCGGCCCCAGAGCCCCCCACAGCGTGGGGGCTCGCTGACACAGGATCCAGGAGCGAGAGACGAACACGTCCAAACTATATATATATAAAAACCACAACAGTAATAACAGAGATACAGTAACACAGGCCTGCCTAAGTTGTACCAGTTAAGAAAGGAACCCCCAACACAGTCGATACTATTATAAACACCTTGTTAGGACTGAACGGCCTATACAACAGACCCATAAAAATGATTTTTTTAAGAAAAAAAAAAAGGAACTTAGACAAACAAGAACCCCTCCTCCACTGGAATGGCAACCCACCTTCACTGCCGTGCTGACTGCTGGAAACGGTAAGTAGTGAGTAGTCCTTTCACTTATTTTTGTTTTTGATTTTTTTGTTTCTGCTTTTTTTTTAAATTTTTGTTAGAAAGTTCTCCAATCCATGAAGCAATCCTGAAAAGACAGTGTTTTATTACAAAATTAGGCAAACGCCGTCCGGGCTCCGGCCCTTCGCTCCAGCACGTGTCTCCGCTCCGCTCCTCTCCTCCCCCCCGAGGCGGGAGGGAGCGGCCGCCCCCGCGGCCCGCCCGGCCCGGCGGCTGCCCGGCCGCACTGCCCTGCGTGTGGAGGAGGCGCAGCAGCGCTCACTGCGCCTTGGAGGCGGTGGTGGTGGTGGAGGCGGCCCCGCCGGCGGAGGCCGCCGTGAAGAGCGAGTTCGGGAGGGGCTCAGCGGAGGTGGAGGCGGCGTGGAGGCTGGCGGCGGGCCCCGAGCCCCCCGCGGCGGCGGCGGTGGCAGCAGAGACCAGGCTGACCGGGTTGCTGGTGAGCAGAGAGAGGTTCTGGGGGTTCAGGAACAGAGGGGCGGTCACGATGTTGGGGGCTCCTCCTGCGTTGGCGAAGACCAGGTTCCCAGTCGCGTCCAGCGATGTTATCGGGAGGGAGCCGCCAGACGCCAGAGCTGCAGACAGACCCCCGCGGGCGGGAGCGTGGGTCAGCACCACCCCGAGAGGCTGAGGGCGCCCCCAGCGGCCGAACTCCCCCACACTCGGCCCGGCCGGACAAGGGCAGCCCCCGCTGACCGTTGGCCCGAGCCAGAGTGCTGTCGTGTCACCGACTGAAGTCCTGTCTGAGCTTCGAGAGCCGGAGAACTGACCAGTCCAGTGACCATGAGCTGGACGTGGACGGGGGACTGTCTCATCCGTCAGGGTCACATGTGTGTCAGAGGGCGTCACCTGACGTTGCCCACCCAGAAGCACCTGGTGAGTCCAGTCCCTTCTGTCGCGCAGGTGGCCGACCCCCGCCCCCCCACCGCAAACCGGCCCCAGGGAGGGGAGCACTGACACCCGCTGGGCAGCCTTCCCGACCCGCCGGCACCGCGAGGGGTGTGCGCACTTCCTGGTTCTACACACAAGGTCAAAAACCATCTTTCAACAGGTTTTGGTTTTAAAATAGGTTACATGTTACCGGTCAAGGGCACCGTGTGACCGAGCTCTCCCAGCCCGAGGCACACCGCCGGCCGCCCCGCCCGCACAGAGCCCGGAGCGTGGGCGGAGCGCCGGGGGCTGCAGTGGGGGGGCCGCAGCGGGGGGGGGGGTGGCAGGGGCCGTGGCACGCATCTCAGGGAGGACTTGCTCTGGGACTGAGAACCGTCTGGGACGACGGCATCAGCGAGACTCTTTAAAGTGACAGATGCTCTTATTCCTTAGGTTTTCTTGTTACGTGACAACCCCCGAAAGTCTCCCGGACCCATAAAACCGTGGAGATCTGAAGGCTTCTCCCGGCTTTAAAAATCCGGTTTCCTACGTATGTAACGCACGAAGGAAGCCAGAGAGACTGAGGGGTCCCTGACGCAGCCGCCATGGCGTGCAGCGTCCACAGCGGCAAGGCTGGTGCGTCTGGGTGTTGTCCGAGACCCCATGCTGAGGGCCACAGACCGGTCCGCGGTCTGCCTGTGGGGCCTGCTCCCCGCCCTGCGGAGGCAGGGAGCCCCCCGCCTCCGGCGCACCGCCACAGCCTGCAAGTGCCCTGCTGCGCGAGAACAGGGGTCTCTCACGGACCTGAGCCAACGAGAGCCCCCGACTCTCAGAAGCGTGCGGGCCTCACTCCCACCCCGCGCCGTCCGGCCCGCGTCCGGCTCGCCGGTGGCTGACGCCGTCTGCAGCGTGCTTGCCGCAGACCAGCGCCCCGCCGCACCGGCCTTCCCTGACCTCAGCTGACAGCCCACCTTTCGCCCCGAGAGCTCTCACTCAAGCACAGACCATCTTAACCCCGAGGAGAAAGCACCCTCTGATTGACACCAGGAAGCCTCTCACAGAGCTTCCTGGGACCGCGTCACGGCACGCGTGCTCGGGCACAAGCCCTGCGGGCCGGGCCAGGGGTTCGGGCACGCTCGAGACGGGGCCACACGCCAGGGCCCGTGGACACGGGAACACATCACAGTCCAAGGGCGCGCATGCTCCGAAACGCCGGGGCTCCCGGGAGGCCACCTCCTCGGGTGCGGCTCTCCGCGGGTGGAGGTGAGGGCGGGGCTCCACCTGGTCCAGTCTGCCCGGGGTGGGCCTGGGTGAACCTCTGGGGGAAGGGCTGCCCCCGGTCTACGCCCCCGAGACGACGAGGACCAGCATGGAGGCCCTCGCTTCTCACCGCACGCCGAACACTGCGTCTCCCGTCTGGGCTCCCACACCGGCACCCCCGTCTCCCACCGCCGGTTTACAGGGGCACCTTCGCGGGCCCCGCGTCAGTCCGCCAGCCCACTTCCACCCCCCGCCCCCGCGGTGACCCCCGCAGAAGAGCCGTACTGACCTTGAATAGTCGCCAGTGTGCTGTTGCTCATCAGAGCCGGGCTGAGCGCGCCGCCCAGGGTCCCTGGGTTGAGGCTGAGTAAGGCACCTCTGCAGGCGGGAGGGGCAGAGGGCTGTCAGCATGGCCACGCCGCACCGTGGGGCGCGGGGGCGGCCAGAGGGCTGGGGGTCAGGAGGGGCGGGGCTCATCTGCCGCCCCCACGACACGGAGCACCCAAAGCGAACAACCCATGGCCCAGGGTCACCTCTCAGTCCCTCTGACCCTCCTTTGCAGCATCTCATTCTCTTCTTCCAAAACAACAGAAAACGCCAAAGAAGAGAACATGTTTGCAGAGCAGTTCTTGACGTCTGACACTGTGAACGTGGGAACCTACTGCATCAGCCCCTCCGTCTGGGGAGAATCGGGCCGCCAGCTGAGCAGGCAGCTCCCAGGAACAAGCGGGGAGCTCGGGCTCTGTCCCTGGCCTCACCCCCGGGCAGGCCAGTGCCTGCTGCCCTCTCAGCTCCGCGTCCACAGGAATCAGAGCCCCTGGGCCGCCACGGAGTAAGTGGCCCGCTGCAGAGAGCTCAAGGCGGGAAGCCCCCGCCCCCCAGGGGCCTCTCAGGCGCAGCAGCAGGGGCGAGGCCCTTACCCAGCTGCGAACTGTGACGGGGCCATGAGGCCCGGGCTCAGCCCCGCGGCGGCGGCCATGGCGGCGAGGCTGGCGTTGGCCGGCAGCTGCGTGGCTCCGGGCAGGGCGGTGGCCGTGGCTGTCTGGAGCCCTGCCGCCGTCACCGTCACCTGGCCCGTCCCAAGTGCAGAGGGCAGAGGGGTGGAGGCGGTCTGTGTCGTGCTGGTCTCACCGGCGCTGGAGGCCTCAGAGGCTGAGGCGGAGGCAGACGGGGAGGGGCTCAGGCAGGGGGGCGAGACGGCGGGGGCGGCCGCGGGGGCGGTGGAAATCACGGTCGCAGTCGCTGTGCTGTTGGCGGAGGCGTCGGTGGTGCCTGCAGAGACGGCCAGGTCAGTTCCGCGCAGCCCCTTCTGCGGCCCTGGCCAGCGCCGCTCCGGCAGCGACCCGGGAAAGCGCTCCAGGACCACGGCTCGGGAAAGAGCGCACACAGACAGACAGACGGAGCGCCGGGCAGCTGGACGAAGGGAGCCGACACGCCCGTGTGTGGGCGTGCCCACGCCGTCCTGCTGGGAGGCCTTACGATGGGCCCCCGCCTCCGGGCCCAGGACCGGCACCGCTCGGGCCCGTCAGGAACCCGGCCACGCAGCAGGAGGCGAACTTGAGTGGAATGTGTGTGAATCATTCGGAAACCACCCCCTGCCCGCAGGTCCATGGGAAAGCGTCTTCCACAGAACCGGTCCCTGGTGCCAAAAAGGGCGGGGACCGCGGCATCGGCGAGTGTGTCCAACGCCCACAGCTTGGCCTCGAAGCGCCCCTCCTCACCAAGAACTCGGAGCTCTCGGACAAACGTGAAGGTGAGCCTGAACGTCTCGTGCCAGAGAGAAGCCACTCCAAGGGGGACAGGGACGTGCTACAGGGCACAGGAGCCCGCGGAAGGGACTCCCACCGGGCGAGGCTGGGACAGTTCCCACACCGAAACAAAGGGGCACCACTCCAACCTGCGGGGTGTACAAGGGTGTCCAGGTCTGTCCTGACAGAGAGAAATGGGGGGTCCGTCTTCAAATGGAATGGTGGAATAAAAACATTTGTTCCCTTTTTAGGTCGTGGTTGGGTCACGGGGCCCAAGAGGCGTGATGAAGTGAAGCGTGGTGCAGACTCAAACCCCACCGCGGCGCAGGGGCACACGACCCGCCAGAGGCGAGGGCCTGCAGAACACCCTTTGCATCGCGCATCCTTAGAAAGCTGTTTCTCAGGACGGCGCTGTTAGTTTTAAATGTATTTGGGAAATCTGCTATTTACAAGGAGGCCACAGGGGAAAAAATTATTTGTCTATTTTATAGTGAGTGTGTCAAGCACTAAGCAAGACACAGAGATTTTTAAAAAACCCAGACCTTCTGCAAAGTGCAAAGTCTACTACTGGCGAAGACAGAATAAGTTGTGAAACCATAACCACTCATGACACCGGTGGGGGGGCGCGCGGGGAGGCTGGTGGAAGCCAGGGCACCCCCTGGGGGACCTCCCCGGGGAGGCGGAGGGGGAGTGGGCGTTGTCCTGGGTGCAAAAAGCTGCAGTGAGTCCAGGTTTCTAAGAGGAGCTACTTGAAAAGAAGGGGGGGGGTTCTGAAAGGTAACTGTGGGAGTAATGCAGAAGACAAAATAAAGTGAGAAAGAACAAAAAAGATGATGTTTTTATGTGAAACTACTATTTCTGACAAAATTAGCTGCACCCGATTTTTCTGGAGTTCAGGGTTGCACGTGTAACTCGAAAAAAAGAAGCCCTTCAGAGGCGTGTCACCGCGCCGCGGCAGTCTCACGGGTGCCTCTCGGGCCGCCACCCGCCCGAGCACCGCCGCCCAGCCGCCGCACGCCTGGGCCGGAGAGGCCGTTGCCTGGGCCGGAGAGGCCATTACCTGGGCCGGAGAGGCTGGTCACCGCAGCGCTGGTCAGAGGGAGCACGGGGTTCACGGCGAGGGTGGTGGCCGCACTGCTGGTCACAAGGCTTGGCGTGGTCGCCACCTAGAGGTGAGAGATGGAAATACGCAAAGCATTTAAAAATGAAAACCATTTTTTATGTCCATATTGTAGACTTACTTTGCCTATAAACACTTTTAAAAACTGGCAATATGTTGAGAGGTCGCTTCCCTGATGGCACACGGCTTTGCCAGGTTTTAGGAAGAAACAATTTAAAAATCTCTCAATTTTAATACTGCTGACGCCAGTGTAACCTAAGCCAGTAAGAAATGTTATTGTCACCTTAACCTAAACAAGGGAACTAGTCTGCAGACCAGCGAATCTCAGCTCCTTGTTTTGTTTCATTTTGGACTCGGGGGTGGGGGCAAGACCGCCCCTCTTTTGGGTCTTGATGAAATGACGGTATGGAGCAAACGTGAAACGACTTGTTAAAACCTGACGTCTCTCTCCGAAGTAGCACGAAGTGTTTCTACCGGGTGGGGAGAGACGCCGTCCTCGCTCCAGCACAGACGAGCCCCAAACGCACCGCACGAGCGAGGCGGCGCCTGCAGCCCCGGCCCCTCACAGCCACCTCAGCTGCCCGGCGGCCGCCACCTACCCTCTGGCCCCCGTGCGCTCGCGCTGGGACCCGTGTCTGAAAAGCCTCCCACTGCAGAGTGACACGCACACGAGAAAAAGCCAGAGCACACGGAGGGGTCAGGGACGTGCCCTCGGAGCCCCCACTGCTGGCGACTTGGTCCGAAGTGTGGAGTCACCTTCATGTCACCCTAAAGGCCAAGGGCGTCACACGGGCACCCCATGTCCCTTCGGTCCGGGAAGATGGCCCTAAGATTCTGAACAGTGAGGCCCTAAATGCAAGGCCAGGGGTCCGAGAGAGAAGGCCCGAGGGGGCTTCAACCCCAGTGCAGAGCTCTCCCTGGACGGAGGCCCCCGGGCACTGACCATCCCTCCGTCGGGCGAGTGTGAGTCACCGTGCTGGGCGTCAGAACGCAGCCCGAGCCCAGAGCAACGGGCGGTCTCCCGGACCGCGACCAGCAGCAGCAAGCGTCCGCAGTGGGAGCGACCTGGCGAGCTACACCGGAGAAGGGAGCCACGGAACGCCCGAGGAACGGGGCAGCACTGAGCCTGTCCCCCCGGGAAGCACAGATCGCCGAGTGCTTGGTCGGACAGCGTGAGGCTCCGCTGCTGGGCTGACACCTAAAACACCGACGCACACACGCCCCCGCGGCACGGAGAGAGGCACCACGCGCTCTGTGACGGACCCCACGGAGCGGCAGGCCACCCGTGGGACCGAGAACGCGCCCGCGCCCCGCTCACCAGTGAGGTCGGGCTGGGGAAAACCGCCTTGATGGGCGAGCTGCTGGCCCCGCCGCTGCTGGGCGGGTTGATCCGCTTCTCCTTCTGGCGGCGGTTGCAGAACCACACGCGGATCACCTCCTTCTCCATGTTGAGCTGCTCAGCGATCATGGTGATCTCCTCCGAGGTAGGCTTCTGGTTCTGCAAAGGAAGGCCCCTCTGGACTCGCCCTGCGAGCCCCCGGCCAGGCCCCGCCACCCGGCCCCCAGTGGACGAACACGTGTTCACTGTGGTTGCTCCCGGCAATCAGAGGAAGCTGTTCTTGAACACGTGCACTTCTTCCTTTTAAGGGCGGTCAATCTCGACTACAGTGAACGGCCCCTACAGCCTGCTGTGTCGGCAGGAGGCCGAGGGCTTTCTCAGGCCTAGTGCCGCGGCCTCGGCTGGGCCACGGCAGGCAGGTGGGCAGCCTGGGGTGTGACCGGCGGTGTCTCCCAGGGAGAGGGGCCGCAGCCTGAGGACTCGGGGGCTGGCCAGTGGCACACACCACAGACTCCTGACTCGGCGCTCCTCCCCTGCGCTCAAGCCTCTCAGGACCAGAGTCAAAACTGTGCTGGCAACTTTGGCTGCGCTCCCTGGCATAAAAAAAGCCAATGTCTGCGGAATTGGCTTGAGCGACAGCCTGACGTCCAAGGTCCTCGGGAATCTGGCCCCAAAGTGCCGTGGTAAACACAGGCACCGGAACGTGGCCAGACAGGGCCACCGCGCTCGCCCCGGGAACCTCTGCGCTCTCGCCGCCTGTCCTGGGAGCGCCTGCGTGCCCGGCGGCGGCCCCTGTCACACGGAGGGCCCCAGGGATGCGAGCCTGCTCCCTCCTGAGCCCGGGGTACCCCCGTCCTATCGGCGTGTCTCCTTTCCCCCAGCAGCCCACGCGCGCCAGGGCTGGGGCGGGCAGCGCCAGCGCTGAGCCACACTGACAGTCCCACGCCCTCGAGAAGGGGAGCCCCCGCTGACCTCCAGGAAACTCTTCTCTAAGGCCACACGGATGTTGGTCTCTATGCTGGTGCGTTTCTTCCTCCGGCGGTTCAAGCCCTCGATCCCCTGCCCCGGAGAACTCAGGGCGCTGGGGCTGGAGAGGGCGGAATCGGACGAGAGGTTCTCTGGGAGAAGGCAGAGGAGGGCGGTCGGGGGCTGAGCGCACGCCTCACGCGTGTCACACTCGCGCCGGCCGGCGACAACGGAGCTGAGCCGGCGAGTCCAGCTGCGGGCGGGCGGGCAAGGGCGCCCACGGCCTGCCAGAAAACCCAGCTGCGCCCAGGTCCCTCTGCCGCTCTGGCAGGCGCCTGCCCCCCGGGAAGGCAGGACGGACCCTCTCTGCTCTGCGACTCGGCTCGACCTCTGCTGAGTTCTGCTCTCCTGTTTCAGTTTCGCGTGCTTATTTATTTATACTTACTTATTTATTAGCTCTAGAGATCAAAGAAAGCTTGTGGGAAATTACTGAACATTTACTATTTATCTTGCCAATGACCCCTCACTTTATTAGTCAAATCTAAGCATCACCTCTCTAAAAACCAACCAATGAAACACTCCCGAACCCCTGGAAGCTGGAGCCAGGCTCGGTCGCGCAGTAGTAGAGCGGCTCTGGGCCTCTCGGCGCCGGCTCTGGGCGGCCTTCCGCTCCATGGGAGTGGGAGGAGGGCAGAGCGGCGCTCTCACCAGGGAGCTCAGTGAGGTCTCAGAGCCACGGACCCAGACTGTCCCTGCGTGGGGGCTACATGGATGTCTTTTCCAAACACCTGGTTGCGTCCAGAGCTACATGAGAGTCAGCATCTGGGGTTTCCATGCTTCCTGACAGTGCTCACAGCCTGTGACTCTGTGCCTCACACTCCAGAGTTTCCAAAGAGAAACCTCAGCACAAAACACGCAAGTTAAAACCAGCCCTGGCAAATGTGGCTCAGTGGTTTGAGTGCCAGCTTGAGAATCAAAGGGTTCCTGGTTCGATTCCCAGTCACGCCACAGGCCTGGGTTGCGGGCCAGGGCCCCAGGTGGGGGCGCACAACAGACAACCGCACATTGATGTTTCCCTCTCTTTCTCCCTCCCTTCCGCTCTAAGAATGAATAAATAAAATCTTAAAGAAACAAAAAAACTAGCTACTCAACTTCATATGCATGAAATATGTGGTCGTTTTTAGTAACAAGCAGAAATATCCTCAAGAACACATTTATTGTAGTTCATTGAGGAAAAACCCATAAACTCGTTTTCCAAGTTTATCTAAGTGCACAGGCCTCCTCCCCTCCACGTCCCGCCACCCACAAGCCCGGCTCACCCACGAGCACTGCTCTGAGGCTGGGCACAGTTGGCGACCGCGGGCACTGCAACCACTGCACAAACGGATCTGCGCTCCGATTTACGGAGTGTCGCTGACACAGTCTCCCTGGGACAAAGACGCCCCCCCCCCGCCCCCGGACGGCGGGGCCGCGCCTCACCTGCGTCATTGAGCCACTTCTCCAGGAGGGGCTTCAACTTGCACATGTTCTTAAAGCTGAGGTTCAAGGCTTCGAAGCGAGAGATGGTGGTCTGGCTGAAGTCGTTCCCGTACAGCTTGCCCATCGCGAGCCCAACGTCGCCCTGCACGGGAACACAGAGCGGAGATGGGGGGGGGCACGGGAGGAGGGGTCGGCTCACCGGCGCCGAGGCCTTCCCTCTGCAGCGCCCCTCCGGACGGGGACCCCCGCTGACCCCTCTGCGGGCTCCCTCAGCGACACCCGCCCCTGAGCGGCTCACCGCAGCCAGGGAGGACGTCAGCCCCGATCCTAACGACAATCAAAACTGCCCCAGACTCTCTCCAGGTTGAATCTCCTCTCGCCACCTCATGCGACAGCCAAGATGATCAAATATTTGTGCTAAGTCTCCAAAGGCGGTGCTGATGTTCTAACAAGCTCCTTAACTGATGTAACCGATGTGACTTAGTAATCTGTAAACTCAGTTTACCTGTCTCACCTGCAGGGTTAACAGACAAAACTGCCTACATAACTTCAGATGTTTCTGCACTGACCAAACTTCCCATAAATCACTTTAAAATCTAGAAATGATGCCTAGTTCTTTTTTTCCCCTGTAAAGTATTTCTGGGAGCATTGAAAAAATCTATTTTCCACCCTTAGTTTGGATTTCAAAGTTGGTTACAAAAAACAGGTATTCTAAAAGACTACTTTTATAACTGTTATGGAGATAGAAATTCACAGTAGAGAAGTTTGACCCATTTAGTCAGACCCTCACGGGCACGGAAACTCAGTCACCTCACAGCACCAGAACAATGGTACCCTGAATACATTACAAAGATGCCTTTCTCCATAAGCCTATAACCTTTGAATGTACACAGTGCTTTTCTTCCAGCCGAATCTCTCGTTAAAGCTGGAAAAAGCCACATCTTCATGGTTATTTTTTGCACAGGTAACAGAAGCTCCTGGAGTTTAAACGAGCCACCCTCTTGCTTCCACCAGGTCTGTGACAGGTCAGTGACAGGTCAGAAGGTGGTGTCTCCGGCCCAGAGCGCCGCGGTGCCGACTCCGCTGCGGGACAGCCCTCCCGGAGGTACCGCCAGCTCTCACTGTGACGGGGCTGTCCCCGGCCCCTGGTTCCCCGAAAGCCGTCTTTTGGACACTACACGGCATATTAGCGCCTGTGCTAGGTGGTAGTCAGGGAAAGGAAAGGACATCTTAACTCCACTTCCTTACTGGGAAGCAACTTCTGACAGAGAGTTTACCAGAGGAGAACCGGTGGAACCGAGCACACCAGACCCTCCCCTGATCTACGGCCGGGCCTTCCCGCAGGACGGCCCCGGCCACAGGCGGCTGTTTGCACAGCAAGTGCCTCGTGGACAGCGGCCGTCCTGCGGACGACAGACCCGTGGGACGGGCGGCCCCCGCTCCCACTGGCACGCGCGGCTCCCTGGCGGCTGCCGGCACGCGGGCTCTGGGGCAGAGGCGGGCGCTCGGGGGTTCCGTCCGTCCGGTTATGGAGAGGCCGCAGGGGCCAGGAGAGTGGGCGGGGCATGAACGCACCAGCTCCCTCCAGGCACCGAGTGCCTGGGCGCGGACTCGTCGTCGGCGAGTGTGCGCTGGTGCCCACCCTGCGCCGGCTCCGGACCACGCGCGTGCCCCACAGACAGCCGTGTCTCGTCCCTCTGTTGCCGCTGGAGCCTCTGGAACACGGGGTCAGCCCGACCCCGCAGCTCCCCAGCACCAGGCCTGCTCTAGCACCGGGGACGGCCAGGCACGTCTCGGACGCCGCAGCCCACCTTCCCAGCTCACTGAGAATTTCCCACAAACGCCTAGAATGTCTTTCCACGACAGCAACGGCACTGACAAGCCAACGGGAGCTAAAGGGCCTGTTCAAAACTCCCAGCGTAGTGAGAACAGACAAGCCTTAAGCTGGTGGCCATGCCATCAACTAAGTAAAACCGTGGTGACGAATGACCACTCCACCTGCACCCGTCTCACTGCACGTTCAGATCACTCAGCTGAACAAGCAGGCAGTGGGGAGGGGCGTGGGGTCGCCCACACTCCGGAGCCCCCCACCCCCGCCCGCAGCAGCAGCATCAGCAGCAGCAGCGTGTGAGCGGCCGGCCCACACCTACTTGGAACTACGTCGTATGCGCTGATGTGCTCTAAGCAGCAAAAGGAAAAGGGACGGAAGACCAGGGCTGGCCAACGAGGAGGGGTCCCATGGGCCACAGCGTCGCCGGGGGCCTCCGGAGCAGGCGATGGCGCCCACAGCGGCCCTTCTGTGGCCAGCGGCGGGGCAGCCAGAAAACACCCAGCAACCTGGGCGTTTACTCAGGGAATAGGGACTTCCTGTTTCCCCTAGTAACGTGCACGCTGCGTGTCCCCCTAGTAACGTGCACGCTGCGTGTGCCCCAGTCCACACGCGCAGAGCCCGAGAAACAGCCGCGGCGGTGGCGAAGCCCTCTCAGAAGGGTGGCCGGTCCTGCTGAGCCACAGGACAAAACCAGGGAGCAGAACACCAGCCCACAGGGAAGCGCTCTCACGAGAGACGGACGGACGGACACAACGCTGGCCATGCGCTGGGTCAGGCACCGCAGGAAGGCAGACAGACCACTACCGGGGAAACGAGCAGGAGTTTTAAAAGCCTTAACTCCCTGAGCACATCGCTCGGCAACAGTCTCCTAGGGAACGCGCGGGCACGCTGTGCTAACAGCTTCGCCCGAGCACAGAGAACCTCGCCGACCCGCCACTTAACTTAAGCTCATGGACAGGAGCCGACCCGTCTCGCTGTGTCTTCGCTCTCCTTTTGAGAATGAGCCAGATTGTTAGATGCTTCAATCTTCCTCAACTGTAATTTGTTTTTTCATAGCTGAAATGCCTCACAAATATATAACTGCACTCTATCTAAAATTATATCTATTTAAAAAATCATTTTATGTTCCTAATATGTAATTCGTTCCTTTGAGCAAAAATAAACTACCTAAGAAACAGGAGGAATAAAGAGCCTGTTCCCAGCAACAGCCAGCGCACGTCCGGGAGGGCAGCCCTGGTTCCCGACGCCCCGGCGGGCGCGCCCCCGCACCGCAGCACGGAGCGGGTGGGGCGGCGTTCAGGGGCGGCTAAGTCTCCGAGGCACACTTCGGTCGTTTTTTCGCCTGCTGATCTTCTATCGTCTTATGTAAATACTCGGTTTACTTCTGTCCCGCCTCAGAAGTACTATTTGTGACAGGTTAACCAACGAGCGATTGAGTCAGTGGTGGGACTGTGCACGGAGACTCCTGTTTAAATCACTTTGAACACCCTCTGTTAAATGGCATTAACAAAGTTAATTTGGGCTTTTCATCTCCGGATTCTCATGCCAGTAATCAGTGTCCATTTGGGCTTACTGTGTGCACGTGTCTGCCTGTGTGCGTGTGCGTCTCCGCCCACCCCCCCTCCGCCCCCACGCGAGACCCCGCCCCCTGGGGGGCCTCTCGGCCTCAGCCGCACGCAGTGAGGTCAGAACCGCACGTCCCTGAGGGACGGAGCCCTCGGCAGGGTCACGTCGACCCCTGACGGAGCCTTCCCAACCCGCACCGACTTGCTGGTGGTACAGGGTGACTTCAGAGGCCCGCGTTCCGAGAGAGATGGAAAAGGCTTTAACCTAACTTGAGCCGCAGACCTGCAGCCAAGCGGACCCGCTGTCCTGTTTGCAGGCGTGCAGGAGGAAATCTCAGCCCGCCAGACACGCGGGGCCGAGGAGGGCAACCCGAGTTGAGGGTGGGCTCGTCCTACCTGAGTGAATCCCAGTTTGATTCGTCTTTGCTTGAAGGTCTTGGCAAACTGCTCGAGCTCCTCAAGGTCACTGGGCTCCTCCAAGCTGGGAGTGTCGATGCGCTTTGGTGTCGCCTGGCTCTGTGGAAGTGTCTGAATCGGAGTCGCGGCTATTGTGCGTGTCGGGGTTGCTGGCTGTTGGGGGGGGGGGATGTCAGAACAGACACAAAGAAAGGGCTTTCGGCTGCGGCTGGGACGAGCACAGGTGCCCAGCCGAGGGCACCAGCTGCAGCAGGGGAGGCCTCTGAAGACCCCGGACCACAGGGACGCCCAGAGTCACATTCGTCGAGGGAGGCAGGCGGTACAATTACGTCCGCTACAGTCACAGGTAAGGCTCGGATGCAAGCATGCCTAAGGAACTAGACTACCCAGAAACGAAACCCAGCGTATTCAGGTTTTCAAATGGTCTAAATACATGTACTTTATGCCTTTTAATAGACTCGTTGTCATGTTTTTTAAAGATTTAATTCATTTTTAGAGACAGGAAGGAAGAAAGAGAGGGAGAGAACCATCCGTGTGTGGTTGCCTCTCGTGCGTCCCCTGCTGGGAACCTGGCCCACAGCCCAGGCACGTGCCCTGACTGGGAATCGAACCAGCAACCCTTTGGTTCACAGGCCGAGTCCACTGAACCACACCAGCCACAGCTCAGTCTTGGTGATTATTTTCGAAAGCTGACGGGGAAATGCTATCATAATTTACTGGACAATTCCTTCACTGCCAGACACTTTTTGTCTTCGCCAACACAGGCACACCGCGAGGAGCAAGGCTGTGTGTGTGTGGCCCCTCCGCACCCCTGGGCTTGGTTCTTCGAGACGCAGTCGCGGCGCACCCCTGCAGCGGGCGAGGGCAGAGCAGAGCCAGGCCGGCGCCTTCTGACCCACGGCGCGCACCCCGCCAGCAGCTTCCCAAACAGCCGCCGCTCAGGGAGGAGCGGGTCTTCACCATCCCCCTTGCTCCCAGTTCTCCTCTCCCCCCGAGTCGCAGCTCCCCCAAGTGTGAATTTTCACCGGTACCTCCTTTGGAGGGAGTTAGTTTCACATCTGAACCCATTTATATATTAATGGCATTCTCATTTTCATCCTTCAAGAGCTCATCAAATGTTAACTCTGTGTTGTATCAGTGCAGATTTCTCCAACCTGCTTTTCCCTTTTACTTTTCAACGTGTTATCAAAACAAAAAAGGTAAACTTTTTTCCTTTCTAATATCATCTGTTGTTTCAAATCTGGAAAAACTTTCACTTATTTCTAACTGGGATAAAATTTCTTCTAAATGTTTAACTGTTGGAATCCACCTAAAGCTTATTTGGAAACGTGAGATGTCCTTACTGAGCAAACACAGTCCCTGAGCAGACGCCCTACCGAGTGTCACTAGTGTCACTAGTGTCGGCATCTCGATGGCTCCACTGCCCTCTCCAGGCACAGTCGCCGGGCGTGCGACCACAGGCCCTGGGGCACACACCAAGTCTGGGGCTGCTGCTCCCCAGGCCGAACGAGTCACACGCTCTCCCCAGCGCAGCTAGCCGGCTCGGAGAACCACGCGGCAGGGTCCCGCAGGCCTGCAGGGGTAGGCCCCTCCCCCTGCTTCGGCACCCGGCGCCAGTGACTTCACCTGGCCGCCCTGCAGGGGCCCCAAGCAGCCAGCAACACCACGTCAGACGCCCCTGCAGCTGTACGCCTCCCGGTCCCAACACTCAGACTGTTCCTTCACTTCCAGGCTTGTGGGCTGGAATAAAAAAGGACTAAAAACCGCTTGGGTCCGTTTAGGTGGGGTGGTCACAGATGGCTCCCCGGCCGCAGAAGCCCAAGGCCAGGCAGGCCCAGACCGGCAGACGCCAGAGCGGAGCTTGTGGGTGGGCACGGTGTTCCCAGCTGCCACCGCGGGCAGAGCACTCGGGCCAGGAGGGAGTCGCTCGTGCGGGCTCTTCTCAAAACCCCAGCCCTTTCACACTCCGGACATCCACGGTGACACGCGCCGTTTAAAAGCGCGCAGCCTGAAGTGTTTTGACAACTGTGTAACTGCTGTCCCAGCCGGAATCCAGGAGACTCCCATCCCCCACAGCTCCCAGCGCCCGTCCGCCCGACCTGTGCCCCGGCCCCAGCGGCCCTGACAGGCCCTGTCCTACACACTACCCCACAGCGGGCAGTCTTCTGTGTCTGGCTTCCTGCTCTCGCACAACGCTTCTGAAACCCACCCACGGTGCTGACTGCAGCCAAGCGCACTTCTTGCTACTGCTGCGCATCACACACATATGCCAAGTGCTCTGTTCTCTACTCACCCGCGGACGGGCATTTCCAGTGTGGAGCGACCATGAATAAAACTGCTACAAACACTTATATACAAGGTTTGATGGACACAGATGATTTCATTCCCAGGAGCAGAATTGCTGGGTCAGAAGGTACATGGATATTGAACTTGGTAAGAAACTGCCAAGCTGCCCTGGCTGGTGTGGCTCAGTGGACTGAGTGCCAGCCTGCGAACCAAAGGGATGCTGGCTCAATTCCCAGTCAAGGCAGATGCCTGGGTTGTGGGCCAGGTCCCCAGTAGGGGGCGAGTGAGAGGCAACCACAGGTTTCTTTCCCTCTCTTTCTCCCTCCTTTCCCTCCTCTCTAACAATAAATTAAAAAAAAAAAAAAAAAACAACCAACCAACCAACCAACCAACCCACCCTGCCTCCCACAGCATCCGTGACATTCTGCAGCACCCCCCCCGCCCCCCCGCTGTACAAAAGCTTTAGCTGTTTCAGCTCGCTGCCGACCTCGCTGCCGTCACAGTCTTCCCCACTCCGCCCGCTCTGACAGGTGTGTGGTGACGTCTGCACTCCCCTGACGACTAATGACTGGGGCGCCTTTCCAAAGGCTTACTGGGCATTCGTGCACCTTCTTTACCAGGACTGTTTTAATTAGGATGCCGTGGGGTTCGCAAGTGTGTGTCTAACGGAACGAAGCCCAAAAGCCCCCGAAGACCACGGCCCGCGGGGACGCGGCGCCGGGAGCGGCTGACCTGGGAGGTGAGTGCGAGGCCGGGCTGCGACTGCAGGAGGTTGGCTTGGCTTTGCTGAGGTAGTTGCGTTAAAAGGTTTTGCGCTTGCAGGAGACCTGTTAAAACACAGCACGTTACGCTAGGAACATCAAGGACTACTTTGAACATATGGTTTAAAAAAAAATAAGATAGTGAAATGGAAATTTCCAGCAGACCCCCTGGTAGTCTTACTGGCCTTAAAACTCTCAGTGTCTTACTTGCCTGAAGTCCACCCCGTTAACATGACCTAGGCAGCCAGACAGACGCGCTGGACTGAGACTGCTAGGTCCCTGGTGTGACCTGAATGAGCCCTGTCTGGCCGCCTCTCTGCTCCGGGAAGGAGCACAGGGCAGTGAAGAGGCCTCTGGACGTTCCCAAGGGCTCGGCCTCTCACCCGAAGCCTTCGAGAACGGCCAGAGGGCTGCCTAGCTCACGAGGCAGCGGGCTCCCCGTAGGTGGAGCAGGCAGGCGCTCCTACAGCAGAGACTCTGGAGTGGACCCTCGAGAAAGAAGGCTACAGGACAGACGACAAGGGTCGGAGAGAAGCACTCGAGTCCCTCGGGTGGAAGCCTTGCCACCCTGCCACCCTCCCCACCGGCTCCGTTACCTAGCTTCACAGGCACGAGCGAACCTCATCGCTGACACCGCTAAAAGGCTGCGAAGACGGTTTTTACAATTCGCAAAATGCACACAACTTCTAACGCGAGGCCCTCTCCTTCTCAAAGCAAACAGCTTTTGGAGCCATCCCCACCCAGCACTCGGCCCACACCCTTGGGCACACGCGGTGGGGAGCTGCCCGGGCGCCGGGAGCGGTCGCTCCGCTCGGGCCGAGTGAGTTCACTCAGACATGCGGCCCAACCCTCGGTCTCTCCTCAGTGACTAAAGGGACGGACGGCTGGGAGGGACCGCCTTCAATGTCGCGGCATGCAGGACTAAATATACGCTTTTAACACGCACACCGAGTGTGACGGCCGGTCAGGGGCGGCAGAAACACTGCCTCCACGGCCGCCGCGGGCTCACCTTGCTGGCCCTGGGGCGTCTGGGAGATGATGAACTGTGCAGGCTGCAGGTTGGTGGTCGGGTGCACCAGCACGAACTGCTGCAGGTTGAGGTTCTGCTGCTGGAGCTGCTGGAGCTGCTGCAGGTCCTGCAACATGAGAGTCACAGTGGGGGTTGGAGACGCGGAGAGGTGAGCTCGCCTGGGCGGAGGGCTCCCTGGGCAGAGGGCTCCCTGGGCAGAGGGCTCCCTGGGCAGAGGGCTCCGGCGAGAGGCTCGCTGTCCTATCCCAACAGGGCGGAGCCCCGCCCCGCCCCGCCCCGCCCCACCCGTGCAACCCCAGTGCAGCCCACAGAGCGGCCAGACCCTGGGCCCGCGAGGGCTGTTTTTGTTGGCGTGTGGTGTGTCGTGACTTACACCGAACCTGATTTCCAAGTTATTTAAAGTTCCCAAAGAGTAAATGGCTAGAATTGTGCATTTTAATGCGTAGACCAATATGGGTTTTAACAATCAAGTGAGAAAAGAATGTTGAGTTTTTAAATCATTGACCGATTTTCCTCTGAAGTAAAAAATTGAGAGTGCTCTCTGAATTTGCATAAATTTAAAAATCCATAATGATTAATGAACTTTGGTACCAGCCTACTGAACTGAGCTGAGAAATCAGTGTAAAAATTTCAGCTATCCATATGAAATCTGACCCACAGCCTGCCAGCACCGCCTTCCACTGGCCTAGGACTTGAAACTGCCAGTGAGCGTCCGCTCGTCTCGCCAGAACGGTGCCGGCGCCGGGCTGCCCGCGCTCCCTCGGGGACCAGCGCGCTGGCCGCGTGGAAATGCCACCTGGATGAAGACGTCTCTGGCAGTCATCGAGACTGGTCCGACATCCACTCCTCACTCCCCTGGTCGCTGGCTTCCTCCTGACATCACACTGGGGCCCCGTCCGAGGCCGCCCGGGGTGGCGAGCACCGCGGTCTGGCCCGAGGCTCGTAACAGCGCCCCCGGGCGTTGCTGACGTGACTGCCCACTCTCTCCTCCGTCCTTGAAGTGAAGGTCGCGCTCACCTTCCTCCCTGCTTGTACCGCCCATGTCTCTTACACAAATTTTTATTCTCTCTAGCTACTTTGCCCTAAAATGTGAAAAATGAAAGCAAACGACGCCCTCACGCAGTTCTACACCACGCTCACCGCTCGGCTGCAGGGACGACCCGCGGGGCTCACGTGGCGGCTGCCTTCCCCGCGGGCACGCGGCAGCACCCAAGGTTGCCGTAAGGAGCTAATTAAAACCACTGCGGTGATGCCCCGCTTCAGAAACACGCCAGCTAATTATCCAAGAATCGTCACTTAATATGAACGGCTGTTCAAATAATCACGTATGTGTTTGTGACACCACAACTCAAAGAAGCAAACAAATGCATCACGTCTAGCTCAGTGGCGGGAGGGAAGGCCACCACTCCCCTCACCGGTCGGGGGCCCCTCAGGCCCGCCAGGGCCCACACAGTGTTCGGAGGGGGGTCTGCCGTGCTATGGAAGCGGGCCTGCCCTCCAGTGCCCTGCCGCCCGCCCGGACAGGAGAGCCCCCCACTCACCTGGGCAATCTGTATGGGCTGCGACAGGGGGATCTGCGTCATGGGCGTGGCGGCGGAGGCGGAGATGGTGGCCCCCGCGGCGCCGTGCTGCTGGCTGGCGGAGTGCTGCTGCACGGCGGCTGCCAGCAGCTGGGCCTGGGCCTGGGCCTGCTGCAGCAGCAGCTGTTGCTGGGCCGGCGTCAGGGCGAGCTGGACGAAACAGGACAGAGGGTCGGAGGGGCTGTTGAGAGGGGCCCCTGAAGCAAGCCCATGGCTCCGAAGGAGGAAACTCAAGGGCCTGAGGCCTCAGCCCCCGACCTCACGGGACGTGCCCGCGGCTGCAGCGGTCGGCGGAGATCGAGCTACTGTTACTACGGGGCACTTGCGGGAAAGTGGTGGACCTCACTCTGGGCTGACCACTCTAGCTTGTCCAGAGCCCAAGAGTTCAGGCAAAAAAGCAATTAACTGGTAGGCAAGAAGAAAAAAAGAATCACTGCGGACAGGATATGAAAAGAAACCGACGCCCAACGGAACAGCAGGCGATCGGCCGGACGAATGAGGACCGAGGACGCGGGATCTGCCCGCGGGAAGGACCGACAAGGCCCAGCTGGCCCCATCGCAGGCGCCGCGCCACGGCCCCGCGTGCCCACTAGGTCGGGAGAAGTGAGCGAAGGACACGCCCTCGCTTGTTTCCTCCCCCGTCCCCGAAGCTCCCTCCCCACACAGTCCTGCTGCTGCTGAAAGCAGCGGGTCTCTGCGACTTCACCTCCCCTTTCCCACGCGTCATCTCTGAGAAACAGGCGGTGACAGCCGCTCTCTCCACATGCAAATGAGCCCCCTAACGCCCAGGTTTAGCAGAGGTTCCAGAGGTCCATAAGCCTGGGCTCCCAAGCGTCTCTCACGCTACTCCAGACACGCATCACCCAGAGCCAGACTCCGGCCGGCAGTGACACGGGAGATGCACTCAGAGCAGATTTAACCCGGCTCTCCTAATGTCCCCCACTTCAGGCCACTTCAAGCACACGTCAAGTGACCGGCGTGTTCTCCCTCCCTCTCCCTCCCTCTGGGGGACGGGCTCTGCCCCAGCCGGGTGGGGGGGCGCCCTGTCTGAGGAGCGAGTCCCATGGTCAGCGCCCCCTCCCCTCCTCCAGTCCCGCTCAGCCTGTGCCTTCGAGACAGAATCAGAATCAAGCTGTTCAAAACTCAGCACCCTTCGAGATATGTTTACAGAGATTTTACACAATATATAAACATGTATTAATCTCTGCTAATGGGGTTCTGTAAACAATTTTGGAATAATACTTAAAAGGGCCTCCCACTGCCAAGTGAAAATGAGGCTATAAAAAAAATTTGTGGGTTGATGTGAACCTGAATAACACAGAAGTCTCCCTTGCCACTCCCCAAACCCCCTCCCCAAACGATGGTTCAGTAGAGGATTTTCAGCCCTGGGAAAAAGTTTTAAATGGCGCCTTAGAGTAAAGACGGTTGAGAAGTTCAAAGCTCGAGACGCCAGCACAAGCCGATTTGGGCCGGTCCAAGGACACGGCCCCCACCGAGGGCCAGCGCCAGGGCCGCCTGGCCCGGGGGCTGGCGCGCTGCGGCCCGGGCGCCTCCACTGAGCTGAGTTCCCAGGCCAGGGGGACACCAATCGGCCCAGAGGGCACAGTGCGAAGCCTGAACTTGAGAGGAGAGGTCTCATTTCAGAGCATCGCACGGAACTGAACACATGGTCCTTTTGCAGGCTCTAATCTGGTCCTGAACGGCTGCCCCACAGTGATGCCGTAACCCAACTGGCAGCCACAATCCCACCCATGCAGGAGTCTCAGCCATGGGATAGCCACTTCCCTGCACGGCAAAACCACAGCTGAAACACGGGCTTAAAAAATGCCCCTTGTTTCCCCAAAGCGTCTGCACTTGGAAGAAAAGACACCCTGACAACTAAAGAAAACCCCCTTTTCAGAGCCGCCTCCAGTGCGGGAAGTTCCCGGACGCCGTGCGCGTGCCAGACGCAGCCGGGACCGCCTACCTGCCGGAGCGGCCGGTCCCGAGGGGAAGGGGGACGCGGCGCTCTCAGGGACACTCACCCCGGTGATCTGCCCTCCAGCCAGCATGAGCTGGGTCTGCGGGAGGGCTGCCGGCACCGACGGCTGCGGGGAGGGCTGGCTGGGCTGCTGGGTGTCCCCCGTCTCCTCGCTGGATTTAGACTGGAGGGGAGCAGAGAGATTCCAGGCCATGCGTTACAAGCAGCGTGATCAGCAGTACCCCATCGTGCAAGAACTGCTTAGTACACGAACTTAGTCATGAGCTTTCGGCGTTTGCTCTTTTCTTTTCTTATAAATCCTCATACTTTTACACACTAAGTTTTTAGATTTTTTTTTGTTCCACTGCCAGCAAAACTGCAATTATAATTTTTAAGAACAGAAAATAATGTGTCCCCTACCAAGCACGGAACTCGCCCACATGCTCCCCTCTGGAGCACGGGCGGCAAGAGCTCGTCTCTGGCCTTCCGTGTCCGGGCCCCCGCGGCCCGGCCCCCAGCCTGCGTTGGGCGGGGAGCCTGGGGCTCGCCACCGCCTCCCCGAGGGATCACGGGCCCGAGAAACTCCTCCGCCACTATTTAAACAGGCGCGACTCTGGCGTGGCTGCCAGGTAGCGCACAGGCACGGAGGGCCGTCCAACCGCTGCGGGCGGGGGGTGGGGGTGGGGGTGGGGGTGGGGGGGGTGGGGACTCGCCCCTGGAAGGCCACCGGAGAAAGTTCCCTGGTAATTAGTGCTGGTGATGCAGAGCGCTGAAATTCTGCATGGATCTGCATATTTCCCACCACCTGTTTTGGGGACTGCAGCAAGGCTAATTAACGTGGAGGCTCTGATTAATCCTGCCCGTCAGTGAGAGATAATTACAGAGCAGGACCGTAAACACTCGGCACTGGAGACACAGCCTGTTTGCCAACATCCCTCTATGGGACGGAAGTTCACCATGGCAACCGAGGCAATTTCCCGCCTCCTCTCCCTCAGAAAGGAAGGTCACATTATCTCCTTCTCTTTCCCCTCCTTGTTTCCATGTGTTAGTAGGTCCGTACCCCACTGGGTTTCACGGAACGCCCTGCCCAAGGCCTTCAGTCGTTAGCAACCCTGAAGTCAGTCTTCCAGAACGCTGTTTTCCCTCTCGACCGTCGGTGACCTAAACCCGTCACTGACAGGAAGCAGCAGGTCCGAGGAAACACTGAGGAGTCCATGCCTAACACCTAAACTTGGCAGGCTTTGCCGCACGGCTCACAGAAGCGAAGGAGCCAGACTTGTGCGGTTTTAACCTCGTGCCCGTCTGACGCCGCCCTCTCTACCGATGGGTCTGCACACAGGGTTCATCACGAGCCCGAGAGCCGGGACAGTTTAGAGCAGGGAGGAGCCCTCGGGAGCCCCAAACTCTCCCGCTTAAGCGCAGGAAGAACACGCGAGCTCTGGGTGGTGACGTGACCCGCCAAGGCCGCGCAGCGGGCAGCTGGCGCCAAGCAGGACCCCGCCCCACGGCCCCACACCAGGGCTCCCCGACACAGGGGGATGGTGACGAGGAGACCTGGAAACGGGGCACTGAAGACACACCCGGCCCCGTGCTCAGGGACGCGCTACAGCTGTGTAACTTAGAAACACGGGCCCCGGACCGGTGCAGGAAGCTTTGAAAGCGGACTTTTCTTGGTCACCTTCGATCATGCACAGTGGCACACTGTAAAATTCATCTTCATCAATGGCAGAGATTATCATTATTTGGGTCTTCATGAGAATCAGTAATAAAAAAAAGGTAACACTTGTAAGCGCTTCCCGTTATAAAGCTATTGCATACTTGTTATATAAAACTGGGAAAACACGGGGAGAACAGAAGACTCCCCCGCCCCGCCCCGCCCCGCCCCGCCCCGCCCCGCTCACCTGCACATTCAAAGACTGGGCAGCAGCCTGCAAACCCGTGCCGGCGAGCTGGACCTGCAAGGAAGCACCGGGGAGTTAGGGGCTGACACGCCAGCATCACCACCAGACTGTCCTCAGCACGGACGGACCTCAAGAGCCTTAGTGGGGGTGTCACCGAGCCTCTGGGTCTCCCCCTGGGGTCGGAGCCACGCGGACGAGCGCGGAAAGCGCGGCTCCCACCGCATCCGTCTGGGAGGGCGGCCGCACAGCCGGGCCAGCCGTGCTGGGCGCCGCGCTCGCGTCAGGCGTGCCTTGCGTCTCCTCCCCTCTGCTCGTCCGGAGACACGGAGACACTGGAGACCCGACTCACCTCCCACGCTGTGTGCAAACACACAGAAGAACAAGCTGCTTATGGGCACTGTGTCTCTCACTATGAACCGTCAGAACGACCTGCTCGTTCTAACTTCAGAATCCCCACACACGCGGGGCCCGAGGAGAAACCTCACAGGCACACACACCTACATAGTCAAGGCCTGAGAGCACTTGCAGTCACGAAGCGCAACGCTGCTGGCTGCAGCGAAGGCTCCGTCCTACAGACCACACGCGGGCGTCTGTCGTACTCAGAGCAGGCATCTCGTCACTCAGGGAGTCCCACCACGGTCACCCCGAATAAGGACCACCACCTGACACCATGACAGTGAGAACCGATTCTGGCAAACGTCATCAACGGACGCCCTGTCACCGACGGCGCAACACGAGGAATAACGTGACACTCCCGCGACCGCAGCGACCCCTCCAGAGGCACTCCCTCATGACCGGGGCAGCGGTGACTTTATTCGGAGGCCCCCAGGAGACGAGTGGCCACAGAGCCCCCAGTGACGCCGCGCGCGCCTCTGGTGGGGTGCACTAGGAAGAGAGTGGCATCACTTCTGTGGTCGTCCCGGCCCGAGTCTCGTCGTGATGAAGCACCAGACACACCCGGGCTGAGCGACACCTCACGGGATAACCGGCCTGCACCCCCGAACACGCCGACGCCCTGCAGGCCCAGACAGCCCGGGGCGACGACGCGGCCGGGGCGACGTGACGGCGGCTTGAGCCAGGGCGGCGGCAGCAGTGGGAGCGGCACACGGTCCACGGCGTGTCCTGGAGCGGCCGGGACACGGGTGGAGGGAAGGAGCCACGAGCTACCCCGAGGCCGACCCTGGGCGACTGGGCACCGCAGCGCCGCTGGCAGGGGGACACGCGCTCCCTTCGGGCCCGGCACGGAGCGCCAGCATCTCCTGGCGCCCCACACCGGGCGGGCGCCCCACACCGGGCGGGCATGGGGCTCAGGGCAGGGCGCAGAGCCGAACCGTAACAAGGTGCTATGTCCTTTATTTAAAGCCGGTTGTCCCCAAACAAACTCAAAGACAGGAGCATGGGCTGGTGGTGGGTCGCGGGGTGGGGGTCAGTGGTGGTGATCACCCGTCCTGCGGACGTGGAAGTACAACGTTGTACCAATTTCGCCTCAATTTAAAAAATACCCTGCAGTCCTATTAGTAGATAAGAATCCTCAAAACACAAAACCCCAAACAAAAAAACCCAAAAGTTTGTAAAGAACACATTTCAGACACAGGGTGACCAGGAGGGCGGCCAGAAGGGCGGCAAGTTCAAGACCGTTGGCTCAGGAGCAGCCCCGGGGCCGAGGGGAGGGTCCCAGGCACAGACACGCAGAGGAGGTGCAGCCTCTGGCCCTGACCCGCGACGCAGGCCACGCCGGGCGCCGGCTGTCGCGTCTGCCCCGCGGTCAGACTGACCCCCCAGCCTGCCCCGTCTGTCACCGCGCGGGCAGCTGTGCAGGCCGGCTGATTCACGGAGGGCCCCGACCTGAGTTTGTCCGAGTTGGTCCCCGTCAGGAGGACACAGAGGGCACGTGACACCAGCCCGTCAGGCCACTGTGCAGCCGACTCGGCCATCTGACCGCAAGGGCAGCTGGAGTGGTCCATGCGACGGGGAGGGTCTGCGAGGAGACGCCTGAGGGCTTCTGAGTGGAACTGAGATTCCCTAGCGACACCCAAGCTCGGGCTCTGACCCTGGAACCCCGGGCCACACGCTGCCAGCGTCTCAGGGGAGGGGCCGCACCCCGAGGTCGCAGGTGCTGGAGGCCACAGCAGATGGGGGTGGAGCCTCAGACACGCGCACGTAGAGACTGCAGCCCTGCCGGTGACACGCGCCACTCACAGCAAGGAGCCGTCTGTCCCCACGCAGCTGCGGGGACAGTCGCTGCACAGCCACCAGAGCTGCAGGACTGTGGACGTGCCGTTCAGAAAGGCACGGCGGGAAGAGAGGAGCGCCAGGCGCAATCACCCCCCCTCCCCCCGGGAGGGAGGCCCAGTGTCCTCGCCCCTCGCGCTCCCCCGCCCCCCGCAGCAGAACTGCCCCCTACCTGGTGGAGGTGTCCGAAGAAAGCCTGGGCCTGGGCTGTGGAGATCGCGCCTCCGACGGGCACCGGCTGCTTCTGGAAGTCCAGGCCGTTTGTCTGCGTGCCTAGGACACAAGCAGAAGAGCTTACCGACAGGGCTCGGGCGCGCACTCCGCCCGAGCCGTTCTCCAGCTCCCCGGGGAAGAGGGAGGTGTGACAGGAAGAGGGGCGCGGGGAGAGCCTGGGCAAGGGACAGACGTGCGAGTGAGGGGCCACGACCTCGGCAGTGCCGAGAGTGCAGGCATGGACGCGGCGCGTGGGCAAGGGGTCGGGCACGAGAGGCCCGTCGCCCACGCTGAAGGGAACAGTAGAGATGGGCTCCCAGCGGGCGTCACGCTCGCAGTGTGTGGGCAGAAGGCACCCGGGGCGACGCTGACGAGACAAGACAGGCCCCTCCCTGCACTGGTCAGGGACAACCTGAGGCAGAGGCGACCGCTCACCCGGCAGCCGCCGGAGCGGCACCGGCCCCTTCGACCCCAGAGCACAGGGCGGTGCCCGTAACCGCCGGCAAGGGCTCCGCGGTGCTCACGGTTTCGTGAACAATGCGAGATCCGGACCAGCTCACGGAGACACGCCGCCCCGAATACCTTCTAAGGCACGTGGCACGCTGTTTTCAAATGACCACATCCAGCCACTAACTAGGAATGACCAGAACGCTTTCTGCCGAACAGAATGTGACGGGCCACAGCAACCGGCAAGAACCATCAGGACACACGTTCGGGCACTGCCCTTCCACCGCCCGCCGCCGGGACACCCGTGTGCTCGTCCTCGCCGCCCCACGTGCACGCACACGGCACCGCGGTGAGGGGCACCAGCTAGGGTCTCCGGCCGTATCTCTGAACGGTGGGCCTGTGCCACTGTACCTCCTAACCTCTAGCAAACGTCTCCTTGTTCCTTGGGATAACTGTAAGAGGGGTGTGTGTGTGTGTGTGTGTGTGTGTGTGTGTGTGTTTCGCCTCCTTAAAATCTCTTAGTGATTGTTCTTTCAGGGTTCCCCCCAAAGTTTCCGCAAGCAGGAGGCCGCAGAACTGCTGAGACGCTGCCCGCTGGGTCGGGCAGTGGCGAGCGAGCATGGGCTGGGTCTACATCTACAGCGACCAGGGTCACTCGCAGAAGGCACACACTAGGGAAGCGCCACCCTCTTCAAGTCGCGCACTGTGTCACTCGCTCCTGCCTCTGCCTCTGTGCAGGAAATCACGAATTAGGTTAGGTCGCAGCATTATTCGCAGCTGCTAAGATATGGAAGCAGCCCGAGTGTCCGTCACTAGAGGAGCGGATAAGACAACTGTGGGGCGTTTACACAGCGGAACACGACTCCGCCACAAAAAAGGGAACCTCAGCCTCTGCGACAGCACGGACGGCCCTGGAGAGCAGTATGCTGAGTGAAATAAGCCAGTCGGAGAAAGACACATACCACGTGATCTCAGTCACATGTGGGACCTACTGAGCAAAGTGAACTACCGGGCGGACTGGAGACAGACTCGGACACGGGGAGCAGGCGGACAGCGTGGGCGGGGGGGCCGGAGCGAAAAGGAGAAAGGGCTCATGGGCACACCCGGGCGGCGACTGCCGGGGGCAGGAGGTGTAAGGGGACTGAATGGTAACGAAAAAATGTAATAGAAGTAAGTTAGTTAAAAAATAGAAGGTAAAACCACTGGAAAACACAACAGCGAACAAGCCTGTGCCGCGTCAGAGAGGCACGCCCCAGGCCTGACAGCGGAGGCCAAGGGAGACGCGGCCTGGAGAGGCGAGACGGGCCCTGGGGACGGGCGCGCTGCCGGCTGGGGCGTCTTCCAGGACCGCGCGCTGCACGGCCAGGAGCCCAGGGCCAGTGCGCACGCCGGTCCCACCTGCGCGTCCCCACGGAAAGGGCAACGAGCCCCTACAAAGCACAAAGCACCAACAACGCCAGACCGACGGAGGCCGCCTGAGCCCGCGGGCCCGGAGGAACGCCCCCCGACAGCCGCGGAGGGGAAGGGGCGTGAGATGCAAAGGCAGGTCTTCTTTTAAGACGGTGACGAGGCTCCGTCGGGGGTGAGGGGCGGAAGGAGGCAGATGCGACACAGAAGTCGGTCTTACAGAACAGACCTGGACTCGGCTGGAGGCAGGGGGGCAGGGAGCAGGGACCCACACGCACGTCCTGAGCGTGAGGACCACGGGGGGACGGGGCTGCTGGCACCCAGGGCCAGACGTGTGCCCGGGGACACAGGCACACCCACCTAAAGCAGCGGGGCGACCCACAGGGAGGGGGGGCGAGGAGGGGGCCGAGCGGCACAGAGAGTTCAGACACACACGCAGGAAGTGGCCCCGGAGGCGTTCACCAAGGGCAGGGCCAGAGCTACAGCCGCCTCGAACGTGTCGCTAGGACGGCGTCGCTAGGGAAACCTCGGAGATCTTGCACCCGGCCTCCGGACCTCGCCGGTGAGGAAGCAGACTCGGGGATCCTAAGTGTGTTGCTCAGGACGTCACAGCTGGTTGGTGGGGAGGGCCGAGGCATGGAGTGGGTTCCCTGACCCTGTCTAATCACTCCCGAGGTCCGAGTCAGGAGAGCAGAAGTGGCTACCGAGTGAGACGGGACACAGAGAAGGGGGTGGAAGAGGCCAGGGGCACCTGCCGGCACCGCGGGGGCGCCCCGGAGCCGGCCGCGGGGCCGCGGGAGGGCAGCCAACACCGTCAGCGTGCAGAGAGGGGGAGCGGAGGGGGAGGCTCACCCAGACAGACCAGAGGAAAGGGCCGGAAACAGGGAAGACAACAAAACCCACGCTGGGGTGGGGAAACGGAGGGTTCCAGATGTGAGTATGCGAAACAGAGTTTACGCTTGTATTACTACTTATTAACGATTGCATTTACTTGTACCACAGCCATAACCCTAGGTCTGCTCGCTGCTGCGACAGAAGCACCAGCTGGGTTCTTTCTGCAGCGCCATACAGAGCTCTGCCGAGAGGAGCCGAGAAGGGGGGAGGGGAGCCAGAGCGCCCCCGAGGCTGGCGGGAGGGCGGCGCTGGAGGGGGACGGCTGCGGACCCACGCCTTCACGCCGGTCACACAGGAAGCGGGTGCAGACGACTGCAGAAAAGAGATGTATCGAGACTGACCCAAGAAGAAACAGATAATCCCAAGAGGCTCATAGCATTTGAAGACATTAAATTAGTAAATAAAAATACCCACCTGCCAAATGAAAAGCCTAGACAATTTTTCTCTGTTTGCTTCCAAAAATCTAAGGAAAAACAAATCCAATCTTACACAGCTTTCCAGAGTTGGAGGAGAGGGAAGTACTTCCCAATTCATTTTATGAGGCCAGCAAAACCTTGACACTAAAATTTGACAAAGGCAAGTATAAAACTTACACGTGTCACATGAAGGAAATACTTCCAGGACCAAGGAAAGCAGAAAGAAAGTCCTTATTCTAAAACTCTAACATATGAACAACTTTGTCGGCAAGAAGAATTCCCAGCAAACAGTCACGCTGCCCCTCACCTAGTCAAACACTGCTTCCCCGGCTTCCCCTTGAAGATGCGAGCCAGTTAGGTGGTGGCAGTTTCCCACCTGCTTCAGAAACACGAGGAAGCCCCTGGAAAGCTGCAGTGAAACCCCTAACCCTCTGGTGTTTCCCGGTGCCGGGGCCCCTGGCTTAAACCAGGGCCCTCTGCCACAGCCCTGCCCGCACTGCTCACGCGCCCGAGCGGCCCTCCTTGCGGCACCCGGCCCCTCCGCGCCCTTCCTCAACCCCACAAGGACACCCTGACGCCCTCTGTCCCTAACCCTGTCTGGAGTGCGTCCTCCTGCCTGGAGACGCGCTCATCGGCATGTGTTACCTGCACCTATCTTTACCCCTCCCCCCGCCCCCTTCTCTCCCTCGAAGGGCGAGGGCCCCTTCTACTCCACGCCACCTCGTTCTCCCCCCAGTGCCCGGAGTGCGCAGCTGCTCCTCCCTGGGGGCTTTCAGCCCCCTCTCTTTGCTGCTCCCTTCCCCCTCGAACCTTCCCCTTAGTTCACATTATTGCCAGTAGCGAGCCTTTTCAGCGTTGGGTCACTTACACAGATACTCCAGTTCTGCGCAGTGCATCGTTACTATGTATCCCTCTCTCACAACCGCAATGCATCGTTACTGTGTATCCCTCTCTCACAACTGCAATACATCGTTACTGTGTATCCCTCTCTCACAACCGCAATGCATCGTTACTATGTATCCCTCTCTCACAACGCAATGCATCGTTACTGTGTATCCCTCACAACCGCAATGCATCGTTACTATGTATCCCTCTCTCACAACCGCAATGCATCGTTACTGTGTATCCCTCTCTCACAACCACCAAGCAAACGGATGCACAGAGGGAGAGGGTCTGCCCGAGGCAATACCCCTGCCAAGAGAAGCAGGGTCTGAACCCAGGTGCTGTGGCCCCCGGGCCCGAGCTCTGAGCCACCGGCTGCACGGCTTCCCTTATAGAGTCCCCTGGGTTATCGTCCCCCTTCCGCCACCACTCACTCTTCTGTCTGCAGCAGCTTCTTCCCCCACCACTTGCCAAACGCCTTTTAAAAGGTCCCCACTCACTACTAACTGTCCAATCCACAGGCCGCATGTGAAGCTTCCTGTGTCCTGACCTCCCTGCAGGACCCGCCTCCCCTGATGCTAAGGCCCTGGACCCACTGCCAGCAGCTCCTGGGCACGGTGGTGTGGCTGGAGCGACTGCGATCCGCGGCCCCCTACAGGGCAGTGTGGGAACTGCAGGCACCCCCAACCCCAAACACGAGGTTGCAGCAGAGCTCTGTCCTTGGTCCTTACTCCGCTCTTCCCAGCAGGCTGTCTCCGTGAACGCGTCCACAGCTACAGAAGGAGCCCGCTTTCTTTCCTCAGGAACAGACCGCTACCTTCACTAGACTACTTCTTTACCGGCAAGCCCCCCAGGGCACCCCCAATGCAGTGCTTTCAGAACCCAATGTGTCACCTCCTTGGGGAGTCTCCTCCCCCCTCAGGCAGTCCCTACGCAGGGGGCAGCGGCCACCCCTTCCAGCCTGGCCCCGAGAGAAGCGCAGGCACTCACTCTACATCACTCCCTTTCCTCTTTCTTTTTTTACGCCCCCCAAAGCCCGCCCCAGCCCCTCCACTGCCACTGCCGGAGCCCGGGCGGTCGGCGACACCACGTTCCACGTGGCGGGAAAACCCCCTCGTGCCTGCTAGAGACACAGCACGCCAGGAGTGACAGGGCCGACACTGAGCCCGACTCCCCTCTAAGGGGGAGACCAGGGCAGGCAGCCCCACGCTCTGTGCACGAGCTGCCTTCCAGAGCACCCCTCTGGCAGTGCCCCGCAGCTCCTCCTCCTGGGCGCCAGTGAGAGTGAGTGCACCCCCGCCTCACCAAGTCGGAATCTGGGGTCAGCTCATCCCTTGTGACCGTGCCATCTGCTCAGTCACTCATTCAACAAAAGTATAATCTTAGCGTGAATGCCACTGAGTGTTCTCACAGATTAGCAATTACAGCCCCATCCCAAGCACCTAACACACCCCGCGGGCACCCCGGGCAGGGCCACGCGAGTCCCCACTGTGCCTCTCAGAATCTCCTGGAGGCCACGCCCTGCGGCCGACACTCCCGGACCAGCAGGGACAGATGCGCGCCGTCCCGGCAGCTCCCGGGGTCCAGCTGGTGTCCCCGACCCCGCAGCCGCCGCCCTTCAGCGCGTGCACGGGGCCCAGGGACACTGGGCATGGCGCCGCCTCCGCTGGCTCGTGAGCACTCTGGCCAGCGCAGAACGCAGCCCGCACAGTAAGCTGCGAAACAACCGAAATGGTAACCACGGCACAAGCAACAGAGCATTAGAAATGGTGCTTAGATGAACACAAGTTCAAGGGGAAGCGGCCCTTCTGAGCCTAAAACCTGGGTCGCTCCCGTTTCGGTGAGAACGTGGTGTGGGGTCTACTCCCCAGTGCGTTGCATTTCGGTGCCTCTCCCACAAACACCGGCGCTTGACCGGAAACAGCCCCAGGCCCGGTGCTGGCGGGGACGCCGGGACGGGACGCCCCGGCTGCTCGGAGGGCGCGCGGCGACACGCGCCGTGGCCGGTCTTGCCGGGCCCCTCTCGCCCGGAGACAAGGAGGCCTGACCGTGGCACGGATAAACCCCACGGAGCCCCTCATCACCGGCTGCCAGGACCTCCTGACGATGATGACTTCTGAGTGTATCTCATAAATATGCATATTACGTTGTGTTACTAAATGCTTTTGGCCTTTTCAGTTGCCAAAAAGACCTTGATGTTATTCTGGGGACAAAAACAACCTGAACGAAAAATCAAGTGAACAGCAGAGCCTTACGCTATCATAATTCAGGTGAAAAAAGACTTACATTTCATTTAGTACAAACTCAGTGAGTCAACAGGTGAGTCAGTTACCTTAAGTTTTAACGTTTCTAAACAATTGTCAGAAAACATATTTCATATTCAAAATTTTAAATTTAATGTCACTTTCTCCCTCATCAATTATAAAATAACTAACACTAACAGGCGATGGCAGTGGCAAGGGCCGCCCTGAAACCTGAAGCACCGGGGGGGCCTCACTCTGAGGCTGCGTGAGGGCGCCAGACCCACTCCCTGGACCCCTGGACGCTGTGGAGCAGCCCCCGCAGGGCGGCGTAAAGGACGCTGCGACCCCGGCTGCGCTGAGGTCTGCAGACGGGAGGCCCTTCTCCAGTGTCTGGGGGGTCCAATGCCACCACAGCGGTCCTTGTGAGGGGGCGGGGGTCCTTGTGAGGGGGCGGGGGAGGCGGGAGATGTCTGGGGGGTCCCAGGTAATCACAGCGGTCCTTGTGAGGGGAAGGGGGCGGGAGGGGCAGAGAACTCGTGGTCACGGACGCAGGGCCAGAGAGAGGGAGCCTTGAAGATGCGGCACTTCTGTCTTGGAAGATGAAGAAAGAGGCCGCACACCCAGGAATGCAGAAACCAGAAAAGGGAAGGAGACAGCTTCTCCAAAGAGCCTCCAGAAGGAACACAGCGCTTCCAAAGCCTCAGCGTCGGGATTCCGACCTCCAGGACTGCATGGTGACAAAGCTGCGCTGTCTACCCAGAAGCTTCTCTGGCAGCCCTGCAGCCCGCAGGCGAGGGGAGGGACTAGGACGCCTGGGCGGCGGCGCTCGCCGCAGCGCCGTTCTCCGAGGCGGGCGGCGGAAGCCAGCATCCCCACCCGCAGACGAACGGACAAACAAAACGCGGTCTCGGCATCCCGCGGAATGCTATCCGGCCACACGTGCTGCAACACAAACGACCTTGACCCTGTTATGCTAAGTGAAACAAGTCAGCCACAGAGACAAGTCCCACATGACCCACTCGCACAAAACACCCGGAACAGGCGGGCGCAGAGACAGCCAGCGGCCGGGACACCACCACACGTGGCGGGGAAGGGAGACAGGGTGTCGCCGCCCCCCAGGGCCGAGGCCTCGTCCAAAGGACGACGACCTTATGAGCGACGTCACCGCCATCCCCTTCCCCGACGGGGCACCTGTTGAGAGGACACTGATCTGGCAAACACTCGGGTCTCCCGCTGCGCTCCCTCCCGCCCCGGGGGGCCGTCTAACCAGGCGGGCGAGGCGGGCGGCACCTCCCTCCTTCCGTCCGCGCCTGGCCCTCAGCTCGCGTCTTTGCCCGTCTCGGTGTCCACTCCGGTCCGGCCCTGAAAAGCAGCAGCGTCCAAACGCGTTCCCCCTCCCCCGCCCCACGCCCGCCCGGCCCCAGGCAGCGTGCAGCCATCGCGCAGGAGAGGCCGCGCCTCCCCACTCCCGAGCGAGAACACGTCTGGTCCACGGCCCTTGTCGGTGAGACGCGGGACGGTGCTTCCCTCGTGGGAGCTGGAACAGCCGCGGTGCTCGGTGTGTGGTGCGCGTCACGAAGCGCCAGCCACGCGCGGCCACAGACTCCCGCGAGCAGGAAGGGCCGCCCTGCTCAGGACTGGCCCCCTGCCTTCCCTGCAGACGGCCCCCAGCGACCCGAGGGGCCGAGGGGATGAGGAGGAAATCTAACGTGTGAGCCAGTCCCCACCCTCCTGCCCCCTCCCTCCTGGGCCTTCTCTCCTCGGCTCATCTCCCCGTCCTCTCCCCAGTTTGAGAGAGCAGGCCGGTCTCCGTGCACGTCAGAGCCAGCCCCCGCTCTGCACCTCTGACCCCAGCCCCCGCTCCACACCTCTGACCCCAGCCCCCAGCCCACGCTGGCTGCACCCGCTGTCTCTCCTCCTTCAGCCTCCGGCTCCCTGCTTCCTTCCTCCCCGCCCACAAACACGCCCTGCCTCAAAGACGCGCCGCCCCGGCCGCCCCGACCCCGCCACCTCGGTCCGTCCCGGCTCCCCGTGACCGCTGGCTCTCCAGAGACTGACGGCGTCTCTGACGACACAAGTCCACCACGTGGCACACGGGACAAGCGCCCTCTAAACACGTGCACCAACAACCCCACGCGGCAGACGACCAAGTAACAACACAGTTTTCACTGATTTCACAATATCGTTCTCCTTAAAGTACCAAAAATCAAAATTATTTCTCCAGAAATGTTTAAAATTGCAGTAGTCTATACAAAAATATTAACATATTCTTTACAGTAAAACAATCTGCAGGCCTGCTTGTTATAGTTTTAAATAAGTCAATTTGTAATACCTGAGTAATTTCACACCTGATATGCCAAATGGTAATTTAATGCAGAAACTGGAACCCAGACGGATTCTGATGTCCTGAGCTACTAAAGTGGCGTCAACGGGAGACGCTAAGGACAGCCGAGAAACGGGCACGGAGGTGCCAGCTACTCTCGGGGTGCGCAGAGGCCCCCAGCAGGGGAGCGTCTAGAATTTACGGAGGCCGCTCGAGCCGCGGTGCGCAGACGGCGTGCGTCGCTGCGTCCCACAGTGAGGACGGCGCTTCTCCAGGCCCTCGCACTGCCGGCAGCTGGCAGAGAAGCAGCACATGTTTCCACGCCGGTGGGGGGCGGACACCTCGGACACCCTGCCCCACCCCGCCCCGCCAGTGCTGGGGCCGGGAAGCCTCGTTCCAGAGCACGCCGTCCCTAGCCGGAGACCGGGCTCCAGAGACGGCGACAGGGAGGCTCCTGAAGGGACACCCCGAGCTCTGTGGTGGGAGTGGCTCCGCCACGCGTCTCACGTGGAAACAGGCCAAGGAACTCATGAGACGGCACCGGCAGGGGCTCCGGCCAGAATGTGCAGTCTCATTTCATCGCAGTTCAAGGAGAAACCCCGGGCAGGGGGCCCCTCCTGGCCCTGCCTCCACGTCCTGGCTGGCTCGGGCCCCAATGTCCCAGTTCCTGGAATCCTGATGCCTCGCTGGCAGGGCGGGCACAGAGGTGCCCTGCGACCCGAGAGCACAGGGAGCATAGGGAGCGTGGGACGAGTGCACGCTGAGAGGGCCCCTCGGTGTGGGAGGGGCCCCGGAAGTGGGCGGAGCCCTGGGGCCGCGGCAGTGCGCCTTTGTGGCGTCCTCCTGTCCCTCCGAGAGCATTCCTTGTCCTTTAGGTGTGCGAATCTCCTCTTTGCAGGTGCCTTTTAGGCCCGGGGCGCTGCCCTCTCTCCCTGGGCATCCTACTGGGACCCACTGGCCAGCCTCTGTCTGCGAACAAGGCCCACCCCGAGGCTGGGTGGCCAGACCCCGAGCCACACAACCACGAAAGACGGGGCCCAAGCGGGACCGAGAAGCGACAGAAAGGAGGCGGCTGCCAACAGTTCAGACGCCAGCACGTGGCCCTTCCCCGCTCAGGAGGGGCACGGGAGTGTCACCGAGAGGGACAGGCATCCTCCGGAGACGGAGGGACTAGCGAGTGCCCCGGCCCGGGGCAGTCTGGGACGAAAGCCGTGCAGGCTGCAAGCCGCTGCCCCGGCTCGACCGGTCTGCTCCCAACTGGGGGCTGCATGGCTGGTGGTGCGGAGACCAGCTTCCGAGTGGCTCTCCCTCCCGCCCCTGGAGTCGGGCCTGCTGGAGCGACAGGCGCCGAGGCCCCAGCCCCTGCACCTGGGCAGCCTGGCCGACTTCAGAAACTGCCCGTCTCTGTGTCTCTCTGCCCTGCCCCGCCGCTGAGCACTCTGGCTACTGCCGCACCCGGAGCTGCTCCCGCCGGCCGACACCGGGTCCCGCGGCCTCTGAGCCCCGCGCGCAGTGATGAACGTGGGCCTCGGGCTCGCTCTGCCCTCGGGGACTGAGCCCGCCTCTCCTGGGAAGCCGGTTTCCCCGTTTACTTGCCAGCTCCCTCCCGGGAGAGGGTCGAACCAAGTGTCACTGTGTATGGAAAAGCGCCCGGAGTCGGGCGTGTGAGAGACAGGGCTCTAACCCGGCGCAGACACCACGGCGGCGTCGGCGTGACTCCCTCGGAGTGTGCGTGGCAAGGGTCGCTGTTCCGGCCACACCACAGCAAGGGCAACTTTCCCAACCGGTCAGCGTGCGGCGCGCACACGCCTAACGCTTCCTCCTCGGCGCTCACGGCGACCCCGGGAACACGCTGCCCGGCCGCACGGCTGCGCGAACGAGCTCAGACAGACCGACTGGGGGCTGCCCGGCACCCCACGGCTCGTGAGCAGCGCCGCCATCCTTCTCCCCAGACCTGCCCCCCCCCACCCCCCCGCCCCCAGGACAAGGCCCTGAGCGCTGCTCCGCCTTCGCTGACCAGCGGCGGCCGGAAGACAGGCGTCTGCAGGGAGGGCGGGCGCCGTGGGCAGAGACAGCCCAGCCCCGCAGCACGGACGCTCGTCCCGCCACCCAGCGCCCCACCGGGCCTGCGCGCACGTGCCGCCCAGCCCGGCCGGCGGCAAGCACCCCCTTCCCGCGCCGCCTCCAGGGAAGGGTGTGCCGGAGGGGCGTCTTACCTGTGCTGCTGTCCCCGCTCTCCAGAGACGCTTTGCCGTTTTCTGACGGGTTGTTCATTCTCGAGTCTGCAACAAACCAGAGAAGAACAGAGTTTTTGAAAACTGAGGATGCGGCCGAGGAAAGGTCTGAGAAAACCGACGGGTGTCACAGCCCCGCCGGCTGAGTGAGGGGCAGAGTCGGCACGGAAACGCCGGGGGGTGGCGAGTCCCCGAGCCTGAAGGGACCCACTCGCGCGCAGTCTAATTCATGCTAAGACCCTCCGAGGAGGACGGCAGAAATCTAACCTAAAAAGTCTGTAACAGTGTCTGATGCACAGAGGGAGTGGGTGCTTTATAACATAAACAGAGAATACGCTAAAGGAACAAAACCCCCACGAAGGAAAACACGTCATCACCACACAAAGCTTCTCCTCCCACGGGCAGAGAGTTTGTCGACCACGCCGGAACAGCCCTCCGGCAGCCCTGGCAGCAGACGGCACGGCACGCTCGGCCGAGGGCGCAGGGCACACGGCACAGCCGCGGAACGAGTCCGCACGCGTCCCAGCGGTGCGCCAGGCTCACGGCCCGTCACAGAGGGTACGAGCTGCGGCACAGAGCGTGGCGCACACAGCTAGTGCTGCCGAGACCCAGAGGCGGCCACACACGGCCGCACCCGCTCACGAGCGGTGCTGCCCTCGTGTCCCAGGTGAGCCTGCCGGCGGGGCTCCTGTCTCTCGGGGTGTCTGTGTCACGGAGACGTCCACAGTCAGAAGTGTTTACCGAGCAATGTTGGGTGCCCCAGAAGGCAGGCCACAGGCGGGCGCGGGCCTGCCTGTCTCCTGCCCCCCCGCCCCGAGGGTGAGCACGCAGCGCACGTTACACGCACACCTCCGTCCGGCCCCCGCAGGCCCGGCTCGGCGCGCTGGCCTGTGACGCGGCCGAGTCTGCTCTCCGGCCCGCCTGCCCCTTCCCACCAGGCGAGGAGCCACTGGACCACTGGTCAGCAGAGAACAAACACTTGAACTGTGTTGTATTTGGTCTTTTGACCGAAGAACACCTTCTGTCATCTGATTAATGTTTAAACGGGGAATCAAAACGATCGCCGGAGTCCCGCCCACGCTGTCGCAGCGGCATCATCCCGCACACGAGGGACGGGAGTGCTTCGGAAGGCAGCCCCCTCTGCGAACTGCGCGCCCGTCCGGAGGCCGTGGGCCCGCCACCGACACGGCCCGTCAGACGGAGGCCAGCCCGGGGGCTTGCGTGGCTCTGCCACGGTCTGGTTTGCTCTTCAGGGGTCCACAGGGCTCGGACTCTCCCGGCTTCGGTCACGACTGAGGGTTGCTCTGCAACTTCCTTCCCCACGCTGTCCAGAACAATGCAAATCTCCTCGGAGAGCACACCGAGGTTTGAAAGAAGCAGGTGTACGGCTTAGTGAGAATCAGCTTTCTGAATGACGTAACCAGACCTCGTGGAAGTCAGCGACGACGGCGGCAGGCACAGCGGAAGGTGCCGCCTCCTCAGACGGGGTTCACAGCACAGCGGGGACAGGGCGGACCGGCCGACGCCCACTGAAGAAGATGGCAGTTTTCTGCACGTATGAAATGAAGCAGGCAGAATTCCTACTAAGTCGTGAACCTAGCCGTGTACAATTCACACCCTAATGTTCACACTCATGCATTCAGGATTGTGTCACAGGTATCCTGTACGAGTCTTCTAAGGACTTTCTAGCGAACTGTCAAGAGCTTCAAAACATCTGACAAAATTACTTCACGTACAAAATAACAAATAAAATTCCGATTACCTGTACAACTATGGGAAGGCTGTTTAAACACTCATTGTTACCTAAAAAATAGAAATAATTTCTGATTATAAAATATAACACTAAAAGTGTTTCAAAACGGTATTTCCCTTTCCTCCCTCGAGTTCCCAACGCAGTAGATGTACGAGCACACAGACACGACGGTGTCTGCCGTGACGGCTCCGGACGCCCCGGACTGGCGGTGAGACGCGCCCGAGACGCACTCGGCCCGCTGCCCCTGGGCCGGGGCCTGGCGCCGGCTTGCTGGTCCGCTCACTCGCCTTCACGCGGCGCAGACCTGCCGCCACCCTGGGCGCAGGCCACGCCTCCTCCCCACGGCTGCAGACGCTGTCAGAGTCGGAGTCATCGTTCGGGTCCGGCCTCAGCAACTGCGCAGGTGACGGGGACAGCCTCGACTTCTCGCATGGGAAAGACGGCATGCAGGAAGAAGTCGTTTGCGAAGGTTTGAAAGACAGTGAAGTGCTGGCGCTCCCACCACCCAGCTGACTCTCCCGGTGGCCAGACTAGCCGAAGGGGCCACTGCTCTGCTTGTGACAGACGGACCTCGACACAAACTACAGCCGCCACGAGCCACCCTCTGTCTAAAACCAACGTGGCTCAGTGTAGCTTAAAGCGTAGTTAGCAAAGACAGTTTACACAGCCCAGCCAGACAGTCCTCCCCCCAACAGGCCTGTTGTTCAGTAAGAAAAACCCTGAAGACAGTCTTCCTAGGACTTAGAATGGTTTTCCCGGAGAAGAAGAGAAGTTAATTTTTGAAAAAGGAAAAGGCTCATATCAGTCAAATTCAGAAAGTCCTGCCTCCAGGGTCTGGAGCTCGACCCTCCGCCTGGTGGCATTGCCCGGGACGGCCGCCCAGGCCGGCGCTGCCGGGACCATCCTGCACTGGGCTCCTCACTCCCACCAGGCCCTCGGTTTTATATGACATTCGAGCCAAGTATGCAAAACATTTTTATTAATATACATATTATTTAGATACATTTCAGACCTTGTTTCAGAGCTAGAGCTTTCAGAACTATATGAAATGCTCTCAAAAGAAATTTCCAAAAAAAAGAAAAAGCAAAAATCTCCATTCCAGTTGAATTCTAAATCCACACTATTTACTGCTAACATCCTCCAAACCAGAAGAGCCGGCGGTGGGGAGGGACCGGTGCTTTGCAAATGCGCCCCCCGCCCCCCCATCCACCCCCCTCCCCCGCAGTGGCCTGTGCCAGTGGGTGTTTCCGCACAGCCAACTGCAGGGCCGCAGGTTCCACCCCACGGCCCGCCGGGGAGGGCCGTGCGGCGCCCACCTACCCACCTAGAGCAAAGGCACCGCAGTCCAGCATTGCCGTGAGTCTTCTAGGTTCACACAGTCCAAGGCGGGAAGAAACAGGTGGCGGTTTGGGTGGGGTCAGAAGGTACCACTGTTTCTAACAAATCTGAGAGCATGAGAGTGGGAGGTGGGAAGTGGATGGGGGAGAAGCAACTACTTCAGTCACACCACAGCCATCTTCAACCGAATACGGGAACTTCGGTTGCTCAGAGGAGTTTTAGTCTCTCCTACCAGCGAGGACTGACATTGTCAAGGCAACTGAAGCATGAAAAGTTCCCCTTTTTGTAATAAAATAGAAACAAAGATTGCAGCTGGCAGTTTCCATAATGAAGCTTAATCAGTATGCGCGTGATTAGGGCCCTATGCAAATCTCTCCTCGTTAGCACAGCAGCCAGCACTTTGAAGTCCACGAACAATTCATTTACAGAATACACTGAAAGCACTCCCTGCATAATTTAAATCATTGCATAAATATTTATCAGTCCATTTGCATATTAATTGGCAGTGCATGAAGAAAGAAATTATCTCCTGAGTGCCAGCATAATAATTAGAAGGATAAAATGAGATTTCTGCCAATGGCCTGGCTTCTCGGCCCTAACTTGTGATAGTGTGGCGGAGGGAGGGGAGGGACAGGAGACGGAGTTCTGTTAAAATGCCGCTGAAATGACACGTACAAATTAGAGACAACGCTACAGACTTAAGCACCTTTCATCTTACCCCTGCTGGCAACGATGACTTCGGGAACAAGGGGATTTGCGAGGACCTCTCCACACAGCCCAAACAGTCCCGGGAAACAATGAGCAAGGTGGGAGCGGGGCGCGGGGCGCGGGGCGCGGGGCGCAGGCGGCGCTGGCCCGCCGACGGGGGCGCTTCCAAATCTGACAGCGACGCAGGGGAAGGCGCCCCCCACCACAAGGCCACGGCACCGGCCCAGGGGCAGGGCGGGACCCACAAAACTGCCTCGGGAGGGGGCAGTCCCGGGCACCCCTCTTTTCCCCCCACAGGCGAGGACGGACGAGGCTGGCTGAGCCGCCGCGCGGGGTGTGCGGGAGCCCCCCCACCCCTCAGCCTGAGGGGCAAGGCAGCCGGCGCCTCACCACAGCCATCAGAACGTGGGCCATGCGAACTCTGGGATGACTCGGTATTTCAAGTAAACCCTACGTAACAGATGTGAACATATATGAGTACATGAGTGTACATATAAAGCCCTACTAAACACTACATCTACTCAATTTTAACTGAATTTACAAGGTAGAACATCAATCCCAACATGACCACATCCCACTCGAATCACTATGGGTGGTTCAGAAGATGTATAAAACCACATGAAGTACACATCATTACTTCTTTTAAAAATAAGGAAACTGTGCCCTGGCCGGTGTGGCTCAGCCGACTGGAGCATCACCCTAAGCACCAAAGGTTGTGGGTTCGATCCTCGGTCCAGGCACACGCCGGGGTTGTGGGTCCGACCCCCGGGTGGGGCGAGCACAGAAGGAAACGGATCCCCGTTTCTCCTTCACGCTGACGTCTGTCTGTCTCTCCCCGGCCCCCGAGTCCTCCCTCCCTAAGACCAATGGACGCATCCTTCTGTGAAAGTGTCCTCCTCGGGCGAGGACAGAAAACAAGAAAACGAGGACACCGAGCTGCAGAGGGCTGGGGCCCCGGACCCAGTGTCACACGAGTGACACGGTCGGACCGGAGAGCCGGAGCGGAGAGCGGGCCCGGCCGCCACGAGAGCCTGCACCCGGGGCCCCACACCTGACGCACGCGCTGCGGGCGGAGGGGCTCAGCGGGCGCGGGGACGGGGCCTCGGATGAGGCAGGACCCGCACAGCCCGCGTTCAGCGTGGCGTGTGGCGAGGAGACCAGCAACCGGCGACGAGGGTCTGTGTTTAAAAGTCAAGTGTGTGCGATCCACAGACGCACGCAGCAGACGGAGGCGCATTCCCAGGGGTATTATCCCATTAATGACTGCTTTGATTTTGAACCAGTCTGAGCACACCACGTGTCTGATTTCTAAAAATGTGTCACTTTTGCCAACACAAGGTTGAAACTGAACTTGACATGCATGTGAGAAAATGAAAGACAAGACTTTCATACAGGATTTTGAAAAGATTTCCCTGCAAGTCAAAAACAGCATGGAAGACTTGCGCCTCGACTTCCAGACCGGCACTCCGCCCACGCCGCTCGCTTCTCCAGTACAGAGTCACCCCCTACCGGGACAGGGCGAGGGGAGAGACGCAGCGCTGCCATCTGGGGCCGAGAGGCCTCAGCTCCTGCCCTCTCACCCCTGACCTCCTCATCGGGCCACGAGGGCGCCTCTCTCACGAGGCGGCCATCAGGACGAGTGCGCTCCGGCCGCCCGGGGAGGCTGTGCCGGGGACACCTCGAGGCATGAGACAGACATGGGAGAGCCTCCAGGAGCAGCAACTGCATTCGATCACAATTCATAATGCTCTGTATCAGAGCAAGCAAGGCTCGAGCGTGGAGCAGGAGACAAGTCTCCGGGGAGGTTGACGGCAGAACGCACGGGGCGACACAAGCTCGGCCCGTGACGGGGAGAGACGGGGGCGATGACGAGTGGCTGGAACACAGGAGACGCCCATCCGTGTCTCCTCCCCTCCCCGTCGGCCTCACGGCGCCTTACACGCACTGCCTGCACGTGCAGAGCACCTCTGCCCCTCCCGGCCACCTCTCCGTGCCGTCCGTAGGGACACTCTGGACGCTGTCAGTCCCGAAGGCCAGGCCTGAGCGGTGCGAGGACCCCTGCGAGGACCCCTGCGAGGACCCCTGCTTGGCCCAGGGTCCTGTGCAGGAGGGGCGCTCTGCCCACAGCGGGCCTGCTGCTCTCTGGGGGCTGGCGTGCGCCCGAGAAGGAGCCCTGCGCGCCACTGCAGAACGCGCCCTCTGCACTCCAGGAGCGGGGAGCGGGCAGGAGGAGGGAGCAGCCCCGACGGGCAGCGAGCCAGGGTGACGGGAAGCCTCGCTCCGGTAGGACGCGAAGGCCAAGAAAACGCCCTTCCCGGCGCCCTTCACCGAGGCACGCTGCGCATTCCAGAGGGCGGCTTTAAATCCCAGCAGCCGGCCGGGCCCCCGGGCCCCCGGGGCCGCGCAGCGAGGCCCGAAGGAAGGGAGCTGACAGACAGACGGCCCTGCTCACAGTCTCAGATGTCCACCACGTGAGGTCTCTGTTTGGAACACCCGAATAGAACAGGACCTGAAAGGCCACCCTTACAAAAAAATCTGGAGGTTTGCGGGACTGTCAGTCACTTACGGTTCAGGAGGAATTAATCCACATCAGCCGCTCCCATCTGACAGCGAGCTCAGGGGCCGGCGTGTGAGGTGACGGCTGCTTCCACTGGGAAACCCCAGAGGGCAGTACACACTCATAATCTTACCCCGCAGAAAGTAGACTGAGGCCCAGACCAGGCCTTCAGGACACTTGTTATCGAGTGGCAGAGAAAGGAGGGGCAGGGACAGGGGACTGGGACAAAACAAGGAGGCGCGGGAGGAAAATGAGACGAGACACGCCACGACTCCCGGCCCGTGATGCGCACCTGTGGCCGGATCGTCGGTCCCAAGGGCCAACCTAAAATAAACGCCACGGAACCAGTACGCACACCTCCAATGCTTCCTTGCAACGCGAAGTTCATGAACACACACTCATTCCCCATCTTCTGATGTCGGCCCACGACCTCTGCTTTCTGGCTGGGCCCGCTAATTGCGTCTCCTCTTCTTCCTTGGATAAAAATCACCCCCTAGTACACACTCTGATATTTCCGGTTTCAATTTCTCCAGCCAGTCTTCCAAGCTTTCCACGCCTTCACAGCTCGCGGGGTACACCGTGTACAGAACAAACACAAACAAACCCAGGAAGTCGCGGGAAGCGGCGCTACTTCCCCAACGCAGTGCGCTCCGCTACGTTCTAGCACGGTTTTCTAAAGTGCTTTTTCAACCTACTAAGTTGACCTCACGACCCACAGACGGAAAACTGCTTTAAAAATGAGGCAAGAACTTAAAAGACACGTAAAGCCATCTGATTGAGAATCTTTTTCATCCTTTTTTCTTTTAGAATAATTGGTCCCTAAAATTTTACAGCTTTTCTATTCAAGTCCAATTCAACAGCATTTTTAGTAATTACCCTTTTATCAAATCTTTTCAAAGCACTGAAGTTAAGTTTTCCCAGAAACATCGTCTTTCTTTCCTTGGTTCATATAATAATTATTTAAATTGTATCGTTAAAACAAGCAGCACAACAGACATGGGGCACAACCCCGTCCACGACGCTCGGCCGCCACAGCGCCCCCTGCAGGAGCGCGTCTGCACAGACCGCTCAGCTCCGGGCGAGCCCCCAGGAGGCCGAGGGGTGGGGACGGCACCCAGTCCATCCGTCCAGTCTGCTGCGAAGCGGGGGCCTGTGCAGGAAGCACCCGCCGGAGGCAGCGAGGGTGAGATGGCGCAGCCCCTGCTTCCCCTCTGGCCCGCACCCCGGCAGCCGCGAGCACGCCACGACGGAGTCCGACCCCAAAGCTCAGTTGTGCAAGTGCCCACGCTGGGGGGCTCTGCGGAGCCCCACACCTCGCCACCCCCAGCAGGCTCGCCCCTCTGGCCCTCGAGTCTGCACCTCCGTGACTGTCTGCCTGCACTCCAGGGTCCCCTCCTCACTGAGCCGGGCCCTGATGCACTCGGCACGCGCTTCCTCAGCGCTGCCCAACGCCGGCGTGGACGTGGGGGGCACGCCACTGACCACAGACGCTCACAGCGGAGCAGGAGAGAGGACCAGGGGACGGTCACCGAGCGAGCACCTGCAGAGTGGGAACCCCCGCGGAGCGGGAGGGCACGTGCTGGCAGGACGCCCACGGCGCCCGTTTCTCAAGCCCGTGAAAAACGGGCTTTGTTTTAAGCCGCACACTGCTCCGGCCACTCCCGCGCCTTCCCGAACCGCTCGGTCTCGTTTCCCACACCGGTGGCGGACGACTTCTCTCACTCTCGGCCTCCGGGCATTTGAGTGGCAGCACGAGGGTGACACGCGTCCCAGCGTCCTGTGTGAGACTTAAAACACATCCTCCCGTCAAAGAACGACAACGCCGCCTAAACTAACCGATGCTCTTCCTGTGTCTTAATGCAAAACAGCACAGCGGCCGCCGCTCCGGCACTCCCGCGCGGTCTGCCCGAAGCGCCCTCCTCTCTGCGCACCGGCGAAGAGCCCGCCTGCCCCACAAGGGCAGGGTCCCCGTCCTGGCCGTGGGTCTCTGCTCCCCCTGCTGTACAGTAACCACGTGGTCCTCTGGGCCCCACAGCAACTCCAACACCCCTCTCTCGTGCGTGACCCTCTATTCTGAAATAGTCAGGGATGTGCAGGAAGTGGTAAAGACAGGTCCCATGCGCCCTTCACCCGGCTCCCCCCACGGGTGACACGCTGTGGAACTACGGTCCGAAGTGCGGGGCCACCCCCAGCCGCTCCCGTCGCAGACCGGGCTCAGGCACTCCCGGCAGCTCTGCGTCACAGCGGCCCGCACGGGTCACACACGCTCAGAGTCAGACGTGGGACACACACATCTGCGTGCAGTGGGTCACTTCCACGGCCACGCCACAAAGTTACAGGCAGTCATCATGACACCTGGGTTTATCAGATGCTACTAAATTACCGTAAGGGGAGCACCACACGCCGGGACAGGGCCTGGCTGCCCCGAGGGGTGCTAGCTGCTCGGCGGGGGGGGGGGGACGGTTCCCAGGACACAGGGACTGGCAGCTGCCCTTCTCAGGAACACCAAGGCCAACTGGACCAGTCCCTGGAGCGTGTGTCCTCGGGTATTCTTTCCCAAAGCTGTGTAACTGGCCCACTTACTGTTTTCTTTAAAGGGTCCATTTCTTTCTGTTTTTAAAGATTTTATTTATTTATTTTTAGGGAAATGACGGAGAAAGAGAGAGAGAGAGAGAGAGAGAGAGACATCAATGTGTGGTTGCCTCTTGCACACCCCCTACTGGGGACCTGGCCCACAACCCAGGCATGTGCCCTGACTGGGAATCAAACCAGTGACCCTTTGGTTCGCGGGTTGGCGCTCAGTCCACTGAAGCACCCCAGCCAGGGCCAGAAGGGTCCAGTTTACTAACACACGCACACAACCCCAAATTCAACATGAGCCCCCCTCCGATCTACAAGTATCTACTTCAGTTAGCTTTGGATATGCAAGTCTGTGTGGAAAAGGTCCAGCTATTGTTAATATAATGAGAACAGGTCGTGTGACATCAATGTAGCCTGGCAACCAAAGACAGTGGACCGGAATGCACATGCGTGAACAATGATGACTCCACTGTACTAGTCAGTAGGGGCAGTAGACACAGCAGAGTAAGCACGTGTGCTGTGTGGCTGTTGCATTCAAAATGACTGACAGAGTAGACAACAAATGTGCGTCAGATTTTGAGTTAAGCTTGAACATTCCTCTGCAGAAAGTACTGGAATGATTCAGAAGGCCACAGCTATGGGCACCTGGTGACTGGCAGCTTCCTCACAACAACACGCCTGCTCATGCATCACATCTCGTGCAGAGTTTTTTGGCAAAACATCAAATCACACAAGCGACTCAGCCCTCCCACAGCCCAGATTTGGTGCCCTGTGACTTCTGGTTTTCCCAAAACTAAAACCACCTTTGAAAGGGGAGAGATCTCAGATAGTCGGTGGGTGAGATTCAGGAAAATACGACAGGGCAGCCGATGGCAATTGGGAGAACTGTGTGAGGTCCCTGGGTGCCTACTTTGAAGGGGGCTGAGGCGTCACTGTCCTGTGTGCAGTGTTCCTTGTGTCTTGGATCTTTTTCAATAAACGTCTCCACTTCTCATAGCGCATGGCTGGATACTTTCTGGACAGACCCTCTATACCTACATAACAGGCACCGATGGATTGATGTAAGCTGCTGTCACTGTAAAGTACTCTAAGAAAAGGTACAAGGTCACGTTCTGTCTGTAGATGAGGAAGGTCACTGCTTGGCACACAGATGTGGAAATCCGCCCGCCATCGTTGGCTGACCACCACACTCCGCTCCAAGGCCCCGGATACAGACCAGCAGTGAGTCCGGCAGCCGTAAGCAGGCAAGGGGCTGGCGCATGCGCTGACTCTTAGCTGCCATGTTTGAAGTGCTGTAACTAATTAGTATGAATTAGTAAACAGACCAAGACTAATTAATAAAAACCACTTTTTTGTTTTATATTACTGTACTCAGTGCTCATGTACAATAACTAGCCCATATAAATTTTCCTATACATTTGCGATGTTTTTGATTATTTCATGAAAACGAATCACGTGAAGTTGAACAGTGCAAACCAAAATCAAATATGCAAACAGTTCAAACTGTCCTCTTAAAAAGTTATTTTTGTAGCAGAAGTAAATCATACTACCTTATAACACATAAAAGTAAAGATCAACATGAAATTCTACCACAATTCTCCAAGAGTGGGCAAAAGCTTACTACGACCTGTTATGACATTCTACAACTGAAAAGAAAGAAACGGAATTCTTCCTCTCTTGGGGGAAAAAGTCCAATTTGTATGCATCTTAAGTTCTTTAAGAAAATTATTTTAAAAGTCGTCAAATTGTAAGAGGATTTGCATAAAACAAAGCAAACAACACCTGGAGACACACACACGCAGAAGAAGCCCAAACCTCAGCACTCTCCCCTAAACCCTCTGGAGCAGAAACCGTAACGAAGGAGGAAAACCCGCCACCCTTTCCCCTTTCGGCCAGTGCGAGGGCGACGACTCACAAGCCCCTCCCGGCGGCCGCCCGCGGGCTCACCTGGAGCCCTCTGCCTCTTCTGAAACCGCCCCCCCGCCCCCCCACTGACGCCGGACGCAAATGAGCCAGGTGCGGCCCCCGCAGCGGCGGGGCCGCCAGGCCCTACCCAAGTCAGTCCCTGCAGAAGCGCGCGCAGCTGGCCAGGGCAGCGCAGCTGCGCTGGCCTGGGACTGGCTGAGCAGGTTTCAATGCTCAGTGAGTGAAATAACAATTATTCCTTGTAAAGAACAAATACAGCCCTGGCTGGCACAGGTCAGTGGGTTGAGCGCTGGCCCTGCAAACCAAAGGGTCGCTGGTTCGATTCCCAGTCAGGGCACATGCCTGGGTTGTGGGCCAGGTCCCCAGTTGAAAGACAGCCACACATGGATGTTTCTTTCCCTCTCTTTCTCCCTCCCTTCCTCTCTCTCTAAAAATAAAATCTTTAAAAAAAATAAAAAGAGATACAAAAACAAACACACCCATCTTTGCTTGAAACGTCAAGCAAAATAACACCCAGTCTTCTTCTCATCCGGAAGCGGCTTTCTGTCCGCGCAGTGACACGGGTGTGTTGAGGAGTCACAGGACGCCGATTACCAAATGGCGGTGATTCTTGTACTAAAGAAACACAGTATTTTGGGATAGTACTCCCTGTGGGTCACTTAGTGTTATGACCAACATCCACTGAGAGAGAGAGAAACAATACAAAGTCCAATCTGAACAGTAGTAAATATTGTGCACCTTTTCCCTAAATAAACTGAAGATGACCGTTTGCTGGTTTCACTTAAAGTTCGCATTTCCGCAGCAGGGGCTCTCAGTGGGCGGTGCCGGTCCAGGCACCCGCAGACACCCTGCAGTCTCGGGCTCCCCGCACCCCGCACCCTGCACGAGTTCTCTGTCTCTGCGGCACTAGGGGCGCAGCGGCAGAGGACAAGGCGCAAAGGGGACGCGCTGGCCTCCGAACGGAGCCGGCCGGCTCGCGCCTCCTGGGCTGGGAGACACGCAGAGAAGAGCGGCTCGCCGTGTCCTTCCCACGCACGACAGGCACAGAGAGAACTGTGTGCCTCTGCGACGACGCACGGGAGCTGGGTCCCTGCGCACGTGACAGCCACGACTGTCCCCAACTCACCGCCAACTCACCACTGAGGCCCGCCGACTCGGGGCGGCGACCTGACCGTGTACTCCTTTGTGATACGAAAGGAGCTTTTCTAAGATGTTCTATGTGCATGTAGGGATGACTCTGAAGTTTAAGTCAAGAACCCTAACATCCCTCACTGGACTAACAAGAACTTAAACGACAAAACCACATGCGGACGACAGTTCTTCCTTGGCACCCAGCCCATGGAGGCACACGTCTTGCCCCTCGCCTACACGTCTCCCCGCCTCCTGGAAGGCAGGAGTGGCGCTCTGAAGAAACAGCCGAGCCGGTGACGTGGAAGTGACCGGGGACGAGCAGAGATCTAACGGAGAAGCAGCGCCGGCAGGCCAAACATGGCCAGTGCTCTTAGTATTGATGAGTTCAAGCCACTGAAGAGTTTTCTGCGGCTCAAACTTAAAAATAAGCTGCTAAGTACCCTCAGAATTATACCTGCAAAATGTACTTTTAAAACTGTATTTTTAAGTTACTCAAAGGCCAGTCACAATTCTAAAACCCACAGAGTTCAAAGGAAGTGTTTGTGCACTTGCTCCCAGGACCGTGATGTAGTCGGTCTGGTGACAGGACACACGGCGAAGCTTCCCCTGAGGTCAGACTCAGGCAGGTGCACGCCGGCAGGAGGCAGGAGGCAGGAGGAGGAGACGCCAGTCCCGCAGAGGTAAGGCCCGCGAGACTGGCTGGGAGGGTGGTGACGTGGGTGTGACGAGTTTTGGTTTCATTTGAACATTTCACCTACAATGTCACCTGGCGTGCTTGAGTGTGACAGCTGTGTCACCAAATGACATGCTTACGATTCTTTAATAAAAGACTTTGCAATTAAAAAGGGGAGCTGTTTGTGCCGGACCCTGTACTGGACTTCACTGCTGGTTGTCGTTTTCTTTCCTTAAATTAGAAAATGCGTAATTTCTAGGGATGGTTTTAATATAATGTTCAAGGAATGTTTTTGCTTAAGAAGAAGATTCAAATCTCAATTTCTAAGCTTGTCGTGTTTCCAGTGATTACTCTTCGGGGAGAGAGAGACGCACGAGGGGGAAAGTGCATGGTTAGGACTGTGTCCCACCCCGCACCGACGCAGCGACGGAATGAACTCCAGGGGGAGACTCTGACTGACAGGCCCCCTCAGGACACCCTCAGTGCCCTTCTCACAGTCACAGTGACCTTGAAGCACTGTCTTCGGCCACCAGTGGGCCAGAGCCGATCCAGAAACGGCGGCCCAGTCCGAGCGCGGGCTGCACAGGCGCAGAGCATGCTGGTCGCCGTTCCCACCCCCCCTTGGAGAAGGGCAACGACATTCAGCCAACGGCCTCAGCTCAAGGGAAGGACATTAACTGCAGCCCCACAGCTATCGAGTACTCTGGAATGGACTAGTTCTGGAACGGACTAGTTCTGGAACGGAACAGCAGTTATCATTTCACCCCACTCTGGCCACGGAGGTCAAGGAACGTGCTCCTGGGCCTTCCGGGGCGGCCGCCCTCACTCCGCGCCGAGAACGAGTGGCTCCCTCCCCCCTCTGCACGGGAGCAGGAAGGGCGCGCCCTGGCCGCCCTGGCCGCGCAGCTGCTCTGCAGCCCCAGGACAGGGGCCCGAGGGCACGGCGGCGGCGCCGGGCCGGGCCTACCGCCCCTGCAGCGTCTGGCCTCCCCGCGTGGAGTCCCTTCTGTTGCAGCAGGTTTCGGTCTCCACTACCTGAAGCTAAAAACGACCCACCAGTAACTAGTATGTAAATTATCGAGACTAATCTGGTACTCGTAAATAAAATTAGAATTTTCAGACTATATGAGGATTTATTTTCTGCTAAAACATGTGGCCGCCACATAGTGTTTGGCAACTTTGCAAAACTCCCACTGACATGCGCACCCTGGACAAGCTGTAACTTCCACAGTCTGGTCTCACGACTCGCACACGGTGGCATTAGGCTGCGGCTCTCGGTCTCCTCTCTGCTCCTCCCTGCACACCAGTCCCACCCCACACGTGCACTCGTGCACCCACGTTCTAGCTGACGGTTTTCCAAAGGCTTCTGCGCCGCCAGAAAACCTCAGTTATTCCGTGCGAGGTCAGGCCAGCAAGGCCGCCACGTGAACACGCCGTCGGCGTGGACGGCCCACAGGCACACGCGCCCCGCTCCGCCGGGCCTCACGGCCCTCGCAGGTCCTGCTCCCTCGGCCCCAGGTGCTCCTGCCCAGGTGGCTTCTCCTGGCCACTCCAGTCTGTCTGAACGTCATCCCCTCGGCAAGGCCTTCCCCGACCAGTCAGTCTAAAGAGCACGCCCCTTCCCCAGTCGCTGCCAGGTCGCCCTGCTGCAGTCGCCCCCGCCCTCCTCCTCCCTGTAAAACACCAAGCTCCCTGGGCACAGGCGCCTCAGCAGGCCCGCCCACCGCCGCCTCAGCGCACAGGAGGGCCCGGCAGGTGCCCCGACTGGCTGCCAAGTGGACGAACGGAGCCCACAGAGCCGTCAGTGAGGTCGGGGAGGCCGGCCTCGGCCTGCGGCAGGGCCCCTGCAAGGAGCCGTTTCCAGAAGCGACCCGAGTGTGCGCTGAGGGAACCCGTCTGCTAGCTTTGAAAACAGGCAGCCCCTTTAACAAAATGCTGCTCCACTCCTGACAGCATATCTGAATTTCAACAGTTAAACATATTTTTAGCTAGCAAATGCTCCTTCTGTAAAGTCAGGGCACAGGGGAGGAGGAGTCGCCTCTGCCCTGTGACGCCCCGGCCCCTTACCGGGTGCTGAGCTCTGTCTCACTCCTCCTGCTCGGTTCCCCCAGGTTAGCCTGGGTCCCCAGCAGCAGCAGCGGCGCATTCGGGACTGCGCTCTAGTTCACCGGCGCGGAGTCTGAGAACACGACGAGCAGACATCCCAGACTGCAGCTGTGAATCCAGACTGACGTTCAGGTTCTCGGGACCCGGGGAGGCCCAGTCAATACCCACGTCAAAATGCGCTCAGCAGCTCACAAACACGCACAACGCGTCTGAGACACTCAGCCGCCCCCAACCACGTCCCGGAGCGCGGCTGTGCCTCCGAACCCGGCGAAGCAGGGCGGCTCCTGCGGGGAGCCCCACCGAGACGGCAGCTTCTCTGGAAAACTCGGAATCAGAGTCACCCCGGTGTTTGCCTTGGTTGAACGGGAAAGCACGCTGTTTCAGGAAACGGACGAATCATTCACTTGTCAGTCAAGCGCTCACTGTGTGCCGAGGTCTTAAAACAGGTGCGCGGAGTTTCCTTCGGTTTACTCACGTTACCAGTTCCCGGGCTCACCGTTCTCCCCTGCGTCCCGGCCTTTCCTGCAGAGTTGAGGTTCCTCCTTTCATCAAGTACATCCTCTGACACGTCCTTAAGCACAGGTGTGACGGGAGGCGACTCAGTGGTCATTGTGAGAAGGTGTCATTTCATCTTTACTCTTGAATGGAAGTGCAGCGGGGGAAAGGGTCAAGGTCGGCAGTTACTCTCTCAGCATCCCTACGCCCCGCCCCCGGGCTTCCACTGCCACGGGCACGGGTGGGGGCGGGGGGGTGCACCGCTCCGTCACAGGCAAGTATCTGCTTCTCCTGCCCCTAGTAAGGCACTTTTTATATTTTACTTTCTAAAGTTTCATATAATATATCTAGGGACAGAATTTCTATCTATCCAGCTTGGGCTTTCACTGTGCTTCCTGAAGCTGAAAATTCAGGCTTTTCATCACTGCTAGAAAATTCTCAGCCAGTGTATATTTGAACTGACAATAGCTGAGAACTACCTCTATTCTCTCTGGAACTCCAATTAGATTCATTTTAAACCTTCTCATTCTATCTCTGGTGTATCTGCACTTCCCTTTCACATTTGTCTTTCATCTATAACCACTACTGCTGCATCCGTCTAATTTCCCGAGATCTATCACCAATTCACACTTCAAAAAGTGTCCAACCTCCCACTTAGCTTGTTCAGTGAGTTTCTGTATTTCGGTGAATATTTCCTTCCTTTCTACAGATTATTTGTTGCCACATCTGCCTGGTCATTTTTATGCTTTGTTTTTTGCCCATGTTTTCAACCTCCTCTTTTATTATTGAAATACTTTCAACTGTAAGACTGACTCTGAGTAAGCCCAGTCATCGGAAGTCCTCCGTGGGGAGGGGTCTACTTCTGCTCAACAGCAGGAGGCCGCTTTGCCGCAAGTCCAGTGCTGGCCGGTCCCTTCCCAGGGTCTGCAATCTGGGCCCCAGGCTCACATCTGGAAAACCAACCTGGAGGCGTCTGAGAAGCTGGGGTGCCAGCACCTTCCTTCAGAAAGGCCACGTGCTTGCCTCTGCCCCGCCCCAGCGCTCTGGCCCAGGGTCCTTCCCCTGACTCGTCACTAGATGAAGCAGATGACCAGACTGACCGCCAGCTTCGGGCTTCAGCCAATGAATGGAGGTGAGGCGCGATGGAGGGGAGGACGAGAAGGGAAAGCGGGGGGCGACGGAGGGGGCACGGGGGAGTCGGGACATGTCTGACGGCGTGCCTGGGGAAGAGGTTCTGCAGACGGCGGACTCGCAGGCTGGGGTGGCGGACGGGGGAGGGTCCCTGCCCACGCCCCAGTCAGAGCGCCCGCACGCCGGGCGACCCTCCCCCCCCCTCGCCAGCTGGCACCTCCCCATCGTCCTAGCCGCACGACGATTCTCTTAAACCTCCACGGCGACTCAGAACTGTCCTACAGGTGAACACCAAGGATCTGTGTCTCCAAGCTCGGACTTCCCTTTATCCCAGTGACAAACTGAATCTTCCCTGTTCACGGTTTTATCGATCGATCATCTTGCCTGGTGCGCGAGTGCTTGCGAGAGAGCAGCACCATGAGGGAGGGCGCAGCCCATCCAGCAAGGACGACCCCTGCTGACGGCGTCAGGGCGACCTCTAGTCCACGGCCACGTTCATGGCCCTTGCCTTCCCTCCAGGCTGAGAGGGAAGACACACAGCGCGGAGCAGGCCAGCGCCTTGAGGTTCTGACCACACAGTGCGAGGCCAGGTCGGGCCAGGTCTGCACACGCGTGCGTACGGGGGGGGGGGGAGGGCGTGACAAACGCAGGCTCCTGTGACCCAGGGGTCTCTACTGCACCGCCCTCGTACCGCCCACCTCGTCTGAGCCTCTGCCCCGCTGGTGTTCAGGCCCCGAGACCCTTTGTGGCGGGGACTGTCCTGGGCACTGCCGGACGTGCAGCAGCACCCGCCGCCCCTCGACTGTGGCGATCAGAAATGTCTCCGGTCACCAGACGCCTCCTGAGGAGGGCGAGCTGTGTCATCTGAGACCCGTGCTCTGGACCCGCTCGAACGTGCTCAGCGCCCTCCTTTCTGAGCTTCCCTTTCCAGCTTCGAACTCCCCTCTTCAGCTAGTCCTGGCGCCCGGGGTGCCCTTCCTCCCCGGGCAGACCGGTCGTCCGGTACTCAAGCACCTCCTGCCCCCCCCACCCCCCACCGCACCCCACAGACCTAAGCGCCTCGAGCGTGTCCCCGGACTCTCTGCGCGGGAGCTGTGCGCGCCCCCAGGAGGCGCACTCCACTGGGTCCCGTGGCGGCGCTCCGGGGTCTGTGCCCGCCCACTACCCACCCAGTTCTCTGAGTCCCCCCGAAGGCCCGGGGTTGCCCACTTTAGCCGCTGCCATTCAGTGAGCCCCTCCTTGCTGTGGCTCAAGCACCCTCCTTAGCACGGGGCGCACACTATCCTCAGAACAGCCCAGCTCACAGACGGGCCGCCGAGGCACAGAGAAGCAGGGGGCCAGGACTCGGGGGCCGGCAGTCTGGCTCTAGAGCCCGCTCCCCCCCCGGGGGCCGCCCCGCCTCCCCGTGCGGGCATTTAACTGCACCCACCCCGCCTGTCCAGGCTGCACGCCCCGGGCTCCTGTCCCCTCTGTGGGCCGCGCCTGTCCTCAGTGTCCCTAGACGGGCACAGGAGAAGCAGACCAGTGACACGCAAAGTGCACGGACAGCAACGGCGTCCTGGGTGGCCGAGGCGGCCGAGAGCACTCTGCTCTCGTGGGCCCGCACGGGGCCTGGCACCAGCGGCTCCTCCACACGCTGCTAGTTAGACGCAGGCCGCAAATACCCTGAACTTCTATCATAATCCGGGTCAAAGTGCTTCCATCACCTTGTTTTTCTGATCCTCAGTCATCCCGTCGTTTCGGTACATACGCACTAAACACGACATAGAGGAATCATTGTTACAAGAGGAGGAACGTTTTCTGGATGCTTCCAATAAACTTTCATTTAAAATCAAGAACTGGTCTTTCGGCCACAGTGCACCAGTCTATCACCTTGGAACATGGGCAGATCAGCACTCACTCGGAAGGTGCCGGCAGAGACCTGGACGGAGTCCAGAAGGCGCTCCTCTCCCCAGGTGGGCCCACACGGGGGCCAGGGCCCTCGGAGTGGCAGAGGAGCGCGGAGGTGGGTGCGAGGCCACGTGGCAGGGGGTGACGGGGGTGGGGCGGGGGGCTGTGGTCAGCCAGCGGTGGCGGCGGCAGGAGACGGGTGCTCAGTCAGAACGGGTTTCACTCTCCCCGCCCCCCGCCCCCCCCACCCCGTAACTACTGAGGGTGGATGCACCGCGCCGGACCGGTCCCCACCGGACTCAGCATGGCTGTAACAGCATGGCTGGAACAGCAAGGACGCCACAGCCCAGCAGTCTGTCTGGCTGGGAAGCGACTTCTCCTGAAGACGGGCGCCCCCCCCCCAGGAACAAGTGCAGACGAACACTCCAAGGGCCGGCGGAGACGCAGGGCTGGACAGGGTGGGAGCCGGGGCACCCCCGCAGAGACTCGCAGCGGCCCTGCATCCTCGGGGCACCCTGAGGTGCCCCTCCTCGGATGCCACAGGCTCCTCCACGGGATTATCTCTTCACTCCTCCTGCCCCTTGTGCCCAGCATGGAGCGAGCAGCTCTCGGCCTGTGTGTATTTTTTGCTGCCAAGTATGTAAACCAAAGGACTTCCTGCAAATGACGACACCCCAGAAAACCAGAAACCTAGGGACATGGTTCCTGAAGAGCAACACCGAGGACCCATTAAAGGTCAAAACAGTTCCTCGAGTAGTCAACACACTAACTTTTTAAACTATTCCAAGTGCACTAGCCGGGTTTCAACATTCTAAGAAAACCCGTGAGGCCAAAAGAAAGGGGTTGAATATATGGGCACTGACTCATTTTCATTTGAACGCCATGTGGGGAAAACTTTTAATAAAAAGAAATAAAAACCTAAAACTCTCCTCATGGAACTTTCAAACTACAGTGCTATTACTGCTCTCACAAAGGGATTATCTCTTCACTCCTCCTACTGTTCTCTCACACCCCAGCGAACCACTCCTGCACCCCACAGGGCCGGCCCGCTAGCCGCCCGTGCACGTCCCCGACCCCCACTGGCTCAGCGCCGGACAAACAGAAAACACACTGTCAGCAGTTCGAGTGCTGCTCTTCACCACATGAAAAGTTTTGACTAAAAAATAACGCTAAAAGAGAAAGTAATATTCCTTCTCCCCTCCTTGTCACTCCCCCTCTTCTATCTCATTTGTCACCCCCAAACCCTGCCCACGAACCACTTGTTATCCAAGTTCTCTGGAAGAATAAAAATAAATGAAACTCTAGTCCGAACCTCCAATGATCAGCCCTGGCTAGCATGGCTCAGTGGACTGAGCGCCGGCCTGCAAACCAAAGGGTCACCAGGTCGATTCCCAGTCAGGGCACTCCTGGGTTTCGGGCCAGTTCCCCAGTGCAGGGTGCGTGAGAGGCAAGCACATGCTAATGTTTCTCTCCTTCTCTATCTCCCTCACTTCCCTCTCTATAAGTAAATAAATGAAGTCTTAAAAAACAACAAAAAAATCCCCAAAGATCAGGTGTTTCGGCTTCGCAGTGCAGGTCTCCAGCTGCTGCAGCTGCTGCAGCAGCCCCGCCCCTGCCAGTGCTGAGCGGTCAGCCGCCGCTGTGGGCGCGGCGGCAGGCTCCTCCACGGGCAGGCTTGTCTCAGGGTGGGCACCATGAAACTTCAGCAGTGTTTCTCCCAATTTCAAGTTTGGTTCCACATAGTTCATCCTTTCTTATTTGCCATTTAAATCTTTTTTCCTGTCATTTCTCAGTCCCATCCAATGAAAGGTAACGTGCGTGCGACAACACTCCTGCAGCTAAGCCACCCATGGGACAGCAGAGAGCCGACGCCCAGGGCACGCAGAACCGACGAGCACGTGTCCTTCCCACTGCTGCAGGGACTGTGCCCGCCGGCCGGCCTCCCCCACGTGTGTTTCGTTGCCCACCCCCCGTGTGCAGGGAGCGTAAACCGGAGTGGCTATTTTTAAAGCACAGGGCACTAAAAGGCCCGGAGCGGCGGGAGAACGGCAGCGAGGTCTGCTTCCCTGCGCCTGCCCGGGCTTCCTGGGCTAATTCTGTCTCCTGGCGGGGGGGCGGGGGGGGGGGAGCTTCACTTGGAGCACACCGCTCCCGCCCCCCTACCCCCCCTCCCCAGCGGCTCTCCAAGGGGCTAAAGCCACTCTGTGAGAAGGCCCACAGACACCCAAGCCCCGCGGCCCCGGCCGTGGGTGGCCTGGAAGGAGGAAGAGGGAATGGGAGGTAAGGAGTGCTGCGTGTTTGCCTTCCGTGCAGGGCACGTGGACGAGAGGAGCTGGGCAGGGCTCGCGTCTGCTCGGGGCAGAGCAGGGAGCCTGACGGGAGGGCTGTGTTCTCCAACAGGGTCTCCGTCCCCCTTTGTGCTTCACTTAGTTCACGGCATCTGAGCTGCTCTTGACCTTGACAGACCGGGAGAGAGACAGAGAGCAGAGCGGGGGAGTCGGACACACAAAGAGAAGGGGAAAGGGAGGATTCCAAAGAGAATTCATTTCAAAAAATTAGTTCTACTGCCAGTTTTGATGAAGTTTTGAAACTTTAAAGGGGTTTGAGAGTATCTTTCCTGTGTTGACAGAAACTCAATTTTCCCAGAGATTGCAACAAGTACCAAAACAGACAAATAGGGAACCAAGTGTTGCAAGAACTTCTTACATGATTTTCTGCTACACTGTGTTTCTTGAAATAATGGCAAGAAAATATCTGATTCTCCACGATGACACGGGCAACGGCACCCTACCAGGCAGGACGGGTCACGAAGTGATTTCCCGCCCTGGGGAACGCAGCTGGACGGCCGGACGCACCAAGAGCACCGCCAACTCACCAACGCCACCTGCAGGCCCAGCGCAGATGAGCCTCCCAGGGCACACTTTCAGGCCCGAGACTCGTGAAAAGAAACAACCACGACTAACCCCGGCGGGCATGACAGCATTTTCACGGCAGTGGGTAACTTCGCAGGAAGGGCGCAGCCGTCGGCCCCGGGACGGCGCGAGGCGCTGCCCCTGCAAACGCAGGGCCGCTGGGAGAGCCTCGGCGACGCCACGCGCCGCTGCCGCAGGCCCCTTCGCGACAGTGGAAGAGCTGGCTGCAGAGCAGGGGACTGTCCCACGGCTTCGAAACAACTCATTCCCCGCTCCTGACCGTAAACCGCACGTTCATTCAAAGCACCCAAGCACGCTGGAGCGCAGGAGCGGCGCCCTGCTCCCACGGCTGGACTAGTGTTTCCCCCCAGGCCTTTCCTCCGCGCCCGTCTGACGTGCATGGCTTTGCACTGCATGCCAACAGACTAGTTCTGGGGGGTTTCACCGCGCCCCCATTTAATATGTCTCCTACCTCCTTTCATGTCAACCCACACACACGCTGTGGGGGGCAGCGCTCCACCCTAGGAATGTACAACGACTGGTGACCGGCGTGCTGCTGACAGGCGTCCGGATCCCCCCCTCCCCCCACGCACAAAGCAGCAGGAAGCAGCACTGTGCCTCTCTGGTGGACATGATTCTGAAAATTAATGGCTACGGGTAAAACTCCTAAATGAAAGGTCCAAACATTTTAAAATTTAAGTATTATCCAGCTGCTCTCCAAACATGTGCCGTACCACCTCCTAACACTGCGTAAGGGCACCTGTTTCCAGACCCTGGATGTCCGGGACCTTTCAATGTGCGACTCTGATAAGCTGCTCTCGTTTTAAACCATTTTACAACTTTCACACGTAAATACTCTCCTTCAAATTGAGCACAGAATACATTTATTCCCAATATTTACTGATGAAAATAGTTCACAGAAGTAGCATTACTTTTAAACTACCTTCAGAGCCAGTTGTTACATTATAGTCACATTTAATTTCATCTTACAACGGAATTACTACCCAGCCTTCTTACTCAGCACAATGTATTCAGAAAGCACTAGATATCTCCAGTCTACCCTTAGAATAAAATGTGCGACGGCAGGAGATTTAAAGAATTTGCTCAGGTCTCAAAGGCAACTGTAAAAAAGGCAGGGCCACATAAGCAAATGAGTAACCTTTGCAAGGGAACTATGTTGAAGACGGAACATTCAGTCAGATTCACATATGTGAGCATGCGTGTGCGCTGGTCAGTGCGACCGTTCTAGTCACGCCTTGCGCGGACACGAAGGTGCGAGGGCCCGTGGATGCCGACAGCGGAGCCGGGTCTGAGTGTCAGCCCCCGGGGCCCCGGCAGGCTTCCCCAGCTCCTCGACCGACGCCCGGCCGGCCGGGACTCTGCACGGGGGAGGGCCGGGGACTCTGCGCCCTGCCGTGCTCGGCGGCATCCCCAGCCTCCGGTGACGAGTGCCATCAGCGCCACCACAAGTGGTGACGACTAAGAGTGTCCTCAGACACTGCCAAACCTGCCCTGCGGGGCACCACCACCCCAGCTGAGGAGCACCAGCCCAGGCTCACTGACGGAACTACCGCACACAGTTCACCGCGGCGTGCACCGACTCGTGAGTTCAGTTTTAAAAGTTCACAAATATTTTAAATACTTAAAACCTCCGCCACACTCTGCACGGTCAGTGAACACGGCAGCCCCGAAGACACGGCTGCAAATGAAAACACGGGCTCATCTCATCGCTGACGTGTCTCAAGCAGCGCTATTTCACGACGGCCCCTGACTCAGGGAGGCAACAGCGTGGCTTGTCTGACCACTGCGAAGTCCCTGCCGCTCTGCGCCCACAGTGTGTCCTAGCCCACCCTCCCCTGCACCTCCCACTACTCTCACGCCAGCCAACAACGCTTCTCACCCCAGGAGGCCTGAACTGCTCTGCAGGCTCCCGCTCGAGACGCTGGGCCACCGCCCACCAACCGTCCACGCGTCCATGCGTCCGTCCGTCCACCCACCAACTAGGAGTTGCTGAGCATCTGCTCTGCATCGGACACTCCACGCCGAGCACACGTCAGGGCACGGAACTCTCATAAAAACCCTCCTGCTGGGGACGCTGACATCGGACACAGCGTCAGGTGGGCGGTGAGTGCCCTGGAGAAAAAGAAAGGGGGGGATGGGCGGGGTTGGGCCCAGCATCAGTCACCGCAGTGGCAGTGGCCTGGGACGGGCTCCCCGGTGCTCCGGAGACCCGGGGAGGTGGGAAGCGAGCTGCGAGGACACCCGGGGGGCATCCCGGGCACAGAGGGCAGCGGGCCGCCCCGGCCCCACGTCAGGAACAGGAGATTAGACCAGCGCGGGCAGTGAGGTGAGAGTGCTTGGGCCTGGGGTGTATTGTTAATTACAGTGCTATTTCCAAATATGAATTGGATTGTGTCATTCCCTGACTCAAAAGCCCCTCAACTGACACCTTCTTCCCGTTGCACGTTGCGTGGCACGGGAAGTCCCTGAGATGCCCGCACAGCTCTGGCTCCGGAAGACCCGCCTAACCGTCCCACCTCGTCTGACTCTGCAGGAATCAGAGCGCGTCCGCCCACGCGGACCCTTCAGGTCCCCTGCCGCCAACCTCCCCCCACCTGCTCTCCGTCCGGAAGGCCCCGGCATCCACCCTGCAGTCCCACCCTGCTTGGAACCCACTTCCTTAAGGGGCCCTCCCCGCCGCACCACTCAAACTGCCCTCACTCGCGTCCCCGTTCGTTTTCCCGAGTCCCCTGGAGCGCTTTTCCTGGACAGGACCCGCCCCACGCAGTGACGGCAACTTAGTTCTGCCGAGTGCCCAAGTCCGTCCCTGCAGACCGCAGGCCAGGCCACAAAGAGAAGGGCGCACTTCTGTTGCGCTCCCCGCCACGTCCCCGGGGTGCGGCACCACCCAGGGGCTGGTGTGGCGAGGGACACGCTTCTCGGGCAAACGACGGCACTTCGTCCCGGCCCTGCCAGACACCAGTGCGGCGCTGGCGTCCCAGGGCCCTCGCCCTACTCCTCGGCTCCGGACGCTGAGAAAGGCCCCAGAAACGGGGGGGAACGAGACAGGGATCGGGACCCCGCCACGGGTCTCCGGGACAGTTTCTCCGAGGCAGGCCGGGCGCGGCGGGAGACGGAGACGGGAGGAGGCCCGGACTGTCCGGCTACGAAGTCCGGCCCCGCTCCGCATGGAGGGAGGCGCGGGGAAGGCCTTCTGAGCGGCAGGGCGCGCAATCGGACCCGTGCCCTCGGAAGGGCCCTCGGAAGGGCCCTCGGAAGGGCCGTGATGCACGACTGACTGAGGAAGACTGCAAGCGCGAAAATGTAATCAGGGTCCACAGGTGAACAGGGCTTTGACTAGTTCTAAAGGGTGGGTGGACATGAGAACACACACATATACACACAATTTTTATTACACACGAGTCAAGGAATATTCTTACCACTATTGTTTAATAACTAATTAAGCCTTCATTTATTCTTGTCATTTACACAGAAAACAAAAACATGACCCAACAATGGAAAATACTTACATTTTCCCATTCATTCATTACTCGCAATTCAACCAGACTAACCTTCCAAGAGTGAGGCTCAGCTCACATGACTCAAAGCACCGAGTGGCTCCCTACCGTCTCCCGAACCCAGTCCCACACCCAGCCTGACAGTCAAGACCCTGCACAGACCGGCCCTGACTCACCTACCGTCCCTCCCGTGTCCCCGCCAAGTCAAACCGCTCCGCTCCGACTCGGCCGGGCTGGGCGCACGCCGCTCCCTCTCTCCGAGAGGCTCCCTCTCTCCGAGACGCTCCCTCTCTCCGAGACGCTCCATCTCCCTGAGACGCTCCGTCTCTCCGAGACGCTCTGTCTCCCTGAGAGGCTCCCTCTCTCTGAGATGCTCTGTCTCCCTGAGAGGCTCCCTCTCTCTGAGATGCTCCGTCTCCCTGAGAGGCTCCCTCTCTCTGAGACGCTCCCTCTCCCTGAGACGCTCCCTCTCTCCGAGACGCTCCCTCTCTCCGAGAAGCTCCGTCTCCCTGAGACGCGCCCTCTCTCCGAGACGCTCCCTCTCTCCGAGACGCTCCGTCTCCCTGAGATGCTCTGTCTCCCTGAGAGGCTCCCTCTCTCTGAGATGCTCCGTCTCCCTGAGATGCTCCGTCTCCCTGAGAGGCTCCCTCTCTCTGAGACGCTCCGTCTCCCTGAGATGCTCCGTCTCCCTGAGAGGCTCCCTCTCCCTGAGAGGCTCCCTCTCTCTGAGACGCTCCGTCTCCCTGAGACGCTCCGTCTCCCTGAGAGGCTCCCTCTCTCTGAGACGCTCCGTCTCCCTGAGAGGCTCCGTCTCCCTGAGAGGCTCCGTCTCTCCGAGACGCTCCCTCTCTCCGAGACGCTCCCTCTCTCCGAGACGCTCCCTCTCTCCGAGACGCTCCCTCTCTCCGAGACGCTCCGTCTCCCTGAGACGCTCCCTCTCCCTGAGATGCTCCCTCTCCCTGAGACGCTCCCTCTCCCTGAGACGCTCCGTCTCCCTGAGATGCGGCGCCGCCCTCCACTCCCAACCGCCCGTCAACCCCGCCTTCCTCAGGCACGTCCAGCCCCTCACTCCTGCCGCCCTCGTCTGCCCAGCCCTCCACGTGCACGCAGTGGAGCCGTCTCCCGTCTCCCTCTCCGACGGCTGCACCTTCCTGCAGTCCACCAGGACGGCTTCTTCCTAGTCACATGGTTATAACAACATAATTGAGCTCCCCACTTAAAACCAAGTATAAACAACCTCCAGCCCGTTCTGTGAAACTGGACAGGCACACATGCACACGCAAACAACTATATTGTAATCTGTAAACCAACCAAGAGCCTCTTCTGTGTGAGGGCGGGGCTGTTTCTGATTCACCTTTTGCTTCCTGCAAATCTCTGCATGAAGTCCGTACTTAAACAACTCTGTTGAATAAAGCAGTCAACACTTACGTTGCATTTGCCCTCGGCCCTGGCTGCTGTGGCTCAAAGGCTCTGCTGGTGCGGCTCAGTGGATTGAGTGCCAGCCTGTGAACCAAAGGGTCACAGGTTCAATTCCTGGTCAGGGTACAGGCCTGGGTAGTGGGCCAGGTCCCCAGTAGAGGGTGCACGAACAGCAACCACACACTGATGTTTCCCTCCTTCTCTTCCCCTCTCTCTAAAAATAAATAAATAACCTCTAAAATGTGCCCTTCCTCGGGCCTTAGTCATTGAGCCGCAGTGGAAGGAGCCCTCAAGCCCCCGCACTGCACTGAGCCGCCATCTGAGAGGCCGTGGGGGGGGCGGGGGGCCGCGAGGGTTAAAGTGGGTGTGAAGTACCACGCTGCACTGAGAAGCTTACTACACGGTTAGGACGTAAGACACATCTCGGAAGCAAGCAGAGAACAGTCCAAGCACAAAGAACCAGATTCGGAACACGAACGTCAGGAGACCCGGCACTGCCGACAGGTGCCGCGGGACGCCCAGAGCGGAGGGAGGGCACAGCCGGCCGGCTGGGTGGGGAGTGCCTCTGGGAGGCTGGGCCAGGCGCAAGAAGGGGTGAGACTCCCCAGCCACTGCGTTCCCCAGGTTGCTCCAGCAGCCACACCCACCCCTTTGCACGACCAGGTACGTCTTGGTCTTTGCCCTGACCGCCGCGGCCCAGGTGGCCGGGGGTTGTCCCACGAAGCAGAAGGCCGCGGCTCCGTCCCCAGCCAGGGCGCAGGCCCGGGGGGCGGGCCGGGTCTCCGGCAGGGGCGCGTGCGAGAGGCACTCGACCCCTGTCTCTCTCCCCCATCAGTGTTACTCTCCCTCTCCTCCTCTATCTTTCTCCCTCCGTCCCCTCTAAATATAAATCGTTTAAAAAACCGTATACATCTCGGCTTGAAAAAGAAGAATGACCCCTGCAGCGCACCTGTGCCTGACCGACAAACGTCTGTGCCCACTGGCCCCGTCCCTGCCCTAGTTTAATCACGCGACACAGGCGATTCCCAAAACTGAGTGAGCTGGTTTTCCCCGTCTTTTTGTTCACACTGCTCCCCAGCCGGGAGTCCACCCGTGCTGCTCCGGGGGCTCAAGGGGCAGCCCCTACTCTGCACCCGTGGGGGAGCGAGACCGGCGAAGGTGCCCCCACTTCTCAGAGACCTGCGCCGAGCGCCCACTGGGACGTCTTCCCCCGTGCCGGACTGGCCCTCAGCAGACCTGCCACTGCCCGACGGCTTCCTGCGCGGCCCACCACGCCTCAGCCGCAGGCTGGCACGCTCACTGAAATGCTTCAAGAACACTAAGGCAGTTCCTGGTTTGAAGCAGCATTATCAGAAGTTTTCTTCTTCAAAAACTCATGTGTGGACAGGCTTTAAAAAACCCCAGTGCCACTGAAACAGTATCGCTCACCTGTTATTACACAGGCGCCTGAAATATTTTGCCCAAGGGCATAACCCAGGCAGAAGAGATTCCAGCCTGCATTCTAGTCAAAGACCAAACGGACAGAACTTCCCGGCGAGCCCGGGTGTTACTGAGCTGCCTTTTTCCCCAGTTGCATCATAAAAGCAAGGAGCAAAGAGAAAAAAATGCAATAGTATAGCAAAGACATCAGCCAACTTTTCTCTTCTTTTCCTCATAGAGACAGGCAGACCAAGCATCAAGTCAAAAAGAAAAATGATCTCAGAGTCTTTATTTCTTTAAATTAAAAAATCCTTAATCATATATAGTTCCAAGTTTTACCAAAAAACCCCAAAAACCCTACAAAAATATGGGATAGCAGAAAAGAACGATACCTTCTTCTATACAAGAAGGTTGGTAAATCATTCTATAAACTCACAGAGGCTAAAGTTTTGTTTCTGAGCCTCAAGCACAAACTCTTGGGCTGGTACGAGCTAAAAGCATGATCATCCGAATCATCGAAAGCAAGTGTGGCGGGCCTTTCTTCGAAGTGCGGCTCTCTCGGCCTCAGACGGTCCCTTGACAGTCAAGTGCGTCTCCAGCTTCGGAGGAACCTCAGGAGCAAACTCCTCCTAACGCGCCCTTTGCGCTGCCCTGTGCACGGCGCTGCAGTACAGCCAGGCCGCTCCTCAAACACCCAAAGGCCCAACCGAGCATACGAATGTGAGTTAAGTGTATAGGCAGATCAGTCCATGCCCGAAGCCCCTGGTACAATGCCCGCCGGCACTGTCTTCGGCACCACGGCCGAGAAAGCGCGCCGCAGCCCGGACGCTCCCGACGGGCCGCCCGCGCTCACGGGCTCTTGCCGGAGCGGGGAGCCATCACACTCGGCGGCACTTCCAAAGATTGTTCAAGTTTTTCTATTGGCCAGAAACACTGATTCGTTTTGCATTTGTGCTCAGTTATGAACGTTCTTTGATTTAAAGTTTGCAAACAAGTAAAAAACCAGGTCTAGTCAAAGCTGTAACCTAACACAAGTATACAGAACATGGATAACAATCTGGTGTGTGCTCTTGAATGATCAACAATGGAGTTTATAATGATGCTGTTTCCTCTTCACAGCAGAGAACACTGACAACAGATTTGAGGGTCTTAGACCCCCCAAAAGTTCCTATCAGCGTCTCCTGCTGGGGCGTCTCCTGCGTGGAACACTGCAGGAGTCTGCTCGGACGGCACTCTGGCAAGGCCCACTCCAAACCCTCTAGTGACAGCCAGGGAGGGGCCGTGGGGCCACAGCGTGGCAGGCGTGCTCTGGAGGGAAACACCTCCGTGCTTCTCCCCACTTGCAAAGACACGACGCACGAGCCCCCACTGCTGGCTCTAAATACACTCTCCACAGAAGGCTGGCCAGACCCCCCAAACAGCAGACAGGACGGCCTTCGTCTGTAGGAAGCTTCCAAAGGGACCCTGGACAAATTAAAAGGTGAGAAAACATTTGAAAACATGGGGAAATCGCCAACCCTTATAGAAAAGGTACATTTACCTTAAACAACATAGAAAGAAGAAACCAGAAAAATATTATTATTATCTTCTATCATATCTCCTGCCTCTACATCCTCAGTACCAGAACACAGGTCAGTGTCTCCCATCAGGCACCGGGAGGTCTGCGGCGCCATACACTCGGTGATGACAAAATAACACGGTGTCTCCACCCACGCCGCACACCCCTCTCTGTCCGCAAGACGCACGCCCTCAGGCCAACAAGCGGCAGGCTGTCAACCTGGAGAATTTCCAAGAAGTAGGACCTTTTAATGAAAAAACATATTTTCCTAGTACCCAACACAAAGATCCATGAAAGAAAATCAAACCAATAATTTCCCACCGACACGCTGAAACTACCCCCTAAACTCCGTTTCTCTCCCCACTCAGCAGAACGCTGACGGGCGCCGGGCCGGTCTCCTGCAGCCCGGACGCACGCCAGACCCGTCTCAAAGCCGGAAACCTCTGTGTCCAGCCAGAGGTCTTCTTGTAGCCCCTTCCGTGTGCACACGCGTGCCCTCGCGCACAGAAATCTCACTGCTATTGCCTGAAACTGCTGTTAGCTGAGTCTTTACTGACTTCTTGCGGAACACACTCTGAAATCACTAACGTAACAGATGAACTTGCTTTTAGAACCCTAGCAAAGTAAACTGAAGTCTGTGTATGCATATTTATTTTTAATCTAGCCCAAAATGAACCTATTAGGAAAGGTAACAAAATTTGAAGAAGTAAAATAATTCACAATAAAGAAAGCAGGGTGTTACGAGACTGTATTTTTATATAGTATAATGCCCCAGGACGCCAGAAGCTTGAAGAATGTCATGCATTGCGGGCCCTCGGGTTTCTTCTGCTGGTGAGATTGCCAGGAGCTGTTTCCGGAGTCCGTCTGACCCACTCCACGGTTAAAAACGAGGCCCAGGTGCCCCGACGGGCCCTGTGCCGGGCCCGTGGGACCCGACCGGACCGCACTCCTCAGCCTGTGTCACCACCCGCGTCGCGTTTCAGCCCCCGGCAGGCCTTCCGCCGGGCAGGGGCGGGCAGGGGCGCTAACAATACACGAATTCCATCAAACATAAATTCACACTGTTTCCCTGATGGTCTTGTGGCAACATTCTTAAGAATAAAAATACTGGTAAGCATCATTTTCCATTCTTACCTAAAAGTTAAACACCACACTTGAAATTCTGAGAAGCACCTACAACACTGCAACTACACCTAATTAAAACAAACACCAACAAAAACACTGTGTCCCGAGCCGTGACTCCCGCTCCCTTTCCCCTGGACCCAGGGCGGACACGCCCTCCCCACACTATCGGGCCGGGGCCAACACCTGAACTAAAGACGAGCGTCCCTCTGCTTGTTCTTCACCCCGGATCCTTTTCTGTTTTCTGGAAGGAAGATGCCAGAACAGATTGCCCAGAATGACAGATAAGGTCAGAGCCCTGCTAACGTAAGTAGTTACACTAAGAAACATACCAAAAAAGGTGACGCACACAGGAATGGAGCCATACACGTAACACTCCTTTTCTCGGAAGCCTGTGCACTGTTCCACGAGAACCAGAGAAAATGTCCATCACAAAGGTCAGTACAACCCGCTGAAGTGAGGGTCTACCACCTGGCAGCAAGCGAGGGGCAAAGATGGTAAGGGAGAGCGCCCTGCAAATCACGGCGTCGCCCCTTCACAGCCCGTCCTCACCCAGGGGCGTCGGCATCCGCGGCCCGAGGCTGTCTCCGCGGTCTCTGCCCCGGCCACGTCCCGAACGCCGTCCTCGTCCAGAACTGGGCCTCCTCCAACACCCGAACCTCCTGCCGCGAGGGGACCTTGGTCCCTCCTGGACCTCTTCCTTTACTCCACTTCCTGGCCCCCGCCTTCCCCCACCTCCACGCACTCCTGCCTTCCCTTCCTTCTCAGCCCCACTGGGGCCGCAGGCCCACTCGTGACTCCGGTCAGCACTCCCCGGCCCCGGCCCCGGCCCCCCCGGCCCTCCGCTGCACAGCCCCGCCGGGCCCCGGCCCTGGAGGACCCCGGCCGACGCCGGCCCCACGGCCGGGAGACGCCGGAAGTCACGGCCTGCAGGCCGGTCCTCCAGGGCCTGGCGAGTGGCTTCAGAAACCTCTTCCGAACCCAGAGTGGAGTGGGCTGAGGAGGGGACTGCAGGTGTGCGGCCGAGGAAGGAGCTCGGGAGCCCACGAGAAGTTCCGAGAAGCCCGGAGCTAAGAGGAAGGAGAAGGCTGGTACTCGGAGCCGAGCGAGCCGACGAGACGAAGGCGCTGGTAAGTGGGGAACTACACAGGGGACGTTTGGAGACACGGGCAGAAAGACATGTGCCACAACTTCTGAAAATAATGTATTCGCTCCAGCAACACACGTTAACTGGCGAGGGTTTATCTCCAGTGCAACCCAGAGCTCAACCTCCCGCACAGCCCGAGTCCCGACATCGGACAGCGGGGTCTGAACCCTGGCTCTTCCCGTGCCTCGCGGTGGTATCTCCCGGACAAGTCGGTTCACCTTTCCGAGCCTCCGCCCCTCCCCTGTAAAGGGGGACATTTTAGCCCTACTGGAACTTATCTGAAACATTCTGACAACCATTACCCCAAAACCCTTTGCTTTCAGAGTGGAGTTTTAGAGTCTCCTAGAGGGTAACATACATATAAAGAGCCTCCCCCAAAAAGTTTGAGTGTTTTGTTTTGTCTTGTTTTGTTTTTGGCTTTGCAGGAAAATATTCCTCCTCTTCTCTCCCAGGCCACTCTCAACTACAGGCATCAAAGCTAAAGAAGATTTGGACACAAGAGCCTATAATCAAGATCTGATGATCCTATTTTATAATATAAAACATTTAAACAAATACTGCAGCAAAATGATTGAGCACACCACCTTTATTTCAGTGGGTTCCACGTGAGAGGAACAAGCGGCAGCAGGAAAGATGGCGGGGCTGGCAGAAAGGACATTGAGAAACTTCATGTATTTACTTCTGAAACTTTGCCTGAAGTCACTGCTTTCCACAGGCTCGGCTGTTCCCTTCCTTCCCAGGCCACCGAGAGGACTCTGGAGACAGAGCCCACCGCCCCGCCCGACCCAGGCCCCAGGGCCCAGCGGCGGGCGTTCCAGCCCCGGTCCCGCTGCTTCTCTCCCGTCACAGCGCCCGGAGCTGCAGGTGCCACCGGGCCGCCGGGGTGCCGACTGCGCCCCAGACGGGCCGCACAACTCAGAACCGAGGCTGCACCTCGGGGAGCAGGCAGCAGCCCTGAGCTGAGGCCCCTCAGCTCGCCCACTGTCAGCGTCCACAGGACTCACGGACACGCGGAGAGAGGAACAGCGGCCCTTACCTGCACACCTGTCTCTAAAAATAGTCCCCACCCAACACGCAGCTTCATTTCTAAAGCCTTGAAAAGAGCAGTTGACAATAACGAAGAATTTCGGAGTATCTTCCTGAACCAATCAAATACGGGAGTTAACTAAAGTGGGCTGAAAACTGGGACCAGTACCCTTAAATTATTTTAAACTGAGTACCCCACTTTCTAGTTGTGCCACCTTTGGGGAATTCACTCCCCTGTGCCTGTTTCCACATCCACGAAACAGGTGAAATGCCTCCATCACGGTGACGTGAGGGTGACATGAGGGGGCTCCGGCACGACATTTAAACCGCGCCCGGCACTCGGCTTGTCACTGCGCGGCGCCATCGCAAGGTGGGACCGCCACCTGAGGTCGTCTGCTAATGCATTTCAGTTCAAGCAGCAAAACTTGCTGTTCACTTATTTATCCACAGCACGCCCTGCTCCCAAACTCTCGTGACAGCATCGCGTCATCCCCACGGTAATGCCTGGCTGCCACCACTAGGTCCACAGCCCGGCACAGCCAAAAGCAAGGAGCCTTCTGATCCCCCTCTGCTCACGAACATCTAGTTATTTCACCGGGCACCGGAGAGAGGCTCCGCAGAGCCCGGGGAGCCGTGCGCGCAGGAAGACGGGGGAGTCATGGGAGAGGCAGGCCCCATAAGGTCTCTGCTCTGCACTGGCCAACCAGCGGCGGGCGCCAACGAGAGGAGGAGGGCCGGCCGGCCGGCCGCTGTCTCCTGCGCCAGGGTTGCTGCCAGACAGACAAGGAGCCCTGCCACCGGGGACCCCGGGGCAGACCCTGAGCCGCAGTGGGCACTCCCACGGGGTCACTGCCGGCAGTCCTAGGGCAGGGCTCCAGTCGCGCGGGGAAGGCCCGGCTCCGGGCTCGGGGGCGTCTCTCACAGTGCGTGCCCCGCAGCCCAAGACACAGTGGGTTGCAGCGCCGACTTGCAGTCACCTACCAGACACTTAAATTTTGGAACAAATCGATGGTGACTCCACTCGGCTTCGGTGACTCGGCTTCAGTGAGGCACAGACTCAAACCGTTTGTCTGCGGTCCTGCATGATCAATCAGGAATCCCTCCTCTCCTTAACCATTCCGTGGTTTTAATTATTCCTTCCTCCTTGAAAGCAGCGAAACGACCGAGCATGTAAACACACTCCTGAGCTGACTCTGAACCACGGCCAGTCTCATTTCAACTCTGCTCCTTCCCTCACCGTGCGAACCGCCCCACTGCCCCACCAAAAGCACACACTTCCCAGTCCCTTCATCCTTTTCGGGTTATTAAAAAAAAGATTTTATTTATTTATTTTTAGACAGAGGGGAAGAGAGGAGGAGGAGGAGAGAAACATCAGTGGGTGGTTGCCTCTCACATGCCCCCTCCTGGGGACCTGGCCCACAACCCAGGCGTGCGCCCTGACTGGGAATTGAACCGGCGACCCTTTGGCTCTGAGGCCGGCGCTCAAGCCTCTGAGCCACACCTGCCAGCCAGGGTGGGGTTTTCTTGTTGTTCTTTTAACCTTTCCGACATGAAGAGGTGTCTGCCTGCGCAGTGGAGGCCGCTCTCAGGGTCCGCCTGCTCACACCCCCACTCCGCGTGAGCTGCCCCTTCGCACACCCCGCCCACACCCCCCCAGGGGCTTGTCACTTGGTGCTGGCGTTTAAGAGCGCGTAATGGATGAAGGACACATGTAGCTGCATCGTTCACACGGGCTTCTGCCACTCCCGCACATACTGCGCAGCCGTGCCCCTGGCACCTCCGGCACGCAGAACCGTAACCACTTGGCAGTCAGGTAGCTCTGCCCACCTCCTTTCCCGGCACCTGAGTTGTGTGCTGTGTCAAAATCCTTTCCACCCGAAACTAAATAAAAATTATTCCTAATTTTGTCCAAGTACTTTTCTGAGTATCTCTTTAAACATGCAAATCTTTAACCTCCTCAGAATGCATTTTTGCATATTGTATGAGGTATGGCCCTAACACACTTTTTAAAAAAATAAACGGCCACCTCCCTATCACGACCCAGTCCCTCTACCCTAACGTAATTTAGGCCGTCCAGGCTCCTGGGCCCCGTGCAGCGCTGACAGGAGACGTCCACGTCTGCAATCACACGGTCGCTTTTCAAAGCGCCCCGCTGCTCAGGGCTCCGTGCCCCGCCTCCAGCTCTCCCGCACCTGCCTGAACGACAATGAAAGGGAGGGTGGGGTGGGAGTGTCAGATTTACTACAACGCCAAAGGAGAGCCAGTGCGCCGCCCCGGCAGCTCGCCCTGTGCACGCACACCTGGGGGAGGCGCCAGGGTCACCCCCTGAGCTGCCGCCCGGGACGGGTCCTGGGCGGTCTCGGGCTCTGGCAAGGTCGCAAAGGCACGCCGGGCGGCACTGCGCTCACGCTCGCTGCGGGCCGACGTGGCTGTGGGGGCCGAGAGTCTCGGGGTCCAGAGGCTGAATCTCAACTCTCCCCTTTCCGCAGCAGGCTAGCTAGCCTCGTGCTGTCCCTCTCAGTGGCAAGCAGTGTTTTTAGAGCACAGTGTGCCTGAGCCAAGACAAGGGCAGCCCGGAGAAGAAAATGGCCAGGATGTGGCTGGTGGCGGACAAGGTGTGTCTGGTGCATAACGAATGGATTTCCTCGGCCTTGACCAAGCAAGAGGCCTGAGCAATAACTGTAAGTGCAGCCAGGCTCCTCCTGAAGCGAAGAGACTGTAAGAGACCACAGTAAGAGACTGCGGAAGCTCCGCCCACTTCGTAAGTGCGCGTCCCAGCAGCAGGCGCGCAGGCCGGCGTGGCAGGCGAGGCTCCCACTCCTCTCCATCCCGTCCCGGACGCGCAGAGCCAGGGCCAGGTCCCTTGAACTCAGTTACCGCAGGCGCGGCAACGAGGTCAGGGTTCTGAGAGCCAGGCTGGCCGGCCCTGAGCCGCCAACGAGTCAGGCCCCTCTCCGTGCCGCCTGAGTGGCCAGCCAGCCTCCTCGAACCACAAGTCCCTCTGTTCTCTCTGCCTTCAATGACAACGACCGACTAATGCAATTTCAAACCCAGTGCAGCGCAGCCTTTATGCTGAAAACACTTCCTAACGGCGGCAACCCCGCACCACCGCGGACAGGACAAACACACCCCCGTCCTCCCGGAGCTCAGGACCTCTAAGAAGCTGAGAGAACATCTATGCGCGACTGCCTCCGGGTGCGCAGCACCTCCGCCCTCCACCCTTCCCCCGAGGCTCCCCTCTTCGAGGCAGACGTCCTGGGCGATGCTCGCCTCCCCGCCAGTGTCCCGGCAGCGTCCTCGGGAGGCGCTCGGCAGGTGCTGGCCTGGCGGGGCCGCGGCGGGGTCGGTGCGCCCACACACAGTAGGGCTGCTGCGGGGAACCCGCGGCTGGTGCCGCCGTGGGGGCCCTGCTTATAAGGCCTCCCTCCAGGAAGAAGTTTCCTTCTGATCTTACAGTCAGAAACTGCGCTTTTTTTTTAAACATAAAAGTCTGCTTGCTTTCAAATGTCATGACATAAATTGACTAGGCTTCTCTTCCGCACCGTCTACTGTGAAGCTCAAACGGGTGTGCCCCACTGAGAAAAACTAGAGATCTACACTAGGCTTTTTTATTTTACATGTTTACTGCGCATTTCTTACGAGTTTATGAATTCCTGTAGGCCACCTTAAATTTCCGACAAAATGAAATAAATGAGTAACATTCACCTCAATGAATCATAAGCAAAATTTTCTTTTTAAATTTAAGGAGTCAGAAAAAAACTCACATGAGAAGTCAAGAGAGAAAGGATTTCAAGTATATGACATGTGGATTTAAAATATAAAACCACTCAACTCTAATTCACTGGGGAAACGGGGAAGGGAAATGAGGAAGAGAAAAGATCAAAGAATGTCCCAAGTAATTTTTATTTATAGAAATTAGACAAATGGTAGCAAAACGATGACTTTGTGTAAACTTAAACTTACTATATGGTCTAAGTTACATGCGATATTCAGAGATACTTACTATCCCACTCACACTGGTGGAAAGAACAGCCACAGGCGATAAAGGAAACAGAAAGATCGCTTTACAGGCAGGGTCTACTGTCCCCTCGGCTCTCCGGGCGGCCGGCGCGGTCCAGGGGGTGTGTCGGCTCCACGACCTGCACAGTCAGACGGCCTTCTTGCCGGCCCCCCCGCCCCTCAAAGTCACGGTCATCTTTCCTAGCCACCACGGACGTCCAGTGCTGTTGCAGCTGCACAGCAAGCCTGGCTCACGCATCACACTGCCGAGCCATGCCCACCCGGGAAGTAAATTACCTTGGCCCTTACTGTCATCTTCCTTAAGTGTCCTGTTCCCCACGCCACGGGGAACCCCGCGCTTGCTGGGAGGCCCCACCCCACTCCGTGCAGCACTGAGGAGACTCTGGGCGAGTCCTGGAGGACAGGTCTGTGGGAGGCGCGTGCACTCCAGCCTCCCCCCCACACCGGACTGGAAATGAAAACGTCCTCAGAGCAGGCAGAGTGAAAAAGTGAGTGCACGCCAGCCGCCCTGCTGCGGAAAGCAAGTTCTGTGCGGGGGGTGGGCACTCTCCAGGACCACAGCGCCACGGCTCGGCTGCCCACCCAGACCCCGCGACCGCCCCCTCTGGAAAGAGCAGCCGACAGGCGGCTGCAAGCCCCGCCCCTGACGCCGAGGGGGAGGTGCAGGGAGCACGACGGCCACCACGCAGGGTCAGGGTCGGAACAGGGGGACGTGTTTGCCAGCTGCTTTTTATACTTCCAAAAACGCACCATCTCTTTCAAACTGCGGTGAGCCTGCACACCCAGAGGCTCCAGATAAACAAGATTCAACTGTGGCTGAAGCTCTGCTCAGTGGACAGAAGTGGGGGCCCAGGGAGAGGAGGGCAGATGTGCCCAGTCCTGGGGGAGAGCACCCTGGGGTGCGGGCCCAGCCGCAGAAACCAGCACTGTGCCCGCCCCAGTCACACACCCGGGACACAGCGCAGCAGGGCCTCTCAAACCGCAGGCGTCCGGCAGCACCTGCCGCGAGCCGGCTCACTGAGTGAGACAGGGCGCTCTGGAAAGTGCTCCAAAGAAACTAAATCACACGCCCACAGCCGGGAGGCAGCGAGGCCAGGACTGCAGCCCAGGTCTGTCTGTCCGGGGTCGGTGCCCTCGCCGAGGCCTCTGGCGGGGACCCGATGTCACGAGAAAATCATGCTCCATCTCCCTGGAAAGTCGACTGTGCTCAAGGTTGAATAACTCTGAGTATTTGAGATACACAACCAATAAATACCAATACACCATGAAGAAAATACAGAATTCATCATTAGCCATTTCCCACCGCAGGGGCCATCCCCTGTGGCATTCTGTGGTGGGCCAGGCTCCCTGAAGGGCACCAGCACGCACCCCCCCGGCAGGCACAGGCGGAGGAACCCTGAGCGGCGAGCACCGTCCCACAAACACTTGTTGAGCACCGAACGCACAGCGCGCCTGTGTGAGACGCCGGGAGTGCAATGCAGTCCCTGACCTCAAAGACCTTGAACTAGTCTGAAAAGAAGCAAGTCAACCAATAAGTGAGGGCGCTGAGGTACAGGCCTGCAGAGGACCTACAGAAACAGGGAACAGACATCGGGGCAGACGTCCTGGGCGATGCTCCCGCAGTCCGGGAACTCCCCGGGGCGACCCAGGCTCCATGCTCACCCTACGCCGCCTCCTGAGAGAGACACGGGGGTCAGCCTGCGGGGCTGGGCCGGGGCGGAGCCCCCCGGAGAGGGACACCGGGCACGGCAACAGCAGGGCTGCAGCTGAGAGATCACGCAAAACGCGGCTCCTTCTCGCACTAGTGTTATTTACTTACTACCTGTTGTATCACTTTTCCACCCAAACAATGAACAGTAAACCTACTCTTGCCCTACTCTGTATTTAACAAGCTACAAATGTTCTGGAAAACCACGGTATTCTAAAACGGCTGGGACTAGTACAATACAACAAGAGAAAGACATCACATCACACTGGGAAAGTGTACAGAAAAATAAAAAATTAATAAGATGCCCAACTCACAGTGAAACTATGAAAATGAAAACAGGTATTTTTCACCTGTCACCATAGCAAAAACTTCAGAGAGACTGAGGGGAAACTCTCAGATATCAAAGGTAAAACCTACTTCATAGACAAAAATATGGGATGCACGGTACCTCTCCACGACAGTCTGCCCGGAGACAAGATTCTCACACGTAAATGGACACGTACAACCACGGAGAACACCGAACACCCGTCGAAAGGGAGGAGGTACCGAGGGCGGCCCACCAGCACAATGAACCACGGCGCGGCGGCCGGCGCAGAGGGCGAGGGAGGCGGGGCAGGACGTGCGGGAGGGCTGTCGGTGGGAGAGGCGCGTCCACTGAGTGTTCGGAGCGGTGACGCCGGCAGATGTGCCGTCTAGTCCAGCTTCCCGGGGCCGGACGAGGCGGAAAGCGCCCCCCTGCTGACCTCCCTGGGCCTCTCGGGCTGACCTTGGAATCACCAGCGGCCAGCCACAGCCACCCTGAGTAATAATTCCACAGCCAACTTATCATTTGTTATGTAAGCCAGCAGAAATCATTCATCTAAATAAATCAATTCAGAAATCTTTAAAAAGTCAGCCTTTTTGCCCAGAGATTACACCTAGCAAATAAAAAGGATTATTCGCCTGGGAAAATCGCACAGAACAAGGAGCCACGCAAAAAACACCAGGGCCAGGGCCGCCACACCCCGGGCCGCGCGCCGTGACTCCCTCCCTCACCGACGTGCGTGCTCTCGGGGGCGGGGGGGGGACGCAGGTGCTGGGGCCCACAGTTGTGTGTGTCTGCACACTCGGGGGCGTGCTCTGGGAGCCCCTGCCCCGCACAGCAGCAGGGCCGCCCCCTGACCCCAGTCTGATCCCCTGGAACCACACCACTCCTCCCAGCACAACCCCCAACGGTCCATTCGTCTTCTCAGGCCACAGCGACGTTGCCCTGCCTCCGCGGCAGCGGACTTCTCAGCCATTCCTTCTACCTAGGTGACTGGCACACGCATGGACGTACAGCACAGCCCACCAACGGAGCATTTCTGCTGACCACGTGAGGGAGCGGGGGCGGGGGAGCTGCCCAGCGAGGTAGCGGGAGAGCAGCACTCCAGGCCAGGCAGCGACGCGGGCGTGGCGGAGAGGGTGTGAGGGCGGGGGCGCCAGCGCCCGGCGATGACCGCCTGCTCCTCAGGACAACGGCCAGCTGTCGCGTCTCTGCAGCTGGAGCCTGCACCCCGTGTGACCACAGCTTGGCAGGGAGGGAGTATGGGAAAGAAGGCCATCGCACTGCCCGTACGTCAGTTTTAAGTACCAGCTCATTTGGGAAACGTTAAAACATTTTCAGCACATGTTAATCAAAATAATCTGTAGCCACGGCAAACCTAATTCCCTATCTAGCCGACTGGGTCGTGAAAAATATGACGCCCCGAATGAAAATGGGCTGAATGTTAACATCTGCAAACAGCTTCAGTTTAAAACAGAACTCTCGCGAGAGTCCGAAAGGCTCAGGACGCTGGGCACCAGGGTCAGCGACCCGCACACAAACCGCTCGGGTCCGCGCCCACATCCGCAGACGGTGGGCAGCTGGGTCAGCGTCAGGGCCACAAGTGCGGGCCGGTCTCCCCGAGCGGCGGAGGGCCATGCGCGGACGGCTCTGGACCTCGATCTGGGCCTGGGAACCACCGGAGAGCGCTAAGGGCAAGCTCGGAAACAGCTGTCCCCAAATACTGGCCCCTCCGTGGACTCGGAGTGGACACTAATGGCCAGGAGCAGGACGATGCTCTTGCTTGCAGCCCCCGTGCCCGAAACAGGTCAGAGGCCCGGGTGGGCACTCAGCCTCTCCACACGGCCCTCTCCTGCCCGACAGGTGAGGACGACAACCGCACACACCTCTGGGGTCCCAGGAGCCCAGCACGGAGCCCGCGGGCCAGCGGGGCGAGCAGGAGGCCCTCCCGGCCCGCACCCACCCCCGCCCCCGCAGCGGCGGCTCGGCCCCCTCTCACACAGCCAGCCGGCCTCACGTTCGTTCCAAAGAGAACTCCGACGGCTCTGAAGGCTGCAGAACTCGGGCCGGGCGGCCCGGGTGGCTGGACTGTCGTCCTGCGCACCAAAGGGCTAAGGTCAGATCCCTAGTTCGGGCGCGCACAGGGGCAATCGGTCAACACGCCCCTCTCACACCAGTGCTTCCGTCTCTCTCCCCCCCCACCCCTTTCCTCTCTCGAAAAGAAACAATAAAAATATGTCCTCGGGGGGGATTAAAACAAACAAAGAAAGTAAGTTTGAGAATTATCTTATTTACAAATGCAAAACAAAGAAAAAAATCAGCAGAGAAGTAAGTTGTCCCAAAGTCACCAAGCTAATTGGGGCCTGGAGCCCCCAGGTCCTCAGCCTCCTGTGTCCTCTTCGTTCCACGGCACCCCCCCAGACACTCGGGGGTGCAGGTGGTGCCATGGGGGCTCGTGGGCAAGGTTCTCCCAGAGCACCACCCCAAACACCAGCCTGGTCCCCACGGAGGGTTTACCAGCAGGTCCCGTGTCTCACGCGGGGACAGGCGGGACGGGGCGCAGCACCGGAGAGGAGCCTGAAGCAGGCAGCAGGACAACCCAGGCAACTCTCCCGAGACAGCTGGTCAACACGGTTTAGGGGGATTTTTTTTTAAATTAAAACCTGATTAAGAAAACAGCACCGCTGTGTTTGTGTGGGCCGCCGGGACTTCCTGGGCGGACCGTGCCGTCACGGTCCTCACGGAAGGGGTGGGAGATAAGAACGCACAGGCAGCTGGGGCAGGCGACAGGGTGGGCGGAGGTCAAGGACGCGCTTGGCTCCCCCCAACACAGCGCCGCCGCCGCCGCGGCACAAAGCTTCGGGAGAGCGTTAGGGGGCAGCCCCGTCCCAGGGTGACGCCCGTGCCCACAGAGTGCCCTGGCAGCACAGCCGCGGGGCGGCCGGTCCGAGCCCGCAGGCCTGACAAGTGCGCAGCCTGGGAGAGGGGCCGCCCCAGCGCAGGCATCGTCACCACCTCCGGGTGCTGGAGGACGGCCACGCGGGCAGGACCGAGGCGCGAGGCGCGGTCTGGACCTCAGTGCTCAGGCTCCGTGCTCAGGCCACACGGGGCAGGAGCGCAAACCTCAGCCCTCGCACTTCTACCCGGTCACACTCGTCCTTCAGTCAGAGCTCCCGACCTCCCCCGTGAGTGTGAAACCTGGCAACGACACGTCTGGCGCTGAACTCCCCGCCCGGCCCCGACGGCTTCCCGGCGTCCCCTGCTCTGCCCTCAGGCCCCTGGGCGCAGACCCTTTCCCCTGGGGCTCTAATCAGCTGCTGAACATGTCACGTGAAGGGCTCCGGCCACAGCTCACGAACAGAGACACTCACGCGTGGTTCCCTACCCCTCACGCGTGAGACCCCAACTCCTGCGCCAGCAGCCCAGAGTCAGAGCCCCCTCCCCGTGCTCCCCGCGCCCCCCGCTGGAGGGCCTGCAGGTTTGGCTGTCCCCCAAATGCGCTCAGTGCTTATTAAGCACATGACCTTGGGAAAGTCACTTAACCTGGGCTTTATTTTACTCACCTATAAAATGGGTATAATAATTCTTGCCTGAAAGGATCAACTGAGGTAATAAAAGAGCACTGCTATAAATTTTAACATATTATAAAAACACACACATTATCATTATGTCATAGTTATGGCAATTTTATTTTATTTTATACCTGCCTTGCTCCAGAAAGGATACCAAGTAACCCACATAAAACACAAAATAACAAGCGTTTAAGGGAGAAGCAATAAAAGAAATACAGAAAAAATGGAACTGGGAATGAAGCTAAGAAAAACGCATACCACAACCGCCTGTGTAATCTTTCAGGTTAACAATCTGGCCTCGACACTGTAGTTGGATTTGGAGAGAAAACTAAGTCAAGGAGACAGTTCAGTGTCCAGAAAACTGGAGACCAAACCACTGGTCAGAAAGAGCACAGTTCCTGCTGTAAGACCAGGCCGGACTCTCCCCCAGGGTCTCATTCTGCGATGTAAACGGACAGCGCCCCCAAAGTCTTCCTCCTGGACTCTGTTTCGTTACCTCACACCAGATCGAAAGCCTCTCGAGGTCAGGTCGTTGTCTTATTATCGTGTGTACGTGTCTCCAGTAGCACGTAAAGCGATCAGTCAAGAACAACATAACTCAGCTTCTATGTAACGGTTTCCATGGATCCAGCCTCTCCCTTCCTATTTCAAACCATCCTGCATGCCTTCCACCACGATTCCACACTTCAACAACCTCCACCAGCCTCCCCGCACTTGACCTTCACAGCACAGCCTAAGCCACCGCCTGTCTTCCCATTCCTCCAATGTCTTTTTGCCCCATTAAGCTCAGCTTTAATGTCTCACCTTCCACCGGAAGTCTGACTAGCAGCAACGTGGTAGAGGGGACTGGGGTCCAGGAGGGGACTGGAAAGTCCAGTCCTGTGTTCTCCGTGGTCACTCGACAGTTCGGAGAGTGTGAGCACATCCCTGAACCACCGGGAACAGTTCCTTGTCTGTCCAGTCGTGGCTTTGGGGCTGGCTCATCCCATCACCTGCCAGCCGCACGATTCTAGGGCACGTGGGTCCCTCGGCGTGAGGACACACCCTGATCTCGCCTCTGATCGCTATCGCCTGGTATGTACTTTCCTATGTAACTGCACACGCCGTCTTTCCAACGTCCCTGCTAAGTGAACGTCCACTCTGGCACTGCAGACAACTTTTGTAAGCAAAGAACTGTTTAAAAAACTATTTGTAAGAGACTGATTATAATATACTTTGCTTACTGCAGTATGAATCAGCAAAAAAGGGGGGGCTTTTTTTTTCATTAAGCAGACCATTTCAATAAGCATACTAAAACAAGAAAACAGTTGAGTCACATTTCTCTAAAAAAGCAAATTCACGCTGTAGGCTCCAAAGCCAGGCGGCCGAACTCCATCACCGAAGGCGGCCCCGCGCCGGCACCGCAGCACGGCGCTCACATCTCCCGCTGCAGAAAGAATGCCCACAGCAAAATGAGACGGGCCATAATTTCCATTGTGTTACTAATCTTACTTACATACCATTCTATGATTCCAACGTTTTTACAAAGTGACACGGAGAATTATGAAACGAGTCACGTGACAAACTACACCGCACTGGCAGTGGTTTCCAATAGTATTGCAGGCTGCATAGAGCCACTACCACCGACATCCACACTGGGCCCCGCTTTGGGCTTTTCATGTTGTCTTTTAAAAAAATAATATTATGTATCCTTTTCTCGATGAATACTCAGGTTCCTGGACAGTACTCAAAAAAATCATCTGATAAATTGAGAGGCTGGCTGATTCTTCTTCTGCTCTTTACTAGTCCTGTCAGCGAAATCTAAGCAACACTAACAACTTGAGTGTTTAACTGGAAAGAATAAATTAAAAAGAAAAAACAAAGCAGCCACATCCGTCACTGACTACAAGACACCGGTGCCCAGCGCCTGAGCGTCTTCAGTGAAAGCACTCAGGGCTCCGGCGCAAACCCCACGCGCGGCGTGGGCAGGGCTCCCTGGACCAGAGCTCCTGGAGCTCGGGACAGTCCTCACGTTCCGACGCCAAACACCCTGTAAGTGGACCAGCAAGTCAGGCCATGGCTCTGCTCGGGCTATTTTTGTTTTTGCTTCCATTGCTATTACTGCCGAGAGAGTTTACAAGGGCTCGCTGCCAGCCTCGAACACGGGCAGGAAGATGTCGCCACGGAGTAAAACCGACCCGTTCCTGAGAAGAAATACCAACCTACCAGGCTGTCCCGTTATCCTCACTCACAAAACGTCAACGAGGTGCAAACACGCCCGGCGAAAGAAGACGGAGGAGGAAGCGGCCCTTCTCTGCAAACCGTAATTAGCACCTCTCCCAACCCTGACTCCGCTCCGGAAGATATTTAGCTTACTTAAGCAACACGAAAAGATAAGAATAAAGGAAAACTCTGGTCCAAAGAACTTCCTTTGGAAAGGTAGAGAAGGAAAGACTTCATCCAGGAGAGATACGGAAACTCGAGCGCAAACTAAAGTGCACTTGCACGTGGGACGACCGAGGCCACACGCGGCAGCCCAGCGTTAGACTCCCCGGAGAAACACGTGAGCACGCTTGCTCGGGCATTTAACACTAAAGGAGGTAGACGACAGCTACAAGAACAGGGTGACCGAAAAAGGGCATGTTTTGTCTGTGACTTGTTCTGCTCTGTAAACGGTAATTATTTTAATAGTTCTAAATGCAAGCACTTCCATTAGGAAAACACGTTTCTGCTTAAAATTAGGCTTCACGGTCTTTATGAATTACAAACACTGGGCAACTGAACAAACACTGCCATATAAAAGCAAATTAACGACGGCCACATACAGAACTTTAAAGGAAAATTAACTTAGGCAGTGACCGAAAGAAGTGTGGGGCGCAGAGACCGGGCTGCGGGTCCCCCACGCCCCACGCCAACCCCAACGAGCGGCCGCAGCTCAACGATGGCCGCCGCACGACGGTGCAGCCTTCCTGGTGCAAAGGCCACACGCAGTCATGAACATGAGTGGCCCACTTTAAAAACACAACTAAATTAAGGATCAAGTGATACAGATTCAAAAACTTCTAATATTTCATTTCGAATGGAAAACACTACCCAAGAGTACATTTAAATGTCCAGTTCTGTGGGTTTAGAACCACCTGCTTAAGACGGTCAAGGCTCCGTTACACATCTCTGGTGGCTCGACAGGAGCGATTTAACTTAAGGCTCCGACCCCAACCTCCTCTCTGCACCCCTGCCCAGGTGGATAACAGATCGACCAAGACTCCAGCCTCCGCGGCAGCGGAACACGCCCTCCCGCCGCCCCAGGCCGTCCATCCGCGCGGAGAGCAGGGAATTAGAGCTGCGGCGGAACACCGCGCCACTGGAGCCCGAGCAGCACCAGCGGTTCGTGTTTCCCTCGGCTGCTGGGATTTTTGACAATGACAAAATGAAAGGAATTAGAAATTAGTTTGGGGAAGATGTTAAAAATGACTGGTACAGGAATGGCTTAGAAACAGAACAGTCCTTTTAAAAATTAAAAACGCTTGGTCAGCTGTGACATGAATGTTCAGGACCTGAATTCAAAAGCACCGTTATAATTAACGGGCAGGACAAGGGAAGGAAGCGACCACGGGTTCTCGGGGAACTCCCGGGAAGCCGCCGGGCAGGTGCAAAGGCAGGAGGCAGGTTCCATCCTGGGGGCCCGCGCAGCCATCAAGCACGCCGTGGGTCACCAGTCAGGGTCAGGGATGCAGCTCGGCAGAGACACCGCACTCCCAGAGCATTCTAAACATCGTGGAAATAAACTAGTTGGATTTTAAAAAAAGCCTAATAGGAAATCTACTCATATATCAAAAATTGTAAGTGGAATGCCTACCTCACAATGGGACGACTTTAAAAATCACTTATCAATCAAAGTAAGATGCACGAACTTGTCCAGACTAATTTAAAACAAACCCAAAAGAATTCTGAATTATAATTTTAAAAACTGTTTGCCAAGCACATGCTTCCCTGTCAGTGGTCCTCCTCGTTTTAAACACTGATTTCAACCCCGGAGCCGAGGGAGCCCTCGCCGCCTCCAACTTCAGCCCCCGCGTGGAAACAGGCCCGAGGCACCTGCGGCCTCCCCCTCGGCCAGGGCCGGCCCCGGTTCGGTCGGGAAGCACGGCTCCTCCCGGGAGTCTGGGGATCACGAAGAGCCCGTCTAATAAAATGGGCACGCGTATGGATCACTTCTAGGGTGATCCGTTTGAGAATCTGAGGAAATGAATTTTTACAATAGCATGGAAAGCCAAGCAGAATAAAGGCCAGTTAATAACACTCATCATTTTCTGCATTACAAAAATTGCACCATGAAATTTTGTTTGTAAAATGCAAGGTACATTTTCTCCTCTCGGATAAAATACCTGCGGCCTCGGTGGTGGTTAAATTGCAGCTATAAAGGAAATTGTCCCGAGATAAATGGCTTCCCTATGAGAAGGTTTCATTGCTACACTTCACCTCGGGACAGTAAATCAAATTAACTGCACGCTGTCCTCTGTCAATGACATCACCAGTTTGACCACATCTTGGGGATCGGGTGTAAAAACATATGCTACTTCAGGCATAAAATCATATTCCTGCTCTTTGTTCACCTGACCTCACGCCTCAGGTCTGGGAAACAGTCATTCACCTAAACGTGCTGGTGGAAGCTACAGATTATTTCCCCTGCTACATTTGGGGCCTGCCTACTGAGGTTAAGGAAGAAAAATGGTGAAAACTGGTTATTTGAAATTGGCTTGCTTCTAGCCCATCAAACCTTGAATTTTGTTACAAATTAAACTGAAGACCAACATCTCACCCAACCTGTAGCCTGCAAGTGACCACGAAGTGCCTTAACAGAATTTCAGAGGTTTAACACGTCAGTGTGAAACAATACTTCTTGATGCTTTCCTCCGCTAGCAACAACACCACGGTGTTAAAGACACACTCCGACTGTACAAAACAAAAGGGTTCAAAGAAAACTTTACCAAAGGACAGTCCAGAAATCAAAACCACTGCTTCTTCCGCGTGGCCGAAGTTAATCTGCCCCTCATAGATCAACTGCCCCAAGTCTGCGGGGACCACCAAATCAATGCTGACAACGCAGAGAGGCAGGCGGGCGTGCTGACAGGGCTGTGAGCTCCACGGCGGACACCATGTTCGTGTTCATCCCTCCATTTTTACCCACTCACCCCCAGCACAAACACACAGGGAAGGCAGACCCCAGTGCTGTTCGGGAGTGCCGCAACCAAAACGCACAAGTCCGCACTGTGAGTGGCACAAAATTAGTATAAGGCCCATTTTAGATCTCAGTGAAGAGGCTGAAAAGGCAGTGCAGCCCTGAGAAAGTTCTGAAAGTGCTGTCAATCGGGATTTCTAAAACACTTGTCCATTCCACAACTCCTGGAGAAAGAGAAAAGACGGGATGTGGAAACCCTGCAGCCTCACCTCCGCAGAGCGTGCCAGCTTTTCACTCGGGGCAGGGGCCCGGGGAGAGGGGTACCGATCCGCAAAACAAAGTGAAACCCAAATAGGCTCCGCTTGGCCCCGGAGAACAGGACCGTTTCCCTCCCCTCCCCACCCCTCAGGCCCAATATTACTGCAAACTATAAGAAAGCCTTTTTAAACAGAAAACAAAAACAGCGCAGAGCTGATGCTCAGCTCGAGGCTGTTGTGAAGCTGGTGAGGCCCCAGGAGGGTCGCCTGGGCCCGGAGAGGAGGGGGTGCGCGTGGATTGGGTGGGGGGAGTCCTTTTGGTTATTAGTAAATAAATCAGGCGGCAGAGAACAGGAGGCCTGGGCAACTGCAGGAGGAGCCAGGCCTCGCTCCCCCTTCTCTTCCCGGCACAGCCTGGGTTTGATCTCAGAGCCCTGTGGATTGCCAAGGAAAAAAAAAAGAATCATATCGAACCACAAAAGCACATGGGGCGAATGTAAAATATAAACACGGCGTTGGGCTGTGAGTGGCTGTTATTAAAGGTCTGAATTACTAAACATGAGAGGCGGGGAAAGCCAGGCGGCCATTTCAATAATATAAACCTCCCCGAATTAGACATTATTCAAATGAGAGGATCGGCGCAGCGGCGAGCGGGGAGGACCCAGCCCCCGGGCAAGAAGACGCGGCCGCAGACCCGGGAGGGGATCCCCGCCTCCTGACTCCCCGCAGGAGGGAGACCCGGACATTAGCAACTTGTCAGGCCGGGGGTCCAGGGGCCGGCCGGCCTCACCGCCGCGCTCTGGGGACCTAGCGACGCGGGGCCCGACCCCGGCTCGGCGGTGCGGTCAGGGGGGGTTGTGGGGGCCACACCACGCCGGCGCCTCCCACCCCGCTCCCCAGGGACGCTGCCCGACGGGGACCCACAGGGCTGCTGACGGCCGGCCCGAGGACATGCCCTCGGAGGGGGACTTCCGAGGGTCCCCCCGAGGGCGCGAAGTGGCGCCCACCCGCCGCCCCGCGTACGTCGAGCGCGGGCCATCTCGGGTCCGGCCGCCCCCAGGGGGGCGAGCGGGTGCGACTAGGTGCCGGGGCCGTGACCCCGGCTAGACCCCCTGGGCCCAGGGCGGCGGCGGGCGCTCCCCGCGGACGCCCCCCGCCGCCCCGCCCCGCCCGCGCCGCTCCCGGGGGCACGCGTGCTCGGTCCGGCCGCCGGTCCGCTCCGGGCCCGCCGCCTCCCGGCATTGTGCCGCCGCCGCCCCGTCCTCCACGCCCCCCCCGCGCCCGCCCGGCCGGGCCGCCCGCCGCTATGAATATGTAAAACGTCTTCATTGTCCTCCTCGGCCCCGGCCCCGCCGCGGACCCGCTCGGGCTCGGGCCGGCGGGGCGGCGGCGGTGCAGGCCGGGCCGGGCAGCTGGCGGGCCGGGCCGCAGCCCCCGGTGCCCCGGGTGCCCCTCCGCCCGGCCGCTCCGAGCCTCTCTCCCCCTCCGCTCGGCGCCCGGCGGGGGCTCGGCGCTCTCCGGCCCCCCAGCTCCCCGCCGTTAATTATAATAATCCTGAGTACTAATAAATTATGCTAAGTCGCGGGGGGGCCGCGGGAGCCGGGCTCGAGTATGAATATGAATATGTAAAATGCCGTAATGATTACCTGCTGCTGCTGCCGCCGCGGCTGAACTCTCATCTTGACTCGCTGCTCCTCCGTCCGCCATTTTGAATATTTTAACCAAAATCGCCGGGTCGATAAGCCCTCCCTCGCTCCGGCTCCCCTCCCCCCGCCCGCCCTCCACACCGCCTCCTCCTCCCCGCCCCTCACGCGCTTTCCTGTCCCAGGGCGCGCGACAGGGGGCGCGCGAGGCCGGCCCCGCAGAGGAGCCCCACCCCTTTGGGCGCTCTGCGCACGCGCCTCTCGGCCGAGGCAGCTCCTCCGTCGCTAAAACGCCCTCAGCCTGCCAGTCACCCCTGCGCTCCATTTTTTTCCTTCTTGGCTCTGCACATGCGCGACTCTCCACGCGCCTGAAGCGCCGTCCGCGCATGCGTGACCTCCCCAGCGCTCCCTCCTGCAGCGCAACCTGTGCAGTGGGGTAGTGGAGCGTCCGTGTTTCTCACAGCCCTTCTTCTGCACCGCTTCGCTCCCTTCCCAGTTTTGCTCGGGCTCCCCCAGGGCCCAGGGGCACTCTAAAGGAAGGATAGGGACCCCCGCGGCCCGGAGCGTGGAGAGGCGTGGCTGCACGTGGGCGCACACTTTTTCAGGCTTTCCGCGTGGTTGAAACACCGGCCACGAGGCGGGGCTGCGGCCCCGCTAGGTGACTTCCGGCCCTGTGGGCAGGTAGGGCGGAAACGTCCGCCGCAGGGGCCGGGCCGAGGCACCTGCCGAGCCCCACGGCGGCGTCCCGCTCGAAATTTGAATCCGGTCAGTCCCGCCTCCGGCTCCGCGGGAGCTGTAGGCCGGAGGGCCGGGGCGGGAGGAACGTCCTGTGTTAATTTAATTAGCCAACATTCCTTCCGCGCTACTGGTTTGTAACACCCGCGGCTCCCGCGCGACCGGTGCATCATAGCGCGCTATTCCCGCCAGTCCTGGGGCTCTCACGCAAATCGGAACAGCAGGAACAGACTGGCTTCCTCCCCTCCCCTTCTCTTCGCTCCGGAACTTCTGTTAAAACCCAGCAGTAAAGTGGGAATTGGTGACCTAATAAATAATGTCGAAATCAACAATAGCTTCGTGACTCTTTGCTGCGCTTCTCAGCGTCAATATGATAGGCGCTTTGCATTTTAAAAATCTTTCTTTGTAACTAGCCATAATGTTCTAAGATTTCTGTAACTTGAATGGTAAATTCTCCTGGACAAGACCCAGGTGTAGTTATTTTATTAATCTCCACTAAAGCCCTAAGATTTTTCCCCGTTTTTTAATTATTTTTTTATTACAGTTTACATTCAATATTGTTTTGTATTCTTTTCAGGTGTACAGCACAGTAGTTAGACAATCACAGAGCAAAAAGAAGAATGTATTCTCCAGTCAGCAAAGAAAAGTTTTAAAAAATCCGTCCAAGATCAGCTGGAAGAGAGAGATGACTCTTTTAGAACTTGCTTGGGGTAGAATTGCAGCTTCTACACTGAAGAGAAACTGATCTCTAAGAGATGGTCAGCAGTTGTTTTAACCGCTAAAGCTTTCATCATGCGTCTTAGTCTGCTCTTTGAATGCCTTTCTCTGGGAACGTGTAGTTAAAGAAAGCTATTGTGAGTGATGGCCAATGAATTCGGGGTGGGATGGATTTAGTCATGGTAATTAAGCCTTAGGGTGTGTGCATGACTGTTTACAGCAAATAATTGGGCCACCCTGTAATCTAATTATTGCAAGCTAACCAACCAACACATAGATAAAGTAATGCAAAATTTAATCATGTTACAATTAATCTGGAAATATGGCCTAAGTTACCTTGACTAGCATTACTATAGGGGAAGCTTCAGAATGGTCAGTTGACCTGTTTGAAAGAAAGTTAGGCTCATGCCTCTGCTGTAAAGGCAACATATTTGAAATCATCTCCACAAAAAAAAAAAAAAAGCATTCAAGTACCCTATTACTAAAATTCCTATCTTCTATTTATTTGTTTTGCACTTTGGTTGAAAAGTGAATTAATGCCCTGGCTGGTGTGGCTCAGTGGACTGAGCACCGGCCTTTGAACCAAAAGGTTGCCGGTTGGAGTCCTGGTCAGGGCACATGCCTAGTTACAGGCCAAGTCCCCGGTTGGGGGCATGCAAGAGGCAACCAGTGTTTCTCTCCCTCTCTTTCTTCCCTCCTTTCCCTTCTCTCTAAAAATAAATAAAGTACTTTAAAAAAAAGAAGAAATAAAAGTAAATTAATATCATTCTTTATTATTTCATTTCAATAAAAGGAAATTTTCATGGAATTGAAATTTTTATTTAAGAATACTTCTGTGAGAAAAAAATAGTGTAACAGTCTGTATCAATGATTTATTTTCCTTTTAATGGAAATATTTATGTTTCCAAATACGTGCCCAAAGCCTAGCACAATGTCTGAGCATAGTAGGAACCCATAAATATTTGTTAAATAATAATGAATGATACATTTATATATGTTAGGATTATTCTTAAAAACTGGTGGTCATTTAACCAATATTTATGAACATCTGTGTTCTGCCATACACTTCAGGTGCTAAGGATATAAAAATATGTAAGACACTAATTTGACCTCAACAAACTCATGTGAATTGGCTTTTTTTTAACCCTCACAACTTTGAGGGTAGGAACTCTGTTTATGATAATTTTCTAGGATGGGGAAATGGACACATAGAGATTGTGTATGATTTAGCCAGATTAGCATTCTCCAGTGGAAAGAAACAAGAGGAGATACAGAGATATGTGTGACTTTAATTTTACACGTATGACTTGTTATAAGGACTGCGCTCGCACAATTATGGAGGCTGGGAAGTCCCGTGATCTGCAGTCGGAAGGCCTGATACGCAGGAGAGACGGGGGTGTGCGTGCCAGGCTGAGCCCAAAAGCCGGACCCAACGTTGTGTCCCTGCCACCCTTGTCCCACACACACATTCCGGTCTGCAGGAGTTAGGAAGCTCAAGCAGTTCTCACGGAGTGGAGCGTACCTCCTCACAAGACCGTGGACACCCAGCTCACGCGGGGAAGCCCCGGTCCCACGGCAACGTGGTGGCCCGTGGTTGAGTATCTGGTCTCTGCTAAGGTCCGGTAGCGGGCCAGGAGCTATTTCTCAGAAGAAGAGCAGTTATTCTCAGAGGACACAGGCCTTTGCTCTCACATCCTGAGGCTCTGAGCTGCCATTCACCTGCAGGGGGCTGCCTATGGCTCCCAGCAGCACCCCGTCAGCCAGGGACACATCCAGCACCGTCTGTCTGCTGGCCCGGACGGCCCAGGGGCGGAGCAGTTCTCACAGCACTCTGGACCAACCCATATTTTGCCATGTATAATGCCCGCTTTTATGTCCAAATTTTTTATGGAAAAGTAAGGATGCGCATCCTCCATGGGTATAATGATTGCGTACCATGGGTATAATAATCCCAAGTATAATGCACACGGAGATGTGGGTGCACATCATACACAGCAAAATACGGTATTTCAGAGCCTTCTTTTTTCTGGGCATCACTCAAAACTAACAGCTTTGGGGGGCACTTGGTAAATGGGCCGGAGGAACCTGTTGCCTCCAAAATCCGGAGAGGCCCCCTTAGCCTTCACCGTGACACTGCAGCACTGGGATCTCCGTCTCCTTTCCTCCATGTCTTGCAGGACACCCTGAAACTCTTCCAGGAACGATTCTGCCTCAGGTATTTCCACGGTCTTCTTCCTGGAGTGGGTGGAGAGGGCGCCCGTTAAATTGATGGATGTATCCTGGCCGTACATCCTAACATTCGTAAACGTACGCCACACCTACTGACTGTAGCCGACCGCTGCAAATGACGTGTGTGCCGCTAATGCACGCTGCACACTGTGCGTACTTCTCCGAGAACGCACACGGAAAGCTCCACAAGCCGTTACTCATCAAAAAGCTCAATAGCATTGACGGAAAACTCTCTGATGGATACACAGCCCTTTTTTCCCTTGGGTCCAGGGTCAGCAAACTCACGAGGACTCTTCCCACCATCCCTTCCAAGCCGCCGGCCAACTTCTCGAATCCGCTGCCCTTTCTAATGCTGCGCCTAGACTCTCTCGCTCCGACGTGACTCCGCGGGAGCAGTGCTGCCTGGCGTCCCTGGCGTCTCCCCAGCATTGGCACGCAGGATGAAACCCATTTGTAATTCCGATACTCTTAAAAGCCGAACTGTCAGAGAGCCGTGCACTTGAAATACATCATTTTGTCCCCTTGTAAGATTCTTTCCTAGAATTATGCTTTGGACTGATGTCATCAGCCTACATTAAAATCAAAAGAAGAAGGAAAAAAAACCTCTGAGAAATGTCTCATATTTACTGTAGGGGTGTTTTTGGAGTGTCTGTCTTCTTTCTGAGGATTCATTCTTAATATCTCACAGGCACAGGATAAGTAACCTGTCCAAGTCCATAGAGTAAGGGACAGAGCTGGGACTGGAGCCACAGAGAGACTGAACTTGTATCCTCTCAGCCTCCCTCCTAGCCCCCCAGATGCGCTCCCCGCCCACCTTCCTCTTGCGCCCAGACGCTCCGCCCTTTGCTTTGTTTCCATGGGGGTGGGAGCCTCTCCGCTCCCCCGCACCCTGCACTCGGTGATTCCGTTCTGCCCTTCCTGGTGTTTTCCTGCCTCTTCCTAGCCTTTCTTGCAAGCTTTTTCTAGATAAACTCTTTCTGCGTTTACTCATCAGTCCATGACAGTCTGACATCTGCGCCAATCCCGATCCCGAGGTGACTTCACTGGAAGTCCCCTCCTAAGTGCCACGGCTGACAACATCGTCACTCCTGGGCTCGCCCCGTCTCTCGGCAATCTGACGATGGGGACCGCTCCTTCCTTGTGAAAGCCCTCTCTCCGTCTCGGGCTTCAGTGGCAAATTGCCCCCGCATTTGCTTCTCTTATTTCCCTAACCACGTCGTCACGGTTTGCTTCCCCAGACCCTCTTCCCGACACCGCAGACAGGCACGCCTGGGTCTGCTCCTACGGCCATTGACACCTGTCCCCACAACGTCAGCGGTTACCTCTCTGAAGACACCCCCACCCCTACACCTTGTCGGATCCCGCTCACTGCCATCTGTCTTCTCACTGAACTGTTCCAGGGCTGGGCCAGATCATCCGCCTCATTTGGGGTTATCTTGTTACGCTGTGCGTGACAGCACACGGCGTGGACATAGTCTGTGCTTAGCAGTAAAAAAGCAACTGTCTCGCACGCGTCTCCCTGTTCATTAGCAGCCGCCCGACCTCGGTCGCAAGGCTGACTCTCTCTCTCGAGCTTTCATCGAGTACCTGCCGTGATCTTGGTGTCGCTCCAGACACAGCATTTCCTCCTGGTTTTGGAACATCTTGGGATCGGCACACATTGAACCCAACCGCTCTGTCTTCCAAGCCTACATCTGTAACTTCGAATTTTATCAACTCTAAGGTACACATTTTCCCCCACACTTGCATCTCTTTGAAATCAAGACGCACCTTCCAAGGGATGTGATAAGAACGCGTCATGTCATACCTGGAAGCATTTTTTAATGATATGTGGAAGAATGGTACATTGTGATGATCAATGGCATTTTAAATTCTAGGAAATGTGATATTTTATATTTAAATTAAGGTTAAGAAGATTCATTCTCCTATGTTTTATCATCCAAGAAATACTTAAATATTTTGAGTATACTAGACTTTCAAGATCAGGAAAAAAAATATTTTTAAAGAATTTCCCATAATAAGGGTTTTAAAAAAAGGACTTCTATAGGCGCAGTAGGTTTACACATCCAAGCATTTCCTAGAAATAGAGTAAAAAACAAAGGGAACCCTGGCTGCTGTGGCTCAGTGGATTGAGCACCAGCCTGTGAACCAAAGGGTCGCTGGTTTGATTCCCAATCAGGGCACGTGCCTGGGTTACTAGCCAGGTCCCCAGTGGGGGGCATGCAAGAGGCAACCACATATTGATGTTTCTCTCCCTCCCTTTCTTTCTCTGTCTAAAATAAAATAAATAAAATCTTTTAAAAAATCTTGAAGTCGTAATCTAATTAAATACCACTTTATTATGATACAATACATGATAAGAAAAGGCTAATCCACGGAGCAGCTATAACAGCTACGAATCTGGACGCCGCTGGCAGCCCACCCCGAAACTCGGAGAATGAACCCTGGCTCCGCTGCACAGAGATCAGCGAGATCGCAGACGTAGGAGATTTTGATGGAAAAGAAGCTTCTCCCTGTTGCGACTGAACAGAAATGTACACTGGCCGCGGGGCCCCCTCCCCTCTCATTACAGCTGTGTGGGCTGGACCCCTCCGGTGGAGACCCCCCCCCCCATGTGCGCCACTGACGCGCAGCTGGGTCCGGCCACAGAGAGCAGAGGTCTGTTTGCGTGACGGTCTAGAAGTCCTGGGAGGAAAACTCTCCTAACTCGTCCTGGTGCTGACCACACACCCGAATCCATCTCGGTCTCTGAAGGGGACAGGCGGCTGTGACTAGAGCCTGGTGTCCGTGACACCGGTTGCAGTTCCAGCTCGGGGCCATGGAACACACCTCGATGGACCCCTGAGGAGTGAAAGGTCCCGGTCTGGAAGCAGGGGCGATATTCAAAATGTCTGACACCCAGAACGACACCAGCATTGACCAAACAGGACACACAACCAACCCTCACCAGGGCACACCTGATGAACAGTGCAAGCCCCGCCTGCCACACCGTCTCGTGAAACTTTGTATAGGGCACCGAGGCTCCTGTGATACAGTTTAATGCACAGGAGAGGGGGAGAACTGGGACCAGCCTTGGCAAATCAGGGACCTCCGTGCTTGGGGACAGGGACCAGCAGCACCAACCCGAAGCAATAGCAGTGTTTGGAGAGGGATGCATGATCTCCTTTAAATACACATTGTGGGTTGCCATGGTAACGATCCAATGCATGGAGGAGGGGGCGAAGTGTGGTGTGAGGTGAGTCCTGGCATCAGCTGGACCCGAGCTGGGTCCCATTCGGCCGGCCCTCACTCACCATCTGATGTCAGACCAGGGACCTGGTGCCCGAGGGTCCTCCCCTGTGAAGGGGGTCCCGTGCTCTCTCAGGACTGCCTGTCTTTGCAGAGTGGTGGGACGCTGGGACACACCCAGAAGCTCCCACCAGGGACCAGTCCTGTGCGGATGGGCAGGGCCAGAGCCAGGGACGCGAGAGCCACACACGTCCAAGACTTGAGCAGGGACAGGGAGAGAGCCAGCGGGGACTCCTGGAGCTATGGCTCCGTCCTTTCGCTCCGGTTCCTTAGATGTGTTTCCGGAGATAAAAACTGCAATTCCCTCCCTCAACAAAGTGGTAGGCTACCGAGCCTTCACCGCTGTGGGCTGAGCACAGTCTAGGAAGTGTGGGTAGGGCAGGCGATCTCAAGGTGGAAGCCTCTGGCTCCTGGCTCAGGACAGGAATGGTGGCGGGGAGGGTGTCGGAGCCTGCAGGACACAGGAGAAGGAGAAGGCTTGCAGGCTGGGAGGCTGGGGGCCCCTGTACAGGTGAGACACAGCGAGGGGAGCCGGGGTTGGCGGCGAGGACCAGCAACCCTGCCCTTTCCAACAGAGGGGATGTGGGGCGGGACGTAAATGTACGTCATTGAATTTAAACATCGGGCCACCCTTGGGGAGGAAGGATCGCTTCCGCGGCGCGCCGCACAGAGGCACTGAGGTTCAGGGAGTCACGCAGCGCTGAGATCTGAACCCAGGACCACCTCCCACCGGCTTTCCCCACGCAGCGAGGCCGCCCCGAGTCTCGAGAGGGGAAACCTCGCATTCGTCACTGCCGGATAGTCCTGACTGCTATTTATTTTCTCATCTATCTCATATTATGGTAATGTTTTCCTGGAATTGGATGATATAATACTAGAAACTGAGGATGTTTATTCGCTGCAAAGATTACGCGGGCGGGCTTCCTGTCACGATCCAGGGCACCGCTCACTTCCCGCACGACCTCCAGTCTTCTCTGGGGGTGACACACGCTTGTTGTAGGAAATCTGTTCGTGCCACGCCCGCTGGTCTTCTCGAGGGAAACGGGCCTCGGCAGGGCCGTGACAGCCTTTCGATATTTATCAAGTCTGGAGTCTGAAATCTGTTTTCTGGGAAGCAGGGCCTGGGAGGGGCGGGTCGGTATGTAAATGACGCTGTGGATGGTCTCCCTTGGAATAAAGGCAAGTCACTCTAACAAAACTATGTTGTTTTATTTCTTCATGCAAAATCCACCTTTGAGCCCTGGCTGCTGTGGCTCAGTGGATTGAGTGCCAGCCTGCAAACCAAAGGGTCACAGGTTTGATTCCTGGTCGGGGCCCCATGCCTGGGTTGTGGGCCAGGTCCCCAGTAGGGGGCATAGGAGAAGCAACGATACATCGATGTTTCTCTCCCTCTCTTTCTCCCTCCCTTCCCCTCTCTCTAAAAATAAATAAATAAAATAAAATAAAATAAAACAAAATTCACCTTTGAATATCATCTAGGCCCCAACATTTTAAATTTCCTTCCCAAGTTGTTTGCATTATTCAATTGTAGACACCACCACATTCTGCATAAGACCAAAGTTCATTTAAAATTCCTCCAAATAGATAAAGTAACTCTCTTGAAGACTTCACTGCTAGGCAAAACTTTGCCACCCTCTGTCAGAAGTTAGAAACTAATTTTTTTTTTTGCCTTTTTAAGGCAGAATTCTCACAAGAGCCATGGGACTTCTAGACCCAAAGCAGATTACATACCAAATTAAGAGCATAATGGGGGGCGGGGAGTCCCAGCCACGCCCCTGCCCCCCGAGAAGCAAGAAGTGTCTCCCGACAGCCTGGGAACAGTGGGAGAGAAAATCCCACCACACGCGGCCCTAACGTTCAGAGAGCGCGGCCGTCTGGGTGCAGTTTATCTCAGGAGGGCCCTGCAGACGCCACCAGATCCCGGGGACGTCACCACCCGAGGGCCAGAGTCAGTGCCCTTGAGGACTCAGAGGCACCAAGGAGCGAGTCAAGTTCATCTGTTAGCTCTGTTTTTTTAAGGAAGTAGCAAAGGGTACAGCCTGTTTCCACAGGCTTTCCGAAACAAAGATGTGAACGATGTAAATCATAAAAGGGCTGTTTCCCTCCTTTGGGAATTGGGTGTACTTGCTATTATCGCGTTTCCTAACGATGCGGAATCAATAAGGGTCTTGTTATAGAGCACGACCGAATTCTCTTCCTTCTGCTTAAAAGGTAAACTGTGTAAACCACGCTGACACTGTATAGCCCAGAAGTCTCAAGGCCCCACTGCCTACGGGTACAAATTGTCACCAGGAATCCCCAGGTTCCCCTTCCCAGCACATGACCCCGTCACCACAGGGCACCCCACGCTTCCGTCGGGAACCAGCTTCCCAGGCAGTCCGTGCGGGCCTGGCCCTGTATTTGGAGACCACTCTCCCAGACATGCTTGCTATTCCAAGGGCAGGAGCGTTTAGAACATGCTCTTAGAATAACACACAGAGGCCTGGCTGGCGTAGCTCAGTGGATTGAGCGCGGGCTGTGAACCAAAGCATCGCAGGTTCGATTCCCAGCCAGGGCACATACCTGGGTTGCAGGCCATGGCTCCCAGCAACCACACATTGATGTTTCTCTCTCTCTCTCTTTCTCCCTCCCTTCCCTCTCTAAAAATAAATAAATAAATCTTTAAAAAAAAAAAAAAGAACACCACACAGAGGTGGCGTTGACAAGACACAAACCACCCCGCTCACCCTGCATGTGTTCAGCACTGAACACAGCCCGCACCGGCCTGGCCTGCTCCGGAACCGGCGGACGTGACGGCAACAGCCACCCCTTACACGTGTACGACACGGGGACTCCGCGCAGCACCTTCCCGTGTCATCTCCACCGACCACAGGGGGTCTGCAGCTCAACACCTACACAGAGGCCAGCCCGAGCGCCGGTTCCAGCGGTGAGTGGCCGCTGCCCGGACTTCTGTACCGAGAAGGATCCTGAGGGTCACTCAAGGATCGGTAAGAATCCCACTACGATTGATCAGTCACGCCTGCCAGGGTGAAGGACCTGGGGTCGGGGGTGTCACACCAGTCCCGGTTGCCGCCTCTTCTCCGTTCTGGTCACTCTGTACAAAGGGAAAAGACGCGTCTCCGTGCCGTGGCGAGTGCCTGAGCCGCACCCGAAGCTGAGGCTCCCTTTGGTCTGCTGCCGCTGCTGTGAAACCTGTTCTCTCCGGGGGGGTCTGAGCTTTCGGCGTCTCTGGGCCACGCGGGGCGAAGAGGTGTTGTCTTGGGCCACGCATTAAACACACTGAACATGTAATCACACACACACACACACACACACACACACACACACACACAAAATCTCATAATGTTTTAAGTAAATTTACAATTTTCTGTTGGGCCACATTCACAGCCATCCTGGACACCCCTGTTCATGCAGAGACTTTAAACACTCTGATGTTTAATATTCAAAAGGACCGGAATTTATTACAGAGTTTTGAGCTCAATAATGTTTACTCTAGAGCAGAATTAGATGCCGTCTCTGGCAAAATGCACCTATAGGGTGCTCCCCCTTAGGACTCATCGCATGGGACTGGCCTCAGGCGTGTGGCATGACCCACTCTCACAGGTGAGACTGTGTGTGGCCTGCCCGACAACCTCTGGGAAGTTCAAGAAGCCCCAGACCCCACTCGGAAGGCCCAAGGACCTTTCGGTAAGGCTGTGGTCGCGGCAGCAGGACACTTGCTGCCCCGTCGGGTCTCCCAGCGGACACGGCGGTAAGGGTGACCCGGCTCGGAGCTGCGGTGGCCACACAGTGCGGCATCAGAAGCAAAGAAGAGATCACTGACTACCCGTGTGCGAGCCGTGACACATGGGTGACCCTGGGAACAGCGGCCAAACCTCCAGGGGTTGGCGGCTCGTTCACAGGGGAAGTGGCCCCAGCTGGGCAGCAGCAGAGACTGCCCGGTCCCCGCGGCAGGCCGCAGACTCCGACGGCGTGGGCTCGCTCTTCGGGGACCGCCCTGTCATCTCCGAGCACAGAGGACAAGGAGGCGCGGATTATGCGGTCAGCGGCGGCCATCAAAGGCCACATGGCTTTTTTTTTCCCCAGCCAGACCAGCCCGCCAGCCTGCACACTCCCCAAGCCCCAGGGCGGTCAGAGGCAGGGGACCCACTCCACTGTGTAGCCCCCGCCACCGCTCCGTGGGCAGACGGGGCCTCCTCAGGGCTGCACTCGGCCTTTGTCGGCTGTTTCCAGGGTGACGAAGGGTCCTGCCCTCTGCAGTGCACGCAGGCAGGGGCAAAAGGAGGGACGCTTTCTCTTCCTCCGTTAGCTTCTGTCCGCTCGGCTGCATGCAGACGTCCAAGCCCCATGTCCCGGAGTCGGGCTGTCCCCGGACGTGTGCTCGCGTGTCTGTGTGTTCGGGGCCCGCGGAACTTTGCTGTGGCTCCCGGGGCCTGGGAGTCGGCACTCAAGGCCCTCGGCTGCCCCCTCGTGCCACCACTCCCAGTGTTTCCCCATCAGGAGACAGATACATTCAAACGCAGTTGGAAATTGCATTAGATGTTCCCAGTCAGTCGCTGAGCCTCCCCGTGGGAAGGAGGGCCATGTTTCCCCAAATTGCCCACGGTGGCTTGCGCTGGTCAGCGGGGCTCCGGAGGGCTGAGAGGCTGCAGCCCAGCAGAGGGTTTAGAGCGCCTGGTGCTGCGTCCCTGCCGCGTGGGAGGGAGAGAAGCCTGGGAGACGCAAGGCCTGAGGCTGGGGGAGCGTTTGTTTCCACAGCTGCTGCCCCCCTCCCCTCTAAAAGAGGAAGTGGACAGACAGCAGCGCCTTGCTGGGGACGGCACCCACGCGGCCGCCACTCTGGTTTAAAGGGCGCAGCAGCAATTCGGCTTCCGGGGACTGTGCAGGAGGAATGCAGGCCCTTTGCTGCCAGACCTTCTGATGTTTTTAAAAATCCTCACCCGAGGATATGTTCCTCATTGCTTCTGTAGGGCAGAGGAGCATGGAGGGAGCCGAGACACACCGACTGGTCGCCTCTCTCAGGCTCCCCGACCGGGAGGAACCCACAAGGGCGGCCCAGGCGGTGGTCTGACCGTGTCACACCGGCCGGGGCAGGACTTTCTGATGTTTAAGAGGCTCTCAGGAGTCTAGGTTTTGACGTGAAGCTACCAGTTTTTTCATGTTCAGACTGTATCCAGTGCAAGTAATTCACATTCCGCTGCCCAGGGTCAGGCCCCAGGCTCCCGCTGGTGAACTGTGCTAGGCTCACCTTGCACCACGGCCCAGCTGGTCTGACCGCCGCTCTGGGACGCCCTGGCCCCTCCTCCCTGCCCTCACCTCCCTCCTGGGCCTGAGAGCAGGAGCCTGGGCCTGCCCTCCTCCCCTGCCCCTCCCGCCGCCCCTCCTGGAATTCCCCTCCAGGCCCAGGTCTCCATCCTGTGTGTCCCGGACCAGAAGCTCCGCCCCTGCACTCAGGGTCTGCGTCCCACCGAGCCTTCCACACCCCTCCAATCTTCTATCTTCTCGCCCATGAATCCCACCCTTTCTCTTCTTTGCGTGTCTACAACGCAGTGAAGACAGGCCGGCGCTGACACGTGCCGGAGTCCTCAGTGCCTCGCGCACTCGGCGGTGCAGAGCGAATGCTGCTGTGCCGTGACAGCCTGCAGGGTCCGGCAGACCCCCACTGTCAACGCCTGGCTTTGGAGGGTCTTGAGGACAAAGGGGGCAGCTCGGGAGGAGCCCGATTCTACACACTAACTGGTCTCTTTTTCACCTACTGAAGGGCGCAGCTCGTTAAAAACAAACAAACAGAGACTCAGGTTTGAACACACACACACACACACACACACGCCTTGTGAATACCGAGCTCCTTTGTCTGCAGTTAGGGATCTGAGATCTGAGGGTTAATCCGATGCAGCCGGGACTGGGTGAGGGTTCGTGTTGCCCATCCCTCTAAGACCCCCGTTAGAGTTTGTTTTATGCCTCAACAACCAAAATAAGTTATGACATACAGTTCAGCTCTTTCAGGGGGGCATTTAAGTTTTCAGCCTGCAGGCAGCACCGTTCAAGCACTTTTGGGGGGTCCTCCCCAACGACACAGCCGCCGCAGCATTTGTGGTGACCCCCGGGGCAGTGTGCGGAAGGAGCAGGCGGGTCAGTGGAATGCTTGGAGTGCTGCAGGTGTCAGTCTCCGGCTCAGGGGGCTAAATCCCCGCCGCCCCCCCAACTCCTTCACAGTCCAGCTGGCTGAGGCCCTGGACTTCTCGCTGTAATGTCCCCAAGAACCTAGTTCGAACAGTAGCAGAAGCTAGCTCTTTAATTAGCAAGTACTTAACAACAAGTGTTTTCTTAAACTGAGTTGTTCAGTGCGTATGTGAAAAAAGGCCAAGCAATGCCCAAAGGGATTAAACCAATTACTAGAAGATATACGACCGACCGGGGCTGAGCTACGAAAATGTATCAGAGGCGAAACAAATCACTCGGAAGGGAGCCACTTCCCTTTGGCAACTGAAATTACCTTAGACAACCCTCCTCCCCCGCTCCCCAACCCCCTCAGCCCCCCTCCTCCCCTGCGGTTCTGTCTGATATTTCTTTCAAAGGCTACTGAGCACTCACTCCACGCAACTTAGACACATCCGGGATGTCCGTACGGTGCGACTTCGTTTCAGAACACTCCGATGTCATGCAATTTTAATCTTTTCAATAAAGGCAATTTGTTAAGACATAACTAAATAGGAAGGCATTTTACATCATTGTAAGACGTCACACAATTTAATTCACAAGTAAGAAAACATTCTCTTTTTATCATTCCGTTCAATTCACCCAGCGGTTACTGACTGTCCTATGCTACGCGGTCCCTAAGTTAGATCTAGGGGATCTGGAGGCAAAGGTGACAGCATCCCTGCCCTCAGGGATCCTACAAAGTAGGTGACAAATTACAATTTGGTGATTTACTGTAACAAGGCGGAGTAAGACCTGATTCAGTCTGGAGGAGGGGCGGTGGCAGGGAGGTTTCCCACGACAGGCGACGCCTCGGCTGGGCTTTGAAGGATGCATAGGAGTCCCTGGTGCATGGGTCCAGGCCCTGGCCCTCCAAGCTGAGGAATAAATAGCCCTTTTGACTCCTGATTTTTTCTTTTTTTTAGTTTTTTTTTATTAATTCTTGTTCACGCACAGTTTTCTGCCTTTTACTCCCATCCCAGGCCACCCCCCAGCGCTCCCCACCTCCCTCCTGTTTCCACCCCGCCCTTGTTATTGTCCTCGCGTCCTTTGTCCTCGTTCCTGCAAACCCTTCCCCCTTTCCCCTGCAACGCCCTCCGCCCTCCCCTCTGGTCACTGTCTTTCTTACTAGGAAATCGGGATTATCCTGCAGAGATAACAGAATCAAGAGCCTAAAAGAGAGCTATCGGCTTAGTGATATTTCTAGTCCTTCAGACACATCCCTGGAATTTCAATTTCGGCTTAAAACCCTCTCCAGCTAGCTTCAGTTGGGGAGAAAAGTGTATCACTGGATACAGTTTTGTTTGTTTAAAAGCGAAGCAAAAACCACGTCTTAGATTTTATCTCTGTTGGCCGGGGGCAAGGACGGTCACTGATGCCTGATTCTCAAGCGAAAACACAGGCCCCGAACAATGAGTCACAGGAGGCGGCGTCTCCCTGGGCACCTCCAGTTGTTCACGCACCGCACCACATGGACCCCGGGTTGGGGGGCGGCACCCTGCTCTGTGCAGGTGGGCCCGAACCCAAAATGCCTCGCTCCTTCCCGACACGAGCGCCTAAGGGGAAAAAAAAAGCAACTGATGGATGAAAGTCTGACCTGCAGGAGAGTAGCTAGTATAGTAATGAGCAGGAAAGGGCTTTGAATAATGACCCAAAGACAAATACGAATTCATGAACAGCCTGACAGTGATCTTCTTGAAGGTTTCGTGTGAAGGGCCTGCTCCACGCAGATGTGCTCAGCCCGGACCCCGAGTGCCACAGGGGAGCCCCAAGTGCCACAGGGGAGCCCCGAGTGCCTGTCACGGAGGGTGATGCTCCGTCCTGCAGGTGCGTGCACCGTAGCCTCAACGAGGTGGCTGCTGTTCCTTGGGGAACTACCGACCCCCCCAACACACGGGGGAGAGCTCGGGGTCCCCAAGGGCCAAAAGGCGGCAAGAAGTTTAGGGGTTGTTCTCACTCTGCCCCTCCGTACTGCTCTTGAGTGCCCAAACTTTTGGTTTTGTTTAGTGAAAGAAATTGTGTGTGTGTGTGTGTGTGTGTGTGTGTGAAATCTTGCCATGGGCCACATGGATGAACCTCGAGGGCAGTACGGTGAGCGAAATAAGTCAGAAAGCGAAAGACGAATACTCTATGACCTCACGTCTGTGTGGAATCTAAAAACAAGACAAAACAATAAGAACAACAGCAACAAAACCCCCTCGAACTCGCAGATCCTGAGGACGGAGTGGCAGTTGCCGGAGGCGGGGCGAGGGGTGGGCACGATGGGTGAAGGGGGTCGGAGGACGCAGACTTCCGGTGCTAAAGTAAGTCGGTGACGGGGATGTAATGGGCAGCAGGGAGACTTGAGTGACTAACACTGTATTGCACGTTTGAAAGTTGCTACCAGAGTACATCTGAAAAGTTTTCATCACAAGAAAAGTAATTTTTTGAAAGTCGGCGTGGTGATGGACGACAACCAGACCGCCTGTGGGGTGGGTCATTTCACCACCTGCACCATATCCACCATTGCACTGAGCCCTGGAAAGTCACCCAAAGTCCATGGAAGGGAGAAGGGAGGGTGGGAGGGCGGGAAGGAAGGAAGGAAGGAAGAAAAAGAAAGAGGCAGGCAATGCCCTTTAATAATTTCCAAGATGTTATCAAACGCCTTAGACAGAGCTGGGTTAATCAGCTCTGACAAACTGCAAAAATATCTGCACAAAGAATTCCAGATGTTGACATCAGTTAAGTGAAATAATCCTATTAAAAATGTTGCTTCGGATTCTGTACCAGCTCATTTTGGAAATGCTTAGGCCTCCTCTTTTTTTTTTTTTTTTTGAGGTTGCAATAAATATTCATAGCAACTAGAAAACGAAGAAGAAGAAGAAATGCGGCTGTGCTGGGGAAGCTTACAATTCCCTCGAAGCACGACAACCAAACCAGCGCGCAGGTACCGTGGCCCACGGTGGTCTTGGCTGCGAAGAAGCACTGAGCCAGTTCAGCGGCAGAGGGAGTGGACTTTCCAGGGGCCGGCACGCCCCCTGGCTGGGGGCGGGGTGGGGGGCGGGGCGGACCCTGGAGACTCGGAGACAGTCCAGGGGTCAGGCCCGTCAGTGCACAGGCCGCGAGGCCCCGAGGCCCCGAGGCCCCGAGGCCGCGTCCCGATCCGGACACGCCCACCGGGAAAGAAGATCAGGGCTGTTGTTTTTTTCCTTCTTTCTTCCTCTCTGCTTCTCCCGTGTCTCCATTCCCTCCCTGTCCCTTTCTCCAGCCTCTCGCCGCGTGTCCTCCCTTCCTTCCCAGATGACCTCCACCGCCCTTGCAACGGCACCCCAGGCTGGCACACCCTGGGAGGGAGAGCCTGACGCCGCCCGTGAAATACCGAATTTGGTGACAGGTGGGGAGAAGGGCACTCGCGCTCCAAGCCTCCGCCAGGGCACCGGCGCGCGCTGCTAAGACAGCCCGTCCCTCGCCCGGGGCCACCCCGGAGCAAACCCTGCGCCCCTCCCCCTCTGCCGGAGCCTTCCGCTCCTCACCCCCACGGCCAGGGCTGACCCGGGCGGGGGCCGCAGGGGCCGCGGAAAACACCTGTCCCGCCCATCAGCAGCCGCCTGAAAACTCTCGGAGACCCGCCCGGTGCCCTTACCCCGCTCGGCTCCCCCTGCGACAGAGGAGGTCCGCGCTGGTCGGCTGCTGTGCGTCCAGGATCCGCTGGGCACTTCGCACAACACAGCGAAAAGTCTCTCCACCGGGGCCCTGTTTTCCACGCCCTCTCTAACCTCACCCCGAAAGGCGAGCGATGAGGACTCTCCCCACTGCTGAAGAAAACGCTCCCGCCCGAACACACGGACACCACCGCCGTCTCCAAGAGGAAGCCCGGGTGTCTTCGAGGACGCCCGGAGGGGGCGCTGCCTGCTGGAGGGGCGCCTGCGGCGGACGGAGACGCAAGGGGGTTGAGAAGCGACCCTCTCCCTCCTGCCCCTTCCCAGGCCCCCTCCGGACCTGCGCCCGCGCCTCCTCTGCGCCGGCCGTACTTGACGCCCCTGCCGTGGCTCCTGCCGCCCTGTAGGGGGACAGTTCGTGGCCACAGGGCCCCCCCTGCTGGCCCGCGGGCCCTCTGGGCTCACTCAGCTCTGCAGGGCCCACAGACCTGCTCTCTGGCCGAGCGATAGAGCAGGGCGTTAGTGACCCAGGAGGACCCCCGGCCCCTGCGGGTGTTCCCTCTCCCGGTCCCCTGCCACCTGCAGGACCCCGCCTGAGGCGCTTCTGGACCCGCACGTCTGTGCTGGCCTCAGCCTTCCGCTGCACAAAGAGGCCCCTGGCTTGCACGGACAGGGCGCTCGAGGCATCTCAAACAGCAAAAGCCAACTCGGAGCTGACGCGGTTGGCAAGCTGCGAACTCTCAGCACGCTGGGGGCTCATCTGCCGGCCTTGGAGGGGTGCCCGGGAGGTCCTTGACTGTTCGCATGTCATGTGGGGGGGGGGAGGAAGGAAAGGCGGAAGGAAGGGAGGGAGGGAAACGATTTAAAAGGAATCGGACACCTGGAAAGCAACTTCGAGTGCTCGCTCACGCACGCACGCACCGATCGCACGGGAGAGCGCACTGGACGAGCGTGCGAACTGTTCGTGGGACCCCGCCGCGCGGGCACTGCTGCGTGCTGTGGTCGCGGGCTTCGCGGTGGCTACGGTGCTGCGCCCTTTGGGAGCCTGGGGACTCGCAGGCCCAGGTCCTGCCGCTGCAATACCCAGCCGCTGCCCCCCGTTGCCATGGAGACCCCAGGACCCGGGGCGGGAGGTCCTCTCCGGTGTCACCCGGAGGCGTCCAGAGTTCGCTGCTCCCAGCCGAGCCGCAGCCCTCCCTCCGCTGCGGCCGCCCTGGGCCGCCCTCTGCGGCTGCGCTCGCGCTGAGGGCGCACGGAGCCGGAGGGAACGGGCCCTGCCGCCGGCCTGGCCCCGCGGAGCTGCCAGGGAGAAAAATTATTAGGGGAATTAAACTTTCATTTGGCTTTTATTTGGTTTCAGCCACCAGGACAAAGGGACAGCAATTTTCCACGTCTTGTCACTGGTTGGAGGATAGCTCTGAGAGCGCCCGCTTTATTAACAGCTGCGACAATAAAAGCCAATCCCGTGTTTGTGCAGGGGCTGCCTCCCAAGCCCCGCGCGACCTCATCTGCTCCCCCGCGCCGGCAGCCTGCGCGGGGGTGTTGACTCTAATTAAGCTGAAAGCTGACCTCTCCGGCAGCCCCTCCCCCACCGCCGCCTGCTCCGGCCGCTTCCAGCGAAGGAAGGTCAGCGTGCTGGAGCGGGGGAGGGGGCGGAGAGAGGGGGGGAGAGAGACAGAGAGAGAGAAGGTGGTGGCTGCGTTCGCTCATCATTCATTCTTTATTTAGCGCTTGCAGGGGACTCGGGACTCGGCACCCCGCGGGCCGCGCGCCGCGCTCTGGGTTTCCAGGGCTTGGGAACGCGCCGAGAGAGGTGTGAGCGCAGGGAGAGAGTGGAAAAAGGTTTCTGGTCCGCAGAGCGTTCCACGTTCCGCCCCCCCCCTCAACCAAAGAATAAAAAAAAAAATACAAAACTTCTCTATTTCTCCTCCAAATCTTTTCCCTTCCTTTGGCTGAAATGCCTAAAATTTTTTTTTAATAGACGTAATTTAGTCTGATCACTCAACAGGAAGTACATAACGCGAGGTCAACATTGGCTGGAGATGAGGAACCAGAAGTGATGCACTTGGAATTCCAGCGGCTCCCCGAGAAACAAAATACCCAGCAGTGATGCATGGAAGGTTACCTAGCAGGGGAAAAGGAATGAAATTCTGATACTTTGTTTCATTGTGGGTGAATCCTGAATACATGCTGAGTGAAAGAAGCCAGTCACAAATCACCACGTACTGCCCGATTCCGTTTACACTGAAATGCCCAAAATCTGCAAATCCACAGAGACAGAGTAGACCCGGGGCGGCCGGGGTCTGGGGGCAGGGGGGAGAATAGTTGCTAAGGGTTTGGGTTCCTTTGGGGGGGGGGCGACATCCTGGGATTAGATAGTGATCATTGCACAGCCTGGTGACTGTACTAAAAGTCACCCCACCGCACACTTTAAACATGTGACGTTTGTACCAAGGGAAATACATCTCAATAAAGCTACACAAAAATTCCACAGCGTTCACAGCCGTGCGATCCCTGGGTCTGGGGCCTCTCTCTCAGTTTAGCTCCGCCCCTTCGCAGCCTGGGCGGGGCCGTGAGGCGCCTCAGTGTCCTCCGAGACAGGAAACGAGAAGGGCCCAGTGATACGTCTTGGAGACACTGCGCTCTTCGGCTGCCTGGCACAGAACAGGCCTGCGCCCGTCGTGCGAGCGGGACCGGCGGTGGCCAGGCATCGTGCGGGACACGTGTTCCCGGGCCTGCAGCGAACGCTGGTCTCTGGGGGGGGGGCTGGGGTGGAAGGAGGGCCAGGGGCGAGGGGAGGCGTCTCCCGTGGGTTGGGGTGGGTACCCGTGCTCCCCCGCTGAGGAGCGTGATTACCCTCGAAGGTTGTTGTGATCCTGCAGGGAAGAGTCTTGGGGAAACGCTGGGAGACAGACCATCGAAGAACAACGAGAGGAAGTCCAGAGAACTGTGCTGCTCAGGGGACAAGTCACTTGGGAAATGCAGTCCCTCTCTAAACGATGAAAATCTTTCTCCCTGTTACAGAACGTTATGTCAACCACAAGGGGCTAACGCATCTCTTTCTGCCGCTCACTCTAAGTCTGGCCCAGAGGGCCCACGCCCCACGGCATGCTCGCCCGTCTCGGTGAGGGAGCGGCCCCCACCAGAGACCCGGACCCCCGTGCCCATGTCCACATCCCGCCCGAGCGTTGGGGGGCGCGGGGGCCCCCAGCAGGAGGTGGCCATGGACTTCTTCCCGGCAGCTCCGTCCCAGCGTAGCTATGACCTCCCCTCCCACTGTCCACTCGCCCCTTCGACCCCGGCCTCCCTCAGAGGGCGGGGGGTGGGGCCCACGCTCGGGGACAGGCATCCGCATGTCACTGCACGCCCTGCTCCCCGAGAGAGGGGTGCAGGTTCCAGGGGCAGGGGCATTTCCGGAAGGTTCACTTCTCGTGTGTGTGTGCATCTGTGTGTCTGCGTGTGTTTCTGTGTGTCTCTGCATGTGCTCGTCTGTCCAGAACAAGCCCCCGTGTCCTTTCTACCCACCAAGGGACCCAGGCCAGTCGTCGAGACGCTGAGAGTAACTACGAGGCGGCGGTTTTCAGCCCGTGCGTCCAGAATGTTTAAACCACGCAGCGCCTGGCCGTGTCGTCAGGACACTGACCTCTTTTCCCTTAGATGGTGGAAGAAAAAAAAAAATGACAGCAGCCCACACCACCATGGCCGTCCGGTGTGAATGGCTGGACATTAAACCTATTTTTGGTCAGGTCAGCAGAAGGCCGTGAGCTGGTCGGTGAGCCGCCGCAGAGTGTGAGCAACGCGTTGGGGAGCCCTGAGCCGGGCAGGGGTGACCCCGGCGCTCCGCGGGACCGGCCTGGCCCCAGGCAGGGCGGCGTGCTGTGTGGGCAGTCCAGAGCGCCTCCCGCTAACCCGGCCGATGTGGCGAATTAAGCCGAGACACGGAGCGAGGACAACAGCGCATCACAGGGCTCCAGCGACCCCAAGCATAAAGCAAGGCAGAGGCCCAGAAAGAATTTTTTATAGACCGATCCCCACACACTCTCTGCGGAGGGAGTAAAAGATGTCCTTCCAGGAAGGACGCTGCGTTCTCCTTCGAACTGATTTAAAACCCCGGGGGCGGCGGGTGGGGAGCGAGTCCTTTCCTGTACCTTACCCATCGCGGGGTGAGGTCGCCTGCGCTCCGGTGGCTGAGCTCCTCCCCGCCGTGGTCCGAAGGGAAGGGGGGACCGGGCGGGAGACCCGTGGGAGCAGAGAACGGTGCCGCAGAAAGGGAATGCTGACACGGGTTCGCGGGGCCTGCGGAGCGAGGACTCGGCCCTCCCGCGGTGAAGCGGAACAGGTGGTAGTGCCGAGGCTCCGCGCCCCGCAGCCCCAGAGCCCGCCCACCAGGGCAGGGTCTCCAGGTTCCCACCCCGAGGCCTGCAGCGAGCGAATGGGGAACGGAAAACCAGCCCCGGGGCTGGCGCGCAGCCCTGGGGATCTCCTGGGCCCTGGACGAACTGTGTGCTCACGTGTGTGCACGGGTCGTTCACAGGGACACGCGAGGGAGGTAGTGGCTGGGCCTGGGTAGGGTCAGCGCCACCGCAGCCCCATTAACCTGGCCCAGCCCCGCGGGGGGGTCTCGGATGCACCTGTTAGTCGGGTCCATTTGGACGTGGGATCTGTCTACACCAGCCAACGAGTTTGTTCATCAGCAACTTTATGTGGTTCGTTGACAGGAGTGACCATGTCCCCGAGACTGGGACTTTTCACGGCAGTGCGTGTCCATGACCGTGAGCGCCAGGCTAAACCGAGGAGCTGCTCTCTCCTCAAACAGTGACGGTTGGAAATGCCATCTCCTTCTGAGGAGAGTAAACGTGACTTGTGCGCTGCAGCGCGGCCAGTTCCCAGCCTGCTCATAAATCGAACGATCTTATCTTCGCAGACCAGGACCCTTGGGAGCAGACGGTGTGTACCTCTCCCCGCCAGCCAGAGGGCGAGGAGCTTCAACCACCCCGGGCGGGGAGAGAGAACAGAGACCCGGTCAGTGCTATGAGTGCCCGCCAGACCCCGGCACGGGGGAAGTCAGGGGAATAAATAACAAACAAACAAACAAACCAGTTAGAGTCTCACACATCCAAGACAAAAGTGAAGCAGTGAACCTGGCCAGAGAATGACCCCAGACCCCTACACGCACATTTGATGCATCAGCATGCTGAAGAACACACCTGGACGCTGTTGAACAGTCTGTAGAGACCTTCCCTGAGGTCTCCCCTAAAAGTCCTGCCTTCAGAAAGCAGATAAGAACCCTCAAGACAGAGGACCCCGCACTCCCCCTTGACCAGGCTCACGCCCTCCCGGCCTCAGGCCTGCCCTTGTGCTGTGTCCCCTGAGCTCTCAGGGTCCCCTCGAGGCCTGCCGCCGGGGGAGCAGTGGGCCCCAGCAGCTGTCCAGGGCTCACCCCCTGACCCACCTCCAAGGGCCCCCCTTTCTGAGTCCACGCACCCCGGCCCACTCCTGCTGCTGCGGTCTCGCCTCTTCTGTCCTAAGCCCTTCCTCCGTTTCACTCTCTGCAGCTTTGATGAACGCGCTCTCAGAGTCCCCTGGACTCACGTCGTGAAGTCTTCCTGCACAGAGTCAAGAACCCACACCGGGCTGGGGCAGGTGTGACTCGGACCCGGTCCCTCTCCAGTGACAATGGCAAGCCTCATGTTTCTCTCCCTCCAGGCTGGCAGGACAGGTCGGGGGGCCCAGGGCCCCCTCGGCCTGCTGCCGAGGGCCCTGTCCTTCCAGGCTGGGAGGTTCTGCGTGGCTTCCAGAGCTTGTTGACATCCCGGCTCTGCCTAACCGTGGCCTTGCCCTCGTCCGGCTGGGCCAGGAAGAGCCTTCCTGGAGGCTCTGAGGACCGTGGCGGCCATGCGTTGGGCACACTAGTCGGCAGTGCAGGGTCCCGGGCCCCCTGCGACGCAGAGGAGCTGAGAGAGGCACTCCTCACGCGCCCTCCAGTGCAGACGTGCCCAGGTCGGCGCTGAAGCCAGGCCCGGGTACCTGGAGGCCCCGCAGTGGTCTGCCCCACCCCGGGAGTGCCTGTAAGCACACAGGACAACGGCAGGGGTGGCCGAGGACCTCATCACACACAAGCACTCCTTGGGGATGTCGCCAAATAGCTGTGGGGGCACTGGGGGAGGGGCTGAAGCCCAGAAAGACGCGAAGCCCACCGTGGCAGAGGTTGAAGCCAGATCCCAACGAACCCTGTTCGTGTCTGCTAATGCGGCCCCGTGGCAGACCCCTGGCTGACGTGGCTCTGAAGCCGCAGACTCTCACTTCGGGCCAGGCATGTAAAATACATTGTGGGCACGTTCTATTCTCTCTGCGGCTGTTTCAGGCCCACCCTTCAGTGCGGTCTTCCTCACTGGGAGTCCGCAGATGACAGTCGCACAAAAACCAAAGGTGCACGGCCGCCTGGACGAGCTCGGGCAGCCCCGGGTGCGGCCAGTGCGCACAGACGCCGGGGAAGTGCGTCTGACCAGGGTCCCGGGGCGGTCACACCCACAGGCATCGGCCAGCACGCCCGAAGCTCATGACACGCAGATGTGAAGACAAAGATGCCCACTTGTTCGTGCACCTTTAGATTTATGCCCACCCAGGTGGCTTGGGACCCCCGACCCCTGGCCGACAAATTCTCCCTCTGCAGGAAGACTCCCGGGAAGCCCTTTCTAACCAACCAGGGGCGGTCACGCGAGTGTGGAAGCACAGGGAGGGCTCACCTGCTCCTGGCAGTTGGCCGGGGCCTCTGACGTCACAGGGGGACACCTGGGCAGGTCAGAACTGAGGAGGGGACCCGCGTTCAGGGGGCGTGCTAGGATGGGCCCCCCCATGCCCACCCCATCACTCTTCCACTTCAGACGCCCCTCCTGCCTATCCCATCATTTCTCGTGCGAAGCCCATGCAGCAGCTGCTAAAAGGGGAAGGTGCGGACTGGATCGCCAATGTACCCGAGGACCGACTTACCAGGCTGTCGCCTCACCGAAGGAGCCTCGAGGTCCCGGGGCCACTAGGCCTTCTGGTCAAGATGTCAGCCAAAGAGCGACAGGACAAGCCCGAGGAAAGCAGGAGGGAGGGATCAATAAAGATAAGGCAGACACCTGTTCATTGGAAAACAAAGGGTAAAATGCAGTTGTTTTTGACAGCGTACAAGAAAGGAGATCACCTGCTATCTAACCTAAGACAAAAATGAATAAACAGATATAAAACACTGGGAACAAGCCCTGGCTGGTGTAGCTCAGTGGATGGAGCTCGGGCTGCAGACCAAAGTGTCACAGGTTCAATTCCCAGTCAGGGCACATGCCTGGGTTGCAGGCCATGACCCCCAGCAACCGCACATTGATGTTTCTCTTTCTCTCTCTTTCTCCCTCCCTTCCCTTTCTAAAAAAATAAATAAATAATTTAAAAATTAAAAAAAAAACTGGGAACAGGAAATAAAAGAGAGCCATAAGTCCTGAAGACATGTTTGAGATGTATAGGAGTATGCCTCACATGATACACTTTAACATTTGCATTAAATAAACCATCTTCTAGGAAAATAGAAGTCATTGAGATGCCCTCAAAAAGACGTACAAAATAAGAAGCCCAAACCTACGGGGGGCTCACTTTTAACATTGCAGAAAAAAGCCCCGTGGAAGATGCCCGTGGAAACAGAGGTGAGGCCAAGTGTACGCCCCCCAGGTGCAAGGGCCAAGCACGGACCAGCACGCCCAACGGAGGCAGGACACGCGATCTCCCCCGCAGCACACCCCTGTGTGGGGTGCAGGCCGGGCCATGAACGAGACCCAGCAAACTCAGGGATCTCCTTTACCAAGCCCGCTCTCTGACCACGGTGGAGGCACGGCAGGCGTCAAGAACAGGTGGACCCGGGAGCTCTCCTGGGAGGAAATCAAACGACACGCTCCTAAGGAAGCACTCCACGGGTCAGAGAAGGAGTCAAGAGGAAAACACAAAACACTCCGAGACGAATGGACACGGGAAGACGGCACGCACACGCCGAGGGGATGCGGCCGGAGCGGCGCTGGGAGGGGAGGTCAGAGCAACTGGAAACACCTGCGCTCCAGAGGCGTGATGGCACGTCCCCCACCCCGCCGCCCGCCCCAGGAAACTAGGGGGAAAAAGGGCAAAGAAAACACAGAGTAAACAGAAAGAAAGGAAGGAAATAATAAATATCAGAACAGAAATAAGTAGAATAGGAAAACGCTAATCAGTAAAAGTCGGTTCTCTGAGGGGATAAACTAGAGTAATGAATCCTAAGCTGATTGGGCAGGAGGAAAAAGAGGGAAGACAGAGATTACTAAGGTCGAGAATTACAGCAGGGCATCGTTACCAATGTTGCAGAAATGAAAAGGGTTCTGAGGGGTACTGTGAACAAGGGTGTACGTAAGCGTATGTGTGGCTGGATGAATACACATACATGGGAATTACCGGATAGGAAAGGATTTTCCAAGCAGGAGCCATAAAGAAAAGCCTGGAGTTTCTCACACAAAAACATCAAACTTCTGCATATAACCTTACTGAACCAACCAGAACAAAAACTGAGTAAACAACGTGGGAGGTATATGACAAAGAGCGTTACACCTAAAGAAAGTGTGTAGATTCATCAGGAGACAAGCGTCCCACAGTGAAAACGGCACAGCAGCGGGAGCGGCACCTGGCACCGCCTACAGATACGAAACACCGACAGTCAGCGAACGTGGGGGAAGTCAAGTTCGGCAGGAACACACACAAATAGCGAACCAAAGAGGCGACAGTTTAGCACGTGACTGGGGTGAGTTATGGATACTTTCCACACCCATTATTTCCTTTCTTAAAATTTAATTTTTGTTTTATCAAAATAATGTACGTGTGGTTTTTTACAGTCACTGACAAAAGTTTCCCCCCTGGAGAGGACATCTGGGCCCCAGTGGTGGTGCAGCTGAACCAGGAGGGCAAGGGCAGGACCAGCTGCAAAGACAAAGGGCCCCCTGCTCTGCCGCTGACCAATCAGGGGAGCCCGTGACCCTGAAAGGACACACCTGGGGGACTGACGCAGGTTCTGCGGAGACCCTCCCCCAAGACCCCCCCCAGGACCCCGCCTGCAGGAGAGGGATGCAGCAGAGAGACCACGGCCGCTGACGCCAGTCCCTTCCCTCCCTTCTCCTCCCACTTCTCTCCCCGCCCCCCCCAGGGCAGACGCCTCCTGAACTCTGGGGCAGGGGGCCCCAGGCCGATCCCCCAAACCTGTCCCCAAGCCCCCTTTTCCCTGACCCCCCAGTGAGCTCAGGCAGCCCCGCCCGGGGCCGCCCCCGCTGTGCCGAGCCCTCCCTTGTCTCACCATCCCAGCTTCCATGCATGTGCCCCCAGTCACAAAGTCACGTTGCAGGGAACTGTCTTCTATGGAAAAATAGTATGTGAAAACTAAGTTTTAAAATTGTCCATATAAGCCCTGGCTGGCGTAGCTCAGTGGATTGAGTGCAGGCTGGGAACCAAAGTGTCGCAGGTTCGATTCCTGGTCAGGGCACATGCCTGGGTTGCAGGCCACGGCCCCCAGCAACTGCACATTCATGTTTCTCTCTCTCTCTTTCTCCCTCCCTTCCCTCTCTAAAAATAAATAAATAAAATCTTTAAAAAATTATCCGTATAATATGATCTCAAAAGTATGTGTTTGTTTAGGCATAGAAAAATATCAATAGTGATTCATTACCTCCAGGTGGTGTGACGACAGAGAGCTTTTCTTTTCCTTTTGTGTTCTTCTATATCTTCCAAATTTGCTCTCAAGAAGTTTTCTATGGTTTTTCTCTTTTGGTAATGGAGGAAAAGGTTATTGACAAAAACATAGGTTATTGAAAAAAGTATAAAGGTTTATATTGCCCAAGTTCACACTTCTTCTTTTCTTAAGATTTTATTTATTTTTAGAGAGAGGGGAAGGGAGAGAGAAAGAGAGGGAGAGAAACATCAGTGTGTGGTTGCCTCTCTCACGCCCCCTCCTGGGGACCTGGCCCACAACCCAGGCATGTGCCCTGACTGGGAACCGAACCGGCAACCCTTTGCTTTGCAGTCTGGTGCTCAGTCCACTGAGCCACACCAGTCTCTGATTTGTCAGTGAGTGTTAGTTTTCTTTTCTAACCTAGAACTCATATGACTTACAGGAAACCCTTCTGGCATTGGGCGGGGGGGGGGGGGGTCTCTATTCTTAATGTTTCTTTCTCTGCTCCCAAGGACAGCAGAACTCACTGACTTGCCCGCAGCCTCAGCGGCAGCCCCGCGGTCCCAGTGGGCACGGGTCTCTCCCATGGGCACCGAGACGCAGCGCCTCCTCTGCGTTCACGGGGCTCTGTTTCTCTCCTGCCCCCTTTGAAGGACCTAGAACACCGAGTACCAGTGACTTAATTAAGGAAGCCGACAGTGGCATTGCTAAAGAAGGCCGTCGTCGCTTCACACGAACATTCTCGAGCCACAGGCGTCACCGTTTGGAGGGTGCACCTACAAACCTGAGGAAACGCACCTGTGCCCACAGCGCGCTCCGAGCCAAACTGGAAAGTCGTCCCAGAAGATAGCAGGTACACTCGCAAACCTCCCTCCAGAGGAAAAAGGAACAGACAGAGGGCCACCCAGCCCTAACGGTGGTGTCAGAGACCGTTAGATTTAAAACGTGTGCCCAGGCCTCAGTGATGACGTGGGTCCTCGATTTGGGGACCTGGGAACAGTACATAAAATCATCCCGGAGCATCAGAATCGTCAGTGGACTTCCGGAGTCCCAGCCCGCACCCGCCAGGGCGTCTTGTAATCGGGAGGCCACGTACGGGGTGGGAGACGGTGCCGGCTCCAGACGGAGGCAGAAATGAGGTTGCAGCCCCAGCCCTGCCTGCCTGCGTGACCTCGGGCGACTGGTCACCTTTCTCTCTCTGAACTCCTCGTCTGTGCGAAGGGCACAGAAACACGGAACTTGCAGGATGCCGGGGACGTGCAGTGTGAGAACATACAACAAATCTCAGGGGCAGGGCCCGAGACCCTCCCCCAGTGATGGTCCTGAGCGATGGGGGGTGAGCCGGGGCGGGGGGGTGACGCCCAGGGACCAGTGCTCTAGAGAGAAGCGGAGTGGACTTGGAGAACCGGATAGACGCAAACGAGGGGGTGCTGTGAAGAGGCATCCAGTTCCTCCCTGGAGAAAATAGCAGAACGGTTCCTAGAGTGATCATGGGGTTAGAGCCCTGGGTGACCCTGGGCAGCGGTCACATCTGATGGAGCCGACACTCGTGTTCACGGGGACCTTCAGTTCATCCCTCTCTTCCACGCTGAAGCCCACACACAAAACGTGGCAAAGAGGAATGGCCGTCCCCAAAAAGGCTGGGGGAAGGGAGCGTCGCTTAGACATGTTAAAGGTGTTCTTGCAGAAAAGCAGAATTTCCTTGAACGAGCACATTCTAAGATTGACCCCGAAGAAGCTGATCATTTTCTAGAAAGTTGCTCATGGCTAGAAAGTGAAACGAGAAGTGAAAAAATGTGGGAATTCATGTTGCTGACCCATGGCCCTAAAAAAAAAAAATGTTGCAAGAGGCACATTCACATTCTCATTATTGATCACGTTTTCAGTTAACAAACTGAAATGCCTTCGCAGCTGGCTTTGGATCTAGAACTGAAACCAGTCAGGGGGCGCAGTGGGGCGGCTGTGGGTTCGAGGGTCCGAGTTTAAGGTGGATTTCCTGCTCTGCATTTCCAGTTCCCGGAGGGTGAGCCATTCAGTTCCTCGCGAGGAAGGGCGATGGAGAGGCCCCCCTCCGGCCGCCGCCCAGCCCTGGCATTGCGCGGCCGGCCGGCCGGGAAAGCTGCAGGCGCCGCTCCAGCCCCGAGGGGCCTGCGGAGCTGGGGGAGTACGGGCTGTGGAGGCCGAGGAGACTGTGCAGTGGGGAGGGGGCGCTGCAGGCACAGCTTGGGGTGCAGCCGGTGCCCCAGAGTCTGGGGTGGGGGGAGTCAAGGGAGGGGCTTCTGAAAATGGACTTAGAGCGTCAGACGTGGGAAAATGTCATTTTATTTAACAACAGCAGCAACCATGGAAGTACAGTGTCTGATGTCATTCGATTGTGACATTTCCTTGCCCGTGGGGTTACTTTATCGTCATGAAAGAAACACAGTGTGACCATCACCGTCCACAAACGGCAAGTCAGTGAGCTGGCGCTGCGCAGGCCAGGAGGAAGGAGCGTCTGGACGCTCTCCATGGAACCGAATCGCCCGGCCCCCCTGCCTTCCAGAGCTGGCTCTGCCCCGCATCGCGATGAGAATGGGGGAGGGGTCCCCATGGGGACGCGGTGGTCGGCTGTCACTGGCACAGGGCTCTCACCTGACGGAAGTCGGTCTACAGCTGAGGTCCGACTGGCGGTCCGGCCGGCGAGGCCAGAGTTTAGCGTGCCTCTCGTTCATATTATTAGTATCACGGGGTGGGGGAAATATTTCATGATGCAAGTGCAATTTTTAAAAAAATCTCTCAGCGTACAATCATTGCAGAGTCGCTATTTTTGTGTCCGGTGAACATATCACCTAAAACTCCGCAACCGTCACGGTCGAATAAAAAGCCTTGGTCAGCCTGGCCGAACTGCTGACCCTCAGCTTTTTACAATTCTGCGGCGGACGGCCAGCGTGTCCAGTGGGGGCTGTGCTCTGTGTTGTGATTCACGGCCGCTCGGAGCCGTAGGTCTGGAAGCTTAAAATAACAGACAAGGAGGAGGGGGAGGGGGGCCTCCCCGTGACTTGCACACGGCCTCACCTTGCCACGCACGGCTCTTCCTTTGACACAAGTTGCGGTGCCCGCACCTTTTGATATTCCTCATCAAAACGCACTTTCTCGGCGCCTGTCCCATTTCCAAGGGGCGTCGGCTAATCCGTGCCACTGAGCCCTCTCTCATTCACAGACCTTTTAACTGCGGCCGTTGCCTTAACTCAAAGGAAAGCATCCAAGGCTGGGATTTCAAGCCAAAGGAGCTCCCGGCTCTGAAGTGCCGTTCTTTGTTCCCGGATGCACGGGCCTGCATTCAGACTCCTCAGAGGGAGACGTTGTTGCGTTTCATCTGTTTGCGTTTGCAGCGCCCAGAGCGAGGCCCGTGCCCCGGGAAGGGTCCACAAATACTCGGGGAATGAAAGCAGGAACGTGTGGACGGAGCTGATGCGGGAGACCGTCCGTGGCAGGTCCCGACCGTCCTCGATTATAAAGAGAGTGTGAGCCCTGGCTGGCATAGCTCAGTGGATTGAGCGTGGGCTGCGGACCAAGGCATCGCAGGTACGATTCCCAGTCAGGGCACATGCCTGGGTTTCAGGCCAGGTCCCCAATGGGGGCCACACGAGAGGCAACCACACATTGATGTTTCTCTCTCCCTCTCTTTCTCCCTCCCTTCCCTTCTCTAAAAATAAATAAATAAAATCTTTTAAAAATAAAATAAAATAAAGAGAGTGTAATGCGGGTCTGGAGAGCCGGGCTGGTGTTAGACTGGTGTGTCTCCGTGCGGGTGGGAGTCCTCACTCATCCTGACCGCAAGCACGGTCATCAAACAGGGAACAATTTCCCTTCCGTTTGAGAGACTGAGGGGGAGAGAATTGCCCAGTCTCTCTCTCTCTCTCTCGCGCGCACACACACACACACACACACACATGCCCTCCAGCCCTGCGCCATCTCCCCAGCAGCCATCAAGAGCCACACACCTCCAGGTGCCTCGCAGTGCTGAAAGGAGAAAACCGCCCAAAGACGCGAGGACACTGTGACTCCCCGAATGAAGGGTTCCCCCCGGGAGTCGGGAAAAGAGTGCGTGTGGATATCTTCCCCTCCTTAAGCATCCCGCCCTTTAAGTAAAGGTCGGGTTTCACGCAGTCCCCGGGGGCCCAGCTTGTCCTCTCTCCCTCACTGCTGCCCTGGACCGTTTGTCAGTGAGCAGCTGACTCCGGGGAGAGGGGCAGCCAGCCGGAGCCTGGCCTTACTCCGGCACCGGATCTTCTGGATGGCCAATCCGTCCGCGGCCCGGCAGCGCCCCCCTTGCTCCGCCCCCAACCCCCCCACAGCACAGATGGCTCTCAAAGGCAAGGTGGTGCGGTGCAGAAAGCAGCTCTAGCTGCAGACACGCCCAGGTCCAGGTGCGTGTTCACCTGCTCCCGCTGTGACATGACATCTAATTCTCAGTCCCCCCATCTGTGACGTGGGGGTGGGGACCCTGGCTTTGCCGAGTTGCATCGGTCAGCAGGGCCACAGGGAGCATGGCTGAGGGGTGGTCTGGGGCGGGGTTCCTGGGGCTCCAGCATAGCGGAGGGTGGGCTAGCCCCAGAAATGGCCCCAGAAAACTGATGGTCTGTTGAAACAGGAGTCCTGAGTGGAGACTCCCAGGAGTAGCCAGTCCCACACTTAGGAATAAATTTGTTTTCTTACATGAGCAACTCTGTGTAGAAAGGCAGCTTGAAGGCAGGTGGTGGCTGGGTTTGCTACTTACTGGCCCTGGGCTGATAGCTCGCCCCAGCTGGCCCGGGACAAGTGATTCAGGGAGTCCGGAGATGTTCACTCGCCCCCTTCGGGTGCTGTCCCCAACGCCAGCGGTCTCCAAACCCCGCGTCGCCAATGGCATGTCACGGCTCACTAGGTGCCGGCCTGAGATTTGGCCCTGGCTGTGGGGTCGCTTTCCCTGTGCCCTGGCAGAGCTGCACGGCCACGGTCCCTGCCCTCCTCTGTGCCCGTGGGGCCGACCCAGGGGACTGTGTGCGCCTGTGCGAGTCGGACGGGAGGCCAGCACAGGGCGACCAACATCCTCTGGTCCCGTCCTGTGTGGGCTCCCCTCGGGTGGGCTCCTGGACGGGGGGTCTGGGTTCCTGCAGGATGGCCAAGCACACAGGACCTGTCCGCAGGGCCCAGCACAGCGCCCGCTCTGGCCTCTTCCGCGGAGGGAAGGAGGCCCTCGCTGGGGCACGGTTGCATCTGCCCACACCTCTGCGATGGGAATCGCCCCTTTGGGTTCCCTCATCTGGACGGAGTTACCTCACTTGGGTGGGCCGTGTTCCCTGCCAGCACCCTTCCATGGCCTTGTTTCTTCCCAGCCGGTGCGTTCGGACTTTCCTCTGGGATCTCGTCTTCGAGGGTCTCCCCAGGACGTTCTCACTCGCTCCTTTCCTTTCCTCTCTCTCTCTCCCCCACACACTCGAGCACACACACACCCCGCCCCAGAATTCCGTGCAGAACATCGGCTCCTGGGGGCCCCTTTCCGAGCACCACCTTCCCCTCGATGCGGGTGGGGGGGGGTTCTCCAGGGAACACCTTACATAACTCAGGAGTGGGCGGAGGCCTATTTCTTTCCTGTAAGACGAGATCGCTGACCCTACTCGTAGCTAAAGCCCCACTGCAATCGTCAGTTAATTCCCGAGCGTGGGCAGACCCTGTGCGGGGCGCACCGCGCTCTCCGTCGCTGAGAGCCAGGTCAGAGGAGGGGCTCCGTGGCGCCGGTCCTTCTTCCGCGTTACTGCGTCACCCTCGTGCTGGCCGTGCCCCCCCCCCCACCCAGATCCGCTCTCCGACCACAGGCTCTGCTACCCGCTGCAATGCGGTCGGGTATGACCCCAGCGAGTCCCCAGCAGGAGACCCAAACCCCAGAGGAGAGCGAGCTGGGGCCCTGGCCCCGCCCCCACGCCCTGCCCAGTGCTCCGATTGGTCAGGAGGTCTTGGAGCCCGGTAAGGACCCAGGCCTGGGATGCTCACCTCGTGCCCGCCTGCCCCAGTGACCCAGCCCGTGTTCCGGAGGGACAGGCAAGGCTTGGGATTGCAGGGTAGCAGCCTCACAGCCCAGCCCACCCAGAGCACAGGGAGGGATTGAGGGAAGGACCCGCCGCACTGGGCAGTGACCCCTGGAGGAACAAGCAAGGAGGACCACAAGGTCTCCCCAAACTCCGGCTCCCTCTCCCCGTAGGGGCTTCCTGCCTGTCTCCCCCTGGCTTGCTTGCGCCTTTCCGGAGGGGCCCCGTCTTCACCCGTCTCTCCCCACCACCGCCAAGATGAAATCCCCCCGCCCACCCTGGCCGGTGCTCAGTTGGTTGGAGCATCGTCCCAAAAGGTTGTGGGTTAAACCCCCAGCTGCCGTGTGTATGGAGGCAACCAATCGATGTTTCTCTCTCTCTTTTTTTTACCTTCCTCTCTCTAAAATCAACAAACATATTAAAAATAACTGAAACGAAATCTGTCCTTTCTTCCCCCAGTTCCCTCTATTACTCTCAAGGGTCTTCCCACCACCCTGGACCACGCACAAAGGGCATCGTCACGTGTAATGACGCGATGAGGGCGGTGTTGCGTGGGGCCAGGGCAAGCCGGCTCGTGAAAACTCAGCCGTGTGTGTGTGTGTGTGTGTGTGTGTGACAGTTTGCCACGACATCCCAAGAGCTAAAAGTGACCAGAGTGAGGACGACAGCTTGGACAACAGGCTAATTTAATGCAGATCCGAAACATTAAAGAGAAACAACCAGGACACAGCATCGCCGGGCAGGGGAGACTCGCGGGGGGTGGGTTTCCGAGTCCCGCTGGAAAACCGCCGCCCAGAGCGCGCCCCACACTCGCAGCCTCCTGGCCGTGGGGGCTGGGCCCTCCTACCAGCTCCTGCGCCCTTGCGAGCGCTCCTCCGCTTCGTCCGCGCTAAACCCGGTTTACTGCGCGAGCGAAGCTGGGAAACGGTGTCAGCTGGCCCCGCCTGTAGCACCCGCCCCCATGGCTCTCCGCCCCCTCTGCCCTCCGCCTGGGACCCCTTACTTCGGCTCTGCCCCTTCGAGGAGCCTGTGCACACCCTCGTCGCTGGATGGGCGGGGGCGCCGTGTGCCCCGCGTCCTCAGTCCCCCCCGGGGCTGCCTCCCCGCGGATGCTCCCTCCTCCTCTGCAGCTTGGTCCTGGTCTCCTCCTGCCGGCGCCTCCAGGCCTCGATGACCGCTTCGTCGTCCATTTCTTCCTCCTCCTCCCCGGCCGCGCTTCGCCGGCACCGGGCGCGCCGCCCCGAAGCAAACCTCCCTTCTTCCCGGCGCTCCGTCCTCTCTCTCTCCCCGTCCTCTTCGGACCGCACGAAGCTCTGCGTGAACTTCCTCTTGGCTCCGAACTCGGCGAAGTCTGCTCTGCACGACTCCTCCACGTCTTCCCAGTCCCTGGGCCTGGCCCAGGGCGCACGCCGGGGCTCCGGGGACTCTTCCCCCGCGGAGGGCTCCGGGCTGGCCTCCGGGGAGCTGGAGGCCTCGCTGTACAGGGCCCTGGAGAACCGGTGCGTCTCCCTGCCCTCCCTGCAGGAGGAGGAGGAGAAGCGCGAAGTGCTTCTCACGGCGCTGCCGTCCGCCGCCTGGTAGGCGGTGTCTTGCTGCCCCGAGCGCGAGGCGGAGAACTTGTACCGGGAGGATTTGGACTCGGTCTCCCGGAGCAGCGACGCCCTGGCGTGCTTCCCCCGAGAGCTTCCAGACCAGTCGCTCTGGGGAGAAGACCGTCCCTCTGTCCCGAGGCCGCTGAGCCACCTAGTGACACTGCTGTCCCTCTCGCGGCCGGCCCCACTGCCGCTGCCGCCGCCGAAGCGGTCGGAGGCGTCCAGGGAGGAGCCGGCGTCCGTGTCCGGCTTTTGGGAGCCCCCGCGGGAAGAATGCTGGAAGCTGCCTATGGCGCTGTCCGCGTCCTCGTCCCTGTCACCCAGGCCCCCGTCCTCCTCTTCCCGGCCCTTCTTCTTCTTCTTCGTGAAGAGGTGGCTGCGCTGGTGGTCGCAGGCCAGCTTCTCCATCTCGTACGCGGACATCTTCTCCCTCAGCTCCGCCTGCATCTCCTTCTCCTTCTGGCCGAGCTCCTTCAGGTTGACGTGGTCGGCAAAGAGGCTGTAGGCAGGCTTGCTGGTCCCCCTCGCGCCGCTGCCCGCGCCCCCAGCCCCGGAGCTCAGCACGCTGCGGTCGGACAGCACGGACCGCGTGTCGGGGCTGGGTCGTGCGTGGCCCGGAGGCGGGAGGCCCAGGGAGGGGGCGCTCTGCGCGCTGAGCGTGGACGCCTGGTCGTCCCCCAGGCGGCCGGCTGCGGGGGCCGCCCTGTCGCTCGCCGCGGACGGGGCGCGGGACAGCAGCAGCAGCTCATTCTGCTTCTGGGCGAGAGTCTCGCTGACCACGTTGGCGATCCAGTTCTGGATGCTGGCGATGGAAATGGTGTCTCCGGGCCCCACGGGCAGGTCGGGCAGCGGCGTGGCGGGGGCGGAGGCCGGGCACCCGCCTGCGCTGCTCACGGCCCGAGACGGGCACGAGCTGAGGCTCTGGGTGCTGAGCACTGACGCCGTGTCCCCGTCGGCGCTGACCGAGGGGGCTGCGGACCAGAAGGCAGACAGGGGGAGGCTCCCGGTGGCCGCCGCACTGCCGGCCTCCCAGCTGCCCAGCGACTGGCTCTCCTCCAGCGTCTGCCTGCTCCTCTCCAGCAGCTCCAGCCTCCGCTGCCTCTTCTTGGCCGACAGAGAGGCCTCGCCCTGGCTGAGCTCCGCCACCTCCTCCTTGTTCTCGCTGCCCACCTTCTGCTGGTGTTTCAGCTTCCAGGCCTGGTAGGCGGTCAGGTTGACGTCGGAGGCGCGCCTCTCCTGCGCGGCCCCCTCTGCGCCTTGCTCGCCACCGCCGCCGTCTCCCGCCTCCGAGTCCCTCCTGTGAAACCCGAACTGGATCCTCTTGACCTTCCACCTCTCCAGCGCAGTGAGCCGCTCCTTGTTGCGGCTGCAGAAGTTGTAGAAGGAGCTGGCCTCGGACAGCACGCTCTCCTCGTCATCCTCTCGCGCCCTGCTCCCGGCCTCCGAGCCGGCGTCCACCTCCTCCTCTCTCCGGCTCTGGGAGCGGTACCTCCGGGAAGCCTCCTCCTCAATCTCCAGCAGCCGCTGGTTCCACATGTCCCAGGTGCTCTCCGTGGATGCAGAGTCGCAGCGGCGCCGGCCACCCCCGTGCTGGCGGCCGCCCTCCAGCTGCTGCGTCAGGATCCGCCTGTCGCGGCTGCTCACGCTCACGCTCTCCACAGTGCTGGTCTCGCTCAGGGTCCGCCTGCGCCTGCCCCCCACCTGGGAGCCCGCCTCTCCCTCCTCCGTCTCCACCTCCTCCTTCTCTTCCTCCTCCCGCTCCCACCTCCGGTGCCCTTCCGCCTGGTACCTCTCGTTGCGGCTCTGCCACTCCCGGATGATCCTTTCCAGGTCCTCGTCCTCAGGGCTCCTCCCCACCCTGGGCCGAGCCCCTGCCATCCCCGCCCTGGGGGGCCGTGCCCGTGCCCGTGCCCGAGGGGACGCCCTGCCCCTGCTCCTTCTTCCACTGCTCATACAGTTTCTCCTCCTCCTCTTCGTCGATGAGGGGGAGGGGCTTGGAGGCCAGGCTGGCCCTCCCCAGGGAGGAGCCACTCAGGTGGCTGGTGGCATCGTCCACCTCCTCCACGGTGAGGCCCTGCACTCCGGCCCCGACGGGGCTCCCCGCGTGTTCGCCCTCGTCCGCCCCACACGCGTCCCCCTCCCGGCCGAAGTCCTCGTCCCTCTCCTCCATCAGCTTCTCGTTGAGCTCCCGGAGCTGCCTCAGGAAGCCGTCGTTGGGGTAGATGGCCCGCTTCTTCCGCACGGTCAGCAGGGCCTGCAGCACGGCCATGTGGTGGAAGATCATCAGGTAGGCCACCACCAGCGCGGCCGAGCGGCTGACGCCCATCTCGCTGCTCACCAGGACTTTCCCTGGGGGGGGGGAGACACGCGTCACAAGGCGGCAACGACTGACCGGGTGGCCTTTTTATAAGCACCGTTTGAACGGCTGGGCGTCCCGTGTGGACGTGGCCTCTGGCCTCCCTCCATGCCCAGGCCCAGCCCCGCCCGTCCCAGATGTCAGGCGGAGCTGGGTGGGGGGGCACCCTGTGTCCGGGGGACGTTTCCTGGGCTGTCAGAAGCCAGGCAGGGCGCGGGGAGAGAGCAGGGGAAGGGGCGGGCCGCTGTCCCTGCTACAGAGACGCTAGAGGGCACTGCTTGTTTCTCCCCGCCCACCACACCGGGCCTCGGAAGGAGGAGAGATACAAGAATGGGGGCGGGGGGGGGTAAAGGAGAAAGAAAAAACGAGGCCAAGGAGCGTGAATCCCAGAGATGTGGGATCTCCAGGCTGGAAAGCACGGAAAAGCACAGGCGAAACTGAAGGATTCCCTTTACCACGTCCTCGGGGCTGCATTGCCCACCATCCAGGCTCTGCGGGGCGTCTCCAGTGACGGGGAGCTCAGTACCGCACACACCACACACACCACGCACACTCGTGTGTACGTGCACACATACCACACACACTCACATGTACACATACACCACCCACACGCACCTCACTCCGAGTTTATTAGATCACTCTAATATTTCGGAAACTTCTGCACCTGAGGGGACAGAGCATGGCTCTCTGTGACGGGCACTCAGGGCCCCCCGACACTCGGGGTCAGTGCTGAGCGCATCTGTGGGAACCAGGCCTTTCACGTGAAAGCTTTACGAAGATCACTATTACATTCTTTGGTAAACGTTATTTTTATTTTCCTGGCTGTTCTGAGTCTTCCAATCATCACTCAAACCTCTTTTCATGTTCTCACATGCATCTTTAACGTTTTAATCCTCACAGCAATTTTAGGAGGATCCATCTCTTGCCTTTGGTCTCTGGATAAGGTCCCTGGGGTCCCAGGGGTACAGGGCATGGCCCGGAGCCCCGAGGGACAGAGAGAGCGCAGCGAGTCCTGACACCTCCCCTCCCCCCACCGCCAGGCCTCTGAGTACCAACCCTGAGCTCTCCCTGCGCTCCGTGCCTGGAGCTCTGTGGGCAACACCCTGCAGACGGGTCTCCTGTTGGCTCCTTTGGGGCCCCAGCACCGCTCCCCTCCCACTCCCACCTGCCCGGCCTCCCGAGGTGGAGCCTCCCGACTCGAAGAGGTGACCTTCATCAAATGCTCCAACCCCTGGCCTTGGCCTTCACCTTCCTGCACGCGGGGCCCCTGTATGCTCACCCCCACCCAGGAGGGCTCCCAGACAAGCTTACCCCCCAGGGTCTGGGCTCCGGCGCTGTCCTTGGCCAGGCGCCCGCCCTCCCACCCCGCCGCTGTCACTCAGCTCACACGCCCCCCCCCCAACCTGCCGCTGCAGGGGCTGGCCCGTCACTCTGACACGTCACCCAGGCATGTGCTCTGCTTCACCAGAGTATCTCACGTTCTTCTTTCTCTTTTCCTGTCAATTTCTCCGCCCTCGCTGCCGAGGGAGAGGAGAAGGCCAGCACCTCTGTGTGTGTCCACCCCCGTCCCCCAGTCCCCCAGTCCCCGGGGCCGGAACAGCAGCTGACACCAGCAGGCTCCTCAGTCCGCACCTACTGGGCCCACGATGGTCCTTTCCTGCCCCCCCTTCTTACAACGGGACGACGACCTTCTGAGGACACATGACCCCAGTCTACATGGCAGATGATCGGGAGTTCTTCTTCACATCCCGCCCACCTTGCTTCTCCTGCCACCAGGCTGGGGGGCTAGCTGCTCAGCGCAGGCGCCCCCCGCCCCCCGCCGCTCACCTCGGTAGGTCAGCAGCGCCTCGTCCAGGAACTCCGCGGCCTTCCGGAAGTGCCGGGAGATGTCCACCTCGGGGAAGTCGTCCACCTCCAGCCCCAGGTACTGGATGTCCAGGCCCGAGTAGAACTCAGGCCCCGTGTACACGCCGGTGCCGTGCGCGGCGTTCAGGATGTGGGTGACGCCCATCCTCTTCAGCCTGCTCTTGTTCACGGCCACGCTCCTGGGGACAGAGGGGCGGGGAGTTTTGTTTAATTCGCCAGGCGGGAACCAGAAAGGCGCGTGGCACTGAGAGAGGGGGTCAGCGAACTCGGGGGGCTGTCCCCTCGCCGGGGCACTCCCCAGAGGGCCAGGACGAAGGGGCGGGGCCCGGCCGTCAGACTCACTTCTCCGCTATGAAGACGCCGGGCCAGACCTCGTCCACCTCGTTCCAGGGCGCCTCCTGGCGGTCCCGGACCAGCGCCCGCTGCAGGTCCAGGACGCAGGGCGTGTTGTACAGGCTGCGGTCGTCCATCTTCTCCCGCACGCGGTTGTACAGGTCCTCCACCAGCAGCTGCTCGGCGGACTCCAGCATGCCCGGGCACTCGGCCGCAGCCTTCGGCCCCCGCGGCGTCAGTTCTGGGGGGACAGGAGCGTCCGCGTCAGAGCGGGGACCCCACGGCCTCCCAGCCCCCGGGGACAGCCCGCGCTCGGCCAGTGTGCGGCCAGGACTCCCCCGCGGTGTGGGCTGCACTGCTGGCAGAGTCTGCCGGAAGGACTCCTGCACCCATGCGGTCCCGACCAGCGGCCGTGCCGGGGAGGGGACACCGGCTTCCCTCGCACCCCCGCAACCCGGTAGTTCCCTAAAGCCGGCTGACGATTTCTTAGACCAGGGTCCTCGGCCCGGGTCTGAGTCGCACTCACAGCTCCCACAGAGCCCCGTGTGGAGGGGAAGTGGCTGCCCAAGGAGCCAATGGCCTCCTCTCCCAACAGCGCCCTCTGCGGCGGGCCTGGCCCCCTTTCTCAGGAAGCGCAGCCACCCTGGGAGAGCGGACCCCGCCGCGGTCCTTTCTGCTCCATCACGTGCAGTTGACGTGTTTACTGCGGGCCCCGCCCGCTCCAGGCCCAGGCGTCACGTCTGTGCTTCTCGGGCCTGTGCCTCGGCCGGGCGGCAGCCGCCAGGACAGCGCCCGGGCCTTCGGGACAACAGGGGGGAGGAGCTGGGGTTCCCCATAAACCCGCCCCCTTCGGTGAGCCTGGGTCTCCTCCTCCTCCTCCTCCTCCTCCTCCTTCGGTTCCCGGTTCTTCAAAGGGGGACTCCTGCCTGGCTTCTGACGGCATTACCTTCTCTGATGATGCGTTTGGCCGCCACGGCCGAGGACAGGTGGATGGGCTCCATGAAGATGCTCTCGGTGTCTGCCTCCGAGACCACGGAGCACCTGAGAAAAGAGACAAGATGAGCCTGAGAGGGAGGGGCCCTTCCTACGCGGGAAACCCGGCCTGGGGCTCAGCCACAGTGAGCAGCCAGGAGACACGGAGGGAGCGCCCTCCCAGGAGCCTCAGCGGGCGGAGGGCTGGGGGTGCGGGTCAGCGGTCCAGCTGCCCTCAGACCGGAGACGAGGGCATCGAGGCTGTGGTAGGCACGTCTCTGGTCGAGGGGACTCCCCCCCCGATGTGGCGTGACTGTCTCTACTGCGTTCCCACCCTTGGTGGTCCTGCCGCTCCGGTTTTCCTCTCGTCCCCTGTTCTTCTGCTGCCGATACTGAGCCGGTGTCTGCCCCCGCCCCGCCCGGGTTCCACTGGACGGGCGGCTGGGTGCCCCGGGGCCTGGCCCTGCTTGTAAGGGAGCGGCTGAGAATGCCGGGCCGGTGCATCGCCCGGGCAACGGGGAGCCATGCTGCAGGGACCGCGGACCCCCAGGGCCCGCCTGGGCCAGGACGGGCTGCAGCAGCCGAGGCGAATGAACATGGGGGCCGTTTCCCCGAAAGAGTTCAGCAGAGCCGACCCAGGGGCCTTGGGGGGGCCTGGTGAGTCTCGGGCGGGACAGAGTTAGGACCACACTATAGTGGTCGGTGTCCTCCCCCGGGTGTCCAGCCCAGGGCTGGGTGAGCTGTGGGTCTTTTTCTGCTTAGCATCTCCTAGGTGCGGAGAGGTTAAGAAAAAGTGAGAAGGTTTAATGGACACCATTTTTTTTTCTATCACGAAACTTCCCTCATCCTGCCCCTTTACCGCCACCCCCTCCCTGCCCCTTCGTCCCTGCGCCATCGCCGGCCGGTTTTATGTCCCCGCTGCGCATGTGACCTTCTCAGAACGTTATATAAATGGAGTCGCACAGAAACGGAGCCTTTTGGAGATGGCTTATTGCACTCAGCAAAAGACATCCGAGAGTCACCCACCCTATTGCATGAATCAATAACTTGTTCCTTTTTATCGCCCGACACCGTTTTATTATTTAAGCACCTCCGGCTATTTCGGCCGCCACGGTCACGCTGCCTGGCCTCAAGGCCGAGGGCTCCCGAGGAGAGAGTGACACCCCCCGCCCCCCCAGTTTGGTGGCCCTCCGGCTTCTGGTCTTCCCCCCTGCTCTGCCTGCCCCTGCTGACTCCCCACAGCCCTCGAACCCCCGCTGTGTCACCCCGCCCAGGCGTGGCAGTGCCGGTGGGGGGGGGGGGCGCCGTCACCTTCGCCCAGAGCTGGAGCCTCTGCCCGCCGTCATTTTGCTCTGAAATGTGTGAAGTTGATGTGTTTCCCGATCCTCGTGACCGACCTATTTTGGGGAGGGAAACCCACGGGGCTTCGTTTCCGCCGCCGGGGTTTAGAAGTTTGCCAACGGTGTTCCCCGGTCTGCTTTCATCCATTGTGCTGGGAACGGATACGATTTTTGAGTGCCTTCCATGCGTGAGATTCTGGCACCACTCCCGGCAATAGGTATTGTCACCCTGCTCCAAGACGAGAGACGGCAGCTCCCAGGCGCTGCAGCCCCGGCGGGGGGGGAGGGGGGGGCGGGGGGCGGGCAGTCAGGGGCAGGGCCGAGTTACGAGCACAGGGGGCGCTGCTCCAACTCCGACCTTCTCTCCCCCACGACCCAGCGGTTCCCTGCCGACTGGGCAGGGGCCACCCCAGCTGGGTCCCCCGTCCCCACACAGACTTCGGCACAGGGAAGTGCCTGGAAAACACACGTTGCAGCCGTGGCTGGGTGGGCGTGCTGACTGCGGCTGAGCTGAACAGAGTGGGACAGAGCGGGGATGGGTCAGGGGCACCGAATGGATTTGCAGAGCGGTGAGCTGGCACTCGGCATCCCTGCCAGGGCCCAGCCTCGGCAGAGCGGTGGGTGCGCTCGGCGCCCAGCAAGGCTGTCGAGGAGGAGACATCTCTGCTGGGAGAAAGCAGCAGCCCAGACTCCACCCGGGACGTGGCCGGGCCGCCCCTGCTGCCCGGGGCCAGCGGAACATGAGGTCGCCATGGTGCTTCCTGAGGGACGACCCCTGCCTCGCTCCCACGAGAACAGGGCTCGCGGCCTGACAGCCCCCCGAGATCCTTTCTCCCCAGGGACGTGGCGGAGGCCCGTGCCCACCGCCTGGACGCCCAGCGCCCCCCTCCTCACCCACCTGTCCTCTCAGGGCACCCTCCACCTCAGGGCACCTGTCTCAGGTGCACGCTGACGTTAACGCCTGTGAAACCGTCGGGGCAGGGTCCAGCTCCTGGACGAGAGCCCCCCGCACCCCAGTGTCAGCCTGACCTGCAGCCCTCCTCACTCAGAGAGGCTGGCCCACTCCCCTTGAATCTGGCTGGTCTTTCGACTGTTTTCACCGGTAGAATATTCTGGAAGCGGCACCGTGCCGGGGTCTGAGCCCGGGCTGAAGGGCGGCCTCCCTTGCTGGCTCCCGTCCCTCTCTGTGGAAGCCCCGGGCTGCTGGGTGGGGGGCCGGCCACCACGCTGGGAGGGCCACCGGTCAGCAGGCCCCGCCGGGCTCCCCGCCGACGGCCACCTCATGCCTGAGCCTCTCAGACCGGAGCCTGCACCCATTGCCCCGTCCCCCGCTGCCACCGTGGGAGACACGGATAGGCGGCCCCGTCTGAAGTCCTGACCCACAGAAAGGGGAGCGAAGCGACGTCGTGGGCTTGCGTCGTCACGTTCCGGGGAGACTCGTTAATCGTAAGCGGCAACAAACGACAGGAACGGACCGCTCCGAGGACTGAGCAGTGACACTCGCGAGAACGCCGGGCCCTGTTCTCCCTCCTCGCCGCGGTCCAGCGCCTTGTCGGGCCCTGGGACCGACGCCCACCTCCACGGGGCGGCGGGCGGGGGGGGGGCGGGCAGGAACCACAAGCGACTCCAGCCTGGGGCCGTCTGGGCCAGGGGTTCGGGGCAGTCCTGAGTTTTAAATTCCAGCATCTCATAAAAGTACCATCAGAGCCTCAGCTTCTACATGAATGTGAGTCCCATCTGCATCCCAACCATATTTATTAAGGGAGAGTTACTCCTTTATTTACAATGATTAACATCATTTACACCACTATTAACAGGTGTCTGGGTCATTAAGGGTCAGTGTTACATCAGACGAGGTTGGTGCGGAAGACCAAACAGAACCCTGACAGGTAGTGAGCTGACAGTTCTTGTTCTTATGGAAAGAACAGGCGCTTCCTCCAGGCAGCCCCCCTGGCTCCCACAGGTTGACACCCTTTCCCTCCGCCGGCCTCCAGGGCCCTGCACCCGGGGGGGCTTTCTCGGGGCTGTAGTCGCACTCCAAGCTGGGGCGCAGAGGGAAAGGGGCAGGGGGCGCCCTCCCCTGTGGGGTGCTCGGAAAGGCCCGGGGAGGGCTCGGCAGGTGGCGCCAGTGGGTACCCAGCCTGGGACTGTCCACCCGCGACCCCCGAGGCCCGGCCTCTCCCCTCACAGTGCTGGCCTGTGGCAGTGTGGGTGCGGTTTCAAGCGACTGGCACCGGGAACGGAGCCTCCTTCCTGCGTACACCTAAGGTGGGAGGCTGTGGGTTTGATAGGGAGCGTCTGGAACTAAAACCTGAAAACTGACATGACAGAGAAGCACCCCCCCCCGCCCCGCCCCGTGGGTGGTACAGACGGAAGCCCAGCTCAGCCCTCGGCCGATCCGGGGACTGGCACAGGAAGCCGCGGCCCAGGACCCTTCCGAGAGGACCCCCTCCCCCGCCCCACAGCACGCCCGCTCCTGGCCGCTGACTCGAACACGCGAGGCCAGGGAGCGCGGCCGTGTGTGCAGGGTGTGGGGCGCAGAGTTTCTATGAGACCGAAGCAGAGACAGCACCCGGCAGCCGTGAAACTGCTTTGCCGGTTGACCGGTCTGTAAGGCAACACAGGGGCAGGGCCCAACAGGCCCGGGGCGGGGGTGGGGGGAGGCCCGAGCAGCGGGGGCTTCACCCAGGAAGGAAGGGAGAAGGGGCCAGGCCTGCACCCTGGCCCTGCCTCCACTACAAGGCCAGCGAGACGCGCGGGGAGGTTTGATTTACGACCTCGTCTGCCCGCACCAGCATCCCCCGCGTCCCTGAGATGGAGCGGACCGCACTCACACCCTGAGGAGAAGCGGCAAGGGCGACAGGAGGGGACAGAGAGGACCTCGGATCGATAACACACCCGTCACAGGACCGGGGAGGGGCAGCTGGAAAGACTGGAGGGCGGACTGAAAGAGAGCCCGCAAAGCGATTGGGGTTTGACAAACCTCCTACCCCAGAATGAAAGACGGGGGTCACCCTCCTTCAAGCCTGCGCCTTTCAAACCCACGGACGGTGACCCACAAGTGAATCACAAAACCAGTCCAACAGGTCGTGCCCAGCATCCGGGAAGAAACAAAAAAAGTAGAACAGCGCCACCCACTGGAAGGATATCCCTGTGTGCGCGTTCTGAGCTGGCAGGTAAACCGGTGTCCACTGAGGTTTGCAGTCTGCACCGTGGGAGCCCCACCGCTGCAAGCTGATTGGTTGGCGGCTGTTGGACGCAGAGTGGGGCAGCACGGGGTCCTTCGACCCAGCGCCCCCGACAGCCGGCCGCTTCCTTTCCAGGAGCTCCCTGGCAACGGAGCGTGGCAGAGGCCCAGGAGGGGGCGTCTTTCTCGATGTGGCTTTTGCAGAAAAGGAACAGGTTTCTGAGCTCCCCGCGAATGTTCATTCACCTCCGAGGGAAGCCCCCGCACGCCGGCCGACCAAGCGGAGGCTCCGAGGAAGGGGAGGAGCCCGGGACCTGGAGCGAATGGGTGTTGAGCCAGCTGCGTCCGGCAGGCTCCGAGGACGCGCAGAGGGGAAAGATCGCCAGGGAAAAAGAAGTATCAAAGAGAAAGGAAAGACAGGACGCGCGGTGTCCTGGGGACACCGGGCCTGACCCGCCAGGCCAGCCGCCCGCCCACCGTGCCGGCGCGCACGCGGACCTCCCCCGCCAGAGCGGCAGGCGGAGCACCGCTAAGAAACGTCACCAGTCACTGGCAGTGGACGGAAACGCCACCGCGAGGGACGGCCTGACCGGACCTGCCAGGTATTCTAAAACACTGCAGAGGCTCGAAACGTTCAGACCCAAAAAGCCAAAGCCAGAAATGGATTTCAACTTGGCAAGAGAGGAAGGGGCAACGGAGGAAGGAGACCCGCCCTCCTCCTCGGCGGTGCGGTCTCCCCGAGTCCCTTCCCCGGCCCTCACTCCGAGCTGCCCCAAAGCGCCGGGCACTTAACAAAATGCCTGGGCCCAGGGCAGTGATTAAAATCATGCACACGGACTCTGGGCAGCCAGCCGGCTGTTCATTGGGCAGTTCTTCCTGCTGTTTACACACTCGACACCCTCAGTCGCCGTTAGCTGCTAAAACATTCTTCTGGTGGACGAAACACAGGTTCTTATTTCTGTTACGTGTGGGTCAGCAGGGGGCCCGCTGGGTCACGGGACAGGCACGTGTTTAGTTTTAGTCCACGCTCCATGACCGTCTTCAGGGAACACACTCACAGCAGCAAGCAGGGCAGGGGAGCTGCTTTCGTATCTTCGGAACATTCACCGCCGCCGGGCTTTGATTTTAGATAACGCGGTGAGTGGGCCGTGGCACTGGGTGGTCATCTTAATTTGAATTTCTAGGATACGTTTTTCGTTTTTATCGGTTTCTAGCTCAAGTCCCAAAGGGTCGGAAAACAGGGTGTGCGTAATTTTAAGCGTTAAAAATGTGTTGATATCGGCCATGCCCAGCGTGTGGCCTGTTCAGGCAAACAGACCGTGTGTCTGGGATAAAGGCGTGTATTCTGCAAGGCTGGGCAGGTGCGTGGTCTGGAGATGCCAGCTAGACTAGCTCCGTCCGCTGTTTTGCTCAGACTTCCTGTTGGTGCGTTTTCACGTTGGCTTTTCCGTGACAGTGCACACACAACCTTCTCAGGCGCAGGCGCACAGCACAGCGGTGAGACCTTCACGTGCCTCACCCAGCGGTCGCTCCGGTGGGTCTGGCGCCCGCCCGGAGCCACGCAGATTCGCCGCATGGTACCGTCGGCTACATTCCCTCTGCTGCGCCGCACGCCCCCTGGCTGTGCACTGCCAGTTACAAAACCGCCCACATTTTTTCATATGTTTTGCCTCCTTCTACCAGTTGCTAAGATTGTTTTGTAAAAAATATACTTTGGCCCAAGATGGTAAATGTTCATGGTTTATGTTGTTCTGCCAGCGTTTTGCTTTCCGTATTTCGAGGCAACATTACTGGATCGCAGACACTGAAAGGACCAGCTCTCCCTGGGGGACCGAACCTGCCGTCACCGTCACCGTGGCGCTTCCCGCGTCGCCTGCAGTAACGCCCGCCCGACGTCTCCTGGGGCCGATATCCATACACAGCGAGGGTTCGAGGCTGTTTTCCCCGTTAGTGTCTGTGGCTGCAGCAGCTGGCGACCTCCAGCGGGGGCCGCGGCATGTCCCACCCTCCTGCTCCCTTCGCAGGGGGGTCCTGACCCTCCTCCGGTGCGATGGCCCTGCTCCAGAACCTCGTGGTCCTTCGGGAGCCTTTGAGGCTGCATCGTGGGAACCAACGCGCTTCTGCCTTGTCCCCTCACGCTTGAGCGGCCAGGCTCCGAGGAAGCCCCCACGGAGGGGTCATCGTGTGTGGCCAACAGGAAGTGCCAGTCGTGTGAAGATGCCTCTGCCATACCAGCCCCACTGTGGAGTCCCCCCCCCCCCCGACATGCCTGCTTCAACTCTCTCCAGCTGAGGCCAGACGTCGTGGAGGGAAGGCCAGCCCCGCCACTGTCCCTCGTCCGGGTTCCTGACGGCGACTGTAACAGGACGGTGGTCTTAGGTCACTAAGTCGTGAAGTCACGAGCGGTGCTAACTGGGACAGTGTGGTGTGAGCTTTCTACCCTTTTAACCTTTGTGTGTCTTTATTTTTAAGGCATGTCTCTTGTAAGCAGTATGTAGGGCATTAAAACATTGAGTCCAGCCCTGGCTGGCGTAGCTCAGTGGATTGAGCATGGGCTGAGAACCAAAGTGTCGCAGGTTTGATTCCTAGTCAGGGTACATGCCTGGGTTGCAGGCCATGACTCCCAGCAACCACACATTGATGTTTCTCTCTCTATCTCCCTCCCTTCTCTCTCTAAAATAAATAAATAAAATCTTAAAAAAATTTGAGTCTGACAATTGCCTTTTAATTGTAGTATTTAGTCTCTTTGTGTTTAATGTAATTACGTATTTGAGTTTAAGTCTACCGTTTTCTTATTTCATATGCTTTTTCTTATTATTGGTTATGCTTTTTTACATTGTTTTCTTGTTATTTTGTTATCATTTTCTGTGTCTGTTTTCTTTCTTGCCTCCTTCTGCACTGATTATATTTTGTGACCGTATCCTCCCCGCATCAGACTGTTAACTGTACATTCTGTTGTGACTCTCGCGACAGTCACACTGGGAACGACAGCCAGCACCCCGGCTTCCTGCTCAGACCCGCTGTCTCAGAAAGCCTCTCTCGGCCGCTCCGCCAAGCCGAGCGGCGCAGCGCGGAGACCAGGAGGCGAAGAAATAAGTCCGGGTGGAAACGGGGCCAGGAGAGAACTCTGGGCGGGGCTCTGACTCAGGGAGTTATCTGGTCCGCGCAGCTCAGAAACCTATTAAGGATCATATTTCTAAGGAGACCAGGAGCCTTGGCAAAGCCCTCGGGTGCTGTAAGCCCTGAAACAGCGGGCCCTTGAACTCCACACAGCAGCCGGGGAAGGAGACTCGGGGATCCCTCCCTGGGGAGGCCGCCGGTGTGCCCCCCCCCCCAATGGGGAAAAGGGTGAGCGAACCCCGGCTGTCTGGAGGGTGCACCGTGGCCGGGACGGCCCCTTCCTGAGCTCGGACCCCCGCCGTCCCCCCTCCACACAAGAAACCACGGCCCGCCGTCCCAGCGACGGGGGAGCGCGAGGCCGGAGAGCGACGGCCGCTTTCAGGCCCGGCCCAGGCGCCTCCCGCGAGTCCCGCTCTCTCCGCCTGGTCTCTGCGGACGCGCGCTAATTTTAGAAGGCACGCCGAGGAACGCAGGGCCTCCAGGATAAACGGGAGCCTGGGTTCCTGGGTCACGACTCGGGCCCCCGTTCGGGAAGTTTCTGAGCGTGGAAGCGGGGGTGGCGCTGCCCACGGCTGCGCCCGCCAACCCAGCCTCCTGGGGCAGGCCTGCAGGCGGGGCGGGCGGGCGCCTTAACCCTCCCCGCCCTGGGGGCTTCTCTACGCGGGATCCGAAGGCGGGGTTTCAAAGCACAAGTCCCCAGGCCCCACCGGGCCGCGTGCCCGCCTTCACGCCCGTCTCGCTCCCGCGGGGAAGCCTCCCAGCCCCGTTGTCATAACACACAGGGGACTCCCCGGGAGGCCGCGTCACGCTTCCGTGCCCGGGGCTCACCGCCACTCGCCCCCGGGCAGACCTGTGTCCCGGTTGGAAAGACCCGGCCTGGTCACGAGTCAGAGTGTCTCTGTCCCCGGGCCTGGCCGCGGGGCCGCTTACAGTCTGTGGTCACCACCCGCCCTCCAGGTTCACCCGCCAGACTCCCGCTCACCCTTCAGGGTCCAGGTCCGGCATCCCCTCCCCCAGGAAGCCCCCTATGCCCTGTCCAAGTCCAGCGGTCCCGGCCCCCGGCCCGCCACACGCTGACCCCAGGTGGGGATTCTCACCCACCGCCCCCCGCCCCCGGGGGGCAGTCTGTCCTGGTGTTCCTGCTCCGGGAAGGACGACACACAGAAAGGACCCCCGGAGGTTCGTTGAATCGGTGAACCTAGGGGCCGGCGGTGGGCTCCCTGGCCCCCACCCCCCAGGCAGGGCTCACTCACCGGCTGGGCGAGGGGCTGCGGAGGTACCGGGCCTGCACGGCCCTCACGTCCGCTTCATCCTCCTCGCTGGGGACCACCTGCTCCTCCTCGCGGTCCCTGCCGGTCGCCATGACGGCCGGTCAGGCTCTGTAAGGGAGAAAGGCCATTCAGGGACCCAGCGCCGGAGGCCTCGTGGGGGGCGGAGGCGTGAGGGCAATGTCACCTCCGTAAGGCTGGGGGCGGAGGGCCACCGCCTGCTAATACCCTCCTGGGGAGGGAACCCTCGGGGGAGACCGAGGCCCACCCGGCGCAGCCACCATCCCCGGGACGCCCCGGCCGAGCAGAGAGCCCAGCTCGGGGTCTCGAGATTTAGGAAGTGACACCCTGGCTCTTTCCGCAGGTGCCAGGAAGGGGTGGGGCGGCGGTGGGGCACCCAGAGGGTGATACAGAGAGTTCAGAAAGACCCAGGAGGCCGTGAATACAGGCACCCGCACTCTCCCACGCTCACTGCGGTCCCCGCTGGGGGAGGGGCAGCTGGCCCTGGAGCCACTGTGCCCCCCAAGCCCCCAACCCCCGCCCCCAGCTCAGGACTGAGAAATCCCCAGAGCCGCCCCAGCCGGGGCTGGGCCCTGACCCCCAGGATGGAGCTGCCGCCCTCGGCTGCCCGCCCTGGGTCCTGGGCCCACTGGATGCATGGAGAAAGGCGTGTACTCACTGCGGAACTGCCCGAGTCTCCACACCAAGGGGCAGCCTCCCGGGGACTGAGGGACCCGGGGAAAGGGGCCGAGGCCCCACCGGGGAGGGGCCTGACTGTCTCCCCAGCGCCTCTTCCCTGCCGGGCAGGACAGCTGTTACCAGGAAACCTTAGCTGCCTTCTAAGTTTAGCCTCTGGCCCCCACAGCCGGCCAGTCTCTGGGAGGGAGGAATGCAGGCCCGCTTAACCCCTTCCCTCTGGGCCGGCTCTCCCCTCGGACAGCCGGTGGCCACATGGGCGGGGCGTCTGCGCTTTGCGGGGGTCGGGCAGCCTAGAGGAAAGCCTTTGGGGGCCCTCTCTCCGTACCCCGCCCCCTCGGCCTGGGGCAGCCTGGGCAGGGCTCAGAGGAATGAGACCAGCTGCACCCCAGCCCATGTGGGCTTGGGGGGGGGCTGGGGCAGGCACCCGCTGAGCAGAGCGGGCGGGGCTCCCACAGGTGTGGGGCGCACCGGGGTGGCTGCCGGGAGGTCGGAGCTCACGAGCCGGGTTGCATTCCTGTCAACACGGACGGCCCTGGCGAGGAGACCGGGCGCTGTTGGTACTCCCCTTCTAGTGACCCATCGCCTCTCGGCGAGGGTCAGCTGACAGCCTGGACGAGGCCAAAATTCCTCAAGCTTCATAAACTTCGTGTAAACTCACAAGCCACCCTGCTCCATGACACCGCCTCCCGCCAACCCTGTGATCGGAGCAGAGCCCAGTACTTCACCCCCTGGTCCCACACATCCCGTGATTGCCCCTTCATCCACCCACCCACCCACCCACCCAGCCATCCACCCACTCACCCACCTACCCACCCACCCACCTACCCATCCACCCACCCACCCACCCACCCACCCACTCACCCACCTACCCACCCACCCACCCATCCATCCACCCACCCACTCACCCACCTACCCACCCACCCATCCACCCACCCATCCATCCATCCCACCCACCTACCCACCCACCCATCCCATCCCACCCACCCACTCACCCACCTACCCATCCACCTACCCACCCACCCACCCAGCCATCCCACCCACCCACCCACTCACCCACCCACCCACCCACCCATCCACCCACCCACCCACCTACCCACCCACCCATCCATCATCCACCCACCCACCCATCCCACCCACCCACCCACCCATCCCACCCACCCACCCACCTACCCACCCACCCACCCATCCCAGCCCATCCACCCACCCACCCACTCACCCACCTACCCACCCACCCACCCACCCACCCACCCACTCACCCACCCACCCACCCACCCACCCACCCACTCACCCACCTACCCATCCACCTACCCACCCACCCACCCAGCCATCCACCCACCCACCCACTCACCCACCTACCCATCCACCCACCCACCCACCCACCCACTCACCCACCCAGCCATCCACCCACCCACCCACTCACCCACCTACCCACCCACCCATCCACCCACCCACCCACTCACCCACCCACCCACCCACTCACCCACCTACCCATCCACCTACCCACCCACCCACCCAGCCATCCACCCACCCACCCACTCACCCACCTACCCATCCACCCACCCACCCACCCACCCATCCATCCACCCACCCACTCACCCACCCACCCATCCACCCACCTACCCATCCACTCACCCACCCACACACCCACCCACCCACCTATCTACTCACCCAGCCATTCACCCAGCCATCTACGCACCCACTCACCCACCCAGCCATTTGCCTTCCCATTCATAGGTATCTGCTGATTGCCTACTATGTGCCAGACACTGTCCTTGATCCGGGTAAGCCACGGCACAGTCGCACACTTCACATGGCCCTTTTTCCTGGCTAGGTGGAATGATCCCTGACACACACACGCTATCACGAAAAACTGGCTGAAGACATGAATGCGCTCATTGTCTTATCAGGAGGAATGAGACACGGGTCAAAAATAACTCAAGCACCAGGCAGAGAGAGTGCCCTCCGCGCCCCGCGAGAGCCCCGGCGTGCGGCGGGAGCTGAGGGCGGGAGGCGGCCAGCCCGGCTGGAGAGGGCTGGAGTGGGCTCCCGGACGCAGGGCTGGCTCTCAGAGGACAAGCTGGGGGGTTCCGACAGCAGACCCCGTGGGGACAGGAGTCCCGGAGGGGATGGCGCGGACGCAGTGCAGGGTGGCGGGGGGGGGGGGGGCGATGACACACGACTCCTGAGTGTGAGGAGGCGTCCAACTGGGTCGGAGTGCAGGGCGCGTGTTGTGGGAGGTAGGCTGTGTCGCAGAACAAGCCCTGGCATGTACATTAGATCATAAACGCACACAGGAGCCGTGGAGAGACCGGGAACCGCGGCTGCCCCGCAGAGTGGGACCGGCTGGCGGGGAGACAGCAGTGGGAGGGGACTCGCTTTCCCCCTCTGTCGCCGCCACAAGGCCCGCCTCCCGTGTGCGTGCGGTCGAGTAAACGCTACGAGAAGCCGCCTGTTGGCAAGGAACTGGGCGGAGGGCAGCCCCGTGCCGCTTGGCACCCAGGTCACCCCCTCCCGCCACCCCTGCCCGGGGACCTCATCACGCCTGGCGCGTGGTGGGCTTTGGTGATTTTCTCTTAATGAACGAATTTCCCGGGGAACCCTCCTAGGGCAAATTGTTAAGCGCAGTGTGGATCACGTTGATTCGAAAATGAAAAGGCCTTTGGAAGGGAGAGGCGACCAGCGCGCACCGGAGGTCAGGGAGAACCGCCGTGCGGGAAGCGCTAACCCGGGCGGACGCCCAGACGGGGTCCGGCAAGGAGGCAGAGGCGGGGGGGGGGGGGACTCCTGGGAAGGGGGGGGGACAATGACGTCGACGGAAGAGCAGCTCTGCTGTCGGAGCCGCGCGCGCACGGCACGGGGGTGTTGATTCTACGAGGGTCTCACATTCTCGCTCAGCAGTCAGAACAGCTGCTTCCGCGCTCTCTTCGCGGGCAGCTCCTTGGGACACGCGGCTGCCCTAGGCCCCGGCCGAGGTCCTTTTGCCGTGTTTTCATCCAATGTTTGAGGCATCAGATGTGCAAGACGGCTCCTCCGGGGCGGCAGCTTCGGTGCCATTTAGTGGCTCCGCTTGTATTATTTCTGCCAACAGTGGGAATGGGGCAGGGAGGGGCGGGGAGGGGCGGCAGGGGGCATCCGGCAGGGCCAGGCCCCGGGTGACCGCCCAGCACAGGGAAGGGGTGGTGGGAGGGAGGCGGGGGCTACATGGAGAGCTAACACAACAAGAGAGGCAACTGGTAAGGAGGGACCGCCCGGGAGGACAGGGGACTGAGGGCCCCCCCACCGTTGAACTTGCAGAGTGACATCGAGACCGCTGATGAGAGGCACGAGGGGAAACACGAGACTGCTCTCGGCGGGAGCTGCGGGGGCGCCCACGTCACGTCACGTCTCCGAGAGGCAGCTCCCCATCTGGACTGCAGAGAACCACCCGCCCATGTCCCCATTCGCCCTAAGGAGGGGCCCTGTACCCCTCCCAGGCGATGGTCCCCCCAGGACTCGGACTCTGGAGCCGATGACCAGCCATCCCAGTTTGCCGGACAGAGAAGTTCTGGCTCCCGGGACTTCGGGCTTAAAACTGGGAGAGTCCCAAGCAACTGGAGACCAGGTGGCCGTGGTTTTTCAAAGTTGCGCTCTGCGACTACATGGCCAGACGGCCAGCGCTCCGCGGGGACAGACCTTCCGTCCCCTCGTGGTGGAAGCGTCACAGATGGGGCAGAAATCAGAGGGACGGATCATACGGCGCCTGGAGGTGGTTCGGATGCGGGCAACCCCACTCCTGCCCTGGTCTCAGACCCTTCCCTGAGACCCTTTCCCTTTTTATCACCAGCGGCAGCTTCCTGTCCGTTGGAGGAGGAGCCACACCTGGGTGAGACGCCTGGGACTTTGCACCTCTGGCGAGTGCGGAAAAGGCAGGGAGAGGCTGGTTCTCGGGGGCGGTGGACAGGCTCCCCTTGGGGACCTTTGGTGGGGGAGGAAGTACAACTCAAGCGCCGCCCCCAGGGGAGCTCACCTGCCAATCCGAGTGAGGCTGGGGTGCGCGGGCCGGGCGGGTCTGTGGGAACAGGAATAGGAGGAAACCACAGGCAACCTCTGGGTCGGGCCAGAGGCTGGCGTAGCGCTCAGGAGTCAGCACAGACCCGCCCGGCTACCGCCAGCTCCAGGGTGGGCTCGGGGCCCAGAGGAAGCGAGAGCATGGCGGGGAGGGCGCAGCCTGTGCTGGGCGTGCTGTGCGCAGGTGAGTAGCCCCTTGCCCGTCCGGGGCCCGGGGGTGGGGGTTCTCCCGGAGCCGCCCGGGGAGGGGACGGGGCTGTGCTCCTGCTGGGCAGGACGACCTTTCCCGTCGCTCCGAGGGCAGGCTCCGGTCCGGAGCCCAGGATCAGAGTGGTGTTTCGTGCGCATGTTAGTGAGTGAGACGCCGGCCCGCTCCGGGAGGAAGAACTCGTGAATCCTCCCAGACCGTGTTTTCTGGTCCCAGATAGAACGCAGGTTCAGACACAAGATCTGGCTGACAATGGGGCTGAAGGGTTTGAAATTAAGTGTGTCCTGCAAAATCCAGGATGCATGGATTCGAACACAGTCCCTGCTTGGGATTTTAACCTTTGTGCAAACCGGAGAAAGAGGCGATGTTACGAGTGTCAGCATTGGTACACATAGAGGGAAACTGAGGCAGAAAGACACTTCGACTCCCCAACACCATTCCCAGAGCAGGACTCAACCCTTCGACAGCAACGACAGAGACTAGATAAGCCGTTTCCGGAAGCCCACGCCCCTCAGCCTTCCGACGCTCTGGTCCCTGAAAATTCGGAGGACAGGGAACCCCGCAGGACTGAAACCAGACAGTCGTCCATAGCCAGCCAAATCGTCACGTGCTCAATGGCCCAGCCCCCATGAGGGGCCCGCGTGGTGCCCAGGGTCAGGATGGGAGGCTTGGCGCTGGGGCCCTGGGCACAGCAGGAAGGAAAGCGGGGGAGGGAAGCTGGGAGACCAGGGTGGGAACTCCGGGGGCGGGTTCCGTGTGCTGGGTTTGGCACCAATGGGGAGCCCCAGCGGCCTGACGTTTAGGAGCCCCCAAGGCCCCGGGGACCTGGGGAGGGAGGAGGGAGGAGAAGGGTTACAGCCGGAGTCCCCAGCCACAGCGCCGGACCTGGAGGCTGGCCAGACGGAGCTCCCCCTTCAACTTGTGCACCCGGGACCTCCTCCCAGCCCCCCTGCGCCCCAGCGCCCCCCTCTGTCAGTGCCCGGCCGTGGGGCCCTTGGGTGGAGGGCAGCCTGGTGCTGGAGCAGGGCTGGGTCCAGGCTTGGGAACAGGTCTGGGAAAGGCCGACTCGCTCAGGCTGGCTCAAGCCCGCCCGGCGGTGCAGCAGACTGGGGGCCACAGGGCCTGGTGACCAGGCTATGGGGTCCGGGTGGTCCGGGTGGTCCGTGCCTTTATCCAGACGGCCCTTCACTGGACGCGCAGCCTGAGAGGGCGCCGCAGGGGCAAGGGTCTGGGACACACGCAGCCGCCAGATCCAGGCGGGAGAGGAAGGGACCCTCCGCCCGGCGCTGGGCTCGCCAGGCCGGCCTTCCCCCCACCCCCCTGCACTGGCAGCCCGGCTGTGGCCCTCGGGTGGGTAAAAACAAAGGATTTTGGCTCAGAAAACAAACCCCAAAGGAAAGAAAGGGAACGCTCACCCAGCTTAGAGAGAAAAGCGGCCCCAGCCCGGCATTGCCGGGAGGGGTCCAGTCCGCCCCTCCCGTGAGCAGGCAGGGGACCCCGGTGGGGGAGCCTCGGCCGGGGGGCCCAGTCCTCGGGCCTGTGGTCAGAAGCAGCATGTCTTCTGCTCCCACCCCTGCCCCTCCCTCCACCCCCCAACCCCGAGCACAACCACATGCCCCGACCTTCGCCCCCCACCTTACCCTAGAGGAAGGGGCTGGGGCACAGGGTTCCAGGGACCCAGGCCTGGTGGCCAGCTTGCGCGTGAGGCCAGTTTGCCGAGTGAAAACATTCAGGGGAGAACTGGCCACGGTCCGGTGCAAGCCAGCAATGAAGGCCTTCAAAGGTCAGCCCTGAAAGCAACCAGGTGGCCCTCCCCAGCACGCGTCAGGAGAGGACACCAGTGGAAGGGGCTGGGACATGAGGGAGGGCTTCCCGGAGGAGGTGGAGTTTGAGCTGGGTTCGAGCAGACCTCCGGGCAGACCTCCGGGCCTCCGCCCCCCTTCCTTGCTCCACGTGAACTCGCCCAGACGTCACTCAGACGCGGCTGACGTGCTGGGCAGGGGGACACCGAGCTGAGGAGCAGGGGCCTAGGGCCCCTCGGGCTTTGGGGCGGGAGAAGGCACCACGTCAGATAATAAGGAGGGACGCAGACAAAAGGCAGTGGGCTAGAGACTTTAAAAACAACCCTGTGGGGTGTGTCACAGCTACTTACTGATCAGCCTTGCGTTCCTGGAATAAATCTCACTTGATCGTGGGGTGTGATCTTCTGCTGCACGGCTGTGTCCGGTTTGCTAATGTGTTGTTGAGGACTTCAGCACCCGTGTTTATCAGGGATATCGGCCTGTACTTTTCTTTCTTTGCAGTGTCTCTATCTGGTTTTGGAATTAGGATAAGGTTGGCCTCGTAAAACGAGCTTAGGAGTCTTCCCTCCTGTTGAATGTTCTGAGAGAGTTTGGCAAGGAGAGGTGCGAGTTCTTCTTGGAATGTTTGGTGAGATTCACCTGCGGAGCCAACCGGTCCAGGGCCTTTGACTTTGGGGAGTTTTTTGATTGCTGCTTCCATTAGGTGTCATCCGTCTGTCCGCGTGCTCTGACGCCTCCTCATTCGGTCGTGGGAGCCTGTGTGCTTCTGGGGACGCACCCGTCCCGCCCAGGCTGTCCACTTGGCTGGCCTGGGGTGGTTCACGCATTTGCCTGCAGTCCCTCGTGTTTCTTTGGTTTCGGTGGTTACTTCCCCTCTTTCATTTTCGGTTCTATTTATTCGGGTGCTCTCTCTCTTTTTCTTAACGAGTCTGGCTAAAGTTTTGTCGATCTTGCTTATCTTTTCCAAGAACCAGCTCCTTAGATTCATTGGTTTTTTGTACCTTTTTTTTAAAGACTCCATTTATTTCTGCTCTGATCTTTATTATTTCCTTCCTTCTCCTCACGCTGGGCTCCGTCTGCTGTTCTTTGTCAAGCTCCTTTAAGTGCGAAGGTAGACCGTTTATTGGAGATCTTTCTTGTTTCTTGAGATAGGCCTGTCATGCTATCGATTCCCCTCTCGGGGTTGCTTCCCCGAGTCCCCCAGATTGGGGGTCATCGTCCTCATTTTCGTGTGTTTCGAGGCGTCTTGATTTCTTCCTGGATCTCCTTGGGGACCCGCTCACTGTGTAATGACGTGTTGTCTGGTGTCTGCGTCTTTGTATGTATTTCAGTTTTCTTCATGCGATTGATTTCCAGTTTACAGCACCGTGGGCAGAGAAGGTGCTTAATGTGATTCCGATAGCAACGTTTCATCTGATACATCTCCTCGGGCAAGGGGAGCAAAAGAAAAGATTCATAAATGGGACGACGTCACGCTACAAAGGTTTCGCACAGCAAAGGAAAACCATCCACAGACTAAAAAGGCAGCCCACTGAATGGGAGAACATATTAGCCGATGCATCTGATAAGGGGTTAGTATCCAAAATGTATAAAGAACTTACAGAACTTAACACCAGAAAACCCCAAAGGATCCAATTTCAAAAACGGGCAAAGGACCAGAATAAACACTTCTCCAAAGAGGACGTACAGACGGCCAATGGACACATGAAAAGGTGCTCAACATCACTGACCATCAGAGAGACGCACATTAAAACCACAGTGAGATAGCATTCACACCTGCCAGAATGGTGTCACCCACAACCCAGCAAACAACAAGAGCTGGCGGGGGTGTGGAGAAAGGGGACCCCAGCACACCGTCGGTGGGAATGCAGGCCAGGGCAGCCACGGCGGACAGCAGTGTGGAGACACCTCAAAAAAATAAAAAATGACACTGCCGTATGACCCAGTGATCCCACTTCCAGGAACTGATCCGAAGAAACCGGAACACTAACTTGAAGGAACGTCGGCAGCCCATGTCACTGCAGCGTTATCCACAACAGCGAAGGAGTGGAAGTGGCCCAAGTGCCCACCACTAGATGAGTGGATACAACAACTGTGGGACGTTTGCACAACGGAATTCTACTCCGCTATGAAAAACAAGAAAATCCCGCCCTTTGCGACAGCGCGGACGGGCCTGGAGAGCACTGCGCTGAGTGACATAAGCCAGGCGGCGGAAGACACGACCGTGTGACCTCACTCCTGTCACTCCTGTGTGGGACCTGACGGCCCAGCCGAACTGACGAGCAAACCAGAGGCAGACTCGGAGGTGGAGAGCAGGCTCCCTGGTTGTGGAGGAGAGGCCCGGGCGGCTCCGATGTGCAGCCGGCTCCCTGTCGCCGTGGGGACTCGAGGCCGGTCCTCCGCAGGGGGCTGGCAGCTCGGGGTCACACTGCCGCCCGTGCTGCGGGAGGTGGGGCACTCGAACCTCCGACCTGAGGGGTCCGCATGCCCCGGGGAGCGGAGCCTGGGACAGGGGGCAGACGGTGGAGTGGGGGCAGGGCCGGGGGCTCCATCTGGCCACGCTGGCAGGGCTGTGACCTCTAAGTTGCTTTGTAGGGGACCCTCGAGGGGGCGGGGGGAGGCAGGTGGCAGGATTTGTCCGAAACCACCTTGATGTTTGTCCTTGGCCCGTTCACATATTGGGCGCCACAGTCAGAGGCTCCGGGACATCACAACGGGGGTCACTCCCCCAAACCGCCCGTGGCTGTGCCGGCTTCTGGAACGCACCCGCCCTCTCCTCCCCCAGCTCACCCGTGCTCCTACTTCTCCCTCCCCACCCCAGCTCAGAAGGCCCTTCCTTGGTCAGGGCAGCCGCCGCCACCGCCCCCACCCTCTGCTCTGTCCCGTCATCCGATGTGTCACACTTGCTGCCATAAAGGTTTTCGGGGCAGTTTCCGGTGGTTACTTATTCACCACCGCTCGCCGCACCCAGAGGACAGAACGCCACGAGCACAGAACTGTGCCCGTCCCCGCCGGCCGGGTCCCCGCCTCTCGCACCGGCCCTGGCCCGCGGGCCACCTGCTGGGTGGCCACCAGGGAGGCACTCCTGCCCGTCCCCGTCCCCAGGCTGCCCCTGCTTCTCTCCCAGCCTCACTCCCCAACCTCACTGGCTTCCACCCAAACATCCCTTCCTGGGCCCCTTCCTGGGGCCGGCGGGTGAGACGGACAGTTGGGGAAATAAGTTGTCCCGCAGGGTAAAGGACGAGCGTGCCCTCGCAGCCCCCGGGTATCGCCCCCCGCGCTGGCGTGAACTGCAGCCTCGTGCAGACACAGCCAGCGGAGGTGCGGCTGGGCTTGGAGGGCAGGGCAGGCCGGTGGCCCCGACCTTGGCAGTGCTCAGGCTTTGTCCCCTCTCTGCCAGCCCGGCTTGGGGCCGTCCTGGGATCCCCTGCCCAGGGCCCCAGCTGTCAGCCTCGGAACCGGCCTCCTTCCCGAGGCGCCGCCCTGCCCACGGCCACCCAGTGCCCTTTGGGCCGCTCTCCTGTCTTCTGCCCCGGTGAGTCAGCGCAGCCATAAACACCCGGCGCCGCGCGGCGGCAGGGAGACGCCCCCACCGAGCACCGTCACAAAGTCCACGGGAGTCCGGCGTGAGGCGTGGAGGGCAGGGCGCCCGGCCGAGCTCGCCGCCTGCACCTGCCCGCCGACTCACCCCCGTCTGCACATGCGGGCTCAGGGGGCAGCCGTCGAGGGCCAGGCCCGTCCTCCAGCCATGCCCTGACCCCCCCCATTCCCCCCCTCTGGCTGGGGGTTTTCTCCACCTGCCCCTCCTCCACTGTCAGTGTCTCCGTTCAGGAGCTCCGGCCCGCAAGCCCACTCGTGCCTCTCCGCCTCTGTGCCCGTGGGGACCAGAGGGACCTCCTCAAGATGCCGGGGTGTCCCCGCTCCAGCGGCCCCAGCCCCTGTGGAAGGCCACTGCCTTGTGGAGCCGGCTGCCGCGCTGCCCGCCTGCGGCCCAAGCTGCCCCCCCTGCGTGTCGGGGCACTCAGAAACCACAGCTGCTCCAGGAAGAAACGCCACACCGCCCCACGACCCCAGGACCCAGGGACCACTGTCACCCACCCTGCGTTCGGGTCTGTTTTGTTTTCCTCTGGAATACGCTTTCCCTCCGTGACGACCCGGAGGTGGGCGGGGCCGTGTGCCTGCACGGTCCTGCATCCTGATCCGGCCCCTCTGGTCCCCACGGTCAGTGCTGTGAACTGAATCTGTCGGGGGCCACTTCAAGTCCCACCCCCTCGGGAAGCCTGTCCCTTGCCATCCTGGCCCCCCGCAGCCCCTGCCCTCTCCCCGCACACTTGACCTGGACACTTGGTTTAACCCACGTCGAGGCTCCAGGTGGACGCTGGCGGACAGCCACCTCCGAGGGCTTCTGGGCGGGGACTGTGCCGGGAGCCACTCAGTCGCCAGGGCCGCGTCACCACCCGGCTCTGCGTCGGCAGCTTGGGGCGGGAAGGGGCACCATCTGGGGAGGGGAGGAGGCCCGAGCCCCCCCCCCGCTCCCCCATCACCCCAGGAACCGTGCGTGTGGGGAAGGCACGGCCTCGAGTGGCCCCACAAAGCCGGCAGGAAACGGAAAGACCAACTCGAATCGACTTCTGCGCCCTCGTGTCCAAGGAGCATTTCCACGGCAGCCGAGCTGCAGTGGCCACGCGGGTTTCCACCCACAGACGAACGGACAGAGAAGGCATGCACACATGCGCAGTGGAATATTACTCGGCCACGAAAAAGAACGGACTTTTGTCATCTGTGACCACGGGGTTGGACCTCCAGGGCGTCACGCTCAGTGAAAGGCGTCATCGGGGGAAAGTCAAATCCAAATACCCCAGGATTTCACTTCCACGCAGAATCTCCACACACACCCACCCCCCAAACAGAACAGGAACAGTCTCACCGACTCAGAGGTCAACCCGAGCGATGGCTGCCAGAGGGGCGGGGGCACGCGGGGGGGTGGTGAAGAAGGTGAAGGGGTCTACGGTCGACAATATTGCAGCGAGTTTACGTGGTGACAGAGGACGGCTGGGCTTGGGGCGGCGATCACACCGTCAGGCACATAAGTTGCGAATCGCTACACTGTCCGCCCGAGACTGACGTAATACCGCACGCCAACGCTACTTAAACTAAATAACCAGACACAGGAGAAGCCGGCGCGGTGGGGGCGGGGCTGCTGCTGGTGGGTTCCCAGAGGGGGCGGGGCGTGGACACACCTGGGGCCGGTCTCCCGGTGCCCTGCCCTCACCCAGGGCCGTCGGGAAAGGTCATCGCGTTGATCAGCATCGGCAGGTTCCTAAGATCCACGTTGAAGAAAAAGTCCCACAAGTACGTGCTGATGTCTCGCCCCTCCCCCCTCAGGGGCCAGCTGGAGCCCCCCCGGAGGCCACGTGCGAGGGTGGGGGTCAGGATAAACCCACCTGCGAGTGTGAAGTGCCCCCCCCCGCCAGACCAGCACTTTCCCAACACCAGAGCACGTGTCCAGTGTGTGTGTGGGGGTGGGGGGGCAGGCGGGGCCCTCCTGGCCGGCGGCACCGTCCCCCCCTCCGGAGACTGTGGCTTCTCCCAGCAGACGTGCTTCCTGAGTGCAGCCATCACTGCCCGCTCCCCGGGGTCCCCAGGACGCGCCGGGGCGCCTCAAGCAGCCGGGCCATCGTCAGGCATTTCATTACCCTCCAAGGTGCATCACTCTCGCGCCGCTCTCGGGAGACAGCTCAGCATCTCGCTAACGAGCCTCAGTCCTTCAGCAGCGACCGTGGGGCTTCCCCTTGCTGGGGCTCCTGGGGTCTCCGTGATCTGATTTGGGGGGGCATTTTCTAGCAATCTGTGGGCTGAGGCCTGCAACCGAGTGTCTGGTGGCTCATCCGACCCGCGTTGTGAGCCCGGACTCTCTGTGACTCGTGCGTTGGCTGTGAAGGAGCACATGCCGGGGCCCGTGCTGTGTGTGTGTGTGGGGGGGGGGAGGGGGTAGAGCCCGGGAAGGCGGAGGGGAGGGATCGGCGCGCGGCCGAGGGCAAGGGCCGGGTAACATGGAAGGTCGGTGCGGCCCCTGGGCCCGGACGGGCGTGGACGCCGCGTGCGCTAAGTCAGCGACCCTCCCGACGGCCTGCGCTAGAGAGGAGGACCCTCGCTCTGCAGTGAGGACGCTGAGGCCTCCGGTGGCCATGCCCCGGGCCCCCCTCCCACCTTCACGAGCGAGAAGTCAGGGCGCAGGGACTCACGGGCCGCGGGCAGCAGGAAGGACAGCCATCGGCTCTGCCTGGGAGAGTTTGGGCATTTTCTCTCAGACAACATTTGCACCCAAAACATCTTCCTCTGCGAACGGCGGCGGCGCGGGGAGGCGCTGAGTCCTCCTTGTGGGCAAAGGCACCTGCTGTTCCAACTTGTACCCTGGCCACCCCCAGCTCCCCTCCCCCCCAAGGCCAGCACTGCACTGAGGAGCTCAGCCTCAAGAAGGAGCCCAGGGAGAGGGGAGGAGGAAGGAACATTCTGGAGCATGACGGACACAGCTCCAGGGGGGCAAATGGATGAGAGGGCTGCAGCTACAGGCGGGGTGGGGGGCGGGAGGGTGGCTCTGGGCGGCGGGACAAAGATGCCCAACATCGACCTGTGCAAGGAAGTGGAAATGGAGGTGGTTGGAAGGCTCTAGAAATTTCTAGAATTCCTCCACTTCTTAGTTGTGTGATCGTGGTTCAGATGTCCCACTGGGGCTCCCGTGCCACCCTCGGGGGAGGGGGACGAAGGTCCCGCAGAAGAGGAAACCAGGGCGGTGGAGCTGGGAATGGGGAGCCGATGGAAAAGGTGGGGGACGGCCCGGACTCACCCCCGACGCAGCGGGGAGGCTGGTGGCCAAAACGCCGGGGCCTCCAGGCCTGCGACGCCAGTGGAGCGGGAACAAGGGGGTACTGCGCGTGTCAGCGTGTGCGTGTGTATGCGGAGGGCGTGGCCTTGGCCACGGAGGACCCCCAGGGACGGCTGTTGGCCTGAAGTTCTTGCACAAAGTATCAACTCTCATCCAGGATTATGGAACCTGTCAGGGTGCCTCGGGGGGCCGGACCCGCCTTCAAGGAGCCTTCTCGGGCTTACCAGTAGCTCATCGGGAGCACCACACATGCCGGGGCGGGGGGGGCTGTTCCTTTCCTTCCTGAGTTCTTTCCCAGCCACCCCTTTGCATCTGTTCCCTCGCAAACCCACGAACAGGGAGCGATTGTCGCACGCTGTCCTAGGAGCTCTAGAACCGACCAGTTCTCTGGTTACAGCCCTTGGCGAACAGTACCCCTTCCTGAGAGCCCTCAGGGGGGCTGGTGGGTCACCGTTGGGATTCGCCTCTAGCCAAGGGGGCGGGGCCTGCGGAGCCACCGCCCAGGAGGGTGGAGGCGGGTCCCGAGGATGCAAGCGCACACCCAGCGTAGCCAAGGTACTGGGCCCTGACGACGGGCCAGCCACCGCGCTGCGCCCAGTGCACGCCCCACTGCCCGCACCCTTCCCGCAGCCCACTCTTCAGGCCAGAGCGCAGGCCCAGGAGGGCCTGGGTGGGCGCACCTCGGGGTCCCGAGTTTAGTAAAGAAGGAAACCCTATCTAAACGTGTTTGAATGCCACGCAATGCTGCTTCCTCAAATGGCCACGGAGACGCTGTGTGTTATTGTGGACGTGCAGGGATACGGGAAGGAAAGCATCTGAGGGACTGTTCTGGGTCAGGAGCGCAGGGGCGGGGAAGGATGGGGGGAGGGGGTGGGCTGGGGCTGGAGCCAGGCCCGTCTGGTGCTGCAAGGAGTGTGGGGTGAGGGGGGGCTGGTCCTGTGCCGGTCCTCCCCCAGCCCCGCGCGAGCACAGCAGGGAGGGGCGGTGCGGCTGGGACCGCAGGTGCAGAGGGTCGGCTGCATCTGCAGGAGCTCAGATGTCCCCAGGCATTCCGGCGGAGGTGTGTGCCCACGCCCCTCACTTCTCCTCCCCCTTCCCCCGCAGTCTGGGTGACGGTGGCGGCCATCTCCGTGGAAACCCCGCAGGAAGTTCTCCGGGCTGGCCGAGGAAAGAGCGCCACGCTGCCCTGCACCTACCGCACCTCCACCTCTGACCGGCAAGGGCTGATTCAGTGGGACAAGCTGCTGCGGAGCCACACGGTAAGGGCCCTCAGCAAGCGGGGCGCCCCAGGAAGGAAGGAGCACGGGGGGGGGGCGGCGGAGCCGGGGTTTGCACGGAGGCAGAGCTGACCCAAGCGATGAGTGTGTGGACGGATAAATAAGCTCCAGGGGCAAGACTCAAGGAGACCGAGCGGGGTGGAAGCGGAGGGCGGCCGCCTGGCTCCAAGCCTGGCGCACAGTAGGTGCTCAGTAAGCACCGGCAGCCTGAGCGAGGGAGAACAGACAATGGGCCGAAACGGGGCCAGCGGGAGATGCGGGAGGCCACAGAGGCAGCCGTGCTGGGACCCAGGGAACCCGTCCGCCTGCACCTGCAGCTGCCGGCCCGGAGGTCGGCCCGCCCGCCCCAGTCCTCCCACCCAGCCACCAAACGTAGGGGTCGTTACACGATGGTGCCCCCCGCGGGCGCTGTTTGCTCTGGGGCCGGCGGCAGCGCGTCCGTCCGGGCCGGGCCAGGCGTGGTGGGGTGGCTGAGAGCTGTCAGGGCCGACTGGAGGAAGCACCGTGCCAGACCCTGAGGGTGCAGACCAAGTGGTGTCTCTCCTTCCCCCCAGGAAAAGGTGGCCGTGCTGACCATTCTGGACCACAGTCTCAGCTACGGCGACCAGTACCAGAACCGGGTCAACTTCTCGAGCAATGCCCAGCAGTCCGACGCCTCCATCACCATCCACCAGCTCACCATGGACGACAACGGCACCTACGAGTGCTCGGTGTCGCTGCTGAAGGACCTGGACGGCACCTCCAAGGGGCGCGTCCGCCTCCTGGTCCTCGGTGAGTGGCCCCCAGGGCCCGCGGGGGTGGCAGGGAGCGGGGGCGGGGAGAACAGGTGGCCTGGGGGAGCCCGAGGCAGCAATGCCTGGCCAGGAGCTCAGACTGTCCCGTCACCTGTCCATCCGTCCGTCTGCCCGTCCGGCTCAGGGCGGGGGCACTGCGCCTCTGCTGCAGACCAAAGGGTGCGCTGAGTCACGTGGGAGCTGCCAGGGGGCAGAGGAAGAGGCCCACTGGGCGCGGCCTCCGGGCCAGCCTGGGAGGCCTGTCCACGCTCCATCCAGAGCCCGTCCTGGGTTCCTGTCCCCCCTCTCACGCCAAACTCGCTAACCCAGAGAGAAGAGCAGCCCCCGTCCTTCTGCAAGGACGCCCCCTGGGCCTCCCGTCAATGCCAAGGGCGAACCGGGACTCCCTGACAGGCCTTCCCGGTCGGCAGACGCCCCGCATGCCGCCTCCCACCCGGGACCCCGACACCACACCCTCGGTCAGGTCCTACCGCCTTTGGAACACGCTCCAAGGCACCGTTCTTTTCATGCAAATAACTTCCTGTCGGAGCGTGTGGCTTTGAAGGAACCTGAACCGCCATGCATACGAGTGTCTTCATTGTGTCCCCAAGGCCCCAGGAAAGGAGGCCCGGCCCTCACCATCAGAGTCGCTGGGGACACCTCGGTGGGCACCTGCTGCCCTGTGACCGATGCCCCCCCAAAGGAGCAACACTTCTCCTCTCCTCGGCGAGGAGAAGGCACACATAAAAAAATACTTTTTTTACGCATAAGAAACTGAACAACGTTCACCTGTTGGGCTAGGGTGCATGCTTCCTCCCAGCCCTCCCCGGGTTTGCAGCCAACGGGCCGGTTCTGTTCTTTCCCGTCCGCATCACCCCACTCCTCCCGCGGTCTCAGTGCTCCGTGAGCGCCCCGCACACACGGCCCGCCCAGGCTGCCTCCCACCACACAGCTCCCCGCGATGGCGTGGCGACGCCTCGCTGGGGGTGCGCAGCACTTTCTTCCATCGGCACTAGCTCCTTGGGGAGGGATCACCGAGCCAGGACAATGAGCGTTTTTACCCAGTTTCTCTCCTGCAGGCACCGCTCCCCCCGCCGCCATTCTCCCATTGCCCGGGCTCCCCCAGCTGAATGCCTCACTTCCCGCCTGGTCTTCCTCTGCCTGATTCCGCCCCCTTCTGGCTCCCCCTTAAACCGCTCCCCTCTGCAGCAGTGAGCTGGCTGGGGAGGGCAGCGGACCCCGCCTAGGTGTGACTGTCCAGTTCTCCCCCTCCCCGCCCCCACCTCCCCCCGCGGCCCCCCAGGGCTGCTGCATTTCAGTTAACTTGAGGGGCGAGGGGCCTCGCTGCATCTGAGGTTATGGCACACAGCGCAAGCCACGCTTTGCTCTAAAAAAAAAAGAGAGATAATTTTGTACTGTGTGTTAAGAAATCCAGCAAATTCTCTTTTAAAAAAGTTTTCTTTCCAAATGGCTGTCTTGCTTTTCAAGCAGAAGGGACTTTCATTATGTGTGGCCGCACGCTCAGGCTGGGTGACCTCCTGACTGAAGCGGGACACGGAGTCCCAAGTCACCACGGGGAAACCATGTGGCCCTGGGACACCTATGGCACCTGCGGGCTCGGCAGCCTCACGGCCTTTGGCGCCCCCTCGTGTCCATAGCAGGGGTTGCAGGCCTTGCAGGGCCTGGAGCCCATCCTGTTCTCTTGCCCATCACTCTGCCTGCAATAAGTATCCAGGTGGCACCTACCTCCTGTCCCAGCGGAGACCGAGATCTCCGGGGGCCCTGGAGCGGGTGTGAGGGCTGCTCTGAACAGCGTCCCAGAACTGCACCGCAGTCTGACTGGGGAACGGGCCGCACCCTGCAGGGCATGCACGCACAGAAAGAGGTGGAGGAGCCGGCCTCCGGCACAGCCCTGACCCCTGTGTGACCTCCTGCTCACCCCCCACATGCACACACTCCCAGAAGTCTTAGGCACACCCGATGCTCCCCAGAGCCTGGGCACACCCGCCCCTCTGCCCGGGGGGACGGACGCCCCTCCCCCCATCCTCCGCTGCAGCCTCCTGTGTGCTGTCCCTTCCCTCCCTGGTCACGGCCCGTGCCGGGGCCACGTCCGTGTCCCTCCACTGTGCCTGCCCTGCCCCCGAGCCTTGCCTCCTGCCTGCCATCGTCCAAGCACCCACACGGTGCCTCCACGGGACCCCCTGAACACAGGGACGCCCTCACGGTGCCACCCCCATCCCCAGCGGGGCCCCACGCACAGGAGGGGCCCATGCGGTTTGCAGAATGAACCACGCCACACGGCCGTGCGGGTGCGGTGCCGGGCGGGGGCCCCACTGGAGGTCTGCGGGGATTCTGGGAGGCCGGGTCAGGCACGCGCTCTTGTGTCCTCCTCGCTGTGGGCTTCCCTGTCCCCGTCTCTGTCCCTCTGTCCCCGCCCAGCCCTTCTGCTGCCCCCGGGGTCTCTCCCATCCCCCCACCCCTCAGGACGAGGGCATTTTACCGGGGAAGCATGAAAAGGGGGCGGTGCTTACCCCAAAGCGAACACGGTGAGGGGCCTGCCCTGGCCCCGGGGGTAGGCAGCCCGCCCTGTGTGGTCTGGGAGCTGAGGTGGTTTCTATGTTGCTAAGGGTCCTTTAAAAGAAGCAGTGACTGAGTGCACCATGTGGCCCTTCCCAGAGCGTCTGCGGTCCCTTCAGGAAACGGGACCCGAAATGGCCCAGCTGCGTCACTGAGCCTGTGGCTGGTGGGGGAGCCCCAGGGCTGGAGCCAGCAGGCCCGGAGCCCCGCCCTGTACCCCCATCTTTACGAGGCGATGACTCTATACTGGCTGTGGGGACGCTGCCCCGTGACAGGGACAGGCCGCTGGGCCGGTGTTTCCGGGTGGACGGACCTTGGAGTGTCACGCCTCACGTCTAGGCAGTGCCTGTCTCTGCCTGTGGGCCAACCAGGCAGCCGTGTGTGTCCGCGGGGGGGGGGGGGGGCTGGCTGCCACCAAGGTCCCCCTGACTTGTGCCTTCTCCTCGGCCTCTCCCTACGCAGTGCCACCCTCCAAGCCAGAGTGCGGCATCCAGGGAGAGACGGTGATCGGGAGCGACATCCAGCTGACCTGCCAGTCGAAGGAGGGCTCCCCGGCCCCGCAGTACAGCTGGAAGAGCTTCAACCTCCAGAACCAGGAGCGGGTGGGCCTGCCAGGTAACCAACCGCAGCCGGGTGCCGGTGGGGTGAGGGGCGGGCCCCAGCTGACCCGTCGGGACCCTGAAGGCCGCCCCCGCCCCCTCCCTGCAGCTGGCACAGCAACCTCTCGCGGGTCACCCCCCTAAGCACCGTTTTCTCGTAACCACACCGGCCCCGCTCGCGGGTGGCTGTGAGCGAGGACGGTGATTCCGTGGGAAGCTCTGAGCAAAGGACACGCACAGGACGGGTGTCCTGGCCGCCCTACGGCCCCAGGACGCAGCCTCTGGACTGGGCGTCACCAGCGGCCACTCCGGCTGCGGTCTCAGCGTGGACCTCGGTTGCGTCCCCAACTGCGCCCACTCGAGGGTGGCGATTTCCCGTTCCCCCGCATGCACCCCCCAGGCCGGTCCACCTCGGACTCCCCCGGACCCCGCCTCCCCAAACGCGCCCCCTCCTCCGGCCCCGCACCACCAGACCAGGGCTGCTGGGGGGGCCCCACATTCCCAGGGGCTCAGGGGCCGAGGAGGAAGGTTTGCTTACAGCTGCCAGGGGACTGGTTTCGTCCTGGGCAGCCTGGTAGTTGGCCTCTGGTCAGGAAACATACTAGAAAAACAAGGAGAAACAAAACCGAAACCAACCCCCAAACTACATAAATACCCTCCTGTCGTTACTGTGGAGCCCGCCCGCGGTGTGGGAACCCCTCACTGGAGGTCCAGGTGGGCGGTCCTCCAGCCAGCCACACCCCGAGCTCCCAGGACAAGGCCTGAGAGGTGCCCGTCAGCTGAGCTGTGGGCGGTCCTCCGGCTCAGGGTGGCAGGAGGCAAGCAGTGCAAAGGGCCAGGGGGGCTGGGCATGGGTGCCCCATGAGCACCTATGAGGGCGTCCGTCGAACAGGGCGAGCGGGGCACTCCACCCTTCCCGACCACCAGGGGTCACCACGGCAGCAGAAACATCAGTTTCAGCCTGATTTTCGCACTTAGGACCTTCCCTAGAGAAGGGGTTGGGAGCCCCAACCCTGAATCGAAGCAGGTCTCGGGGCGCCGGTGGCACCGCCTCACCCCAGGGCAGGTCCCAACGCCCACTGTTTGCGTGAGGGACGGGGGTGCAGACCCTGGAGAGGGAAGCCCCCCTCTCGACCCTGAACAAGCCTTCCCCTCCACGCGAGGTGTGCCCAAGGGTGGGCTGCGTTTCACCGGTGAAATAGTGGGGGTCTGGTGAAGGCTATTCATCCCCGATGTCAGGGTCAGGCAGCATTTCCCAACGTGGGTGCCTTCAAGCTGCCTCTTTAGAAAGTTCCATTAGTTTAGGAAAAGGAGACTGTTACCCCCTAACTGCCCGGCGCTCATTAGCATGGTAGAAGCTCCTCCGAGAGCTCTGCCTGTAAACCTGTATACACACACTCTCACACACCTACACACACACGCACACTCATACATACATGCTCTCTCTCACACACACTCACACACTCACACTCATACATACATGCTCTCACACACACTCACATACCTACATATACATGCACACTCATACATACATGCTCTCTCTTACACTCTCACACACCTACACACACTCAACACACCTACATATATACACTCACACACACTCCTGCACACACTCACACACATACATGCTGATTCTCTTACCCACACTCACACACACAACTCACACACACAGTCACACACACTCACACATACACCCACATACTCTCACACACATACTCTCACATACTCACACACAACCACACACACACCTACATACACACACACAGTCACACACACACACACTCTCTCACACACGTGCACACACACACAGTACGCATGGCAGGAACCCCGGGAGATCAGAGATGGAGATTTCCAGGGTCTTCCCCGCGTGAGCCCCAGCAAAGGTTCGGTTTCCGAAGAAGGTGAGGGGGTCACGGTGACACCTTCTCACCGAAGGCCCTTCTGTGTGACACGCTCTGCATATCGCGCCTCCTGTGTGTGTGCCGCGTGGCCGGCCTTCTGTTCTGGGCCGATGGCGACGGGTGGCTCATCAGACGCCCCCGGTGGGAGCACCTGGGACCCAGGCGCTGCCGCCACCGCCGTCGTAGCTAAGGAAACAGGGCTCAGTGGCCCTGAGGGGCTTGGCCACTGTCCCACGGTGCACAAGCTGCAGACCTGGGCTTCAAACCCGGGATGTCCGGCCGCCCTGCACGCCCCTGGGAGGGGTACCTCCCTCCCGTTTCCCGCCCTGCAGCCTGGAGACGGGTCTTCTCACTGCGGGTGGGGCCGCAGCCGGGCCGACCAGCGAGCTGCAGGCCCCACCGCGCTCTGCTGCACCGCCGTCTCCTCACCCGGTGGTCCTCCTTCCCAGGCCTGGGGCAGACCTTGACCCTGAAGAACATCTCCACAGACACCTCGGGCTTCTACGTCTGCACCTCCAGCAACGAGGTGGGGACGGAGTCCTGCAACATCACGGTGACCGTCAGGCCTCGTAAGAGCAGCCGGGGGTCGAGGGCGGGGGCGGGGGTAGGGAGGGGAGGGATCGCAGCCTCCTGCCGGCCCCTGCCGGCCCCGCGGCTCCCCTTGCCTGGGCTCTGGCCGCGCAGACCGGCCCCATCAGCAGGTGGGGCGCGCCCAGAGCCGGCTGGCACAGTCCGGGCCCCATCCTGCGGGGTGGGATGCTCACCAGCTCAGGGACAAGCTGGAGCAGGGGCCGCCTGGCTGACGGCTGAGGACTTCCCCGGGGCCTGGGGAACCCGGGGCACAGGGACACGGAGGCCGGGCCACCTGCCCTTGTCTGTGTCTCTACCCTAAGGAGCAGCCCCAGGCCTGGCCGGTCACGTTCCCACAAGGCCACGCCTTTCCGAGCCAGGGGCTGGCTCCCTGGGCTCGGGGAGGACTGGGGTCCCTGGGGGCTAGGAGGGGCCACCCGGGGCGCCGAGGCTGTGGGGGACCCCCCTGGCCTGGTCAGCCCGGAGCCTGGGCTCGGCAGAGTCAGGGGTGCAGCCGCTCTCTCCGCCGCCGCAGCCTCCATGAACGTGGCCCTGTACGCGGGCATTGCTGGTGGCGTGTTGGTGGCCCTCATCCTCCTCGGAGTCCTGATCTACTGCTGCTGCTGCCGGTCGAAGGGCGAGGAAGAGGCCAGGCCGTGAGTGGGGGCAGCCTGGGGGCGCGGGGCTGGGCAGGTTGGGGAGATGCGTCGGGCCGGCCCTCTTACCAGCCTGCCCTGAAGTGGCGTGGGAGGCCCCGACGCGGCCCACGGCCCGTGGATCTCAGGGCGGGGCTCCTGTGGGTGCCGGGATGGCGGGCTGCGGCCTCTGTCACCGGCCTCTGTCACCGGCGGGTCCCTCCTGCCTGTCCCCTGACTCCCTCGACTCACGAGTGGAACAGGTCTGGGCCGCTGCCTGGCCCCCCGGAGCCCCACCCTCCAGCCCAGGGTCCCTCTGCAGCCGGGAGGGTGTGGGTGGTGGGCCAGGAGGGGGGCTGGGCCCAGCTCTCTGGGGCAAACTGTCCCTCTGTCCTCACGGCCGCAGGAGTCGGTCCATCTACCGGGAGCCCCAGGAGCAGCTGAGGGACCTGTCGCAAGGGCGGCCGGAGGACGAGGACTCTGAGCGTGGAGGCCCGGGGAGCCGCCGTCACTCCTGATCACGCTGGCCGAGAGAGACCAGGGCCTGCCGCCAGTCAGGGGTCCCTCCCCCGCCCCCCCGCCCCCCCGCCCCCACTCCAGCCCACTTTCCTGAGCCTCCCCCCGGGTACTGACGGTACTTCTGTCCCCTGGGTCATCAGTGGGGGCCCAGCTGGGCCTGGCTGAGCGGCTGTCACCTGCCAAGGGAGCCCTCCCCACGGCTGGGCCTACGGGGACCGCGCTGTGCCCAGCGCAGGGGCAGTGCCTGGCGGAGGGTTTTGTTGAATGAATGAGTGAGTGAATGAATGAATGAGCACAGAAAGGGTTCCCTGTCATCATCCAACTCAGGTGCCAACTCCTTGCCCCGGGCCCACCTGACCTCGAGCTCGCTTTCCAGCCTCTCCCCCGCCCCCCCCACACTGGACTCCCCTCATGGTCGGGCACTGCGGGCGAGGGCCACCACCGGCCCCGCCGCGCCCTCCCGCGTGGCTGCCCACGGGGCGTCTATCACTGCCTGTCACACCCCAACCGTCCCTCCAAGCCCGTCTCGATCCCCGGTGAGTCCTCTGGCTCCGCCCGGGTGTCCCGCCCCCATCACTGGCCACAGCGCACGGTTACCCAGCCCGTCTCTCCGTGTTAGAAGCTCAGCTCCCCGGGGCCGGCCCAGCCTCACCCCTGCTTCGACGGGCGGGGCCTGCCTCTCGCCGGTCTCCCTGCCGCAGCCGTGGGCACCAAGGGGACTCCCACCCAAACGCACCCGCCCCTTTGGTGAATTACAGTGACTTGATTTAAATGTCACAAGGCAGAGAATGTCACAGTGATGCTCTTGAGGCCCCAGTAACCGCCGTGCCCACCCTGTTCCCGACCCCTAACCCTGCCCCACCCACCCGCTCCTGGCAAGCTCCTGGCTCTGCCTTGCTGGCTGGGGGTCGTGCTGCCCCTCCGACAGCCCCTCCCCCTCAGTGGGCTGTTTCCTCCCCCTAGGAGCGCAGGCCTAGGCCTCGGGCCGTAGCCAGTCTCGTGCAAATGCTGTTAGCTGTTAAAGAAACAGTGTCTTTCCTGAATGATCAGAAAAGGGATCTTTAAAGCCTACTGTCCATGTGTGATAAAAAATATCTTTTACATATTTGTTCAACTCTTCGCTTCATTCAAAGTGCTGTCAATAATAAAAATAAAGTGGTCAGTGGAAATTCTTTCTTTTTTTACGAGGAGGGTCTGGTTGCCACTGGGCGGAGACTCCTCCTCCTGCGTCTGCCTCCCGAGGGCGCTGCTGCTTCCTCGCCGAGGCCAGGGGATGGGGGCGGGGGCGCGGGGCCATACACTGGCTTTTGTAGGGAGGCTGTCACGGAGAGAGGAGGTTTTGGGCTCCCGCTTGGGGAAGCTTGCTCCTTGTTGGGGAAGCCATTCTCTCCCCAGGACAAGGCGGGGCAGGGGGCGGCTCCCCCCAGAACCAATGGGAGCTAGAGCAGTGGAGGCGTGCTGGGGAGAGATGCCCCCTCCAAACAGCAGGAGTGGGTTGGGGGGGGACTGTCACCCCACCTTCTCCTCCGCTCTCCCACGGGCAGACCCCAGGGAGAAGCCGGCTGGCGGGAGTCCGGCTGTGCCCTCTGCGGGGATCGGCTCCTGCAGCGCCAAGTGGGGAAGCCAGGGGGACGGCGGGCAGGAAGTCAGATGAGGGTCACAGGTACATCTGCCGTCTCCTGTAACCACCTGTGAGCCCCCAGGGCCTGGGTCTCCTGCTCCCCTTAAAGGGGCGGGCAGGCTCCGCCCACCCTCTAAAAGCCCGCCAGCTCATCCGTGGGCGGCCGGGTCCACATGCTGAGAAAGGGGTTTCGGAAACACGCACCCCCGACGTTGGGGGCCCCCCGAGAACGAGCGCCATTCAACGTCCTTCCGGTTCCAGGATGGGGTGGGGGAGGGGTTGGTTCCGCAGACGGCAGGGCCCGCAGGGGGCGGGGACTGCCTGCTTGTGCTCGCAGGGGGCGGGGCCAGCCTGCAGACGCGGCCTGGCCGTGCCACGCACGTGCAGGAAGGCAGTGGGTCCCACGGTTCCCCTCCACCAGATGTTTTTCCTTCTGCTTTTCTGAGAACACCCCCCAACTCACGAAACACACACACACACGTACGACACAACCGGAACCCGAACCATCCGGGAACGAACCGTCAACACAATGAGCGCCCCGCCACCGTGAGCGCGTCCCGTGTGGCGCATTTTCCTCCTTGTGACACGGCTCTTCTCCTGCACGACACGCTACAGCCCCCCGCGGCGGGAAGTCGGCCCGACGTCCTCGGACCCCCTCCGTTTCCCCGGTTTTCCCAGGAACGTCCATCAGCGCGGAAGAACCCAGCTCAGAAGTGCTCCTTGCAGGGAGCTGCCATACGGATTTAGTCTCCCGCAGTTGGAGCAGTTCCCAGTCTTCCCCGGGTTCCCACGCCACTGGCGTTTCTGGGCCCCGAGCCCTGGAGATCGTCCCTCAAGCTGGGCTTGGTGGCGCCCCCTGGTGGAGCTCGTGCGTCTCTGTCAAGAACGCCACACTGCGTCCCAGCGCGGGGTTGGGGGGTTTGCATTTTCCTATGACCGGTGACGTGCGCGTGCATTCCTGGGTCCGGCGGTCTCTACCAGGCCTCTCCGTTACTCTGAAATCGCTTGTTTTCCCGCTGCCGTTCATAAGTAGCATATTTTGCCGTGTATAATGTGCACCTTTTTGCCCAAATTTTCACGGATAAAATAAGGATGTGCATTATACGTGGATATAATGATTACATACCATAAGTATAATAATGGGTATAATAATCTTGTGTATAATGAGCACAAAAACGTGGGTGCACATTATACACAGCAAAATATGGTCCTTTTGTCGAGAGGTTCTTAGAGGCTAAACATTCCATTTCTTTCTCTTTTTTTTTGAAGGAGTTAAAATACAAGTTTATTTTAAATTATCACGGTAAAATCTGCTTTCATTTTTTATTCATTCTCAACTCATGTTAACAAAGAGACTTTTCCCGCCGGTCAGGAAGGACCACACCCAGCTGTTAATTTATGCATGAATTTATTAAACCTCTACGGACTCACCCGTCTCTGTCGTCCGCCCTGGGTGATAATCCATGGTTGTCATTATTTATCTGGACGCTTATATCGTGTCAGACTTGGCCGAGGGAGCCCCCTTCTAGGTGGCTCTGTTGACCTTTGGCGGGTCCCTACAATTCTGGATACAGTTCCTCCCTTCCTGGCATCCAGGCTCCTTTTGGCACGTTCTCTACTCCAGCCTTGGAATCGGCTGTTTTCCCAAGGAGCAGCTGACCCTTCCAGGGCAGGGCAGGGCAGGGCAGGGCAAGTGCCGTCCGTTGACCCCCCACCCCTTATCCACGGGGTGGGTATACAAGCCAAGACCCCCGCGGATGCCTGAAGCCGCGGGAAGTACCGAACCCCACGCATACTCATTGGTTCCCACTCAAACACTTGTGATAAGGTTTAATTGGTCCATGAGGCGCTGTGAGAGACCAGCGACACCTAGTAATAAAACAGAACTGTAACCACCGACTGGGACAAACGTGAGGGGGCAGGGCCTCTCTAACACGTGACTGCTGCACTCACCGCCTCCTGGCGACGCTCCGAGATGACGCAAGGCCCCGGTGACGTCATGAAGGGGGCGAGTGACGTAGGCCTGTTGACGTCAGGCCTCTCCTGGGCTCATGGGGACCACCAGCATCACTGCTCCGGGACTTTGCAGCCCCTGTGACGTGAGGCTCCGGTGACTGGAGCCCGAGCCATGCAGCGTGGCCACTGTCTAGCTGGTGCCAGAGGCACTCCGGTGACCGCAGGGCGGGGCGTCCGCAGCTGGAGCCGGATGGGGGAGGAGTCTCGTCTGGGGCAGATGTAGGACTCGCGAGATTTCACCTGCCACTCGCCACACCAGACCTCCCCACTTGTCCAGACCGCCCCTTTATTATTTCTGGACGTCAGTGGCCGTGGGTGACAGACCACAGGAAGTGGAGCGGGGCCGCTATGTTCAGTGTTTGTCTTTTATGTGTTTTTGGAACCCACCTCAACCCTTTTGAAAACAAGATTGAGTTGATTAGCGCTGATTAAGAATCGTAGCAACAGGTGCAGAATTGGGGAGACCCAGCGGGTCCAGGGGGGTCAAGTCACAGGGCACGGAGCGGGAGCCCCAGGGGAGCAAGGACGCGGGGCTGTGGTGAGAGGAGCCAGGCGCAGGCGGGGGGGGGGGGGCGGCTAGGAGAGGGGCACAGGGCACCAGAGCCCCGCCTTCCCTCCACCAGTGGAGTCCAGCCTTATGGCGTCTCTGGGCCACACATTAAACACATTGCGACAGTCACCACAAAAACATCTGATGGTGCTTTCAGTGAACTGACGATTTTGTGTTGGCCCGAGTTCACAGCCCTCCTGGTCTGCACGCGGCCGCAGGCCGGACACCCAACAAACCACCACGAGGCGCGGCCACCTCGTCAGGGCAACACGCAGGTTCCACAGTCAGAAGTCTTAACAGGGGCGCTAGGCTCAGCGAGCCTGTCCCGACCTCAGTTGTCTCCCCTGGATGAAGAGAGACAGGCCTGTCTGCTTGCACCTGAAGGTCACGCCCTCCATTGCCAGTGGCCTTGACAGACACCTGTTCCCCCCGCCCTCCTGCCAGGTCGGGGAGCCCCCCAGGACTCTCCGGCTGGGAGCCGGCAGGATGCATGGGACCTCCAGGTGTTGGAAGCCAGAGCTCAGGAGGCGCGGGCGGCAGGAAGTGGCGTCTGCCTCTCGGAGGCCAAAGTGATTTCCTGCAGAGAGACACCTGGGCTCCAGTGGCGGCCCCTGTCCCTCCCTCCCCCGCCCCCCAGGCAGTGGGGACGGAGATGCTTCTGAGAATTCCTTGGTGCCACCGGGAGGAGATGATCTCGCTGTGCTGATGGCGATTATTTCATTCCCCTGCAGAAAGGGCCCAGGCCACTCGCCGCTGCCTCCGAGCGGGGGCTCCGGAGCTGGACCCCAGGCCTCCTCCCGTCCCGCGGCCAGGAAGAGGCTTCGAAGAACCTGATCAAACCCGAAGGGAGTAACTTCCCAGATGAGGCAGCCCCGGTGAGTCACAGCCCACGGGGCCTCCCGTCCGAGCAGCCTGTGGTCTGCACCCACGCGCTGGAGGTCCAGGTCCCCCCCCCCCGGGGGCTCGGGATCCGCAGTGCCGAGCTTGATGAAGCCGTGCAGACGCCGTCCATTTAGTCCTCGCAGCCCGGCCACCAGCCGCCGGGCCGCAGCAGCCCCAGCGTGTAGGCGAAGAAACCGTGGTCGGAGGTGGAAGGGCCTGGTGCAGGCCTCAGGCCGCTGGTTAAGTGACGGCGGAAGCCCAGTCAGGACTCACTGCTTCCGGCCTGGGCTTCACGTGGGAACTTCTTTGAGAGAGAGAGAGAGAGACAGAACCCCCAAATAAACAGTGATGGCCGCAGCCCACACTCCGCGGGCCTTAGTCCGGCCCCTCGGGAACAGCAACACGGGCTATCAGCCCGGGCAGCCTCCCCCCCATCCCAGGAGTCCTTTCGTCTCCTGCCCCCGCCCCTCTCTCCTTGTCTCCCCCACGAACGTGAAAACATCCTGCCGTCCCCCTGAACCAGCTCCGAGACCCAGGGGCGCTCGGTGGGGCGGCGCAGCAGCTGGCGGGAACAATGGCAGCTCCCGGTGCTGCCCGGGCCCCGCTGAGACCACGGGGCCAGAGGGCGGTGGTGCTGACGCGGACCGGCAAGAACCCGGTTGTCCGAACAAAGACGGGAAATGAGCACAGGAGGCCAGAATGTCGGCGGGGGAGTGAGGGCAGCCCTTGGTCGTGGACTTGGGGCCTGGTAAGGAGCAGAGTGAAGACAGCGCCGCAGGAGACGGAAGCGGGGCTGGAATCAGTGGGTCGTGGGTCCCGATGAAATGGAATGACTGAACTTGGGGTGCAGAGGTCTAAACCCCGAGGGGGGAGTGGAGCGTGGGAGCCTGAATGGAAGGCGTGGGGGGGTGCTCGTGGTTGTAACAAGAACTGGGGTACACCCGGGACAGTGGGCTGCCACGGGGGATGAAGGACAGCTCACTACGGCGAGGAAGCCCAAGAACTGAGACACCAGCGTTTGAAAGGACCATCGCCATGGAGACCGGAGTCGCCAAGAGCCGTGGCAGACGTGGCATGGGCGAGAGTGACCGCGAGGCCAGAGCTAAAGTCACCAAGGACAGAGTGGGTGTCCTCTGGGAGGGCAGTGGGTGGCACGGTCTCCCCACACCTGAGGCTTTCAGGGGGGAGGGGGCCGATGGTGTTCTAAGGGCACCCAGGAGCCGGGGTGCCTGCCTCACCTGCGGGGCCGGGGGTATGGAGGGGGGCAGCCAGTGCGGCGAGGACGCAGGGCATGGAGGTGGTGTGCACAGGCCACTCGCCACCCTGCCCCAGGGCACCTGCCAGCCTGGAGGTCGGGTGGCACAGGGCGGGGAGGGCTGGCGATGGGGCCGGAGACCCTGAGCCCATGTTCAGGGCGGGGGAGCGTGGAAACCTGTGTGGGCAGCAGGCGGTGGTGCCGGGTGCTGCGGTGTCCTGGCCCCAGTGACCCTCCACCACTGGGGTGAGGTGGCAGGGAGAGGCCATCTCGCCCCAGCGTTTGGAGGTCTCCCCCCAGGGGCTGGGGGTCAGGGCCAGCGCGTCTCCCTAGAGTTTATTTTCCTGGAGCCCAGAATAGTCTAAGCACATGCATCTCCTCATCCTCACAGGGACTGCAGGGTGTCACGATCACCTCTCAGATGAAGGGCTGTCAGGTTAAATCATCTTCCCGAGGCCACGCGGCCAGTAGGTGGTGGAGCCCAGGGCTGATGGAGAGGCCCTGCCCCAGGGCCCCTGCTCTTGACTGTGAGCTGCAGGTATCTGACACTCCCCCCGGCATCGACTGGGTGCCGCCGGGTGCCCACTGCCCTGGGCGGGCTGCGTCCGTCCTTCCCCCCCCGCCCCCCGCGCCTGGAACCCGGCCCGGCATCCGGGTGTTTCCTGCGTGCTGGAGTGATGGAGGAAGGAACCCGTGGACTGAGTGCACAAGCAGATGAAAAGGATGAACACGTCTGATGTGGGGGGAAAAGCTGATGCTGGGCTACAAACGAAGTGTTCTTTTGCCGCAAAAACACACGTGGTGAAAACTCGCCGCAGGGGCTGGAAGCCGTGCGCAAATCTCTGAGTTCGGGTCGTGTTCAGTGGCGGCACGCCAGCCTCTAACAAACTCCCTTTTTCTGGTTAAAAAGCAGGTGCCTGGAAATGAAAGCGTTTCCCAAGGGCACGGATAGGATGTGGTCCAAGTCAGGGCCTCCCGCTACTAGTCAAAGGCTTCTTAGGTGCTCATCCCCCACCCCCCGCCCCCCACCGCTGTGACCTGCTTCTGCCCAGTGACGCGCTGAGCGCCCGCTGAGAGCGGCAGGAGGCCGGACGCAGCCGTCATTTTTAGCCGATTCCAGAACAAACGGTGGCCGCTCCCTGGGCCCTGCGGGCAGGCCTGCCTCTCGGCTCCTGCAAAGCCACGTTCATTCCCATCGCCCTCTGTGCCTGTGAGCGCCGAGCAAGAACTGGGCTTTCTAGATTCCTCCAGCTGTGATGAGGCCCGCGAACAAACCCCCGGGGTGGCACCCAGCTGCGGCTGGCCTGAGGGTTTTGTGTTTCCCCTTGAAGCGGAGGGACGACGGGAGGGGCCGGCTCAGCAGCGGCTGCGACGCCTAATTCGCTCGCCGGCTCTCCGATCGCCCCTGCCTTTTTCTGAAGGACGGGAGCGTCTCGGGGATCCCTCAGCGCCGGCCCTTCCCAAGGCAGCTGGTAGGAACTTCAAGAAAGGTGACGGGAGAATTTGAGCTCAAGGAACTTTATTTCACTGCTGATCGCCTGGTTTCCCAAAAAGCCCCGATCAACATTTGCTTGCTGCGTTCCCATAACGGTCATATCGGACCCCGAGATTCCTCTTTCCTTCCTCCCGTTTCCCAGAGGCGCCCGCCTCCTGGTTCCGGGCTTCCGGTTTCCCGTCTGAGTCTCCTTTTTTCACATTCTCTGCACTTTTCTCTCTTTTGAGCGAACACGGGTTCCGACATTAATGTGGTCACACGGGGCCAGAGTGTGACAGTGAGCTCTTCCCATGCTAAGTGTTGACGAAATCCTTATGAACTCAGAGAGAGACACATTTTCTCCTAAAAACTTGAAAGAGCTTCCTTTTCACGTTTACGTCCTTAAGCCCAGTGGAGGGTCTTGGCGAATGAGGCGGGGAGGGGGCCCAATGCCAACTTCCCCCCCACCCTTCATGCATTTGTAAGTTCCTGCACGATTCTCTGAACAGCCCCATTGGTCTGAAATGTCACCTGTCATCCACCGCAGTTCTGTAAATTGATAGTCCCACTGTTAATCTGTCTGTCCTTACTTCAGAATCTTGCAATCTTAACTACCATTGTAGGCTTTAAAATACACTGCAGATCTCCAGGGGGGGGGCAAGTCCCACCCCACCTCCCATCACACTCTTCTCCTGGGGGCGTGTGCTGGCTTTTCTATGCCTTAATTCTTCCCAGAATAGCTGGTGAAGTCCCACAGAAACTCGGATTTTTACAAGATTTTATTTATTTTTAGAGAGAGGGGGAGGGAGGAGAAAGAGAGGGAGAGAAATGTTGATTCGTTGCCTCTTGTACACTCCCCGAACCTGCAACCTAGGAATGTGCCCTGACTGGGAACGGAACCGGCGACCTCTCTCTTTGCAGGGTGACTCCCAGCCGAGCCACCTCGGTCGTCAGGGCAACACCCTCGGGTTTTATCGGAAATTGCCTTCAATCTACAGATCAGCCCAGGGAGAACTGAAACCTCTAATAAATCTTTACAATGTTACAGGAATCCCTATTTCTTTAGGTCTTCATTGTTTTTCACTGTTTTATAACGTTCTGCATATAGATCTTGTAAGTTTTTTTGTAAGTTTTATTCCTAGGTACCTTTTGCTACTGTAGATGCTGGGTTATTTTTCTTTTACAACTTGTTTTCTAAACCATGAACTGTCAACGCATGGAAATGCATTTTATTTTAGATTGATCAGACTCTCTGGGTTTTTCTTTAGCTTTTGCGTAGACAACCACCTCTGCGCATGGTGACCGTGTCAGCGACCCCTCCCCGCATCTTGGCTTTCACTGTGCGCCCCCTCCTGCTGCCCTTGCTGCAGCGCCAGCCGGCGCGACGCTGAGCAAGAACAGTCGCGGCATGTGGGGTCTCGTTCCTGATCGTGAAGCCAGTGCCTTCCCCGTTCCCCCGTGGAGACTACTGCTGGCTGTAGAATTTTCCAGATGCTTTCATCAGGCCCAGGAAGCACTGATTCTGTTTCTGCCGTGCTTGGAACTTGTGTCACGGACGGTGCTCAGTTTTGCCAGGTGCTTCTTTCTCTGCCCGTCCCAGTGGTAACGCGCTGTCCCCCCGCGAGTCTGTTGTGACACGTGACACTCGTCGATTTTCTAAGGCTAAACCACCCTCGCTCTCCTCGGTCAGCCCAGTGTGGACGCCCCGTTTGCGTACTTGTGTACACTGGAACGATACATTCCCCGGAAGCTGAGTAGAACCCACCCGCTGGGCCACCCGTCCTGGGGACGTTTAATGCTCCCATTTCTGTCACAGAGGGTGTGGCTGTTTCTTCTCCAGGCACCTCTGGGAAGGTACACCCCTCGGACAGTGTTTCCAGTTCATCTGAGTTCTCAGATTCGTTGGTAGGAACATCCACAGTGTTATTTCACTTCCTCCCCACCCTCCGCTGGTCTGGCCCGGGCCCCCTTTAATTCCCAGCACGGTCTGCGCCTGCTTTCTTGCTTGCTTAGCTCACTGCGCTGCAGTTCCTATTTCACGGGTTTTCGAAGAGCCCGTGGGCTTTGCCGGCTGCCACGTTTGTTCTGTTTCTCTGGTGCCTCCTCCCCATCCCACTGCTTCCCCATTTTTGCAGAGACGTTTCCAGAGGGGGGGAGATGGAGACGCTGACCCTCCCCGCCCCCCCCTCCCGGCATTCGCCCCAACCGGGGACGGAACCCTGCCCTCCCACCCGTTTTTCACGGTGTAGTGTCCTTGTTCTGACTAAAGATTTACTATAGTCGGCCATGTTTATTCGTTTCCAGTGTTTTTTCTCACTTTCTAAAGTGTTTGTCTGCTGCTCAATCTTGGGCCCTTCTTTTTGTCCGCTGTAACTACTCACAGCTGTCCTGTCCCTCCCCGAAACCCTGGTGGGCCACGTAGACGCCCCCCTTCAGTGGCTCTGCAGAACTTTCACTATCATTCAGTTACAGGTCGGTTTTTGAATCCACTGTGACTTCCACATACATGAGGTCTTTGAAATTATTTTTGAATAGAGAAAAAACATGACTTGTCCACACCCTGCAATTCACTGAGATTACCATTTAATAAGACATCCCACATGTGTCTGAAGGAACACAGCGAACCCCTTGCCGGTTCGAGCGTGTCGGCGGGACTCCCCTGTGTCCTGCGCCCTCCCCGCGCCGAGGACGCCGGGCTCCCTGGCGACGCCCTCGCATTGGAGCTCCCGCCTCCACGGCAGACCCGCCCGCGTCTCCCGGGGCCCCACTGCTCCTTACTCCACACCGTCTGACACTGTTACAAGGTGTGCAGAAGAGAAAAATCACTGGCTTACCCGGGAACCATGCAAAAGTCTAGCCAAATTCTCCCCGACCGCTCCCAGATTACCGTGGCCGGCCCACACCAGCCTCAGACGCACCACGCAGCCCGTGCAGCTCTGGGAACGGCAGGCGGGCCTCGGGCACGGGAGTCAGTTCGGACGGCGCCCTCGCGGGCCCTGGAGCCTCGGCTGGGCATTCTGACCTCAGGTTTCCTCCCTCCCACCTCCCCACCAGCCCGGTTACCCTCGTGCGGACTCGGAAGCTTGGATATGAGAGTTTCACAAAATCTGCTAACAAGAATGCAATATATAAACTTTCTCATTCAAAGAGCAGACGTCAGAAATACAGGAGGGGGAGGCAGAAGAGCATGTGGTATCTGAGCGAGCACAGTCTCCGGAGTCGGGCCGGGCTCACAGCCCCACGAGGATGCTCTGTGGCCCGACTCCCCGAGTCGTGTGTGTGTGTGCGCGCGTGTAACGGAGGGGTGACGGGGACTTCACAGGATGACACATCCGTGCACAACTAGGGACCTGGGGCCAGTAGCAGGGAAGGTGGTGGGCAGAGGGGCCCACGTCCCACGGCAGACCCCGCGTGACTCCCTGCAGTCAGGAGTCGGGGCCCAGCAGACCTGGACCTGAGTGCAGTCTGCCACTGCCACTGCCACTGCCACAGCCACAGCCACAGCCACTGCCACTGCCACTGCCACAGCCACTGCCACAGCCACGCGTGGTCCTTGCCGGGGTCCAAGTTAGAGGGTTCCCTTGTCCCTTTTCCTCCTTCGGGGTCACAGACCAGCCCGGGCAGAGGACACGGGCCAGTGACAGCCACGAGCACCGGGTCCCCACCTGGCCACGAGACGGGGGCGTCCCCTAAGCCCGCTCTGCTTCTCATCTTCCCAACGGCTCCTTCTGTCAAAGTCAGCACCTTTCAAAGACTTTAAGAAACAAACCTCTGTTTTTGTTAAAGGCTACATTTCTTAGATATTTGCAGTGAAAACAGCCGGCAGGTCCGGAGAGCAAGGCTCTGCACGCCGTGACGGGAGAAGAGCCATCAACACCACTTAAGACCTTTCGTAACAGACACTCGATACCTTTACTGTGAGGAAGGCGGGCAGAAACACAACATTCCCGGGGGCACACTCTGAAAAGGCCGGGTTTGTTCTCACGGGACTCCCGCCTGCGAAGGCACCTCCTGCGTGACGCGGTCGAGAAGGGGACACGCCCGCCCTGGGGGAAGCAAACCCGCCCCAGCCTCCCGCAGCCCCGGCCACGTCTCGTGCGGGAAGCCGATCTCCTCGCGGGGGGAGCCGTGTTCAGAGCGGCGGCACCGGCCACCCGCCCGACCCGCTGGCCAGCAGACCGCGGTCGGGGGGGGGGGGGCGGCCGGGCCTGCCCTTCTCCCAGAGACCGAGCAAGTGCCGTCACTGGGACGGGGGCGGGAAAGGGCCGCCCCCCTCCTTCGGGGCCTCGCAGCCGGAGGACCGGGGGTGCGCCTGGCCGGAGGGGCCGGAGATGCTCTCGAGCAGGCGCGTGATGCCTCTGCCCCGCGCATGGCCGGCTGGGCCCTCCATCTTCGCCCCCGCGGGGCTGTCACCTGGGACACGGGGAACGTGGGGAAAGAAAAGTCACCCCTTCACAGCCCCATCACCCAGCGCCCCCTCCTGGGCGTGTGTGCTGCTCCCCCACCCCGGCCCGCCCCGGGCCCCATGCCCGAGACAGGACCGTGGCGCCACGGCAGAGGCTGACGGGGCACCTCGGCGTGTTTTTGGCCCTGGAAACCACAGCTGGGGTCCTTCGGGCACCGCCGGGTTTCACGTGCCCAGCTCTCAAGCGCCCACCTGCCCAGGCACCGCCGGACCAGAGCTACGGAACCGGCCGCACAGGAGTGACGGCCTCCTGCTCACGGCCCCGATCACGTCTGCAGAGCGAGTCCAGCCGTATCCGAGTGGCACAAAAACGTGCCCGCTGTTGCAGGCACTGATGGCAAGTGGACCTCCCAATCCAGCCAGACCCCCGCTCCCGAGGCTGATGCTGAGCCTCCCCTCGGGCACCAGCGGCGCCCGGGGCCTCGCTGGGGGGGGAGCCCGGACCCCCGGACACACATCTGCACAGGACGGGCCGCTCACCGGTGGCCGAGTGTATTATCAGCTCCTGATAAGAAGGGTTGAAATGAGAGAATCCTGGACTTTCCCACCTTAGCTTCTACAAAAACAGGAAAAAAAACACCAGGGGGAGAAATGCTTAGTTCTCATCACTGGACCATGGACTCCAACTTCAGACCGCTCTGTCTCAGCACCTGACCAGCTTGTGACGAGCGGGACTAGGGAGGCGACCCTGGCCTGGACGGAGCCGGGCCCCGAGGGACACCCGGGAGCCCCGCCTGCGCTCCCGACTGGCAGGGGGTGGGGCAGGGGTGCTCCCGGCACAGCGGCCAGCTGGCGGGGCGGGGCGGGGCAGGGAGGCGGCAGAAAGACGAGAGCACTTTCCATCACTCCCTGAATCCAGCGACACACACCTCTGTACACATTTTAAAGCTGTATTGTCTACGTTTACATATTTAATTCTTGGACTAAACATTGGGACATGTTTTGTACAAACACACCACCAACTTTCATTTTCTTAGCACTTGGGGTAGGAAACTACGGCAGGAAGGAAAAGGGCTTCGTGCGGGACCCACCCCGGGGGGACCCGCCGGGCGCTCCTCGCGCTCCGGAAACCCGTGCACGGGAGGGAGGAGGGCCAGCCGGAGGCCCGAGCGGCCCCGCCGCTGCCGTGGGCCCCCCTCACCTGGTAGCGCCCGGCGTCGAGGATGACCATCTTGGGCGTCACCCTGCTGGGGGCCTCGTAGTCCTGCAGCGGCACGTGGGCCTCGGTGAGCCGGAAGCCGAAAAGCGTGGCCAGCGAGTTGCTGATGCTGTACCTGCGGCGGGCAGGCGGGGTCCGGTGGGGACGGGCAGTCACGGGCTCGGCCCCTGCCGGCTCCCAGCGTCCAAGGCTGGGGGAGACACCGGCCACACCGGGAAACCAGGCCTGCCGAGGTTCTGGGGAGCGCGGAGACGCCAGCGGTGCGGGGGGCTGGCCGCCGCTGGGAGGGTGCAGTCAGCACCACCACACACACACACTGTTACCCGACACTCTGACCACCAGACAGAGCGTCGGCCTCGTCAGAAGGGAACGCAAGTGAGGGCAGAGGTGACAGGACTCTCCAGGGTCCAGGGCGGGGGGGGGAGGTGGTCGCAAGGCCACAGTTCAGGACACAGGTGTGCCCTCAGGTCCCACGATGGCAGCGAGAGGGACCCCCGAGCACCCGGAGAGCAGGGTCCGGGCGCCTCTGCCACAGAGCGAGGGAAAGAGGCCGTGTGCTTCCAGCACCTTCCGGGGAAGGAAGGGCCGGCCTCGGGGACAGCAGCAGGTCACGCCCGTGCAGCGTGGAGGGAACCGAGCCGCTCAGGCGGCGACCCTGCCAGCCCGGAGGGACGTGGCGGGGCGACGAGGGAAAGCGGAAGGAAACCCGCCCTGTCCTGCAAGAGAACTGTGGGGACCCAGGTGAGCAGGGAGCCGCCCCGACCACCCACGCGGGCCAGGACGGGGGCGCCGCCTGCCGCGACTCACGCAGTCTTCTTGCACACGGCCAGCGCGCAGAGCAGCGTGTCGTTCTCCTCGTGCCACCTGCACCTGCGGAGGGGACAGGGCGTGACCGTCCGCCCGCGTTGGGGGCGCCACCCACGGGCCTCCGCGCGCCCGACTTCCGCTTCACCTCCTGGGGCTGTTTAAGGAAAACCGACACGATTACGTAAACACAAAATTTCTAACTGAACGCGTGAAATACAGATTTTTACGTTACCTCCTCAGGTGCGATTTCACGATGTTGTGCAAGCCCCACAAAACCAAGTCACAGTCAGCCTCACCTTGAACTAGAACGAGTGTCTGAGACACGCGCTGGGGACCGGGGTCCACAGGCCCTCCCTCCACCATCACCGGCCGCGGGTGCCCCGGTCACCGGGCATTGGGGGCACAGCGTCGGGCACCGGGCACTGTCCCGGGGTCACAGTACTGAGTGAAGCGCAAAACCTTCCGCCCACACGAAACCGTGTAGCGAACCAGGGACGCGCAGGCCTAAGAGACAGGAAGCTCCCGGCAGGTCGGTCCCAAGGCGAGAACTCGGAGAAAGGGACACCGTTGGGAAGCGCAGAGAGGCGGGCCGTCCGCTCAGGCGGCAGGAGGGGCACGGCCGAGGAGCTCGTGGGGGACAGGGCGGGGCGCACGACGCAGCCTCGGCCGTGTGTGCCTGCCACCCCCCCACCCCCCGGCTGCTCAGGCGCAGTCGGCATCAGGCAGGAGCTCCGCGCCGTGTCTCGGCAGGCCGGCCTGTCCAGCGCGGAATGCCAGCTCCCTGCTCTAGCGGAAGCCGTTGGAGAACAAAGGGAAGGATTTCCCACGGCCCCTCCAGAAGGGGATTTCACAAATACGATTCATAAAGCTCCGAAGCGAAGCCGTGGGCTGAAGCCAACCCCGCGCCCTCCCGCGCCCACACGGACCCAGGCGACCCCAGACTTCAGTCGGTGGCCCCGCTCCCCCGGTCGGAGCTGGAGCCCCTGGGCACCGCCCGCATCTACGCAGGTCCCTGCGCACCGCACCGCACATGAAACCAAAGCAGATACTTGCGGCGGGCTCCAGGACCTGAATAATGAACGACAGAACCAACCCCCACGAAAACCCGATCCCCAGGAAAACCCCTGCAAACCTGGGGGGACACAGCCGCCCTGAACCAGACAGGGCCGGAACCTGCGTGTGGCTGGGGGGCTACCCGCACGTCGGGTGCTGCTGAGGCCCGTGGGCGCCCCAGGCCCTGCACCACGCTGTGCAGGTGGATGAGCATCAGCACAGCCCACGCGTCCACTGGGAAGGGTCGGGTCCACACGGGCCACACGGCAGCGCCACCCTGTGCTGTCCACGGCCGCCCGCACCGTGCAAAAGGACCCTGTTCCCATCTGCTTGTGCTCGCGCTCCCTGGTTCTCTGTCCCCACACGGCCGCCAGCCCCACTGAGCGACAGGGGGCGCCCCTCGGCTCTGCAGCCTCCCTGCCTCCCCCGCACCTGCACCGACCCCGGGAAAGCCCGAAGGCGGCCAGGCTCGCCCAGGAGGGCCACGCCCACAGCCCGGAAGTCTGACGGAGGACCCAGGGGACCCGGCGCACCCACATCCCGGCCGCCACCAGCCCGAGTCTCTGCCCGTCTCCCCGACCCTCCCCGACCCGACACTGGGGACGGGCCGCTCTGTGCCGGGGCCTGTCCGCTCCCAGCGTCCCCCCGCGCCCCCCCCCCGACTTGCCCGGTCCCCCCCGTCGAGGGCGACACTCCGATCACAGGGCACAAGTGCCCGAGTTCACCAACAAACCCGGAGAGGCCTGTGGGGAGTTACGAGCCTTGCATCACGTTCACTCCCGGGGTAAAGAAAGCCGCAACGACAGGAGTTTCCTGACAAAACACTGAGTGTCAGCCGCCAGGGGAGGGTCACACAGGAGGCCTGCCGGCCACCGGCCCAGCGCGTCCAGCGAACGGCACCTCTCTGCACTGCCCCCGCAACTTCGGGCCCGACGCTGTTTCAACACAAAAAACACTCCTGCCGATGTGTCCCACTTCCACGTGCCCCGCCTATGAATACAAGGACTCCGGGAATGCAACACCCACGCAAGTGCATTCTTGCACCAGCAGGGACGCTCGGGGGGACGGCGCGCCGTGGCAGTCTCACCGGTGGCTCGTCTCGGTCTCTACTGGGAGACAGAGCAGCCACGTGTCCACCTGCCAGAGTCAGCGGGGTCCTCCGCTCAGGGGGACGCAGGGACTCCAGGGCCTCTCGGGAAAGTCAGGCCTGGAGGGCAGAGACCCCCCCCCCCGGGGCCGGCGGCCAGCCCCGCCCCGCCCCGCGCGGGTACCTGGTGTTGCTCGAGTAGTCCCACATGGCCACGTCCAGCATGCTGCGCACCCAGGTCTTGGACGGCTCCTTGTAGAACTTCTGCTGGTAGATGTCCACCACGAGGTCCTCGACGGTGAGGAGCTCCAGGTCCTGCCTGGTTTCTTTCGTCGGCAACACAGGGACACAGACACGGTCAGTGCTGCGCCCGCGCAGACTGTGGCCGTCCGTGGGGGATCACGGGCGGGGCCGCCCACTCACCTGAGCCCCTCCCCATGTGCCTCAGACACCAGTTGACGCGGGCCCGGTCGTCGGACTGCAGGGGGAGAGACGCACACCTGTCTGTGCCTTCTCCCGCCCCGAGGCACTGCCTGCCGCGGACCCTCGGGCTGCGGCCGGGCGGGTGGGGGCGGGTGCTGGGAAGGGCGAGACCGCGGAGGCCGTGACAACCCGATGAGGGCTGCGGTGACGGGGAGAGCAACGTGTGCCCGAGAGGACCGCAGCCGTGAACCACAGGCACGTCCATGGGCCGCGTGAGCACGCCGCCTGAGCCAGGCGGCCACTGAGGCTCAGGCAGAGGAATAAAGAAGCCGCTGTCCAGGAGGAGGAGGAGAACCTGCTCCCCGTCGCGCCAACAACAGTGACGCTGAGCCCGGTTCTCGCGCTCCCGGCCCAGGTCTGGTCGAATGCAAAGGATGACACTCTGCAGACTGGAGAGAGGGAGAGAGCCCCGCGAGGGGCGGTGGCGGGACGGCGCTGAGCGGAGGGCGGTCCTGCCGAGGGGGGCAGGGGCGGAGAGCGCCCCATTTCCAGGGGGGAGGGACCCTGAGGGTGTCCCCGGAGGGGGCACTAAAAGCCGAGGTCTCCCAGCGCAGAAACCCGCACCGACCCCCGGGGCCTTCAGGAGCTAGTCACCGTGGAAACGGCTCCCGGTGACGGCCTCACACCAGCACGCACAGCTAACACGCCGGCGCGCTCGCTCTCGGGCGCCTGTGGCGGGTCTGCTGACACCCGCATGGACACCCGGATGGAAACCCAGGCGTGCTCACCTTGCAGTAGACGGGCGGCCAGCTCCCCGGCTGCGGGTGGATGAACGTGTACAGGTTCTGCAGCACCGTCGCCTGGTCACACCCGTGCTCGAAGTTCGAAATGGGGATCTTGTGACTGGAGTCACCTCAAGGAACGAAGACAAGGCTGGATTCGAAATTGGACCGTGCCCAGCGTCGGGGACGGGGGTGGGGACCCAGGACAAGGTCCCCTGCAGCCTCAGCAGTCCCTACCTGCGGTCCCGCCGCGTCTTGTTACCTGCTTCAGCTGCAGTCTGATGGTACTGAGAGGGCCCCCCCAAAGTAGGTCTGGGAGTCTGAGGTGCAGCAGCACCCCGAGTCGCGTGACGACATCTCAGCGTCCCGCCAGGACCGACACACCCCTTGCCCGGCGCACCCCATTGTGCGCGTGAAGTGCCCCGGGGTCACTGGTAGTTTGAGTCGCCAGACCCCAGCGTCCCAGTGCCACAGTGCCGGCGTGCAAGTCACCCTTGTTGTACCCACCCACCGCCCCACATGCGAGAGGAACGATGCTGGCGACTCAGACCCACCCCCGAGAAGCCAGGGGGAGCGGCCTTCAAGTGAGAAGGCGGGAGTCCCCGACTCAGCGAGAAAAAACTGCATGTACCCTCCACCCATAAAATTGCAGAGAAAGGAAAACCTCGAAGCCCGGGAAGCCCAGTACGAGAGCAGGTCTGAGAGGAGCCCCGGTCGCACCGCGACAGGAGAAGCGCACCGCGGTGACGGTCCTACCTCACCGTCACCGCCATTTCTCTCCCGTGTGCCTGCCTGACACATCGTACTCCAGCACAGGTCCGTCCGGGCTGGAAAACGCCCAGGACACGCAGGAGTCGGCACCACCCACGGTCCCCGCACCCACGGGGGCTCGGAACGTGCTCCTGTGGATGAGGGGCGTGGCTGTCGGAAGTCAGCAGCTGGCGAACAGGGCGGTCGGGACTGAAACCCAGGCTCACGTGACCGAGCCTGTCGCTGCCTTTCACAGGTCTGTTTTGTTAGTAAGGCCGAGGACTCAGCAACAATGACAGCTTTTAAAGGTGGTACGATTTCCACTTCCAGCAAAAAATGGACCAGGTAATTCAGACCGACCTCACCACAAAAATGTGAAATGCCTGGGGGTTATCGGGAGAACACCATGCAGCCAGGAGTCATTAGCTGAAAACGGAGTGAATGTGGAATCCAGAGAGCAAGGCCTGGCGTGGGGGCAGCTGCTCCCCGGGGTCGCGTGCCAGCTCCGGGAGAGGAAGGTGACTGGGCGAGAGGCGTGCCTTTACTGGCGCTGGGGGCCTGGCAGCAACGGGAAACCCTCGGTGAGAAGAGGGGGCCGGGTGTCCTGGCTGGGCAGCTGGTCTCGCGAGAGCCCCGTGCAATCCCCGGCCAGGACACGTGCAAGCACCAACCAGTGAAAAGGAAACACCAGTATAAGCCTCAAGTTGCTTTAAAACGATTCTTTCCAACACTCCATGGGAATAAGCAAGCACATAGCAAAACCAGAATGAAAGCCAGGGCGGACAGAAACAGACCCAGAAACAACACTCCAGATGGCGAAGGTACTGGGCAGACTCTGATCCACCGCATCTGCACGGAAGACGGTCCCAGGACGAATTCCAGGGTCAGACCGCCAACTACGAGAAGCGGAAGTGAGCAGGACGGGCTCGGCCAGGACGGCGGCGGGTGGACCTGCCGAGGGAGAAGCTGCACCGGCCCTGCGCCCGCACGTGCGAGCACCGCAGAGCGGAGAAGGGTGCAGCGAGGAGACAGCCGGGGTCTCGGGGAGGAAGAGACCCTGGGCTGGACCCGGTGTCCGGGGTCAGCGAGGCTCAGGGCACTCACCAGGTCTGGAGGAGGAGATTTAAGAGCCAGTGAGAATTAGAGACAATACTCCAGTGTTATTGTGTACCTAAAATATTTGTGATAAAAATGTTCAATTGTCTTCTGGCTCCCCCTGTCTACACTGTGAAGTCGATTAGAAATCCTACTCATATTTTGACGGTCGTCTGTCCAGCTTCCCCCCGTTACACGTAAGCTCAACTAGCAGCAGACTGACTTCCATCAGGCCTGCGCCCGGTTTTAGCCTAAAATCGGACCGAGCGACCCGGCGGGCGAGCCCGGCAGCGCAGTGCACCAGAGTGGCGTCTTCCCTGGGGAGGAGGGCACGTCCTCACGCACGCTGCCTAGCGCTGAAACCAGCCGGACCCACGGCGATGCCCGGAAACGGGCCTGCGCACCGAGACGCCCAGCAGTCCGCAACAACGGACCCCGAGAGAACCCTCCACCAGGGCTATCGAACGGAAGACACCCAGATACCGAGGGCTATTCTGCTCAGGGAAATAAGCAAATAATTTCAGTAGAACTATTACAAAAGGACCAAGTGGGACTCCAAAGATTGAAAACACGTTCCTCAGGACAACAAAGTACCCTTAACGACAAAGCTAAGCAAAGTTAACTAATCTCAGTCTTTAACGGGGATGCGGTCACGAAGACAGTCTTCATTTTCTTCTGGAGTTTTATTTTTCAATAACCAAACTCTCCTTGCACCCGGAACAGACTTGTACACGGAGTCGTCTCAGCCTCCCTCTCCCGGGGGGCCCCGCCCGCACCGCACACGTGCACACGCTCCACGCTGCCGCCTGCTGGCTGTTTGGTGTCCGCATCGCACCGCGCGGGGAACCCCCAAAGGCACGACCCAAGTGACCCAGGACGGCACTTGAGCGTTCCAGAGCAGTCGGCCATGGCAGACCTGAAAAACGTACTCCCAACCTCAGACACTTGCACCACGCAGGTGTCGCCCTGGTTAGGTGAAAGTACTTTTAGTCCACACTGACACTTCCAAATATAACTTTGAAAATGCACCTGTTACCATGATTTTCATTCCAGTCGAACAGGAAGCTGGTTAAGATCCAGTTTCTATAAAAGACTTTAGTTCAAGAGCTTAGTTATACATAGTCATGTCCTTTGGCTCCAAAACACTGAAAATAAAAGCCCGTCTTCCTCACCTAAAAAATGAATTCAGAGCTTCTTTAAATGTTTAAACTGTCATTTTTGAAGCATCGTCTTTTTTCCTTAACTCTGAAAGGAAACCCCTGTGAACTGCCCTGAATTGAGTCGATAACCTGACACCCCCCAGAGGACAGACTCGCGCACCTGGCCGGCGGAAGCGCCGATCCCACAGCCAACGGACGCATCCAGAAAGTGCCACCGCCACCCCCGCGGACGAAACGGGGCGCCGCCCCCCAGGCTGTATAACGTGGAAGGTTTTAGGGACCCCGCACACCACCCCCCACCTCCACGCACAGCCTCCAGCAATGGCTCAGGGCTGGTTCTCAGCAGACACTCCGTGCGCCTGGGTACAACAGCGCCCTGGCCGGTCACACACACGCACACTCAACGCCCGCCACGGTATACTTACTTGCAGCCTGACAATGAAACCGAAACCCTCGTGGAATTTCCCCTGCAACACAAAACACGTCTTGTTGAGAGAGGCAGCGCCCTGGCGGCCCCCGGGTCGCCCCTCGGCAACAGCAGCCCCGGGACAACCGCATTGGGACAGGCCGGTCGTTGTCACTGCCACGTGAACATGCCCGCCCTCTGCCTGTTTCACAGCGCGTCCCAACCGGGGGTGCGGTGACCACCAGAGAGCCTCAGCGTGCTGTCTGAGCTACGGCAAAGGCAGGGTGCTGATGCGGGAAAGAGATGCTGAGCGAAGAACCTCTGTGCTAAGGGGGTCCCCGCTCGGGGTCCGGGAGTGGGCCCCGGGGGTCGCGGTCCCCACGGAGCACAGTCTGCAGTAGCAGTCTCTCTCAGAGGGAAAAGCCTCTGGACTCCGTCTTCCCAACCCTCACAGCCACGCAGAACGGGCGGCTCCTTGGCCTGCCCTGCGCCGCGGCCGTCCCGGTGGGAGCGGGGCTGGCTCTCCGTCACCCGGAACCTGGGGAGCACGCTGGGCCGTCCCCCTGGGCCGTGGAGCAGTGGACAGAACCAGCGTAGCTCTTCTGTCCCCAGCCTCTTGTCCCTTACTCCCTCCAAACATAGATGGGTCCCCGAGTACATCGAGGGTCCCGTGCTCCCCTCACTCCTGTCTGTCCCCACGGGACCCGACCGACCCCGGGTCTTTGTCACGAGATGCTGGGGACACCCGAGCCCGACAGCCTGCAGCTACGGAGCGCTCCCCTCACTTTGCAGAGGAGCTAGCAGGTCGGAGGGTTCAGCGTTCTGCTTGGGCTTCCAGAGCAACGCCCGCTAAAAACGCAGGACGGCCGAGGGGGGAACAGGGTGAGGACACCGCTGAGCAGAGCCGAGCAGAGGCAGCTTCTAGAAAACTCCAACGGGGCCACCCGTGGGCAGGCACACAGCGGGCTGCTGGGTCTCGGCGCGCCCCCCACCTAGAGCACATGCTCCCTAGGGGTCAGGAGCCAGACCCAGAGCCCTGCGGTGGCGCCCAGCTCTGCAGTGTTCATGCAAGCACCGAGACGCCTCCAGAACTGGGCTGAGCGTCCGCTCCGAGAACACACACGGCACAGCCAAGGAGGCCACGGCAACGCCCATGCTCTCTGTGCCCAGCCCCGCCCTCGGGCCCTCACCAGGGTGGATGAAGCTGTGGAATTCGGCCATGATGCCCTCCTGCAGGGAGTACTTCACGCAGCCGACCTCGCAGGGCAGGAAGCGCTGTGCGCAGTGTGGGGGCAGCTCGCCGTGGCTGAAAATGTTCAGGAAATAAAAGACACCTCTAAGGAGAACTAAAAAAAAAAAAATCACAACACAACATGAGCTGGTGAGTTGTCTCCCGTCTGTCCCTCCCGCAAAAGCAAACCCTTTAGAACCACTTTCCTCGTGTCCCTGCGTTCTGCAAGGAGCTGGAAAGGAGAGGACCCATCAGCTGCAGGCAGCGAAGAAATCCCGAGTTTCCCAGTTACCCCCACCAAGGGTTACAGCGGTAACTGCTCTTTGCACGAAGCAACAAGATCGCGCAGACTCGAAGCCCACTCCAGGTCAGCCAGCAGAACGTGCGCCCTGAACCTCGGGGGCGCGGCCAGCAGGGCTGAGACCCAGGGCCGACAAGGACAAGGGTCTTGGAGACAGAGTCAAGTAGATCGTGCAGAAAATCTGACAGAAACCACGGACAACGTAGTTCACCCTTTACTTTTCACCAGCACACCCGAGACCATGTGTGAATTATCTTAAGGGGAAAAGTGTGAGAAGGGCCTTGCTTACCAGGACTGGCTACATTTAAGACTATTAAGGGGTTATTAATCTTCAATAAAGTCAGACCGCAATTAATAGAGACAGCCCGAGGGAAGAGCGTGGGCTCCTACCAGCTCTGCTCTTTTCTGCGCTGGAGCCGAAAATGCATCTTTACCTTCGCAACTTAAACGTGCTTAGGTCTCTATGTGTTAAGTGCCTAGTTATAAACACTTAGACCCATAAAGCATGCTTAATAACACACAAAGTGGTAAAAACCAACAGAATATTTTTCTTAAAAAAAAACAAAACAACAAAAACACAACAGCTCTCCAGGGCTACTCCAACAAAAGCGAATGAGCTGACCCGTCACGACTCTGGCGCTAGACTTCAACACTTGTCGTCACTTACCTTGAAGCGCAGGGTCAGCACACACAGAGCACACACTCGCTGCTCAACACACCACAGTGTCCCGAGCCCCCGGTGCACCCGAGCGAACGCGTCAGGGTGACTCTACCTTGATCGCTCTTCAGAGACAAGCGGGACACATCCGGGGGCGAGACGCTCGGCGCTGGTGCGAGGGGGCCCGGCTTCTGGAGCGGGGTGCTCACAGGTTTCTGGAGGGGAAGAGAATGAACCCCGAGCTCTCGCTCTTTGCCCCACACTCTTAGTCTGAGCAAAGCAGCACACAGGCTATTTTGGTAACATCTCCTGGCCAATGAACCCACTGAGTAATCACGTGCACACTTGTGGACAACAGCGATGGGAAAGGCAGGTAATGCAAAATCTATCGATACCTGGAACCACAGGGGAGTGGTAAGTAACAAATGTGCCCATTGCCGAATTCTACTAAGTCAATGGCACGTGCCAGCTCAGTGGCCAAAAGAGCGCCATCTGCGAAGTCTCTTAACAGTCTGCTTTTCACTGGAAGTGAAAACCAGGTCGAGCTGACTTCGCGCGCCAGAGAGGTACAGGGCCAACCCCACCTACTTTTCAAAGGGAAACTTCTCAGAACAAATTGTAAGAAAAAGGAAAAATATCTAGGTTCACAAGTATAAAAATGTACAAATTGAACCGATTAGAGCTTCTACTCTAACAAAGGCTCACAGTAAAACTCTCAAAACAAGCGAACCTCTCTAGAATGTCAATCCACGTGGGCAGTTGGAAGGAAAAATGGAATTTCACTATGTAAGAACGGAGAGAACCCAGGAGGAGGGAAATGCAATTACCCTGCACTTACTCGACACAAATCAAGAAGGCCAATGTTATTTAGTATTTTTATGTCCTACCTACGCAAATATCCCCCCAAATGCACTTTATTCAATGCTCACCCGTAAGGCACGTATTTGCCAACACCGGCAAGTCTCCTTATGTCAGTATTTTAAACAAAGCAGGGGCCTGGTTCCGGGTGTCGTTTAAAAAGACAGACTGGTCGGAACTACTATTAAACACCCGGGAAAAAAGGTTCTCGCATCACAAAGAGTTGAAAGGGATGCTTCAAGGTCCTCCAGCACAGGCCCTGAACGCCACCACGCCCGCTGCCGATCAGCGTTCACTCACGGGGCGCGGGTCCCCCAAGGGCATGTCCCGGCCTTCGCTGCCAAATGATACCAGCGGGCGCCCGCTGGGTTACTAACAGGCAGGCCTCCCGATACCAGGAGGAAACACGAAAACCGGCTTTGCACTAACCAACCCGGGCCGCCCTGACATGCCCCACTCGCTCACCCAGCACCTGCTGAACGTGCCCGGACGCCAGGCAGGTGGCTGCTCCTCCCCGGAGACCTTTACCTGCTCTTCCAGAGGCCCAGACTCCTTTCCCTGGGCGGCCCTCCACGCTCGAGCCATGTCTGCGTATTTCTCCTTTTCATCCTGGCCCAGGAGCTTGGGGACACGGCAGGGGGGACAGGGAGAGAAGGAGCGGTGAGGCCCCGGCGCCCTGGCCCGCAGGGGGACGCCTGGACATCGCGGGCTGGGGTTCAGGCATCCGTTTGCCCTGGACTGGGCATGGGGGGGCTCCCCCACCACCCCGGCAGGGGCCACGGGGTCGCTGTCCCTCCCACCTCGCCCTCCCAGTTCCCAACTGCCCAGCTCGCTGACGCCAGACTTACTGCCCAGTCGGCAGAGCAGTAGGGGACGGCGTCCGCCACCCGAGCCACAGGCAGGCCCCGCCGCCGCAACTCGGGGATCTTCTCCTGCACGAAGAAGTAGTAGGCATTCCTGCTGGCCTTGCGGTTTGGCATGGCGAGCGTGGCCAGGCTTCCACCGACCCAGGACGACACGGCTCCCCGGCGCCCTCGCTGGGCTCCAGCCCTAAGTAACCGAGGCGGCGCCTGCGCGCGCAGCCCCGCAGCTCTCAGCCAATCAGGGCCCGGCGCGCAGCTGCATTGGCCGCACTGGGTGAAAAAACAAGTGTGGCAGGAAAGATCCCTCCGCGTGCGGCGGTGGGGTTGGAGCGTGGGACGCAGTTGTGAAGCGTTCTGATTGGCTGCGATGAGTCGTGGGCAGGAGCGTTGTCACGTGGAGGGCCCGGGGCAACTTGTGGGTATTATTGCGTAACCTGGGCGCAAGCAGGGAGAGGAAAGGGGGCTGGCGAGTGCTTTGGTCTTTACTGGTTTGCGACTGATTGGAAAGGGCCAGGTGTGCCTAGCACTGTGAGTGGTATCCTGGGGGCGGAGTGAAGAATAGTGCAAATGAGATCTTTTCCCTCAAGAAACTTACAAAAAAAAGGAAACTTACAAGAAATACAAAAACAAGTGACTTAACCAATATTGTTGTGTTTTTCCCCTTCTTAAGTAACATCATTGTTGCAAAAGTGCTTTTTTTTTTTTTTAATGTAGTTTTTAGTGTTAGGGAGGAAACAGTAAGAGGCCGAGATTTAAACTAATGTCCTTGGAGCCCTGGCCAGGTGGTTCAGCTGGTTGGAGCCTCACCCCATACCCCAAAAGGTTGCAGGTGTGGAGGATTCCGGCCAGCAGTATCCATCTTGGCTGCGGATGCTCGTCAACACATGCTAAAAACATACACAGAGACAACCAGGTCCTGTGGGGGAACAGGAACAGAAGGGCCACTCCTCACGTGGGGGGCGTGCCCCATCCCCCTCTAGAGAGGCTTTTTATTGGTTTCCTTTGAAATAAGAATTCAGGTAAAAGCACATTACTCATTGCTAGGAAGTAAGGATCAAACAATAGATAACAAGTCTGAGGGTCTATTTTGAGTCAGGGTCAAACAGCTGTAAAACTTTGAGGAACAAACTTACTTCTTCCTTGGACCCTTATCATTCAACTGAGAGCATTCTAAACAAAGCAGGTTTCACAGGATCTTACATATTCTTTCTTAGGCCTGATCACCCCAGGAACCTGCCCTTTTCAGCACAGGGCTACACCACCCTGTCATTGTTTCAGGCTTAGGTGGAGCAAGGGAACTAAGGCAACCAAGAGATAAGGAGATTTTCTCACAGACGATGAGGACTCAGGCTTTGTCAAAGCCGAGGAGCTAGGGTCCATCACCCCCTTTTGCTGTAGCCCCTAAAGTCCTTTCCTGGGGTCCTCTCACGTGATCGTGCCTGTCTTAAGTCGTTCCCCCCTTGGGGAATCTTACCCGTCATTGGCTAACCGGCCAAGCTTTGGGGTTCAGTTATGAATGAAGCAGCAGAAGCAGCACTCCTGCCAGGGAGATAAGCTTTTGTCTCCTTGCTGGCTTATGGTGCAAGGCCACTCCCTCAGCCTTAGCCTTGGCGGGGGTTACAGCTTCTGATACCAGGCAGGGCGGTTCCCAACAGCAGGTTTGATCTTGGTTGCAGGTTCAATCCCTGGTCAGGACGTGTCCTGCAGGCAACTGATGCATATTTCTCATATTGATGTTTCTCTCTCTCAAATCACTAAACATATCCTTGGTGAGGATTGTAAAAAGTCTAGGAACTCTAAAATAATGTCTTTGAATATTGTAGATTTAGTCTTGAAGTTCTGGTTCATTGTTTGCGAGTTTTGTTCCTAGAGCATATCTGGCACTGCTGTGAAAACTTTCTTGTTTCCGCTCTGTTTTCTGATTGGCTACTGCTGGTGTGGAGAGGAGGTACTGATTTTAGTGTGAGTTTCGTACTTAGCCACCCTGCCGAACTCTGTACTTTCCCTTCCTCTGGTTTCAAGCACATTCAGCTTTGCTTCAGTCAGTGGCTGCCCATACTTGTTTTAATACATTTTCACAACAAGCCATACAGTAAATAGGCATTCTTACCCTCTCTTCCTGAACATTAATAGATAAACAGCTTAGAAAATTATTGCTTCTCTCCACTTGGTCTCCCAACCCGTAGCAGGCAGTGAGACAGGCGTCAGCAGAGTGGGCATGATAGGCAGGCGCAGCAGTCACCAGGGTGCAAAACCCTGGGTGCTTAGCAACAGGCAAAACTACAAGCCCTTGCAGGACCATGCCTTTAAGCATTACCCCCCGGAGGTGACATCTAGACCTCAGTGGTGTTTCAGCTCCAGGTCCACAAAGACCCCAAAATCAGATGGAGCAGTGCCATTCTGCCATCAGGACCAGCTACACTGACCTGCCGTGTCCACCAATCAGTAGAGACCACGAGCGGGGGCACACCTGAAAAGCTCAGGATGCTCTATTAGGATTCTCCCCCGAGGCCTCCAGAGAAAGAGCTCAGTACCGGGGCCCAGTGTGGCTCTCTTTGTGGAGCGCACCCGTGTCTCCCCCCATCCCCTTCCCCCAGGTGTGTTTTCCTTGCCTCTCTCTTCCTCCCTAAGCTGCAAGGGCCTGTCTTTGCCTCTATAACTCGTTTCCTAAGCCCGTGTCTTCCAGGTCCATGACTTTCTAAGTCTTGCCTCCGAATTCTGTCTTGTCCAGAACTCGAGGACTGAGACCGCTGCACCAGGGCCCAGTCTGTCCCCACAGAGGTCTGACACCTGGGGGCGATTTCCCACTGCAAACGAACCCAGGCACCCCCCACCTCACTCCCATCTCCCGGCTTGATCACGTCTGGGATTGTAGTTCCCCCTTACTCTTCTTACAACTGTGTTGAGACATAATTGAAATCCAATAAATCGAATATACCTAAAGCATACAAGTTGGTAAGGTTTAACATAAGTGCGTAACCGTGAAACCATCCACCGCCATCAAAGTGACGAATATATCTGCCCCCCAAAGTTTCCTCACCACCCCCTTAGGCGGCTTGAAGTCGCCCACCTTCACTAAGGCTTTGTTCATTTTTCTCCTCTGGTCTCTTTATTCTGTTTCATTTTGCAGCTTCTGTTTCTATTTCATGTGTAATCATCTTTATTCTGCCATATCTAACCTTCTATTAATCCCATTCCGTGTATTTTTATATTAGATCATTTAATTTTCTTCTCTAGAATTTCACTGGAGCCTTTTTTGTATCTCCCAGATTTCTACTTAGCATGGTCTGTGTTTCCTCTGCTTGAACATGATTAGTATGTTATGTAACATAGTTATAATACGGAGTACAGTTACGATTATTTAACGTCTCTGTCCACTCATCCTACCACCTGTGTCATTTCTGGATCTGATTCTACTGATTGATTTTTCTGCTTATTATGGGTTGTGTTGTCCTACTTCTTTACAAGCTCGGTGATATTTTATTGGATGAGCAAAGTAAATTTCACCATGTCGAGTGCTTCATATGTTTGTAGTCTCCTAAATATTCTTGTGCTTTGCTCTGGTGTTGGGAACCGCCCTGCCTGGTATCAGAAGCTGTAACCCCCGCCAAGGCTAAGGCTGAGAGAGTGGCCTTGCACCATAAGCCAGCAAGGAGACAAAGCTTATCTCCCTGGCAGGAGTGCTGCTTCTGCTGCTTCATTCATAACTGAACCCCAATGCTTGGTCAGTTAGCCAATGTCAGGTAAGATTCCCCAAGGGGGAATGACCTAAGACAGGAACAATCACGTGGGAGGACCCCAAGAAAGGACTTTAGGGGCTATAGCAAAAGGGGGTGATGGACCCTAGCTCCTCGGCTTTGACAAAGCCTGAGTCCTCATCGTCTGTGAGAAAATCTCCTTATCTCTTGGTTGCCTTAGTTCCCTTGCTCCACCTAAGCCTGAAACAATGACAGGGTGGTGTAGCCCTGTGCTGAAAAGGGCAGGTTCCTGGGGTGATCAGGCCTAAGAAAGAATATGTAAGATCCTGTGAAACCTGCTTTGTTTAGAATGCTCTCAGTTGAATGATAAGGGTCCAAGGAAGAAGTAAGTTTGTTCCTTAAAGTTTCTTACAGCTCTTTGACCCTGACTCAAAATAGACCCTCAGACTTCCTTGTTATCTATTGTTTGATCCTTACGTCCTAGCAATGAGTAATGAGCTTTTACCTGAATTCTTATTTCAAATGAAACCAATAAAAGGCCTCTCCAGAGGGGGAACGGGGCACACTCCCCACATGAGGAGTGGCCCTGCTGTTCGTATTCCCCCACAGGACCTGGTTGTCTCTGTGTATGTTTTTAGCATGTGTTGACGAGCATCCGCAGCCGAGATGGATTCTGCAGGCCAGTATCCCTCCACACTCTGGAACAGAGTTGCTTGGAAACAGTTTGAGTCTAGTTTCTCCCTCTCTCGCAGCTAGATTTTCTGCTCCGTTCTTCGGAACCAGAGCAGCCTTCAGGGCTAATGCTGTCCTCTCCTGACCCAACGCCCTCTGAGGACTCTGCCCGACAGCCCCTGCATTTGGCTGACGGGGACAAACTGTGTCTAGCCCTGTGTGAATTTCGAGGACTGTGCCTCTAACCCCCTGGGGTCGGTCTTTCCCTGGCGGGGTGAGGCCTCCCCCCGCACAGGTGCAGACCAGCGTTCAGCTGGGGGTTTGAGGGCGCTCCTCCCCTGGTGGCCAGCACGCTCTCTGGGTGCTGCTCCCCTCCTCTGGCACTCCGCCCTGCGAATGCCGGCGCCTGTGGCCTGCCTAGGCAGCCGACGTCACTCCCTCATCCCGGGAAGACCTTGGGGTTCCATCCGCGTCCCCCCTCTTGGTGCCGCCTTCTGGATACTCTTCCCAGGCAGCAGCCTGGGCAGTCACGGGGCTCACCTTTGCTGGTTTCCGTTCCTTCAGGGATGGCTCACCTCTGGTCCCTCAGATCCAGCGCACGGAAAACACCGTTTCGTGTACTTTGAGCAGCTGCTCGGTCGTCTCAGGCTGCTGGGAAATGCACTCAGCACGGAGCTGGTCGTGCGAGGAACTGGAGGAAGCGCATTCCAGACAGACGGACGCCACATGCAGAGGCCCCAGGCAGTGAAGAGCCTGGCGCACCCTGAGAACGAACGGACGGGGCACGGGTGGTGTGGCCGCGGCGTAGCCAGTCGGGGGCAGGGCCGTACCTGCCACAGATGGCGTGAGCGGGCTGCGGGCGCGGCCAGTGTCAGCCAGGGCTTACCTGTCACTCTGAGTGTGTGGGTGCTCATTTAAGAGTTTGCAAAGAACACGATACGGTTTGCAGTTTAAGGAGGTCGGTGTGGACGCTGCCTGGAGAAGAGGTTCAAGGCTTCACGCGTGCGGCCGACGAGAGGAGAGGGGGACCTAGACACAGAAGGAGCAGCACATACGGAGGGAAGAGGACGCCATCCGATCACCTTGTGGAAAACACAACTAGCTAGTGGAGGGGATGCGGGCGTGAGAGAAAGTGCAACCCCTAGGGTTTTGGTCTGAGTAACCCAACAGCCAGTGGCGCCTCTTCCAAAATCACGAGGCCGGGGGGAGGGAGGACAGTGCCGTGACAAAGGGTCCGACGTTCCCGGTCACACCTGTGACTCGCTCCCCTCTGTTGGTAACCCTGGGTCTTTTTCAGTCTCACTTAAAGAAAGGGTTACACGCATCAAACAGCTTTCCCTTCTTTCTAACCAGATCGATCTTCCTACTCAGGAATTCTGGAGGGTCGCGGGTTTGGGTTCGGGCGCCTGATGGGCAGGGGGCGGGGGATCAAGAATTCAGTGAGGGCCACGGTAGTTTTGAAATGCCTGGGGCCCGTGCCAACAGGGACGCCAAGCAGGCAGTTGGCCTGGTCTGGAGCTCCAGGCTAGACGGGGTTCGGAAGTGAGCTTCGCAAAGAGGGGGGAGTCACGGAATTGGGTGAGACCGTTTAGGGCGGGAGTGGAGGGGGGTGGGGAACAGAATCCAGGATGGGGGGCTGAGAAGGCAGGGACGGGAGGGAAGCCCAGTGAGGCGACCAAGGAGGAGGTCTGAGGAAGCAGGGAGGAGGGCAGGAAAACGATAGAGGACCGTGTTCCGGGAGGAGCCTGCGGAGTCTCAGACTGTCTTGTAGGCACGGCAATAAGTGGACTAGAGCAGAGCCTATCACATAGTGAGCAAGAGAGCCCATAAAGATGTAAACAATCATACATGCATGTGTGTGCGTGTGTGCGTGTATATATACAATGTCTGAGTACCCTGTTGGACAGTGTCCGGTGAGGACAAACGATGCAAGTTCAGGGAATAGGGACGGAGGGAAGGTGCAGTTTCAGGGAGGGCAGGAAAGGCCCCGCTTGAGGAATGGAATGGAAGCAAACCCGGAAGGGAGTGAGGAAGTGAACCAGGAAGATGTCGGCACGGAGCACGCCGGGAGGAAGGAAGAGCAAGTGCAAGTGCAAGTGCAAGGCCGTGGTGGGCACGTGCAGGCGCGCTTTGGGAGCGGCGGCAAAGCTCGTCTGTGGGTGAAGCGAGGGCAGGGGCAGGGGGAGAGGGAGTCGGAGAGGGGCCAGAGCCCGGTCATGGGGGGCTTCCGGGCCCATGGCTAAGGACTTCGAACTTGAATCTAAATGGGTGAAATGCCACTGGAGATTGGGGTGGCTTCTACTTTTTAAAAAAATTTAATTTTTAGCCCTGGCTGGTGTAGCTCAGTGGATTGAGCGCAGGCTGCAAACCAAAGTGTCGCAGGTTCGATTCCCAGTCAGGGCACATGCCTGGGTTGCAGGCCACGGCCCCCAGCAACCGCACATTGATGTTTCTCTCTCTCTTTCTCCCTCCCTTTCCTCTCTAAAAATAAATAAAATCTTTAAAAATTTTTAATTTTCTCCATCGCCATTTATTCCCTCCACACCCTTCTCCACCTCCACCCACCCCGCCCCCTGCAATTACCAACTATTGTCTGTGTCCGTGAATTCTCTCTTTTTCCTCAATCCCCGCCCCCAGCCCCGCCCCCAGAGCTGCCAGCCTGCTCCCTCTCCGAGGAGTCTGTGTGAGGTGTGATTTTCAGCTGAGTGAGAGTTGTGAAAACCACCCAAGAAGACCCAGTGCTTTAGGAACACGTTTTCTCCCTGACGCTGGTTGAAGTGAAGGCCCCGACGCTGCGCAGAAGGCGCCCTCTCACCTGTGCTAATTATAGCAGCAGTAACAGCCAACAGCCTTGAACGCTGCTGTGTCAGACGCCCCGCTAAACGCTGCGCCAGCAGCGTTACCTCATCTCCCCACAACCACCTGCCCAATAGGCTTGCGACGCCCCCACTTTGCAGACTGGAACACTGAGGATTAGCGGGGAAAGCGGCTTCCCCGGCCACCTGGCCCGCGAGTGCTCCCACCGCTCTGAGACCGGCGCTACAGTACCGCTCGCGGTCCAGGCTGGTCGTTAGAAGTGCTCCGGCGTGGTCAGCACGTGGCGCTTCGCCCAAGCCGCAAGGGGCGTCTCCAAGCCCCCCACCGTCTGTAGAGAGGGCCTGGACGCCCAGCCTCCTTCCCGCGTGGCTCCGCCCGGAGGCTGGCTGGCCCTCCGGCGCTGGCCTGCGCACCTGCAGTCTCCGGGCGGGGCTGCGGATTCTGCCCCTGCGTCTCCCTGCGGTGTCTCTCTCACTCGCTGTCGCCGTCCCCTCCCGCTGCCCTGCAGTCTCGCCGGCCTGCGCGTTCGTCCCTTCCGGGGTTCCTGTCACGAGCCCCACCTGGGAAAGGCCTCTACCTGCCTCCCGCCCCACCAATCCATCCTCCGCCCCACGGGCAGCATCGTTTGGCCGAAACCCAGTCTGCTCCTGTTCTTCCACGGAAGTGTCCGTGGGGGCGGGCCGCTGCCCGCGGCGGGGGCTAGGTCCAGGCGTGGTGGCCTGGCTGCCCACGGCCTGCCGTCCGCCTGCCTTTCCCGCCGGGATGCTGACTCTGCCCTTCCCGAGGCCGGGCTCCTGCGGAGACCCCGCTGTCCCCTCTGCCGCTACCTGGGCGTCTGCGCTACCTCCGCATCCACGTCTGCTTCAGAAGTTCTGCCCGACCACGTTTGCGACTTAGCTCAAGGCCCTAGCCGGACCGTTCAGTGGGTTGGACTATTGTGCCCTACACCAACAGGTTGCAGGTTCGATCCCCGGTCGGGGTGTGTATGGGAGGCAACCGATCGATGTTGCTCTCTCCCTCCCTCTCTCAAATCAGTGCCCGTAGCCTTGGGTGGGGATTTAAAAAAATGAGACCTAGTTCAGGGGTCGCCCTTCATGAAGGCCTCTCTGAGCAGCACTGCTGATGGGTAACAGGCCCCTCCCCCTGAGTTCCCCCAACGTTCCCGGTGTCTGCCCTAACACAGGCCCTGCGACACCGTCACATTTAAAGACCACACGCTGCCTCTCCTTCCCCCCAACACACACACAGCTACCACTCAGTGGGACCCTCTGCGACAAGAGGGACTGTGACTAACGCATCTTTAAGTTCCTATTCATCTTGGATTTCTAGACAGCATAGATTCTGGAATATAGCAGGTGCTCACGAAACGTGGATAGAATAACGAATTCAGGGAAGAGAGGAGGAGAGATGAGGAGGAAACAGCAAGAGGAAGAACAACACCCTGGAACAGTCTGTAATTAGACAAATCCACGCGGATCATCTCCGCGCGGAAGGCGCCCACTCAGCACCGGGGGAGGCGGACAGAGTTAACGCTTTCGTGAGAGCGCCACGCCCATGACCCCAGTGCCAAGGTCAGGGCTGCCACTCCGTAACTCCAGCTCGGAGAGCCCAGAGACCCTTCTCTTGTCCGAGCTGCTTCCTCTCTGGCTTGTTTTTTCGGGGGGTGAGGTCATCGGATGAGGTATTTGCTCTGGCCCGTTTCCCTCCCTTCCGTCCGTCTTTGACCTGTGCCGGGCAGCAGGCCTCTGGGAGAATGCTTGGGGCTGAGACGCCGTCTTCCGGCTGAACCACTCACCCAGCAGCGCCCACGGCCTGGGTGAGACTCGGGGAGACAGGCCGCCTCTCACCTTCCCCCCCCCACCCCCGGGCTGAAGGATGCCGCCAGACCCCTGGAATCTGCTCTCTGGCTCAGGGCGGTCAGCACTGCTCCGGGCCCCAAAGGATGGTAACAATGACACAAAGTGAAAGCTGGAGACAGGGCTCCCAGACGGAGGCAGCCCCGCTCCCTCCCTGGCTCTGCAACTCCCAGGGAAAGGGCAGGCCGCCCCGCCGCCCAGCTCCTGGGGAAGGTGACTAACCGTCGGCGACCAGGACGGAAGGAGAGCAGGTGCCTGTCTGGGGGCCGGTCGCCCCGTCTTCTCCCTCTAGGGGTGTCCCGCAGGCTGAGTGGACGGTGGCACAGCTCTCACCCAGCGACTTCCCCCACGTCGTGGAAACACCAGAGCGCAGAGACAACCGTAGAGGAGAAACTAGAGACGGTCAACATCCCTGACCAGCGATAACCATCGCCCTCTGACGCTGCTTCCACTGCCGCCGTCAGAGGCACTCCCCGCACTCGAGACGCGCCCGGGACAGAAAGAACTGCATGTCCTTCCGTGACTGCAGGCTCTCCCGTCTGCACGTCCGCCCTCGGCTGGACCTCTGGGGGGACGGCTCGGTCGGGCGGTGGTGGCCACGCACCACTGGGGTCTGGCCTCGGGGCGGGGCGACTGGATGCCACCTAATTCGGCGCCGGCACCGTCACCGCAGTTCAGTTCGATCGGAAGCCCGAGGCAGCAGGCGCTTGCCGTGAGTCTGCTTGGAGACTGTGGAATTTTCAGCTCCTTCTCCCAGCCTTTTACTTATTATATGCTCTTGGCAGGACGGCTTTCGGCATTCTTTTGGCACCCGGTCCTTCCCATTTGCATTTCCTTTCTGGGACGCATTTTCTTAATGAAACCACTTATTCCTCAGAAGGAAAAGGCTTCCAGGTTGAAATGCTTGCGGGTTGTCAGTACAGGTGCCCACGGCCTCTGGTATTTTTGTTATTGTCGTTGGTTAATTTCTTGCTGTAATTTAGATTTTTTTCAAAAATTTCTAACTCCCTGCAGGTGGTTGTGAAGATGGGGGGATGGGGAAGATAAACCCAGCGAGGTAGCACCAGGGAAGGAAAGGTGAACAAAACTTAGACGAGAAACTGAAAAAACAACATGAATAGATGCCACGGCATAGGAACTCTGACTGTATTTAAAACTGTTGGATGGTACACTTTAAATGGGCAAACGGCATGATATGGGAATTACGTCTCAATAAACCTTTTTTTATGGCACAGAAGGAGGGGGGAGGGCCCCCTGGAATCGGTTTGGAAGTCACACACCCGATTGCCGCTGGAAGTCAGATCAGCGCGGGCACAGGCGTCGCGATGCTACCTGCCAGCCCCGCAAAGGCCTACGGTAAGCAGGATGCGTGTGCGTGCATGCCCGGCGCCGGCAGGGAAGTCACGTGTTGGCGAGGCTTCAGCTGCGTTATATTTATAACCGTGTGGTTGCTACCGGCTACCAGCAGGTCTCCTCGCGCCGGTTCACTCCTCTTTCCTTCGTGTCCTCATTCTGTTCCGAAACCCCGCGTTGGCGGAGAGGCCTGCGAGTCCACGCGCCCGCCCGCCTGCAGGAGGGGCTTCCTGGGCCCCGCGGGGGTCCCACGTGGGAGGGACTACATTCTCACCTGTCTGAGTCTGAAGGGTTGGGGACCCAGAGCCTCCCTCCACCCTGAAATGTGTCTGCACCTCCGCGCCCGGGCCTGTGTCTTAGGACCCATGGACAACTGGATTGGACTCTGAGGCTCATCCACAAACAACCCCACAGCTTCCCAGGCGCCCACGCGACTAGGGGACGAGGTTGTGCTCCCCAAACACCTGTGTTTCGGAAGCGCTGGAGGAAGGCAGTTAAAATGCAGATTCACAGGGCACCCCCAGAGTTTCTGGTCTCACAGCTTTGAGCAGAGCCTGGGAATCTGCACTCGGGACACCCACTGCTGTGATCCCGATCCTCAGCGTCCCAAAACCACCCTTGGGAGAGCACCCCAATCCTGGTGTCACCCTGCCATCTCCACCAATGCAGCAAAACAGTCCCCTGTCCCCCCTCCTCTTGTCTCCATCCCTTGGGTTCACGTTCAGACCCACTAGACGTGACCTTGAAGTTCCTCCACACCCTGTGCCACCTTGCCAAAAGCACATGTGTGACAGAGGGGCACTCACTGAGACCCAGTCCTGCGCCGACATCCCCCCCGAGGATGGGCCAGGGCCCGGTCCACTGGGGAGGTGGCAGGCTAGACCAGCAAGACCTCCCGGCTGGAAGGGAGACACTCAGGGTGGGTGCTCCTCAGAAACCAAAACCCCAGGGGTGGGGTAGGGGTGGGGTGGGGGTGGGGTGGACAAGGCCCTGCGTTCTGTGACTCACTCCGACTCCATGGGGACACACACGCAGGCACACACTGTGAGCACACGGTGACTGTCCGCTCCCCCACACAGCCAGCGTCCTTTGTCCCGCTCCGTTTCCTCAGCCGTTATGTCCAAGTTTCGCATAAAATGCCATTGTTATGTACGCTTAGGTCCTTAAGGCTATTCAAGCTCTGCTGTGCGCTGTGCACACGTGCCCAGGCATGTGTACACACACACACACACACACACACACACGGGAAGTGGCGGAGCACAATACCCATCCATCATCATGCCAACCCTCCAGTCTAGATGTGCCTTTCAGGATGCGAGGGGCACATGCTTTGGAGTCGAAAGACCTCAGTTCAAATCACACCTCCGCCCCTTCCTAGCTACCTGATCTAAGGGAAGTTAATTAAATTCTCGGGGCCTGAGTTTCCCTGTGAGGATGAAATGAGAACGCTGGTAACACACCTAGGCCTAGGACCCAATGGGAAACCTAGGAACCTGTTTCAGTTTTATTTTCTATTTTATTTTATGTATGAGAAGAAGAGCCGGTGTTCTTTTAAAAGATTTTATTTATAGAAAGAAGGGAAGGGAGGGAGAAAGAGAGGGAGAGAAACATCAATGTGTGGTTGCCTCTCACGCCCCCCTACTGGGGACCTGGCTCATAACCCAGGCACGTGCCCTGACTGGGAATCGAACTGGTAACCCTTTGGTTCACAGTCTGGCACTCAATCCACTGAGCCACACAAGCCAGGGCATTAGCTGGTGTTCTCAGCTTGCAAGCCTCAGAAATCATCTCTGGCCGAAGCAAGCCGTGGGGGGCGGTATGAGAGCGCATCCGGGGCTCTGCGGGGCTGCCAGGGGGCTGAAGAGCCAGGTGCGGGAAGCGGGCTGGCACCCGGGGGGCTCATAGCCAAGGCCGTGGCGAAATCACGCCTGGAGCAGTCTGGCGGCCTGCCCGCCGCACCGCTGACCCGAGTCCTCGGTGCCACTGCCCCTCCGCCGCAGCGGCAAAACCATCCTCTGCCGTCTCTCTGCTCATCCACTTGCTCCAGGATTCAAAAACTCAGAGAGAGAGGGGGGTCCCTGGCCACACGGGACCGGGCCTGTACCCGGTGGTGGTGGTCCGGGAATGGGTGCAGAGGTTTGGGCTTCCACGGTCGGTGCTCCTCAGAAATGCCGGCGTTGCAGAGGTCAAGCAGCCATACCATAGAAGACCATGGTGCAGAGTGGATTCTCGTCACTCCCGAGGGTCGCTGTCCCTCCCCGTTCCCATCAGACAGGCGTGGTTAAGCTCCTCGGGCGCCTTCTCTGTGTCTCCAGGAGCGCACCTGCCGGTTTTACCACCGTGAGTTCCGCGGTTCCAGGACCCCGCACGGCGGGAGGTCCGTCTCCCTCCTCCCTGTGGTCCGGGCTGTTCGCACCTAGGGGACGCTACACGGCGTGAACGTGCATTTCTCCACACGCAAAGCCTGCTTTCTCTCCGTGTCACACACACAGACACACACTGGGCACAGGTCCACTGACATGTACATAAGCTGTGGGAACGTGCCCTGCAACCTGTAACGTGTCGGGCAAACGCCCTTGATCTTGGCCAAAAGGCCGAGAAGCCGCACACGGCGGGCCCATGGGAGCCGACACATTGTTGATTCCCTTCTAGTTTTCCGTATTTGCTGTCTAACGAGCCGCGAGCCCTGCCCTTAGTCGTGTTTTTAACAGGAGGCCGTCAGGACGCGGGATTCCCGGCCACTTTTTCCAGCTCTGCGGGGCACCTTGCCTTACTGCGGGTCAGAAGGGGACCCAGACCAGACCAGACCAGGACAGACCAGACGGAGGGGCGGGGGTCCAGCCCAAGCACACCACCCCCGAGCCGAGGGGCCTCGCTGATAAGTCCCCCCGAGTCCCAGCGGTCCCCGACCTGTGCCCTCTCGCAGCCCTCGTTGGCCCGAGCCCCGTGCACGCCCCGCCGCCCCCGTTCGCGTCCCCAGCGGGGTTCTGGCCCGCGCTCTGCGCAGCCCGCGCGCCCTCCCCCGGTGCCCCCGGTGCACTGGGCGACTCGCGCTGGCCGCGGGGCCGGCACGTGACCCAGAAACTTTGGAGGCCGCGGGGCGGGCGGCGGGCGGCGCTGCGGGGCGGGGAATCGCTGCCGGGTTCCTGGCGTGCGGGAGCGGGAGCCCGAGCCCGAGCCGGAGCCCGAGCGAGAGCGGGATCCGGAGCCCGAGCCGGTGCGGGAGCCGGAACGGCAGCGCGCCCGGGCCCGTCCGCGCGGTCCGCCCGGGGCGGCGCCCAGGGACGCGGACAGCCGCTCGCGCCCGCCCGCCCGCCGCCGCCGCCTCTGCCTCCCGGCCGCACAGACAGATCCCGGCGCCGCTGCCGCTCCCCACTTCGCGCCCTCGCTCGTCTGGATGGGAAGTTAGAGGAGATGGACAGGGTCTCGCTGGCGTGGATCGCTCTCCTCTGGCTGACGGGTAAGCGGCCTTCCCCGCCGACCCCGGGAACTTTACCGGCACTCGCGCAGGGGGGTCCCAGCCCCCGCCACCCCCACGGCCCGCGCTTGTGCTGCAGGCCGCCGAGCAGGCGGGCGGGCGGGCGGGCGGGCGGCCAGTGGGGGAGGGCTGCGTGTGTTAGCACGATGGGGGGGGGGGCGAGCGCGAGGAAGCGGGGAGCGCGGACACAGGGGAGACGCCGGAGACGCAGGTGTCTGACCCGCTGCAAACGGGGAACTGTCCTTCCTCCCGAGCGCGCCTTTCCCCGTCCAGACAGCGGCGCTTCCTGAGTTTGCAGCGCCGGGGAAGCCTGGCTGGACAAAACGGAAGCTCGGAGGAGACTGATTAATTAAGGAAACTGGTTTTCTGGGGGTGGGGGTGGAGGAGTGTCTCCTAATTCCTTCCCTGGAGAAGCGGGGAACCAGGGGCAGTCTCAGGGCGGGGTGGGGGTGGGGGGAAGGAGGGGGTGGAGGCCCCATGGGTTTAGAGTTGAGGGCCCTGCTGTCTCTTGCTTGGGCCGCCTGGGGAGTGAGTGGCCCCACAGTTAGAGAGGACCCTCCCTCCCCCCAGCAAACCGGTTTCCATCCCCCCAGTAAACATAATCTGCAGAGACACTCGAGGAGGTAGGGCTCCCCCAGCCTGTCGCATCCCCCAGCCGGGGCCAGTGTTGTGTGTGTGGGGGGGGGGTCCCTCCTGCTCATGAACTCTCTCCCACCCTTCTGGGCTCTGCAAAGGCTCTTGCTCCGAACAAGTTGTCCCCACTGGATGGTTCTGCACGTTTGAGGGGCGGGGGCCGGGCAGGGGGCCGGGCAGGGGGCCAGCCCCGAGTCTCAGAGCGGCCCTGCCTGGGCCAGGGTGTTGGAGGGCTGGGGCAGCCTGCAGGGCCGGAGACAGTGACCATGGAGACCGAGGGATGGAGGGAGGGGCCGGGGACCAGACAGGCTGTGAGGTCGGGGTGAGGGCAGTGAAGGAGGGCGGGAGTGAAAAGGCAAAATAGCACCCCCCAAAAAAAATTGAAGTCCTGTCCCTTCTGGGGGCGCGTACCAGAAGACTTGGGAGAAGCCAGTCAGTGGGAAAGGGGGGACACGTTCAAAACATCTTAGGCAAGTCGGCGAAAGAGGGTGAGATGCACTTGAGAAAGGCGAACCCCGTTTCCCCGGGCTCCAGAGGCGGGGTTCCGACTGCCTCCGGTCTTCCGGTTCCACACGGAGGGCCCTGGCCGGCCCTGGCCCCCCGCTGGGTCCAGCTGGGGGGGTGCCCTGAGCTGGCTGTCTCCCTCCCACATTATTCAGATGTGAATCATCTCTAATTTCAGGGTTGGGTTGATCCACGCCCCCCGCCCCCCGGCCTCCCGGGACCTGCCACTCCCCCTCACGGATTCCCAGTGTCCTCAACTTGCCTCCTCTTCTCCGTTATCAGATTCCAGGGCGGCCTTGGCTTTGAGCCTGTATCACACCCTCCCTGAAGTCAGCCAGGCACCTGGGGAGGGGGCCCTGAGTCAGGGGGTCCCCAGCTCCGCAGGGAGTGGGGACAGAAGGGCAAGAGCCTGGAGAGATGGCTCACGGCTCCTGTTGAAATGCAGGCACATGGCTGGCCGGCGCCCGGGCCGCCCAGTCCAGCCCTGTGGCTTCATAGAAGTGGAGGCCCGCAGAGGACACGCTGGAGCAAACGCCCGCGGGGCTGCAGCCTGACCCGGTCCCCTCAGCCCCCCGGCCGGTGGGGTTGGCTGTCTCCAGAGCTGCCTCTCTGAGGTTCTCGTGGACCGGGGTTTGTTTCGTTTGTGTTGAGAGGGGTGGGCCGCTTTCTCTGTGCCCTCTTCCTCTGGCACCTGGAGTGGCGGCCCCCGCCTGGAGGCTGGCAACAGGTTAGTGAGCAGGGCCACCCGCTGTCAGACGCCCGGGCTCCTGTGCTCTGCAGGTGAGTCCGGCTCCCCCGGACGCACCGGGCACCCGCCCCATCCCCTGATGGGTCTGGCAGAAGCCCCTGAGCAGAGGGGAGGCACCGACAGTGGTGGTGGGGGAGGGGGAGAGGCGGGGGAGGACAGAGCGGGGGAATGGATTCCGACTCATCCTCCCCCGGAGACCGGGGGAGGGAAGGTGAGACAGTTCGGTCCAGCCCAATCAATGAATTCTCTCCTGTGGGGGTGGTGGAAGGGAGGGAGGAAAGGACAGATTAAAAATGAGTCAGAGAGCCAGGGGAAAAAAAACACAACAAGAAACCACGCACTCTCCCTGTCCCTCCGTCTCCTCCCCCGCCTCCCCTCCCCTCCCCCTCCCCACTTCTCTGCTTTCGCGCAGGCTGAGCAATGTCTAATCAGCACTCCAGTGTTTTCCGCGGCTCCCGCTCCCGCTCGCGTGGCTCCTTCCTGGTCTTTCATCGCTAAAACGCTAAAACGCCGGCCCTCCTCCCTCCCTCTGCCGCACACTCAGCCTGGTGCTCCCTCGTTGTCGTAGGGACGCCGCTTCCTGTCGGGGACTGTGTTCTGTCGCTGCCGTCCTTGTCGCTCCCGACAGAACGAGATGCCGGCCAGCTGCTAGCGTAGCAACAGGTGCGGCTGCGCAGGAAGACGGGCAGGAGGCCCCGCTCTGTCTTTGTCCCCAGATGCGGACGGCGCGGGCTGTGACCCTGGGGGGAGCACGCTCAGGGGGGCAGGCGACGTGTTTTCCTGGCGACTCTTTTCGGGTCTGATGAAGACGGCTTGCTTGCATTTCTCCTGGGTCCCTCTTGGTTTCATCCATCCATTCATGCATTCACTCATGCCTCCTACCAGCGTGTATGGAGACCCTGGGGTTTCCAAGGATGGGGCAGGTGCCGAGAATCAAGAGGGAAGAGACGGCCCTCGTCCTCAGAGAGTGTCAGCCTGCGCGGTGAGGGAAGGTCCTGTGACAGGAGCCAGGGAGCCACAGGGGGCGAGGGACGCGTGTCCAGTCCACACCTGGGGGCGGCGCATGGCTCTGAGGGGGACCCAGGAGAGGCGATGGCCCGGCTGAGACGTTGATTCACGCACGGTCAGCGGCTGAGCTCCTGCCGCGTCCAGGCACCGTGTGGGGCGGACAGACGGAGCAGACGCGGTCCCTGCCTTCAGGGAGCTCGCAGCCCGGTGGCGGACACACCGGTGACGACCCTGTGACAGCGTGTGCAGAAGCAGTAACGGGGACCTGTGGGCGCGCTGCGGGTGGGGGTGGTTGGGGGGGGGGTGCTCCGCAGGGCTGCTGACCCTGCCTGCAGCGGGCAGAGAGGCATTCGGCTGTTACAGGGTCTGGCCAGCTTTCGGGTAGATAGATGCCCGGTGACTGGGTGAGGACAGGCGTGGGCGTGGAGAGACAAAGTGCTGTGAGCCCCGGAGAAGGAAGAGGCGATTTCCGAGATGGCTAGCACCCCGTTCCCGCCGTCTCCTCTCCTGTCCTGCGTGCCCTGCCACTCCTCCCCGTCCTGTTCTTCGCCCCGCCCCACCCCCCCACCCCCCGCCCAAGGCAGGGACCTGGTCCAGCCCCGAACATCTTCCTTCCGTGGCGTCTCACAGCTCTCCCCGCTCCCCAGCCCCTCCAGCCGGATGCTTCTCTCTGGAGCAGGTCAGGGGCTTCGTTCTGTGTCCCCATCACCCCTCAGGCTCTGGACTCGCCCAATCCTGCCGACTGGCCCGGGTACCAGACCTGGGACGAGGCCGCCGCCGCAGTCTTACGGCAGTGCCGTGCTGGTACTGGGCCGGCCACGAAGTTCCTTTGTTCTTTTCCATGGGACGGCTCTAGTAGCACTTAGTTGTAACTTAATTCGAAACAACTCTGTTAGATTGCATTGTGACAGCCATCCTATCAGAGTGCATTCTAAAAAAAAACCTTTAAAATTGGTGAGGTTTTGTGTCACCATTTTAATACTGAGGATGGAAGGAAATATACAACATTTTTGGCCTAGCATGCTTTATGATTTCAAGAATAAAGGTAAAAATGCAACTGAAACACAGAATAAAGATTAGTGCCGTGTATGGAGAAGGTGCTGTGACTGAGCAAATGTGTCAGACTCGGTTTGCAAAGTTTCGTGCTGGACATGTCTTGCTGGACGACGCTCCACAGTCAGGTAGACCCGCCGAAGCGGACAGCGATCAAATCGAGACATTGATTGTGAACGATCAATGTTCTACCCCATGGGAGGTGGCCGACATACTCTCAATATCCAAGTCAATCAGGTTATTGGTAAAAATGAAAAATGTGTCTTTTATGGAAAAAAACGAAATGAAGCTCATCTTAAGAGACAGGACCCAGAAGCTTAGTCTTAAGGCCGCAATTAGCTGCAAGAGAGGAGAGTACTTGGCGGGCCCGATGAAGCCCTGGAAGGTCCGTTAGTGACAGAAGGGGACCGTTGGCATCTCCGTCTGCAGACTGATGAGTCTGAAGGGCTAGTGTAACGTCCAGGTGGGGCATAAACCGGAGCTCAGGTCAGAGAGCTAGACTGGAAACAGGGATAAGTTAACGAAGGACCTCTCTTTCTCCCTCCCTTCTCCTCTCTCTAAAAGTGAATAAATAAAATCTTTTTTTTTTTTAAAGAGTTAGCAAAGGTTGACGAGAGCTTTCTTCTGGACGTTCTCCCCGTGCAAATGGCTGGCCGCCCTAGCAAGGCGACCCACCCCCATGAACTAGATAAGACAGTGTCCAAAGTGGTTCTGTCCCGCGGGGTAGAGACTGACCTCTTTAGGACGGCTTTGGTCCCGCCGGAACAGCAGGTGAGCCAGCCAACAGCAGCGCACCTCAGATCTCTGGGAGATGAGGCGGCGCAGGCGGGGAGGGTGTGTGCCCCTCCCCGGCTTTCATCTGCACGGCGGCGGCCGAGAGCAGGCCAGCGCGGCTCCCCCGGACACGCGGAGCATGTGCTTAATGAGCGGCACCCTCTGTGTGCAGAGCACCGGCGTGCCGGCTGCAAACTGCAAGTAGGCCGTGAGCGAAGGTGGCGTAGGCAAGGCCAGCGCTGGCATGTACCACGGCCCCTCGGAGAAGGGGAGAGATGCCACGTGTCAGGGTCTCTCGGGGAGAAGGTGTGTGAGAATGCTGCTGCCGTCGCTTCTTAGATCTCCTCGTGGTACATCTAGTCGCCCTAACCCTAAAGTGATCAAGTGATCAGTCAGGTGCCAGGGCGGCAAACGAGAAACCGATTCTGGCCAGCGTAAGCAGGAAGGGAATTTATTGGGAAGAAATTGATTAACTTACAGAATCGATGGGGAGGCCGCAGAATCAGGCTTAGATTATTAGGCAAACACCAAGGGAACGCCTAGTATTCTTTGCCAACCCTTTATTTTATTTTTTCACCCATGTATTTCAGGAAGATGAATGGTTGCTATTTGGGGGCGGGGGGGTTTGAGCTGCACTTTTTTGCGTTTAAATCTGGAGCCCGGGCGTCCACCTCGGTGGACAGGCGTTCTCTGCTTGTCTGGACTGAGGGCTAGATGTGGAGGAGATGCTTGGACACGCCTGTTCCATCGTGCGCTCAGGAACCTGCCCAGCAGTGTCCCCTCGAACAATGTCCAGGAAATGGGCACATATTAAACATGTGAAGGCAGAGATTTGTATTGTCTGAGTGAATCGGGGGAAAACCTCAGACGTCTGAGGGTGAAGGCACACTAGGGAACGGGAACTTCTCTTTTTCATTGATTTTGAGAGAGAGAGGGGTGGGGGAGGGGAACACTGACGTGTTGTTCCACTCATTTATGCACTCATTGGTTGATTCTAGTATGTGCCCTGACTGGGGATCGAACTCACGACTTTGGCATATTGGGACGACACTCTAACCAACCGAGCTACTCAGGCAGGGCTTGGGAAATGGGCAGTTCTAAGGTCAGATCCCCCTTCTGGGACTTCCAGGGTGCAGGGAGGGGTGAGCTGTACACACGACTTCTAAAAACGCCTGCCTCTGGCAGGGCCGATTCCCCGTGACCTTTCGCAGCGGTCTCCGGCACCCCGCAGCGGGGCTGGGCTCTCAGCTCTGCCTCCCAAAGAAGCTGGCACGAACAGCTTACTACTTGCAGGGAAAAGGAACTTGCTTTGAAAAAACGAAAGTGCTAAAATAAGCACAGCATTGCCTCAGACACCGCTTTTGTTCGCCACCTCCCAAGAACACAGCTTTCACGGACAGGATCCTCCTCCGCACACGGGAACTGGGCCGGGGCCCGCTCTGGCCGTCCGGGGGGCGAGGGGGGGGGGCGGCGCTCTCTGCACCTGCAGCTGAGCTCCCTGAGCCTGGGGATGAGGCACCTGGGGCGCTGAGCGGAGATGGGGCGGCCCCTCTGAGCCGTCACTCGCCCTCTCCTTTAGGCAGCTGTCCTGGACACTGGCCAGAACCCGTTCTCTGCGCTGGGGACGCACCCCGGCATCGGGTCATCCACTCCCTGATGCATTTCCACGTGTGTGAGCTTCCGCCACATCCGGGTCCCTGGCCTCAGGGGCCTTCGAGTTAGAAACTGAGTTTATATGGAAGTTCTCAGGATCGAGGACTCGTCTTTTATACCTGTCTTTCCAGGACTTAACACAGGGTTTTAAAAGTATGTTTCTGGCCCTGGCCCGGTGGCTCAGTAGGAGCGTTGTCTGCACGTACACCAAGAGGTTGTGGGTTGGATCCCCGGTCGGGGTGTGTACGGGAGGCAGCCAATCGATGTTTCTCTTTCACATAGATGTATGTTTCTCTCCCTCCCTCTCTCTCTTTAAAAAAAATATCAATGATTAAAAAACATACCCTCAGGTGAGGACAGAAGGAAACACGTCTCCAGTGGAATCTGAATTAGGGCAGGTTTGCCGTGGGTGAGGAGCACAATGCAAACAGAGGGGACGGTCTGGGGGTCAGAGTTCGGCGGCGCCCTCCCCTGTGAAAGCAGAGCGCCGCCCGTAACCTGCAGCGCGCCCTCTCCCGCCGCCGCGCTCAGGGTCCTACCTTGCCTGTCGGGCCCAGGGCGGTCTTGTCCCCGCCCTCACTGCGATTGGTTTCCTGTCCGCCGTCTGGCTCCGGCTTCCCAGGGCACACGATTTAGCTTGTGGGAAACAGATTCTTTCCGCACCCGCTGTCACTTTCTTTGTAAGACGGGAAAGCATTAGTCCTGACGGTGCCGCGGGTGCCTAGACCCAGAGCCCCACCCTCACGCTGCGCCCACGCTGCTCTGTGCGCGCACCCCGCCCCCATGCTCGGGGCCTTTCCGCGTGCGCTCACAGGACGTGCAGCCTTGCTGGCCCCGACGCCTCCCCCCGGTGCAGGGAGTAACGTGGTTATAGTTACAGGGCGAACCATATTTTCCCATGTCCGAGCGTGCTCGGAGACAAATCACGGAGAAGGCCTCAGGCGGCGCGTCGAGGCATCGGGTTTCATCTCGGAACCAATGGGAATGAACGCCAGCCTTGCAGCAGTGGACAGATGTGATGCGATGTGTCTTTAAAAGGGCTCTTGATAGAAAACAAGCGGAGCGAGTGCTGGGCCGGGCGCAGGGTCCCCGGATGAGGCTGTTACAGAGGTGGGCAATGGGGACCGGTGTAGGTCGTGGCCCGGAGCTGCGGGGTCAGTCAGCCGGTGTCCCAGCCGACTATCACTCGCTAACTTGGAGATGCTGGGAAGAGACCGCTGTTCTCTAAGAATCAGTTTCTTCACCTCTAATTGGAGTATAATAATAACACCCACTTGATAGGCTTTTTTGAGAGAATCCTTTGAGATACTACATGGATAGTGCTGCACGCAATTTCTGACATGTGGGAAGCCTTCCGTGACTATTCCCGAGCAGTGGGGACGGCCATCTGACGTAAGGGATGGCCGAGAAGGGGCAGATGCGAGAGCAGTGTAGCCTTAGTGACCAGCCGGGGTGGGCAGGGCCGGAGAGGGAATTCCCCAAGTTACGATTTCCCTCCGAGGCAGCAGGTTGGGGGCAGCCCAGTGGAGAGCCGGGAGAGAGGATGAACCAGCTCATAAGCAGGAGGCAGGAAGGAAGGAGATGGTGAACGAGGCACAGACACACTTAATTCAGAGTAGCTGTTAAACACGCAGATACGGCGCACGGGAGTCCCAGGCCTGGGACAGAGCTGGTGGGTGGAACCACGGGACAGAGGTCGGTTTCTTAGGCTGCACGCAAGATGAGGGCAGCAGCAGCACGGGGTCAGGTTAGGATCAGTCCCGCCTGAGGAGCAGAGGAAACAATACCCGAGCCCCAGGACAGGGGCTGGCATCAGGGCCCAGGCGAGCCCAGCCGGCGGGAGCTCCGAGCGAGGCTTGGATCCCAGTGGCACAAACGGTTGTAAACCAGGTGCAAACACAGTGAGTCTAAGATACACACAGGTGGAGGGAAAGCAGGCTGCCCAGAGGGTGTAGGGGGCCCAAGCCGTCACCTGGGGTCCAGGTGAAGCGCCTCCCCAGTGGGAATGGGTCCCTAACAGACTTGGCCAGGCAGGCGTGGGAATCGGTGGCTTCCGTCCTACGGCGTGACGCTCACGGAGCTCAAGCAGGTCTCAGTGTTTTCAGCTTCCTCTGTAACCCTTCACTCCTCTCCCTCCCAGACCCAGTAAACGGACATTTCCTCCCAATTCCTAGTCCCGCCCCCTCCAGCTGTCCAGATCAGTCCGCAGCTTAGAGTCCCCGGGGTCCCGTTAGACTGCGCATGTGCACAGACTCGCGCGGGGTCGCCCTCCGCCGCTGACTTCCGGGGGCGCCCGTGCGGCGGTGCCGGGACGAGCACGCGCAGGACAGTCGCTGTGGAGCGCCAGGCTTCCCAGTCCGGCTTTCCGGGGCGGTTCTGCCCGCGCGCGCGGGCTCAGCGTCGCGCACGCCCTGCTGGCTGCGCGCCTCCGGCTGCAGGTTCACGGCCGCTCAGAGGTCAAGGCTGACCCTGGCAGCCAGCGGCACAGCAGTCACTGAGCGCCTGCTCTGTACCCTGTGACCCTGAGTGCTCAGGCTGAGACGGCATTTCATCCCCTGACAGCTCCAGGGGGCAGTCTCTTGCTCTGCTGCTGCAGAGGGACCCGAAGCTCCTCCGCCGTGCGTCATGCGCTGGGGGTCTTGAAAGGAGGAGCGGGTAGCGCTCGGATTCTAATTTAGGCCCGGCTTCAAGATCCCTGCCTCTGGCTGTCAGGCTGTGAGGGGGCAGATGCTTCTGAGAGCGTGTTCCCTTTTCTCGGGGGCAGGAGTTCACGTTCATGTGGCCGAAGACGCTGAGCACCGAGTAACCCCTGTTAATAAGTGAAGGAGTCCAGCGGCCGGGTCAGCGGCTGTCCCCTCGTTAGCGGAGCGCGGGGCTGGGAAGGGGGTTGTCCTTGCTAATCGTCTAATGGACGAAACGCCACACTTCGCTCGCCGGGAAAACAACCCTCCAACACCTCCACGCGCCACCTGCCCCCTTAGCTGGTTTTCTTTGTTCTAGAAAGAATAGCACACGCGAGTTCCCGAGTGTGCCTGAGCAGGTGGCAGAGCCGACAGGTGGCGGGGTCAAGTGCACAGCAGTGTGCTGGGAACAGTGCCTGTCGCCGGTCACCCGACTTCAGCCCCTGCTAATGGGAGTCACTTCCCCGCTCTGCCCCATGGCTGATGCCCGGGAAATTGGGAGTTGAATGGGATTGGAAGAAGAAGGACAAGGTTAAAAAGACCTCATGCGCTGGAATTTGAGGGGAACCATGAAGAGTCGGGGAGAATGCATTAGCCGCACCCCCACTTGGGGGGCGCAGCAGGGGAGCCCGGGGATGGGGGTCCCCTAGGGAACCCCTGGCTGGGCTGGGCTGCACAGTCTGGCCATAGTCAGACTGGCCCGTGGTGGGTGGTCATCGAGAGGCGGGACGCTCAGAACTGCGGGCAGGGGACAGAGTAGTGTCTGAGAACTGCCCGCTGCAGCTCACAGTTAGAGGGCTACTCTCGGCAGGTGACTGACGAGGTAACGTTGGTTAGCAACCCAACGAGCAAGAATTATGAGGCTCGTTTCAGAGATGGAGAGGCCTTGCCGGGCATGCTGTGCGGCCAGATAAGATCCCAGGCCCTGCCTCTTTTTTTTCTTAGATTTTATTTATTTTTAGAGAGAGGGGAAGGGAGGGAGAAAGAAAGGCAGAGAAAGATCAATGTGTGGTTGCCTCTCAAGTGCCCCCTCCTGGGGACATGGCCCACAACCCAGGCATGTGCCCTGACTGGGAATCAAACCCGTGACCCTTTGGTTTGCAGGCCGGCGCTCAATCCACTGAGCCGCCCCAGCCAGGGCCCTGTCTTTTGGCACCAGTGCTATTTGGCTACATACGCCATGCCATTCACGACGCACTGGACTGGTTTCCTCAGCAGAACCCTAGAAATTCCCACGTGATGAGTCCCTGGGCTGCTGATCCGTTCCTCCAGGGACCCCACAGGTGGTCGCTGAGTGCTTGGCAGGCTCAGACCCCTTGGGGAGTCGCTAAACCACAAGTACCCTGTCGTGTTCCCTTCCCAGGCTGGCAGGGGGCAGAAAGCCTCCCCCCCAGCCCCCAGGCGTTCGAACCTAGTTCCTCAGAGCACTCTCGAGGAGGACAGGCCCTGGCCTGGAGACCGGAGGACGCGGGTCCAGATAGGGTGCCTTGCCCACGTCAAAGCTGCTTCTATGAAGACATCCCTCCCTAAGTGTGTGCTAGAGCTGTGACTGTGACTCCTTTGCAGGGGGTGTCGGGTGAATGTTGACACCCACGCATGAGACCAGTCCCCTCCTGCGTGGGCTCAAGTCCACCTGAGTTCCCCAGGTGCCTCTGCCCCAGGCGGCCTGAGGCACACTCGAGGGGGCTCCTGGATTCACTCCCCAACCCCTGTGCATTCGTGTTCCTCTTTTCTGCTTCTCATCATAGTTGTGTCTCTGCTGCTAACCTCAGACCAAGCCAGAAACTCTCAACTCTCCTCCCACTCCCCCGAGGGCGTTGTGTCCTCTTCGCCTGGGATTTCTAGCTCTTGCCCTTGAGCTCACGGAGGTCCTCAGCCTCTCCAGCACTCCCCCGGCCTTTCGTTCGCTGAAGTGTCCCTCTCGGTCGTGGGCAGCCAGCCTCGGGTGTCCACTTCAACGTCTCCGGCTCTTCGCAGCCTCCCCCGCCGCCCGGCTGGCCCTTCCGCGCTTTTGAACTTAGCCTGCGGCTTCTGACGGGAAATGCTGCGCGTCCCTCAAAGCCTTCCTTCGCCCTTCATCTCCGTCCCCTTTGCCTGGTCGCCGGCTGCCAGGGAAGTCACTTCCCCCTGAAGTCACGCTCCCTGGCTTCACCGTCGGTATGGATCAAACACGCGTGGAGTGCCTGTGGGCTCCACAAGAGCCAGGGCAACAAGACGAGACGCATCCCTCACCAGACAGGTGCGCCGGGCGTGCCGGGCGCGGGGCCCGATCCTCGCCGGGTCATTATGGTGCGTGTCTGAAGGGGACGCTGGGAACCCCGACAGCGCAGGGAGGTTTTAGGAAGGGGAAGATGTTTCCCAGGAAATGAGGCGAAGCGTCCCAGAGCTGGGGAGCATCGCAGGCCCAGAGGCAGGGGTGCGAGGCAGCCCCGGGGGAGCTGGTGTTCGGAGGCCGGGGCTCAGGGCGCTGCGGGAAGTGAGGTGAGGAGGTGAGGGGAGCCGTAAAGGTCTCGCAGAAAGTGTGGAAGGCGATGGAGGAGCAGTGAAGGTGTTTGTTTGTTTGTTTGTTTTAACCCTCACTTGAGGACATGCTTATTGATTTTAGAGAGAGGGGAAGGGAGGGAGAGAGGGAGAGATACCTTGATCGTCCACCCCTTGCTTGCATGCACCCCGACCGGGGACCGAACATAGAACCTGGCGTGTGCTCCATCCAGGAATCAAACCAGCGACCTTTCGGTTTACGGGACGATGCCCAACCCACGGAGCCGCACCGGCCGGGGCAGGGGTGAAGGGTTTAAGGAGAACCCTAACAGCCGGGTTAGAAAGACCGCCTGGACGCGAGACAAGGTGCTGCCCGCGGCAGCGGCAGGCCAGAGGCCGGACAAGCGGTCCTGCAGGGTTGGAAGAGACGAGGAGGCAGACACGTTTTCAACGTTGAGGGAGCACGTTGTGGACGTGACCTAGTGACTGATTGGACACTGGGGCGATGGCGGGTTTCTGGAAAGGGCGGCCAGGTGGGTACTGGGGCCGTCCGCAGTGACAGAGAAAACGGGGAGGGGCCGGTGAGCGGGGAGGCAGGACAGCCTGACCCCGTGGCGCGAGGCGCCGCCTGGGATGCAGGAGCTGACCGCACCCGCTCACTCTGTGTTGCAGCCCTGGCGGAAGGCCTCCAGGTGACGGTGCCCGACAGGAAGAAGGTGGCCATGCTGTTCCAGCCCACGCTGCTCCGCTGCCGCTTCTCCACGTCCTCCCACCAGCCCGCGGTCGTGCTGTGGAAGTTCAAGTCCTACTGCCAGGACCGCATGGGGGAGTCCCTGGCGCTGTCCTCTCCCCGGGCCCAGTCTCTCAGCAAAAGGAACCTGGAATGGGACCCCTACCTGGACTGCCTGGACAGCCGGAGGACCGTCCGCGTGGTCGCTTCCAAACAGGGCTCCACCGTCACCCTGGGCGACTTCTACAGGGGCCGAGAGATCACCATCGTGCACGGTAATGCCGCCGCCGCCTCCGCGCGGGGGCCGGGCGGCGGGAGGGGCGGTGGGAGGGGCCTTCGAGCTGTTCTTCCCAGACATGGGGGTGCCGGCCAGCCTCTCAGCCCTCCGGCCCCTCAAGACGTGGGTTTTGTGGGGCACGGGAGTGTCACGGAGCCTCGCACACTGCTCTCGTGGGAGGGCGAGGGGAGGGAGGGTGGGGCGGGAGGTGTCCGGAGAGGCGCTCTGGAAACAGCCCTTCCTGAGCCCGCCCTGCAGTCTGAGGACCCCATTGCCGGAACTGCGAGGGAACAGGTTCTAGGGAGAGAACTCCCCCGCGCAGCTGCCGTGCACCTTGGCGTCGGTCTGGAGGGCTCCCCTCTGAGCTCAGGAGGCAGATGCCCGCCCTGGGGGTGGGGATGCCCGCCAGGGAGTTCCGGAGCCAGGCCGCTGCTGCGCCCACACCCCAGGAGGTCCCGTCTCAGTTCCGCCCTTTGTCCCCAATGCCCTGGCCAAGACGAGGTCCCGAGAGTCGGACGGGACCTGGGGGATTGTCTGAGGTTCGAAGACGTCCTGCAAAGCCTGCTCCTTTGCAGGAGTCCGGAGTAATTCTCGAGTGTGCGTGTCTCGGGGTCCCGTGCCGGCCCGCTTGGACCGGGCGGGGAGCAGGACCGGATTCTGCGGGGGCTCCGAGTCTCTCGCCTTGGGGACGCCAGGTTTTGTTCCTTCCCCCGTTTGTTTTCGGTAACGCAAACATCTTGTCGGCCACCGTCCAGGGAAAGAAGCAGGCAGCTGCAGGCGCGCCTCAAGGGCCCCCTCCCACCCCTCGGGGTCCAGCGGTCCCCTGGGGGGGCCTGCTTCAGGACGGGGTTCTTCTTTTCCCGCCAACAGACGCCGATCTGCAAATCGGGAAACTCATGTGGGGCGACAGCGGACTGTATTACTGCATCGTCACCACCCCCGACGACCTGGAGGGCAAGAACGAGGACTCGGTGGAGCTGCTGGTGCTGGGTGAGTGGAGACGGTCAGCCAGGCTCCGGTGTCGGCCGGCCCGCGGCGGCCTCTTCTCCTCCCCGGTCCCCGTGCACACGCGTGTGCCAGCGGGCCGCACAGTGTGCCTTCGGGGCGGGGGCTGTGTTTCTTCTGCCTTGTTCCTCGAAAGCTGCGGCCCTCTTTCCAGCATTGCCCTGGATGGTTTCTCTGCTCCCTGAGTTGTGTTCTCTTTTCCTTCCCTCCATTTGCACGGTTCACCCCGGCCCCCTGGCTGCTCTCTGCTCTCCGCTGTACTTATCCTTTCATTTGCCGGTCGCTGAAGAAAATGCCAGAAGCCTTTGAAGCAGGGTAGAGACCAGGGAGAGCTAGGGACCCACTGGCCAGTCAGGACCTCCACGAGAGACCTCGGGGACCTTTCCACGTTTGTTGGCGCCGCGTGGGACAATGACGGCAAGGATGGTCGTGAACTGACGAGTGTGTGTGATATTCAACGGCGCTGATGGAAAGAGCTACCGAGGGTACGGCGGTGTCTCAGCTGAAGGCGAATTTCCTGAAACCCTGAAGTGTCTGAGTTCTGCTCAGAGCCGAATATCTGTCTAATCCTTAGTCATATTCATTTCCCCCCCCCGCCCCCCATGAAAACTCATTCCTTCTGGGCACGTTCCTCTCCCGTGCATGGGAGGGATGTCCGTGGGAGATGACTGCTCCCCCGCACTGGAACTTGGGCACGTGTTTCGTGCCCTGTAGATGCTGGCTGAACAAGGAAATTAGAATAAAACGTGGGAATGAAACGAGAAACCACGTGATTCGTAGGAGAAAAGGCAAACACTTCAAGCCACCTTTTAAAAGAAGTTACAGCGGTTTGTGGCTGCCAAGAGCCCACGTGATGACGGTTTGGGGGGAGATTTAAGGTGCTTTGTTTTAAAGGCAGATGAAGTTCAAAGTTAATTTTCACTTCCCTGGGAAACTTGGCACCCGGGGAAAGTAGAATTTGCTACTTTGGAGTTTTCGGTTTACTCCACCAGGACGGTGTGATTTTGGTAGATGGACAGTTCCACTGCTTTCATTTTATAGCTCACAAAACGGAGTAAGGTAATAATTATTTATTAATCATTAAATCTTTAATAGTAATCACCCACCCGTATTAGGGCCTTGACGTAGCTCAAATACATGCACACCTTGTATTCTCCAGCGTGGAGTAAGCCCCCCCGTGATCTGCAAGGGAAGGGGAAAGGTGGCAGATACTGACAAGGAGTCAGAGACGCAAAACAGCCTTCCACCGACGCTGTGAAAACGCCCAGGGAACTCAGATTGGGGATCAGCGGTGACTTGGTGACTCAGAAGGGATCAAAAGGTCAATTCTGCCCGATCACCCGTCGCTGATGGCCAGGCCTGCGACACCGGACTGCGCTGGGCCTGAGTCCGCTCACCGCGGACGGTTACTGAGCCCGCGCAGGTGTCCGCGGGAGGTAATCGCGGGATGGGGGAGAGGCCACAGGTAAAACCCCCGTCGATTATTCGGCCCTGGCTCGGCGATCCCGAGGGGATGAAGGGCGTGAGCTCTGCCCTGGGAGGAGGCCCAGAGGGCGGGAAGGGCGTTCCCTGGATCAGACACGCAGAGTAATGCGGGCAGAGACGCCGTCCTGGGACACAGACGTGGAGAAAGGGAGGCTCCGATGAACGTGGTCGCCGGCGAGAAGCAGCACAGCCAAGAACGGAAATCAGTGCCACTTAAAGCCAGCGGGAGGGCGGGGGGAGGCAGCAGAAGCAGCGAGATAAACAGGGGCGGCACCCGGGCTGGGGGGAGGGGACTCACGCCCCGCCCTGCGAGCTTCAGAGACGCTCAGAGCTCCAGAGCAGCCGGGTCAACTTTTCCGGGCAGCGCCAGCTGTGTGAGCTACCTAAAGGGGTTAGTTTGCGATCTGTGAGGACCTTCGGCCTGCGCCAAGGACCCGGTTTACTTCCCGAATGCAAGATTCTGCGTCTCCGCCGTCTTGACTCCCTTGACAGAATGTTTCAAAATACTGTCAGCGTTTTAGAAGTTCCAAGTACGGGGTGGTTTTGTCCGGAGGGCCGTGTTAGGTGTTCTTTCCGGGTGAGCCCCAGGGAAGCTGATGTCGGAGGTGGGCCTCACAGATGGAGACCTCGGTGGGGGCGGGAGGGATGCCTGGGCCGGGTGTGCTGGCTTCAGCCTCCGGGGCCCCGGGCTCAGCCGTCGAAAGTTGCGTGGGGCACGCCCAGAGGGTCCGCTCTAGTGGAAGAGGGCTGGACACGGGGGGGTGGGGTGGGGGGGGACAGTGTCTCCCAAAGAGAAATCGTGTGGAAGAGGGACTGGGAGCCCACGGGGTGGCCAGGTGACGTGAGAACAGGGGGGTACACGTGGCCAGGGTGGGCGTCCGTTCCGGTGCGCAGCGGGGGCTGGGAACGAGTGGGGACGGACACCCGAAGACAGACCGTCTTCTGGGGGGCGGTGACGCCTCTGTCCCAGGGAGGCTGGCGACTCCCCGGTGGGTGAGTGAGAGCCGGCGTCTGTGCGCAGGGAGGTCCTTAGCCGAGTGACCCTGGAGCTTCGTTTCAAGTCGGAAATTCTCACGTTGGAAAGGAGGAGGGCGTGAGTGACGTGACTCCCCTGGATGAACGAGGACTGGGCCCCCCAGGGGTGCGCGGTGCTGCGTGGAGGGCTCCCACTGGCTGCCGCTCACGGCCCGGGAGCCGGGGAACCCACGGTGGCCTTTCACACGGAGGTCCGGGCTAGGTCTGGGCTAGCCGGAGTGACCCTGCTGCTGCTGGTCACTGAAGCTGCAGCTCTTCTTGGGGGCGACCACAAAACACGGAGCAGAAGCTGGCGGGAAAGTCCGCTGGCCGGTTACTACGGAAAGCGGGGTCGGAGGGTCGAATCAGAGGCCCACCTAGGAGGGATTTCGTTTTCTCACGACACACAGAGGTGAGGATGGACAAGGGGACGGAGCCGGGTTAAGTGCCTCGTGGGTGGGTCTGAGGACTCGGGACTCTGTCCCGAGGACTCTGGGGGCCGGTGGGGAAACATGAGCAGGAGGAGGAGCCAGACCTCAGGGCTGGAGCGATGACTGGCGGCCGGGCAGACAGAACCCCCTGGAGACGGGGTGCTGGGAGAGAGGGGTCCCTTAGAGGGGCAGCTGCCGGGTCACACGGATGAGAGGCCGTGAGATCCTGAACCAGAGGGGTGGGTGGACAGGAGACAACGTCTGACAGGAACGTTCCTGAGAAGGCAGGGCTGGGTCTCGGAGACTAAGGTGTGAAAGGAACTGACAGGCGGTGGGGGCAGCGAGATGCGTCAGGAGGTCACCGTGCCTCCTGGCCCGCTGGGCAGCCACCTGCTCACCCACTCAGAGACAGCGCAGGCGGGGGCTGGGGGGCGGGAGGGGGAGCTGGCTCCCGACGTGCTGGCGGTGAGCGGCGTGAGCGGCACCAGGTGCAGTCCCAGTTAGAAGCGTGTGACTCAGCGGAGAAACGAGGACGAGCGGCCATGGCGTGCGAACCACGGGTGACAGTGGGGACCGTGAAAGGCCAGGTGAGTCACCCAGGAGGCTCTACAAAGTGAGGAGGGCCAAGGGCAGCCCCCGTCGGCCCCACGTTCTGGTTTCGCTCCGTGAGAGCGGAACCGTGGCACCGCCCGTGGACTTGTCTCGAAACCGTGGAAGCTTCCCCGCAGCGCTGGCCCGCGGGCCCTTCAAGGCGAGGGCCCACTCGCGTGGGTCTTCCCGTCGGCCCTGCCCGGCCGGGTGTCCACCGCGCAGAAGCTGGAGGGCGTGTGCTTTAAATGACAAGCGGGCAGAAGGTGTAACTGACACTCACTTCGTGCCTCTCAAATGCTCGTCAAGCCTGAGCCTGTGTGTGTTCGCTGATGAAGTGTCACAAACGTCTGTAGTTGCAGATGAGCTCACGTGGGTCAGTCTCATTGGTCCGCCTTCTCTCTCCGGGCATTTAGATTGTTACTGGTGGCAGACTCCATCCGGGACTATGGAAGCAACAGGGTTAGATGCTGGTTAACCGGAGCGGAAGGGGGCTCATCGGAAGGAAATCAACATTGCGAGGAAGACCGGAAAGACAGTCTCTGAAAAGGGTGGCAGTGTGTTAGGGGACACGTGTTAACTTCCGTAGAGGCAGCCCCCCAAACCTCAGCTCCGTGGAAGCTGGTTACTGCATCTGGTCCGAGATGTGGGTGGGAGCTCCCTGCCCCCCCCCCGCCCGTCGCTCCCTCCCGGGGGTTGGTCCAGGGCCCCGGGCGTCCGCGTGGTTCAGCTCTGCTGGGGTGACACTTTCGCTCCCTGCTGCGCAGAGAGGGAGGACAGGGACTTCTTAGAGGCCGGGGCTGGCACAGACACGGGGCGCTTCTCGCTATTTTGCCTGCGCCCAGAGAGAATGTTCTGATGGTCACGGCCTGGTCCCTGTCCTGCCCGAGGTGCTCCAGGGTCCGTGCGGCGAGAATGGATGGGCAGTGAGTCCATTCAACCTTTTATTTTCCCTGACCTTGCATTTTCCCACTTAAGAAGCAGTCTCGGGAGAGAGCGTCCGGTTGGCCCAGTTTGGAAGGTCAAGGGCTCTCGGAGGGGGGTCTCTCAGGCTGTGGAGGAGCATGGATGTCCCGAAGTAAACGGGGCGCTGCTGCTACAGAAAAGGGGGACGGAAGGCGAGGTGTCCCGGATTATCACACGGCCATCGCTGTGTCTGCTGCTCACGTGCACGCACACTGCCGACCATTGGTGGTTCCCAGAGTGTTCCTGCTTTGTGAGGCGGGGGAGCAGGGACTATTTTCCTCGTTCTCCAGGAGAAGAATTTAACGTGCAGGTTTTGTAACTCCTCTCCCAGGGGAGAAGCGGGGTCGACGACCAAACCCCGGTGTGTGGGTTCCTGGCCTCACCCCCTCCTCCAGGGCCCCCGACCCGTCCCCGTGAAGAAGCTGTGGGTCGGTCGCCGCTCAGAGTCACAGGGGAGACGTGAACTGGTCCCAGTTCGGCTCTGGGACTTCGCTGTGGTTCTCGGTGGAACCGCCAGTAGCCGTTGCCCGGGCCTCACTCCCAGGGCACAGTTGTCCCTGCCTGGACGGCTCCCTCTCCACCGAGCAGGGGCCTCCCCTCCCCCAACACCTGAACCGTGCACGGACTGCTGCAGGTGCTGCTCTTGGTGGGTTCAGGAGGACCCGAAGACCAGCACGTCGGGGAGACGGAGGGCTGCTGCCGACCCACCGCAGCCAGCACCGCAGCCAGCACCGCAGCCGCACTGCAGCCTCTCCACGGCGTTGCGGTGATGCGGACGGTGCAGCTGTCCCGAAGCCGGGCACGCACGTGGTGTCGCGGGCGCGTGGATGTGACTCCGGCACAGACCTTGGAGATCTTCGGACAGACGTGTGGGACTGGAGGGCCCAGGCAGCTCAGTCGCAGGAGGTGGGAGTGTCCAGGAACCCGCCGCCCCGAGATTAGACGCGGGCCCAGGACAGGCTGCGTGCATACAACTGGGAACCCCGCCACCGTTTGAGGGGAACAGCGTCCCCGCGGGCAGCCCCGGCTGGGCCCGTCGGGGAGAGGCTGCCCCGCCCTGGCAGGCGCGAGCGGGGAGGTGGTGGTTTCAGAATCTAAAAGCAGCTCACCTTGCGCTCCCTTCTTCCTGTGCACAGGGTGAGGGGCTGCTCTCTCCCGCCCGGGGTCGCGGGTGGTCCCTTGTTTGTTTTTTTTTAAAGAGCCTTTACAAAGCAGAAAAAGGAGGGCGAGGTGCCGGCGGAAACACGGCCGGATGCACTTTCTGGCCTCTGGCCGAGGAACAGACTCAGGGGCCGTGAACCGGGGCGTGTTTAGATCAAAGCTAGCTAAGGAAGACTCTGCTAAGGCTAAGTACGCGGCAGGTTTTGGAAATTGTGGTCGGTTGGGGGAATTCACAGGCGCTCCCTCTCCAGCGGGATTTCGACCAGGAACAGGGTGTGAAGGCCTCGGAGTCCCGCCCGGGCTTTCGGCTTTATTTAGAAGTCCACAGGTTGCGGAGTTCGTTCTCCCTACAGGGCTAGGTGTGCCGCAGATGCCGCTGTCTTGTTCTGTCTCGGGAGAAAAGGATGCATGCTCCTTGTAAACATTCCAGACAGGACAGAGAAGTACAAAGGGGGGAAACAGCTCCTAAAATCTCGCCACCCGCAGCAGAGTGCTGCGTTCTCCAGAACTCGGTTGCAAGGGGCAGGCCCGGGTCAGGGGCGGGGCTTTTGGGCTCAGGGAACGGAGAGGTGCCGGGGTCCTCCCGGCTTCAAGCCTGGCGCGTGCCACCCTCTGTCCCCTCTGTGTCTGCCACGTTCCCAGACACGGTCTCTGCGGCAGACCCGGGCTCCACGGCCTTCCGCACCTTCCACCTCCCTGACTCCTCCCTGTGAAGGTCATGCCCTGGGACTGCCTCAGTTTCCCCAGCACGCGTCCCCTTTTCCTCCCGTCTCCTCCTGCGACTCCCCGGGGAGCACAGCACGCGGCACCTGGGGACGGGCGTGCGTGGATTCAAGTGAGTCTGCTCACCTTCCTGCCCCTGGGGTCGTCACTCTGGTCTAAGACGAACCTTTCCGCCCGTGCACATTAGAAACCTGGTAAGAAATCAGGGAATTCTTGGAGGGGACCTCTCAGAGCCAGCGTTAGGGATTCAAAGTTTGTTTCCTCACGACCGCTGTCATACACTGCGGTACCGGGTTCAGGTGCCGGACACAGCGATCAGTCACTTACACAATGCACGGCGCGATCGCCCCGATGGGCCAGGACCCCCCGAACACCACGTGTCCTTCCGCAGCGACTGCGGCGTCGCTGGCCGTGCTCCGGGGACCGAGGCGGGAACGTGTTTCCCAGGCCAGGCAGAAATGCGCCCGCGCTCACCCCGTGTCAGCGCCTCCGTTGGGATCCACCCGCCCCCCCCCCCCACACGTTTGTTCTGGCTGTTTGGAAAGGGCTACTTGTTGCCAAGGCTCCCCTCCCCCTGATCCGCTCTGCCAGCCCGGCCCCGTACTGCTAACCAAGGAGCTTTGCCAATTAAAAGGGCTCCCAGAGTTCCCATGGCAACAGCCTCCTCGGAGGTCTTTGTCGCCTGCTCAAACTTTGATCTCTGAGAGCAGCGGCTGCTGGAGCTGGGAGATTTACAAACAGAGAAAGGGGGTTGGAAATGGCAGGGCAGAGAGAGAGTCCTCTCGGGGCAGAAGGAGCGGCGATTACGGAGGCACCTCTGGCCGAGAATCGGGGTGCCTTCCGGGGAGCACCTGCCCAGCTGGCCGAGGCCACGTTCCCCTTCGTAGACGTGACAGCACTTCAGACGACGGCCCCCTACAAGAGACCTAAAGTGGGGTTGGTTCTCGGAGGAGGGAGGGAGACCCCTCTGTCCTCCGTGGACACCTGGGCCCTCAGATTCCTACGGGAGCGGAGGCCGTGGGGACGGGAGCGAGAGAGACCGTCAGCCCCCCGCCGGCCCGCCCTGCCTGCGCTCTGGAGCCTCGGCCGCGAGCTGACCCGGCTGCCACTGTCCGTCTTGGTTTCGAGAAGCACCCGGAGAAGGGGTTGAAGGGGTGGAGGAGAGGGAAGCCCTGGAAAAGTTGGCCAGGTGTCAGCTAAACCCGATTCCATCAGTGGCTGTCGGCGAGGGGCCTGGACCGCGGTCGGGGGTCGGGGCGGAGTGCGGCCGCAGGGCCTCCCGGGACTGGGGCTGGGGCCCGGCCGAGGCGCTCCCTCCCTGCAGGAGGCCGCCGGGCCCTGGGGCCCTCCCCGCTGCCCCCCACTGCTGCCCACTGCCCCCCGGCTACCTGGCTCCTTTCCGTAAATTCAACCCCGACTTCTGCCCGCTAAATGCCCGGCATAGGGAGGGTTCGAAGTCAACAAATGACACTGTCTTGTCCCTCTGAAAACCACTGCCCTCGGGGAAAGGGAAAAATTCTGTTTCTGAAGCAACGAGAGCGCACAAGAAGAGGTGGAAACCGCACTCGATACTCCGTATCCTGGCCTTCGCGTCTCAGGAGGGGGCTGCTTGGCCCCCGGGGGGATGTTGGCGGATGTCTGGGGGCGCCGCTGGCTGCCCCCCGGGGGGGCACTCACTGTTCAGCACCCCACACGCAGTGCACGGGACCGCCAGCCTCCACCCGCAAAGAAGTGTCGGGCCCGGACTGTCCCCGGTGCCAGGGTCGCGAAGCCCTGACCTGTCCAAGCGCAGGTCGGTCTGGGTGCGGCACGAGGTGCCCCTCGAAGAGCAGGCTTTGGGGTGCGATGCCCCAGGGCTCTGTGCACGACACCGCCGTGGACGGGTCGGCGTGGAGCCCGGTCTCCATGTCCGTAGCCTCGGGGCAGGAGTGGTTAACAAAAGTGACGTGGGAGACCTGCTCTGAGGACGACGGAGTGGTACACAGTCAGAGCGGCACACAGTAGGGGTGCGTTGTCCCCCTCCCCCACCCTCCCATCCCCCTGCTTCTCCATGCCAGCGTGCCGCCCCCAATGCAAGGGAGCCCCCCCGGGGATGTCTGCGGCGAGGGCCCCTGCCGGAGAGCCGGCTTCCCTCCAGCCTTCCGGCCACAGACCGGCCTCCCGGAGCCAGCGGAGAGCTGGCAATGCCATGACTAACAGAGCCCCGATTCCCCGGCGACGGCTGTGCGGTGCCCTGCCGGTGGGACCCTCCTCCGCCTCTGGGAGTCTCCCTGCCCTCCATTCCAGCATGCTGTGCTTCGGTGGCTCTGTTGGGGCTGCCGCGGGAAGCCGCAGTTAACTGCGGGGAGTTTGCCGCCTGGAGGCAAGGGCTGAGTCCGCCCGCATGGGCCACTGGAAGAAGTCCGGGGGGCGTCGGGGAGCCCCTGAGACTTGGTTTGGGGTCAGCGTGGTCCTGGACAGACGCGATAGGGCTACTTCGTCGTTTGTGTCCGAACCGGGAGACGCTAATTGGTGTCAGGACCACGGGCGTCAACGGAGACGTCTAGGCCGCGCGGTGTGGCGGTCACCCCATCTTTAGAGACGGCCACGGGGAAGGCTCCCCCTTTGATTGACAAGCACTGACGTTCCAGAGGAGCTGGGGGCGCCTTGGGGTCGCTCGGCTGCCCCCGAGGAGCCCTCGCTGTCTCCGACCTTTCATTTTTTATTCAGGAGAACCTGCCCTGTGCCTGTCTCCGAGCCAGGGGCCGGCCGGCACGCCGTGGCTGGCCTGGCTGCTCGCTGAGAAAGGGGCGCTGAGATTTCTGCAGGACAGGGGACGTCCGTGTGGGCTCCTCCGCGCCCGGGTTGTTACGAGAACGGATGGGGTCTTGCGGCGGCGGCCTGTCTCCCCGGCCCGCGTGCCCAGCCCCCAGGCGCGCGGCGGAGCGTTCCGCCTCCCCCGCGCTGCGGCGCTGCCTCAGCCGCCTCACTTGTTGCTCACCGAGGTGGGAGGAAACTGGCCTTCAATTAGCGCGCATTCCGGCAGCCTTGGTTACCGTGGTGACGAGCCCGCTGGAGCCGCTGGGTCAGCCGCCAGCCTCATTGTGGTCGGTGGACCCGGGGGGCAGACGCTGGAGGCCTGTGTGTGCGCATGGGAGAGGGGGTGTCACCGAGAAATCGGCTCAGCCCTGCACAGAAAGAATGGCGGCCCTTGGAAGCCGCTCAGGGGACAGCCACCCCTTTTTTCTCCCAAGCCAGCTGCCGCTATTCAGGGTGCAGGTTTGCGTTCTCACGGAGAGAGGGGACTGGCCCTGGAGGCCGGACAGCCCCCGGCACTAGGGGTGTGTTCTCCCTGTCTTCCCCCAGTGACCGCAGGGGCTTTGTTGGCTGAGGAAGTAGCCATTCTTGGCATCTTTGTATCTAAGGTGCCCGCACCAGCCTGAGGTTGGAACCCAGCCTGGGGAGCCCAGGAAATACCCCCCCCCACCCTGCAGAACCGCAGCCAGCATCTCAGCTTCCTCCTCCCTGTTCCTCCCTGAGCCCCACCCTGTTCCTCCTCAGCTCGGGGGCAGATCAGGCTGTCCTCTGCGTTTCATCCCCGGCCACCAGGAGCTGTTACATTACTGATAACATTTTACACCTCCACTCGCCAAGGGCAGGGGGCGGGGTCGCCGCCGCACTTTGCAAAGGCAGAGACTCTGCGCTCGGTTTTCGTCACTGTGTATCAGTTTGTGGGGCGAGGATGCCGCAGGCGCATTGGAGGGGCGCTCGCTGCAGAGACCCGGAGATGAGGAAGCAGCTGCTGCACGTGCCTCAGTGAAGGACGACCCGGGCTTGACGGGGAGCGAGGTACTGGGGGGGAGGGGATGCAGGAATGGGGTGAGCAGATCCAGGTTCTGTTCTCCGTTTGGTGGCGAGTCAGCTGGGAGGACCTGGGTCAGATTCGTAACCTCTCCGAGCCTCGGGCTCCTGAAAGCAGACCAAACCTGACTCCAGAATTCTGTGCCAATAGAAGTCAGCGGTTTGAGCCAGCCTCACAATCGCTGCCCCAAAGCCCGAAGAGTGTCTATTAGCGCTTAACTGCAGACGGGCTCAGAGTGCTCCGTCCTCTGACGGAGAGAACCCGGCGTCGGAACTACTCACGTGGTTTAAAGCGAACTGAAACGCGAAGGACACAAAGAGCAGGAAGACATGCAGGAAAGGCTCAGACACAGTTTATCAATATGTACCCAGAAGGGGGGGTGCTGGCGCCCCCTTGGTGATGGGGAGTCAGACCCTCTGATGGACCGTATGGTTGCCAGGGGAATACAGAACAAAAACAGGGACCGGTGTGCCCTGGGGAAGTTTCTAATCTATTTGAAATTCCAAATAGCCGTAGAAGCAAGTTCACGCTTGCAAGGCCGGAGAAAGGCACCCACTCTCCTCGGACACCTAGAAAAGACACAATTGTGCCCTGGCTGGTGTAGCGCGGTGGAGGCGCGCGGCCGGCCAGATGCCGGCCGGAAGCCAGCACAGCCCACGGGGTGGGGGGGCGGGTGTTCACTGCAGGAAACACTGCAAGGGCCGGAGCGGTGGAGGGGGTCCCACCTCCGGGGCTGCCGAGGACACCAGGCTGCGAACGCAGGTCCTGTCCCGGAGGGTCCCCGTCCCTGCGTGAAGGTGCACCCTGCGGGCGTGTCTGGTGGCCCTCTGAGCGGGGCGGACACTCTTTCCCCGGGCAGCCACCGGCCCAGGCCAGAGTCTCGGAGGCTGTGTGTGGTGTAGATCTGAACAAGGCAGGACAGTCGGGCGAGGGTGCGCCGTGCTTTCAGGGAAGAAGGGGAGTCAGTCCTGCCTTGGGGGGCCTGGCCCACCACGAAGGGAGTCCTAGAACCTCGGGGAAATGTCGCCCGGACGGGGTTTGCTGGGCTCGGGGCAGCGCCAACACTGGGTCTTTGCGGGGGAAGGCCCGGGACCAGAGGCACCCGAGGTCACCCATGCGGGAAAGGCCGGTGAGAGCGAGCACTGCTTTGGGCAGGAGGAACGTGCGGGGCCTCAGTTAGGTCTGGGGACAAAACGCGAACGGCTGACAGTGAGTTCTTGCACTCACACGGCCGGACACGGGCCCGGGCTAGCCCGGGGCCTCTCGAGTGTGGGGGTCCCGTCCTGTCCCCCGCCCCTGGCCTGTGCCTGGCGCAACACACACGTCTTTGTTGGTCGAATGAACGAAGGAAGGATGAGCGAATGAACTGGAGACACCCCAGAAGCAGCGGTTCCGAGGAGTACGAACACGATAGGCAGGGGGGAGAACTTCAAGGGGGCCCCTGCCGTAGGGGGCGGTGGAGGGACGGCGTGTAAGTTGTCCCGTCCGCAGTGCGTGCTGCTGCCCTGACCGTCCAAGCCAAGGCCTGCGGACACTCTGGGCTGCGACGCGTGTGACACTTCGGTGTGAAACGGGCACCCCCATGAGCTCGCACTAACGGCTGGTACGCCTGCGTCGTCCAGCTGATTCACGGGGAAGTTTCTCAGCAGTGCTGGGTCCCGCCAGGGCCGGGAAGACTGAGTGCCGCAGGAACACTGCGTTTGTTACTAACAGTCCGAACTACGAAGAGAGGAAGCGGGGCCGTCTGCTGGCGCGGCCTGTCTTCAGCCCTTTCTCAGACATTCCAGTGATGCGGGACCGCCGCTCTGGCGCGGGCGCCGGAGGGACGGGCGTGAGTCCCGGGGCTGGCCGAGCGCTGCTGAAAGCGGGCGGGTGTCTGCTCTGAAGGTTGGGGTGCTCCCCGGGCGGGGCTTCCGTGGGCGTGACCGGTCAGGACAGGAAGGAAGGAGCGAGCATTTCCACCGGCCATGGCGTTTCTCCGGAATCGCCAGGCAACGAGACGGAAGCAGAATGCTTTTCCGAAACGCGGGGTCCAAGCGGAAACCCACGCTTTAAGGTGCCTTTAGTCCAGGGGAATGTGAGTCACAGTGTCAAAGCCGGAGACTTGCACTCTGTCCACCGTGGGCCTGATGGGGCGGCCCTGTCCACTCTCCCCAAACTCTGACTGGTCTGGACTCCAAAGACCTTTGCCCTTCCCCTCTGGACTGTGAGAGTGTATCCCGTGGCCAGTGGGGGCCAGCCACACCAGTGCACCGTGGGAAACCGGGGCGTCTTCTGAAACGGCTGTTGGCTGCGGCTTCCGGGAGAGTGAGAAGTTTGACGTCCACCTTTCTGTTGGAGTGACAAGCTTTGTGAGTCCCCTGTCTGCATTCCTGACACTGCCTTTCCTTATTTTAGTCTTTTCAATTACAGATGTAAAAAAAAAATCTAAAACATGAAAGCCCCTTTGGCATGCTTTTCCCGTGCCCCTTCCGGCTCCCTGGAGTAGGAGCAGCCAGCAGGGTGGGGGGTGATGCTGTCAGGCCGGGACCCCGGTGTCCGGGGCTGATGTGCCGGGTGCAGAAGCAGGATCAGAAGACCGTGGCGGTCACCAAAGAGCCTGCGGAGGAATCCGGCTTTCATGTTTTATGCGTGCTTGGCGGTGCGTGATCTTGGGGCTGCAGGTGGCCCCAGACCCAGTTTGTATGGCTCGCCTGGCGTTCTTTAAAAGCCTTGAATCAGTCGCGAACATTCAGACATCAGGATGTTTCACATAAAAAGTCTGGGGTCTGGTCAACCCTGAAGGCACATTCGTCTGGGACCACAGCTGGCCAGACGTGGGTAGTGGCAGCCGCTCCAGACGCGTAATCTGCCGTTTGCCACGCCCCCAGGCTGCGTGCCTCCCTTACGTGTCCCTTACGTTTGCATGCCCTGCTGGTCCCTACAGACGGAGAGCTGCCTTTGCGACTCCAGTCGCTGCGTATCAGATTTGAGAACCAAAAGTGTCCTCGGCAGGGTCCCCCACACTGAGAGTAAAAAGGGGCGCTGGGAATAATCACCCCAGGACGAGCAGCGTCGTAAGCCAGGACTGTCCCCGACAAACCCAGCCGAATGGTCTCCCCGCGTACAGCCCACTTCTTTGGCCCGGGAGAGCGCTGAGGCCTGGGAAGGGGACGCGGTTTGCCTGGAGTAATCACCGTGGAAATGCCGGGCAGCGCCGCGCCCAGCCCCCGAGCCCCGCCCGCCGCTCTCTCCAATACGCCACGCTCCGTAGGCCGCGTCTGAGCGCTGTTCCCCCTTGACTGTCTGGGTTCTTCCAGTTAATAACTCTCACGGCCAGTTTCCTGCGGGAACGCACGGACCGGCAGCGTGCACCGTCGATACTGTCTCCGTTGTGAGTGTAATTAATGAGCTGGGCCGTCTCACGTCCACAGAGGCTTCAGCGCTGGCAGGCTTGAGAACCAGAGAGTAGAAGCAAGAGAAACTTCTTCTTTACTAGGTACAGTAAGAGATATCCTTAGAAGTGCTGATTGTCCAGGGTTTTTGTTTTTTCTTTAAGTGTGGGATGACTGGCTTGCTAAAAACACTGTGTATTGATTTCCTGATCATGGGCTCTTGGCTGGAGATTAGTATTAATTATGCCTTTAAGAGAGGCCCAGGATCCCAAGTTCCCAAATCCTTAGCCAGCCGTCGATTGCTTTGCTGACTTTCCAAGAGACGTTTGTGCAGAGAACGCCCCAGGTGAGGCCAATGGATGCTCTCCGTCGCTGCCCTGACTTCAGCCCCAAACCCCAGTCTGGCCTCCCATCCTGGAAAACTGGACCAGACGCCTGTGAGCTCCGCTGAGCCTCTCGTGAAGTCTCAGGCTGAGGCCCACCCTGGGGATGCCTTTCCCAGCGCCTCCCGTGGCTCTCATGCCCCCCCCGCCCCCTGCCCAGACCTTGCGGGCGGCGGACCGTTCTGAGCACATCGACCGCACCCGACAGACTGGAGACAGAGGGGAGCTCTTCTTGCCCCAAACCGCACCAGCGCTGGCCCGAGTCCCCCACGGCGTGCTTCCTGGCCCTTGGAACGAACTCTGGTCCTGACAAACTTTCAAATGCGGGACCGTCACCCCTGCAGGAGACGTGGCCGGGACGCATTTACTTCACTGGCCTTGGAGAGTCGGGGAGAACCGAGAAAAAGCAGAGGGAGCAAAAACCCCTTTCCCCGAGTCCCTAGCACCTTGCCCTGGTCCAGCATCACCCCCCCCACACAATGATGGCCTGGGCCTGCTCCCCTTTCTACGACCCACTCCAGAGCTGCTTTTCGGCGGGGGGCACAGGGGGAGCTTGAGAGAGGAGAGGACAGTGCCCAACCACGACCTTCCGGCCCAAAGTATAAACCACACACGCGAGTGACCTTTCCTTTACGCCCCATCCCCAGATTTCACCGGGAGTGGAATGAGCCCCCGCCCCCACACGTGTGAACCAGCCCCCAGCAGCACCGAGCTGATAGACTGAGCCTGTGAAGTGTCAGTGTCTGGGCTATATTGGTATAAGTAAGAAATATCATTCATCTCATGCTTTTTCCTCTTTCGATGCGGTTACTAGAAAACTAAGACTGCCCGTCGCCCTACTGTTCTGGAAGCATGTCACGCACACAGATGACGCAGCATTCGGGGGCCACAGGGACCCTTCGGCCAGCCCAAGGCCGGAAGGTGGCAGCTGGCTCGCCCTCTCCCACGGCGCCTGGTTTGTCCCCAAGACCGCAGTGTGGCGGAGGTGTCTGGCGCAGGCGCACGCGCACCGCCCCGCCTCCCCCCCCGCCAGGGCCCTGACACTCCCCGTGATGGGAGAACGGGCCAAGGGCAGTCTCTATAGGCCAGGCTACTTTTGGGAGGACCAGCCTCCTTCTCCTGGGTCTTCCAGGGACCCGTTTCCCGCAGGGCTCCTTGCCAGCGGGAGCCTCGGGCCACCCGTGCTGACGCCAGGCCCTGGAGCTTCTCTGCCACGCCAGGCACGGGTCACCTGGGGCCACACAGCGCCCCCTGTGGGCGCCCTGTGGGCAAGCCCTGCCGCAGATGGGTGCACAGGGAACCGTGGAAGCCTGAAGGAGGGCAGAGGAGCGGGTGACCGTGGACGACCTAGTTTACTGTCCTTGCCTCTGGAAATTTTAACCGTCGAACGATCTCTAGGCCGTAAACAGAATCACGCAGTGAGCAAACTCCGCGTTAAAGTCTACCATGTGCTTTGTTTTTACGCGGACTCAGGGGTGTCTGGGGATGTTTGGAAACGTAGGCTGGCTGTCTGGATGCATGCGGGTTGGACTCTCCAAAACAGCGTGCAGAGAAGGAAGTGAAGTGAGTGGAGACGCTGCGTGTCGTCTGCGCCGGCGGGTTTTTCGTCCTTAAGGCGGAGATGTCCTCCTCCTGGAAACGGTTGGAGCGGAAGCTCTGTGACTGCTCCCACCCTGATGCGGGGTGCCGGGCTCACTCACAAGGCTGCCAGCGACCGGCCGGGAAGGTCATTCTCCGGGCCGAGCCCAGCTGCTGCTGCGATGGGCCCCACGTGCCACGGAGAGCGCGGGCCAGTGCCCGGCGTGGGGACGGCGCCCTCCGCGGCCAGGCTTCCGGCTGTGCTTTCCTTGCCAGTAACCTCTTTCCTTCTCTTTCCCTTCCACCTCCTCCAGGCAGGACAGGGCTGCGCGCTGACCTCTTGCCCAGCTTTGCCGTGGAGCTTATGCCAGGTACTCAGTCACCGAACCCTCCTTCTGCTTGCCCGCCGCGCTGTCCCTCCGTCTGTCTGGCTGCTGCACGCGTCACTGATTGCTCCCTTTAATTTGTTCACGCAAGTGTCTCCACCTGTCTGTGGTCTTTTCCAGGATGAATAGCCAAGCCCGCTGGGAGAGGCTTTGAGTTGTGCATCTTCCGTTATCAGACCCTAAAAGCATAATAGGAATTCGAAATGGGCTGAGACGGGGACCCAGGTCCTCCGTGCCGGGCCCTCGGGTCCTTCAGCCCCCCTCCCCGCCCACCTCGGCGTCTCGGCCGCACGCAGAGTTCTAAGCACTGTTAACCGAGTCATTACTTGTCTGCATTCCTTATGCCCCCAGTTATACGTCTGCCCATTCATTTAGCCTGCAGCCGCGTTACTCTGAACCGCCGTCTGTAACTTCAGCCATGCGCCCCTCCCTCCTTGGAGGCACGCGTCTGCACACCTGGTGTGCTCTGTGTACGATTTCAGGGCCTTCTGGGGCCCCTCAGTCCTTGCAGAGTGTCTGTGGACCATAGGTCAAGTACACTTGTCCCGAATGCACACCTCTGAAACTTTATGTAGCTTGAGTGGAACGCACCAGCCTAGACAAGCCAGCGTGAGTTTGGCGTGGCCCAGTAGTCCGTGATGGGAGGAAGCTCAGAGAGAGGTCAGAAGGAACCACGGGGGAAGGCAGAGCCAATCTCGGGGAGTGGGAATGGGTTCCGTCTTTCTGTGGAGGGTTTTGGCCCAAGGTTTAAGAGCTGACTGGTACTTAAGAGCTACAGAGAGATAGAAAACATTCCCGGCCATTGCTTTTGACTCGATTCAAGGTTTAAGAAACATCCAGAGTCTTCCTGGTTGAGCTTCACTCATTATGTTTCCAAGAATTCTTTTGGCTCTGTCCCCTTCGCTGACCAGCCCAAACACAGACACTCTTATTCACGCTGAGCCCAGGGACACAAAGAGCTGTCTCTCTGTGAGCCCCCGGCTCCAGAATTGGGCCACTTTGTACCACTCGGCCCCCCCAAATGAAAGAAACAATGTTACCTTGCATTGCTTCTTTAAATTAGACGTCACATACCCCAGTCCCAAGAAGGAGTTACTGTATTTTTTGAATCTGGCCCCGGCTGCCGGGAATCCCCTCCCTGTGACTGGAGAACCCTTTCATGGGTTACAATGTTCGTGCGAGGTCACCAGCCACTGTTTTCTCCTTGACCGCCAGGCCCACAGCTCACCCCGTGCGCAGGGCTCCCTGTGTCTCGGGGTACACGCTGTGACTGTGTTGCTTCTAAGAGCCAGGCCAGAGCCCTCCGCCATCCATTGTCCTCGGCACGACGCTCCCCGGCCACCCTCGCGGGCACGAGTTCTTCTCAGCCCCTCTCCGCAGAGCGCGAGACCGGGTCAGGGTGAGCGCATTTCAGGCGGCTGCCCGAGGAGGCACATTCGGGAAACAGGAGCTATTTTCTCTGAGGAAATTACGTTCTCGGCGAAGGCCCCTAACTTCACCCTCATCACAAAACCCTTTATATAACAAAAATGTCACCGAATGTCCTTTCCACGGAAGGAAAATTGAATAACCCAACTTAGGAAAAACAGCCGGTACTTAAAGTCCATTGCAGAGGGCTTTTTGGTGGGTGATTTTCCATCAGAATGAATGGCTCTAATCTTGTAGCTGTTAAGGGAGATCGGAGGTCCCTGTGGTCTCCCAGCCGCCCCCCCCCCCCCCGAGGGAGTGGGGGGGCCCTACAGCGAGGGGTGGGGACAGCATCTTCTCTGTTGAAAACCCCCGTCTCTCCTCGTCTCTCAGCGCCGTTTGCAGGGCAAGGACACGCCCTGACGCTGAGGTCAGGGCAGACACTGCAGGGGCCGTGGGCAGGGAAACAGACGACACCTAAGGACCCCGACCACCTAGATGTGTTCTGATTTAGGCCAGGTGGACATGGAGACGTTCTCCTCAGGACTTACACACTTCTAGGGACAAGATTAACGAGACTCCCCAAAATATGCGGCCGCAGAACCCACCACCTCATAGCTCAGCAAACAAAGTCCCCTCCCTCCCGGGCACGAGTCTTTCCACCCTTGTCCCATGCTTGTGCCGACACTGTGGTCAACACGGTAAATCCTTTCCCCTGGAGGGGTCCCTGAAACCCCTCCCTGTGGGCCTGGGCTGGTCACTGCGCGTTCTCCGTAGGACCGAGGCCAGGTGACGTCCCTCTTCTTGGCGGAAGTACACATCTCGGTCCCCGAGGGTCCCCGGCATTTGGGGGCTCAGTGCTGGCTGACGAGGCGCCTTCCTCCCCAGGCCCCCCCGCCCCCGCCGCTCCTGCCTGTTCGCGGGGAGACGCCAGCGCGCATGCCCGTCCGTCCTGACACGGCTTTCCCTGTGCGTCCTTCCAGAGTGGGTGTTCGTGGGCCTGGTGATCCTGGGAGTCTTCCTCTTCTTCGTCCTGGTGGGCATCTGCTGGTGCCAGTGCTGCCCGCACAGCTGCTGCTGCTACGTGCGCTGCCCGTGCTGCCCCGACTCCTGCTGCTGCCCGCAGGCCTGTGAGTACCGGGCCTCCTGCGCCCCCTTCCCTCCCGCCCCAGTGTCACTCACTCCAGACCCCGCCCCCCGCCGGGAGCCCCGCCTCCCAGAGCTGACCGTCTTCATTTCCCATTCGCCACCATTCACCTCTCCATGCTTCTTGTCCACGCCTGTCACCGGCTTTCGGAGTGCTCGTTGACACTGACGACGACAGGAAGGGCAGGTTCAGGATGGCGAGGTTGCGGGTGAGGCCTTTGCCCTCTCCCCGGGGCGTTCAAACCCGAGGGAGCCGCCTCCGGTCATGCCCCCCAGGCAGAGCGTGCAGGCCGCCGCGGTGGGCACCACCCGGCCGCGGATGGGGTTCATTCGCTCCCACGCCAAAACGGTGCGTGCGCGGAGGGACCAGTCCTCCTTCGGGGAGTCCCGAGCTCACGTGACCGGCCACGCCCAGGTGGGCATGGAGCTAGGAGCCCGGCCAGCCCCTGTAGGAGAGCCAGAGCGTGCATGTTTAGCGCCCCCAGGGGTAAAGCGCTTTCCGGAGGAGTCGGGGCTCTGCTCTGCTCTCGAGCTCACGGCGGGGCCTGCGCGAGGCGCCCCCTGCTCGCCCCGCCTCTCTGGAAGAGGCCCCGCTCCCCTGCAGGCAGCCGGGGCAGCCCCGGCAGAGGCCGCCTACAGGCGGTGCGGCTGGGAGTGGGCCGCCGTCACAGCTCCCAGTGCCGCCTGATGTTGCTGACGCGGTTGCCAGGCACTGAACACCGTAATTCTGATGTTGTCGCCTCCCGAGAAGGCGACGGAGCTGGAGGAGTCCCAGGGAGCGGGGGAGAATGCGTCTGCGAGGTGATTCAGTCCTGGGAGAACACACCCACGGGCGGACACGTCACATGCACAGGGCGCACACACGCAAACACAAGCCCACACACGCACACGTTCACACGCGCCCACACATGTACACACAAGCGCACGTACAAACACACCCACACGTGCACACACACAACACAGGCACATGTGCACACGTGCCCACGTGTGCGCGCACCAGCACAGGCATACATACCCATGTGTGCATGCACATGAAACAGGCACACACACATGTGCCCCCGCACAAAGTGCAGGCACGGCACACACTCACACATGGGTACATGCTACATGCAGACACACGTGTGTACCCACACATAAGCACACAGCGCACACAAATGCACACAGAAGCATGCACATGGGTGCGTGTGCGCACACAGACATGTGTGAGCGCCCACACACACGAGCACAGGCACACACACAGGCACACACACGCCCAGGAGCTCCCTGAAGCGCACCCTCAGGGGTGCGTGGCGTGCGGGTCGTGAGGGCGGGGCCGTGTAATCTCTCTCGCTCTTCCTCTCCCTCCACAGTGTACGCAGCAGGGAAAGCAGCCAAGGCCGGGTACCCTCCCTCAGTCTCCCGCATCCCCGGCCCCTACTCCATCCCCCCCGTCCCCCTGGGAGGAGCCCCCTCACCGGGCATGCTGATGGACAAGCCGCACCCACCTCCCCTGGCTCCAAGTGGCCCCACTGGAGGAAGCCGCAGTGGTAAATGTGGCCCCGGACCGCCCTGCCCCCGCCCTCCCCAGCTCACACGCTGGTCCCTAGCTGAAGACAGCCATGAGCTCAGGGACGCCCCTTTGGGGACGGTTGTCTCCTCTCTAGAAGTCAGTAAACCGTGTCCTCATCCCTGCCCAAGGCTCGGGGCTGACGGGCACCGAGAGGAGCACTCGGAAGCATGGGACGTGGCCTGCGTCCTGCGTCCTGGCAGAGCGGTCCAGGCAGGGGCAGAGGATGGACCTTTGTTAGGACAACTAGCTGCTAACGAGCACGGGACTGGGGGAGTCTGGGAGAGCAAGCTCCAGTGGTCCCTCCGTCTTCAGGGAAGAGGTGGGGCCCCAGCTGGGCCTGGAGGAATGGGAGGATTGGCCGAGCTGAGCTGAGCGGGGGCACGGAGCACCCCCCCCCTGGAGGCAGCGGGGCGGGAGCCAGAGCTGGGGGAGCACGCCGTGTGGGTCGGACGGTGTCTGGCTCGTGTGTCTGGCTCTGCTGTACGGCGGAGCCTCAAATCCCCCTCCCCAAGAAGAGCTGGGGCTTGGCACAGTGGCAGGTGACAGTCACGGCATGTGACAGTCACGGCATGTGACAGTCACGGCAGGCAGCGTCCTGAGTGGGGAGGTGACAGGCTGACGAGGCAGGTGGTCCGTGGGACAGAGTGGAGGGGGACCCCTGGCTGAGATGTGACTGAAGTTGTTTGGGGGGACATGGGAGCCTCTGAACGGAGGGAGACACTGGGCGCTGAAACCAGTGGGCAGCCAGACAGACGGACACTTGGAGAGAGGGGACAACTTTGGGGGACGGAGGGGAGGGGACTTCGAGACGCGCCAAGGTGTCCCGCGGTGTGTGAGATACCCAGAGGCGAACTCACTGGGAAGGCGCCCCCTTCAGGACGCAGGCAATTGGGGTTGCTGGTCGGGGCGGCGGGGCATTCAAGCGTCACCTTCCTGGAGGTGCCCAGACAGGGTCACAGGGTCGTCGGGTTGGAACCGTGGGGAGTAGCGGAGTTAGGTGACCTTCACGTCCCGAGATGTGGATGGGCCACCGGGGTGCGGAGAATGGATGTTTCTGCCCTGGGGGTACCCGGCCCGGCCGGTTCTCTGAACCCTCGGTGCCACCCGTGGCGGGGGTGTGCGTCCTCGGGGAGCGGGTGGCACCTGTGCGGTTTCTCTCCCTGGAGCTGGCGTAGAATATCCCCCCGCCCCCGAGGCCGGGAGGGGGCCCCAGACCGAGGAGTGAGAGCTGAACCACGGAGCTGCAGAGACTGGACCACAAGCCCGCATCCCCCGAGGACGGGAGGAGCTGGAGGGACGCTGGCGGGACCGGCTCTGCCCTGTCCTCTGCCTCCCTTCTCCCCAGGCTGTGTCCTCCTTCCCCCAGGACCCCCGTCCTCTTTAGTCAGGGGGCCTCGTCACAACATGGTTCCTCCCCCACCAGGGGCGGCGGACCCTCCCCACTGCTGGCCCCCGCCTCTCCCAGCACCCGCTCGCTGCAGGCCGTCCTCGGGCCCACCCGGCCGCACCGACCAGCTGCAGTGAGGAGTGGCCTCGAAGCCAGGAAAACCTGTTAGTTCAGGGAGCGAGAAAGCCCAGGGCAGGCGGCCCTGGGGCCGGCCAGCAGCACAGCTCAGGCGGCCTCGCCGAAGGGCCTCCTTCCTCCCATCCCGCTCCGTCCTCCCGGGGGTTCCCGTGACCCCGGGGCCGCCGCCGCCCTCTGGGGAGAGCTCGCGCTCAGAGACAGCGGACAGACGCACATCTTCCTCCTGCTGCTTTTCTCAACCATGAGGGGACGCTTCCAGAAGCTTCCTTCCCGCTGACTCCTTGCGGTCTCACTGGCCAGAACCGAGAGCCGTGCCCCTTCCTGAACCAGGCTGGCTGGGACTGACCATGACTCGTCTCTTGGGCAGAAACGCCCATTGGCCTTGGACATGGACAAGACTCGGGGCTCGCCCTGCGGGTGAGGGAGAGAGGGTGACACACAAGCCAGTCCGCCGCGGCCAGCCCGGCCGCGTCGCCCCTCTCCGGCTCGAGGGCCAGGACAGAGTGTTCCTTACGGTCCCCCCCGGGCGCGTCCTGTCCCTGTGGTCCCACCGCCACCATCACTGACGACGCCAGCGTTCTGTGGAGGTTATTCTCTGACGCACCTGGGAGGTGGTCAGACACGTGACTCACAAAGCTGTGACTTTGGCCCACGTGGCAGTGACGCGCTCCCTCGGGGTTGGGGTGGTCACCTGGCAACGGTGAGTTCTCTGGTCCCGTCTGAACACCGTGTAGCTCGACAGGCGTCTTCAGCGAGCTGAGTGCAGGGCAGCCGGTCGGTTGATGGGCAGGGGCGGGGCGAGGGGCCCCGGCTCCTTCCTCTGCCCTTCCTCGAGGCTGGCGGAGACCCCTCTTCCCATGACAGGCGACCGCCTGCTCCTGCCCGGCTCCGGGCCCGTGCCCTCGCCCTGCCACGGCTCTGTCCGTGCTGAGTGTGCACACTGCACCCAGTTCCCACCTCACGTGCCCAGCCTTCCGTGTCTCGCGGCTCCTTCCTGTGAGCATTCAGCACCTGCTCAGCCCTGACCCGTGTGGCTCAGTGGGTCGGGCGTCATCTGGCAAACCAAAAGGTCACCGGTTCGATTCCCAGTCGGGGCGCATGCCTGGGGTGTGGGCCAGGCTCCCGGTTGAGGGCGTTAGAGGCGACCGTTGTTCAGTGTTTCTCTCTCACATCCATGTTTCTTTCCTTCCCCCTTTCCCCTCTCTCTAAAAACAAGTAAGTACAATCCTGAAAGAAAGTGCCCAAACCCCTCCCACTAAAACACAACAATTTGCAAAGACCCTGTAGTCCTCTGATGTCCCCTTTCACCTGCTCACTGCCACACTCCTTGAAGGAGCTGCAAATGTGTGGGGTCTCCGCCCACCCCCCCCCACCCCCCGCTCCCGCCCACGCCCCAGCCGACTGCCCTCTGGCTGCCACCGTCCCCACCCAGGAACCTCCTTGCTAGGTCCAACGGGCCCTGCTCAACCCTTGCCTCCGGGACTTCTCGGCACCCTCTGCCCCCCCCCCCCCCACCGCCCGCGGCCTGCTCCTGCAGGCTGCACTCCCCAACACGTCCTCCTCCTCCTCCGCACACCGCCCGGAGGCGGGCGGCCCTGTGCGGTCCACCGTCCCCTCCCTGGGACACTGTGCCGGCGCCCAGGCTGTCGCCACCGTCTGTATGCCGGTGACTCCAACCTCTCCTCCCACCCTCCGTCCCACTGTCCAGCCGCGCTCCGGGCATCGCCGCCCGGCTGTCCCACCGGCGTTTCAGACCCGACCCCTGGGGAACCGAATCCACCTGCCGCTGCAGACACCAGCTGGCCCGTGTCCCCAGGCAGTGGCTGGCGCCACCGCCCACCCACCAGCCCAAAGCAGAAGCCGGGACTCGGTCCTCCTCTCGTCCCCTCCCCCTCTCCCCTCATCTAACTGGTCGTCTGGAGCCCAGCTCCAGATACCCTCGGAGCCGCTGGCTGTCCTCCATCTCCGCGGCCACCGTCCTCGTCCCGCCGCCCCAGCTCCCCTCGGATGAAAGGTGTCCCCTCCTGCCCCGTCTTCCGCGTCTACCCCCCTTCGCTCTCCTTTGCTTTGTGACCACACCCACCATCCGTCTCACAGAAAAAAGAAAAAAGAAAAAAAATGGAGTAGGCAGGGTGGGTTTTGAGATGCCACTTTCCAAACTGACAAGGGCATGCCTCTCCCTAGACGCCTACTGTGCGCACCCGGAGAACGTGCAGATGTCCGGCGGTGCTGCTGGCGGCAGGGGGGGGCGGGTGTAGGGGGGCAGGGCGGAGAGCCGGCAGCTGTCGAGTCGCCCGCAGACGGCCGCGCTCGGCCCGGCCCGCGGGGGCACGGGGCACAGGGCACAGGGCCGTATCCGCGGGCACCTGCCTTAGGGGTGTCCTTGGCGAGTTTTACAAGTCCCCTTTGTCTGCGCTGGAGAAACTCCCTGAGAAACAGAGGAGCCTTCATGGGGCCAAAAGGACGAGCTCAAAAGCCCTTGAACAATAAGAAGTTTTAGAAAATTACACTGTGGCACACAAACAAACACCCCTGTCTTCCCTCACCGGGAAAACCGAAGTTGGCAAGGCGGATAGATTAGGAGAGGCTGGCACAGGAAGCCGCGCCCCCCAGGGGTCCCGGGCCAGGCCGCACTTGAGAAGAGGCTAAACCACCCATCCACCCTAAACTGAAACAGCGCCAGGAATTTTAAAGTCTGGACGTTGGCCAACGGTCTAGGACATTTGTTACTGAAATATTGCCGCACACCAGAGTTCTCTGATCCTCAGACGAATTACCGATAGAAGTCAACCAGGCACCACTCTGTCTGTTTTTCAAACCAAGAGAAAAGTGACGAAGGCCTGTACATTCCCCGGCAGGAACCTACGGTCCAGCGGCGGGGGTGCCGGGGGCGCGTACGTGAGGGTAACGCAAGTCAAGACTGCAGAGCGGCGTTTGACCGAGCCGTGCTCCGGTGTCGGCGCAGAGGAAGGAAGGTTCCTCTGCCCCGAGGGGCGAGAGGGGCCTGCTGGTGTTCCGTTTGCTCCCCAGCACGTCGGGGACCCGGCCAGTCTGACAGAACTCCTTGCAGGGGGTGGGGGGGCGCCGCGCAGTGGGGCCGAGAGCTGAGGATTATAAAACCCAACACGTTTCAGGGGGGCGTCGCCGGGCCTTCCAGCTCCGGGACCCAGGGGGTGCCGCCTCCGAGGCCTCGAGATCAGCCCCTTGCCTCTGTCCTTCTCTGACAAGTGGCGGGGACTCGGGTGTCTGAAGTCATGGGCCTGTGCGGCCGAGCCGTCGAAGTGGAAGGCCCCTCAGGGAGTCCCCTGCGCAGCCAGGGCCGGCGGGACAAACCGCCGTCTGAGGCTGCAGACGGTGCCTGTGACTTTTCGGGGACCGGAGGGCCTGCGCCTACATCGTCCAGTCTGTCGCGTGGCGAGGGGGGGGATTCGTTACAATGGCGCAGAACCGTCTGAGCTCCCGTCCAAGCTGCTGCTGACCGAGAGGTTTGCAGCTGTTGCTCAGGGTGGCGGCCACCTCTGACCACCAGGGGGCAGTCGGTGCATCAACCTGTCCCTCAGGGTGACCTGCCACCCACCCCATCTCGGTAGTTATTACGGACGGTTTGTCGCAACGGCGCTTCACGTATTAGGAACACCTGGGGATAAAGCCGCGGCTACAGGGAGTTTGGCCCCCTCCCGGGAGGCTACAAGCATGCTCTGCATAGGAAATCATCATCGTAGTAATAATAATAATAATAGTAATAATAATAATAATAATAATGCACAACATCCCGAACCCTTGTGCTCCCTCAGGCTCCCCACCAAGCCCTCTCCTTCCTGGTCAGACCGGCCGCCACCTGCACGGCCTGCCCTGCCTCGCTGTGTAATCGCTTGTGATGCAGTTCCTGCTCCTGGTTTCCTTTCCATGCGTTCGTCCCTCCCTGCTCCCCTGCCTCCCTCCCTCCCTCTCTCCCACAAACACGCCTGTTTCGAATGTCGGCCACGTGTCAGGTGCCGTGCTGGGCGCTGGGGGCGCAGCGGTCAACACAGAACTGGCCCCCGTTCCCGGGCGTCCACCGTCTAGAGAAGGAAACTCATCGGAAAATGCTCTTTCTGGAGAGCGCAGTGGCCCCCCTCCGCCCCAGGCTGCGGTTCCGCTCCACAGACACCACGCCCTGCTGTGTGTGTGTCAAGCAAGGGCCCAGGGTGTCTGGGTCCCCCGCCCCCCAGAATGATGATTCCTGTCCTTCAAGAGCCTGCGGGAAGATTACGCACTTGCACAAACAACTTGAGCCAGAATACGTCAAGGGCCGTGACAGAAGCCCACACGGAGTGATTTGTGAGTCAGGAGAGAGGCGGAGCGGAGACAGAACGTCTCCGGCGACGGACAGCGAAGCCCTTCAGAGGAGCTGGCATTGGCGCTGCCGCCGCCAACAGTGACAAAGAACTCAGACGGTGCCGCCGAGTCGGACTTGGTCGTCTTCTCTCCTTCGAGAGGTTGTTCCAAGGGTGGGGAGTGATAGAAGCCCTTTGCAGGCCCGACGACAGAGTCCTCGAGGGGTCGCCACTGACTTGGGTCACCCAGTGGCCTGCCCGGGGGATGGGCCCGGCCCCGCGCCCCAGCCCTGTGTCCCACCGTCACGCGGAGCTGCGGCGGCGGCGCGGACCGCAGCCCCGTGGGGGTAACGGCGCATCCGTCGAACTGCCCGTGCAGAGGCGGGAGGCCGCGTGGCTCGGTGAATAAAGTCGTTTCTGCTAATGGTCGCCTCTGGAAAGGATTTCGGACGTCACCTGGGGGTGGTGGGGGGAGGTGCTTAAGGGCATGTGCTGAGATTCGTTCTTTTTTATAAGTAACGCCGCGGTTCGAGAGGAGCGTGGACTGCCCGGCGTGCTCCCACGTAGGAACCAGGCGCGTGGGGGCGTCCCTCCGTCCTCTGTGCCAGGGCTGCGGAATGTTCTCTCGTAATCTTCCACGTCCGTGGTGCATGCGGGAGGCTTTGTCCACGGCCGGGGCGGCGCGGCCAGAGAGCCGGGGCCGGGCAGCCCTGTGGTTGCTCTGCGCGTCCGCCTCGCGGTGGGGACAGGGGTGTTGGAGTCGGGTCAGCTGCCCCCGGCTCTTGGTGCAGTCCCGATGGGAGATGACAGGGAGACAGGACCACACCCCAGGCTGCAGCGCCCTCGCCACCCGCCGCAGGCCCCTTCCTCTGCGTCTGTCCTCCCCACGGTGACCCGAGGCCCGGGACAGGCCAGCCGTCCAGTCGGGTCCACTTGCCGCACCCAGAGAGCACCCAGCACATGGTCAGTGCCCCAGATGTCATCTGTCACCATTGTTGTCCTGCGCCCATCCCCCGTCCTCCCTCGTCCCCCCCTCCTCCCCTGTCTCCTGCCGCGGGGGCCGGTGCGGGGACCCGACCGATGCTTACGTGCCGCCGCGGGGCCCCGACAGCCCGGGTCCCTGACGGTCTGAGGGACGGGGGGGGGGGGCGGGGATTCTCTGGGGGGCTTTCATGTTGCTGTTTAGTGAGCCCTGAAAATAACTCCTGCCCGCGACCCCGTAGCGGCCGGCCGGATCGCTCGCGCCTAAATCGCGGTGGCGGCGCTCCCTCCCCTAACAGGAGGGAAGGAGAGAAGGAAGCCCCCCTGGGTGACCCTGCTGGGCTCCCCGCCGACGCTTACACAGCCCGTGGCCTGATCCTGCCCCGCTAGCTCCCACGCACCCCCGCTCACGGAGCCCGCACCCGCCCCCCGGGCCACTGGAGGTGTCCGGGCCCCCTCGGTCGAGGCCCCCGAGGCTGAGGGGTCCGTGTCGTAGATGCAGGTGCCCCCGAGGGGCGCTCGGTAAGACGGCGACCCGGGTCCTCGGCCCGGAGGGCACCGTTTTTCTGGTGTGTGTACGTCAGCGGAGCATCCTGGGGTCCGAGGGGACGCTCTTGAAGTGGGGCTGCTTGGGGGGGGAGGAAGACGGGAAGCAGGGGTCAAGGGTCGACTAAAAACGCCCCACGATGGGACTCGGTCGGTGACCCGCCGGGCCTCCGTTCCACCGCGGGGCAGAGGGCACCCCCGGGTGGGAGCGCGGTCCCGGCTCCTGGGCGGCCGTCCGCGTGGGAACCGTGTTCTCCGCTTGTGCCGTACCCCAGGGCCCCCGACCCCCGGCATGGCCGGCTCACCGCCTTGTCCTTCCCCCGACAGTCCGCAAAGGCTACCGGATCCAGGCCGACAAGGAGCGGGACTCCATGAAGGTGCTGTACTACGTGGAGAAGGAGCTGGCGCAGTTCGACCCCGCCCGGAGGCTGCGCGGCCGCTGTGAGCACCGTGTCCGCGGGGTCTGGGGGCCTGCTGTGCGGGGACTCGCAGCTAAAGGGGGCGCGGGGCCGGGGGGGGGGGCGGCACTGACTCACTGAAGGCGGGCCGCTTTAGGCGCCCAGGGTCAGAACCCTGAGGCCTCCCTGAAGAGGGTCAGTGGCTTCCGGTGTGCAGGAGGGAGGGACAAAGGGACTCTGGCGGGAAGCACGGGGCCATGGTGCCCCCCCGCCCCCGAGGTTCCCACTGGGTCTCCGAGTGGCCAGGGCAGGCTCAGCACTCCCGGGGGAGGAAGTGTCCCATTGAAACGCAGCCCAGGCCGGGTCGGACGCGGACTGGCCCGCCCCTGGCCAGGCGCGGCCGTGAGGTCGCCGTGCCTGTCCCTGTGGAACCCACGAGGGACGAGATGGGGTTCTGGGGGAAGCCGTGAGCCACAGCCCCGAGCAGCCTCGCTCAGACGAAGGACGGCAGGTTCCGCCCGCCCGGCTTGCGGTTCTAAATCCATCCTGTGGGAGCCGGGTGCACCGTGCCTCCTCCCACCTCGCGGGCTATAAAAAACCGGCTCCAGATTGGAATGTCAGGAATGCAGATGTCACCGCACTTGACAAGCTGGCGGTAGCCGTGTTGTCATGGAGCCCTGCAGGGGGACAGGGAGCTGGCCGGCGATGGCGATCGGGGAGAACGGGCCCGTGGGGGCAGCGGTGGCTCTCACGGCGCAGAGAAGAAGTTAAACTAGGAGGCGTCTCCTGTCTGAGTGGATGGAGATGGCCCAGTGGGCCCTACGGCCAGGGAATCTCTGTGTCCGGGGGGACCTTGGCGGTGGCCTGGACCGAAGATGAAGACACAGATGCCCAAGGGAACGAGACCAGAACCCAGCTCTCCCGGCCCCTGTCCCAGACCCGCTGGGCGGCCCGGCGGCTCCGTGGTGCTGTGCTCCGAGAGCACAGCCCGCCAGCTCCCGGGGCTGCAGGGCGCTGGAGCCGGCAGAGACACGCGCCTGAGTCTCCCTCCCTCGTTGCACGGAGGACGGAGCGGAGGGAGGTGCAGGGGCGTCGCCAGTGCCGGGACTGGGCGCCCACGCCAGGACTGCAGCCCCGTCTCCTGGAACCGGCTAGTTGTCATGACGACAACGGCACAGAGATGAGGCAGGGCAGAGCTCCCCGGACTTGGAGAGGGCCTATTTCTGAAGAGCAGAGCAGCCCCGGGGGGGTGGGCACAGAAGTGGGACAGTCACGAGGACCTCATCCCAGAGTGGACCTCATCCCAGAGTGGACCTCCTGGGGTCAGGCTGCAATGAGAGAGGGACCCATTCTGTAAGAAGTGCGGGTTCCAGGGTCAGGCCGACGGGCTCGCTGGTCCGTGAGACCCCCAATGCCTCACCCCCTGTGATTAGGGGTTGCTCTTGGGATGAGTTTAGTCTGGGGTCCCAGCGCACCCACATCCCGCCTGCCGTTCCAGTACGTAAATTTTACTGGCGCACAGCCAAGCCAATCCACATACACGAGTGTGTTCTCTGTGACTCCGTCCAGGCGACAGGGGCAGAGCGGAACGGTCGTGACAGTGCTGCCGGCAGATCCTGAAATACGGGCCGTGTGGCCCCTGGCGGAGGGCGTGTGCCTGTCCCGCCCGAGACGCCCAGGGTCAGGCGGAGGTCGGTGGTCACGTTCCGTGGGGCAGGGATCCCGGAGCATGCAGCCTGGACGGCCCACCCGCGGAGCGGGGAGGCAGAGAGCCCTCGCTGTCTGGGGCACAGAACAGTCTCCACGATCCCCTGAAGTTTCGGGAGAGCCCTGAGCCAGTCGTGCGAATCTGCAGTAGCCACACGGGGCCAGACCGTGCTCACGCTCACTCGGTCATCTCCGAGTTCTCTCTGTGCGATTCCCAGGGGCTGGGCCTCGCCGGGACCACGGGAAAAGGGAGGTTCTAGGTTTTACTAACCGGGAGTTGCTGGGAAGAAAGAAAGGTTTAAAGTCAGGTGATAAAACCACGGATAACCACACCATGGGGCGTTCCTGACCGGCCCCGCGTGCCGCAGGGACCCGAGAGGAGCCGTGTCTCCTCCGTGGGCAGGGCCGCCCTCCCCTGCGGGGGCGGGAGGCAGCGAAACCCCTCCTCCACTCCTCCACGGGCCGCCGGGGACACGGAGGGAGAGCGGCAGCGGGGGGCGGGAGGGAGGCTCCGGCCCACTCGCCTTCGCGCCTCCCACCACGAGCCCGCCTCCCTCTCGCTCCGCAGCCAGACCTCGTGTGTGCTCGGTGCTGATTCCGACAACATTTGGAAGTTCTGACCGAGGGGTTTTGGAAAACACATGGCTTGAATTACATGACAAATAGAGTCACTGGATTTATTTTTTCAGGAAAATGAAACTCAATCCATCTTGAAGTTCTATAAATAAATAGGTTCTTTCCCCTTTCTTTCCAGATCCCCATTCTGGTCCTTTTCCCCCGTGTGCTTCTGCACAAGGCCCCCCGGGCCCCCTTAGGACCTGAGGAAGCTGGGAGCAGCCCACCCCCCTTGCACTTGGGGCTGGGGCCAGACCACACCTGGAGGCCGGAGGCCAGGGTGCAGCCCCCGCCCTCCTCCCCACACCTGCCAACAGCTGTCCCAGCCGCTGTGGCCACAGACACCTGGGAACAGCCCCCCGGGGGGGCAGGAGGTTCCCTCAGCCCTGGAAATGGACCTGGGGCCATTCAGAGAGGCCGTTCCAGGCTCCCGGAGGAGCTTTGCACAGGGGTGGCCGGTCGTACTTGAGGCGTGCCCATCCCCTGGCCCCGTGGACCCCCTTGCTCTCTGGGCAGGGCCACGGCTGCAGGAGGCTGGTGGGGGCGCCCCCACAGCCAGGGCAGCACCGGCCCTGGAGGCCCCGTCTCGGGACGGGGCCGACAGTAGGGAGGGGCGCTGTGATCTGGGGCTTCTGCCCGCTCCCACCCCGTGGCTTAGCGTGCCTCGGGTCACCGCGGCTGGTACAGAGTCGTGCACGGAGAAGGCAGACGTCTGAACGAGGGTGACGGTGCCCCAGGAGGCTGCGGCTGCAGCTGCGGGGAGCCCGGGCCCCGGGAAGCCCGCCCGGGGTGGGGCAGTGACGGCTGTTTCCCGAGGGCAGGGACGGAGAAGCCTCCCACTCGGTCAGCGAGGGAGCCCGGGGCTGGGGCCAGCGCCTGCCGAGCTGACGACACAAACACCACCGGTTCAGGTTCACACCCGCCCCGGGCGGGACCGGACTGGGGCCCCGCGGCGGCAGGGCCCCGGGGCTCCTGGCCTCCGCTGCCACCACGGGCATGTGGAGAGCCCTGTCCCGCCCGGTGTCGCCCCCACAGATAACAACGCCCTCTCGGAGCTCAGCTCGCTGCACGAGGAGGACGGCAGCTTCCGCCAGTCCTACCACCAGACGCGGGGCAAGCGGTTCCCAGCGTCAGGCGACCTGGAGAGCAACTCGGACTACTGGTCGAGTGTCGTGGGGGGCGGCGGCGGGGCCGCCCGGGGGCCCTCGGCCGTGGAGTACAGCAGAGAGGACCGCGACAGCTTCAGGCACAGGTGCGGGCGGCGGCGGGGGGCATCTCGGGCTGGGCGCGAGGGGCAGGCGCGGGAGGCAGGGTGGACCCAGGGCTGTTCTTGCCCGGTGGCACCTCTGCTACCCCGCCGCCACCTCCCCTTCCTATGACAACACCCCCTTCCCATGTTTAATAAGCAAGGGGGCCGCTGTGTGTAGAAGTCACCGTTCCAGGCCCTTGGAGGTGGGCACTCTGGATCCCTTAAATGAACCCTGTTGACCCCGCCCTGTCCTGGCTGTATATTGCATCCCGTGGCCTCTAAAAGTCCCCCCCAGCATCACCATCCTGTTTGATCATTTACACGGGAAAGGTTAAAGGTCAAACACATCACACGGTTGCATTTGGTGGTTGTAACTCCACAAGGCAGGCGCTGTAAGTGTCCCCATTTTAAGCTGGGAACACCGAAGCGTACAGGGAGGCCAAGGAGCTCACCCAGGGCCACGGGGCCAGCAGATGTGGGAGACCCAGTCGTGGCGCCCCTTCCGCATGGCCGCTTCCCACCAGGCAGCACCTGCTCACTCCCCTGGCCTCTGCCTTGGAGGACGGCAGACACTCCAAGACCTCTGTCCCAGACCCTCCCATGTGGGGGGTCCTCTGGCCTGCGCCCATGAGGTGGCCTGGCGGTCGGCTCGGAGGGAGGAAAAGGCCTGTCCGGGCATCACTAAGTGGCCCAGGGGCTCCTTGGCCACAGCCGTGTGACCTGCAAGCCACACCTCCTGTGGGGGCTTGAGGGTGTGAGCAGTGACCCCGGGGCTCCCCACCAGGGGTCACAGATAACAGTCAGGTGGCTGCCCCGTAGGGACCACAAAATGTGTCCCCTCCACCCCATGCCTAACACTGTGGGAGACCCTGTGCGGTGAGAGGTGGGGGTGGGCTGGGACCAGGGCTCGGCCCAGGCAGGTGCTTGCCCCTCGCCTTGCGCGCCGCCTGACCCGTGTCCCGGCTCCGCAGCCAGCAGCGCTCCAAGTCCGAGATGCTGTCGCGGAAGAGCTTCGCCACGGGCGTGCCGGCCGTGTCCATGGACGAGCTGGCCGCCTTCGCCGACTCCTACGCCGCACGGGCCCGCCGAGCGGACGGCAGCCTCGACGCCCGGCCGGGGAGCCGCTTCGAGAGCGCAGAGACGCGGGCGCGCGGGGGTCTCTTCGGGGACGGCCCGCCCGAGGACTACTCGCCCGAGCGGTACTTCGGGGTGCGGAGCCACAGCCGCGAGGCCCCCGCCGACGCCGAGCGCGCCTGGACCCCCGAGGACGCCGCGCTGCCGCGGCTGGTGAGCCTGCCGGCCGCCTGCGAGCACCCGAGCCGCGGGGGCAGCCTGGAGACGCCCGCCCGGCGCGGCGCCCCCTACTACGCCTGGTCGCCGCCGGCCACCTACCGGGCGCGCGCCCCGCACAGCGACGACGACGAGGACGAGGACGCCCCCGACGACGCGCTGCCGCCCTACAGCGAGCACGAGCTGAGCCGGGCGCCGTCCCACCGCGGCCGCGACCTGTCCGGCCACAGCACCTCGGAGAAGAGGCGGAAGAAGGAGCCCGCCAAGAAGCAGGTGGGGTCGCGCGCGCGCGCCGCCGGACCAGGGCCACGTCCAGGGGCTGGGTGGCCAGAGGCGGGGAGCGGGGCGGGTGGCCCCCAGACGCCCGGGGGGGGGGGGCCAAGGGGCGGAGCCCAGCGGCCCGCTTCGGGCGACGCGGGGGTCAGGCTGGCTCCCCAGCGCCCTCTACCGGGCACGCGCGAAGCGAGCAGGGCGCCGCCCGGCCTGGAGAGCGGGAAAAGGCGGGCGTCGCAGGGGTGCAGCTGGGGAGCTGGATCCTGAGCGACCAGCTGTAAGAGGCGTTTAGCATCAGGGACTCCAGGTGCGCCACCCCCGCGGGCCTTAGGTGGGCTTCGGAGGCCGGCCGGCGGAAGGTGCTGCGCATGCCCATATGTGTACCCCCCACCCCCGTTTCCACCCTGGGGTGAGGGTGTGTGACGCGCATCCAGCTCCGGAAGGAGTCCCCGTCCCAGGGAGGGTGAGCGGCTGCGGCTCGTGGAGAAGGACCACTCACAGTTTCTTTCCCCTCTGACGTTTTGCTGAGTGGAGACGGCCGGCGCACGTCTTGGGGAAGCCGGCCTGATCCCGGCCCAGCTCCCTGTCTCCAGTGGGAGGGGCCTTACACAGACCCTGCCGCCTTCTCTCTGAAGGGCGGGGGAGGGGGGGTGCCTCCCCCAGGCCCCAGATACCAGCTCTGGACCTCAGAGCAGCCTTGGGGACACCCACAGATGTCGACAGCGGGCTGCCAGGGGCCTCCGCGCCCACTCTCCAGGCCCCTGCTCAGTCCCCTGCGTCTCCGACCACCCTGCTTCCCCGGTTCCAGTCCAGATGTTTTCTCCCGGGGAGAGCCCGAGCACAGAGAGAGGTTCTGATGGGATGACTGATCCATCCTAAATAAGGGTCTTCCATGGCCCTCCCAGGAGAAGGACGTAGTGACCCATGTCCTGGGAGCAGGGAGGGCGCTTTCCGGGGACACCGGGCCCTCGGCGCCCCGTCCCCAGAGGGGATGTGACGCCGTAAGCTCTGGTTATTCCGTGTCCCCGGAACTCGGCTCTGCCAGACGTTTGCTGTCACCAAGCCAGACGTGGGGACGGCAGCTGCCAGCTGAGGGAAATGCCGTGTCGGGCCGGCCGGGCGTGCACAGGCCGGGGACTCGGCCCGCAGACCCGCCCGCTGCGCCGGGCTGGGCTGGGCTGGGCTGGGCTCCCCTCGCCGGCCTGTGGTCTCACGCTGGGGCCTGTCTGCTCTTCCCCAGAACGACTTTCCGACCAGGATGTCGCTGGTGGTCTGATGCGTGTCCCAGACGTCTCTCTGGACGACTAGAAACCAGACGTGGGTGACGGGGGCCGGACACACACCCAGGAGCCAGCCGGCCCGGGACCTTCTCCGGCCGCCACCTCGGAAGGTTTGCCGATCTTTGCCTTGGCTAGGGGCGGGGGGACCGCACGAGGGAGCTGGCTCCAAACCTCGGTCGCCGGCGCACCCCCTGGAGAAACTCGTCACGGAAACGACTACGCGCCAGAACGTTCCCCGACGTGGAGTTTCTCGGCCACAGGGCCCCCGCCGCCCCGCCTGCTGAGCTGAGCCAGGACGCCTCTCCGAGCCCCACGGGGCGCGCACTCTGGAAGACGCCTCTGCCTGCAGGACGCCTCCCCGCACCTCCCAGCACCAGCCCAAGAGACCGAGGGTCGTCCCCGCCGTCAGGGGGCCGCCTGCCGAGGATGGGAGACCGCCCCCGGCTCAGCATGCCCCTCCCCCCCATCGCCTCCTTCTCACGCGTCGCCAGCTGCTGTCTCACTAGAACCGGAAGGCCCTCCCTGAGCTCCGTGACCGTGGCCTGCCGGACGGTCACAGAAATGACCCCGTGTGCTGTTCTGAACGACAGGTGTCGAGTGGCTGGAGCTCCAGGGAAGAGAGCATGCCCGCTGGGGAAGCCGTCTCGGTGGTTTTCCTTTCCCGTCCGGAGAACGGAGCTGCTCTCTCTCTCTCTCTCTCTCCACTGCACTCGGCTGAGTCCTGGACGCTGAGGGCTCCCCCTCGCCCCCACGGGGGCTGTCTCAGGGGTTGGGGCCACACACGGAGCCCGCCCCCCTCCGCACTCTGGTCGGGCTGTCGTCGGGTGCCTGGTGACAAGTGCTCCGCGCACACACGTGGAAGGGAAGAGGGGGAAAGAAGAGGAAGCGGCGAGCACTTGAGGAGAAGAGAACCTAGGCTCTCACCGCATCTGGAATGCGGCCGTCTTCCCCACCAACTGCACGTGATCTTCCCGGGCGGTCACCACGCGCCGCCGTCCCCGCCCTCGGAGCTCCGCCGTCCCTGCACGCGGGAGACGTGGCCGGGCACCCTGGCCTCGCCGGGCGGCCGCTCCGATGCTTTGGGAGACCAGGTGTGTCGCTTTTCGGGAAGGAGAACTTCCCGTGCCCACTCTCGCCTGAACGATAGGTTTCGCCTCCCAAAGCTGCATCTCCGGATTCGGCATTTTGTGTACACGGCAAAAAAAATGGCCACTCCTCCCTTCCCACCTGGAAGCGCAGTCTGTTTCTCCGCCCCTTGAACCTGGGGTCGGCCAGGTGATGTGATCTGGCCGGCGGCCCAGAGACAAACGGGACGCCACCAGAGACTGGAGAATCCTCGTGCGTGGGGCTCTGGTCCCCTCCTGCGGCTGTCGGGAACCCCGTAGTCGGTGACCCGCCGGTGAACAAGCCAGCCCGTCCTGCCGCGTGAGGACGGAAAGGGGCCCGACCCCCCACCACCCACCCTGACAGCCCTCCCACGCTCGGCTGCGGAGTACCCCCGCACGGGGCCCCCAGCCCAGCAGGAGAGCCGCCCAGCTCGGCTCAGCCCGCACGGCGGGCTCCTGCCCGAGGCCCGAGAAGTTGGCGTGTGCTTTACACGCTCGTCTGTCTTCGAGGAAAAGCCTTCCCTTCTTGTGTCACCGTCAGCCCCGACTCCCCGACTCCCCGACTCCAGCCGACGGCCGGCGTCTCCCAGGCTCCACCTTCTCCGACACGCTTTTCGCCCCGCACTGTTGCGGTTGCGGTGGGCTCCGGCCGCCGGAGGACGCTGGCCTCCCTGTCCCCGCCTCCCACGCTGGTCCATTCTCTGCCTTTGGGTCCGGGGGCAGCCTCTGACCACGGCGTCTTCTCCAGCATCTCCTTGGCCTTCCCCGGACCACCGACGGATGCCACGCCCCCTTCTCGGAGGACCACCCGTGCCCACCACGGCATTTCCAAGTCAGTCGTCCGCGTGCAGTCAGACTAAGGAGGGACAGGTGGGTCGGTGGCCGTCACAGCCTGGGGGAAAACTGGCCCGGCCGAGGACGGACGGCATGGCGGCTCCGGCCCGTCCCGGAGGAGCCAGGAGGACTGCCCAGCCCAGGGCCGGCGCTTCCCAGGCCCGAAGACGGAAGCCACACACGCCTGGGGCTGAGCGTTGGCATCCCAGGCGGCCCTGGCTTCGGAGGGCCTGGTCGGGCCTGCCTGCTCGGGCTGCGGGTCCGACAGAAGCACCGCTTCTCCGTCCCTGGCCTCAGAGGGCAGCGTGCTCGGACGCCTCGGGGAGCTGCAGGAGCCCCCCAAGTTGGGCTTCTCCCCACCGAGGAGCCCCGCCCACCAGCTGCAGAGACCTCGGGAACTGTCTCCTGGCTGGGGATGCGTGCCACTGGGTGCAGGGGGAGGGGAGCAGGGGAGAGAGCAGTTTCCCCAGGAGACCGATGATTCCAGGGGCGACAGAACTACAGACAAGGGAAATACAAAGTCGGTAATGGGCTCACGAAGTCGTCCCCTGCAGGAGGGGGTGGGGTGGGGACCGGGTCGTCCCCCGTAGAGTGACGTGGGTCTCTGGGACTGACGCGCCCTCAGTCGAGGGAGAAGACGGGCTTTTCGGGGTGCATGCGCGCAGGAGAGAGGCTGAGTGGGCGAGGGAAGGCGGAGGCGGCCGCCCGCACCCCGGCTTTTCTGGGTGCGTCCCTTGTCCCTTCTCTCCCGAGCTCGTGCCCTCGGAGGCAGAGCCTGCGACGGTGCTTCCTCCCCAGGTTCCCCCGGGGCGCCGAACACGGTGGGGTAAGGCGAGGCGGGGCCTGTCCCCGGGGCCCTGCGGTGGGGCCGGGAGGGAGAACCCGCCCGAGAAAGAATCGGCAGGCTTCCCGCACAGGAGACGGAAAATGGCTGTGGGCGGGCGACAACAAGCCTAGAGAATTAAAGGTGTTTTTAAAACTTAAATGGGTATAGTTTGATATTTTAGCGCTGTGCAAGTTTGTGCTTCCCTCTTCGTTAGAGATGTGCCCCGTGATCTGAGAAGCCAACATTCAGAACAGACAGAGGTGAATGAGGCTGGGGGGAGGAGGGGGAGGGAGGGGGCCCAGTGGGGTGCCGCTGTGTGTGCCCGTGAGTCACGGTGAGTCAGCGCGAGCGGAAGGAGGGGGCGTGGGTGCAGGCGGCAGGTCCCCTGGGGGAGGAACGGCTTCGCTGCGCCACGCGGAGGCTCATTAGGGAGCTGGGGACATTCGTCATGGAGCTGGCAGACATGCTCCCAGGGCCTCTGTCTCTCGGGCTCGGTTCTGCAGTCCCGAGGGTCGCCGCCGGCCACCCTCACAACACAGAGTGTCCCAGAGATGAGGGGCCCTCACCTCCCTCCCCAGGAGCCTCACTCTGTGCCCGGCATGGGCCCGGGCCCACAGGGGCTGGGGAGGGGACCGCCACGCAGGCCCGAGGCACGTGATGCTGAAGACACCCAGCCCCCCCGCCGCCTACACCGCGGAACGGTCTCGAAGACTTCACACAGCTCGTCTGACTGGACCTCGCCGAGGACAGCCTTGGCTAGAGGCTCGGGTGTGGACAGGGCTGCAGCCAGCCTTTCCTTGGGGCTGGGGAAGCCGTCGCTGCCATCGGTGACGTCCCAGACCTCCTGGGTCTTTAGACTCGAACCTGTACGCCCTTCTACTGGGCTGGTGCTGCCCAGTGCTGCTGACCGCCACGCAAGAGACACAACCGCTGTGGACAACGGCCCCCTGGGCCCCGCCTCGGAGGGGCAGGGGCAGGGGCGGGGCTGGGACTTGCACTGGGACAGGAGCCTGCCCACTGGCACACTGGGAACTGCCACAGTGGATCCCGCCCTGGTGTGGCCCCAGTGGCAGGTGGGACCGAGGCCTCCTCGGGCTCGGAAACTTCTCCTCCAGCATCCTGGCGCAGTCCCTCCCACTCCCTTGGGGCCGGCGGCCTGGCGGTGACGGCGGTGACTGGCTCGCCGGGGTCCAGCGGCAGAAGGAGCAGAGAAAGGAAAGCTGGGGGCACCCCAAGGCCCCTCCCAGACGCTCCCACCCCAGCACAGGGTGGCGACAGCCTCCCTCCGACCTGGGGCCGAGGGTTACAGGTAACGTCCTCATTTCCCTCCTTGGTCGTCTGAGCGATTGCGACCAGGAAGCACAGAGACTGCTGGGGAAGCGGCAAAAACGAATCCTTTTCCGAAGCAGTCGCACTGTCAGGCTGCTGGCCTGCACCCACTCCCGCCTCAGGAGCCACCTTGGGGCGGGTGCGGAGAATAAAGTCTGCACTCCGGACCCTTCCAGACTCCGGGCCAGCGCCACCAGAGTCTCACAGGCGTCTGGCCCTGCACGGTGGGATAGAGAGACCCACTCTCACCCACGCAGGGGCCCGGGTGCTCCCAGCGCCCAGCTTCTTCCTGCCGGGACCCCGCCTCCTCCCTCCCGGGAAGCCGGGCAGCGAGGCCCCACGACCGGGGCTGTGCACGTCCGGGGGTGGCGGCGAGAGGGGCTGTGAGCTGCCGCCGGCAGCGGCCAAGCTTCTGCTCTGCCCCGGGCGTGGGAAGCAGGCTGCCACTCACACTCGCGTGGTTTTCACGGTGTGCTGCTGTTCGCACACCACTTCCACGCGTGTTATCCCATGGATCTGTGAGGTTACAAGAGGCGGAGTGACTTGTTGTGGTCAGGTGACTTTTCCAAACCTAGAGCCACCTGGCTGGTGTAGCTCAGTGGATTGAGCGCGGGCTGCGAACCAAAGCATCGCAGGTTCGATTCCCAGTCAGGGCACATGCCTGGGTTGCAGTCCACAACACCTAGTGACTGCACATTGATGTTTCTCTCTCTTTCTCCCTCCCTTCCCGCTCTAAAGATAAATAAATAAAATCTTTAAAAAAAACAAACAAACCCTGGAGCCAGGCCTCCTGACTGTGCAGGCTCCGCCCCAGTCCCCCGAGGGCCGGGGGGCCGGCTGACCCTCGGCGCGGCCACACGCAGGTGAGCTCGATGGTCACGCCAGGCCACCTGTGCGAAGCTGCAAACACAGACGCGCTGCTCCGTCCTACCAGGCCCCGCCCCTCGAGGGCGGACGTGACCGGGACTCCGCCCAGCCCCCCGCGCTGTCGGGGGAGGGCCCGGGGACACGTGCTTCAGAAGTCAGAACCCTTCCCGAGGAAGCACCTCTGAGCCAAAACCCAAGTTCATGTAGACTGGGAGTTCTGGGGCGTGGAGGCGACCTGCTTCCAGGCAGAGAGAACCGCCTGGCACCTCGTCTGCCTTGGGCGGGGCGGGGCGGGGCGGGGCGGGGGGTTCTGCTAGGACCAGGAGCGGCCGGTGCGGAGGGAGACCGTGACGCCACTCACGGCAGCGTCTCGGGCGAGTCTGCTGGTGGGGCTGCACCGATTTCTCCCGGGAAGGCCGAAAGGAGCAAACCTCCTCACTCGCTGTGGCTTTCTGAAAAAGCCACCTCCTCGGCCAAGGTCTTAGACATCGTACCCCGAGAGGACCTCCCACGTGGGACGGTGAAAACAGGACACAGGCGGGGGGGTGGGGCGGCGAGGAGGTGCACCCCGAGAGTCACCCGCCGTTGGGCTTCCTGCCTTGCCTGTGGCATCCGCCCTGAAACGCCTGTGTCTCCTGCCCAGGAGTTTTTTCTTGGTGTCCGACGTACACAGTGAATTGGGTTTTAAACTTCAATGAAGCTCTTTCCACCTCCCTTTGCTGTTTGTTGAGAAGCCGCCATTCACACAACTCTGTCCAATCGTGATCTGACGTTCGGTGGCCGCAGCAGACACACAGAAGCCACACGCTGCCCGGCCTGCCAGGTTGGTTTACGCCCTGGGGTGGGGGGGGGGTGGGGGGGTAAGTAAACCCAGGGCTGACGGAGCATCAGGCAGCTTTTCACCGAGTCCTAGGAGCTGCGCGCCGGATCAATTCCATGCGCTGCTCTGCACAGACCACCGAACCTTCAGGGGAAGGCGACACGTAGGAAAGCTGGACGACGTGGTGGCCCCTGGCGTGTTCTCAGAAAGGGCACGTGTGGCCTGGCTGGGTGGCTCAGCTGGTTGGAACATCCTCCTGGGCACCAGAGGGTTGCAGGTTCGATCCCCAGTCAGGGCACGTGCAGGAGGTGATGTTTCTCTCTCACACCAGGGCTTCTCTCTTTCTCTCTAAAACCAAGAAATGTATCCTTGGTAAGGACTTAAAAACTTTTTTTTAAAAAGCGGGTACACACGAGTGTGCCTGCTAGAAATGGCACTTGATCTGTCACTCAGGCTTTCTCGTCTCCTCAGGTGGTTTGTCGTGTGGGGCTGGGGACCCGTGTTTGGTAGAAGGCCACTTCACGTGGGTGCCAGTGGGGAAGGACCTTTCTTGCTCCTTAGCTGTCCCCTCTCTCTTCATTAGGCCCCACAGGGACACAGCCACCCCGGGGGCCCGAGAGGAATGAGTTATTGAGTGGAGAAGGCATGGAAAGGAGAAGGGGGGGTGGGAATCTAGGCGGCACAAGCGTTTCTCCCTCATGCAAACCTCCAGACTAGAGTGAGCCCCCGGGAGGGGAGAGTAAGACCCTCTGCCTTTCCATATGGCTCAGAGTTGGATCCTTATGGAAGAATCGCTGTCCTAATTTCAGAAATAAGACACTTGGGGAGAGTTCAAAGTAAACAGAAGAAACTATGAATCCAGATACATTCGTGAAGCAAGGAAGGGCTAGACCTGTGGGATGGATCAGGAGCAGACAATTGCGGGGAAAAACAAGTTACTTTATGTCTACACCTTGTTTATTCCCCTTTGTTAAGTGTGAAGGTCATTTTTATGTACAGTCAAGAAATAAACAAGTAGGCTGATTTCGGGTCCTAAAAAGTCTTGGCAGAGACACCCTAATAATGCTCACCCCTTTGTTTAGGTGAAATTATGTTTTCTGTTGCGCTGGCAGGAGCTGTCCAGGTGGCCAGGTGGCCAGGTGGCCAGGTAGCCAGGTAGCCAGCAGAGCTCAGAGAAGGGGAGTGAGTTAGCCTGCAGCGCCACCTAGTGGCAGCCCTCGAAAGCACGGCTCCAGTGCGAACTTGCCGGGGCTCGGGTGTTGAATGGAATTGTTGATGGATTCTCAGAAAGGTCTTGTATGAATCGGCTTTGGACACATCGAGGAGGTGCGTTAGGAGTCCTTCATTTAGAAGTGGTGAGCTTCTCTGTGTGTTTTGGAGTTTTCGGCCTTGCCATGCTGTGTTTTCAGGGCGGCATTCTGTGGGTGTCCCGTGGGGAAACATCTCACGTTTCTGGCCTGGGACTTCCAGGCGGGAGTGAGGCGCGCCCCTCCCTTGGGGGGGAGCTATTTCTGAACGTGCCTTTAGCGCCTTCGCGTCACAGGCTCTCTGTGAGGTGGGCCCGGAGCCCGATGCTGCAGGGTCACCTGATGCAAGCGAATCTCTCGCCGACAAGCACAACTTGTGTCCTTGCACTCGGCAACCCAACAGTCCAGCCCCCGGCTTTCTGGGAAAGGATGAGTCCAGTCTCCACCTCTCTCTCGCCCTCTCGTTCTCACCCTCACCGTCTTTGAAAACACGCAGAGAAGATCCCATAGTGTCTGATATTAAAACACTTTTTAAAAAAGCAATCCTTGCTTTCAGAGGACGTTTTCTCGCCTGTGTCCACATGTCTGGGCAGCACCCGTGCAGTCTCCCAGCTCATGTCGTTCCTTCCAGAGCAGAGGGGGCAGATTAGACGTGTGTGCCAGCTTCCGTCTGCCACCGTCCCTGTAAGAGGCCTTTCTTTTCTTTGTTCAGCCGAATGGGGTTCGTGTGGAAGGGGTGGCACGGCCACCCGCCCACCCCCTCGGCCTCTCGGTGTGGGTGCGGCGGTCCAAGCAGCTGCTCCCTCTCATTCCGTCACGCCAGGGGGACAGCCAGAGGGGTCGCACTGAGGGGCCGCCCCGTGGCAGTGGTGTTAGTAAAAGTCGTTGGATTGCCAAGGACGGAGAGGCGGCTCAGACTCGCTGAGGGGAAGGAAAGATCCCGGGACGGCTTGGGGCTGGAGGAAGAGCTGCGGGAACGGATGGGGATTCGGGCCTCGACGGAGTCAGATCCTCCGTGTCTTCCCGCATTTACATTTCCCCCAGGGCGGGGTGTGGGGGGGCGCGGACCCCCTCTGCCACTCACAGTCCAAGAGCCTCCGTCTTCCAGGCCCACGGAGGGCCTTCCCCGTGGGTGCTGTCCCGGAAAGGTGGTGGGTGGCCCGCCTTGGTCGCGCGCCCACCTGCGAGCCAGTCATCGTGGTGGGGAGATGGCGAGCCCATCTCCGCCCAGGAGGGGGGGATCCTGTGCTGGACTGGACCGTGGCTTGGCAGGGGTCCCCAAAGGAGAGGGGAGGTGTTATCTCCAGAAGCGGGAACCGGGGGGCTGGGCAGACAGAACCCAACACCAGCCATGCCCCGCACCCCAAGAGACTCTTACCCAAGGATCCAGGGACCCCGCACCACCCTCAGACACGGCGCCCCAGCCCAGGATACCGGGGGGCTGCTTTCACGGCAGTTCCGGGGAGACCCCACCAGAGCCGGCTGCCTACCCGGGCGCCTCCCTGGTTACGCCCGCTCGTTCTGAACTCAGGAATCCGTCTCCGTGCCCGCCTTCGTGAGGACTGTGACCTCTGCCCTGGGGTCTCCTACCTGACACCCTCCCTTCTCCCCCCACCCCCGGGCTTGTCCCTAATAAGGCCACTCCGCTGCCTCAAGTTCTGGATAGTGCCAAGAAGAACGCTCGATGTGGGGTGAGGGGCCCTCTTGTCCAAGTCCCACAGACCTGGGGGCCCCCCCTCCACCTGTCCATCCTCTGCTGTCCGAGGCAGACAGGAGAACTCACTGGGCTCGCCAGCACCCGAAGGTCACGCCGCCGCCCCTCCTGGTGCAAAGGTGAGTGCCCATGCATCGCACACGGTCCCTTCTGGTCCCACGGCCTCTGTCGTTCCCGCTCTGGGGGCGGCCGGCACCTTGGTGCTGCCTTCTCTCCGGGAGGGTGCGGGCGGGCGGCGGCACTGTCCCCACGCCTCCGGGCCCCAGGCCAAGCTGCAGCCTCTCGCTGGGCTCCCGGGAACCCTGCATCTGGGCGTCACGTGTCCCTCAGAGCCCACACGTGACCTGTGATCTTCATATGCACAGGCATGTGGCCTCGGTCACAGAGCACAGCACTATGCCACCTTAAGCCATGAATGCTGGACGGGACATTTGTTGACCAAAAAAACAATACTTGGTTTTTTGACATATATATTGTGTCTTCCTATGATGGCAGCAAGGGGGGGAGGAACTGTTTAGCTCACAGAACGGTCGCCGTGGCAACCGGAGCCCGCATCATCACTATGGTGACCCAGTGCTTGAAACTGTGACTGCCGGGACCCTGTGGGCCGGCCGGGGCGGATTCTGAGGAAGGGGAAGAGCCGAGTCTCGGGTGTTTCCCAGCGACGCCGGTCGGGGTTGCGGCCTCGCTGCTTCCTGGGGTTCCGTGTGCGGGCGGGAGGCTGCAGGCGGGACGGACGGTCCGCAGACAACGCGGATTAACACGGGCGCGCGCTCCAGTCGGTCAGCGCTCTGGCGCAGGCGCCAGCCGGGGAAGAGCCTTCTGCTCATGGACGGCTCCCCGAGGGGGTATGCGCCTGGCGTCCTGGGCCTCCGAGCCCCAGGCTGCTGGGTCACGGAGGTGGGTGGGGGGAGGCCGCCCTGCCGCAGTCACGGAGACCTCTGCACGACCGACACCCGAGGCCAAGGAGACGCTTACACACGGGTGGGGGCGGGGCTCTGCTGGGAAGGGGGAGGCGACCGGGGCCTGAGCCGCACACGCTCGAGCTGCAGCGGTCCTCACGTTCGTCCCACATCCTTGCTGAGACTTAACTCTGGTTCCTATCCATTAGCCTCCGTAAAGCTGGTTTCCTTATACACCATTTCGCTGCGGTTCCAAGCACCTAGGGGCCGCGTTAAGGGAGGAGTTGCTGTATTTGATCACGGCCAGTACGGGGAAGGCCTCGCCTGCTCCTCAGCACAGGGGAGGCCCAACTGGGCACCGTGTCCAGGCAGCCCTGCCGGCCGCCCTCTCACACAGAACCTCCGGCCTCGCTTCCACGGGCTCTGGTGCCTCAGATAGTTCTGGGGGTACTGGGGTCCAGAGGTTCTGAGTCACTCTGGGTCACCACTGTCTTTCTGCCCCTTCCTGGCCCTGCCTGTGGTCACACAGCCCGTGCCACGCTGGCCCCCGCCTGCCACGCCCAGCCACCACATCCGCCTAAACACGGCCACTGCCCCTGTTCGCCTGGCCACCTCAGACTCTCTTCTGGGCCCCACACTACAGGAAAACGCAGTTTACACTTTGGGTGTGATTTTTTTCTTTTTTTAAAGATTTTATGTATTTATTCACAGAGAAGGGAAGGGAGGGAGAAAGAGAGAGAAAGCCGATGTGCTAGAGATGCATCGATCGATTGCCTCTTGAGCGCCCCCAACTGGAGTCCTGGCCTGCAACCCAGGCGTGTGCCCTGACCGGGGATTGAACCGGCGACCTTTTGGTTTGCAGGCCGGCAGGTGTGAATTTTCTTAACGCTCAAGGATAACCAAAGGGACTGGCCACCAGAGGAGCCAGGTCACCCTCGCAGACTGCTGCTAGGCCCAGGCTCGACCTCCGCCGTGTGACAGAGGCCAGCTGACCTCCAGGCTGGAATGCCCCAACACGCTTGTGTTCCTTTTCAGTAAGCGAGCTTGCGAAATCCCTGTGTGAGGCAGCGGAACTTGCCTCCCTGAGCTCGGCCAGGTGAGCACGCGGCCTCTGCAGGGACGCCGGTGCTCGCCGGCCCACGGGCCTCGGCCCGGGCGGGGGCCGCAGGGGCCTCACACCGAGAAGCGCCTGCTGGGGTGCCGTGGAACCGCAAGGAATGAGTGCACCTTGGAGTCACCTGCAGGGCCGTGGACAGCGCCGGCAGCGGGGTTCCCTTCCCCAGACGTTTGGACTCACCCAGTCTGGGGTGTGGCCTGGGGGTGGAGACCCAACTTCCCCCAGCCACTCTCACGCCAAAGATGAGGGACTGCTGTTCTCAAAGTTGCAATGGGACAAAGGAGACAGAAATGGTTCTCTGGCAGAGCGACAGTGCAGCCGTGTTCGGCCCCATCGGGTTCCCGAAATGGAGAGCAGACACCCCCCATCTTCCAAAGGCCCCCGGGCCCCCACAGCCGCCAGCTGGGGCGGGATCCGGCCGAGCTCCAGCCCCACCGGGTCACCCTGTAGCCTCAGGGCAGCAATGTGGGAGCCCCGGCTGCCCCTCCGGTGGGCGGGCGAGCGGTGACAGCCGTCACTGATTGCCGACCAGGGCCTGGTGGGGAAGTGGCCTCACAGTGGGCGTCCTGCTCTCTCTCCTGGGCTGCGAGCTCAGAGCTGGGGACGCTGCCTTCAGCACAGCACTCCCCGCGCGCAGGCCGCTGGGTCCTGAGCCCCCAGAGTGTGCCCAAACGCAGCGGCCGGTCATGTTCTTCCCGCACGTCACAGCCCCGTCTGGAATCTGGCGATGATTTTGAGCCCCCGCCACCGGGGACCTTGGGGTGGCCTAATGCCCACTGGAGTGGGCGCCCTCCTCTGACATTCCTGGAGGGTCAGAGAACCCTCACCATTGGATGGCCTTGGAGTGTGAGTCGGAAGGCTGGGGACCCCAGGGCCCCCTTCTAATCCAGAGGAGGGATGCGCACCCGTCAGGTGGCCACCCGCGCACCCTAGACCGCGGAGCCATGGACGCAGGACAGGGGCGTATCGCCCCCTGGTGGCGGCCGAGCAGACGGCAGCCGGCGAGGCGTTGCTGCACGCCCCGCCCAGGCGGCCTCTCTTCCTCCAGGTGCTGCGGGGACCGCTGCGTGGCGGCAGGGGCCCGCTCCGCGCCTTCGCGTGGTTTCTCTGAGGCAGCAGCTCTAACCCTGCGCACGGCCGGCTCCGAGCCGCAGAAAGATTCCTTCCGCAAAGCCAGCCGCCTGCCCCCGTTTCTTTGCAGGCGGCAGCATTTGCAACCTGGGGGCGCAAGGCGCAGGCGCCCAGATCTTCCCGAAGCTGTCCCTGGGAGCCAGGCGCGGGCATCAAGGTGGGTCCCCCCACGGGACTTGGGCCGCCTGCACCTCCAGAACTGCTGGGTTCGTACATTTGGGGGAGCCCAGGGCGCACGGGTCGCCGCGCGAGATTCCACGTGGGCCAGGGGTGCGGGGACCCAACCAGCGCGCGGGCGGCGAGGACTCCCAACACTCGCGTGAGGTCGCCGCCTTCCCGTCCCCGGGGGCTGCCCGGGATGGGGGTCGGCGGTCTCTGCGCAGAGACGACTGGGGCTGCTCTGGAGCCCGCGGCGGGCACTCTTTCCGGCGCCTGGACCCCGACTCCAGACCGGCGACAGCTCGCGCTGCGCGGAGGAGCCTGGGCACCCACACTGGCTCCAACTCAGGAACCTACACCGCCTCTTCAGAAAGAAGTGGCCGGAAAACTGGGACCCAGCAGGAGAGCACCCGCAGTCCAGGCCTCGCTTCTTCACGAGACCGTCCTGCGTTTCCTCTGGGATCCAGTCGCCGAGAATAAGGCCACCCTCCGAGGTGTCCGGAAACTGGGACTGCGTCGGGGGTCCACCGATACGCAGAGAAGGGCAGCGCCGATCGTCCTGAGCGGCCCACCCCCAGGGGCCCGTCCTCCCGGCCAAAAAGGAGCACACAGACAACTTCAAGAGAAGGGAACCATATACAGAAAAATGCACTGATGAACAACAATAACTCAAGAAGAGAGAGAGAGAGAGACACCAAATAACCAGGGAATTGAATTGGAAAAAAAAATGTAAAAACCTGCCCTGCTCTCCACCACAGCCCGCTCACACAGATTCATGGAGAATTTTCTCCCAATCTCAAAGAACAAAGACGCCCCTCCCTTTTTTAAGCATCCTTTCGGGGAACAGGAAAAGTAGGAAAACTGCCCCCCCCACCTCATCAATGTTTACACCCAGTTCTGTTTACACCCAATGTTCTGTGGCAACTCATTCAGTGTTTACACCCAGACAAGGAAAAGGACTCGAAAGTTGGGACCAACATTCCTTATGACCACAGACGCCAGAACTGTAAACGCAGTCTCGTCAAATCGAATACAGCAGTGGGTTTTAAAAACACATCCCAACCAGCCCTGGCTGGCGTAGGTCAGTGGATTGAGCGCGGGCTGAGAACCAAAGTGTCACAGGTTCGATTCCTGGTCAGGGCACATGCCTGGGTTGCAGGCCATGACCCCCAGCAACTGTACTTTGATGTTTCTCTCTCTCTCTCTATCTCTCTCTCTCCCCCTCCCTTCCCTCTCTAAAAATAAATTTAAAAATCTTAAAAAAAAACACATCCCAACCAAGGAGGATCATCCCAGAAATACAGGAGTGATCTAACATCAGAAGAATATCTGTGTCATTCAACACATGGAAGAAGTCAACGAGAAAAATGAGGCGGCCCTTGGAACAGATGCAGAAACACGCCGACACACGTGATGATTCCCCGGGAAGCGCTCAGCCCCCGAGGAGTAAAGGGCATTTTCCCAAGTTCACGGCCAAAGCCAGACGTAGGGGTGAAAGCGTCTGGGCCAGGGCCATGCACCTGGAACAGAGGGCCTGGCCTTGAGCTCTTCAGCCCGGCTGCCACTAGCTGCGGGCGGGTGTTCAAGTTTAAGTGTCATCAGGACTCAGTTCCTGGGGCTCAGAAGCTGAATTTGGAGGGCTGAGCAGCCCCCTGTGGCTACCGGACCCGACCACTCAGCCACAGAACTGTTCGATCGGACACTGCTAGTCTGGCCGATAGAGAAAACCCCGGAAAATGAAATGAGGCCTAAGAATGGGAAAGAAAGTATGTTTCCCCGGACAAAAACCATCTTGTCCGCAGAGAACATCGAAGAAGATCTGCATGGAGACGGGGACCGGCAACGTCGCCGTGCACACGATCAGAACAATCACAACCGTCACAAACGGTTACTAGGGGCCTGCACGGTGCCGAGGGCTCTGTGCACGCTGGCGTGTTACAGTGTAACTCTCACGACAGCAGCTAAGAACTGCACCCTCCCCACCCTGCGGACGTGGGCACTCGGCAGGGTGACCACGTCACCTGCCCAGAGTCCCAGAGCCAGGACGGGAAAGGCCAGGATGCCGACCCCAGGCCGACGGGCAGGTGCTTGCCGTTCACACTACGCTCTTCTGTCTGCGTGTCCTTCCGGCGCACCCACACCACCGCCCATGACAGGACAGAAGAGGGGCACAAGGAACGCATGGGAAAGACGTCTTTACGGCAGCAATACCGCTTTAAGAAGACACGAGGCCTGAAGCAATCAGAAGACATGCACGACGGCTCCTTACCTTGGAGGAAGCCCTGGCTGCCAGCCCAGCCGCGCTACCTGACCAGGGTGGACGGTGGCCGCGGGCTCCAGCAGAGGCCGGGTGCACGGGTCGGTGTGACTGCAGCGTAACGGCTGGACTTCCCCTGTGGCTGTCCCTCCTTCCAGAGGGCAACGTGCAGCCGAGTCTGTATCCAGCACAGTCTCAGCAACACAGTGACGGTGTGTCTGTCTTGAATCGCCAGCTGCCATCCCAAGTGCCCAAGATCCCTCCTGTGCCTGACCCCCACCTCTCTACGAAGTGGTTCCCGGCGCCGTGGAGAAGTCCCACCCACATCTGAGCAGGGGCCAAAGGCCTCTGCCCCGCTTTCCGACTTGCTGCCTGGCCACCTGCTTCCAGGGGTCAGGAGGGGGCCTCTCCAAGGCCTGCAGTTTAACAGCTCGCGTTTTGGAAAGTGTACAGGACGGCCCCATACGTCCCCCTGATACTTTCATGCCCAGGGCCCACTTCATCCTGCGCGGGAACTCGGCGAGCCATCTGCTTACACACTGCAGCGTCCATACTGCGGCCACAGAAGCCAGGGGCGCCTCGCCGCAGGCCCCCGGAGGAAGAAGACGCAGCAGAATGTGAGGAGCAGCTGCTGGGGTTCCCCCCGGGCACCAAAACACCCGGGGCGGGGTGGGGGGGGCCTACCAGGCACTGCCCCCAGGTGGCTGCCTCTGCTCGTCCTCAGGAGCTAATTAGCGGCCCGCCCGGAGGGAAGGCCTCGTGAGGACAGAGAGACGCGGCATCCACCCGCCAGACGGGGAGGCCTCACCAGAAACCACGCGTGCTGCCCCCGGAATCTCGCACTTCCAGCCCCCGGAACCGCGGGCGAGTAGGTGTCCGTTGTTCAAGCCGCGCCCTGTGGTGCTTCGCTGTGGCACCCCGAGTAAACCAGGCACAGCTGTCTCTGGAGCAAGACGGGGTCAGGGCCCCTCGCCCCCGTGCCCTCCGAAATCCGTGTTTAAGCTCTGAGTCTACCCTCGATCCTCCGAACACCCGGATTCCGCCGGCTGCAGACGGAGAACAGCACTTTTGACCCCTGGTGGGGAGTCGGCGGTTGGCAACGTGACAATACTGATTTCCGCCCGTGCTGGGCCGCATGTGCGGACGCGAGCCCGTGGGCACGACGGGCCAGCTGTGTCTGTTTACTGACAAGAATCCGCGCCTGAGTGGACGGCGGTGCAAACCCACGCTGTTCAAGGGCCGGCAGCACTTACACAGCTTCAGCGGGTTTAAGCCGGGCCCACGAACAGAACTGTGTTTCGATAAAACTTCTAAATAACAGGATTAATAGTAAAAACAATCTCCACAGGGGGACATCTCACAACTCCACCAACATCCAGTCCCACTGCCCCAAACACCCAAAGCACCAGGACCTCATTAAATGCAGAACTGGGAAGAGTTAATCAAGCCGGGGCCAAGATTTTAAGGTATATAAGTAAAATAGCTGTATGAAAATAAATGTTTGGGATGGCTTTCCTTTGCATACTATGTGTACACAGGCTTTCTGCATCAAGTTCGCGACTGTATCACTCCCAACAGAGAAGTGATCTCAATTGTGCTGTCATTGAAATCGGGACAAAGTCCTGGCTGGTGCGTCTCGGTTGGGTGGCGTCCTGACCTGGAAGCCGGAAGGTCGCAGGTTTGATTCCTGATAATGTTTCCCTCACAGCGCTGGGTCCCCCCTCCCCCCAAAGCAAGAAAAAAAAATGTCCTCGGGTGAGGATTAAAAAAAAGATTAAAAGGACAATGTAATACCAAAGGAAAATAGTCGTTTTATTACATTAAGTTTAAAAACCCACCGAGATTCACAACTGAAGATAGGGTATGATTCTAAATTATGGGGCGTAGCGGAGAAAGCTCAGTTAGGAGTTTGGGAGGTGGTAAAACACTTTTTCTTTCCTCTCCTTTTATCCTCTGTGCATTTCCCCCCAGTTCTCATCATTACTTCACTCGCTCAGCCTGCGGTGTTCCGCGCCAGGCCTGGCAGCAGGTCCTGGCCTCACGGAACTTACTTATAGTTGGAGGGGGCACAACATTAACAAGATAACGCCAGTAAATGGCTTATCGAATGATTACTGCTCCGCGAAACCTACAGCGGAGAAAGAGACTAGAATCGATGCTGCCCGCGCTTTTGGCCCCGGGGGTGAGCTGGTGAGATGCGGACCCCCGGCCGCACAGGGAGTTGCAAGCAGGTGACAAACTGAAAGGGCGGGACGCGCCGGCCCAGCAGGCGGCGCTGCAGCCCCGCGGCACTGAGGAGTCACGTGACCCAATCCAGGGGCGGGGCCGAACAGACAGCGGAATTGGCTCCGCCCTTTCCCCTCAGACAGGCGGGCGGAGCCGACAACCAAACGGACGTCTTCCCAGCGTCGTGGGGCGGGACGGGGCGGAGCGGAGCGGGGCGGGGAAGAGGGGGCAGGGCCTCGGGCGCGGCCTCCCGCGCCAGGCCGCTGCCGCCGCGTTGGTTTTTCGGTTGTCGGGCGCTTGGCGGAGCGGTCTGCGGTCGGGCCGAGAGTTGGGAGCAATGGCGACCTTTGTGAGCGAGCTGGAGGCGGCCAAGAAGAACCTGAGCGAGGCTCTGGGGGACAACGTGAAACAGTAAGAGCCGGCGGCGCAGCCCGAGCCTCCGCGCGGGGTGCTCCGGCCTTGGGCCGTCCGAGGATGCCTCCGCCGCCTGGACCTGGGCAGCCCGGCGTCGCGGGTGGCAGGGCCTCTGTGCCAGGCGGGCCCCCGGGCCTGTCGTGCTGATGATGAGGCCTCCCTGCCTCCCTGGGGACCGGGGCTCCTCCCTGGGTGGGGTAGGAAGAGTGCGTTTCATCCCTGGGCCCCACTGAGCGGGAGCAGGCCCGGTGCGAGGCGCGCGGCGCCCCGGGAGGGCTTCCTGGAGGAGGAGGCTTTGCAAAGCCCAGGTGGGCACAGGTGCAGTGGGTGAGAGGGCATGGGCGGCAATTTCGGAAGGCACGCAGACCCTCCGGTTGACTAACAGCAGGACACTTACGGAACAGCTTTTAAGCGCTCTCAATGCACTGTTTCATCACTCCTCGCCGCGGAGATGCGCGCAAGGTGCAGTCGTTCCCCTTTGATAGGTGAGAGGACGGGCACCAGGGAGAGTAAAACGTCCTTCCCTGGGAGTTGGAGCACGTGAGGTGAACTGGGGACGGAAGCAAAGCCTGTGGTTCCCAGTACTGTCTCTGCCTCCGCAGATACTGGGCCAACTTAAAGCTGTGGTTCAAGCAGAAGATCAGCAAAGAAGAGTTTGACCTTGAGGCTCACAGGCTCCTCACGCAGGACAATGGTAAACTGAGCGCCCGGGGAACTATTGGGCTGTTCTGGGGTTTCCCCAGGTTTGCAGTAAAGTAAAGCCTTTTCCCTTAAAAAATAAGTAAGAGTTTGGCTTTACTAGTGTAGATAATGTGGGTATTTAAAATTACGTGTAAAAATGGCCGAACGGGACATCCCACATGTGAAAAGCAGGGCTGGCATAGGTGCTTCCCTTGGGACGTAATATGTGGCGTATGACCCGAGGCGCTCTTGTGTTTCAGTCCATTCTCACAACGAGTTCCTCCTGGCGATCCTCACTCGGTGTCAGATCCTGGTGTCCACTCCAGGTAAGGGGGCAGCGGCAAGGCGGGCCGGACCTCGGGCGGCAGAGCCCCGGGCACTGGGCTTCAGCTTCCTGTGACACGCCGGTGTTGTGAGCACGGGGTTCTTGGAAGGGCTCCGGGAAAATGGTATTACGTGGATACACATTCTTTTATAGAAGTAACATACTTGTGTTTGCAAACGCAACATTCTTTGAAGGGCTCGGAGAAAATGTACGTGCACGTGCTTGTGTAGAACCTGGTTAAAGCGGGCCGTCTCCCCAAACCCACACTGACTTTGGGTCTGGACTCCCCGCCCGGCTGGGTTTTAGACACTGCAGCCCTGAGAGGCGGGGAGGGGCTGGGTGCCGGGAGGAAGACGCGGAGGCCAGTGCAGGGTGGGCAACGGTGGGATTGGGGGGGGGTGGGGGGGTGTATGTGGAGGGAATGGAATCCTGGGCTTCCAGGTGTGCTCTCCGGTGAGACGCTAGCATGTTAGCACTTGGGAGGGAGGTGAGAACTTCTGTGTGTGTGTTTGGCAGATTATTGAGGGACAGCAGAAGGTTGTGGGTGGCAGGCAGCCTGGTAGGAGAAGGGGGGGAGTTCCAAGTTCAGTCTTCCACCTAAATAGGTGTGGACAGACAGACCCCCACCCAAGGGTCCCTGATTTTGGGGGGCTTAAATGGTGCAAGCCACCTCTTTCAACCATTTGTCAAAAACAAACTAAAAACTTGCCCCATGATAAAACTTATTCTGGGCTCTTGTTAAAAAGTGGATTCACAGTACCTCCTGCTGTAGATGAAGTTGAATTTTTTTTTTAAAAAAGGGTTTATGGTGATTCCGATGATCATTTGTTGAAAGCCCACGTTTATCTAGAAATGGCTGGTATTTGGGGCCCTCCCCCTCTGCCGTCCCCTGTTGCGAAATAAAGCGTTGAGAAAAGGTCTCCCAGGCCAGTTCCTCCACTCCCAGAAGTCCTTGTGGGTGGGCCCTTTGCCCGCACCTGCCCGCACCTACCCGCACCTACCCTCACGGCACAGGCTCCGGTGTCAGGTTCCTTGAGTTCTGTTCCCCTGGAAGGGGTCAGAGAGGCCACAGCGCCTCATGTCAGGGGCAGATGTGACTCTGGAGGCGTGCTCTGAAGCGCCACACGCCCAAAGGCGTGTGACCGGAACTAAAAGCCCCGGTTGACGGGCGTCAAGAGACCTGGGTTCAGGTGGAGCTTAGAGAAAGGAGTGAATTATTGGTGGTCTTAGCTGTGATTTATAAAAGAGAGACAGTACTATCGACCCTACAGGGCTATTTTTTTTTTAAACTGGCCGATTTTATTTAAATAAAGCCTTTGATAGTGGTGAATGTCATTATGGGTTATTTTTAAATACATGAAGAAACATTGGATACCTGACATTGTTTCTCCATCAACACCCAGAGTATATTTTCTCAAAATGGAATTCCTGAATGTTGCCTGGCTACATGCCGGCCTTTGTACTCCAAACCGTGGCGGGTGGCTTTTCTTCTCTTTCTCTGAGCCGGGCAGGAAAGGTGATTTTAATAATAATATTTACTGAGCGACTGGACACCTCACGCATGTCACACTGGTCCTCACCCCGCCTTTCCAGGGAGGGACAGGCCTCCTTTTGTGGAGTAGGGAACAGGCGGCAGAGAAGAAAAAGCGGAAGAACATAAACACCCCAGGCCGGTCTGTCCAGCAGGCCCCAGGGCGGGCTCCCAGCCGGAGCCCAGCCTCGGCCACCTGCCGTCACCCCTAGTCCTCACCCACGTGGCTGGCCACAGGACCGCAGCGTCCCCTGAGGGCCAGCTCCATTCCTCCCGCGGAGGTCTCTGTGGGAAACCCTCTAAGGCTGGCAGACCTCCCCCCCGGGGCCTGGGTGCCGGAGACCCCTGCAGTGGTGGGCGGGAGGACCTGACTTCCCACGGAGAAAGCTGGGGAACTTGGAGTGTTTTTTAAAAAATCTCATTGTTCTGAAAACATCAAAATGGAAACAATATTTTGCTAGGATGATGGGTGGGGTTTTTTTCTCTGAAAAATATTTTGGGGGGTATTTTTTTCCGGTGAACTATAATGAGCTTGTATTACTTTGACTTTTTCTCCGTTAACACTAAACTGTGTGTTCAGGGTTAACAAGAACAGCATAGAAGGTCTTACAGAGAAAAGCTCCCCACCCTGCACCTGTTCTCAAAGACACCTCCTGCCGTGGTTCTGTTCTTCTGGGGTCCTCTCCGGCTCCTCCCACACCGGGTGACGATTGTCCCCGGGGAAATTGACGCCGTCGGCCAATAATAATACAAGGGTGCGCTCGTGGGTGCTGCGTACTCGCAGCTGCCCGCCTGCGTTTGCCGCCCTGCGTGCGTAACCGTCCCGGTGCGGCGGTTTTAGGCGGGTTTCCCTGTTGCGCCGCTCTGTGTTCCGTGGGGCTTCCTCGGCTCCCCCGCCCCGCCTTCCTGAGCCGGCGCCCTCTGCTTCCGTGGCTCCCACAGGGTCCCCTCCTCCGCCGGCCGAGGCCGGCAGCTAGGAACAGTTCGGGTCCCCTCGGTACCCCGATTCTGTATCTCTGGGACCTCTGTCTTTCTGTCTTCGCTTGCTTAGCTTGGTCTTTCTTAAGGTGCTATGGGTTCCTGTCAGGAGTCTGGGGGTTCACCATGAAGAGTGACCTTCTCCTTGGGGGGTGGCGAGAGGACGGCCGTTAAACTGGGGCTCCTCGGATGCCAGCCCGCAGCCCGGCCGCCTCAGTGAGACCCAGCTCGTGGTCCCTTGAGCCACAGTCCACACACGCGCGCGCAGGCAGCAGCGAGCAGGCCTGGCCTCAGGGCCAGCGGGGTGCCCGAGGTCGCAGACGGCGGCCCGCTGGGTCGGTGGCCGCTGAACAGGCCGCCCTGCCCGTCTGCTTTGTGCTGAGCCCGTCCTGGGTGGGGGGTTGGGGGGAGAAAGGGCGTGTTTACAGAGCCCTCCCTGTGCCCACGACTCTCACCGTCTCCGAACCCATGTCCCCCTGGGTCTCCCCTGGGTCTCCCCTGGGCGGGTGGGCTCCTCCGCCTCCCGGGCCAGCCCACCACTAGACCCATTTCTCGGTTCTCCAGCCCGGGTCGGGGCCGGCCCGTGTCTGCTCTGCCGGCCCCTGTCCAGCCCATCCTGGAAATACGCAGTGGGGCCGTCTAGTCCACCCCTCCCTGTCCCCGTCACTGCTGCCGGGCGCAGCCCTCAACTTTCCCCACTGTCATCTCCAGCAGGGCCCTGAGCACGGGAGGGCAGTGCGCCCGGCGCACCGACCCGAACTGGGATGCACGGGCCACAGACCTGTGTTCCCGAGTGCGCCGCTTTGCTTACAGCTGGGGGACACCGTGGAGGGAGGGAATAGACATGGTCGGGAGAAGCAGGGGAGGTCGGAATTTAAGTGTCTAGTATTTATTTACGCTACTCGAGCGTGCCATACTCTTTATAGCCCCAAAGGCAAACAGCCGACACGGTGCCCGGTGGCCTGTGTGTGTTCTCTCACACCTACTGTTTTCTGTCCCCCAGAGGGGGCCGGCTCTCTGCCCTGGCCGGGCACCCCCACAGCCAAGCCCGGGAAGCCGAAGGGGAGGAAGAAGCTGTCGTCTGTTCGCCAGAAATTTGATGTAGGTTGCCCTTCGGCAGACCTCGGTAAAGGCTGCTTTGCATGTTTAAATGGCTGTGAAGTTACTGGTCATAGAGTCGGGGAGAAAAGGGGGCGCCCTGCTGGGGGGAAGGTGTTACTGTCTGGGAAGCCGGCGAGGTGCCTGAATTGTTATGATGCTGTTGTTTTTTTTGTTGTTGCATAAACATTAATGTTATCATCAGTACCTAATGATTTTGCAATGATTCAACGGCTGTGCCTCTGTTCTTTCTCCCCGGAAATATTTTTCTGGAGTGACTTCTGTCCTCGGGGCCGGGGGGCCTGCCGTCCCCTGCGCACCCGGTGGGCCGAGCCTTCGGGCTCAGCGGAGAACCCTCAGGGGCACGTGGCTGTAAAATCTGTGCACGTTTCAGGCGTGCTTACTTTTCTAGGTAAAAGTTTCTACCTAGGGAACAAAGTTTCCCCAAAATACCCTTTTATAGCTTTTGACTGGGCATGGCTCGCTTTCTGGATTAGCAGCAACGAACATTTATCTCTGCCTTTGCTGTGTTTTATATGATTAATATTCAATCTGGTGGCCACTGGTCCCCCAGAGAGGCCTCCTTGGTCCAAGCAGACATGTTTTTTTGTAAAAATGCAGTTTTTTACCTGGAAAACGGAAAAACACACAGGTGCTGCTTTTATAATAACGCAGACCTCAAACATACCCGCTGCAGAGTGCGGAGGACTGGGCCTCAGCGAGAGGGGCTCCCCCTGACGGCGGGAGACAGAACCAGGCCCTCTGAGGCTCCCAGGGGGAGGCAGAGGTTTCATGAGCACGAAAAGATAGCGAAAAAGGGTTTTATAAATCAGTGCTCGGATGCCTCGGAAGGAGACCTTTGCTGAGAGCTGCAGGTAGAAGGTAATGGCAGCTCAGCCGCCACCGCCGGGCGTGGGCCGGGCGCGTGGGCCGTCGGGTGCGCCAGGCCGTCTCGGGGCTGCACGGAAGGGCTAATGACACGCTCAGAACCACCCGCCTCCCTGAAGGGTGTGCAACATGCTCCGGCGTGTTTGGAAACAGTTTTCGACCTTCTCCTCCGCTCTCGTGGTCACTTTCAGCACAGAACCATCTCTTCTGTGATCACAGAGATGCCAAAGGTTAGGATGTCAGAACACGGCCAGCACCGCCCGAAACAGGTCTCCACTGTGCCCCAGGGACACGTGTGACTCGGTGACCCTGCGCACGTCACCGCTTTCTTGTTTTTCAAACCCCCGCCGCATGGCCTCGGCAGCACGAGCCCGGGGCCGACCGAGCCCGGCGCGCCCCGCTCCCCCCCACCGCGATGGGTGACCCTGAAACCCCGCCTCTCTCAGCACAGGTTCCAGCCTCAGAACCCCCTGTCGGGGGCCCAGCAGTTTGTGGCGAAGGACCCCCAAGATGACGACGACCTGAAGCTCTGCTCCCACACCATGATGCTGCCCACGCGGGGCCAGCTGGAGGGCCGGATGATCGTCACGGCCTACGAGCACGGCCTGGACAACGTCACCGAGGAGGCCGTGTCGGCCGTGGTCTACGCCGTGGAGGTCAGGGCGCGGGGGCGGGGCGCTGGCGCGGGTTGGGCGTGGCGAGCTTGCGTGGGTGGGGCCGGACGTGGCTGCTGGGAGAAAAGACCCCGGAAGTCCTTCTGGCCTCCGAATGGACATCCCTCCCCTCGGTTCTTCGGAGGGGGAGACGCAGCCCATTCCGAACCAGTGCTTAAGCAGAGGACGCCTTCTGCTTCCTCTAGGAGGAGGAAGGCCTACCGGCTGCAGGACGTCACCTAGGCGTCACCTAGGGGGTCACCTAGGTTCGGTCCGACGTGGGCCTTGTCACCCAGGGCAGAAACCGAGATCGAGGCCCCTAAGGATGATGACCATCTCGGGGTGCAGCCGAGACCCGGCACGTGGAGAGCCGCAGACTGGGCGTCTGCGTGGTGGGCCCTCGGCCCGGCACCCTCGTGGTCGCCGCTCGGCGTTCCCACTTAGTCGTTGGACAGAACGCCCGTGGGGGTCCCCTCCTCTCGGCTGCACCTCAGCGATCCTAAGTTATAAGCTTCACGTGGCTTCTGCGTGTGGAAGCCGCGCACTGCAGTGTGCCCTGACGTCCTGGGGTGGGGGGCGCCCTCCCGGGTCCCGGGCCGACAGCGGCTGGGCCTGAGTCTGCCGTCCCGTCGCCAGCCCGCCTTGACGTGCTTGGCTGCCTCCACGCAGGACAGCTGCTGACTGCCCGGTGTGTGGTTTCTGTCCTGCAAGTCCGCAGTTCGCGGGCTTCTGAGAGCGCCCCCCACCCCCCCCAGGAGGGCTCAGCGGGTCGGGCACCACAGCCAGGGAACCCCCGATCCTGCATTTTCTGTCCCGTGTTACAGCGAGTTCCAAGGTGGGCTGCCCCTTGTTTAGAAAGTTACTCGCCTATTTTTATGCTTTCATTCCAAGCTATCTGAACATCATTTTTGAGAGAGAGGAGCCAATTCAGAGACGTGAAACGGTTTAAAATAAACGTCCTGCAGAACAGGCTCATCTTAAACAGAGCAGATGGGAGCAGCGGCCTCGCCCCCCTCAGCAGCGGCTCCTGGGTCTGGCTCGGGCTCCCCGGGGACCTTCCCGTGGTCCCAGCGACGCCAGCCCGTCCCCATCTCCGGCCACCAGATGCCGGGGGCCATGAGTGGGTTAGTGGAAGGGTTAGGGTTTGCTTTTCAGCGGGACTTCGTGCCATGTTTCCTTTCTGTTTCTGCAGAACCACCTAAAAGACATACTGGCCTCCGTTGTGTCGAGGAGGAAGGCCTACCGGCTGCGGGACGGCCACTTCAAGTACGCCTTCGGCAGCAACGTGAGCCCGCAGCCCTACCTGAAGAACAGCGTCGTGGTGTACAACAGCCTGATAGAAAGGTGCGAGGGGCTGTGGTCAGCGCCCGCCCCCCCCCCCGGGCGGCCGCACTGCCCCGGGTGACGGGCCGCTGGGAAGGGTCGGGCTTTGGATTCGGGGAGCTTGGGGGACCCGGGCCCCAGGGGCGCTGTGCTGTCCTGCGCCGCTGCTTGGGGTGGTCGCTGGTGGGTTGTGACGCCCTTCCTGTCGGAAGTAAAGCTGCAGAGTTTGGCTGCTGCGTGGGGTTTAAGCGAAGGCCCCCCACTTTCTGAGGCTCCTGCGGGGCAGGGCAGCCCCCGTCTGGTGGTGGAGGGGGCCTGCTCTCCCTGGGAAGTGGGGGCGGGGTTTCTCGGTGGGCGGGAGCTCAGAGGAGTGGCCTGAGCTGGGCGGCGCCACCTGGCGCCTGGCAGCTGCAGTGCAGGTCCCGGCCCCCGGGTCTCCCTGGCGCCCCGAACCACCGATGTCTGAGAGGACCCGGGACACCTGCATCCCTGCGTCCACCCTGCCGCTCCCCAGAATACTTTGCCCAAAGTTTAGCCTTTGGGAAAGAAAAGTGACGGGAGTTTGCTCGCGGTAGCCGAAGTGACTGCATTTCCCCACGCGCCGGACTTGGTGCGTCTGGTTACGGGGACAGGGAGACAGGGTCCACGGAGACAGCGCGGGAGGGCTGCTGGTGAGGAGTGACAGGCAGGGGCCTGGGAGGCTGAGCAGTGGGTGGAGGGACGTGTTGACGCCCCGGGGCAGGCGGGGCGGGGCCCACGCCCATTGGCCCTCCCCGACCTGGCCTCCCGGAGCAGGTTACACAGGTGACGACTTGCGTTCTCCGTCACCTGCGGGCCTGTCTCTGGAGCATTTGTTCTCGTTTGCACGTCGTTCTTGCAGAGAACAGTGAACCAAGAAAGGGGGCCCCCTGTGGGGGTGAAATCCGGGGGCAGTGTCCCCCACCTGCCGAGTCTGGGCACCCAGGTGCGCCCCTCCTCAGAGTGGTTGCACCTGCGCCGTGACCCTCTCGGTCCTGCAGGTTCTGTCTGTCCCGTGTGAAGGCGCGGGAACCGGGCCGCCTCCCTGCCCAGTGTGTCCGGGGCTTGTCTGGGGAGCTGGCCAGACCCGCCACCTTCCGCCTCGCCGCCGTCTGCAGTTGCCTTGAATTAAGGCCCGTTGCGTTTTTCCAGGCAGAAGCAGTTCAGGGGCGGGTCAGGCTCCACGTGCTGAGCGTGGCAAATGCTTTCACGTGGCGGAGGGAGGGGGGTCAGCAGTCCTCTACGTTTCCTCTAACGCCTGACGGACGGGCTGCCTTTAAAGATGAAAACCCCAGGCCCTCCCTTTCCGCGCCAGCCAAAGAGTGACTCGGTCCCTGCTTCCCGGGAAGGGCGTGTCTATGAGCGAGTCCCCGTCTCCCCGTCCTTTTACCGGGGTGTCTCCTCCGAGCTCGCGGGACTGTCTCTGAAACGCTCTGTGCTCAGCCCCCCAGCCTTCTCCGCTCCTTGTGCCGGCCAGAACCCAGCCTCCCACCCGCACCCCGACGACGCGGAGCAGCAGGCCGCGCTGCTGCTGGCCTGCTCGGGGGACACCCTCCCCGCGTCCCTGCCTCCGGTGAACATGTACGACCTTTTCGAAGCTTTGCAGGTAACTCTCGGCCCCTCCCGGAGCCGGCCCGCTTCCTGGCCTTTTGTTTTCCGGTTTGGACTGGTCCCATGCAAGCCGCTCGTCCTGACTCGCTCAAACCCTGGGCCCAGGGGTCCCTTCTAATCCCCACCACCCCCCCCGCGCCCCCCACCTCCCAGGGAGAAAAGGAAAAGGAAAAAAGCACCCTCGCCCCCTCATTCCCGTTTCCGAACCTGGGTGTTTCCTGGGTTCTCAGTAGCTGGGTTGGGATTCGCTGGGTGCTGGCTCCAAGGTCACGGGGTTAGTGTGTTTTCTGTGGGCGTGGTCTGTGGCTCTCAAGTGTGACTGAGGGTGCTCGTGTCTGCCCCAGGTGCACCGGGAGGTCATCCCCACGCACACCGTGTACGCCCTCAACATCGAGAGGGTCATCACGAAGCTCTGGCATCCGAACCACGAGGAGCTGCAGCAGGACCGGGTGCACAGGCAGCGCCTGGCGGCCAAGGAGGGGCTGCTGCTCTGCTGAGCCCCGCCCACCCACGGGCGTGCCCCGCCCACCGGCAGGCGCGCCCCCACCTGCACTGGTGACCGAGAGTGGGCGGTCTCGGGGCCCGTCCGCACTCCGAGACTGACGGGGACGTGCGAACAGGACTTTTTGTACAGAGACGCGGCGTGAAGTACGCGTTGCGTTGCAGCCGTGAAGCGGACGCCACGAGTCTGCCTGCGCGGGGACCACATCTGCGCGCACGAGTCCCCGGCAGAGCCTGCAGGGGGCGCTCGCTGGGCCCGAGGTGCCAGGCAGGCGACGCCCCGGGACGACCCCGTGAACTGTCTTCCCCTAACTCGCGTTTCCTTCCCGGGGTCGACGTGCCCGAAGACTGTGATGGACGGGTCCGCCTGTTCATTGTTCCCGCAGAATGCTTCCCGTGCCCCACGTGGACGTGTTGATTCCCACGCGGTCGTCCCCCCGTTCCTATGAAATGTGTCTCTACCCGTTCAGACGGTAAAGGGAAACAACTCGCATTTGGCCGTGTCGCTGAGGACCCAGTCTGTTTTCCACGCATGCGTGGCCTTTTACTCAAGAGGGCTGCCGGACGTGGGGTCGGCCCTGGACAATGCAGGCGTGAGGGGCGCGACCCCCGACGCAGCCACAAATTCACCTGTAATTTGTGACTCCCCGGCACTGAGCTGTCCGGGACCCCCCACTGATCCCACATCCGCGGGTGCCCCAGCCCCCGAGGTGACACAGCGTGGAAGCATCTGGACTCCCAGCTGCGGTCGTCCGCAGTTCCGAGTGCACATGCCTCCGCGGCATCTCGCGGGAGCGCGCGCGCGCGCGCGGCCGCCGTTCCCACCGCGCTGGTCAGGGGTCAGCCGCGTCAGAATGGGACTCTGAGTGGGTTATGGGTGTACGTGTACATAGGTCGAAACGGGTCCGTGTCTGGATCTGCGTGTTTGATTCTGTACCTTAAATGTGACAAATAAACCTTTTGGGAGAAAACTGTTTGTTTGCTAAGCAGATAAGGGGTGCTGCCGTCTACAGAAACGGGGAAAGCCCTGTGCAACCAGGGCTTCAGCAGGACGCTTCAAAAGAACGTTCTAGACAAGCACGATGAAAAAGTAGGCTCCAGCCGAGGCGGGCCACCTCCCCTGCGCTCTGTGAACTACGGCAGGCTGCGAAGCGAAAGCAGACCGCCGCGTTTCCGCTGGCGGCTGGCCCGAGTCTGAAAGGCCCTTTAGACCTCGAGGTGGTGATGCCCGGGCAGTGAGGGTTTGGGGGGGCTGAATCCGCATCGCACCAGACGCGGGGGTTCTGTTTGGACGACTCACACCCGGGCCTCGCGGCTAAGTGTGTGGGACAGTTCACGCCCCAGGTGCAGAGGCTGTGGGGGTCACCGGGGCGGGCCCCACCCCCATGCTAACGGAGGTTCCTCTCCAGGACCCGACCTGCATCTGAGGGTCCACAGGACCCCAGCAGACTCTCTTCTCCCTTTTGGGGCCACACTCCGAGGGCAGGGAGGTAGGGAGTGTGACACGTGGGACGGCTTCTGGAGAGCCCCTGAGAGGCTCAGGCACCCACTCCAGCCCGCGCTGGCGCTGGTGCTGGCGCCACCGCTGGCCCCGGGCCAGCCGAGGGCTCTGCACCGAGCACCGAGTAGCACACACTCCGACCGGCAGCAATGCCGCGAGGCCCCAGGTAGCCCCAGCCAGAATCAGGCTGATTTTTTCCGGCAGGAACCGCCCGCACCGTCGGAGCTGCGGGTTTGCTGTGCAAAACCAGGTGTGCAGAGGCCCATCTGCTGTGTCGCAGGCGCCCCAAGTGCTGGCTCAGCACCTTCCTGACACCCCGACACCCACAGCTGCGGCCAACCAGGCCCCGTCCTCCTGACCTGCTCCCCGCCGCCTCAGCGGCCGGGGTGGGACTTCACGGTGACCTGCGGTGGGGGTCCCTGTCCTCTGGGGCCAAGGCCTGTCCCGTCGCGGTTGGGACCCCTGACCGGACAGCCTCCGGGAGGTGAGCAGGTGCTGCGACCCACATGTCGGACTGGAACGTCGTCCCGATGGCTCGTGAAGGGGGACATCTTGTCGAGGCCGCTCTGAACGCAGGCCACTGCTTATGGGCACGGCGGCCTGTCAGGGGCCCGTGTCACTGCACACGCGCCGTGGGAGGGCACACAGAGGGCGGCACGTCACGCTTTCCTTCCCGAAGAAACGTGCAGAGTGGATTTCCAAGTCTCCCGTCTGTCGGCGTGCTACCACGCCTTTGCGGGTGCCCTTCGATCCGGGCCGCCCAGCCACGACCGAGGGAGGGACAAGCCTTTCTCCCCCCACCCCCACAGTCCCCCACCCCCCCCCCACCCCCGCAGCAGATGCTTTCTGCCCCCAGGGCATCACCTGCTGGTACCACGGACAGTGAGGGGACCAGGGTGGTTGGACATGTGACTTTTCCCCATACGAGCAGGTAAGTGTTAAGAAAAGTGCCACAGCCCACGCTCTCGTTTATCCAAGTTTATTGTCGGGGTCAACGCCTACCTACTGGGGAGTGCGGCTACGTCTCCACATGTGCTAGTGTCGGTCTGGGGTCACCGCCGCCCCGCAGAGGAGAGCGGCCGGCCGGGGCGGAGCCGCCAGGAAGAGGTCGGAACGGAGTCGGTGGCAGCGGGCGCCGGGCAGCGCGCACAGCGCCCCCTGCCGGCGGGCGCCGGGACTCGAGGTGTTGGCGGAATGTGTCAGGAGCCGAACCCACCATCTGCTCGTCTCTGCCAGACCCCGGCGGCTCCAGGGCGGGCGCCCGGCATCCGGTCTCCCAGAGTCCTTCACGCTCCCAAAGCAAGTCAAACAGGACAGCAGTAGGGGGCAGCAGCCAGGAACACGGAGGATAACTTAAGTGGAACTGGAGGGAATGGAAACTTCTGGAATGCCAAGCAGCTGGGTTTCGATGCCGCTCGAGACGATGAAGCACGCAGTCCAGTTGGGGAAACAGTCCAAATACTGGAAGTCACCCCGATCCCAGACACTGAGTGACACTCCCCCGTGTGGAGGAAACCGGTGTTAGAAAAGGAGAGGTGTTTTGCCGATAGGAAAACGAGTACCTGAGTAGAGATAGGTGTGTCAAGACGCTGAGAACCGCGCGGCACACGCACGGCAGGGTGCGCGGGCAGGACGACGCAGGCCGGTCCCCAGAGCTGGCACTGGGGTGGCGTTCCTAGCGATGGCTTTGTCCGGGGGGTCCTGGCCTGCCTTCTGCAGCGCTGATAGCTTCGAAGGAATGTTTTCATGACGCTCGGTCCCCGATCCACGGGGAAGGCGGACCGCTACAGTGTGAAAGCTCAGAGGCCTCCCGCCCGTCCTGAGGGTGGCAGGTTCGGGGCTCGAAACAGCTGTGGCTGAAGACCCAAACCCCCTCCCCGCCCTCGTGATAAAAACAGTAAAGGAGCGAAGAAAACAAACCGTAGGCGGCGAGGAGGCTGGTGCCATGTGGACGGCGGACCACTCACACTTGACCTCTGAGAAACAGCGGCACCCGCGTGCCAGGGGCTGCCCGGTCGTCAAACAGAATCGTAACAAAAAACGGGGCCGTTCAACGAGGCCCGGAAAAAGTCTAGCTGCCAACCTGATCGGGAAGATAAATACAACGGCACCGTGTCCATTCGCCTGTGTCTTCCCCACGAACCTAGCTCGTCTGCAGAAAAGCCCCCGGCTGGTGCCCGGCCGGGACGTCTGGATTCCGGGGTCCCTGGCACCTCCTTTCTCTAAAAGGGAGCGGGGGACGTGCACACAGGACGCGTCCCGGCGTGGCCGTCTCTGCAGTCCTGCCCCACTGGGGACAGGCCGGCTCTGGCCCTGGAAGCGGTTTTAAAGGCAGAAGAAAACCACGAGGTGAGGCCTCGGGTTTTCTCCCCGGAAAGCGTGCCACTGGCGTGGCATGGCGTGGTGTGGAGCCCACACGACGAGCTCTTTGTTGCTGTGGAACGAACGGCCTCTTCTCCAGGAAATATCCTCCGTTCACCGTATGTACAGGTGTCTCCCGGCGGACGCTTGCGTCGCCGCTACGAGGAATGGGGCAGGAGCAGTGTCTTTCCCTAAGCACGTCTCTGACGGAGTGAAGGGTCCCGGACGCTCGGCAGCCCAAGGGGGTGGGGTGGGGCGCCCGGGGCGGGGGCGAGGTGCCGTCCAGACCGGCTGCCGCCGGTGCCCCCACACGTGTGCAGTCTTCTCGTGGGCTTTCCTCCCCCGCCGTCGCAAACACAGCAGCTTGTGCTGGAAGACAGAGAGAACCCAGGTGTGAATGAACCCGGGGATTGCGGACCGTGTCTGACCTTCCACAGGCGTCGTCTTCCCATCCGTCCGATTTCCAGTGATGAGAAGGGGCCGTCCGACGCCCACCGGTCTCCTGGGTCGCCAGGAGGCCCTGTCTACGGCTCTGACTCCTTGGCTCGGAGAGGGTCAGCTGCCCAGAGCGCCGGGCGCCCTGACGAGCAGGTGGGCGGGCGACATCCGTCGGGGCCTCCGTGCACCGGGGCAGCTATACATCTCTCTGCCCCCCCCGCCCCGCCACTAAGCAGTGTCTGACCCAGTCCTTTGACAGGCAGCAGTGAGCTTGGAAATTAAAAATGCACAAAAATGGTATCTAACAAGGGGAGACAAAAGCTAAAGTGAGAAAGGGAACACAGTCACTGGAAGTCACAGTCTGTCCCCCGACGGCGGCAGTGCATGCTGAGAGAGGGGAGGCCAAATCCAGGGAGCAAAGGGCAGGGAGCAAAAAACAAGCAGTTTGCTGATTTCTACTGTCCTGGTGAAGACCTTGGCCCTCTGCCCATCTAGGGACCCCCAGTGGCACAGGGCCCAGCGACATGAGCTCGACATGACTTGGGGGCAGATCAGGAGACTGGAGCCCCCCTGGACAGCGTGTGGGGGGAGGCAAGACTTCGCTCAGCATGTCCTTAGGAGGGAGAAGCCAGGAGACGGGACACCTGCTCACACTTTAACAGGAGGGCGACTCAAGGCAGCCCTCGGCCCCCCGTCCTCGGAGGAGTGGCCCCTCCCTGCCAAACACACGCCGTTTTGGAGGGACGAGGACCAGAGGGGGACATGAGTCTCCTGTTCTTTCTGGCTGTGTCTCCCGCTGTCTGGGCCGTTCTTACTCAAGGTACGGGGGGGCTTGCTATCCTCCCCGGGAGAACCCCAACCCCCTTCCGTGTCAGCCGTCTCCCTTCCTGACTCGACTCCGGCCCCGCAGGCCAGCCCCCACCCCCGCCCTCTGCCCGCCAGCCCTAGACGCGCACCCTCTGTTGTTGTTGTTACTCCGGCGCAAAGATGCAATTTAAAAATGCCTTCCTTCAGACAGCCATGGGCTGCAAGCAATCATGCTCACCGCTGAGTCCCCACGAAGGTCATGATGGAGAGCACCACGAAACGTTTACACACTGGGGAAAGCCAGCGTCAGCGAGACGCCCTCAGGAGAAGTGAGCCCCCCAGGAGGAGTGAGCCCCCCAGGAGGAGCGAGCCCTGAGCTCAGGGTCTGGCAGCACGTCTGCTCCAGGAGGACACCCCGACTCGCAACGGGAACAAACGTGGGCGTTTCCGACAACGCCTCGTCGGCCCAGCAGGCAGACCACGCGCCTTCTGGCCGTGGACCCCTTGCTGGCGTCCCGTGAACGTGCACCGGTGCCCCGGGGCCGGGCCGCGGAGCCGTCGCCGACCGCCTGTCACCGCCGCCTGCAGCACAGCGCGTGGGCTCCCGAGGTCTGGCACAGACGGGGGAGTGCCGACAAGGCCAAAGGCACCTGCGGAACACAACAGGGCGCCCGCCCCCGACGCTTACCTCGGCCGCGCGGGCGCTCAGCGGCTCTCGGCTCTGCCCTCCGCCGGCACCTCCCCGCCGCCCGGCAGCTCGCCCTCGATCTCCCACAGGACGTCGTCCTCCTCCTCCAGCTTGCTGGAGATGTGGCACTTCCGGAAGCCCTGGACGATGGCCTCGCTGGAGATGCTGTTCCACGCCACCATGACCCACTCCAGGAAGAGGCCGAGGGGCGGCTTCTTGGCGTTGCCGGTGGGGCTGAGCGCCAGGTTGCCCGCCAGCAGCCAGTTGGAGTACTGGGCGCGCACGCTGTCGTTGAGCGGCTTGTACACCACCACGTCCAGCACCTGCAGCTGCGAGGTCAGGCCCCCGGGGATGATGACCATGTCGGTGTCCATGCTCTCCATGGAGCTCTTCACCGAGTCGGTGGCGTGGCCCCGGAAGCCGTTCAGGATCAGCATGCCGCGCTGCTTGGGCACGGCGCCCGTCCGCCGCCGCCACACCACCTCCAGCCAGTCCTGCATGAGGTCCTCCGTCATCCAGCCGTAGCGGTGGCAGCGGATCTCCATGCCGCTGGGGAACTTCCCCGGCGGGATGTACGTGCCCCTCAGGATGATGTAGGGCGGCAGCTTCCGGCCGTCGGCCAGGACGCCCAGCATGGCGGTGATCTTCAGCTTCTCGCGGCCCGGCGTCTTCACCAGCACGGGCTTCTCCCCCTGGTTGTCCACGGTGACCCTGGACGGCACCTCCAGGCAGATGGGCGTCTCGTCCGCGTTCCCCATCTGGGCCACCTGGTAGTCGTGCGCCCGGCGCAGCGCCAGCACACTGCGCTGGTAGGTGACCAGCTTCTCGGTCAGGTCCTCGGGCAGCTGCTGGGGCACCGGCACCTTGTGCCGCAGCGACAGGTCGTACCGCCGCATCATCCGGCGGCACCAGCCCAGGCTGGCCTTGAAGCCCTTCTCCGGGATGTTCATCTCCTGGGCGATCTCCAGGGCCTTCAGCTGCATGGCCTCCCTGGTGATGGGGTCCCCCTTGGCCTGCATGTAGCGCACGTACTCGGCCACGCGCTGGTCCACCAGGGCGAAGCGGCCGTTCTTGGGGCCCCGGAAGGCCCGCCGCATGGCGTGCGCGTTCTGCAGCTGCGGCTTCACCTTGCGCCAGTCGCGCACGTTCTTCTCCAGCACGCCGAACTGCTTGGCCGCCTGGCAGTTGTTGGTGCTCTCGGCGAACTCCACCACCATCAGCTTGAAGCCCGCGTCGTAGCTGCGGCGCACGCCCCGGCCGAACTGGAACTTGGCGGCCAGGTCGTCGGCCGAGAGGTCGTACCCCGGGAAGCCCACGGCCATGTAGAAGGGGTACCCCTCGCCCCACTCGGGCAGGTCGGCGATGTCCCGGGGCAGGCGGAGGCCGAAGCCGTCCAGGGGCTGCGGCGGCGGCGGCGGGAACGGGGCCGCGGTGTGCACGGGGCTGGCCCAGTCCGGGGGCTTGACGTCCGCTTCCTCGTGTTCTGGGAGACAGACGGGGAGGGGCGGGGACGGCGCCGGTGAGCACAGTGACGTCCGGCCCGCTCCTGGACTCTGTCGGTGGGACTGCCAAGAACGCCCTCATCGGAGGTCCCCCGGGCCGTCCCTTTCCTGACGGATGCCACCGCCTAGCGGGTCACCACCCCCGCTCTGCGGAGGAGGCGATGGAAGTGAAGGGCATCATGGGAGCTGAGCCAAAAGGAGGCAGAGCTGGGGACCCAGCCCAGGTACGAGCTCAGGTCACGTTGAAATCGGGGGGCCACGTCTGGGTCACAGGAACTCTTACGTGGACGAGCAGCGAAATACAACCCACGCCGCCGTCCGAGTACAGAACGCGGCTGTAGTGTCGTGGGCTGGGCCACGTCCCTCGGAGCCAGGGCATAGCAGAGACCTGGCCCGGCAGGTGCAGCTCCCCAGGCAGAGGAGCGGTTCTCGCACACCAGTGCACACGAGAACCGGGGTTCGCTGTGCGTTTACAGTGGGGAGGGGTCACAGAGACTGGCAACAACTCGGGGAAACGACCACATCTCACCCAAACTAAGACGTCACCAGCTGCGAGATGCGCCCTGAGTTTAAGAGGCGTTCTCAGCTCCAGGGACGTGGCGGGGACGGGTGTCTGAGAATCAGTGCCGCGTGGCACCTGCAGCCCTTCCCCCAGAGGGAAGGCGAGCGGAGCCAGGGGGGCGTGGGCTGGGCCCGATGCCTCACCAGCTTCCGTCGGCTTCCTCGAGCTCACACTGACACGTCTTACCCGCAGTGGACTGAGGAAGACAGGGAGGCTCCGAGAGGTCAAGGCAGTTGCCTGAGGCCACACAGCACTGGCGAGGAGGTTTTTAGATTCCAAAGCCCAGCTTCTTCCTGCCTTGCCGCCCTGCCTCCCTCTCACACGCCCCCCCAGAACAAACGTGGAAACTTAAACCCCCGCCTCGTGAAGCCCCCCGCCCCGCGCGTGACGGGCGCTGGACCGGCTTCGTGGCCGTACCTGCGAAGCTTCCTCCCTGGAGCTGCCACGCGTCCGGACTCTGAGACTCCGCCTCCCCGTCCAGCCGGGAGATCATGTCCGGCTTCGGGAACGGGAATTCTGTCCAGAGAAGTGACACAGGTTCCGGGCGCCGCCAACGCCGGTGCTTTAGGGTCCCCCCCACCCCACCACCCCGGTCCTCTCACTGTGGAGATTTGCGGAAGACGGGGAAAGGGGCTCGGGACCCTTAGGGGAAAAGTCTGATGGGAAACAGGCCTCCCCAAGGAGTTCACGGCTCTCCACTAACGAGGGCCAGACCTGGCGGCCACAAAAATAGTGGCCTTTAGCAGCCGGCGATCTAGCCAACCTTCCCACGGGGAGACCCCTGCAGTGACATCCTGGCCATCCAGGCTGGGAGCGGGCAAGGCTCCCTGGGGTGTATCCCCAAGCTCCTGAGGTTGGCGGCAGGAGTGACGACGAGGCCCAGACTGGTGCCGACATCTCTGAGGTGACGTCTGGGTTTTTTTTGATGGGGACACCGGGGTTGCATGAGGACTGTCCGTCCTGACAGCAGCACAGGTCACCGAGGAGAGGGACACAATACTCCCACCCCTGCCTGAGTCCCACCCCTGCCTGAGTGCGACACGGGCAGTTACGTGGGCATAGAGGCCAAGGTCAGGAGGCAGGGAGGTGGGTTCCGCCGCTCCGGGGGCACGGCGGCCGTTCTCCGGGCCCAGAACCTCCAGGACACAGGGGACAGGAAGCCTCACCCAGGGACAGCACGGTCTCGTAGTTCATCCTCATGACCTCCCGGTACAGCGCCTTCTGCGGCTCGGTCAGCACCTCCCACTCCTCGTCGGAGAAGTAGATGGCCACCTCGTCGAAGAGGGCCGGCACCTGGGACGGAGCGGGCCTTGCTCAGGGGCTCCCAGGGACGCGTGGGGCGGCCCACACCTTGGTCTCCGCGGGAGGGGCCCTGCCCCCTCCGTGGGAGGGGGATCATCTGTGAGGCCGCAGGAGGCAGAGGAGGGCCCAGCCCAGGTCCCCGTGCCCTGTGGGCCCGCTGCCCCCACTGGCCACAGGCAGGGGCGGTAGCACCTGGAGGAGGAGCCCCCAGTCACCGAGCTCCAGGCCGGGGATGGCCCCCTGCCCCCACACACACACACATGCCAGAGACTGGTAACCCTGCCTCCCTCCAGAGCCAGACACAGACACACCCAGCCCCGCCCCTGCCCCAGAGCGGGCCCCACACCCCCACATCCCGACCCCACTCGCCCCCTCGGTCACAACCCTCGGCCCTTGGCCCTCGGCCGGGGCTGGGTTTGGTGCAAGTTCAGTAAGTCCCTGCCCCGCCTGGGCTGCAGAGGTTCCCGGGCACTCGCCTGCATTTCCCACCGGCCCTCGTGTTAGACCCTGAACCCACAGCAGCCGGCGAGGAGCCAGCCACCGTGGGGCGACTGGCCCGTCCCAGGCGCACGGGCAGGAGGACAAAGAGTTGTGTGTGTAAGAACATTCCAGAGCACACTCATCAGATGGGACCCGGGCACAGAAGCCCTGAGGACAGAGGACTGTCCCTCTGGTCCCCCAGCGGGGAGGAACACTTGGCAGCTAAAGGCGGCCACACCACCCACACCGACCTCCTCTTGTTTATTCAACTATTTGCTTTTCTTGTGACGACGTTTTTTCCCTGTGATCACTAAAAATCCCCCAAAGGTCACCACATTCAGTGGTGAGGAACCACTGGGCCCCTTCCTTCAGGCTGGCTCCCTTGATTGCTGCTTCCAACACTGGCCCCAGGCTGCATCTGGGGCCCAGGTGCTGACAGTGACGACGGTCTCACCAGCTGTGTGTACAGCCAATGGCTGCCCCGGGCGCCCGGTCACCAGTCCCTCAGACGCACGGGCCTTTCCTCCGCACTCCCCAAGTCCATGGATCCCCTCCCCACCCCCCCCAGCCCCGCCACACGGGCAGCACCCCAGGAGTGCCCTGGAGCTCCCTCACTGTCCCTCTGACCACATTAATTGGTCAGGGAGGAGACAGGCTCAGAGAGGGCTTCTCTCCGTCCAAGGACACACAGCCCAGGCATGGGGCCGGCCGGGCACTGTCGGACCCCCAGACCCCAGTCCTGCAGAGCCCAGCGGCCGCCTCGGTGGCCAGGCCTCCGCTGTCCCCTGCCTCCGAGCCCAGCTGCACCCCAGCAACCTGGCCTGTGACCTGGGTGCCCGCCCCCACGTCTCCCATTCTGGGAGGTTCCCCTGTTCCGGGCCCAGCAAACACCCACCCTGAGTCCGGGACTCGGCCCAGATGTCCCGTTCCCCGCCACGCCCTGGCTCACCTCCGGGTGGCACTTAGCACACTGAGCGTCCTCTCACCCGCCCGGGAGAACGCCACCTGGTGTCCACCTCTCCCACCAGGACACCAGCTCCCCGGGGGCGGGGCCTGGGCTCCTCACCTCCACACGCTGTTAGGAAATACTCCCAATCTCCCTCCTCTGGCCCCGCCTGCACTAGTCTCAGATGACGGTGACGCTTTATGTGACACAGAGGCGCGCCTAGACTTCGGAGAAGAGTGGGCAAAACCCCCTACGTGTGAGGTTCCCGGAGGGCCACGCGGCTGGGTCGGGGGCTGTCCCGAGACTTCATCCGTCTGGACCTCGGCCCGCAGTTTCCCGAAGCCCCGCCCCCAACGTCCCCACCCCTTCCAGCCTTTCCCAGCACTCCCCCTGGCCTGCGCTCTCCCAAGAAAATTCCAGATCTGGACCATACCTATGTATAGTCCCTTCCCTTCGCTGATAACACGGGACGCAGAGCTGGCTGTCCTGCCGTTTCAGAGGGGTGGTCCATTCGGGGGCGCAGGGCGCTCTGGGCCGGGGGACAGCCGTCCGTCGGGCGCCTGCGCAGTGAGGAGGCGGCCGAGCGGCAGAGCAGCTTCGCACAGGCCCACATTATGCCCCAGGGGCCCATAGAGCGCGGCTCTGACAGTCCCCGCACAGCTGCCCTCGGTGACAGTCACCGAGCCCGGCTCCCGCCAGGCCCTGCTGCGCCGGCCCCTCCCTCCACAGAGGCCTTTTATCTGGCTGAGCGCAACGCAGGCAGACAGGGCAGCCCCGGGCAGGACTCAGACGCCGGGCAGCCCAGCCCGCGGTCCACCTTGGCTGCCCTTCCCGGCCTGGGCCCCTCCCTCCGCTCGGGCGCAGGCCGGCCAGACGCTCTTCCTGTAGCCCCGCCGCCCAGCAGCCGGCACCCCAGGGCTCACCCGCAGGGCCAGCGCCTCCAGCGCCCAGGCACACTGGCCCGCCCGCCTGCCGCACAGGGGTGGCGCTGCAGAGAGGAGGGAGGCACGGCACGGCCCCGCCCACTTCTCACTCCTCTTCCCGCCTGGACCTCAGGTTCCAGTCCGGTTCTGGCTCGCAGGCCTGCCCGCCCCCAGCACTGCCCTCGAGCCCCCTATTTTCATGCCCTGGAGCAAGGGCTTTTGCACTTGGGTACAGCTGGCACCCCTGTCCAGACGGTTCCCTGTTGGGGGCTGTGCTGGGCACTGAAGATGCCCCCCAACCACCCGGGCCTCTACCCTGGAGATGCTGCCAAGGGGCTCTTCCACTCCTCAACCACCCCTCCCCCAGGCATGACCACCCCAGACGTCCCCAGGAGCGGAGGCAGCTGGGGGCAGGGCTGCCAGTGAATCTGGACCAGGCCCAGGCTCGCCTCCTCCGGGAAGCCTCCCGGAGCTGCCCGGCCGGAGTGCGACCCCTGCCCCCGGAGCCGGCTGCGAGCGCGACACCCCGAAGGCCGCCCTCTGCTGGCGTCCCTGTCTCCCTCACCAGACCTGCGACTCCGCCCCCCCCCCCCCCGCGAGGTCCCGTAGGGTCAACAGCACCCAGCACTGCGCCATTCCCCCCTCCTCTCCCCGGGGAGCAGCCTTCGCCCTGTGCCCTTCTCGCTGTCCTGACAGCCTCGGGCGCCCCCTTTCCTGCTCCTGTCTCCAAGGCCTGCCGTTCCGAAGCCCAGACGTGCCGGGCAGGCTGATCTGGCCTCAGAGCCCAGGGCTCCCGCGGCCTCCAGGTCTTGCTCCGAGCCCCGCGGGTCCTCCCGGGTGCCCCCAGCCGCAGGGGACCAGGGCCAGGAGGAGCGCACACAGGTGGGCAGCGGACACGGAAGAGGCAGGCACAGGTGCAGCCTCCGCCCTCTTCCCGGCGAGGTCCCCTCCTGTGTGTGCTCAACCTGCCCCGCTCAGCTTCAGCGGGAATCCTGCCGAGGGGGTGCCCACCCAACCCTGGACACCCGAGCGCCCTGGGCTGCCTTCAGCAAGAAGCCCCCACCCCAGGCACTTCTTCCTACACTGATCCCCACGCTGCCTCCTGGCTCTAAGACCCCCCCCGGTCTCCACTGTGCTCCGGGTGCAGCTGGACCCCTGTCCCCTGCTGTGACACCCTGACGCCTTTCTCCGCCGTCCTGGGCAGAGAGCTGCCTCACCACCTAACAGTCAGAGACCCTTTTCTTCAGCGTAAGTCAGCACACGCTCCATGGCGTCGACCACGTGGCTGGCCGTGAGTGGGGCGCAGGGAGCGCAGGGTCCAGGAGGGGCTGGGCCTGGCCTCCTGGGCGGGCGGGCGGGCTGGCTCGGTTTCCACAGAGCCCCTTAAAGCCCCAGCACCACGGTTTTCTCAGGCACGCAGACACTCACGCGGGGCTGGGCCATTTTTACTCCCCGGGTCCGTCCTGGGCTGTGGGTGCGGGGGGGGCTTCCCACCACGCCCGGGGCCCTGCTGCTCGGCGCCCCACACCTGGACTTACCCACGCGCTCTCGGAGCAGATGCGGACCTTCTGCGTGTCCGTGGGGCCATCCTCCAGCTCCGGGCTCTGAGCCTCTTCCTCCCCTTCCTCCACCTTCAGTGCCAGGTGCAGAGGGAAGGCTGCGGATTCCATGTCTGCAAGCGGCAGGGTGCGTTCGGGGAAATCAGCCTGGGACCGGGGGTCTGCCCACACAGCCTCTCGGCTCCGGCTCCGCGGGGCTGGGACGAGGCGGGGAGCCGTGGGGCCGGGGAGGAGGCCGGCAGGCGCCAGGAGGCTGGAGGGGGCACCTTTAATCGCGGTGCAAGGAAAGGCTGCAGGCAGAGAACATACGTAGCAGCCTTCAAATATTTAAAAAGCTCTCCGGGGGCTCTGGCCAGGCAGCTCGGCTGGTCCGAGTGTCCTCCCCGCACACCCAGGTGGCAGGTTCCATCCCCAGTCCGGGCACAGTCGAGACTCGGCCAATGGAGCGCAAATGGCTGGAACCACAAACCGATGTTTCACTCTGTCTCTCACCCTTCCTCTCCCTCTCTAAAATCAATACGTGAAATATTTAAAAAGCACTCTGTGGGAGAGACCGGGCTGGTTCTGCAGAGATCGGCCGGCGCAACCGGCAGGAGTAAACATCCCGGAAGAGCGCAGGGAACGGCAGGATGCTCGGAGCCAGCGCCACCCAAGCTGGCCGCGGTCCAGAGGGAGGCTGGCTCCGGATCACTGAAGGTGTCGGGGCGCAGACAGGCCGCCTGCCGGGCCGGGTCGCTCCTACAGGCCGCTCCCGCACCAGGGGGCGGTTTGGCTCAGAAGGGCCGCCACTCAGAAAACGATCGTTCTGGAGCCAGCGACACACAGCGCGGGGTGACACCGGGATACCCGGCAGGGTGCGCCCGTCTGCGGGCGCCCGGCCCCGGGGGGCTGCCTCGCTGCCGCTGGGCACAACAAACGCCCTCTTCTGCGGCGCTGGGAGGCCGCGCTCCCGCCCTCCGGGGGCCGGCAGTCACTAGGTGCGCCGCGAGGGCGCGTCTTGGGGGCGGCGTCCTCCCCGGCGGCCGGAGAAAACAGCGCTCCCGAGTTCAAAGTCGGCTTCTCCCGTGTTTCCGGAAAGGACGCGCGAATGCGGCAGGGAGGGGTCTGGGGCGCGCGGAACAGGCTTCAGACCCGAGAGCCGCGGCCCCAACTTGACTGCGGCCTCCCCGCCGGCTCCCGGGCAGCGGGTCGGGGGTGGGAGGCGGGGTGCCCGCGGCCTGGCCGCCGGCCGCCTCCCGCGCCCGGGACCGCTGGGGTCCCTCCAGCCATCTTGTCCCAGTTCCCTTCTCCGCGGCCCCCGCGCCGCCGGCCGGGTCCGGCCCCGCGCACCTGCCGAGCGCCGGCGCCGCCCGCCTCCCGCCGGCCCGCAACAAAGGCGGTGGCCGTGCAGCTGCAGCCCCGGCCCCCGCCCCGCCGCCCGGCCCGGGGAGCGTCCCCGCCTCCCCGCCCCCGCCCCCGCCCCATGCGCGCGCTCGGCGCCGCCGCGCGCACTCACCTCCGGACCGACCTCCGGGGCGCGGGCCGGGACGCGGGGGGCGCCGAAAGCTCCGGCCCGCTGTCACAGCGCCATCCCGGCCGTCTCTCCGGCGGCCCGAGCGCGCGGCCCCTCGGGAGGGAGCGCGAGGACACGTGGTGGGAGAGGGAGGGTCCGGCCGCGAGCTGAGGGTGTTGGGAGGCGAGGGGCGGAGCGCGTGATGTCACCAGGCGCTGCGCCCGGGGACGCGCCCGCTCCCACCCTCGTCCCGCGGCTTCCGGCCGCCCCGCGCGCCCCTCCGGCCCCGCGCGCCCGGGTGCACTCGGCCTCCTGTGGGCTGCGCGCGACCTCCGGTGGAGGCGGCGGGAACCGACCGAGGCTGCGTTTTAACGAGTGTGACCGCGTGCACACGCCCCTGTGCTCCTGGGCACTCACCCGTGATCTGCACCCGGGCACCCTCTTCTGCCTCAAGAAATGCGCGGCGCAGAGCAACCCGGCGGGGGGCCGCAGGGGCGCGTGGGGCGCCTGTGCGCGGTGTTTGGGGGCGCTCCCGCTGTGTCCGAGCAGGCACGTGCGAAGAACTTGTTAATAGACGGGGGAGGGACTTCCTGGTTTGTGCAGTGGTTGCCTGCTAAACCCCAGACGTGGAATCTCGTGGACGGAGGAAGTGTCTAAAGGGATCCTTCCCGAGAAGTTAAAAAAAAATTTTTTTTTCTCCCGTGGAGCGCACAACTAGAGTGAGCGGAGAAGCCGGACGCCCTTCTCCTTCCAGAACGAGCTTCTGGACTTGGGTTTTGTTGGGGACACCTTGGGGGGAAAAAATGATTCTGACACTTGTTAAAGCGGAAAGGAAGACTTCCCGGGGATTGTGGAGACAGGTGCCCGACTCTCGCAAGCGGGGGAGAGCCACCCGCTCAGTGGAGAACCCCGCGAAGACACGTCCGTCCAGGAGTCACAGCCCAACGGAGCGACGGGTCAGCGGCTGCGAGTTTGCCAGGAGGCGCGAGGGTTGCGGGATTCCCGCTGAGCCGATTTAACTCCAGGATTCTTGCGGAGGGCGGTCTAGATCGATCAGACTGATAAGCACGCGTGGGAGCGTGTCTGAGATGACTCAGCGAGACTCTTGCTAAATCCGGGGCTGGGTCGGTCAAGGACGGGAGGGAGGCGGGGCCCGGGGACCTCAAGGTAGAGGCCGGTGGAGAAGAGCCCGAAGGCGCCTGACTGCAATGTGGTGAAGGAGAGAGATTGGTCTAACTCTCCAGCGGGGACCCGACCAGCGGGGACCCTCCTCCCCAAGGGCTCAGTCATGGTCACGGGGCACCCCCCCCCCCCTTTGTACAAGTCTGTAACTGCCAGCAAGCAGGGCCCGCGGGCTGGAGCGGGGACTAGACACTGAGCATGTCCCCGTGTAAGTGGCTTCGCGAAGTCGGGTCCCTGGTCTCCGCCTGGGCCTCCTCGTCCTGACCCGCCGAGTGGGCCAGATGTCCGATGTCCACGCTGGGCCTCTGCCCTGTCCCTTGGAGACTCCAAGCTCGGAAAGATCGGACTTCATCTTTGTCCGAACAGGGGAGTGACTGGCGCCCGCCCTTGAGGTCGTCTGGTGGGACGCGTTTCTGTGGGCGGGTGGGCGGTTAGTACATAAACAGGAGAACACGCGGGGAATCGACCTCTTAGTTCTTCGTTGGAGCTGACGGCCTGACTCCTCCTTCCCTCCTCGAACGCAGCCACGGGGGTGGGAAGAAGCCACATCACGCAAAATTCTCCCAGGGACCCGCCGCGGGCGCACGTTTCTGACCTTGGGCAGGGCTCCTCCTGGCCACCAGCGCTGCGCTCCGCGGGGCCCGTGGCGGACTGACTCGCTGGCCCCGGCCCTTTGCGCCCCGGGGGCAGAACGCTGCGCCCCGGAGCAGCGCCCTCTGCTGGGGTCTCGGTGTGCAGGGTGTGTGCGCTTCCGCGACCCCTCGCTTGGCCTGGCGCTGTGACACGGGCTTTGGCCAGTGGAACATGAGTAGAAGTGACCACGTGTAAACCCTCAGCACAGGTCATAAAAGGTCTCACCTCTTTCCCACTTGCACCCCTGGGAGCTTGTGTCCTCTGCGCTGACAGAAACAGGCCCAGGTGCTTAGCCTCTCCAGCCTTGCAGAGGGAGGGAGGGAGGGAGGGAGGGAGGGAGGGAGGGAGGACGGGCTGAGGGCGCCCTCTGCTGGCCACTCCAGGTAGGGCCGGGGCTCTGAACAAAGGCAGGGCGTCCAGGGAAGGGTCTCCGTCCCAGAACTGCTCCCCGCAAACGGATACCGAGAAAAAATCCCAGCGACCCACTGGGAAGCAAGCTCTGGCAGAACTCCTTCTCCGTGCTTGTGATTTGGAGCAGCACCAGAAAAAAATGAAATACTGTGGCGATTTTGGAAGTTCAGGTGGGACTATTAGAAGTACTATATTTTTTGGACTGTAAGACACACTTCCCCCCCAAATTTGGGAGGAAAGGGGGGTGCGTCTTATAGTCCGAATGTAGCGTACCCGGCTCGCTGTGTGTGTGTGGGGGGGGGGGGAGCGGCCTATGTTATTTATGTTATTAAATATTTTACCACTTTTTTTGCTTCAAATTTTTTCCCCTATTTTCCTCCTCTAAAACCTAGGTGCATCTTATAGCCCTAAAAATGTGGTCATCAGAATCCTATCTGTAAAAACATGTGTTATTCACATCGCAGAGATCCTGGGCCTTGAGATGAGACACATCCCGAGTCTAGTCCCAACCCAGTCACTCATCGGGCCTTCGACCTTGGGGACACCACCCCTCCCTTCTCCAAGCCTCACTTTCTCCTTCCTCGGAGAGGGAGCGGTGGGCCAAGGACGCCCCCCAGCGGGCGTTGGGAGAAGTGAAAAAGGCGGGTGGGGAGGACGCAGAGGCCCAGTGAGCCTGGAAAAACCTAACAGTAGGCCACCTCCCTGGAAAGCTACATTCCACTTAAAATATTGTTACTTTGTTACCTACTCTGTAGGTCTGTTCCGGACTCTTGCTACTTTTTAGACATGTATCAACTACCGAACGTGCGTGAACTTGCCCTTAAAAGTAGTGGCCTACTCAGTTCCACAGCCGCGGGCAGAACAGGTGCCCTCCTGCCGAAGAGGAACAGCTTCCATTCCTGGGACGTGAATCAACACAATCAATCAAAGGCCACAAGCCGTTCTTTAACCCCTGAGTCCCTGCGTCCTGCCGGTGTCTGCGCTGGGCAGGAACTTGGAGGAAGGCAGTGAATCGACCTCCCCCGTCCGTCGGGGGCCTGGCCATCTGCAGAGGGCATCCGAGGCTGCCGGACCCCAAGGGAGGGGGAGCCAAAAGGATGTGCCAGGAGCTGCCTGGAGAAAGAGGCCGCCTGGTGGGACAGTTGCATTTGTAATTCGTGGAAACATCAGGACAGTTACAACCTGGTGAAAGCTTAGAGACGCTATTGTTAGCTAATGCAAATAGCTCAGTGATGACATCACACAGCCATGGCCCATTGTCATGGCCACTGGAGTGACTGGGTTAATGCACGAAACAAGCACGGGCGCGGGGGTGGGGGGGAGACCCTGCTGGCGCTCCTCAAAGCTTTGCATCTGCCAAGGCAGCCACTGTGAGTCTCAGGACAAGACCCACCCAGGAATGAGGCTTTTTCCTGGCCTCACCCATGCCAGCTGGTGTGGGGGGGTGTGACTCCAGCTGGTGTGTGTGTGGGGGGGGTGACTCCAGCTGGTGTTGGGGGTGTGACTCCAGCTGGTGTGGGGGGGTGTGACTCCTGCTACCATAGCCCTTAGACCTGATGTCCTTGCTTGCGTGCTTTCGGAAGCACCTACACGTGACACGTGCCACCTTGTTTTGCCCTCTGCCCCCTCCCCGAGCCTACCTCTCCCCCGCGTAGGCGCTGTCCCCACGGGCTAGAGAGCAGCCCATCGGAGCAGAGGGACCCCTCAAGGCGGTGCCCGAGCCCAGCTGCCTCCTGTCAAGCCAGACCCCGAAGAGATTGGCAAAACGAAAAACAAAACAAAACAAAACACAATGACACTCTCTTCACCAAAATGTCTTTGTTCTGGAAAAGATCATTATTTTTCATAAAGCGTGTTCCATTAACAGGCACTGGGTTTATTGCTGTTCTTCATAAACAAACAAGTAAATGTTTAAGTGTCTCAGTTCCCATTTCTCACAGGGTGGATATCAGTGGGGGTGACTCACAGGAAGAATAATTTTGGAGTCTCCAGTGATCTTGAAGGGCAGAACGGGGGCTGAGGCTCCGATTTTCCACATCGTTCAGAATAATTCACGCAATGCACACTTTCTGTACACAGTAAACAGCTAGGGAGTAACGTGGTTCATAAACGGTATCACTCATCAGCGATAGCCTGTTAAGAGTATGTTTAAATATTTATAGCGAATAACTACAGAACAAAACAAACCAAGACCAGAAAGGAGACAGAGTACGCTCCCAAATTTTTTTTAAAAAGGGGAGGGGGAGCCATAGTGGCACAGAACATCCATTACTGAATTGGCCAAGAGCAGAAACTGGGCCTTCGAGGGTTATCGAGGAGGAAATTCTAAGAAGGAATGCCTTTTGTATCAAAACAAGGCCCTATCCTCGTCCGGCGGGGTTCTGGGAGCGTGCACAAGGGGCAATCACAGATCACGACTGTGGCCCTGCAGGACGTTGAGAAGGAGTTCAACAACCTCTGGCGGCCCCTGCGCGTCCTGGAGGGTGTGGCCTCCGGCTCGGACCGGTCAGGCTGCTCCCGTTCCAAGTGCGAAACTCAGGAGCTCAAGCTGCAGATTTGTCAACGCAGCGGCTCGAACCGGCGCCGGAAAGGCCTCGGTCCCCGCGGTCCCCACGCCTTGGTTGTCGTCCTTGCTGGCTGCTGAGTAGTAACTCTGGGTGTCGGGAGTCTCGCTCCCTCCCCGGCCCCGCGACGCCGTAAACACCGGCGTGCGTGTGAGGCAGACGTCGGGCAGCCCACACCCAGACGGGCGCCACAGCCTCCTCGTTCTCGGGTTTCTGCGGGCAGCGACACAGATTCCCCGTGAATCGGTGGGCGTAGTTAATCTCATTTTCCAAAAATGCTTTTGTAAACGTTCCCCATAAGAAGTCAGGGGAGGGTCCCGATAGAATAGAAAGCAGCTTTAATGGCAGCTCTGGAAAGAAAATTAAAAAACTGGCAGGACCTGGCTGGCATAGCTCAGTGGATTGAGCACGGGCTGGGAACCAAAGTGTCGCAGGTTTGATTCCCAGTCAGGTCACATGCCTGGGTTGCAGGCCACGGCCCCCAGCAACCGCACATTGATGTTTCTCTCTCTCTCTCTCTCTTTCTCCCTCCCTTCCCTCTCTAAAAGTAAATAAATAAAATCTTTAAAAAACAACTGGCGGGAGGCCCTGAAGCCCCACGAGGCTGGGCGGAGAAAGACTAGGGCCCACACGGCCCCGGCCCTGGTCGGGAAGCTGGAAAAGAAGGCCCAGGGAAGCGCTGAACTGTCCGCTGAAGTAGAATCTGGCGGGGGGGGGGGGGGGGCGGGGGGCGCCGCAGGACAGCAGGGGGTCAAGGTCAGGTCACACTTCTTCAAACCCTGCCGAACCTCCAGACAAGGTCTATGACGTTCTTATGTGTAACAACTTGGGGTAGTTATTCTAAAAATAGAGTCACAAGCGCGTCTGCCCTAAGTTGTAAGCTTCCGAGAGCACAGCCCCGGCCTCGCTTCCACCGCGGGGCCGAGGACTGTGCCTGGGACAGGCCCGCCGGCGTCAGCAGAGAAAGAATTAAATACTTCGAACACACTGCAACATTTTCTGATTACCTTTTCCTGCCAGCGCCTCCAAAGTGACAAACACCCAGAAGCTGGGCTGCGGAGATTTCGCCGGCGTTAGTTCCGCTCGGCGCGCTGGAGCTCGGGTGCACGGGGGCGGAGCTCCTTCTGGGACCGGCCCCGGAGCGAACGCGCTCTCCCGTTCGTTAGAGTTAAGCCCTGCCACGGTGGCCGGCCCCCGGTGGGGTGGGCAGGCCTTCTCTCGGCCCGCGCACGATCTGCTTTCCTGTAATTCCTTCCTTGTCAGCTGCCCCCTGAGCTCTCTGCACGAGCGAGCGTCCGGCCGTCTTTGGGAAGCTCCCGGGGCTCGGGGTGCAGACGTCTGTCGGCGGGGTTTCCCCGCTGCAGGCGAGAGGCCATGACAAAGTGCGCGATCAGGTTAATCTCACGGAGGAAAACTGTAAACGGTCGCCAGCGGCGGAAGGAAGTTTTCCCGTCACGTTGCAGAAACACCCAGTTCACCGCTTTATGTCTCAGCGATTGCGCCGCCGGAGCGGGTGACGACGCGTGGCTCAGAGAGCGCTCCAAAACACGGGTCCCGCAGGGGCCCTCGCGCGGCGGGATTCGCGTTTTCTTCCTCCAGGGACGGCGGCCCCGCTTCCTATTACACCGGCCCTTTGGGCCTGGAATTACTTTTCATCCACCGGGACAGTGTTTGTAGAGCACCTGCTGCGCGGGGCCTGCGTGGGGCCTTTCTGGGTGACGTTTCTGCGGCTGTGCTCCCCGCGGTTTCCGGTACGCTGGCCAGTCAGAGTCCGAAAACAACGCACAGAGTCCCAGCGATAAACCACTGACCCGAGTTCCCGTGTGCTGAGCGGGGGGCGGAATCTTGCGAGTCCTGCTCCCGCCGGGACGTGACCCTCCCCTGTCCGTCTGCGGCTCCCGACGCCCCGCTGCGTGGTCACTAAGGAGCCTCTGGCATCAGCTGGACGGTGGCAGCATCGCAGGACTAAGGCTCCAGTCACCGCGGCCTCACGTCACAGGGGCCCCAGAGCGTTGGAGCGGTGATGCTGGCGGTCCGCGTGTGTCCAAGAGAAGCCTGACGTCACCAGGCTTACGCCACTCACCTCCTTTCATGACGTCACCTGCGCCTTGCGTCATCTCGGAGCATGGCCTGCCGGTGGTGGTAGAGAGACCTGGTCGCATCACGCTTGCTACAGTCCCTGGTTACAGTTCTGGTTTATTATTAGTTACTGTTTGTTCATTCTAAAAATAGCTGGAAAAAATTAGGCTCTTTTCGGACAGTATATAACTTATTTAGTGTTTGTCTAAAGTCGGTGCAGCCATCTGTCTGGAGTGAGGATGGTAGCGGACACGGCCTCGCGGAGGTGCGCGTGGCCTGGCGTGCTGCCCCAGTCCCGCGGCCGCGCCTGGTCGGCCCCGCGGGCCGCTCTGGGGGCCGGCGCGGAGGGCGTTGGGAAGGTCGCTCGAAGCGGAGGGCACCCGAGGGAGCCGCAGCTGGGCTCGGGGCTGTGCGTGAGGGCGCAGGACCGGTGTGGCAGGGGCCGAGCCGCGGGGGCCGGGAGCGCGTGCAGAGGCGGGCTCCGCGGGCCCCGCTGCTCTGAGGAGCCTGGAACCCCTGGCGGGCGATGCCGCGGCCGGGCCCCGGGGGTCTTTCTGCAGCTCATTCTCCCCCATCGGTCTCAGTGATCCGCGGGCTGCGTTCCCCGTGGGAATTCCTACCCTCGTGCCGCGTGTCTGGGTCGCCGTCTCTCGCCGGCAAGGCTGGAGCGCGGCGAGTGCGGGGGCGCGCGGCGTAGACCCCCGTGGCGGCGGAGTGCCCGGGTTAGGAGGGGGTTGTGGTCAGCGAGGGGTCTGCCTGTTTAAGGAGGGAGGCCGGTCGTTTTCCTGCTCAGATGGCCTTTCGCGCTCCGGAGGCCGAGAACAGCTTTGAAGGAGTTCCTGCGTGTGGGACTGGCTCGCGGCCTCCCCCCACTCAGGACAGATCGCGGAGGTGAGGGCGGGGCCTGCAGGTGCGGGAGGGGCGGGGGGAGGTCGTGGGGGACCGCCTGTCGCTGAGAGGGAGGGTTCTGAGCGCAGCCCAGTGATTGTCTCGGAGAAATCCGGCCAGCGTGACTGGCGGGAGGAACCGTGGACACGTCCGGCCCCTTGGGCTTTGCAGCCACCTAAGGCTCCCTTCGTTACTGCCTTATCTGTCACCCACTCTGGGTCCGTTATGTTTGTAAGTCCCGGTCCGTGGAAGCAAACCGAGCTGGTGGATTAGCGAAACAAAGGATGGAATTCACAACCGAATGGACATGGGATGTTCCCGTTTTTTTGCAGGAAAAAAATTCTTGGGTATTTATATCCATAAACACCACTTTCTACTCCCTTTCTTTCTCAGCATTGTGTTTCCATCTGTTCAGTATCCGCCTGCCCTCAGAGATGTGGCTCCGCGGGGGCGGGGAGTGGCTGGCTCGCTCCCTGCTGGTCCCCGCTGCCCGGGGCGGGGCCTGCCGCTCAGGAGACATTTGTTGCCCCGATGAATGAATGAATGAATGAATGAGTGAGGGACATCGCCCGAATGGGAGTCCTGCAACACCGTGTTCAAGCAGTAGCACTTCTTTGGCGGTCGTGCAGGGCCGTGTTTCAGCCGGCTGCGCGGGCGAGTTCAGCCGGAGCGCTTCTTGGAGAACCTGCTCCCGTGAGCCCCGGAATGGGCCCGCAGCGGAAGGTGTCCCACCTCCCTCCATCGCTGTGGGCGCATCTCAGCATCCTTCCCAATGAAACAGGATCCTGTTATTTATGGTCTTTACCACGAGTCTCCCCTTTTTCCCGTTCTTTACTTCTGCCCCGACAACCTGCCGGCCCCAGGTGGGCCCCGACTCCTGGTCTGTGTCGCCGTTTGAAGTTGTTTCGGGATCCAGGGGCTACGGCGGCAGCAGGGAGGTCAGACTGACTCGCTCACCTGCGGTGTGGCTCGGGTTTAGCTCGTGAGCTCGGTGAGGTGCGGTTCGCTCGCACGTGTTTGCCAGGGCGAGCGAGAGGCGCTTCGTCCCCACTTCTCTGCTCCCTGGAGTTCAAGCGCGTCGAGGCCCGGGACCCGGGCTTTGCTTCCTTTCCCGGCCCCTCCCGCGGCCTGGACGGCCCCCCGCGGCCGAGGCTCCCACCAGGGGAAGTGGGGGTTCCTAGCAGGCACATCTGCTCCGCGCTGTGGCTGGGCTCCCCCGCGGTGTCACGGCGGGGTTTCCCACTCCCACCACCACCATCCTCCGCCCTCCGAGGTGCTCGGGGCTCTTCAAGGCCGGCGGCCGTGGAGGGGACGCCCTGGCAGGTCTCCGTGCCTGAGGGGCCGGGGGGCCCCCCCCCCATGCTTCTCATGGTGGGGGGTCCTTTTCCCATCGCCGACTCACCACAGGGGAGGAGCCTGGGTTCTGCGATGAGAAAGAGCAAGACCTTGAGCCGGGGTCAGTGAATTGCCCCCCAAACTTTAATTTTCTACTTCACAGAGCTCCAGGGAGGAGGGAGCCAGCTCGCAGAACCGGCCCCGCGAGTTCTGACGGCAGCTGAGCGGCCGGAGCGAGGGGTGAGGGGCAGATGGGTGGTGACCGGAGCAGACGTGAAGGTCCCCGGAGATTCCACGGTGATCCAGTCCCACTGCACTGTCCCCCGCGGTCTTCACCGGCATGACGGGCGAGGAGGCCGCTGGTGGGGGTGCCGCACCGGGCTGCTCTCGGAGAGGGGAGCCAAGACATTTACAATGCTTTAAAAGGCACTTCGGCCGAGAGTGGACACCCCTGCCCCGTGGGATGAGCCCCGGGCTTGCCCTTCCAAGCAGGGCGACTCCCCACGGTGGTGTCTGAAACTCTGGCACCCAAGACACGGGGACAACTCCCCGAGAGATGCCCTGTCCCTGAGACGCCCGCCGGGACAGAGGGACGCCCTTTCCGCCGTCTCTTTGCCCAGAACTTGGGTTGGAAAGTGTCGCCTGGATCGTGGTGTTAACAACCTTTTCTTTCATCTTCTCTCCTGCCTTCAAGTACACTGAAGGCGCGTGCACTTGCAGAAAACACATTTCTTGCCTCCTAGGAATTTTTGCTGGTTCTTAAAAGATACTTCCAAAATATCTTACCTTTCTTAGGGTCTGGTTTCCAAATTGTGCCCTGTGAGCTATTTCTGCAGCATATGTTATTATGAGTCAAAGACTTCGATTTAATTTAGGTCGGAGAGACCAATTAACTATTCACTGAGCGCTAACTCTGTCCCGAGCATTGCTCAGAAGTACTTCGTGAACACGACCTCCTTTCGTCCTCCCGATGACCTGGTTGCAAAAACGCCATTTCTGTCTCGTCGATAAGAGAGGAGGCTCCAGGGAGACGAATCACCAGGATGTAAGTGGCGGAACCCCAGAACCGAGCAGAGCCCAGCGGAGACCCGGGACTGCCTCACTTCCACACCCCCTCGGCCGCTGGGATCTGTCAGCCGTGGGAGCAGCCACTGCCTGGCCTTTCTCAGGGACAGGTGGCGTCTGCGCCTCCTGCCCTGGAGGCTGGGGGAGCCGAGACTCACTCGTAGCCAGCAGGAGGCAGGGACAGGGGGTGCGTGGTTTCCGAGGCGAGGTCCTTCAGACGGATCCGGCTTGTCATTCGCTGGGACACTGGTCCGGGAGGCCTGAGCACCCAGGAAAGACACCCGACCTCCTGAGACCGCCGCGCTCTGGAGAAGCTCAGGACCCCCGGAGGGCACCCGGCTGGGGCAGCCTCAGCCACCGGCACGACAGGGAAGAGGCCACTCTCGCAGCTGCGGAGGCCCCCGACGGTGGCACGCTGGCAAAGGGGACACTGTCATCTTTACTGTGTTTTCTTTTCTTTCTTTTTCTTGTGTCCTGGACCATCCATTCTGGGAGCGTTTAAAAACGGCTGTTTGCAGCTCTAAGTGCCGGGGTCATCTGTCACGTGGCCACAGTAACTAGGACAAGCGACCGCTATGTAGGTCCAGTGGCTGCACAGGGACCCTCGGAGCGGCAGGGTCTAACGTCTGGGCTCTGGTCGGTGTCACGGCCAAGGCCCATCCTGTCTCTGCCCCCAGCTTTGGGGGACTCGAGGCCGTGTGATCGGGGAGGCTCCGCTCGCCGCAGGGGGAGCCCGCCGTCCCTCCGGCTGGGCGCCTACGCCGCGCAGGGCCCGAAAAGGTGGCCGGCTGGCTAAAGCGCTGTCTGTCCGCTCCCCCTGGCTGCCTCCTGGCCGCCGCCGTGTGCGTCTAGTTCAGGCATTTCCCGGGAAGCCCACGTGGGCCTTTGCAGCCGAGGCGAGGGGAGGACGTGGGAACTGCAGGCAACGAGGTAAGACGTGACTCGTCCCTCTGCCCCTTACGGGACCTTTGCAACGCCCCCCTCCGCCACCTGAGTTTGCAGGTAGATTCTCTCTCCAACGAACCACCTCGCTGCACACAGGGAATTCCGTTGCCCTGTGCAGCCAGTGCAGGACCCCCCCACCCCCGCCCTGGATGGCGGGTGGTGGGACGCAGGCGGGGGGCGGGGCTCCGGTTGCTCTGCGCGTGCCTCCAATCCAGACGACCCGCGTGGTCCGGAGATGCGTCGGAGAGAGACCTGCGGATGGGCTGGGCCGCCGGGAGCGAGGGCTGCCCCCTCCCAGTCACGGTCACGTGCGGGGGCTGCTGTCTGCTCCCCTCCCCTCCCCTCCCCTCCCCTCTCTTGCGGTGGGAGGCGGCTCCCACCTGCCGCGTCGGGGCCACGCTGGGTCCTGGACTCCGGTCCGATGTTCTGACGCACTCCAGCCCTTGCTCGCGTGGCTTTTCCTCGAGGTCCCCTTGGCCATCCAGCGAGCCAGAGCTGGGCAGTCGTGGTGCAGGCGTGCAGCAGGTGACACCTGTAGCTGCCTGGCCCCTGGGCGGCCACAGAAACCAGCAGGTGACAGGCAGTGACGGCCCGCCACCTCTCTGCGTGACCCTCACCTTTCCTCCGGGGTCAGCTGTGGGGTTTCCATCTCCCCACCCTGGAAACCGGAGACGAAACTAAAACGGAGGCAGGAGGTGAGAGGAGAGAAAGGGTGGCGGGGGGGTGGAGGGAAGGGGGGAACCTCAGCCGCCTCCGCGGACGGTTCTACGCAGCGTGGCTCCGGGTGCCGCCCTGCGTGTGGGGGCGCGGAGCTGACCGCGTCCCTCTGCCCGGCGTGGCGGGGTGGTGTCTCGGCGGCCCTCGGTGCCCCGGGAACAGCGGCACGGACACACGGAATCCTGGGGCCGCAGGAGGGGAAGACAGCTTCAGGCTGTGAGCTCCTGGGAGCCTCAGGGGCACGGCCTGCGCCCTAGAGAACAGCAGGCTGCTCTACTCCTCGCGCAGGCCCGCGCGGAGGGGCGCCAGCAGGGCGCCGGGCTCTCGGCGGGGCGGGCGGGCGGGGCTGCCGAAGGGTCCAGCGGGCACACGAGTTCCCCACGGACCAGAGGGTCTCGGAAACACGGCTCCCCGAGCAGCAGGGGCGGAGCGCGGCCGAGGCGGCCTCCGCGGAGACGACGCAGCGGCCGCCGGGCGCGCCCCCGGAACTCCGGGTCGGTTACCGTGAGTCCGGAGTTCTGCGATCGGTAGTTTATCTCATCGGGGTGTCAGGCTTACATGATCCTGGCGTTTCAGAGGGACATCTTTTTGGACACGGTTTCAAAATGTCTCGGGCATTGTGTTTTGAGCCAGTCAGCGCTATGATTTCAAAGCATGGCAGAGTGAAGGGTGACGCACGGCAACCCACTCCCTCCACTGCATTTGCGCCAAAATTCTCGCCCCCGTTTTAAGAAAAGGGCACTTACTGTAAGCTGGACTGTAAAATACTTACTACAAGACAGAAAAGAAACGACTTTTCTTTACCCGAGAAAATAATTTTGAACAGACAAAAAGCTATACGTGCGAAGTTACTTGTGTCTCTGCCTTATTTGTGCTGGGGAAAAAGAGAAACAACTCAAGTCCCAGAGCACCGGTTGATACACATGTTCGTGCGACAGGCTGTCACACAGCTCTTAGGACCACAAACTTGGTGTATTCACCAGAAAGCCGAGGGGATGTTTGCAACGTGATGTTTGGGAAAGGGTCGGATGAAGGAAGGGTGCACTGACGTTCTGCACGTTTACGCAGATAAAGCGCGGCTGGCGGGAACAGGAAGAAATGGAGACTGCTGCCGCGTGTGAGTCGGGATAAGCTCGGTTTTGCTACAGTAACAGTCCATCCCTGTCGGTCAGCAGACTCCCACAGCAGCTCCTGCTACACTGTAGCCACTCGGGGCCGGGCTGGAGGCGGGGCCGGGCTGGAGGCGGGGCCGTCTCCACGCCCGCGCCTTCAGCGATCTCGGCCTCCGCACAACAAAGATGCGGCTGGCACCAGGTCCTAAAGACCCCGCCCGGGCGTTAAATGTGTCACTCTTCCTTACATCCACTCGGCCAAAGCAAGTCCCACGGCCATGCCTAACTTCAAAGGGGGCCAGGACGGTCAATCCAGAAGTTGGGAGTCGATGATATATACCATACTAACCATCCAGGGGAAGGCTTCCAACGGAAAATTCTTTAAGATGTACCGTCTTTTACTCCAATGTTTTAAGTGGACTGAGATGATAAGCATTTCCATGTGGGAAAACACAGGCTGACTGAGAAATGTCTCTGGCTCCACACCAGTGTAATATGCAATTTGTAAACGATCCGGAAGGAACTATTACAAGGCATTCTGTTTAAATATTTATCAGCACTGTGAGAGCAAACACTTCTTTTGCCTGCGTACGGGTAACAATTTGCTTGCTTCAGCAAGCAATCAGCAGTAGAGAAAATTCATGCCACACTAGTAGGGTTTTAAATACTCCAGCATGTAACCTCCTGGAAAAGATCAGTGTTCTTTGTTTTCACTTCTTCCTCCAGCCCGAGGCCTTCTCGCCCATTCTGATGTCGCAGTGCACGGACCCCGAATCCGCAGCTTTACCCACACAGCCTAAGTCGGTTCCTAGTGTTTCCTGCGTCAGACCCGCGATCATAGCTCGCACGCACACACGCACGCACACACGCACGCACACACAGAACTTTATTCGCAGGTTGAAAATGTGGCAAACCCGCTAGGAAGGGGACCTGGATTTCAGTTCTGGCCTTCCCCCCCCAACCTCCTGCTTGCCTCCATGCTTGCTCTCTCCGAACCCACGTTTTCTTGGTTCTAAAATAAGGGGGTTGGACTAAAGACATCCCCAGCTCTACAGTTCATGCTATTTTTTTTAATTTACTTTCTTTCTTTTTTTTTTAGATTTTTAATTTATTTATTTATTTCTAGAGAGGGAAGGGAGGGAGGGAGAGAGAGAGAGAGAGAGAGAGAGAGAGAGACAGAAACATCAATGTGCGGTTGCTGGGGGTTATGGCCTGCAACCCAGGCATGTACCCTGGCTGGGAATCAAACCTGGGACACTTTGGTTCCCAGCCCGCGCTCAATCCACTGAGCTACGCCAGCCAGGGCTAGTTCATGCTATTTTATCTATGGCATGCATTTACCTCATTTAATTAGCCCAAAGAACTATCAGAATTTCTTTTAAAATAGAAAATGTGTTTATCACATTATTTTCCTGACACGTTCCCTCTCTACATTGGATATGTTTAAGGAGGAAATATGTTAAACATACAAAAAGTGAACAAAGATCACACAATAGATATACAGAGTCACGTATGATGATACATATATGCATCTGCCACACGGTAGGTGATCAAGAAATACTCTGGACATGAATGAATGAATAACCCGGACCACAGTGGATACAATTGTCTTAAAACAGCTGCGATTTTCCCAGAATGGCCAGCAGAGGGCGAGACTGGACCTGGGCGAAACTGGCCTCTGTGTGTTTGCTTCCCCCTCGGTGCGGGACTTCATTATGATGCAATTTCCAGCAAGTGATGCACCTGCACCTTGCCAGTCACCCTGACCAGGCACAACTTCACACCCGTACAGACAGACGTTCACAGACCTCAACGTGAGTGACGCATTAAATAACTCCGGAAATGTTGCAGTATTTGAGCCGCCCATCCAGACACGGTAACACCCCCCTGAGTCTTTGCAGGTCGTGGAGACATTTCTAAATCACTCCTGCTGGGCTCAGTCTGAATTAACGACGCAAGCTGCTGCCCATTTTATTTCCATGCAATTTACACACACACACTCACACTCACTCACACTCACTCCTCATCCCCAGAGAAAGCTACCAGGGGTAATGTTTGTGCACCTCCCTGAAACTGGACACACACACGCACACCAGTGATGCACCGGGGAATACACCCGTGGATCTCAGCCTCGCCTCACGCCGAGGAGTCACCGTTCGGGGGTCCCCGCTTTCCCAGGTGCACGGCGCACGGCGGACGGCGCACGGCTGTCAACACCTGCACCACCACTGCTCACCCCCGAGAAAGAAAATGCCCCATAGAAACCGCTGGAACCGAAGCTCCTTTATTTCACGACCCCCCCCCCCCACCGCCCTGCGCTGGTGTAGACCCTCGCCCTCCCCAGAAGCGTCTCCCGGGGAACAAACCCCCGGAAGAGATCACGTCCCGACTCATCCTCACACTCCGGCTGCAAACCTGTAATGAAAAAGGCAGGAAAAGTACATTAAAAGCCTCCTATTGATCCGGCAGGCCTTTAGGGCCGCAGACCCAGATGGGGCGTGGGGGTGGGGCAGAGGCTGCAGCCCGGCTCAGCGCAGCAGGGCGGAAACCGGTCAGGAGAGACTGTGTGTGGGGGTGGGGGGGGTGAGCGGCAGTGAGCCGCCCGCTGTGGGCGTGATGCGGGCGCACCACGGTGACGGCAGCCGGCGGGCGGCGGGCGGACCTCGCCTCCCAGTCAGCCGCCGGCACCTTCCCCGGGAACAGCCTGCGGGGTTCGAACCCAAGTCAAGCCGAGAAATCATTGCCAGGGATGTGTGTGCCGGTGAGGTGCACTGTCACCCAAAGCTGGGGCCCGCTGTCCCCGCTGGCAAGCCACGCCTACCTTTCCCTGACCAGGAGGCTACAGGTGAAGATACAGGTTCACAGAAGACAGCACACGCTTGCTCTGGAAAAACTGGACCAGAGTTACGGCGATGAAAAGAAACCTTCACGGAGGCGGTCCGCCCACGGTCGCCGGGTCGGACAGGTGCGGACCTTGGGAGATCATTCTCTCTGCGGAGCGCCGCTTCCCCGGCTTTGGTGGTCTGGGGGTTCCCGGGTGCTCTCTTTCTCTCACACACACTCACACTCACGCACACTCACACACACACTCACTCGCACACTTCCATGCATTTTTTTTGCAGATAGCAAGTCTGGTTTTCCTGAGTCTGTGTGCTCGATTTTTGCGAAAGCCATTTTCCCGTGAGTTATTGCCGAAGGTACTCGCAAAACATTCATGAGCAGAGAACCTCACTGATTCAGGTTAGCTAATCGCTTTGTTTAAAAAGCCGCTGTGGCCAGAGACACATTGTCTTGGGCTCAAAAGAAAGTGTGATGTCCTGTCTCTTCCCTGTTTTTAACTCCTGTGAGGGGGGTCCTGGCCGGGGGTCGGGGTGGGGGTGGGGGCCGCAGGGGGGAGGGCCCTCCATTCTGGGGTGGTCTGCTTATTGGGTGAAACCGAGGAAGATGATTTTCTGTCTGCCCAGTTGATGTTACCTCTGTTCTGCTCCTGAAAAGGAGGGTGCCCCCCCCCGCTTCGGAAAACCGTGGGCACAGCAGTGCGTCCTGCCCAGCGGGCTCCGGTTCGGGGGGCCCGAGCTCCCTAAGCCGCTGATCTGTCCACGGGACCACCTGTGTTTGGGGGCTCGCGCCAGAAGGGTTTGGGGTAATGCTGGCAGCTCTCGCTGGAAACTGTGACCTTGCCGATGTCCCTTGCCCCTCACAGGTTTTCCTCCCGGTCCAGCTCAAGCCTTGATCTTGGCCCATTGTAATCGCCTGCGAACTCCTGTCCATTGTGGGAGAGAACCTCCCTGCTCTTACTGTTGTTGAGAAACTCCCCCTCCCACCCCAAACCACAGGCTGTGCCTACGGAAAAGTTTCGACTCCTTACTGCGCGTTTAAAACTCCCAGCGGTCTTGCTTTCCAGACGTGTCGCTGCCTCTGCCCGCTCAAGACGGTAGTTCTGGCCTAATCAGCTCCTTGCTGCTGGCGGGACACGTCCCACCGCTCCCTCCTGCCTGCCTCCCGCCACACGCGGGGGTGGTGAACGCCTGTCCCCCGTCTTTGCTCGGTGACCCCCCCTCCCAGAGTCCTAGCACAGTGCAGACTCCGCCGCCCTCGTCTCTGCGTCCCTGGCACTTTGAATCTTTGACTGTTACAGCATGTAACAGTTTCAGCCTTGACTTACAGCTGCTTATAAACGTGGGAGTATGTGTCACCGTTCTGTGACCCTCCCCCCAAGTGTGGGACCCCTTCTTACTCGTGTTGTACGCTCTGCGAAGCTCAGCGCGGCACCGTGCCGGCAACAGGACTCGGGGAGCACCTGACGACGTAAGTGTGGTCCAGCAAAGCTCGCTTCTGAGTGCGCCACAAAGGCTGTGGCATCACTAGAACGGGGCGTTCGAGAAGTAACAGCAGAAATTACTTCCAGGTTCTGCTGCTGCACCAACAGAACTGCACCTGCAAGCAGCCGCTTCCCTAACGTGATTCCCTCAGAGACGCCAGACGTCTCCACGCAGAGGAACTCGCTACATTCTGTCTGCTCCTGACTCTAGACCACGCACTCCGCCTGTTGGTGTATCCCAGTGGCCTTCGGGCAGGAGCGAGACACTGACTAACCCGAGGAAAGCGCATTACGATCGAACACTTTGTTACAATCGTGGCTCGCAGAAATTACGGGGCGATGGGGCTCTCTCCACGGCCCACGGGAGGCACCTCACGGCACAAAATCGGGTCCTGGGGGCTCCCACGTGGGCATCGCCCATTCGTGCCACCCACAGTGGTCACCAGGGCTTCGGGCAAGGGGCCGACTCCTGTTTCTGGAGGCAGCTGCTGAGCAACAGGAAGGGGGAGAGCCAGGTTTGGGGAGGGCCCATCCCACCTGGGAGAGCCTGAGCAATTGCCGCCCCCCCCTCCGGAAAAACCCGACGGCCTTGTCACCGTCCTGGGGTTCTGTGGGTGACACCCGGTGTCCGCTGGGATGAGGGGCCAAGAGCACGGTCAAAGACTGGACCCCGAGCCCCTTGCTCCCCCCGCCTGCAGGGGCCAGGCCGTGGGCATGGGGTCACGAGTGACAGAGCCCCAGGCTCAGGGGGGACGCCAGCCCGGCTCATTTCTGGTCCGTGAGCACCGGACTCGGGTTAACCAGGCCGGCTGCCGGGAAACAGGACCCACAGCGAGAGGCGCGGGAGGGGGTGCTGGTGACAGTCCGAGGGTCACCCGGGACAGAGCGTGCCTCGCGTCGGCGCGTGGGCGGGGCTCCCTGTGTGGACGGCCCCTGGGTGAGCCGTGGAAATGACAGACGAGAACAGAGACCGGCAGGAAAGCCACCCACCGCCCCACCGGGGACGAAGCTCTGTGGAGGCCGTGGGGCCTGTCCTCCCCAAGGCCAGGCGCGCACACGGGGGGGCGTCTCAGGGGCGCTGCCCGACACCCGACGCAGGAGCCGCCCTGCCCTGGTGTGCTGCGTGCTGAGGCGCCCCCCCCTCGGGGACGTCGGTGGCCCTGAGTTTCGCATAACTGGCTCCACCCCTCTCCTGGAGGACCCAGCGTGTTATTGGTGCCCGTCACCATTACACCCCGTGCAGCGGCGAGCAGCTTTGTAGGGGGCAACGTTTGTGTGCTAGCGATTTTTTGTGTGTGTGTGCTGATCTTTTTTTTTTTTTTTTTTAACACAGTGGCTCTGAGGACAGAACTGAGTTCACGTCCCGGCTCTACGTACGACCCGCTGGCCGAGTGACCTTGAGCACGGAACCTAAGGTCTCTGAGCCCCGGTCCCGGTATCTGTCAGGTGCAGACGATGGCGGGACCTTCGCGCAGGCTCGAGGCCGGGGCTGACCCCACCCGTCATCCAGGGCGCGCGCACAGCCAAGCGCCTGACACGGGGTGAGCGCCCGCCAACGGCTGCTCCGGCTCCTCTCTGCCGGGAAGTTCGGGGCCGGCGTTCGGAGTGGATGCGAGCAGCGTCCACAGGACGGGATCTTTGTGGCAAACTGGGGGTGTCTCTGCAGAGGGGTTCAATCGCACCAGCACCGAGCGGAAGTGAGTGGGGGGCGGGGCCAAGGCAGAAGTGTGGGAAGGGGAACAGGCCCTTGGTTATTTTTCGTTTCCCGGCACCATCGCCCCAAGGGAAGCTGCCGAGGGTTTAACCCCTCGGGAGGCGGCTCCCCCTCTCAGGCGGGGCTGGGACGGACTTCCGGGGCCCTTAGTCTTCGGAAGGTCAAGTGCAGTCTGCAGCGGGCAAAGTGCTTTGAGTCCCAGCAACCAAAGGGAGCCTCCGCCTCTGCAGCGGGCTTTTGTTCCAGAACAGCAGAGTCCCTCTTCTCCCTCATTTGCCCTCCTGACTTTCCCACCACTCCCCGGCAGTCAAAAGAAAGTCAAAGAGAGAGAGAGAGAGAGAGAGAGAGAGAGAGAGAGAGAGAGAGAGACAGTCAGATAAATATTCCTCCTCTTCTCCCTCCAGGGGGTGGGTGGGTAAACAGGCCGTCTCGGAAGAATGGGGTGTGTTAAGATTCACACGTGCCATCTCCTTACGGTCGCTGCAGTTCTGCGAGTCGGACCCCGGAACAACTGTGAACACCAAGTGTGGCTCCAAGGGCCGGACGGTCTCAGGCAGTCAGGACAAGTGGGGGGGCACCCCAAAATCCCAAAATTGTGTATTTATTCTTACGCGTTAAAACTTCATGCCCTGGCTGGTGTGGCTCAGTGGATTGAGCACTGACCTGTGAACCAAAGTGTCACCTGTTCGATTCCCGGTCAGAGCACATGCCTGGGTTGTGGGCCAGGTCCCCAGCAGGGGGCGCACGAGAGGCAACCACACGTCGATGTTTCCCTCCCTCTCTTTCTCCCTCCCTTCCCTCTCTCTGAAAACAAATAAATATAAAAAATATCTTTAAAAAATATTCAGTCACCTTAAAAGTGCTCTCCACTTGACGCAATGGGCCTGCTGAGAAGCTTTTCCCACTGCTCAAAATGGTTTTTGAACTCATCAATGTTGATGCCCTTTAGGGCTTCTGCCATTTTTTGTTTCACCTCTTCCACATCGGCAGAATGTTTTCCTTTAAGGACTTTTTTCATTCAGTGAAACAAACAAAAAGTTGCTCAGGGTGAGACTGAGGAAGTAGGGAGGGTGGAGCACTGGGGTCATGCTGTTTTTGGTCAAAAACTGCCGAACACTCAGCGCGGTGAGGGCAGGTGCGCTCGTAAATCACCCATCGTGAAATGGGCAAATGCATCGAAAGGGCCTTCAAACAAAATTCCACTGAAGCCAAACGCAGCCTCTCACAACAACACCAGCTGGCACACTGATCCAGATGGGTTCCTAGAACGCTCACCTAGTGGGGAAGCCTGGACTGCAAGGGGCCGGCCTACCCTCCAGACATATTCCGGTTTTCTGAGGTCCCCCTCATAGCTGCATCAAACACTGGGCTCACTAAGACGGAAACAGCCTATCTCTTCCTGGACTAACACTTGGATCTCAAAAATATGTTTAAAGAATCTTTTAGAGATACACCTTTTAGAAGTCAACTTTGAGACAGTCAGTGTCCTTGGTCCTAGCCACGAAGATCACATCAGTAAAAGTGCGGGTGAGGCCCAGGTCTGCTGGGCATGGGGGGCCGTGGCAGAGTCGGTGAGTCCACGCCAGGTCCCCGCGGAGGGGCCTGGGGTCTCCTTCGCAGAAGATCAGCACCCCAGCTTCCAGCCACTCACTGTTGCGGTCACCTAGGTGTTACTGTTTTTAAGTGTAGAAAGAGGCAGTGACCGGCCCTCACCAGGATAGCAGCTAAGGGATTTGTGCCGGGAGGAGGGACGGCGGAAGGGGGCGCCAGGGGACTCACCCCGAGCAGGCATCTCCGCGGTCCAGCCCCGAGGACCCCTCTCGTCTCAGAAGGCCACCAAGTCGTGCACGATCTGGCTCCGCCCCGTGCGGCCAGCGGCAACACCAGCTTTCAGTGCAGAGCAGAAGAAAACAGCCGCCCACAAGTCGGCCTGCTTAGCACATCTGGGGCGCCAGGGGGCGCCCTCAGCCTGTCGGCGTGTGTCCGAGACGGCCGCCAAACCGCGCTCTCGGCTCCCGGCTCCCGGCTCCCGGCTCCCGGGCCCAGAGAACGCAGGCGCGCCTGAGACCTTCCAGCAAAGCGCTGAGTTCGGGGACCTCCAAATCTGGCCCCTGAGCTTTCCGTTGCCCCCTCGCACCTCGTTTTGAGACCCCGCCACCGCGACGGCTAACGGCGAAGAGTTCAGGGTCTTAGACGCACAGTGACTTCTCGACCTTGATCCGAAGAGGTCAATTCTGGACAAGGTTTCCCGGGCGCCCTGCCGCGGGGGGATGTTGAGACTTTCTGAGATGCTGGGAGGGCCTGAGAGCACCCGCGTCCCTCGGGCACTAGAGGGCGCCGTAGCTTCGAGTAACCAAGTGCGTCGGGGAGCGTTTGGTCTCTGAACCCCGCCTAGTGGCGGCCGCGTGACACAGAAGCCCCCAAAGTCTGAAGTCTCCCAGCAGAGCTGGGACAGGAGGACATCAGCCTTAGCGCACGCCCACACTGTCAGACGGACGACTCCAGGGCAGATCAGGATTTTCAGAGGACATGCCACTGTGATTTTAACAGGAATAAAAGCTACCTAAGTGCAAACTGTTCACTATACACCAGGCCCTGTGTCGAGTACTTTACGTGCATTCCCATATGGAACCCTTCCAATGGCCCTCAAAGCTGGTCCACAGTTTACAGCTCAGGAGACACAGGCGGAGAGGTTAAGAAGTTTGCCCCTGATCACAGCCAGCAAGCACAAGGGCGGGGGCTCAGATGGAGGGCCAATTATGATTAATTGTAATAATTATGATTAATATAATTTATAGACTAGACTAGACTTTACATATAACATACGACAATCACACAATTACAGATGTCAGAGTTGCTGAGAGACTAGCTCTAAATTGTCCCCACTACAAAAAAAGAAACAATAATTATGCAACATGACGGACGCTGGTCGTATTGCAACATGTAAATGTATCACTTAACACCTTAAACTTAAAATACGCAGTGTGATACGTCGGATTCCTTAGAAAGATTTTATACAGTGAGCCTAATTCCCTTCAGCAGTTTTATGTATAACCCTAAACCTCCTTGGGGCTGCAAATGGACTTCCTCTGCCCTGACCGGGTGGCTCAGCTGGTTGGAGCATTGTCCGGTACTCCCAAAGGTTGTGGGTTCGATTCCCAGTCCGAGTGCCTACAATAGGCAACCGATTGATGTTTCTCTCTCTCTTTCTCCCTTTCTCTCTCTCTTTAAAATCAGTAAGCATATCCTCAGGTGAGGATTAAAAAAAAACAATGTGAAGTCTCTGTCCAGATTTCCGTATTTCCTGTGTCACCCCCAGGCCTCACGCCTGCGCCCCCTGATGAGACCAGCATCTTCCTCAACCGCCAAACACAGGCCCACAAAGCGTCCCGGATGGAGGTCCCTGGGGTGGCCCTCCATGGAGATGCAGGCTGCGGTTCACGGCCTCCCCTGTCTGGGCACTCTCTCCTCTGTCCTGTGTTCAGCCGTCTTTGGGGAGAGCGGATCGGGGGTGGGAAGCTGGCCGCACAGACTCAGCGGGAAGGACCACCACTCGGGGCCAAGTTCAAGGCTCCTCCCGCGATCCGTACCCCAGGCCCCGAGGCTGGAACGCGTCTGCTCAGGCCTGGGCCCCCGTGACCACGCCCCAGCAGCCCACCACAGCTGGGGACCCGCAGAAAGGGAGCATGCCGGGCGGGGGCCGCGGGGGGAAGACCAGGAGAGGAAATGAAAACCCTCCGGTCGCCGAGGATTAAGTCGTCGCTGCGCACGAAGGCAGGCGTCCGTGTCATCCAGAAAGCCCCGAATAAATGTGTCGGTAATGAGTCTCAAAGAAAGCAGCCTGTCACCCTGTGACGGGCTTTCTGCAAAGAGTTTGACGCGCGGCTGGTACCGGAGCGTGAACCATGTTAAAACGCAATTACAAAAGGGACAGGAATTTCATTAGTGGGTTGCGAGGAACAGCCCGGAGCCGGGGAGGCTGCTGGAGGCTGATAGGTGTTGGCAGGCAGGGGAGGGGAGAGAGAGGAGGCCACCGTCCCTCGGGCCTCCAGGGGGAGGGCAGACGGAGGTGTCAGCTCCGGGGGGGGGGGGGCTGACGTCCCTGCCCGCTGATGGGCTGGGGCTGCTGCCCACTCTGAGAGCAAGCTGCCAGCAGAATTTCTGGGGCCCCTACCCCCCGACCTCCACCCCCTCCCACTCAACACACACACACACACACACACCACCCCCGAGTCTCTGTCAACAGGACCCCGATCCCCTGACTGGCTGTGGGAAATGCCACTTCTGGGGAATCTGGGTGAGCGGATTGGACAGCTGGGGGCTCTGCATTTCCTATCGGGGTGAGCACGTAGGTCCCCATAACTTAATGGCGCGTCACTCCTTCTTTTTCCGAATCTCGGTTTCTGTCCGTGCTAAAGAGACACCTGGCATAGAGTAGGGACCCGACCCAACACGAGGCTGGTTGTCCCCGGGTTCCAATCCCGGGAGGTCACATCCGCGGTCTCAGGAGGGGGCGGGCACGAAGCCCCCAAGGTGTGAGAGAGGGAAGATGAGAATTTCTACGAACATGTACTTGTTACCTACAAAATAGGAACAAGATTAAGCTTCATTCATATTTATGTGAGAGATTCACAGTGGTTCATCTGTCTCATCATCTAGGCCTAGAAAGGTGCCTGGCACACACAGTACCCATCATAGATGGCTTTGCTGTAATTATATAATTGTGTGTGTGTGTGTGTGTGTGTCTGTGTTTGGTGAGCGCTCAGAATTATTTATTTTTTAAAAAAAGATTTTATCTGTTTTTAGAGAGAGGGGAAGGGAGGGAGAAAGAGAGGGAGAGAAACATCAATGTGCGGTTGCCTCTCCTGCGCCCCCTACTGGGGACCTGCCCCAAAACCCAGGCACGTGCCCTGAGTGGGAATCAAACCCGTGACCCTTTGGTTTGCAGGCCGGGGCTCCATCCACTGAGCCACACCAGCCAGGCCTCAAAATTGTTTTAAACGATAGGGACACGCCATAAAGAGCTGTGAGAGCGCTGTCTGGAGCAAGAGGAGGAAGGAGAGGAAGGAGGAACAGGGTGAGGAGAGGCAAGCTCTCCGTGGGAGCCGGGTGTCCCAGGTGCACGGCACTTGCTCAGAGGAGCTTGCCTCACTCTCTGGCCAGAGCTCCTCCAGCGCCATCAGAGGCCGGCACTGTGTCATCGTCCTCATCTGCAGGTGGCCTGGGGACTCGTGTCCCTTTCGAGAGGGTGAGCGGCAGGTGCTTCCCTTTGGGAACAGAGGACAGGGCCCCAATTGTGTTTCCCGTCCGTCCCGGGTGGGGGTGCGCCGCGGCGGTGGCAAAGGGGCAGCGAAGCGAGGTTCCAAACCGGGAGGTTGAGCCCTTCCACCCCTCAGCTCCTGGCCGGGGTCTGCTGGGGTGTCGGCCTCAGGCTGGATGTCAGGTCCCAGGGAGGTCACCCGGCTGGGCCGCCCCTCCGACCAGCGACAATAAAAACTCGGGCACAGCACAAAGCCGGCTCCCGGAGGGCCCTGCTACACTCCCATTGGCGCCCAGACGGGGTCAGAGGTGGGAAGGGGAAAAACAGCCTGGGAGAGACTGTGGGAGCTTCTGCGAAATTTGTCCACGTCTGTCTGTCGGCTGAGCCCCCGGGGCGGCCCCCCGAAGCAGAGGGCGGCGAGGGCCTGTGGCAAAGGCCGGCAGAGAAACCCGCTCGTCAGAATGTGCGCCAGACACAGAGGCCACGCTTCTGGGAAGTTTCAAGTGTTAGACGCACGTGCAGAAAAGAAAAGTCCCAAGGTGTGCGTGCTTCCACCCTGAGAAACCAGAAAAAGGGCAAGTTGACTCCAATGCCAAAGGGCGGAAATTAGAGATAAAAGTGGAAATCAAAGGGAATGGATTGAGGAAAACAACAGAAAGTGTCAATGGGACCAAACACTAGTTTTTGCAAAACATCAGTCAACCCGACCAACTCCAGCCCACACGGCCAAACCAAACGAGAACGAAAACACAGATCACCGACAGTCAGGAGTGGGGGGTCACATCCCCACACCCCCCAGGCACCCCGAGAGAATGATGAAGGAAATGGTGATGACTTTATGCCCACCGTTTCGAAATCTGAGATGAAACCAGCCCATCCTTTGAAAGAGGCAGACCACCGAGACTCGTGCAGAGCCAGCAGACGCTGTCATCCCTGTGGAAGAGACCGGAGGTGCCGCTAACACCCTTCCGACAGGGAAGCAGGCGGCCCCGGCACCAGGCGGCCCACGCGGTGAGTCCCCGCAGCCGGCGAGAACGTGACGCCAACTGTATACCATCTCTTCTGGCAATCTGAGGCGGGGACGGTCGCACTCGGAGCGCGAGGCCGTCGAAGCCAGGCAAAACCGTCACCGGAGAAGAAACCACAGGCTCCTACGCCTCGTGACCAGACACAGAAACATCCTCGGCACGACATTAGTGAGTCAGTCCCAGGGATGCAGGAAAAGGGCACGAGGCTGCGATCGGGTGGCGCTTGCCCCGGGGACGCCAAACGGGTCAGCCTCCAGAACACCAGGCGATCGAGTGCTCCGTGCCCGCAGACGCAGGGGGAAAGTCATGATCTCAGCAGACGCGGAAAAACCACCCGGCAAAAATGCACTGCTCGTTCATGGGAAAAACTCTTAGTAATCTAGCAACGGAAGGGAGCGTCCTGACCTTGATAAATAAAACCTACCAAAAAACCTACAATTAATACACGATACACACACACACACACACACACACACACACACGTGGCCCAGCAGAACGTGCCCCGCTGGGTGGTGTCTCTCTCATCCTCGCGAGCCCGGCAGCGAGCACCGTGCACGTCACCGGTGCCCAGTGCCTGTAAAATGAAAGGCAACCTGCGGACGGCTCCCCTGCCAGCCCGCCGTCTCAGCGTCCCCCCGGGGTCCCCCCTGCGCGAGGCCCCGGAATCCTCGGCAGGACGAGCTGGCCGCCTTCGGGGCTGTCCCCTCACAGACAGGCCGCCTGCGCGGCCGCCCCAGGCGGACAGCGGGGAAGCCGGGCCTCATTAGCGGAAGGTGTTTGTTCCAGGTGACAGACAACTTGCTCTTTGATGAGCTGGTTTGCGGCGCCGTCTCGGGTAGGAGGTGGCGGAGAGGGAAGCACGCTGGCGGACTGTCGCCGAGCAGAGACGGCGTCTCCCGGGAGACCGCGCAAGGCAGGCTGCGTGCTCGCTCGCAATCCGTCCACGGCCAAGATCGCCCTCGGAAGGGGGAAAAAAAGGAAAAGGAAAGGAAGGAAGAACGGGGGAAGGAGAGGCTGGAAGATGAGCAGCAGGAACCTGGGAGTCGCCAAGCTGTTCGTATTTCCCCTCCCAGCCCCCGGCCTGGCCCAGAGCCGCAGCAGTGGCCTCCAGCCCTGCCTCGCAGGCAGAGCCCAGGGGCCCGCCGGGGGGCCTGCTCACCTCCCAACCACCCGCCCAGGAGGGGAGAGGACACTCTGACTACAAAGGCTCGAGGAGGAGCGGTCACTGAACCCACTGTCACTCGAGACTCCTCGCCGGCTGCGGACTGTCCCCAGCAGAGACGGCGTCGGCCGCGGGCTGCCAAGTGTTTTATTTCTGCTCCGGGAAACGGCGATGCAGTGAGACCACCCCTGGGTTCCAGAGCGCAAGCACCTCTTCCATGGGCGTGTCCCCACCTCTGAAACCCGCACGGCGGGCAATGTGCTGAGACGCGCAACGTGGCCGGGCACAGCCCTTCCTCCCTGGACAGCTGGCCCCATCCACTCTGGACAGCTGGCCCCGTCCACTCTGGACAGCTGGCCCCATCCACTCACGGGGGGTATTCCTGCGCGAGGCTTTGCATCTGGGCCCCCGAGCGCTCGCGCCAGCTGGGCTGTCTATAAATAGGCAAATCTGCTTAGGCATCTGACTCTGTCCCTCCCACCTTCGTCAGGAAACATTAATGGAGAAGGATGATGGGGTTTTATTGTTGTGCGTACGTTCGGCAAATCCAAAAAAAAAGTTCAATAACTATTACTAAATGCCCATCAAGATTTAGTGATAGTAACCCAAGACTTTCTGTACAACCTCGTGTTACCACAGAAGTACTCATGTACACAAATCTGAAGTAAGTGCCTCCCAAACAAGCCACACCCCCAGATGAACCACGCCTCCCAGACAAGCCACGCCTCCCAGACAAGCCACACCTCCCCAGACAAGCCACACCTCCCAGATGAACCACGCCTCCCAGACGAGCCACACCTCCCAGACAAGCCACACCTCCCAGACAAGCCACACCCCAGATGAACCAGGCCTCCCAGACAAGGCACACCTCCCAAACAAGCCACACCCCTGATGACCACGCCTCCCAAACAAGCCACACCTCCCAGACAAGCCACGCCTCCCAGGCAAGCCACACCTCCCAGACAAGCCACACCTCCCAGACAAGCCACACCCCCAGAGGACCCACGCCTCCACACCGGATCCCAGCTCCCTACCTGAACCTGACAGTCGCGGCAGAGGCAGAACGCTGTCCGGGGAGGCACCGGGGATCAACACACAGGAGACCTGGGTTCACCCCAAGGCAGCAACTCACCCACTCCAGCAGCGTCCCCGTCACTGGTCCTCGAAACCTCGTTTCCACTGTTTGCCAAGTGTGACTTCCAGGGTCACCTCCGAAAGCCTGCTGTCCCCAGTGCTCTGTCCGGGTCCCACGCACACACCCAGGCGAGCGGGCTGAGCACCTCCCACTTGCACTCGCTTCTCCGCGCACCTGCCTACCTTCCCCTGCTCCTGTCACTTCCCGCCGCCCTGTCGGGTGGCACTGCGGCCCAGGCTGCTTCGGAGCCTGCTCTGCAGGTGCGGCCTCAGGGAGCTTTCCCGGCACCGAGCTGCCCTCCCCCCACCCCCGCATCGCCCGTCCGCTGTCCGGTGCTCGGGCTCCTCCTCTTGGCCTCTGACCGAAGCTTGAGTCTGAGTCTCGTCTCCCTGGGAGGACCACAGGGTCCCGGAGGACAGAGGCGAGGCCTGCGTTCTCCCCTGGAACCTTCCGCCGCTAGCAAGGAAGTGTATGGAGAGAGAGAGGGGGAGGGGGAGAATCTGATGTGGACTCTCAGGGGAACGCCAGTGGGGTTTGGGATTCTGTAGTTCCGGAAGGAATTTGCTTAAAAGACGGGGATGCAGAAGAATGGGGCCTGACACCACAACCACAGGCGACGCCTGCAGGACCCGCCACGGCGGCGGCAGCTGACGTGCATCCCATGTCTGTTGAGCCACCAACACGACCTCCGGCCCCGGCGGCCGCACGTCAGTCGCAGGGAAGAAAGCCAAGGCCGGGGGCCCTGGCCCTGCAAGCGGCTCCGCCGGAACCGGAAGCCAGGCTGTGGCCCCGCAGTCCCAGGCTCCCCCCGCACGACAGGACCACGCGTGTCCTGTGTCTGCGGGGCCTCACACAGGACCTCCGACCCCGAGGGGGACGCCGTCCTGTCCGGGAGGGCCCCGGCGGCCAGGCCCGCCGGCTGCGTAGGCTGAGATGTGGGCCCAGGGGCCCCGGGCAGCAGCCACGGTGGCGGGGCTCAGGCCGCTCTGCCTGGAGTCCCCGCTGCCCTGGAGACGGTCACGTCCGTCTCTGTCTGTGTCACTTTGGCTGACTCATCCTCCGCCCCCGGGGGAGGGAGCTCCGTCATCGTCCTTCTCGTCACAAGGAAAGAGGAGAGAAACGAGCAAGAAAACACCCGTCACAGCAGCAGAGTGGGAAGAAACAGAACGAAATGTCACATTTTGGACCAAGGGTCTTTGTTGGCTTTTACTTCCCTTAGTATTTCTCTGAATTGTCCAGACTTTCCAAAACCAAAGTGCTCTTCTTTCCTAACTGCACAAAAATAACCAACTTAAGTGAGAGTGAAAAAAATACATACATTTAGAAATGTAAAATGCCAACAAGAGATTTTTCTAAAGGAAAATACAGAAAGTTATAATAATGTTTTAGGAATAGACAGGAAACTGTCACTTCTGTTCAGCCCCACCCCCACCCCCACCCCCGCTGGGGAATAAACCTCAGAACGCGGCGCCGTTCTCGTGATCCCAGCGTCCTTCTCCCAGCCCGTGAGTTCAAACCAACCAGCAACCATGTAACGAAAAGTCTTTAGACCACCGAGGCCCGGCCCAGCAGAAGCTGTAAAGCTGACTCACGGGGCAGCGGGCTTTGGAGCTCAGACGGAGCCGTACAACTCAGGGTCAGAGGTGAGGCCGCAGGTGCAGGGGGTTTCTCCCCCCCTCCCCCAGGGCTCTGAGACCCCAGCTCACCCAGGACAGCGGTCTAGGGCTCCGTGGGACTCTGGGGCAGAGACGTCCCACCTGCCAGTGCCGACACAAGGCAGAGGACACGGAGAGGCAGTGGCAGTCACACAGGAGGGTGGAGCCTTCGCCATTTGTCTCAGTCCGCCGCCACGCACGCCTGGCCTCAGAAGGGTCGTTCAGCCCACGGCGTCCTGGAAGTCGAGCCAGAGACCTGGACCAGGCGGCCCCCTCGGAACCAGCAGGTCCTGGCAGGGGGCGGGGTGGGGGCCGCGGCGAGGAAGCTTCGCTCTGCTTGGCTCTCAGAGATGGAGAGATCAGGGGTCGTGAAATCACGGACAGTTGTCACTGAGCAGCGTCTTAGAGCAGAACTTTTCAGACTCTCCCTCTCACCAGAGCGCCCCCGCCCCCCGGGACCGCACCGGCCCTCGTCCAGCTCCCTGTTGAGGGGCACGTGCTCTCCCGAGGGTAAGTGCGCGGCCGTGAGCAGCGCGCGAACCTGTGCGCCTTGACCTGCGGGCGGAACTCCCCGGAGCGGAGAGCCCGTGCGTGCGGGTCTGGTGAAGCCGGCAGGTCTCCGCCCACAGACAGGGAGTCTGTCCCCGCGTCAGCCCGTGTCCCCGCAGCCCCACGGACGGACTCGGCTGCGCCGCTGTGGGCATCGCTACCCTCCGCCACCGTGGAATGCTTCTCCGGATCGGGCCGACTGCTGGCGCCGGGCGCGTGCTGCGGCCCGCCCGCCTCCTCCGCGCGCTTTCCGCGCCTGAGCTGGCTGGTGTAACAGGAGCTTGTCTCGGGGCCCGCGCTCTCTCCACCGCTCCTCGTTTCGGGGTGTTTCTGCCGGTCCCTGCTTGTCTATGTGTCCACGCGGGCTTTGGAGTCCGCCCGCCGGCTTCCAGGAAAGGCAGGAGAGGAGGCCTGCGTCACTGGTTTTGTTTGGATTCAATTAAACGCGTAAATGAAGGAGAGCTGACCTCTTTACGATGTCCAGGCTTCCGGCGCGCCTCTCCTGCTGCGCCCTGGGCTGATTTCTTCTCTCTCTCTCCCTCCGCCATTCCCCCACCCCCTCTCGCCCACTTGGGGGGGGGCGGCCTCCTTTGCCGCCCCCGCTCTCATCTCTGCTGCCCCGCGCTGCACGGCTCTCCCCTGGACTTGGGGTTCCCGCCATTGCTCCAGGCTCAGGGCCTCACATCAAGCTCCTCAGTTCGGCTCCAGCTAGAGAGCTCCCCAGGGACGTCCGGAGTGGCCAGGCCAGCGCCCCACCTCCGAGGTCCTGGCCAGGGGCGGCTGGTGAGTGGCGGCCTCACGGGCATCACGTGCGGAAGCGAGGGAGCACAGCACCCTGTTGAGAGTCGAAGCAACCTTATTCACAGCAGCCCAAGGGGCACGACCCAGATGCCCATCGACCGGGGAACGGAGGAGCCAGGTGCCGCCCCGTGGACGGACCTCAGGAACGTCCTGCTGGACCAGAGAATGCAGGCACAGAGCCGCGTAGTGAATGGAAATGAGCGCATCTCACATCCAGCACGGGGCTCCGGTGGCTGAGACCGTGGCCTCTGGTGTCCGGTGACCGGGCGCCCCCCCCAGCCGTGCTCCTTCCTGCCTCCACGGCCACAGGGCCGCCACGGATGTCCCTCTTGCGTCTCTGTCCTCAGAGGGTGCGTGCCAGGGCTGGACGGGTGACCCAGGTGAGGGGTGAGGACCAGGGCCCAGGGAATTCAATAACTCGGACTACGGCTTCTTCCCAAAGAAAACGTCCCCGGTGGCTGTTACTCGTCATGCACGACCACGGGGCAGGCACGGCGCTGAACGCGTCATGTAATCCTCACGGCAGTTCACGGACGTGGGCATTTCCCCCGTGTACGAGCTGTATTGGGGTGGGAGGCTAATACAGCCAATCGGATTGGACAGGTCTCGAGCGTGTGTTTCCGTGGCACGTGACCTGTGCATCGCCTCGTGGGCCCGCCCTCACACTCTCCGCTGAGAAACTGACGATCGAAGGAGAGCAGGGATTCGCCGTGGCCCGCGGAGTGGGACCGGGATGGGACGTGAGCCCAGGTCTGTCTGACAAAACCCTCGGAGACAAGGTCTGACGTCGAGCCGTCAGCACCTCCACAGCCGGCCGGCCGGCCCGACCTTACTGCACCGTGAGAATCAGCCCAAGGAGGCGAGACGCTGGCCGGGGGCCGCCCATGAGTGAGGCACCAGGCGGTGCACGGAGGAGCCGACCCGGGCCCTCGGGTGCGATTCGGAGCACCGGTCAGCGTGCAGGAGACAGGCATGCAAACGCGTCACGCCTGGAGGCAGCGGAGCGGGAAAATGCACTACACAGAGCCGCAGGCAGGCTGTGGGGCGCAGAGGGGGAGCCGCGCACGCCGCAGAGCCGTGGGGGAGCCAGGGAGGAGCTGCGGCGAGTGGGCCCTCGAAGGCGGCGTGGGCTGTGGTGAGGTGGACGGCCCGAGGGCTGGGCCTCCAGCAGGTGCGTGGGGGAGGAGCCTCCGAGTCCACGAGCGGATGTGCTGGATGCTGAGGCTGGAGCTCCAGCAGGGGCTCGGGCACATCACGCCTGTTCTACAGACTGAGCCTTCCTCGGAGGTCGGCAGGGAGCCGTGGTCGCTTGGACGGAGACCACTCTAGCGGCTGCCTGTCTCCCAGGTGAGTTCGTACAGCAGCCTGCCAGAGGCCGGCGGGGTGCCGTCCGCCCCTCTCTTCCAGGGGGTTCTGGTCTAGACTGTCCCCAACTCTGCAGCAGGGCCGTGCCGCCTCCCGTGTCCTCTGCCGCTTTCCGGCGCCCTTCCGGCCCCACCGAGGCTGGCGGGCACTGGAAAAGCACCTGCGAGCGAGGGCGTCCAGTGTCCCCCTCGCCGGCGAAGATGTTAGCCAGACTGGCCCGGGGCCGTGCCCACCTGCCTGCCCCGCCCCCACCACGGGTACCTCCCTGTGACCCTCAACACTGTTTCTGGGGGGAAGTCTCAATGTTGGAATGGCCTTGGAGCCCGGAAGTCTTCCCTGCCTTCGGGTGGGGGGCTTCCTTGCTCAGTGTGGGGCTGGTCCGGTGCTGGCGTGACACCCTGACAGTGAGTGGGCGTCTGCCAGTCTCCCCGTCTGCAACAACCCCCTCGCCGTGTCCCGGGGCGCCAGCTCCCTCTGCCAAAGTGCTCCCTCCTCGGTTTTGACTAACAAGGCATCAGCTCTGAGAGCCTCTGCCTCCTCGGAGGCACCGCTGGCCTTTGTTCGGGGAGACTCGGTCCGACGGCAGGGAGGACTCGGACCGTCCCGGTTCAAGGGTGACTTTCCTCTCCGCCCCGGTCCCTGCTGCTCGGAGGCCTGGGCGGGGAGGGCATCGGCTGACTGCTCTCCCTCTCCCGGCATAAATCTCGCTCTCCCCGGTGACGGGGAGGTTGCTGTGCTCAGCACGGAACCTGGACTGGCTGATTTATGAGCCTTTGTCCACTCCCACCCCAGGCAGGTCCGCACCACTCCGGCCCCCAGCCCCTCTGCCGAGCCCAGCGCACCCGGCCAGAGGTGGACACAGCTCCAGGCCCGGGGGAGAGCGCGTCCGAGGGCGGGAGTGCAAGCCTCGAGGGCTGCACGGGGGCCGTGAGCTCTTCTCGAACGAGTCCCGTGACTCAGCAGTCTGACGGCGGGGCCGATGGCCACTGCCCACACCGGGCCGGAGCACCAGAGGGCTCACGCACCGCGTGGACCTGACTCTCTGGTCTCTCAGTGCCTGACAGCGTCTCCGGAGAAATCGCCACGAGTCTGTGTGAGTGGGGGTGGGGTTTTTTGGTGGCTGTGGGGTTGTTTGCAGCCCCAAGGGGGCCGCAGGGGCAGCCTGGCTGGGGACTCTGGAGCTGCAACCTGCGGAGCTGGGAGGGTGCTGGGGGGGCCTGGGCCCAGCCTCTCAGGGTCAGGGCCCGCCCGCCTGCCTGCACTGACGTCACCAGGGAGCGGGTGGAAAGGTGGTTCCGGGCCCTCCCTCCAGGTCGGCGTCAGTGGCCCCGAACTCGTCTCTGGGGTCTGTGTTCTGTCCACGCCGCCCCCCCCCCCACCCGCCTCTCCAACTAGGGCACAAGCAGATCCGGAAACTGCGGGTCTAATCTGGCGTCCTCACCGCGCAACACAGGCCGTGGGCCGCAGCCGCCCCACCACGCCGTCACCCCGAGCCTCGGCACCAGCACACACCCGCCCGTCGCCAGGAAGGAATGCTCCGTCCGGGGCTGGACCAACAGGGAACGGGTGACTCAGGCAGGCCACGGCCGGCTCCAGGCGCTGCCCGCCCTGCAGGGCTGGCCAGCGCAGAGGACAGAGGACAGAGACCGACTCGGCCCCTCTGCGGGGCCCAAGTGCCCCCTGCCCGATTCTTCAAATGTCTCCCCGTCCCGAACGGTTTCTCCCAGCTCTGCAGCCACCTTGGGCTCGGGCTCCGCACACGCAGGGGTGGGGGTGGGGGAGCGTGGCTGTTGCCATGGTACCCTCGCGGCGAGCTGTCATCAAGTGGTGATGTTCTGAAATGACAGGCTCCGTTCCGAGAAACAGGAGTGCGGAAGGGTCGGCAGAACGCGCCAGCCCCCAGCCACCACCAGGCTGTCGGAGACCCAGGGTGTCGCTCCAGCAGGGTTTGTTCCCGAGGCCGACGCACGCAGGTGCCGACCGCCTGCCCCCCCCACCCCCACCCCCCTGTCCCCGAGTGGGCGTGGGGACCGCTCCCTTTCCCAGCGCTCACGCGGTGCAGAGGCCTCAGCCGGCCCTGACCTCTCCATAACCCCTCGCCGTTGCTCCCGGCCTTTCCTCTGGGATGCAAGGCCGGTGTCCTTGGGCCTGGGTCATGCAGGGAGTCCCGGTCCAGGGGAGAATGACCAGCGTTGGGGTCCTTCCTCTGCTTTTTTGGTTGGCTTGCGTGCATCCCCCACCTCTGAGGCTGAAGATGGATGGACTGCAGGCCTGCCGTGCTGGGCACAGGCACAAGGACAGGGCTGGCCTCAGCCCACCAGCCCTGAGACGCTGATGCCCGAGATTCGGGCCCGCCCTCGGGGGCCTAGGTCTTCAGCCGCGGTTCTGTTCGCGGCCTCCGGCTCCAAGGAAGCGCGTGCCGTAGCTTCCAATTTGCCCGGTCAAGTCCCCGCGGGCAGGGGTGCGGGCCGTTCCTCTCTGCCACCGTGCCTGGCACCTGTGCAGGGCTCAGCTGGGCTCGCTAGGTGTTCAAGGGTGTGCGTGCATGTGTGTCCTCCGGGCGATGCGGGCCTGGCTGAGGGCGCTGACGTGCAAGGAGAAGGGAGAGAAATCTCCGGCTGTTTCGGGGGCATCTCCGGGAGTACGCGTCAGCAAACTCCGGTGACCTTGTAAGCTCCCAAGGGTTCATTTCAATGTCGGGTCCCCGCACCAGGACCTGCTGACTCGGCCGGGCCGGGACAGGTCACAGGGACTTTTCCGCATGTGCTAGACGAGGAGGCAGGAAAAGGAACGACAGGAAAGGGTCCACGGTGAGAGGCGGGACAATCTGGCCCCACCTGAGCCGAATCCACGTCAAGTCAGACGTGCCTTGTGGCCCTCCGACCCGCCCGGGGTTTCAGGGAGAGCAGAGACGGGACATTAAAACGTGTCTTCCCTGGAGAGAACTTTCTGGACAGAGAGGCAGCGGGCACTTCAGGACAACTGTTCCTTAACCCGCCGTGGTGGGGCATCCCTGCGATGCGGTGACCACCAGACTGGGGAGCAGGACCAGAGGCGACCGGTGTCTGCTCCTGCGCCCGCCTGGGCCTCGGGGGATCAGTGCCCGGCTGCGGGTTGAGGCCCCTGCACGCTGACTTCTGAACGCCCACTGTTGGCACAGCTCCCGGTCCCACGTCGGCCGAGGTTTCGCAGGCGCAGGTGTGGACGCAGACAGAGGCAGAGGTGGGGGTGCACCCGGCAGACGTGGCGTAGACGGAGCGAGGGAGCGTCGGATGCGAAGAGCACAGCCTCCATGTCCTCTCCTCCTCCTGCCCCCGACTGTCCTTGGGGCCTGCTCCCGGGGTCGAGCGTCCGACAAAGCGGGGGCAGGAGCGTGGGGACAGAGAAGACCAAGGGGGCCTTGCCAGTGAAGCCCCTGACACCGAGCAATCTCACCAACAGCCATTTGCCATGGGCGCAGTCCCGGCGGCAGAGTCGCTGCGTCCGGAGAAGCCTGCCCAGGAGGGTGCGGGCGGAAGGAGACCCCCAGCGGGATCAGGAGCGTCACGGAGGCTTCCTTACGGAGGCGACGAGTGCGGCGCAGACACAGGTCCGCCGACAAACGGGAGGCGTGCGAGATAGACGATCGGCACGAAAGGGTCCCCACGCTGAGCTCCAGTCACGGAGGACGAGAAGGACGAGGTGCCGTGGGCCGTGAGGAGCTACCGTGGTGCGACCCCGGGCTGCGGGGCGGCAGCTGCCAGAGTGTGGGGGAGCCGGGGGCGCTTGGGAGGCTGGGACGCAGGCAAATTAGCGGGGCCCTGAGTTCCGGAGAGCCCAGGGAATCCGTGAGGAGCTGGGCCTGCCGGGGCTGACTCATCAGAGGGGCCGGCGGGGTGGGGGCCCGGGCGTGGGGTGGGGTGGGGTGAGGTGGGGGTCACTGCGAAGAGCGGAAGCACAACCCCCAATTTCCCAAGAGGCCCCCGGGAATTCGTGGCCAGTGGCCAAGAAATCAGGGCGGCCAGCTGCGTCTCTGTGCTGCAGGGTCCGTGCCAGCTTTACGTCCACACGCCCCTCCCCCACCCCCCGCCGGTGGGCCGGCCCAAAGCCCGGCTGAGCGGCTTAAATAGATCCGCGCAGAAATAAATGGGACAGAGGGCACCGGCCCTCGGGCTGGCGAGTTTATGTAATGGGACTGGAGTGGTAACAAACTGCAGCAGGCCCCTTCCCTTATCTGAACTCGGGGAGGGCCGGGCTGCATTTCCTGTTGTTGTTACCAACGTCACAGAGAGCGGTTAGGGCTAATTTGTCACTTACCACGGGCCCGGCCCTGGTGCTAAGCCTGCTGCCGATCCCAAGCTCGCTGAACCCTCAGAATCTCCTTCTTGTGATTACGTTTATTCTCATTCTACAGGTAAGGAAGCTAGAGCTCCCGGAGGGTAAAGCAATTGTCTGAACCCACACTGGGGCAGGCAGCCAGCCAGACTCCGCCTGCCACCGGGCCCCCTGCCTCCCGCCGGCAGCGGGCAGCGAGCCCCAGCCGTGGGAGCCCCCGCCTCCGACAGCCTTGGTTTCCCCGTGTGCACCGGGCGGCGCGCTGTCCCGAGAGCCCTTTACTGGTAGGTGGCGTCCCCTACGGTAGCAAGAACAAAGGCTGAGAAGTGCAGTAAAGCCAAGTTCAAATCCCTCCACCGCCAGGAGAACCCGCCCGTGCCTCGGTGTCCTCGTGTATAAATAAGGAAAACCGCACCAACTCGCGCGGCTCTCGTCGACTTGAGGGAGGGGGCTCGCGTTCACATTCTGTTATTTTATTCTGGTGGTGAACCGGCCCTCCTGGAATGGCAGGGACACCAAAGTACGAAACGGTAATTCAGGGAAGAAAAGCTTCCTTTAACTCGATGTATTCCGTTCAGTGTGTTGCAAAATTACCGGTTTCTCGCTGTGTTACTGAGTTGTTCAGTGAGACGCTCTAATGGGCCGTTTCCACGGAGGTGCTCAGCCTTTGCTCTTCGGTGATTCAGAGAGAAAAGTTATAAAGGTTTTGCTTCCTTAAGTCACTCAAAATTGGCTTCTGAATCTAAGAGCTGATTCCGGAGCCTCTGAGGATGATGAAGAAATTATCTTCCAAAGAGAATTTGTTTCCAGTGAGGTGTAACGCCACGTGACCCGCTCCCGTCCAGTGAAGGGAGCCTGTTCACGGAACGGAAGTATTTGGGGAAACGGACGCCGCTCTGTCTTGAGAAGACGGGCTCCGATTTCCTTCCAGCTGCGGCAGATGTGCATCTTTGCGACTTCTTCCCCGAACCAACTTCCAGGCCCCCTGCCAGGCCCCAGGGTCCTCTGGGGGAGCGGACCGCGGGACAAATGGAATCCGGAAGCTTCTGGACGTCCTTCATCAGACGCGATTTGGTCGACGTCGGTCCTTCCCTCCGTCAGCCTTTGCGGGACCTCGTCGGGACACAAACAGAACCCGCCAGATGGCTGAACGGGAACAAAACCCGGCCTTCCTTCCCCCACCGAAACGTGCAAATGAGGGGACAGTGGTCGGAACCGAGGCGGCCGTCACCAAGCGGTCGGATGGCGTGCCACTGGCCGCCGGGATCACTGAGCTCACGTGCGGAAGCCTGAGGCCGGGGGCCTGGGTGGTGGCCTCGCGCCCTTCCCTGGCTTCACCTCGGGACAAAACAGGGGCCGCCCTGTGCAGTGTCTGCGTCCCCTCTTACAAAGGACGAACCGACCCGGCAGCTCGGAGCTGCCCTGGGACTTTGGTGGGCCCTTTCCCCCGTGGAAGGAAGACCTTAAATTCTACTTATGCATTTGGTATAAAGATGAATATATTAATATGGAAACATTCTCTTTGACCTACAAGTCCTTTTTTTTCTGATTTTAAAGGAAATTAAAACAGTCTGTGGGCCCTGGGCACGGTGTCTACAAAGCTTCCTGGGGAACTTGGCCCCGATGAGGCACAAATTGAACCTAGAAGGTGATGGCGGGTGAGGGGTGTGTGTGTGGGGGGTGGGGAGGATTGGAAACGTGAAAGAAGAAACACCAGAAGCGTCGCCGAGAACCATCGGGGGCGAGTCACAGACAGCTGCAAACCCGTCTCCCCTGTTGTCACGGGCCCCCGAAGGGGACCGCCCTGTCCCAGAGGTCGGCGTCCCCAGGCCTTGAGGACCCTCTGCGTGCGGGCGGGCTGCTCTCCGCCTGGTGCCCAGCCCGCTGATGGCCCCCTCGGGCGCGGGCGTGCCTCTGATTACTCTGCATTTCCGTGTCTACCTCTGGCGTTCGCTGAATGCTGACCGCGGCCATCGGCCTCGCCCATCCAGTCGTCAAGCCGAGACGCTGTCCTTCCCTGTGACCTTCGAGGGAAGGTTGACAGTCTCTCCTGCTTTCCTCCTTCCCAGAAACACCGCGGAGCGCCAGCGTCCCGGGGGAGGGGGCGGCACACAGGGACGGGAGAAGGACGGAGGCCTCACGCAGCACAGTCGGCAGCGCCCCCCTGCACCTGCCCCCCGGGCCGGGCTCCTTCTGGCCCGAGCCATGAACACAGCCCAGACGCCGGGCGCGCTCGGCTGCCCCACGGATAAACGTACGGTGTGGGCACCCGGCCCAGCCAGGAGGGGCTCCCCTCCGAGAGGCCCCTCGCTGTTGGGCTGTGAAGGGAAAGGACGTTTCTAACGACCTCAGGGGTGCCAGGGAACAGGCTTCCAACACACGCAAGGCCCAGTGGGGCCGGGCGTCCTCGGCCTAGAAAGAGGGGACCTGTGCCCCGACCCGGCCGCCGTGAGGGGGCGCCCCTGCCCCCCGACTGCATCACCCGCATCAGGGCACCTGCTCTGGCTGCCTCCCCGTCGGGGAGACGCAGCAACAGGGATGAATTCTGTGTCTTTAACCAGCTCCCACGCCGCTGCCCCTCGTGGCCTCGGGACTCTTTCCTCCCAGGAGAGGGACTGATACTGAGCACACACCACGGCTGAGCTGGGTCCTTCCCGGGAGTTATTTTGTTGCATCCTCGTATTTCCCCGAGGCGGCAGCCCCAGCCCTTTACGGGGGAGGAAACGGAGGCTCACAGAGGTCAGGGGATCCAGAGAACCACAGATGGAAGAGGAAGCAAAGTGTCAAAGACAGGGTGTTCCAGACAATGAAGCACAGGACTCCGTCCGGGCTGCTGCGACACGGAGGGAGCTCATCAGTGAGGGGGAAGGGAGGGGCGGGGTCTCGTGGAAGCAGGTAGACATGGGGGTCGTCGGCGAGGCCTATGCGGGTCCTGAGCAGGGATGGGGGTGCATCTTGGACAATGCAAGGGTGCGGGGGTCACTCGCATTACATGCCCTGAGAATTGAACCCCCAACCTTCTGGTTGATGGGATAACGCTCCAACCAACTGAGCCACACCGGCCAGGGCAAATGAGCATAATTTTTACAATGAAAAAAATCTTTACATGTAACGTACTATCATCCTAAAACACAACAGACCACGCAATATCAAGCATATCGTTAGAAAATACCAAGACTGCATCAGGAATGCCCAGTAAAGAGGATCCCGGGGCCCGGAGTGAGTCCTGAACATCTGTGCGTTACTGAAACGCCGCAGGTAATAAAACTCGTCTTGAAACCGTCGCCCAGCAGATGCTGGATTTAAATTAAAGGAATAAAGTGGCCACAAAGGTAACGTTGAACAAAATGCAATGTGACTGGCACTACGCTTGTTTTGCCCAACGTCAGGCAAAGCGCCGCCAGGACTCGGGTCGGGAGGAGCGTGTCCCAGACAGCGAGGGCCCCGACGGTCCCCGGGAACGCCCCGCAGGACTCGCAGCTCTGAACTGTTTGCATGAATAGTCTCACCCACGTGGATGACACTAGGCCCGTGGAAGGCTAAGCATCTCCTGCGACCGGACGACTCTGTGCTTGCAAACCTCAGTAAACCAAGTAAACCTTATCGCTTCTAACACTTCTCCTTTTAAAAGGTGACAGAACGGATTCCCCGAGAGTTCCCAGGGGCCCTCTGGGGAATCTCAAAGATGGTTTTAGGTGCAAAAGATGCAATTTAGAAGCGGGTTTGGGAAAGGCAGAAATCAGAGTTGTTAGGAGAGCTGGACGCCTGAGACAGGAGCTGGGCGCCTGAGACACATTTTGCTCCTTATTTCGAAGTGACAATAAAATACAGGAGGTGGCAAGGCGGTAAAGAACCTAAGGAACAAGCTTGTTTGCCTACATCACCAAGGGTGTAATAAAATCCATACAAACCATGGAAGGCTTCTCTGTTAAGACGCAGAATCTCTGCTCTCTCGGCCGATTGCACAGAAGGCCAAGAATCACCTTTTATAACCTCATATTAAGAGCGGGCCAACGGTCCAAACACTCTTTGTCATTGGGGCAGAGATAAAACAAATCCCGGTTTCTGCATCAGCAGCGTATTTGACACTCAAGCCCTTTCTGAGATGTTGCAGATAAACCCGTCACACCGCAGCCAGCTTTGACCACGACAAATGACGTTCCTGCCCCTCAGACCTTCCATAGGATTTCCCATCCTCCAGGTCTGGTCCTTCTCTCTTCTGCCTCGCCCTTCCGCTACCCGTCGCTTTCGTTTAGGACAAAACTGCTCCCTTTTTTCGGGAACGGAGACGCCGCCGGTCAGCCTGCACGCGAGGCTGCCCCCCCCACCCCGACCTCATTCCCGTGTCCATGGGCGCATTCAACCGCGGCTGCCCCGCGGAGCGCGTCCGGGGGCTGGCAGCCGGGCTCGGTCGGTCGGTCGGACCCCCGTTCTGCACAGGTCGGCGGCGCGGACAGCAGAAGCGGCTCACGCTCACACTCACCGCCGGACCCTGCACCCCAGCCTCCCTGCGGCCCGTGAGCCTCACAGACCAGCACGCACACACCTCGGACTACGGCTGGGAACGAGCGTTCAGCGCTCCCTCCTGTGAGAGAGGGCGTCCTACGTCTCCAGTGAATGTCCGAGAAGGAAGCCAGCTTCAGAGCAGCCCCGAAGTTTGAGCTGCCTGCAGACACTGGAAATGACCTTCGAGGTGACGTGCGACGAAACGCAACTATTGTTAGAATACAGCTTTCAGAGTAAGGATCCGATTCTGCGAAACACTAGTTCCCGTTTTTCATCATCTTAAACGCGGAGGAGAAGGAAGGCTGGCGAATCTGGTGAATGAGCCGCGTGTGTTCCCGGGGCCCAGGCAGAATCAGCACGCACGTTTTTACTGCCCCGGATGCCAACGCAGAGGAAACATCGCCGCTTTCATTAAACCAAATTATCAGACTAGTGCCGGGTGCCAAAGTCTTACCTAGACTCTGTGAACTGGAATTATGAAAGCATTCCTGTTAGTTTATAGAACCATACCTCTTTTCCACACTGGAACCAGGTGAGGTTTAAGTTTCTTAATTTCTGGTGATTTTAGGAACGCTTAGTTTATACAAGGTCTTGTCTTCCTCTAAGTCAGTCAGCATAGAGCTCCTCTGAGGGACTTTACGACCCGACAGGGTGACACAGGTCAGAAGAAGGGAGACAGCACAAAGGCGCACAGTGAGAGGGGGGCCTACAGACCCCACCTCTGGGGAGGGGCTGCACCGCGGACATATAAACATACGGACACACACGGGCGACCTCATAGCTCCCCATCTGACACTTCGGCTGAGGGGCAGGCATAAACACAGGGGACAACATTCCCCAGTCCACGCCCACAAGCCATTCCCTCCCCAGGGGGCCCAAACTCCTCAGTGATCTGAACTCCGGCAGGTGGACGAGGAAACATGAACAAATCCAACTCTAGGTCCACTTCCATCCAAAAGGAAAACATCCGTGTGTGGTTGCCTCTCGTGCGCCCCCTACTGGGGACCCGGCCCTCAACCCAGGCATGTGCTCTGCCTGGGAATGGAACTGACGACCCCATGGTTTGCAGGCCGGCGCTCAGCCCACTGAGCCACACCAGCCGGGGCCATATACCACTTCCCCTTGGGCTGTTCATCTTCGGTTGTTTTTGTATCTCGGATGTCACGGATGAGGCTGCAGTAAGCACAGGGACGCAGACACCCGCGGGCCAGAGAACGCAGGTGGCCTCTCCAAGGGAAAACGACCTCCGTCTGGGGGCCAGCAAAGGGCCCAGGAGCTCAGTCCTGCTGCTACAAGGAAGGGAATTCTGCCCTTGGCCCAAGTAAGCCTGGGAGCAGACTCTCCCCCGATCCTCCGGACCGGAGCCCGCCCAGAGCCCTGCCCCCAGGGCTTCCGCCTAAATTACTGGGAGACAATAGACGGCACTGTGTTAAGCTGCAGAGTCCGTGACAATTGGATGAGGCAGCAAGGGGAGGCCAATCCACTGGGCAGCGTCCTGCCTGTCACGGAGGGCCGGGGACCGTGGCGTATGCAATAAGCGCCTGCAATCTTGAAACTACAGATAACAGCAAAATAATCAGGGACTGATGAGTTTTGAGAGCTTATTGCCTTATTTTAATATCGCTTAATTGTAACTTTGTATAATGCAATTTTTACAATTGCTGAGTTTAATTTTCAGTCACCGGCTCCCGAGCTTTCTGCAAAGGTAACCATGGGCCCCTCTGAGCCACACAGGGTCCTCCAGCCGCGGCTGCTGATGTCCCTGGACCACGTGGTCACGGCCCGCGGACGCTGGACTGCAGGGATGGGCCTGGGGACACACACCGAGAGGCGCTGTGAGGTCACAGCTGGGTGACAGGTGTGCGCCCGCCCCCTGGCCAGCTTGCTCACCCCAGCTCATCATTCGGGGAAAGAAAAAGCGTTCGATCTGGAGAAGACCCGGTCTAGCCTGGTGCCCCTTGCGTGGCTGCACCAGTCACAGCCCCCAAAAGACCTGCTTGGCCACCCTGGCCGTTCTTGGACATGCAGCCACATGCCCCGCCCACGACAATTCCGTCACCGTGTCGGACCTGGCTCCCCCACCTCCTGTGCGACCTCGGCTACTACCCAGGCGGTGCCCTCGTTTCCCCGTCCCCCACAGTGCGGCTGTGATGGTCTCTGGTTCCCTGGCCTGGTCGGGCCCACAAAACCACACGCAAGGGGCTGATAACTGTGCTTGGCATACAGCAAGTACTCGGGATTGTCACGGTGTTAAAGATCCTTGTGTTACAGCCCTTTTCATGATTTCACTTCTCTAATTCTCCGGGTGTTCATGTTACTGTGTCCTGCCCCACATTCCTCTCTCTCCCGGAACCTGTTTCCTAGTGTGGCCTGAAGTGCTTTGTGTCAAGTTCACCGTTAATCACTGTGGACTGTCGGGTGCCCAGGACGGTGCACCTGTTCCTACAGGGGTCCCACAGGACCCCCCCACCCCAGGACCTGGCTATGTTTACCGGTCGGAGCACTTTCTCCTCCGTTTCCCGCACCGACGCCCTGCACGGCCCAGGGACGGCGGTGCAACGGATGCTGGGCTCCCGGTCCGGCGTTCACACCGTGACCTGAGGATCCCGGTCCCTCTGTGGTGACGTGATTTCCGTGCACCGTCTCAAACAGATGGCCAACTCCCCGGATCCCCGGAGGTCCGGGCTCTTCCCTTCAAGTAAAGGGCAGCGCTTTGAGGCTCCCGGTTGGACACAGAAGCTCCCTTTCAACTCCCCACCCGCCTGGCACAGGCCTGCGGCCCCGTTTCCGGTTCCCAGGTGCACAGCAACACCCGGGGCAGGCGCTGAGGGCTTTTATGTGCATGCTGCCCCCTCCCCGCCCCTCCCCCGCCTCCCCCGGCCTCCCCTCCCCCTCCTCCCGCATCTCCCCCGCCCTCCACCGCTCAAGCTTTCTGTTCCTCTCCTTCCCTGGCACCTGAGAATATTCCTCTCTTCCGTTAACAGATAGACAGCTTCTCTAGCCACAGAGCTCGGCTGTCCAGTGAAGTAAACGTCCACTGCTTTACCGCGCGTTTCGGCGCGCTCCCAGGGGAAGGGGCCTGCTGCGTCCGCCCAGCCTGCCGAGCTCCGCACCCGTGGGTTTCACGCCGGCAGAGGCGGAGGGAGAACTCCCTTCGGGGACGGCCCCGCTGGTTCAGAGCAGCCTGTGAAGTCGCTGCCCAGGGTGGGAGGGGAGGGTGCTTCTGACCCCCCTGCACCACTGGGGGTCCGTGCAAGGATGCCAGAGTCTGCGCCCCGTCCTCTGAGGAAAACAAACCGTCCTCCCTCCCCACCGTCTGTGCCCTGTCTGAGGGGCCCCACCATGAGGGGGGGGTGTTTAATGAGCTCCTTTGCATCGAAGGCCCTGAGGTTCACCGGAATTGGGACAAGAGGAGACACAAGGAAAGGAAAGGGGTCTCGGGCCTGAGGGTCAGACACGGTCTGAGTGGAGAAGAGCCAGAGAGGGTGACGGGGGGCTCTGAGCGGCCCACCAGCACTGGGGCCGGGACAAGCTCTGAGACCGCTGCTTGCTCTGTGTGGGCCCCCCGCCCCGCTGCCGCTGGAGCAGCACCCGCCCCCCACCCACAGCACCCGCCCCGCGTGTGCCGGGGGTCCTCAGCCTCCACCCGCTGGCCAGGGACGTTTATTTTAACTGATCAGGTACTGCTGGCATTCGGTGTCGTGTTGGCACAGCGCCTGCACGTTTACAGACCTCCCAGAGGGGCCCCCCCATGCCTCCGGCGCCCACCCGGCACTGCGCACGGTCCCTACGGCGCCACCGGCTGCGCTGCCCGCGCTGTGACACCGGCCTCAGTGCTGCTGCCGCCACCTGTCACCAGAGCCCCTGAAGCCCTTCGCTTCTCAATGCGTGACAGGCGGCGCTCTCACGGCGCTCACGCGGCACTCTCACATGCACACTCGCCGACAGGCCCGTGGGGCGGCGCTCTCAGTGTTATGTTACCAGACTGCCTCAGAGCCAGCCCCGCCCCCGGGAAAAGGGGGGGGGTCAGAAGAAGCACCGGTTCTCCGTCAAGTTGCACCCTTCCCCTGCGCGCACCCATGGTGTGGACGGCTTCCCGTGGCCGGAAATACTGGGGTCCCAGGCTCCCCCGTCCGCACCTGGCTCGCCTTCACACACCTCGGAGCGCGTCCCTGGGACAACAGACGGAAAAGTCCCCGGAGCCCCCTCTCCCAGAACCAAGGCTCGGCCCCCAGGCCACCCCCGCCGTCTCCCCCGCGGTAAAGGGAACAGAACACCAGCCGCCCCGGAATAGCTTTTTTTTTTTTGGCCTCTATTTCAAGCCGACGAGGTTCCAAAATTCTGATGTGCCCTTCAAAGCACCCCACTTCGCACCCCAGAATCTTAAAAAGTATTAAAGTGCTGGGCGGGTATGCAATCGATTGAATTCACTGTTGTTTTCACTGTACAGTCGGAGAAACCGAAACTCCAAAGTTTCCACTTCAGTCACGGACACTGGCAAGTGCACCTGGTTCAAATGAGTGCCCTGGGGAAGGGAGACAGTCCGCCGCCGCAGGGAGACGGAAGATAAAGAAAAAGAGAGGGCGAGCCCAGGAAGAGTACAGGGGAGGGTGGAAACACCTCGGCCCGTGTCCCCCCGGCTCCCGGGACGCCCACGCGCAGTCACCGCGTGGAGTCCACCAGCAGCGCGTGTGACCTTCCTTCAGGTCAGTGGGGACGCCCAGCAGACCCCCCACCAGCACCCGCGTGGGAAGGGAGGTGGGTGCGCCTTCTCTGAGGCTCGCTGTACCTCACGGTCCACCCTCGACCACCTACTCCTGCCGCCGTGCCCCCTGGGGGACGCCTCGTCTGTTTACTGACTCCCGGGGACCTCTCGGGGACAAATAGCAAGGAGCTCCGGGCAGCCGACTGTGCCAAGGCTTGTCAAGGGCGCCGTGGGCAGAAGCCCCTGGAACAGATCGGGCCCACCTGCCACTGATGAAGAATGGCTTCCTTTCCTCGCCAGCCCCCTGGCCTCCCCCACCCCAGCACCCTTCAGGTGCACTTCGAACTCTGGGGGCTGGGGTCCAGGCCAGCGCACTGCCGCAGGCTGAAGCCAGGCAGGGGTTCTGTTAGTCTTCTGAGTGACCTCAGAATTTTCCAGAGCAGCCCAGTGTCCCGGGGCCTGGGAGGAAAGCTCTCACGGGCCGCGTGCCCTGGCGCCCGGGGAGGCAGGGGCAGCCAAGCCCAAGAGCTGGGAGCCAGAACCGGAGAGCAGGTCAGGTAAACTGCATCGTTGTTTCACTTTGGACCGGAGCCACAAACATCCAGTTCGGGAGCAAATAAATGGATCCTGGGAGCAGACAAATGGAAGCCCTTTAAAACAGGATTCGCTGCACAGCGAATCTGAAAACAAGTGAAGAACACCAGCGGCTCTCCGTCTATGCTTCTCCGGCTAAAAAAGGAAGACCCCCCCCCCCCAAGGAGGGGACCCATCCGTCGCAGGCACCGTTCTATGTTTAGAAAAGTGCGGGCACGGGCTTTGGAAACGGGGAAGCATCTTACACGATTTTGACTTGAATGAGGATAAACAGAATTTACATCTACAGCACCAGTGCGAGTTTAAATAAAAAGCAGCTACCATTTCACCACATGTGCTTACTATGTGCCTAACACTGTTTCAGGTTCTTAATGACACGATGTTACCAACTCGCTTTTTGCAATAGTAACAATAATAGGAATAAGAATCCCCCCGTAACTCTGAGGGAGGTGCTGCATTATCTCCAGTTTGCAGATGAGAAAACTGAACAATAGCTAATATGAGCTATTAGTTCAAACCTAGGACATCTGCCACTGAAGCCCACGGCTTACCTGCTAACCGGTCTAGAAGGGAGTCTGACACTTAGCTACTCCAAAGGACTTCCAGAATCGGCATCACCTATGAATGCAGCAGACGGCATTGCTTGAGAAGCAACATTTCAGAGAGAGAGGGGCTGTGAATTCCAAGTGGTCTGAGCCCCACGGGGCGGTCACCTCTCGCTTTGCCGGCCGTCAGCGGACAGGTGACGCAGACCCAGCCCTGGGAACCGGCGGGACTCTGCTGGACGCGTCTGCAGAGGGCTCTGCTCCTCGACAAACAGAGTGAGCCGGTCCTCTGCGTGTTTGCTGTTCTGAACGCGAGAGCGAGGCTTGGGGTGGAGACAAGTCATTCAGGCTTCGCAGCCCGTGGACAACCCGCCCGCGGGCTGAGTGAGGATGCCATGGCAGAGAGGCGGGGAAAGGCCTGGTCTCTGCAGACGGGCTCAGCCGGCACCGGCGGTGGGGACCCTCTCTCCTGCAGACCCCTTGCTCCATGGGCAACTATGTACCGTCCTCCCTGAAACCACTGGTGGGCGTGTGTATCCTTCATCTCCGTGCAGACCTAGGCTACGTGTGCACATTTCCACTTCTCTTTATTCCAGGAGACTCAAGAGTTCTTTGGCACAATAAAACCAGTCCTTCAAGACAGGACTGGGAATATATTTGCGCGGCAGTTGATCCACACTTTTCTGGAAAGAAAAAAAAATGTTCAAGACGATGACTATTCTTTACCGACCTCCCTCCCCCCCCACCAAAAAAAAATCTCACTCAAGTGCTCTGGCCTGCAGGCGATGACTCAGCAGTGAACAAACTAAAACACAACCCCGGTTTCCTCGTTAATAAATTAAGCAATCTGCACTGGACGTTTTACGCTTCGTGCCATCCATCTATCTTGGTTATTTGTGATAATTTCTAAAGCTGCCCTATAAATGATGACTGTGTCTTTAAACACTTAATGAAATAGAAACAATTCATCACCCTCGGTCCTTGTCTGCAGCCTCACTGCCTCGCCGGCGAATGACGGGCAACGACATCCGCGCTCTTGAGAGCCCCTTCCCACTCGGACACTCCCGAGCCCGCGGGATGTTTGAACACGCCGGCCCAGTCCTGGCGGACTGGTTTCGGAGTTGAGCAGCCAAGGCCTGCCACCGTCCCAGCCGCGCATCCACGCCGCGGGGCCAGTGAGCGCGCCCAGACTCCGAGCTGCTCACGCGATTCCGCGTCCGGCACGCCCAGCGCGACACGTGGTCCCCGGTCACTGCTGGGACTCCAGTGTCGGCTAGCTTTTTTTTTTTTTCCCTTCTTGGAGCATCTGCTGTTCAACAGACATTTTAAATGGGATATCTCAAATCCACCCAGCGATCCTGCAAGGGCCATGTTTCGACACCTGTAACCCAAGCAACACGGGGCGCCCGGAAGGCCAGTCCCAGCTGGGTCACGTTCAAAATACACGCGCGTTCACGCCCAACACGGGAGACACACGCAGCGCTTTAGTGGAGTTTTGGGAGATACGGCAAAAGGGCGATGACCCTGCAGAGCATAGCAGCCCCCCTACCCCTTGGTTCCACGGCCACCGAGGTCCAAATGGTAAGGGAGAGACACTCAGAAATAAACCACTGGCCCGTGGGGACGTCCCGCGTGCCGAGCGGCGGGTGAAATCTCGCGAGTCCTGCGCCCGCCGGGACGCGTCTCCTCCCCCACCTGACTCCAGCTCCGGACGGCCCGCCCCGCGGTCGCCGAGGAGCCTCTGGCACCGGCTGGACGGTGACAGTGTAGCCTGGCTTGGACTCCTCCGGTCGCCGCAGCCTCATGTCACAGGCGCCTAGGAGCGCCGGAGCGGTGTTGCGGGCGGTTCCCGTACACCCAGGAGACGCCTGACGTCACCTGGTCACGTCACTCCCCTCCCTTCGTGACGTCATCTGGAGCGTCGCCAGGAGGCGTTTGAGAGCAGCTCAGTCCCGTGTTGGAGACACGCCCCCTCGCCGCCTGCGCCTCCCCGTTTGTTCGAGCCCGAGGTTACAGTGGTTCTGTTTCGTTAGTGGTTACTGATCTCCTCGGGCGCCTGACTGACTATCACAGGTATCTGTGTGTAGAAACAAGAAGTGTATCCAGGGTTCCGTACTTCCCGCGGTTTCGGGTATCCGCGGGGGTCTTCACCCACGTCCCCTGCGGATAAGGGAGGGCCTGCTGTGCCTCAGAAACTGTTAAAACACCCCACAGCTCCGCAAGCACCCGGAGTCTCTGTCTTCCCCAAACACCCCAACAACGCTGCCTCCTCCCCATTGGGCCCCACCCTGCTGGACCTGCTCTGTCCTTTGGCGGGGGAGCGCACGCCCTTCGGAACCCAAAGCTCAGCCTCTCCGAGGTCTCAGTCCCCCCGACGCCCACTGGTCCGCCAAGCGCCCCGCAGGCGCTGAGGCGGCCGTGCTGGGAGCCGCCTCTGGTCCCGGGCCCACGCTCTCCCTCACCCCCGGGGGACGGGCTCCACTCCACTCAGCCGGCTGCCCCCACGCCACCCGAGGGACTCAGGAAAACGAGATGGCACCCTCGTCCCCTGACTCGGAGTGTCCTGAGTGAGACCCGAGAGTCCACGCTTTTGGTCGGTGGTGTCCTGGCTGGTTCTGGAGTCCGGTCAGACTTCCCCGACCTCAGCCGCCTGAAACATTGTTTCCATTCCAGCTGACACGCAGTATCACTTGGTTCCGGGGTGGAACATAGCGAGGAGACACTTACATGCTTAGGCAGCGATCACCCCGTAGGTCCAGCACCCACCTGGCACCGCCTGGAGTTACCCGACGTCGCCGACCGGATTCCCTGCGCTGCGCCGCGCACCCGCGGCTGTGTCATCACCGGCAGCGGCGCTTTTCCAGCCCCTCCCCCTGCACGCCCAGCGCTGCCCCCTCCCGCGGACCACCGGCAGTTTGCTCCCCGTCTCTCTGGGTCCGTTTCCCTTTCATCTGTTCATGTTGTTTCTGTTTTTAGATTCCACACATCAGTGAAACCACAGGGTGTTGACCGTCCTCTGTCTGACTTACTTCACTGGGCACTGTACCCTCCGGCTCCGTCGATGCCGTTGCCAACGGCGAGATTCCCTGCTTTTTCATGGCTGAGTAATATTCCCGAGCTGCGTGCATGCGCCACCCGTCCTTTGTCCACTCTCCCGACTCGCGTGTTAGTATGTGGTCATCCTGGTGACATGCTGTTCCAGGACCACGACTCCAGCGCCCTGTGGGTTTCCGCAGTGCGTGGGGCACTCGGCACTGTGAGCTCAGGGCACCGTCCCTGGAGACCCGCAGGCCTGCGAGGGTGCCCTGGGTAGTTTTGTGAGAACACGAAACATGAAAACGTCTCCACGGGAGCCGCCAGGAACCTCAGGGGCCCTGCACAGCCTGGCCCTGGAGGAGGGGATAGAGTCCTCAGGAGACGCCCCTGTGTAAAGCGCCCCGTCCGACGGCCGGTGGGCTTGCTCGTGTCCGGGCGCAAAGCTCGCACAGAGACCAGCGCTCAAGTGGCCGACGTCAAGAGGTCATCGGGCTCCCCGACTCTTCCATCAGTTGTGCCAGTCACCATGTGGCAGTTTTAGCTACCCAGCAAGGACAGTCACAGACAGCGGGAACCATGGCTGGTGACGGTGCCCTCGGGACAAGCACAAACGCCAAACCCGCGACTGAGGCGGTCCCAGTCCCCAGCTCACAGCTGCCCCAGATGCTGCACAGGTGCGGGGCCGTGTCTCTGAGCGGCGGCGGCCGGAGCCCGCCTCCCCCTCCCCGCGGGTCTCGCCCCCCGGGGCCTCGTGTCAGCAGACAGGAGCAACCGACTGCTCTTCATTAACAACCAGGGCTTCAGGGCGGAGCTGATCGATGAACAGACAATCCTCCCCGCAATCCCTGCCCGTCTTAACTGGCTGAAAGCTGACGTCCACGGTGAAAACAAAGACAGCCCCAGTGCCACGAGCCCCTGGCATGGGGCCGTGGGGCCCGGGAAGCCGAGGGTCGGCAGAGGCGGTCGGGGTCTGGGCCGGGGCCAGGAGGTTCACTGCGTCCGTCCCGACAGGCTGAGCCCCAGGAAGGAGAGTGTCAGCTGGGGGACACCCACGTGAAGACGCCAGAGGGGTGACTCCCCGCTTCCTGGCCGTGACAGAAAGGGCCGGCTTTACCCCAGAGCAGGCAGATCCCTACATTTCCTCCTATCTCCCTCCAGAACATCTCACGGGTCTGTCCCCAGCTCTCGGCACCCCTCCCTGTCCCTTAGTTCAACTCCCCACGAATCTCCCTGCCTCTCTGCCTCGGAGCCCCTGGTCCCCCTACACCGCCGCTGGCTTCGCTTGTCCTTGAACGGTGAAACGCCGGTAGCCCAAGGGACCTCCCTACAGCTCAGACCTGACTACGGCAGCCCCTCGCCCGCAGCTTAAAACCCCCAACCCACCGATGTCACAGGGGTTTCGTGTGCACCTGTGAGTCCCAGGCCGCGTGCTGGGCGATGGCTGGGAATACGGTGACGGGGATGAAGCAAGGAGCCCCCGCCCTCGTGAGGCTGGGCATCGGTGGGGGGAGGGATGACAGAAAAACCGTGTTCACACGCACATCACACACACACACACACACGGGAGGAAGAGGGGGCTGTGAGAACCCCGCTCGGGGGCTCCGTCCAGCCCCGAGTTCAGGAGAAGACTTTCTCGAAGGAGCAAAAACCCTGGAGGAGAAGGAACCCAGTAGGCCGGCGCTCCGTGGGACCTGTTGGTAGAACAGGGACAGTAATTACTGTGTCACGGCCGACGGCCGCGGAAGTGGACCGACAGACTGGACAGCAGTGCAGCAGGAAGGAGCGGAAGAAAGCAGAAAACAGGTCTGGGCGCACTGCGGGCGGCAAGGGCTGGTACGGCCTCGTGCCATGCTTGCATTTCTCAGGTGGGCTGTGCACAGCCCAGCGGCCGGGGCGGGGAGGTGGGGGGGCAGGGGGCGGGGCGAGGAAGGTGTGCAGAGCAGGGAGGGGAGGCACGCCCCGGAAGGGGAGCAGCCTCTGCCGTGGCTCAGTGGTGAGCGAGGCGCGGGGTGTTCAGCCTCATGTTTAAGCTGGGAGGGATCCCGCTGGCCGAGCGTCCAGCCAGCAAATGCTTGCACAGCAGCGGGCGCAGCGAGAGCCGTGGAGGAGAGCCAGGCATGGCTCCCAGTCTGGAGGAGCTGACGCGCCATCGGGGAGGCGCACTGGCCTGTGAGTAACTCTCAGGCAGAACTGCAGAGAAAGGCAGGCGTAAACCAAATCTAATGAGGAGGGAGAGGGTTTGAGGATTCACTTCCTGCTAGGAAAGATCCCTGAGAGCTTCATGGAGGAGGGGGCTTTTTCTGGAGGCCTCGGAGGACAGAGAAGGGTCCCATAAGGGCAGGTGCTGGGGGCAGGGGGCCAGACAGAGCTGTGAGCACCCCAGGAGGAGGAACAGCAGGCTGAAGGCAGGTTTGGGGGATGGCCAGGCTGCAGCGGGGTCTGAGTCGTGGAAAGAGAGGCCAGAGTGGTGATGGAGGCCCGAGCTCACAGCGCCGTGCCCACCTGGGTAAAGAATCTCAACTTCGAGGCCCAGGCTGGAGTGGCTCGGTGGATTGAGTGCAGGCCTGCAAACCAAAGTGTCGCTGGTTCCCAACCACAGCCTGTGCCTGGGTTGCCAGCCAGGTCCCCAGTAGGGGGCACCCGAGAGGCAACCACACATTGATGTTTTGTTTCTCTCCTTCTCTTTTTCCCTCCCTTCCCCTCACTCTAAAAATAAATAAATAAAGTCTTTTTAAAAATCTCGACTTTGCTTTGCCAGAAAAAAAAAAAAACTGATGGAGGTTTCTTGTTGGGGGAGTAACATGCCCCAACCGGGGCTGGGCAGGGGGCCCGTGGGGAGGCAGCCCCGCCAGGCGCATGGGCCTGGCGTAGGATGGGAACGCCGTGGTGACACGGTCGGGGGGCTGCCAGCGTCTGTCTCAGCCTCACACTGGGACAGCTCAGACCAGCGCCCCAGCCTTCTCGGGGTTGCTTGTGCCCTCTGTGACTTGGGGACCGTAACTCTGGCCCCTGGTGCCACCAGCAGAGGCTCGGGAAGACGCCAGGCATCCGGCCACAGGAAGCGCTTGCCGCTCCCTGGAGTAAAGGTGCCCTCGGTCCACAGCCATCTCAGCAGCCCCCCCCTCCCCCACCAAAGCCCGGCGCTGCAGAGTAACGGGGTTAATGTGTGGCGTTTTTCGGTGCTTGCGACCTTCCCTTGCCAGGTGGCCTCCATTTCCTTCACAAGGGGACTTTGCAAGGCTGGAGACAAAGGGATCAGAGGGCCATCACAGACTGATGGACATCGGGGCAAAAACGCTTCAGCAAGAGGGGTGTCATCAGCGCACTGGGGAAGCCCTGGGCTCTGCCCCCTGAACTCCGAGGTTCTGCACGGCTGGGAGGGGCTTCGTTGTGGAACCCTGGTTCCCCCACCCCTGTGCACCCTGGGCTCCTGTGGCCCTAGAACCTATGGCATCGTCACCTCCGTCAGGGAAACAAACACGGCTGTCTTGTCCCCTGACAGGTCCTGTCACCGAGCACAGGCAGGTGGGCACCCGGTTGGGGGATGAGTGCATGGACCGCAGGGTGTCCCCGGCACACAGCGCATGCCCCTGCCAGTGCGATGTCACAGAGCTCCGACGACATACGGGGGGACGTCCGACGGGCCCACGCACACTCCTTCTAGGGGGGAAATGTTCCATTTTAAAGTACGCGTGCACATACGTATTTCTAAAATTGAGAACTTTGTGTTCTGCAAACTGATTTCTTTCTGCTTTGTTCTCATTTTTCTTCAGGGTCGGAGCACGTGCGACTTGCGGAGGCAGAAGGATATGGTGTGCGGTACCCTCGTTTGGGTCAGGACTGGGGTGACAGGTGGCGGAAGCCCATTCCCGCGGGCTCCTGGAGGCCACAACAGAGAAGCGCGGGACTAGGCCGGGCTCCGTCCGGCAGGACTGCGCCCCCGTGTTCAAACCGCGCCAGGAGAGCTCGGTCTCGCCACCTCCTGGCTCTCCTTCCCTCCGCGGTGGCTTCGTTCTCGGCTGGGTTCCCCTTTGTAGGTGGCAGCGGGACCAGGCACTCCAGGCCTGAAGCTTTCCCCACCTAAAACCCCCAAAAGGGAAATGACAGCTTCTCTTTCCTGGGAGTTCCCACTAAAGTCCCAGACTTGCCTCTCATTGGCCCAGCTTGGAGTCACGTGCCTCTCCCTGAGCCAATCGCTGGGATTCTAATTGTGCAAGCCCCGCCCCGGCGCCAAGGGACCGGGGATGCGCTCTAGTTAACCAGGCGGAGAGGGAGTGGGAGCAGGGGTAGTTCCCCCAAATCAGGTGCCATTGCCAAAGGGGCAGGGGGCGGCTGGGAGGGCTGGGCCGCAGAGAGACGCCGCCCTCGCCGTCCGCGGGGCACGAGGTTGAACGGGGCCACTCCCGATGGGCATCACAAAGTGACTGAGCCTTTGGCCACCAGGGACGCCGTGCACGCTCCGCCCGCGCGCGCGCGGCAGCAGGCGAGGAGACGGGGAGGAGGTGCGGGAAGGAAGCCGGCAGGGCTGGGGGGGGCGGAGGCCGAGCGGCAGTTCCTCCTACTGACGAAGAGTTCCCGCGAGTGGGCTTGGCCACGTGAAGTGCCCCGGGACTCGGGCGCTTTGCAAGTTGCAGAGCTCACTCCCCGGCTCTGCAGACACGTGTGACACTGTGTGGTGCCCCGAGGAAATTCGGGGGGTGGGGTGGGAATCAAGGAGACAGCTTCCCGCGTGAACGTCAGCCACACCACCGACAGGGGCCACGCTCGTCACTCAGGGGCCTGGCCTCGGTGGCTTGAGGGTGACCCGTAGGCAGAATAAACCAACAGGCAGAGAGGGCTGGTGCCAATACCACCGCACGACTTCCCCGTGGGGCCCTCCCTGAATCGCAGGATCTCCGTCTTCGGGGCGTTTGTGGGAATTTGGTCCTCCTCCCCCCACCCCACCCCCTACCCCCGCCCCCTGAGCTCTGGATCACACCAGCATTCCTTTATCTAGACGCCCCGGCGGAGGGTGAGAAGTGTTTTTTTAATACAAAACCCTTGTATTTGTAGACCACTTTGAACTTGATAAAGCGGCTCAGGGGAGCCTCCCCGCAGCCTCTGAAGATGAGCAGGACAAATATCATTCTCCCCCAGTGCCTGCCGGAGCGGCTGGCTCAGCGTCAGGCTTGAGAAACGCTGGCAGGACCGAGTGTCTGGCAGGCAGGGTCAGGAGATTTTCATCCTGGCGGTGGAGCGCCGGCAGCCTTGGCTGGGGCGGGGGGCGGGGGTGGTGGGCAGGCCCGGACAGGGGGAGCCACCTGAGGCAGGACGGTCCCTGGGTCACGACTCAGCCCTGCACAATGGCATCACATACACCTGGGCTTGAAAGGGTGTTTCCAGGCCCAATCATTCCACAGAGAGGGAAGGCGGAAAAGCTGAATGAGATGCACTTGATAAGATAATTTTAAGAAGTGCCTTAATGATCCTCTCACTTGCGCTGTGGTTAAGAATTCCTTGATTCTCCTCGAAGTGCAAGTTCCCATCAGACCTCAGTCTCCATGGCCCCGCAGCCCAGCCTCCGTGTGACTCAGAGACACCTACAGGACAGCCGGGTCCCCCGAGGTGAGAGACGGCCCCCCCGCTCTGAGGACTCGTCCCCGGGGGCCGCCGAGGTAGCAGATGGATTTGGGAGGTGGCTCTTGCTTTGGGAAGAGAAGCACTCGCTTGCTGAATTAATGCTGGTTCGCTCTCCACGCGCCTCCGAGGCTGGTTCTTGGAACTGCTGTCCCGAAAGTGGATCAGCACAAAAGCAGAGGTGGCTGGATTCAGTCCCTAAGTTTCCCGCTTACTCATTCATTCAGTCCCCAAGTTCTCAAGGACGCGGTGCCACGTCCTACGGCGGTGCAGCGGCCGTGGAGATGAGATGGGAAGCCAGGGTCCCCACCCTCGATGGCCACACACGGAAGCTGACCCTTCCAGCAGCAACACAACGACACATGGCAGCAGACATTCTTGAGCCGTGGCCAGCGCCCAGGCCCCGTGCCAAGGGCCAGCCTCAGGGCGGGTGTTGTTATTGATGCCATCTTACAGATGAGTAAAACTGAGGCTCACCGTGGTCAAGTGGCTTTCCCTGGCTCGCACGGCCAGGTGGGGGAGGGGCTGGGAGCCACGCGCGGGCAGTCCAACCCCCAGCACCCACTCCCAACTTCACCCCGTGGGGTCTCTAGTCACGGCAGGGACACAGTCTAGCGGCAGCACGGGGGAAGGGGTGGCAAATATCCACAGAGGACCCGGCATCACAGGCCACACGGCGTCTGGGCTGAGCCCTCGGGGACTTGCAGCTTGTTTCAACCTTGAAAAGGACGCTCCAAGCAGAGGGGGCAGCGTGGCCAGAGTACCAAGGCAGGAGCATTTTTGGACGTCCAACCAGACCCACGTGGCATGGGCGCTGTGGGGGAGCTCGGGGTGGGGGCGCAGAGACAGGCCAGCGAGCGAGGCGGGGTCTGAGTAAGGGACCTATGCAATCGCCTTCAGATATGACATAAATCTGTCACTTAATTTGTCTGGCAATTAATAGCTCTCGCCGCCTGATTAACAGCAAAGTGAACTTGACATTCGTTTGCTGGGGTCTAGCCTCCTTGATGAACAGGCTACCTTGGCTGTTGCTGCTTAATGTCAAAGGTCTCTTTGCGTCAAGACTTGAATGCCGTGCCTATTTTTGGTCTTGTTTTCAATCCTAAGGGAGACTTAAAATGTTACAAATTATCTGTGGCGTCTAAGCTAATCAGTTTACATTCAGGAATTTGAATCCATCCAAATGTAGCCTTACTTCACATAATGGCAACTGTGCATAAACATAATCTGTAAAAAAAATTAAAAGGCTAGAAGGAAAATGCACGGTTTTAAGGGTTGCCTTTAAGTACTGGAACATTTTGTATCGTTTCTGCGTTTGCTATAATGAGCGTGTGTCACTTTTAGGAACAGAAAAATGAATTTTTCCAGAGCGGAGACCAGACATTTTTTTTTTAAAAAATCCATGTAATGCATGCGCAGAGTTCAAAAGTAAAATGGTCTCAGAGGATGAAAAATGAAAACAATACTTTGCCCTTCACTCCCTCAATCTCACGTCTCAAAGTCAAACGCTAGTCAACTCTTCGACGTGTTTATTCTGTAGGTAGAGAAACCTGTCATTCTCCTGGCTGGCGCAGCTCCGTGGATTGAGCGGGCTGCGAACCAAAGCATCGCAGGTTCAATTCCCAGTCAGGGCACATGCCTGGGTTGCAGGCCACGGCCCCCAGCAACCACACATCGATGTTTCTCTCTCTCTCTCTCTCTCTCTCTCTCTCTTTCTCCCTCCTTTCCCTCTCTAAAAATAAATAAATAAAATCTTTAAAAAGAGAGAGAGAGAGAAAGCTGTCATTCTGCCATGGAGCTTCAGTACTGCTTCTGAACCTGTCCAAGTTGGATGCTCAGCTTCTCCCTGCAAGACCTGGCTTCCCGAATCTCCTCCCTCCGGCCCCCGCCCCCGGCTTCCCCACAGAGCAGTCAGGGCACGGGTCTGACTTCCCTGTCGTGGGTCGCCCCTGCGGTTTGTCCCGCTCAGCCTCCCGTGGGCCCAGCACGCTGCTGCCCCTGGCCTTGACGTTGGCTCCTCTCCCCTCCCCCGCCCCCGTCACATTCCAGTCTGACAGCGTTCCGGTGTCAACGTTTCCATGTGGTTCTGGAATTACAATGAAGTCTTCTGAGCTGGTTCTCTCGGTTCGTTCTAAAGTTTGAAAACTAACTGCCCTTCCACGGTCGGGACTCTGCGTCATTCCAGAAGACGCCAAGTCATTCCGGGAGTGTGATTTCTCACCGACGCGCCTTCCTGTTTCTCCGGGTTCTGACTCTACCGCAACATTTTCCATTCCATCGGGGACTCTCCTGGGACTCCTGTCTTCCCAGGGGACCCCCTCCCGGGACGCCCGTCCCCCGCTTCGCCCTGCGTGCTCTGCGGTGAACACGAGGCCGGCTCTCCCAGGCCCTTCCAGCACGGCCGATCAGATTGAGGCAGCAGCCCCATTCTCGGGGGGTCCCCCGACACCTTTCTCAGCCCCCCACCGCCCGCACCCTGCCTGTCCCCACCCCCCGGTGTGTCTGTCACACCAGCCCCTGTTGCTGTGCAGCATGCAGACATTGTGCTGCCGTTTGCCGTCTGTTCGCCTGAACGGAAGCCTCAGGACGGCAGGGCGTTCCGTCCCTTTTGTTTCCTGCTTCGTGCCCGGTGCACGAACGGTGCCCGCACTCAGTAGGCCCTGAACGAAGCATCAGCGACTCCATCGGCTCCGCCAGAGGCCCTTCCGGAACGGGCAGCCCTTCGGGGCCAGTTGGGGGCGATGAGATGTGAGGAGATACTTGCTGGGAAGGAGAAGCCGGTCTCTCCTGTTAGGTCTGGACAAAGATGCGTTTGTTCGGGGGGCTTTTGGCAGCCTTTTTAGCACCAGGAGGAAAAGCCGCTTCCACCAAAGCCAGTAGCAGGGGTGACTACAGGAAAGACAGTGAGAGCCTCGGTCTCTGCGGATCTGGGAGCCCCCGAGTCAGTCCTAGAGACAGTCCGGCCTCTGTTATTCTTGAGTTGGGTTTTCTCTTCCTTGCGGGTAAAGAATTTCACCTGTTAGGTCAGCTCCCTGAACACCTGCCATCTTAGGGCACGCGCACGTGCACACACACATACACACGCACTGCCTCCTGAACCCAGGTCTCACTTTGAGGCATCCACTTTTGTTTGTTTTGTTGTCTTGCTTTGCTGAAGTGTATGCTGGGTAACTTTCTCAGAAGTCACTTTCTCTAAGTCCCGGAATGTCTTAAAATGTCTTAATTTTTCCTTAAAAAAACGAAAAGGTTTTAAAATTTGTCTTAAATACCTTTAGTACTTCAGTAATGATTTGGGTAGGTGTGGGGACACCAGCTCAAAGGTCGTAGTATCTTAGGATTTTCAAAACACCCCCAAGTTGCCTTCTCCGGTCCATGGCTGTGGGCGGGCCGGCGGGGCGGCCTCACCTTGTTCTGAGGTAGTGGATGGTCACAGTCGGGAAGTTCAAGTGCAGGCCGCCTGATTAAACTTGCACTGCAGGCGAACAAGGAAATATCTGGGACGTACTTATTCTAAAAAATTATCCTTTGTTTATATGAATGTCAGATCTAACTGGGTGTCCGTATTTTATCTGTTAGCCTTATTGGGAAAACTTCAGGAATTCTCTTTCTCGACAGCGTTCTGAAATGTTACAGTTTCTTCAGTTGTGAGTCTTTAAAACAAAACCAAACCGAACTCATCACTAATATTAGTGCTCATCGAGCTCCAGAAAAGAGGGAATCGTTCTCGTCATCACACTGAACAGATGAGGCCCCGCGGCCTCCAGGCCCAGCCCCGTGAGCTTGTCTTTGAGGACCTGGAGCCGGAACAAAAATGTAAGGAGTTTCATCAACCTCAGAGTCCGATGATCTCTGGAGAAAGTAACTGTCAGAGCAAAGGCCGGGGGGACCCCAGTGTCCTCCACGTGGAGCCCCGGCGTCGAGCTGGGTCACCTGGCACCTGGCTGGCATCACCCGCAAACACCAGAGAACCTTCTGAGGAAGGACCCAGACCTCAGGCTGAAGGGCCCGCCGGGTCAGGGAGGCCACCCTGGCCACGCCCGGTGGTTGCGACTCGGTGAGCACAGCACAGAGACACAGCGTCTGCGCAGGAGGAGAGGGTTCGCTTGTGGGGTGCGCACTCCCTGGGCTGCCTCTGAGCCTGTGAGCCAGGAAGCCAGTGCAGGGGCGGAGAGATAAGGAGAAGTCACTTCGGAACGTGGCGGCGAAATCAGGCCAGGCAGAAACCGGTCCCAGGCAGGGCCCTCCGCAGAGTCCTGGGAGAGGAGATTTCCTTAAATGACCGGATCTGGATGTGACCTCAGAAACCATCCGGGCCGGCCCCTCCCGCGCCCGGCGGCAGTACCCAGGCGGAGGCGGCAGAAGAGCGTGGCCGGAGTTGCACAGCCGCCTGCCCCGGCCCCGGATCCACAGGCTCCTGGCGGCGAGGGCACTTAATCGCCCACCCTGGCGGCCTCCGAGCTCGGTCCACTTTCCCCAAGACGCTCCGACCCCGCTCTGGGCAGCAGCTCCAATAAGGCCCCTGGCGGCCACGCAGTGGACTCCGGGAGGGGCGCAGGGACTTCAGGGCCCTCGGCAAACACGCCCCCGAGCCCAGCACAGCCCGCCCCCGCCTGCCCACGGGCGGTGATTAAACCCCGACCGCGTGTTGTCACACAGACGAGGACCTTTAACCTTCCTCCTGGGTCTTTGCAGAGGCTCCCTCACCGAGGAGGAGGTCTCGAGGGTCTGGGGGACACGGGACACGTGTGTGTTGATTGGACCCGAGGCAGCGGGTGCCTCCTCAGCCCTCCTCGCTCCTCCGCAGAACAGAGCCGCCGATGGCCCCTCGTTTCCCTGCTGTCAGCAGACACTCCCCGCCCCGGCGTCCGAGGTCGCGGTGAGGCGTCTGACCAGACCTGGTTCCCCGATCACTTGAATAATTCCCACTTTGTGTCTGCACGTGGGTTGTTCTCGGCAGGACAATGTCCCTCCGCGCGGCGGCTTTGATCTCAGCCTCAGGAGCGGCTCCATCTGGACCCGAGCTGGGGTCCCCTCACACATGGAGGTCCCCTGCCTTCTCTGAGGCCGAAAGTTTTAAAAGATGAAGACTGGAGGTCGCCGCTGGCTTTTGTCCACGGAGAGGCCATTTGAACCAGAGCAGGCGCAGCAGAGAGACAGAGGCCACGGGCGGATGGCTGTGCCTTTGTGGGGAAGTGAGTGCAGCCGAACGAGTTTAAAAAAAATTCGTGTAGACAACCCTGTGAGAGGCTCGACTGGGGCCCAGCCGACAAAAACCTTTGAAACGCTTGCCCCTGATTGGTTTGTTTTAAAGGTGGGGGAGATACGTCAGCATCTCTGGAAGCTGGGGGGAAGGGTCAGGCCCTCAGCCTCTCCGTCTGAATTCTGCAGAGATGCTGAAACCACCTCCGGCCGCCTGTCCAAGGTCGCCGGGCCAGCAGCCAAAGTATCGGAGCTGAAACCCGAGTCCTTCCCCCCGGCCGGTTCTCTCGGGCACACGGCGGCCCTCCTTTCGGCGGACGGCTCTGGTTTCCAGAGGGTCCGGGCAGGGCAGAGGGTCGTTTCTGCCCTGTTTCCTTTGGAAAGAGCTGCGAGGTCCCCTGGCGAGGCCCTGGGGCAGGGCGGGACCACGGGGACGTCAGTGAGCCGCTTCGGTTCGCCGTGGCCAGTGGAAGCCCCCTCGCTGGAACTTGCTCGCCCCACCAGCGCGTCTCTGAGGCAGACACAGCCACTCCCTTCCCAGCGGAGGGCGCTGGGGCGCCAGGGGATGGAGGGACTCGCCCAAGGTCACGCGGCTCGCCGGGCCAGACCGGAGGGCCGAGGCCTGGCCCGCTGGCCCTCTCTCAGGGCAGTGCAGAGTGACGCCGATTTAGCACCACAAGTGAACCATGTGTGTGAGTGTCACAGGTCACCTTTCTCCCCGGCACAGTCACCGTTTTTGTCCCATTTTATCCTGTGACTTTCAGGACAGCGCTGTGAGGTGGCCCGGGTGGGAGACACCAGAACAGGGACGTGGAAGCTCGTTCTCTCTCTCTCTCTCTCCCTCCCTCCCTCCCTCCCTCCCCCTCTTACACACACACCCGTGGGGTGGGGGTGGGGGTGGGGGCGCGTGGAGTGGCCCAGTTTGCTGCAGACCTACCTTCCAGGACCCTTAAGGGAAGAGCCCGGGGCCTTGGCTGTTTTTAGCACGCCGCACCTGGCGTCCGGGGTGGAGAAAATAAACCCCTTCCATCAAAGTGCCACAACCCAGGCCCTCAAGCTGCTTTATCAGCGGCCCCGGTGAGAAGATTCATAAGAAATAACCAAGGCAACAGTTTCCAAGTGGAACAGGTTCTTAAAAAAAAACACGGAGCCGCCCCTGACCACGTCCAGACGTCCTCCCGCCCCCAGGCGGCCTGCGGGCATCTCTGAGCACCTACGGCGATGGGGCCACTCGCAATTCGCTTGACGGATAAACACACAGCACAAGTCGGTGCCGCACACTCTTGACACATAACAGAACATTAAAAAAAAAAGGACCTTCTCCCTCAGCTGTGAAAAGCTGGGACGAAGAAGGGCCAGCCAGGTGTGGCCAGTTGGTGGTTTGGGGAGGGTTCTGTGTCCTTCACCTTGGCGAGCCCGGCGCCCAGCGCCCAGCGCCCAGCGCGATGTCCGGCACGGCGTCGGCGCCCAGGGAGTCGTGTTTCATGGCTGGTGAGCTCGGGCCAGGAGCTCATGATGCCGCTGTGCTCCTGTTTGCAGAGAACCAAGGAGCCGGCTGGTAAACTCTGCCGAGTCGGACGGCCGGGCAGCTGAAACGGTGATGCACCACCGTCACCCGGACTTTCCAGGAGCTGCCTCGCCATGTGACCTGCGAGCCTCGTCGCCTCCCGAATTCAGTGGAAGCTGCCCCAGTGCTGGCGGGTAAGGTTCTAGGTGAACCAATAACAGTCTTGTACCCAAACACATATATTAAAAAAGAACAGTGGTCAGTAGCTGTATGGAACCACATTCCCATCGGAATTACCTGCGCCCGGTGTGGAGCCCCATGCGGGGAAGGCACGAAGGGACCCTCTGTGGCTGGGGCGCCAGGTGAGGATCTGGGAGCGCCTTCTGAAGCCCCTCCCCCCTCTGTCTGGGCTTCCCGCCCCTGGGGCCACTGTTCGCCCAGCTCCGCACCCCAGGGAAGGCCTCTCCTCCACCGTCTCCTGCACCTCAGAGCCCGGCACCACGATGTGCCCGCTGATCCAAGTCGGAGCCCTGGGAATCTGCCCCTCCCTCCTGTAACACCCATCCGCACGCACACGCGCGTCCAGCAGGGGCGCAGGCTGTCCCTCCGTCTCTCCTGGGGGTCAGCACACCCTCCTCCTGGAGTTCTGCGCCCCGTTCCTGGGCCCCAGAGAGGGGAGGGCTGTGCACGCAGTGCGCCTTCCTGCTCTCTCCGTGCACGGGACGTTTCCCTGAGCTCGTGGCTCGGGGCGCGTACTCAGGTGGACGCAGCATGGAGGTGACAGATGAGACTGGGGACGCGGAGAACCGCTCCCGAACAGGCACGCGCACTCTTCAGCACCTTGGAGAGAACCCGCAAACCGCAAAGGCTGCCGGGAATGGGAACTAGGAGGGGCCCACCTGGACCCGGGCGGGGGTGGGGGGGAGCGGGGGGGGCTTTAAACCGCGCCTCCTCCTCCGAGCGTCAGCCCTGCCTGACGCCTCGAAGGCGTGCACTGGACTAGGGAGCCGAATGGACGGGCCGTTGGACCGGAAATGCAGGGGACCCCTGCGGACCTCGGGCTGGACGCGGTGCACTGATACCAGGCTCGCTCCGTCAGGCCTGCAGCCGGGGATTCCACAGGCCACGCGTGGGTCCGTGGTCACGTGACCCTCACAGGCACAGGCCCGCGCGTCACCGCCAACACTACACTTTAATGTCTGGAGCAATGAATACAGTTCGAACTAAGGACAGCGACGCAAGCCCCCAGGGGGAGCCCCGTGGAGGCAGCGCGGCTTCCCATTCGCTCCTGCTCCTCCGGGAGCTTCGCTTTCCCCAACGGCGTGGGCGGAGACGGACCCGGCGCCGCTGCCCTGAGCCCTCGGTCGCAGAACGGGCAGGAGACGAGGCACCCTGTGGGGGCCCGGGAGCGTGGGCCGTGCCACCGGCGGCGGCGGAAGAGGCACCTACTGGGGGGAGGGGCCCGCTGTCTGCCCAGGGGTTGAATCCAGTGAACAGACGTCCTTGGGCCCCCACAATGGCTTTTTAACTTTTAAACTAATCACCGGTATTTACAACATCAGGAGATTTCACATAAAATAAGGAGTTCTAGCATCTCTTAAAAACCCACACATGTTCTAGAAATACTGGCCCTTGAGTTCTCACACCACAAAGCTCTCCTGGCACCGAGCAGCAGCCGTCCCCTTCCACTGGGGTCAGAAGTCTCGACGCAGCCACGGTCCCCAGCCTGTGCCACTGGCCCTGGGCCACCATCTACCCTCGGTGTACGGCCCCTGGGGTCGGAGTCTGAGGTCCCCCCCGCCCCGAAACAGAAGGACCGGATGACCCGAGGGACTGAGCCTCGGTCATGCCCGGGAAGACGGAGTATCGGCGAGGAACCGCAGCATCTATCTCCCCTGGCCCCGAAAAGGCAACAGATCTTTGGTGCACTGCTACCGGCGTGAGACCTGGTGCTCTATGTGTTATAGAGATACACACGCTTCATACGTCTCTGTGCACACCGGTGTAGACACGTGGGGGTGTCCGCACCAAGGCCCAGTGCCGCCTCTGCAGGGGGTCTCCGCTGCACGTGCGTGTGAGCACACGTGCATCCCGTGTGCACCCAGCAGATGCTCCCGGGTCTTTCCTGAGCGACCACACGGGAGGCTGGAGATGCTCATCGGAACCCTGAACCCTGACGGAGAGTTGCTAGGAACTACTAGGGTGCACCTTATGGTTCCTGAGTCCCCTGTTCAACTTCTTCCTTTCCTTTCCCCCCAGTGTTAGCCCCAGACTGAGAACAGAGATGTCATTAGAACCCACTAATTAACTGTAAATAGAGCTGATTGATCAGCCACCAGCGAGTCCATTGGCATTAGTGTCATGTGGTCTGACGGCCCCTTCGTCACCTCGGTGACGCCAGGGTTACGTGGGTTGGAGACGGGGCTCTGGCCCTTCTCTGTCTCGGGGCTCTCCGGCCAGAGTGTGCTCATCCCTAAAACTCTGTGCTCTCCACGGCCCCTCTCTGTGGCTCTGTCCTCTGGTTCACGGTCTGTGTTTCTGTGGAAACCAAAGACACAGGGGTTTAGCAGCGGGGGCCGCAGAACCCAGCCAGGAGGACCAAGCAGACACTGGTTTGCCCCAGTGACTGAGGCAAGGAGGCCCCCACGCCCGGGACAGCGGCCCACGGAGGGACAAGAGCGGGACCTGAAGCCGTCAGTGGGACGCGGAGTGAAACCCGGAGAGGAGAACAGGCACGGCGAGGGAGTCCGGCTGGAGACCGGGAGACTTCTGGAACAGCAACCGGAGAGGTGCTGCTCATTTAGAACCGAGCAGCTGAACGGGAGCCTTGCTGGGGCCACCGGGACACAGCCCGGGAGGCTTAGGAGTAACAAGAATACGGGCTGAGAGACAAAACCGGGGTCCCCAGGCAACGGGGGACGGCGGGCCCCCCGCAGGTGACAGATGTGGGGCGGAGGGCACAGCACTCGAGTCCAGCCTGGATTTTGGACCTCTCCGGACGGACGCAGCACGTGGTAGTGTTTGCTGGTGGGGATGATACCACTCAATGCTCGGGTGCGCCTCACTGTTTAAAAGCCTGTACCGTGGAGAAAACCACAGATCTCCAGGGTGATTCCTTTATACGAAAGGGCTCGCTGCGAGCACATCTTCGACAGAAGCCTGTCGCCTTTGGAACAGAAAGTGAAAACACTTGTCCTGATGAAGACTTTTTGCAAACAAACATGGATAAGTAGGTAGAGTTCAGAAGCAGCGCCTTCCTGGGTCTGCCTGAACCCTCCGACCCTGCGGAGGCACAGGGGGGCGTCAAGGCCTTGCAGGGAGTGGGGGCCACGCTGGGCCAAGGTCAGCTTTGGGGTCAGGGGTGCCACCCAATGCTCAGGTGCAGGAGGTAGGACCCATTGTGGTCAATCTGCCCCCATGTCCAGGGGGCACTGTGTGGGCACCCTGGCAGGGACCAGGGGGGTCCCAGACTCGAAGGCTCCTGAAGTCACGTCTTCCAGCCTCTGGCCACGCCTCCAGCCACCCCGTCTGCGGCCAAAGGGCACAGATGGCTCTTCTGGAGTTGACTGGGAGCCACGCTTGGGAGGGAGGGGCCGACTCGCCGTGCCGGCGGCTGGTGCGGCAGACCCGGGAGGCAGAGGACGGTCTCCATGTGACGGAGGGGCGGGTGTGCTGGGCGTGAGCGCTCCTCTTCCCGCGGGAAGTGAGTCACGGTGAGAGCAGAGTACCAGAGCTCCCTCCCGCTCCCCCGGGCGGCAGGGTGACCAAGCCCCCGAGAAGGCCCCTCCCTTGGCCGAGCGGGAGGAAGAAACTGACCCCGGAGCTGCTGCCGGGCCCTCTTGGTCTTGATGTCCATGTCCCAGACAGTCTCTCTGTGGCTTGTTCTCGTTCCCTCGAAAGTGCCTCCCCCCCCCCGCCCCCAGCAACAGCTCAGCCCAGAAAAGCAAACTGTCGAGCAGGAAAACGCCCCACTGCCCTGTCCCGGGGGTGACCCGAGGCTAGAGCAATGGTGAGTTATTTCGGGAGGAACTGGGTGCCCTCCCATCTCGTATGTTGAGGCTCTAACCCCCGGGACCCCAGAATGTGACCTTATTTGGGAAAAGGGTCCCTGCGGCTGTCGTTAGTTAACTGGGGTCATGCGGACATGCCACGGGAGGCGCGCCTTAGGGGCGAGCCAGGCAGGGATGCGGATCGGGGGGCAGCAGCCGGGGAATGCAGAAGCGAAGACCTCACGGAGGCCCCAGCAGCTGCGAGGGAGGCGGGCACCGGGCCCGCCAGCGCCTCCGTCTCAGACCCGTGGCCTCCAGGGCTGGGAGACAATGAACTTGGGTTGTTGAAGCCACTCCGACTGTGGTCCTCATTGTTCCGGAAGCCACAGGAAGCAAATCCGTGCTCCCCGTGCCACCGGCCATTTCACACCCTTTTCCACGTTCGCTCCCTGCCCCCAAGACTGCGGGCCCCCGTCCCGGGGGAGGAGGCGGACTGAGTCTCTGGGGCGTCTCTGCCCCCCGGCCCACACCTCCTCTCACGCGGATTCCCGTGCGCGGTGGCTGAGCGAGGGTCACGGCCAGGGCGAGGCCGGCGCAGCGACCTCGCAGGTCCTAAAGGTAGGCACCCCTGCGTTGTGCGGTGGGCTGTGTTGGAAAGAGTGAGTCCTTCCTCCAGTCCTTATCGACTCAGTGATATTTTCAGGGCCGCCAAAGAGCTTCCTGTTTAAAGGCGCCCCGTGGGAGACCCCCTTGTGCAGCAAAGGGTCTTTTTGGGATTGTGACAGAGCACCTGTCTGCCTCAAGGCCCGCCTGCTCTGCAAGCCGAACCTGTTTCCATGGCGGAGGCGACTGCGGGGACGGCTGCCTCGCGTCCACACCTCTGCTGGGGCGGGCAGGGGCTCAGACACCCACCAGCCGCACTGCCTTCAGACGCACGTGGTGTCCAGGGTGATTCCCTCCCCCGCTTGCTTCCAGCTTGGTGAGCATCTTAAAACCGTTGCTCGGATAGAAAAAAGGAAAAACACCATGTTGCTAAATGCCAGCACTTAGCTGTGAACTTCTCCCTGACTCTGGGTGAGCTCGGTGGTGTGATGACCTCTGCAAACACCTCCGTGGTTGCAGATGGGCAGGCGCCCCATGTCCACCCGAGACTCTGCCCTTAGGCTGCCTGCCCTTGGGGGCTGCGGGTGCCCTCCCCCACCCGGCAAGGGACAGCTGTGGCCGCTGGGACGAGAATCTCACGACTCTAATAACTGCCTCTATTGGGGGATGCAGGCTGCTAGCGTTTTAGGTTCCTTTCAAGGTTCTTTCCTGCGGTCGCCTTTGTATTAATTAACTGAGTTCACAGCGTCCGCTGAGCGGCGAGGGGCCGGCGCTGTCCTTGGTGCTGAAGAGGCAGGGCCCGAGGGTTCCGGCTCTGCCCCTCGCTCCCCGGGTCTGGCGCGGAGACACACAAGCGGGGCGGCGACACAGCCACGTGGCGGGCGCCCTGTCGGAAGGGCAGGCAGAGGCGCTCAGGACGCGCAGAGCAAACGGCGCCGCTCTCGGCTGGAAGCAGCAGGAGCCTTTCCCAGAGCCGGCGGCATCCTCGCGAAGCCTTGAAGGCTGAGTAGGAGTACGCCAAGCGCGTCACGTGACAGAGGGCGCCTCGAGGAGGGAGAGTCGTGCGCGCACTTCAGACGCAGCGGCGAGAACCTGCCCTTTGGAGACTGGTGGGTGGCTGGACGCGGCGGTGAGGGACTCGCGGGAAGTGAGCTTCAAACGGGTTTCTGGGGCGAGATCAAAGGCACTGGGGCCCCAGTCTGCAAGCAGCAGGGCGCCGCTGAGTTGTTCTGCCCTAGAGGGAGGGGGCTGGTTAAACGTGGGGGCATGGGCAATGCGTGGGGGAGGGGGGTGCACGAGGGAGGCAGGAGTGCACGTGGGCAGGGATTCGAGTAACAGTGACAGGTCAGATTCTTAACGTGTGTCCCTGGGAGTCGGGAGAGAGGACAGGCCCGGGGTGACGATGACACACCTGGGGCTCCTACCTGCAGGGGGACTCCCCAGACCTGGTGACAGGGGCCGCAGAGCACTGCTTCGGAGAGCAGTCGCGCGAGGAGGGTTCCAGACTCGAGGTCCGCGTTCACCCCTCCAGGGGTGGGGCTCTGCTCCCTCCTCTGACCCAGGGAGCCGTGCCTGAGCCCCGGAACAACCACCGCCCTTTGCAGGCACGCCGGCAGGGGGCGTGGGTCCTCATCGTCCACGGGGGGGGCGGTGTTCTCGGCCAGTTCTCTGTCACATGTGACAGAACCCCTTCTTTCCCCCTCGCGCAGAGGAAGAGCTTGTTTGAAAATACCGGGCAGCTCCGGAAACCTCCAGGAGGGCCAGCAGGCCAGGCTGGGAGGCGGCAGGAACAGGGACCACGCTGGGGTTGGCCTCAACGGACACCCCGCTGCGGGGATCGGCGGCACCGTGCACACCCCCCTGGGAGCCCCAAACTCTGCCTTCACAGCCCCCCGGTAGCCAAGGGCCCCGTGGCCCCTCTCATCAGAGAGTGGGGTGCAGCTCCTGCTCCCGGCCCTGCACCTTCTGGATGGATGTCTTCCAGCAGCGTGACTGAGAATCGGAACCGGGACCTGTGGGCACGGCCGGCAGGGCCGGGGGTGTGAGCACCCGGCTCTCCCCTTGGGGAGGGGAGGCTTGCAGTGAAGAAAAGGCCCCCCATGCAGAAGGGTTTCGAAGACCCGATGAGAAAACAGATGAAGTTAAAACGGTTGAAGGGAGACACTAGAATTCAGTGACCTCCTGCTCCTGAGGCTGGTGAGTCGCCGGTTGGTGCACGTCACAATTTTTGACCTTGCACTGTGGCTCCTCCCCAGGCTGGACAGCGCCCCGTGGAAAAGGAGGCGTCCTTTCTGCTTTCTGCCGCAGTGTCGGTGCCGCCTCCTCCCGGGAGGAGCTCAGCGGGCGTGGCCGGCCCCTCCCTCTGCACACGCACTCGGTCAGACTTCACTGGGTGTGGCCGGGCGTCCTGACCAGCGCTGGGCTGCCGCTGGTGCGGGGGGCAAGTGGGACACCCACACACTCACACCCTGCCGTCAGCGGGGTCTCCCGAGCTGCGTGCACAGCGACGTCTGCTGTCGCTGGGACCACCTGTCGTCATCCTTACAGGAGCCGTCACGGTTCGCCCAGGGAGGCGAGGGCGTCCCTTGGCTGGGCCACCCAGCGGGGGGATGGTGTCTATGGACTCCGCCTCCCCGAAACGAACCCAGAAGGGAAATGGTGCCGAGTCCCAAGGAGGTTAAGGAAAGACTCTTCCAGGCCTGAGAGGCTCCTCCAGGTACCTGGGTACCCCTCTGTCTCCCCAGGAGGGCAGTCATCAGGATTCACGCCCATCCAGGGCCCCAGCTGCCCTGGGGCAGCACGGACAGCAGCCTGGCGCACCCCTGGTCCCGGCAGGGGTCGGAGTCGCTGCGAGGAAGGAGAGTCATTTATCACCGCCGTGCCCGGGAGTTCCTCCTGCTCCCGAGAGGCAGGCGGGGGGGCGCTGGGCGGTCGGCTTCAGTCCGCAGGCTGAGTCCCCGTGTTGAGAGGTTAGTGGGCCCCGCGGGGCTCCGGCCTGTTTCCCTGGAAACACAGACAGAAATCTTCTTCAAGGGAGCCCGGCAAATCCTTGGCGGCCGAGGGGCCCTGCCCGGCCCTGCCAGCCAATGTCAGCAACTCCAGCTGCGGGGGCAGGGCGGTGGCCGCCCTGAGATGAGGGAGGGGGAGGCGACTCACTGCCCCGCCCCCAGTGGTGCCCATGGGGGGCTTCTGCACCTGGCCCCGGGGGAGCCTGTGGGAAGGCCCCACGTGGACGGACGTCTGCTCCAGGCGGGGCAGAGCGGGCCGTGCAGACTCGGGCAGGTTGCCACTGGTCCGTCGCTCCTACTGCGCCCGAGCTTCCACACTGCAGGTTCCTGTGACCACGGCATCATTCCTGCGGATTTGAAGCTCCGTCCAAGGCCAAGTCTTTCAGCAGTCTCACCTTAAGTTGTCTGATGTCTCCAACCACTTGCACCCAAGGTGCGGGAACAGTGACTGAAGGTTCTCTCTTCAAGCAGCTAAAAAGCGGAGCAGCATGAACGGAACAGCAGGTTCCAGTCCCTGGATGCCTGGCATGAGAAGGTGGGGCCAGGCAGGAGAGGGCGGGGCCAGGCAGGAGAGGGCGGGGCTCCCCGCATGAGAAGAAACAGACATCCTGCACTGCCATCTTCGGCGAAAGGGACTCTGTAGCTGTGATTGAACTCAGGATCCTGACAGGGAGAGATGACCCTGCCTTGTCCTGGGGGCCCAGTGCAACTGCAAGAGTCCTTATCAGTTGCAGGGTCGGGGAGGGCGCAGCAGGAGCTGGGAGTAATGGAGACAGGAAGCCCCACGCCGCTGGCTTGATCGTGGCATGAGGGACCCTGAGCCAAGAAGTGTGGGAAGCTTCTAGAAGCCAGCACAGGCAGGAAGCCGCTCCTCCCCGAGAGCCACCAGTTCTTGCCAACACCTTGACGTCAGCCCCATGACATCCACGTTGGTCTTTTGACCCCCAGGACAATGAGACAACAAGTGTGTGTCCTCAAAAGCCACTACATCTGTGTCACTTGGTCAGCGGCAATAGAAAACGGACATGAAGCAGGAACAGGCCCAGCTCACTCCGTGGAGCCTGCGCCATGCTGACACCCCTCACAACGAAGGAACCGCGGACCAGGAGCACGAAACGTCATCACCAAGGTTGAACAAAGCCCATCAAATGATACACAGCGGGGCTACTCCATCACGACGGAGGGGCAGCTTCGCCGGGAAAGTCACTGTGGTTTACTGCTCCGAGGTTTTCCAACCTGCTCCCCATTCCTTTCACGGACCTGGCCGCAGCCACCGATCCTGTGTCATCTCCGCCGTCCCCCGTCCTACTGCCTTGAACTCAGGATCCGTCCCCGTCCGCCCTCCCTCCGCCACTCCCTGGTTGTGCAAGGGGCCTGCACGCGGCTCCTCGACAGGCGCGGAGCTCGCCGGGGACCCCTCCTTCGTCCTTCAGGCCCCGTCTCCTGCCCCGGTGGTGTATCGAGGTGCTTCCCCAGAGCGAAAACAAAGGAGCCGGCAGCTGCCACGGAGACCACCTCGCTGAGTTACACACGCAAACAGGGAAACCGAGGCTGCAAGGCTCCCCGCCACCGCCCGAGGCTGGCCAGCAGGCACCACTTCTGACCCGCTGTTACCTGAGGCGACAGCCTCCGCCGCTGACTTTCCAGCGCGGTGCCCGGGGTCCGGCTGGCGCCTATTTTAAGGTGCAATCAATTGTGCTTCCAACACTTTACAGACGCAGCCGGGCTCCTCCGCCCAGCTCTGCGGGGGCTCGGGAAACACGGCTGTGGCGTGTGGCCTGCCGGGCGCTCGCCCCCTGCCGGCGCAGGGCCATAAGTGTCACCGTCCTGCCTCTGGAAGTGCCAGCACTGGCGCTCCCACTGTGCGCACTGACGCTCCCACTGTGCGCACTGATGCCTCCTGAGCCACGCAGACGAAACCGGCTTCCACTCCACTCAACACAAACCCCGTCTAGAGGGATGCTCTCCCTCCCTCCCGCACGGGCACTGCCCGCCGCCCTTGTGGCACTGCATCAGGACTCGCTTTCATAAACAATGTGTCCAGCACTAAGAGACATACGTGCTGATTCCCGAAGCCCACGCTCACGGAGGTTTCTGCCCTCGGCTGGGGGTGGCTCAGCCCGCACTGAGGCCCCGGTGGGGTCTGGTGGGTGAACACCGCTCACCTTTGTGCTCCCCACACGACGGTCCCTGGGGGCCCCTCCCCCCACTCCTCACACCCCCTGATGTGTCTCCGGGCACAGGCCCCCAGCATGGGCCATCCAGGAGGCGTGGGACCTGGAACTCAGGTGCCGACCCGAAGCCGGAGGTGACAGAAATGCATCTAGGCCCGTGGGTACAGCCCAGATGCAGCCGCAGGGGGACCCGGCAGGGGCGGAGCGGGCCGGTCCGGGAGCGGCGAGGAGGTAGGCTCCGCCAGGGACATCTGTGAGCACGTGGCGGGGACAGTCCCCACGGTGGGGCTCGGGGACCTGTCCCCCTCCCAGGGTGGGGTAGGGCCTCAGCCAATTCTGCACGGGTGACCCCAAAGACGGGGTCACCCCCTCATTCGGGGAGTATTCTGTGAACGACCCCTGTGAAGGGGGCCTGGGTTGGACGGCTGGAGAAACAGCGATGAAACAGACAGACCCGGCTCCTCCCCTCAGGGAGTTTAGAATCTAGACAGGAAGACAGATCACGGGGAAACAACCCCAGAAACGACTGGTCACTTACTAAAAGGGTAAGTGCAGTGAGGAGGAGGTGCCGGGGACTCCGGGAGTACCTGACGGTGAGCCCCGCAGGGCCCAGGGGGGTGGCAAGCGTTGCAAAGAGGTGGCATTTAGTTGAGCTCCGGAGGGGGGCGTTGACCGAACGGGGGACATTGGTGCCTTCAATAGCCGATGACACAGTCACATGTCTGCTCTATTCCGGGCGTGGTGCGGAGCACCTGAGACACGCGAATGAACAGAAAGGCAGAGGTCCCGCCCCTGAGGAGTGTGCACGCTTGCAGGGTGTGAACGTGAAAGGCACAGAGGGTAGACGCCGCGCCACGCTCAGCACCTCCACGTGGCTACATGGGAGTGGGAGCCCGGCCAGGAGGCTGAGGGCGGGGGGGGGGCAGGGCAAAAAGTCCTCTTCATCAAACAGAGCTCGGGGTGACAGGGGGCCGTCCTCCTGACTGGGGTTCTGGGGAGGCAAGGGCCACATCTCACTCTCCTCCGTCTCCAGGCGGCAGCTGCTCGGCGGGAATGAGTGAGTGAGTGAATGAGTGAGTGAGTGAGTGAATGAGTGGGTGAGTGAATGAGTGGGTGAGTGAATGAATGAGCGAATGAATGAGTGAATGAGTGAGTGAGTGAATGAATGAGTGGGTGAGTGAATGAGTGAGTGAGTGAGCAAATGAATGAGTGAGTGAATGAATGCCCGGGTCTAGACGGGCTGTGACCACTGAGAAGTGCGTTTGAGAAAGACAGATCTCAGCGACATGTGTCAGGAAGAACCGAGACCAGGGGACCCGCTAGACGGAAACTAGATCAGTGGTTGCCACGGCGGTTTGCGTGTCCTCTTGTTTATAAAGTGTATATGTCGGTACCGCGATGCTGGTCTGTTCACTAATAAAACACACACACACGCAGAGAAATCTTCACAGGAAGGGCTGAAAGAAGAAATTCTATTCTCCCTCTGCTCCGTGGGTGACTAGAGACAGACACAGGGGTCCTCAGCCAGAAACGGGGTGGCCAGGAGGGGGCGCTGGCTGCAGGCAAGGAGGCCTCCCCCCATGGAGCCAGAGAAATGGCGGTGCACCCCGCTGGAGACATCGCAGCTGCTGGCCTAGGGCGAGGGCGCATGTTGGGGCCGCAGGGGCAAACTTGGAAGCCAGGACAGGAAATAACAGTTTAAACCTGAGGGGGTCCAGATAGCAAGGAGGGACCCTCAGGAACACCACCGTGGGGGGAGGAGGGGCAGGAGGGGCCAGGGACCCCGGAGAATCGGGATTTGCGGGGTCGTGGGGTGGAAGGGGAGCATCAGAGCGTGCGGGTGAGGGCAGAGAGGGGACGCAGTGTGTCACGGGCAGTGCCGGCAACCTCCAACGGGACACCCGGGGGACTACAGCATGGCTCTTCCGTCCGCAGCCCGACTCGAGGCAAGGTGGTGGGGGAAGCTGGGGGGAAAGACTGGCCGCCGGGAGTGGCTGCCTCGTCTGGGGGCTGAAAGCCCCCCCAAGCAGTGATCCGCTGGAGCTGAGTGTCTTGGCCTGGCCTGGGGCAGAAATGGTCACTCCACCCGGAGGGGGTGGTGGCAAGTGTCCACGACCGAGAAAAAGAGTTGTCCCTTTAGTCCTGTCCTCTCGGACCGTAGAGACCCACTTAACCTTTGCCCGTGTGCAGCCAGCCAGAGCGAGGCGGAAACCTGCCCGCCCGCCTGCCTGCATCTCCCCGGGGCGCCGCAGGCAGGCGAACCCCTGAAAGCTCCTGGGGGCCTGCCCTGCGGTTTCTGAAAGCCTGGCCAAGGTCAGCTGGAAAATCGGCCCTTCCTGGTGACCCAGGGTTTCTCAAAAGCTCCCTTGACAAACTGAGGGATGACTCAATGGGCAGGAAGAGCGAGGTCGGACATGGCCCTGCTTCTGGGAAGGCCGGGCGTGGGGTCACGGGAGGCCGAGCGAGTGGCCGGCGGGGGCGGGGGCGGGGGCGGGGGAGGCGAGGCCGGGCCCCCCCGCCCCGGGGAGTGTGCCCCCTCGGCCCCGACTCCGGGAACTGAGGGCTGTCTCATGCGCGGAGACATCAAAAGCGTGGAGCACAAGGGAACGTTTGTGCTGCGCCCCGAGACCAAACTCGAACGCAGTCACCAAGAATGACCGTCGTGAAGGTCTGGTCGTGGAAGTGTTTCCATTTCTCGGTGCCCAGAACAGACAGCCCTTGACGGGGTGCAGCGGGCTCCCCGAGACAAAGGGCGGCGCTCAGCCCCCAGCGGATGCACTGGGGAGAGGGGCGGGGCCAGGGAGGGGCTGCGCGGAAGGAGGCGGGGTGAAAACACAGGCCTGCTGTGGGCACGGAGACGGAGCCCGGATGTTTAGGAAGTAACACGAGTCACTGGAACATTCATGGAGCAGCTCCTAGGTGCCAGGCAGGAGGCTGGACCACAGGAACTGATGACACATTCCCCTGGGGAGTGGACTGTCTACCGAGGGGGACAGGTGTGACCCGACCCCGTGCTGTGGACCGGCCGAAAGATGCAGACAGAGGCGGGCCCAGGGTGCTGAGAGACGCACCACGCCAAGACAGAAAGACCGGCTTGCAGGGGCGGCGCAGAGGCGTGGGTGGGCTTGGCCAGCCCTCCGCTTGAGCTGCAGGCAGTAGCGGCCGTTAGTGCTTGCAGATCGAATATTCGTGGATGGGAACAGGCCCCACCGAGCCATCTGAAAGGTCCCTATCACGAGTGGGTTTGCTGAGACGCAGGTCTGAATGGCCAGCATGCCCTGGCCAGCTGCTCGGCGAGCGAGTGGACCCCGCCCGGCGCCTGGCGCTCCTGTGCCCGCACAGCGAGCCCTGCTCTGCTCCGAGACATCGATGGGGCGACTCTCCCGCTGGGTTCTCACTGATTCTTTTTGTTCCTTCACAGAGTCAGGGAACGATGGAGTTAATGAGGGACAGAGGTCATGAAGGAAGGAGTTTATTTTAATGGCAAAGTTGACTTAAGCCACTTTAGAAATTACCTTGGCCCCACGTTTATAGAGCCATTAAAGAGTCCCTCCCATTTCTCAGCTACATTTGACCGCTTTTTATAGTGGAAATGGCATGTCATGGTGACATTCGCGATTTTGGAGAGACTCGTGAAGGTCATGGGTGAACCCTCTGAGAATGTCAAGAGTTCAAGTCTGTGACTAATGAGTTCCATTTTACCGGCACTCCGCTGGAGAGCGCACAGTTTCATGTTAAGTCTGAAAACAAAGATTTCTTTTCCTTTCTATGACTTTCCTCTAATTTGGGGAAGGCTTTGCGTGCGCTCCCAGAAAGACAAAGGACGATATTTATGCACGAAATTGCAGCCTGACAAAGAACTCCCACCGACAAAGATAACTAAATCCCCCCAACGGAACGCTTTTCTCTCGGTCTGTCTCCTGGCACGGAAAAACCGCTGCACCTCCAGCTCCGGCCCCCGCCCGCCATCCCCTCCGCAGACCCCGGTGCCCACGTGACAACTCAGAGCCTGGACCGGCCCCCCCTTCCGTGCCCTTGCTCTGACAGTCAGGACTGCGCGAATTTATTTGCCGAAGCCGGAAAATTCAGAGCGGGCCAGACCCTTCCCCGGACACGAGATCTGCCACCAGGTCAGTGTCACCTCTCCTGTGCTCTGCAGAGCAGCCAGGCCCCCGCAGCAGCCTCGGCCCTGCCCCTGCTCTGGGCCAGGTCATCTGTCGCCACACGGTCCTGACACCTGGCTCGTAACGACGCTTGCCCCATCCCCCAGACTGACAGAGAGTAATTCTCCAAACACAAAGCCTGCCCCCACTGGCTTCCACGCATGGTCAAGGCAGCGCCCGAGCAAGAGCCGGTCGGGATTCTGACGCCCGTGGTCTGCACAGGACTCCCTGGCCGTGACCTGTGTCTCTCCTCCACTCCATGCATTCGCCTTTGCCCGCCCCGTGCCTGCCCCTCCTCTCACCCCTCCCTTCTCAGTGAGCCCCTATCGGTGCCCCGAGGGTCCACGCCAGTGTCACTGCTTCGAGACAGCCACGAGCGACTCTCTCCGTGGCCCTCCCGCCCGAGCTCCCGGAGAACTGGGCACACTATCACATCACGCATCACATCGCACAGGGACAGCTCGTCAGCAGGTCGGTCTTCCGAGACCCTGGTCATCTCCGAATCCTGGGGTGCGGCACGCCGTCCACTCCCGCCGGCAGCCAGCGTTTGCTGGGAGAGGGGGTCGCGGTCAGGCTTTGCGGCTCCCAAGCGAGGAGAGCGGAGCGTTGGCCCCAGGGCCAAGCCGCCTTTTTGCTAGCTGCAAAGCAAACCCACATGCCAGAAAAGTCGAAACAAGGATGAAGGGCGTTTAGATCCCAACCAATTTTTAAATTACTCATCACATCTGCTCGAGCCGCAGACTAACTTTAGCCCGCCTCCTGCAGCCGGTTAGTCAGCGCGCTGCACGCTCGGGCACCGGCACGCGTCCCGTAATTACAGGAAACGCTTACCGGGAAGCTATTGGCTTTGAAAATACAAATGTGAAAAGTGCAGGAAAGGCATTTGCTAAGCCCTTTTTTTTTTTCTGTTTAGCACATTCGGCCACAGTATCCGACACCCTCAGGGCCCACAGGGTGCAGGGTCTGCGGTGGCGGTGTCCGCAGGACAATCACGGCCAGGCTGTGCTCGTTTCTCGTGCATTCCTGCACGCAGGCAGCTGTGGGCCTGGCACCATGCGCACGGGCGAGGCTGGGTCCCTGAGAGCCCCGGCTCTCTCCCGGGTAGACGGACGCACAGGGCACGCGGCCATCCTGCGCAGTGACGGCCTAAGTCCAGCCTGGTTCCCAAACTCGCCCGAGTTCCCCTGGTCCCCAGCGGGTCACTCGTTGCCTCGGGCGACCTCGAGAAGGTCGCTAACCCGGCCAGGAGGTCAGGCTAGGCACAGCCTGTGTCTAGGACGCAGCTGCGTTCACCTCCTCCAGGCGTATCGGGCAAGGTCACTGCCGTTTTGCGGAAAGAGCGTTTTCCGAGAAGGAAACGATGGGTTGAGGGCGGGCGCTGAGCAGAGGCTGAGCGCCGGACTCAGCCGGAGCTGCTGGCGCTGTGGTGACCGAGTGTTGGGTGCCCCCCCCCCCCAGGCCCAGGTGGCGAGAAAACTTCCAGAGCAAATCCAGGGAAGACTTCTGCCCACGGCCCTTCGGACCTGCACCCGCGCCCCGACCTCAGGGCCGTGCAGGTGGGGCACGGGCGGGGGGTGGGGGGAGCTCCAGCGCAAGGCGACATCGCAGCAGGCACAGCAGCTCCCCTCGCCCTTGCCGCCCCCAGCAGCGTCCGCTGCGGGCCCCCGCCCGGACTCCAGATAGCGCCGCGCGCCACTCGGACTCCCGACCCTCCCCACGGCCCGGCCTAGTCCCCACAACCCCCCCACCCCCCCAGGGCCGGGCCCCCACTACTCCCCCCGAACCCCACCCCGGCCGGACCCCACCAGCCCCGCCCGGCCAGGTCCCCGGCCCCCACACCCACCCCAGCCCAGGTCTGATCCGGTCCCCTCGCCCCCTCCCCACCGGGGCACCTCCCACCGCAGCCCCTCCCCGCCCTCCCGGTCCACGTGTCGGGCCCCACCCGCGCCCGCGGCCCTTTAAGCACCCCCCCTCGCGGACGGCAGCCGGAGAGGGACAAACCTTCTGGCTCGCGGCCAGCTTCCTCTGCGATCGCGTCCTGGCTGCCGGGCCCACCGGCCCTCGGCTGCGGTCGCCGCCCCCGGGCGCCCCCAGCGCTGCGGGGGCGCCGGCGCGGCCGCTTTGGGCGGGGCCCGGGAGCCGAGTCCGCCGCCGCCGCCGCCGCCTCCGCCCGCCGCCGGCAGCGCCGCTGGGTGCGCTGCTCGCGGGGGGCGGCCGCGGTGCAGAGGTTCATGCAGCGGCAGCGGCGGCGGCAGACGGACCCGGCTCCATGCGGCCGCCGCCGCCTCTCCGGCGAGGGGCGGGGGGCTCCGGCCCGCGGTGGGCGCCCCTCCTCGCAGCGCCGCTCCCCTCCCTGCCCTCCGCGCGGGCGCTGGAGCCGGCGGGGGCGCCCACCCCCTGCTAGGAGCGCACGCTCCGCGCACCCTGCGGGAGAGAGGGACGGGCGTGGCGGGGGCGGGGGCCGGCAGCCCGGACCCCGCGCGGCCGCGGGAGGAGGGGGCTTCCTCGGAGGATGCCCGGCGGCGGCGGCGGCGGCGGCGGCGCCCGGCTCCTAGGTGCCAGCTGAGCCGCCCCGGGCGCGGGCGGCGCGTCGCCATGCCGGCGTGACGGGCGCCCCCGGCTGCCCGCGCGGCCCCCGCGCCCCGCGCCGCGCCGGCCGGGCGGCAGGATGGGCTGCATCCAGAGCATCACCTGCAAGGCGCGGATCCGGCGCGAGAACATCGTGGTGTACGATGTGTGCGCCACCATCGACCAGTGCCCCACGCGCATCGAGGAGACCTCACCCATCGTCCTGCGCTACAAGACCCCCTACTTCAAAGCCTCGGCCCGCGTGGTCATGCCCCCCATTCCCCGCCACGAGACCTGGGTGGTGGGCTGGATCCAGGCGTGCAACCAGATGGAGTTCTTCAACACCTACAGCGACCTGGGCATGTAAGCAACCGGCCGCGCGGGGCCGGAGCCGGAGCGGGTCTCCCTCCGGCCCCTTCGCCGCTCCCACCCCGACCTCCTCCCCGGCGGCTCCTCTCCGCTCCCCCATCCTCTCTAAACCTTCCTCCCGCCTCCTCTTCCACCTCCCTCCTCCCTGCGCTTTTGTTTCAGTGACAGGGCGGGTGCAGGGAGGCTCCTCGCGAAGCCTTTTCTCTGCTTTGCGTCTGACTCCCCGCGAACGCGAGGAGATGGTGTGGGGCGGAGAGAACGCAACGAGGAGGGTTCCAGAGACTCAGGTGGGGGTGGTGGGCCAGTGCCCCGGGAGTTTCAGGGCGTCGTCTGTGCTTTGGGGGGCTTTCCGGGAAGAGTTTGGGGAACCTGTGGAGAGAGAGGTGGAACGGAGTGCGGGGGCGCGGGGGCTGTGCCGTGCGTCCTTTGGAGAAACCGGAGCGAGCTTGGCAAAGCAGGTCCCGGCGACCGAGAGAGCGGGACTGGGTGTTTATACCGCGGTCCTCCGACTGTTGAGTTCAAACCCCGGTCCCCAAGGCCAGGAAGCCTGGAGGCGTCTCCATCCGGAACCGCAGACTCGGCAGAGCCGCCTGTCTGGCTGGGCGCCCTTTGGACCAGTTCTGGGCGGTGGGAGCGGAGGCACCAGCGGGTCCGGCTGGGCAGGGCTGGCGGCCTGTGCGAGAGGCTCGGGCTGACGCTGCGCGCCGTGCGTCTCCCGGTTCCGGGGGTCTTTACTTACTCCAGAACTTTCCTAATTGCGGCTCTGGGAGGGGTACCCGGGAGCCCACCGCCGAATCTCCAACTCCTTTCAGCAGCGCCGCCCTGTGCGCACCCGGCGCTGTGGCCGCGGTGGAGACCCAGCCTGGAGCGGCTCCTCCCCCGCCAGGGGCCGACAGCCTGCCCGGCACGGCACGGCGCTGCACGCTGGGGCTTGGGCGGCAGCGCCCGGGACTCTCTTATTTACTAAATGTTCGTATTTCCCCGCCAGCCTCCTTTCGGAAGTAGACTCCGAGCAGATGGCAACTCCAGCGTTTGGAAGGGTTGGGGCCTGCGTTCCGCCTGCGGCTCCGGCGGGGGTCCAGGGCACCCTAATTAGCCTGGAGTCTCCAGGGAAGCCCTTTTCTGGGAAGCCAGCCTCCTTTCCTTCGTTAACCTAGAAGTCTAGAGCTCTGGAGGCCAGTCCAGGGCGCAAGGATGTGGGTCACACCACCTAGCAGCTGCAGCAGGCTGCGGGCTTTTCGTGCGCCCGGGAACCCGGCAGCCGGCGCTCCTGGTGGGCGCTAAAAGGGATGCGGGCAGGTCGCTTTGTCCTCCCGGAGGAGTCTGCGCTTTTCAAGCAGAAGGCTCCGTGCAGGGAAGAGCCCCCTCCCGCTGAGGGGGTGGGTGTGGGGGTCTCGGGTCCGCCGGGTCTCCACACTCTGTGTTCCTGCTGTTCCGGAGAGCAGCCGCACGTGAGGCTCGGGGGACATTATTTTGGGTGAATCACGTCACTTACGAACGGACACGCCCTCGCCGGAATGATTACAGGGGGACACATGTGTCTCTTAGAGCTGGTTTGGGGTTTTTCTTGAAACCTGTTATTTCCAGCCAAGTCAGACGGAGGGCCAGACAGGGCATGGGTGCCTTCCTTTGGTCTCCCTGGCCTGGTGGCCCTGATGGCAGTGTGACCTTGATTGGGGGGGGGCGGGTTGGGGACAGTGGTTGTAGCCTCGGGCTCCAGTAGAATAGTAGGTTGCCTTACTCTCTTGCAAGTAAGCAATCCAAAGCAAATACATGGAGAATTGTTTCCATCAGAAAACATCCACGTGACCTCGGGAGGAGCCGAGGTGAGAAAGGAACAGGCGGGGAGTGGGACTTCCCGGAGTGTGTGGGAGGGCGTGGCCTCCTGGGACCGCCTTTCAGGGCGGGGTCAGTGCCCCTTGGGAGGCTCTGAGGGCCCGGGTTCCCCGGCCCCTCCTTGCGGAGTCCTCACCTCTGGGATTGGTGGAAACTTTTGCCTTTAAACTGCTCCGTTTAGTATCTTAAGTTGTTGATGCAGGGGGGCAGGCGTGGTCCCCCAGGGGCCGTAAAGCGCGCTGTTGTGGGTCCGTGTCCAGATCCTGCCCCTCTGTCTGTGGCTGCAGCCTTGGTGCTGTGTCTGAGGCCACTCTGCAGCTCGGAGTTGGTGGAACCCATTTCCACCCCATGCTGATGCCCCGAAAGCTCGGCCAGTGCCCACTTTTCCGTGGGAATTCCTAGGACGGGGACATCGCCGCAGCCTGTCGTCAGCATGCCCCCTTCCGCCAGCCCCCCAAGGGGGAGAAACGCCGCGCCCCGGGCTTTCACCGCGTGCATCAGCGTGTGCATCACAAGAAGCGTGAGAGCGGCCCGGTGAGAGGGCTGCCTTTTCGGCAGCTTCAGTGGGACGGTCGCAGGAAACCCACGGCCCAAAGTGGCACTAAAACTCCATTGTGCGCGCTTATGAGAAAACGTGAACTTCCGTGGCTTACATTTTGAACATTCCCAAGAAGGGCAGGCTTCTGCAATGGCCGATGGTCGGAGCTTCCCTCGGTGACCCAGTAGAGGCCAGGGCGGTGAGGACCGGCCTGGTGGACCGGCTGCCGCAGGCGGCCCCGCTGACGTGGCTGCAGGCCTGGTCCCTCAGGGAGGAAGGGCCACTGGCCGCTGTTCTCAGTCCCCCGCCAGTAAACGCGCATTCGCCCAGGGCCTCCGACGCACAGAGCCCGGCAGAGAGGAGGCCGGAATAGCGGGCAGCTCCCCTGGTCCTCCGAGTGGGGGTGCGGGCCCTGCGGAGAAAGCCAGGCTCCCAAACTGGGGGGAGCGGGCAGGGGGAGGATGCTGGAGGGAGGCTGGGGACCGGGCAGGGTTTTCTAGAGGTGCAAGGGGGCTGGCGCTGGGCTTGAGGCGCGGACGGGGTTCAGCTGGGCCGGGGGAGGGCTGGGTCTGAGGGGAGCAGCGGATGCGTGGAGGTGGGGGACCGCCGGGGTGGGAGGCTGGCGCGGAGCTTCTGGGGGGTGGGTCCGGTGGGATGTGGGGTGCAGAGGTGGCCGGGCTGTGCTGGGAGGCCTGGACGGTGTGGTCTGTGCAGGTGCAGAATCAAGAGGGTCCCCGTGCCTCCTTCAGACCCCAGGCAGGCAGGGGCTTTCAGTGGGATGTGTGACCTTCACAAGGGAGCTTTGGAAGCTACAGCCCCACGCACGCCCAGGAGGTGTTCCTGAGCGGGGCTGGCACCAGACACGGGGTCACGTGTCAAGGGGGGAGGAGGTGAAGCCAGGTCGAGGGGAGCTGGCCGTGGCTGCAGGCCCTCCTCTGCGCCCCCGCCCCCCACGTGCCTCGTGCCCAGCGCTGAGCGGGAGCTCTCCGGTCAGCCCGGTGCTGACGGCCCCGGAGCCGCTTCAGCTCCCGGATCGTTCCGGGTCGTTGGCCTGGGCGACGCTCCTGGGGGCAGGAGGGCCTGGCTCGCTCGCCCCCTGCAGCTCCTGCCCGTCCTCCGTCCTGCCCCAGCCATCGTCACTGAGGGCCTGACTCTCCCCAGCCCAGCCCCCTCCGTAGCCGGTTCGGTTTGATCCGAGCCGGTTTCCCTCGGTCCCGGGACAGCTCCGGCTCAGTCTCTTGGCCGTGTCCACTCTGCCAAGCCCAGGAGGCTGTTGCTCACCCTTTCGGCAACAGCGCACGCAGCGGGCGGCTCCGCCCGTCCCCGATCCCCAATCCCTGCCTCCTTGTGGCTCCGACGCTCTGTCCCCATCTTCCCTCCATGCTGAGCCCACCGTCAGGACGCTTGCCGTTCTGTGCCCTCCCTGGGAAAGCCCGTCCCCTCCAGGGCAGCCGGCTCAGGGGGCGTGTGTGTGTGTCTGCCCCACGTTTCCCCTGCCCGTCTGGGTGACATCCCAGCCTTCGGCTCCCCGACCCTGAACTCGACCTCCACTGCAGCGCCCACCCCAAACGCCATTCGGGTGTCAGCCTGCACATTTCCCGCTCCTCCGGTCCGTCCGCAAGCCCTGCCATCCCGTCCCTCCGCGGCCACTACTCCCTGCGGCCGGCCACCCCTTCCATCTCAGGACTCGTCACCCTCACCGTCACCGGCTCCGACAGAGGTTTCTAACCAAACTCGCCACCTCCAGATGCTTTAGGCAGCCGGAAAGGTGCTTTAAAAATAGAAACGCTACCACATGCTTGCTCAAACCCTTGACTGACTTCGGTGCCGTCGGACAAACTCTGGAGACGTCTCCCACTCTCGGAACTTCTGTTCCGCACCCGCCAGCCTTCCTCCCGCGGAACCGGCCTCTCCCCGGCCCGGGACTGGCTGCGCTGTCCGAGACGCTCTTTCTGCACAGCGCCGTGCATCCCTGCACCTCCTCTGGCCTCAGCCGCGAGCTCCGAGGACAGGCCACCCCTGACTGGCCCGGTCCCCATGCTAACACGCCGTTCACTGACGTGTCGCCATAAGCCACATGCGAGCTGCTCGCGGACTCGAAGCCGCCTCGCGTCCCAGAAGGCAGGCCCTCCGCTCTGTCCTCCGCGGGTCAGCGGTGCGGGGCCCGCAGCTCGGGTTCCAGAGACGTCTGGTGAACAGGGGTCGGTGAGCAGGTCCTCTGACTGCAAGCAGCGCCCCTTGCCACCGAATCGAGTCCCTCTCCGACCTCAGCTTTTGGGGGCAGGGAGCACGAGGCCAACCCCTCAGAGCTCTCCAGCGAGGGGCCCTCCGGTCGTCGCTCGGCACCGGCACGGCGTCACTCGATGTGCCTCGTGGCCCTGCCGGCCCCCTCTCCCCCAGCACAGCCTGTCCTGTGCCCCGTGTCCCGTCCCCGAGGCCTGCTGGCTGTGCACCGGCAGGGGCGCCGAGCAAGCCCCGAGGCCTCGCTCTCACGTCCCCAAGGAGGTGTGACGCAGAAAGCCTGTCCTAGGCCTGTTCCGCCCTGCGCCACTGACTCGGGGCCCACCTGCACCCCCGGGGCTTATAGATGTGAGGTTCCAGCTCTGGGGGCTCTGTCCTGGGTGCCCCCAAAGCGGACCTTCCCTTGTTCCCAGCTGTCTGCCCGAGGCTGGCTCTGAGCCTGTCCCGCACGGGTCACCAAGGCGCCTCCCGCAGGCATTTTGTCCTGGAGGCCCAGCTCGGCCCGTCGTCCAGGGAACACTGCGCCCCGCCCCCGGCACCCACTCCCACTGCGCCCCCTCTGGGGCTCCTGACCAGGGAGTGGCCAGAGCTGCTCCTCCTCAGAAACGCTGGGGACCCGGGTCTGGAGCCTCAGACGCAGACACAGCACCCGCCCCCGCCCCCCCGAAGGCAGGTCCCGAGTGCCCTTGGCAGGGCTCTGGCCTGACCCCGTGCCCCTAATCGGCCCCGTCTGGGCCGGCGGCGCGGTGGAGATTAGCAGGTCTTACCCACAGCACTGAGCGCCCCGGGGATGAGGCGAGGCTCCCAGTCAGGGGGGCTGGGAGGGGGCACGGGTGACGGGAAGGGGGTTCGGGGGAGAAATCTACCGGGAGTTTAAAACGACATGGCTTGGGGAGCCTGGGGTGCTGAGACCCGCCGCCCGGTGCTGGGTGGGCCGCAGAAGCAGGGGCGGGGCAGCGTGGGCCGCCGCGTGCCCGTGGCCTTGCCCGAGGCAGCGAGGCCAGAGCCGTGCAGAGCCAGGTCTGCAGGTGCTGCGTGTCCCGGGTCAGGGAGGAGGCCGGCGCCTGAGCGAGGAGACGCGGGGCCTGCTGCGGGGCCGGGACCCCGTGCCCCTCCCCCTCGGGTGCCCAGCGCTCCAGCTTGGCTCGGCCCTCCCTGCCACCTGTGAGCTGTCCCTCTGCCCATGTTACCGATGGGGAAACTGAGGCTCGGGGGGGTCAGAGCATTGGCCTCAGGCCACACGTCTAGTGGGTGGCCGAGCTGGGATGCCTGTGTGGCCCCGTGTCCTGCCCGTCTGTACACGCACTGCCCCGGCGTGGCCCAGCTGGGACGGGGACAGGTGAGCTGGCGTCCCCTCCTCCTCAGGACCAGGAACCTCGGGGTCCCGGCTGCCACCAACACCGGCCGGGCTTCCTCCTCGGCACGGCCGGAGAAGACGCCCAGGCTCGGCCACAGGACCCAAGTGGTGACACGGTAGATTCTGTCTCACCCAGCCCCCGAGGTCCACTGGCGAGGACAGCTGTCACCAGTGACAGATGGGCCCTGTTTCTGCTGTGTGAACACGGAGCAGACCCTGGGAAGTGGCCGTGATGACACTCGAGAGAACCTGAAGTTCACAGCCACGGGGCAGCGTGGGGACCAGCCAGGGGCTGGGGCAGAGCCGGGGGCGTGTCCTCTGTGCTTGTCCCTCCCCCTCGGCGAGGAGTGGGCGCTGTGATGGGTCAGTAAGGACGAGTGTGAGCCCGCAGGTGCGGGGGGCCGTGTGCCCGGGGGGGGCGGGGGCCCTGCCAGGACAAATGACGCTAAAGGTCAGAGTGCTGGGTGCTTTCCACACGTGGCCTTGTGGGCACCACCACGGAGGGACGATTCCTAGCGGGGATGAGGGGGCCCTCCTCAGCTCAGGGACCCCCCGGGGGCCTCTGGGCCCAGCGGACAGTCACCCGGGCCTCTCGGGCACCGACCGGGGAGTCTGTTTGTCCCTCCAGCTCTCCAGGCAGTTTCCGTGTGGGTCTGGGCGGGAGCTCCGGGGGAGGCCCGCGCCCCCCCCGCCCCTGAGGGACGCCCCCGCCCTCCCGTCAGCCGCAGCTCTGGGAATCTCGTTCGGCCCTTCCTGTTCCAAGTTCCCTAACCCTCGGGACCCTGTCCCCTCAGGTGCTGTGCCCCGGGGAGAGGCAGCTGCTGGCTCCCCGGCACAGGGACTCGAGTCCAAGTGCCAGCTCGTGACCTTGGCAGTTCCCTTGACAATCCAGGGTCTCGTCTGCCTGCAGGCACGTGGCCGGTGAGATCTGCCCGCCCCCTTCCGGGGCCGGAGCGGTGACAGGACTGGGGGCGGGGCGCTGCAGACTGTGGAGTGCTGCTCCGATCCTTCTAGGGCGCGGCTCTTGTGACCCGAGCGCGAGCTGGATGGGCCTGAGGGGACAGGGGGCGTGTGGGGTGGCCCTGCGGCTCCCCCGGGCACAGGGGCACCCCGACTCGGCGGCGGGTCCCTGACCCCTCAGCCCCACTCAGAGCCAGACGGGGCTGTCCCAGCCAGGGCCGTCTCGGGTCTTCAGGGGTGGCTCCCTGTCCCGCCCCGAAGCTGCCCAGCTGTGGGTCTGGGTGCAGTGAGGGTGGGGGGGGTTGATGGCGGGGGGGCAGGGCCACGCTCAGGAAGGGGGGACCAGCACCGCGCGGGATTTGTGTCCGAGACTCTTCTAAGTGTGTTCTTTCCAGTGCGTTTTTAGTGATACACACGTGTTCGTGATTCCCCCTCTCTATAAGGGGGCCCCACGTGATCAGCCTCACCGTGCCCAGGAAACTGCCTTAAGGCGAGCGCTTCTCCCCTCCCACGTGCTCAAGGTCACTCTGGCGGGCGCCCCGCCTCCGGCCCCAGTGCCTCCTGTCCAAGCGCCGCACGGTCAGCCACTCGGGGCAGGAGCCATGTGCCCCGGGCATGTCTAGCTGGGGGGGCACCTGGGCACTTTGGGGGCACCCCCGCGGCCTCCGAAGACCAGAGCGGGGGGGATAGGAACGTCCCAACTCGGCCAATGAAAGCGAAGAGAAATCCAGGCTGGCAGCTAAAGCAGAGCAACCGGGACCTCGTGCCGCGTGGGGGCAGCCCGGCGGCTCGCCGTGACAGCCTGCCCGGCAGCCCCGGCCGGCTCCCTCTCCCGGGGCCTGACCTTTCCGCGCTGGCGCGGGAGCCTGTGCCAGGCCGGCGCTCCGAGCTGTCAGGGGTCTGACTCACGGGGTGCACGCTGTCGGGCTTCCCGGGGGAGGGGGGGGCAGGCCACGGGGAGCGGGCTCCCGGGCACGTGTGGCGGTGGGGACAGGCCTCGGCCGAGTGGGGGCCGCCAGAGACGGGCCTCGGAGGTGCTGGGCTCTGTCCGAGCCTCGGGGGCGTGGGGGGTCAGGATCCGGGACCTGGGGGGAAGGCGAGGCTCTCAGGGGACTCAGACGTGCTCGTCCTGAGCGGAGGGTGTCACCGTCCCGTTCCTCCTCCTCTTCCCCGGAGCCACCACGCTGAGCCAGCGCTCTGCAGTCGCAGCCTGTACCCCTGAGCCGGCGGACCCAGGACCAGCTTTTCTGAGTGACTCACTGACCAGAGAATCTGTCTCAAATGCCCGTCCGTGAACCACCGTTGAATTTTCAGGAAGGAGAAGAGCGAGGCGCCCAGACGCGGAACCCAGACGCCTGTCGGAGACACCGTCCCGGCCCTCGGAGCCGGGGGCCCGTCTTCTGCTGGGACGGAGGCCCACTTCAAGGGACGGGCAGGTGTCGGCTCATTGTCTGTCTGTCCCCCCAGGAGGCCATGGGCGACTCACTCAGGGACACTCCCATGAGCACTGGCTGAGCGTTTATCTTTGCCGAATGCCTCACAGACGCTGTCCCTGAAATCGGTGCCATTGCTGTCCCCCTCGTGCCGATGAGGAAACTGAGGCCTGAGGAGACCGGGCTGCTGCCCGGCACTTCCCAGCTGGCCAGGGATGGGGCCGGGCTCCCAGCGGCCCCTCCAGAGGTCGGCCTGCCCGCGGAAGGCCGGGCGCATGAGCGACAGAGCGGATGAAGGAACAGATGAACGAACAGGGAGAGGTCGGGATGTCACCTGCCTGCTTGCTCTTGTCCCTGCTGGGGACCCTTGGAAATAAGACACCTTCGGTCGAATTGGAAAGGGCCACCTCCTGGCCTCTCAGCGGGCCCACTGAGCCGGTCAGGACACGGTGTCCCTGGGACCAGGGTCGTGGGGCCACCCCAGCGCCCGATCAGCGTGCTCTGCCTTTCCCGCTCCCTCGAAGGTGACTCTGCTACCGGCCGCCGGTCCCCAGCGTCCAGAGGACAGAGACAGCCGGAAAACACCCGGGGGCTCAGCAGCATCGCCCTTGACTCGTGGGGTTTCGGGTGGTGGTGTGTGACGTCCTCCAGCCCAACCGCTCCCGTTACCCTGCCGGGCACTGAAGCCCAGAGCGGGGCAGTGACACCGCCAGTGAGAGCTGGGACAGGGCTGTGACCCCGGCCCCTGGCACCACAGCCAGGGATCCCCACGGCCGGCCACGCCTGCCACGCTGGGCCCGGTGGGAGGGAGCGGCTCACCGGAAGGCAGTAAGCAGGCGTCACCTCCTCTTGTTTCTGTCATCCCTGTCCCCGCTCTGTTCGTTGAGGGTCTGAGTGTGCGGGCCGAGGTGGCCGCCTGCACGGGGCTGGCCCCCAGCACCCCCGGGATGTCCGCACAGGGGCCGGGGGCCGAGAGCAGCGGTTCCCAGGGCCTGCCGGCTGAGGCGGCTCCCAGGCGAGGAGAGGGTCTCCCCAGAGACGCCCATCACAGATGGCAGGAAACGGGCGGGCGTGCCGGCCCGAGGGAGGGGATGCGTGGACGAACGGGGATTCGCTCTGGGCCCCCAACACCCAGATTCCTTTCCCTGCCCCCCCTCACGCCCCAGCTCAGGTGCTGGAGCCGAACTCGGGCCCCTGGGCCCCCGGGCCCCCGCCCACAGACGGGCGGCGGAGCTCCAGTGGAAACGGGGTGTCAGCGATGACAGACTGTGAGGGCCGGGCCCGCCCCGGACGGCAGGCCCCGCTGGGAGGCGCGGAGCCGAGCAGATGGGGACATCTGGGGGGGCAGCCTGGCAGCCTGGAGACTCCGCTTCTGCCGTGGCTTCCAGTTGGGGTTGGGTTTCTCTCTGTTTTTGCTTTTATTTTCCGTGGACTTGACACGTTGTCGCAGAGGGGCGGGGCCTCGCTGCCTCGTCTGCTTCCTCTAGAAGAGGGGCTGGGGGGGGGAGCTGGAGGGGCGGTGGGGGGCAGGGTGCGACCCATGCAGTTGGCTCTGCCCCGGTAGGATTTGAGGGGTGGGGTGGTCACACTGTCACACCCTCCGCTAAGTGGCAGACCAGCTGGGATCTTCAAGCGGTAAAGTCGATTTTAAAACAAGTCTGTGTTTTCAAATAACAGTTCGGTTCAGTGAATCTGTTTTTTATGAGTCAAGCCTCAGAGTGCACTGGCCGTGCCCTAGAGTGACCTCGCCCGCTGGGCACTGTCCTGGGGGAGGGGGGGTCCCTGCACCGCGGCCAGCGGGGCCTCTCGGCTCCAGGTGGCAGAGTGGGCTGTCCCCCCCACCCCGGCCTCGTAGGGCCAATCAGAAACCCCAGCTGCGCCACGCCCCCCCAACCCATACCTCCACGGTCGTTGCGTCGCCCAACGGTGCAGGAGGACGTGAGACGCTCGGTGTTTTACACCAACTGTGCAAAGCTCAGCCGCGCTTGCTCGCTCCCCGTCTCACTGCAGTGACCAGGGCTCCGGGAAGAGCATGTAACCTGCCCAGACCCCCAGCACGACAGCCAGAGCCGAACCCCGGGTCCGAAGGACTCTGCGTCTGTGTTTCTGAGCGCCCTTCCCACTGGAGGGCGGGAAGCCCCCCTCCGAGGCGGCCAGGACCGGGCGTGGCGTGACATCTGAGCACAAGACCCCCGCCGACGCCCTGCCAAACTGCAGGTGTACAAAGGCCTTTCGAGATGTGTCCGTCAGCCCAGAAGACGCTCTCTTTAAACATATATATATATATATATTAGCAAAGATCTGAGTTGTTCACGTTTGCTGCTATATATATATGTATTAGCAAAGATTTGAGTTCTTCCTGCTCGCTGCCGTCTGGACCCGCAGCCTCCTACCTGTTGCCTGCATCTGCGGTTCCCGCGTGGCCGGGGAGGCGTTGTCACTGCCCATGATGCTGAAGGTGACTCACGAACAGCAAGTGTCCCCCGGGGGTGGGCCTGGACTTCAGGGCCACCAGGCAGCGGTCACTCACCGCCCTTCCCTCCTGTTGGACCGAAAGCAGCATCGTGTCATAACGTGCGGACTCCGCATCCTCTCCGCATCCTCTCCCCGCAGGGTCGGAGCTGCCTCCACCCCCGCCAGCCCCGTGACCCCGGTCAGCTCCCACCCCGGGGGTGTTCATAGTGCGTCCTCCGTGAGGCCGTCAGCGAGGGGCGCGGGGTGGACGTTACAAAGGGCTCAGAGCGGTGCCCGGTGCAGGGCGGGCACTTCGTGTTCAGGTTGAGTTTTTAAAAGAATGGGTGAAGCGTTCTGGCAGGTGTGGCTCAGTGGGTTGGGCGTCGTCCTGCAGACGGAAAGGTCCCTGGTTCGATTCCCGGTCAGGGCACGTGCCTGGGTGGCGGGTTCGGTCCCCAGTCGGGGCACATCTGAGAGGCAAGCAGTTGGTGTTTCCCTCCCTCCCCTCTTGCTGAGTATATAAACAAATAAAGGCTGAGAAAATAACCGAAACGGACAAATATTTATTGTGTCCCTGGTACGAGCCAGGAGAGAGGCTGGGACGCTTTCGTTCTGTGAAGGGAACCGTGTCCCGGGTCTGTCAACGCCGTTTGTACGGCCGGCCAGCTGGTGCTCGTCCAGCACCTGCAGGCTGGGCGTTGAGCCGGACACCAGGAGGCCGCCCGGGGGAGGGGACCCCACGGGCGTGCAGAGGGCGCCATGTGTGGCCTCCCCGCCCGGCCGCCTCCGGGCAGATCGTGCTGGCTCCCGAAGGCGTCTTCTGGGTCGGCAACCCTGTTCCCAGAGAAGGCCTGGCCTGAGCTGGCAGCCGCCGCGAGAAGAGGTCCCGAGTCCCATCTGGGCATCGTGGCCCTGGCCGCCGCGCCTGCTCGTCGTCTCCGAAACCGCAGCGCCCCAGCAAGAGCCGGCAGCTGGCCGCCGGCACGCTCGGTGACCCGGGGACTTCCCGGCCACCCTCTCCCCCTCCCGGCGGCCCTGCCTGCCCGGTGGGGAGCACACCTCCCGTCCTTCCCTGTGTCCCTCCCCGGCCCTCACCCCGGGGCCAGGTCCCCTCGGACCGTCTCCTAGGCCAGGCCTCTGCTGAGCCCGGGTGGCCGAGAGCCGGCCCCGGGGCGAGAAGCCTGGGATCAGGGTACGAGCCCAGAATTCCTGGGAACCCCGGTGGCTTCCTGGGTGAACCTGGTGGCCCCGGGTGGGACCTGCGAAGAGAGACAGGAGGTGGTTGTCACAAAGTTGTACTCTGAGCCTGAGCACTGAACACTGAGGAAGGCCGGGGACCTGCAGAAAGTCAGGCTCTTCCAGGCCACGCCTGGGGGCTGTTCCCCTTCGCGAGGGGTTCACGGAGACGCCCCTGGGGCTGCTTCCCCGCCCTCGGTCCACCTCACCCAGGGACGGGCCTCCCGGGTGCTGGGTCTGGGCACCGGCGGGGCGAGCTGCCCCGGAGCAGTGATGAGTCGTCCCCACCCAGCGGTGGGAAGGGTGACTCAGGAGCCGGACTGCGCGGCACGCCCTGTGGTCCCGGACGGACGCCGTGACACCCTGAACGCAGAGGGTGGAAGTCGGCCCTCGAGGTCACAAGGCCGGCCAGAGGCAGACGTCAGGCCGTTGACCGGCAGGCCCGAAGCCGTCCCCGGGGAAGACTCGGACCCGCCAGGCCATGTTAAGAGCCATCCTTCCTCTCGGTGATAGAAGCTCGCAGCGCGCTTCTGGTTGTCACGTGTCTTCTGCCGCTCACGGCAGCTGCCCTAGGAAGGTGGAGAGGTCCCGTCCCTCTTGCCAACAAGGGGACCGAGGCTCAGGAGTTATGTGAGCCGTCCAAAGCCGGAGTGCGGACAGACTGAAGGGTGTCTCCTCCTCCTCCGCCCTGCCCAGGTCACCGCCCTCCTGGCCTCCGGGTCCTGGATTTGAGCATCAGCTCACTGTGCAGTTGCCCGGAGAAAGGGGCGGGACCTCCCTGGGGACACGTGCAGAGACGGGCTCCGCTCGGGGGCGGGCAGGCCGTGTCCGACGTGTGCTGGTCTCCGAGCGCTGACAGACCTGAGGCTGGACCTTGTGCTGACCTGAGCTCAGAGGCGGCTTTGGGGCCTCTCCAAGGTCAGCCATCGGGGGAGAGGGGGAACTGGGGGCGCACTGCCTCGTCCCTCCCGCCCCCCCCCCACAGCCCGGAACAGTGCGTGTCCCGTGCCGTGCGGGCCCACCGAGAAGCCCTTGTTCTCCTTGTGCGCCCAGGTGGTGTGCGGGGCGCACCTGGCTCCAACCCGCAGGATGCCAGGTGAGCTCAGACCAGGTGGGCAGGGCTACTGTGAGGCCCGAGGGAGAACCTCCCAAACGTGAAACCAGGTCTCGGTCTGTGTGCTTAGGGCCGCCTCTGAGTCGGGAAAGTGAGCCGGGTGGGAGCCGCCCGGTGGGAAGGGCCAGCGTCTGAGCCAGGAGACTCGACCCCCGCAGCCCAGACCCCCGAGTCTGCGGCGTCACACGGCGGCTCGGCTCCCTGGTCCCAGGGCCGTCCAGGTGGCGCTTCGACAGCTGTCCCGCACGTTGGCGGGAAGGACTCAGCCCAGCCTCAGGGCTCCCACCGCTGTCTTCTTGGATGAACTTTGGGATTCAAGGGACCTGGGGCTGAAATGCGGCTTTACAGTGACAGTCCAGTAGAGCGGGTGGCACCGAGTCCCCCCAAAGTCCACCCCACCGCCGGCTTTTCCACAGAGACCCCAAACTCCTCCCTTTCGCGGCAGGAGGCCTCACAGAGGGGTGCGTCTTTCGTGGCCAGGTGCACGGACTGGTGGGAAGGCTGGGCCGGGCACCCAGTGGGAGACGGGGCTTCCTCCAGCAGGTGGCCCTCTGCCGCGGGCTCTGTGCCTTTCCCGAGCTCCCCCCCCCCCCGCCCCACCTGCAGCCGAAGATGCGCCCCAAGGGAAATCGGTGTGTGCCTTGTTACTGAAGAACGTGGCCCGGGTTTGGGAGACAAACAGCCACCCACACTCGCTGTCTGTCAAGAGCCAGTGCAGCTGGAAATGAATGGCGGCCTCTCTCTGCCCCTGTCCCCGCCCTGGCTCTTCCCGTGCCGCCCCAGGGGACGGCCAGCCCCTCCTCCCACCCCAGGGAGCCGGGCCCTGTTCCCAGGCCTCCCTCCCCCGCAGGCAGCTGGAGGGCGCCTGGGATCCTGGAGTTCGGTCTGTCTCTCCCACTTCCTGCACACGCACCGCCATCTGTCGGTTCTGCTCCGCGACACCCACGCCGCCGAGACCATTCACAAAGAGGACCGGGCCCGCTCCCAGACCCTCCCGCTCCCAGCTTTCCCCGCGCCGGAGTGTCGAGCGCGGGTCTGGGAACTTACTCTCTCCCCCGCATCCGTGTCTCGGCGTGTCTCTCGCTCTCACGTGTGCGAGAAGGGGGGACCAGTCACACTGGCCCCTGCTCCTCCCGGCTCCTGTGGCTGGGCGGGTTTGCTCAGCGGGGACCCTGCAGGTGGCCCCGTCACCCCTCCACACACTCCTGGACGGGGGGCCACCCCCAGCTTGCCGGGATGTGCCCGTCCGTGCCCACGCCGACTTTTCTTTTAATCCTCACCTGAGGATGTTTATTGATTTTAGAGAGAGAGAAGCATTGACCGATTGCCTCCTGTACATGCCCCAACTGGGGACTGCACCTGAAATCTAGGAACATGCCCTGACCAGGGATGGAACCCTCAGCCTTCTGAACTGTGGGATGACATTCCAACCAACCGAGCCGCCCGGCCAGGCCAACCGACCGCTTCCTGATTCCCAGTCTTAGGACAGAGGGGTGCTGGGCTCATCAGCCCGTCCTGGGACCCCCCGACCCCATCATAGCTGCCACTGGGCTCCTGTCAGGCCCCAGGGCTCCGCCACACGCCACACGGGGACCGCAGGCCGAGTCTCTAGTGGGGCCGGCCGCGCAGAGGGAGCGGGGAAGGCAGGGCTGCCTGGCAGGGTCAGGGCCAGGGCCGAGGCCGCACCCCTTTGGAGGACTGCCCTTTGACTCCTCCGGGTCCCAACTCCAGCCTGGGCTCCCTGGCAGGCGGCCGACCTCCTGGGGTGCAGGCCAGGGGGCGGGGGGTGGGGGCGGCAGGCAGATCTGCCACAGCAGGGGTTCCTGGAGGAAGGCCCCTGGTGAGGGGCGCAGGCGGGCTGTGGGGGCCAGTCCCCACCTCCTGCAGGACAGGACCGTGGGGACACGCTTGTCCTTACTCCCAACTCAGGCGAGGAAACTGAGGCATACAGTGGCCGAGTCACCCTAGGTCGTGTGACTGATGCGGGGTGGGACCAGGAATGGGGGCCACCATGGGGCCAGCTTCCTTCCGGCGGTCCCCCCAGGGAGAGGCGGCGTGCAGGGCTCTTGGCTGGGTTCGGCCCGTCCCCAGGGGGCTCGGAGGCCCCCAGGGGCGCCAGAGAGCCACACTGGTGTTTTCCCATGCACCAGAGCCCCCAGGCGCTCCCAGGGTTCCTCGGAGACAGACAGTATGTTGGGACCAGATGTCACTTTACGCTGAAAACCTGTGGTTTTGCTGCTTAGACGGCCGTCTCTGTGTTCACACTGACGGGCGATCCGAAAGCCGCCCTAGCCGGACCGTGGGCCGGGAGGGTTCCTGGGAGGACGCAGCTCCAGCCAGCTGCCCCCAGCGGGGACCACGCTGCTGTCCCCGGCCTGCAGCGGCCACGGTCCCGTGGGCCCTGTGCGTCTCCTGGCACAGACCTCTGCGGGCCTGCTGGCCGGGCGTCTCCCCCAGACAGTTCCCGACGTGCTCACCTTGGCCCCAGGGGTGAGGAGAGGCCCCCGCATGGGAAGCCCCGTCTCACATGACACAGGCTCCCCAGGAGCGTGTGGTTTGGGGTTGGACCCCGGCCGGGACCACAAGACACCTCCTTCCTCCAGGGCGCACGGTGGCCTCCTGCCTCTTCCGTCCCCAGCTCCCTGCTCACTGCTTGGCTCTGGCTGCACCCCCTGTGTCCCTGCATCTCACCTGCCTCCGCCTTCCTGGTGGCCGTGGGCGGGGGCACCCCCCGGGGCACCCTCTCCCTCCCGTGGCCTCTGCGCGGGGTCGCAGTCAGTGCTTCCCACCTCCTGCTTCCCGGACCTCGGGCTCTGTGGAGCGTGGGCTTGACACACGCAAGCACACGCATGCATGCGTGCACATGCATGTGTTCTCCAGAAGCAGCCCCGTCCTTGTTGCACGCCGGCCGACCAGGATGCAGCCTCGCCCCGGCGCCTGACCCCTGTCTGCTCTTTCTGCTGCTTTCTTTAAAAAGCAAACAAAGATCGCTTTCCCCGGGACCCGCCGGCCCCTCCCTGCCTGCTGTCCGTGGGCCCAGAGGAATCTCTGCTGACCAGGGCCTGTCTGTCCTGCAGAGAGTCGCCTGGACGCTGGTCTCCGTGAGGTCATCCTCCGTGAATCTGGCGCCAGTTCCATCTTGTGTCACCGTCCCCCAAGGAGGCGGCATTCTGCGAAGGCGCGCCCTCGTGGCCACAGGGTGGGCGTCTGTGAGGTCAGGGTCAGTGGGCCCGGCCGGGGAGGGCAGTGGCCCGGGAGAAGAGGCCATCAAAGGCGACAGATGCCCCATCCGGCCCCGTTTTTCTCGGCGAGAGTTAGCGGGCAGCGCGGTGATTGGAATGCCCGCCTTGACGGCTGGGATCCCCGGTCCCCGGCGCGTCCCCCCTCGGTTCACAACCACCAGTCACAAGGGGACGGAGGCGGTGTCTTCCTGCCACCTGTCGGCCCAGCGCCCGTCCGGGTCGCTCCTCACCGCCCGACGTGCCCCGCTTTGAGACACTGGAGCTGGGTGTGAAGCAAACTTGCAAAATGGACGAACAAGTGGGTGCTTATTTCCACGCTATGGAGCAGCTTCCTGTGCCAAACTCGCTTCTCCGCGGGGCTCCCTCGGGGAGCGGCCGCCCTTCCATGTATGTTATCGGGTCTCTGCCCCCGCAGCTGCGGGGGGGGGGGGTGGCGGTGGGCGTGAGAGCGCGTAGCGCTGGGGCTCAGAGAGGCCCCGGTGTCGCCCTTAACTGGCCGCTTGGCGGCGGGTCCGGTCTCGCGGCCCCACGGCCCCACGGCCCCGCTTCCTGTCTGGGAAACGGGCGTCGCCGGGGAATTAATGTTACTTCTTCCCCATTCACCGAGACTCGGGTCTGGGTGGCATTTCTGGAAGCCTCCTTTCCTGTCACTGTGTCACACCAAACGTTTCGACGGCGCCACATTTCAGCAACTCGCTTGGGACTGGTTGGACAAAAAGCTGCACTACAAACCCCAAACTCCCTTCAGGGAGCCCGCGCCCGGGGAGTCCCGGGGTCAGGACTGGGTCTCCAGGTAGGCAAGGCCGGGGTGCCGCCGAGGGGGGTGCAGAGTAACGGAGGACCCCTGTCTGCCTCTCGGTGACGAGGACAGGCCGAAGGACGCGGGACACCCCGGAGGCAGAGGACCAGGACTCAGGTCCGGCTGAAGGGCCCGGGCAGAGGAGGCCGTCGGGGCCGGCTCGGGCAGCAGGAGGTGGAGGGGGCGTGAGCACGGGCCACCTGCAGGGGTCGCCCGCACGAGTCCCTCGTGGGAAGAGGGCCCAGAACACCAGGCGGGTTTGCACGCGGGGCAGGCTCCCCTGCTGGGTGGGGTGGGGGTGCGCAGGCCTGGCCACCCCCCCGACCAGAGGGACACTCGTCCTAAGGTTTCTGTCCCCCACCTCTGCGCCCGCCTCCCTCCCCGGAGATCATTAGCGTCGGTGGAGGCTGGTTAGCTAATTGTCTCTGGCTCCTGTTTACCAAGCCTGTTCCTGGCAGTTTGGACAGACCTTTCCCCCAGAGAGCCAAGTTCTGGAAAATTCTGGAGAAAAATAGACTCTGGGTGCAGGAGGCTCCACCCTGTCTGTCTCTGAGACAGGCTAGCTCCGCCCGGTAACCACAGGGTCCCGCTTTCTCCGGCCGCCACGCCTCCCGAGGGCGGGAAGAGTGGGCGGGACCGACGGGGAGTGTGCCGGAGTTCCAGACCCCGCCCCCGCCCGTCAATCACTGACCGCTGGGCCTTAGGAAGACTCGCTCAGCCTCCCTGCGCGTTGTCGTCCTGGTGTGACGAAGTGGGGGGCTCCTGTCTTCTTCCCGAGGGGACAGGAGGGTTGAGCAAAGGGGCGTTTGGGAGACGGGTGTTTGCGAATCGTGGGGCTAAGCCGGAGTTGGGCCGGGCTCTGTTCCCGGTCATTCGGGCACCACATGGGCATCTCCAGGGCAACGGGAGGGGGCGGGAGGCACAAGGGATGAGGCTGACACACCCCCTGCCCCCACATCCCCCAGCCTCACAGCCGGGGCAGCGGCCAAGGTCCCCCGGCCACCCTAGCTCCTGGCCTGACTTCGTGTCCAGGTGAGACTGAAGCGCCTCCCGCTTCCTTCCGGCCGTCGCCGCCCCCGAGGCCCCAGTTATCCCCGGCTTAAAGCGGGGACGGCGCCGGCTCCGGCCTCGCTGGGTGCCTGTGAGGGTCGCTGAGGGAGCCGGTGGGACACAGCCCGCAGCCGTCAGAAAGCCAGGCGGCGGGGACGGGGAGGCCACCCTCCACAGACGGTCACCGGGTAGAAACGGCGGGGCCGTCGCCGGGCGTCTCTGAGGAAGCCTGGACACTGTGCCGGGCCTGAGACCTGAGGTTCCTCGCGCGGCTCACAGAACGGCACGGCGCCCCACCGGGGCCCTGTGTCCACCTCGCTGCTCCCACAGCCGAGTGACAGGCCGGAGTGTGGACCCGGAGCTCCCGACTTCGAGCCCAGTGTTTCGGCAGGGTCCGAGCAGGAGAGAGGAAGCCCCCCCCACCCCCCCGTGGGAAGGGAGTGAGGGGACTGGGGATGCAGGGCAGCGAGTGGGCCACGCAGCGCACCGCGGATGCTCCTCCTGGATCCACGCAGCTCCGGTGCCCCGCACAGCCAGAAGCCCTAAAGCTGCGGTTCCAATCAGACATCTGAAGAGCAGGAGGTTCCAGAGGCCTCGCTGCACGGCGGCTCCCCACGGCCACCCAGCTGGACACCACGATCATCAGAAGAGAGGTGGCCCGTCCAGGGCAGCGGCCAGTCCCTGGGTGTTTGATGCAGAGGACCGACAGCCGGCCCGGAACCGGCTCAGAGCAGCCGCAGCCCAGACTTCCCGCGGGGGCCGACTTCCGAGCCGCCCTCCCCGGGCACGGCGGGCGCCAGGGCTCTCCGGAGGGAAGTGGGAAGCAGCCCGGTGGCCGCTAACGCCATCCCAGGAATAAACAGCCCGGGGGCGAGTGCCCTCTGCCGCCCCGGCCCCGGCCCCCGCCTGCCTGCCACTGCTCCTCTCGCCCCTGCACCCAAGTCATTACCCCCCACCCAGGGGTCCCACCACAGCCGGCTGTGTGTCTCCGTCCCCTGTCACCCCAAGGACTTCGAACACTACGTGTTAGAGGAATGAATCAGTTCACAAAGTGTGTGTGGAGGGTGCACAGAAATAACGAAACTTTACAATGGAAAGCGCAGCACAGTCTCGGGAGAGGCGCCCAGTCCAGGGGCGGGAGCTCGAGTCTCCCCCCTGGGCCCCTCACCAGCCGGGACGTGGACACTGGACTCCTCTCAGCCCGAGCGGCCGTGTCTGTACGTCCGGGCGCAGGCGGCCCCTTCCCGCGGACGGCGACACGGACGGCGACACGGACGTGCCTGGCCTGGGCCTGGGAGCACGGAGCACACTCCATCCCTGGAGCGCCCAGGGCTTCCGGCGGCCGTGGAGGCCGCTGCGTGGGGAGACGCCCGGGCCCCGATGGAGCGGCCGCCTGAGCCTCCCCCTCACCCCTCACCCCTGCCCCCAGCATCACTCCTTCCCTGCGCCCAGTTCCTTCCTTCACGAAACGGGGGCGGCGGTCGTTGGGACCCTGGCCGCGCTCTCCAAGTGAGCGCGCGCAGGTGTGTGAGGTCCTGCACCCATGCCGCCGCCAGGGGGCGCCCGCCCGGACCAGATGTGTAGGCGGAGTCTCCGCCCAGCTGCGTGCCGGGTCGGGTCGCCCCCGTGGGCATCCCCTGTGTTCCCCGCCTGTGCACCTCCGCCCCCGCAGGCGGGCACACTGCCCCCAGGACACGCGCAGAGCGGCCCGGGTTGGCAGCTGCCCTGGACCGCAGCGTGAGAGCGGCAGGCTGTCACACAGCGGGAAGTCCACGCAGGCACGGAGTTCTGACCGCGCCCAGTTGTGGCGCCCGAGCGCGCCTGGCCGGCCTCAGCCCGCCCTCCGCCGAGCGCCGTGGGCCAGGCCCTTCCTCACCCTTCAACCTCCCTCCCCCGTGTCCTTGGGTGGGAACCGGGGGGCCCCCTAAAGAAAAGACGGAAGTGCTGTCAGCTGGGCGAAGGGGCCCGGTGCACCCACGTGCACATCCGTCGTCGCCTTCGCGTGCGTTAGGTTCAGCCCCAGAGAAGCAGCGGGGTCATGGTGAATGAGAGCAACGCCTGCAGGTTTTGTGGGGGCCGGTGAGCCCATGGGCATGCCGTGGGGGACAGGGACAGGCAGAACCGTGGGCCCCGGTGCCCCCTGCGGCAACGCACCAGAGGTGGGGAGGGGCTTGTCTCGTTCTAGGACCTGACGGTCAGGGCCGTGGAGACTGGCAGGGAGCTGCGGGGGACCCAGCCGCACGCCGTGGTGAGGTCTGTGCACACAGGCCGGCGTGGGGTTCTGGAGAGGCTGCGCGTGATCCGGCTGACGCACTCGCAGACCACATGCGTGGCTTGTGGGGCCCGGCCAGACCATCGCACTGGCCAGGGGAGAGGACAGGTGTCCGGGGGCCGGCGGGGGCCGTACAGGCAGAGAAGAGACAAACGCTGGCATCGGGACCTGGGAGAGGCCGTGAGCTCCCGCCGGCTGTGCCGGGCACAGGGCCCCGCTGGCCGGCCCACAGGGACACGGCCCGGTCTGCACCGTGGCCCACAGGCCTGCGTGAGGGCCGTGTCGGAGGCTCCCCGGCCGGCAGCTCCCTTTGGGGGCGGCACGTGACTCCAAGAGGCTCGGAAGTGGAGCTGGAGGTAGATCACCCTCAGAGGTCACCCACCCGGGACCTCAGGGCTGCCCGTAGGAGCAAGCCAGCGGGGGCCTGTGACAACCTGTCCGGACGGGGGTTCGAGGGGACCCGAGCTTGAACCGTGAAGGGTGGATCCATACTGAGAAAGTGTCCCCAACGCTGGAGAGGCCCCGTCCAAAGAGAACGGGCGGGCCCTTTAAAAGCCCTGGAAACGGCGCCTTTCGCTGTGGGAAACAGCAGCCGGCTGCCGTCAGGAAGAGGAGGATGCGGCCGGAGAGGAAGGGGGCGGAGAGGCGGGCGGCTGGGAGGGGCTGGCAGCCACGGGCTCCCGGAGTCTGGCATACACAGAGCAGGAGGAGGGAGACCTGATTTCAAAACTTACTCTGCAATCGTGGCTCAAACCCTCTGAGAACCAGGCCCGGCCAGCGCCGGGGCTGGGGTTGGCCTCTGCGTGGGCGGATGGGCCGCCCAGAGGCCGTGGCTTCGAGGCTGGCCAGGTGACAAGGGCCCCTGGGTGTCTCGACCCTCCTGCCCCCCGCCTCAGCCCTGTCCCCCCAGCCCTGAGCCCTGCCCCCACCTGCCCCCCGGAGCGGGGCTTTTCCCCATCCGCTCCCCTCTCTTGACCTCCCACCCCAGGCTCTTCCTCTCAGCCCCTTCCTGGAGGGGTCTGGGGGGACGGAAAGGTGTGGGGCGCTGCGTTCGCCACGGCAGGATGACACGGAGCAGGAGGCCGCCTGGCACGTGGGCACGTGGCCCTTCTCAGCCCTGGAGCTCCTCTGACCGAACTTTCCGGATGCTGAGGGGACTTGGTCGGGGTGAGCCGTGGAGACAAAGTGAGAAGGGGGCCGCCTCTTCCCTGCCTTCCCAGTGCGCTCACGTGGCTGCCGTGGCCACCCCGTGGCCCAGGTGTGTGCCCAGGTTGGGGGACTGCCCTGAGGAAGACAGGCCAGGAAGGGGCCTGCTCGGGCCCTGGAGGCAAGTTTGAGGACATTCAGGCGAAGACACAGAGACCCCAGATGCCCAGAGTGTGCTCTAGAAGGAGAGGCCACGGTCCTCCTGGCCCCCAGACTCCTCGAGGGCACAGCCAGAGGACACTGAGCGGGTGTCCCAGGCCCTTTGGGGTGTGGGACCGGGCAGCACCACCGTGAATCACCACACCTCCCCTGGGAGCTCCGTGGGCCACCCTCCCTGTGTGGTCCCCCTCCCTGTGTGGTCCCCGAGACTCCCATCCCATGCTCCATCAGCTCCCACACTCCTGCTGCCACCCTGTCCCCTCGATGACCACAGGACTTCCGGGGAGGTGAGTGGGGACCTTCAAAGAGGTGGCTGTGCCCGGGAGGGCATGGCCAGTCCAGGTGGCGCCTGGACCTCACCCAGGGACCACTTCCTCGAATGAAATGCTTCGCATGAGCTTGTTTGAGACTTGCCTCTTTGAGAAACGCGAAGCAGGAAGCTGCAAGGTTGCAGTAATCAATGTTTTCATGATTAGCTCCATTGGCGAGTCCATTAGCCTTGGGCGCGGGGTCAATGCCGACTGTCCAGAGCGCAGACCCTGGGTTGGCCACAGCCAGGGGAGGGGGCTGTGGGGGGAGGAGGGGGGAGATGACAGGCGACACAAGCCCGACGAGTCGCGGTTTCCCCGGCACCTGCACGCACCTGGCCTCAGCGGGCTCTTGTGGAAGCTGGGAGACGGAGGGAGGTCCCCAGCTGCTCCTCGCCCCACTGCACGCGGGAGGAGCTGCTTTTCCTGGTGTGAACGTTGCCGGGGGCCTGTGGGGGCGGGGGGGCTGCGGGGGGAAGGCTGGAGGCTTTCGGCTTCCTTCTCCCCCTGCCCCTCCCCCTCCCCACTCTTCGCTGCGAGTCTGTCACTCGCTCTGTGCCCCGCTCCGTACCAAGCACTTCCCCTCACAGCCTCCTTCAACTCTGGCCCAAGCCCCTTGCAACAAGTCCCTCACTTTTACGTGTGGCGTGGCCGCCTCCCCCTAAGCAGACATAACTTTCAGTGCTGGGATGCTGTTCTAATAATAGACCATGAATGAATGTGGACGTTAGCGTTCAAGGTGAGTGGGGAACCGGTAAAGCACCTTGAGACACACGAGCTCTGCCACACCAGGGGTGCACAGGCATGACGATGATTCACATCAAACGCAAACTCATTCCTCTGATGGAGATTTATGAGTATCTACCATGGGCCAGTAATGCACGAGACGCAGATGATTCGAAGATAAGTCACGATCCCGGGCCAGAAGGCAATGGTAGTCCAATGGGGGCGTCAGGCACAGGACAAGCCATTGTGGTCCGGGGCCTGCAGAGACCTGGACACGCCCACAGGCGCACAGAAGAGAGGGCTTCCTGGAGGCGGAGGCACGCAGCAGTCCTCGGAGGAGGAGTGCAGCTTCCCTCCAGGAAGGGGAAGGGCAGTGCGGCAGGGGGCAGGGCCTGAGCAAAGGGTGGGGGGAGACACAGCATGGCGTGGGGGGTGGGGAGGCCGGCGTTGGATGCACCGCATACGGGGCAGGATTGACCAGACGTCGGGAAGCGGCAGATGGGGCAGCGTCCAGGGCAGGGCCCGGGAAGAGCCGACGATGACCCTCACTTCCAGCCCGGAAGCCGGTTAGGGCCGGCCACCCCTGCAGCAGAAATGGGGGGAAGGGCCGGCTTCACAGTGCCCACGGCGAGTTCGGTTTGGCCCGTCCGCGATGTGAAGGGCCTCCATCCTCTCACGTGTAAAATGGAAATAAAAATCCACTTGTCTTGCGGTATATTTTGAGTGTCACCTGAGAAAACGTGAAGTACTTCATGCAGTGGTTTGAATAGACCAAGTGATGATGGTGATGATGGTGATGGTGGTGGTGGTGATGATGATGGTGATGATGGTGATGGTGGTGATGTTGGTGATGGTGATGGTGGTGGTGATTGTGGTGGTGATGATGGTGATGGTGACAATAGTGATGGTGGTGGTGGGAGTGGTGATGATGGTGATGGTGACAGGGATGGTGGTGATGATGGTGGTGATGATGGGAGTGGTGATGGTGATGATGGTGATGGTGACAGTGATGATGATGGTGATGATGGTGGTGGTGATGATGGGAGTGGTGGTGGTGAGTCTATGGCAGGGGAGAGAGACACGTGCTGAGAGCTGGCACATGTCCTCCTCCTTCCTTCTGTACAGGGTCAGGGGCAGCCAAGAGGAGCAGGGAAATACCCAGGTGGCCAGTTTGCTGAACTAAGCGATCAGACTCCCTCCCTGGCAGGACGTGAAGGCGGTGGGAGACCCGGTGGGAGGGGCTGGGCCCGCCAGCCTGCAGTGCAGGTTCCCGGTCGGGGTGGTCCCAGAAGGCAACCGTGATCTCCTTGTGTTACAGTTTCCGTGCCCGTATTTTCTAAGTGTTGGGTTGGCCAGTGACTGTGGTCTAAACCACCTTCTTTGCTGAGTAGAAATTCTACTATGTGATTTCCTAGGGATTAGTATAACCTTGAACTCTGCCTGCAACTGCCCTCTTAAAACCTGATGGCTCTTCCATGCACATCGACCTTTGGCGGCCTCTTCCCAGCAAGCAAACCTCACTCACACTCAGACTTCCCCAGAAAGGGGGTGTTGCAATGGGATGCGTCTAGATGCCGCACTGTGACTCCCCACCCCGAGGAGTCCATGCCTTCTTGTGGGTCTCCCAAAGGCCCATCTGCGTTTTCTGCTTCCAGCCGGACCAGCTATGGTTTTATTGAACTTGTTTGGGTATTGCTTTTTTATTTGTTTTTGTTTTGCTTTGCTCCTCTTGAATCCTGCAACAGCACCGCACAGAACTTTTTGACCTGAATTCCCCTCTGAACTTCCCATTCTGCCCAAGTCGTCTGTGTTAGGAAGGGGCGGGCGCCTCTCCAGCTCCTGAAAGATTCATTCAGCGTGTTCTTTTCTTGTGCCTCTCTTCTGCTTCGCCAGGTCGAGCTGGGAACTGCCGGACTTGAGGGAAGGGAGAGTGAAAGCCATCAGCGACTCGGACGGGGTGAGCTACCCTTGGTACGGGAACACCACGGAGACCGTGACCCTGGTCGGCCCCACCAGCAAGATCTCCAGGTTCTCCGTCAGCATGAATGACAACTTCTACCCGAGTGTGACCTGGGCCGTGCCCGTGAGTGACAGCAATGTGCCACTGCTCACCAGGATCAAGAGGGACCAGAGCTTCACCACCTGGCTGGTGGCCATGAACACGACCACGAAGGAAAAGATCATCCTGCAGACCATTAAGTGGAGGATGAGGGTGGACATCGAGGTGGACCCTCTCCAGCTCCTGGGGCAGCGGGCCCGGCTGGTGGGCAGGACTCAGCAGGAGCAGCCCCGGATCCTGAGCCGGATGGAGCCCATCCCCCCCAACGCACTCGTGAAACCCAACGCCAACGATGCCCAGGTCCTCATGTGGAGGCCCAAGCGGGGGCCGCCGCTGGTTGTGATCCCCCCTAAGTAGCAGCCGCCCGGCCGGCCGGACTATGTGTGGCGCGCACACTGTGGAGAGGCGCGGCGAGGTTGCCCGGGGCGACGGGAGCCAGACTGAGTTTTCTGAGCCAAAGCAGACCTCCTGGTTTGCCAGCCTTTGTGGCCGCTCGCCGAGAGCGGGGCTGCCCCTGGGGTGGTGGAACCGTGATCCTTAGGAGATGCCCCTCCCTCTTAGGAATAAAGAAATCCCTGATTTGGCGGGCTCGCGGGGACCACCCTGCAAGTCGCCATATTTTGGAGCTGACCGGGATGATTCTTTTATTAGAACCATTGACCATTTCTCTCCTGTGAGATGCAGGGGGTGGAGACGAAATCAAACAGTGCCTGTGGCAAGGGCTGCCGCCCGCCCCGCCGGTCAGACACGGGAGTGGAAACTTCCACGCCAGGCGTGCGGAAGCCAGACGGGGCCTCCGTCCCGCGGGAGGCTGCGGGGCAGGGCGGGCGGCCCGCCTCCGGTGGTGCGGAGAGTGGGCGGAGGGGAGAGGGAGGCTAGGTCGTTACTACCCATTAATTATTGTGCGTTTATTAGTTGATTATCAGATCATCAGTATACTCACTGGAAGGAAAGGATCTCCCAGAACACGGCAGGCACAGTGACGCGGGTCCGCGCCGCGCGGAGCCCTGGGAGCTGTCCGCGGTGCTGACGCGAGCTCACCGGTGGTGACGTCTCTCGGCGGCTCCGCCTACCTACCTCTTTCCGAAAAGCGATGATGACTCGGAGCGTCCTTAATCACAGCGCGCGGATAGACCGCCCCTGCGCCCCTCAGCCGCGGGGCTGTGTGGGGCCTTCGCCACGTTTTTAGTGGGACCCGAATTGTGATTCTGTTTACAGCTGCCTATTCTGTTCCCATCCCCAGTCCTAAACGTACGAAAAGGTAACGTGTACAAGCCATGGATCCATGTAGGGCTTCAGCAAATAAGAATAGCATTTTCACTTTTTGTCCGTTGGTTGTTTTAGTCTCTGAGGGGTTTGGGCACGTGGAAGGCACACGAGCCAGCGTGCATGCCAGGGTCCGTGTAGCATGACCACCAGCAGATCCGCCCCGGGGCCTTGACACATGCGTGTCGCCGTGGCGGCACTCAGGGCATACACCATGTGCCTACGTGCGCCTGCGTCAGCTCGGTCTCACGGCAGCTCAGCTTCCGCCGCCCGAGCCCTGGTGAGCGCCGGCCTCACACGCCTTAACCCCCCAGTTCCCGAACAAGAGTCGGCGCTCCTTGCGGAAAGCAGGCCCGGGGGCCTGCCGGCCCGCTGGTGAAAACGAGAAACGCTGTTTCCTTCGGCCAGGCTGACAGCACACTTTCTAAAGAGAGTTTCTGATTTGTACAATGAGGGTTTTTCCGGCTCTTCTAGCTAACATCACCCCACCCCCTACCCCGCCCCAGAAAGAGCTTTCCCTCTCTCCTCAACCCTGCAAACCGTGCTGTGTGGACGCGGTGCCTTTTCAACGCCCCGGCCCCGTGCAAAGGAATTCTGAAACGCTCCCAGTGTCCTGTGGGTTTCAGGGGTGGGCGTGCCAGGCTCGCGTCAGAGGGGAGCAGGCTGGGGCTCGGAGCAAGTGTCACAGTCCCTCGGTGGCTCCAAAGGTGTGTGTCCTGCCAGGGGGCCCGGGACTGGAGCAGAGAACGCAGGAGGCCCTTCCCACTGTGTGTTAGGGCGCAGTGCGGACGAGTTTCTTTCAGGTTCTGGTCCCAGGGATGGCGCTTATTTCCGCGAGAGGGTCAGCAGGTCCACTCCAAATTACGTGGGGGGAGCCTCTCGCCCCATAGATTAGTTATTGATGGCAAGCCGAGCTATTTATAGCAGCATGTTAACGACGCATCCATGACTCACAGAAGACCAGAGACACTTCATTTAGAAATAACTCAGCTGTTCCGTTTGGATCCCTCTGTCCCTTCTAGGCTCCCGTGGGTTCCATGGGGTTTGGGTCTGTCTGCAGGAGCGGTGGCCCCAAGGAGCTCCGTGGCTGACGTGCAGAGTGGCTTGTCGTCCCCTCCGGGCATCAGAAACAGCGGTGTCCCCTCTGACTGGGTGGGACGCCCCCCTTACAGGGGCCCGGGGAGTGCACGCCGAGGGAACCTTGTCCTCGTGGCCTCACTTGAAGAAACCCGCTCCTGAGAAACCCGAAGTTGTAGACAAACATGACTAAGCAAGGGTTACTTACATGATGAACTCTTAGACAAGACTTCTGCCTCCCAGTCCCCTCCTTGCCCATTCAAGGGAGATGTGAGTTACACGGTTACATTCATGTGTAACTTTCTCAGGGGCACATCTGGACGTGTGAGGCCAGGTGCCACGTACTTACACGTGTTCCCGCTGAGAATTCACACGCCTCAGAATTTTAACAGAAACGACCCCCAGGCCACTCCTCTGGAAAGCTGTGTAACCACAACATGTGCTCGTGAAAGATGAAGTCCCTGCGTGGATGAACGTGGGGATTACTGTCGGCGCCGCCCTTGCCAGCTCGGCCCTCGGGCCTGTCCAGCCTGAACCCCTGGGCAGGGCGCGGCAGTGCCCGGCGGCCAGTTACTTTAGAGTTATCCTCGTTTTGCAGGAAAGCACACCCCTTTCCCTCTGCTATCTCAGGCCACGGCCTCAGCTTCGTCGGGGTATCACCAGGTGGGGGCTCTCCAGCAAGAGAGAATTCGCCCCGAGGTCCCCTCCCTCCTCCCTTTGGGCCTGTGTCCCCGGAGTTCCGGGTCTGATGGGACAGCTTAAAGGGTCTCGTTGGGTGCCTTGGCTGGGTTTTAGGTGGATGGTCTTAGGGTTACAGTTGGCTTCTGCACACAAACACACACAGGGTCTGGTAGGAAGCATGTCATCATGTCACGGATTCTCAAACACAGTCCCCTGTGAGATCTTTCGTCCCACAGTCCCCAGGAAATGGAGGCCCCGTGAGAGGCCATCAGCCCGTCTCCCGAGGGCCACAGACCTGCTGCGCCCGGAGCCCAGGGGAGAGCCTGCGTCTCCCACACCTCACGGCGCGGCCCGGCCGCACTCGCCGGAGCCCGCAGCCCTCTCCCGGTCTCCAGCCACCGCATCGTCACCACCCCTGAGCCGCTCACCCTGCTGGCACCAGCGACAACTGGGTCCATCCTCTAAAGGACGGGGGGTGCTTGTTACAATTATGCCAAAAAAGAATGTTCCAAATTCCCTTTGACCTGTGGCCGCTGTTTTGAGACGAGCTCTCCCCAGTCTGGCCCCTGTGCAGCAAGCGTTTTACACCCCCGGGCGCCCGGTCTGGCCCACAGCGCCCGAGGAGGCTGGCGGCGGGGCCCCTCTCCAGTCCCCGTGCCGGGCGGGGGGCCTCGCAGGCCACAGCCATGTTCTCAGCAGCGGTCCCGGGCACGACAGTGAAAGCACCATGAGTCACGTGTCACCGAAGACTGTCATACGTGTTCTCTCACCCCCGGACAGCCTTGGGGGAGAGTGGCACTGTCACCCGCACCCCTGTGCCACCAGCACCACGTGGAGCAACAGAGAGGTTAAGTGACTTGTTCCCCGACACAGACGGACAATATCAGGGGCTGGGGCACTAGCCGGGCCGTTTGGCTCCAAATCCCTGTCCTTCCAGGTCCTGGCTGCACCCCCGACCCCAGGGCCCAGCCAGGAGGGCACGGAGGAGGGGAAGTGAGAGAGAAAACAGCCGCTCGCTCCCGCACGGCCACGCAGGCAGGCCCCCCCGCCCCGTCGACGTGAGAGAGGGAGCACTCTTTTCCGAGGCAGGGAGCCCTGTGGTCCCCGGGGAGGGGGCGGGTCCGGAGGCACATCTGCAGGGGGCAGCGTGGGTGAGCGGCCTGCCGCCGGCAGCTCTCGGCGGGTGATTAGCGGGAGAGCAGGTCTGCTCTGCGGGCCTCAGGGTCCCGGGAGCGCCACCACGGAAGCTGAGGTCCCCGCTGAGCGAGGTTGGGCCCCTGCCCTCCGGCTTCGCAGCAGGGGTGGCCCACGGGGCGGAGGCAGCGCCCACAGCGCCCTCCCGAACCCGGCCAGCACGTGCAGCGCCCTTGTCAGAGCCGAGGGCAAGCGACCGCTGCTGGAGCCGGCTGCCCGCAGAGCTGCGGAGAAGGACGCCAACGGGCAGGCGTGGGCCCACCGCACGCACCCCTCCTCAGGCTGAAAGGAAAATTCATCAGAGACGCCACGAGCTCCCAAGCTCTACAATTAAGCCTAAACGATCCTTAGACAGAAAGGGAGCTGGGCGGGCAAGCTCCGTGGGCGCAGATATTTTCGCCCCTGGGTCTCCCTGCCGCTCCTGTCCGGGGGACCTTGTGCACGTCTGGTCCCAGCTTCCCCACTGAGACACCTGCCCACTGAGGCCTGGCCTCGGGGGGCGCCAGCTCTGAGGACACAGGACGCAGGCGCCCGCCCCTCTCGTGCCGGATCCCGGCACGAACCTCGGGCAGTCCCTTCCAAATGCCCGGTGCTTCGCGGTTTACAAAGGGCTGCAACGCTGCGTAGCCTACGAACGTACCTCTCTGTTCAAGACAGGGAACCTTCGCGTCGGCCTCACCTTTCCGTCCTTCTCAGTAAGAGCAGCAACTCCCGCTGATGGGCGTGGTACAGTCGGCCCGGCGCAGACGCGCCCATTTCGTCACATGGTTCTCGCAGTCCTCTAAGACCCGCTGCCTCTCCCCGCTTTTCAGGTGAGGGGAGTGGGGGGTCAGGTCCAGTGGCCCGTCCAGGTCACACTCATCTGCGGGGGCTCTGAGGACTCGGGCCTCCGCGTTCCCTCTCCACGCCGCTCCCCCACTCCCACGGAGCGTCCTCCCCCTGGTGAGACGCAGGTACCCTTCTGGGCCCTCCCGGCCACGGCTGCCCCTCGGGCAGGGCTGGCCATCGGGCAGGTTCTAGGGGCTCTGCCCCCCCCTGGTCCCCGGACGTGATCCGACAGGCAGACGGAGCTCTCGAGGGGCCGCAGCAACCCCGGGCTCGGTGCCCGCCAGGGGTTTCGCCCCCAACCCACGGCGGAAGGCAGGCCCATCGGGGTTCTCCGAGGTCAGAGGCCAGTGCCCAGGCCCCTGGCGCACCGTGAGGTTATCTGGACCCAGCTGGTGCACGAGGCCTTGAGCGAACCACTTTATTCCGGAGCCTCTGGCACAGAGGTTTCTTCCTCTCTCTTTTTTTTAAAGCGTATTTTATTGATTGTGCTGTTACAGTTGTCCGATTCCCCCCTTCACTCCCCTCCACCCTGCGCACCCCCTCCCACCCACATCCCCCTGTAGTTCATGCCCATGGGTCATACTTGTAAGTTCTTTGGCTTCTACATTTCCCACAATATTCTTGCCCTTCCCCTGTCTATTTCCTACCTACCATCTATGCTACTTATTCTCTGTACCTTTTTCCCCTCTCTCCTCCTCCCACTTCCCCACTGATAACCCTCCATGTGATCTCCACCTCTGTGGTTCTGTTCCTGTTCTAGTTGTTTGCTTAGTTTGCTTTTGCTTTTGTTTTAGGTGTGGTTGCTAATAATTGTGAGTTTGCTGTCATTGTGCTATACATATTTTTTATCTTCTTTTTCTTAGATAAGTCCCTTTAACATTTCATATAATAAGGGTTTGGTGATGATGAACTCCTTTTACTTGACCTTATCTGAGAAGCACTTTATCTGCCCTTCCATTCTAAATGAAAGCTTTGCTGGATAGAGCGATTTTGGATGTAGGTCCTTGTCTTTCATGACTTGGAATACTTCCTTCCAGCCCCTTCTTGCCTGTAAGGTCTGTTTTGAGAAATCAGCTGACAGTCTGATGGGAACTCCTTTGTAGGTAACTGTCTCCTTATCTCTTATTGCTTCTAGGATTCTCTCCTTCATTTTAATCTTGGCTAAGGTAATTATGATGTGCCTTGGTGTGTTCCTCCTTGGATCCAGCTTCTTTGGGACTCTCTGAGCTTCCTGGACTTCCTGGAAGTCTATTTCCTTTGCCAGAATGGGGAAGTTATCCTTTATTATTTGTTCAAATAAGTTTTCGATTTCTGGCTCTTCCTCTTGTCCTCCTGGCACCCCTATGGCTCGGATGTTGGAACGTTTCAAGTTGTCCAGGAGGTTCCTAAGCCTCTCCTCATTTTTTTTGAATTCTTGTTTCTTCATTCTTTTCTGATTGGATGTTTCTTTCTTCCTTCTGGTCCACACCGTTGATTTGAGTCACAGTTTCCTTCCCATCACTATTGGTTCCCTGTACATTTTCCTTTATTTCACTTAGCATGGCCTTCATTTTTTCCTCTATTTTGCAACAAAATTCAACCAATTCTGTGAGCATCCTGATCACCAGTGTTGTGAACTGTGCATCTGATAGGTTGGCTATCTCTTCATTGCTTAGTTGTATTTTTTCTGGAGCTTTGATCTGTTCTTTCATTTAGGCCATTTTTTTTTGTCTTGACGTGCCTGTTACATATGAGGGGTGGAGCCTTAGGTGTTCCCCAGGGCGGGGCAACCCAGTTGCTGGGTTGTGACGCTATACGTGGGGGCAGGGTCCAAAAGGGAACAGTGGTGCTTGCTCTGCTCTCTGTCAGATTTTAGTCCCTTCTGCTGCTTCCCCCGAGCAAACTGGGCCCTCCTGGTGCTAGTTCCCGGGGGGGTGGGTTTGTGTACATTCTAGGACCCTGTGGGTCTCTCCAACGAACTCTCCTGTGAGGCTGGGAGTCTCTCCCAGCGCCTCCACCCCCACAGGTGTTTTCAATCAGTGTTTTGAGGCTGTATTTCCCCGCACTGGGGCCCTGGGGTGCGAGGTCTGTCTCGCTCCAGATGGATGGATGGATGGATGGATGGACACAGAGATACAGGCCTGTCTGGCCTGCTCAGCTTTCGGTGGCGCTCCATGGCTTGTCTGTCCCTGCAGAGGTTCCCACGCCCGGATCTCAGCGGGGACGCCATGATTGGGGGCTGCAGCACAGAATTGGTCACGTGGGAGCACATTAAAGGAGGAGGAAATGCCTCTTCCTCCCCCAGGCCCCTGCCCCCGGGCGGTCCCACCCCCCTGGAGCTCTCTTGGTTATGGCCCCTCTCCCTGCCCGCTCTGCCCAAGGCGGCCGCGTCAGGACCTGCCACACAGCTTGCCTGCCTCCGGGCTGCTGCCCCGGCCCCTCCCAGCGCCCACACCCCTTGCCTGCACCTGTCCCCGGGCAGGCCTCCACCACAGGCCCTCTGTGAGAGGACGGGTATTTTGCCCAACTGGGGAGGGGTCCAGAAGAGACCCTACCGGCCCTTCTCAGCCGGAGGCACATGAGCCAGGCCTGTGGGTGGCAGGCCGCACAGCCCCACACAGGGGCCTCCCCGCAGCCTCTGCTCCCACACTCCCTGCAAACCCAGACAACGCGGCGTGGTCGCTGAAACACCCCAGTGTGCTGGGTCAGGGATGCCGGAGAGTGGGGAGCAGACCTCAGAGTCACAGCCACGAGAGCAGCGGACCCACCAGGCGTGGGGAGGTTGGGACGGTGCAGGAAGGGTTGCTGAGGCCCCGCGTGTCAGCGAGGATACAGGAAGGAGGGTGGACGCTTTGCCCCAGGCTAGGCCCCGGACGAGGGTGAGTCCAGCCAGGCCCCGGGAGCACGGTTTAGGGAGGCACCCACTCAGGTTTGTGCAGACACCCACGTGAACCTGCTGCGTGGGCCCCGGAGTCTGCCCCGGACCCAGGCTGGCCTCGCCCAGCCCCTGCCCTGCTATTTTCTCCTCCAGAGACAGAGGAGGGGCCCTGTGAGATCCCTCCACATGCTCCGCCTTTCAGCCAGTGTTTGTGCACCTACTGTGTGTCAGGCTGACCAGAGCGTCTGCTCACAGGGCCACGTGCTCACGGAGAGGTTTGGGAGCACAGCACAGGGAGGCCTGGGCCCCGGCAAGTTCTCCCCGAGCCCCCCCTGTCTGCCCAGTGCCTCCTGGGCCCAGGAGTCGGTGGGAGGGTGGGGGGGTCGCAGGGCAGTGGGCTGTCCAACTTGGAGCTCATCGCAGGAAAGGCGCCGGGAAGACGTGCCCACGCCCACGCAAACACAGGCAGCGGGGGGGGGTACGGGGGGTTGTCATCTCCCCAGCGGCCTGACACCCCCACCCTTCAAACCTGTTAGAGTATGCCACTCAGGCGTGAGCCAGTGAAATGTTAATTGGAAAAATAACGGGAAAAATAATACATGCACTTCAGGCTACGAACAATTTCATTAAACTGGGCTTTGAAAGCAAGACAGCCAATTAAATTATTTCCCACTTCACGCCCTCACGCACCAGAAACCACAGAAAGCTATGACTTCTAATTAGCAGGACAGAAGGAGGGACCCTGTGCGTGCATCTGGGACGAAGAGGGGCTGAGGCCGGACCCCCACCCCGGAGCGGGCAGGGCACACACTCACACGCATGCACGCATATGCATGCACACGCACACATAGACATGACACGCACACTCACATACACATGCGGACACACAGGTGCGCTCTTGTGCACACACGTGCACATAAAACATGTACACTGCACCCATGTGCAAACACACACACATGGACATGACACACACTCGTGTACACATGCGGACACACACAGTGCACTCTCATGCACACATGTGCACATAAACACACATGTTGCAGCCATATGTGTGTGCACGCATGGACATGGCATGCACACTCGTGTACACATGTTGACGCACATAGGCATGCTCACGTGCATGCACATGCACCCATGTGCACGCACATGGTCGCATGCACACGTGTATGCACACAGCGCACACCTGAATGCTTACATGTGCGTGCACACGTGCATCAGGGACTAAAGACTCACCAACTGTCACCTGAAGCGGCCATAAAGCACCCGCCCTGGAGCCACTCCCAGGACCAGCCGGAGGCGAAGGCCTGGGTGCAGAAAAGGAGACGGCGCTGGCCGTGAGAGGGTGGCAGCTGGACACTCAGGCTCGGGATTTCCGCAGCCAGCGCAGCCCGGCCTCTCCCTCCCTCGTGAAGCAGGGGGCACTGCCCAGATACCTGCTTTGCAGGATGACGTCCTTTGGTCACTGCCTTAATGCCCATGTGACTGATGTGCTCCCACGTCCGGGTACGGGTCACCCAGCAGGGCACGGCACCCCCAGCCCGCAGACCCACGTGGCAGAGGCTGGAGGAAGGAGCAGACGGAGGCAGGTGGCCCTGGCGCAGAGCCCCAGACAACCCATCACAGCGAGGGCCGTCCTACCTGTCTCCCCAACACACTCCCATCCAATGGCCTGTCCGTCCCACCCACCACGTGCCGCACAGCATGCCAGGGGCTGGCGGCTGGCTCACGGCGGGGGCCGTGCTGAAGAAGGGGCGCTATCTGCTGTCCCTCTCTAGGTGCAGAGACTGGGCCCATCCAGGCCTCCAGTCCGGCCCCAGCCCGCTGAGTGTGGCTGCCCAGGGATGAGGAGCCTGTCGACTTCAGTCACCTAGGGTGGCCCGGCCGTGGTTCCCACACCCTGCCCCCCTCCTTCCCCTTCTGGGTGGGGAACAGGGCGTGCGTGTCTCCCCTCTGAGTGTGAGTGAGTGTGTGTGTGTGTGTATGTGCGTGCACACGCAGAGGCTGTAGACAAGCCAGCAGCATGCACAGAGCCGCGCTGCATTCTCCACGGGCCCCAGTGCGTTCCGTATCAAATGCACACACGCACGCGCCAGCACAGGCCGCCGCGCACACAGCCTGGGGGACCTGCGAGTGTGCACGGGCTGCTTTGCTGCCTGGACCCCCCACCGGAGTGCCTCTCTTAGCCAGCAAGTGCCATTCCACATACACACACCGCCAGCTGCCTCGCCGCCCCCCGCCCATGTGCGTCCCCCAAGCCTTCCTCCCACAATCAGGAGGTCCCTGCGTGCCCCATCTCTCGGGTCCTCCTCTCCGATGGGTGCCCCTTCAGTCCACGGTGGCGAGAGCGGAGTGTTCCCCTCGCGGCCACAGTATGTCTCAGTAGGGTCTGCAGACGGCGCCTTACCCTGCAGAAGTGGCTCTGATGGGGGGATTTCAGGCACAGTCGTGGGCCAGGGAGGGACGTTCTTTCTTATGGGGGGGGTGGAGCACGTTTTTTAGAGCTCCCAAGTCGGAGCTGTGTCCCCACCCCGCCGGGGCACGAGCACAGGCCAGCACACCTGCGGACGCGCCGTCTCCATCACGTTGAGCCTCCTCTCTTAGAGGGGCCCTCGCTTCAAAGATGGAGAAAAAAAAGGAACCAGCCAAAGGAACGGAAACATCGCTGGGGAACACGGCCTGGTTGTCGCTGTCAGCCGGCCATCGGGTCCACCTGCCCCTTCCACTCGCCGGCCGCGCCCTCTCCGCCTGCCGCCGGGAGCCGGGGAACGCGCTCCTGCGTGTCCTCTCCGTGGCCCCCCCACCACGTGTCTCCTTCCTTCCCTGCGCCCTGCCTGGAGCCCCGCTGCTCGCCGGTGTGGTCGGGACGGGGAGCAGGTTAAACGCATGCGAGGTGGGTGGGTGGCTTCGGAGAAAGAGGAGCAGGAACAGTGCCCCCGTTTGGTGGCGCCCTGAAGGGAACACCGAGCTAGCTGAGAGCGCCTGACCAGTGCTTTCCATCCGTCCGTCCCTCCATCCGTCCGGGAACTCTGAGTCGGCAGCCTCCGGATGTTGCATGAACTCAAACAGGGTTGTACTTCACGTCTCCGGGACTGATCGAGTTAAATGAAGTGTGTGTTTCACAACAACAAAGTTCCTTTTCCGTTCAATTCCGCCCTTAAAGCCGCAGTGCCTGGGTCCCCTGTGGGGGTCCCCACTCATCTCCCCGGTGGTGCACTGTCCTCAGCTCTGACTTAGCCTGCGCATGGGGGCAGGAGAACGCTCTAGAAACTCAGAGGGTAAACTGTGCCCTTCTGCCCCCCCCCACACACACACCGTCACTCCCACCGGGGCACCACTCGACGCGTCTGCTGTGCCTTTGCAGACGGGGCTCCCTCGGCCCCACGCCTGCCTCCAAGGGTCTCACTGAAATATTCTGGGAGCCGGAGCTCCCGGAGGCAGTTGGGGCCTCCAGGTGCGGCCCTCTCTCCCGCCAAGGCGCACCTTCAGGCTCTGAGGAGGGGAAGGGAGTTGGGTCGGAGAGCTCGGCCTGCACGTGGTTCTGAAACTCTGTGCGCCCATGTGACCTCCCTTCCTGGGCCCCAGCCTACCGGAGCCTCCTCCTGCTGCCCCCCTCGCCCTCGCCCTGGCCCTCGGCCTGGCCCTCGCCCTGGCCGCTCTCGGCAGCGGGAGCCGGCGCCTGCCTGGGGGGCCTGCGCCACCTAAGGAACAGCTGTCCTTTCTCCCGGGCCTTTCATTCAAGCCTCTCTGGCTGTGTTCACAAGAGATGTGACCCTTCCGTGGGGTCAGCAGCTTTCAGGGGGCCGAGGGCCGCTAATTCAGAGTCTCTGTCTCCCTCCTCTGCCCCTGCGCTCTGTTCTTACATCGACCTTTCTCTACAACTTTTTTGACAGGACCCAAGACCGAGTCTAAAGACCTCTGTAGGGTCGCTACATAGCCCGCCCAGAACTGCCCCGCCCTCCCGCGGTCACTCGGAGTCCAGGGCCAGCCCCACGGACCCGCTCCCTGCGCCCAGGTGCGTCCCAGGCCTGCCCAGGCTGCGCTCTGGGGGCCGGGCTCACTTCTCAGTCAGGACTCACGCATCCAGCGCCCTGGGCCCTTTCTCTCCTGTCCTCCTTGTCCCTGGAGTTTCTTCTTGTAAGAAATTCCTTACAAGAAAAAATTCCTTCCTCCCTTCCCTCCCTCCCTCTCTCTTTCCTTCCTTCTCTTTCTTTTTGTCCCTTTTAATTTTAAAGGCTACAACGCTACCCTTCCTCCCCCTCCCCCACACTCACTCTCCCCTGCGCCTGTGTAGACAGCAGCAGACCCCAGCAGCTCCGCGGGCTCCGCCTGAACGCAGGGTCTCCTCCCGTGGGTGCTGGGCCCAGACTCCCTGGGCAAGCGCAAAGCCCAGCGCCTCTGGGGCCCCCCGTCGGTCCAGAGCCTCGGGGATGTGGCTCGGTGCCGCTTTGGGGGGTTATATTTTACAGCCCCTTGAAGTCTGCTTTCCACTCCTGGCTTCTGGGGAAGTGGTAAGAGGGGAGACCCGCTTGCACCTGCTCTAAATAGACGGATACCCCCCCCCTGCGAGCCAGGGGGGGTTCGGGCCCCACCCCGGCAGTGGGCCCGGGCACAGAGTGCCATGCCGGGTAATGATGCTTCTAGTCACGGAGGGGCCTGAGGCCTCCCTACGGAGCCGTCTGAGGCCGGGAGGTGCACTCACGTGCAGGCCAGCGGGCCCGCAGGCCGGGGCGAGCCGGCCACCCCGGCAGGGCGGGGGGGGGGGTGCAGAAAGGAGTCAGGAGCCTGGGACCGGGCAGACGGCCATCAGTGTGACACAGCCAAGGCCGGTGTCCTCCCAGGAGGCGAAGCGGATGTTTTATTCATGGCTGTAGTTTGAAGGGGCTTGCTCATGACTCACAAATTATTCACGAGCTTCTTTCTATTTTTAATGCAAATTACAAGGGTGCTTAAAGGGGTGGAAGCGCTATGTCCTCCCCCCTCCCCCGCCAGCTCTGGGCTGTCTTGGGGCGAGACTGTCCCCATTCCAGGTGCAGAGCCTCTGCCGCCCCGAGTCCCGTCCCACTGTGCAAAGTGCGGGCGAGACCTTTTTCCTCTCCCGGCCAATCGGGAGGGCCTCGCACCTGCCTCCCAGGCCCCGCCTCTCCTGCCACTCCCACCTGCCCCCCAGGCCCCTCCTCCCCTGCCACTCCTACCTGCCCCCCAGGCCCCACCTCTCCTGCCACTCCTTGCTCGCCCACAGCTCAGAAAACCCAGGGACTGCCCCCCACCCCACACCCCCACTCAGGCTTGCTGCACTGAACCCCCACCTGCAGACTCCCGGGCCTGCAGGCTGTTCCGCGTCAGCACCTGGAAGCTGGGGTCCGGAGGGCCTCCTTCTAACTCGGCTCTCGGAGCGCTGCTCACACAGAGCGGTTTAGGAAGCACCGAGCTCGTCCCGAGGTTCTCAGACTTCAGCGCATATTGGGGTCACCCGGACGGCTGACAGCTGAGCCCCACCCGCGGAGGGTCCGGCCCAGCGGTCTAGGGCCTGGGGGTCTCCAGCTGGTTCCCGGGTTGTGATGACGCTGCTGGTCTGGGGACCACACCCCGAGGGTCACCGATCTAGTCCATCGCCCTCCTGGGGACGGCCGAGGCCTGGGCCGGGTGAAGGCCACTCAGCGGCTCGGGGCGGCGCCTTACCTACCCCAACGGCCTCCCGGCCCCCAGGTCTCTAGACCACCTCGGCTGCTGCCCCCCCGCCCACCCCACTCCCGAGCCTGCTCCCCACCCGCGGCCGGCCAGAACGTGGCTGGAGCAGTGACACAATTCAAACATGACAGCGTCAAGAAAAATGTGCCGAGCCCTCCTCTTCGACCCTCATTCTAGAATTCTCCGAAGGCCCGTAGAGGCACGTGCGCTAGAGAGGACGCTGCCTGCACTTCCTGACCCCACAACCCCCCGGGGCCGCAGAGACCCAGGCTTCCTGCCCCCCGGGAGCTGACGGGACCCAGGTTCAAGGACGGGCAGGTGGTTTTAAGACACTGCAGCTCTGGACGGCATTGGTGTTTCTGGATAAACAGAGGGGGGGGCGGGGCGGGGTCCCTGGGGTGGACGGGAGTAAGCAGTCGGGCTGGCAAGAGGGGATACGCTGACTTAGCAACGGGACCGAGAGGAGAAGTTAGCAGGGGACAGGTCCAGCAGCCGGGGACGTCCTCTTCAGTCTGTGGGGACAGCACCCTTGACACAGGACGGGGCGCGGCGAGAAGGGAGGAAGAGGGACGTCCTCGGCTTTGTGGGGTGAACAGGACAGAGAACACAGCAGAGCCGGTGGCGCTCCACGACCGTGACCATGGCGTCGGCCGCCAGACCATCACTGTGCCGGTCGGCAGGGACGAGGGAGGACCGGGCGGGCCGGCAGGAGGTCAGCGAGGTTTCTGAGGCGGCCCTGCAGGTGGCCTGGAGGGGCGGGCCCACCGACTGGCGTCTCCCCCTGCTTAGCGATGCAGATGCATCGGGTGTGGGGAGGGGTCGCCAGGTAACCTGCCCGTCTCAGAGCCAGCGAGCCTGCGCTTTCACCTCCTGCCCTGGGTCTGGCTGTGCCTTGCAGGTGGGGCCGTTGGAATCGGGCCCTCTGACCGGTGGAGGGTCGCAGGGTGCCGGTGCCTCAGCGAGGTGCACACTGGTCATCCTGTGACTCGGGGCCTCTGGTGTGAAAAGCTCCAACTCAAAACTGCTTAAAGTAAAAATCAGTCTGAAAGTAAGTGATGTATTCTCTTCCTTTGTGGCCCTAAGAAGGGGCGGGAGCCCGGAAAGATGAATGAGAACGCCCAGGGAGAAAATGCAACGGCCCCGCCGGGTGGGCCCCGGGGCCGGCGCGTCTGCAGGACGCAGCAGCGCTCTGCTGCCTGTGTACACGGCCGCGGGCGCCGGGATTTTCTGGGCCAGGGGCCAACGCTTCTCCGCACAGAACGGTTCCGTACAAAAAGGCTGTGTCTTGTCACCGGCCACCCTGGTGCCCACGCGGAATCCTCTCCTGTGGGTCTGTCCCGCCGACCATCAGGGCGGCGCCCTGCCCCGCGCGGCGCCCGGCCGACGCCTGTGCTCACCACGCACGACACGTAGGTGCCGGGACAAGCCCCCAAGCGCGTGGAGGTGCACTGCGGCGATCGCCCGGCCCGCGCCGGGAACCAGGCTCTCCACGACCCGCGGAGGAGCGCCTTTCGGGTGGCGTGGAGATATCCCCCAGAGCACACACGCAGCATCACACACGACTTCCCTTGACCGCCTCGGGGGCCGCCCCCGCCCGTACTCTGCAGCGCCCCCTCCTGTTCAGCCCGGGTTACTGCCGTGCGCTGCAGCCGCTCCTTCCAGGGGCGTGCCACCTTTCGGTGTCCCTGGGCCACACTGGAACAGAAAGAGTGGTCTTGGGCCACACGTTACGTACAGTGCGACACGTCATCACAAAAACATCTCAAAGTTTTAAGTAAATTCACGATTTTGTGTGGGGCTGCATTCACAGCCCTCCACACCCCTGCGGGTTTGCACCAAAGATGCCTCCTCCCCAGACTCAATCCGCGTGCTGACAGACAGCCGTGACCCTTCCGTATCGACGTCTCTCCCACCCGCTGGGAGTCCCCCCGTGTCTTCGTGTCTGTCCTGGACTTGTCGGCACCGCCAGAGCAGGCCCACGTCTCAGGGTCAGACTCACACTGAACAGGGCTGATGCAAAGAATCGCAACATAGATTGGTCCACTTACGAGAGGCCTGGTAACTGCCCCAGTGACCCGCCAACAGGCCCCTGGGAGGGACCGAAGCCCAGCTGGGGTCACTGGTGGGGCTGGCGGCAGGATGCGGCGGGCGGGTCCTGTGGGCAGGGGCGGCGGGCGGAGGTCACCTCTGGAGCACCCACCCCCACAGCAGCAGGACCTGGCCCATGGGCTGGAAAGGCTCTGCACGAACTGGCCGCACCCTCAGCCTGGCTGTGCCGCGGTCTGGCCCTCGGGGCTGGTCTGATCGCCGAGTCACAGTGCCCTGTGCTTTCTGCAGAGCCACAGGAACCCTCTCTGCTTCCGTGGCCCCAACCCACTCTGCCCCCTCACCCCGTGTTTACGAGCCACGCTCACGGCCCGAGGGGGTTCCCGGGGAGCCGGGCTGGAAATCCCACGTGTGAGTGAGTCAGCAGGCCTGGCTCGCCCTCCTGCCTCAGTCGCCTCGGCCCCTGGCGGCTCCCCAGTCACTTTGAATGCCGTGCTCAAGCTCCCCGAGGCTTGGCCTGCCCACGCCTCCGCAGCACCTCCAGCCCCCGTGGACCAGGGCTCTGGCGAGGGGCGGGGCCCCGCGGGGCCGGCAGGCAGCGGGGAGTGAGCCAGAGAGGGCCTCCCGGGAAGAGGCCATCTGTCACCACGTAATCTCAGAGCTTTCTCTTTCACAGGAGTCTGTTGAGGCTTTTACGGAAGCAGACGAGGAAAATGACCCGCTTCCTGGCGTGGCTCCTGAGCCTAGCTGAGACGCAGCCCCGAGCTGGGGGGGGGGCGGGCAGGGGCCAGGGCAGGGTGCTGGCCGCATAGCTTGCGTTGCCCGTGCAGAGACAGAATGCGGGACCCCTTCTTCTAAACGTGGGGTAAAAGGCACAAAAATAAGGCTTTTTCCTTTAAAAATATTACATTGCTTATAAACCACAACACGTATAGATGACATATGACAACGACATACATTGATTTTTAAAGAAGATTTTATTTCTTTCTTTTTAGAGGAGGGAAGGGAGGGAGAAAGAGAAACATGGATGTGAGAGAGAAACATCGATCCACACAGATCAGTCCACAGCAATGATTCACACCTGCATTCTTCCTGAGGCGGTGCGGGGTCCTAGGAGCCCTCTCCCGTGTACTACCTGACACCCACGAATATTCTTAAGGAAAAACAGTAGTAACTGCTCCGTTCTCCGGACCCACGTGATAACTGCCCTTGTCCAGAATCGCGGTATGCCGGGCACTGCTCTCGGGAGGCGCAGGTGTTGCTGACCCTCGCCACGGCCCTTGGAGACAGGTAGGTGCCACCGAGCGCGGCGTTGGAGAGATGAGGGAGTAGAGGCAGGGAGCGTGGAGTCGCTAGCCCAGGGCCTGGGACGGAACATCCAGGATTTAACACCCCCCCCCGCGGTCTGGCTCGGAGTCTGGCTCCTCCCCTTGCGCCACAGGCCTCTGAGCGCGACGGATGCCGCCGGCCTCAGGGCCGTTGCCCGAGCCGTCCCCTGTGTCGGACACTCCCCTCTCACCCATCCCACCTCCGAGCCAGCGGCTACTCCACCGTCAGGACCCTGAACCTCCCCTGGCTGCCCCGCAGGGCTGACCCGGGCCCGCCCCTCTGCTGCCCGGGGCGGGGCGTGCCTCTCCGCACCCACGTCATTCCCGCTCAGGGATCTGTCTCCACCCGCCCAGACCAGACCCAGGACCCTCGCGGAGGGTCTGCGTGGCCTCCCCCATTGTAACCCCGAGACCGTGCGCGCGGGGGCCCACACACTGCTGCCACTCAGAAAAGCACTGTTGACATTAAACAAAGAAGCAGAGTCTGCGGATAAACTGCTTGAATTCAGCAAACAAACAGTAAACTGCTGAGTTCGAGATCTGACCCTCCTAACGAAATGGCTGACACCTCCTGTTTCTGCTGCGGATCTGCCCAGGGTGAAATCGGACCCCGGATCCCATCAGCTGCTCCTGGGCCGCGCCCGTCCCTCCCCCTGGCTGCCGCCCTGCTGGGCCCCCAGCCCGTGTAACCCCTCTCCACCCACCCCCCACCCCCCCGGCACTGCCAGGATGACCTACAAAAACAGACCCCACCAAGCCACCTCCTGCCACCCCTTCCACATCCCCGCCTCCCCCAGGGTGACCACCCACTCCGCGGTGGGCTGGTGCCGCCCCGCCCCCAGCCGCAGGGGCGCATTTTACAACGTGGAAGTAACACCACAGTCGGACACCAGAACGCAGGGCAGAGGAAAGATGCTGAAGTCATCTCGCAGGCGGGAAGTGGGGAAATTCTAAACGCATTGGTTTTCCGTGCTGACCAAGTCCTATCGGGCTGGGAGCGGACAGATCAATCTCATCATTTCCACTTAATTAGCCCCGAAGCTGCTGGCCTGGGCATGGTCCCCCTGCCGAGCCAGCACAGGCCCGCCCGCCTCACTTCCCTCCGCATTTGTCAGCCGGCGCTGTCACCCCTCTGCGGTTCAGTCTCAGTCCTGCAGCCACGCCCCCGACTCCTGCGGTCACGCCCCTGGGCTCCTATGGCCACGCCCTAGGCTCCTATAGCCACGCCCTGGGCTCCTATAGCCACGCCCCGGTTCCTGTAGCCACGCCCTGGGCTCCTGCAGCCACGCCCCTGGGCTCCTGTAGCCACGCCCTCGGGCTCCCGCAGGTGCCCCCCCTCCCCGCCACCCGTCACATCTGTACAGCGAAGCTTCTCTCGCTCTGCCCTGCCTCCCCGAGGAGGCACCTCTCTCCCCACCAGGCTCGGAGGTCTGAAGGGGCGGAAACAAGGCCCGCTCATCCCTTACCCCAGGATCTGCATGGAGCCAGAACCCAGTTAATGTTCAATAAATGATGTCACCTCCTCCAGTGAGGCGTGCCAGAGCCACGCTTAAGCCTGAAGCTTAAACTGCTCGCCCCGCTCCAACCCCTGGAGAGGGGCCCGCGGCCCGAAGCCTTGGGCTCGCTCTCCAGCTTCTCTCCGTGGGCAGGCGCACGGCTCACTGCACCCCGCCGACCCGAGCTGAAGCCGCGCCCGGGTGGGTACCCACGTGACAGCCCCTCCCAGGGCCACGTGCCTCAACTCCTCCTCGGGTCGTTAACAAAGAAGTAACCAGCCCAAGGTGCACTAGCCTAGGAGGCGCTCCGCGAGTCAGACGACCATCGTGACAAGTGTCATGGGGTGCCGTGTCTGTGGGTCCCTGGTCTGTGGGCTGTCCTTGGGGCAGGCGGCCCACAGCCCCTCCCTGACCCAACCCCCCCCCCCCCCCGTGAATCCCCGTGGCCAAGGACAACCCCACTGGGCTCCCGACCTGAGGCTGACCCCTCCGTGGAGGCGGTGGACCCTAATCCCTCTCCCCCACTCCAGCGGTGTTCCTCAGTGGCTCCTGTATCATTCCGTTTTGCTCTCTTTACCAGGTAATTTCCAGTATTCTGCAGCAGCACTATAATAGCTCCAAATTAAACACACACACACACACACACACACACACGCACACGCACCTTGACCCTGTCTTTTTCCAACTGTATAGTCACCACAAACTTGAAATTTTTCCGTCCTCACTGTCTCCACCCCTCCCATCCTCTCTGATTGGTCGTCCACGACGCTGCGCCAGAACTGTGCTAATTAAGTCACCCAGAAAAAAAATACATTGTACCTAAACAGAACTCACCTGGGGACACGGGACTGTTTCACATTTACAGACTCTGCTTACATAATTCTGTACAGTAACAGATTCTGTTGATATTTTAAATAGAAACAGAAAAAAATATTTGAGGGAATTCACACAGCTTTTAATCTTAAAAAATTCTCAGCAAATTAAAAGTAGAAACAGAAGGAAACTGTCTTCTTTTTAAAGACAAAATAGAAACTACCCAAACTTTACAGCACGCGCAGCGCTAAGTTGTGAAATATTAGAAGCACTCTCATTAAAGTCAGGGACAAGACAAAAATCCCTGTTTTTCTCACAAATATAAGTAGTCCAGGTCTTGTGTAGTGAGGCCAGAAAAGAGAGAGGATCTGGGAAGTAAGAAACAAGACTTTCATTATTTACTGATGACATAATTTTCTACACATAAAACCTAGAAGAGAATGACAAGATTTAGAGATATTTTTAATGGTTTTCTTTAAAGCACCCCTACATTAAAAATAATTCTTCCAAAAAATAGTTCAAAGGTATATGATCTTTAAAAGTAAAGCATCAGCAAGATGGTTTGGATATAATTATAAAGCCTAATTCAACGGCATAAAGGAAGACTGGGTAAATCGAGTGAGGCACCACAGGTGGTACATATGTGGTCATTTTGGGTTTACTGATGTATGGGAAAGTTCAACACATTAAAGATGACTAATTCTCCCCAAAATCAATCTATACAGTCAATGCAGTCCCAATCAAAATTCCCACAAAACTTTTGGCCAAACTTGGTAAGTTAATGCAACCATTTATATAGGGGAGAAAAGGATCAAAATAACCAGGACCATCTGAAGACAAAAAATGAGGAGGGAACTCGCCCTATCAGATAACTAACTGGTTAAAACACAACAAAAATTAAGACAGCGTGGAAGGGTGGAGGTTGCTTACTCGAGATCCATTCCCCCTTGCTCCTCTTTAACAAAATTCCAATGTGTTCCAATTTTGTTCAGGCTGGAAATGAGAACAGTTGAACTAACTGGCCTTCGCAGCCTCTCTTGCAGCTCTAGGCCCACGTGACCCAGGTCTGACCAGAGAGACGCCGCCACTGGGCGGGAAGCCCGCGCTGCTCTGGAGAGCAAGGGGCCGCCTTGCGGAAGCGGGCCCTTCCCCTCCGCCTCTGCTTTGCCTCCTCCACGGAGGTGCCCGGTGCCCATGGCTGCGAGGACGGACTGAAGCCCGGGGAACAGGGGGGGGGGCCCGGATATGTCTCTCATTTTCTAAATTCCACGTTTTGCTTCCCTTTTCCTCCTTCTCCTTCTTGCTGACAGTTTTCAGTTCCCTTTCCACCCTTCTCACCCGTTTCTCTGTTTCTCTTTTCTCGCTTCCCTTTCTTTCTTCCGTATTTTTTTCCTTTTCCTTTCTGGTCTTTTTTTTTTTTTTTGCTTCCCTTTTGAAACTTTCCTTTTCTTACTTCACTTTTATTAATTCCTCTTTCTCATTTTCCTTTATTGTGTTTCGTTGCTTCCTTTTATTTTGTTTTTTTTTTATTTCCTTTTCTTGTTTCCTCCTCTTACTTCCCCAGGTGCCTGTCTATCTATTCTTTCTCCACTTGCATGCCTCCCTTTTTTAAACTTTCTCAAGTTTTCATCCCTCTTCGTGCATCTGGCTCTTTTCCCCTTTATTGCTACATAATTGATAATACACTGGGTGACTTTACGGCATGCTGTGTGGTGTTCAACACACTTGCAGATTGCAAATTAATTACCACCGTAGCATTAATTAACACCTCCCTCACGTCACGTAATTACCATTTCTTGTTTTGCTTCGTGAGCAACTTCGGAGACTGTTACGCCACACTGCTCCCTGCAATCGCCGCGCTGTGCACCTGACCCCCAGGAATTACCCACAAGTCACTGCACACTTCCGCCCTCTGACTGACATCCCCCCTCTTCTGCACCCCCTCTAACCTCGGGTCACCCCCACTCCACGCTGTTGCTACGAGTTCTGCGTTTTCAGACCCCACACAAAGTTGCAGTCCGTGCATTACCTAATTTAAATCATTCACAACTCTGCGAAGGGAGGTCTGTTTTTCTCTCCACCTTCCAGACGGAGAAACCGAGCTCAACTCAGATCCGTTCTTCTGAGCGATGCGCCGATTCCAGAGATGCACACGCGTGTATTCTCAACGGGGCGTCCGGGCACGGACGGCCCTTCCCAGACAGAGCCCCAGAACGCTGGCCTGGCAAGGGTGCTAGAGCCCACCGGCCCCCGCTCCGTCTGGTCTCACCACAGGTGAAGGACGCACGTGGCAGGGACTCCCCCCGTCTGGTCTCACAGGTGGAGGACGCACGTGGCAGGGACTCCCCCCCCCGTCTGGTCTCACAGGTGGAGGACGCACGTGGCAGGGACTCCCCCCCACCGTCTGGTCTCACAGGTGAAGGACGCACGTGGCAGGGACGGCATCTGCCCGAGATCACGCAGCTGGCAAGAGGCAGAGGCGATCCTGGAGGCGAGTCCCCTACAGCCACAGGGTGTGTGGCTTCTGCCACTTGCAGTCCTCTTCAAAACGTCGTCTGTTCTCCGCATCCACGAAAGTAACATCTTCATCATCTTTGCCCAGCAGACGGGGTTCAGGGTTCTCGGGCCCGGCAGCTGCTGACACAGCCCACCTGGAGCGAGTCGGCCCTCCTCGCCCTCCCCCCGCCCGCCCTTCCTCTGTTCCCCCTGCTGTCTCCCACCGCATCGCCCCCTCCTCCGGCTGGACCCCCGGCCCCAGACCGCCCCACCCCCACCTCTGCTGGGGACCAAAGCTGCTCTGTGGCCGAGAAGAAGCAGGAGAACGTCGTTCAAGCTGCGAAGGGGCAGATGGTCACGCAGACGGAAACACAGACAGCCCACGCAGGACAACTGCCCTGACTGAACTCAAACCGCCCCCCACACGAGGCAGGAAGAGCGGGGTCAGACGTCCCCTGCCGTCGGGGCACTGGCGCTGGGCAAGGACGCCGCCACCTCCTGAGCTGTCACTGCCCGAGGTGCCCGCGTCGGTCTCTCTGCCGCCAGCAGCTACCAGACTCACGTCCCATGGGACCCGGGGAGAGGCCCGCAGACCAGACGGGCGCCGTCCCCCGTGGGTCGCCCGTGGGGAAGTGGGCTTAGGGCCCTCGGGGAAGAGCCTGGAGCGGGGAGAAAACAGCTCTCTCTGCTCCCGGGAGAAAGCACTCACTTCCTTGCTGATTGTTAACCCTGGTGGTCACGCCCATCGGGGACTCAAAACGCCCCCCGATAAAAGGCAGAAACCGCAGGGAGGAGGGTCTCCTTTTTCAAAGCTGATCGGGGTTGATGCAACGCCTGCCCCCGCCCAGGCTCCAGTGCACCCTCTCTCCCCCGGGCCATCCTGCAAGCCGTAAACACCCTTGTCTCCCCGGCAGAGCCCGCTTGGGCGTCCCATCTTGGACCGCGCAGGATGAAGATGGGTAAGGCCTGGTCCCGGGAAATGCGGGCCACTGTGGGCACAGGAGGTGGGCACCCAGGAGCAAGGGTCAAGGCCACGTCTCGGCCTGCACAGGAGCCTGCAAGGGCATGTCCTGTCCTCCCCGACGGCAGCGGCCACGGGTTCTCCACGCCCGCATTCCTGCCCCCCGCCCCCCCCGCATCCAGCGAGGGGCTGTCCTTCCCTCCCCTCCCAGGACCAGGACATAAGACCCTGACCTATAAAATGTGAGTGTGACACGTGACTGCAGGTGACACGAGACTGCCAGTACTGACGTGCTCATTTCTACCGTGCCTCGCCCCCCCCCCCAACACACACAGCGAATGCTCTAACTGGCGGGAGCTCAGCCGGCGTGGGCCCCGAGCACAGAGGAGAGAGCAGGTCCCCGCCGGCCTGAGCCGGACTTGCCGCCTGGGTCGAAGTTCAGCTTGGTCCACGTGAGTCTCCGAGGCCCCCGCCTGTCGGAGACAGCTGCAGCAGGACACAGCCCACCAAACGCCGCCGGCCGGCCCGAGAGGCCCTGCCCCCGTGGGGGCCCCCACTCCCCAGGCTGTTTGCCGGAACACTGACGAGGCCCCTGCTCCCCAGCCTGGACGCCCTGCTCACCACGTGCCAACCCGGCCAGCCCCGCCTGACGAGCTGGCCCTCTCTCGGGCCGTCCCCTCCCCTCCAAACCCCCCAGCTGGTCAACTGCGGTCAGTCAGTCACCCCACTTCCGGAGGCCCCCCCCCGCCTGAGCCGAGAGAGAAACAGGTCCTCCTGTGAGTTCCGAGAGCCCTCCAAGGGCCGCACGTGGGTGTTTATCTCACGGGGTTCCCCAGACGGTTCGGTCACTGGCTGTCTGTGTCCCCGATGGACTGTGAAGCCGTGAGAAAGGGCTTTGGGTCTCGGTGGCCCTGGTGACTGTCAAGTCGATGGCCACCACGTACACAGGCGGGAACGCTTCCTAGACCAGCGGTCCGTATCACCCCCTCTTATTTCCACGCAGAAAGATGATGAGCTCACTCCGTGACACTGGGACCCCGAGCGGCGGCTGAATTCAACCTTCCCGTCTTCACCTCCTGCTTCTCGGCCCGGTTCATTCTCTGGGCACCCCGTCCTCACCACGAGGTGGTGTCTGTCAGAGGCCACTGTCACCCAGACACGGGGTCATCATCCCTTCACGGGCTAATGGTTTGTGATGGCTGAGGGGCGGGCGCTGTGCAGACAGAAACCCCCTCGCCAGCCCATGGGTCCTGCACCCACCCGGTGCGCACACCACACGCCAGCCTGCGGGCCGCCCAGGGCTGCGCCCCAAGGGGCTCCAGGTGGTCCAGGAAACTCGGACTCCGTGTGTGATACTCGCCACGCAGGGTTCTTGTGAGGACTGGTGACCAGCCCGGGCAGTGGCCGGGACACACATGCATTCAATCAGGGACAGCTGTTGTTACAGGTCAGCCTCAGCCAGGCCACACATGACACATGTGTGCACCCTAGCGTGGTGAAAGCAAGAGATCTAAGCACGATGTACAGGCCTCACCTTTCACACTCGTTCTCATGCACATGTGTGCATGCACACACACACACTCCTAGTGTGTGAAACACCAACACCAGAAACCCGACCTTTACGTCTGAAAACATCCCACCTGCGAAAGGCCCCTGGGAAAACGAAACGGCAATAAACTGCTGGGACCAGGTACGCCCTCCTTACCTGGCGTCTCGCAGGAGACCCCACAACCCAGGCGGACCTGCCGAGTGGGCGTGGGGCCGGGCGCACTGTCCCACTGTTGGGACGACGGGACAGGGACCTGGAGGAACAGCCGCAGGGGACTGAGGCCACCCCCTCACATCTGTGACCCAGGGACATCCACACAGTCCCAGCCCCACCGACGGGACTGCCGGCCCCCCTGCAGCCCCTCACCCCGGTGACCGTTCTTTCTCCACCGTGCTCTCCCGGGGACCGAGGGTGGAAGGCCACGCGACCCTTTCACGGGGCCGCCCTGCACCCCCATACCCGCCTCCTTGTCCTCGACCCTGTGAGCTCGTCCTATGAAAGTGATCCTGTTCCTGTGTCACCGCGGCAGATGGAGAAATCTGGTGATTCTGAAGAAACAAAAGCAGGTGGGGAGGGGAGACGGCAAAAAAGGGGCTTCTTGCCCGTTAGGAGGACCCCAAGGAGACACGCAGCTGCTCCGGGGTGGGGGGTGGGCGGGAGCTGCTAGCGGGGCCCAGAAACTCAGCCGCTGTAGCGGCATCAGGGTCCCGGCCGGCCCAGCCTCCACACCTGCTCCCAGCCGGGGGGCGGGGGCGGGAGAGCAGCCGCGGCCTCGGGCAGGAGGCAGCTTGCACGCTGCCGATGGCCTCCCCGCCCACGATCATTAGCTGGGATGAACAGACCGAGCCCGCTCCGAGGTCCAGGAGAACGTGAGGTGTGCGTGTGCGTGGCTGTGGGTCCCAGAGCACCTACTACGTGCAGGCACCTTGCAGACCTGCTCTTGGTTCATCCTCCCGATGAGCCCACGAGGTGTAGGTATCACGATTCCCATGTTACACGGAAAAAAAATAAAGCTCAGGAAGGACGAGGGCAACACGCCCGATTCGGGGAGCCCTCCGTCGTGCCCCCAGCGGGGCAGCCCGTGTGTTTCCTGGGGTCCGCACGCAAACGCCGTGTCACTGGGAGATGCCACTGGTGACCCAACAACGTGAGTCCCTCGAACCAACATGAACACAGGCCTCACCCGTGACGGAACCTAAAATGGTCCCGAGCAGCTGAGGACACAAGGGGCTCCCCGTCCAGGGGGGAACAGACGGGCGACGACAGGAACCGCACCACCATGTGGCGGGGGAAGTCCCGTACAGGGGCGGGAGGCCAGTGGGGTGACCTTTCTGGTTTACGTCTTTCCGACGTCCTCGGGCCCCTAGGGAGGCACAAGGGCTCGGGATGCACAATGAAACGTTCCTGAGATGAAGGAAGAGAGACATCGTAAGTGCAGGAGACGAGGAAGAGAAGGGGGAATTGTTCGTCTGTGTGTTGGAACTCGGGTCCCCAGGCTGAGCTAAGAGGACACAGCAGCAGCACACTCAGGCCCCGCGAGCCAGCTACCAGCGACCAGGGCTCCCTCCCACGGCTCGGACACCAGGTGGGCCTGTGGTCTGACCAGGACCCCACGGCTCAGCTCCCGTCTTCCCACTGAGGCAGGAGGTAGTCAGGAAGGAAGCTCCCAAGGCCCCGCAGGGCTGAGGTAGAAAACACCTATACATGACAAAGACCCCCTAAGACGGGTTGTTCCTGTTTTCTGGGACAACTCTGAATCATAGAATGCGCCTGCGCGCTACCCCTGATTCATTATAATATCATTATAATGAAATAACATTGTGGGACTCCCTTCTCCAGTAGCCAATCAAGAAAGTCATGGGAAACCACACATGCGCAGTAGCTTTGAAATCCAACTCCTTGTACCTGCGCAGGAAAAAAGCCCGCCAAAGACTAGCAGGGGGCTTCTGCCTCTATAAGAATAGAATCCCCCAGCCCACGTGCCCTTTTTTTTTTCCTCTGCTCAGAGCTGGCTCACTCCCGTGTCCTGTGGTGTGTACTATCACTTAATAAACCTCCCCTCTTTCTTTATGCTATAAACTTTGTGTGTTCGGTTCAATTCTTTGTCCTCGATCACTAAGAACCTGGTTACCTGTGCACACCTGTGCACACCTGTGACACCACCGCGGGGCAAGAAAGGCTGCCAGCCCCCCCCCCCCGCCATGGCCATCGTCTTCCCCCCGAAAAGTCAGGCTGCAGGAGAGCAAGTCCACGCTCCCACCAGCTCCCAGCAGGGTCTGCAGGCGGCGGGTTGTCGGTTTCACAGGACGGGCCGGAAGCTTCCCACCCTGGACCAGCCAGGGGACTGAATGACACCTAAGGCCCCCTCCTACTCCGAGGGGCCTGTGCTACGTGACGTGACCCCCAGCAGGGAAGAGGGCGAGACGGAAACCCAGCGAAGGCTCTGAAGTTACGGGACGGTGACGAGGAGCCGGGCACGAAAAGGTGGGGAGTGTGTGAGGCCCACTTCCCCCCCGAGTCTGGGAGCAGGGCCCCCGGTCCCCAGCCTGCAGGGGCGGTGGCCGGTACACACCAGGACTCCTCCCCCCCCAGGCGCACACTTCAGTAGGAGGGTGCAGACGATCACCCACAAACAAAGAAATGGTCCCTGGCAGGTGTGGCTCCGTGGACGGAGCGTCAGCCTGTGGACCGAAGGGTCACTGGTTTGACTCCTGGTCTTTTTTTTTTTAAGATTTTATTTACTTATTTTTAGAGAGGTAAGGGAGAGAGATAGAGACAGAGAGAAACATCCATGTGCGGTTGCTGGGGGTCATGGCCTGCAACCCAGGAATGTACCCTGGCTGGGAATCGAACCTGCGATGCTTTGGTTTGCAGCCCGCGCTCAATCCTCTGAGCTACGCCAGCCAGAGCGACTCCTGGTCTTTTTAAAAATAAATAAATAAAATATTTTTTTAAAGAACAAAGAAATGCCATCGGTAACTCCAGGCATGGGTAAATTCCAAGAAAAGGAAGCAGGGTAAGGTGGTAAAGGGGGATCACCGAGCTGCCAGACCCGAAGGCTCAGGAGGAAGCTCTCGAAGGAGGTGACGTTGAGTTGGGCTGTGGATGGGGAGGCAGAGGTGGCTCCGGAACGGTCCGGAGGGCGAAGGTGGCCCTGTGACAGAGTGAGGCTGCTGGGCTCCCAGCCAGTGCCACTGGGAACGGGGGGGGCGTGGTGGCAGAGCTCAGCGGGAGTCCGGTCGCAAGAGCTCTCTCGGCTCACGCTGAGGGGTCGCGCTTTACGTCCGTGACAGCGCTCCGGCGCGGGGCCGTTTGGGCAGCAGGGGGACGGGATCGGATTCACGCTTCCGGACGATTCCGGCCAATACATGGTGCCTGTGCCGCGGGCATGGAAGATCAAGTTAAAATCCTCTGAATGGGGTTCGGTCTGTTAAAAAATCGTCTCCAGGAGCCCCTGAAACAGAGGTTGTCCCGTAAGTGCGAGGGCAGCCCAACAGGAAGAAATCTGTGGGTGTTCCCCGCACGAGGTTTGTGTGACAAGAGCACAGGACTGCGTCGGTGGGTGTGCGCAGGGCGCCGCATGAAATGTGAACGCATTGCAAACAAACAACGTTTTTAAGACGCGGGACGAGACGGGCTGTTTTTCAACATGACGGAGCGGTCCCGTTTCCACCTGAAATCACTTTTGGGGGTAAAGCACTCGAGGCTCCAAGCAGAGAGGCCCGCCGTCGCCGCGGTGGTTTATTACGTTCTTTATCACGTTCAGGACAATTCGACACGACAGGGAACATAAATAAGCAGCAGCCACTGGGAAAGAAGGGAATTACCATTATTGACAAAGAGTGTGATTTCTTTTCCTGCTGCGAATCTCACCCGTGGCACCGGCCTACTGCGCGCCAGGTGCGCCTGGCGCCCCACCTCACCCCACCCCCCAACACACCGGTGGGGGGCGGCCTTCCCTTCGTGTGACAGACGAAGATGCTAAATCACCAGGACCTAAATCACCGTCCTGGCCCGAGGCAGGGCAGCCGGGATTGGAACATAAGTTTGTGCTTACAAGGTCGATGCCCTCACACCTCGCCGCCAGCCAGGAAAAAGCCGAGTGGGAAGCTGCCGGCACGTCCTCTCGCCCGAGGCCCCCGAGCTGTGGACCGCCAGCCCCTTGCAGGCCCCGGTAGGAGCCAGAGCGCCCCAGCGGCTCGGATGTCGCCTGCCAAGGGAAGCACGTGGCTGGCCACGGCTGCCTTCCCCTCGTCCTGGGCCCATTCCAACGGGAAGAGGCCCCAGAGCCGCGGCTCTGGGCACCAGTAGCGCTGAGGGGTCTGTATTGGAGTGTGAGGCTCAGCCCTTCCAGGGAAGATTTGTATTTCAAGATGAACCTCCTTTGCCCAGAGGAATCTGTAACTGGTTGATCGTGCAGACAATATTTTGACGCTGGGAGGGGCGGGTCTTGGAGTGCGTCTGGTCTCCTGCACGCTGCCAGCTGCTACCACAGCCACACCCCCTCCGCTGCGGGAGTGCGGACGCCCCGAAGTCACGTGGTGCCGCGTGAGGTGACTTCGGGGTGGCCGCACAACCTGACTTGTCTCTCCAGACCCCAGGGGAGCTCCTTCCGCACCTCCTCGCACCCCGAGACTCACCCCGAACCACGGACTCTGTGGGTTTCTGCCAGGACCATGCAAGTTTTGCTTTGCTTCGACAACGACAACATCAGAATAAAGTCTACCTCTTCTCGTTTTCAAATGCACACCCTCCCGGTTCCAGCAATGGAGACCCATTGCCTCCCCAGGGTGGAGTGGGCTGACACCCCTCCACTGTCCTCAGGTCCTCTAAACCCCAGGCCGCGGGCAACAGGCTTCTCAGCAGCCGCCTGCCGCCCGCCCGGACCCAGCGCTGCCACCCCCAGCCCGGCCTCTCCCAGCTGCCTGCCCCTGTGCCTCCTTCGCTTTCCTTGGGGTGTTTTCGTGCCTCCGGTCTGCACAACGCGTGCCCACCTGCAAGAGGCCACCGCATCCTGGCCCTCCAGCGGTCTCAGCCCTCCAGCCTGGGGCAGCCGTGATGCTGGGGTATGATGGGGGGCAGGAAGGGGACGTGAGGAGGGCAGAGAGGACGCCAGCAGAAGACTCTGAGCCCACAGGGTGGCGGCACGTGGCCCAGGCTCCAGTCTCAGAAGCTCGGGTCTGCGGGGAAGCATCTGTCGCGGTACCTCGAGGGCCACGCTGTCCCCAGTTCTCGACTCACGTTCCAGCCGAGCAGCTGAGCACCGAGGGGTGCGACACTTCACCGTCCTGGCCCCTACGGAACCCGCCCTCAAGGAGGCCCCCAGGTGCTCCGGACCAAAGCCCGGCCAGTGAGCACCCTGGACAGCTCCGGCGGCCCCTCCCTCCGCGGAGACTTCCAGCTGGGCCCCCAGGCAGACGGGCTTGACAAGTAAACTGGGGACCACCCGACCCACAGGCAGGGCCCGGCGTTCCGCAGACCCCAAGTCTCTCTGCGCACCGCGCCCGCGCCCCGCCCCCACCCAGCTGCTGTGTGTCATTCCTGACGGGACGTTCATCAGCGCAGCGCAGTGAACGGCGGGTGCGCCTGTGAACCCGGGGCTGTAAAGCCCCGTAAATCACAGCCGCACCGCAGCCAGCAGCGCGGACGCCCCCCCCGCCCCCCTTTCCTGGCCCAGGCGCCGCGTGGCCCCCTGTGGAGGTCTTCCTGGGGGGGGCACGCACTTCAGTCCCCTCCTCACTAGGTCTGCGGCGGCCCTCCCACGTGTCAGCCGCTGCCCTCCGTGTCTGCACCTGCAAACGCCAGGTTTCAGCACCAGCGGCTCACCGTGCACAGCGGGCGGCGGACACCTCCGCGGATCCTTGCCTCCTGCCCCGCCCCCATCGTTGGCCACGCCTCCTCGGCTCTTGTTTCCCGGGCCTGGACCCAGGCTGTAGGTGCCCCAGGCTGTAGGTGCCCTGAGGTGGGCGTGGCCACGAGTACTGCTTGGCGTGCCGTGAGGACCCTTCACAAGGGTTGCCCGGTACCACCGCATGGCTGTCGGCCACAGAGAGGAAGGAGGGTCCGGCCGTGGCTGGAGAAAGACGCAGTGAACCTCAGGACTGTCTTTGCAGCGGACGCCACCGCCTTGTCGTTGGTGGTTTATCCACGTGGCAGCTGCTCCCTGTCTCCCAGGCCACTCAGGGCCGCCAAGCAGTAATGCCCCTCACCGGCCACCTGTCACAGGTGCTGCTGTGGGCAGGGAGGGGGGGAGGGAGGGAGGGAGGGGTGGGCTGGCTCACATCCCCACCACCACCGATGGCGTGGGGCCAGTCTTCCGCAGCAGCTCCCACAGGGGCCACGGAACTCGACCTGGAAGACAGGCGGGGAAGGCCCCAGGGCAGGGGCAGCTTGGACGGATCAGCGCAGGAAGACAGGGAGGAGACACTGGGCCCCCTCCCCCCTCCTCCGCCCCGCGGTCACCAGACGGCCTCTGTCCAGGCGCTCAGAGACCTTCCACCCGGTCGGTCGCGGCTCTGCTTCCCGGTTAAACCGTAGCCCGTTTGGTGACACGCCCCATGCCCCTCTTCTCCTCGCTCTCGCTGCCCCCACCCTTTGCCTCAGGCTGCTTGCTCCCTAGGGAACGCCGGCCGAGACCCTGGCCCACCACAACTGACCAGCAGTGAGACTTGCCCACTGCCCACTGCCCCGCCCAGCCGGTCCCCACAAAGCCTGCTTCAGACTCCGCCTGACGCGCTAGCTCCCCGCCCACGGCTTCGCAGAGGGGACAGGGGTTTGGAAGGTGTGACTTGGGGACCTCACCCCTGTTTATTCCGTATGTTTCCATCAGCCATCATAAGAAGTGTTTATAAAAGCTCCAGGTAATTCCAACTACTTTCCCTCACCCCAGCTCTCAAAAATCGCCAGTTTCAGTGAATTCTGGCTTTCGCTCACTGCCCCCCTGTGGTCGCCGGGGTTAACGAGCCCCAGAGCCACCTGCACCTCCTGTGGTCCTGTGTGGGTCAGCCCCAGGGGAGGAGGTGCCACCCGAAGACCAGGGACCACGGCTTCCCGGGGGGTGTCGGGCCCCGGCCTCCAGATCCTGAGCGTCCCTCCGAGCACGCCTGGTGCCCGCGTCCCCCCTGTCTGCGCCTCCTTCTCTCTCGCAACAAGCAGCCGCAGACGGGCACCTGCAGTCCCGCGCACCCCTGGAGGCCCAGCAGAGTTTGCTCTTGTTGCTGTTTCGTTTGGGTTTTAATCAGTGTGGATGCAACTCACTCCCACTTCCCAGAGTCTCCCCCTGACCCCGGCAGATGGGCACCGAACGCATTAGGATTCCTCCTCCTGGACACGCGGAGGAAATCTGTTCTCACAGGCACAGACCCGCCTGAGCTTCCTCTGACTTCTATTTTTTTTTTTTTTTTGAACCATTTTAGGAGCCGTCTCTGGCCACCCAGCGGGGACTCTGAGTAAAAACAGACTCGGTGTAATCCTTTTCCTAAAGCAGTACCTGCGGCTCCCGGCCACGCCTCCCTGCCCTCGGCCAGCCCGGGGCGTCCGGGCCTTTCAGAAAGGGTGGCAGGGAGCCAGGGTCTCAGTGGTGCTTCCCACGGAACCGCGGAGAACACACAACCCCGCGACCCCCCAGTTCCCTTTGTGAGGCTTCCAGGTTTCCTCGAGGAACAGGAAGACGGGCGTGTGCGCCCCCCCCCTCAGCTGATACTTCGTTACGGGGTACTCACTCCACACATCCCGCTACCCTGTGCCCCAAAGACACCCCCGGGTCTCCTCGCTGCCAGCAAATTAAACGCCACATCTCCTCAAGCCTCAGCGGCCGGCATCAAGCAGGGACACTGGACCCGCGGCTGTGTCCTGGCAGGGCCATGTCGGTGGCCGGAAAGCCAGCAAGGGCAGGCCCGGTCAAGGGCCTGGCTGACGGCCGCCTCCACGGGATCCCCAAACCTCCGACCCCGGGGCCGCCTCTTCTCTTGCGCAGCATCGAATCAGAGTCTCCAACTAACTGCCCTGTGGTCAGGAATTCATCCTCTGCGGGGGCCTGGGTGGTCCCCAGGACGACCATCCTCTCCTGCCCGCGACAGCGGCAAGAGCGCCCTCGGCGTCCCCGAGAGAGGGGCCTCACGCCGGCCAGTGGACGCAGAGCCAGCGGCGCAGCCGGGAGGCGGGGAGCCGCTCTCGGAGACCCCCTCGCGGCGGGAGGAGGCCTGCGGGCTAAGCTCTGCAGCCCGAAAAGCACGGGCTGAACTTGCAGCTTCCCCCTGCGCCCGGACTGCAGGCGGCTGGCCGGCCCGCTGCCAGGCCCGGACTCCCCCTGCGGAGAAGGCTGGCAGTATAACCCCGCTCTGGGCCGCCGACTGAGGTTTGAAACGAAGCGCTGGCCCGGGGACAGCCGCGCAGCAGGGGCTGGGAGGAGCCGGCCGGGGAATCACTCGGGCGGCGGCGACTCCGTGACGCCCCCTGCTGGGGTTGGAGGCCCAGCGCGCCGGGGAGGCTGGAGCCCTCCCTCCCCTGACCCGCGGAGGATACGCGCCAAGGCCCCCGCGGGCGCCTGGAACCGCGGGTAGTGCGAACCCTGCACATACCCGTCGTTCCGTGCACAGAAACGCCTGTGGTCCGGTTTAATGCACCGGCGAGGGCCCTGGAGAGATCAGCAGTAACTAACGAGACGGAGCCACTGCAGCCGGGGGCCGTGACGAACGTGACAGGACGGGGTCTCGAACGCGTCACTGTGCTGTGCCGCACTCACCGCCTCCTGGAGCCGCTCTGAGCGGACGCGAGGCTGGGTGACGTCACGAAGGGGGGTGACGCGAGGCCGGTGACGTCAGGCGTCTCTCGGGCACACGGGAAGCGCCCGCATCACCGCTCCAGCACTTCGGGGCTCCTGTGTCGGGAGGCCGCGGTGACTGAAACCCAAGCCCCACGTCGGGGCCACCGTCCAGCCGGTGCCAGACTCCTCGGTGGCCGCGGGGCGGGGCGTCTGGAGATGGACAGGGGAGGAGTCTCGTCCCGGTCGGCACAAGACTCGCGAGATTTCACCTGCCGCTCAGCGCGTGCGACCTCCCCACTTGTCCGTGGTTTATTTCTGGGTTTCTCCCTTTCTTATTTTCTGCCTGGGGTGGCGGTGGGTAACAGACCACGGGAAGTGGAGCAGGCAGGTAAGGGGGACCACGACACGGGACATGTCATGGCCAATACATGTGACATGCATGCACGCATGTGCTCCCTGCATGGAAATCTCACTTCAACTGAAGTTCTCAAAACACTGCAACCAAATTGACGAGCAGAGTGTATTAGTAACAGGCCGGTGGCGGCGGGACCTAAGAACGTCCCTGGGTGCTCTCTTCTCCCCCCGCGCCCTGGGCGGCGGACAGGCGTCCCCTCCAGATGGGGGATGGGGAAGAACCCACTAGCCAGACGGCTGTCCCTTTGTCACATCGTTCCCGAGAAGTGACAGTGGCTTTCCTTCCTGGCAGCTTGTCTCGGCCTGGGGCAGCGTCACGCCTCACACGTGCAGCCCAGCCCCACCCTCCAGGTCCTCCGCCTCCGGGTGGGGCGCCCCCGGATCCCCCTCTTGAGCCCCTCGGTCAGGGAACTGGACTCTCCGTCCTCGTGCACGTTCCATCCTGCCTGTCTGAGCCCTGTGTCTGCACACCAGTGTCCCCTTGGCCACTACGAGGCCCCCGCGGGCAGGCAGGGCTGGCGCAGGGCCTGGCACGCGGTAGGTGTTCAGTGTTTCTGAACCGACTGTCCTGCTGTTCCCACCGTTCAAGCCGGCCTTGGCTGTGCTGTGGCTCCCTCCCGCCACCTAGTGGCCAGTTCTAAGAAAACAGCCCACAGGTGGACCCGAGTTTCACAAGCTACGAGCCTCAGGGACCCCACAGCCACGCCTAGGCTGCAGTCCATGCTTCTGGTCAGGAGCAACTCAGACACAGACCCCACGGCACTTCCAGTGTGTATGTGCATCTCACGCGGACACAGTGCCTGGCTCCAAAACAAAAGTCAAATGAGGATGTGAGCCAGCTATTAAGCATCCATTCTGTGGACAAGCAACAGGCTGAATATTAAGATACAGGAAACACACATGTCCCAGTTCCGGACCTCCAAGAGCCCACAGGCGAATCTGGAGTGGCCACAGCCCAGACAGCCCAGCACACCTCACATACTTGGAGCACAGGAAGGTTGAGAATTACCAGTGACATCTGACCCTGCAGACAAAGCAGAAGTGTCCCGGAGAAAAAGTTTGAGAAAACCCATGGGATACTTTTCTTTTTCTCACTATCCTAACTCAGGTCATCAGAAAACCCTCTTGATACAAATTAAGAAAAAATTCTGTTTAATGAATTCACTTCATTCAAAAGTGAAGGTAAAATAAAGCCATTTTCAACAAAGGCTGTGGAAGAGTCAGTGAAGTCAGTTTAATGCATACGTGAGCACATACAAAAGTAATGAAACTTTACAGGAGCCAAAAATAAGAAATGAAAGATAAAGATAAGAAAAGAATCCACAAGGAGATGTGTAATGTGATGAAATAGGTATTTTTTTAGTACAGTCACTGAAATTAAAAGTAAGTTTTTGGACAGCAGACTAAACATGGCTGAAAAGACAGTATATGAAACTTGGCAGAAATGCCACCTTTAAGAAATTAGAGAGATGACAAATGAAAGGAGAGGAGGGACTTGGCAGAGACAGGAAAAGGTCCCGCGCAGACGCACCCGCAGGTCTGCAGGGAGAGGGCAGACAGGCCCAGAGGCAGCACCGGAGCGGGGTGCAGCCGTGACCCTCCCAGAGTGGGCGGAAGGCCTCCCCAGACCTGGCCAGTCAGGGGGCACCTGTGGGGTAACCAAAAATAAACCTGCAAAAAATGTTAAAAAATAAAAACTTAAAAAAAATAAACCCACATCTCACCACTTCATGACAAGCTGCAGAACGTCAAAGACAAAGTCTTTATTTAAAATAAATAAATAAATAAATAAATAAATAAATAAGCAAGCCCTGGCTGGCGTAGCTCAGTAGATTGAGCGCGGGCTGCGAACCAAAGTGTCCCAGGTTCGATTCCCAGTCAGGGCACATACCTGGGTTGCAGGCCACGGCCCCCAGCAACCCCACATTGATGTTTCTCTCTCTCTTTCTCCCTCCCTTCCCTCTCTAAAAATAAATAAATAAAATCTTTAAAATAAATAAATAAACTATACAGCTGATAGAACATGAGTTTAAAAAAAGAAAAAAAATAGGAGAAAGCATCAAAATGTTCAAAATGCTGAAAGGATACACAGCTAAATTATCATTCAAAAGTGAAGGTAAAATAAAGACATTTTTCAGCAAAGGCTGTGGACGCGTCAGTGAAGGGTGCACGTCGGGAAGAAAACCGACCCAGCCCGGAGAGCAGTGCAAAGTGAGAGGGCGAACGGGGGTGTCTGTGAAGGTCGGGGTGAGTCTGAGCAAGCACTGACGGCACCAACAACGACTTTTAAACAACAATCGTTATAACTAACTTGCACACTATGAAAGCTAGCCACTCTAGTTCCCTAAAATACTCAGCAGCTGGAACGCGAAAGGCAGACAGTGTGACGAGGTGAAGCCTTCTCAAGCCCTCATATTCTTTGGGAGGAGGGAAGAAGTTTTTATCAAGCATGTAGTTACCTTGAAAAGACAGTCACTAAAGAAGAAACATGGGGTGTTCCTTCCAAAACTACTGAGACAAGGAAAGCAAACGCAGAAACCTCGTGAGCTTTGGGGAAGGCGGAGCGATTCTGCCTCCACCTCCTCCTCCTCCTCCAACCACTGGTGACTCCGGTGGCCAGCTTGGGGGCTGCCATCGCGACACGGGAGCAGCTGCTGCCGGCCTGAGTGGAGGCTTTAATAAAGATTTTCCAGGAAAAAAAAAATAAATAAAAGGAGAGGCCACACCCGTAGTTGGATTTCCGAGGGCTCTCCCGGAAACCCGAGCGGCCGGGCAAAGGCCAGCAGGCCGCACGCCCACAGCCCTCCTGCTGAGCCCCGAGCGCACCGCTAGGGGGCGGGCACGCAGCTCGCCCGCCCGCCGCCGCCGCCGGGCCCACACCCTCCACTTTTCGGGTGGGACCCAGCAACACGGGAGGAGCGGCACTCTTCCCACACTCCGCAGGCCTGTTTTAGGGATCGGAGGAGGCAACGTGACCATCTGCTGAAAGTTTCCTGATGGCTGGAAAGGTCTGACGTGAACGTACAGAGTTGGGAATTGCAGGAGCTGCAAAGAGGAATCTTGAAATATCTCTGTCATTGCCTGGCGCCAGAATCCTGGGCTTTTCCGCATAAAACCCCGCGTGCACTGCAGGGCCAGGCCGAGCCGGCCCCACCCGGCCCCGCACGTAGTGGGGCCACCCTCTGGTCCAGAGGAGTCCTCGCTACACAGGGGGACGCGCGAGAAGTGTGTTGTGTCAGGTGCGATCTCGCGTCCGTCCCCACCTCTGGTTGCTTTGTGGGGGGGGCCGGGTTCGGTCCCGGTCAACGTGGGCGACTTGGTGTTACTTTAGCTCCCAGTTTCTTGGGGAAAAAACCCCACAAACATATAAACGCATGTGCGGGCACAGCTCAAGATTCAGCAGGTGGAGTAACTTCTTAAAACCTTTTCATGAACAACTTTTCTGTATCATTTTGTATCGGCGCAGGGGCGCCACCTGGTCGCTAGCAGGGTCATATGCTTCCCCCCTGATGTTTCCAGAGCCCAGAGGGGGGTGAACTTCGTGGGTTTTAGAAAGTGAAATGAGGCGCACCCCCAGCACCAGATGATGGGACGCTCGGTCCTGTCCTCACACGGCCATCTGTCCCGCCCGGGACCTTCAAGCAGGTCCAAATGGCCTGGGTCCTAACCCCACGCGGCTCCTCCTCGTCTGCACTGACGAGTGGTGGGACGGAACAGCGCCGGGGGAGGGGGCGTCTCTGGGGTGGGGATCAGAAGGCTGGCTCCGGGCACGCGGTGACAGGGCGGGAAGGACCTCACTGGCCTGCACTTTGCCCCCCGATGAGGAAGGACACCTGAGTTCTGAGCAGTGAGCCGAGTCCCAAGCACAGCCTCCAGCTGCAGAGGTGGACAGGGGGCAAGTGTGTCCGGGACAGAGATGGGAACCGCGCAGGGCGGAGCCTGCACCAGCCCGCACGGCCACCCTCTGTGCGGCACCGGCCGAGCCGCCTGCTCCGTGACTCAGGAGCCGTCACCGGCCTGCAGATCGCTGCACCCACTGCTGCAGGTGGGCCTCCCCAGCGGGGTCCCTCGTCTCTGCTCAGCTCCCCGACGGGTTCGAGTGTCAGGACACTGTCAGGAGCAGCATCCCAGCACATCGAGGGGCACTGGGCGCCTGGGAGGCTGGGAGCGAGGAGGAGAAAGGGAAGCTGAGAAAGGCAGGGAGGTGAGGGGAGGGGGCGCTGGGCTGCTATGCAGGGCCAGTTACTTTAAAACCCCTGGGGGGCGTGTGGGGGGCGGGGATCGAGGTCTTTTACAACCAGGAACAGAGTGTCTGCAGGGACCACCTGGGAGCGTCGACCACACCAGTGGGGGTAATGACCCTGAGCGTCCTCATCGGGGCTCATTCGTACTGTGGCAACATCAACTCTAACTGAGGTTTGGTTTTGGTTTTGGTTGCAGAGGCCGAGGAATGGGCGGTGAGTGGCCCAGGGAAGGCAGCGGCGGGGGAAGCACCACAGCCGGAGCTGGGTGACAGCAGCAGGACCCACGTGGCCATGGAACAGCAGCCTCCAGAGACGGCAGCCCGGCCCCCAGGGGCGGAGGGGAAACGCCCGCGTGCCCCCATCCTGCCAGGGGCCAGGCCGGGGCTGGGAGGCTCAGCCACAGGGTGCGGCACCGTACCCACCCGCAAAGCCCAGCCTCCCCCCGCCCCGTGGCCCCCACGCCCTCCTGCCGGCCCAACCTCCGCGTGGCGGCTCCTGCCCAAACACCACAAGGGACGAGGTGGTTCTTTCAGCCTGGTCTTTATTTATAGCCAAGTACAGAGTATACATGGTCATTTCCGCAGCTGCGGATGATCGCAACCAGGCGGTAGAAGGCAGAGGGAGGAGCAAGCGTCTCAAAGGAAAAGTCTTTCGTTACCCAGCTGTCGGCCTGCTGCTGCGGCAGGGGCAGCCACCAGGGGCCACCTGCTCGGGGAGGCAGAGGCCCAGAGACAGGAGATCGGTGGGACACTGGGCTCCAGACCCCGCCCGCCGCCTCCCCTGCCCACCCCACCTCCCCGGCTTTGTCCTGCCCCACCCTGAGGACGGGGTGGGGGGCACCGCCTGCCTCCACTGCCCAGCCCAGCACGCAGGTGCCACCCCACCCAACGGGGCTCCAGCCGGACCTGGCGGCCTGATGACGCCGGTGCCCGCCCTGCCCCCGGACAGGCGTCCTGTGGGGCCCAGGAGAGGCAGGGCCGCCCAGCAGCCGGGACCAGAGCGGGTGGTGGGGGGCGGCCGGGTCGGAAGGGAGCCCTGGAGACCCCTCCGCGCCCTCCCCAGGCCTGCTCCCCAGGGTCCCCGTGGTCCCCGCCACTGCTTCCGAACTCTTGCCCGCCCCCTTCACAGCGAAGGCCACCCGAGGTCACAGCACCCGCTCACAAGACCTGTGTCCCTCTTGTCCCAACTCCCGTCTCTGCGCCCACGGGTCTCACGCTGCCCAAGAAAGAGACACCCGTCAGAGGGAGCTCCGTCGGCCGGAAGGGGCGTGGGGCCAAGCCTCCCCACGATGGGCTCAGACCCTGTTTCCCCGCACACCGGGTCTGCGGACGGCACCTGGGAAGGGTGGCAGGGAGGGAGGAGCAAGCACCGAGGAGGGAGGCCCCGAGGCCGAGACCCCATGAGCACAGCCAGCGCCACCCAAGCACGCAGCGCATGGCTGCGGAGCACCCGGGCGACTCGGGGCCCCGTTCTGGCCTAAGGACTCCCCAGTGGCACCAGAGACCCAGGGGCTCTGCAATACCAAGACTAGGGTGGGTCCCAGAGAAAGCTCAAGGTCAGACCCCAGGCGGCTAAATGCTGGCCGCGACAGAGGGCGGAGCTTCCCGTCCCGTCCTGCGGCCACCAGGAGCCACAGAACGGGGGGCGTCGTCAGCACCGCAAGTGAGGCGGCCCAGCCTCAGCACCGCCTCCCGGCCCAGACCAGCACTGCCACCCGGGCACACTGAGGCTCGGTCCCAGCACCACAGGCAGGTGGGCAGGCGGCTCGGGAGCCCGGGCTCAGAGGGGAGAGGTGCCCCCCTTCCAGGGCAATGGGACCGACAGCCAAGGCACTAAGTGGTTTGGCACCTGGACGGGGACGGCCTCCCCGGGGCACACAGGCCCATGGGGGCCAGAGGACCCTCCCCCCCACCTGCCACACCCCCCACGCCTCAGAGCCACCCATGGCAGGGCGGGAGAGGCCTCTAGAGCCTCCACCGGAGGGCGCCCTCACGCTCCCAGCAGGCGGCTGCGGCCAGCGGGAGCCCCCTGGGGGAGGGGGCCATGACGGGGTCTCCCTGGTGGCTTGGGGGCGGCAAACCTCAGTTGGGGACTAGGCCTGACCTTTTGAAACAGCACAACAGAGTCAAATGGAACCCAGAAAAGGGGGGGTGAAATGGACAGCGCTGGGTGGTGGAAGGGGCGGCCGGGTGACGGGAGAGCACCGGTGACGGCGGGTGTGCCTGGACGGCTCCCCGGGGCTGGGGCAGCACTGGGAGGGGAGGGACCTGAACCGCTCCCGGTGGGGCAGCCGCAGGGGATGAGCCCAGGGCGTGGGCCAGCTGGGGGCGGGGCTCTGGAACCAGCTCTGCTTGGTCCCCCGACTTCCTGCGCCCCTGAAGCAAGACTCTTCCGGAATCTGTGCTTCCCCCACAGATGCAAGTTTTTGCCAAGAGGGAGCCCTGGGGGAAGCTGGGACTCTGCACCCTAAAACCCCAGCGCATCAAGACCTACGGACTCCATTTCCCGCCCGCCCCTCCCCCACACCCAGTGCTGCCGAACCCTCAGGTCGGCCCGTCTGGGACGCCGCTAAAGGTGAAGGCTAGTGCCACCCCACCTCTCCGCAAAGCCCCACGTCTCGGGGACAAAAGCTACTGTCCCCTGCGCAGGCGGAGCTCTGTCGTCCCCCTGTGAGGGGCTGCCAGCCGTCCTCCTGCCCCCAGAAGTCCTCACCAACACCCAGCCTGCAAGGGACAAGGGACGGGCCACTCCGGCTTTCGAGACCCCGGGATGCAGGTGAGGAAGGAGTCGTCGAGCGACCCCCCCCCCAGCAGTGAGGGACAGGCGCAGGGTGGCTGTCGGGACGACAGGGAAGACACACTCTCCCGAGGGGCCCCTTCCCTGAGTTTGCTTTTTTGGTTGAGGTCTTGCCTAATGTCAACTCAAAAATTAAAAAAAAGAAAAAAGCATCTGTCATCAACACGTCATGAAGCCCCGGCCTCCAGCAGGAGCACTCTGCAGGCGCTGCCGCACCCCCGCTGCCCAGGCGCCGGCCCCTCGTGCCCTGGGACGCGTCGGGACAGGCCACCTCCCCGCGCGGAAGCCCCAGCCCCAGCCCCCAAGCATCAGCGCCGGCCCCCCTGCCAAATGCTTGCGGCCGACAGCTTTACAGTGTGTGTGTGCACGTACACAAAAATAGCTCCTTCTACGGGACGTGTATTTGTCACTGCTCACAGGATGGCTTCGCCGCTCGCCGCCCGTTACCGAGAGTTGGCACAGTTCAGCACGCACGCTTGGGGTCAGGGTCTGCTTCGGGATCAAAGGCATTTCTTCGTGTTTTCTTAAGTAAGCAGAGTTGCAGGAAACCGTGTGTTCGGACGGCCAAGACCCCCCCGCCGCTGCCTCCCCCCGCCCCCGGGTCTCCTGGAGCGGCGGGGGGGCCGGGGCCCCGGGGACGCGGGGTCAGTGCAGCCGGCTGCTGGACTCCGAGGCCTGCCTGGTGCGTGCAGGGGTGCAGCCTCTGACGCAGCCGTTGGTCTGCCGCTTGGACGGCCCGCCGTTGAGGATGTCCTGGATGTGCTGCACGATCAGGTTGATGGCCACTGCGGGGCGGAGACGGGCGGGGCGTCAGGGGCAGCCGGGGCGGCGGGGTGGGGGGGCTGGTGTGTGCTGCGTGCGGGCGTGGGCAGGGGCCAACACCAGCCCCCCGAGCCCCGACGGGGGTCCTCCGCCTCCCACACCGGAAGCTCCCCAGAGCAAGGCAGGCACGACCTGGGGCCCTCGAAGCCCCTGCCAACAGACGGGCTCCCTGGCCGACGGTCAGACTCGGCGGCGCAGAGGGGACCGGCACAAAGCCTGCCTTCGCCCCGTCGCCGCCCGAGAGCCGAGACCCGTCCACGGGAGACCTCCCGGCCTCCCACCCAGCACAGCGACCGCACAGAAGGTCCTCTCCCCCTAGGACACTCCAACATGGGACCCCCTTTTCCTACCCTCAGGAACAAATCATGCAAATGACTAACGTCACCCAAACCAGGCAAAGGTCTAGTGCTTCCTGGTGGGGGGGGGCGCACAAAGAGCCACACGTCCCCCCGAGCTGTCCTGATGGTGCAAACCCACCCCGACAGAGGGGGGGCGGACGGACACACAGACAGACCCGGGGGAGGGGCCGCCCTGCAAAGCAGCCCCGTCGTGGAAAAGGGGGGAAAGGCTGAGAGAAGGTGGGAGACCGATGGCGTGGCTCAGCAGCACAGAGCCGTTTTCAGGGAAGAAGAACTGGAGTAAATTGCACAGCAGACGAGGAGGCAGGGCCTCCCCCCGCACCGCCTCTTTCAGCCCAGAGAAGGACGGCCCACGCATGAGCCCTGGCACCTGTTCGGGGCCTGTGCCGGAGGCCGCCGGCGGGCAGAATTCCTGTGTCACCACAGCGGCCCCCACTGGAGTCCCCACACCCCGCCCCCGAGCGTGACGCCCCGCAAGGACTCACCTAGATTGTCGACACCCGTGGGGATGATCACGTCTGCGTACTTCTTTGTCTGGGGGAGACATCCGAGAAGCGTTAGTTACGGGGGCATTAGGACACACGGGCCTCCGAGAGGGGCGGGGGCGGGGGGGCCTGGTCTCTGCCGGGCCCGGAGGGTGGGTGGTATTTTTTACCCGATTTATCTGAACGACACTACACGGGCTTTTCCTGAAGTTCTCATCAGGGGACAGACAGGTCCTTGGAGGACTAGACCTCAGACCTCAGCCACAGTTTCACCACAAGGAGCAGGAGTTGGTAGCACCCGACGGAGGGGGGTGGGGGGCACCTCGGGGCGACCACGCGGTGGGCTGGCCTCGGGCGAGCCCGGGAGCGGTGTCCCCACGGGGCCCCTCGCCCTGGCTCTGTCATCACACTGATTTTTTTCAAAGTCCCAATCCTTTCTTTTTTTTAAGTTACTGAGATGCCGTGGACCCCGTGTCCGGGTGTGTCACCAGGTTCAGGGTGGGACCGCACGAACCAAGTCTTGTGTCCGTGGGCATCTCTCCTCTGCAGCGTCCAGACCAGAACGGCCGAAACACACCCGAGTCAGGGCCCGGGCTGACTCGGAAGTGGCTGGCTCTCGCTGGGACCCACAGAAGCCGGACGGCAGGAGCCACCCAGGCCCCGTGTGTGCAGGACTCGGAGCTCCTGCGTGTCACAGCCGCGTGCACCGGCAGGGGACGGGGGGTGGGGGGCGGTGGACCACAAACACATCCGCTTCGCGTTGGTCATGCCGTGGCCGGGAGCCGCAGCGGTCCCTGGGCGGCGGGCGGAGGGAGGGGTGGAACTCCACAGCTGCCCGGCCGCTCCGCCCGCTTCCAGAAACCTAATCTGCAACCCGATCCCCAGGGTTACTCGCACTGACTCAGCCTGCCCAGCCCCGGCCGGAAACACAAGTCCAGTTTGCTCCGGCTCGAGACCCACGGACAGACTTAAAGGAGCAAAGGCGGGGGGAGCCCACCTTCCCAGGAGAGGGAAAAGGAGGAGGAACCGCTAGGAGACTCGGGGAAGATGCCACCTCGGCCTCGCTCTGCACCTCTCCTCACGGCCGCCACGGCCCCGGCCCCCGCAGAGCACCCCCAGACCCAGCTGGGTCCCCCCTCCGTCGTTCCCGGAGCGGAGCCCTTGGGGAGTTAGACCAGGCCTGGTCAGCCTGGGGAGGACACGTGGCCCCAGGTGTGGGGGCCCCTCCTCCAGCACAGCCGGCCCCCCACCCCGTCCCTGGTGGCGTCCCTCATATTCACTGTCTTCCCCCAGGAAGCCCCCCACACCCCACCGCCCCTCTCGGAAAGGTCTCCTCTCGGGCGTCCCGGCTGCCGGGACCGATGGCTCTGGGCCAGGACCGACACACGGAAGCCTGGCACCCAGCTGGCGCCCTGCCCAAGGGAGACGCGTCTGGGCCGAGACCAGCTCACAGCAGGCTCGGCCGCAGTGACCGAGGGTCAGAGGGAAGACCCCGCAGCCGAGTCCCCTGCACACACGCCACCCACCGTGTGCACACCCTTCCCGGATCCAAAGGGCCGAGTCTGTCCCGAGACGGGACGCACCTTCCACAGAGGGCCACCCCGGAGCCCAGCCAGGACATGGGAGAGCTCGCTGGGACCGAGCAGCACGCCCCTAAGGGCCCCCGGCAGTGACAGGCGGGACGGAGGGGGAGGACACCCTTCCCTGGGCCCCGGGACGGGGGCGGAGGGGGACACCCTGCAGGGCGCCACGAGCCCGGGCTCCCCACCCCGCCCCCGCGTGTGCCCACGTGGTGCACCTAAGTCTTAAACTCGGAATCCAGCGGAAACCCGGCCGGACCGGGACTCACCGGCAGGCAGAACTCCTCGAAGGCGGGCTTGACGAACGTGATGTACTGGGTCAGGATCTGCTCCAGGTCCCGCCCCCTCTCGCTGATGTCTCTCAGCACTGCGGGGGGGGGGGGGGGGGTCAAAGCGCTGCGGGGCCCACGCACGCATGTCTGCCTTCCCGAGGCCGGGCTGGCTCACGGTGCCACGGTGCTCCCGTCGGACAGCCCACCAGCTGAGTCCCGACCCCTCCGTGGGGCTGTCACCGCAGACTGACCGGGACCCCCCACCCCGCCATGAGAGAAGCACCAGTTACCACGTCACGGCCAGGTCACAACTCGCTCCCGGGCCGTCGGGACACAGGGCCAAGCCGAGCGCTGAGTCTGACCCAGCTCTCGGCACAGAGCGGGAACCACGGGGACTCAGAGCCGGCTGCCTGGCCGTCACCGTGACCCGACCCAACTGGGCCGGGGCGGGTCTGACGCAGGGCACCGCTCGCCCACCCCTTCCACTCAGCCACAGCCGTGCACCCAAGTCGGAAGGACCCGGAATCAATACAATTCCTCAGTTGTCCCAGGTCCCCCTCCGGGTTCTTCCGGGTCCAGGGGAACGTGAGGGTGAGTGGCAGGAGACCCCCATAAGGACCAACGCCTCTCCAGGGCTGCGTGACTCACGGGGTGTGACAGATGAAACCCGGGAGCTGGGTCCAGCCTGCAGGAATGTCCCCGTGACCCACAGCTGCTCCTGCCTAACCCCCCCCCCACCCCGCACCTCGCCCACACAGAGCACACGCCAGGCCCGCCCTCGGCCCTGCGCGGAAGGGGAGCGGACCCGTAGAGACAGCTGCGGGAAGCCCCACAGGCGCACCAGGGAAGGGACAGCAGCACCTTCCCGGGAGGCACGGGAAGGAAGGCCGGGCTGCCAGCTGAGCCCACAGAACCCCAGGAGGCCGCCATCCTGTCTTCCCCCACTTCACAGAAGAGCCGGAACAAGCGAGGGTAGGAGGACTGGCCTTCAGACCCTGCCCAGATCACCCGTGTGAGCGAGCGGCTGAGATCCGCCCGCCGTCTAGGCCAAGGCGGTGACTCGGGTGCAGCTCTACCCCGCCCCGTGGTGCCTGGGCCCCTCCCCCAGCCCTCCCGCACCCCCTGCCCAGGCCACCAGCTCCTGGGGACCAGGCCCCACAGAGCCACGTCAGGCAAAGGGGACTTCCGGTCCTCGAGGCCAGTCTGTACTGACCAATGCCCCGCCAGGCACTGTCCCCGTGTCACCTCCACTGTCCCGGGAGGACCGCTCAGCGGATGACGGGCGGGAGAACGAGGTACAAAGGGCACGGGCAGAGCTTGCCCGCGGCCACCCCCTGCCACTAGGGGGAGCCGGCACTCGAGTCCGTTCTCGGGGCTAGTGCTTCTCCTCCCGGACCCCACGCCGTGTCCCCCTGATGTGCGGGCGCGAGATTTTGCACCCCGTACCCCTGTGTGTTGCCTGGGTCACCGCCCACCCCACCCCAGTCCTGACCCCCCGGCCCCACGCAGCCCCCACGCTCTGCTCATCGCCCCCCAGAGCCTACCGCGGGCTCGGTTCCTAGAGAGCTTTCTGGAAACAGAAGGGCCAGACAGGCCGGCGGGCGTTCCCGCCCCAGGGGCCCCGCACCCGGCTCCGGCCTGCACCCGACGCCCACAGGACCTCCACGGGAACCGGCATCCAACCAGAGGTGTTTCCGGCGAAACCAGGACATAAATCTCTTCTTCCACCGCTGGGAGCTCACGAGCCCTTGGTTAACGGCAGTAAGCTCCTAATCCCTTCTCGAATGTCACCCAGCATCTGGGAAGCAGGACATCCCCCGTGCTGGGCGCCTGCGGCTGGCCCCGAGCCGCCCGCGGGCCCCCGGGGGCCCCGAGAATGCAGGCACCTCTGCGGCAGAGCCGGGTGTCGGCGTCCGTGTCCACGAAGAGCTTCATCTGGAACAGGTCCCGCACCTCCTTGGAGTAGAAGGCCAGAATGCCTTCGAAGAGCACCACGTCCGCGGGGTACACGGTGACCGTCTCCTCCTTCCTGCAGGCACGGGGGCGGAGGGGGGGGCGGGCTGAGCGGGGAGCCGGGGGTCCTCCCCGCAGGCGTCCCACACACAGCGCGCAAGCGCAGCCCGACGCAGCCCTCGGTCCCCTCCTCCCCCGGGAGGCCCAGCAGAGGGCAGGGCCGGCCGGTCCGAGCGCCCAGCGTGAGGCAGACGCAGAGGGAAACCGCCTGCTGCGGAGTGGGGACCCGAGACCGAAGCGGAGACGCCGCCTCCTTTTCTCGAAAGGTGTCTGCAGCGATGCGCTCGGGCCTGGCTTCCCGGCCGGCTCCAAACCAGCGGCTCCGAGTTTCCCTGCAACAACCCCGCCCCACCCCCCCACCCCCACCCCCGTCCTGGGGCGACGAGAAGCAAGGAAGGAGGAAGGGACCGAAGAAAGTTCCAGCTGCACCCGGCGAACCCATCCCCTTCAGTCTGGAACGCGTCCGCACTGTTCCAGGAAGGGCCTGGGCGACGCCCCGACCTGGCCGCTGCCAGGGCGGCCGCGGGGACAGGCAGGCGGGGCCCGCGGCCGGAGCCGGCGGAGCGGCGCGCTCACCGGGAGTGGGAGACGAAGTCGTACACCGGGATCTGCACGGTCTTCCCCTCGGCGATGTCTCGGAGGGTCTGGAGGATGAGCTCGTTGTCAAGGGCATCTGAGGGGAACCGAACTGCTAAGAGGAAGGTTCTAGAAGGACCTCCCCGTACCGGCGCGCAGGGCACCCCCCCCACCCAGGCCTGCCGGTCACCCCTGGGCACCACACTCTGGGGAAGCATGTTCTCCGCCCCCCCAAGAACACCAGACCTCTACCCCAAGCAGCACGCAAACTCCGTGTCTCAGAACGTGTGCGTGAGCGCCGAGAAGCGGGTTTTTCTCCCTGCCCCGAGTCCTTCCCTGGCCTCGGGCCCGCTCTCCTCCCTCCGGGTTTGGTGGCCGCCCCGGGATGCACCCACGTCCACCTGGAAAGCTCCCCAGGACCCGGGGAGAGGGGCAAGCACCATGCCCACCAGCCCCAATTTCCAACAACTAGGGAACCCCCAGCCGCCCTGGCTGGTGTGGCTCGGTGGATTGAGTGCCAGCCTGCAAACCAAAGGGTCACCTGTTCAATTCCCAGTCGGGGCACGTGCCTGGGTTGGGGGCCAGGTCCCAAGCAATGGGTGTGCAAGCAGCAACCACACATTGATGTTTCTCTCCCTTTCTCCCTCCCTTCCTCTCTCTCTAAAAAATTAAGTAAACAAAATCTTAAAAAAAAAGAACCTCCAGCCAAAGGGGCAGTGTGCTGATCAAGGACCAAGGACTGTCCTGGCAAAAGTCACTGAGGCCGCCACCCCAGGCCCCCACCGCCCCCCTGCCAGCCAGCCCATGAGTCTGACACCCACGCACATCTGCCCAGTGCCGGGTGCCGGGTGCCGGGGACAGTGGGATGGACAGGCTGCTTCAGAGTGGAGGGGACAGGACCACCAGCCGTGCATGGTCTCTCCTGGGTCTGGCCCATCTCGAGTGACGGGCTCACACAGGGTCACCTCGTCCAGGACACAAACCCCACGAAGTTTGGGGAGCCGAGAACTGCGTGCCGTGTGGGAAAACTGCCTCCCGTGCAGCCCCCCCGGGACCCTGCCAGGCTCCCTCAGCCCCCAAACAGCAAGGCCAGGCAGCTCCCCCCTCTGCCCCGGGAGCCCCAGCTCACCTGGGTGATCGAAGTTGAACTGGCCCCTCAGGGCCTTGGCCTTCTGCTCCGACGTGAGGACGCGGTAGAAGCTGTCCTGGCTCACGATGACCACCTTCTTCTGGCGGCAGTCCACCTCGTTCTGGCCCAGGAGCTGCACGATCTTCGCGCACACGGAGGTCTGCGAGGAGAGAGCGCTACGAGTGGAGGGGTGGCCCCGGCCCCGGGCAGCGAGGGCTCGGGTGCGAGAGCCCGGGGCTGAGGGACAGGGCGCATCTGCTGGGGGGGGGCAGGCCCCGCCCACAGCACAGCTGGCTCTTCTCGGGCATCGGCGGTGACAGTGGGGGGGCTGTCGTTTCTCGCCCCCTCCCCCCAAGCACAGCCTTTCCCAGAGCACCGCTGACAGTCCCCACAGGCTCACTCTCCACTGCTCGCGCCCGGGGACGCTCACACAGAAAGGGCAGCAGGGCGGACAGGAAGCCCACGGTGGCGGGCTGATGGGCCAGACGGCTCCGGTCGAGAAGTGACCGGGTGTTCACGGGACGTCGCTCTGTGTGTTCCCCCCCAACCCACGCAGAGCTCAGGCGGCCCCCAGGAAAGCCAGGCATGGCGTTCCGCCACCCCCCCCGCCTCTGCCGCCGGTGCCTTTTGCTCTCGTCCTCGGCCTCGGGTCCTTCACCCACTCGGCATAAAACCACGTGCCAGTTCACAGACACGTGGAGCGAGAGTAACCTGGGATCCCTACGTCGCCGATACCTACACACGCACCGTTGGGGACGCCATTCCCGAGTGAACTCGAACCCACGGGCTCCGTTTCAAATGGGCCAGGAAAGCCCAGGGCACCGGGGAATCGGGCACGGGACACAGAGAGAGGCTCACGTGACTCCTCTCCCCACGGTGGGGGGGGCGTAGCTTGAATTTCCCCACGGCCGGGGGAGGGGCCGCCGGGCTGCGCCGTGCCCCCGAGAGAGAGCCGTCCTCTCCTGCCTGAATGTCCCCTGGCTTCTACGTCCCCTTCACTCTTCCCTGGGTGCCCCTGTCCCAGGCACCAGAGGGTGCCACAAGGTGTCTCACTCCCTCGAGAAAGGAGAGAACTGGTCGATCACTCGGGGGCCAGCCGGCGGCAGAGCCTGCAGCAGGGGAAGGAGGAGGGAGCGAGCGACTTCCGGGGAGAGGGGGGCCCAGGACTGAGAATAATTACAGTCACCCGAGACAAGCGCCAGATGACCCCACGTGCAGGCGGCACCCAGTCCAAGTCAGAGAGACGACACGCCGAGGGCAGGGTGCCAGGGCCCGGGGCGGGGCGCGGACAGAGGCCTCGGGGTCCGGTTTCGGCCTCGGGGGATCGAGTTCTGGGGACCGGCTGCCCGACCGCCTGAGTGCATGCCTCCACCGCGACCGCGAGGCCCACGGCGTGCGGTTAGGGCGGGGAAGCTTCCGCCAGCCTGGGCGGCCACAGTGAGAAACAATGACTGTGGTTACGAGGGCCGGGCTGCCACGGGCAGCTTCCTGCTTTGCTGGGTACTGGCTCCCCTTACTTTAAAGTGACCAGGTTTACCGATCACCACCTTAATCCGGGGAAAACTGTTCCTCTTCTGGGGGTGGGGACAGGGCGACAGAAGCTGAAGGACCTGCACGAGGCTGCAACCCGAACGGCCAAACCCACGGCCCGCCCCCCGGGGCTCACCCACCCTCCCCAGCGGGCCAGAGCCAGGCTCCCCCCGAGCAGTCCCCACACACGCGGCACGAGGCTGGGCGCCGGACACGTCCCGCCCAGTAGGGGGCGTGTGAGAGGCAACCACACATGGATGTTTCTCTCCCTCTCTCCCTCCTGTCCTTCCCCTCTCTCTAAAAATAAATATTTAAAAAAAAAAGCTAGAAGAAAAAAAACAGCACCCGCCCACCTGTCCCAGGTATTGGAAAGCTAAACTTGGATTACATTCGAAAGCAGCCAGCCGTTCGAAGCCGGTAGCTGTGGGCCCGAAGGACGCTTGGCAACGCAGGGCACACGCCCACAGGGACCTTCACGACCCGGCGGGCCCCCGGGTGTGCTGAGCCGCGAGCAGGGCCCCCCTTCCTCAGACACGCCCCCTCGGGAGCCCCCGGGGGGGTCAACAGCTGGTCCACAGGCCCCAGCGGGTGGGTCCCGGCAGTGCCCTCAGGCTCCCACGCCCGCCGCTGAGGACGTGCGCCTCTCTCAGCGATGATCACAGGGAAGGGGCCCCGACTTCTGGGGGGTCTGCAGGACCCCTCCCCCAGGCCCCCGCCCGTTCCAGCATCACAGAATAAACGCAGCGAAACGCAGGCAGGGTGGTGGGCTCCGGGAGCTTCTTGTTAGGAGCCTTCCTCCACACAGCGCTCACTGTGACAAGGGCACCCCTACTGGGGGGGGGGGTGTACGCGTGCACACGTGTGCATGGGTGCACACGTGCATGCCCCCACCCTCTCAGGGAGCCAAGCTCTGGTCTCAGCCACGGCCTGGCTGACAGCTGCCACCAAGCAAAGGCAGGGCAGGGCAGGACGGTGCCTGTGTGTCCAGGCGGTGACGCAGGCCCGGCAGGTGGGCGTGAATCACGTAGCACCAAATGCCGATGGACTGCGGTCTCCCCGTGCAGACTCTGGGCCCGAAACGGGGGTCTGTGGACCCCCTCTGCACTCCCCACACAGACACACTCTCTCACACTCTCTTACACTCACACTCTCATAATCTCTCACACTCACACTCTCACTCACACGCACACACTCACACCCTCACACACTCCCAGTCACACCCACTCACTCACACTCTCACACTTTCACACACTCACACTCTCACTCACACTCACAATCACTCTCACAATCACACACTCACTCTCACACTCACACTCTCTCTCTCACACTCACTGGGCTCGTCTTGCTGCTGTGCACCCCTCTCCCAAAGGTGGAAACCCTGAGGGGGAGCCGGTCGGAGGGTCTCTTCTCCCCGCCGTGCAGGCGCGGGTGCGGTCGGCCCTGTCGCCCTCCCCGTCTTCCGAGAGGGTCGGGGGGCAGGCTGAGACGGCAGAGCCCATGAACAGGGTTGGGGTGGGGGGACTCTGTCCCGGGAAAAGACAAGGACAACTCTGGCCGGGGCATCCCAATGCCGCCCACTGGCTTCCGTCTAGCCCCCTGGGCGGGGATAAAGAGCCTGTTAACAGACGACGGCCGGGACCCGGGGTCCTTCTGGGGGACAGGCTCCAGAGGAAAGGCGCCGACCTCCCCGTTTCCAGAGACTGAATGGACGGAGGAGCGCGCGGCCAGCTTGACCCTCTGCCCAGTCCGCGAGGAGGCCGCCCGGGCCGGGCGCCAGGCTTTGTTGTGAAGCAGACCAGTTAACGCTTCCCGTCCCGCGAGCCCTGTTCCGACGGCAGAGACGCTATCGAACCCCGGCTTTTTAATTCTTGTTTCCTCCCAGATCTCCCCGGGCGCCGGTGCCAGCGCCTGACCACCGGGCGGCAGCGGGGGAGGGGGCCGAGAGCAGGCGCTCAGCGCCCACGTCCCCTCGCCTGTCCTTGGACCCGGCGACCTCAGACTCACTCCTCGCGGCCACCGCCATCTCCCCCCAGACTCCGGTTCCTCCAGTCGCTCCTTCCGGATCGTTCCCCAGCACCCCCCGAGTCCCCAAACTCCCCGGAGTCCAACGGATAAACAAACGCAACCCAGACCATGTTCCTCAGTGCGCTGACCATGCTGGGCGCCATCAGACGTGACGACGGCCACTCTTCGGCTGGAAAAGAGGAGCTGCAGTGACACCTTCTCCAAGGATCATCTCTGGCTGCCTCCAGGGACAGGAGCCACACTCGCTCGGATACAGGCTGACCTTCTGTCGGGGACCCACGCCAACTCTGTGCAACTGTTTGGGCAAAACGCCAGTGCACCTCGGTGGCCTTCTCTGGACACGGGGCTGGAGCAGCTGGACGTGCCGGGCACCCGAAGTGGCCTGAGCCAGCCCTCTCACCTTGCGGGAGAATTAACTCAACTTGGGTCCGGGCCTCACGGAAAACATAAAACGCGAAAGTTACTAAGAAAAAACACGAGAGGAAGTCTTCAGGGTCCAGGGCGTGGCAGAGATTTTGGGGGCTTGACACGGAACACCTAACCCGCGGAGACACTGAACGTCACCCAGAGTAAAACTCGGTGGGGCCTGGTCGGGCGGCTCAGCTGGCTGGAGCGTCTCGGTTCACCAAGGTTGCCGGTTCGATCCCCGGTCAGGGCACATACAAGCAGCAGCCAACGAACACATAAATGAGTGGGACAACAAATCGATGTCTCTCTCTCTCTCTCTTCCTCTCCGTGCCCCCTTCCCCCCGCCCTCTAAAAATCAATCAATAAATTTTTTTTCAAGTAAAACTTGGGGAAACTCTCTGAAGAGGATGAAGAGACAAGCCGCAGGCAGGGACACTCACAAAGCGGGCTGTCACCTGGCACGTGTAAAGACTTTCCAAGCCTGCACAGTTCAGAGACCATCCGCGAGGACGTGGGCGGAAGACACACAGAGGCGGTGCCCCCCACGCAGGTACACACACGACACGGCAGCACACGAGAGGAGATCCGGCTCCACCAGCCCCCGGGGACACGAGAATCCAAACCGGGACGTCACTTCATGACGGTCCTATGAGAACAGCTGCAGACGGAAGCCCAGTGCTGACAGCCAGCACCCGTGACGAGAGAGAGTTCTACATGCCAGGAGCACGGTGGGTGGTGAGGGGATCCAGCTACGCAGGAGAACAATTCCACGCTTTCTGGAAAAACAAACATGCAACCGCCCCAGGACCTGGCAACTGTGCCCCAGGCGTGTACCCCGGAGACGTGACCGCGTGTTCACACGGACACACGTGCACGGCAGCTCTCCCACCCGGATGCCCCCCGACGAGGAAAGGTCACACAGCCGGCGGCCCGTCCACCCCGCCCCACCCCACCCCACCCCACGGGGCGCTGCTGAGCCACCAGAGGGCGCCAGTTACTGCCCCACGAATCTCCAGGGACGGAGGCTCACGGGAGAAGGCTGCGCCACGCACCAACCCACGCGTGTAACATTCTAGAAACGACGAAGTGTGGAAACGGGGCACCGCCAGTGGCCGGCCAGGGTCAGGGACGACAGGGGTGGCGGCCCCCCACGCACGACGGGGCAGGACGGCCCCGTGATGACGCAAACATGTTTTTGCTTCGACGCCAGCGCCCTGGCTGTGTCTTGTCAAGCGCCCTCCTTGGGGACACCGAGGCGCGGGCACACAGGCTCTCTCTCTGTCACTTCCTCCTCCCGGGTGGGACTCCAGGATGACCCCGGACGAGGGGGTGGCCTGAAGCCCCTCACCCTCCACCTCTCCGTCCCCACGAGCCAGCGTTCGCCAGCGGCGAGCTGCTGCGGGGTGAGTGTGTCTGGCCCACGGCACAGGCGTAAATTTGGGAGGCCAATCGACAGGCTGTCTTGGGTGACACCGTGGCCGCCCCCCCAAACAGACAACCAGGTCCTAACCCCCCGAACCTCAGAACGTGGCCTTATTTTGAACAAAGGTCTTTGCAAGTGGAACCAAGGTGAAGGATCGCGTGGTGAGACCGTCCTGGATGGGGGGGCGGGTGCTGAACCCATGACAAATGCCCTTGAAAGAAACAGACAAGGAGGAAACACAGAGGTGGGGGTGGGGGGGCACGTGAGGACGGAGGCATGGGCTGGATGACCTCTGTCTGAGCCGAGGACAGCCACCAGCCGCTGGCAGGGCCCGCAGAGCCAAGGCGCCGGGGCAGCAGGGCCGTGGGGTCTGGCCTCCAGAACCAGAGGAGGGTGGGTCTCCGCCGTCCTCCGGCTCCGAGTCTGTGCGGTGGGCACGGCACTGCAGCCCTGGGCGACGAACACGCCCGTCCTTCTGTACCGGGCGGGTTTCATCTCTCTCTCCCCTAACCACGGAGCCCTCTCACTCCTGCACGCAGCTGGTTTTGTTCGCCCCGAAGCCGCATGCAGGAGAACGTGCACCATGTCCTCTCCCCGCCTGGTCCGGCGGAATTCCCCCAGGCATTCCTGCGGCTCCCAGGGCGACCTCCCGCCGGCCGAGTCCGCTTCACCGCATTCCTGGGTTAATAATTAGCACACGGGCTAACCAGACTCCACCGGTTTTTAAAAACTTCAACTGTGCTGAAGAAGTCACAGCACAGACCTGACCGGCGGGGCTCAGCAGGCCCAGCGCTGTCCCGCAAAGCAAAGGTCAGGGGTTCGGGCTCCAGTCAGGGTGCGTATGAGAGGCACATACTGGTGTTTCTCCCCCTCTGCCTCCCTCCCCTCCCGTCTGTAAAAATAAATAAATAAAGTCTTTACAAAAGGAAAAAAAGTAACACTACCCCGAGCCCTGGGCCTCATCTTACTGTTTGTTTCTCTGGTGACGAAGAAGTTTCCAGATCCAGCCACTGTGCACGAGTGTGGTTTCAGAGAGGTTTTACTGTTTCGACAGAAAAGCCCCAATAAACTTCTGGGCAAGACAGACGAAGAACAAAGAAAAAAGCAAGATGGACAAAAAGGACCCCGAACCGCCGCAGCAACATTCGGGGCCTTGAGAATCGGGGGGGGCACGCAGGCCCCGGCCTGACTCCCGACGCAACCGCACCCTCGCCAGTCACCTCTCGGGTGGCCCCTGTCCTTGTCGACCTTGAGACACGACGCCCTCCACTGCACGGACGGGCTGACGCACGGAAGACGGTGTCCAACCCGAGACTCACGCCCACGGCAAACTGCCCTGTTCCCCGAGCCTCCCCACGCTGCCGTCCACACGGACGCTTCCCGGGGCAGCTGTTCCTCCTGCGGCTCAGGTGGCGGCGATGGCTCGTCTGGCGTTTTCACACACACAGACCCCGACCGAACTCTGTCCTCCCTCCGCCAGGGCGCCCCGAGCTCCGTCCGTCCGTCCGTCCGTCCGTCCGTCCTGCTGCTCCGACGCCTGAGCCGAGACTCCGGTTCCTGTCCTCGGGTTCTGGCCCTGGTCTTTCCAAGTCCTTCCCTTATCTCCGGCACCCTCCTCGGGGCTGCCCGCCCGCCGAGAGGCTGTGTCTCCGACGGGGCACCCAAGGGAAAGAAGGCCCAGAGTGCCGAGGCCGCCTCCTCCCACCCCACACCCCCATCCGCTGACCCCCGACCCCTGACCCCATGCAGCCCCTGTGTTTTCAGTCCCACGCGCCTCCCTTCCGAGGTGATCGCCGCAGGTGAAGCCACGAGTGTGGGTGGGCACGCTCCCCCAACCCAGACTCTGACACCGCGCTGTATGAGCCCCCGCCCACTCGTGGGCTTAAGGCCGCCCCATCGTGCGGCCATGGAGGGCGTGTACACTGCTGAGTGCGGCGTTTTCCAACCCGAGCGGAAGGCGTGGGGGGGGGGGTGTCTGTAGGACACGCTTCGAGGGCAGAGAGCCTGCATCGGCACATCTCCGAACACACCCCAGCGGGCTCCCGCCGTCCACGGGTCTGCGCGTCCGCTGCCTCCTTCCCTTCGGGACACCCCCCCACCCCCGCCCCGGCTCCCGAGCCCGCGTAAGTGAGGACACGTCGGCATCTCCACGGGCCGGACCGCTCCCCGCTTCTCCCTTCCGGCCCCCCGCCTGCAGGAACCCTGCCCTCGCGTTTCCGTCGGATTACTGGTTTCTCGTGCCGATTTACAAAAGTCCTTTACACGCCAAGAAAACTGGCCATTCCTCATCTGCACCGCCAATGCTTTCTTCCAGTTCACTCTCCTTTTACTTTAAAGTGGTGTTCCCTAAACAGTTCTTACCGGTGTAGCTGAACTGATGACCTTTACGTGTTTTTATATGCAGGAAAGACTTTCACACGCGGAAACTGATAACCAACACCCCTAAGTCCTCTTCCCCCGAGCGACCCTCTCACCCACCCTTGCGTTGCCTTCCCCCGCTACCCCCAACCCTGACTGATCGAAGGGGGGCCAGCAGAGGGCACCACCCCAGCCGCCGCCACCCCTGAACCTGCGGGTGGGGGCCAGACACCGCCCCCCCCGGGGGGCACAGAGGGCACTAACGGAACGGAAGCGAGACCTCACAGAGGGGGGCCGCTCCGAGCCCCCCCTGCACATGCAGTCACAGAAAACCCTGCAGCTGCGTCCCCCGGGGATTCGCCGGGAGAGACACGCGGGACCCGCCCTCGGGCCCGCAGCTGCGCCCACAGGAACTGGGCCCGCGGCGCACCCCGCCGGCGCTGACGGGCGACAGCCACTCATCAAGTCATCTTCTCCCGAAACACCCCGGGGCCGGGCGCGGGCGCGCTGGGAAGGGTGTGAAGTCGCGTTTCTCCCCACCGTGACAAAGAGCTAAAATCAGCACACACACTCACCCCCCCCACCCCCCGAGAACACCACAGACGGAAGACTGCTGGGACGTTTCAGCCGCGGCGAGCCCCCGGCAAACAGAACACACAGAAGCGGAGACAGGAAGTGAGGAGGCAGCACACAACTCCCGTGTGCTTCTCATCTCCCCTGCACAAGCTGCCCCCCCCTACCCCGCTCACCTGTGCCGGCCCCTGCAGATTTCCAGGAAACAGTGCACCCAGGGCCCCCCCCAGAGAGCCCCCCGCAGGGGGCCGGCAGCCCACAGTGCAGGCGAGGCTGGGACCTCTCCCTCCCAAGCCGTTAGCTGGGACCCCTGCGAGGACGGGCACCGCAGCGTCTCCTTTCATGCACTAAAACGGACCCATCGGGAGAGCTGGGTAACCACATGCCCCCCTGCCCAAAGGGGTGAAGCTGGAACCTCACTTTACGCAGTGTACACAAATCAACTCAAAATGCCCTGGCCGGCCAGGTTTCGGGTTCAATCCCTGGTCAGCACAAGACAGCAAACACAAGATCAGCCAATGAATGCAAAAGTGGAACAATGAATTGGTATTTCTTTCCTTCTCTCTCTCAAAATCAATTTTAAAAAATTTAACTGTAGCCCTGGCTGGCGTGGCTCAGTGGACTGAGCACCAGCCTGCAAATCAAAGGGTCACTGGTTTGATTCCCAGTCAGGACACATGCTTAGTTGCAGGCCAGGTCCCCAGTAGGGGGCGCGTGAGAGGCAACCACACTTTGACGTTTCTCTGCCTCTCTTTCTCCCTCCCTTCCCCTCCCTCTAAACAAATAAATAGATAATCTTCAAAAGGAATGAACTCCACAGGGATGAGAGGCCCACACATGAGAGTCTGAACCATCCAACTCAGAAGAAAACGCAGGAGGGACGCATCGTGATGTTGGATTTGGCAGTGACTCCTTGGACGGGACAGCAAAACCACAGGCAATGGAGGAAAAGTAAATACGATGGACTTCAAAACTAAAAACTGTCGTTCATCAAAGGGCGCTATCCACACAGTAAAAACGCGACCCAAGGAACAGGAGAAAATGTTCATGGATCACATATCGAACAGGAAGATCGGCATCCAGAAACCATAAAGAATTCCTACAACTCCCTGGCTGGCGTAGCTTAGTGGATTGAGCTCGGGCTGCTAACCAAAGTGTCGCAGGTTCGATTCCCAGTCAGGGCACATGCCTGGGTTGCAGGCCATGACCCCCAGCAACTGCACACTGATGTTTTTCTCCCTCTCTTTCTCCCTCCCTCCCCTCTCCAAAAATAAATAAATAAAATCTTTTAAAAAAAAAAAGAATTCCTACAACTCAACCCAAAAAGCCTGATGAAAACGAGGGCAAGACTGGAACCGGTATCTCTCCCAGGGATAAATAAGTAAATATAAATATATATATACACACACACACACACACACACACACACACACACACACACACACACACACACATAAACGGCCAATGAGCACCCGGAAAGATGCTCAGCACCACTCACCATCAGGAAACACAGTCAAAACCCCAGTGTTCTATCCCTTTCTTCTCACCCGGCAGGACGGCTGTTATTCGGAAAATTAAATAAGTAAGAAGCATTAGGAAGCATGAGGGGACGGCGGAACCCGGGGCGGTGCTGGCGGGACGCCAAACCCTGCAGCGACCCCTGGAAACCCTGAACACAGACCGGCCCCGGCGCCCGGCGATCCCACTGCCAGGCCGAGCCCGGCGGGACCCGCAGCAGGAAGCAGGTGCCTGCCCACCAGCGTTCGCGGCGGCGTGATTCATGGCCGAGAGGCGGAAGCAGCCCGAGGGCCCGCCACGGATGAGCGGGCGCGGCAGAGGCACGCCCCAAGGAGGGGGTACGCACCCGCACGGGAAGGAAGCCGTGAGCCCAGCAGAATGTGGGTGAACCTCGAGATCATCCCTCAGGGGATTCAAGTAGCAAAACAGTCTGGGGAAAGAAAGCGTAAATCATTTTTTTCCTTCTTCATACTGTTTTAAAGATTTTTTTTTTATGTGTTGTTTCTGAGAGACATTTATCTGGTATTCCCCTTACTGATATATTCATTGGTTCATTCTTTATTTTTTTTTTTTTTAGATTTCTTTATTTATTTTAGAGGGGAAGGCAGGGAGAAAAAGAAACATCAATGTGTGGTTGCCTCTCACATGTCCCCAACTGGGGACCTGGCCCGCAACCCAGGCAGTTGCCTTGACTGGGAATTCAACCAGCGACCCTTTGGTTCGCAGGCGGGCACTCAGTCCACTGAGCCACACCAGTCAGGGCTCACTGGCTGATCCCTATACATGCCTGCCTGGGGCTCGAACCTGCAGCCCTGGCCTATCGGGACAATGCTCTAACCCACTGAGCTCCCCAGCCCAGGCCAGGACTCTAGTTATTTGTTACCCCCGATGACAAGTCTCAAGCTGAAAGAGGTCCACCCCCCCCACAGAAGTTACTGATACTTATAAAAACAATGACGTTTGCTTCTGAGATGTGATTTTTTTAAAGGATTTTATTTATTTATTTTTAGGCAGGGAAGGGAGGGAGAAAGAGAGAGAGAGAGAAACATCAGTGTGCGGTTGCTGGGGGCCATGGCCTGCAACCCAGGCATGTGCCCCGACTGGGAATCGAACCTGCGACACTTTGGTTTGCAGCCTACGCTCAATCCACTGAGCTACGCCGGCCAGGTCGAGATGTGATTTTTTTAATCACTCTACTTGTAGCCCTAAGGAACGACCACGAAGAGGAGAAGCTGGGTGCGCTGGTGAGGCTGGCACTCCGTCCCCGTCAGGCCCAGGCGCGCGGCTGGAGGCGGAAAACACGCTGTGGCCTCCTCCTCTCCTCAGGGGCCGTGAGTGTGACCTCGACAAACGCCAAAGAATGTTAACACCAAAAACAGGGAGCAGGTCTGGGACCCTGATGGGTGGGGCCGCTTACCTGCTCGTTGGAAAAAGAGGGCAGGGAGTGTAAAAAAAACAAAGACATCGTGACATTTTTATGACCCACGCAAGGTGACCGCCACGTTTCACGGACACGTCACGCAGCTGACACCCGCCGTGTGTGCTGCCCACAGATGCACGGAGAACTGAGTCCTCGTCACGGAGCGCGGCGGCGGCGGCAAACCAGAAGCACGAAGCAGTGTCTTCGGGACCAGAACGACACCCCCCCCAACCCCGCCAATTGGAGGCGACTCAGGCTCCACCGCATGAGGGTCAAGCCCAACGCTAATCGTCAACGTGCTTTTCCAGCATCCGGTTCCGCCGACGACGTCTCCTTTAACCCCACGGAAGGCCCTGGCTTGAAACCCTCGCTTCCTTCTTGACGAGACGCCCCCAACTCACTAACACGTGGCCGCCCGACGGCTCAGGGACAGTGCAACATGGGGACAGAGTTTTGCACACAAACAAGCGAGGGCCAGGTGCCCAGCGTGGCTCCCGGCGTCCACTGGACCCGAGCTGCTGCGGAGACAGGGGCGGTCTGTCTGCAAACCAGGGAGTGCTGCCGCTCTCAAGCTTACGTGCAAAAGAGCCAGCACAGCCCTGACTGGCGCGGCTCAGGGGGTTGGGCGTCACCCCACAATCCTAAAGGTCACCGGTTCGATTCCCAGTCAGGGCACATGCCTGGGTTGTGGTTTAGGTCCCCGGTCGGTGCGCATGCAAGAGGCAACCGATGGATGTTTCTCTCCCACACCCATGTTTCTCTGCCTCCCTTTCTCCCTCCCTCCTCCTGTCTCTTAAAAAAAAAAAAGAGAGAGAGAGAGAAGGAATACAAGTGAGTCAATGCTGGTGCTTGAGGATCCAGAAAGACCCACGTGTCTGAAGCTTTTCCTTCTCGCCTCTCACAGAAAATGTCCAGTGTGGTTTCTGGCCAATGCATCGCCTGCCCACCTCCTGCAGGGCGTCACCGCAGACCCCTCGGCCCCACTGTGTCTCTGGGCGTCCCCGGAGAGGAGCCCTCAAGCACACGCTCTGCTCTTAGGGTGCGCACCTGTCCAGCAGACGGCCAGCACCCCTGGGTGCTGGGTGCAGGAGAGCGGCCCCCGGACGGACACCCCCACGGCAAGCAGCAGGCCCCCGCCCTCGGGCCCCAGGCTCGCCCATAATTAATCACGGGTTTCCCACCCACGGCCCAAACCTGCCTGGGCAGCTGAGAACCAGCCAAAAAAACCAGCGCTCTGCAGCCAGCAGCCTGCCAAGGCCCCTGGGTGGGACACATCAGCCTCTGCCCTTCCCATGCAGACAGAGCCGCCTCGGCCCCAGGTCTGCCCTTCCCACGCAGACAGAGCCGCCCCAGCCCCAGGTCTGCTCTCACACACCGACCTAAGCAGCTTCTCTGCCACCTTTCCAGTGAGGCGGGGGCGGGGGGTGGGGGTCAGGCAACGATGGGGGCGTTTCTCCATGGAGCACTTTCATTCTCATTTAGGACCCTTAGGACCCCTTGGGAGCCAGCAGCCGGCTCCCGCGGAAGCAAGAGGCTGCTTGGGAGACGTCTGCACCACGTCTCCCTAAAGCGAAGGTTCCCCAGGTGTTGGCCCCGGAAAGGGCCCTGTGGCTGAGCCCTGCTGACCTGGGGGTGCCAGGGGAAACAGCCTCCAGGCCCCCCAAATTTGCAGGAGCCGGCGCGCACGGCTGAGCGGCGGGGACGCGGCCCGGCGACAGCCCCGCCGAGGCTGCTGGCCCTGGCTGCCTCGGCCACGTCCCCGTCACGCTGGGAGGGAGTGGCTGTGCCGTCGAAGGGAGAGGCTTGGAGCCCAGGTGGAGGCCCGGCTTCCGAGAACTGTGTCCAGTGGGGCTCCTGGGAAGGAAGGGAACACGGGGGACAGAGGCGACGCCCACGGGCACAGGGCAGGTGAGAGCACGAGCGAGAGGCGCCTTCTGTGAGTTCTCGGTCAAGAGCCGAGTGAGGATTCCCAGGGGGTAGGTGGGAGGTCTTCCTTCTCGAGAAGCAAGCGAAGGCCTTCCCGTGGCAGGCGTGTAAGAAGAAAACCGACCAGGGCTCCCGTTCAACCCCTCCTGCCTGCCAAGGCCCACCCCGGAATTCTCCGTAGTAGGCTTCCTTGAACACGAGGACAAGGTTTATGGAAATCACCAGGGTGGTGTGGCTTTTCCCGGAGGCGGTATAGCACAGAGCAGAAAACCAGGCCCCGGTTACAGGGAGCTGGGTTCGAATCCCACTGCGGCCAGGAGCCCCCTCCAGCCTCAGTTTCTGCATCTGTGAAGTGGCCCAGTGTGTATGTGGGGGGGGGGGGGCTGTCTTATAGTACAAACTAGGCATTCAATAAACCGAGTGCAATTCATTCTACCACCGTGAGGCACAAATTCTATTTGACGAGTTGCTTGCTTTTCTTTTCCCCGTATTGATTTGTTTTTAAACCAAAAGCAGTGTTAATGCTCCTGCTTGTACTGGGTTAGGTAGCCACCACCAAGCCAAGGACCCTACCACGCCCGGAGGGGAGGGGAGATAAGGGGAAGGGAGGGAAGGGGAGGGCAAGGGAGGGGAGGGGTGGGGGAGGGGAGGGGAGGGGAGGGAGTAGCATTAGATGACTCTGCTAGACCCAGGGAGGGGGCCGGGGGTGGGCCACTGTCCCCTCTCCCCCTTCATCAACCACAGGAAGACTTCAGCAGAGACAAACGCAGCCCAGCGGGGTGACAGGGAGCCTTCAAGGCACCCGAGGAAGACAGGACAGGACAGCGGTGGGGAAGTGGGGGGAGGAGGACACTGATGCAGAGAGGCAGGCGGCCCACTCGGCCTGCAGACAGCCAGGAGCCGCGGAAAGGGCGGGGAGCTGGTGGAAGTCCGGCGGGGGGGCGGGGGGGGGGCGGCAGGCAGGGGACTGTCCCATAGCCGACGGGACAGTGCCCCCGCCCCGAGCCACGAAGGCTGAAGCTCCCGCCCTGCCAGAGCCCACAGAGGAGGAGCCGGGCGGGCAACCGGGCGACCGGACGGAGGCTGCTGCCCCGGGCCAGGCAAGGGGGGCGGGAGGGAGGCTGGCTTCCACCCCATGAGCAGGACAGCTGTCAGGTCCGAAGTGCAGGGGCATGTTCAGAGCCCGGCCGCGGACACGTGACTGAGGGCTGGGACCCGCGTGACAGCGGCCAGGAGCCTCCAGCACGGGCGGAAGAGGCAGCCCCGGGCTCAGGGGCCCCCGTGGGTGCCAGCCGCCACCCCCGGGAACACCCGCCCCAGCGCACTCCAAGTCCCGAGAGAACTCGGCCTCTTCGGGCCCGTTTGGCGGCAGCCTTGCAGCGCCCTTGGCGCTGTGACTCCGTGAACCACCCGGTTGTCCTCGTCCTTCAAACGCGTGGTCACTAAACACGCTGCCAGCGACCCACAGCCACCCAGCCCGGACGGGCCAGGTGATGGCCTGGGCCCCTCCCCCTTCAGCTCGCCCCTTGAGGCCTCTGACGGCGGCACAGACACTGCCCCGGCTCCCACGGGGCCGCGTGCCACCCAAGCACGCTGGAGCACCCCAGCTCTGGGCGCCCCTGCCCCGCGGGGACCTCCCCTGCAGGGAAGGCGGCCAGCCTGCTCGCCGGGAAGCTGGGAATGCCTGGGAGGGCAGAGAAAGACTCGGAGGGGACGGTCCTGGGGCCCTGGGCTGCATCTCGGGTTCCCCCTGCAGGGGGCCCTCGGGGCTGAGGGCTGAGCCACGAGCACCAGGTGGGGTTTTGGGATCACCTGTAGCCCACCGCATGGGATTCGGAGCAGGTGCTGCCAACTCAGCAGACGCCGCGCCGTGTCCAGACACTCCGGCTGCGAGGCCCAGCAGAGCCGCCCTGGCCTCAGCCGCTCTCCCCGGGGACCAGTTCCCAGGCCAATCACAGCCGCCGGCTGGTTCCTCTGTCAGCAGAAACGGGCCGGCCTAGCAAGGCTGCCGGGCGCCGCCCGGGAACCCAGATGCTGTCGGCACCAGGCTCTCCACCCCGCCCCACGCAGGAGGCACCTGGGGAGAACTGGACAGGCCACCCAAGGTCTCTGAGCCTCCACCCCCTCCCATGAAACAGGAGGCCAGGACCTCACACCTCAGGATGGAAGCAAATGTGCAGCTTCTGCAGTGGCTGGTACACTCCAGGAAGGCCAGAGGGGCCTCACACGCCCACCCACCACACACACACACGACAGACCCCAACTCGGGGCTCCTGTGATGGCCCAGAGGGACCAACCCCTCTCCAGTCCCCCCACCAAGCCCCCCACCTCCCAGAGGGCGCATGCCAGGGGCCAAGCCCCTCCCACACCCGCTCTGGGTCCCCCCCGCAGACTGGGACGCAGGGAAACCTCCCCCGGGAGACAGAGGGTGTCCGACTGGTTCTGACCGGCTCCCGGGGGCGGGCAAAGCGTGGATGGGGAGCAGGAGGAGGTCCGGCAGGACGGTCAGCGACAGCCGGCACTGCGGGTGAGGGACAGGTGGTGCACAGTGGCCTTGGGACGTCATTCAAACGCTCCCTCAGCACCGGGGCTGTCACGCTGGCCGGCCACGTCCCCGGGCGACACGCGCACTCTGCTGCTCCCAGGTTCCGCCTGCAGGGCCTCCCCGCGCGTCCCTCCAGTCCAGTCCGGCCAATTCCCGCCCAGCTCTGCCGTCACCTCCCGCCACCTGCCCCCCCCACTCCCCACCCCAGCAGGGACGGCTCTTCCGGGTGTCGCCGCCACACTCTGCACCGTCATCACTGTGCCAGCCCCGTCCCCTGCCATCTCTGACTCCTCTCTGCGCGCCGGGTAGGAGGGACACCACGGGCCCTCGGCGCTGGCTGGACCAATCCGAGGCGCAGGTGGTCCACGGGATGGCAGCCAGGCCACGGCGCCCACGGCACCCACGGCGCTCAGGAGCCCGGCTGGAAGGACTCCTCGGAGCCGCTGTGCGAGCCACGTGCGCTGGGCTCGGTCTCTCTCAGTTCTGGGTGAAAAGCAAGTGGCGCGACGCTGGGTGCCCACCCCCTGCGGCCGGGGCAGACCTGAGGAGCGCTGGCGGGCGGGCGCAGGTGTGAGCGGACTCGCTCCCGTCTCGGCCCCCAGTGCCGACGCTCCCCTAGCCCCCGGACACTCGCCTGCGCGGAGAACAGAGCTGTGGAGCGTGGGCAGCCCCCCGAGTCTCGTCTGTGTCGCACGTCCCCAAACATCAACATTCTCTGGCTCTACCCCTGACCAGTGTGGCTCCGTGAACTGAATGCCAGCCTGTGAACCAAAGGGTTGCCGGTTCGATTCCCAGTCAGGGCACAGGCCTGGGTTGCGGGCCAGGTCCCCAGTGGGAGAACACACGAAAAGCAAGCACACATTGATGTTTCTCTCCCTCTCTCTTCCTCCCTCCCTTCTGTCTGAAAATAAGTAAAATCTTAAAAAAAAAAAAAGATTCTCAGGCTCTAAATACTGGTCCCAGCCGGCATGTGCAGCCGTGACCTTGGGCTCAGCCCGAGCTCTCTAATTAATTCATCCAGCAAAGCTTTCCGGCTCCCCCTGAGGGGCCCAGCCCTGGAGTTTGGAAGGCAAGCAGTGCGGTCACCTGTGGGCCGCACGGACACAGCAGCCACGTGTCCCGGCCGAAGCCACACTCCCCAGTGTGTCTTCCCAGGAGACGCCCCTCTGGCCACTGCAGGGTCAGTGCACACAGGGATAGCAAGTAGGAAGCCAAGACTAAGAACCCAGGGTGTGGTGCTGAAAAAACGTTTTTAAGAATCAGTGCCCTTAAAGTGCATTACCGGTTACACGTAGGGGAAAACTTAAAAGATAACCAACACAACTCACCCACGACACCTGCACTGCCACACTGCAAGCACGCAACAGACAAGGTGGCAGACGGTACCCAGGACCCACAGGGTGCCCACGGCTTCGATGGGCCCCAGTTGGCTGTGCAGAAACCGGGTTTCCAAGAGAAGCTTCTGGGACTGGCCGTGCCGTCTGCGGGCTGTGCGGGCCTGGGGAAGAGCGTGCTCTGGGAGCCGCAGACTTACCGTCTACTCTGCGTGCAGCAGACACGTAGACACATATGGGATGCACTGTTGCAACACCCACCACAGAGCCCTCCGCCCTCCCACACGGAAAGACACGGGTCCCTCTGCCACACGCAGTTCCTTGCAGTTCAAAACCACCGTCACCCCTAGAGCACCTCTGCATTTCAGTGACTCGATCCCTGGGTGCCGGAGACACCCCCACTTCACAGAGACGCTGGGAGATGCTGAGGTTGCTCACCTGGCACCTGGGGAGCGAGGGCGGGCTCAGCATCCCCACTTCTCTACGCCGCGCCTCTGCCCACCACGGGGAGATGGGCACCCAGGCCCCCTGCCCCCACCCATCGGCTGTTCCTCCGCGTTCTCCGTCACTGGGGGCCCTGCTTCCACCCACCAGTCTGGGACACATGACTTCCCGCACATCACCCCACACAGGTGCCAGGAGCACACCCCGCACGCGTCCAGACACCTGCGGAAACTCCGGGGCGTGCAACTCGGCCCACAGGGGCTCCGTGGGCCCCAGCCGGGACCAGAAGGAGCTCGGCCGGGAGTGCAAACACTGGGAAATGCCTGAACGCACGCGAGACAGCAGCTTTACTTCCCGCCAGGGTGGCGCCGGCTGCCTCCTGCAGCCCGCCCGGCCGTGAGCCGAGCTGGAACCAGCGGCGAGGAAGCGGGGTCCGTTGCCATGGATAAGCACCTTATTTTGGGGCATCGCGACGCGAGGTGCGCGCAGACGCAGGCGGCCCGGAGTGGGCGTGCGTGGAACGGATCCAGAAAGCTCGACTCACGGCAACGCGCCGCCACCCCCGCGAGAGCCCGCAGCCTCGGGAAGGGAGCCCCGAGGAGGGCCGGCTGCCCTCTGCCCGTGACGATCTGTGTCCTTCCGGAGATAACGCGCGGCCTCTCGCTCCCCCTCCGAGTGCCCGCCCTCCGAGGTGTGGCTCAGTGCACTGAGCACCAGCCTGCAAACCACAGGGTCTCGGGTTCGATGCCCAGTCAGGACACAGGCCTGGGTGGCGGGCCAGGTCCCCAGTAGGGGGCGCGTGAGAGGCAACCACACATTGATGTTTCTCTCCCTCTCTTTCTCCTTCCCTTCCCCTCTCTCTAAAAACAATAAAATCTTTTTTTTTAATGTAAGTATTTGGTCTTTTAGCAGGTTTTCCTTATTTTTCATGAAGACAAAACAAAAAAAAGTCTCATGAATATGCCCAACAAGGTAAGGGTTGGAACAGGGGAGTAAATTTTTCATTCTCCTTTGCGAACGCAGGTGGGCATGAATGAAAGCCCCCGAGATGACCCGCCGGGCACTGAGTGGCCCCCAAACCCAGGTTCTCCCATCTCCCCCACCGCTGGCAGGTCCTGAGAGGGAGGGAGACGTCGCCGGCAGGGCCGGGTCTTCCTGGACGTCTGACACCGGCTGGGACCACGGCCCACAGTTCTCTAGTCTGTCCCCGTGACCCGGGGGGGTTCTGCAACACTGCTGGACGACGGCCCCTTGGATCAGGGGCCCGGCCCGGATACTCCCAGGGCACGTAACGCCGACCAGAGGGGTGGGCGGCCTGGAAGGACAGAACCCGGGGGCGGGGCACAGGGACAACCTGGGGAACAGCAGCCTTTACGGGGGGAAGGCCTCTCCGTGACATCGGCGACGTCTGCCGCAAGGCCACGGCACTGCCGGCCTGATCCGGAATGTCTCCACTCTGGGAGGAGCCCCCAGAGCGTCCCAGGTAAGCCAGACGGCACGACAACGCTGCTTCCTTCGAAGCGACTTCACTGTGACGCTGAGGCGGAGCCGTACGGACTTCGCCCTGGAACCTATCGACTAGCCTTTGGTTCCACGGGTTCTGGTAGTTCTGGTGCGTGGCCTTTTGCTTAGCGTCGCAGAACCTGGGGACGACACCGGTGGGGATGCACTGCGCCAGGCGTCCAGGCTAGCTCGGAGGAGACTCCTAGGAACGGCACCCCCAAGTCCAGGGACGAGCACGCGGCACAAAACGAGAGCCTCCAAAGGTCCAAGAAGAAACCGAGACCCAGGGGAGAGAACCCGAGGGTCTGTGTGCTGGAGGCTGGGGCCAGGAGACGGGGGAAACTGGAGAGAAAGACGCGCTCAGGGCCACCTCCGCTGGGGGTGAGGGGACGGGGGACGAGGGCACGGGGGCTGAGGGGACCGCAGGCTCTCAGACCCCCGGGGCCACCGGGCCAGCTCCCGAGGTCGGACAGACACAACACGGGGAGCAGGGGGCTGTGTCCGCCCGGCCGCAGGCTGTCCCACCCGACCCGGCAGGGACTGCGGGTCCAGGGCCGCTGCCCCTCGGCCTGGGACACGGGGTGACGGTCTCAGTCCTTTCGCTGCTCCCCACCACTTCGGGGTCACCTGGCCTGCTGGCTCGGGCGACTGAGTCACCTGTTACTCTGTTACTGCTGAGTCACTCTGTGACGCGCTGCACCTGCGTCCTCCGGGAAACGGCCGAGTCACAGAAGCCTGGACTCATGGGCAGCCTGGCCTTGGCGAGGGCTGCACGCCGACGACAGAGGGAAGGACACCGCCCTGAAAGCCCGCGGCCCCCCACCCCGCCCCAGGGGACCCGTTCCCACCACCCGACACCAGCGTCTCCAGCTCTCACAGACGCGGAGGTGCCGGCCCTGCCCCTGACCGCCCCCGCCCCCAAGGCTGGGCCCCGACGCCCAGCACACAAAGCCCGTCGGAGCCAAACACGGGAGAGGAACAGTGTTTCCGGCATTCATCTCGTTCCTCTCTATCAACGCTGGATCTTATCGTGTCCTACAAACCTGGGGGGGGGGGCAATTAGAAAGCTGCGTTCTCTCACTCTTTCGCCCCCTCACCCCCCACCCCTGCCCTCTGACCTCAGAGGCCAGCATGTCCCAGGCTGGGACCACCCACTTCATCAGGGTGCGAAGGCTCATGAACTGGAGCCCCAGGGGGAAAGTGTCCTCTGGCTCTGGGCCTCCCCACCCCCTCCCGGATCCAGAACCCCCACCCGGCCGTGTGGCCATCTGCACAGACAGCGCCCGCCCTGCAGTTGGGATCTGGGGGTACAGGAACCACCTGACCCCCTCCTCCATCTGGCTCACCGGTAACTGCAGGAGACCCACAAAACCACAACCCCCCTTCTCCCACCCGCCCCTCTCCCACCCGCCCCCAGCACACTATTCCAATGACAGTCCATCAGCCCTGACACCCCGAGGACCTGCCTGGTCCTTGTGCTGGGAGCACGTCCCAGGCTCTTCCCCCCCCCCCCCAGCATTTTTTGAAGTCCTCACTCAACGAGGGCATGTTTACTGGCTTCAGAGAGAGGAGGTGTGGGGAGGGAAGGAGGGAGAGAGAGAAACACTGATGTGAGTGAGAAACATGGACTGGTGTACACGCCCCAGCCGGGGATCAAACCCATAGCCCAGGCATGTGCTGTGACCGAGGATCAAACCTGCAACCTTTTGGTGTACGGGACGATGCCCAACCCACTGAGCCACCCAGCCACGGCCCATCATTTCTTCCTCACTGCTCATCCTCTCGTTCATCCGCCTCTCCCCCCACTGGGCCCCGCCCTCCTGTGAGCACCCGTTCTGTGAGGGGAGCGGAGGGCCAGGGCAGCCAGGACCCAGCAAGCCGCCCCAGCCCTGCAGAAGGGCCATTCCCACCCCCAAACCCCAGTCGCTCTGAAGCCCAACGCTGCTTCGTCTGGAAGTGTAGCCTCCGCCACGTCTTTGTAAGGTTCCAGAATGGTTGCGCGAATGAGTTAGGGAGAACTGAACCGCGAGGAGGAAAACAAAAACAGGTAGCCACTAAACAAATCTACAGAGACGCCAAGCACGGGACCGCTGTGAACTTCACTCACAACCAGAGGCAAACCCGCAACATGACCCCCGCGTTCTCCCCGACTCGGACGGCGGCTAACGCGTTGGGAACACCCAGCGCGTCCCCACCGCGGCGCAGCTCTGCGGAGAACTCGCTCACGCCATCCTAACCACGTAAAACCCGAAGCGTTGCTCCAACCGAAACTCCATGTGATTACATCAGGAGAGTCACGGGGGCAGTGCCAGGTAAAACGTAATCATTCACTATCAGAGGTCAGGAGAGGATGCCTAATACTGGGAGGGGGTCATCAGGAAACAGCGGTGTACACGCGAGTTTCTAAAAAAAGAAAAAACAAAACAACAAAAAAACGTTGAAGATACATGGAAGGGGAAATACAACGAGATCCGTGCGCTAGAAGTGGCAGCGCTGAGCAGCCCCGTTTGTCCTGGTACACGGCATTTTAACTTCTACCTGCTTTGGTAAAAGTTTGGTTACTACTTTGTAGCACGCGGGATACGCTATAATCGTTATAATCGCGCACATGCGCACCAGCGGCAGCATGGGAAGGGAGGGCGGCCCGCGAACAGGAGGGTGGAGCTATTTCCCGCCCGCACGACCTCCAGCTGGGACGGGGACTGACGCAGACGCACTACTGCCGTCACAGCCGCGTGCTCATTCCGTCTGCCCGGCGCACCGCCCCCGCCCCCGCCCCCCTCCCCCCACACAGGCAGAGCCCAGGCGTCCACCGGGCGCCGGAGCACCCTGTGCCCGGACTCAAGTGCAACACGCCTTCTCGGGAGCTCAGTTCGCTCCCACCTCACTGCTGGGACCCGAAGAAATATTCCCGAACTCTAAATCAAGTCAGCTTCCAGGATCCGCCCTGGCTGGAGTGGCTCAGTGGACTGAGCGCTGGCCTACGAACCAGCACGCCACGGGTTCCATTCCCAGTCCGGGCATGTGCCTGGGTTGCGGGCCAGGTCCCCAGCAGGGGCGGGTGAGAGAGGCAACCACGCATCGATGTTTCCCTCTCTTCCTCCCTTCTTCCCCTCTGTCCTAAAATAAATAAAATCTTTAAGCCGGAGACTGGGTGTGTGTTAACACTGTATCACAAAGGGCTCCCTGCTCACCGGCCTCAAGCTCCCTCCTGGGAGGGCCAGTGCTCCCAGCACCACGCGCAGGGGAGCGGTGCCCTTTCCCAAGGGCCCCGGTGGGGGGGGCCCTGTCCTGCAGGCAAGCCCTCTGCTGGGGGGGGCGGGGGCAGAAGGAAGAGACAGACTGGACCACCTCCTGAATGTTATTATTAAAATTTCTTTTTCAGGCTCTTTTCCCTCCTCAACACAATTACATGAACTAGAAAAAGATGGCAGTCAAAACCCAGGACGCTCGAAACCCCCAATACCGAGTATTCCGAGAACCCAGGGACATGAACATTCTTCACAGGGATGACGTCCTCCGCCGAGAAGGGAAAGCAGGTGGCCGCGGCCCGGCAGGAGCGCCCCGCCCCCCGGATACTGCTGACGAGGCCGATTTCCCAGCGCTCAGGGAGCCTGGTAATTATTTGGCTCGCGTAAAACCACCTCATCCTGTTCACTGTGGCACAGCTAAGATAATATCACATCTCAAGGGGCATGGGCCCCAAGGAGTCCTGGGGAAGGAAAAAAATGTGTTTCCCAAGAGGGAAACAATTATATAAAAAGGACAAGCCATGGCTGGTGTGACTCGGTGGATTGACTGCCTGCAAACCAAAGGGTCAAGGGTTCAATTCCCAGTCAGGGCACGTGCCTGGGTTGCGGGCCAGGTCCCCGTATGCCTTCCTCTCTCTCCCTAAAAATAAATAAGTAAATAAAATCCTTTTAAAAATGATATCTGGCTTAAGTGTGTGTTTGTTATTGGAGAGAGAGAGAGCCTTAGAAAAAAAAAAACAAATGGTGCTGAGGAAGGGGCTGAACTAGGGTTTCATGTGCACATTTCAGGGGTGTATTTCACGTTTATTCCACACTCCAGGTGCCTCCAAGGAGCAGAAGGCAGGGCCCCGGCCGGGCTGGCTCTGGGGTGGCAGTTGCACCTGCCTGTGAGGTTCCGCTGAGACTCAGGAGCACGGGGGCCGGGCTGGTGGGTTTCGGCATTCCCAGCAGGTAGCTAGCTGCTCACAGCTCTTAACGCAGTCCCTGAACTTCTCTGCTACATTTCCCACTGGAGGCGGAGGATAATGACACTGTTACCTCCCCAGGCTCTTAGAAGGATTAAAGAGTTAATAAACATAAAACACGGTCAGTGTTTGGAACACACTAGCTATTATTAGTAAACCTATTTTGAGAAGAAACAGGCCATAATCAGATCATTTCGGACCCCATTAAGTGATGTAAGGAAAATAAGAGAGGCAGCCCTCCAACGGCATTATGTATCAGTCTTTCGTGAGAGCACCTGTTACTTTTGATGAAGGGAAAAACATGCAGAAATGTGATAAATGTTCCTTCGAATGCATTAAAACCTTGTGCCACCCCCAGAAAAACCTGTGAGCCGGGGACCCCCGACCCTCCCTCTTCGGCCTAAGAGCTCAACGGAAGAGCAGGGGTTTGGCTAGGAACACGGGGTTCATGTAAAGCTGACTTTTCCACGCTCTTCTTCAGTCACTTTTGATGCAAAGGAGCACTGGTTAAATGCAGGAGGCTGAAGATTTCTTCTGTGCTCCCCCCGAGTTCCAGCACAGGCACGCACGGTCCACCCCCCGCGGCGCTGCCCTCCGCCGTCCAGTGGTCACTCGGCTGACAGCGACTCCCGTGAAGACGGGCGGCACCATCACCCCACAAGCACACGTCAGGCTGACCTGCCAGATCTTGAATTCTGACGGCAGAATGAAAAAAACAAAACAAAATGACCCAGAGGAGCCCCCATAAAACTCAGCCCCACGGAAGCGGACCTTGTCACGGTCACTCAAGTGTGTGGAGCACCGAGGCGTTGGAGGCGCAGTGAGCAGAGACGAGAGCCCAGGTCCCCCCACCGCGTCCACGGGGCAGACAGACCGGGCGGCAGCAGCCCCGGGGCGGCCGGAGGGAAGGACGCAGGGCTGAGCCCTGATGCAGACGGCAGCGGAGCGACAGACACGAGTCCTTGGGCTTCAAAGCGACCGGACTAGAGGGCAGGGGACACGTCAGGCAGAAGCAGGGGCAGGTCTGGGGGTGCCGGGGTGAGGGGAGGTGGGGGTGGGGGCTCTCTGGGACGGGAAAGGCCAGGCCGGGCACAGGGGGTGACGGGAAGGCCGGCTCCGGGGCAGGCGAGGCTGGAGGCTCGCAGCCAGGAGAATTCCGGGAGGATGAAGCCCCGCTGAAGAACTCCCGGGGAGTGGCGGCCCGGGCAGTGCCAGGGCAGTGCCAGTCGGAGCCGCATTCCTTGCAGCCGCCCCAGCAGTGAGGCAGGGGATATGAATCAGGCCAGGCTGGCGGCCGGGAAATCCGGCCGCTGCGGGGGAGGAACGAAGCAGGAACCGGTGGAGGGGGGTGGGGGGGTGGGGTTCCAGCAGGAGAGAAGCGAGGGGCTGCCGAGTGGGTGTGGGAGGAGGGGGCACACGGGAGGGGGCAGAGCCGGCTCGGGTTCCTGTCCTCTGACTCACGTGGACAGAACACGCAGGCCGTGCTCAGGTTGTTCAGGGTCTAGTTACGAATAAGCTTAGAATCACGAACATCAGGCAGCCCCAGCTCCAGGTGGAGTGCCTCAGTGGGCTGAGCGCCAGCCTGTGAACCACAGGGTCACCGGTTCGATTCCCAGTCAGGGCACGTTCCTGGAATACAGGTCAGGTCCCCAGTAGGGGGCGTGCAATGGGTGTTTCTCTCCCTCTCCTCCTCCCTCATTTCCTCTTTGTTTAAATATAAATACTTAAAAAACAAAACAAAACACCAGGCTGCAGTGCCCGGGAGACAGCCGAGGAAGTGGGGGAAGGAAGCAGGGCTGGAAATGACCCGGAGTCTCCGACCACCAAGACAGAGTGTGCGCGGCGGAGGGCGGGAGTCAGAGGGCGGGAGTCAGAGGGCCAGGGCAGGGGAGCTCCCACACGAGGGCCTGTGCGAGAGGGGCGAGGCAGCCACCAGCACAGCTCCCCGGGGAGATGGCCCTGGCGAAGGTTGGCACAAACTCAGACGAGGAACCTGCAGCTCCCACGGGCCTCCCAGGATGGGTGGCTCTTAGGGACCTCAGCTAGAAGAGCCTCACTGCAGCCTCGAACTCCTTCCAAGTCCTCCCGACCTCGGACGGCCCGGCCTGCACGCCTCCCCCGGCGCCTGTCGCAGCTCCGGCACCCGGCCTGGAGCCCTGCCTGTGCCAGAGCCTGGGCACTCGAAGACCGGAGCCCACCTCCCAGGACCCTGCAGCCCAGAGGTCACGAGAGGGTGGCTGCCATGCCACGGGAGAACGGTCACGTTTCGGTTCAGCAGGCGTTCTGTGAACACCAGCCACGTGGCCAGACTCCGTGTCAGCCCCGGGCTCACCGGGAGCGGGGGGGAGTCCCAGCGCACACTCTGTACAACACCGGTCACTATGTGCTGCATGGGCAACGGGTGGGAGCCACGGCCTTGCGTCCAGCGGCCGCCCAGGCGTCGGCCCCAGGAGAGGACGTGAGTTCTGGATAAAGGGGCGGCAGGGTTTTCTGGGTCCTCGTGGCTGCACTCACTCACTCACTCACCCGGTTGGAGCGGACGGCAAGACGCCCAAAGGGCCGCTGGGCTGGCGGCAAGGAAGCCCTTTCCCAGCTGTGAGGTGCATCTCAGTCACGGCCGGGGGGGAGGCACCACAAAGCCTCAGTTCTGGCCCCCCACCAAGGCCCACCCCAGTAAGGCCCAGCAAAGGAGGTCAGGGCTGGCCCTGTCCACTCGGAGGACGACGTCACCTCCTGGCCACACTCTGCCACGGCCTGGGCTCCGTCCTGCGTTTCCTGCTGGAAGGGCATTCCCCCACCGATGCCTCCCCTGTTCGAGCACTGACCGATCACAAGAGCGTGTCTCTAGCTCCAAAACAGATCAGGCCCGCAGGAGGCGCCCCTCACTGAGCCAACCTCCTCACCACACTCAACTTCGGAGAAATCTGGAGAATGTTCCTCCGACAGCCAGCCAAGACGTCATCCGGTGGAGACGCACCCTTGGAAACCTGCCTGAGACAGGGTCAGGGCTGCCACGCCTGCCTCTGGGGACGTCACGCTGACCCCAGCAACCCCCACCCCCCCGGCACAGACGGGGCGGGCCACCCCGGCCCTGGCCTCTACCCTGGGTCCCCAGGTCCCATCCTGCTCGGAGCTCCTGCTCGTCCCCAAGCCCTTCACAAATCTCCTGGATAAGCGAGCTCCCCAACCGCTTCAGCTCCCAGTGTCTGCACTGCTTTCGTTAAGAAAAGGACACGTCAAGCCCTGGCTGGCGTAGCTCAGTGGATTGAGCGCGGGCTGCGAACCAAAGCATCGCAGGTTCGATTCCCAGTCAGGGCACATGCCTGGGTTGCAGACCACAGCCCCCAGCAACCGCACATTGATGTTTCTCTCTCTCTCTCTCTCTCTCTCTCTCTTTCTCTCTCTCCCCCCCCCTAAAAATAAATAAATAAAGTCTTTTAAAAAAGAGAGAGAAAAGAAAAGGACACGTCTTGGACAGCAGCACCTTGGACCCTCAACTGCTGTTTCACAGCAGACGCGGAAGTGTGTAACACAGGTGACTGCAAACCATCTGTGTTGGTGCAAGGAGGAGCACCAATAACCCCAGTGTTTGGGGGTGACCCGTGCAGACAAGCTCTGGGAGGTGTCTGCCGTGCCGAGTCACCGATTGGATGAGGCCACAGCCGCTCCCTACAGCAGCACCACCGCACTCGGAGGGACCCACCGAGCCGCTGCTCCCCGGGCGGCAGTTCCGCCCGGCTCCAGTCCAGGCTCCGAGCGGCCGACACGCCGACGACAGCAAGTGCCCAGCGCACCGGGAGTTTCTCTCTCACGATGACGGCCCACCTCCCGCTGAAACAGGGAGGATCAAGCTGGTTTAAACACACCAACCTTCCTACCAGTTCCTGAGTGCGAAGATCCAGGTCCGATCAACGAGCGTTTGGCTGCACAAAGCGGCCGGCACCTGCAGGAAGAACTGCACGGCAAGGTCTTAGGGTTACACTCCCGTTGGTTTTTATTTTCTTCAAGGCACCGTTAAAGAGGCACTGAAGCCACCTCGCACGCACACACGCACGCACACACGCACACACACTCGTGCACCAACCTGGCCCCTGTGGCTGACAATGTTCAGGCAGTGCCACCAGGGCAAGGGACCCCAAGAGGAAGTCCCAGTAAGAGCCAAAGCAACAGGTTTGTTTGTTCTTTTTTAAGATTTTATTTATTTTTTAGAGAGAGGGGAAGGAAGGGAGAAAGAGAGGGAGAGAAACATCAGTGTGTTGAGAAAAACATCAATTGATTGCCTCATGTGCGTCCCCCCCCTCAACTGGGGGTCAAACCCCAACCCAGGCCAGTGCCCTGACCGGGAATCAAACCAGGGACCTTTCGGTTTGCAGGACGATGCCAAACCCACCGCGCCACACTGGTCCGGGCGAGAGCAACAGGCTGAGAGATACATCGATGGGTTGCCTCTTGAACACCCCCAAACTGGGGACCCGGCCCACAACCCAGGCACGTGCCCTGGTGGCGAACTGAACCAGCGACCCTTTGGCTCACAGGCCGGCGCTCAGTGCACTGAGCCACAGCAGCCGGGGTGAAAGCAAAGGGCCGGACAGCTGAAAGCTGGAAAGGTCACTGAGCAAAGCAACGCATTCCTCGGGAGAAGATGCCGAGGAGATGGACACAAAGGTCCTTACTGTTCAGTTAATCAACAAACCTTTCTCCAGGATGACACACACTGTTTCCGGCCTCGGGTGTGCTCAGCCAACAGTGAGGAACCCAGGACCCCGGTCCCGAGAGCGTGGTCCGGACAGGAAGACAGGCTGAACGAGCAAGGGCCACACGGGGTGGGGAATTCCTGCCACATGAGCTGCTAAGAGGCATCAGCAAGAGAGCAGAGAGGCACCCAGCACAGGCCACCTGTGAATACGACACATAGAAGGCCCCAGGACCCGCGAGGAATCCAGGCAGTGTCCCGGGGAGGTGCGTGTGGGCAAGGGAGAGGGGACGCAGCCTCTCAGAGCCCCACGGGAGATGGCAGGTGCCAACCGCAGTGTGCAGGACCGGAACGGAGACTCGTGGAGTGCTCCCCGAGAGTTACGGGGTGCAAGGGCTGAGCCGACCCTCTTCTGCACTGCACAGATACCCGGAGAGTGACTGGCACGGCCAGGCTGGACCCCAGGGTCCCAAGGCAGGGGCCGTCTGCAGGGACGACCGAGTGACACACCCTCTCCCGAGGCTCCCAGTGTTCTCGGCCTTCTGCCCAATCAGAGGAGCCAGGGGCAGGCCAGCTGGTCCGTACACACTCAGCAGGGTCGGACGAGCAACTAGAAAGGTACCAACGGAGCTTCTCTGGCTGGGTGCCTCCGTCGTGAGAGCACCGTCCGGTATAACAAAAGGCTGCAGGTGCGATCTCCATGTGGGGGCATGTGGGAGGCAACCAATCATGCTTCTCTCTCTCTTTGAAATCAATAAACATCCTCGGGTGAGGATTTAAAAAAAAACGGAGTAACTTCGATGTAGCAAAAGGCGTTCCGTGGCCATCCACCTCTGCTGGCCGGGTTTCTCAAGTCTCTGTACCAACCAACAAATCTTACTCCACCTCTTATGTTTAGTGACTTAACAAATGCACACCGTGTCCTGATTAACTGAAGGGCAGGGTGCAATCCAGAAGAAACCGACAGTGAGGAGACTCACGGGAGCAGGAAAGGGAATCATCCCCCCCCCCCTCCCCCGCACACGGACCGCTGCTGCGGCGGGATGACAGAGGGATCGAGAAAAGGTTTCCAGGCACAAAGACCAGGGAAACGAGCCCTGACCAGTGTGGCTCAGGGGGTTGGGTGTCACCCTGCAAAATGGAAGGTCGCTGGTTCGATTCCTGATCAGGGCACGCACCTGGGTTTCGGGTTCGGTCACCAGTTGGGGCGCATGCGAGAGGCACCTGATCGATGTTTCTCTCCCCTGCTTTCTCCTTCCCTTCCCCTCTAAGAGCAAAGAAATGGAATCTTTTTAAAAATAAATGTAATTAACATTTGAGGGGGAGGGACACTGAGCTATGCTATGAAGGAGGAAAACAGAAAAAAAAGAACATTCTTGACTGAAAGGAGAGCTGATTCATCTGCTGTAAAATGAATGACAGTGGGTCACATTATTACAGTATTTAGAGCCCGCAGGATCCTTTTCAAAGAACTAAACAGGTATCGTTTTAAAAAGTGACATCTTTTGCAACTCTTTACTCAGGATGAAAAAAAAAAACGGATGCCAAAAATGCGATGAGGCAAAGCAATTTCCAAAACTCTCCCTGCATCTTATGGCTGCAAACCCGCATGAAGGCTGCAGTCCAGAACCACAGGCCGGCACGCCGGCCCCCCGATCTGCCACGAGCTCTCTCTGGGCAGCCGGAGACCACCAACCTGCAGGAGGAGGGGCCGCGCTCGCCCCCCACCGTTGAGGAGGGGCCCTCTGCACACACCTGTGGAGCCCTGGGCTCCCCTCGGGATGGGGACGGGCGCGAGCAAACCGAACGCTTGCTGAGATGTGACCGATCAGCCCCGCAGGCCGAAACGCCGGGCCCGCGGCGTATGGACCGACCGCTGACAGCAATACAGCAGCACAGCCCTCCCCCACGTCCGCTCGCAAAATTCTCGCGCCTCCACCACGGAGGGAGCAGGCAACACGCTTATCAAAGCCCCATGATAACATGTCACACGTCACACGGAGGGCACCGGCGGGACCTTCTGTCATCAAAACCGTGCTCTTCCAAGGGCAAGTGCGGGACTCACGGGGCGCCGGGGAAAGGCACCCCGGGCACCTGCTCCGAGGGGCGCCGCGGGGGGCAAGGCAGGTGCGGCAGGTTCGCGGAGTCTTGACACGTTTCCTGCAGTTTCTTTCCTAAGGGCTAACTGTGTGATAATAACTATTAAAGAAGCAAAAGCCGGTGTTATGTATGGAACAATCCTTTTGAACAGCCAGGGGGCAAAGCAAACTCTTTTCTGGAATTAGCCCCCTCTCCCGATCCTGACGCAGAATTCTGAGAGCACGACGATTCATTTTCAAAGCAGCGCAGAACCAGGTCTCTGCGCTCACGAGGGGCCCAAAGCCCAGCGCCTCCTGCGATCCGTCCCGTCGCTCGGGCAGCTGCCCTCAGCAGCCCGTGGCGGTGCCTTCCCGACTGTGGGCGCCTGGGCTCTCTCCGCGTGGCCCTCAGCCGGGCTTTGACCCCTGCGCGCACACGGACGGCTCGCTGGGTCCGGCTTCACGTGAACACCTGGCAGCTGCCACACCTTTACTGGGTCTCGGAGAAGATCTCGTCTTTCCCTGTCTATTGTCACAGAACGTTGCTGTTACTTGGTCACTTGGAAATATTTCACCTTGAAAAATGAAGTTCTGACTTGCTGTTAAACGTAGGATTGAAAGAAGCTGCTACGTGTATTTAAATGATCCAACTATCAGCTACAACGATACGTGAAAATGCTCCCACGGTTAAGCAACTTTGTTGCCAAAAACTATGTGGCACCTGTAAAACCGGGAAACACTCCAAATGGGGGTTTTTCCTGTGTGTCCTAGGTCACACACACACACACACACACACTTTAAATGGAGCATCTTAGCTTCCAAAAACAATTGATGGACAACAGAGAAAATGAAAACTTTCTAGCTGGTTTTTAACAAAAGCCACTGCATAGCTGGGCAATGGCACCACCGCGATTTGCAAACCCCGGAAAAGACGGGTCTCTTACACTCGGTTCCTTTTAGGCGATTATTCTTCCAGCACGACGGCCATCCAATGGACACTCAGACTCACGGAGGGCCAGGCCTTCAGCTTTGCATTGTGCCAACGACAAATGTCACCAGTGTCATCCAAGACCCATAATTCTCACGCGTGAAACAAGATTTTTAAAAATAAAACAGTTCTTGTCACGAACAGAAAGTATTTTTGTAAGGATCAAAGCCTTTATACCATTAAAACAACCAGTTTTAGTGTTTATTTCACTCCTCTCATCCGTTTATAGTTCTTATTCTTGGGCTTCATAATTACATATGGCTTACACTTCCATAATTCATATGTACACGTACACGATACATTGTAAGGTAATTAAATGCTTTCATGATTAATCAGCTTAAAGGTGAATACGGTTTAGCAGACAAAACACGGGTGCCCATGCACGTGAAGAACACACCCTCCAACCTGTTTTACTGATTTAAAAATTGTCATGCCTGAAAGACCTCTGAGTAGTCCCAAGGGCGCCACCTCAGACCCCAGTGGCGGAAAAGGTCAGGTCCTCAGCGGTGAGTGGAACCCCCAAATACAGCCTGCCTCCGTCACAGAGTCTCCTGAGAGCCACATGAGACGGAGCGGCGACACCACCGGGCACTCGGCCTAAGCAAACACCCCTCTAGAGAGTCGTGAGCTGGAGCCAGGGGACCCCAGGTGGCGGGTGTCCACACCGCACGGCAGGGACATTCCGCAGCTGCCTGCAGGCCCTCGAGGGTGGGATCCCAGGACGGCAGGCCATCGGCAACCCGCCGACGCAGCGAACCAGGCACGGCAAACAGCAAGTGCAGGGGCCCTGGGCGGGCGCAGGGTGTAGCTGGCAGAGGGAGCGCCCGGGGAGGGTGGTGGCCACGTCACCGCAGGACTGGAGGGCCCTGGCGGCGGTGCGGGTGGTGGAGAGCACACCACGCCAGCTCCGGGAAAGCAGAAGGACCCGCCCCACCCCCTTGGCTCTGGGGGCCCCTGACGGAAGGAGGGCGTGGACCGGGTGACCTGGCCAGGCTGGCAGCAGCTGAGGTTCCAGGAACAGCGAGCACTAAAGGGTCTGGGCGGGAAGCCCCCGAGCAGATGCTGACTCACGGTGGAGCTGACTAACAGCCCTCACCTCAGAGGGGACGGGGGACTGCACTGTCCCCTCCTCGTCCGGGCTGCTCACGGTCAGACCAGCCTCCCTGCAAGGACCTCCGCGGGCTAGCTGCTGCTTGTGGGGACAGCTCAGTGAAGGAAAAATCTGGATTCCGGTCCAAGTACTGCTAGCCAGGTGACCTCGAGCCAAACAGCGCCCTGACCTCATCTCTCAAGGTCATCCATCAGCAGGGAGGGCGCCGCGGGCAGCAGGCCCGCGGGCTCCGCGGTCAGGGCGGTTCGAGCCGCTTCCAGGCGCAGAGCACCAACCGACAGAGGCTTGCCCTCGTGCTCCCGATCACGTGACACAGAGAGCGCCCTGCAGAGCAGCAGTCACCCACAAACATCCACCCGGCACACGCCAAATCACGGCCGAGGCGCCTAAGCAGCAGGACGCGTGGATGAGGGCTCAGAGCTTTTTTCATTTCTGAGTCACCACAACGACAGTTGCATTTCCTAATGCAACTGTGGTTCCGCCTGTGGCCTGCAATCCTAATTCAAAGAACCTCATGGATTAAAAACTACACGGGTAATTACGAATTGCGGCCTGCCTGACTCACTCAGCTCAACAAATGCTCTAATGGGCATGAAGGCATAAACAGGACACTCAGAACTTTCAGTGCAGCCGGCACCTCCGTGCGTGCACTCGGTACAAGGCTAAATCCACGGAGGCATTCGAGACAAAAAAAATGACTCTGCTTAAGGACACAGGGAACAGGATCTCCTGCAGGGAGTTGTTAACAGAACCGGGGCCTCACAGGTGGAGGGGCCGCTGCAGAGAGGGGTCGTGGGCCAAACCACCGAGGAGAGCAGCCCCCCAGAAGCGTCTTTTTGCGTTCGGGTGCCGGGGAGTTGTCGGTGTGGGAAAATACAGGCCGGGACCGCACGTGGGGTCCCAGGGGGCCTGCGCTGTGCGGAAACACCGCCCTGCAGCCCCGCAGCCCCGCAGTCCCGGGGCTGGGGCCATGTCCAAGGTCTCCAGGAAGCCGAGGAAGACCCGCCCCAGGGCAAGGAGGAAGTCGCAAGGACACCACAGCACAATGAACAAGAGAGGAGCTGCAGGCGAAGAAGCTTACGCTGTTTTTCCCTCCCTTCCAAGGTTGCTGCTTCTTGCTCCATTTCTAGGCCTATCCCTTAGGGGGAAATGCGAGAATCTGGTTTTTCACATGGATCAGAGTAACTTTCCCAACCTACGGCAGCAACATTAAAAGGTGGTTTTCACACTGACTGGCCAGGCGGGCCCAGCAAAGCCTCCTGGGACAGTTCGAAGCCGTCTTCATTCACAAAACACACCAGCAGAGGTGGTCTGCGCCATGGCACTCCGTCGGATCCGCCCTCTCCAACCAGAACCACTCAGTCTGAGATAAAGCACCCACGCCCGGGCAGCCACAGCCCCGGGACCCATGAGAGCCCTGGGGAGACGAGCAGGGAGCCGGTTTTCTGGGTGAGGGTGGGGGAGCCCTGTCCGGATCTGTGTCTTCCCGCTCCCGGCCACGCACCTGGGAAACCAGTCTGCAGCCTTCCCTCCAAGCAGCCCCTCTCCAAGGTAAGGCTGTACATGTGTCCGTGTCCCCGCCCCGCCCGCCCCGCCCCACCAGCCTGAGTCCAGTCCTCTTCCACCAGCCGGCAGCGGCAGGACCAGGGCAGGCCCGGCTGGCGCAGGCCGGGCCCCAAACCCAGCTCTGAACACAGTTCTCTCTCGTCTCCAGGTGAGGAGCCTGCAGGCCCCGAGGCTCTGAGCTCCCAGCTCTCAGGCTCTCAGGCTCTCAGGCTCTCAGGCTCTCATTTTTGGTGGTGCTCTCAGGTCCTCTGCCTTCCCCGACATTCCTTTCCCGGGCCCCGCTGTGACAAGACCCCCAGGGTATCAGCCTTGCCTCCAGACGGCCCTGCGCTACAGCACTCAGGCCCGGGACCCCCAGAGAAAAGCCCAGCCCGCTGCTGCTGACCGTCCTGGGGAAAGAGAAACTGGGAACTTGCTGGGGGAAAGGCAGCTAAGGACCATCGCAGCAGAATCGAGATATATAACTGCGACACGGCGACCACAACATGGAATTGCAGAGGCCCAGCGCTCCCCACATTGAAAAATGACAAAGCAGCCCTGAGTTGGTGTCGCTCAGCGGGCCGAGCGTCCTCCCACAAAGCACGAAGTCACGGGTTCCACTCCCGGGTCCTGGGCCAGGACCCCAGCTGGGGGCGTGGAAGAGGCAGCTGACCCATGTCTGTCTCCCACACTGGAGCGTCTCTCTTCTTTCTCCCCCCACTTTCCCTCTCTCTAAAAATAAAATCCTTTTTAAAAAGCATAAAACAACCTGAAGCAACAACAAAGTACTTCTCAACGCCAAAAAAAGTACGACAGGCTTTGAAACGGGCACGAGAAGAGACCCTTTCCGGAGAGTTCCTATAATTGTCATCCTTGAGAAACAGGGACAGCCGAGTTGGCTACACCCCCCCCCAGTAATGGCTCACGGACTCCCCTCTGCTTGAGTTTACCAACCCAGGTGACAGCAGAGAATGGGTGACGACTGGGGAGGACAAGGAGAGCGGGGTTCTAGGGCCTCTTCCCACCCCTGACCCACGCAGGGGTTTCCGCTCCTGAACGCCACCCTCCTCTGCCCGCTCCAGCCTCCTCCCGGCTCCCCCCGCCCACCCCCCAGGGCTGGTCCGAAGGTTAACCTCCGCACCCAGTGCCGCAGCAGGCCCCACGCCAGGCGCTGCAAACACAGCCTGAACAAACGGGGAAAAGAAGGCCCCGCGAACAGGAACGCGCGTGGAAAGCACAGTTCTGAAAAAGACGTCCAGCTTCCTGAAACAGCGGGCATCCTGCTTTGGCTTTGAATTACTTGGAATGGTGCCACTAGTAAAGCATACGGGGGAAACGGTATTTTTAAAAAATGCACTGGACCGGGGCAAACGCGGCAGAAAGTTCGGGGACCTCAAGCAGGCAGTTCCCAGGCCTTGGAAGCCCAGAACCACATCAACTTAATCAATAAGGAAGTCCCCCCCCACCCCCTCCCGCGCCGGCTGCCGCGTCTGCACCAAGCCCAACAGACCTGGAGGGAAAACGTGGAACCTAAAGACAGGGGCCACGGCGGAGTCGGCCCCGGGGGAGGGGGGGGGGACCTCGTGCTGGCTTCTCGTGCCACCAGCAGCCTTGCTCCCGGCGCGCCACCCTGGACGCGCCAGCACTCCCCGAGGCCGGCACAGGGTGGCCCAACCCTGGCCGGGCCCCCAGGAGGAGCCCGGCTCGGGACCAGGCTGGAGGTGGCTGAACGGCAGGGGTAAACAGTGGCCACCTCTCAAAGCAGAGAAAGAAACAGCTGGCAGGTCTCACCCTTGTCCACCTGCGGAAATGGCCCGGGTACTCGAGGAGAGCTTTTCCCTAGTGCCCCCCCCCCCGCGGGTAACACAAAGACGGCAGACTCCGCGGGAGCCCGACACCCGCAGGAGGACCCCTTTCCCAGGGTGCCAGCGCGTGGCCCCAGGCGCCCGAGGGCGTGGAGGTAGTGCAACTTTCTCAAGGAAGCCGCCCACGTTTCCTCTGTGACCACGAAACGCAAAGCCCCGGCCATTCTCAGCTCGCTGATGTCACCGCACCTCTGTGGCCCTCAGGGTTTCACCCGGAGAGCCCCGCGATCCCCCGCCCAAACAGGTTTCCGCCTTCCCCGGGACGCGCACCGTGCGCTCTCCCAGCCTCCAGTCCGGTCCGGCTCGCTCCGCCCTCGGCACCCGGCTGCGTCGCTGGGCGCGCAGCCACGCGAGCCCGGAGGAGGGAGGCGTGGAGGACCCGTTGGGGACCCGGCTCCGAGCCCGGTCCCCAACAGGGAGCTGACTTGTAAAACAATGAGCATCCGCCTCCTCTGCCCCTCCCCCACAGGACCCCGGCCACGAGATACCGGCGCTGGTGCGGGGGGCGGGGGGGCTGCGCTGGGTAGCCGGCACCCCGGACCCGCGATGGCCCGAGCGCCCGCCCGCCGTGCCCGCCGCGCCCCGAGTCCGCGCTGGAGACCCCGCGCTGGAGCGCGGCCAGCAGCGAGGCGCACGGGCCACGCGGTGGCTGCAGCAGCTGACACGGCCCGCAGCCGCGGGCCACACGCACCGCGCTGGCCGGGCAGGGAGGGAGAGAGCGCGGCCCGCCGTACCTTCCCGCTGGCCGTGCCCCCGCTGACGCCGATGAGGAAGGGCCCGCCGTCGTAGGGCTGCTGCTGGGTCTGAGGGGTCGGCTCGCTGTCGCCGGCCATGGCTCGCTCCGCTCCTCCTCCGCGGCCTGTGCGCGCGGACGCTGGCGCCCTCGCTTCCTGCTCCCCGCCTGCCGCGCCCCGCTCGCTGGGCTCCGCCGCCGCCGGCCCCCGGGAAGCCACTGTCGCCGCCAGCCGCTGGGAGCCGGTGTGCGCTGCGGTCCCGGAGGAGCGAGCGTCTGCCTCTGCGCGCCGCGGCGGCCCGCTTACATCCTCGGCGGCGGGCGGCGTGACGCTGCTGCTCCAATCGGGCGGGCCACGCGCTGCAATTCGCCAGGCGGCGGCGGCGGCGGCGGCGGGCGTCTGGCCCAGCCCCCGCCCGCAGTCCGAGGAAGGGAGGGTGCGGACGACCCCTCCCCCTCCCGGGCGGTTAAGCCTGCCCCACGACCTTGGGCGGGCCACGCTTCAACTAGGTGTACCACCACTTTTTTTTTTTTTTTCAAAAGGGATAAAACGCTGGAAGGGAGGATCCCATCGCGGAGGGGCATGCCCAGGGTTAAGGAGCAAAATTAGAACCCGCGTGGGAGAGTGGGATGAAACAAAGAGTTAATGCGTTCACCTGCTGTGCAGGCTAAAAACGTGTTTTCCAAAAATGAGAATTTTTCCCCTCCCGTTGGCCAAAAGAATGTCAGCCCCTGGCCTGAAACACCCCCCCCCCCCACTTGGAACCCCCAGACACCATCCCCCTTAGCAGGCGACCCGGGGGAGCAGGGTTATCTGAGGGCGCCTCCCTCCCAACGTCAGCGCCCTTTCTAACCGCAGTTGGAAATCCGGAATGCCGAGGTGCGCGCGGACTCAGGGTTTGTGAGGACAGGCACGGAATGCTTAATGCCACGTTGAATGGCTTCGATTGAGCTGGTTTTCCAGAGACGGGCCTATCGGGTTAGAAAGGCAGCCTCTGCCGTGGACTCGGAGCCGCCCCCACCGCGGGGGCCCGGGCGGTTCTGCGAGCAAGTTCCGCCGCCTCCCCGGCCTCAGCGTTCTGCTGACCGGGAGTGAGGAGGGCGGGTACAGGGTGGGCTTGCTGGGAGCTGTACGTGAATTGTTGGGTCGGAAGTTCTCAGAGTGGTACCTGGGCTCCAGACTGTGTGTGGGCGTTCCAGGAGAAAGGGGCCCAAACTGGACAGGGGACTGTCGTTGGCACCCGGGGCACAGACGTGTCTGTCACTTCCAGCCCCTGTCCCTGTGAACTGCCCCCCCCACCGGGACTCAGGAGCTGGTGGGGGTCCCGCGGTCTAAGAGAGGAGGTAAGGCAATAGCATCCTCTTTTAAAACTTACTAAACTAACTTAGGTTCAAGAAACGTGTTGGGGGAAAAATGATCAAGGAAAATTAAGAGTATTAGGAAACAGCAATGTTCCTTTCACGTTGGAAGTTAGCTGGAAGGAGACGCCCCCCCCCCGAGGGCTGTGGGTGGGGGGCTTGGCTCCTCTCCCGGTCCTCCTCCCCCAACCGAGGACCCCCGACCGCCCTCACAGACGTCTGCAGAGAGGCGCGGGCAGCCCAGATCCCCGGGGGTGGGAATTTGGAACGGACACACCCGCAGCTAAGGGGATAAACGTGTTGAGTAGCTGAGAGGAAGAGAGGGAGATGCGCTGGTGCCCCACCCTCCAGGAGCTTCTCCCAAGTCCCGCGCCCCCACCTTCCTCCTCATTCCCAACACGCCCCCCCCCCCCCCGCACCCGCCTGCAGTGCATTTTATCAGAACATTTCCAGACACGGAGCTGGGAGGTTTTGCAGTAAACACCACCTGGAGGCTGAGGTTCACATTGTACCTTCCTGCTTCTAACTAGTCCTCTGCCCCTCCCTCCAGCGTCACATTTTGTTACGGTGCTTGTTTCAGCCTTGTCTTTGTCAGTTTCAAGTGGCTTCCTCTGAATGGGTTGATAGAGCTCTCACTTGGTTTGTTGTTTTAATTGCTACCTGCCCAGCACCCAGCACTGTTTCTGGCACAGAGTAGGGCCCTAAGGAGTATCTGCTGAATGAAGAGACATCGGGGGTCACTGGAACATTCCTAAGGAGCAAGTGACTGCTGTAGGGGAGGTAACCAAGTCCCCACAAGGACCCCCTCTTCCACCACCGTGGAAGGAAAGGCCGTGTCCCCTAGTCGGTATTCTTGTGGTTACCCCTCGGGGCTGCGAACGCCTCGTTTCCCTGGCATTCTCAGTAACAGTCTGCATCTAATCCGAGGGTGTGTCTGCTCACTAGCTGAACCAACTCATTAACTGAGCTAACTCATTACACGTCTCTGCGCTGTTTAATAATAAATATTTGACCTCACCCTGGCTGGTGTAGCTCAGTGGATTGAGCGCGGGCTGGGAACCAAAGTGTCCCAGGTTCAATTCCCAGCCAGGTTACATGCCTGGGTTGCAGGCCATAACCCCCAGCAACTGCACATTGATGTTTCTCTCTCTCTCTCTCTCTCTCTCTCTCTCTCTCTCTCCCCCTCCCTCCCTTCCCTCTCTAAAAAAAAAAATAAATAAATAAAATCTTTAAAAATAAATAAATAAATATTTGACCTCTGTGCATGTGTTAATACACGTCGAACCAAAGCTGTCGGGTAAAGGAAGGCCTGATGGGCGGGGGACTGCCAGCGTTCGCGGTGTGGCATTTCTGCTCTCTCCTGTCCCCAGGGCTCACTCCCCCACACGCCAGGTGCTGTGTCCATGCAGACGCGCTGAGGGTCCTCCCAGCTCTGGTGGCCCCCACGGGGACTGGCGCGTCTTCGAGCTCTACAAAGCGAGGCAGGCAGCCTGCAGTTCCCTGCGCCGTGTCATCCTCTCCGGGGAGTCAGGTCCCCGAATCCCAGGGCCCGGGATGCTCAAGTCACGTCTGAGCCTGCGGCGGCGGTGACACTGCGGATTCTGGATTCAGTGTGTTTTGGGGTTTTGGTTTTTTTTTGGCTGTCCTCCTTCTCCCCCCACTAAAACAAAACAAAACATACACTGACAAAAAAAACCCCACAAAAACAAAGGTTTTCAATAGAACGCAGAGTTAGAACAGATTCAAGGACGTATATTCTCTGGATACCTGTGGTCACTCTTGATTCGGCCTCATCAAGCTCTGGCCTGGGTCGCAGCTAGGGATGAAGTCAGCTCGAAAGGGCAGCTGTGGCTGTGGCTGCGGCAGAAGGACAGACGCTGCCGGCCAGTCCCCCGCCCGCCGGCCCACCCGCCCGCCGGCCTTCTCTCCCTGAGCCGCAGAACCTTCCCTTCTGCCTCCAGCCTGGGAGTCCTTCCCGTAGGGGCGCCACGCCTAACTCTTGAATTTCCGAGCACATTTCCCAGCAGAAGACACGTCCCTCCACTTCAGCACATCTCCAAAGCATTCTCGGTTCTCTGGATTGCCTAGCGAAGTTCTGCCACTTCTTTAAAACTTATGTTTCCGTTACAGTGGAAGTTCAGCGTCGTGTCGTGTTAGTCAGGTGCAGAGCATTGTGGGCCTGCGATCACGCGCTTCACAAAGACGCCACGTGGTGTCTTCCACCCACCGGCCCCTGCGGTGACAGACCCTGAAGGGGCAGCTCAGGGAAGGCGGTCAGAGGCTCTTAAGGCCCCTTCACACCAGCTCACTGGGGTCTCCATCAGTCGCATTCGCAGACGCAGCAGCGCCCACAGCTCAGCCACAGGCCACAGCAGCGTGGGGGATGCAGGTCTGTGGGCTCCACCCCAGAACCCGCGCGTGGGACCCCAAGGGAGGCCGGCAGTCTGGGGCCCAGGCGAGGTGCAGAGCTACTGTCCTGGTGATGAGAAGACCACAGGAGCTCGGGCCAGAAAAGCAAGGTCCGCAGTTCTGCATCGCTACCGACTCTGTGACCTTTGGTGAGTCTCTGAATTTCTATATGCCTCCGTGTCTTCGGCTTTTAAGTAACACCTGCCCCTGGCTTGTGGGGTGGTCATGAAACTAATGATTACACATTGCCACAGAGTAGCTGTTAAATGAACATCATTTCTCTTTCCCTTCTGTTTCCACCCCAGCTCTCTGACTCATACAGGAGCCCCACCAAGGAGGGGTTAGGAGTCCCAAAGATCAGGTCTTCTTCCTTATCCCCAAGGGCACAATAAAGTGAAAATTAAAAGCTCTGGCTGGGCAGGTCAGTTGGTTACAGCATCGTCCTGATGCACCGTGGTTGCGGGTTCGATCCCTGGTCAGGGCACATACAAGAATCAACCAATGAATGCATCAGTCAGTGGAACAACAAATCCATGTTTCTCCCTTTCTCTCTCAAATCAATAAATGAAAGAATTTAAATGAAAAGGTAATGTCCACAGTCCATAGCCAGGAAGTTCCCTTCACAATCAAACCCACTCCCTTTCCATCTTGGAAGCAACCAGATTTCCGACGCTTCTGGAAGGTCAGGTCGCACACAGAGACGCGTGCACGACACACACATGCGTGAGGTCACGGGGGTGCCGGCTGCCCTGACACGGGGTCATTCGCAGCGCAGACCGGGACCGTGTGGTCAGGATGCACACGTTAACTATCTTACCTGCGCTCTTTGTCCCTCGCACCTCCATAAAGCAACAGTGCTTAAAAATAAATAAATAAAACACCATTCACAAACGACCCTTTGGCACAAGATGGCAAACCTGGGCTGGCAGGTCCTCGGCCCAGCCCGACAGCCGGGACGCCCCGGGAGCAGGAAGGACATCGGTGGTGCCAGAACTTAATACGGTCCCTGTGGCAAACCGCCGGGCAGAGGAGAGCGGCTTGGCGGTCCCCACAGGGGCAGAGACGGTGGGCTGAACGCGCCGGAGGCCAGCGCCCTGGAAATGGGCATTTTCAGTGGGGACGGAGGTGCTTTTTCTTCTCCCTCACAGTGGCACCTCGAGGCGGCCCCCTGAAAGCGGGTCTGCACGTGTGATTCCATCCAGTGAGGCCACAGCCCCGTCTGTGCACGGGCTGCACAGCTTCGCATCCCCACCGGCAACCTCCGGGGGAGCGGGTCCGCCGGTCCCCAGCCGCACTGGCCGCGCGTGGGGTCCAAGTCCCGGATTTCTGACAAGGTCACTGTCCCCGTGAAGGGACGGCTGGGAAGCGTCCTCAGTGGGGCCTTAACCCGGCGTTCTCTCAGTGTGGGGGGCGGGGTGGGGGCAAGGTCATCTTTTCATCGGTCCAAGGTACTATTTTGGGGGAACCCCCTAGTGGGGATCTCTGCCCATTGTCTTGTGGTGGTTTCGGTCTCGTCATTTTTTTTTTTATAGCCATCAGCTTTGGTCTGTCGCACACGCTGCAAGTACTTCGTCATTTGTCTTTTGCTCCTGCTGCTTTTTGCCACGCAGGTGTTTTTACCCCCATTTCTGAAGAAACTTACTCCTGTTTCTCGTGGGACTTGGGTGGTTTCGTGTTTTTACACTCGAATCTCACTCGGGTCTCAAACGCACTTCACGCATAATTACTTTTCAAGTCTTTTCTGTCCTTACTGACTTTCTGCCTACATGTATCACACAAACTCTAATTGTGGATTTATCTATTTTTCCTTTCAGGTCTGCCTGTCTTTATTTCACGTTTTCTGAAGCTGTGAGTGTGGTGCAAAGGTATTGAAGAGTGTCAGGTCTTCACGTTGAACTGACCCTTTTGTTATGGTGAAGTGTTCTCTTGGGCCCCGGTAACTCGCCTGTCCTGGAGTTCACGGGCTCAGAGCGACCGAGCCCTCCAGCTCCCTGTGAGCGAGGCTCACGTGGCCTCTCCTCGAGTTCAGAGCCAGTGGAAGGAATTCTCTGCACGGGCTGGAGAACCCCGAGACCTCGGAAAACAGAACAACAGGTCTGTGTCCCGTGGGGAGCCACACCCCCGTGCCCGGGACAGGCCCAGGGACTCAAAGCCCGGGAAGGAAGAGCTGAGTCTCCCGCGCTTTGCTATATGGGACACGCATGTCATCCCTTCCACGGATATATCCGAGTATCTGCTCAGGGGCCCGGGGCTGGGGGCAGAGACTGAGCTTCCAGAAAGGCCTGGAGTTGGCGCGATGAGCTGATGGAGGTTCAGTAGCACTGCTTCTGCTATTTGTGTTTCTCTGTGAATGAAAATCAATGTTCCTTTGGCAGCCTAGTGCATCACTACGATGAAGGGTAGGAGTCTATCAGTGAATAACAGTGGACCAGGGGCCAACAGTGTATCACGGGAATACTGAGTAAGCATGACAGCGTGTATTTGGAATGGGAAATGTCACCTTGGATTTTAGCTTCTATTTAAGATGGCCCAGCCTCATGCATGACAAAAATAAAGCAAATCTGTTTATGTATTTAAATATTTTCAAAGACTCCTTATTTTTAAAAGAATTTTTTAAAAGATTTTAAGTATTTCTGGGGGGGGGAGGGAGAGAAACATCAATGTGCGGTTACCTCTCACGTGCCCCAACTGGGGACCTGGCCTGCAACCCAGGCGAGTGCCCTGACTGGGAAACGAACCAGCAACCCTTTGGTTCTCAGGCTGGTGTTCAGTCCACTGAGCCACACCAGCCAGGGCTCAAAGGCCCCTTCTAATATGACAGAAGTTGTAATGTTGAACTGAAGCTCTTATATTTCCCTCTCTTAAAAGCTTCCCCAGCCGCGTCAGGGTGGTCCCCATCCAGTTGAAATGCAGCCAGATTTACCCTGAAACCAAGGAAGCTCCCACGAGACCCTCATTTGCACGGGGCCCTTCTAATCAGGAACTCACCTTGGTACTTCATTTTGACCTGTAAGCCCATATTCTTTTCTCTTCAAGACAGTCCCAAGGATTGCAAAAGCTTCAGGGCCTGTAAGACTTAGAAATGTCTTTGGTCCAACCTTAGATTTATTAAACTATCTTTCTTCTTCATCCCATCTTATTTAGTTCTAAGAATTACTATTGCGTTCTTCTGAATTCTCTGGGGTTTTGCTCCTCCCCCTCAAACCCCGCTGACCCGACATGTTCCGCTCAGGGCCCCCTCACTCGGACACGGCCCGAAGGCAGCCCGACAGTGGGGCTCCCGACTGTGGTCTCCCTCGATGAATCCGCCCTCGATGAATCCGCCCTCGATGAATCCGATGAATTCATAGCTGCCAGGCTGGTTAAAAACTGGGAACGCTGCTTATTTTGCATGCTTACCATCCAAGCTCAAGATACTTTGGCAACTTCCCACTATCACCGAGCTCCTGAAATTGGGATGCCCGAGTGGCCAGGCATGGTGGCGATCAATAAGAGGGTACCTGAGGCCACACGAGAGATGGGACACCTTTTTAGTGACACTAACTTTAGTTGAGTTCTGATAATCCACTACCATCAGACCAGCCATAGGTGACACTTTTTTTTTTTTAAGGCATCATTTTTGCTTGATGGCATGTAATTTAAAACATTACTCCTCCCTTCTTTCTCTTCGTTTACATCAGACAGACACAAAGTCGGACTGAAAAGGAACACAATTTGGGGGGTGGCGCTCAGGTGCAGAGAATTTGATTCATTACCATCCTTGGGTCATGAGACATTCTTTGTGGGTGTGTTGAAGGACCCCAACATCCATCTATCCTTTCACTAATGTGCCCCAACAAGCACCCATGGCCTTAACACCAACACAGAAACTGGGGCACGACTCCACCTCCACCCTCCCCTCTGGTCCTCCGCCCCGTCGTCCAGCTCTCCCCACTCAAGGCACTGCCTGCGACACCACCCTTCTCTGGCTTCTCCCCTTCACGTCCTCACCAGGCGGGGGCGGGCACTTTCATAAAGTTATAAACTTACGAAAGCCCTGTTGCGTGCTGTGTATCATCTTTAAGGACTTACTCCTTCCACGTCCTATTATACAGGGCGGAGTGAAAGTAGGCTTGCAGTTGTGCGTATGGAAAATAGCACAACAATGAATAGATAATAATACAAGAGCGCACTGTTCTGCATCCTCAAACCGTAAATGTCCTTTTGCCTCACCCTGTACTGCTGGGACTACTCCGCACTGTGGCGGGAACTGTGGCAAACCTGCTTGGAGTGCTGTATGAACACATCGTGGTTGGCTTATCTGTTACTGTTACTCGAGCTGTAGATGGGCATTTGGGCCGTTTTCGGATCTGGGTATGAGCGCGCTGGCCCCCGTGAACAGTCTGGTTCCTGCGCCCTGGGGGGTGCTGGGGAGTGTCTTGTGGGCGTGCACTTGGAGCAGAGTGGCCGGCCACAGGGACTGCGGAAGCTCACCTTCACAGGGGAATGGAGTTTCAAGGGGGCTGTGGCGACTGACACTCCCACCAGGGAAGCGCTACAAGAGGTGCGGTCCCGTCCTCTAGATGGGGTCTCACCCTCTCTGCCCCTAGGTGCCCACCCCTGCTCCTAACGAGGCAGGAGCTCAGGGTCTGCTAAAAGGAGCAGGGTCTCTGCCTCCAACTCGAAAGAGATGAGAAATGCACACATAACTACAGAAGGACAAAAGCAGTGTTACCGGAGCAGTATAAATAAAGTGTATTTGAGTTTTCAAAGAAAAGAGCCAAAGACAGCAAATGCATGTTGTGGGGAGACATCAGTTCAGCGAGCTTCCAGGTTTACACTTACACACACACACACACAATCTGGCGGAAACCAGGCTGCTGAGACATTTTCTTTATACAGTTTTTAATTTTAATGAACTACCAACACTCAAAATTGAACTTTCCCATAACATCAGGACTTCTGGGTTTTCCTGGAAAACGGGGCGATGTTGGAAACGGGGCGCTCGCTCTTGCAGGGGGACTGGTTGCATGTCAGTGCCCCCTCCTTCATCCTAGCATCTCCCACCACTGACCCACGCCCAGCCTGCGGAGAGCATGGATTGATCTGTTACCCCCGCAGACACCAGGGTTCGCGGTCGCGTCTCGGACACCCCGCTCCCTGCTCCGTGCGTGTTCCCGACTCCCCCAGAAGCTCTGCTCCTCCGAGTCGCTGCGGCCACTGCTCCTGCTCGCCGTCTCCGACCACCCCGTCCACTGGGCCTCCGCGGCCGCCGGCGCACACCTCTAGGTCCCTAACCACTCTGTGCCCGCACAGCGCCCCCCTTCGCTAGGCCGCAGTCCGCGGGCGCCGGCGGCGCACGACCTCCGCGGGCCCAGCAGGCGCGCAGTACGTGCCGCACACGTTGGCGGAAGCCGGTCTCTCCACTTCGCAGCAAACGTTGGCTCCACTACCTAACCGGCCTTAGAGATGACGCCGCAAGTCCAGACGCGTGGACCCTGGCCCCCGGAAGGCGCGCCCGCAATCGGGCTGGCAATCGGGACCTGGCCCCTCGCTCCCACTCCACCTCTCGCGAGACCCGCCTGAACTCGGCTCGGTCTCCGCGAGGTTCGCGCGGCCACGCCCCTCGGCGGGCGGAGCTTCCGGAAGCTGTGCCCCGGAAGCGGAAGTGCGACGCCCAGACTGTCAGAGTCGCGGTGTTACTCGGTGGTCCCGAAGTCCAGGGAAACCGTCTCTCGCTGCATTCTTCGTGGCCGTGGAGCGCTTCCCCCGCGGCGGGTGGGAGTGCAGAGCCGGAAGTGCGAGATGAGCACCATGTTCGCGGACACGCTGCTCATCGTTTTTATCTCCGTGTGCACGGCTCTTCTCGCCGAGGGTGAGGGCGGCTGCTTCCCTGACGTGGGAGCTGGCCCCGAGGGGAGGGTCCCAGGCCCGGGGTTCCTCGCGCGGCCGCGGGACAGGTCGCCAGCCTTGCCTGCTTGGGGGCTCCACCTGCTCTACCCCGGGGAACCTCGGGGCGGCTCGTGCGCAAGGGCGGGGGAGGTGGAGTGCGCGCGACGGCCGGGTGTCTCTGGTCACGGGCGTGTGCGCGGAGACACTTCCACACCCCGCTCCAGGCGCTTCGGTTGAATCGTCAGTTGTTGGGGCCTGTGCAAACATGTCTCCATATAGCACGTCGCTCTTCCCGTTGCAGGTATCACCTGGGTCCTGGTGTACAGGACGGACAAGTACAAGAGACTGAAGGCGGAGGTGGAAAAACAGAGTAAAAAACGTGAGTACGGCAACTTCCTTTCTGACGTAGTTTCAGTAGAAAACAAAAGAAGAATTGGTTTCGATGAAAAAGAAAACAAAAGAAGGAAGTAGTTCCAGTGGGTCAGGTGCATGCAGCACCGACTTGCGGGGGGTGTTGGAGGAGCACCCGCTGATAGGGACACCGGAGAGGGATGCGGAGACGATGCCGACCTGGAGTCTAGTTAGGAGCAGACTTTTACGCAGAGTGTCTCCGTGTGAGTTAGGGGCGGTGGAAGCCCTGTTGACACAGGCAGCCTCGTGGGTGCTTAGAATTTGCCTGGGGAAGGACGTCCAGACAGAGGTCGTGGCAAATGGGCAGGAAGAGGGGCGTATTAAGGACCGAGGTGTGTTTCGGAAATAACAGGTTGTTACGATTGGTATCAAGGTGAGTGGTGTCCTCGGGGACAAGTCACGTTCTGGCTGGTTGAAGGCATGTTGGACGGAGAGGTTAGAACAAGTCTTGTTTGTTGCCTTTGGAGTGAAGCAGGAGTTTCCAGGGGACACCATGGGGGGCGCTGCTGGGGGTTCAGTGAGGACGGTTCTCAGGGGCTCTGTTTGGCTGTCCGAGTTCTTTTCTGTCTCGTAAAGATTAGATCTAACTTTTGCATCTTAAAATTCCTATGACTTCCTGCGTACTGGGACTCTTCTGTCTGTTTTCATACGAGTTTGGTGTGTTTTCCTTCTTGCAGTGTCTCCTTGGACCCTCCTAGCAACCGTGTGTGGTCAGTTGTGTGGACGTGACCCTCCTTTGTGGAGAAGGAGGTGGGGGTTAGCAAGGTTCAAGGACACGTCAGTGTCGCAGCAGAGGAAGAACTAGAGGGCAAGTCAGGCTTTCTAAATTGCTTTGTCTCGAATTGTCTGCCTTGTAGAAATGGTTCAAACTGATGTGGTTGCCGGGCAAAGCTTCCATAGTTAGGGTTTTTAGTGAAATTCCTCAGCGTGCTCACTTGGAAGGTGAGTGTGAGGTAGGCTGGTGATGATGGCAATGACCCTGTCCTTCAGGGGCGCTGTCAAAACTCAGGACGTGGGCGTGGTCTTCCCGCCTGTCATCTGCTCGCCTGCGGTGGCTTGCCGTGTGGGGCTCACCGAGGACGCGCGCCACGGAACAACGGGCAGTGGTCCCGTCTTCTAGATGCCCCATGTCGAGGGGACAGCTAGTGCATGCAGCACCCGAGACGCTGCATGGGAGGCGATAGGGCGCGGCCCTCGTGGGACAGATGTCCTCGCGGCAGATGTGTGCTCTCTGATGACGCCCTGTGTTCTGAGAGTGGTGATCTGTCCTCGCCGCAGATGTGTGCTCTCTGATGATGCCCTGTGTTCGGAGAGCGGTGTGGACCTGGGCGAGAAGCGCTTGTGGGGCTTCTGAGAAACGCAAGGCTGTAAGTAGATTTGAATCAGGACCAGATTCGTGTACTGATATGATATTTGGTGTCATTTGGAGCATACCGATGTTACCCAAAAAGCTGTCCTACTGTGCTGGGCCTTTGACAAAAGATGTTTTCTTTTTTATTTGAAGATTTTATTCATTTTTTTTCCTTTTGTTTTAGAGAGAGGGGAAGGGAGGGCAAAGATGCATTCTTAAAGGTACTGAGTGGGTTGCTCTGGCTGGTGTGGCCCAGTGGATTGAGCGCTGGCCTGTGAACTGAAAGGTCGCTGGTTCCAGTCCTGGTCAGGGCACGTGCCTGGCAGCGGGCCACATCCCCACTTGGAGACATGTAAGATGCAAGCAATCAGTGTGTCTCTTACACAATGATGTTTCTCTCCCCCTTTCCCCTCTCTCTAGTAGTAAATAAGTGAAATCTTAAGAATGATAAAAGGTACCGGGTGGGCCGATTCAGGCGGTCTCTGAGTATCGGCGACTTCGGGTGTGCTCTGAAGACCCTGAAGTCGCCTTTCGTGGTGTTACCTTGTAGCACCGTGAAGCTTCTCCGTGTTACTTCAGTAACCAGAGAGGTTAAAGTATGGATAATTTGCTGCTGTGACAAAATTGCATGAGAGCATTTGTGAAGTACAAATTATTACGAAGTGTGAAGTGTTTCTGTTTGCAGTAAAGCAGGACGAAGCTTTCTGAGTAATGTGTAAACCGAGAGGTCTCCGGAGCTCAGAGTGCGGCCATGCCAGGTCGGGGCAAAGTGTGTCCAGGGCACACGTTTTACGTTTGTCAGCCCCACCGTCCCCACCGCCTGTAACGGGGGGAGGCTCCGGTGAGCAGGCGTTGGCGCGGCAGGGTTTCTCTGCGGTCTCGTGGGCACCCGGGTTCCCGGCGGCAGCCCCCTCGCCGGTGGTCTGCAGCCCTGGTCCTGACCACGCCCTCGTTCTCCTGCGGTCCTTTACGGGCCCCGGAGTGCGGGCGCCTACCCCGCGGCCAGTGTGCGGGGCCCAGAGCGCGGGGTCGGAGCAGCCGGCTCCGTCGCGACCATAACCAGAGTCGGCGTGGGACTGGAGCCTCTGCCACGGGCTCAGGCTCTGTTTCTTTAGCTTGAACGCACGCTAACTGTCACTGCGTCCCTCTGTGTGTGCAGTGGAGAAGAAGAAGGAGACCATCACGGAGTCGGCCGGCCGGCAGCAGAAGAAGAAGATCGGTAAGCCGAGTTACTGGTGCGCGCGCCACACGGGTGTCCCTGGAAGGAGGGGGGTCTGAGCGGCCGACGCCGTGACGACGGTGCGGACAGTGGTCACGCGTGGGAAGGAGCCCGTGGCCCTCTGAGTGCTGGCTCACGCGGCCTGTCCCGCGTCTCCCGGCCGTTTGGCGGGCAGGCTCGCGCAGCTGGTCCTTGTGCTCTCGGCTATGAAAGGTCAGCCTCGGGGAGCGACGTTGGCAGCTGCGGCCTTTGCACTTGGCTGAGGGGTCCTGGCCTTGTCCGGGAGACATTCTGTGTCTCCCGTCTGGGGTGGTCGTTTCCGGTGGAGCCTGCGTCTCCTGCGTCCGTCGCTGCCCGGCTTCCTTCCCGGGGCTCACGGGGCGGGGGGCGTGGGGGTGGAAACCCACAAGGGCAGGAGGTTTTCTGCCGAGTGAGTCTCGTCTCGTCTGAAGACTGGCGAAGGGATATTGGCTTCGCGGTGTGTTTTACAATTTAATCACCGAGTGTAGTTCTCTCCCGAAAGACAGCTTATGAGTGACTGGACGTGGTCTGGGTGCAGGATGCTTCCCCACTCGGGATCGGGGGGACAGTGTGTTTGGTTCGGACACCGTGTTCTGTCCCAGGAGAGAGCTCAGCTGGGCCGCATGGTGCGGCGGCTTCTCCAGGTGAAAGCTTTTCAGTTCAGTGTGGGGGGCCAGGGGTCCTCCAAGGGGCCTGCGTGCTTAGTTCCATGGCCACATGCTGCTGTGTGTCTGCTGTGTGGGGCCGGTCACCCTGGAGAGACGCTGGGAGATGCGGGTGGGAGGGAGGGCGGGCAGTGGGGGAAGCCCAGGGCTCGGGCCGGAGGGGCAGAACGTCGGGGCGGGCAGGAGGGGAGAGGGTGGGCAGGAGGGGAGAGGGCGGTCTCGGGTCCCAGCACGCTGGGCTCTGTGCGCCTGTGTGACGTGGGGGCAGATGCTGGGCGTGCGGGCGGTGCTGGCTGTGGAGCTGGCAGAGGCAGGAAGGCTGCGAGGACGGACGTGCTGGAGCCCTAGGCTGAAATGCAGTAGCTGAGTCCACGGGGTGAACAGGACCCACGGGGAGACCGCACGGGGCGAGCGACGCCAAGGCTGAGGCCCGAGGGTCCGGAGGGCCCGGTCGGCAAAGGTGGACGTGGAGCTCGGAGAGGGCACCGCAGCGAGGGCGGCCGGGAAGCAGGGTCGCGGACGCTGAGGGAAGGGGTGCGGGCAGGAAGGTCCGAGGGCGGGTGTGCCGTGTCTGCAGGGCAGAGCGGAGGCGCCCGCGCCGGGTCGGAGAGCGGAGGCGGACCGCGCAGGTGGGAGACTGGAGCCCTGCCAGGCAGGCCGGAGCGGCGAGGAGACGGAGGCGGGTCCTAAAGTGGTGCCAGGGCGCCGGACCCCGCGGCCTCCACGCGGGACGCGGCCTCGAATTGCCTGTCACCGAGGAGAGGCGTGAAACCGTCCTTACGAGGAGCCGAGCGTCAGAAGCTCACCGGGGCTCCCCAGACGGGACACTCGTTAGGGGCTGCGGGAGGGACAGACGCCCTGTCCCTCCAGAGGTCTGCAGGCTGCGTGCCTGGGAGGCGCCCGACCGCCAGGAGTCTGCGGCCCAGGCCGCGCTGCTCTCTGTGGGCCGTGTATGTAAAGTCGATCCTGCGCTCCCGCCTGGGCGTTGGCGCCGTGAGGCCCGAGGTGACCAACTCCGGCCCGGCGTGGTCTGCCATGGGCTCCCCGCACATTCTGGGTTTGACGCAGGGTGCTGCTTCCTGCGCAGAGCACAGAGGGCTCCCGGGGCCGTTTTCAGAGCTCAAGCCTGAGCCCTGGCCGGGCGGCTCAGCCCGTTGGGGCATCATCCCGTGCCAAGGCTGCGGGTTCGACCCCCCTTCGGGGCACGTGCAGGAGGCAACTGAGCGCAGCGTCTCTCTCCTGTTGTCTCTGTTCCTCTCTCTGAAATCAGTGCACGTGTCCTCCGGGGAGGGTTAGAAAAATCACCTTGGAAGATTTCCACTTACTTAAATTGGACTAGTTTGGGGCTCTGCTGCCGGGGAGTTTCCTGTTGGTGCCGAGCGTGCCCTGTGCCCGGTGACCAGCTGGTCTGATAAACCGGGCGCGAGAGGAGCGGAAGCGCTCTCGCAGCCCCGGCGGCGGCTTCGGCTTCGCGTCTGCCGTGCTCCGCGCCCCGCGCCCTGACCGCCTCTGTGTTCCTTCCAGAGAGGCAGGAGGAGAAACTGAAGAATAACAACCGGGACCTGTCCATGGTAAGAGTCCTGAGCACACCTACCTTCCTGGTGAGCCCCGCGCAGTGCTTTAGCGGAAGACCCCGGTTTGCACCGAGACACCACGCTCCCCGGTTAGAAGGGTGGAGCCCCTGCAGGCAGGCGTGCGGAGTGGCGGCGTCCCGGCGGTGGAGGCGGACAGGGGCCTCGGGGCGGGACAGCTCTGCCCAGCGGCCATCCTTCGTTCCGTCCCCAGGGTTCCGGACTGGCCCCAGGTGGAGGGTCTGCTTCTTCCTTCTCCTAACGCTGCCTCTTCGGTCTGGGGGACCCAGCCACCCCCGTGTGTGTGTGTGGGGGGGTTACAGAGGGCCTTCCGTGTGCCCTTTGCCCTCGGAGCGTGCCGTGCCGTGTGCAGCCCGGGGTTCGAGACCACCTGCTCGCAGTCCGCCAGCAGCGGCTTATCCGAGCGTCTCCTGCTGAGGCGGAGGTGGGCCGATGCCAGGGCCGGACCGCTCTTCCTTCTGAGTCCCGGGCACCTCGCCTGGGGCGTCTGCGCTCTGCCACAGTTGGTCCTTAGTCACTGAGAGACCTTCGGTGGATATCTTTATCTTGACTTCTTACTAAGAAGATGATAATTTAGAGGCACATTTTTAAAAAATAACTTATTTTTCTCTTGGCACAATTATTTCACGTTCACCGTAGCAAATTTGGGGTGTACCGAAAGGGGGGTAAAGATGCAGCTGCCACAGCTGCTGATCGTGCCCCTTCCCGGCCTCCCGTTGGCTGTGCCCCTGTGGCGTGGCGGGTGAGGAGGAAGTTAGCTGCAAGCAGCGGCACTTCCTAACAATGGCCCACGCGGATGAAGGTTTCCCCACTTGCTCCCGAGGTCAGGAGGTGGTGACCCCGGCCGGGGGGGGGGGGGGCGCAGCTCAGGGACACCGTCCGGCGTGCAGGCAGCCGGCCGGAGCCTCAGGCTGTTGGGCCCTCCCTCCGCCTCACCCTCAGGCCCCCTGCTCTTCGTTCCGGCAGGAAGGAGCGGCTCGAGGCCTGGGGCACGGCGCTGGCTCCTCCCTTTTCCGAGTCTCGGTCCCGCTTGTGCTTAGGACTCCCCGGCGGGATCGGGCCTCAGGGCCGCCCGGGGCGGGTCCCCCGCGGACAGCCAGGAGAAGAGGGCGGGCAGGCGAGGGCGCTCGGCCCGCAGGCGGCTTTCGGCTGAGGAGCGCCTGTAGAGCTGTGGCGTGAGAGCAGAACTCGGGCGGCGTGCGCCCGGGGGCGGCGGCTGCCCCTCGAGGAGTGACCGTGGGTGTGGTCTCCCCGCAGGTCCGCATGAAGTCCATGTTCGCCATCGGCTTCTGCTTCACGGCCCTGATGGGCATGTTCAACTCCATGTGAGTTACCGCCTGCCGGCGGCTGCGGCTCTGCCGCCGTGCCGTCCCCGGGTCCGGGAGGGACGGGTCCGGTGCGCCCGTCGTCCGGACCCCAGGGTTGGCGGTCCGCCCCGCCTTCTCCTGCCCGCGCTCTGCACGAACCGCACGCACTCACACGGACGCGATCCGTGTGCATTCCCGGGCCACCCGGGGCGCGCCGCGGCCTTCCTGGCCGTGTGAAAACCGCGGCCTCTGCTCTCTCCTTCCAGATTTGACGGCCGAGTGGTGGCCAAGCTGCCGTTCACCCCGCTGTCCTACATCCAGGGCCTGTCGCACCGCAACCTGCTGGGGGACGACAGCACCGACTGCTCCTTCATCTTCCTGTACATCCTCTGCACCATGTCCATCCGGCAGGTGAGGGCCGGGCCCCGGCGTTTCAGGGGACGGGAGACCGCGCGTACGCCGTGGGGCGTCACCCAGCCTCCGGGTGCGGTCGGCTGTCGGCTCCCGAGGCCCCACCCGGGTCTGTGCGGGTGTCCTCCCCGAAGGCCAGAGAGGATGCCGGCGCCTGAGGCCTAGCTCCTCGGACCACGCCCTGTGGGTGGGCAGCGAGGGACGGCGCGTCCACCCTGCTCACGGGGCCCGAGTCAGCCCTTCCTCCTGGGACGGCGGGCGTGCGCCGTGGCCCTGGGGGTCTCCCCCTCGCCTGTTCTGGGGCCCAGTGTCCAGACTGTGGGTCGGGGTCACTGACCCGTAAGGACGGGTGGAGGCTAGAGGCCCAGATGTAGCTCACACGGCCCGCACTCGTCCGGCGGCCGGCCGCCTGTACCTGTCTGCCCCCAGGGCTGCGCCCCTGTCTTTGAGGCTGGCTTTATCCTCGCACTGCTCCGGCCGGTTTTACTTGCTGTCGGGTTGATGTGCTTAATGCCTCGTCAGCCGATGCAGCCAGAGTGCGAGCCAGCAGTGTTTCTGAGAGCCGGCTTCAGTAAAGGCCAGTCTCTGAAAGAACCGTGGCGTCCGGTCTAGGTGGGGCAGCTGGGAGGCTGGGGGCCGGCTCACCTGGAGGAGGAGTCGGGTGCAGGTGGCTCTGCCGGGGTCCGAGGGCCCTCGCTGCTTTGGAGAAACTGAAACGGGGCGTTTAGGTTCCGGCCTGCGAGGCGCGGTGATGACCGAATCCACGCAGGAGGCCCCCTCTCAGGGAAGGGCCCTCCGTCCAGACGCCGCTCGTGAGGGCGCTGGAGGTGTTCTGTGCTGAATGAGAGGGGGCCGCCCTTTATGGGTCTCCACGGGGACAGGCAGCTCCTTGGTTCGCGGACGGGAGCGCCGCCAGGTAAGAGGGCGTCCGTCCGTGGCCTCCGCTGCGTCGTGGGCCCTTAGGAAGCCACACGGCGGCGGTCGTCCCGCTGGGGCTCCTCCCGGGCGCTGCTCTGGGGGCCTCCCCCCCGTCCCCGGTGGGGGGGCCGAGTGGTGCGCCTCTCTGCAGCTTGTGGTGACCCCGCCTTCGCCCCGCCTTCCTCGCAGAACATCCAGAAGATCCTCGGCCTGGCCCCTTCGCGGGCGGCCACCAAGCAGGCCGGCGGGTTCCTGGGCCCGCCACCCCCCTCCGGCAAGTTCTCCTGAGGCCGGGAAGAGCGCTGTGCTCCCTGACCCCCGCAGAGGTGCTCGGGGAGACCAGCAGCCGCTTCGTAGCCAAGCCCTAGGCCGCCGCCCGCCGCACTTGGGCCTCTCCCCGGTCCTGCCCCGGCGTCGCGGGCGGGACCCGGGGTGAACGGCACCCGCAGGCACCCGCAGACCAGCCGGCCGGCGCGCTGGGGCCGGGGCCAGGCCTCCGGTCGGCGTGTGGGTCAGGGACGTCCTGGCGACGCTGCTGCCGCGCGCACCTGCCCGTCGGCTCGCCCGGCCGCCCTCGGGGGCCGGCCCCGAGACCGCGGGGAGCCTGCAGGCTGCGTCTCCCTGAGCCCCCGGCCGGCGGGGAGACGGGCGTAGCTTCCCCTTCGTTGGCGACCCTCGATCGGAACTGATTGTCGTGTGTGTTTTTCAAGCCAAATGTATGACCTGCAATCAATAAAGAGGCCCAAGTTGTAGCTGGCTCGCCCGCAAGGAGAGATCTGTGTTGTTTTGCCGCATTTGCTCATACAGGTGTTCAGTAATCTTAGCGTAAAGGTAAACGCTGGCCAGGAGGAGAGGGGTTACGTGTGCTCAATGTCCTGCTTTGTCATGTTCGTCCCCTACGCCCCAACTGTGCAGCCGTCCTGCTGCAGGGACTGGAGGGGGTGGGGACTCGCAGGGGCAGAGACAGGTGGGTCCTGGGGTCCTGGCCAGCCCCCCGCCCCCCAGGCGGCCTGCTGGGCACTCACGGGGGCACCCGCAGCGAGGCTGGGACGCAGGATCCGGGAGGCAGGCAGGCAGGCAGGCAGGCCTGCGCCGCCTCTCGGGGAGCTGTTCCAGTTACTGGCCCTGAAAAACGTCAGGACTGCTCATCTGGACGGCAGCAAACCAGACCGTCGCTGAGTTACTGCCCTGGCGTCCCAAGCCAGGAAGCACGTGCTCCCTTGGAACCCGTGGTCCGGCGGCTGTGCTGTGTAAATGACGGCACACCCTCTTCTAGGTAAAGGGGGACCGGCAGCTCGGGCATCGTCGGTGCCCGCCTCGGGCTGCTGGGGTGTGCTCGCAGCCCGCCGAGGCCGCGCCTCTCTCACCAGTGCGGCACCCCTGAATTTCTCCACGGGGACTGCGTAGGTCCCCGGACCTGAGCCAGGTGAGCCTGGACAGCGTGTGCGTGTCCGTGCTCATGGCTCCTGGCCGGGCTGTGGGCCCTCCCCGGGGCCGCCCTCTGCGGTGGGCCAGGGGCTGGAAACGAGCCCCCGGAGCCCCCGTGCACCCCAGCCAGGATCACGGCTGCACACTGGCGTGCCGTCGGATGCGTCAGCAGACGTGACACCTCTGTGTGTCCCGCACCGCCCTCCGGCACCAGTGAGGGGCCCCGTGCTCTCCGTTTGGACGGCTGCGGACCAGACCATCACCAAACTGGGTTAATTCTCCTTCAGTTGCAATTATTTATTTTAGTTCGATGTTTTCTTCGAGTTTGTAAAGTTTTAGAATGGAAAGAACCTCACAAATCAAAGTTTCTAGAAGTATAGTGTGAACAGCACCCAGGTACCCACTGTGCAGCTTGAACACTCACTGGCTCTGGGTCGGTCTCGTGTCTCGGGCATCGTCCCTTCTACCCTCCGCCGTCTGGGGCTCTCACACACGTCTGCGGTCTCGGTGCCCTGACACCCTGCACACAGACAGTCTGGCACCACAGAGCCGTCTGTGGACATCGGAACTCGCTACGTCTCTTCAGAACGGGGAGCCACCCAGGACAGCCCGGTGGCGGGTGAGCCGCCTAAGTCAAGTTGCACCTGTGGTGGCGGCTTTTCAGACGGAGGGAGGGCCACAGGCTCTCCGAGGAGGCTCCCCGGAGCGCCGGCCCCTCGGGCGAGCTCCCAGCCCGCCGCGGGGACCGGAGGGAGACGCACCCAGAGCTGATGATGCCGACGCTCTGCTCGCCACTCAGGTTCGGGCCTACAGAGGTTTTACGTAATCTCTTCGACCGGTGTCTCTTTTATCCGGTGCTGAAAATACTGGTTTTCAGTCCAAGGAATGATAGGAGTGAAGTATCACATAATTACTTACTGGCGTAATCCCGGAATGACCATTCCAAAGTCTCAGAAAATCAATACCAACATTAATACTGAAATACGATTACTGAAAATATTCGGGGTGTTTTGGGGGAGGTGGATGGGTATACTTTTTATTTATTTATGTATGTATTTATTTTTAGCGAGAGGGGAAGGGAAGGAGAAAGGGGGAGACAAACATCATTGTGTGGTTGCCTCTCATGCACCCCCTACTGGGGACCTAGGCATGTGCCCTGACTGGGAATCGAACCAGCAACCCTTGGGTTCACAGGCTGGCGCTCAGTCCACTGAGCCACCCCAGCCAGGGCTGGGTATTCTGTAAGATACATCCCACTGCGGTTCACAGGCATGTTGCGGACATTTCTCCGCCCCTGGAGCGGTTTCTTGGTGGACTGGGTGCCGCTGAGTGGGTGCATGCACGTTGACACCCACCTGGGTGACTTTGCTTCCAGCTCTCGGGCCACGTGCTGTCCTTGCCCTTATCGTCACGGAAACAGCGCACACGTCCGAAAGGGCTTCCCGGCTCGCCAGAAAGCGTATTTAACCTGCACAGGCGTGGGCCCCTGACTGCCCCTTGTCACCCTGCTCTTACACGTGCCACCCACTCAGAAGCCCTGGGACGGGCGGACACTTGGGCAGACACCATTCTGTTTTCAGCCAGCAGCAGGGACGCTGTTCCCGGACGGAGGAGGACACCTGCTGGGCAGAGAGCGGAGCGGCAGGGAGACGTCTCCAGTCTCCAGCTCCCTTGCTCGGGTCCTCGCCTCTGTCCCGCCCACGTCCCCACACAGCGTCCTTCCGCCCCCCCCACCCCCCCGCCCCCCGCCCCCCGCGGCCCACCGCCCCTCCTCTGCGGCACCGGTCTGTCTGACACCGCAGTCCCAGCGCGGTGGAGCTTCCGAAGCCTCTGTGGAGACGTGGACGGTCCAGCACGGCGGGGCCCGGCCCCGTCCGGCTCTGCGGCTCTGCAGCTCCCCCTCCCCTCCCCACACCTGCCCGCTCCAGGCCAGGTGCACAGAAGTGTCCTCGGATTCTGCGTCCCCACCCTCTCTCTGCCCTCCACTCCCTTTGCCTTGTCTGCGCGGGGTGTCTCCCTCTTACCCGCCTGCTCTCCTCCCAGGACCGTCCTCACTCGGCCGGGTGAGCGAGTCACTTGGTAAAAAAAACAGGCAGAAAGACTGCTAGCTGGCTAAGCCCTCGCGGCCTCATCTGGAAAATGGGGTTCATGCTCCGGTCAGAAGTCCCTTACCCGAGTCCTTGGCTGGGTCCTCTGTCCCCTCCGCAGAGCGCCCCCCGCCGCCCCTGGGAACCCCCCGGGGCGGGTGCTCGTGGCCTCTGCTCTGCGCTCCGGCTGCTGCCCCAGGAACTGTGGCGTTACTTGTTCATTACAGCCCGCAGATGACATCACGTAAATTAGTGAAACTCGAATGCGGAAGGAGAATGGCTGCTAGGGAAACTCGTCGGAGTAAGTCACTAAAAGCAATTTGCTGACACTAATCGCTTTGACTCGGGTGTGGGGGAAGTGACAGAGGACAGAGCAGTGACACAGACCCAGGCAGGCCCCGTGCTCCGCCCCCCCCTCGTGCTGCAGGCCACCCTCCACGCGCGAGAGGCCGAAACCGGATGTTGGAGCTGATGCGTTTTGCTTTGTAAAAAACATCCGATTTAGGGAAACATCCACCATGAAGCATGGAGTTTCCATCACGACGAAGTCTGTTTACATTCTCCCAACTTTTTGGAACCGATTTGAGTTGCCGGTGTCTGGTTTTGGGTCATACGGCGGAAACATTTGCAGAAAACAGAGGATTCCTGGGCGTAAACGAGCCCTTTCCCTGGCTCTCCTCCTTGGCTCCCGTCTCTCCGCCCCGACCTCTGTGGCCCCTGTCCTCGCTGAGACTGCGCAGCGCCCTCGGTGGAATCCCGGAGTGCCCCCGTTAGTGGGATGCCTGACCTTGTCCGGGGGTGGGGGGGGGACTGGGTCTGCCTGGAGCAGAGGCCCCGCCCCCTTCGTGGGACGCCTGACCTTGTGGGGGGGGGGGGGGGGGGGGGTGGGGGGGGGGCTGGGTCTGCCCTGAGCAGGGGCTGCTCCGTCTCCGGTCTCCAAGGGGCCTCTCTTCTTCTCAGACTTGCACCGTCAGTCTGTAACAGCTTGTCTCCCTTCTTAAAAATAAATTTCAAAAAGCCCTGGCTGGTGTGGCTCAGGGACTGAGTGCTCGGGCTGTGAACCAAAAGGTCACCGGTTCGATTCCCAGTGAGTGCCCATGCCTGGGTTGAGGGCCAGGTCCCCAGTGGGCATTGCGTGAGAGGCAACCAACTGATGTATCTCTTGTGTATCGTTTCTCTCCCTCTCTTTCTCCCTCCCTCCCCCTCTCTCTAAAAATAAAATATTTAAAAAATAATTTAAAGAAGAAGATAATATAGACACATGGTAAAAAAAGAAAAGCCAGTTATTTAAAGATATAAAAATGGCGAAAATGTCTGCCTCTGCGCCAAGCTGCCCGCCCCTCCCGTCGGCGCCTCGTCCCAGACAGGCCGGTCCGGGCCGGGGCGTCCATGGGGGTTTGTTTCCTGTGTCTGCTTGGCTGTGCGGCCGCGTCGGGCCCAGCACCACTCTGCGTGTTGCTGTGCGGGTACATTTCAGGTGTGAATTTCAGGTGTGATAAACATTTAGAGTCAGCCCTGGCTGGTGTGGCTCAGTGGACTGAGCGCCGGCCTGCAAACCAAGGGGTTGTCGGTTCGATTCCCAGTCAGGGCACACGCCTGGGTTGTGGGCCAGGTCCCCAGTAGGGGGACGCATGGGAGGCAACCACACACGGATGTTTCTCCCTCTCTTTCTCCCTCTCTTCCCCCTTTCTAAAAATAAATTAAAAATATATGTTTCTTTTATAAGAACAGCCATTTACAATTAGTAGATTCTGAGTGAAGCGCGAGGCCCTCCCTCACGTGACCGGAACCTCGTCCAAGAGGCTGAAGGCCTCAGAAGCAAAGACTGAGCCCTGGCTGGTGCGGCTCAGTGGACCGAGCCCCGGCCTTCCAACCAAAGGGCCACTGGTTGGATTCCCAGTCAGGGCACGTGCCTGGGTTGCAGGCCAGGTCTCCAGAAGGGGGCGCACAGGAAGCAACTACACATCGATGTTCATCTCCCTCTATCCCTCTCTTCCCCTCTCTAAAAATAAATAAATAAAATTCTTAAAAAACAGCAAGCACTAAGATTTTCCAAATAAGAAGGGATTTTCCTCAATTCTGCAGCATAGAAATGCCACCCAAGTTTCCAGCTTGCAGCCCTGCAGAATCTGGCGTCAAGATGGCAACATCAGGTCTTACTGGAATTTCCGCCCGAGTTCCTGCCCAGCTGGCCTGCCGGCCTGCCAGCCTGCTCTGTGGGCCTCAGACCTGCCAGCCCCACCACCATGCGAGGCAGCTCCCTCGTCCACCTCTCCCACGCCCTCTCAGGACACAGTATCGACTCTGCGTCTCTGGACAACCCTGGCCCCCCAGGTCCGCACTTCGCGCCCCCAGGGGAGGAACTCTGGGCTGCAGGTGGCATGTCCACTCAGCACACGCCTGCCCAGTCACGCGTCCCCCGCCCCCGCCCCCCTGCCCCCCCCTTCCAGCAGCACCCACCCGAGGGTGTGCCCCTCCTCTGGCAGCTGGCACACTCCTCCTCCTCCTGGCCCTCTGCCACTCTGAATTCTCACCCTGATCCTGCAGAGATGGCCGGCAACGCCCTCTGTGGCCCCTCCACTGCTTTGGGAATATTGCCAGCAAGCTCCTCCTGGGAAGCTTAGTGTCCTTGTAAATCTCCCCAAGGCCAGCTTTCTGGGGTGCCAAATCCCCTTTTTCTTTGAAAAGTGACCACCCAAATAAGAGTGAATTTCGATGGCGACCCTACTGAGGACAAGGTCTGGACTCTGGCGCAGTGAGACAGTGAGGGTCTGCTTCCTGGGGGCACAGACCTGGGCGGCAATCCCGGCTCCTCCCCCTGGGGGGCAGCACTGTGGCCTTTCTGAGCTAGCTTCCTCCTCTGCACTAAGGATGACCCACCTGCAGAATGGCCCCTGAGATTGCTCTCCAAGCGCCACACCCTAGCTCCCAGCTCAGTCTGTGCCAGTTTCCTTATCCTTGCCAGGGTCATCGTCACGGTCAGCTGAGTGGCCGGAAAACACACACACCTGGGCCTTGTCACCTGTGAGGCTCTTGTAAAGCTCTCTCTCCGTGTTAAGTTCTGCTCATAATGTTTTAACGACACCAGTAATAAAAGCACAGGTAGTTAAGGTGAACAGCGAGATATTTGGGAGAAGGTTTGTCGTTTTATAATCTATGAATTATGTCAACAGACGTCACGACCGCCTTTCTGAAAAAGCATCAAGAACGGCAATTTGTCGAAATGCGTTTGTTGGGGCAGAAATTGCACAGGGGCATGGCCCCACACCCCAGTTAGAGGCGGGTGGTCTGAGGCAGGAGGTAGGAGGGAGGGAGGAAACTCTGGAGGTGCCTGAGGGCTAAGACGAAGGACACTGATACAAGACGGGAGACCCTGTTCTAGAAGCGGTTATCCCACTTTCTGGAAAAGCGCTGAACCATGGTGACTCACGAATACACCTGTGCAGGAGATGCTATGTGGCCCCTGCTTCATTATAACAGCATTGTAATAAATCAGCTTTGTGCGACCCCCTTCCCCTGGCCAATCAAGGAAAATCATGGGAGACCACATGCACTGTAGCTTAAAAGTAATGTAACTACTTGTACGTGTGCAATAAAGGCCCGCCAAAGCCAGCCGGGAAATACCTGCCCTGTAAGAACAGAATCCCACCCGGCTGGCGTAGCTCAGTGGATTGAGCGCGGGCTGAGAACCAAAGTGTCGTAGGTTCGATTCCCAGTCAGGGCACATGCCTGGGTTGCAGGCCATGACCCCCAGCAATGGTACATTGATGTTTCTCTCTCTCTTTCTCTCTCTCTCCCCTCCCTTCCCTCTCTAAAAATAAATAAATAAAATATTTTTTTAAAAAAAGGAGAACAGAATCCCTCCAGCCCCTGAGGGTCCATCTTTGCTGGAGTTGGCCTGCTCCCGCCTTCTGTGGAGTGTACTGTCACCTAATAAATCTCTCTCTCCCTTTCTGCCGTGAGCTCCCTGTGTGTTCAGTTCAATTCATTGTTCACGATCACGAAGAAGCTGGGTACCTTTGCTCACCTGTGATGGTTTCCGCGCACACACATGGCCACCCTGGGGCTCTACAGTACTGGTCACCACACCTGATAGGTTTGGACTGTGCTTCCAGTGGACGCTAATCACAGAGGGAGCCGCTGAGTGCGGCCCCGGTGGTCTCCGAGTTTGTGGACCGCCCTCCCCGCCTGAGGCCGCCCCCTCCACACCGCAGGAGCATGGAGAGGGCTCGTGAGGGGGTGCAGAGAGCTGGAAATGCACACCGGCGCCGTTCGTTTCTGCTCCGACCCTGGAAGCACTGTCTCGAGTGTCATGCGGGCGAGACAGGAGAGAGCACTGAGGAGACCGCAGCCCCCGAAGAGGGAGAAACGCGCAGGAAAGGACGGCGTCCACGCGGCCAGTTTCTGTTGCTGGACGTGCCCGCCGCAGACCCGGGTGCTCAGCCAGGGGGCTGCGTGGACCGTCCTGCGCCTCAGGAGTGCCCAGGCCTTTGTCCTTCAGGTCCCCGGCCAGGCTCCTGTGTGTGCACTGGGTCATCAAGGGTGTCAGGGTGGTTGGGGACACGGGCTGTGACGGAATTCACAAAGGGAAGGAGGTGCGGGGTGGGGGGGGGAGGTTGGACTTTACTTTCCCAAGGGAGGGAGAGGGCTGGGCGCGAAGAAATCCGCCGGCACCGCCCTGAGGGGCCGGGGCTGGGAGTTTCAGCGGGGACCAGGCGGCTGTAGAGCAGGCTGTTTCGGCGAGGCTGCCGCTTGTGTCTAGGTCGTCTTTGGGTGCAGGGTCCGCGGTCGTTGGGGTCCGGCGTGCCCTGTTCTGCAAGCCCCCGGAGTCTGGGCACCTTCAGGACGCTTCTGGCGATTCTCTAGTCCCGAAGATGAAGGCTCACAACACCGTCAGGGTCAAGTTATGCTGCATGGGGTCCAGCCGGCTCTGGGCAGGAGCCTGGGGCAGGGGCTTGGTCCTGCTGAGGGGCAGCCACGGGGTCCGTCAGGATTAGACACAGCACGTGCCCGTCCTGTGTCTCCTGGACCGGCCCTCCCTTGGTCGTTACAACCACCGCTTCAAAGTCCTATCATGCAGTTAATACTTCCGTGATAACACAGTAATGGGGGCTTCAGAGTGAAGGCACCCCCCGAAGTAACATTCCTGGCACCTCAGTGCTTCGCTTTCTTTCGGTGGTAGGGTCAAGGGTGAGATCCCAGGATGGTTACCAGAGAGAGGGAGACAGGCGAGGAAGGAGAGGGGTGGGGAGGAGGAGGAGGAGGAGGAGGAGGAAGACCGAGGAAGAGGGAGGGGGAGGGAAGGAGCGCGCGCGGGGCTAGAATCGCCCCAGCCTTCCGCCTAAGCGAGGGCTTGACCTGGACCGGCGAGGAGCCGGATGACCGGCCCCCAGAAAGTCCCCCGGACGCTGCCCCTGCAGTGCACCCGCCCGACCTGAGACCCCGTCCTAGCCCCGCCCACTCAGGGCCCCGCCCCCACGGGAGGGCCCCGCCCCCCACGTGAGGCCCTCGCCCCCACGCGAGGGCCCCGCCCCCCACGTGAGGCCCTCGCCCCACCCCCCGGACGCGTCTGCAGCTGGTCCGCGCCCTCGCCCACAGCCTCCCGCCGCATGTTGCTTCGCGTCGGCCCGGCCGCGCTCCCCCGAGTTCTGCGCGCTCTCGGGCCCGCTCCCGTCGCCTCCATGAGCACCGGCACCTTCGTCGTTTCGCAGCCGCTCAACTACCGCGGCGGAGCCCGCGTGGAGCCGGCGGACTCCTCGGGCGCGGAGAAGGAGAAGGCGTACGAGCCGGCCACCGGTAACGGCGCGCGGGGGCGGGGGCGGGGGCCGGAGCCGGGTCAGCGCCGCGCGGCCTGCGGGCCCGGGAGCGGCGCGGGGCCTGGAGCGGGCGCGCAGCCCGCCGCGCAGTCGCTCCCTGTTAATGATTACCGCCCACAGCCGGGCCGGGGGGCAGCGGCGGCTCCCCGAGGGCAGCGGGGGACACCGGTGCGAGGACCAGGCGGCGCCCCGATGACGCTGCGACACCGAGGGGCTGGCGGTCCCCGCCAGAGTTCAACTTCGCTGTGCGTGGTGGTGAACCCGAGTAGGGCCGAAGGCGTGCCCGGCACCGCTCGGAGAACGGAGCGGGGCAGCGAGAGGTTTCCCGTTCGGTTCGGTCTGCTGGGCTTTGTGGGTTCTGTGCGGGGCGCGCCACCCCGAAGGGCCTGCAGCCCGAGCGCTAGGTCGGCTTGCTTGCGCGGGACCGGAGGGCTGGGACTCGCCGCCCTCGGAGACCCCCCCCCTGCCCAGCAGGAAGCGGCCTGGGCACCCACACACACTCTCCGCGAGGAGGAAACAGCCCTTAGGCCGCCCCCCTCCCCCCAGGAACGTGAAAGCCGGAAAACCGGCTCTTTGCGTTAATCCCCTGCGTGTGAGATCCGTAATCCGTAGCCGTTGCCCTCACCGGCTGGCCGCCCGACTTTGTGACAAGTTGCAGGTTTGTGCAACTCGGGGAAAGCAGAGACCCTGGAGGTCTTCAGGGAGGGACGGGCAGGCGGACTGGGCTGACGACCGAGTTCCTGCTGGTAGTCGGTGGGTGGGTCCCAGCCTGGCGGACAGGGGCTCGGGCAGCAGTTTGCCCAGAACAGGGACAGGGAATGAGGTTGGGGTAAGAGCAGGAAAGGATTTAATATATATATATACACACACACACATGTACATATGTATATGTGTGTGTGTGTGTGTGTGGAGAAAAAATAAACGCGGTTGCATTTAGGGCGATTTTTCCTGACTCAGCCGCTTACTCGCCCCGTCCATCAGGCCGTAGCGTGGGCCCTGCGGGAGGGTTTCCGCGGAGCCCCGGCCGGGGATGTCCAGTCAGAACCCACAACCCTCGGGGCCGAGCACAGTGCTTCCTCGTTGACTGGGCAAGGCCCTGCGCTCCTCCAGTGCCGGAAGTCGACGTGGCAGAGTGGTTGCCGCGGAGTCAGTGCCGGCAACACAGCTGTGGAATGGGGGCGGTGGGCAGGGCTCCTCACCTGCCGTCGGGGCGTGCTGGGGGCAGCGGCCGTGATCTCGCCAGTTAGGTGACAGGATTGCCGTCCTCCTCAGAGGCGTCTGCAGCTTCTATTAGATTCTTCAAGGGGGCCAGTGACCCCAAAGCAAGGCCAGGAACTGCTGGGGTAGGGGCGGCCACTAAGTCACCACATACCGAAAGACAAGAGGAGGGTCTGGCCTGCAGCCCTTCAAGGCCGGGCGGGTTCACAGGGGACGCGGGCAGACGGAACGACATTTGAGGGGCCCGTGGGGACGTCAGACAGGCCTTTATTCTGGGAAAGGTGGGGCAGTCCATGGGTGCCACCAGCCAGGTGTTACATGGCAGGAAGTGCCGACTCCCTTACACGCTGAATGCGCATGAAGCCGGCCGGATGCCAACACATTATATAACAGACCGCGATTGCTCTGGGTTGTGTGAACACGGACGGCTAAGTCTCGGCTGCCCGGGCATCCGGGCGAGGGAGCCCGGCCGATTCCATTTTCCCTGCGGTAGCCCTGAGAGGAGCCTGGGATACGTAGTAGCTGATTTCCCTGTGCGCCGGGCTGGGAGTGAACCCGTGTGCTGTGTCTGTCTCTAGGCCGGGTGATAGCCACTTTCACGTGCTCCGGAGAAAAGGAGGTGCATTTGGCTGTTCAAGATGCAAAGGCCGCCTTCAAGATATGGAGGCAGAAGTCCGGCCTGGAGCGGGGCCGCGTCCTCTTGGAGGCTGCCCGGATCATACGGGTATGCTTCCGTTTATCCCCTTCCCGGACGGCGGGCAGGCCGTGGCTCAGAGAGAACCCGTTTCCCGGCCGGCCTGGGAGGTTTTTCCTGTCTTACCCCATCACTCCCCACCCTCCAGAAAAGGTGATCCGTGAAAGATCGCCGGGAGATCTATCCACACAGGGATCATCCAGAAACGTCCGTGTAGATCGTCACCTTAGGTGTACTTTCCCGGACTTTCCCGTTCATCCCGGAGCTGTGTCCACCGTCTTTGCATTGTAGGCTGCAGCCGGAGCGGCATTTGCAAAGAGAATCGCTGAGTTCTGCGTGTTGGGGGCGACGTGGCCTTTCTCTGGGGGTGCTAACACGCCGCACGCCTACCCTCTCCCGCCCGTGGGGTGGCCGGCCGGCCGTGTTGCATCCTTCTCTAAGGACGGTCCTCTCCTGCTGGGCCCATGCACACGTGCAGACTCACATACATGTGCTCGTACACGCACACCTGTGCGACTCTCACTTCCCACAGCGCCCCTCCTCTGGCCGATCCTGAAACGAGGCGCCCGTCTCGGACCCGGGGCCGCTCCCCTGGTGGGAGGACGGGTTTGCTGCCCAGCACTCAGCCTTTGTCTCTCTTCCCAGCGCAGCGCTGCCGTTCCCTTTCTCTTCTTTGTGTCTTTCTTAAAGGTCTTATGTATTTATTTTTAGAAGAAGACAATGGGAGGGAGAAAGAGAGGGAGAGAAACATCAACGCGTGGTTGCCGCTTGTGCGCCCCCTACTGGGGGACCCAGGCATGGGCCCTGACTGGGAATCAAACCAGCGACCCTTTGCTTCGCAACCCAGTGCTCAGTCCACCGAGCCACACCAGCCAGGGCCCGTTCCCTTTATTTCCATTTAAACAAAAGCCGTCTCTGTCTTTCCCATCGAGGCCCCGTTGTCCGTCGGCGGATGGACTCGGTTCCTTCCGGTGCGTGGCAGCGTGTCTGAAAGCTGGTCTCTGCTCGGCCGCAGGAGCGGAAGGATGAGATCGCCACCGTGGAGACCATCAACAACGGCAAGTCCGTCTTCGAGGCCCGCTGGGACGTCGACACCTGCTGGCAATGCCTGGAGTACTACGCGGGCCTGGCTGGCTCCATGGGCGGTGAGCCTCGCCCGCCCTCCGCGACCGGCTGCTGAGGGTGGCCGGCAGAGCCCGGGGTGCAGGGCAGAGGTTTCAGGGGTGAGGCGGGTCTGGGTTGTTGTCCCCCCCCGGAGGCCCAGTGGTGTTAGGGAGCGCTGGGAGGGGAGGGGGGCCAGGACTCAGTGTGTGCAGAGGACGTGCCACAGCCGACGGGGTGTGGAGAACGGGCGGGAGAGTGCAGCCGGCGGGTGGGGGGCCGGGTGCAGCGAGCAGCCGGGGCGGGCCAGGTGAGGACCGGGAGAGAACAGGTGTCTGTGAGGCCTCGGGGACAGCACACCTGCCCTCTTCCTCACTCTTGTCTTTCCCCGCAGGCGAGCACGTCCAGCTCCCAGGCGGGTCCTTCGGTTACACCAGGCGGGAGCCGCTGGGCGTGTGCGTGGGCATAGGGGCCTGGAACTACCCCTTCCAGATCGCCTGCTGGAAGTCGGCCCCGGCCTTGGCTTGTGGTGAGCAAGGCCGTCCCTCCAGCGCGTGCCTGTCCCTTCTGTCCCTCGCCGCTGCACACTCACGGACCCTCCCACACTCACACACCCTCACACTCACGCACCCTCCCACACTCTCCCTTACTCTCCCATTCACACGCACACTCATTCACACACTCATTCACACACACCCATACTCACACACACATGTATACACTCACTTTCACTCATACACACTGACACATACCCCCACACACACACTCCACTGATACACACACTCATACACATTCACATACCCGTACACACTCACTCACACCCTCACATCACACACACACTCGTTCTCACTCACACACGCTGACGCACACACGTGCGCACTTTCCTCACCTCCGGAGGCCGTGCTGGGCGTCCGAGCCTCAGACGACACGTGTCCCTTCCTGCCCAGCCCTGCGGGGGGCGGGGCTCGTGGTGCGGGGGCGGGGGGCCCATGGGGGCTGGCCAGGTCGCTCCTGGTGGCTCGTCTCACTGGCTCCGTTCCCGGGAAGGACGGCGGTCGGCGTGGGTGTCGGAGGCTCGTTCCTTACTCGCGAGTCAGACGGCTGCGGCGTGTGCTCCTGGACGTTCTCTTCCTTCCCGGACGTGGGTCCCCGTACGGGGGGTGGAGGGGGGGCCTTAGGAACCCGAGGCGGCGCGGGGAGCAGAGGCCAGCTCCCACCCCCATTTGTGTGCGGAGAAACGGCGCCCACGGCCCCGTCACGGGTGCTGTGGCCGGCGGGCTTCCCGGGGGGCCTCGTCCCCTTTGAAGACAGGAGCCTGCAGGGAGGGCGACTGCCCGAGGACGCGTGTGAGGTGCGAGGGACGCGGCGCTGACGCTGCAGCCCTCCACGTTCTCCCACACGGCCCCGAGGTCCAGGGAGACACGGGCCGGCGGCGTCCCCGGCTTTGGGGACTGGTCCGACTGCTTGACCGCCCTGGGCTCCAGTGCAACTGTAGTGAAACGGGCCCACTCCGCCCCGCCCGCTCCAGCCGGCGCAGGGGCCAGGTGTGGTGCGGCGGGGGAGGGGCCTGCGCACACAGGTGTGGGGCCGCTGGTGGCCGAGCCAGTGTGGGGGGGTGGGGGCTGTGTGATGAGCGAGGCCGAGGGGACGATGAGATGCACCTGCCGACGGGAACGGACTCGGCGGGCCGGGGCACAGCTGGAGGCGTGCTCGGTTTGTCCCGTCTCACCCGTGTGTGTGTGTGTGTGTGTGTGTGTGTGTGCGTGCGCGCGCGTGCGTGTGATGCAGGAAACGCCATGGTCTTCAAGCCGTCCCCGTTCACGCCCGTGTCCGTGCTGCTGCTGGCTGAGATCTACACCCAGGCCGGGGCGCCCCCCGGCCTCTTCAACGTGGTGCAGGGCGGGGGCGCCACGGGCCAGCTCCTCTGTCAGCACCCCGACGTGGCCAAGGTCTCCTTCACCGGCAGTGTGCCCACCGGCGCGAAGGTGAGGTCCCGCAGGCTGGGCTGGCGCCAGCGGCGCCCATGGCGGAGGCCCGAGCCCCGGTCCTCCCCGGCTGGTCTGGGAGGGAGGCTGCGGGCGTCCCCCAGGCGAGGTGGACAGACGTCACCGCCCCCCATGGACTGCCCCCGTGTGGTGGGATGACTCGGCGCACCTGGGGCAGCCGCCTCGGAAGGAAGGGTGTCCTCTGTGTACTTTACTTCACACTCTTGGCTTTGACCTTCATCTGGGCTCCGACCCCGTCAGCCCCGAACGTGGTGCCGGCAGCACCAAGCGTTTCTGCCCGTGGGAGTCAGCACGGAGGCTGCTGAGCGTCCCCTGGGTCCTCGGTGGTGTTCAGATGAGTCCCCCTTCTCTCCGTGGGCTCTCGTCGGCATCCGGGCAGAGCTTTTAAGTGGGCGGAGCCCGCAGCGAGCACCGGGAACAGGGCAGCGCGGCCCGCGGCGGCGGCAAGTCTGGCGGCCCGGGGCCCAGGTCACTGAGCGTGCGTCTGCTCTTGTTCCCTGAGGTCATGGAGGCCTCGGCGAGAGGAATCAAGCCCGTCACCTTGGAGCTGGGAGGCAAGTCTCCTCTGATCATCTTCTCGGACTGCGACCTGGAGAACGCCGTGAAGGGGGCGCTGATGGCCAACTTCCTCACGCAGGGCGAGGTGAGCGCGCCGGGAGGGGCCGGCCAGGGGGCGGCCGGCGGCAGGCTGCGGGGAAGCCGGTGTCTGGAGGCGGTGTCGGGCTCACGGGGTGGGGGGGTCGCACGGATGGATGGGGCTCGCAGCGCTCGCGTGCACTTCCGAGCTGGGCGCCTCCCGTGTCCCCGGTTCCCCGCGTTTGTCGTCCTGGGTCTCCCTGTAGCGTGTGCGCTGCTGTCTCTGAGAACCTCCGGAAGTCACAGGCACAAGATCCCCAACTGTAAATCCTCCTGTGTTTCCCGAAAACGCGTATGTTCTCTGCCCCAGCCCAGCATGCTCTGGAAAACTGCCAGTGCGACCACCCAGTCCCCGGATCTTGTTTTTGTTTGTTTGCTGGCCTTTCGGCCAGAGCAGACGGTTTTCTGTTTGCTTGTTGGGCTACACAGACTTGTGACAAATACACCTCCTGGCGGTCAGGAGTGCGGGTTTTTCACGGTTCCCTCTGCGTTTGGCCCGAGGGCGTGGATGGAGCTCTGTGCTCCGAGGGTGCTGGGCTCGGCCCTGCCTCTTCCCCGCCCCCGTGTGGTGTGTGTTTAAGTAACTCGTTCATGTAGTTCTCTTTCATTTGAGGTTTATTTTCCCCATCCTGCTGCTTTTAAAGTTTCACTTACTGTGTAATTAGGGGAAATACCAACGTGGTTCTAAAAGTTAAAATTTTGCAAAAAGCCACACAGAAACGTCCGTCTTCCGCATTGCCCTTGACCGGCTCCCACCCCCTCCTGAGGCTGCCGGCCCAGCCTGTTTCTGACTTGTCCTTCCTGTGTTTCTTTTTACACAAGGGAGCAGTACTTACGTATATGCATTTGAAGACTTTTTATTTGTTCGTTCTTACAGGGGGAGGGAGGGAGAAAGAGGAGGAGACAGACATCAGTGTGTGAGTGATACATTGATCGGGGACCTCTCACGCGCCCCCTACTGGGGACCTGGCCCACAACCCAGGCACGTGCCCCGGCTGGGAATCGAACCATCGACCCTTTGGTTCGCAGGCCGGCACTCAGTCCACTGAGCCACATCAGCCAGGACACCCAGGTGTTTCTTACTTCCCGCCTCTCTTACGCACGGGAGCTGGCATATCGGAGGCCCTTCCTCGCACTTGACTTTCTCCGCTAATACCTGGAAATCCTGGCTGCCCAGCATAATCCCTTGTGCCGCTGGTGGCGTTTGAACAGGAGTGAAGTTCATGTCTACGGGCAAGTCGAAATCCTTGATAATCGTGGTTTTGGAGACAGGCGTTGCTTACGCAATGCTCCGGGCTTTCACTGGGCTTAAGCCCTGGGTTCTTAACTGCTTTTGCTCTGTCCCCTCTCATCCTTCCCTCTCCCTCCTGAACATGCGCCAGGCTGAGCGGCTGCTAGGGGCGCACAGGAGAGGGAGGGCCCGAGGGCCTCGGCGACATTTAAACACGGGAAGACGGAGGTTTCGTCTCAAAGGGCAGGCAGCTTGTGCTGTGGGGTGACGTGCCCGCAGTTACATGTGCGATCCTCGTCGTACAGGGGTAGTTTTCATCGATGGGAGTAACCTTTACACAAGTACAGTGTATTTGTTGCCCCGGCTGGTGTGGCTCAGTGGATTGAGCACCAGCCTGTGAGCCAGAGGGTCTCCAGTTCGATTCCCAGTCAGGGCTCATGCCTGGGTGGTGGGCCAGGTCCCCAGTAGGGGGCGCCTGAGAGGCAACCACACACTGATGTTTCTCTCCCTCTCTTTCTCCCTCCCTTCCCCTCTCTCTAAAAATAAATAACATCTTTAAAAACACTATAATGTATCATTTTTAGGTTAAACCTATAGGATTTTCATTCCTTTCCTTTTTTTTTTCTTTGCATACTGATAATTTGTGTCTGCTTTTTTAAGGTTTGTTGTAATGGCACCAGGGTGTTTGTGCAGAAGGAGATTCTGGGTAAATTCACAGAGCAGGTGGTGAAGCGGACCCAAAAGATAAAAATTGGGGACCCCCTTCTGGAAGACACCAGAATGGGCCCCCTCATCAACCGGCCGCACCTGGAGCGCGTCCTTGGGTTTGTCAAAGTGGCCAAGGAGCAGGTGAGGAACTGGGGGGGTGGTGCTGGGATGGAGGGGAGGGGGCCCTTCCTGGGACCGCACGCCCTCGGCTCTTGGGGTCTGGGGCAGCGTCCCCATCTGTCCCTGCGGCGGGTGACTAAGTACGCATTCGTCCAGGAGTGCACGGGGCGGGGTGGGGGGCTTGCGTGTTCGACACGAGGTGAGCATGGCGGCTTCTCTGTTGCAGGGGGCCAAGGTGCTGTGTGGGGGAGAGCCGTACGTGCCCGAAGACCCCAAACTGAAGGACGGCTATTACATGAGCCCCTGCGTGCTGAGTACGTCTTCCCCTTCGCGTTTGCTCTCCGACGGTCCGAGCAAACTGTTGGGTGGGAAGGGGTTCCTGTCAAGTGCGTGCGTGGTGCCAAGCAGGGGTTGGCAGACGGTGTGTCCCGTCACCCCGATTTAAGAAGTAGAGTTCGCCCCTCCCCTGGGGCGGCCAGGTGGGTCAGCGCGCCGGGGACTGACTGCAGCCACACCTGTTGTCCCGGAAGGAAGGGCCTCAGGGAAAGGAACGTGCATGTTCGATTAGAAAGAAAAGTCATGAGTTTCGTCGCTCGAAAGGGCAGTTAAGAACGCACCGGTCTTTGAACTGTCGGTCCTCGGGGTCGCCGGACAGCACGGCGGGACCCCGAAACACGGTGTGTAACCTGGGCCTTTTCAGCGCCTCCTGTCACTCTGACCGTCTCCTGGCGTGGGCACGCAGCGCAGCGGTCACCCTGCTGTCCTCGGCCAGCCCTGTTGGTCCCGGCCCAGGGTGCCGGCTGCTCTCGAGGCCAGTGTCACTGTCACGCTTTCCTCCGTCCCGTCCCCTGTGTGTCGTGTCGGCTTTCGAACACCACATGCAGGTTGAGTTGTGTCAGGCGATTCCTCACGCCCGATTTGGAAGGCAGAGCCAACTGGTTTTTGTCCCCGAGGTTGATGGGTGTCAGTTTTGGCCACCGATGCTCCGTGCCCTTGGACTAGCCAGCGGTCACTGATGCGCAGGAAGAGTTGGCAGTGTCCTCGAAATACAGAATCACTTTGTCCCCGGCCTGCTGAAGGCCAGGGGTGCGCCTGGGCAGGAAGGGGCGGGGTGTGCGTGAGGGTGTCTGCCGGTGGTGGCTTTCTCTGGGTGCTGGCAGGGAAGGCAATCTTTGTCGTGCATTGTGCGTTTCTGAAGACTGGATTTTCGGTTTTCATTTCCCTAAGTACTGGGCGGGGAGCCAAGCAGAGTGAGCCGGGCGTCGGGCAGCGGCCTTCCCGTGCCCAGCTCTGCACAGCGCCGGCCGCGCGCGGGGCCTGCCGGGGAAGCCGCTGCCTCCTGGGACTGTGGAGCAGTGACCTGTCTGGAGCGGCAACACCTGGGCTAACGGTTTCCCTAGTAATCGCGCGGATGACTCAGTTTCTGAGTCAGGGCACACACAGGGAGCCGTCCTCAAGCGCACCCCGAGGACCGTTTAACACCTGCGGATGCACACGCTCTAATCCCCGTCCTGGGAGGGGCAGGACTCGTCGTCTCTGCGGGCGTGTGAATGCTCGGCGGGCAGACCTCGGCTCTTGCAAAGCCGGTGTAGCCAGTAGCTTCTCACGCTGCCCTACGGCCTCATGGTGCCTGCGTCACAACATGTCTGCAGGAGCCAGCGTCTCCCCCCACGCTGTGGTCGCCCCCATCGGCCACATGGGCAGCTAGGGCGCCCCCTCTGCAGACCACCGGGGTGCAGCCTGCGACCCCTGAGCACAGGGGCACCTGTCCGCGGGCCTGCGTTAACATGCCACGTGTGAGTTGGGTCTTTTCCAAAGACCGGCCCCTTTAATTTAAGGATATTCTCATATCAAGGAGACAGTGTCTCAGTTATTTCTAAGTTTGTGTTTTTGTAAGGGAAGTTTTTATTTCTAATTCTGACTAAATCACAGAGTCATCAAGAAAAGAGGGGAGAGGTATAAAAAGCATTACTCACATATGTAACATTTTAACAGAAATCGGGACGAGACCTCACCCAGTCTGTATGTTTTTCGGTGACTGCTTCCTCGCGAGCATTTGCTTACGAAATTCGCTTCGACACGTCACTCTGAGAAGCTCCGTCACAGTCGGGCCCGGGCGCCTGGTGCCCGCGGTCCTTTCCCTTGTGTGCGTGTGTAGGCTGCCCCTTCCGGTTGTCACTCTGGCAGGTGACGTGGCGTGACGGCTGTCCTGCGTACGCATGCCGGTCACCTCGCTAGCTCGTGACGAGTTAACACATGGATTTAAAGTCACACAAAGGCCGTGGCGCGGCTGTGCCGTGCAGCCGCCACGCGGAAGAGGTGCCCCGACGTGTCCCCACCCCCGGGGTGCGTCCTGCGGGAGTGTCTCGGGAGCTGTGTGTCCCACGGTGCGCCGGGGACACGGAGACCTCCCAGGAGCGGCCGCGCCTCACGAGCCGGTTCCCTGTGCCCATGCAGCGGACTGCCGAGACGACATGACGTGCGTGCAGGAGGAGATCTTCGGGCCGGTCATGTCCATCCTGTCCTTCGACACCGAAGCCGAGGTCCTGGAGAGAGCCAACGCCACCCCGTTCGGGCTGGCCTCCGGCGTCTTCACCAGGTACGTGGGGGCGGCCCCCACGGGCTCGGGCCCGGAGGGGGCGGGGTCGGGGACACAGGCCCCGCCCCCCTGGCTGCCTGTGCATCGGTGCCCCCCGTGAGGGTGGGAGGTGCCCCAGTCGCCGTGTGTGTCCTCGGCCCGGATGGCCAGAGAGCCTGGCCGCTGAGCTGATGGTGGAGATTCTCTCCCTTTTCGTTGGTTTACTGAGGAAACGTGTAAGGGGCTGGCCTCTAAAGCGTGAGAAACTGCGTGTGCAGGGTCAGAAACCCAGCGTGTGAGCGGAGGGCAGGGTCCTCCGGAACGTGAGTTCGGGCGGCTGTGCGCCGCCCTCGGGGCCCGCGTTGTCCTGCGGGAGACGCTTTGTCTGTTGCCGCCCAGTGACGGTGTTTCCGGTGTTGATCTTGTGGTTGACACCTCCCTATACAGACTGCTACCGCGGTAATAGAGGCAAAACGGGACTCGGAGCGGCGCGTCTCTGAGACGGCCGCCAGGTGTCCGATGGTGTGCACACGGGGACCAGCCCGGGGCTGTCACGGTCAGCCATCTGGGGCTGCCGTGCCCTGGGGTTTCGCCATTTCTTTGGTGGTAACCAAGGTTACATCTTTTTTTTCCTTTTTTAAAAGTATTTTATGTATTTATTTTTAGAGAGAGGGGAAGAGAAGGAAGAGAGGGAGAGAAACATCAGTGTGTTGTTGCCTCTCGCGTACCCCCTACTGGGGACCTGGCCCGCAACCCAGGCGTGTGCCCCAACTGGGAATCGAACCCGCAACCCTTTGGTTCACAAGCCTGTGCTCAATGCATTGAGCTACACCGGCCAGGCCAAGGTTACATCTTTTTGTAGCTTTGCTGTCCAGAACCTGGAGGGGAGACCCGAGTCTCCCTGGGGGCCCTGATGGAGTAGCTTCTCTGTGAGCGCTGGAGGAAAGATCGAGGGGCTGCTGCTTTAAAAGGAAAAAATTATCTTCTACAATTTTAGGGTCAGCACAAAATTGAGCAGGAGGTACAGAGCTCTCCCACCCACCGGGCCACGCCCGCCTCGTGCCGCCTCCTTTGTTATCAGCGTCCCCGCAGACGGGCCGTTTGTCACAATCGATGGCCCTGCACGAACCCATCGCCCTTGCCCCACGGCTGCCGTGCACACCGGGGCTCACTCGGTGCCGTGCAGCCTGTGGCTCGGGCAGGCGTGTGGGGGACCAGGGCCCATTTGGGGGCCACACAGAGCGGAGGCCCCACCCTGCCAGCCCCTGGGAGAGGCGGCTCGGTGGTGCGGGGGTCCGGCGGGCTAAGCCTCGGCTGACACTTTCCTGCCAGGACACGGGCACCATTGGCCACAGAGGAGGGCGCCCCTGAGCCGTTCCTGCTCTGACCCCGCTGCTGGGCAGTTCACACACGGACGGACCCTCCCCCAGTCCCGGTGTGCAATCCACGGCGTGCAGTGTGTTCATGGTTGTGCAACCCTCCGCACACCCTGAGGTTATTAGCACGTTCTCCCCGGTCCGAGGACACCGAGTCAGTCCTCGCTGGCCCCGCCCCCAGCCCCGGGCAGCCTCCGCTCCTCGAGCGCTGTCTCCGCGGATCCGCTTACTCTGAACGTTCTGTGTGCGTGGCCGATGCACTGCGCAACCTTCCGGGTCTGGCGTCCTTCACTGAGCACGAGTTCGGGGCTCGCTCACGTTGGAGGGTGTGCCACTCACGCTCTGCTCCCCAGTGACGGTCCAGTGCGTGTTCGTGCCGCGCCTCCGTCACGCTGGCGGGCACGAGGGCTGTCTCTGCCTGTCGGCCGTCATGCATGACTAGGCGTGCGCCAGGCTCCGTGTGGGAGCTGAGCGCCTGCTCCCTGTCCTTGGGGCAGCGAGAGGAGCTGACCGAGCTGCGTCCTCCCCCCCCCCCCAGGGACGTCCAGCGCGCCCACCGCGTGGCGGCCGAGCTGCAGGCCGGAGTCTGCTACGTCAACAACTACAACGTCAGCCCCGTGGAGCTGCCCTTCGGCGGGTACAAGAAGTCAGGTGAGGGGCCGGCCGGGTCTCTGGGGACACGGGGTGTCCTTCCCTCCTCGTCGGCCGGGGTGTGTCGCCCAGCCCCAGGGGGCACGTGCGGTCCCCTCGTCCTCCCCCGAGCCCTGTGTGGTGGGGGGGTGGGGGTGTCGCCGGCTAACACAATCTCACAGAGGCCTGTCCCGTGGACCGAGTCACTGCTCTCCGCAGTCTGTGGTCACCGTGGGAACAAACCCACTGCCGGAGGCCCCGTCCCAGCAGCCCTGGTCGCCGACCGCCCTGGGCCTGCAGATTCCGTGTAGGGGCCGTGTCTCTAGTGCCTCAGAAAGCACGTGTGAATTTGTCTTCTCCGTTATGACAGATTGGTGACAGTCCCTTAACCCAGCTCCCAGCCATCGGTTACTGTCCTTGTCATACCAGGCGGCCTGGGAATGCCGTCCCTAAGCCACCGCCGGTTCCTTCCATGTCTTCAGCGATCGGCTGGGCCTGTCGCCTTGATGTGGCCCGTCTGTGCCTCAGGGGCGGTCGGGGCAGCAGGCCCGTCACCAGCCCTCCGAGGGCCCCCCTCTGGCCAGGGCTGCCTGTCACCGTTGGCTGGCGTCTCGAACGCTTCTTGTCAACGCTGGCGTGGACTCCAGTCCGTGCCCTCGTCTGCTGGCACGTATTCGTGGCCGCCGGTGTCGGCCCACGTGGAAGCCCCGTGGCAGCCGACCTGGCTGGGCGCTGCTCTGGCCGTTCGGTTGGGTCTGGTCCCCGAGCACGGCCCCCCGATCGTCCTCGTCCCCGTGGGGCCGATGCGGAGCAGGACCAGAGTGCACTTTCGTTCTCACATCACCCCTGGGCCAGGGAGAAGTTTGTTTGGAATCTGCAGAGTGGCCTCACGGGGCCCCCAGGCCGCCTCTCCCTTCCCCGGGTCTGAGTGCCCTGAGTGTCCGGTGCAGCGCCCACGGGTGTGCCCACTTGGGGTGAGAGCAGACACGGGGAGCCCAGCCAGCTCCGCCCCCAGGACTCACACAGAGCCTGGGCCGGACCTCTGTCACCTGGGAGCGGTGCGCCCCGGGAACGTGCACCGTGGGGACCGGGCTGCCCCCCGGGCTGGGGCAGGGGCACAGGAAGGGCCCAGCAGGGGACGCTGCCCCTCCAGCATGGAGCCTCCGGCACGGCCGCGGGGCAGCCGCTCGGCTTTGCAGGACGGGGGGTCGCTTTTCTGTGGGTCGCTTTCCCACACCTTGCCCCGCAGCTGGTGGTCGCCCCGCAGCTGATGCGTCAAGTGAGGCCTCGACCTCCTGCTTGTCGGCCCTGGGTCCTCCCGCGGCCCGGGGGGCAGCGCCCGCCTCTGCAGGTCGCTGCGGCTTCCCCACCGGCCGCGGCACCGGCTCACCCTCCCCCTCGTCTGCCCCCAGGGTTCGGCAGAGAGAACGGCCGGGTCACGATGGAGTACTACTCCCAGCTGAAGACCGTGTGCATGGAGATGGGCGACGTGCAGTCCGTTTTCTGAGCGCGGCCCTGAGGGCTGGGGACGCGCAGAGCGCGAATGCCGCCCGGCGTCCCCCCGTCACTCAGCTGTGCCCCCGTCACTCGGCCGTCCCCCCGACGGAAAGTGTGCAGAAGTGCCTTAGATTCTAATCAAGAGAGCCATGATGTCCTGCAGTTCGAGTTTCCCTGTGACCCTGAGCAGCAGTAACACACATCCGGGTTGGGCGGACTCTGCCCCGCCCCCAGACCCGCCCCTGCCCGCCCCCTGCCCGTCCCCTGCATGCTCCGTCCTCTCTCTAGCTTCCTGCAACCAACCGCCTCCTTTCCGGTGCCTGGTGGACCCTGGACAGAGGGCTCGCTGACGTGTTCTCAGCTCCCGCCCCTTGTCACTCGGGGGGCCGGGCACTGGATGAGCCCCTCCAGGGGAGCGCTGACTTGCCAGAGGAAGCGCCGCGTTCCCCCGGGGCTGCGTCTTGGGCCTTCAGCTTGCTCTCCTGTGTCCCAGCAGTTCCCTGTTAAATGGTCAGGTTATTTCTGCCACTGCGCTGTGCCGGAGTTCAATAAATCACATGCTAATCCGTTCAGTTTCATGTTTCGAAACCAAGCGTCTTTCAAGGTTTGGGGGAAAGAAAGATTTTATTTATATTTAGACAGAAAGGGAGGTAGAGACAGAGGGAGAGAAACATCAGTGTGTGGTTGCCTCTCACACGCCTCTAGCTGGGGACCTGGCCCACAACCCAGGCATGTGCCCTGACTGGGAATCGAACCCGTGGCCCCTCCGTTCTCAGGCCAGTGCTCAGTCCACTGGGCCACCCCAGCCGGGGCTGACAGGTGAGTCTTGTGCACGGCAGTCTGTCAGGCTGGTGCAGCGTGGTCCCCGGCATTGGCCGCATGTTAGCGTCACCCAGAGCAGCTTTGCACATGCTGAGATTCTGTCTGATTTCCTCGGTCCGTGGCAGCGGGCGTCTCCAAGGGCGCTGCCCAGGTGAATCTGGTGGACGGCCCGGGCGGAGAACACTGCTTTGGGGCCGTGCCACGTCCAGCAGCCACGAGCCACATGCAGCCGCTGCTGAAAACTCGGTTCGTTACAGTCAAATACAAGTTCAGCTCGTCCGTCATTCCAGCCTCGTTGCAAGCGCGCAGTGCTGAGCACAACAGTGGCGCCGGGGTCGGACAACGCGGGTGTAGGGTGCACTTGGCCCTCGAAGGCAAAGGGGTGCCCACCGGGTGCTTTGGAAAATCGGCTGTAACTTCTGACTCCGCCCTGGGCCCTGGGAAGCCGTGCGCTCGGCCAGCCGTGGATTGAAAACGGCACTTTCCGTCCGCGGTCGGGAATGGGCGGCTGAGAACGCGAAGATCCGGTTCTCCGGCCTGGGTGGCTGCAGCGGCAGGTACGCCACCCGCGGATGCGCAGGGACATTTGTCGACGGCAAACTCGACTGTAAGTGCCCCGTGCGGTTCTGCCCTGCGGTGCCGCGGGGTGAGCTGTGTTTCCAGTGTCAGGACCCTCGAAGGGCGCGCTGGCCAAGGGGGGAGGGACAGAGACTGCACAGTGACAGTGCAGGGAGGGGGCAGGCCCGGGTCCTGGGGACCCTAGAGAACCACCTGGCTGTCCGCTGCTGGTGCCGTTTCTCCAGCAGGTGGCGCCCGAGTCCACCCGGCACCTTGTGTTGGGACTCTGCGGCCTCCAGGACTTCAGAGGGGAGTGCCGCCCCGCCCCGCCCCGCCCCGCCCCACCCCACCCCACCTCTCTGCTCGGCGCCGCTGGGCACAGCCCCCCACGGTCCTCTAACGACCCCTAGGAGAGCTCAGCTCACATCTTTCCGTGACATAAACTGAGTCCATGCACACGGCCATGGTAGCAGAGTGGCGGGGCTCCTTAGGCTGGTTCTCGGTCCGCCAGGCAAGGGAGCCGAGCAGAGACCCCAGGGCAGACAGGGTCGCTCTGCAGCGCCACCTGCAGACTGGACTGCGTCCAGCTGAGGGGGCCGGGAGCTGAACCGACTCCCACCCCGGGTCCCCGTGCCAGTCCCAGCGCCCTCCTCCGACGGGCTGGGGCTCCTGCAAACGGCATGTGAGCCCAGGCTGTGGCCAAGTGACGGAGAGGACGGACTGCTCTGAAGGCACGCCCTGTTGAGGTTGCAGAGGTGAAAACCCACCTGTCCCCAGGTGGCCTGCCTGCCTCACTGCCACCTGCACCCAATGTGATGGGAAGGGGCCTCCACAGGTGTTCCCGTCCCTCCGGGTGTGTTTGCTACCTGACAAAACCCAGACATACAGAAACACGCCCCCCCCACCCCCAGCTCAGTGCACGTTCTTCCTTATGTTACTTTGCAGCGTCAGGACCCAACCCCCTGCCTTCACCGTCACCTCCTTTCTTAGGGGTCATCACAAAGTACAGGGTACACGTCACAGCCTTACGGAAACCACCTCATGTCCAGGCGCTCCTCACTGCTGAGAACAACTCACAGACTGACTCACCCTGGGGAGTGGGCAGGCCTAGTCCAACCTCACCGGGGGCCCCGGGTGGCCCCGGGTGGCCCTGTGGCCAAGGCTGACCCTCCTGGGCAGACCAGAGCACACTCCCCCCAGATGCCTCCTGTCCTCCAAGGGACAGAGGGCACGAGAGAAAACGCATGGATGTCAGACTCAGGCCTGGGGTCCCTCCTGTCTCGGATGCTCACAGCTACTGAGCACGTGAAATGCAGCAAAAGCACCTGAAGACCTCATCTTGTTACGTTATCCATTGCAGCGCAGACAGCCCCATGCGGTGGGGGCTCCCACACTGCACAGCACAGGGGGCCTTCGGATCCGTCAGTGCCGCTTGCGGCCACTTCCGTGTGTGGAGCCGCCCCCCCCCCCCCCGTCCCTCCGCGCCTGCCCCCGAGTGCTCCAGAACCAGTACGTCCTCACGTGTAGTTGCTATGTGTCTCCGCGCCCATTTGCACAATCTGGTCTTTGCACCCAAACGTGGGCGATTCCGTTCATCTCTGTGGAGTTTCATCTCCTCCTCCAATTTAACCCCTGAGTTCAGTTGTTAGGCAGGAGAAGCCATCTCCCACAGTGATTTTAAAAAAAGATTTTATTCAATTTTAGAGAGAAGGGAAGGGAGGGAGAGAAACATCCGATGCGTGACAGACACATCAGTCGGCTGCCTCTTACGTGTCTCTAACTGGGGACCCGGCCCAAAACCCAGGCATGTGCCCCAACCGGGAATCGAACCAGTGACCTTTCAGTTCGCAGGCTAGCACTCAATCCACTGAGCCACGCCAGCCAGCGCGCAGCAGCGATTCTTAAAACCCTTCTTTATCATCCTGTGTATCAGCCATCGTGGGTCCTAACTAGAACTGGCCCTTTCTTCCTCCAGCCCAGCGTTCCGCAGCTGTGGAAAGTGCCGTGACCGTGAACCTGTCACCACTGTTAGACATCTCCTGGCCTCCAGTATGGAGTCGGCACTGGCCGGCCAGTGTGCCCCACCCCCTCGGCCCCGGTTACCGCCTGGGTACGGGCCCTCAACAGGCAATAATCGTAGAGTCGGGGTTACGTACGAGGCTGATGCCAGATAAACTTTATTATATTTAGAAAATAAAAAGGAACTGGAAATAAAAGTCAGTCACTCACAACGGAGGAGCGTGTTGACCGCCCCGCCCCCACCCCCAACGCCCCCTAGTGGCAGCACTTGGACCCCCCGCCCAGGCCGCCGGCTTTCACCCAGCCCAGGTGCTGGAAGGCGGAGCACACGGTCATGCCCATCAGGCCGATGAGGGCGATGGAGCCCAGGGCGCCCCTGCTCCGCTTGCTGGGTTCTGGAAGAGAAGGGAAGGCCGAGGTTACGTGGAGGCTCCGGGGGCGCCGCCGCCTTCGGGGTCCATGGAGCGTCCCCTCAGGGAGTCGGCCGGGGCCCCAGACCGTCTGGTCAACCCACTTTCCGCAAAGTAACGTGTCACAACAGGGTGGCTTGGTCCTTAGAAGGATGTCGGGGTAACACCTGCAGCCGCATTGAACCGGGACCTGGGCAGTGCCCCCCTGCTTCTCCGAAGATGCAAGCATGGCCAGAAACGTTGGGGGCGCGGAGTGGGCCCCCAAGGCAGACCGTCTGCCTCCACCCACAGCGCCCACATGGCGGCTCCGGGTCCTAGGCAGAGGCCCGATCTTTCTCTTTTCTTTAAAAGACTTTATTTATGTACTTGTAGAGAGGGGGGAAGGGAGGGAGAGAGGGACAGGAGTTGCCTCTCACACGCCCCCAACTGGGAACCCGGCCCACAACCCAGGCACGTGCCCTGACTGGGAATTGAACTGGCGGCACTCAGTCCACTGAGCCACACAAGCCAGGGCTACAGCCTTCCTCTTTCTAAGCCTCAGTTTCCCCATCTGTAAAATAGGGGAGTATCATCTACATCGCCGAATTGTTGGAAGGCAAAGTTCTTAGAACAGCAACCGACACACACAAAATGCTCAGTGAAAGCAGTAAGTTCTGTTCCCATTCACGGGTTAGTAAAAACAAGGTAACGGGCCTTTCACCCAGACACCAGGTCACACCCCGGTCCTTAGAGCCCAGACAGGACGGAAACACAGCAGCGCCAGGGCCCCGTCTGCCTCCCCGGGCGGGTCTGCCCCACTCACCTCCCGTGTAGTAGCCGTAGGCGTAAAGGACGCGTCCGACGATCCAGGCCAGGCCCAGGCCCGAGGCTACTCTCTAGAGAAAAGGGAGGGGGGGCGGGTGACGTGAGTGTCGGCGTTCACGGAACTGGCAGAGCTGCAGGAAGATTTAGGGCTGACTGCGCAGCGCTGTAGCCAAAGCCTGTCTTTCCTCTCCCTGGGGCCGGGGGTCCCCGCTCTGGTGGGTCGTGAACTAGACATAAATGTGGCTTCCGGCAGCTGGTGCCAACCGGGGACTCCGCAGGCTCAGTTCCGGGAGTGGGGACACCGGACATCTGGTCAGAGCTCGGTCAAGGGGAGACACCTTCTGTCCAGGGCAGGACCCCGAAGGCGAGTAAGCGGTGCTGCCGGCCAGCCCCAAGGCCTGCCCCACCTCCAACAGACGCATCACGCACGCAGGTGCCTACGAGTCAGTCCCCGAAGCCGGCTGCCTGCCTGGTCGGTTCACCTGGGGCACCTCAGGGCACCAGTAACTGTGTGTCGCTCAAAAGAACGAATACGCAACAGAAAACACTGATGGACACAAGCCTTCTAGAGTCAGACCCGGGTTCAAATTCTGACTCTCCCACCCTGTAGCCCTGTGACCTTGAGAAACTTACAATGTCCACCATGTTTCCCCTTATCTGCACAAAAACGGGACAGTCTGCCCACTTTAAAGAACTCGGTAAGGAGTAACTGAATGAAATCTTTTAAACGCAGGGTGCCAGGCGGAAACCCGTCGTACCCCAGACGAAAGCAAGCGCCGGACTCACTCACCGGGTGGTACACGCCGCCCACGGCCAGGAAGAACAAGAAGGGAGGGTAGACTTCCAGCCTGCGAGAGATGGAAGGGCACTCGTTGAACCAGGGCCCCTGTGAGTGTGGTTACGTAGCACGGGGAGCCCTTTACTCTACTCGCCGAGTTCGACGCCTGAGAGGGAAATGGACCCCCGTCCGAGGGGGAAGGGCAGAGCCCTGGCCCGCCTCTGGGACCAGCAGTGGCTGAGAAACCGGAGTGGGAGCCCGCCCCTCTAACGGGCTGATGAGGACGGCCTTGTGACTCGGGTGGGCTTCCTTACCGAGCTCGGGGCCCCTCCCTCCCTCCCTGGGGCAGGGAGACTCGTGGTCACTTTAGGTGGGACGTGCTGCGTGCCCAAAGAGATCAGTGCTAGGGACAGTCCTGAAAAGATTACCCAGCATCCCACTGTTCTAACACTCTTCACTTACAAGTTTTCTCTTAAAGATTTTATTTTATTTATTTTTAGAGAGAGAGGAAGGGAGGGAGAAAGAGAAGGAAAGAAACAGCAATGTGTGGCTGCCTCTCATGCGCCCCCTACTGGGGACCTGTCACACAACGCAGGCCTGTGCCCTGACTGGGAATCGAACTGGCAACCCTTTGGTCCACAGGCTGGCACTCAATCCACTGAGCCACAGCAGCCAGGGGCACTTATGGGTTTTTTTTAAGGATACTTTTAATGATCGCCACCCTCACTAAGAGAAGTAGGGCACTAACGGCCGGGGGTGGACAGAGGCACCCCCCCGCCCCCCCGCACAAGGGTGTGGGTGCCCCAGGGCCCACTCACGTGTTCTGGTGGGCTCGCTGGATGCAGTTGAAGAGGTGTCCGTGCTCCGGGTCCGAGCTGTACATGGTGGGGTACTGCAGGCACAGGCACAGAGGGCGCGCAGGTCAGACGCCGGGACAGGCGGCCACCAACCAGAAGCTGCTCCGCCCCATGCATCTCCCCCCAGACCCCCGATATCTGATCAGTGTCCTCTCGGTGTTGGCAGTGACCGGGCCGGGTCCCAGAGGCCGGTCTGACCGGGCCCGTCCACCCCAGTCACGAGGGACGGAGGCAGCCTGCGCAAAGACTTCACTGCGGGGCTTCTCACGCATCCCAAAGGCAACCCGGGGAAGCAGCTCCTGCCCGGAGGCACCAGACACCCCGACCTTGCGAGAGGCGCCTTCGTGGGGGGCAGACACTGAGCGCGTGAGAGTTTTAATGGATGTGTCCGTTAAAAATAATAATAATAAAAAACCCCAAGAAACTAGGCATGAAGACATTAAAAGCAGCTCTGGTTGGGGAGTGGAATCGGAAGCTGCTAAACAGAAACGGACACCTGGATGTCTCGCCGGGGACAGCCTCAGTGGCCGCCCCCCCGGCCCGGCCGAGACTGACGGACACATCCGAGGCCGCCTCCCTGCGCCCGGCGCCCCGGCCCAGGCTCACGGCAGCACCGCACACTTGCTGCCTGGGGGGACACGGGACGGCACCAGAGGCAGCCACACCAGGGAACAACGTGGCCGTGGAACCCTCGTTAGGAAAAGACACCCTTCCTGGCAGAGAGCTCCGGCCGAAGGCAGACTGGTGGTCTCCTGCCAGCCCACCGGCCTTTCTGCAGGAGAGCCGGAGTGAAGCCAGGAAGGGAACCCTCACCCCCGCCCCCAGCAGGGTCTCCGTATTCTCGCCGTCTTCCTGCCAGAAAGAGGCGGGCGGCATTTCCGACAGGTGCCCCTGCGGACCCTAGCTAGCCTCACCTGTCCCTCCGGGCCGGGAGACAAGCTCTCCCCAGGGCGAGCCCGCCACAGCGCCAGCGCGCCCCCACTCACCTCCACCTTGTACTTCTTGCGCGCCTTGGCGACGTTGACCGCCAGGTGGGCGACCATCATGAAGCTGGCGGCCCCGGTGAGAATCACGAACCCGTACTCCTTGGAGAGGACGGCCATCGCGGCTCTGGGGGACAAAGCGCAGGTGAGGCAGGCCGGCGGCAGGTGCGGCTGGGGCGTGCGCACATCTGCAGGTCAGAGAGAGGCAGGTGAGCGATGCCTCGAAGAGGTGGCGGGAGGTGCTGCGGATGTCACGAGACAGAGATTAGAGATCACCCGAAGATGCAGCGTTCGTTCACAGAAGGTTCGCGATCTCACTGCCTGCTCCCTTTGGTGCCCGGGTGCTTTGGGTCGGCACGGCATTACCGAGATGTTTCTGATTTCTGAGCTGCTCTCGAGGGGCGTCCACGCGGCCCCCATCTCCGGGGTCGGGACACAGGGGAGAGGGCCGACCCCAGCCTCAGCCCTGGTGTCACCTGCTGGCCCCGTCTCCCGGCCATCCTGTGTGGCCGCAGAGGGCGAGGGGAGAGGGTACTCTCGGAGCTGGCATGCTCCCCGCTCTCTTCTGGGTGAGCCACTTGTAGGGTGCAGAAAGTGGGACGGGAACAGGAGTGCGGGCTGCGTGCTGAACGCCTTTGAAGATGAGTGACCGAGCTTTCCGAGCCGCCGGACGTCCTCGGAATTTGGCACCACCTCTGCGCCACCGGGCCAATTCGAATGAAGCTGTCCCTCGCTCTGTGACAAGCTGCCCGGTGAAGGACAGTACCACCAAGCACAGTTGGTTCGGGTCCCAGTTTCCAAGCTGAGAGCCAGCTTCCAGAACCAAGTGTCTGCACGGGGTGCCGGGCTGGCGGGCTGGCGGCGTGGGGACGTCCGCCTGGTGTTTGCCTGGCACTCCCCAGCCCCGCTCGCTGGCGCCCTCCCCACACACCCCACCAGCGCCACCTGTTACACGGGGAAATGGAAGCGCAGCGAGGGGAGCGCAGAGGTGAGACCAGGGCGCGTTTTAGGGTGCTTCCCCCAATCCAACGGGCCCAGGCAAGCTGGTAGCATTTGGTGGCTTAGTCCTTGGCCTCTGCTCTTCCGATGTGAAGGGCTGGGGGTGGGAGAAGCCTGGTGGCAGGACCGAGTGCCTCCCCATCAGGTGTTTCTACTGCAGGCCACGAACCCTCGGGAGCAAGCACCCAGAGACCTGCAGCTAGAATGCCGGGGGGAGTGGGGAGGGCGTGCGACTCCGCTCTTCTTCCAAAGCAGAAACGTGGTCCGGGAGGTTAGACCCAGCGACCGCCCCTCTCCCTGCACCTTGCTGGGGTGACACAGGACGGTTTGCAAAGGACTGCATTGCCCTTGGGGGGACTCGGAGCAGGGAAAGGAGACAGCCCATCTCCCCAAGGCTCCCGTGCAGCAGCCACAGACCCAGCTGCACAGGGGCAGGGGCAAAGCGCCCCCAGCCGCTCCGATGCCTCCTTGCACCCCCTGCTGGCGGGGGGGGGAGGTGTCCTGCTCCACAGATCACGTGCCGACACGGAGCCACGCTCTCTCTGCAGGGCTGCAGCGGAGCTCCCGCGGGCGGGGCGTGTTGTCGGGCACCCTCTGTGCCGAGCACGGGGGGTGGGGGGGGCGGGGGCTGTGCTTATAGAGGCCCACGGAACCCCCAGAGCGACCTGGCATTCCAGGCGGCTCTCAGGAACGACCCCCCCGCAACTGCGGTGATGCCCGTGGTTGCCCGGCAGTGCTTGGAACTCAGGAGGATGCACCCCACCTCCTGAAGCCCCTTCTGTTCCCCTCGGAAGCCCCCGTGGAAACAGCGGGAGCGCCCGCGGCCGCACGGCTTGGAGGGGGGAGGTCAGAACCCAGAGAAGCTGCTGGACACAGAGGTCTGGCAGGGACCAAAAGCAGGTGAGGTGTGTCCTTGGGGGAAACGGTCAACCTAATTCGCTGAGGGGTCAGAACACCTTTATCTAGAGAATCCCTTTTTCCTGAGAGCCGGGGGGGGGGCGGGGGGGGGGCGGGGGGGGGGCACAGGGAGGGACTTCCCAGGCCGCAGAGACTGGCCCCTGTAGCTCAGCCCGGGAGCAGGCCCAGGGGACTGCTGGCTCTGTGCACAGAGCCACGCCCAGCAGGCACAGCCGCGCCCCAGCTCCGCCCACCCGCAGCCCGCAGATAGCTCCCGGGCTCTGGCTCCAGAGGCTGATAAGTGGCCCGTGCCTGTCTCGGGCATGCACACTCCAGTGGGTGGGGGCACTCCCCGCCCTGTCCCCTGCGGCCGTTTCACCTGCCCCCAGATAAGGTGCTGGGGGCTCCACCCCGACTGTCTTCTATGCGGTGCTGAGACGCAGCCAGGGCCAGGAGCCCCGAGAGGGCTCAGCGTGCAGCGCGGTGCGGACTCTTGCCCCCCAACACCCTGCCCGCTTATTTGTGAACCGCAGCGCTGCACCCCAGGTCACACGGTGAAGCCACGGTCTGCACAGACACAGGTGTATCTAGGGGCGTACGGGGTGGGGCAGAGGCAGGTTTGCTCACACGAAAAGTCATACGAGAATAAGTAATACAAGAGCCAACGCCATGTTTCCCGTACTCACGGCCACCCCCTGCTTGCTTTTGTCCCGCCCAGTGTGTGGCCCCGCTCAGTCTGTGCGGGTGCACTCTGCAGGGGGCGGGGGGGAAGCAGGACAGCCCGGCAGGGGGCCGGTCCCAGGCCTGAAGCTGTTCCTCCCTCCCAGCTGGTTGTCCCACCGGGGATGCAGCTGGTTCAAGGACCTTCACCCCGGCACTATTTACTATCGCGGACGCAGAAACAGTACCGACACCCAAGCACAAAGGACTAGGCGATGCCAGGAGGCGAGCGCTGAACGTGTCCAAACGGCTACCTGACCGCGCGCGCGAGGTGCAGAGGAACCTGCGTGCGTCTGTGCTACAGTCTTGGTTTTCTCAACGACGGAAAACAGTTGAAGAAGAAAAGAGGAAAGGCATAGCCTACTTATTTCTAGATGGCTGAATTATGGATTTTTTCTTTGCACTCGCCTATGGTTTCCAAAAGGAGCCAACATCTACCCCAAAAGTTACATAAAGACGGCCTGGCCGTAGTCGGCGGGGAGGAGACGGGAGCAGGCCGCGGGGGTGGACGGCGCCGGGCTCGGGTCCCGTGGATGTGAGGAGCAGGGGGAGGCGGGGTCTGCACCCCCACGCAGTGCCCGACACCCCATGGGCGCTCACCCGCACTACACACCGGGTTATGGGTCATGTTCTGTGCACCGACGCTCTGTCGGCTGGGGCTTGGCCCCGATTGGGTTACGAAAGGGGACGTTTGAATAAATGGGTGATAATGGGTGTGCGTTCCAGCATTCGTCATTTAGAACTGCTATTTTAAACGGGCAAACGAAGCTTAGAGCTGTGTGGGTTCCCCCCCTTTTCTGAGCTCGAGCAGCCAGCAGCCGCGTCCACGTCCACCGTGGAACCATCTGAAAGCAGGGTACCAGTGCCGACTCGGGGGAAAAGCAAAATGTATCCATTCCGCCAGCCCCTGGCAGGGACAGGTGTGTGTGTGCACATCCACCTGTCCTCGTTTCCCTGTGCCTACTGTGTGCCTGCTGTGTGCCTACTGTGTGCCGCTCCCTGGGCCGGGGCTGCAGGCGAGGGGGGTGGCAGCTGGACTCGGCCCCTGCCCTCATGAGGCTCGTTTCCGGTGGGGGGGCGGGCAGAAAGTCAGCCAGCAGGCCGCCAGTTGCAGATTTCCCCCTCACCGCGTGGTCAGCAGCTGGGCACGAAAGTCCCCCCCAGAAACGGACCCGCCCGGGCTGGGGGAGGACAGGTGGCATGTCAGAGGTGGCGTGGGCTTCGCACCCGCGGATTCCTGGAGGTCTGGAGACGGGTCAAAACCGCGCACTGGAGAGAAGAGGACATCGAAGGGTTAAGGGAACCTGAATCATTCTAACCAGTTTTTTTCTTTCCAATCCTCACCTGGGGACATGTCTTTAAATTGATCTTAGAGAGGGAGGAAGGGAGGGAGGGAGGGAGGGAAGAGAGAGAGAGAGAGAGAGAAACGTGAATCAGTTGCCTCCCACACGTGCCTCAGCGGGGGTCAAACCTGCAGCCGCCTGCAGCCTTCTGGTTCCTGACGGAGCCCAAGCTCCGGAGCAGCCCGGCCGGCCCGGGAGTTCTTCCTGGGCAGCCAGACACCCTCAGTCACTGAGTCGAGAGCAGGGACGCCCTGGGGCACTGGATGTCCTCACTCCCCGAGGACTGGAGTCCCGTGGCTGACGCGCCCGCGCTCTCCGGCGGGGAAAGTGGCGGGAGCCGAGACAGCGGGAGTTCTGAGCCGGCCCTGCGTCCACACACGGCCTGCACGCCGGGGGAAGCCACCGAGGTTCTCGGCAAACGGGAGACCGCGGACCGTGACCGCTGCCGGGCGGCTGGAGGACTCAGTGACGCAAACTAGGCACGAATGCAGACGCTGTGAACCGGGCTGAGGGCACACACGTGTGTCTGCCCGTGTGGGACGTGCGTCCTGGGTCAGGAGGTGCGGCGTTCTCTGCCGGTCAGCAGTGTGCTTTGGCTCGGGCATGGGTTCTGACGCTGTGCGGGATGGGTTCAGACTGCCGGAGGGCTGGTCTGCTCAGGTTTCCGGGGGCAGTGGGTTACCTGGCGTGGACAGCCTGCCGCGTCCAAGAACCCCGGATTCCTTTATTCCACCATGCTCTACGGAGCGCCTGCTCTAGGCCAGGCCCGGTACAGGCGTGGGGGACAGAGTGTGAGCAAGGTGGGGTCCCTGCCTGCAAGACACTGCCGTTCCCGAGATGACGAGAGACAGACAACAGACACGCAAACTCGCCCCGAGAGAGCGGCCTGTGCCATGGGGAGCGCCCATGGTGGCCGAGGGCAGGGCCTGGCTGCTGTCCCAGGACCGCCGTGGGCCGGCCCGCCGCGGCGGCTGCCTGGAGGAGGAAGAGACGGCCGCCCCGCATCCTGGGGAGAGATCGCTCTGACCAGAGCCACCAGTGCAAAGGCCCTGGCTGAGGGCAGCCTGGCACAGTCAAGGCCGGAAAGGCGGCCGGTGGCGTGGCTGGCCCCAGAGAGCGGTAGGAACGGCAGGACATTGGGTTAGAGGGGCCGTCCCGATCATGAGAGGGGCTTGGGGGCCATGTGATGGTCAACTGTTCTTGCTTCTCCCTCCAGGGACGCGGACGAGGGGTGCAGACCCCAGACAGAAGGGAAGGAGGAGTTCTGACACGGAAGAAGTGGCCCCCTCGGCGGAGACACGCGAGCGGACTGAGGATGCTTTGGCTTTGGTGACGGGGCCTTCGAGAGCAGCTTTTCGGGGAGGGGCACAGGTGGCAGGCAGCAGCGGGCGGAGGGGCAAGCTCGCCTCCTGCATCGGCCCACTGCCCGTCCCGTCCCTGCCTTGGGAAGCCTGCCCTCCCGACCCACCCTCACGCCACGCCTCGGCCCGCGACTGTGTGCGCCCCGGTTTCACTCCCGGTTTCAGTGGGCTGCTCCGCCTGCCCCCGGACTCCACGGGCCAGGAGACCAGAGGCGGTTGGTTCTGCAGGACGGGCCCCTCCCGACGGGCATGCCCACAGAACACCGCCTCTTGCTTCGGCTCCGCGGACCGCGGGCTCCCCACCAAACAGGTGGGTCCGACAGCCCCGGACCTTCTGGGGCTTGATCTCATCAGTCTACCCTGTGACGGCCACTCGGCTCCCGGCTCCCCCTTCACGGTCACTGTCACCCACCGGACCATGCGCCCCCGCTCGTCAAGTGAGTCACAGAGTTCAAGGCTTCTCTCCCCCCAGAAGTGAGGCTCCGTACGCCGATCATGGCCTGAGACTGCCGCCTTCGAACCGTGGGTTGGGGGCGCCTGACACTCTGGGCAATGAGCCGCATGACTTCAAATGAGGGGGCGACTTGAGGGTCCAGCGGGACCGCCAGCTCGCTCCTGGGAGTTTCCGTGGCGCTTGCCCTTCACGGGGGCGGGGTGGGGTGTGCAGATCACAGGTGCATGTCAGGAGGACGGACGTCTGTCCCTTTTAGAGGTGACCACGCTGTAGTCCAAGGGTGTTCGGCCGTGTCGTCAAACAGCCACCACTTGGCCGTAGAAAGTATTATTCAGGTTCCAGTGTTGTTTGGATCCTGACCCCTGGGGGGCTGTGAGTTCACCCCTGCACCGGGGGCGGTGGGGGTGGGGTGGGGGCGGTGGGGGGGCGCCAGGACGCTCAAGTCTGGGCGCTGCTCCCCGCTCAGCGGGCCGTCTGCACTGACTCCGCCCACACCAGGGGAGCAGACTCCCTGCTGCGTCCCCCCAGAGCACGAGTTCTGTGTCGGAGGCACTGGACACACGTGTCTGCGTGGAACCGCGTGTCTGTCCCCTGGGAAAGCGGGGGCCCTGCTCGTCGGGGACCCGGGGAGAGTGTACATCTGCAACAGGACGGAACAGGTCCCAGGTCCCTTTGCTGGCGGGACGGCACTTTCCCAGACAGACTTTTGACTCGAAAGCTCCTAACACAAAAGGGCGAGCATTCCCTTGATGTGGTGACGTCTCACCTAGACGCCCCTGGGTCACGCTGGACGCTCCGGAGCCTGGCCTCCCGGGAGGTGTGGCACCGGGGACAGGCCACAGAATACTCCCCACGGTCTGAGGGCGGCAACCTCGGAGGCCGGGAGAGGGCGGGGAGAAACCACGGGGCGCAGAAGAAAATAAAAATCTCAGCGATTCCTTCAACGGGGCTGATCTGTTCAAGTCACCGCCGGACGGACAGACAGGCCACTTACCGCCGGGGACTGCCTGCCCACCGCCCTCACCTGCCACCGGCCTCGGCGCTTCCCCCCCAGCACCAAGCCCCACGGCCCGCCCCCTACTGGGCACCGTGCTGTCCACGGAGGGGCCGTGGGGGCGCTCCTGACCGGGAAAGGAGGACGCAGACCAGCGGACGGACCGAGCACGGGGGGCGGTGAGGCAGGACGGGACAGGCTGCGGTGGAGGCTGTGCGGCACAGAGACCCTGACGCGGGAGCGAGAACTCGCGTGAGAGAGGCCACGGGCAGACGGCAGGGCAGGCGCGCGGCGTGGATGACGGAGAACGGGGGCGGCGCGTGGGGTAGGGAGCAGGCTGGGGGCAGGGCGGCCGGAGCGACCAGTTAGCTTTACCCGTGACACGCATCACCGGCACATTTACTGTGTACCGCCTGCCACCCCCTGTCCCGAGGGGCTCGCCAATCTCCACGCGGGAAGCCCCCCCGCCGAGCGGCCCTGGGAGGGGTCACGGTTTCCACTCTGCAGCGGAGGGGACGGCATCAGGGAGGGCACTCCGGCGGCCCAAGGTCACACAGCAGTCCCAGCAGCGGCCTGGACTCCCACGCCAGGCCGTCGGGGGCGGGCTGTGTGCCCTCTGTCCTGGGCAGGCGGCAGCCACCTTTGACCGCACCCGCTCTCCGGCACCCGCTCTCCGGAGCAGAATGACAGCAAGGACAGAAAGCCAATCATTAACGCCGAATCTGTGAGCGATTAAAGCCTGAGATCTTTGTCAATGGAAGAAAGAAAAACCCTTGGAAAAGGTCCAAAGAGGAACTTCAAAAAAAAAAAAATGAGTGCCGGCATCGCGGTCCGACAGCCGAGGAGAGCTCACAGGAAGGGAAGCGCGTCCTCCTGCCTCCCGGGTGCCCAGGTCTGCCAGGAGACAGGCTGCCCAGGGACGGGCACCCCGTGTTCACGGCCTGTCCCTTAACCGGCATTAGACAGGCACCGGGCACCACAGGGACACAGACCCTGACTTCCGGAAGAGGGAAAGAAGGCCTCTCAAGTGGGTCGCACTGACACCACCTGGATTTCCCGTCACGAGAAACTCGGCCGACGGCAGTCAAGTCCCAGCAGCCGCAGGGTCCCCCCCCCAGGGTGCCAGCAGGGTCCCCCCAGGGTGCCAGCCGCGGGAAGCAAGGAACCGCCGGGCCGCCGGCTCGCGCCCAGGACAGGAGCCTGCCGTGCCTGTCTGCACCGGCCATTCCCACTTCCGAGGCTGGACAGAGAACATCGCTTATTTAAAAAAGGGCCCTAAGGCGCCAAAATATTCGAACCCAAGTCCCAGCTAATAAACAGGTCAGCTCTAGAACGAACTCGGGGGAAACCTAAGCGTCCAAATGCTGAAATCCTCACAGGGGTTTGCAGGACCATTCGGAAGGCAGTGCACCTGCCCTGTCTCCTCCCTGCTTGCCTCCCGCACGCCCCACCTGTGAGGGCGCGCGCAGGGGAACCCCGGAATTCTGTTTTACACGGCGGCCACCTACTCGGTGACCGCTAAATCCTTCTTCCCAGGAGGACGGTAAACTCAGAACAGGGATCCATAAACGAGTTGCAAAAACCGTAGCCGTATATGTCCTTTTAAACAAATATTGCTTTAAAAAGGCGAAACGGTCCACGGTCAGACGTGGCTGGCCGTGGGGCTCTGAACATGGATTCAGGACGTTTACAGATGAGCGTGGGGAACAGTGTGTGTAACTGCAGCCAGCAGCGCTGACTGGGCACTGGGTGACTTTCCGACAGACTGAGGTGCCATCCCGTCACCCCAGACTGCTCGGGGGCTGTTTGGCGCTTCCCTGGATAGTGGGCTCTTCAATCCCTTCTTTCACGGCACTCAGTCCACACGCTGCCCTCCGATTAGGAGGTTCCCCTCGGTGACTCTGTCCTTGGAGAGCGAGGCCAGCAGGAGGACTTGGAAATGCGGGGACACTGCCCTTCTCCGGTCTGTCCCCCCCCTGGAAGGAAGACCGGGGTGCAGTTTCTAGGGCTGGCCGTGGCGTCTCTCTCTGCCGGCCCTAGCTGTTTTATATATAGTAACATGGGCCGGGGAAGATGCTTGACGTTTGCTATTTCTGTAACACTGTGTCAGAAGGGAAGCTTAGCACATCTTCCGAGGGGTTGAAAAGTACTTGTTCGCATTTAGATGTTACTTTTATTGAACCCCCTACACTGAACTCCTGGGAGGAGAAACATTCTTGACCCCCCTCCTCAGGTAGCGGTGGGAGGCTCATGGAGGTGCGTTCACTGAACTGAACTCAGTGGACTACACAAAACACTGCCTGTGACTCTGACGACACCCGTGGGAGCCTCCCCGCACTGCAGGCCTGCACTGACCTCAGACATCCCCAGGGAAGCCCTGCTCTGGCCCCCAGGCACAGAGGAAGCTACACCCGGCGGCCGCAGCCCTGCATGACCACGCCTAGGTCCCTGGCACATCTGCAGAGCGGAGAAGTCCTTCATCCAGGGCGCCCCACCCCCTCTCCTACCCGGCCTCCTGCCTCCGCTCTCCCTTCACCTCCTTTCCCACACTTGTCCCCTACGCTACAATGTAGCTCGTAACCTCGTGACTCCCGAGGAAAGTATCAGCAGAAGCCACAACTCGCGGATGACTCACCATGGAGTCTCCGGCTCCTTCCACCGCCCCGCAGCGCCACCAGACAGGGGGGAAGTTGACCGAAATCCAAGGCAGGACTGTAAATGAAGATTCCGCCCCCTCCAGCGCACGGTCCCTGCTCTAAGGCTGAGGTAGGAAATGGCCCGCTTTAAGGTTCCTATGCAAACTGGCAAACGTTTCTGCGCAGCAGGAGGAAAACAAACACCATGCTCTGGGGATTCTCGGGAGGTCCCTAGCAACACAGCCACACCTGCAGCGGGCGCCGTGCTCCAGGCGGCTTCAAGCCCGGAGCTACCCGTGGGCCTGCATGGCCCACTGCCCCGCTGTGCCTGGCCGGCCATCCCCCGCAGCAGAGCTGCGGCCGGCAAGGTCGTGCGCGCGCGGGAGGCACGCGCGGGAGGCAGGCGCCGGAGGCACGGCGGCGGGGACAGGAGGAGAGGGAAGGAAGGGACTTCGGGAGGGTTGACCTTGAGCATCTCCCTGAGTTGCAGATGGCACGGCCAGGCCCAGCTCAGACGCCGCCAGCCCACGCCATCCCGGGAGGGCGCGGGGCAGGTGGAGGGCGAGGGGGATGGAAAGGTAGGACCGACGGACAGGAAGAGGAAGAGGGCGAGTCCCTGTTCAGCCCGGGATGACAGAGGTGCGGGCAGTGCCCAGAGCGGGGGCTGAGGTGCCCCCGAGGGCCGGCGCCCCCGCGGCGTGCACTCACCTGGATCACCTCGGAAGGGCTGGTGCAGACCCCAGGTGCGCGGCGAAGTGCGGGTGCAGCGCCCAAAGCCTCCGGCAGGACGGGGCGTGGCCAGAGAAGGCCCCGCCCGCCCCCAGGGCCACGCGAGGCCCCGCCTCCAAGGCGAGGGTCCGGTTGCGCCTTTGAATGACAGCTCTAGGCTCCTCCTTGTGAGCCAGAGACTGAAATTTCTCGCTCCTCAGGGCTGTCCATTGATTTGCCCCTTCCACTCCCAAATTTACTTATCTACTCCCACCCACAAACGCCTCAGTAGCTGCTTTTCCAAAGTGGCCTTGCCAGTCCACGCTTTCCGGATTGGGTTTGCAGAACGGTCGCACGTAAGTAGTTTGTCCCCAGTACAGCCACCGTAGCTTGCGTCTGGGCGATGCGCAGGCTGGTACTGCGCGTGCGTGGAAGTAGGGCGCACCCGGCGGGGGTGGGGTTGGTGCGGCACGTGCTCCGTGTCCGGCAGCTACCTTGGCCGAGGGAAGGGGCGTAGGGGTGTGCAGGCCCGCGCGGTTCCCGGACTAGGAAGGGTTCCTGTTAGTCACCGTTGTTGAGAGCCCGAGCTAAGCCCTGCCGCGTGGTGGCGGTATCCGCCCACGCTGCCTCCCCCCCCCCCCCACTTCGCCGTTCTGTTTCCCAGAACGGCCCGTGGCCTTGGGAACCACAGACCTCCGATCGCGTGCACGGCCCTCAGTTGCGCGTGGAGTCCCGTCGCGGGCGGCTTGGCAGTGAGGGCGGCCGCGGGAGCGGGACTCAGGACTCGCCCTGGCGCTGTGAACCCGGCTCGCCCGTTCGCTCCGACCCCCACCTCCTGCCAGGGCGCCACCTCTGGCCCCCTGTGCACGCCGGCCTCTCTGAGAGCGCCTGGGAGCCCAACGCTTCCAAGCGAAGGTGCGGGAGGCAGGGCTGCAGATCTCAGAGGGCTGCAGGCGGCGGGTGGCGCCCGGTTTGCTGGGCTGGCGTACCCGCACCCGCGGAAGCCCCGCGAGGGCTCGTAAAAGGTCTACTGGCGCTGTTTCAGCACCTTCCAAACTTGATCACGCTGTCAACTTCTTAGGTGCAAGAAGGCCTTACACATTTCAGGGTTCTCGCACGTTCCTGGGGAAGGGCTTGTTTTTTACTAAACATGGAAAGGAAGAAAATAGGAAAGCATTGCTTCCTTATGGAGGGAGAGTCCCCTCCCCCCCCTCCCCTTGCTGCTATAGACCGGGTGACCCTCTTCCTGTCTTGAAACTCAGTCCCCAGTGTGTTGGCATTTAGAGGTGCGGCTTTGGGAGGAGGGGTTAGTCCTGAAGGTGGGGCCCCCATGAGTGGGATTAGCGCCCTGGCAAAAGACCCCAGAGAGTGCGTCAGCCAAGGCTGTCATCAGACACTGAGTCTGCTGGCACCGTGACCTTGGCCTTCTCGGCCTGCAGAACTCCCAGAAATGAATGCCTGCTGTGTAAGCCGCCAGCCTCTCGTGTTTCTGTTACAGCTGGAAGGGAGTGAGTCACTTGCTGGCTGTTCTCTGGAAGAAAAGGCGGTGGGAGGGGATGGGCGAGTGACTGGAGGATCAGGAGGGGAGTGCCGGCCCCTCCCTCCCATTGTTTCCTGCCTGACCCCGGAATCGTGCGTGAGAAACTGCAGCATTTACCTCCGGACACTTCTCCCCTTCGTTGGTTTAGTTTCTACCACGTGGCGTATTAGGGGACTCAGTGAAGTCGCTGGTTTATGATCTGGCTCCCCCCATCCAGTGTAAGTTGAATGAAGGGGATGACACGGTCTATTTGCCGCCGTATCCCCAGTGCTTTGAAGGGCCAGGCATACAGTTAGCACGCAATGATCCCTCATTACACGGATGCACGAAAGGTCCGTTCTTGCTGCCTAGCTGTCTGCAACTCCCTGGACTCCAGACCTTTCTGTGAAGCCTGAACCTCTAGCGACCACTGACCCTGGCAGTCCTGCAGCCTTGCAAGACGCGTCCTACGCGGCAAGCGAGCCGGAGTCCCTTTCTGGGGCCTGCGAGGCCACGTCACGTATTTGGCAGAGGGCAGTGACTGCGTCACTGCCCCCCACAGGGGCGGGGCCTGGCTCTGGTCCCTCACTGCGTGGGCCTGGGGCTCGGTCCTGCAGGGGCATTCCAGAATAGCCATTACGCAGCCGTGTGATTCCGAGGGAAATGACGTAACCTCTCCAAAACTCGTGTGGTCTTTTTATCTGCAAAATTTGTCCACTCGACGTGTATTTTGCCCGGCTGTTGTGAAGATAGCACATAGTCAGGGCCCACAGTAGGCGGTAAATAAAAGCTGCTGTTCCTGGTTCTTGTTGATGGCGCCTCAAAATGGCCTTGCGAATCCCTCTGCCTTCGCTTGGGACCGACCCGGACACTCACAGTAGTGTCTTAACTGGCTTCCCTTGCAAAGTCCCTCTCCCACACCCGCAGTTCCCTCTCCAGAGCTGACCGGCCTCCTGTTTGGTGGCTGAGCAGTGCCTCCAGGCTGACATCCGGACTCTCAAGCACGCCGTTTCCATTCCGCCCGGTCAGAAACAGGGAGGCCCCCGGCGGACCCCAGTCTCCTGCAGCCTCAGCCCTGCCTGCTGGGGCCCCTGTATCCCGACTTCTGTGGCTACCGTTTCCTTGCATTTAAAACATGGTTCCTACCTGTGGGTGCATTTCTAAATAAGATAGTTATTTTTTCTGTTTATGGGCTCTGTTCAAATGGAATCATGCTGGAATTTTGTTGTGTCTTGCCTCTTTTGCTCAATGTTAGGTTTATGAGATTCATTATTTCGTAGCGTGTGGCTGAGTTCATTCACTTGCATTGTAGTATTCCACTGTCTACTAAATAACACTTAAAAGTCAATTCTAATGTTGGATGTTGGGATTGTTTCCAGCTTGGGTCTCTTGTAGAAACATGCTTTTAGGAACAAACATGCTTTTAGACAGATGCCTTTTGGTTTATGTGCACCAAGTTTAAAGGTCCGTTCTTGGACTGGGATGGGCTGTGTCAGTTTCACCAGCCTTTCTGTAAATGTCAGCACCCTCCCGCCCCCCCGCAGCAGAGGCGGCCTCCCCTTGCTCAGCAGCCTTGCCGGTGCTTGGTGTCATCAGACTATTAAGTGATTGTCTGTAAGTTTCTTGCTGGTGGCCGATTTAGTTGTTTCTCTCTCTCTTGCCTTCCAACCTTTGTTATTACAACAGCTGTAAGAAACCCAACCTCATAGAATATCTCGGCAAGATTTTCTAAATATATTCATAATGTATGTCTTTATTAGTGGGGATGCTAAGTCAAGGTGACGTAAGTATTGTCAGATTCCCCCCTCTCCCAGCCTGTGGGCACAGCCCAGAGTGCCCCCCCGCCAGAGCTCCCCAACCCCATCGTCTTCAAAGGGTCGAAGTTGCACCCTTAGTTGCACAGGTGTCTCGTTTTTGTTTTGATTTGCACATATCTAATTAGTAATTTTCACTATTCATTTGTATTTAACAGCTGCATTTTTTTTTTGCTGTTGAACACTGCTCGTTCTTACCTTTTGCCTGTTTTCATACTAGATGTCCTTTTTCCTCCTCAACTCCTGCGAGCGGTTCTTCGTCCAAGGAGAGTGGCCTTTGCTGCCGTGTAGGTTGTAAATATTTTTTTCATTTGCCACTGACTTGGGGTTTCGTTTCACTCTCAAGCTACAGAGAAAAAACACTGTGTGTTCGAATTTACCAGTTTTTTATTCTCCGGAAGGTCTTTGCTACCGTCACGCATGCATGCTTTCTGAAATGGTGAGGTTTAGTTGCTGTTTGCTTCCTTGATACGTGTTAACACTTCGATGATTTGTGTGTGAACCGCTGAGGCGCCCCGCTGAGGGCGCGCATCAGGGCCGGAGCCGCCTCCTCCCAGGAGCTTGTCAGTGGGTCCGCGCTTCCTTTCCTGTTTGAGTGTCGCCTTCGCTGTGAACTGAAATGCCATTTGTATTGGGGTCTGGTTTTTTTTCTGATTCTCCATTTTATTTCAATGATGTCTATTTGTTTTTCTCCCGTATAAAAGTTTTGAATCTTGCTCCTGCCTGGGTCTTACTAAGCAAACATTCCCTTTCCCTTACCCCGCAGTCCGAGCCTCACCGGGCACACAGGGCGGGGCCCTGCCCGCCCCCCGTCCCCCCCGCAGCCAGGTTGTGTGGGCGGTGGCGTGGGCGGGGCCCCTTGGCACCGAGCACCCGCTGGCCGGGCCAGGGTGCGAAAGAGGTGCGTTCTGTGATGCTTGGTCGGGAAGAAGTGCCCGGTGCGCACGGGAAACTGCCAGTTCGGCAGGGCGGCGTACAGTAGGTAGGGCCCGTATCTCGGGGCAAAGTCTGACCGCATCTAAAACAATCGTGTACCCGGCGCGCGGGTGTTGGCCTGTCCTTAGGTAGGTAGTTACAGTGTAACCCAGCTGCAGGCCTGGGGCTCAGCGGCTGGGGGCGGAGGTGGACCTACTTCGGGTCCAAAGGGGAACGGGCGTGGTGCGACTCGGGCTCTCTTCCACCCTCAGCAAATGGCTCCGTTTTTGGGAAAGAATAAAGGTCTTTAAATCACACGGCTCGTCTCCTGTGTACTACGTGGATGGCGAGCGCCCTCAGACGCGTCACGCGCGTCCCCCTGAGTCCTGGCGTGTTCATTCCTGCGGGCTCGGCACAGGCCCCGCTCCCGCGCGCCCGGTCCTGCCCGTGCGGCGCGAGCGCCTGGGACCCTGTCTGTCGCGGGTTCTCTGGCAGTGCCTCCTCACCTCTGCACGTCGTGTGTTTGCCACCCTGCTTCTGGCTGTCACTTTCAGACGTTGCTGCTTGACTCTGTGCTGTGACAGCTGGCTTTCACCCCCCTCTGCCCCTCCCCCGCCCGTCCGTGCAGTGCGTCTCCTTCTGCCACAGCCACGCGCCCAGGCTCGGGGCCGCAGATCTTTTCTGACCTCTGTCCCCAGGCTCTGCGCTCGGCCTCAGCGTGACCCGTTCCGGACGTGCCCAGGTCCTCCCGGTGCTCAGACGGGGCGGTGTTCTCACCTCAGGAGGCCTCTGCTCTGCTCACTGGGGGTCACACCCGTGGTGGGAGGTGTGGCAAGGACTGTACGTCTGTCCCTCTGCCCTGTGGAAGCAAACACCTGTGAATGGGGCTGGTGGCTTGTTGTTGGAAAACAGCCTGATGGGTGGGTGACGGGTGGGTCGTGCCAAGCGGCTCCTCCGAGGGGCAGCCTGCTGTGAGGTCCTGAGTCCCAAGCAGGAGGGGCTGCGGGCCTGCCTCCCGTGCAGGGCAGCACGCCAGCTGTGACAGCCTCCGCAGAGGTGGGAAGGGCCAGGAAGTGCTGCTGTCTCGGGGCCACAGGTGGCCGACGCCAGCCCTGTGGGCGCACAGTGCAGGAGGCCAGAGAGACATCTGGCTGGTCAATGCCAACACAGCGTGGAAGGCCCGGAAAGGCGCCTGCAGGGTGTGCTGAGGCTCCCGCGCCCAGCCACACGGGCTCCTGATCTGCGCATGTCCCGTGCCCTCTCACCAAGTCATCCCTCGGGGAGCTGGTGAAAACCCAAGGGTTGCAACACCAGCTTTCAGGAACCTTCTTTCCCGGCCAGTTCTCACATGTGGGAGTGTTGGTGCCCGGCACTGCCTCTGGGGGGAAACGGGCTGGGGGCCTCGAGGAGGAGGGGTTCGGGGACTCTCTGTGCCCCCAGCTCCCCACCTGACTCGCACACGCCCTTAGAAACACAGCCGAGAATTAGCAGACGCAGTCTTACCGTGCCAGCTGGAGGACACGGACAGGACAGGTGATGTCGCTTGGAGGAGGGGCGGGAATGAGAGAGAGAAAGTTGGGGCCCCCCGCCTGGGCCCTCCCTGTCGGAGGGAGCCCATGTCTGCCTGCCCCAGCCCCGGTCCCGAAGGTGGCTCCGCACCTTACACTATCGGATGGACGGAGTAGACGTGGGGGCGGGGTGGCCGAGTGTTTTCAGGACACCCGGTCTGAGGGCGCAGGTGCGAGGGGCTCCCAGTCCCAGCTTAACCATATGACCAGCGGTCGAGACGAAGGCAGCGCAGAGAAAACGGCTAGGGCTGTGCTGTCCCATCTCTCACGGCCCCGTCCTCACGGCCAGAAGTGGAGTTTACTTTGCAACCCACGGTGGGTGCTCAGGCCAAGGCACGCACAGGCTGGGATTCGGGGAAGTGGCCGGAACTGGGGGCGTGGCCACCGCGAGGTCCCCAGAGGTCAGAGATTGCTGGTCTGGAGCCCAGTGCAGGGAAGATGAGGTTCTACCTGTTTCCGAATGTGCCCTAGGGCACCTTTTGCTTCTGCAAACCAGGGCTCTGAGTCCGCAGGCCTTCATCTGTAGCGCCGCCAGGGAGAAGTTTCACCAAGCGCCTGAGGTATCCGCCGAGGAAACCGAGCCACACGATCCCTCCCACTGGTCCCGGGGGAGCGGGGCTTCTTCCCCGCCTGCCCCTGCGTTCCTTACGGAGCACTTGTCCTCGTGACCTCTCATGCGGGGCTCGCATGCGTCCCAGGGATCACAAAAGTCTTTATTCCCTCACAATAAAATCTGTGCAACGTATTTCGTTCTCTGAACGTAATACCCCTGTCCCTGCATGTCTGGTCTTCTTGGACAAACTCTCCTTTGCTGCCCTGTTTCCTGTCTGAGCCCTGGGGACACCAGCGTGAGTTCCGGCTTGTTTCCTTCGCCTGAGCCTGTGAGTAGGGGCTGGCGGTCAAGGTCAGGACGTCACCGTCCTTCAGGGCTGTTAGGGGAACTCCCGACCGGCACCAGAGGCCGGATTCCATCCATAGTCTTCAGGGCGCGGGCGGGCGGAGGCCATGTGGTTGGTGTACGGAGGCGTCACGCAGCCTGTCTCCCTGGCTGGGGGTGCCCGGGCGGGCGGCAGGGTGTGCGGGGACAACCGACTCCTGCAGCTTGTCCCCTTCCACCCCGAGCGTCCCTGACGCTGGCGTTCGCAGTGTCCTCGGCTTCTGGGAGGAGGTGGCTCTCCCACATCCATGCTTCCTTCTCTCTCTCTCTCTCTCTCTCTCCCCTCCTTCCTCTCTCTCAAATCAATAAACAGATCCTTGGCTGAGGATTAAATAAATAAATAAAATCACAGAGATGCCACACACACGTAGGCCTTTAAAAACCCATCTCCCTTAGGACAGGTGTGCTTTCAGAAAAAGGACGCGGCCTCAGCAGCTGAGCACGATTCCCGTTTGATGTGCGTTTGGTGGAGAAGGAAAAATCCCCCCCGAGGGGCGCGCGACGTGGTTCTGACACGGGAGTGGCCGTGTCCCCAAGCGGCCTGAGCGCAGCGCCTCGCACTCCGAGCAAGCGCGGCCGCCTGGGCCCTCTCCCCGGTCACCCGGCGTCCCGTGACCTCCCCTCCCCCCACTTCAGCGCCAGGCCTCTGGGCCAGGAGTGTGACCCGCCCTCTGGGCCGGCAGCCCGGCGCCCTGGGGTGGCAGGGGCAGGAGTCACCTAATTAAAGCAGCCTCAACCTTCTCCGCCAGGGCAGCGGCTTCTCTTCACGCGTGGAGATGGAGGGCCGTCTACCCACGGAGAGGCAGCTTAGGAAACTGTCTCCCGTTCTCACTGGGGCTCGGCGGTCCCGTTCTCCCGGACCTTTGGAACATTCCCCTGGTCTTCGCTCCGTTGTCCTCTCTCCCCCTGACTCCCGAGCGCCTCTCCGGCCTGCGGAGCGGGGCCAGCGGGGGACCCGTCCCCTCGCCGCGCTCCCTGGTCTGCGGACAGTGTTTCTCGCTCTTCACGCACAGCCTTGAAGACCTGCCCCAATCTTCCCTGGGCCCAGCACCAACAGGGGGCCGCGCGTGTCCGCCGGGGCCCCTGCGCCCTCCTGGAGCAATGCGGGGGGTGAGGGTGAGGATGAGGATGAGGGTGAGGATGAGGATGGGCGGTGTTCTTTCTTGGCTCCGGGAGCAAACCCTGGGACTGGGGACCAGTTAGCTGCTCCGCCCTCTGCGGCTCCTGCCAGGCCCCCAGCAGGTGTGATCTCCCCGCAGATCCTCAAACCGTCACTCAGCTTCGGGCATTATTACGTGGCAGCGCCTGATTGGTGGGCCTTGGTGGACACGTAAGGGAGGGCGGAGCCCTTTGGTGAGAATCAGAAGTTTGGCAGCCCGTGCGTCCGCGAGGCGGCCTGTTGCCCTAGCAACCGCGGAAGCTGCTGTGGAGTGGAGGATGCCTGTTGCCTTAGCAACCGCGGAACTCAGGGCCGCGGGCGCAGTGCGGCCGAGACCTGGGCCCGTGCAGACCCCGCGAGGCGGGACGCAAACCCCCTTCCTCCAGGAAACCTTCCCGGGTTGGTGGGGAGCTGGCCCGGCCTCAGCCGCCTCTTTTCTTCAGCGAGGGGGGCACTCACACTCACTCCGTATCCCCAGAGTACTTACTCTTATTTGTCCATCTTTTTTTTTGTTTCATAAGTTACTTTATTGTTGTTCAATTACAGTTGTCTGCATTTTCTCCCCACCACTCCCCCTCCCCCGCCAGATATTTGTCCATCTTAAAGGAGAAACCCACTTGCCTTGACACGGGCCAAATAAATACTTCGATTCTGTGGGCCAGCGTGGTTGTTCGACAAACTCATCACTCTGAAAACAGCGGTACTCAGCCTCCCCCTCACTTCTCTCTTCTCCGAGAGAAGCGCACACGTTTCCCAGTGGTTGTTTTAGGCGCTCGCTAGACATCTTTGGTTAAGTGCCCGCGTGTGTTTCTTACACGGGAGGTCACCGCAGGGATCCCTGCCACCTTCTGAAACTTCCAGGTGCTTTAAGTGCAGAAGGAGCAAAGGACTGGGCTGAAGTCACGAGGGGTGGGGAGCGGGCCTAGGGGCTGTCCGCTGTCAGGGAGGTGATGTGAGGTCTCATTCCCCATCGCCTTGGGTTAAGGCTGGGCCTGGGTTTTCTTCTCAGAGGCTGCAGGGAAGGGGTGGAGAATGGAGGGGAATAAAACACAAAAGAGAAAGTGGGGGCTTCGTGGGTAGCCTCAGTGTGGACAGATTTCCCTTACCTGAGAGTAGCTTTTCAACTTTATTTTTAGATATATAATTTTTCTTTTAAAACTTTACTTTTAGACAGAGGGAATGGAAGGGGGAGAAACGTCAGTGTGTGGTTGCACTCACACACCCCCTATTGGGGACCTGGCCCACAACCCAGGCCTGTGCCCTGACTGGGACTCGAACCTGGGACCCTTTGGTTTGCAGGCCAGCACGCAATCCACTGAGCCACACCAGCCAGGGCTAGTTTTCCTCTGTTAATTAAGGTTTTATGTTTTTAGAGTAGTTTCAGGTTCTCAGCAGAATCGAGTGCAGAGGTTTCCTGGCGTCTCCTGCCCCCCTCCCCCCAAACACAGCCTGCCGCATTGTCACCGTCCCGCACCAGGGTGGCTGGTTACATCATCTTCATCACCCCAAGTCCCTGGTGCACCTTCAGGTTCCCCTTGGTGTTGCACAGTCCCCAGGTTTGGAGACGTTATGAAGGTAATTTAGCAAATAACCCGAACGCATTTGGACCGAGCTTGTGAAATCAGCAGGTTAGCAGCTGGTGGATCCGGTTTGGAATTTGGGAGGAAGAAGGAGAAATGTGAGGAATGTGCTGGTTTTCCCCTGAAGCTTTGAAGGCAGTTCCGGGAGGGATGCCACCGCTCTGGGCAGCATGACAGCGCCACCTGGAGGTCGCTGTGCAGCTTCCGCGGGGACACCTTCGAAAAGCCAGCTGCGTTTGGGCGTGTCGGTTCTAAGAATCCAAATCAGTGCGTCCTTCCTTTTTTTTGCTCTTTTCTCTCTTGCTTCTTTGTCTCACTTTCACAGAGGATGTGGGGACACGGTTAACTGAATACGTTCATGTCAATGCAAGCTGCTTCGAAATGTGAAAAATACAGGGGCCCAGCACAAATAACGCCCCTTTTTTATTATTTAAACATCTTTTATTACAGAATCATAAGCATGTAACTCTGTAACAGAACAATATCACCCTCAAGCACACCGTGTGACATTGTAGGTGACATGTTCAAATTGCTGTCCGTCTTTTGTGAGACATTCACGTACCCTATCAACCACACTCAATATGTTACCTCTGCCAGACCCGGCACATAAATGTGGGGTTTATTACTATTATTTTAGGTGTTACCACATTTATTACCAAAACTGTTAGCCATCACCGACTGCATCTTGTACTACTCAGCGTAAAAACAGTCTCTGGGTGTATTACTGAAAAGTTATGTAGATCAAAATGGAAAATGTTGAACAAAATAGTTTCCTGTTGACTGGGAATTCTCACTTGGGAAGTATATTAAAAATCTTTATTTCACCCTGGCTGTTGTGGCTCTGTGGGTTAAGCACTGGCCTTCAAACCAAAGGGTTGTGGGTTCGATTCCCAGTCAGGGCACATGCCTGGGTTGTGGGCCAGGTCCCCCACAGGGGGCGCTCGAGAGGCAACCACATGTTGATATTTCTCTCCCTCTCTCCTTTCCTTTCCCCCTCTCTAAAAATAAATAAAATCTTTTAAAAAGTCTCTATTTCTGTCATTTTGAAGTTAGTAGGGATTCCTAATTCTCTCCTTAATTTTAATTTTTTTCTAGAACCTTTGTTCATAAACCGTGTAGTTTGACCCACGTGGGTTTGCCAGGGTGTCGGTTCCATTTGGCCCAAACAGTCAATGACATTGGCAATTTCCTGCGACTCCACCTAATATCTGAATAGGAAAAATGGTACCTCAGATGTTGATGCTGAATCCTTTTTTTAATATAAATAATCAGCTCCTAATGGGCTGGCTTTATACGTGAAGATTTTATCTGTGGTGCTTCCTCGCAGCCGGCCCACTGCAAACCCACCAGCCTGCTCGGCTCTGCACATGTGTGGTGTGGCACTCTGACCACAAGTGCAGGAATTCAAGGGCAACGAGAAGGCTTTCAGCACATGTCTTTCACAGCATCAACCACAACCCTCCCTGACAAGCGGGCGGTGACTGACTCAGAAACGGAGCCAGGCGCTGGGAGCCTGGCGTCCGTTCTTCCCGTGACCCTTGCGAGCGGGCCTGTTTCCGATTAGCGGTCTTTTGTTTTGCTTGAGACCCGCCGTGCTGCGGTTTCCTGGTGAATTTCCAGATCTTCTCCCATTCTCCTTGTACAACCCACTTTCTTGGCGGTGGGTCTCACCCAAAGACACGGTGTACAGAAAAGGGGCTTCTGGAAATTATCATGTTTCAGCAACAGAATTGTTTGAACATCTGACTATCATTTACGACCAGCATCTCTGGGCTCATCCATGGAAAATATCACACATCACGGGGAAATTGAGAAATGCTGGCAGGAGAACCCGGCGAGGCACGCCCTGCACTTGCCCGTGGGTTTCTGGGGGACCTCGGTCCAAGGTTATTTTTCCCTTCGGTTTCACTTGAGGGGCGTGTTCCTTTCTGCGGAGAGCCGAGGCGCAGAGTCTAGTTTTGAAGGTGAACTTGGGAAATCAGTTCATCCATGTCCGCCCCTGCAGACAGACAGTGTCTGGATGGACGGGGAGCCTGGCTCCAGAGCCGGGGGGGCGGGGGGGTTCCGGGTGGGGCCCAGCCTCGCCCAGGTGCTGTGCCCGGGTGCTGGTTCCGAGGGCTCTGCAAGGAGGAGACGCCGTGGGATTTGGGCCCCTGGTTTGTCCCCCTGGGGGAGGGGAGCCATCAATGGAGCCTGTCTTCATCTCTGGTTAGGAACTTGGTTCCTTATCTTTAGGAGTCTGTGGCCTTGTCGGCTTCTCGAAGGCCACTTTCCAGGGTTGTTTTGGGTGAGATTCGGAAAAACCTCCCAGGAAGCCCAGTTAGCCTGGGGGCAGTGAGCCTTGGGGGCTGGACGGCTTGACCCTTGCGCAGCGACCTCCCGGAGACATTCCCTCGTTTTCAAAGGCATCGACCTCGGCAGGGCAGAGATGCCGTGGCGGGCAGCAGAGCCTCGACCTTCTTTAACGTAAGGAAGGGGAAGAGCTTCGTTAGGCCCGAGTGCTTCCTGTTACACCCTTATTAATGAACTCCGCAGGTGAGGACGTTGGGATACTTAGGGAACAGGTCTGTCGCCTGTGAGACACACGGCCAGAGAAAAATCAGGCTTCATTTGTTCCTTGCAGCGTGTGTCCCAGCTGAGAGTTCAGCCGTCTGCACCGAGCTGCCGGGGGCACAGACTTCGGACTCCTGCCGGCGGCGGTCACGCGCTGATTAACGTTCCAAATGCCCCCGTTTACCAAAGCATGCTCGCTCTCCCTGAACTAGCGCCACCCGGCAGAAGTGCCGTGCTGCCCACGTGGGTGATTTAAATGGTCTAGTGGTTCCCTTAAAGAGGAAAAAGAAACACATGCAATTAATTTTTAAAAAGATTTTATGTATTTATCTTTGGAGAGGGGGGGAGGGAGGGAGAGAGGGAGAGAGGCTTGGAGTGGCTGCCTCTTATGTGCTCTCCGACCAGGGATGGGACCCGCAGCCCGGGCACACGCCTGGACCGGGAATCGAACTGGCGACCTTCCGCTTCGAGGAATGCAGTTAATGTTAACAGTACATTTCATTTAACCCAGGAGACCCCAAACAGCATCACGTCGCCATGCAGTCCACGTGCACATCATTCGTGAGATCGTGTATATTGTGATGTCTGTATGCAGTCTTAGAAGCCTGGCGTGTACTTTGCGTGTATGGTGTGTGTCAGTTCAGATGAGCCACGTCGCAGGCGCCCAGTCGCCTCGGGAGCGAGTGGACAGCAGAGATTCGAGTTGCTCCCACGTCTGCAGCCGGGCCGGGCCTCGGAGGGGCCAGAGGAAGGGGGTGGGGAGGAGGGAAGGATTCTCTCTACCCCTGGCTGGACAGAGAGAATCCACCGCCCCAGATTTCTCAGACGCGCTTCTGTTCAAAGGTGAAACCGAAAGCGGCGGCTCCTTTCCCTCGCACCCAGCAGGAGACGGCAACCAAGCTCACAGAGACTCACCGTCCGCCCTGAACCCGCTGAGTGGCAAGGACCAGAGCGCCGGCGGCCGTGGCCGGCAGCGTGGGGTGCGCTTGGGGCGCAGGGCACCCAGTTCTGGCAGGCCCCTGGGTCTCAGCTGTGGGCATCGGCAGGTCTGTGGGCTGGCTGGCCTTCTGCACTCGAGTGAGGTGACAGTCCCCTCACCAGGTGTGCGTGGGGACTGAGTCCCATGGCTCCCGTGACCGGATTCTTGCGCAGTCGGCGTGTGGTGTGCGTGGGGCCTCCGCACGGAGCTGGCCTCCTGCCCTTCCCCGCCCCTCGGTCTCACGCAGCGGGCCACTTTGCCAGCCTCCCTCCCTGCCCACTCCCTCCCTCCCTGCCCACTCCCTCCCTCCCTGCCCACTCACCCCTCGGCTGGGGTCGGAACTAATACGTCCTCCTCCACATTCCCAGGACCTCCTTTCTGCTGCGGCCCCTGCCCCCCAGCTCGCTGTGATCGTGGCTGTGTTATCCACGTCAAAAACTTCTTGTCAGTGTCGCAGGTTCGATTCCCAGTCAGGGCACATGCCTGGGTTGCAGGCCATGACCCCCCAGCAACCGCACGTTGATGTTTCTCTCTCTCTCTTTCTCCCTCCCTTCCTTCTCTAAAAAAGTAAATGAATAAAATATTAAAAAAAACAAACAAAACTTCTTGTCGACACCCCACTGATGATGGCAATACGTTCAGCAACCGCCCTTTCCAGGTCCACGAGAAAGACTGTGAAATCACTCCCAGCGGGGCGAGCAGACCAGCAGCACTTCCACTCTTGACCTGCAGGGGGCAGTGTTGTCTAAGTCACGGCCCTCTGTGACCGCGGGTCCCACTGAGTTAGTTTCCTTTTTTGGGCTTTGCGATTCTCTACCGTTCATTCTCACAACGTGGAAGAGAATTTGCATCAGCGAGTCTAGGGCGGAGCCCAGTGCCGGCCCCCAGCGTGCTGGAGGAAAGCCAGCACACGGTGCGGTCACTGCGGACCTCCGGGACAGAGAGGCTAGAGGGGTCCACCCTCAGAGGTGACAAAAAAACCCACGAGAGCCCCTGCAAACAGAGGCAGCTGACAGGCATCGGAGACTCCTCTTGTCCGTTCACTGCGGCCGCTGGGAGGTGATGTCCTCACTCCCCTCTCCCCTTAGCGGGGCCTGCCGTCCTTGACTTAGAGGGATGTGCCGAAACGGTTGTTCTGGGTTTTCGTATCTTGTCACCTGGAACGGAAGTCCCCAACACCGGGCCCCGGCTGGGTAGCTCCGTTGGTTAGAGCATCGTCCTGATTCAGCGAGGTTGTGGGTTCGGTCCCCGGTCAGGGCATAGACAAGAAGCAGCCAGCAAATGCATCAGTAAGTGGAACAACAAACGAGGTTTCTTTCTGTACCCCTGCCCCCTCTCTCTAAGATCAATAATTAAAAAAAAAACGGCAATAAACCGCCAGCACCCAAAGCAATGACTGTCTGGCTGTCATGGCTCATCTGCCCGCACCACCTCTCTCACCTGTTTGGATTAAAGACAGTGCAGCCGTGAAACCCTGCTCGCTCATTTTAACAACTCTCTCCCCGTCCCCCTGCGTCATACGCCAGCCTGACGAACGTCCAGTTTCCTGTGTCTGCGCCTCAGATGCATCGCCTACTCCCCCGGGCGCACTCCCCTTTCACCCTCCAGGCTGCGCCCCTCCTTCCGAAGCCCTCCGACACACCGCTTTCCCCGAGAAGCGGTTCTGGACCCCTTCCGGGAGCAGTCCCGGCCTTCCCTGAGCTCATGGGGGCACGGCACCTGGTCTGCCCCCTCTCAGGGCCGTGGGTGCTTTCTACTGATGCGCGTGTATGTGTCTCCAATGAGGTCCATCTCTTCGCCGTTTTTCTACGCCTCATCCTGCTGCTCATGCCGGCGTTTTCCGGGTAGGCGCTGTGTCTTGTTGCACGTCTGTGTGTTGAGTGCATGCGTGGATGCCCATGGGAATCTTCAGTGTCTGGCCTCTCGTGCAGATGGCGAAGACCCCAATGTTACGTTCGAGAACAGCTAACTTCGAGTACAGTCAGCGCCGCCTGCGATCGAAGGCCCAGGCATATACTCGAGTCTTCAGATGTGCTCCCAAGAACAAAACTGTCCCCTCTGGGGGAAATCAACAGATCTCTAAGGAGTCTCCCCACCCGGTCTGGTTTTCCTTGGGATGGTTAACGCGGCCTCCCTCCCCCGCCGCAGGGGCCCCGCTGAGACCGTGCCGGCGGGCGGGGGGGGGGCAGACGTTCAGGTCACAGGAGAAGCTGCTTGTCTTGGAACAGCACCCCGGCCCCCTGGGAAACATCTCCACGTTGGGTGGCTGGATAGCGTTTCCAGTTTTTCCGTGACTCACAGAGGGGCCAGGAGGGACGGCGAGGAGGCACAGCGGGGACGCGGGGCCCGGTTGGGTGGGTGGCGTCCGTCTGTGCTGCGGCTGAATCGCCGTCAGGGGAGTGGAGTTTCCCAGACGCAGCCTTTGGCCCCGCGCGGGGCCCCTCGGGGCTCCCCGGCCACCTGGGCAGGACCTGCTTGGGGGCAGGATGCAGTGCCACTCCAAGGAGGGCGACGGAAAATGTCCCGAGGTGTCACGTTTATTGGGGTTTCCTGTCGGGCCTCAGTCTCCTAACCGGAGCGTCCGATCCCGCGGAGCCAGTGGCTTCTCACCCCTCCCGCGGGGCTGCCCTCACCCTTGCCGGGGGAACCCTCCCTCCCCATCCTCCCCACCACCACCCTCGTGAGCCCGCGGGCCCTGCAGAATGTCTTCCTGGGGGAAGGCCCAGGAGACTGAGTCTGCTACAGGTGACCTGCCGGTGTGGACTCTGGCCAAGAGAGTAACTCGATGGTCTCCTCAAAAGCCTCTTCCTGGCGGTCCCCCCCTCCTCTCTTGCCCATTCCCCTCCCCTGCCCAGCCATGGGCTAGCTGGCAGGCATCCCGAGCCAAGGTCAAAGCTACGTCTTCATTAAAAGAGGCTCCTCCGCCGCCACCCCCTTTCCTGAGCGGGCGGTTCTCCTCCACCGGCCCCGGGCACCGCATCCCCCGCGGGGAGGTCAAAGGTACGGCAGACCCTCGCTCTGGGTGCTGCCCTCGGCCACTCGCTTACCCCTTGGGCTTTCGTCCTCCCCTTCCAGGTCCCCCGTCACCCAACCTGACTCGCTCACACGGACACCTGCTCATGTGTTTCCCCCGGAAACCAGGGGACCCGCGGGCTCACGACTTCGTGTTTTAGAAGGAGTCGGTCTGGGGTGTGTGTGCGCAAGTGCCCGGCACCTCCTCCTCGGGCCTCTGCCCCTTCCGTCCTGGCTCCCACGGTCTTTCCCCTGCCGACCCGGCCCCGCGACTCCCCGCCCTCCCCTGTCACCTGGGTCTGCCTGTGCCTGCCGTCCATTAGGAACTTGGAGACGGGGCAGGGCTCGATCTCTGTGATCAAACATTAGTGGGCGCCCCCTTTAAATAGGGGGTCCCGTCAGAAATGTCTTTTGTGGGATGGCTAGCTGAGGCTTGAACTTTTACGAGGTGCCTGGGCTGAGGGTTGGGAATTCAGATTCAGAACAGGGGCCGGGGGTGGGGTCTCTTCGGAGAGGCCCGCCTTACGGACGGAGTGAGCCGGAGCCAGCTGGCGGGATCAGGCGGCCCACCGTAAGGTTCCAGCCCAGACTGTGACGAGGGGCCGACGTAGAAAACAGACCACTTTGTATCTCCGAGTGTCGTGTTAAACCTCCTGTAGCGGCTGACGGTGCGTGTGTAGTATCCGAACCAGAGCAGGGTTGGTTAGAAGTTACGTTAGCGGACACTTTAAGACTGACTTGTCCCCCCGGGATTCTGTGTGCGTGACGTTGAACTTGTCAGCCAATCAGAGGACGGTTCCCCCCTTGGCGACACCGAGCCTCCGCATCCACGAAGACGGGGTGTCCTTCCACTTACGTGAATCTTTAATCCTCTCGGCAACGATCTCTGTGTGCGCGCCGCCCGGTTTACGACGGTCTCGCCCTGACCTCCGTCGTGACGTCTGTTCCTTGCAGATGCCGCGCTGGCCTCTCGGGGCCGAGAGCTGCTTTCTCTCCCACACGGACATGGGGTGGACGAGCGTCGGCTGACCGGTGCTCGTATGGGAAGCAGCATCCAGACCAGCAAATAATAATAATAATGCTGGAGTAGAGTGCGTCGTGTGCTCACAAGTTGAGACCTGCTTTTGCCCGCCCTGTGCTGGCATGTGCAGGAGGCGTGTGCAGGAGGCGTGTGCAGGAGGCGTGTGCAGGAGGCATGTGCAGGAGGCGTGTGCGGGGGGCGTGTGCGGGGGGCGTGTGCGGGAGGCGTGTTGGTGAGGGTCGTGTTTATTGGCTGACGTGGCCGTCTCAGGGCCGAGCCCTGTCTCACGCAACCCACAGTGTCTTCCTTTTTATTTTTGACCTTCGACAAAACCGGGGAAACCCCTGCAAGGTCCAGGGAGAGCAGAATCCTCGGGGCACAGGCCTCTTTGGGGCCGAACCCGCGCCCACAAACCCCGTGTGGAGGTGGAGGGAGAGCCCAGCTCTCGCCCACAAACTTGGCTTTGCTGATGAAGAGGCTCAGGCCCAGAGCGACAAACCTCTCACAGTCCCCGGGCCGGAGGTGCCGCGGGTCACGGGTCTCCGAGCCCCGGTGAAGAGGAAGGTGGGCACTTGAGGCGGTTCAGGGGGCTCGTCCTGCCCCCGGGGGTCGCCCTTTCCCGAGGGCGCGCTCTGTGCCAGGGACACGACTAGGTCCTTTCTGTCAAGGGTCTCTAAGTTAGAACCGCAGCCTGGGTCCGAGCCCCGTGCCCCTGAGGGGACAATGAGAACGACAGAGGTGGTCGCGTGTCCCAGGGCCACGCAGCTCGGAGGGACAGTCCCACCCTGTCGGTGACGCCCACCCATGTGGGGGAGTTCTCCTTCCTCGTCGTTTGCTGGGTGGGGGTCAGGGGTCAGGATTCGGACTGGACCGGCGGAGGCCGCTGCCGTCTGGATCCCGGCGGCCCCCGAGAGGCCTCCTCCGGGCCTGCGTGGTTTCCGGGCTACTGAGTCAGGTCGCTCCCTCGGGGCGGCCGGTCAGAGGGCCGCGGCGTCCCTGCCACGGACACGGCCCGCCACGTGCAGCGGAGGGAGGAACACCAGCCTCGCGCTACCTCTGCGGGGGCCGGGCCCGCTGCCCTGCACGTGGCCGTGGGGGAGGAGCAGAGCCGCTGAGGGGGGCACAGGCAGGGCGCCCCACGCCATATTGGGGTGGCCGCCCCTTTGTGCTGGGGTGGGGGCTCAGGACCCCTCTGGAGGGTGGCAATGCCTGGACCAGCCAGTCTTTGCTTTAACAAGTCACACACACTCACTCGTTTTTACCGAATGCACACAGAGCATACGGACAGGGCTGGCTCCTCGATGCCCTCAGTCGGGGGGGAATCGGCAGCCTTCCCTCCCGCTCCCCGTGGCCCCTCCCGGGGGCGGACCCTTGAAACGCTTCGGATGTTTTGGGTTTGGTTTTGGTATTGCTAAAGAACATGCGTGTTCTGCTCCTCGGCAGCTTTGCCCAGGCAGACGCCGCCTGAGGCCTCTGCAGGCCGAGAAACAGGGGGAGGAGACCCTTCCCCCGGCCCCCGTGGGGGCTGAGTCTCCAGTGCGCTGAGCTCACGAAACTTCGAGTTTGTTCCCACAGCTTGGCCGTCCTCGCCCCGAGGAGCGGGCGCACCTGGGGCCCTGCGGGCCTGGCCTCACTTCTCTCTGCAACACGCTGTCTCCTCTCGACTTTCCCTGGGGTCCGGACCGCGGCCGTGAGGAGGGCCAGCCCAGGGGCCGGACCACTTGGTGCGTGCGTGGTGCGCTCGCCATGTGGGCGTGAGCAGCGGTGGCCTGGGGACCAGCCGCCGTTCTGCCTCCTGGCCGCCGTGTGACCGCGCGCTGGTGGCGGGGCCTCTCTGAGCCTCGGGAGACGAGGCTGGCCACGGCCAGCTGCTCTGGCTGTTCAGGGCTGACCGGCGAGCACCTGTGCGTGGAGCTGCGTCAGGGCCGGGCACGTGGCAGGAGCCGGCCGGTGGGGGCCCCTCCGAGGCCTCGCTCCCGAGCTCTATCCAGGGCCCGAGCCACGAGCCGTCGGTCACGTCGACAGACATCTCCGGGGTGGGGGCAGCTCCCTGCGAAGGGGAGCACACGCACTCTGGGGGCTCTGCTGCTGCGACCATCTGGGCAGCCCCGTCTGTAATGTGCCCAGGCCGCACTCTGTCCCCGTGAACTCTGTGGCCGTCCGTCACAGGGTCCCTGCCTTTGTTGGGAGGGAGCGTGCAGACGCCCTCGGGCGACCTACATTCACGTCAGCTCTCGTCTCCGGGTCTGGAGTTCTTCCCCAGTTGATCTGGTCTACCCACGGTTCCCCCGAACCATGTACCTTCAAGGGGTGCACCTTGTGCCCGTATCTCTCGGTCCCCTCCAGCGCCTGGCGGAGGGTGGAGTCTCCTGCTGGGGGGGGGGGACGCTGCCCCAGCCTTTCCGGGCTGCATCTGCAGTCCCGCGGAGCCCTCAGCCACGCCCGTGGGCAGGTCGAGCGGGAAAGGACCCACCTGTGAACCGGCAACAAAATCTTTTATTTCACGGAGAGTTTCCAATCCCCAGGCCCGCTCTGCGGGAGTTGGGGGGGGGCGGGGGCGGGGGGAGGGGACGGTGGCTAAATCAGCTGCGGGAAGCCGTCCTGGCCCACGTCCACCCTGCTCTGGAAGATGCGCCGGCTGACCGCCACCCGCTGCCCGTGCTCGTCCTCCTCCTCCACCTCGCTGGACCTGCGCCGGGCGCTCTGGTAGACCACGGCGCACATGCCCGTGAGCCAGGCGGCCACGGTGCCCGCCGAGAAGATGCAGAAGCCGACGAGCAGCAGGAAGAGGTAGTCGCGGCCGTCCAGGTGCGTGATGCACATGTACCGCAGCGGGTTCCCCACCTGCGTGACGGGCCACCCGGCCAGCTCCGCGGGCTCCACGCACGTGGCGTTCTGGCCGTCTGCAGGGAGAGCACAGCAGGTGGGGCGCTGAAGCGGCGGACCCCCGGGGTCCCGGGGCCAAAGGGCGCCTGGAGGGGCAGCCTGGACCCCCCCCCCCCGCTGCTCCAGGTGCGGCCCGGGGGCACCCCCGGGGCCTCGTCTGAGGCGCAGCGTCTCCGACCCCCGTGCAGGGGGCTGTGATGGAGGGACGGGTGCGGGGGAAGGCGCCCGTCTGGGACTGAGGGTGGGCAGCGGCCTCCGGGGGGCCGGGGGATCTGTCAGGAGAGGGGTGGGGGGGCAGGGGCACAGTGACCCGTTAGAGTGTCTCCATCCGCCTGGCTCCGGAGCTCTGGGGCTTTCAGCCAGGAGGTCCCCCCACCTCCCCCCAAGGGTGGGGTGGGTGCCGAGGCCCGGCACGGGGGTGGGGGGCTCCAGCAGCTGCTCAGGGATCCCAGCAGGAGGGGCTGGGGTCGCCTGCCCCCGCCGCCGCCTGGGGATCGATACAGCCAGGACGTGCCGGGAAAGGAAACCATGGGCTTTGGAGGGGCTGGGGGTGTCTGGGTTGGGGGTGTCCCATCCTGCTTCTCAGAAGGCGTGTGTGGCTTTCACACTGGGGCCTGGGCGGCAGGGATGAGACTAGACATCAACCCCCTTCCCCCGTCTAGAGCGCCGCCTTCAGAGGAGCGACTAGGCAGCTCCTCAGCGAGGGGTGTGGGTGGCTGTGGGGGCGGGGCCGGGCTGCTCTCCCCACTTCCTCTGTCCCCCTCCCGCTCCCTGTCACCGCACGGCGCCCACTGGTTCCTAGTCTCCCAGCTCCGGTCCACTTCGAACACGCCCGGGGCCCCTTGCTCAGGCGCAGCTCTGCCCATGGCTCTCTGGCCCAGAGCCCCCCCCCAGCCCCCACTCTCCTCTGGGCCCCTGAGCCCAGAGCCCCCCCCCCCCCAGTCCCCACTCTCCTCTGGGCCCCTGAGCCCAGAGTCCCCCAACCCCCCACTCTCCTCTGGGCCCCTGAGCCCAGAGCTGCCCCCCCCAGCCCCCACTCTCCTCTGGGCCCCTGAGCCCAGACCCCCCCAGCCCCCACTCTCCTCTGGGCCCCTGAGCCCAGAGCACCTGCCCCTTCCCCTTCCCCCGCCTGGCTTCCCCGTCCCGCCCCAGTCACACAGCCCGTGCTGTCCCTCGACTGCCCGCAGCTGCTCCCGCTGCTCCCGCCGCTCCCAGTGCCCTCACCGCCCCGCCCCCCGTCTTCACGGTCGCTCCTTTCTGGCCCCCCAGGTCCAGTGCAAGTGCGTCTTCCCAGGACACCTCCTCCAGCCTCATCCCCGTGGCCCAGGGGACACGGGACTGTCCCCACCGCTGGACTCCTCTGCGGCATTTCCTCGCAGCATCCTCACTGCCCCCGCCACGCGCTAGCTGGCCGCCCCGGGTGGTCACTCACCCCGGGAGAGGGGGCCGTTTTCCAGCCTACGAGGTGGCTTTGAGCTCGTGGGATCTGTGTCTGGTTTTTGCCCCTGTTAATAGGAACCATCGTTCATGGGAGGAATTCGTTGATTTTTTAAATATTTGGGGATCGGATAGCACTATTGTTGTTACCGAATTCTGGTGGAAGTCTGCTGCATGCAGAGACGTACCCTCTGCGGTTTCAGTGCTTTGGGATTTGCTGAGCACGGGCTTTATGGCCGGACCTCACGAAGTCCGTTGTGGCAGCTCCGGCCCGCGTCCTGAGACGCCGCGGGTGGGCCTTCTCGGAGTCCCCGGCCCCGCGGGTGCTGACCTGGCTGTGGTCCTACGGGGCTGTTCCGCACCTGTCCTGACTCTGGGTCTCTGCTGACTTGCCGTCGACCTTCCCGGGCCATCCTGTCCCCCACGCACTAGCGGTCTGTTCGTTATCCAGGGAGGGAGGTTCCCGTCACTAGTTTGGGGCGTGCGCCGCTCCGCTGCTCCGCACGGCCCTGCCACGGCCCCGCCACGGCCCCGCCACGGCCCCGCCATGCTCTGCCTTGCACAGCGCAGCCCCGCGGCGAGGTGCGGAGGGGGCCAGAGCCGCCCCTCTTCCCGGGAGCCTGACCCTTCCCGGCCCTCTCAGGTAACGCCGCCGCCTTCCAGGCCTCCGCGTCCGGTGGCGGGGAAGGGCTGTATCGGGTCGGGTGTCCGGGGCTGGGGCTCCCACGGTGTATCTTGTCCCATCTTTGCTTACTCTCTCTGTGTCTGTACTTAAGGCGCGCGCTCTGTAAGCAGCAGCGCGTGGCTGGGTTGTGTTTCTTACCCAGGCGGGCAAACCTCGTGTCTGAGTCAGCCACTGACGTTCCATGTCAGACTGATACATTCGGATTAACTGCTGGCTTCTGTTCGCCCCACTGACTGATGCACCTTCCCTCCGCTCCCTTGCCTTCTGTTTCATTGTTTCCTTTCCCTAGCTTGTTGATTACCTGTCCTTCTCCTGCTCTGGTGTCTCCACTTGGGTGTCATAGACCCAGCTACTGAGCCGGAGTGCTTGATGTGTGAGGTGCTTTGCAAAACTAACCTCTGCTTCTCTCGATCCCTGCCCCCCCCGCCACCCCGCCCACTGCGCAGTTTTAATTATTTCCCTGCTACGGAGTGAGCACGTTGTTTATAAATCATTCCCTCTCTGGCTCGGGTGACCTCCTTGCCTCCGACAAACCCTCCCGGGCACCGTTGCGTGTGCTGCACGCTGCGGAACCCAGGGCCGCGCTCACCTCCCAGGCAGGGGCCCCGGCCCACGACGCACTCCCTTGCCCCGCCCCCTTCCGTGGGCCCCGGGCCGGCGCCCCAGTTAGAGAGCCCAGGTATAATTACAGGCGCCATGAATGTTTAAACCCTCCCTGCAAACCACTCCTGAGGACGCATAACCCGCCCCCTTGTCTATTTCCACGAGGAGCACGCTGCTCACGGGGGTGGGGACCTGAGTGCCGGGAACGGGCGCCTGGAGGGGCGACGGGCCGGCATTTCCGAGCTCGAAGGAACCTTAGCTCAGCTGCTCCCAGGGGTCCCGGCTGGGCCGGGCTGCGGCCCCCTCCTGAACTGCACGGGCGCACTGTGCCCCCCTCCCCGACTCTCAGGTTTTCTGGGTGGTTTAGGGACCCCTGGCACAGCTGTCCCCCCTCAGCCCCTCACTGCCCCCCTGGGGCTGCTCCTCCTGCTGTCGGATGCGGGGAGCAGCAGGCCGGGGCTTTGCGGTCGGGGGGGCGACACAGGGGAGCAGAGCCTGCACAGTCTGGGGAGTGTCCCCCTACCCCCACCCCCCCGCCCTTCCCTCTGGCCTCTGCCGCAGGGGACTGGCACGGCAGCCGCAGCGGAGAAGTGTGAGGATTGAGTTTGTTCTGGAAATCTGTGTTCCGGCGAGTTGCGGGTGGCTGTGCTGGGCGGGGGGATGCGGGGCGCTGACCCAGTCACGGCAGCCTTCGGTGTGGGAGGGATCGCGGGGGAATGGGGCCAAGAGGCGCTCTGCTCGCGGCGCCCTCCAGTGGCCTCCACCCGGAGCAGCGCCGGAGGCAGCCATCTGCTCTGCCCCACCCCCACCTTGTAGCAGTCCTGCCCAGACCCCCCCCGCCGGGGGCTGTCACCGAACAGCTGACACAGAGGGTCCCTCTGTCCTGAAACCACCCCACGCCCACCCCTGGCACCTGTCCCTTTGTGAGTTCTCACTATTTCTGATTGTTCCCGGTTACGCTGCGAATGCCGCACAAGGGAGACGTTTGGGAACAGCATCACCCACTAATGTCTCTGTGCCGGCCACGCCGGAGCGGCCGCCGTGGGGCCAGGATGCGGGCCATCGGCTCGGGGGTCCCGGGATGCAGCCCAAGGCGCACCTGCCCCTACCGCCCTCTGAAGCAGAACCTCGGGGCCTGGCTTTCCCGTGCGCACAGGGTTCGAGTGCCGCTGGTCGAGCAGGCCAGGCCTGGGAGGAGAGGGCAGGGCGCTGGTCCCCGGGGGTCCGGGAGGGAGGTGGTGGTGGTGGAAGAGACGTTGTTGTGGTCGAAGATGGGGGACACTTAGGACACGGTGGGGGGCGCAGGAGTGACAGCAACCTGCTTCTCAGTCGCACTCCTGGCTGTGTGACTGTCGTCTTGTCTCCGGGGACAGTGCCCTCGGCACGGACCCGTCAAGGCTCGTCCAGGACCCCGTCTGCTGCCCACTGGCCTCCTCTCGCTTCGTCTGAGTGCACCTTGCCTTTCTCTGCAGGTGCTTGGGCGGCCAGCCAGGGGCGCCTTGGAGAGTGTGTGACCCCAGTCCCTTCCCTCGGGGACAGGTGAGGCTCGGAGGGAAGACGCCCCAGGTCACGCGGTGGCGGGCGGGGCCGGGGCCGTGCCCTCTGCTCCCACGGTACCTTCTCCCTCGTGTCGCCCTGGATTGTTGTATTAAAGTCGGGAATGGGACCTCTCTCTCTGTGGTCCAATCACCCCGACAACCTGTCCGAGTGATGAGCCTACAATCAATGTTCGGGGTGAAGGGACTGCAGTGTGACCCCCTGGCACCGGCGGAAGCAGTGAACTTGGATGGCAGGGGGTCTCCGTGCCGTGAGGAGGCTGGATTCGAAAGCGTCCTGTTAAAAGGTGGCACGGACCCACGCGGCAGCCGCTGGCCCCGCATGTGGCTGTTTAGACGAACGGGAATGAAGTAAGATGGGACGTCCAGTCCCTCAGTTGCACTCGCCACCTTTAAGGGCTCAGGGACCGCACGCAGTGTATTGGTGAGCTCGGATCTGGGCTGTCCCCACTGGGCAGCGCCGGACCAGGCCTTGGGGGTGGGGGGCGGGGATGCAGGAGGCCCCCTCTTTGCATTTCTGAGAGCATCCGGAGAGGCCTGGGCCCTGTCCTGCGAGGAGGCGCTGTCTGGGGTGAGGCTCAGTTGCCATTCTCCCCTCAGATAGCTCTGATGACCGGGCAATTCCAGCTCCCACCGGCCACAGGTCCTCCTCTTTGCTGAGCTCTGCCAGGAAGGAAATGGGCTCCGTGCGTCTGTTTCGGTTCCGCATCCATCCGCCCCGGGGCGGCACTTCCGCCGGAATGTCCTCCCGCGTTGCAAAGTGAGCACCTGGACCCTTCGAGAGCCTGGCTGGGTTTCAGTGCCTCTGGGGCATGTCCCGTCGGAGGGAGGCCGTTGGTAATGGCCCCAAGCTTTGATGTTCCTGTTAGTGTAGCCATGAAATCTCGTGAACGGAACACACCTACCCCCCACTCTGTCGGGGGGTGACTTGAATCAGAATGTGACATGGGGAAACACACATTGTTGCCCTCGTGCCTTGTGTCTGATGACCTTCCCATTTCTTTGCTGGGGACTTGGCTTCCTTCAAGGTGACACAATGTTGCAGATAAATCTCAGCTAATGGGATTTCCCAAGAATTTCCTCCTTCCTCTGGAGCAAGAGCTGGTAGCCCATGCGTCATTCTGGCCAGGGATTCACGTGTTTTTGCGGGGCCCTCTTTGAGATCAGTGCACTGTTTGGGGCCCAGAAGGGTGATCCTCCAGTGGCTCATTTTAGCCCCAAGGGAGGCCTCAGACGGGGAGATATTGGAGCAGAGGAATTGCTCAGTGCCCTGCGGGCCGCCCCAAAGCATACCAAGTAGGTGACTCTTTCTCCCCAGGCCCGGTCTGCCCCACAGTGGGACCGGCCTCCTTGCCCTCATCCCCAGAAAGACACCTGCACATCCACACCCGTTTCTGGAGGGGCGGGGGGCTGGTCTCCAGGGAGATCTTCACTTTCAGGCCCAGCCACGGCCGCCCTGCTGCCGCTGGCCGCGGCCCGGGGCTCTCAAGGCCCGGCTGAGCCCAGGCCTGGTCGGGCTTCTGGGTCTGCTCTCCAGAGGCCGGGCCCCTGGGGCCATGACTTGTGTAACGGCCCAGCTCCCTCCGAGATTCCCTCTGCCCCGTCCTCTCCGGGACCAGAGCCCTGGGACCTGCTGCCCCCTTCCCACCCCACCTGTCCCCACGGGCGCCTGTGCAGTGGTGTCTCCTGGACAGTGTGCTGCCCCTCCGTACCACGCGTGCTGACCCTTCCCGACACCCAGTGCCGGCCCCGGGACCACCCGGCTCCGTCTTTCCACACCTGCCGGGCGTTTGCTTACGGAATGCTGCGGTGTGCCCGACCTCGGCGGGTTGGTTCTGTCCTTACGCCCGTCTGAGAGACGAGGGAAGAGGCGCTAGGGCGCCCCGGGGCCCTGGCAGAAGGGGGGGGGGCGTGGACAGAGCAGCAGCCGCTGGCCTGGAGATCTCCGGGGCGAGACCCCATTCAGGCTGTCCTCTCAAGGTGCAGCCCGAGGAGGTGGGCGTTGTGAAGACAGAGGGGTGCTGGTATGAAAGCTGCTCCCCGCCCTGGCCCTCCCCTCTCTCACTGTCCAGGGGCTCATGTGCCCCCACCCCCCAATGCCTAAGGAACTTGCCCTGCTCCCCACCACACCACCGGGTTTTCTGCCGCCCGTGAGTGACCGGATGTGCTTGCACTCTGGAACCCCGCGTCTGAATTGAGCAGATCAAAGTGCTTCCCAGTGGGAAACGGTGTCCCTGTACCACTCTCTTCCTTCGCCACTCCGGGCCTTGGCCGGTCCCCGACTCACCCTGTGTGTTGACATGCCACCTCTGTGGGTGTGGTGACATGACTGTCCCCACGTCGAGGACCAGGAAACAGAGGCCCAGAGCAGCGGTGACCCTCCCAAGGGCAGCCCCGCCGTGAGCACGTGCTGAGTTGGGGACCAGACCTCAGCTCCTTGGATTCCTCTTCCAGAACCTCCCGGCCGGCCCTGCCGCCTCCACGGCCGCCCCAAGGACGGGCCCGCAGAGCGGTCGGCGCCCTCTCCTTCCGTCGGCCTCGCCCAGATGCCCGCCCCACCCCGTCCTGTGTTTCGACTCCCCCTTGTCTGGAACCCACGGCCCTGACTCCAGCGCATGTCCCCCCCGCCCCCTGCCCCGGCCCCGCCGCGCCCTCACCTGGGTAGTCCAGGTGGGTCACGATTAAGTAGATGGTGAAGTCCAGGAAGGAGCAGTTACACTTCCAGGGGTTCCCGCTCAGGTACAGCGTCTGCAGCGTGGGGAGGTTTTGGAAGGCGGCGTGGTCCAGGGCCTGCAGGCCGGTGTCCCTGAGGTCCAGGAACCTCAGGGAGCTGGTGTTGGCGAAGGTGTACTTGTCCAGGGACGACAGGTGCGGGTTGTGGGAGAGGTTCAGCTGCACCAGGCTGCTGAGCATGGAGAAGCTGTGTGGGGACACCGAGGTCAGGTTGTTGGAGCTGAGGTCCAGGTAGATGAGCCTGAAGACCCCGATGAAGGTGTAGTCCATCACCTCGCCGATCCGGTTGTTCTGGCAGGCCAGGTAGACCAGGTCGCTGAGCAGCCCCAGGTTCATGGCCGGCAGGAAGGTGATGTGGTTGTCGTTCAGGTAGAGCCTCCGGGTGTCCAGGGGTATGTCCGGGGGGTACTCCTTCAGCTGCGCCCCCGTGCAGACCACCTCCTGGTCTTGGCACTGGCAGCCGCTGGGGCACCTGGACCCCGACACCAGCACCATGCCGAAGGAAAAGAGCAGCCACCGGGGCCCGGGGCCCGGGGCGGGGGACATGGTGGGAAGGCGCCGTGCCACCTCTCTGTCCTTCCACCTTCGGTCAGCAGGCGGGTGGCGCCGTCCCTCTGATCGGAAGGCTGCGGAGGGGCCGGCGGGGGCGGGGCGCGGGCCAGGACCGGAACACTCTAGCTCGGTGCAGAGAGATTTTCCATCACAGCGGGGCCGGCAGAAGCTGAGACGCCAGGCCCAGGGCCCCGCCGCGCGCTCCCAGGCCGCCGCTGGCAGCCGGCCTGCTTGGCAGCTCTGGAAGGTCTCGCCCTCGCCCCGCGTTTGCGCGTGAAGGAGAGCCGGGGGACAGCCGCCTGGCCGCGAGGTTGCCCGTGGGCACCTCTGTGATGTCAGCAGCCTCAGAAGCCTCCCTCCGGGGGGCGTGGGGGTGTCGGTGTGTCGGTGAGCGGCTGTCCCCTGGGGGATTCGGGGTCTGCAGCACGGGGGTGTGCGAGTGTGTGTGTGTGTGTGCGCGTGAGTGTGTGGCAGCTCCCCACGGCGGAGGATTAGGTTACTTCGGACTCCCTCATCCATCGGCCGGGGAGGGCACCCAGTCCCCCTCCCTGCTGTACCAACGTGCAGAGGGGTTTGTTCGAGGTTCCTCCTCCTCAGAGGGCTCTTGAACTTGGGGTGGGGGCGCCACAGTTTCTGTTGTGCCCGGAGGAGATGGGAAAAGGGGGAGCCCCTCTGACGTGAGCAGGGGCCGTCCCCTGCCAAGGTGCTTCTCTGAGTCTGCACTCCTCGTTTGCAGGTGATGCTGTCTGCATTTTATATGTATATATGTGTATATGTATATATGTATATATACACACACACACAGACACACACGCAGGGACACAGGGTCCAGCGCAAGTAGCACCCCCTTGTTATCACAAAATCTTGTGTTGCAAAGTCATAGGCATGTAGTTCTGTAGCAGAGCAATGTCCCACTCCAGCACGCCATGTGGCACTGTAGGTGACACGTTCGCAGCGCTGTCCGTCTCGGGGGAGACATTCACGTGCCCGGCCCACCTCAGGCAGGCAGGCAGGCAGGCGTTCCCTCTGCCGGCCCTTCTGTGTGTGTGTGTGTGTGTGTGTATACATACATACACACACACGCACATATGCTGGTGTTTGAACAAGGAGAAGCCACTCTCCTGAAAACAGAACGCAACTGCATTTCTTTAAAACCCTGAGCGTGAATGATACGAACAAGGTCTCACTGCTGCTGCCCTCCTGGGGCTTCTCCAATGCTGCGTGCTCCCAGCGGGAATGTGTCTGCCCGGCCTGCCTGCGGGGGGAGGGGTGGACGGGAGCCCCGTGGGGGTTACGTGTGCCACCCGGTCTGGAAAACGGTCTCATTCCTCCAAGCGTCCCTGTCCCACCAGCTGTGGTCGCGGGCGAGGACATGAAAGGCTTGTTTCCCTTAGCGCCGCGCCCGGCACCTGGTGGGCGATAGCTGTCACGTGGCCGGTGCCCGATGCCCGAGCGTCCCCTCCTCTTCCCCGCCAGCAGAGCAATTAATACCCTCGGCGCGTCCGAGGCGGGTGGCTGACCCCGCTGCGATCGCTTACTCAGCATTCCTCCGGCGACGGCGCGTGAATTAAGATGATGACTGAGGGGTGTTTACCAAATGGAAAGTGACCTCATTTAGGTAGAAACGCGAACACTTAAAATAATGACCCCCGTGGTAATTGTGCTAATTGAAGCAGGGTGGTATTGATAGGGGAGTTACCCTTTCCCTGTAATTAAAAAAAAAAGTTCCTGGCTGGCTCCTACGGGACCGCCTGGCGCGGGGGGCTGGGGGTGGGGGGGGGCGCCCGCCCACGGAGCAGGGCCGGTTTCTGCGGCTGCTGTGATTCCTCTGGGGGGGCCGGGCCGGGGACCCGCTGGGGCAGGGGGGCGCTCTCCTCAGCGCGGGCCGTGGTCCCTGCTGCCTGTTCCCTTTTTGTGACTGACTTCCCCGAGGTGACCTTGGCTAATAGAATGACGTAGGTCTCAGGGGTGCGATTGTACGGCGCATCACCTGTGCATCGGGCGGCGTGTCCACCGCCCGAGTCTGGGCCCCTCCCATCACCACTGACCTCCCCCCACCCTCCCCCTCCTCATCCAGTCCCCACCCCTCCCCCTCCGGTCCGCACCCCTCCCCCTCCGGTCCCCACCGAGCTGTGGCCTGCGTCTGTGAGAGTTCTTTCCCTCGACCCCTAGGTAGCCGGTCTCCTGTCGATGAGCTCTCACGGCTGCCCGGCCCGCCGGGCTCGCCCACTGGCTTCCCGACTCTCCGCCTCGCCTGTCCCGCCTTTCTCCGGCTTTCTGACTCTTCCTCTCCTGGGGGGGGCGCGGGGGCGTCTCCAGGCTGCCCCGCTGAGGTCCCAGCCCCCTCCCGCAGACCGGCTTTCTCCAGACCCCGGCTGCGGCCTCAGGCCTGTGCCCGTCTGGCCGGAGGGTCACCGGGGCTCCCACGCGGCAGAGCCTCGGAGACTCTGGGAGGGAGGGCGCACCGGGGCCTCCGGCCCACACCGGTCGGCTCCGCCCCTCCCTCCTTGAGCACCGCTGTAAGGAACCGTGCAGCGATTAACCGCCAAGACCCGCCCTTTTGCTGGAGGTGGCTCTGTGTGCGGGTCTGACCTCTCAACTCCCCAGGGACCGGGGTCAGCTTTGCCTGTGTAGACCAGGTCCCTGAACCGTGTTCCTGGTCTGGACGCCGCGGGATGTTTGCGAAGCAGAGACCGAGCGGGCCGGAGGAGGCAGAGCAGAGATCGGAGCCTCCCCAGGCTGGTTTTCTCGGGCCACACCCCATGAGGGGTCGTTTCGGGGGTCCGGCCTTGGGAGGTGTCGGACGGGGCTGTGTGTCCTGGGCGGGGTGGCTGGGCGTCTCTGGGCGCTCCCCGTCTCATCTCTGTCCTGAGGGAGGCAGCTCGACTGCTTCCAGCTCCCCCGAGGGCTGCGCGTCTCTTCTTCAGGGAACGGCTCAGACACCACCTGGTGGGGGAGGGACTCGAGGCCACACGGCCTCTGTCCAGTGGCTGCAGGGACGGAACCTGCAGCGTCAGCCCCAGCTGGGCTGCCTTCGGTGCGTGCGGCTGTCCCGCCAGCCCGCCTCTGCCCCTTAGGGGGCGGGCGTCCAGCCAGCAGCTGAGGGACCCCCACAGGGGCACAATCTCCAGCTGGGTCCAGGCCTGGCAGACTCCCCCTTTTAGCCGGATCTGGTGGGGGCACTGCTTTCCCTGCATAAGCATCCCCTGGGAAGCAGACAAACTGGTCCTCTTGGAAGAGAAAGAAGTCCCCCCTGGCTGGTGTGGCTCAGTGGACTGAGTGCAGGCCTGCGAACCAAAGGGTCACTGGTTCGATACCCAGTCAGGGCACGTGCCTGGGTTGCAGGCCGGGTTCCCCAGTAGGGGGCGTGTGAGAGGCAACCACACATCGATGTTTCTCTCTCTTTCTCTCTCACCTCCCATCTTTCCAAAAATAAATACATAAAATCTTTTTTTAAAAAAAGAGAAAAAAGTTCCAAAACCTGGTGGAAGGTGGGCTGGGGCCCCTGGGACAAACACATACCTCCCCCCCGCCCCATGTCTGTACCTCCCTGTGGGCCTCGGGTCTGTGTTCAGGACCGAGTGGCGGGATTATTTTTGTCTTTTCCCTCAGGCTGCCGGTGGGCGGGCGGCTCAGCAGGCGGGACCCTGAGAAGCACAGGCCCGAGGGGACCGCGCCCACGGAGGCCCGTGTCTCCAGGCTCCTTCCGCATTCGAGTTTCCTGCCGCTCCCACACCCAGAGCGACCCGAGGACGCGTGGAACCCTGTGTCGTTTCGGGGGCTGGGATCACAGCCGTGGCTTCTAACAAATGCACGGGACCCCACGGGGCGCTGTCATCGTGCCGGCACTCGAGTGGGGACCCGGCGTGGGAGCCCGCTGACCGGGGAGGGCTCCGGTGCCTGGTGCCCGGTGGGTGTCGCTGTGGGGGGGCAGCTGAGTCGGAGCTTCCCCGTGGGAGGGCACTCACCGGGTGACTCTGGGCGGGCGGGCGGGCACCTGGGCCTCTCTGGCACCGGTTCCCTCTCTGATGAGACGGGGTGACAGGCACTGCTTCCCCGGCGTTGCTATCAAAGTTACATGGGATTGGATGGAAGACCGTCACTGTCCTTTACGAATCCCCCTGTGTCCGGCGTGGGGTCCTCCCAGCCACCCAGCGAGGCACGCGCTGTGACCCCCGTCTTACAAACCGAGAGACCGGCTCCACGAGGCGCCCCTTGCCCAGGGTCACAGAGCTGGTGACCGCACAGGCCAGATGACATGCCCCGCAGGACTGGGCTCTGTCCTCCGCGCGTGAGCGGACGCCGCAGGACGCCCACCGCCGGACCTGCGGGCGGCAGGCGCTTCCCCGCCCGCCCCTCCTCGCGCCCCGTGGCCCCTGGACGTGCGGCCCGGCAGACCGCTGTGGCCGCGGGCTGTTTAACCTTGCGGCTGCTCGCCCTCCAGGAGGCTTCCGACGCTCTTCGGCTGTAAGTGCCTTGGAGACGGTCCTGTGTGTGGCTCTTCGCTCCTGGGGCCGGGGGTCTGCAAGCAAACACGATGAGCTAATCTCACTCGGAAAAGGGGCGGGGGTGCCAGCAGTGGTGGACTCGCCCGTGGCCGCGGGGATGCGGGTCCCTCTGCAGCTGCTCCTGCCGGGAGGGGCCCTCCCAGGCATCTGGGCGGGCTCTGTCCCCCTGGCCACCCCCTGGGCATCCTGTCCTGTGGGAGCCCCTGAGAGTGAGCACTAGAGAAATCTCCCCCAAACCGGGTGAGGCCCCCTCCCCTCAGGCGTGCTCTCCAGGGCCCTGTTGACACTAACAGCCTCACGCAGGAAGCCTGGGGTGGCCCCTCGGGGTGGGGGGGTGTCTGTGCCTCCCACAGGCCCGCGGGAGGCCGGGTCAGCGCTCCTCGCGCAGAGGATTTTCAGAAGACACTTGAGGGCAGGTGAGACTCGGAGCATCCCCGAGACGGGTGGGCGTCACACGGGCTTCTCTACTCGGTGCTGTGTCCACTCGGCAGGTGACCGGACATGGGGAAGGACCACGTTCGCCCTGAGCTGGGCGGTGAGGCGCCCCCACGGCCAGCTTCTCCTAGTGTCTTTGAAAGGCTGTTGACCGGGGAAGGCTGGCATTCAGAGATGCATTCTACCACACGCTCTCTCATCGGGACCCCCCCGGAGGACGAGGCAGGGACCCCGAGGGGGCCGGCTCCGTCTGCTGTGCTGCGGCCAGCGGCAGGGGGGCTTCCCGTGGGAGCTCAGGCGCCTACTGCCCCAGGGGTGGGTGTGGGGGGCCTCTTGGCAACTGTTCACTCCCTGGACCCACCGCAAGCTCCCGGGAAGGCCTGGCCGTGGCCCCAGGGACACGGAGCCGAGGAAAACAGGCCGCGGAGCGACTTGTTACCTTTGCGGCCAGCGCTCTGGCTTCCGTCGCCGGGCCGGCTGCCCGTCTGAGTCTTGTCCGCAAGAACCCCGTGAGGGCAGGTGTGGACCCCGGCCCCCCCCCCACGCCGATGTCCCACGGTCATTAGTGTCCGCCCCAGAGGCAGGAGCGCTGGTCTGTCTTGGGGTCAACAGCCTCCGCCTCCCGGACCTCGTCCTTCCCGGAGACCCTGCGCCCGAGTCTGTCCGCTCCGGAGCTGCAGAGCGGACGGCCGGAGAGGTGCCCACCGGAGACTCCCTCCCAGGCCGCTGCCCGTCTCCCCCGTCTTCCCAGCTGACAGCTGCCACGTTCGTGCTCGCGGAGACGGAGGCTTTGGCTGTTGCCCTGGTAACAGAATTGTTCGGCTGAGGTGTAGATGCTCTGTGCCTGGCGAGGTGACGTCTGTCACAGCCACCCGCCTCACCCTCCCTTCCCTGCCTCGCCAGCTCCGGGCGCTCCTGGCCGGCCTCACACCCGGGCAGCTGCCCCCGGCTCCCCGTGGCCTCATGCCCCTGCCCACCTCCCCTCCCGGCTCCGCGAGGCCCTTTCCTGTCTCGGAGCCCCCACGCCGGCCACCTCCCCGCCAGCCTGAGCGCCCCACCCACGGCGCTTCCTGCCGCTCGCAGTGCCGTGTGCTCCGGCTGAGAGCCCGTGGCCGTGGCCGGCCGTGGGCAGGGATGGGATGGAGCCAGCAGGGGCCGGAGGGGGACCCCAGAGGCCGAGTGGGGGCTGGCTGGGCGGGAGGCAGCACGGCGTGATGTTTGGGGTTGGGGTAGGGTGTCGCCGTTGGGCGCCGGTGGTGGCTGTTGGGTGTACGCCCACATACGTGGTGGTGGCCAAGGAGGGGGAGGTGGCAGGTGGAGGGACGGGGTAAGCTGGGCCATATTTCCCCCACGGGCGTTCTTTGCAGTGGGGGAAGATGCTCTGGGAATCCAGGGGCCACAGGTGTCCCCGCAGGACGTGGAACTCGGACTCCAGGGTTCACCGGAGAGGCTGACGGGATGCACCGGGAGGGGGTCTCAGGGTGGGCCGGTCAGGCCCCGGGGGTGGAGCCCTCATCGGCCGATTAGTCTCTCAGGAGAGGGGCCCCGGGGAGCGTCCGTGGGGTGGGGGGGTCCGTGGAGTCTGAGACTGGAGGCGGGCCCTCCCCTGACCCCGTGGGAGCCCCGACCTCGGCCTCCAGCTTCCGGAACTGGGGACCGGAGGGGGGATAGGGGGGCTGTTTGTGAGGCAGCCGGCGGGGGGGGGGTCCGAGACTCCGGGGTGAGACGGGTCGGCTTTTAACCGTTTTCTGCTCTTTTAATAACAATGCCTCCGCGTGGGACCTGGGAAGTGTCGCCCCCACCCCCCACCCCCGTCATGCCAGGGCCCCGCACTTCCAGTAACTGGGGCGTGCGTTTCCGTCCCGTCTCGTTAAGCCCGAACCTGTGCAGACGTACATTTAATACCCAGAGTACGCTCTCCGCGTGGTCCCCGTGAGGATAAACACTTGAGCTATCTTCCGGAGCCCATTCTGAGAAATTACACTTAGTTGCCATAGAGAGAAAGAGAGAGAGAGAGAGAGAGAGAGAGAGAGAGAGCGAGAGAGAGGAGGCAGAAATGCATTAAAATGCATCATGCTCTTCGTGTTTGGGAAACTCGTTTAATGAAGTGTTCAGGGCCCTGAGTGCGCCCAGACCCAGAAGCCTATTCATGGGTGGAATGTGCAGCCCGCCAACCCCCCCCCTCCCCCCCCGCCCACCGGGAGCTTCCGACCGCTCCCGGCCTCTGCTCGGAAGCCAGCGGCGGCTCACCCGCGTCCTGTGCACGGACGGCGTTCCGTCTTCCCAGCGTGCGGCAGCCCGGCTGCGGCAGGGCCGGCCCCAGCTCCCTTCCCCGGCTCCTTTGAGACCCCCTCGTGCCGCGGGTGCCGGCCGGTGCTGTGACACCCGGCATCGTTCACCCTCGGGCCCTCTGTCTCCCGCTCTGTCCCTCGGCTGCCCCCACCTGCCCTGCAAGACCCGTCCAAGTCCCCGTGCAGTTCAGACGCCGGTGTCCTTCGGGTCCCTTCAGACGGCATCACCCAGGCTTTCCCGGGCTTTACCGCACTTTCATGCTGTTCTCTGTGTGGTGCAGCCTGAGCATTCATTTCCCCGTGAGCACGGGGGGCTCCGGGGGGCTCTGGGAGGCTCCGGGGGGCTCGGGGACCTCGTCTGCTGTGTTTGAACATTTATACCAAGCCCAGCTCCGAGCTCCGAGTAGGCCCTGAATCATTCTTGCTGCAGGGTTTTTGGTTCATGCCGTTACACTGCCGGTTAATAATACATGTCACCATGTGACCCCAGTGTTTTGTAAGAGATTGAGTGGTCTGACCCCAGGCTCTCTGCCGGGCTGCAAGTGAAAGCCCCCCCCCCCCCCCCGCCCCAGGGGCCCGTCGGAGGAGGACGGTCTTCGCAGACGGGGCGGTGAGAAAAGCAGGCAGCTCACGGGGGGGCTGTGCTGCCCTGGTTAGCAGGTGGGGGGGGGGTCAGCGTAGAGGCCACAAAGGCATCCCTTGCTTCAGACCCCAATCAAATCCTGGAAGGGCTTGGAATTCTCCGTCACGGGAGGTCTGACTCGTTCGGTGCTTCGGCCGTGAACTTGGGAGTCAGGCAGAGCTGGCCGTCAGCTGCGGGACTGGTAACTTACTGAACGTCCCTTCCATTTTCCCTGGGGAGTGGAGACAATGCCATCTGATGCCTAAGGTCGTTCCGAGTGTAAATGAAATACTCTGGCCACACGCAGAGCAGGGCACCTGGCCTGTGGCACCGGGTTTAATAAAACGTCATTGCTACCGTTTCTGTCTGAGTTGGAGTGGCCGTGGGTCCCTAAAAAAGGTACAGCAGTCGTGCCGAAGAACACAGCAAGGCAAGTTCCCCCGAAGAAACAGCCACTGCCGGACCACTGCTCCCTGGCGGTGACGGAGGACGTGGCTGTGGTCAGCTTTGTGAGGACGGCCAGAGGCGAGAGCCGGTTCCCGAAGGATCCCGAGCGCCCTCTCCGCTCAGGGGGCCAGGAGCAAGCTGCTCAACACCCGCTGGTCTGAGACCAGCGGATGGGGTTCCCGGACTGAACAGTCCACGGATGCGTTTGATGAAGCCGGGCCCAGCCACGCGGGCTCAGCCACTCGGGGCGCTCAGAGAGGCCCTCGGCCCCGTGGTGCTCGGGAACCCTCGACCGAGAACTTCCTCCGTGTCCTTCTGGCCCAGGCCGCCTCTGAGGCTGCCCCCCCCCCCCCGGCTCTCTGGGTGCGACTGGTAATGCCGGGCTTGTCACTGGTTCTGACTGTGAGAGTGAGCGTGTGCAGACTGTGGTGAGTACCTGGGGCCGTCAGAACGGGGACCCCGCGCCCCCGTTTCGTTTCCTAGACACTCCTCTCTGCGACTGCGTGCTGCTGCAGAGAGGAGCCGCTTTCTGCAACGCCCTCGGCCCTTACACTGTTCTCTCTCCCTCTCCCTCTCCCTCTGGTTCTCCTGCTTGAAGGGCGGAGGTTTGTGGAGCCGGAGCACCCTGGGTCTGACTCCGGGAGGGCCGCTGTGCCCGGGAGGTCTGTGAAGGGGACCGAGGCCCGAGGCAATGACCAGGTGTCCCTGTGAGGGCCTCCCGCGTGCCTCTGGCTGGCCCGAAGCCCGGCTAATGTCCCTGCCGGGCCAGTGCCCGTCCGAGGCCCCAGAGCTGCTGGCCGGGACCCCGTTCACCCCCGCCTCTCTCTTCGCACCCCTGAAAATGGGGCAGGCCGGTGGGGCAGACTCGGGAGGCGGTCTACCTGGGAAGAGCCCGCCGCTGGGAAGTCGGGGACCGGGGTGTCTGTCCTGGTGTCTCACGAGCTCACCGTGGGGCCCCGGGTCATTCTCTGCAGAACACAGGAGCTGTGGCTTTGGGGGTGGCCCGGGGGCCAGCCCAGGGGCCCGTGGGGGGCACTCTGCCCTCCCTCGGAGCCGAGGAGCAGCAGGCTCACACAGAGGAACGGATCCTTCGGGGAACCCTGGTTCTGGCCGCTGCTCCCGGGGGCCAGAACGCCACCATGTCCAAAGTCACCGGCTCCTCGGACCCAGTCTCCTGACTCTCGGCCTTGCGAGGCGCCTGGCCCCTCGCCACGTTGCCCGCCGAGGCCTGTCCTATGGTCGCTGACCTCCCCGACATGCTGAGCTGCGGGATGGGGCCGTAGCCCCCCGATGGGGGGCAGCGAGGTGTCGATGGGCGAGCCGAGGTTTGGACGCGGAACCTTCTCCGTCGAGCGGTGACACCAGAACCTGCCACAGATGATGTGACGCGACCAGGCCCCGCCCAGCCCTGCGGTCTGCGCGCCTGTGCGTGACCGCAGCTCCGCCCCGTCCTGAGCGTGGCCTCACGCTGCCGTCTCCGAGGAGCTGCGGGCGCCTGGCGCCGTCGCTCCGGGAAGGGGAGGTGACCAGAGAGGGCGAGGAACTCGGAAATCCCTCCCCAACCGTCATGTCCAAATAATAAAACCATTTTTCTGAGTGTAAAACCGTTCTTACTACCATGCGTTTTGCAAACAACGGGAAATGCAGGCAAGTATAAGGAAGACACTAAAAAGGCCTAATTGCACAGCCACGGCCCACACCTGGGTGCACTCCCGGTCATTCTTCTCCGCCGATAGGGACAGGGCCGCTCCGCCCCCGGAGGCCCGGCCTGCAGCCGGTGGCTCAGCACGGAAGCCGGCGTCCCCGTCCCCGCGGTCCCGAGGCGGCCCCGCCGTGACCCGGACCGGGCAGGGTCACCCCACAGCTGCCTGGCCGTTTGTTTCTCTGGCAGGTTATCCTCCGAGTGCTGCTTGCTTTTTACCCGGCCTTGTGACATGCAGAAGGGCCACGTTTTTCTCTAGAGTGACCTGTCTGCTCAGTGTCTTCTTCCAGGTCTTATGCCTGAAAAACCTTTCTCCCTCCTGAGCTCGAGCCCCTCTTCAGCTCCCTGTTTTTCCTGTTGCTTCCTTTCTGGAAAAAAGAAACAGTTTTGTTCCCACGTTTAACTCTTTGCTCCCTCTGGGGTCTGCTTTGTTCTGCGGCGAAGGATCTGCAGGTGTCGCCCCCCGCGCCCCGGTCTTTCTCGGCACTGGGCCTAGCTCGACCGCAGGCTAGCTATTTCACTTCTTTGAACGTCTCCGCCCCCCTTCAGAGGCAAGCGGGGAAGACTTCCTGGAGGAGGCGGTGCTCGACCTGAGTTTGGATACAGACGGGAAGGAGGCGAAGGTCTCGCTGATTCTCGCAGCCCGAGTCAGGAAAGGGCGTCTGGGGGAATGTCGGGAGGGGCACTTGCTCAGGTAGAGGCGTTTGACAAAGAAGCAGCGTCGAGGAATCGGGGCGCGGGGCGGGGGGGGGGCTGGGTGATGACAAGTGCCTCCCGAGCGGGTTTGAAAGGGAGTGGGAGGCCCGTGGCAGCCTTCATTGCCGAGAAGAGTTAGGAGGAGGAATGTGACAGACGCAAGGGGCCTGACTGTCTGCTCGTCACTTCCCCAGACAGGCGCCCGCCGCCGCCCTCCTCTCAGCTGCAGAGGGAAGGACCCTCCCGGGGCCGCGCTGCCGCTGCCACCCAGCCCCCGGCCGTGGGACAGGGGACGCATCCTGTCCTCTCAGGGAGAAAAACGCCCCCTCGGGTCCTCTCGCATTTCTTCAACGATAACAACGTGTGAGGCGCCGGACAGGGCTTTGAGTTGGGCAAAACGGTTTCTTCCCTTCGAAGATGAGAAACAGCTTGCTGGGGTCCCCCCGCCCAGTGCCTGCTTGCGGCTTTCCTCCGGAAATCCTGGCGGACGCCGCTGTCGGGAGCCTGGGCGGCCCCTGCGCGCTTCCTTCTGCGTTCAGAGCGGCCGTGCGGTGTGCGTGAGGCCGAGTCTGCGAGACGGTTGCAGCCTGCAGGGGGCGTGAGAGACGGTGCAGGGTCAGCGGCTTCTGGTTTGCCAAGCGGCCGCCCTGCGGGAGGCGCCTGGAGCCAGCCGACACAGGGCACCGAGACAGAGAAGCCGCCCGTGGATGGCCCGGGCCCAGGCGGGGGGTTCCCGCACCGGATGGCCAGAGAGAGGGCCGGGGGTAGGGGGTAAGGGGGGGGGGAGGACGAGGTTCTCCTGACGGAGCAGGGGTGTCAGGGCAGGAAGCCGGCGGGGACCCAGAAGGGGCTCCACGTGGCTGAGGAAACGAGGCTTCCGACACCAGGGGCAGGGAGACGAGGCCAAAGCCAAGGCTCCGCCCAGCCCGCCCGCGGGCCCCAGGGCTCTCTGAGCGAGGAGTCTGTGAGATTCTCCCCCAGGCTCCAGTGTCTCCTGGACCGAGGGGCCCGGGGACGCACGCGATACACTTAGTGACAGATCACTACACTGTGTGTCCGCGTGACCGACGGGAGCGCTGTGCAGTGTGCGGGCCCCACCCACGGGCGCCACGGCTGCTCCCCTGCTGCCGGGGTGCCGTGCGACCGGCGACCGAAACCTCAGTGGAGCAGGGAAACCGCGGTGCTGTCTGTGGTCCCCGCGTCGGGAGGTCCCTGCGAGAGGCAACTGGGCTGGTCTCGGCTCCGCTCACTTGGGGTGCGGGAGGCCGGCCGGCAGCCGGCTGCCCTGGGCTCGCCCTCGTTGCACCGAGCTGACCCGGGCGTGTTGTCATGGTGACCGGGGTGCGCAAGCAGGAGCTGTGGCTGCTGTGTCCACGCGGCAAAGCCGGGGTCTGCACCGCGGTGTCGGACACTCAGGCGTGGGGCTGCATGTATGTGTGTGTGAGACCCGGAGGGGCCGGAGGGGCCGAAGCGGCCCTTCCTAGGAGCTCTGGGCGGAAGCGCTCGCTGAGCCTCCTGTCCCCGGTGACGTGGGAGCGCCGGCCGCAGGAGCCGGCCGCGCTGCAGGCCTGAGCAGGGAGCCAGGGCTCCTTCCCCTGCAGACACCACGGCCCCATTACGGGCAGCCCCTCCAAGGCATTGCAGAAGTTCATGGACTTGGCCTGGCTGCTCCACCTGAAATAGAGCGTTTACATTGGGGAAAAAACCAGACGTACTGAGTGCCCCCCGTGAGCGAAGCAGAGGGCCGGAGGCTCTGTTAGCCGTGATGGGGTGGTCAGAATCACCCCGGGGTGGTTCGCCCCTGGACGGCGGTAAAAACAGGTTTCTGGGTGTCACTCCCAGCCATTCAGCCTCTGGGGCCTGCACGGGGCCCCGTGTCCGACGAGTCTAACAGGCACCCTCAGGCGAGGGCGGTGGGACTGGTCAGGGACACACTGGCCAGGACGGCGGGAGGAGGGTCACACTCGTCTGCTGGCGCCGTGCAGACCGGCCACCTGAGGACCCCGTGAAAATGCAGGGGCTCGTTAGGTGAGCGGGTCGAGGGTGGGGACAGGTTCGGTGTGTCTCGTGCTCCCGTGGAGCGGATCGGTTGTCCTGGGGACTGCCCTCGGAGCGGTGAGGCTGTGGGAAATGCACCGTGACGGTTAAAAGGCCCTGGTTCCCGCCCGAGGAGCTCACTGGCTCGTGCAGAGAGACGGCCGTGTCTCCCCACGAGCTGTCCCAGTAACGACCCCAAAATGTTGCAGATGGAGACGCCCCCACGTGTACTCCCTGGCACGCTCATCATGAGGCGTCCTGAAAAATAAAACGGTGCATGCGCCTTTTGATAAATTGTTTCACAAGATAGACAAGTGCATTACGTATGTGGCACAGATTTCCGTCCCACATGGTTAGTATCTCCAGCGAAAATATCGGTGCTCGAGAGGCAAGCCCTCATTTCCCCGCAAACTCACTGACGTGGAAAACGCCATTTCCCGGGAACGCCGGTAAATCTGTGTTGTGTGCGGGGCTCCGTATGTCGCTGGTGCTCGTGAGATGTTCGGTTTTATTAACCTCATTAGCAGGGCTAACGCTTGCTTTGCAACAACCGGGACGGCCATCTGGAGCCTGGAACCCCAGAGTCTGCGGCCCCAGGAGAAGCAGGGGAGTCTCCCCATGGGGTCCCAGCCCAGCGCTCTCCTGCCCGCGGGCACCCGCCTGCTCGGCCGCTGGGCACACGAGCACCTGACCGGTGTGAGGTTAGTTCTGGCTCCAGGGGAAGCGGGAACCTTTGTTCCTGAGAGGGACCCTCAGGGAGCGCAGGGGCCGCCCGCCGCGACTTCCCTGTTGGGGCTCCTTCTCATCTCCCCAGCTACTCAAACGGTGGCTTTCCACCACGTGTGTCCCCTCACAGCCCCGGTGACCCCTGACTCCGCCCCGGGAGTCCTGACCAGTGAGCCGGGCGATGGGGTGAATTGGGGTTGAGCGCCTGAGTCTGGTTATGATCTTCTCACCCAGGAGAGGGGGAGACCGCCAAGCTCGGGGTAAGCGTAGCAACCATGCGCGCCTGCCTGGTGGGTCTCCGAGGCGCCTCCCTCCACCTTCCCCAGACCCACCTTTCCCGGCCGCGCCGACCTGCAGAAAGCGGCGTTCTGAGACGACATGCGGCCGCAGCAGTGCAGGGGTACGGACTGGGCTGCCCCCCTGCTCCTGGAGCAGCCCGTGCGGGGTGAGGGGAGGCGCTGGAGAAACGGAGAAACCGCGCGCGTGGGCATAGCCCCTGCGCTGCGGGCCCGAGGGAGGAGAGCGCGCGCGCGCTTCTGCAGGTGGGAAAGAAGGCCCGGCTGCAGGCCGTCGGGCGGCGGAGGGATCGGGCCCACGGCGCTGCGTCGGCTCCTCCGGGGACCAGCCGGTGCTCCCGGGGGCAGGTGGCGGCCGCAGTGGTCCGTACTCCCGACCCACAGCACTCCGGCGGGCATCGCGGGGGGCGGCGACGAGTCCAAGTGCGAAACTCGTGTCATGGCTCCCCTTGCGCATGAGTGTAGCCTCGTCACCACGTCCTGGTCCTCGACCTCCACGTGGACCGTCCGCGTGGTCGGCTGTCCGGGAAGGCTCTTCGTCGCGGGTTGCGGACTTACCTGGAACAGCACCCACTTTGCCTACTTCCCGTTCCCCTTCCCGCTGCCTGGAATTTGAAGGCCGTGCCTGGGGTTCCCACGAGAGGCCACGGGTGTTCGTGGAGAGCCGCCCCTCTGCATCTGGGGCCCAAGCTTAGCATCGGGCACGCAGGAAAGAGGGGGTTCCTGGGACCGGGGAGGAAACCAGGACCCCTGACTCAGCCCTGCTCGAAGCTCGCCGTGGAGACAGGACCCACGGGGGATCATCTCTCTGCCGGGACTTCGCATTTGGCTGGGTTTCAGGGGCCGAATGCGGCGGAGGAGCCGGGCCCCGGCTTGGCCGTGGCTCTGAGTGGCCTCTCTGCGCGCACACAGCTCTTCCTTAGCTGCACCAGCCTCCGGGCCCTCGGCCGTGGGCCTCGGCCTGTAATTCCAACGGACACCTGGCTTACAAAAATTAAATTAAAAAAAATTTGTTTTACTAAAATTCACTATTTGGAGCACAAAGGTCTATGGATTTTAATTTACGCACCGAGTGTGGTCACGACCACTATAAGCAGGGCGCAGGACGATTCCGGCGTCTGAGTGCATCCCCCAGACTACACGGCGGTTTCATTAAAAAACAAACAAACAAACAAACAAACAAACAAACAAACAACAGCTTCTTGAGACATAATCACACCCCACACATTTGAAGTGTGCGATTGAATGGTTTTTAGCGTATTCGCAGACACGTGCAACCATCGCCGGCCCATCTGAGAACATTTGCACCACCGCGGGGGACCCTCCGGAGGGTTCCCCCAGCCTCACGCAGGGTTCTAATCCCCCTGTTTCCCCGCATCCTCGCCAACGCTCGCCGATTCCTGGTCTCTGCTCACAGCGTCCCGGTGGGGGCAAGGTTACACGGTACGGGAATTTGGGGGAGGGGGCTGTCACAGCCTCACAGTCTGGGTGGAAAGGTGGAGATTTTTATTTGTTTTTTGCCTTAAGCCCCTCAAAGCTTAGCGGAATGTAGACGTTCAGCACGAGAGGTCTAAGGGGGAAAGGGCAGAGAAAGCAAATACATTGTCCAGAACACGAAATACGAGAAGGGGCAAAACGCCACAATATGAACGTCGTGGGCCCCGCGAACACCCCGCTTTAGACGCATTGGTTCCCACAATGCACCAGGCTGCGGGCTCGGCAGGAACGGAGCCTGCAAAGTGCGTGTTGGGATGCCTGGCGGTGGGGGGTGGGAGTGGGGGGGGAGGGGGCGCTTCACACCCTCTGGGTAGCAGGAAGGCTTCCCAGAGGTGAAAAGAAATTCTGGATGTATTTGGGAGGGATCGGTGCTGCAATATTTGGAAAATATAGATTCTGGTGGTTTTTTTAAGCCCTTTCGGCTGCAGTCGCGATGGGAATCTGGTTGCCTTCTTTCCTCGCTGCGGTGGGCGGGGGTAGCTCTTCCCCGGGGAAAAGAAATCGTAGCCAAGACGTTTGTCAATGTTGCTGGGCTTTGAGTACTTGCGCTAATTAAAGGGGAGCCTCTCATGCAGGATGGTAACAATCTAACCGGGGTTTGTGTGGACTCGGGAATACGTGTTTTCTGTCGGTCCCCAGATGCGGCTGCGGGACGCGTTCCCGGAACACGCACGACTCCGTCCGCCAGCCCTGGGGGACGGAGCCCGCGGTCCCTGGGGCTGACGCTGTGCCAGGGCCGCTGGCTCTCCCCTTCCCCATGGGGAGAGAGGTTGTTTGGGCTTCAGGTCGTCTCGTTTCCCGGTTTTTGACAGACAGCAGAATCATCTGGACCCTCCCGATCTACTCAAGGGGTGGCAAACATTCTCAGAGATCACCCCGGCCGCCCGTTCCCTCCTGGTGCCGTAAAAACTTGTTGCCAAAGCCACGGAAAATGCATTTCTTTGGGTAGGATACATTTTCGTTTCTCTTGTGCAAGAGAAGCCCCCCCACCCCCCTGCAGCCTTTTAAATCAGCACAAATAACCGGCCCAGCCCCAGGTGTCCGCGCAGGCCCGTCACACAACGCACACACATGTGCGCACACACATGTGAAATGGACCGAGCCGTGGAAGGCCCGTTCCTTAAGGGCCACCAATGGAGAGCAGACCCTTCTCCCAAATAAATGATGTGACCAGTGGGCCCAAATGAGAAACAGACTCGTGGGCGTGCGGTAACACCCGGAACTCATTTGGGCCGCTCCTGGGAAATCAGTGGCCTGTCTTTAATAAATATTTTTAAAAGTTTTGGGAAATAAGTATCCTTGAGTGTCTGGTTTGAATGGATGATAAACGTGAACTGTAATTAGCACATCAGTTACGAATTTGTAATCTACCATGACATAGCAAATTACCCCCAAGCCGAGTGGCCGAAGGTAACAAGAAACATCCACTATCGACAGAGTTTCCGGAAATGGAGCGTCCGGGTGGTTGTGGCTCAGGGACCCGCGGGGACTGTAGTCAGGGTGCCGTCTGAGTCTTCGTCCGTCATCTGGGGGCTCGGTGGCTGCAGGACCTGCTTCTACCGGGGTGCCTCTCGTGCCAAAAGGCCCTTGCCTCGATTTTTCTTCAAGGAAGAGCCCCTCACCGGGCGGGTGAGGTGTCCCCGCTGTGTGTTGGCCAGCCAGCCCCTCCTAGGGCAGGATCCGGGAAGGCGGGGCGGTGGCAGGCGTGTCCTGTAGGGCCGAGCGTGGGAAGTCGCACACCACCACTCTGGCTGTGGTTTCGGGACCACCCAAGCAGCAGCCCTGGGGCGTGTGGGGAAAGACCACGCAGGGCGTGCACGGCGGGGGGGGGGTCCCCTGGGCGCCACCCACCGCCAGTCATTAATGCCCAGATCACAAGTGAGTCATCTGACCCCTTTGGCAATCTTCCCCCGAGTGCTGCCGTTATAAAAAAAAAAAAGAAAAAAGAAAAGAAACAGTTCCAAGGGCGTGAAGCCCCGTTGTGAGCTTGAACTCCTTGAGGGAGAAAGACCTCGGACCCACGGCGATGGGCCCTTGAGCAGGGTCCGGAAGCTGGACTGCACTCTGTGCCGCCGTGAGCGGAGAGCCCTCGGGTCCCGGTGTGCTGCCAGGGCCTCTGAAACACGGGGCAGGCCTGTCACGGCGAGTTCCTGCCGCGTGGCGTCTCCACGAGGCTCGTTAGGCCGCCCCAGTGGCTCCCAACCACCTTCCCACGCCCGATGACGTCTCCTCCTGTCCCGTGCCACGCGCTCGTGGGCCAACCCTCAGACGAGGGGCATTGCGCAGACCACGCGCTGCTACCCCGGTCGGGCTCGATTCCGGAACGTCAGTGAGTGAGAGAGAGGGCTCATTGCGGGCAGACACTCAGCTCTCTTCTGGTTTGTGTACATAAGGAAGGGGTGTGCACGTCGCTGTGGCCCGTAACAAACCCTCCGCAAGACCCGGAGTCCTCTGCCAGTGACCGCGGGCCCCAGCAGGGACCCCAGAGTGCGGGGCCGCAGCAGTGTGAAGCCTGGGCCGGCCTCTGCATCACTCCCTGCTTCACGGCAGCTTGCGAGATGTGCCACTAGTGGGGGTGGGGGACGGGGGGAGGGGTACCCTGGGTGGCTGGGTCTGTGTCGTGGGCTCCTCCCGGTCCGTCGAGGCAGGCCCGCTGTCCCCAGCAATGGACGGTGAGACGTAGGTCAGGTCCCGTTGTGGAGGTTGGCTGGCCACCTGCCAAGGCCCTGCAGATGGTCTCCTGGGTTCCCATGCCCACTCCTGGTCTTTGTTCTCCTGTCCCCCGCATTCTCCAGTTCTCTCTGCTCTGCGCTCGACCAGGTCCCTGTGCTGCCGCGGTCGGTGTGGGCGCGTTTGCCGAGCTCACGCCCTGGATCTGAGCGGCTTTGGCTGAGCTGTGCCGAACCTCCTCTGTCCTCCGGGACCCCTGTGTGGGTCCATCCTTGCCCCCCCGCAGCCCAGGGGGGCACCACACAGCCACCATCCCCACAAATGCATCCACCCCGGGGGACAACCTTCCGGTGACCTTTACTCAGGTCTTTACTATAATTTTAACTCAACAGTGAACATTGCTTCCTTAAGGTCTTTTCATTTTTCCCTAGTAAATGAGGGGATTTGCATGGGAGTTTTTTTCCCCTCCCCTTTGACACTCGAGAAAGCCAAGTTGGGAGAGGCTAAGCCACGCAGCCACAAAGTATGGGGACAGGAGGCCCCAGCCTCTGGACACCCGTCTGGGTGGCTGTCGTCTTGCCAGACGGCGCTGAGCCCTTCAGGACCCGGAGTGCCACGGGCCGGATTGGTCCGCGGATTCTGCGGTGAGCACGCCCGACGGCAAACCTTTTAGGGACGATCTTGCAACAGACACCGGACTCCTTGAAAATAACGTGGGGACATTATTCACTCACGTTACCCCAAGACATTAAGACAGAAAACGTGCCCTGACCGTCCCCGGAATGATCTCGTGGCAGCCTGTGAGCCTTCGAAGGTGGAGTCCGACCGGGCGGGCGCTGCTGGACGGAGGGCGGCGGCGGCGGCGGCGGCGGCGGGAGCGTCAGGGCTCTGGCGGCTGGAAGGAAGCGGAGTCTCAGTCCTTCGTGTGTGTCCTTCGTGCCCCCACAGCAGACGGGGCAGAGTGAAGCGGCCAGGAGTGTGCTCGCTCCTGAAGCCCTCCCTGCCGCGGGTGCACCCCGGTCCTGACCCGAGAGACCCCGTGGGGCCCTGTTTGGAGGGCAGCAGAGCCTGGGGTCCTGCGAGGCCCCCTCCTGGGTGCCCCATGGGATGGGTTGGTATTGACCCGGGGGTGCCGCGGAGAGCTCTGTGGGCCTTCCAGACCGCGGGCGTCGGAGAGCTCCTCAGACACGCTGGGTCTCAGACGCACTGGGTCTCCCTCGCTTTGTCTCCTGGTCTGCCTCTCGGCGCACTAACCTGACCCCAGCGTCAGCGTTCAGAGCTGGGCCGTTCTCAGCGGGGGTCTGTGCTTCAGCCCTCCCCCCCTGTCGCCACGCCTACTCCTGAGGGGCCGCTGGAGGGGACGCTGGAGGGGACAGGTGAGGGCATGAGCTTGTCACTTAACGTGGGGAGACGGAGTAGCGTGAGAGACTTCGGCAGAGGAAGTGCGAACGGGCACATGGGACTCGTTTTTGGTCACTAATGCTGCTTCGCTGAGAGGCCGCGTGGTGTCAGCTAGGGAGCTGCAGGTGGGAAGGAGAAGCGGGCAGAGGCCCAGAGCGACCTCCCCAGGCTGACTCCCAGGCGGGGGCTCCAGGGGGCTCCTCTGACGTGGCTGTGACTTCCCCTCGCTCCCCTGCCTCCCAGCCTTAGCACAGGGCGCGCTGAGACCCTGGGGAGGTGGCTGGCTCTCGTGACACCACTCATGGCGGCGGCTGTCACAGAGCTGTCTTCTGGGTTGGAGGCGTGTGTGGGGCGGAAGCAGCGCGTCTGGCCGGAGCTTCCTCCGGTGCGCCACGTGCGGCCAGCGGCGTCGCGGTCGTGGGGAATGCGCCCAATGTAAGTCTCGCGGCACCCAGAGCTGCGGAGGTGGAAACTGGGCGTGTGGCCCAGCAATCTGCATCTCCACGAGCCCTCCTGGCCCCTCTCCCCGCTCCGGCTTGGGCCCTGCGGGGCTGGGCCGCTCGGAGCACGGGGCCCTGGAGTCAGACTTCCTCCGCACGGGGCTCCGGGAACGGCCTCGTGTTCGCGGCGAGCCTCTGCACAAACGGCGTGGTCTCCCTGTGCGGTGGTTTTCCTGTCCGTGGTTATCGGGGGGGTGACTAGAGCGCCAACTTCAGAAAGTTGGCACAAGCATTCGACATGAGGGTTTGCTGGGAGCAGGGCCCCGCGCGGGTACAAGCTCGGGAACCACAGCCATCCTTACACGTCGCTCCTGGGAGCACCTGAGGGCCCACCCCTCCCTCTAGTCCCGCCTCTCCATCTAGCCCCGCCCCTCCGAGAGCCCCGCCCCTCCGAGAGCCCCGCCCCTTCCAAGAACCGGGCGTCTCTCCAGCGGCCCTCTCCCAGGGGCTGCACAGGGTGGCCGGGCCTGCCCTCGCCCTTGCTGCCCCGTCATGCACGCGGCTCCAGGGAGAGCCCTGAACTGTGGGAACCGCGCTTCTCTCTGTCAGCGCGGCTGAGGCCCCGCCCGGCCCGTGGGACGGACCCCTGATTCGTCTGTGTTTTTCCGGGAACAAGCCCACACAGGGGTTCTGTGAAATTCACACACAACCCTCGAAATAATATCATCTGACATTGCTGCCCAACGCTTTTAAAAACTCTAGCCTCACTAGGTTCTCTAAAACAGTGTGTTTGGGGAAAGAGTCCAGACAGAACCGAACGACTATTCGGGGGTGGGGGGTGCTGCGGCAACATTTCGGTGGGTTCGTTTCCCCCCAGCTCGGGCAGACGCTCGCACCCACCCAGCCTCGGGGCGCAGCTCCCAGGCGAGGGGGGTGGCATCCCGACCCCCCTCCTCCGAGTCTGGAAACTTTCCCGAGATGGGATGCAGCTTGACCGAATTAAACTGCTGTCAGTAGGATGAGGAACACCAGACCCGCTGGGGTTTTCTCTTGGCACCCCGGTGGCCACGCCGGCTCATCACCGGCGCGGCTGGGCAGGCTCCATCCGGCAGAAGCCGCGGCTGGAACGTGGGTTGCTCGGGGGAAGGCTGCTGCGGTTGGGAGGGGCTGGGATTAAGGCCAGCAGCCTGGGGGTCCCGGCAGCCTCTTCCCCTGTTCCCGGTGGGGTCGCTGAGCAGAGGGAGAGGACACAGCCAGAGCAGGAAGGGCCAAGGTCGTCCGCGGCAGGCCCCCGAGCCCTGGCCACCAGCATGGGGTTCCAGCAGGTCTCCCTCCTGCCCGTGGGCTGCCTCCTGAGCACCTTCTGGGACTGAAGAGCTGGTTCTGGAGCCCTGGTCCCGGCCCCGCAGGCCTGGGCTCTGGCGGGGGGGGAGGGGGGTGCTCCCTGGGGACTGTGTCCTCTCGGTGCCTTCCACTCCCGGCCCACCCTCCTGCCCCGCTCACTCCTCTTGAGCTCCCCGGTGCATTGGCCGCGCATTAGCCGGTTGCTTTGACAACAGCGGGGAGGACAGAGTGGGGGATGGTGAGGTGGAGGACGGCATTGCCACCTCCCGGCGACAGCACGGAGGAGAGGAGCAGCGCCAGCACGGGGTGCCAGCAAACGGCAGCAGAGAACCCCAGGCCCTGGGCTGGGATGTCTCAGACCCTCCCGGCTCCTTTGGGCGCCCCCAGGAACCGGAAACGAAAGGTTTTCTCTCGGGGACAGAGCCGGTGGCCTGCCGAGAGAAAAGCATGCAGATGGCAACAGGTGGAAGCCCCGAGTTGGAACAAGATTTATGGCGGGGTTACCAGACCGAAGGAGGCAGCGTGGGGAGGCCTGGGCGGTGCCCCCCACAGGGATGTCCCGGGTCCTTCTGCACACGAGGAAGGAAGCGCGTGGGCCGGGGGGGCCGCCTGGGGAGGTGGCCCGGGTTCGGCCCTGCCCTCGGAGCCCAGGAAATACCTGGGCGCTGCCCGCTGGAGGCGCACTGGTGACCCACAGGGGCGGCGCCCAACCGGAGGTCACACGCGTGGTCACAGCCAGGTCACGTGGTTTCTTCCCCAGCTGCAGTGCGGGGCCTGGAAGCGGAGTCCGGTGTGAGTGAGCATTAGACACCGAGCTGCTTCCCAGGAGTCGGGGGCTCCCGCCGAGACCACCACGCTTGCTCTCCATCCACCGTTCTGGAGGGGAAGACATCTCCCGCCCCTTGGAGGTCGATAGCGCGCTCTTTGGGTTTGGAGACGAGTCCAGAGCTTGGGATGCTGGCCCTGCCTTCCCTCCCACGTGGTGGGTGTTTAATAAGATGTGGGCCTTCTCGGGCCTGGGGTCAGAGGTCAGCGTGCCCGGGGCCTTTTCCTGGGGTGGGACTGCTTTCCCCCTCTCTCTTTTCCTTTTGCTACAGAGGGAAAGGACGTTTTTTAAAGTTGCTCTTGCTTTGTGTTTCGTGCTCTTTCGAGCTGGACTTGGGGCTGCAGTGCACCTGGACGTGAGGTGGGTCTACCTTGGTGGCCTGTCTGCCGCCCCTGCCCCGCCCCTGGCCAGTCTAACTCTCGGGCGCAGCAGCAGGAGCCACGGCCTCCCGGGGCCGGCCTTGGCCTCACCTGGGCTTTGAGGCTGGTTCTCATCCCTCTGAGGGCCGCACGGAGGCGAGGGCAGGAGCAGGCTGGCCTGGGGCCTGGGGCCCGTGCTGCCGTCTGGGCACATCTGGCCTGTGCCCTGGCCCCGGTGGCCTGTGCTCTGCAGCTGGGGTCCCCCACCCACTGGCCGCCCGCCCATCACCGGCCACTCCCTCGGGTTCCAGGCGTCCACTTGTGTCCTGGTCCTTCCCCCTCTCCGAGCCCACACAGGCCCCTCACAGGAGTCTTCTGCTCTTCTCTGATGTGTGACCTTTCCTAGGGCGCCCTCGCTTGTCACGCTGTCCTCTGGCTGCCCTGACTCGCACCTGGGGCCTTAGCCCCCACGTCTAGACTGTGGGCTCCCGAATGTCGATGTTGAGCTCCTGCCGCGGTTCCCGGACCAGCCCTCCTTGGTTGCTCCACGGGGGCTGCTCTAAGGCTGAACTCAGTGTCTTCCCCGAACCAGAACTTGCGCATGGGATTGATGGGTACCGTCCACCCAGTCCCCCCGGGTGGAAAATCTCAGAGTCATCCTGGACTCTTTCTTCCCCCACGCTCAACCAGTCACACGTCTGCCGTTTCTTCGACTTCCCGCATTCTTCTCGAACCCTGCCTCTCACGTCCTCTTTTCCTGTTCATGGCCGCCTGGCGGGTCCGCACCCTCACCCTCCTTCACCCGCAAAACACATTGTAATTCTCGAACGAGCACAAGATGCACAAAGGTTAGTTGGAACAATGGAGGAAGGAATCTGGACACAGAGGAGCACCAGGGTTCAGGGAGGCGCCCCCTGGAAGTGTGCTCAGCACGCCGATCGGCTCATTCAGGGACTGAGTACACGGGACAGGTGGCGCATAGGATGATGGTCCCGTAGAGTAAATGGAGCAGAAAATGCCTACTGCCCAGGGATGTCGTAGCCAGGGGTACGACACTGTAGCCAGGGGTATGACGTCATAGCCAGAGGTATTGCCGTGGAGATGTAAAGCAACGCCTCACCCAGTGCTGGCGGTGACTCGGATGTGCATCCAAACCCAATGCCTGGGCCCAGCGCCACTTTTAGCTTGCACCTGACAGTTACACAGCTGATTTTCTCTGAAAGCGTCCTCAGTTCGGGCGTTCAGCAGAGCCGCGGGCCTGGCCCTGGCGCACGGACTGGGCCAGCGTGCCGAGTGTCTGGAGCATCCGGAGGCTGTGTGCCCCGTCGGTCCCCAGGGTCCCGTTCCCCTCTCCCGACGCCGCTGCTCTGTGCCGCGCACCCGGTGCCTGAGTCCGAGTCCAGGTGTGAAAGTCGCTCAGAGAAAACGGAAGCCATGGCGCCAAACAAGGCTCAGAGCGCTCCTGTCGGGGCCAGTCTGTCCCTTGCCCCGCTGTGTCGCTCTGGGTCACTGGGAAGGGCGATCGGACTCGAATTTCTCGAGGACCTCCGGGGTTTCCGCGTTCACGGCGCCCTCAGCCCGCACCGCGCGCTGACGGAGGCGGACTGCGCCCGTGTCAAAGAGGAGGACCCCGGGGGCCGGAAGTGGCGTCCCCTGCCCAAGGCCTCGCTGTGCGGGAGGCCAGAGCCTGTGCTCCACACTGGTGAGCCACACGCGTGACGTGGCCCACGGCGCAGTGTCTGCAGCCTCCCGACCCTCCGGTCCAGTTCGTAGGGTCCCTGGCCCGTGTCCCCTGAGGGCGACCGAGGGCCGTTCCTGGCTCAGCACCTCCAGGGGGAGCGACCCCTGTGTTACAAAGTGGGGTGGGGAGAGGCAGCTGTCCGGGAGCCACATTTGCTCAGGGCTCCGGAGGGTTGGAGAGTCCTCTGGGCGCTCTCTGCAGGCAGGGGCGGGGTGGGGCCGGGCCGGGACACTGGAGGACGGTGACAGCTGGCGCAGGAGCAGGGACACTGGCTGGCTGCTAGGTGGGCCATGTTCAAACCTGTCCCTGACCTTTCCCCAGGCACCTGCCCCATCTCGTCTCGTTCTGCTTTGCTGTGAAGGCTGTAGACCAGTTGAACGGTGAATGGAGACAACACCCAGAGGTGCCCCTGCTAAGGAGGGTGTCTGTGTCGGGAACGGGGAGTCTGTGGTCGGGCCGGAGCTCCGGGCGGACCCCAGAGAGCGGCCTGGGTGACCCCTGGCCACCTCGCACTTGGAGAACCTTCGTGGAAAGAACTGTCGTTCCGTGGGGTTGGAGCAGGTTGGAAATGGTTCTCCAGGCTGTAAAATCCCCCCGCTGACACCAGCCAGGCCCGTGAGCCAAAGACCAGCCTGCTGCCGGCCGCGGGTTTCCAGGGGCCACCTGGCCGCGGGCCGGAAAGGAACCGTCCGTACGTTTTCCGACAGCGAAGCCGAGTCTCCGGAGCCAGGAGGAGGAGCAGGTCGGAGCCCTGAACCGGGCCGTTCAGTGCCAGACCGGGACATTGGCTGACCAGCAGTGTCTAGACATAATTACTCTCATCCTGGTTTTAATTTGTAGTGTGTCCGTGTCCAGAAGTGTGGTTTGGCTCGCAACGCCTGTTTAACAGCTTGCTTGTTTCATCTGGCCTTGGATTCGGGCTTCCTTGGATGTCCCCCCCCCCTGCAAACTGCCCCCCCCCCTTTGGCTTGTTCTCTGCTGCGGAAACCAGGGACCCAATTGCCGGGGGCATCCGGATGGCTCCCTGGCGGGGGGAGGGCTTGGCCGAGCTGGCCCAGAGGGGCTGGAACCCCTGATGTCACCCGGGGGGTGACACTCCATCTGGGGCTTTCGGGCGGGGGGAGGGGGGTGCTCAGCCGGCAGCCTGGGCGGGGCCACCCGGGCACAAATGTAAGCGGAGACAGGGGGCAGCCCCCAAGGCCAACTGGAGAAATGCGTGTGGCCCACGGCCCGGATGCCTGGTGGGAGCGGGGAGGCGGGAGTGCAGCTGGGGACTGACTGATACCGAAACCCCCGTGTCCCCTCCAGGCAGATGTCCCCACACTGGGCCCAGGCTGCAGGGAGGCCGCTGGACCACTTCTCAGGCCTGTGGAGGACGTTAGAGGCACAGGATGTGGAGGGACCTGTTTTCAGAGCTGCTTTAGGTGTTTCTGCTCGGTCGATAGCTTTGTTCGTTTTTTCAAAAAGAAATGGTGGCTCTTGTGAGGCCAAGTTCGTGTGTGTCTCTGGGAGGCACTGGTCGTTGATGACTTTCCTAGAATATATGTAACCATCTCCTGGCGGCTCAGACACCTGTGGAGCGGGATCCGCAGCCCCAGGGACAGTGGTGTGGCCCTCCCCGGCCACCCCGCCAGGCGGCCAAGGCTGAGAAGCCAAGTTCAACCCGGCGACTTCCGGAGGTGAAGAAACTGAGGCCCTGAGATATCAGTTTCTTGCCCAAATTGTGTTGCTAGTTAGAATGTGTCCAGACCAGATTCTTTTCAATGTTTGATTTTTAGAGAGAGGAGAAGGGAGGGAGAAAGAGAAGGAGAGAAACATCAGTGTGTGGCTGCCTCTCATGCGCCCCCTACTGGGGACCTGGCCCACAATCCAGGCATGCGCCCTGACTGGGACTCGAACTGGCGACCCTTCGGTTCTCAGGCCGGCGCTCAACCCCCTGAGCCACAGCGGCCAGGGCTCATTATTCTCCCTGCACGTGCGCAGGGCGGCTCGGGGCTGTGAGTGTGGCCTGGACTCCCCAACCGGCTGTCTCAGGCCTCGGCCCTCATCCTGCTCCTGGCGCGGGTCCCCACCTCGGGTGACCGACATTTAGATGGTGGGAAAGGACAGAGAGCAAATGGCCTTGTGTCCGAAGGCCAGAGTCCAGCCGTGCTTGGTGAGGCCGCCTGAGCGCCAGGGTCCTGCCCGCCGAGCTCCGAGGTGCCTGTCAACCGGCTTCGCCCTGCACTTGACCTGTGGCCCGCCCGGACCTGCGGTGACTGCCAAGAACAATCCCTCCGCATATCGCCTCTGGCAAAAATGAAACAAGAATAAAAGAGGGAGAGACAGAAAAAGCCTCAGACGTTCCAGGTTCTGCTCTGGCCCCTTCCAAAGGCATTTCACAGGAACGCTTTTTAAAATTAAAAAAACCCACCAGGACCAAGAAGTGGTTTTCGGAGGAAATTTCAGGCAAATTGCGGGATCAGCGATGCCGGAGAGCCCCGAGCAGCGAGCGGCTCGGCCGGCCTCGGAGGAGAAGCTGCCATCCCAGCTCTGCCCCCGCGGAGCTTTGAGGGACGGGTGGCTCCCCGTTCTGGGCAGGCGACCCCGCGGCCCTCCAGGACGGACGCTCTGCCCGTGTCCCCTCGGCGGGCGGGGGGGTTCTCCGCACGCTCCTCTCCCACCCGCGGCCCCACCGCCCCGCCGCTGCTCTGCCAGCCTGGCAGCCGCGACGCGCTTCCTCGTGACGGGCCGGAGTCTCGGCTGCTTCCCCGCGGGGCCTGTTTTCCGTGCCTTGTCAGTTCTGGTTATTTCACCGGGGATGCTTCCCAGATGTGGCCGCGGCTCCCACGGCGCGCCGGACCGACCTGGCCCCGGCGGGGCCGGCCCGCTGCCCGGGGTGTGGGAGCCGGGACACCCTCGTCCCCGCCTGCCAAGAGCCGGAGGTTTGCCCTTGGGCCGGCCGCTCCCCGCGCCTGGGCCTCTGGTCCTGCCGTGAGGGATCCGGACCACCCGGTCTCCGAGGTCTCCTCCAGCCCCGACGCTGGCGCCCAACAGTGGCGCTGAGAACGCTGTGTCTCCAGCAACGAGGCGGTGCCGCCCGGCGTGGGTTGGAGGCGCAGGCAGGGTGTGTGTCCAGCAGCATTAAACCACAGGGTTTGCACGGAAGGCTTCTCACAGCTCCACCCACCCTCCTGAGCCCCTCGGTGCCCTCGGCCCCTCCCGGGAGCGGCAGACCCCCTTTTGTGGAACGAGGGACCGGACCCCAGCGGGGCAGCAGCTTCCTCCTGAAGCGTCGCGGCCACCCGCCTGTCAGGACGGCCAGGCCCCGGGACAAGCAGGCCCAACCTGCATCTGGTCACTCTGCTGCCCTCGCCAGTGTGTTAAAGTATCTCCACAAACCAGTGCCCCTGGGGAAGAGGTTATATATAAGTGCACCCCATTATACATATGTCCCATTAAAATAGATATTGCCCGGGAGCTCCGGAGACACTTGTGCTCGCCGCACGGAGCTGAGGACAGAAGCGCAGCCCGGCGCCCGGAAAGCAGTCCTGTTTCCCTCCGTGACTCCTCAGCCACATCTGGGGGGCGGGCACGGCGCTTCACCAGCTACTAAGCAGCGGAGAGCGCTCAGAGACAGGTCCCCCTCGGAGAGCCCACGAAAGGTAGCCCGAGGATCTGGCATTATTTTCTCTCGAGTGCAGGACCCTGTCTGAACCCCAGGGAGGGGTCGGGGTGACCGAGTCCTGGGAGGGCCAGGCTGACTTTGGAGAGAGTCAGGGGGTGGTGTGTGGGCCCAACACCCCCGGTCTGTGAACGCTGGCCAGGTGGCTCGGTGGGTTGGAGCGGCGTCCTGTGCGGCGGAAGGTTGCGGGTCCGATCCCTGGTCGGCGGGGCTGGGAGGCAGCCTGTCGAGGTTTCTCCCTCGCGTCGATACGTGCCTCGCACCCCTGCTCTCTAGAACCAATAAACCTACCCTCGGGCGAGGATTAGGAAAGACATGGAACCTGCCACACGTCCCGGGGTGCGGCAGCGGGAAGCCAGGGTGGGGTGCAGCTTCCCCCGGGGTCCGACACGTCCTAACTGGGGGGCCTGGGGGGGCCGGTATCTCGTTCTGAGCCTCGGGTTTGTGCTGACAAGGGACGGAGGTGGGAGCTGCGGGGCTGAGTGCCGAGGGGCGGGCCGGCGGGTCTGCCCTGGGCCTCGCTGCACGACGGCGGCCGCTGCCCTGCGGCTGCGGCTTCAGGCGGCCGCCCCCCCCCGCCCCCAGGTGTCTCGGCCTCTCCCCGAGTGGCCTGGTCTCCTCGTCTTGTAAGGACCAGGTGGTCGGGTTGGGTCAGGGCCCGACTGACAATCTCACTGTGACTTACGGCCTTCCCAAAGGCTTCATCCCACAGCGACCTCCTCAGGTCCTGGGGTTCGGAAGGCGGGGTGGGGAGACAATTCTGCCTCTGCACCGGGACCCCCCTGAGCCTGCACAGGGAGCTGAGACCGCGTGGCTACTTGGCCTTTGCCGTGCAGCCCCCACACGAGGTTCGGAGGGAAGGCCGGTCCTGCACCCCCCCTGCCCCCTCCCCCCGGAGGAAGGCCCCGGCTCACGCCTCCTTGGACGGGCGAACGCCTCCCCTTTCCAGACTTCCTTCGCCTGTGGCCGCTCAGGCCTCTACCCAAGGACACGGGCGTCCCTGGGTTCCCAGGTGAGCCCCTGGGCACCTGGGGGGGGGACTCTTACAACCCCCCGGAAAGTGGCTGCACCCTGAAGGCAGAGCCCTTAGCCGGCGGGTGTGAGGCCGGGAGGCAGAACGCCAGGGCCCTGCCCCTGGGGGCCAGGATGGGGCTGGTCTCCTGGGACGTGCTCCTTTCTCCCCGCAGCCCCTCCCACCCAACGCCCGCACCCAGCTGGCCACGTGGAACACAGGAAACAACCTCGGCCAGAGGCGCCCTGACCCCAGAACCCCCCCCACTCTCCTCCACCTCTCCACCACAGTTTCCCTCCGTCTCTGTCTGTCTGTCTGTCTGTCTCTCTCTGTGTCCATTCCACGGCCCGCTTCCCAAACCCCCTCTTCTCCCCTTCCCGTCGCTGAGCCATTCAAGGCTAAATCTGGGTGTCTGGAGACGGCGGGGCTCTGATCTATCACAAAATGAGTATTTGCCAAACGAGTGGTTTTCTTCTCGGGTGCGCCCGATCTCCTGACGGGAGTCCTGCTCTCATGCACGGGGACCGGGTCGCACCCGCGCGACCCTCAGTGGGCCACATGCCGTGCGCACACGAACACTCAGCACTTTTTGAAGAAAGCAGAGTCCCCTTTAAGGACAGCGTGACTTTCCGAGTGGGCGAGGCCCGCTGTCAGCCTTGGAGAAACTCGGCGAGCCCCTGCGTGGCCGAAGCCGGAGCTGGGGCGTGCCCCGAGCTTCACCCCCTGGCACTGTGCCCCTCTGGCCCTCTGCTCAGCCGCTGGCCTCCTCCCTGGGCCCCGGGGCCTGTGCTCTGGCTGTCCCCTCGGTGGCAGCCCTGTCCTCCCGATATCCGCGTGCTGACACCCTTGTTCCTTCACATCTTTGGTCAGATGTCAGCTTCCCAACCATGCCCGTGACCACCCTACTTATGACAGGAGCCCCGCCCCTCCCAGGGCCACCCGTGCCGTGCTCGCAACGCCTCTGACACAGCCCTTCCCGCCTACCCTGACCCCCACCTTCCTCTTCTTCCTGTCCCCGTCCTGCGGCCAGAACACGGGTGCCCGAGGTTCCCGAGTGCCCAGGCCCCTCGAGGCGGCTGCTGAGTCCTCGTCTGCTGACCGGGGCCGCAGTGTGGCCCGGAGCTGGTCGGCTGTGTGGGAGCCGCTCACCCTGCCCCGTCAGCAGCCCCCACTTCCCGGGATGACTGACCTCTCCCATCCTCCCGCCTTGGGGACCTGGCTCCCATGAGCCTCCTGTGTTCTTGGGGCTCCAGCTGGCAGGGCTGGCAGGGGCGGTCGGAGCAGCTCGGAAGGGCTTCCCGGGGCAGGCGGGGGCTGAGGGACCCCAGCCTGCTCCCAGCGTGAGTTCCGCACACCCACGGGACCTGGGGTGCCCGGGGCCGAGGTCACCTTGCAGAGCTGCTCCCTCCCCCAGGCCCCCCAGTCGAACGAGCCTCATGCGGGTGTCTCTGATGATTCAGCCGCCGAGGGGACGGAGGACTCGAGACAGCAGAACTGAGCCTCGCAGCGAATGGGTCTGGACTCAGAGCTGAGCACGGGGGGGAGGGGGAGGCAGAGAGGGTGCCCGGCCCCTCCCCCACCGTAAGCCGAGGATTTTCAGTCCGCTCCGCGGGAACAGCAAAGCCGGCCTGTCTCGCTCTCAGCGACCCGGAGTCCAGTCCAGCGATGCATATGGAAGTGTTCCGAAAGGAACCAAGAGCTTTTCTAGGATAAGAAGTGCTGTTCCTTCCAGATGGGGAGTCCAGACGGGGAGGTACCTGAGCCGTCATTCGTACGGGCTGTTCCTGTAATCCCTGCAGGTTTACAACGTAAGTGAGGAGTGGACCGGCCTGCCCTCCCCCGAGAGTGGGAGGGAGCCCCCTCCAGCCTCGCAGGCCGCCCTGTCTGGGGCTCCACCGGCCTCTCCCTCGGGGGCTTGAGCTGATGGCTGGGCACCCACCTGCTGCCACCGCCCCTCGAGTGGCCTGGCCCCGCCACACTGCGTGGTCACGGGTGAAGCCCCTTCCCTCCAGAGCTCCCTGGGCACCACCGAGAGGCGGAGGGAGGGAGGCGGGGTCCCCAGTCTTGGTTTGTTCGGGACCTGACTGGGGCCCCTAGAAGAAGAGGGAGAACCCTCCTCTTTGCAGGCCCTTCCGCTGTGCCGGGCCGGCAGGAGCTCACCTCGCGCCGGCCTCTCTCTAAGCCGGGCGTCCCGCCTCTCGGCGGCTCGGGACCACTCTGGAAGAAGAGGCGTGGTCTCGGGCCGCACGTTAAATACACTGTGACGTGGAATCGCAGAGGAAATCTCATCGTGTTTTGAGTACATTTACGAGGCTGTGTGGGGCCGCCTTCGCAGCTGCCTGGGCAGCACGCAGCCCGCGGGCCGAGGGTTGGGCCCCCCCCCCCGCCGGGATAAGGTGTTGTTATCGGAGAGAGGAGAGACCCGGGCTCGCTCTGGGCCCTCCCCTCCGCTGTGGGCCCTTGGGTGCATGATTTCAACGTCTCCCTCCCGCCCGTTCAGCCTCGAAGGGCTTTGATGATAAGTGTGTCCCTCGTGGGGGTTGTGAGGGCCGAGTGAGACCCCGAGGACTGGAAGACGGGCTGGCAGGCGAGGAGTGTCTGTGCTGCCTTTGGAGGAGCTGCTTCCTCCGGTGACTGCCCTGCTCCCCTGCTCCAGAACCTCCCGGGAGTCACTCGTCCCCGACCTGGGGGAGGGCCCGGCCTCCCAAGCCCCGCCCCCGTGCTCTCACGCCCCGCCCCCGCCCAGCTGGCCTTCTCTGGGCCCCTGCGAATGGCTCCTCTGAAAGGTCCCCCTGCCACCCCTCTGACCAGCGGGCTCTCTCCCCACGACCCTGCAGCCCCGGCCGCCGGGCCACGTGGCTTCCGTGGGCTGCCTGGCGCTGGTGCCGGCGTGCTGCTGCCGTTTCATGACCTCGAGCAAGTCTCTTCGAGGGTCATCGAGAGCCAGCTCAGGGCTCTCACGTGGCCGGATGTCCTCCCAGGACTCCGTGCGGTCGGCATTAGGGCCCACGAGCCGAACACTCGGGAGATGTGTCAGCCGACAGAAGGGTGCCGGCGTGGCGTCGGGTGCTGGCCTCTGCCGTCCCGCGCTGCGGCAGCTCGCGGCAAGGTCGGCAGCCCCCTCCCTGGGTGCACCCCCGGCCTGAGCCTTCGTCCCGTCTGCCCCCTCCTGGAATGGGAGCCCTGGGAGGGAGGGGACAGGTGGGTCCCCAGCTCCCGGAACCCTGCCTGGCACCCGGCGTGAGTGACTGGGGCCTCGTTCCTCAGAAAGTGGCCTGCTGTCGGCCAGGGGCAGGGACACCAGGGTCCATGCATGACCCCGAGCAAGTGCCTCCGGGTTCCACGCAGGGAAAGGACGCGGTGGCAGAAAGAGGCTCCTAGGGCACAGCACCTCTGCCCTCAGGAAGAGGAAGACCCGAGGGTGGGGGTGGGGGCGGTGCTGGAGGCAGCTGAGCAGATGCCCCTTCTCCCTGGGGCTGGGGGGCCCCTGCCTCAGCAGCTGGACACCCGACTCTCCCGGCAGAGGACAGGTCTGGGCTGCCCGCCGGACCGCTGGGCGGTGGCAGGGGGTGCGTTTCTGGGGACAGCAGCCCAGGCTGGCCCCCTCCCTGGGCCCACCCCTCCTCCCCACCGCTCAGGGAGCGCCCGACGGCCACACCCGGGTGGCCACACTGTGTCCGTGGTCACAGTCGTGGTCAGTAAGAGCTGTGGCCTTTCCACCCAGTGCGTGCGCAGGGACGAGGGACAGGAGTGTGGGGGGCGCAGGGGCAGCGGGGCTCGTTAACCACTGTTCTCTGGGGGAAGGGAAGTGCGGGAGGAGAAGAGGAGAGAGAGACCGGGCGGTGGGGAGGGGCAGAGAGAGGGGGGTGGAGCAGAGGTTGGAAGGGGCACAGAGGAGCAGGGAGAGGGTCGTGAGGACACGGGGGGACTCGGGGTGCAGAGAGGCAGACGCCTGAGGGAGCCCGGGGCGCCGGGGTGCGGTGGGAAGCACCGGGACTCCTCCGAGACGCCCTCGATCCTGTGGGGTGTCGGGCTTTCGCCAGCACCTGGCCTGCAGGGGCAACGTGACAATTGGGGGGGACAGGAGGGAGCGGGGGGGGGGGCTGGGGAGCTGATGGGGTTTCTCTGTTCTTTCTTCCCGTGACCAGCTCGGGCTGAGGGCGCACCTGGGCCCTTCAGTCCCCGGGGGGAGGAGGTCCCGGGAGAGCTGGGCCTCCGGTCTGGGCGGGCGGGGCGGCGAGCGTTCGGTGCGCGTGGGGAAAGCAGATGGAGTGTCTTCCCAGCCGGTGGGGCAGGTCCCGCCTGTCACTCACGTTGGAGTGCGGGGAGAGGCAGAGCGACCACCGCCAAGTGGTACCTCAGGTCCGAGGTGGCTCGCCCGCCGTGCACGTGTCAGGGGAGGTGGCTGGAACCCCAGGCCAGTCCGGCGGCTGAGGGGTCTCCGTGGAGCGGTTCAGGCCGTGACTGTCAGCGCGCACGGGCCGGCGGTCTGTGTGCTGCGATCACCCTGGACTCGTGGGGCGCGCCGACCGCTTCCAGGGCGCCTGGTGTTCTGGAGGCAACCTCTGCGGGAGCCTCAGCTCCCTCCCCCGCTCCCCTCCCCTCTCCCTGCGCCCCCCTCCCTTCCCGAGGCTTCCTGCTCCACGGCAAAGCAGCCGGCCGGCGGGGCTGCAGGCTCCCGCTCCGCATCGCGGCCGCTCGCTCTCCAAGCAAAGTGCGGTTTCCCGCTTCACACCCCTGCGTGTGCTCGCGTGCGCGCACACACACACACACGCACACACACGGCCTCTGTGCGCCACAGGGCGCTCTCACTGCACCCCAGCAGCGCAGACAAGGGGCCACTGTAGTCCCGAGAGACCCCAGGGCAGGGAGGCCGCCGCCGGTCCCGCCGGAGACATTGTCCCCATTGAAGCTGCTCTCCGGCGCCGGGCAGCTCACAATCCCAACCTTTGTGGCCGCCGAAGAATCGGGGCCTGTGCCCGTCCCCTCAGACCCCACCCTGCGGGCCCCCAAAGGTCGCGGGTGGTGATGTCACGGAACAGCCTGTGGCCAGGGGGCCCGTCCTCCCGAGACACACTGGAAACAGCTGGTGGACAGACACCCTGTCCCCACACCACCCGGCCTCCCAGCAGCCTCAGCTGGGGCAGGCCCTGGAGCCTGTCTCCCGCTTGGAGGCGCGGCCCTGGGGCCGGGCCCACGGAGAGCATGCGGCGGTGGCCAGTCTCATCTCTGCCCTCCTGGCGTCCACCTGGCGGTCCGTGGGGACTGAGCCCGCTGGACCTCAGTCCCCTCCCCTGAAACTGTGTACCCACCACACACACCCAGACAGACAGACACACACACACCCAGACAGACACACGCACCATCTCTGCGTGCCGTCAGCCGCGTCCCGGCCCAGGCCCCCTGGAAGGCACTGGACGTGCCCTTGGCTGGAGCCCGCGCCCACCTCCCTGGAGTCGGGGCGGCGGAACCCCGGGCAGCAGGGAGGGGGATCGCAGGGAAAGTAACAAAATGGAAACGAAAGCGGCGTTTACCGAGCACCACCGAGTGTCTGGGAACGCCCCGCATGCCACTCCCGGGAGGAGGGTCTCGGCCCCCCCGGAGGAGCTGCCTCGGGGCCCCTGGGCTCTGCAGGGGCGGAGGCGGCAGGGGCCGGGGCAGACCCTGCGCAGCGGGTCCACAGCCAGGACTCTGACTCTGGGCTGGGCCCCCTGCCCCCTCTAAGCCGTCCGGAGGCTTAGGGACCCTGGCAGGCGACTCCGGAAGGCAGGAGTCTGTGTGTGAGTGTGTGTTTGTGTGTGAGTGTGTCTGTGTGACTATGTGTCCCTGTGATAGTGTGTGCCTGGGGGTGTGTGTGAGGGTATGTGCCTATATGTGTGTACGTGCGTCTGTGTTTTGTCTCTGTGCATGTGTGTGTGTGTGTGGGTGTGCCCCTGTGAGTGTGTGTCCGTGTGTGACGGTTTAAGGGCCCTGGGGCCCTGGTGACAGGCGGGCCGCTGCCCCGAGTGGCACTTCCCTGCGGCAGCTTCCTGCCGGACGCATGCGCCCTCTCCTCCAGGGGTCCGGCCTTCCGACCTCGCTCTGCCCGAGGCCTCGCTGTCGCTCCAGCCCCGGCCAGCCCCGGCCAGCCCGCTGCCGCCACTGCGGGGAAGAGTCCGGGCTCCCAGCCCGTCCCGACCCCCCACTCGGTGGTCCCGCTCACCTCGCCCCCACCCCTGCCACTCGGCAGCTGGTCCCCGGCCTGAGACGCTGAGCGCTGGGACCCCAGCCTTTGCACAGAGAGCCCTTCTCCTGACAGATTGCTCCCCCAGCACTTGGGGGTGACCTCCTGCGGTCTCCTGAGTCCCGCCGTGCGACACCCCAGTAACCTGACCGCACTGACTTCCCACACGCTGTGCGCAGCCAACCTCGCCTTCCGAGCGCGGCCGGGGCTGCGTCTCCGAGAGGCCCCCGTGTCGGAGGCGTGGAGGTCGGCTGGGCCGGAGACAGAGGCTGGGAGGCCAGCCGTCCAGGCGGCGTGGCGGCGGACACCGGCCTGCGGGGGCCGGGGTGGGGGCTCGGCAGGTGGCGATGGCCGGCGTGGGCCTGAGGGTGACTCCGGGGTCAGACAGTCCCTGGACTGTCCCGCGCCCGCCCGAGGCAGGTTTCGGGGTTCTGCCTGCCGGGGGGGACTTTTCTAGAAGACCTTCCGAAGACCCTTTCAACCCTGTCACTGGTCCCGTTCTAGCTGTGGCGTCTCTGGGGGGCTCAGAAGACAGAGCCTCCAAAAATAGACAGCCTCATTATTACCGAGGAAATTTCTTTCCGCCTACAGAGTTCTCCGAGCGTCAGAGGAGGAGGAAGGCTGAGCGTGTGCTGAAGGTTTTGGGGGGCAGGGGTGTGCTGAGCGGTGAGGAGGGTGCAGAGAGTGTGAGGCCCAGCGGGTGAGGCGCGGCTAGGGTGACGACGCACCCACTGACCGCCCCGAGGGATGGGAGACCTTTCCGCACGCACAAGGAGGTGCCTGTGGGACATTACAACGGTCATGTCTCCACGGAGCCGTCGTCCCAGCTGCAGGGGGGATGGGACGGGGGGGTGCAAGGACTGCGCCCCCTGTCCCCGCCTGGGGGCCATGCCCACGTTCTCCCCGCGGCGGCCGGGTGCGAAGCCCCTCACCCTGATGTGCTTCACGCTCTTGAAAGCCACCCTGTGCGGCTGAGAAGGGCACCTGGTGACCGAGGGTCTGGAAAGTAATTTGGAGGAGCTGGCCCTGGGGGCTGTGCCAAGGGGATGCTCAGAGGATCCAGGTTTTCTTTTTATTGTATTTTAGTTATTTTTAGAGAGAGGGGGAGGGAGAAAGAGAGGGAGAGAAACATCAATGTGTGGTTGCCTCTCGTGCGCCCCCTACTGGGGACCTGGCCTGCAACCCAGGCCTGTGCCCTGCCTGGGAATCAAACCCGCAACCCTTTGGTTTGCAGGCCGGCGCTCAACCCACTGAGCCACACCAGCCAGGCTTTCGGCTCCAGCTGCAGAGCTTTCTCAAGGTGGTGAAGATCCAGGTTTTGTCGGTTTGCTGGTTTGTTGGTGCGTTTTGAGGTTTCCGAGCTGCTTGCCTCATGAAATAAAATGCGTGGTGGAGGGGCGGTGGTCTGCGACGCACTCAGTGAGATCGGACCTGTCGGAGGACTAGAGCATGTCTCTGTTCGGAGTATGTACGTTCTTCTTCTCCCTGTGCACGCAGCAGGTGACAGGACAAGGCAAAGGAGAACGTGTAAACCAGCGAGAGGCGCGCAGAACAGACTAGAAACCACCTTCAAAGCCCGTGACCAGCTCCCCGCTGTCCTGTCCCCACTGTGTCCCAGCCCGGAGACCAGTTCTGGAAAAACAACCCAAAGCTCCTTCAAGCTCACATGAAATGCTGAAGGGCCGATAGCTTGTCACTCCTTCTCCCTGCAGGCGCGTTCGAGCTCAACTAACGGACGAAGAGAAATCTAGGTTTTCCTAAAAACCAAAGAAATAGAAAACAAAAACCGAAAAACCCAGCCACCCACGCTACACCGTTCCAACTGCCCCCGCACCCTGGTAGCCCGGGCCCCCTCAGTTTTCGAGGCCACACCCGCCTCCTGGTCACACCCACGTGGGTCAGTCCGGCAGCAGGGGGGACGTCCGTGTAGCCGACACACACAGGGACAGTCTCGGTCGGGCACCTGGTCTCCGAGGCACCTGCTCTTTCACGGGAGGAGCCTGAGCCGCGTGATGGCCGAAGACCCGGGAGGGACCAGTTGTCGCGGCGCCTCGGTCGTCACCGGGGACCCACAGGAGGTTAGAAGAAAGCAAGCAAGGCTAAGACAGCGAGGGACCCCTGGGAGAGGAAACTCGTCTAATAACGGATCACAACAGCGCCTGTGAACAGTGTCCTTCTGGCCGAGAGGACCCAGAGCGCTCACAGCGGGCTGGGGGCCCAGAGCCCCCCGGCACCCGGTGCCGAGGCAGAAGCTGATGAGGACGGGGCCCCCCGGTCCAGGGCCCGGACCTCAGAGGGACTCGCGAGGCCAGAACCCCCTTCCTGGCCGGTCTCCGTGGCTCCGTGGCGCCGACAACCTGCCCTGTCCTCAGACAGACAGCTGCTGTTTTCAGAAGGCAGTGGCCTCGGGTGGTGCGGAAACCAGCCTCTAACATTTTTATCTAGTTATTGATTTTTTGGAGACAGAGAGAGAGGGGAGGAGCAAGGGCCAGGGGAGCGGGTCGGGGGAGAGAGAGAGAGAGAGAGAGAGAGAGAGAGAGAGAGAGAGAGTCGTCCCAGGTAGCGATGTGCTCATGGATTGATTCTAGCACGCGCCCTGACTGGGGATGGATGGACCGTGCAACCTTGGCGCGTGGGGACGACGCTCTAACCAGCTGAGGCCCCCCCACCGGCCCCCCGGAGTTTGGGCTCTCTACGCGCAGCCCGGCCTCGCCCTCTCTCCCCGCCGGCAGGACCCACGGCGAACCTCGTCAACCCAGAGGGAGGCCACGCCACCGAACAGCCCCAAGGGGGTTCTGAGCGTCAGCCCCGGCTGAGTCCGAGGAAACACGCACGTGTCTGATTTTTTGCAAATTCACACCCCGGTTTTATCCAGAGTTTTGCTCGTGCTTCTGCCCTGAAAACGAACAAACAAGGCTTTGGACCTCCCCGCCGGAGTGGGGGTGGGGGGTGTGGCTAAGCTGCATTAGCAGCAGGAAAGCTGGAGTGTTGAGGAGCCCCTCCAGGTTGGGGGGGGCCCAGACAGAAGGCCCCCCCCCCCCCCAGGCAGGACCCAGGATGCTGCCAGCAGGTTCCCCGCGGGGCTGTGTCTGTCTCCTGCGCGGTTCCCGCCCCTCCCCCATCCGCAGGCTCCCCCCCTTCCCCGAGTAATGCCCGTTACCATGGCACCCGGGCTCCGCCAGATGAAGACACTTCTGATCTCTTTATTGGTGAGCCCGCCGCTGGCTGCCGGGAGCCCGTGGAGAGGCTCAGAGACTTGTCAGGGGCCGGACGGCTCTGTCAGGGCGGAGGGTGAGGCCCTCACGCCGGGGGTCCCGGGCGGCTCCCGGGGACTGAGACCCCCAGCCACATCTCCTCTGCCACTCGGAGTGGCCGCGCGTGCTGCCCTGAGTCACACCGCGCAGGGCGCTCCCAGGCCCGCCCACGCCCCCTCTCGGTCCTCCCGGCGCCGCCCTGGGCTCCCCGTGCGGGCTCCCCATAGAGGCCGAGGACACTGGGGGGACCGTCCGAGGGCCGAGTGCTCGGGGCCATGCAGTTGTTACTCAGAGGCCACGCTGGGCTTCCCAGTGGACCCTCCGGCGACGCCACGGCCACACCCGTCATCACAGACACACAGACGGGGACGGGCACACGGAGAGATTTCTGTGCCTCGCTCGGGACAGGAGCTCAGTCCTTGTTCGTTCATTCACTGGACTAAACGTGTCTGCTTTTGAGTCACGTGTGGCGTCACGGACTCCCAGCACCGGCCTCGCACCGCCGCCCCAGCAGACAAACCCTTCCCCTCCCTCCCCTCCGCCCTCCCTCCTCCCCTCCCCTCCCCTCCTCTCTGAGCACCTCCTCCTGTGGACACAGCCCTGCGGGGGGTGCCGGGCGGCCGGGCAGAGACAGGAGCGGTGGCATCAGCCCCCGACGCACGGAGGCTGGGATTTGGCGTCGGACAGGCTGCATCCCTAAATATCTGGGCCCCGGCTGGGCCGGCTGGTGTGTCTGAAATGCCAGCGGAGAGGTCTGTGCTCCTGCAGAAATAGCGAGGGGTCCCTCACAGCTGCTCCCACAAGGAGTCGCGGGCAGCCTGAGAGCTCTGGGCACTGCTTCCCGCTGCCCCCACCTCCCCCCACCCCAATCCTCCAGCTCTGCCCCTCTCCCCGCGGACCTGAATGCCTCTGCCGGGTCGTGCCTCTCCACCAGGCCCTCCGCGTGCGAACCCTCCGAGCTGGTTCTCGTCTCCTGGGCCCACTTTCTCCTCACGAAGACTTTCCAAGACCCGTCATCGTGGGCCAGCACCCACCGGCCACCACGCTCAGCCCCTTGTCCAGAATCTTCCCCTGACCGGCGCCTGGCCTCCTGCTTGCCGGAGATGGAGTTTCGGGCAGTTCAGGGGCCGTGGCCCCAAGATCAAGTGTGCTGGCTCCTGAGTGTGGCTCCTAAGCTTGGCCTCCCTGGGGACCCCGGTCAGGCTGTAGAGACATGAACACCTCCTCCCAGAGCAACCAGGAGGCATGTTCTGGCCCCCACGGTCCCGACAAGGGGGGTCCAGGCAGGACCTGGACATCTCTGTGTTCAGCAAGCCCCCCCAGAGGAGGCTGGGGCGCACGGTGTCCCAGCCTTTTGAGCCCCTCTGCTGCAGGTGGGGGGGGCTGTTTCAGACCCCAGCTCCCTCTGCTGCTGCTGCTTCTCTGTGTGAGCCGTGGCTGGTGCCGGCCACGCTGGTCCCGGTGTCTCTCCTACGGCTAACGTAACACACTGCTGGGAAATCTCTCAGTCTCCGTCGGACCTCAGTAAATACACATCCTGTCCTCACCACCTTCCTGCCCCGGCCCTGCCTCTGACAACCTCCACTTTTAGGTGTTTCTGTTCATTTTGGCACCTGGGCCCAGCTACCCAGCTCTCACTTAGCTGTTTCCAAAGTGAAGTGCTTTCTGGCCTTCTGGGGTGCGCTCCCTGGACAGGGGGTGGCCGCACAGTGCCTGGCTTTGTGCCGTGAGGCCGCTACATCCTGGCTGGACGCCAGGACGGCTCTCCCTGCAGGAGAGGACACTGCGCAGCCGGGCAAATTCTCACGTCTGCGGAGCAGCCTCCTTTCTGTCCGCAGCCTCCTTGGGTTTGGCTTTCAACGCAATCTCATAGTTGTTGATACAGAAGCAGGAAAAGCGCCGTGTCGACGGCCAGGTGTTCCAGGTGCGGGAAATGTCACGTCTGCGGTTCAGAGACTCGCAGGGACTTTCTACGGTTGGGTGCCCGGGAGCAGACCCGGGTGGTGTGGCCGGTGTCCTCGGTGGCTTCCGCACGCTTTGCTCAGGGGACCTTTGTGACAAAGGGGGACAAAGCATGGCCTTCACTAGCCGGCAGAGCCCCTGCCCAGGACCCAGTCAAACAGAATGGACACCTGCCCTGCGGTAAATATAGCTCACAAGTGCGGAGGCCCCGACTGCGCTGAGGTTAGCGCCTGGGCTCCGGTGTCCCTCTCGGCCCCGCCCTCCTCAGCTGCCAGCGGGATAATCTGCCTCCGGCAGGCGCTGGGGGTATATTTGGAGCCTCCCCCCGCCCTGTCCCCCCGCTCCGGTGGAGTGGGGCCTGGAAATAGATCTCTTGGACCGCGTGCAAGTGGGTCGCGGCCTCAGCTCCCCACCTGCGCCCAGCCGGCGGCCAGCTCGGCGAGCGTGTGTCCAGCAGCGTCCCAGGGACAGTGGCCCGGACTTGGGGGCTGGGCTCTACTCCAGCATCGCCTCCTCCGCCCTCGGGGACTTGCACAGGCCTCCCTGAGGTCCGGCGGCGACACCCACCTCTTTGGCTGGGGCGCCTGGGACCTGGACCCAGTCTGGAGGAGAGCGTTTGCACGGCCGGCCTCTCTCTGGGAGGGACCAGACTGTCCCTGGGGGCTCGGCCCTGCCCGTCCCTCATTGGGTCATGGTGGCTCTGCACCCTGAGAGCGCCCATGGGCTCTGAGGCGGTGGCTGAGTGGCCGTGTGACATGTAAGGTAGTTGTGATTTGCCCTTGAACTCATCCCGGCAGAGCGAGGGGGAAGCCGGCCCCGTTCCTGGCTGTAGTCCCAGCGTCCACTCGGTCACTCGGTCAGCATTTCACAGGCCCACTGCCTGGGAAGCGCACGCTGGATTCTTCAACAAGGCAGAGGGAATAAGCGGTTGTCCCTACCCTCGAGAAAAACGTCCCGGTGTGGCGGTGACCCGTGATGACACTGGGCCGGCCAAGAAGTCCGTTTCATCTTTCCGTAAACTAAAAGACACATTTTTCATTTTCACCAACAACCTGGTTGATTTGGGTCATTTGAGCACATGGTAGAACGTTGATTGTTCTCAATTAATGTCTGGATTCGATCGCTGTCAACGTCCGCTGGTCCGCCCGGCCGTGGAGCACCGTCCAGCGAGAAATCCCAGCACGGAGCTCTGCAGACCGCGTCTGACGCGTCCCATCGGTCACGGCACCTTCTCCGTGCACGGCGCCAATTTTTTTTTTGGCGGGGGGTGGGGGGGTGTTTCAGTTGCGTTTTTGCCTTTCTTGAAATAAGAAAGCATACTTCCATCTTCCATATTTCCTTCCATCTTCAGTATTAAATGGCCACACAAAAATTCACCAGTTTTCTTTTTGTTTTGTTTTTTTTTGGATGCACGCTGATGGGACGGCTGTCACAGTAGTGTCTGACAGAATTGTTTTGAATGAAGTTACAGATGACAAGGTGCTACGAGAACCGTCGCAGGAAAAAAAAACCCAAATGGGCTCCCTGGCCAGCCCAGGACAAAGGGAAACTGAACTCGTGCGGTCACAGATGTTGAAGTCTTTCCTGGGGGGGGGCAGTGGTGGCACTCACGCTGGGCAGGGGAGACCGACGGAGGGAGTGAGTCCGAGGTGAGCGGCCCCTCTGTGGGCGCGGTGGGTGGTGTTGAGGGCCGAGGCGCGGGAGGGAGCCTGTCGTGCCGAGGGCACCAGCCTGCACCCCCCAAACTCAGTGTGCCTGGAGTCCTCCTGGCGGCTGGCCTCCCTCCCCGCCGCGTCTCCCGCAGGCAAGAGCTCCTGGGGTTCACGAGCTGAGCCCCGACTGTGAGCGCGGGCAGATGCGCCCAGCGGGTCTCGTGGGTCCCTGGGGGTCACCCTGGCAAGCGGTTTCTCGTTTTCAGCTCCTTCTTGTGGGAAGGTTCTCCTTCCGGAAGGCGAGAGCCCCCCAGATCGCCACCTTAGAATCGCGTGGGGTTCCTTGACCTCTTCCGAAACCCAGACTCCCCCGACTCTCCCGCCGCCCCGACCAGCTGAGTCACCTCCGGAAGGCACAAAGGCCTCCGCCGCTGGTGCAGACAAGTCTGGGGGCGGGTCCCTCAGGGCGGAGCCACCGGTGACGCTGCTCCGACCTGCACGTCGCCGGCGGCAGAGCCACGTGTGGTGGCACCTTGCACGTGGAGTGGGTGCCTTTGGACACGCCTCGGGCCTCGTGGGGACGGCCCCCCGTTTCCTGAGGGCAGAGGCCATTCTCGTGGAAGTCCGCCGGCACGCTTCCCGAACCGTCCCTGGCTCCGAGGACCTCAGCCACCCAGATGGACGCCCTGTGCCGCCGCCGGGGAGGGGCCCGTGACGCCACGGGGAGGGGCCGTGGACGTGGCCCCTGGGCCGTGCACCGTGCTGGCACCGGGGGACTCCGTGTCCCCGAGGGCTGGCGGCGGGTGATCCCGGCATCGTCAGTGAGCCTCTCCCCCCCATCAGTCCCACCCTCGGGACTCTGCTCTGCGTCAGACTCCGGGGTGAAGGCCGTCGGGGCAGCGAAGATGCCGCCGGCCCAGGGCCCCCCCACCCCCTGTCCCCCCAGGGTTCACTGTCCAGGGAGGGCTCCCGGGGGTGTTTGTGGTGACAGCACACGGAGGGCCGTGTGGAGGGGCCGGGCGCGGCCTCAGCGCAGACCGAGGGGCCTGGGGGACAGAGAGAGCACTTCCACCGGCGGTGCCCTGCCGGCCCCGGGGGACGGGCCTCGGGGACTGAGTCGCGCTGGGCAGCGGACGGAAGGAAGGGAGGGAGGCTCTCCTGGGCAGACGAGCAGGTTGGACACGGGCGTGAGGACTCGGCCGTGGTGAGGACGGGTCGGTGCCCGGGTGTCGGCTGTGGGAAACAGCGCGTCACCCGTGACGGGGCCGGGGAGCGGGGTTCCCCTCAGCCCAGGTTGGTGGGGCAGGCTGAGCCCCGGCTCGCGGCCGAGACCACGGCTCGGGGGGCTCCGGAGGCCACGTCTCCCAAAGGAGAGGCCCGAACGTCCCTCCCGCGCCCCCGGCCTCTCGAGTGCACTGGGCTCCCTCCCTCCCCGGGGCTGTGCGACCCTCTGTGTCCGGGCCGGGCCCTCTCTCCCCGGGCTCAGCCCTCCTCACCCTCAGACCCCAGGGTCACGGTCACCTCCCGTAAGGAGGCTGCCCTGGCCCTTCCTTCACCCGAGATTCCCGGCTCTGGTGTCTCATCCCGCCCCCCTCCCCCGCTCCCGTGGTTTCCCTTTGTGGCCCTCATCCCGGTCTGTACCGATGTGCTGTGTCTGAGCCGACGGGCTGGCAGCCGATCCCCTCTGCCGCCAGACCGCGCACGGCCCTGTGGTCGGGGACCCCCACGCATCTGCTCCCTCGGTCTGTCCCCCTGCGGCCGCCACGCAAACAGGTCCCCTAAGTGTCGGCTGAATGATAATTGAATAAATGCATGCCAGACCAAAAAAAAAATACAGAGACCACCCACACACATGTAACAGAAACATATTATTAATAAGAGAAGGATCTTTGTTTGAGGAGAGGCTCCTTGGCTGAGACTCAGAGCTGGGATTTCACGGCCATTTCTGTCACTTTTGCGCTGAGAGAGACGGAGAACTGAGGTCGAACTTGTGGAGTGGCTGTGTGTCCCCCTCCCCGGGCTCCTAGCCGTGGGTCTCAAATCCCTCCTTGGTGAGATCGGGAAATACGGTCTGTCCCACGGAACTGGAATAAATACAGTCTGTCCCACGGAACTGGAATAAATACGGTCTGTCCCATGGAACCGGAATAAATACGGTCTGTCCCACGGAACCGGAATAAATACGGTCTGTCCCATGGAACTGGAATACTGGGGGAGACCCACCAGAACCGTACATGCTGTTGCACACTCATACAAGTATTAATCTGGACCAACAGCGTGGAGACATTTGCATCTGGATTTTCCATCTCAGGCCCGTTGGCAAGAATCACATAACGTGACTTTGTGTTTTGTTCCCGTTTGCTGCAAAGGACTGTTTTCTGTCGCCACCGGGCAAAAGCCAAGGAGCGGGGCCTCGAGCACGACCGGCGGTGAAGCCGTGCTCTCATCACCGGGCTGGACGGCGGACACGGGCCGACGCGGAGTCCCACTCCCCGGCGAGAACTCGCGCCTCCTGCGTCTCCCGCGAGGCCCAGGCAGCTCCAGTGAGAGCAGGGCGTGTCGTCGTCAAGGAGGCCCGGGCCTCCCAGAGCCCGGCTCCGCGTCCTGCCCACGGAATCTGCTCATTCCCACTCCGAGCCCCGAGTGTCTGGCCGTGTGTCTGACGCCGCGTGAGGACTCCGGGACAGCTGGAGACGCCGGAGTGGCTGTCTGGGAAGGGCTTAGGAGAGGATCAGGTTGTTATGCCAACAGTGGTCCGGGACAAGACACGGTGGTGCCATGCAAAACACGCGGATTAAACACAAAAGCCACGTTCCTGTTTCTTGCCGTTCAGGCCAAGTTCATGGCCTGTGAAGGGGCGATAAACCATGTGGCAGGTATCACAAGGGAAGCTTTGGTAGAAGCATACCAAGCATTTCCTATTTAAAAAAATATTGATTGGCCACCTACTAGCGTTTCCACATGTACTAGCATGTATGTGAGAGAATGTACATGTACTGGCATGTACGTGGGAGAACAGTTTCTGTGTGACACAGGCGGGACAAGGTCAGTGGCGTGAGCAGTGAACCGGAAGGCGGGATGAACAAACTGTGCTCCCACCGTGAGCGAGGTGTCCAGACCGGAGGGGACTGCCCGAGAAAGGGGAGGGAAACAGCAGGGACGTGTTCCTTCCCGTGTCTGTGTAGAGCGAGAACCTCCCAGTAGGAAGCAAACAAAAGCCCTGAACCCACCCAAAACAAAACACGTGCGGTGTTACCACTGCGCCTCGAGAGCAGAACAAAGCCCAGAAACCCCAGTGAGGTCGGGGCGTGGGTGGGTGTTTCCCTGGAGCGTGCGTGAGCCGGCCAGGGCGCGGGGCCGGGCGGGGACGGAGCTGTGGGTGTGTGGGCCCAGCAGCGGCCGCCCCAGGGCGCTCGCCAGGGAGGCCGGTCACTCGGGAGGCCCCCCCGCGCCAGGCCGAGGAGCCTGGCCCTTGTTCTGCGAGGAAGGCACCTACCCCAGCAAAAACGGCAAGGCAGATGCCACCTCCAACCTCCGCGTGAGGGTCCACATGATGTTGACCTTGGGCAAGGCTCTGGACAGACTTAGGGAGGACGGTTGGGAGGGCTTGGAAGACCCCGGCCAGCGGCCAAGTGCGCCGGAGCCACTTGCTGCCTCCCCCACCGGGCGTAGGACGTAGGACACGGCTTGCGCTTCAGTGAGGACTGTTTCCAGGACCCCCGGGGAGAAGACGGGCCGCCGTGGAGTGGGTGCTGGGCGAGTTTGCGCTGAATTTAAGGTCGAAGGGGACCTCAGACCTCGTCCAGCCCTGCCCTGTCATTTTACGAGGGAGCACACGGAGGCGAGGAGGACACATCACCTTCCTCCTCCTCCTCACCGGAAGAGCTTGTCCGTGTTTACTGTGTGTTCCGTGTTGTCCAGGTGGTTGGCGTGTGCAGATGACCCTCACGACGAGCCCCTGTGGTCGCGGCGGTCTAGGGGACGCGGCCACTCGCCGGTGTGGTGCGGTGGTGAGGTGCGGAGCCGGGCCTCAGCCCGGCGCGGCTGGCTCTGCGTGGGTGCTGGCTCTGCAGAGCCGCCCTCTCCAGGCCGCGCCTCTGGAAGTCGGGGGGACAGAGGGTCCACTGCACTAGCGAAGGGGCGTTCTGGTGGGGGCTGCGCGACGTCCCTGCTATGCCCTCGGCAACATTTTTGTCCGCGAGTTGGATTACAGGTGGAAAACAGTTCACCGGACTGTCAGAAGCTCTGAGCGGAGGGAGGAATTAGAAATACACCGGACAGAAGGAGCTGGACCCCAGAGGCCTGGGAGGGCAGGTGGACCCCGATTTCTTTGCAGAGGAATGTGGGGAGGGGGTGCATGGGGGCCTCCGGGCTGACTGTCCGAGAATGGGGTGGAGAATGTGTAGAAAAGAGGCGGAACCTGGGGGGGGGCGGTTGTGGAGTTGCTTTTATGTGAGTTTACACATGGGGCCGATGCTCCTGGCTATCTTCCCGCCTGTGTCCTTAGTTTTTGTCCTGGGTTCTCCTCGAGCGGGGTCTTGATCTTCTCCCCTGGGGCTCACCTCCTTGGCTGTCTCTGTCCTTGGCTGGGTCCTTGTTCCAGCCCCTCAGGGGCTCAGCCCCTCGGGGGGTGCTGATGGCACCCCCATCGCCCTGCCAACGCACACCACGGGGAGAAGATTTGCACCCTGTCTGGACTATCGCGGCCGTGAGAGCAGCTCTGTAAATTAAAGTCCTTCCGGAGAGAGAGGGCAGGGCGTGAATGCATCGGACACTCGGCGGTTCATGGCGTGACGGTGAGGGGTGAGCGTGCTTAGGGGTGACCCGGCGCCGTGGGCCTGGGGACTTGTGTCTGAGTTTGCTGAAGACCCCACGGTGACGACCCCCGCAGGCTTCTCTCGTGTGGCTCCAGGAAGTTGCCTAGAATCTGTGGGCTGAAGCTCTCGGGAGAAGGGGCAGACTCAGCTCAATAAAAAGCTTTTTCATGGTCAGAACTGTCCAGAAGTGGAAGGGTAGAGTAGTGAGCTCCCCGTTGTTGGAAGTATTCAAGAGTACAATGAGCAGCAGCTTGTCCGAATAGCAGTATCACAGACCCAGACATCCAAGGGGGAACATGGACTCTGATCTGTGGGTCGGTTCCACCCGGGAGAGTGTCTGTGTCGGGGAGGACCCTGGGGTGCTTTGCCAGGGGGACATGGGTGAGGCCGCTGCCTGGGGAAGGTCAGCGAGGGACCCTTGCATGGGGCCCGCATGCCCTCCCCACCTGTGAGGTGGGCCCGGCCCCCAGCGACCCTGGTCAGCCTTGCCCTCTGAGAACCACGTGCCTCTGGCGGGCGCAGGAGTGCCCACTGGACCCCGGGGCTGCTCCGTTGTAGCTTCCGTCGCTGGGGGTCCGTCTGTCCTCTCCTCCAAGTCCCCACCTCCCACGGCCGGTCTCAGATCCAGTAGCGAGAGTGTCGGACAGAGGGCAGCTGGAGCGAGAAAATGCATTTTAATAAAACCCCATTGATTTCTATGGGCGCAAGTCCAGGAACAGGCACCTGGAGGGCCCGCCATCCCCGGCCCCCTCCCCCGCTCCCCTGACCTCCTGCGGGGCGGTCACACATCGATCGGCTTCCCAGATAATAGACCCCGCCGCCGGCGGGGACCTCAGGGGACCGCAGGGCGCTGGGAGAGGCGCTGGCACTCAGCAGCCCAGCCCCGAGTTAATCAAACTAGCAACAGGATCTCAGGCGGCGACGGCGGCGGCGGCGGCGGCGGCATTATGCGTGATTACTGACAGGCACCAGCTGCCGCGGTCGCCGGCTCCAGCGCGCTATGTGGCCGCCCGGATCGAGAGGCGGATTCCTGGCCCGCCCGGGAGGGCCGGCCCAGCCCGCGCCCCCGGCCGCGGGGCGGCGATGACCACTCTCGGTCGCCGGCGCTGAAGGGCGGTGGGGGCTGTGCCTGGGGCCCGGGCCGCGGGCTCGGAGCCGCCCGCCCGCAGAGGGCGAGGAGCCGAAGAGGAGACATGTACGGGAATTACTCGCACTTCATGAAGTTCCCCACCGGCTTCGGCGGTGAGCGCGGCACCCTCTGGACCGTCTGTCTGCGGGGAGGGAGGGGACACGGCGGTGGCGGGGCGGGGGGGGGGCAAGCCAGCGGGATTAGTGTGGCATCTCGTCTGTGGACCGGCGTGTGCAGGGTGCGTGCGAGGGAGTGTGCCCGTGCAGGGGAGAGGGGGAGTGGGGGAGAGGGGAGCGGCGGCCGGGAGCCGGGAGGGGGGCACTGGGGGCAGCGAGTCGTCGTCGGGACACCTGCGGCAGAGCTGGGACGACACATTGTTGCAGCCGGCCGGCCGGCCGCGAGTTTGTGTGGGCGTGGAAGTGCGGAGTTCACGCGAGTGGCGGGGGCTGCGGCTCACCCGCTGGCTGGCCGCGGGGAGAAAGGGAGAAGCAGTGTTGCCCCCGCTGAGGGCCCCCCCGGCCGCTCCTGGAGGAGGGCATGCCTGTCGTATTCAGGAGCAGATTCCCCCAGAATTGGGATTTTAAAAAGCAAACGTGACGCTTTCGTTTGCCACCTTGCTTTCCTTCCTGTTGGCTTCCCCTTTGATTTGCTAATAGCCTCTGGTCCCCTCCCCCGCTGGCCCCGAACCCAGTGCTGCGGCTGGGGCAGGGGCAGGGGCAGGGGCAGGGGCAGGGGCAGGGGCAGGGGCAGGGGTCAGTGCCTTCACGTCCACGAGGGGCCGTGCCGGCTGCAGCTCCGTCGGGAGCTGTGCGGGGGCGGCCCCCACCCCCCGGCACACGCGCTCCCAGGTCCCCGGATTCAGGGACAGTCGCCCAGCCAACAGCTGACCGGCTGGCCTCTCCCTGGGCAGCTGGTGCTTCTGGGAGCCCTGCCGTTCCTGTCCTGGCGGGCAGGCCAGAGCAGACATTCCTGTCAAGTTTGCGGAGACGCCCCTGCCCGCCTGACCTCCCGCGCGTGTGGGGCGACTTGGAGCACAGCAGGCGGGAACACCCGCGGGGCCAGGCGCGCTGTGAGCGGGGCTGCGTGGGGACTCCCAGGCCGAGGGGGGGCCTGCGCCGGGGGAGGGTGTTAGGCCCGGGGGCGTGCTCGTTCCTTCAGGGCCACGGGGGCGCGGTGGAGAGCCAAGCGCAGGGCTAGGCACTCGGGGTGCAGGTGGGGCTGAGACGTGGGCTTTGCCCCTCGGGTGAGGTGGGCTGGTCCCGCGACGGCACGTGGAAATCCGTGCAGGTTGCTGCCTGGACGCAGGGGGTGGGGGCTGTGGGCGCGTTCCCGGAAGTGGTGGCACTCAGGCTGTGGGGGCCCGTCTCGTGACACGGCCGGTGAGGGCGGTGGCCGACCCTGTGAGCCGGGCACCGCATGTCCGGTCTGCAGCCGCGCAGCCGGGTCCGGGGGGTGAGAGGCCTTCACAGCTCCCACCTGGGCCTCACTCACTGCCCTGTCCCCTTTGCCCTCTGAGTTCAGGTGGCAAAGTTCAAGCTCCCCCCTCAGATTCTCGGGGTCCCCACGGTCTGGGAGGCTCCAGCTCCTCGAATGCCAAGGAGACCCTCGGGGACAGCTGGGGTGCACAGGAGGGTTGAGGGTGGGGAGACCGGGGAGGGAGCTGAGGCACAGGCTGGGGAGGGCAGGCCGAGACTGACACTCGGGGGCTGCCAGGCTGTGCCTTGGAATGCGGGCACGCAGGGGCCCTCAGGGGCATGTCAGACCCCTCACTGTGCAGGCGTGTCAGCAGGGGTCCCAGGGACAGCAGGGACTAGTTCAAGGTCGGGGGGGGGCATTGAGAGGGGGAGCCCTTTCAGAGAGCCCCGACTCAGACCGATAGATACCGACCTCTTCCAGTCTGGTGTAGGCCAGAGCGGGACAGACGAAGGGGGAGAGGGGGAGGGAGGGGGGAGGAAGGGGGGACAAAGTTTGGTTTCTAGTTTTTCACCGACCAGCTGTGGGACTGTAGGAAAGATGCCGCACCTCTCTGAGCCCCGGTGTCTTCGTCTGTAAAGTGGGGTTCATAGCCCCCCCCCACTGTCGTGAACACTCCAGGTGCCGATGCCGAGAAGGCGGCGCCTGTCCCGTCGTCTGTGTGCTGGGCTCTCGGTAAAAAAAAAGGGAACACACTCGCCCCCTCCACGTCCCCTCGGTTCCAACGTGCCGGGTGATTGGAAAACCCAACATTCCCGCGGAAGGCGACTCAGGAGTCTGGGGGGGGTGTGAAATGAAACCCGTGGAGACCCGCAGACTTGGCTGGTCTTGGTGCTGGCCCCGCTGTTCGGTTCGGTGGGGGGTGAGAGGCCACCTGGAAGGGGGGAGGCCGGTCCACAGAGGGGGGGGGAGGGGCGCGTCCAGGCCGGTCCCCGGTGCCGGTCCCCGGTCCCCGGGGGCGGCTTTGCCTGCTCGGTGCTGGGAGAGGAGAACGTCGTTTCCTTTCGTTGTGCAGCTGCTTGCTGTGCTGGCCTGGGCCAGGTAAGAGGGGCCCCGACTCTGAGGCTGATGCCAGGGCCCCGTGGGCCGGAGGTCTGTGGGGGGACCTGCCGTGGCGGCGGGACCACGGGGACAGGAGCACCTGGGGGCTGGAGATGGTGTCCCCTGCAGCCTCCCACCGCCTGCACCCCAGGGTGGCGGGGTGGCGGCCCTCCTGGACCCACTGGGGGCGTCTCCCCTGCCCCTTCGGCCGTCAGCAGGTGGAGCCTCAGGGGCCCCGGGGACGAGTGCGGGGACCACCAGGGGCCCAGCCTGGCCCCCGGGGGAAACACACCTGGGACTCGCGTCCAGGGCTGCGCTCACCCGCCAGCTGCCGGACCACCAGGGCCTCAGAGAGTAAGCCGCCGGTCGGATTGGCCGAAGGGTGGTGACCGGCTGGGCGGCAGTGGCCCCGCAAAGGGCCCCCTGTCCCCGCTCCGGCCCTGCCCTGGGACGAGGAGGAAACCCTCGCCCTCACTGCCAGGGCCCGGCTGTCCCAGCCGCTCGGGAAGAGCCCCGTTTGCCGGGACGAGCCAGCGGTCGCCTGTGGGAAGACGGCAGACACAGCCCATGGTCCCTGGTGCGGCCCTGTGCTGACCCTCAGGGTCCTGAGGCCTCAGGGAGAGGGGCTCCTTCTCGCGGCACCCCTGTGAGTTCTTGCGCAGCTCGGCTCACTCAAACCTCCAGGCAGCCCCTGCGTGGGCGCCGGGGCCGGCGTGATCGCGGCCGCCTGCAGGGGCAGGTGCGGGCTGTGCCGGGGCGGTCGGTGTCCGAGGCCCTGGAGCGGGAGGGGGCTCAGCCAAGGGTTGGAAGCACGCGGCGGGCTGCACAGCCCACTCCGCTGAGCTGCGTCTCGGGGCCTCTCTGCGCCTGGGCCTGGCTCTGGGTGCTGCAGGCGGCCCCCCTCCCAGGGCTCAGGAGCCCCGCAGCCCCAGCCCCGCCCCCTGCTGCAGACTCCCGGGCTGTCCTTCCAGGGGGAGAACAGGACAGCTGAGCTGTCGCTCCGGGGCCACGGCGAGCCTGGGAGAGTCATTGGTGCCTCCTTCTGGGGGCCTCCTGATTCGCAGAGCCCGACCCTGGCCATCAGGGGGACGGTCCTTTCCCCCCGAGAGTGGACCCAGGGGACCCTGGTCTGAGTTGGAGACGCTTGTGTGTGTGTGTGTGGGCAATACGACGGGGTGTGTGGGGTGTGGTAGATGCATGTGTGTGTGGTGTGGATGTGTGTGCATGGTGTGTGCGCGTGCATGCCAGAACACGGTTTTCTCTCTGCGCGCGTGTGGGTGGCCGAGGGGGGCCACCGTCCTGTGAGCGGTCAGGAGTGAGGGCTTCTGCAGGGAGGAGCAGTGATGCATGAGGTCTGGAAGGAGACGTTTAGTGTAAACTCTTTTCTGAAGTATTTGCAATCTGACCGAGGGAGAGAGCTCCCGCGCATGAGCCGCACAGCAAGTGGGGGAGAGGCCGTGGGCAGAGGGCCGAGGGCTGCCCGCCTCCCGCTGCCCCTCGCTCTGGAGCCGGCGGGTCCGCGGAGACTCAGCCAGCAGACCACGGGCTGGGACGTCCCGAGCTCCCTGAGGAGCCTGGTCGTTCTCCCTTTCAGTGGAAGCAGGGCACTCGGGGACCCAGGGGTGCGGTCTGTTCTCCGGGACGCCTGGGCCTGCGTGGCTCTCCCGGGACCAGCCGGTGTGGCGGTGCTCACAGAGCGGGAAGAGCCCCCCGTGTTTGCCAGGGACCGACGACGGGCCGGACCCTTTGCCAAGGCTGTGTGGCAGGTGCCACCGGCGCCCGTGATGGGGGCAGCTGTCCTCGGCCCCGCCCCCTTCACCAGGCAGTGTCCAGCCTCAGGGGCACTCTTGCTCCGCGCCCCTCCCGGCTCACTAGGGGGGCCCTCACGCTCTCCGCTCTCTCCAGCACAAGTTCCCGCAGCGAATGGAATGGATGAAACCCTGGGCGGGGGTCAGGGGACTGGCCCCTGGGCGTCCTAATCAACACAGGCCCGGGCTTTCCAGGTGGCCCCACTTTGTTCTAATGCGTGGGACCCCACGTCCCCTCCTGGGGCAGGGGTCGGCAGACTTTTCCTCTCAAGGGCGGGAGAGTAAACACCCTGGTCTTGGCCAGCGACGGGGCCGCTGCCTCGGTGCTCGGGTCTGTCCTAGCGGGAGAGCTGTGTCGTCACCGCGCAAAACCGTGTCCCCTCGGGCACGGGGCTCGCTGCCTGCGGGCAGGCTGCCAGCCCCCGGGGGTCCTTCTGGAGACGTGCATTCCCCTTGCTGGTTTTGCTCCGGTGCCCGATCCCCAGTGCTGGCTCTTCCTGCTTTTTCCTGCCCCGGAGCCGAATCTTCACAGCCAGACCGAGGGTCCTGCGGGTCACCTGGCCCCTCAGTCACAGAGGAGGACCCTCGGGAACAGGCGTGGCTTGCCCAGGACCGGTAGCTTTTTGTGGTCTTCACACTGCCCCCCCCTGCCCAGCGGAGGAAGGAGAGAGGGGTCTAAGCCAGAGAGCTTCCCCCCACCCTTAGGTAAAACAACTCTACCCACCCCAGCGGGGTCCCGGTTAACTGCATGCACGGTGTGGGGATTCCATAAAATACAGGCTGAGGATCATGAGCGCACAGGCAAGGCAGTTAGTTCCCTTCCCCGTTTCAGAACGGCCGGAGCGCCGGTAAGTTCAGCGGGAATGTCGCTGGCAGGTGTTTCCCAGGGGAGGTCGTCTGGTCGGAAAGTGTCGGGCTGTGTGCTCGGAGGGGCCGGCAAAGTGAGGCGAGCCAGACAGGGTTCTGCCTCAGTTCCCGAAAATTCCACTTTGAAAAGCCACCCCGCCCTCTCCGGAGACCTGGCGGGAAGAGAGCCGGGACCCGGGGTCTCCAACCCGTGACGGACGGGACACCCAGGCGGCTTTGTCTCAGGCTGGGGCTGAGCGGGGGCGAGGGAGACAGCACAAGCTTCAAGTTCAAGAGCAGCTCAGCCCCCAGAGGGGATTTCAGAATCTCACGTCTGAACGTAACATATGGAAAGGCTTGTGACCTTTCATTCCAAAAGCACTGGCAAGAAGGCAGAGCGGCGGCAGCGAACACGCCTAATAAATATGTGGGATGTTTCCCCCGCTCTGGGGCAGGTGCCGGTCAGTCCGTCCCCGTTCAGCTGCAGGGAGCTGCGAACTAGTTACAAAGTCTCCAGTCTGCAGCAGGGAGCTGCAAACTAGTTACAAAGTCTCCAGTCTGCAGCAGGGAGCTGCAAACTAGTTACGAAGTCTCCAGTCTGCAGCAGGGAGCTGCGAACTAGTTACAAAGTCTCCAGCCTGCAGGTTGTGTGGAGAGCAGGCACCTCTGGGAATGCTCCTTAGGGCTCAGGTTGGGTGAATGGGTCCGAGGTACGCAGGCCTGAACCTGAGGATGAATGCGGCTGAGTGTGTGACCCGACGGTAATGCTGGAGTGGACAGACGTTGGCCACTGTATAGAATTTTTAAATTTATTGACTTTAGAGACAGAAGGAGAGAGAGAAACACAGAGAGAGACAGAGGAGAGAGAGAGAATAGAGAGAGAAACATCAGTTTGCTGTCCCGCTTACTGATGCATTCACTGGTTGAGTCTTGTATGGGCCCTGACAGGGATCGAACCTGCAACCTTGGTGCATGGGGACAATGCACCTCTAACCACTTGGCTGCCCAGCCAAGGCCTCCTTCACTATTTTAGGATGAGGGCAGTCTTCAGGAGCCGGCCCGTGGTCAGAGGCTCCGGAGAGGACCTGTGGCTGCCGAGCGCAGGGAGACGGAAAGGGAGGGAGGTGTCGGATTCCGGAGCCGGCTGTGGGCACCGGTGGCGTCCGGGGACCCCAGGAACAAGGAGGGCGGCACCCTCAGCACACACCTGAAACACTCCCTGGCATTCATCTTGAAGGACCGACTGCTATGGGGCATATAGTTTTGAAATGGTTATAAGGGACAGGGCTGTTTCCTATGTGGGGACGCCCCTTGTCCGCCCATGCCTCTCACGTGTTAGGGACAGTGTCAAGGTTCCCATCAAGGTTCATAATTTGGTTCTGGGCGGGGGGCGGGGAGGGGTGCCAGCCAAAGGCTGTGAGTCGCACGCAGAAACGTGGCTGGACATTGTGCTGGCCTGGACTCAGCGTCCCGGCCCGCGGGCGTTCACAGCAGGCCCTGGGGAGGGCTCGCTTTAACCTTCTGGACCTGGCTCCTACCTTCGTGGGGACGGTTCCGGACTTACTGACCGCTCCGAGCTCGTCTGGAGTGTGAACGAAGTGACCGTGGCCACAGGACCGGGGCTCTCGTGGCAGGGACCCCCATCTCTGCCGTGCCCGGCACGGGCTTGGCGCGTAGTAAACGCCCAACAAATATTTTTTTTTACTGAACCAGATGATACGGAAAATAGCAGCATGGCGTTAGAAGGCGTCGTGGGCTTGGAAGGCAGTGGCACTCAGGGGGTGAAATGAGCTTGAACTTGGGAGCAGGAAGACCCAGGGTCTCTGCTTGGTGTGGCTTCGAGCAAATCGGCCGCCTCTCTGGAATTATTTTCTCTTCTATAAAACGAGGTGGTTCTTCAAGTCTCAAAAGTCTGCTTTCCAACCTAAAGCAGTATGGCCTTATTAATTTATGACGTAATTAACTTGGAAGGGTGATTAAATTGTCATAGTATGAACAGGTTTGTATTTGCTCATTCATCAAAAAATAAATAAAAATAAATCCCCAAAAGGTTGGTTAAGCAAATAAGATTGCAGAAGTGTTGAGCCTGTTTAAATTGCATCTGTTTTCAAGCAATTTAGAAAGCACGGTAGGAGCGTCATTAGCATATTAACGGGGTGTTAATTACAAAGGAGTCTTTTAGAGCAGATTTTATAAAATCCCCACTTAATAACCATTAGCTCTCGGTACTTGAAACACAAACTCTTCACGTGTGTTACTTAGAAGTAATAAAATTGTAATTTAAAAGTAATCTGCCAACTTGTCATGAATTTAGATGGATTTTTCTCTCAATTGATCCAGATGAGTGAGGTTTTGCTATAATTATATATAATGTTGGTGATAATGAGGCTGATTATCAATCTTTGCCTGCTTTTCACTCTCTCCATCATTCCAGGTTTCAGGGGAGGGGGAGGTGGGGAGGGGAGGGGAAGGGGGACCCCACCCTCTCTTCCCGGCACTGGGAGCTGTGGCCCCACCCCCACCCTGCACGGGCAGCCCGCCAGGCCTCCTTTGGGCAATCGGAGCTGCCCCTGTGGACTCTGAAAGGCTGGCCGCCTGGTGGTCAGTGCTGCACGCAGGGGTCGGCCCATCCGCCACTCTGCATCCTCCTGTTCCCGCCTGTGGCCTGGGGGTGGAGCTTGGGGCACAGGGAGGGTCTTCCTTCCTTCATGTCCCCATGGAGGGGCTCCCCTTGGAAGGGGCAGCCTGCACCTCCGCTGCCCGCACCCTGGGGCTCCTGTGTCTCGGGTCCTGGTGTCCTGGCTCTGCAGGCATGTCCTCAAGCACAGCTCTGTGGCCCGGCCAGCCCTCCCTGTCCAAGCTCGGGGCGGGGGGGGGGCTGTGCAGCTCAGACGTCCGTGTGAAAGTGCCCTTGGAAATGCAGAGAACCATCCGAACATTAAAAAACATTAAAAAGGCGGGTTGCAGCGCCCTGGCTCCTGCGGAAGACGGGGGGAGGGGGGCTGGGCTGAGTGGGGAGCCCTGAGGAGGGAGCCAAAGCTGGGAAGGAATTGTGGTGAGGGGCTGGGCCAGGACGGGGAGGGTGGTTGTCAGAAAGTGCCAGGTCAGAGTCCGGAGAGGGGCCCTGGTTGACTGGGAGAGGGAGGAGGGGAGCGGAAATCCAGTGGGGGGGGGGGTCAAGAGGGAGCAGCGGGAGTCAGCCCATTCTCCCCACGGGGGTGAGTGGGGGGGTGCTCTGCCTGCCGTGGGTCTTTGAAATGCATTTTCCCACTTGCCTATGGAGATTCACAAAAATTTAAAAGAACGCTTTTTCTAAATGAAAAATGTTTTATAGCGACTGTATATGTACCAAGAAAACTATAACTTAGAGGGTTTTTGCATATTTTAGAATCATTTGTTTCTTATTCTAACTTTCGCCAAGTTTGCAGCTTACACCTCACACAGCAGGGTATTTCAAGTCACGTAACGAGAGACTTCCCTCCTTGTTTCTAGGTTGTCAATGTATCAGGAAGAAACAACGAAATGTTGCACAGGCTTTTCCTAAAAAGCTCAACATGCTTTGTCCAGATTTCTGCTTCCCCCAAAGAAATCTTTTGCAGATTTAAAAAGAAGGGGCCGCCCAGACAGTCGGTTCCTGGCGGGGCTGGGATTAGAACCCGCACCTGCTGCTTTTCCCTGAGAGCCACACTCCAGCAGTATCGTTTGTCAGCATTCCCCCGTGAGCAGGCCATATAATTCTCTGTCCCCGAACGTTTGCGTTTGTCCGGGAGCGAGAGGAGTCCCAGCCTCACGTTTGTGGGTACGAAACGCGACCATGTACCTAAGGAGTTTAGAGCCGTGTCCGGTGCACGGTGATCGCTCGCCGAACGTTAGCTGCTGCTGTGGCTCGGGGAGGAGGTGACAGGACAGGGCCTTCAGGTGGCAGGGCCCCGCCGACCTCGCGGAGCGGCCTGTCTGCGTGTTGCAGGGCGAGGCTGCGGGGGTTCCCCGAGCGCCTGAGCACAGGCGGGGTGTGAGGATAGCTGTGGTCCTCCGGCTTGGGCACCACGTCCCTCCAGGGCCGGAAAGGTGGCGCCCCCTGTGGGCGTTTCCCTCTGTCCCCTTCCCCTGGGTGGGCACGAAACATCCCGAGCAAGGTTGCTAATGGGACAGCAAACTCTCTGCCCGGGCGCCACCGCTAAGGCCATTTGCTCCCGCCCAGCCAATCAGAAAGGCCCATGCGTGGCATTTTGTTTTCATTGGCTGAGGACGACGTTGCTAAGCAACTCCCTCACCTTGGTTAGAATTCTGTAGTTGGAAGAGCCCAGCTCCTCTTTCTCAACAAGTGCCTCTTCAGCACACACACACAACTCCTTATTCGGAGATTTCGGAGGTTTGCATTTGGTTCAACACCAGAGACATAGATTTCTCAGGCAAATAGTTTCTATGGGCGAACTCTGTCTACGGTTACTTACATTAATGAGCAACAGTAAAAAAAAAAAAAAAGGCGCCCACGCCTGGATTAGTCAGCAGATGCTCTTTGCGCATCCCGTGGTGCAGCCGGGGGAGGGGGTTGGAACCCGGTGACGGCCAGTGGGGCAGCGGGCGTTCAGAATGCACATCGGCGTGGAGGACCCCTGGGTGTCGTTCCGGACCATGAGGAGCCCCGGGGGCCTTGGGGGAGCGGGGGTGGCTGGGACGAGGCAGGGGCTCTCGGGGCCAGAGCTGCGACTACTTCCTAAGCGATTCAGAGAGGTCAATGCTATGAACGTGCTGTGTCCCCACCCCTGCCTGTGTCAGCAGTGGCCACCCATCATGGAGCTTCTGCCGGCGGCCTGGCCCGGCCGAATCCTTAGGCCCACGGTCTGCCACGGAGTCCAGGCCAGCCACGGCCCCTGTCCTGCACCGTCCCAGTCTAGAGAGATCCTGGCTGCTACCCCCGGGCCAGAGGCCGCGAGTACCTCCATTGGTGGACATGGGATCTGTGGTTGGAGGTTCAAATCCAGCCTGCGGCATCTGGCTTCACAGCCTTGTCTTCCCGTGGACTGGCCTCCCGCCGCCCCGGTGCCCCGAAGCCCTCGGGGACTTCAGACGCCACGGTGGCGGAGGCCCCCTGCAGAGTCTCGGCGGCTGTGGTTCCTGGCGACCCTCTGAGAGCCGGAAAGCCTGACAAGGCCCAGTCACAACTGGGCTCCTGGATCGGACCCCGACGATCCCAGACCGCCACTCGCACCTGCTTCTTGTAGATGCCACCAGCCTGTCCTCTCTGTGTTCACGACACGGGGGCGGGGGGAGCCTTCCTGGGGGGCGGGGGGGGCCCAGGAGCGTGGAAGAGTCACGAGGGAAAGCCCACCAGCCCTCCCCCATCAGAGAGGGCTAGTTTCCTAAAGCGTGCGTCTGACGAGGAGCGTCCCACTGTGCGGGTGCAGAGCGGTGCACTTCCTGGGCGGCCGGCGGTGGGCCCGAGGGGGGAGAGGGCAGGTGCCCGGGAGCAGCGAGGCCGAGGGGCTGCCGAGGCTCGTGGAACCAAACCGCGGACCAGAGGCAGCAGCAGAGAAAACCTTGACCTCGGGTCTGCGCCAGAAACCAGGGTTCGGGCAAACGTACGGTACCTTCAGGTCCTGGCCATGGTGGCTCCCACGTGGCCGTGAAAACAGGAGGGCGAGCGGGAGGCTGGCGCCGCCGTCCCGGTCGGGCGAGCCCCGGTGTCTGCCCGTGGGAGCGGAAAACTGAACTTGGAGACGGGACGGATCGGTGGTGGCCCTGGAGGGGGCGGCGGGAGAGCTGTGTGCTCTCGGGCTCTGCGTCCCAGCCCCTGGGACAGGCCCTGGCACCTCCGTGGGTGCTCGCTGCGGCCACAACGCCTGCGTGGGTGTCCGATGCGCAGGCTCAGCCTGTTGTCACGGCGGCAGCATGGCTCTGAGGCCGGGGACTCCGGAGCGGCCTGCCTACCTGCTGCCTTCCCCTGACGCCTGGGGGTTGGTGGTGGCTCGTGTTCCCTGGCCCGGGCCCCAGTGGCCCAGGCCTGGGCACCCGTGGGCAGGCCCCGTGGCCCTGGCTGACCTGCCCCTGATGGTGGTTGCAGGTGGGGCCCGGAGAGCCAGCACGTCAGCGAGCGCGGTTGCTCCGGGCAGCCCTCCCCCGTCCCTGCTCTTCGCCGGCCTTCGTGCTACCAGCTCCCCAAGGGGGCGAGTGCCTGGTTCACCGAGGGCAGGGCCGGGCCCAGGAGGCGAACCCCACAGGGCCAGTCGGCCCTCCCCAGCCCCCTCCACCACCCACACTTTCTCCCCACAGGTGCCCCCAGCCACTCTGGCTCCCCGTCCATGAGCCCGTCGGCAGCCCTGCCCAGCGGGAAGCCCATGGAGAGCCACCCCAGCTACACGGACACCCCCGGGAGCGCTCCTCGGACGCTGAGCGCGGTGGGGACCCCCCTGGCGGCCCTGGGCTCTCCCTACCGCGTCATCACGTCGGCCATGGGCCCGCCCTCGGGCGCGCTGGCGGCCCCTCCCGGGGTCAACCTGGTGGCCCCGCCCAGCTCTCAGGTAGGTGCCCTCTCCCCCCACCACGGTCAGCAGCCCCTCCCCTCCTGCCCAAGCTGGTGGACTCACGTCCTTCGTGTCAGTGGGTTCCCGGGGACAGGTGAGGAGGGAGAGGGTGTGGAGGCTCTGAGACATGGTAACGGTTTGCAGAGGGAGTCCGACCACCCAGACGCCAGTGCGTGAGGCCCTCGGGCTGCACGCTCCCCGAGACCCTGCCCTGGGCCCGGGCCGAGCTCTGAGTCAGGTGGCCAAGGTCTGTGCCGTCGCGGCAGTGACCGTGACGCCGGCACACCACACGAAAGCCGAACGGACGAACGGCGGAGTTGCAGACAGCAGCTGCTCTCTCTCCAGAGCAAGTCCACAGGGTGGGCGTGGACGGAGACAGGGCCGTGGGCGGGGCGTGGGCACGCGCCGGTCCCCACCGCTGCTCCCCACCGCTGGCGTGGGCTTTCCTCGCGCTGCTGCCCGAGGCGGAGAGTGGAGGCCTCGGTCCCCCGCCCACACCCTCCGGTGGCGGCCTGTCGGCTCCCGGCCCCCACCCGCTGTCCCCGGCCAGGCAGCCGGCCCGGCGCGGTCACCGAGGCTGCCTTTTTTTCTGCCTGCTCACGGCAGCCCCGCCCACCCCTGTGTTCGGTGAACACTGGCTCGGTGACTTGAAAAGCCACCAAACGTAGAAGGAACCTCGCTCAGTGAGGCTCTGTCGTGTTTTACGCTTTACCGATCGCTCCTTCCGTCCCAGCTGTGGTTCTGTGCGAGCGGTGCGGTCACTTGATTAGGTGACAGGGACTCACAGTTCACAGGGGCCGTGCAGAAGTCGGGGGCCTCCCGTCGACCCCCACATCGTCACCAGCTGCCTCCTCGGGCCACTTAATCGCCCCGCACCCCCTTCACCTGAGTTTTCTCGTGCGTGTTGTCGATGTTGGTGCCCGTCCTGGGTCCTCGATGACACTGCGCAGTCTCGAGGGACGAGAGACGGGTCTCCCTCACCTGGCCGGGGCGCCTGCTCCCTCGGGTCCAGGTATTGCTGCAGCTGGGAACCTGCTAGCCCGTCTTCCTGGGCGAGCACGAAACCCTCGGCAGCGGCTTCTTCCCCGGGGGACACGGGTGGGTGGCGGGGGCTGACGCCCACAGGGGTGCACTCGGGGAGCAGAGGGGGTGCCCGGAAGGGTCACAGGCTCGGACGCTCACACCGCCGGCTCCCCAGCTCCGGCCAGGCCCCGACGGGCCCCGGGAAGACAGAGGCGACCGTCTCCGGCTCCTTGGACTTTGTGCTTCCCTGGGAAGATCACCGGTTCCTTCCAAAACGCGGCCGGGGCGCTCTCCCCGCTTCTCACGCGCTTGGGCAGTTGGCTCCGCCTCCTCGGCGGCCGGTGAAATGCTCTCTTCTCTCCCGTTGCACCCACCGGGGGCTCCGGGGGACCGGCCTGTGTCCGGCCGGCTCAGGGGTGTCTGCCTGCCGACCGGATGAGCGGATGTGCGAGTTTCCTCGGCTCCCTTGGGGTCCGCCTCCTGCCCGAGGGCCGTGGCCCCTCCCGGAGCGACCTCAGCCCCCAACACGACATTGAAACTCGGGCCGTGGCCTCCTGCCGGGTGCGCCAGGCTGTGCGGGTTTCTAGCTCCGACGGGAGGGACACGTGAGTCCCAGGAGCCGAAGCACAGAGGCCGGGGTGCTGTGACTGCCGGGCTGGGCCGGGCCCGGCCCCCCGCAGGGCTCAGACCTCCCGTCCCTGCTTTTTCCTCCCCCCAGTTCCTATCGTGGCCACACGTTTCTCAGACACTCTCTGCTCGGAAACTACTTCTCGCAGCGGAGCTCGCGTTCCCTCGAGGACGCCCTGGTGGCTTTCGGCCTCGGCCCTGGGGGCCGGGGCTGCCTGCGCAGCTCTGGGCGTCATCGCCTCCCGTCCCCTCTTGCAGCTCAACGTGGTCAGCAGCGCCGGCCTCTCCGGAGACGTCAAGCCCCTGCCGGGGCTCCCGGGGGTCGGCAACCTGAGCTACCCGTCCACCAGCCCGGGGTCCCTGGTGAAGCACATCTGTGCCATCTGCGGGGACCGGTCCTCAGGTACGCGCGGAGGCCCCGCCCCGCCGCCCCGGGCGCGGGCGGCCCGCGGGAGTTTCGGCCGCCCGGCCCCTCCGTTGCTCGGTTCCCGATGGACGGACCGGGGCCCGTTCGGATGGGCCAGCTGGGGCCCCGGCTGCGAGTCCTGATGAACCGAAAGCCGGACCTCGGGGTTGAGGGTTGGACTGATAGGGAACCTCTCCGAAGCCCCTCCCTCCGGAGTCGCCGCGTGGGGTGTGTACCTGGGACAGAGACGCTGTTCTGATTGGCTGGTGGTCACAAGATACACTTTCTCTAATCACAGAAAAGATGTTCTCTGAGCCGGTGGCTCAGTGGGCCCGAGTGTCGTCCCGTACCCCAGAAAAGTCACAGGTTCGATTCCCAGTTAGGGCACATACCCAGGCTGTGGGTTCAATCCCCAGCTGAGGTGCAAATGGGAGACAACCAACCGATATTTCCCTCTCTCCCCCTTTTTCTTGCTCTAAAACTAATAAAAACACAGCCTCGGGGGATGATTTAAAAAAAACGATGATTTTTATAATTCTGAAAATAATGTCCCAATTTATGGAAAATTTTGAAGAACTAGAAAAGCACCAGAGAAACTAAAGAAAGCTGTCTCTGCTGTCCCGGGAAAGACGCACCCCCTTCCTATTCTGGCAGGCTTGTCTCTAGCGCCCCAGGGTTCTAGCTGTTTCCAGGGGCAGACACGAGTGTTTTCGCCGATTCCATCTTCTTTGAGCCTCTTCCCCTTGTGCGGGGCCCGTCTGGGCGTGAAGGACTCGGGCGCCGGCTGGGGCGCTGGGCTGGTGCCGCTTTCTGCCCCGGTGACTCTCGGGGGGGTGGGTGGGGGAAGTTCCCGTGGGAGGGGGTGGTGCCACCGCGCCCTGAGCGCCCGGCCCCGCCCCCGGCCCCGCCCCCTGCAGGCAAGCACTACGGCGTGTACAGCTGCGAGGGCTGCAAGGGCTTCTTCAAGCGGACCATCCGCAAGGACCTGCTGTACACCTGCCGGGACAGCAAGGGCTGCCTCATCGACAAGCGCCAGCGCAACCGCTGCCAGTACTGCCGCTACCAGAAGTGCCTGGTCATGGGCATGAAGCGCGAAGGTAGGCGGAGCCTGCGGGCCCGGGCTCCGGGGGCGGCGGCTGGGAGGGGACTTCGCGGACGGCGGTTTCTCGAGCACTGTGATCACTCGTGTCACCACAGCAAAGGGTCAGTGGCGGCTTCCGTCTCCGCATCCGCCCTGGAGGAGGGGCCCCATAGGGCCCCTTCAGGTGGTCAGACTGCAAGTCTGAGAGCCCGGGGGCCTGGAGCCCCCCTGCACGCCCCCCATGCAGACACTGCAGACTGACCCTGGTGCGGCCGACGTCTCCCTCCGGGGAAGCCCCCGGATCCCAGGGCCTGGGCTCCCGTGAGCCTGGCCGGCTGCGGGTCCCCTGCGACGGTGTGCGTGCGTCGTGGTCTCGGGGTGGGCGGCCTTAGGGTTCCGCAGCCTTGGCCGTCCATGTCTGCAGAGAGACAACCCTGGTGCCCTGGCGCACCCTAAGATCTTCCTGGGTACGGGGTGGGGGTGGGGGTCAGCTGCCCTGTGGCAGAGCGAGGAAAACCGTCGAAGGTGCTTCCTGTTCCTTCCTAAGACGGAAAAGCCTTTCCGCCCAACCCCACGGAGCAGCTGAAGGGCAGCAAGGTGACCGGGGAGCTCCGCCAGGTTCCTTGTGTCCATGGCAACTCCCCCTCCACAGGCTCCCCGGGGAGGGGGAGCCTCGGACCTGCTCTGTCCGTCCGTCCGTCCGGGGGCTGCTGGGCCCTGCTGGGCCCTGCGGGGCTGGGCTGTGCGGGGAGAGGGGCTCACTGACGGGGGACGGAGGACAGCCTGTGAGCCCTGGGGACAGGGGAGGCTGCCCTGGAGACCAGTGACGTCCCTGGAAGCTTAGTGTGTCCCGGGGGGGGGGGGAGTATCCTTCGGAACCTGGTGGGCCCCACCCTAACCATGTGGCCGCTGAGGACACGGGCTCACAGGGGGGTTTTCTGAGGCCCCCCATGACAGGGACCAGGTCTTCGTCGACCCGAGTGGAGCCCACCGAGGGCCTGCTCCCCGCCCAGTTCGCAGCTGGGCCCGGGCGGACGGCCCCCCTGACATCGAGGGACCCAAACCCGGGCTCTGGTTACCTGCCTGCCCCGCCTGCTCGTCACACCACATGCCCCGGCTCGGGAAACGCCGTCTTCCCGCGGGACTCCCCTCCTCCTCTGCCGCGCCTCCCACCGTGGGCGGGGTCGCCCCCGCTCCCTCGGAGTGGTCTGGAATCTCTCTGTCCTCACCGCGCTGTCCGCCTTCACCGCGGTCCCGGCCCCTGGTGCTGTCTTGCCTCCGCCTCTGCCTTCCCACGTCGCGTCGTCGTGACAGCGCGGCCGGAGAGCAGCCGGAGCAAGAGGGTCAGGTCCACCCTCCTCCCTGCAGACCCTCGGGGGCCTCCTGCCGGGGACCCTCCGGGGCGGAACCGTGAGGGGGAGTGAGCCGGCGGCGCGGTCCTCTCTCCCCCCGGACGGGGCTCCCGCCACCGTGACGGCCAGCGCACCGGATCGGTGACCCCGCCCGTCGGCGAGAGAGAGCCAGGGTGTCCGCAGGGCCGTCTCCCCCGGACAGAGGAGAGAAGTCTCAGGTCCACCCGGGAAAACCACGCTTTCGTCGCCGAAGACTGCTCTGAAGCAACAAACGACTTCTCTCCTTTTCATCCCATGGCACACATGCACTGATTACTAAGATTCTGCACCCACCGAAGTGTATATATATTCTTTGCCAATCTGACTTAAAAAATAGGCATAATTCTGGTCCATTCACGCCGGACTTGTGGTTTTTGGACTACCGTTTCCTGAGTCTTGGGATTTAAAAAAATGTGCTGATGCCGATCCCACCCTTGCTCTGGGAACAGGCAGGTGGGGGCCCTGGCTGTCCGGGGGATGGAGAGTAACGCAGGGGCGCTGTCCTCACAGCGGGGGGGGGACACGGGCCGGGCGGGGTCCTCCTGACCTCCTGGACGGCGCTGGGGGCCGCGCTGGGCCTGGGTGGGGACGGTCAGTGTGGGGGGGCTGAGGTCATCCCAGCCCCCGGGGTGGGGGCCCACGCTCCCTTCCCGCCCCCGAATCAGCCGTGGGGGCCGCAGTGTCACGGGACTTTCCTCCATCCCTTTGCCTATGCGACCCCCATGCGGCCCTGACAAGCTGGAGCCGGTGACGCTTGTCTGGGCGGCTGCGCTGGGGGCAGAGCTAATGGGACTGGAACGCCAAGGACCGCGTGTGGGGCCAGATAGGGGGGCGGGGGCGGGGCAGCGTGCCTGCCCCTGAGGCCCCGCCTGCCCGCAGTTCACTGCAGGGGCAGCTGGAGGTCGCGTGGGGGCCGAGGGGGGCAGGGGGGAGTGCTGATGGGCAGAGGGGATGCCCACTCCCCGGGGCTGTGAGCGCCGTGAGCTGGGGAGGGTGTGCGCCCGGCCCCCGCCGTCCCACACCGGCGGTGTAAGCCCAAGCTCTGCCGTCTCCGCGTCCCTGTGCGTACCACGACCGCCCGACTCAGCACCGAGGTGACACCCGCGTCACACACACGCACACACACGCACACACACGAGGAGGCTGGGCGGGGGCCCGCTTCCCGCTGCTGTCCGGTGCGGTGACGTCTCCGTGTCCTCCGCCCGCCAGCCGTGCAGGAGGAGAGGCAGCGGGGCCGGGAGCGGGCGGAGAGCGAGGCCGAGGGGGCCGGCGGCGCTGGCCACGAGGACATGCCCGTGGAGCGCATTCTGGAGGCTGAGCTCGCGGTGGAGCCGAAGACGGAGGCCTATGGGGACGGGAGCATGGAGAACTCAGTAGGTGGTCCGGGCTTCTGCCCAGCTCCCCCCTCCCGGGTGCGGCTGGAGTGGGGGTGGGGGGCGGGGAGCGAGAGTCCTGGAACCCGCCCCCGGCGCTCCGTCCCTCTGCAGACCAGCGACCCGGTCACCAACATCTGCCACGCGGCCGACAAGCAGCTGTTCACCCTGGTCGAGTGGGCCAAGCGCATCCCGCACTTCTCGGACCTCACCCTGGAGGACCAGGTCATCCTGCTGCGCGCAGGTAAAGGCCCTCGCGGGGGTGCCGTGCTTCTGGGGGCGCGCCTGGGGCTGCCGCTCTGCAGTGCCCCCTGGGGCCCGAAAACCAGTCCAAGGGGCCGTGGTCCGCCCCAGCTGTGCGCCGCGCGCTGACGAGGTAAGTCTCCCAGTTGCTCGCGTCTGTGCTGCCTGTAGGCTCTTACGTTTGGAGACCTGCCACGTGTTCAATCCCTGTGTGTTGATTGACGGGGGCATAGCGTGGTTGTCGTCGAGCCGCCCTCTGGGCCGCGCTGGAGAGACAGCGGGGGGCCCCAGAGCTCCCACAGGGGCCCCAGGCCCACCCTCTGTTTCCGCACTCATCGGTGCTGACGCCCAGAACTAGCCTTCAGCCTCCCCGGACTTGTGGCCCTGCCTGTGTTCCGTGGGGCTGTGCCGCGGGGTGGATGATGGTCGGTGAAGTGAGATGGCAGCCGGGTCCCCTCAAGGCCCCTCTGGTCCTCGCAGGCTGGAACGAGCTCCTGATCGCCTCCTTCTCCCACCGCTCCGTGTCCGTGCAGGACGGCATCCTCCTGGCCACCGGCCTGCACGTGCACCGCAGCAGCGCCCACAGCGCCGGCGTGGGCTCCATCTTCGACAGGTGTCCCTTCTGCCCCCAGCACGCCTGTGTGTGCATGTGCATGTGGGTACATGTGTGTGGGTGCATGTGCACATGTGTGCATGTGGGTGCGCGCACGTGGGTGCATGTGTGTGATGGTGCATGTGCTGGTGCATGCACGTGGGTACGTGTGTGTGCGTGTGCACGTGGGTACATGCACGTGGGTGCATGTGCACGTGTGCATGCACACGGGTGCATGTGCGCACATGCATGTGCTGGTGCATGCATGTGGGTGCACGCGTGTGCTGGTGCGTGTGTGCGTGCATGTGCTGGTGCATGCATGTGTGTGCATGCATGTGGGTGCACGTGCATGCATGTGTGTGCGAGGACCAGCCCCCAGAGGCCACCGGCTTCCCGCCAGGTTCCCTCAGACTTGGCCGATGGCCGTCCCTGCCTTCGCGTGGCTTTGTGTTTCAGTGTCTGTCCCTCCAGTTACCTGGTGACGCCCCGAGGTCGGGGCTGCAGCTCACCCCTCTCTGTGCCCCCCGTACCTGGTGCACCGGCTGGAAATGGGGTGGGCACCTGAGAAGTGCTGGTCGCGCTCACTTCCTCACCTGGGCTTCTCACGGCCTCTCCCTGTCTCCCGTGCAGAGTCCTGACCGAGCTGGTCTCCAAGATGAAAGACATGCAGATGGACAAGTCGGAGCTGGGCTGCCTGCGGGCCATCGTGCTGTTTAACCCAGGTGACGGTGCGGCCCTCGGCCCCTGTGCACGGCGGCCCCAGCGCGCCGACGTCCTCCGGGCCTCCAGCTCAGCCGAGACAGGAGACCGGGGCCGGGACACTGTCCTTGGGGAGGGCGGAGGGTCAGCCCCGCACTGCTGCCCCTCCCAGTGCCATCTTGACAAGTCCTGAGTGTGCGTGCATGTGGGTGTTTGGGGGCCACTGGGGAGACCAGTGGAGGACTGAGGACCGAGGGGGTCAAAGGTGGTCAGATGCTGCAGGGACTGCTGGGCAAACCCGGGGGTTTTGCCGATGGATGAGACGTAGGTGCGCCCACGTGGAAGGACAGGTGGTAAATGTTAGCACGACTCTCGGGGCTGCTGTGTCGTTTCCCTGCACGGCTGGGGAAAAGGACCCCCCCGTTTCTTGAGGGGGGGCCATCGGGGCTGCTAGGGACCAGGACTCTGTGTTTGGATGTCACGTCACCGTCTGAGCTGGCGGGGAGACTTCCGGGACTAGTGTCCGGGAGGCCATGGTCCCTGTGAGCGTGCAGCTCAGAGGACGGGACCCGAGATGTGCGGGGAGGGCTGGGTGCCAGGTGTGAGCGAGCCCCACCCCCGGGCGTGGGGCAAGGCTGGTGGGGAGCGGATGGGGGGGGGTGGGGAAGGAAGATTCAGACGGGACTTGAGAAGGGGCAGTGAGGGAGGGGCCAGAGGGCCGGCCGGTGGGCCCTGCAGGCCAGCAAGGAGAACCCCCCAGCGGGGTGGGCAGCCCCGCCCGCTGCGCCGTGGTTGGTGGATGAGCCCTGTGAACCACGCAGCCACCTGGGCGCCTGCCTCAGCCCCTGGCGCGGGTGAGAGAGAACGCTCCTCCCGGGAGTCAGCGGCAGGAGTTTGGGGGTCGACGGGGTGCGAGGGCTGTGTGTTTCCCGGCTGCTCCCCGACCAGCCTGTGTCCGGGAGCTCCCGGGGCGGGGCAGCTGGCGTGGGTGGGTGGGGGCGGCCTCTGTGGACGGCGCCCCCGGAGCTGAAATCGGCCGTGCTTTCCAGACGCCAAGGGTCTGTCCAACCCCGCGGAGGTGGAGTCGCTGCGGGAGAAGGTCTACGCCACGCTCGAGGCCTACACCAAGCAGAAGTACCCGGAGCAGCCGGGCAGGTGAGGCGGCCGCCACCGTCCCGACCGCGGCCAAGTGGGCCCTACTGCCCACGACGAGCCGAAGGCCTTGGCCCGGGGGAAGCGGGGGTCTCGCGTCTCCCGTCCGTCACGCACCGTGGTGTCCCCTCTTCCTCCCTGAGCCCTCTGAGGGCGGGACGCTGAAAAACGCCACACGGCCGTTTTCAGAGACGCCGTAGCATTTCCCAGGGCGGGCGGGCCCTGCCCTGTTCAGCCCTGGCCCTGGTGGCCCCGAGCTGGTTTCCAGCGGCTGTCATTTGACAAACTCTGGAACCCACCTGTGTTCCCTTGAGGGGGCTGCCTGGCCCCCGGCAGAGCCTGGGAGCTCAGTGAGGGGGGGCAGAGGCCGAGGCCCTGGTGTCCCTGGGTGCGGACCCAAGGTGACCACCCTGAGGCTGAGCGGCTGCGTCAGGCAGGTGGCGCGTGGGGCGAGGCCACTTCTGGGTGGTGGCGTGCTGCCACCCTGTGGACACTCTTCAGAATGCATGCCACGGGCTGAGCTCCGCTTTCTGGCCGGCTCAGGAGGGTGCGGCCGGTCCCCTCACCCACAGCAGGCCTCTCCAAAGCCCGCCGCCCCCCTGCTCCCTACCCGTGAGCGAGCGAGGACAGCCTCGGCCGAGTCCCGGGGCTGTGACTGTGCGTGAGCCCCCCTCTCAGCTCCGAAACCCAGCCCAGACGGCAAGGAGCCACAGAACCGCACACTCAGCAGTTCACAGAGAATAAACCCGACATTTTTAGAGTGAAAACATATTCTCACAGTTAGTCTGACTCCGCGCTTCATAGGGAAGCTGCTCCCTTTGCCGAATTCCATGAAACCCTCTCACGGAGGAGCCTCGCCTGGGGGCTCGCTTCCTGTCCCTTCCCCCGCCGCCGCCCCTCCGTGTCCGGCTGGGGCCGATCTGCCTTTCTTATATCGCCGCCGCGTGTCCCGGCGGCGTGAGGGTAGGGACAGACGCGTCTTCAGGGAGTGCCAAAATTCCCACGTCAGCCTGTGTCCTGGGAAGCTTCCCTAGAGGTCTCGGGGTCTGACCGCCGCCTCCGGGGAGACGGCCCCAGCCCGAGTCTGACACCCCCGGGGTGGGGGAGATTCTCTGGCTCCCTCGCCCCCTCGGGGCGCCCTCCTCCACACAGAAGGTCCAGAGAGCGGACCCCACCCCAGTCACTGCCCCTGCCCCGGTGGCCACGCGTGTCCGCTGGCGTCCTGACCCCTGACCTGCGTCCCGGGGGGCCCCGCCCGCAGGTTCGCCAAGCTGCTGCTGCGGCTGCCCGCCCTGCGCTCCATCGGCTTGAAGTGCCTGGAGCACCTGTTCTTCTTCAAGCTCATCGGGGACACGCCCATCGACACCTTCCTCATGGAGATGCTGGAGGCCCCGCTCCAGGTCACCTGAGCCGCCCCGGGCAGGTGTGTGTGGCCCCGCCCTGCCCACGGTCCTCCCCGTCCCCTCCCTGTCCCCACAGCGTGACGCTTCTAATAAAGACACCTTTCTACGGCCTCGGCTTTCCTGAGTGGGGTTCTGCGTGGGTGTTAGGGGCCGCCCTTCTGCGCTGGCCCAGGGGCCGGGGACCTTTCTGGAAGTGCTTGGGGAAACTGGCCCGGCCTCTGTGCATGTGACAGGTTTACGTGACGTTTCCCTCTCCGAGGAAGCAAAGGAACGGATAATAAAATAACATGCCGGCTCTCGGCAGTGCCGGAGCTGGTGTGTCAGAGGGGGGCGGGCAGGCGGGGGGGGTTGGGGGTGCGCACCGGGGCCGGGGTCCTCAGGCGGCCCCTGGACAGGCGGGGAAGAAACCCTGTGTTTCAGAGTCGGCTTGTCTTGTTGGTTCTGTTTTTCCCTCCTGAGAGTGATGAGCAGAAGGAGCCTCGTCCTGGCCCGGGGGTGGGGCGGGCATGGAGGGTTGAGGGAGAAGCCGGGGAAGAGTCGTGGGTCCTGGGGGGGGGGGACGACATGCATGGCAACGACAAATGGAGTTCCTGCCATGACCCAGCAAGAGTGAGAAGACCAGAGCCCACCAACTTTATTTTCATTATTCTCCAACCCCACATCGCCATCCTTAAAAGGAAATGAGAGAAAACCTCCCCAGCTCTAGCCCTTGGAGCCCTACTGTGTGCTGGACGGTGAGCACCCGGAGGGTGGGGGCCGCGTCTCACTGAAGTCACAGCCAGCCCACGGTCTGCGGGTCAGCTCTCTGCCGGGGCCAGGACCAGGGCTTGGCGGGTGTCGGAGTCTCTGCCGCACCCCCGCCCCCATGCCCCGCTCCCGAAGGACGCGCGGTCCCACCTTCCTCCGAGGGCCGTGGTCGGGGTGGGAACGGGATGCGGCTCCGACAGCGCCTGTACGCTAGGGGGCGCACTCCCGCTCCTGCCATTCGGGGAAACCGGCCCGAGGGCGCTGGGTTAGAACTGAAGTTCCTGCCCCGCTCAGAAACTTCCGGCGAGTTCCTCTGTCTACTGAGCAGGGGTCTCACCGGGGCAGCTGTGCTCTGGGCCCACCTCCCGCCCCCCGAGGGTTTAGCGATGCCTGCAGGCGCTGTCCCTGGGGGAGAAACAGGGCGGGGGTCAGTCGGAGGGTCACGGAGTTGCTCAGTGTCCACCATGTGTGGGGCAGTCCCCACCAAGGTGTCCGGCCCCAAACGTCAGCGGCGCGGAGACGGAGAAACTGCCGGAAAGTGTCCCTGACGGAGCAGGCGGGGAAGCGGGGCGTCCTCCTGTTCGGGGACGCTGGCTGGAGCCCCGAGGCGCGGGAAGGAGTCAGGCGCCCCCTGGAGGTCCAGGCGGGAACTACCTCCCAGCGGTGGCCGCACGACTCCCAGGCACTGGGAGGTGACTCTGGGACCCGCACTCACGTTCTCCTCGGGCCTGCACTCACAGAAGGTGGACGTGGTGCTAAGAATGAGGGGCCTCGGGGGCAGGGCTGGGCCTTACCCACCCTGCCAGGGGGCCCAGGAGGAGGGAGGGGGCCCCAGCCCCAAGCCAGAAAAGGGGCCACAAGGGAGCCCCGCCAAGCCTGGATGTGGGTTCCTGCAGGGAGGGAGGCTGGGGCCCCACTCCTGGCTGAGGCTCCTCCGTGGCACGAGTACAGGGCCACCCTGGTGAGCGTGACGGGGTGCCCGTGGACACGGAGGCCTGGGCCTTCCCCGAAGAGCCGGCCCGTCTTGAGGGCGGGACACGGGCAGGGAGAGCGGACAGCCCGGAGTGTCCCCGGCCCCCTCGGTCCGGCCAGCAGGTGGCATTTCCTGGGGGCCACGTGGACACCCTGCGGGGAAGCCCAGCTCAGGGTACCTGCAGGTCCGAGCCCGAGGGAGCGGCTGCCAAGGCCAGAGGACCCCGGCCGGGAGAGGCCGTGGGGGGGCTGCGGCGATGGGGTCACGCGGGGGTGCTGTCGTATCAAACGCGAGGTCCAGGAGGGCCCTCACTGCCTGCACCTGGTTCCTGTCCCGGGTTCTCCCCCTGTGGGGCCCCCTGAAGAGCCAGACCCCCTGCGCCCCTGGCGACAGGCACCCGGGGGGCTTGCCAGGTGCAGGGCGTTGCCGGACCCGCCCCCGTCTCCCCGTCGAGTGGAGGGAGGGCAGTGAGGCCGGGAGAGCAAGCAGGGGAGGGGCGCAGAGGAGGGAGAGGGGAGGCGCACGCCCGGCTGGGAGGGGCTCCGCGGCAGGTGTGCGGTGGGCGTCTAGGTGCGACTGGACTTTCGAACCGGGATGGCTGGAGCCCTGCCTGAGGCCCCGTCTCCGCCGACACTGGAAGTCCCCGGTGCCGGCGGCCTCCGTCAGGGCAGGGGCTCCTCAGGCCCCCTGCCCCGCCTCAGCGGCACGGATGGGGTCTCTCCTCGGAGGTAAGCCCGGGCTCTTCCCAGGGCGACCAAGGCTCTCCGTGGCTGGGTCCCCCCAAGATCCGCCGCTTCCTCCTCCTCACCCACCCAGGGCCCGCTCCCCTCCTGCGCGCGGAGCTGTCTGTCCACCCACCGGGGCCTCCGTCTGCTCGGACGGCCCCTCCTCTCGGCCTGGTGTGAACTCCCCGACCTCCCGCTCTGGGTCACTGTATCACTCGTTGGTGCCTCCATTAAAACAATTATTTTTTCAGCAACAGTTGAAATGCAATATCCTATTAGCTGCAGGTGTACAGCGTGGTGATTAGACGCTGATCCCAAGATGGCCCCCGGGGCCCCTCCACGGTGACTCCACTGTCACTGTGCTCCCCGCAGGCCCCTGGTTTGAACACCCGTGCCGTGTGCTGCGGACTCCGTGGCCATCCCACCTGCGTCGCTGGTGAACCCCCTGAGAGCAGGGATCGTGGGTTTCCACGTGTCCCCCCCACACACACCGCCCACCTAGGCCGGGAAGGTGGGCCTTGGAGAGTGGCTCTGCAGCCTGTGAAGGGGAGGTGGGGACCCAAAATCTGTACCAGCCGGGGAGGAGCTGCTGCCACCCCGAGGTGGAGCCCCAGGGTTCCTCTGCACGCTGCGCGGTGGGCTCCGAGCACCTGCCCCATGAGAGTGGCCTGCCCAGCCCAGGGGGCCCTCGGCGCCCAGATTGCCTGGCGCTGGCGCCCTCTGCCACCAACCTGGGGAGCCGCAGGCACCTTCCCGGGAAGGGGCCTCGGAAACCACCGGGGTGCAGGGGTGGACTCCGGAAATGGCCACAACACCCTCGGCACGCAGGACCCCGGCCGTGCTGGGAGGCGGCCACGGGAATGGCAGTGAGGCACCCTGGAACGTTCTGGTCTGTGACACCGAAATCTGCCTGTTCCCCGAGGTCCTTCTAAAAGCCCTTGAAGACGCCAGAGGCCCACGCTCGGCCCCTCCCCTCGGGGTCAGACCCTCAGAGGGTGGCTGCATCTTTGTCTCCTCCAGGCTCCGAGGTGCCGCTGAGAGCAGGCTGGGCGAGGGTCCAGGGAGCCACCCCACAGCTGGGCGGGGGCCCGGGGTGACTCATCGGCCGGGCCGGCCAGCAGCCGGGCCCCTCTCGCGTCACCCAGGACTGTCAGCTGCCCTGGCCGCGGCCTGCCCGCCCACTGCGCTGTGTCCCCAGGGCCCTCCTGACCCCGCGCGGCCGCACGGGGCTGCCTGGCCTGCTCTGGCCCTGCTCTTCTGGATAGCAGGGGAAGGTGTTGCCGTGTCTCTCGGATCCCCTCGTCAAATCCAGAAGCCACGAGGCCACGGGCCGCAACAGATCCGGACTCGAGTCGTGGCTCCGGCACCAGGGCCGTGGGCCCTGCAGGCACTGGGGCGGGGCACGGAGGAGCAAACTGGGTTCATAGCCCAGCGCAGAGGCCGCCGGCTCCGGGGTCCGTTTGGAGGCTGAGTGGTGACTCCTGGCCTCCTGGGGGTGTGGCTCGCGGGGTGGCGGTGGGGGCCCAGGAGCTGGCGCTCGGGAGAACATGTGCCGTCTTCAGTGCACCTGGGCGAGGCCGGGCTGCGCCTGCCGCCCTTTCAGCAGACTCGACACCTGAGCGCGTACAGCAAGGCTTCCCTCCTCCCTGCGGCCGCGCTCGGGGTGGTGGCGGAGGCGGGGCTGTTGATGGCCGACTCCCGGGGGGCCAGGGGCCACCCAGACAGTCTCCAGCTCCCTCTGGGTGCCGGACGTCGGGGTCGTGGCGGCAGGAAAGGACCCAGGGAGACGGAGGCCAGCGCTGACACGTGCTCCCGCAGGCTCCAGGCACGCCGCCCCGTGCGCAGGCCCGGGGCCGAGGCGGGGACACGTGGACCCGGAGGGACCAGCGCTCAGCAGGAGAAGAGGGTCCGAGACCTCGGTGAGCGTGGGCCACGTCCGTCACTGCGGGTGAGGACGCGTCACCACCCAGGCGGCAGGAGGAGACACCACCGCACTGGCCCGAGAGACTGGGTTCGGGGGGGGGGTGTCTCACCCCACACCACCGCGTCACACGGCTTTCCCGGATGCCCGGGTCCCATGGCATCCACCCCGCCAGTCTGCACATGTGCTGTGTGCGCATGCGCAAGAGTCTCTATGCATGCTCACGTGTGCGTGTACGAGCATGTGCGTGTGCATGCATGTTGGTGAGTGTGCATGTGTGCGAGTGTGTGCAAGAGCCTGAGTGTGTATCGTGTGCCTGTGTGCACACACGTACAAGTGTGCCAAGAGTCTGCATGCATGTCTGTGTGTGTGTGGGTGCGAGAGCCTCTGTGTGCCTGTGTGTGCAAGAGCGTGAGTCTCACGCTCAGCGTTCGCAGGTGTGCACCTGGGGCTCTAAGTCCGTGTTCCCACAGGGTCCTGGTGACAGCACCTGGAGGCCCCTGTCGGGAAGTGGCCGGGCGAGAAGGGGTCAGGGACAGGTGTCCTGGAGGGCAGGTGAGCGCAGGGGACAAAGGGCCCCGTGAGCACCGGCCCCCCGGCCCTGCGGGGGTCCGACCCTGACACACCAGAGATCGCCCGTTTCCGAGCTCCCGCCGCCCGCCCACCGTCGCCTGCACCCCCTCCTCTGCACACGGGCACGGTCGCCGTCGTTGCCGGGACTGGGGGGACGCTGGTCCTCACAGCAGAGAGCCGGGTTTGTGGGGACCTGCCTGTGGCGTTTTCTCATCACCAGTGCTGGCCCGGGAGAGGGTGGGTCCTTCTCCCTCAGTGATTTTTAACCTGCTTGACTCCTGGGGAGTTTCTGGGGCTCCTAAGGAGTCCTGCAAGGAGACCGAGGGTTTGGGGGGACCCTGTTTGGAAGGACTGTGGGGCCCCCGGGCCCCCGTAAGTGGGTGGTGCTGACACCTCGCAGCAGAAGGCCCAGCCGCTGGGCCCCGAGGTGGCCCAGGGGTGCGGGGAACAGAGCCGTCCTCGCCCGGTCTGCCCGCCGCTCGCTCCCTGAGCCCCCTCGCCCGGTGACTGCTTCTCTCGGCATTCCAGGCGGGAGGTCAGGTCGGGTTCCTCCCCTCCGCACACTCCCCGGACATCAAAGCGGAAGGGTGGACGGCACAGAGGAGTCACCCGGGGAGGGCGCGGCGCACGTCCCGGCGGCTTTCATGTCTGGGATGTGCAGGAATGCGGGCCCCAGCTCTTATCTCCCGGTTCGGGGCGGGCCGCGGGCCGGGAGTGCGGGGTCCCCGAGCAGACGCGATCCCGGCAGATAGCGGCGCAGGGGCGGCCTGAGAGCAGGAGGCAGGGCGAGAGATTTTTCAAGCCGAGATGGCGCGGCGGATAGCACCGGCCTCCGACGGAGCGATAAAACCTGCGCAGGCGTGGGAGGTGCCCCTGACGGCAGGAGCAGGCTGCGGTGGGTGGTGGGGGGGGGGCGGGGGCTGCTTTGCTCACGGGCAATCTCGGGAGGGGCGCAGCCCCTGCAGGACCCCAGTTCCTCACCTGCGAGGAGCACCTCCCAGCCCGGCCTGCGCATGTCCGAGAGCTTCCTGTGCACCCCGACCAGGGCACAGTTCTGGTTCCTTCTCTGCCAGGCAGCGAGGGGCGACCTAAGGCAGTTCATCGTCACAGCTTAGCCTTGGTCCTTGGCCTTCACACGTGTCCCGGTGGACGGGGGAGGCGGGGGGAGGAGGCGGGAGCCGGCGTCAGCGTCAGAGGCGGCAAGAATCTCCAGCCCCACGGAGCGAAGAGACTCCCGATGGGTCCCGCAGAGAAGGGTCTTCCGGGGAGGCGCCCCGAGTGAGCCGCAGGGGACCCCTCTGGGGTCCTCCGCAGAGGAGGGGACTTCCGGGACAGGGAGGGGCAGATGCTGGTGGACAGGTGGCCCGTGGCCAGCCAGGGGGCAGCACTGGGGCGCTGTGGGGGTGTCACCCTCCGTGGCCCTGGGCTTGCAGGGCACAACACACGTTTGATGGTTCCAAGACTCTCCCGGTCCCCTCCCCCCATCCCATGCAACTCACGCTTGTTGTTGCAGCGCAGCCTGGCGGCGCGCCCCAGAGAAGTTGGAAAAGTTGGACGTGGTCGAGCTGCAACGCCCAGCCAGTGCTTACGTCCAGGACCGTGTTCCAAGGACACGCTCGCGGCCACGGCGCCCGCGGACCAAGTTCCGTGCGCCAGGCCAGGCCCACACCCTCTCAGCGGGTGGTCTTATTTCGTCCTCGCCCTCACGGAGCATCTGGGTGGGAGGCGGCAGTGCGGCCACACCGTGCGTGGGAAGGGTGAGACCTAGGAAAACGCAGCGAATTCACCTGAAGGCCCAGTGAGCAAGAGACCGAGCCAGGATTCGAACCCATGTTGGAGCGGCTCAAAATCCTCTTTCCGACAGACGCAGTTTTTTTCTCCCTCTTTGGGGATGGGGACGGGGGCTGATGTGTGAGGACGGATGAAACCAGCGACATGGCTCACGGGCTGCGTGTTGTGCAGACACAGGCCACGGGGACACGGCTCACGGGCTGCGTGTTGTGCAGACACGGGCCACGGGGACACGGCTCACGGGCTGCGTGTTGTGCAGACACGGGCCACGGGGACACGGCTCACGGGCTGCGTGTTGTGCAGACACGGGCCACGGGGACACGGCTCTCGGGCTGCGTGTTGTGCAGACACAGGCCACGGGGACACGGCTCACGGGCTGCATGTTGTGCAGACACGGGCCACGGGGACACGGCTCACGGGCTGCATGTTGTGCAGACACGGGCCACGGGGACACGGCTCACGGGCTGCGTGTTGTGCAGACACGGGCCACGGGGCGGCAGAGCGTCTCCGCACCCGGAACCGTTCCCGGCGAGTCCCCTCTGGGCGACGGGACCCTGGGCACAGCGGGGGCTGGGCCGCACGAGGAGACAGGACAGCGGTGGCCGTGGTATGTGAGCGTGCGAGTGCCAGATAGTGTCGGGGTTCGTGAGTGAGGTGTCCATCCTGGAGCTGCCGGTAATCCTCCTGTTTTTGCTGTGCGTGGTTTTTACAAAGAGATGGCGAGGCTGTTTTGATCAGGAAGAAAGGGTAAGAAAGCTCCCAGAACGCTTGGCTTTTTCTCATGGAACGGACGCCTGTCAGTGTGGAGGTTTTGGAGGCTGCCCGCGGGAACGGGGAGGGGAGGGCCGCCCTGCTCCTCGCGCTCAGGAGTCGGGGTCGGCCCTCCCTCCGGGCCCACTTCCTTCCAGCCTCTCTTCTGCGCTGGTTTTCGGGTTATTTCACGTGTTTGCGTTTGAGTGTGGGGCTGCGGTTTCTGCGGCGACAGGGGGCCAGGAACCCCCTTTCTGGCTCCGGTGTCTGCCTCCCGGCACTGTCTGCCCGTGTGGGCGAGGGGAGTCGTCCCCGTGCCTGCAGCCCCTCAGGGTTCAGGGCCCCACACTTCGTGGGTGTAGTTGCCCAGCGACAGAGAGGTGTGGGAGGGGCCCCCGAGGTTTGCATATCCTGAGCCCAAGTTTTTCGAGGATGAATTTGGAGGGCAGGCCGCCCCCCCCCCAGGTGGGGCAGGCAAGATGGGGGGCCGGGGGGGCCAGGATCTTGCCATTCAAGGCTAGAAATTGAGATTTGACGTATAAGGCCGCTGGGACCCGGGCTGGCCTTCTGCGGGGGGTGGGGGAGGGTGCGGGGGCGGGGGGGGGGATGCTGCGTGATTAAAACCAGGGAGCGGAAACAAGGCTCTGGCAGCTGTGCGCAGCGGAGGGCTGGGGCCCAGGGCTGCGAGGCGTCCCTGCCGGTTCCAGCCGGGAGCATCCTGCCTGCTGGGCGGCCCGGGCAGCCTGCTGGGCCGGGGCTGGCAGACGGGCCAGGGCGACTCGTGCCGTGGTTCGGGGACCCCCGGGGCCAAGGGGGAAGGGGCGGGACTCAAGGCCACGAGGAGGCCCTGGTGCCCGCCGCAGAGAGAGCCCCGTGGAAGCAGCAACCCCCCCCCCCCCCGGCTCCCTGGCCGCCTGGGTGTGCGAGGAACAAATTTGTGGTGTGGACGGGTTCCAGGCCCGCCATCCGTCATCCGCCACGGGTCTGCGCGGAGCCCTTGGCGTGCACGGGGCGGCCTCGCCCGCTCCGAGAGAGCGCTCTGGACGCGGGCCAGGGGTCTGCCCGAGGGGGCGCGCCAGGTCCTCCCTTGAACTTTGCTCCCTCCCTCGCTCTGTTCCGGGCTTTCTCTTAATTCAGAGAAAGCCGCAGCGACAGCTGGCAGCCGCCTCGCCGCACCCGCCTCGCCCCTCCCTGTGGTTTGGCAGGGAGCGCGCCCCGGCCGTCCTGGGGGGGTCACCGTGCACTCAGGGCCGTGCCCCCCAAAGCCCCAGCCCTGCCCGCTGTCCAGGGCCCCCCGGGGTGGGGGCTGGGGAGCTGGGGACCCGGGGAGCTGGGTGCCTCCCTGCGCCCCGGGGGCACAGGGGAGGGGCCGGCCGTGTCCTCCCCAGGCCCAGCTCCAAGCCCCAGTGCCCCAGCGTGGGACCCTGAGCGACAGACCGGCCCTCCTCCCCAGGTGGCTGTCAGGCTCCCGGGCAGGAGACCTGCAGGCAGAACGGGCCCCGGGCCCGTGTCCGAGGAGGGCTCGGCGCCCCGCCCGCTCCACGACGCCCTGCGGCTCCTCTCGGGGGTGGGCTCCGACCTGCCCCCGCCTCCCCGGGGTTTGTGGGTGTTTTTTGTCATTTGCTTTATTGCGCTTTGGATGTTATTCTTGCTAAAACATGAGACATTTTATGTTTGTTGGTCCAAGATACTGCAAAACCACCCGTGGAAAACGCCCTCAGAAAACGTGTGGAGACGAGAACGTTAGAAACCCCTGCCGCCTAGCCGGTGAATGCAGCCCGCTCCGCAGGCAGGCGGGGCCGCTGGGCGGGGGGACGCAAGGCCCGGGGCGGGGGTCAGATGCCGGTGCTGGGAGGGGAGGCCCCGGTTGAGGGGTGCCCACCACCTTCTCGGAGGGAGGGCGTCTGTGCCAGCTACGGGGCGGGGGGCACCCTGGAAGCACCCTGCCGGGTCGTCACGTGCTCCTGCCACACCTGGGTCTCCCCGAGCACCCCTGTGCTGACCCGGACCCCGTGGGCTGCCTGAGGGCGGGGCGTGCGGCCACCTCACAGCCCCTGGGCCCCTGAGTGCCGAGGGTGGTGGGTGCAGCTGGTGCCCCAGGGAGGGTGGGGCGCACAGAGGAGGGGGTGGGGCGAAGGATCCCCGTCTCCTTTCCACGTGCAGGACCCTGGCAGTGCAGGTGAGTCCTGCCCAGGTGAGCCCTTGGGTGTGAGGGCCTCGGGGGGAGACCAGTCTGACTGCGGCCAGGCTGACCTGCCGAGGCCTCCCCGCCGCCCCCCCGCCCTCCCTGCCCTCAACTATTACTCCACTCCGGGGGCGGTGAGGCTCGTGAGAATGCATGATCGGGCCCCGGGGCGAGTCTTCCAGGACAGAGCTCGGACCCCGTCCGTGCTTCATGGAGCTGGGGGCTCCACGGGGTCCCCCTCCCCACCGTAGCTGGGCCTTCTCAGCTGAAAAACCGAAACTACTGCATCTGACCTCTGGGAGTCTCCGGGGAAGGAGGAGGTGAACTCAGAACGTTTCCCAGGGGAGGCCCGTGTGCCCTGCCCCTCGGGCGAGGGCCAGCCGGCCAGCGGGAGGGGACAGGTGGACGGAGGGGCCGGCCTGGCGCAGACACGCAGCTGAGATTCTAAAACCTCCCGGTGACAGGGCCTGTCCGTCAGGTGGCAGCGTCGACGCTCACGCAACGCTGACGCAGGCAAACCACGGAACACGTTACCGTGGACACGCACAGGGAGCCCGCGAGGGGCAGGTCTGCACCGTCTCTTCCTTCTTACTGAGGACCGACGTTTCTCTCGCTGACGGTGACGTGCCCACAGGACAAGTCGGTGTTCGCGGGAAAGCAGATGGAGGTGGAAGAGACCCACCCTGGGGTGGCCACTCGAAGTTCACCGGGGTCCCCTGGGGCGCCAAGGTGCTGGACCAGCGCCAGGACGGCCCGCGGCCTCCACGCCCATCCGGCGCCGGCCCTCCCTCGGCTCTGCCTTCAGGGGAGGTTGGGCGACTTGGTGGGAATCCCTGGGGGTCCCTGTGGAGGCAGCCGTGGTCTGGGGAGTGAACAAGTTACTCAGACCATCAGAGGAGACTAGAAGATTCAAGAATAAAGGCCACCTGTCCCCCGAAGGGACCGTGACACCCCAAGTTCCATTCCTTCGGGGGAGTAGGGCTGGAAATGGAACACGGATCTCTGGACCCTGTCGGTGAGTGTGGGGGCAGCATGAGGGGTCCCTGCAGGTCCGTGACCGCAGGCAGCTCCCTGGGGTGGGGCCGGCGCATCTGAGTCCTGGCCAGTGCGCGGAGAGGGGGCGCACCGCTGAGACCGCGAGACCCATGCGGTGCAGCCCGTGGGCCGGCAGGCGGTCCTCCCGCAGAATCCTGTCCGACGAGGGTAGACGTTTTAGCTTGGGGTCTGCACCGAGCTCGCAGGGCCTGGGACGCGCGTGAGTCAGAGGCTGGGCTCACACGGTAAACTGGGGGGACAGTGGAGCCCCACTGGCGAGTGGGGGTGATTATCGAGGGCCTCCTTGCAAGCACGTCCACCACACCGTGGGCTGAACCCAGGGCACAGAGGACGCCTTCAGGGCGGGGGGTGTCTGGGACACGTCCAGGCACCACAGCCTCACGGCCAGTGACGTCCTGTGAACGCCGTGGAGACAGCCCTTGCAGCCCGGAAAGTTCTGTCATCCCGCTCGAGGTCCCAGGCTGCGCGCTGACAGGTCGTCACACCCCGAGGCTCTGAATGACCCTCCCCGGCCCCCCCTCGCCCCAGAGCCGTGGGAAACCAGAAGCTGTGGGTGGCAGGGCGGCAGCCGCGCCCAGAGCATGGGGACCGGCCCAGGCGCACAGGAAGCAGGAAGGGGCGCTCACGCAGAGAGGGCCCGGCGGGGAGCCCGCCTGCACCGCGCCGCGCACAGACTCGGGTGACCAGGAGGCTGTCGTGGGGACGTGGCCCGAGCTGCTGGGGAAGAAGCAGGTCAGAGGCACACTCACACGGACGTGCGGGGGACGAGGAACCGACACTTCACCTGGCCGGTGCAGTGACCGCCTCCGCCCACACACCCCCGGGCGAGGAGTTCCGGCCATCCGGGCTACAGACCGCTCAGGGGGGTTGGGGGGCTGGGCGGCGGGGGGCTGACTTTCAGAGTCAGTACAGATCTGCCCCGCGGAACGGGGACCCTGCCGTCACTGAGGGTCCCCATGCTGACCACTCCCCCCCGCGGGGATGGACAGGTGGGTCCTCCCCCTTGGCCACCTCCCTTGGCCATCGTCTTGTCCTTTGGTCGAGGACGGCGTGTTTCCACTCCGAGCTGCCACCTCCCCGTCGGCTGTCGGTGGAGCTCTCTGAGCTGGGGCTCCGACTCCGGTTCTGTCCCTCCTGGCTGTGCTCTTGGCGCCCCAGGGCTCTCATCCGTGACATGGGGGCACCCCTAGTTCCTCCCCGACTGGGTCACTAGGTGGGTCACCAAGGTAACGCATGTGCAGGCCAGTGGACCGGGGCCCGTTGTGGAGGAAGTGCCCAGCGAATGCCGGGTGCTGGTGTCGTGGGATATTATCATGACTATTACCAGGACCACTACTACACGTGTCCTCCCGTGCTTCCGGATGTGGGGGGGCTGGCGGCTCCAGTCTCTGGGCCTGGCTGTCTGTCCGCGTCCCACCGACGTCCGGTTGGCAAGTAACCGAGTCGCAGCACATTTCCTGCTTGGGGCTCCTCCTGGCCGTTGGCGCTGCTGTCCATGCTGGACGGGCTCTGACCGCTGCCCGGGCTGCAGCCTTTCTTGGCACCGGGATGGAGTCGAACTGAATCGGGGTGGCGAGTGTCTGAGTGCTGAGTAAGGGGGCCCTGGACCTGAATACAATAAAAGCGTATTTGATGAACAATTCGAACCGTCTGGGCTCCCAGTAATTCCTTTTCGCCCGGTTTCCAAACGGCCGGGGTTGGCAAGGGCGTGTGCGGGTGTTGGAGGTGTGGGTTTTGGATGTGGTCTGTGTGCGTGTCGTCCGTCTCGGTGTGTATGTCAGGGAAGCGAACGAGAATGTTCACGTTTGCGGTCGAGTGGCGACTGCGAACTTCGCTCCACGGGACTGGCAATGCCGTGTGGGCGAGACCCGCCCCCGACCCCGGTGGGAGATGGTCGCTCACCTTCCACCTCTTGTGTCTGTCACATGGCACTCGGTGCAGAGCTGCCAGTTACTTTTCGGGGTGCAACCGAGCGCCCCCTTTCCAGTCCCTTCCTTGCTGGCGCGTGGACGCGTCTGTCCCTTCCCAGAGTGCATGTTCCTTGATGGCTCACGATGGGCGTCGGTTGTGGCAACAGCAAGGAGCAAAGCAGCCCCTGGTCTCACAGGCCTTCCCTTCTAGAAGGGAAACAGGACACCCACTCAGAGCTGACCAGAGAGCACCCCCGACGGTGACGAATGCCGTGAAGGAAAACGGGGCACAGGGGCGGAGTGGGGGGATGTGGCAGAGGGAGCCGCTGCCTGGAGCCCCCGCTGCGAGGGTCCGGCTGCCCCCCGATAGAGAAACAGCAGCACAGGGGGACCCGAGACCCGGGCGGGAGGCACCGACGCCCGGGGAGGTGGGACAGGCAGAAGGGGCGCCGGGGCGAAGGCCCCGAGGTGCGATCCTGCTCTGGGGCACGCTGAAGGACCTGGGACACCCACATTTTAAAAAGCGGGGGGCTTTGAGATACTCCCAGGGCGTCGACCGGGGGCACTCCGACCTGGAGCAGAGAGCGTGCCCACGGAGACCCCACGACCGTGCTTTGTTTCAGACTGGGCCAGGCTCGGCCCGAAGGCCGGGTGCCGTGTGTCCCATCCAGTCGACGTGAGCGGCTGCTTGGGGCTTGGGGCAGAGCAGGAGTCTGAGCCGCGTCCCGGTGCTCGGCCGTGGTCGGCGAGTGCAGGTGGGTGGGGTGGGCCCGGACGGCGAGGAGCCCTTGGATGTGCCATCGGGGACGCAGGTCAGCCTCCAGAGGAGCACCGGTCTGGCATTCAGTTCTCCGGGGGAGCCCGCACTGGCCCAGAGCTGGGGGGGCTCCGTCCCCATGGTAACCCCTGCCTGCCCACCAGCCTTGCCCGCGTGCACTGCGCTGGGGTCTGGCGCTCGGACAGCTACAGAGAGCAGGGGGAGGGGGTGGGGGGAAGGTCGGACAGGTGCTGCACGACTACCTGCATCCCCCCGAGCCCTGGGAAGGAGACTACAGCAAGGACCTCGAATTCTTATTGTCCATTCGGAAAGCCGGTGAGCTCTTAAAATGGGGGTCCAGACCTGGGCCTGCGTGGGCTGGGTTGGGGTGACCCAGCCTCGGTCCGCTGTCCCCGGAAGAGAGTCGTTGACCGGTCAGCCTCTCCGGTCCTGGGGTCTGGTGGCGAGGGTCAGCGGAAGGACCAGTGTCGTTTCGGGGTCCTGGTCTCCAGGGGTGGCTCTCTAACACCAGGAAGTCAGAGAGTCCGGAGGGGCCCCCCTGCACCCCTTCCCCACTGCACCCCTGTAATAAATGCTGTTGCTCCTGTCCATCACCTGAGTAGGTGAGCTGGAGCTGGAGGGAGAAGTCAGGAAGCAGAGGGGCAGGAGGATGTTGGCATTTGTTTAACCCCGTAGGCATGTGCGATGAAAAGGTAAAGATTTGGGTAACCTTGAACTCAGGAGGGCGGGGAGGCGGGGAGATGGCCCCATCATGCCTTTGCAGGCAGTGGCCACCAGGGGGTGCTCGAGGTCACAGCACCGCCGGACCCTCCGGGTCGCTGGTGGTTGGTGGCATTCGGGGCAAAGGGACAGAGGCTTCCTGAGCAGCAATCCCGGTGACGTCACCCGGCGACTCAGGGCTCTCCAGGGATGGCAGCTGCTGTCTCGACGCCAAAGATGGAGCGCTGTGTCACTACAGAGAGGGCCTTCACTGGTGGCTGCGTGTTCGGCCAGGACGGGGGATCGCCCTCCCCACCCCCACTTGCCACCCGGCATCTGGCATTTCTATTTTCATTTTTTTTCCACGGGAAAAAAAATTAATGTCTGCTCCGGACACGGACCGCCTTCTTCCTGTACAGCTCGGTCTTCCCCCAGCGTGACCTCCAGGCACTCTGGTCAGGGAGGCAGGCAGGGCGTCTGGGCGTGACCTCTCCCTCTTCTCCCAGTTGCGGTGCCCCTGGAGGGACCCGTGTCCGACAGGCAGGGCTCCTGCCAGACCAGACGCGGCTGCACATGGGGAGCCTCCCCGTGGGGCTCTGGCATGCCTGCTTCTCTGGGTCCCTTTGTCTGGATGGTGGGGGGCTGGGGGGGTGGGCCGGGTGAGGTGGGCAAGGGGGACAGATGCCGGCTGGCCTGCCGTCTTCCCTCTCCTCAGGCACAGTCAGGAGGCCCCACTGCTGGCGGGGGCAGGGCACTGGGGTCGGGCCCAGCGGGGGCCCAGGAGTCCAACACCTGAGACGGGTGGGCACCCGTCAGGCAGCTGTGGACTTACACTTTCAGTTGGGCGCCAGGAGGGTCTGGGGTCCAGCGTTCACGGTGAGAACCCGTGGGAGTCGTCTGAGAGCCGAGGAGAGGGGCGTAGCAGCCAGAGCTGGGTTAGGAGAGAGCGGGAGTGTCCTGTAAGGAGCAGTGAGCGGGGCACAGCGCCGTTGCTCAGGCCGCCGGAAGGCAGGAGGTGGACACTGGGTCATCGTGAGCGTAGTGGCCTCAGGAGGGCCCGCTCTCAGAGGGCCCGGGGGTCCAAGGGGAGCGGTTGGAATGAGCACAGTTAGGGCCGTGTAGGAGAGGCCTGTGGACCTGGGACCCAGGGCTGTGGGGGGGGGCAGCCAGCGGTGCACGGGACCCTCAGGTGGACACCGGGGAGCCTGCTCTGCTGCAGGCGGGATGCACGCCGGGACAGCGGTGAGCGAGGAAAAGTGCGAGAGACACAGCCTGTGTTTTTTCCTTTTCCTTTTTTTTTTTTTTTATGGCGGATGCTTCCAGACAAACAGGTTTGACGACCAACACCCAAGATGTCGGACTGGCTGTGCGGGTTCCTGCACAGTGAGACGGCCCGTTCCTGGCCTTCGGGCTGGAGACAGTTCTGTGCAGGTGGCAAGGCAGGTGTGTCTGGGCTGCCCTCCCAAGCTGGGAGGTCCCGGAAATACTGCAAGTGGGGGGGAGCTGCTGCCCCCTTGTGGACACCTGTGGTTCTGCAGGAGGGTAATGTAACCTACTGTTGGCTGGCTGGTGACTTCGAGTGCCCTCAGCCTTGACCTCCAGGGATGCCCGGTATGATCCTTGATGCAGACCAGGGACCGCTCAGCACTGGTTCCTGGGAACGATGTCTTTCTACAAAAGGAGTGACAGTGTCATCTCTGAGCTCTCCACCCGCTTCTCAGAGATCCTAACGGCCTATGTGGCCAGCTGTGGACACCGGCCTGGGGCCTCGGGGGACCCTTGTAAGCAGGGGTCAGCAAGCTCTTCCTGGGAAGAGTCAGGTAGTAAGCCCTTTGGGCTGTGACCGCACCGTCTCCGCCTCAGTCACTCAGCCTGGCCCCTGCAGCTGGAGGGGGGCCGCACACGGGAGCCCACCCAAAGAGCAGGCGGTGTTCCGATACGGCTTTATAATCTGCATTTTGTATGATTTTCAGGTGGTGCCGCCAAACATCCTCCTTTCGACTTTATAAAATTATTTAAAAAGGTGAAAACCATTCTTTGCTTGCCGGTGTTATAAAACCCGGCGGCAAGCTATGTTGGGCCCACGGCCGAGTCGCTGGTGCATGGTTGAAGCCATCGGGAGGGTCTCACCGAGGGCTGAGACCATCGGAGCGCCTTCGGCCCCACCTCGCTGCCCCCGGGAAGGAGCTGCACCCGTGGGACCTGGCCGTGGGGTCAGCCCGAGCCCTCGGACCCCACTTTCACAGGCACCAGGGGTTTTGGGGGAGAGGCTCTTGGTTGAAATTCCACCCTTTTCCTACTAGACAGAGAGTCTTGTCGTTGAAATCCGTGCGGCTGGTCCTCACAAGCCGAGGGGCCCGCAAGCCCGAGCCTAAGATGCGGTCCGAGGGGCAGCCCCGCCCGCCGGCTCCTCGCCGACGAGGAGAGCCCCTGGGCATGCCCGGGGGACGGCCCGGGTGGTGGCCGCGGGACTTGGACGGGGTTCCCCGGGAACCCGGTCCTTGTCAAGGCCAGCCTCGCCCAGCCTGTGACTCGTCCGTGTCCTGCGCTTTCCAACCCCAGACTGGAGATTTGTATAAAAACAGGGTGAATATGAGGAACTCTGAAGGCCTCGGGAGGGCTTCCTGTGGGGGAAACCTGGTATTTTGGGGTTGCCACGTGGGGGCTGAAGGCATGGCCTCTGTGTTTTGTTGGGTGTGGGCGAGTAAGGGCACCTGGTCGGCGTGGGGGACTGGGACGGGGCGGGGGGTTGGGTTCGAACCCTGTCTGCTTCTGCTCTTGCCTTCTTCCCTCCCCATCGGCCCGCAGGTCCAGCTCGGCCGGGCCGGAGGGCAGGGCCCCGTGCACAGGTGTGCGCACCTGAACACAGGTGTGGAGAGGTAACGTCCTGTGACAAAGGAAGGGACCCCCAGGAGGCACCCGGGACCTGTCTGAGGGCGTAGGAGGCAGGCAGTCAGCAGGGCGGGGTCAGAGCAGGGGGACATGCAGGGTGTGCGGGGAGGGTCTGGGCCGGGTCCCCGCCACCGGTGGGCAGGGCTAGTGTTTGAGAGGACTGGGGGAGGGGAGGCTCGGACAGCCCCTGCGGCCAGCGGTGAGGAGACACTGGGACTTCCGTGGGGACGGGGCTCTGTCACAGGACCCAGCACGCCCGTGTGGGAACCAGCAGGGACTGAGTGGGCGGGCGGCAGGGGGTGGGGCCAGCCGAGCCCCTGGGTCCTCCAGGCTGACTTTCTGCTCTGGAGCCCAGGCCGGGCTGTCCAGGGAGGCCCGGCCCCGTGTCCGCCCTGTCACTGGGGGAGGGGACATGGCCCGGCCTGGCGGGCGCGACCCCTGCTTGCGGCTGCGAGTGAGTCAGCCGGCCGGGGCCGGCCCGGGGCCGGAGCCAGCGCCCCCGTGGGGAGAAAGCTGAGCCCAAGGAGCTCCGAGGGCCGCCCTCCTCCCTCCCCACCCAGCCCAGATGTTCTGGGCGGTGCTGGCTGCAGGCCGGGGCACACCCACCGCGCGCGGGCCAGCGGGCCGGGCCGCTCCGCTACCTGGCTCTCGGCAGCTGCTGGCGCAGACCCAGGCGGGGCGGCTCGGCCGTGGTGGGGGCTCCGGGCTGCCGGCGGGGGCCCCCCGCTGTCCGGGGGGTGGGCCGGAGGCAAGGCCTCGCCCACGGATGCTTGGCAGCTCCGGCCAGGGGCAGAGCGCGTCCAGGCCGAGGCTCAGGGTGGACCTCACTCCACTGCGTGTGAGACCAATGAGGTAATGAGTGTGGAAACTCTTGGAAAAGTCGCCGAACGCTCGCTGTACCCCATCCCTCTTCTCTTCCTGCTCTGCGCTGTCCTGCCGTGGCCCCGAGCTCCTCAGGGCCTTCTCCCCGCCTTCCTCCCCCCGCACCCCCCACAGGCCCTGGGCCCTGCCGACTGGGTTCCCGAGGTGACTTCCCTTCCTGCCCCGAGAATCCGTGGCTGCCATCCCCCCCCCCGCCCCCGGCGGTCCGAGCCTCGGGGGTTCTTACTTATACTAGAGTGGTGATGTCTGTCTGCTCCACCACCGCCCCTTTCTTCTTCTCTGGCCTCGCCACCCACTGCGGCCGGGGGTGGTCACCGCAGACCACACCGCTGTCGTGTCTTCCTGCCCAGGCCCGACCTGCAAAGGCTCTCTGTTGCCTACAGACTAACAAACTCCGAGGCCCAGGATTCGAACTCCTGGCTTGCCCACCTCACCCCTCTGTGTTCACAGAGATGGCCCTTGGTGCGTCCACCAGGCCACCTGCCCAGCAAGCCTTGCGATCAATAACCTCCCGGTGAATCCCCTCCCCAACTTTTCCTCAAGGTTCGAAAAGGGTTGTGGGGTAACTAATTATTTATGGGGTAAGAAAGGTGGGGATGATTATATTTTAGGTACAGCAAAGAACCCTTCTCTCCTCCGCCCCCCAGATCTCCTTAACGTACTCGCGCTGCAGGCGCTCATCTGGTGGCAGACACGGGGCTGGGGACCGGGTGGGAGGTCCAGGACGCCCCCCTGGGCACAGGGGCCTGCAGCCACGGGAATTAAGGCTACACTTCTTTTTCGCTCGCTCAAGCAAATCCACAATCACGACTCCAACACTGGTGCGAAAGCCTCTGTGGAGTGGCCGTTCCCCTTTTCACTCCAGCTGCCAGGAAGCTCACAGGCAGATCGGACTCTCGGTCACTGTCCCCGTCGGCCCGGGCGACCCTGTCACTGTGTGCAGGGCGGGCAGAAGGGGGTTTACGGTGGTGAGTGCGCGAGTCAGAACTTCTTCTTCTTCTTTCCGTCCTCACCCGAGGACATCTTTTCACTGGTTGTCGAGAGGGAGAGGGAAGGAGAGAGAGAAACATCGGGTGGTTGCCTCCCGTACGCGCCTGGACCGGGGATGGAACCTGCAACCCTTTGGAGATGGGACAACGCTCCAACCAGCGGGGCCACACGGGCCGGGCCCCAGAGGTGGTTCTTGTATCACTTTTGTTAATTGCTGCATTGTTTTCCCGACGAACAGCTGCGCGCCTACTGGTGCCCCCCCCCCCACACACACACAAAAAAGCAGCAGTGTCCCAACCCTGGCCCTGAGGTCACAGGTTTGCCCTCTGGGGTCACGAGGTGGGCACGCTGGTTCTTCCTGTGCAGACTCGCCCCCAAAGCCACTTGGACGTGCAAATGCAGCCAACCCACCGTCCGACGGGGCCTGGCCACTCCGGGGGCCTCGCCTCTCCCCTTCCGCCCGGTAAACTCAGACCCACGGTCAGCCTCCCGTCGCAGTTAAAATAGCAGCCCCGGGCTACTGTTCTGGGGGGTGACTTACTTGCCCGTCCCCAGTGCACAATTTTAATTTTAAAAATCCATGGCAACAGTAACAGTATTTGCGCGTAACCTGGGTCCTTTTGGGGAGGCAGGTGGGCCTGGAGGCGCCTGCCGCCGGTGAGGAGGATGAGGAAGATGAGGAGGATGAGGAGGGCGACAGCGAGACTCCGCCTCTGTGCCCGCCCCCATGCTGGGCCTGTCGTTCACGCGGTCTCCTCTGACACACGCCGAGACGCCCTCCGTTCCCCCAGTGTCTGGGGACACTGAGGCTTGGAGAGGGTAAGGGACGCCCAGGCCCGTGGGTGTGACCCAGGGCCCCTCCTCTGCCCTGGCCCTGCAGGGCCCGGCCCAGCTGAGACGACTTCCCTGGGAAACCGTGTCCGCTCACTCTGGGGGGAGGCCACAGGAGACCCCCCCCCGACCGCGTATTTAAGCACTAACGTGCCCAGAGAGCCTGCTGAGCGCTTCACGTCCTCCCCCCTGTGAGCTCTCGAGGCCAATGGTCCTCTTCTCCCGACGCGGAGAAGCAGCCTGAAACCTGGAGGGGCCGAGCGGTTCAAGGTGAAGCCGTTCACAAATGTCATCGCTGGGACTGGGGCTCAGGCTCTGTCTTTCCGTCACAGCCCGTGACCCGTGACGGGGACTCAAACCGAGGGCACTGTCTGCTCAGTCCCCAGGGGGTCCTTGTGCCCCTGGGGTGCTGGGCACAGGGGAGACCCGGGGACGTGACGCGGGCCCTTGTCTGAGGGTGCTCCGTCCCACATGGGGACGAGTGGGTAGGGGGATCACTCTCTCACAAAACCCAGAGGATACGGGACCTCAGATGGCGCCCCAGGTGCCCGGGCCGGCGTCCTCCGGGCCTGTCCTCGCCCTGCCGGCTGGAGACCCACGCTTCCCTCCCGGAAGCCGCTGTGTGGCGCCCCTTCACCCCAGAAAGGGTGGCGGCACCTAGTCCCCAGCTCCCTGGAGCGACGTGACTGTCCCCGGGACCAGGGCCTCCCCGGCGAAGAGCCCAGCGGCCAGGAGGGTCTGCAGCTCCCGTGTGCCCCGCCGGGCCGGGCTCTGGCCACCGCCCAGGCCGGCAGGACCACCTTCTCCGTCTGGGCAGTAACGTGTCTGCTTTTTCTCCTCGTGCTGGAAATGCACTTCGACTTATTTTTTTTTTTTAACAAATAACACAATTTTCCCTTTGTGTTTCCCTTAATAAAACACAGCGACGAAAGCACGAAAGGGAAAGTAAAGCAGCATGTTGCTGTCATCTCCACTCTGCGGCAGACCGTCCCTCCCTCCCTCCGCCCCCCCCACCCCCCAGCCCCGCGCCTCCCCCCAGGTCTCAGCCACAGGGACCCTCGGGTCCCCTGGTGCTGGTCCGCGTGTCCCGCCCCAGATCTCACCCCGTCTGTCCCCACTGACCTTGACTGAGGACCGGTGATGGGCGGGGACAGAATGCGGTCTGGGCAGCTCCCGCTGGAAGCGGTTTGCCCAGGTCACAAGGTCCCTGCACGGCCTCTGGGGACCCCGTGGTGACCCCTCGTGCACTGGCCCTTGTCTCTCTTTTCCAGCGATGACGCCTCCCGGGCCAGCCTGGCGGGGACCCCCGCCTCCTGCCCGAAGCAGAGCACTCAGCTTGAGACAGAGACGCTGGGTGTCTTGGAATCCGCTTGCAGCTGAGCGGTTCCCAGGGTTTGGGTCGGCCACCAGTGTCTTTGCAAGGACGTGTGTGCGTTTCCCCCGCGTGGGGCCGACTGTCCCCACGGGGACGAGGACGCGGGGCTCGGGGACACCACCTGTGGGACGGCTGCGCTGACCGGAGGCAGGGCCGGGAGCGCACTGTCGAGGGAAGTGACCCAGGCCTGGGGGCCGTGGCGTGGGAGGGACCAGGAGCCGGTGTGGGCAGGTGAGGGGGCAGGGAACAGGACCGAGGGCAGGCCTGGGAAGGAGCAGCTGCCTGGCCAGTGGCTGGCCCCCAGAATCCATAGGCCAGAGGTGGACACTCTGAGCAAGTAAATCTCGACCTGATTTAAGCCGGAGGTGGACCTGAAGAGCTCGGCTGAACTCCCCGAGGCCTTGGGGGTCGTGTTTGGCTGGCTTCCTCAAAGCCTCACGACTCCTTTCTGCGGGGGGGGTGGGGGGGTGGGGAGGGTGTTGCTCACTCCTTGCGCGGCGCTGCTGGACGGTGGCTCTGTGGCGCGTGCTCTCATTAAAAGGGAAAACGAGCCCTGGCTGGCATAGCTCAGTGGATTGAGCGCAGGCTGCAAACCAAAGCATTGCAGGTTCGATTCCCAGTCAGGGCACATGTCTGGGTTTCAGGCCACGGCCCCCAGCAACTGCACATTGGTGTTTCTCTCTCTCTTTCCCTCCCTTCCCTCTCTAAAAATAAATAAATAAAATCTTAAAAAAAAAGGGAAAACGATAGACTCTGAGTTGACGGTGGGAAACCACGAGGCCTAAACCGGAGGGCCAAGTGGGACGATGCCGGGCCACCCACCCACGTCACAGGGTCGGGCAGGGCGGTACGCAGCGCCCCTAATGCGCCGGGAGGGGTCCAGTGAACCACAGAAGAGGGACCCCCGCTACACGGGGTGTCTCCTCACTGGCTCAGACAGCCACTAGGGCCCACCAGCCAGCCTGTGCCTGGGCCGATTCTGCGAAGCCCCTGACAGGGACCTGAGGGCTCCGCCGCCCCCCCATGTTCCCCCCGCCCTCCCCCACCCCTCTGCTCTCAGCCTGATTTCACCAGCTTCACACAGCGAGGGCCTTTCTGACCATCGGGCGTAGCCCCTTCACTGCAGGGAGGAAGGGCTGCTTGCTGCCCAGGGGACTGGACGGCCTCCCCCACTCAGGAGCAGAGCAGGGGGTGGGACCCAGGCTCTGGGGATGGGGACCCCCTGTTTTCCACCTCCACGGTAGGTCCCACTGCGGACAGTGCAGCCCTCAGGGTCCGCCCCGCGAACGGGGGGCGTCTGTCCGTCCCGCCCACGTACCTGGCCCGGTGCCAGGCCCTGGGGCTGATGCTGTGAGGAGGAGACAGGGTCTCCCCCCTGAAGGTGCCCCGAGCCCCCAGCGGGGGAAAGACGTCACCACCAAACACTCGCGGGACTCTGCAAGGAGCACGCTCTCACTCGCTCAACGTGCTTCCCAAGTCCAAGGCCTTTAGGGAAACCCAGACTCTGCTGGGCGATGGCAAGTATTCCTTGACCCCCTGGCCGGTGGGGCTCAGTGGGCCGAGCGCCGGCCTGCGAGCCAAAGGGCCACCAGTGTGATTCCCAGTCAGGGCACGTGCCTGGGTTGTGGGCCAGGTGCCCAGGTGAGGGGCGCTGGAGAAGCAACCACACATGGGCGTTTCTCTCCCTCCCTTCCCTCTCTGCAAAAATAAATAAATAAAACCTTTAAAAGGCGTTTTCCTTGTGATGGTGTGTGTCCCACCCCATTCCCCCCCCTTGTCTAACTTCTCGTTTGTGCACTGTCCTAAGAGTGCTTGTAATTCACACTTTGCCCTACTGCTTTTGGGGTGCCAGACCACACGGGGGACAGGCGTCGGGAGACATGCCACTCACCGTGTGGGTGACATCAGAGACCTCCCCCAGTGCCCCGAGCCGCAGAGACGCATGGGAGGAGACCGCCAAACCTGTCGGTTCTGCCCGCCTCACAGGCTCGTGGTGAAGACTGAGCACAGCCACGGCTGTGAAAGCCCCCCTCCCCCCTGCAGGATAAGGCGGCACTGCCACGCAAAGCGTGGGACCCTTTGCTCTGCCCATGACTCCCGGGAGCCACGGGCAGAGTTCGGCTGGTGCCTGCCGGTGAGGCCGCTGTCGCCACCCCTGAGCCCCATGGAGCTGCCTGCAACGTTCTCTCGAACACCAGGACGTGACCCGGTCCTGAAGGGAGAAGGTGCCGGCGCACGCCTGCCGTGTGGCATCTCGCCAGCTCGGCGCAGTTTGCCGTGGCGCCTGGTGGCTCTAGTTCGGTCCCCTGCAGTCCAGTCACCAAAGGGCAGGGGAGGATTCCTGTGAAGGGGGGGGGGCGGGGGCACTCAGGGGCACCCCGGGCTCTGCTTCCATCACCTGTGGCTGTTGGGGAACTGCCTGTGTCCCCACCTCACAGGGGTGTGGTGAGAATGGGACGAGTGGACCGAGGCTGGACCAAGACAGATAGACGTTGGATAAACGGTGGCTGGCCTTGGGATCTACTGGGAGTCCACGTGGGGCCGGGCGGGGAGCTGGCCTCCTGGTTACACTGCGGAGTAGGACCCGTCTCTGCTGCTGCTGGAGGGGCTTGCAGACCAGGGTGCCGGCCGCTGGCATTTCCCCAGACACCTCGCTCCCTGGGGAATGCCCCCTCAGCGGACTTCCCGCGCCGGTCACTGCGGGCTCAGGGTCTGGGGGCAGACCCCACCTGGTCTGTAGCAGGACCCTGATTCAAGCATCGGCGGGGCGGGGGAGGGGGCATCACCGGCAGGCACGAGCCGAACGTTGCATCTGTACACCCCATCGATGAGCAGGTTTCGAACCCAACTTGGGAGCTCCAGGGGCCGCTGGGTGACCAGACAGGGCTTGCAGGGCTCGGAGGTGCAGGGGTCGCGACCACACGCCGAAAGCGGCCTTTGCGCGCGCCCCGCGGCCGCCGGGTGAGGGCCGCCCGGCTTCCCCACTCGCAGCGGCGTGCGGGCGCCGCGGTCCGGGAGGCGCTGGGAGCTCGGCGCAGGCCCGCGCGCCCTGAGGTGGCGGTTACACGTGGAGGGAGGAAACTTGGCTCCCCCCGGAGGTCGCCGCGGCCGCGGGGCGCGCCCGGCGGGGGCCGCGCAGCCGGCTCGGAACGGGAGCGCGGCGGCCCCTCCGCGGGACGCGCTCCAGCCCCCTCCCCGAGCTCTCCACCCCTCCCTGCGCCGCGCACGCAGCCGTCACCCGGGCAGAGCGGCCGGATTCGCCCCGGCCCACAGGGCCCGACTTGCACCCGGGACCCGGGCCGCCGCCGTCCCTCCCCGCTTCGGAGAAGCGTCGGCCCTCCCCTCGCCCGGAGGAGCGGCCGGGCGGGCGGGACGTCCCGAGAAGGCCGGCGCCCGCGGCCGCGTCCCGGCCCGGCCCGCGCGCAGAGGAGCGGGCTCCTTCCCGGGCGCGCCGGAGCCGGGCGGGCGCTCCCTGCAGCCTCGAGGACTTCGCCTCCCCGGCCGCAGCTGGTCCCGCTCCAGCCGCGCAGCAAGCTCGCCCGTCAGGTAAGGGAGTCGGCCCGCTCTGGGCTCCGGCTCGGGCCGGCGTTTCTGAAAGTTGATTTGAAATGCAGCCAAGAGTGCGCAGGGCCCGCGCGGCTCCGCCCCGAGGCGACTCCTCCGCTCCCGCGGACGTTCCGGCACCGGGCGGCGGGAGGACGCCGGGCGCCCGGGGTTCGGGCGGTTCGCACTGCGCTCTCGGCGGGGCAGGTGAGGAGGGATCGGCCGGGCGCGGGCTGCGGAGCTGCTGGTCCCGCGTGCCCGGCCCTTCCACCCCGTCCTACCCGGGAGCTGGGATCCAGCGGGGATGTCCCCAGGGCCCGCCGCAGCGGAGGTTGGGCGGAGTCGGGCCAGCACGGGAGCCCCGGGCTGGGACCGGGTGGGGACGTGGGGGGAGGGAAGGCGAGGCGCAGTCGGGGGGCGGAGGCCTCAGTACAAAACGCGCTGACTTCGAGTGAAGTCAGATCAGTTGGAGCGGCTGGCGGTGACCGGTCTCTCCGCCCACCCCACGTTCCTCTTGGCTGGCCTCTACCCTGCGGCTCGTTCTGGTCACCCTGGCCACTCCCTCCGGCCTCTCCCGGGAGTGCGGCGGCCGCGTCCCGGAGGGCGCCGCGCCAGAAGCCTCGTCTCCTCTTCCCGGCAGGTCCTCGCGGCCCGGCCCGAACATGCTGGACGGGCTGAAGATGGAGGAAAACTTCCCGAGCGCCATCGAGACCTCGGCCTCCTTCTCCTCGCTGCTGGGTGAGTCCTCCGGCCGCACACGCCCCCGGCGCCCCGCCAGGCCCAGATCTGGAGCCCAGCGCGCTGGGCCGCGCGGGGCCACAGGGCAGCCGGCGCCCGGCGTCCTGCACTCGGCTGAGGCCCCGTCTGTCCGCCCGTCCCTCCGTCCCTCCTGCCCCAGACAGAGCGGCCAGCGGGCCTCCTGCGCGGGGCATCGAATTCCCCATGGTCGTGAGCGCCGGGCCAGCCGGCTCGCGGGCGGCCGGTCTGCGAGTGATGAAAAACACCCAAGGCAGGATTTTTAATCACGGAGCTGACGGACAGCTCGCAAACGCCTCCCCGTCCGCCGCGGCCCGGAGGCGAGCGTCGAGGAGGCTGCTCGCGCCCGCCGACCCGGGCTCGGTCTCAGCCGAGGGGCTTTTCCGGGCCGGTGGGCAGCGGAGCGCCGGGATTAGCCCGCGCGGCGGGCCCCCGCCTAGGCTTTAATTAACTGGAGCCGGAGCTCGGGCCGCAGGTCCTCCGCCTCTCCAGCCTCTTCGCAGCGGCCGCGGGGAAGCAACGCGCCCAGGGCTCCACAGAATGTCCGTGCGCGCGCGCAGGGGCCCCCGGAGCCCGGCCGGGACCTCACCCCACCCAGCTCGCCCGCCCTCGGCACCTTTCAAGTTTGGGGAGCGGGTGTTTCCGATGTTGTGACAGAAGGGGTTTTCGTTCCGCCCTTTGCTGTGGCCTCCCTGCAGCGCCAGAAACCGCTAGAGCGGGGTGACCGCGGCGAGGAGACAGTTCGGAGGGAGAAACCGTGTGGAGAGAAGCCCCCCAGCTCCCCAAATGACACGCGATCGCGTGCGCCGCGTTCCCTTCTTCGGCCGCGGTCCGGGAAACTCCCCGACTCCTCCGCCTGGGAGGGACGCGGGGCCCGGCCTGGCAGCGTGCTGGCGCCGGGCGGATGTGCACCTCCGCTTGAAGCGGGCATCGGGGTTCTCTGGACCCCGCGGAGCGCGTCCCCACCGGGAGACGGGGCAGACAGCGTCCACCCGAGAAACACCCTGCCGCTCTTCGCAGCCTCCCTGCCCGCGCCCCACGTCGCGGACCGCCACCCCGGAGCGCCGGTGGCCGGTCCCCCGGGGAGTGTCACCGCCAGGCAGCGGAGAGACAGGCCCTTGGGGACACCAGGCTCCAGGCTACTGTTCCCCCGGGGCCAGGCTGCCCCTAACTAGCTGTGCGATGTGCCAACAGAGGTGGCCAAGCGTCCCTCACCCCCGAAAGCACTTCCTCCCGCAAAGGGACACAACGGGAGCCCGAGAGGCAGGGCCGAAGGGAGGGCTCTCCCGCCGGCCGCCGAGCCGCGAGCTTCCGGAGTCCCGGCCAGACGGGCGCGGGGTGTCCTCGCCCCCGATTCTCCCCTCCGTTTGCTTCTCCTGTTTATTTCGATGCCCCTTAATTCTGAAAAACCCATCTGCACTTTGCAGCTGAGACTCAGCAAAAGGGGGTTTCATTGGTTTGAGCGCCCTGCGTTTGCCCGAGGCGAGGGGGCATTTTTCTGTATGTGTGCATGGGGCTTTTTAGAAAGCAAAGAGAACAACAAAAAAAATTTTTTTGAAGTCTTCCTTCAAAGAAATAAAAATAAAAAAATTCAGAACTTCGTTTTTAGCACAAGACAAACCCAAACGAAATTCTTTTCGCACACTCAGTTTTAATAAGCGCCCGCAGAGACGCGCGCAGGGAGTGACCTCACGGCTGCGATGGACCCGGGAGAACGGATTTATGGGTAGTCTAGTTTTGCAGGATGCGCGCGGTCCGGGGTAGGTTTGGTCATTAAAGGCTACTTATGGATTTCCTCCCCCTCCTCTGGTGGAATTTAAACCTTCCCCGTGTGTTAGAAGCGCCGCTTGGTTTGATTTTTCTCTGTCTCCAAACCTCGGCGGCCAGGACCAGCCGGGCTGTTCGGCTGGTGGGGACCCGCGGCGCCTGCCCGCGGTGTGAGCGCTGGGAGCGCGTCGGGAGCGGCGGAGGGATGCGGACGGCGGGATGCGGCCGGCGCGGCTCACCCGCGCGCCCCTGTTGCTGCTGCAGGCAGAGCGGTGAGCCCCAAGTCCGTCTGCGAGGGCTGTCAGCGGGTCATCTCGGACAGGTTCCTGCTGCGGCTCAACGACAGCTTCTGGCACGAGCAGTGCGTGCAGTGCGCCTCCTGCAAAGAGCCCCTGGAGACCACCTGCTTCTACCGGGACAAGAAGCTCTACTGCAAGTACGACTACGAGAAGTAAGTGCCCGCGCCCTCCGCGCCCCCCCCGTGCAGGCATCGCCGGCGGCGCCTCTGCGCGCTTCGGGTCTGGGAGGTGCACAGACGCCCGCGCGCCCAGAGGCGCATGGGGTCCTTTCCCCCAGCCGGAGCACTGCTCGGGAGGCAGAGAAATGCCCTGCCCACCGCCACCGCCGGCCCCGCGGACGGACCCGCGCCAGGGCTGCCCTCTGTAACCCGCTGGCCCAGTTCTCAGCCCTCTGGGGTCCCTGCCCCGACTTGGGGTGTCCATCAAGCTGGGTCTCCCCAGCCCCCTTCCCCTGGGGTGCCCTGCGCCGTGCCAGTGGCCCCTGTCTCCTCGCTGGTTTCCAGCCCACCTTACCCACGTGTCTGTGCCCCTCCCCGCGCCCTGCCGCACGCGGAGGCCCAGCGGTGAGGCTGTGTGGTGGGTCCCGAGGCGGCGGTCCCCTGCGCGCTGTTCTGGATCTGCTTTGTCTGCTGGGGTCCCGGCAGGCTGCGCTCGGAAATGGCGCCGCGGCCCCTCTGAACTCAGGGCGCACACCCCGTTTGCCGTTTCTCCCCGTGTACTCTGCCCCTCCCCTCCCCGTTTCTACACACCCCTGGGGTGCAGGGCCGCCGGGCCGGCCGCCGTGGAGGCCCTACGCAGCCCTGCTCCATCGCCCCACGGGCGTCTGCTCCGAGATCCCCCGGGTGTGCGTGTGGGTGCCCGCAGCGGGCGGCGATCCCCCCTGCCAACGGGAGCGCCCGCCCCGTGTGTTTCGAGGAGAATCGGGAGGCAGGTGATGCAGAAAGTGGATTACCTCGAATCTCGGCTTCTTTGGTGCCTAAGGCCGCCGTGAGGCCGGGGAGTGGGCTAGGGTTTCCCGCTTGTCCCCAGGCGGCCGGAGCGGCTTTGAGGAGCTAGGGAGAGGGGGCCGCCCTCCTTGTCCAAGTGGCTAGTGAACAGGGCCAGCGCCTCAGCAGGGCCGCAGAGGGAGCAGAGGGACCGGGAAGCGGCTGAGAAAGAGGCCTCCGTTTTCTCTGCCCCCCCGGACTGGCCCGCAGGGGGTCCCGCATTTGTCACCGCGAGGGAGAGGACCGTGCTGCTCCGGGCCGATCGTCAGGGGCGGGTCAGGGTGGGCGCCAGGCCGTTTTCGCCGCGTTACTGAAACCACACAAGCACGGGGGTGTGCCGAGGTCCCCAGGTAACAAAGGCACCGAGGAAAAACAAACGTGTGTGTCTTCTCCTCCGCGTGGCCGAGTCGCCCTGTCTGCGGCGGCTCACACGGGCCAGAGCTCATGGACCTGGGGCCACAGGCGAGACATTCTCCCTGCCACTCCGTGCTGCTGGGCCGGAACATCCTCAAACTGAACTCCACGGGCACAGTGCACCGGGCGTTGCGTGATTTGTTTTGAAATGCTAACTCCATTCTCAGCACTAGAAAAAAAATATATACACACACATGCCTGGTTCGGGGCGAGCAGACAGTCCAGAGGACTGGGAGTGAGCACCAGCCCCCCTGCCCAGAGTGGCGACTGTGGCGGGCGCTGGAAGGAAGACCCGGGCCTGTGTCTGTCTGGCTTCGGCGCCTGTTTATCGCCGCAGTGTCTCCGTGGATGGTGCCGTTCTTAGGTAACGCAGCCTGTTCTGCCCACACGGCTCCTAGTTCCTCTGCTGCATTGAGGCCTGGTCGGTGGCTGGCTTTCTCCTCCCCTGGCTCGTGTCGGGAGGTGTGTGCAGGCCCAGTCTTTATCTCGCCGCGTCCAGGCGACCCCCGCGATGCCCACCCCCTTTGGGCAGAACACTAGTGAGTTCTCGGGGATGGCAGCTCAGGACGGGATTTGGGGTGTGGACTTCTATTCTGTTTGTTAACAACAATGACGACAAAAAAAAATCGCCGCTCAGAAAAGGCTGCAGGGTCAACACAGCTGTCCCACTGGCCGGCCGAGCCTGCTCTGAGGGAGCCCGGCCGTGTCGGAGGAGAAGCAGTTGTGCCGAGGGCCTTCCCGCAACAATGGCCCGGCCACTTCAGCCCCTCGGGTGCGGCGGGCGGCCGGGGCTGATCAGCCTGCTCTCGGCCACTTCTCCCCTGACAAAGCTGCTGCTGCCCGGGGAAAATTGCAGGGATCAACTTCGCAGCTGTTGGCCAGAAGCGGGAGGGTTCTGGAGAGGCGTGTGAGTGCGCCTTGCCGTTCGGGGAGGTGGGCACGGCGCGGGCAGGGCTTCCGTCTTAATTGCAGCAAAGATTTCCGGGACACAGATGTCCAAACAGGGTGGCGAGGGCTCTGTAGCTCGTGGCATGTTCTCAGCGCTTGTCCGTGCCGGCCCCTCGGCTGTCTTTTTTTTTTTTTTTAGATTACTTTTATTTCTTTTCCCCCTCCTCCTCCATCTCCCATCCCAGTCCCCTGCCTCTTCCAACAGAACGGGGCTGGAGTAGATTCGACCGTCGCCGTGGTGTGAGGGGTGGGGGAGAAAGCAGAGCCTTGCTTGTTTCTTTGTTTTAAAACTGGGCTCAGCACGAACTCCTGCATTCTTCCTCGCTGGCCGGAGCTGCTTCTGCACGCCGGGCGCGTGCGGGCCGGGTGGCGGGAGAGGGCGGAGGAAGGGGCACAGCCTGCCTTCAGGGGGCGTGCGGCCCAGCGCTGTCCCCGTCCGCGGGGTCCCCCCCGGCCAGCGAGCGTCCCTCCAAAGCCCCTCCACTCAGCGTGGAGGATGTGGAGTGGGATGGAGGCCGTCCCCGGGGGCCAGGGGTCTGCCCCCTGGAGGGACCCAGTCTGATTTCAGGTAGCACTCGGGAAACAGAGCACGTTTCCTCTTTGACACGCATGTCCGTGAACTTGAGTTTGCCCTTCTCGTGGGATCTGGTTAAAATGTGGGGCCCGGTGCGGGCACCTGGAGGGGAAAATTTGACCGAGTGCAGGGCGGTCGGGCGGTGAGGGTGGTGGACTGCAGAACATTTATCCCAAAAGGGACGTATCGGTGGCTTCTCCAAAACCCACGACATCCCAGTGCTGCCCCTGTGCCTGCAGGTGAAAGGGCGGATGGCGGGCATGGGTTCCCCGGGGCAGGTCAGACGCGCCGTAGGAGCCAGGCAAGTTCGCCACCTCTGCGCGAGCCGCCCGTGGGTGCGGGTCTGGCTGCGGGGCAGTTTGCATTTGAATTATGAGCTGCCCGTCCGCCGTGTCAGGCAGCTGGTTACAAAGCGGAATCTCTGCTCTATCCGCTCGTTGCGACACCTTCTCCATGTCAAGCCCTGAATCTGTCTAATTAAAAAAAAAAACCCCGGGACCGAGGAGAGAGGCACCGTGGGCACGCAGCCATCCGGCTGACAGCCTCGGGATGTTCGGTTAAATACTTCTGTCCTGCGCTATGACACCCCGAGGAGACATCCGTCTCCTGCTCATCCAAAACAAATAAGCGTTCAAGGCCGGAGTGGAGGACGCTGATTTATGAGGGCTCAGCGGTGAGGAAGCGGACGTGACTTTTATTGCTGGAGACTCGTCCCCCGAGAGAAACGGCCCGTCAGGTGGGGCGGCGCGTTGACGGGACGCGGAAGGGTGCCGTGGGTGGGGCCGCCGGGAGGACGGGGACACGGACCTCCAGCCCAGGGGGCTCCTGCGTGTGTGGCTGTGGTCCCGAGTCCTGTGATTTCACCGAGTCCCACGACCCGACTCCTCGGGAGTTTTCACTGAGTCCGTTCCCGGCCGACGCGGCAGCCGGACTGGAGTCAGGGTCACAAGAGGCTGCGGCGTAACAGGGATGCGGGGGTGGGACCAAGGGTGAAGGGCGCCGGAGGGGGTCCCGCCGTTAAATCCCGTCGACGCTGAGTCTTTCTCGTGCCGGCAGCGCGGCGCGTGGGGCAGGGCCCACCGCCCGCCCCCCCCCCCCATGTGAGAGGTTTATCATCATCGTCCCTGTGGGTGCCGTGGACGGCGCGGGGGCGGCATGGGGGTGGTCTGCGATCGGTGGCTGTCGTTGGGGCTGCTGTCCTCACGTGGTCACTCCCCACAGGACCTCGGCCTCGGGGAAGCTGTCCTCCAGGGCCGGGCCGCGGCACTTCCTCCCTCTCCCCCCCACCGCCTTGGTTTGGGGAAGAGAGAGGTCTCAGCACGGAGCATCCTCTGTGGCATCTGTTTCTGGAGCTGCCGCCGGGCGGCTCCGCGGAGAGAAGGGCTGACCCACGGCCTCTGTCAGGACCCGGCATGACCTGATGCTGCGTCTGGCCGAGGCCCTGCAGGAAGTGTGTGGGGGGAGGGCCGCAGGTTTGCTTCTGTTGCGTGGAGGTCAGAAGTGGGCGCGCAGGCCCTGCAAGGAGGGGCTGCAGACGGCGGGCCAGAGGCCACTGTCCGTGTCCGCTGGACCCCGAGCTGCCGGCCGGGCTGCCGGCAGAATGAAGGGGGAGGGGGCGTGAAACCCCAGCGCGGCCAGGTGGTGAATGCAGGTCGGTGCTCAGCGGCGGGGGGCTTGGCCCGGAACACGCAGCGCGGTCCCCGGCCGTGGCCGTGTGTACCCCAAAGAGCACGTCCCTGTTGTATTTAGGGGGTGATTGGAGACGGTCCCGGCTCAGGGGTGCTTTCTTCGGGATTGTATGCGTGGGTCCCTGGGCAGGACTTGCTTGGGACGGAAGACTTAAACTTCTGCCACAAACCTGACGGCAGGAGGGGACGGTCACGGTGCCCTGGGACTCGGAGGCGGGCGTCGCCCTCCAGAGTGGGCTCGGGGGCTCTTTTGGTTCTTCCGTAAATGGTGCGCACCGAAAAAGTTCGTCCACACGCCGCGCCCAACGGGGACCCTGGTCACTCACGGGGCCGAGGCCTGGCCGCTGGTCTCCGGGTGTCCGAGGCAGGACCTCTCGGGACAGCCTGCTGTTCGTCTGGCTTTGCAGCTTCCTCTTTCTCGTGTATGACTTGTGTGTTGCCCCAAACACCGTTCGTGAGGTGAGAGGGGGTCCTGGGGCGTGCTTAGGGGACCCCGCAGAGGTGGGGAGTCTCCAAGGGGAACAGTTTGGCTTACTAAATCGCCAGCTAATTAGTGCTCGTGGCCAGAGAAATCTGGGGGGCCCTCGTGTTCGGAAGTGAGAAAGCGAACAAGGGTTTGGAATCCTCGTGGTGGTGCCGGAGGTTTACGAAAGCTCCTCAGACGCCGTGCCCGCATGACACGGCGTCGCCGAATTACGTTACGTTCCAACGACCCCCGACTGGGGCGCATTCACTCGCGTATTAAGCCCGGTTGTGCCACCGAGGGACACGAATGATGGGGGGGACGTGCCGCCACTGGCAGCCTAGAAAGAATTAAACATGATCTCTGCCGTCTCCACGAGCCCGTGGCTGCACTGGAATGCCCTGCAGTTTGTTAGTTTGTTTCTCCCCATCTCACGTGGGTTTCTAACGGCTTCTCCCGTCTTCGGAGGGGAGTGCCTGGTGAGCTGGTGAGCTGAGAGGAGGGGCAGCCAGGTGGGAGCGAGCCTGTGGCCCCGCAGAGCCCTCTGGGTTTGGTCTGGGGCCGTCGGTAATCTCAGGAGCCAGTGCAGAGAAGGTTCCAGGGGAAACACCCTCGCAGGACGGAGGACGGAGGCCCTGACTGCGTGCCTGGCCTCTGGAACCACAGGGAGCCCGGCGGGGCGTCCTCCGGGCCCACAGTCTCCCCTTTCTCGTCTTGGTCGCATGCAGCGGGACACGTCTCCGTCGGGGGGCCGCACGCAGAGGCAGGGGTGTCCCCAGCAGCCGCTGTCGGTCAGGGCTTTGGGCCTCTGTGTCCCACGGGAAAGGAGCTGGTGCCACCGTCCTGCTGCCGTGAGGCGGACGCCCTCCAGACGTCAGGCTGTTATTTCAGGCTGGGACACTCCTCGGTCCGTATTTTTAACCGCGATGAAATGACTGACACGGCCGAGGCGCCCTAATGAGGGCGGGATCAGGGCTCCGTGGGCCGGAGGAGGCGTCAGCGCCCTGACCCTGCTGCCTGTGTGTTTTCACGCTCCTGGAAATGAATGAGACGCGGCGCAGGGCAGGCATCGCGTTTCCTCCGGCGTCAGACCGCCGTCGCCGTCGGAGTGCCGCGGGAGCGCGGGGTGCTGGTGAGGACGCTCCGGGAGGGACGGCGCGGGGGTCCCACCCGTGGGTGCGCCTGGCCCCGTCGCCAACGGCCTGGTCAGGGCGGTTGGTCTAACAAGGGCTTCTGAAACCGGCCTCTGTGCTGATGAGCTGGAATTTAATGAAGCCGCCGCCGCCGCCGTCATGTCATCACGACTAAACACGCCACACGGCCGGGCTGCTCCTGGTCCGCCCGCAGAAGTGGCGGGAAGGAGCGTGGTCTCTTCCAGCCATGCAGGCGGCCAGGGGGGGGCGGGGGGGGCCCGATTTTGGATACCAGGAGGGCTGCCTGCCTTGTCCGCCTCCCCGGGCCTCCTCGGCCCTGCGCCCTCTCGGAGAAGTGTGTGTCGTCGTCCCCACGGAAGGGACGAGCCCCGGCAGACACCCGGCCACCGTGGGTGGGACTGCCTGGTCCGACAGGCTCGGCGAGACCCTGTTTACATAAAACAGAGCCTCGGCCCCCAGCACCGCTGGGCACGGGCCACGCGCCGCACAGGGTGGGGAAGGAGCGGCTGCACAGTCGTTCCTGTGGACAGCGATGCGTTAGTCAGTCAGTAATAATGACACGAGAACAATTCTGTGTCTCCCGTGCACCCAACGGTCGACCTACTGTGCACCCAGCCTGTGCGTGCAGCGGTCACATCTGGCCCCATCCCGTCCGGCCCCCTCCACCGCCGCCCCCCCATGTCTGGTGGAACTCTGTTTACGTGGCCCACACAGGCATCAGAGGTCACGGAGACGGCGTCTCACGGGGGCCTCACGTCCCGCCCCCACTGTCCTCACGGACGGCTGGTCCCCTTGGACGTTCTCTCCTGGGGGGAACCGATGAGGCTTTTCGACGCGGGACATGCTGGTGCCCCGGGCCCCGGGGCAGGGCTCAGCCCTGGGGTGCCCTCGGGTTTGCGCCACCCCGCTGTGGCCGTGACGCCGTGGGGGACCACTGGGGGCCCCTGGACGTCTCTCTGGGCGTCCCTCCCTGGTACCTGGGCGGGTACGGGTTCCGTGCTGCCCCGGCGGTGGGTGATTTTTGGCGGGTCAGCGAAGGGCTGGGGCCCGATGCCGTCACCAGAGAACCAGGGGGACTGACTCGTCCCCGGGTGCGAAGCCTGTCTGGTCTCTGACGGGATGCAAGCCCGTCCCTCCTTCCCCGCGTGTCGCTGCGTCTCCGGAAGAGTGCTTCTCTGGCCTGGAACGCGCCGTCCTCCCGAGCCCCAGGCCCGGCTGGCTGCTGGGAGGAGGAGCGGTCTCTGGGGCAGCCGCCGCCCCCCGGCCCACCCCCTCCAGTGACCCCGCACTCAGGATCCCTTTGCTCCCCCTCTCCCCGCCCTCAGGCCTCAGGAGCTTTAAAAGGATTGTTCAAAGCAAAACAAAACAGAACACCCCCTCCTGGACTCTCGATTAGCCTCTTAAGTGCTTAAAAGTTCCTCTAAATACCAAACGCCGGGCTCCTGGGGACTGTCCCCAGAACCATATTTTCATTCTTCGCATTGTTGTCACGCAGCACACAGCAGACGAGGGCCGACCCTCTGCCCCTCCGCCGCCCCGCCCCACCCCCCCCAAGCCCCAGGCCCGGAACTGTCCCCTCTCTGGAAGCAGGAGGGCCCCATGCTTCGTTGTCGGGGGGCCTTGCCAGCTGGGCTGGGGCCCCACTCCAGGCGAGAAGGGGTTGGTGTCTTTGGGGACAGGATGGGGCCCAGACAAGGGCGCAGGCCGTGGCGAGGGGATGGTGTGGCTCGCACAGTTTTCGGGACTTTGGTTTTTACCAGTTCTCTCCCGGGGGGCGGGGAGGAACCAGGAACGGGGGGAGGGAGGCTCCAAAGGCCTGAATTTGAAGATCTGTCCTTTCCCTGGGACTCGGGTGGTTTGGGGGGCGCTTCTGTCTGGGATCCCGCAGAAACCTGGGGGCCGGTTTTTGTTCATGCCCCAAGCACCGCTGGCCGGACACAGGCCAGAGGTGGATTTTCCCGGCCACTCTGGCCTTTTGCCTGGTGCTCTGACCTGTATTTTAGCTTCCTCTCCAAACGGCCCTCTCCACACACCCCACCCCTGGTCCTTTCAGGCTTCCCGCCCCCGGGGCTGGCTCCTGGGGGCGGCTGGCTGGTGTCCACCCTGGAACAAATCCTTTTTAACCTGAGCACGGAGCCCACCATCCCCCCCCACTGGCTCCCCTCGCACGCTCCCCTCCCCCTCGCACACACCTCGAAGGTGTTTCCTGTTGTGTGTGTCTCCCGTCTGCCTGCACAGTGACTGCCACCCTCATCGCGGGGACACGGCGTGGTGTGCCAGAGACCACTGCCGCCATCAGGACCACGAGGAGGGCTCTGGAAGTCTGGAGGCCGGAGCATTCTGGGGGAGCCTGCCTGCTGGTTCCTGTGCCGGGGGACCCCTCCCTCTCTTCCCCGGGGCGCTGAGCCCCTGCACCCTTGGGTTCCGCTGCTACAGCGCAGATAGCCCCACCCCACACTGAGCCCCCCCCCCAGCCTCCGCTCTTGTGTGTCTTATGCTCTGAACCCCTCTTGTGTGTGAGCTGTTACATTGCAACGTGCCCCGGGTGCAGAGGGGAGCCCGCCGTCAGCCAGCCACCCTGCTGTGGGGGCGCGTCCTGAAACAGTTCGCACTGGGATGTCCGTGACCGTTTGGTTTTCTTCCAGGGACGCCTCCAGCTGGGAGGGGGTTTGCACAGAGGCATGGCTACCGTGCGAGGGAACTCCAGGCCCAGGCGTGGGCCGGTGCGGGAGGCACTTGGGCAGGATGCAGACAGCCCTGGGAGGGCGCTTGCCCGGCCGTGTGAGGCTGGCCGCCCCCCACCCTCGTCGTCTCTTGTGGGGGCTGTTTCCTGTCTGCTCTGCCACTGCTTCGGATCCCCCACTTCTCCCTCCCCCTATACTGATATTCTATTTATTACTCTTATTTTCACTCCTCGCCCAAGGACACATTTGTTGATTTGAGAGAGAGAGGTGGGGAAAGGCGAGAGGAGCGTGGATCGGTTGCCTCCTGTATGCGCCCTGACTGGGGATCGAACCTGCGCCCTTTCGGTGATAGGGCAGTGCTCCAACCCGCTGAGCCACCCGGCCAGGGCGGTCGCTCCCATTTCAAAAGTCCTGTCCATCGATGGGAGGGGGTCAGACAGGCGGAGGTGGGTCCTGGGGGCACCGCAGTGCACTCTCCGTTCCTGGAAAAGTAACTTGAGATGCGTGTCCAGAGATGCCCGAGCCACAGCCTCCTCGTCTGTGCAGCGGAGGTTTGGAGGGGGTGGAGCAGGAACCCCCCGACCAGGTTCCTCTGGGAGTTAGGTGAGACAGTGAATGTGACAGGCCTCCCGGGGGGGATACGGAGAACCATGCAGAGCTGGGTGTCGTCATCGTGGTTTGTTTCTTTTTTTAAGATTTTACTTATTTATTTTTAGACAGAGGGGAAGGCCCAGAGAAAGAGAGGGAAAGAAACATCAATTAGTGGTGGCCTCTCGCACGCCCCCTACTGGGGACCCGGCCCGCAACCCAGGCGTGTGCCCGGACTGGGAGTCGAACTGGTGACCCTTGGAGGGTCGGTTTCCCAAGAGCCGTCATAGGTAGTCTGTCCACGGGACTCAGGACAAACTTACACATTAGGCCGGAGCGGTCATCTATCTCCCTGCGTTCTGTCGCCCAGAGAGGCGGCCGGCGTGCTGGGGCCCCCTGCTGGTGGTGGGAGGAGCTGCGGGCCGGCCCCCGCCGCAGGCTCCGGGCCCAGCGGCCGCCCCGCCAGCTCACACCATCTGCTGCTGGAAGTCTGCTGTCACACCCGGTGAGGTCACGGTTCTCGGTCTGTCCCGGCGAAGCAGCTCTTGGAAAACAAGTCCCCACCTGCTGGATACTTGAGCGGTCGGTCAGCTGCTCCCGCATGGCGTGGTTCTAAGGACGCCTTTTGGATTTGGGGGTCGCCTGCGTGTTTGCGTGTGAGCCCCGCCCTGCGTGCCTGCGGCTTGTCCAGCCCCCTCTGGTCCCGTCCCCGCCGGGCGGTCTCCGCGGTCCCTCGAGGGCGGCCGCCCTCCCCACCGGCAGGACGACGAACAGGCGGAGGGAGCCGGCGAGGGGGCGCACTGGCCCCCAGAGCTGGTGCTGCTCAGGGTGACTCCTCTCCTGCGGGCGTCCCGGGCGGCAGGGCTGTCCACCCCCAGAGCCCAGCTTCTGCCCGCAGCTGCCCCTCGGCCTTGCGGACAGCCCATCTCCACGCTGCCCCGTGGATGGGCCCGTGTTTGCAGACGGCCCGGGCCCAGCCAGAGAGCGTCCCCCTGCGTCCGTGGGAGGCCCGTGGCCAGCACTGTCCCCTTGCTCGTGTTTGCTGCTCAGCCAGGCCGGGCTGGAAAGGGGACAGCAGAGTCCTGGTGTTAAATAGGAAGCCGGGCGTTCCTGGACGACGGCATTTCCCTCCCCCATACCCCCCCCCCCCGTGCCGGCACTGGGTTCTCTTCGCCGGGGTCGACGTCGGAGATGGGAAGCGTCCGTCTGCATTAACGTCTGTGAAGGGGCGTTTCCTGAGAGGGGAGATTTGGGGTCACATGTCGGAAACCTGGGGTGCACCTGGCTGGCTGGCTGTGGGTCCCCCACACGTAGAATCCAACGGAATCTGGCAAACGGTTGGTCCCGCAATGAAATCGCCGGTTCGCTCACGGAGCTGTCACACGGACACGCAACCCCCGTGTGTGCCGGGCGTGTGGAAGCACCTCGAAGCACTGGCGTGTCGCCGGTCCGGGGGGGCTGCCGAGAGACGTCAGTGAGGCAGACGCTCCAAAGGCCAGGGGAGCTGTTTTCAGGGGCCCGGCCCTGGGCTGGGTGTCACACGTGCCTGCCCGCTGCGGTTTGCACCGCGCTGGTCAGCCTCTGAAACACGCGTTTGTTTGCTCGTTGGTTCACGGCCTGCGTGTGTCACCAGGGCGTGAGCTCTAGGAGGGCAGGGACCTGCCCGCGTTTGTGACATTCAGTTTTCTTTGTCGCCCTCATCTCCGGCGCCCTGTGCGGCACTTAATGCGCAGTGGGCCGTAGGCAAGGGCGTGTCGGGGCGAGGGGTGCATCCACCGGAGGGTGACGGGCTGGGGTCGCCGGAACCACCTCGCAGAGGAGGTGGCGGACAGTTTGCCGACAAACGGCCGTCCGCGCTGCAACGACGATGCGGAGCACGTGGCAATGCAGAGCCCGGGACACAGAGCGTGAGGTTATGTCACCCTACGAATACGGGGCGGGGAGGGTGCCCCAGGGGCCCTGCGTGCTCCGAGGAGAGGGCCCAGATGGGCAGGGCCCCGGGACCGGCCGGGGTGGACGCAGGCAGGAGGGTCCTGGAAGGCCAGTGGCCTTGGCCATCGGGCACTGGTGACTATACCGAGAACCACTCCGCCAGAGGCACGGAGGGGACAGGACAGCGTGTTAGTGGGCTGTCCAGCCAAATCAGAGAGCCCAGGGAGTTTGTGTCCAGCTCCTTGGAGGAGAAGGGCGGAGACCGGATGAGGGGCAGATGTTTTAGGGTGGGGTCGATGTGAGCCTCCTGGATGGCCAAGGTGAGGTTAGCCAGGAAAAGGAGGGGGTTGGAGGCCTGTGGCGGGAGGGGACCCCGACAGAGGAGGAGCCTGGGGAGGGTCAGCCACACCCCCGGGCGCGGGCTCTGCCCCTGCTCCGTCTTCCCCGGCTGTCTGTTCCTGCCGGTCTCGTGTGAGTTTCTCCGTGGGTCCCCCGGGCCTGGTCCCCACAGAGCAGGGGTCTGCAGAGGGAGGGCCTGCTCTCCGTCGCTCCTCAGGGTCCCCGTGACATGGCTGCCACGGCTTCCCACGTGGCTTCCTCCCCAGCTCAGCCTGGGCCCCGGGCGGCAGGGTCACGCTCCGGCCGCGTCTTCCTACAGGCACGGGCCGTCTCCGTGTCCGCCTGCCTCGCCCACCGTCCTCCCGGTCCTGCCCCTTGTCCGTGCACAGCTCTGTGGGGTCAGGGGTGGTCCGAGGTGTCCCCGTGGGACTGACGCCGGAGCACAGGCGTGCCAGCCCCCCCAGCCAGGACCTTGGCCGCCGGCCCCTCTGTGCACCTGGCAGTTGGCGGGCGTTTGCTCCCTGTGACACTCGGGACAGCTCTAAGAGGGGCTCCCAGCGGGGACGCCGTCTGCTTGTTCACCAGGCCACACACAAGGGCACACTCTCTCTCCCCGGGAAACTGAGGGTATGTCCATGTAATGTCACCAAGCGAGGCTGAGGTGTAACCTGTGGCCAGAGAGCTGAGTCGGTGCCTCTCGGTTTCCATGGGGACCCACCCCCGACCTCGGACTCACCAGCACCAAGAATGGGGCAGTAACTGTGCCGACCAGCCACGCCCCAGCGCAGAGGCCAAGGTCATCCTCGAGTGTTCCGCATGAGCATGTCTGAGCTGGGGAGTGCGGAGGGTGGGGGGGCGTGCGAGGTTGTGGTTGGGGGCGTCCGCAGATTTTATCAGACCCTGGCAGCTGCGTGGGGCCCCAACGTGGCTCGGAGCCTGTGGCCCAGCAGGAAGGGAAGGGTCAGATGCACGTGGCATGGAGGTGACAACACCGTCAGAGAGGACGACGGAAGACAGACCTGCCCGCCCCCCCCCCCCCAGGGATAAGGGTTCAAATCGCAGCTCCGCTCCTTGGCCGGTGAACCTCCGAGACGCCTGCCTCCTTACCTCAAAGGGGCAGAGACAGCACCCGTACACGAGGTGCAGGGGTGGGAGATGGTGCGAGTTTCTGCAGCGCCCCGTGGAGATCCTCCGCAGACGCCAGCTGATTGCACGGATACTTTGCTCGCTAGTGTGTGGCGATGCCCGCCAGTCGTCCAGGATGCCCTCGTGGGCAAGCCTGTCCTCGTACCGGCGGTGTGTTCCTGGTGCGTCGCCGTTTCAAACCTCAGCGCGGCTCCCGTGCGAATGCCCAGTGGGTGCAGCTGGTCCGTGAAGAGGATGTGAAGGCTGGCAGGTCGCCCTGGGAGGCGAGAGCTCGCACCGGCCGCGAGACGGAAGGACCGAGGGGCAGAACCGCTCCCTCTGCGAGACGGGCGAGGTCTGCTCGGCGGCGGCGGCGGCGGCGGCGGCGGCGGCGGCGAACCGACTGGTGAACTCGGGCGGCGGGCACCTGGCCTTGTTGGTCACCTTAATCCTGAACTGGAGAATAATTAGCCAGTTTGTTAAGTGGGCTTATGTCTGGTCACCTTCCATTGCCAACGGTCACGATCATGTGTCGGCAGCCGAGGGCTGAGATGCGTCCTTCCGGCTTGATGACAGAGGCCGGGGGACGATCTCGAGTTTCCGTTCCACGCAGGCGTGAGCGTTGCAGGTCTCGTGGCGTGTTTCGCGGAGGCTCCGCCTCCCTCAGACGGTGCCCACGGCCTGGGTCGTGGTCACAGGATGGCTCCTCATTTATTGGTGTGCCACGGTGCCTTAGTGAGCAGGCACACGCACCGATTTCCAAGTGTGTCCATTGTACTAATTAATGTATGCGTGCCCTGCGTGAGTGTGTTGGCTTTTATGAGAGAGTTCAAAGTCATCGAATTTGTGTTTTCTTTTGAAAATCACATGCCGTTTCTTGCCCTGGCCGGGTAGCTCCGTGGGTCAGAGCATCACCCCCGATAGACCCAGGTTGTGGGTTCGATCCCCGGTCAGGGCACGTGCAAGAATCAGCCAGTGGCCCTGATGACGGGTGTGGTCAGTTGGTTGGATGTCGTCCTGCAAAGAGAAAGATCGTGGGTTCAATTCCCGGTCAGGGCACATGCTTGGGTTGCGGGTTTGGCCCCTGGTTGGGGGCTGTGCAAGAGGCAACCGATCGATGTTTCTCTCTCTTTCCCCTCCCTTTCCCTCTCTCTTAAAAATAAATAAATACAAATTTAAAAAAGCTATTAAGAAAAGAACTAACCAATGGCTGTATAAAGAAGTGGAAGAGAGACAAATTGCTGTCTCTCTTCCTTGACGTCTCTCTCCCTCCCTCTTCCTCCCTATGTCAATAAAACAATCAATAGAACATATTAAAGAATCGGGTACAATTTCTCTCGATCCTTCTTGCGTTTGCTCTGGAGCCGCCGCGCCAGGACTGGCTGTGGGCGTTCGGGGCCTCAGAGAGAGAGAGTGCGGCCTGGTGAGTGGGTGAGGACAGAGGCTGCGCTGGGCGGCCGCCCCAGCCCCTCCCAGTGAGGAGATCGTGGCTCGAAGGGGCTGCGGGCCGGTCCCTGGGTCACACGGCCCCTTAGTGGGGGGGACGGGAACCGTGCTCAGGCGTTCAAATGTCAAGGCCGGTGGGCGCGCCCTGCGTCTCCGTACATAGCCTGGTTTGGGCGGCAATGCTGGGAGCTGCTGCCTGCCCCGGGCCCCGGGCCCCGGGCTGCGTGGGGAGGCCCCGCCAGCAGCGTCCAAGGGAAAGTAGATTCAGGACATGCTGGGGCCGTCCTGGTGCCAGGCAGGGAGGTCGAAGTCACTCTCCACGCTTCACACAGCCGGGTCACTGGGGCCCAGGGAACCCCGCTGCAGGAGCTGAGTCAGCATCTCGGACGCCTCGACTTGGTGAGCCGGCCCCACCACTCTCGTCTTTGGGTTCGAGCCCACCTAGATCGGCCACTGGTTGCCATCACTGCACCCTGAGCATGAGCGACATTTCCGTGTTATATATGTGTGTGTGTGCATATACGTGTATATACACGTGCAGGTGGAATCGTTAGATTTTAGAGAGGGAAGGTACTGCATGGGTCCTGGGTAGTATACTCACGAAAAGCAGGAGGCGGATTGCCTGGTTTCTACCCCTTATTTTTAAAGTTTGTGTCCTGTAGACAGCACATAGCTGAGTCTTGCTTTCTCCTCCTCCTCCTCCTCCTTCTTCTAGATTTTATTTATTTATTTATTTTTAGAGAGAGGGGAAGGGAGGGAGAAAGAGAGGGAGAGAAGTATCAGTGTGTGGTTGCCTTTTGTGCACCCCCTACTGGGGACCTGGCCCACAACCCAGGCATGTGCCCTGAGTGGGAATCGAACCGGCGACCCTTTGGTTCACAGACTGTCACTCAGTCATCTGAGCCACACCAGCCAGGCTTCTTCTCTTTAATCCATCTGACAACCTCTTTCTTTTCATTGAAGTGTTTGGTCTGTTAACATTTAGTGTAATTACTGATACACTTGCATTCCAGACTACCATTTTGCCATTTTTATGGTAGTTTTATTTTTTCTTTCTATGACTACGCTGTTTTCTGTTCTCCATTTTTCCTTTTAGGCCTTTTTTTTTTTGCCAAGTGAAAAATTTTCTTAGAACTGAATATGTTACCACCTTTTTAATGGTATCTCTTAGATTCTTAATTGTTTTAGTGGTGGCCCCCGGGATTACCTGTGCACAGGTAACTGTTCATAATGGACTTCGAGTTAATATCATGCCCCCGCGGAGGACACGGAGGAGCTTGGAATATGCGTTTCCACTTGGTCGGTTTTCCTTTCTTTCTTTCTTTCGCCAGTTTCAGCCTTTTCCCCCTCTGTTCTTCAGAAATTGGATACTTTCTATATTTAAGGTCATCAGTACTTTGTCATCTCCAAGCTGCTGTTATGCCAGTCCAGGGAATATTCTATTCTATTTTATTTTTTTATTTTAGATACTGTATTTTTCAGTGCTAGAGTGCGGAGTTGCCACCAGCCACACGTGACCAACTAAACTTGAATTAAAACTGAAAACAATTCGACATCCGGGCCTTCGGGTGCAGTGGCCACACTGCACGCGCCCGGTGGCCACAGGTGGCGGGTGGCCCTGCCCGCCCTGGGCGACCGCCGTGTGGCGTTTCCAGCACCGCGGGGAGTCGCGTCCGACCGGGCTGCCGCGCGGTCTCCGTCAGGTCCCATTTCTCGGTCTGCACGTCTCCGGCGGCGTGTCCCATCCTCTCATTCCTTCGGGGCATGTTTTCCTTTACATCTTTGAGCGTGGGTGCCGCAGCTGCTTTGACATTTCGGCCAGCTCGTTCCAGTGTCTGGGTGACTTTGGGGGTACCCTCTGCTGACCCCCTTTCCTCTCGCGGACGGGTCGTGTCAAGGAGTCCCGACTGTATTCTGGACATGATCTATTGTAGACAGCCTGGATTCTTGGGTTTTTTCAAAGCATACTTGTATTTTAAGAAATTTCCAGAAGCGAGTGAACTTGGCTGAACTCAAACCGTATCTCTGCCTTCTCTGGGCAGGGAGAGAGCTGGCGTCTCCGTCTGCTTCCCCGAACCTTCATGGGCCTGCTGGAGCTCACCAGCCCCCCGGTGCAAGGCAGGGGCCAGGGCTCGCGTGCGGTGTTGGGGCGCCCTCCCTGGGTTTCCCCAGGCCCCTGCTCTCCTTTCAGAGTCTGCCCTCTGGTCCCTCCAGCCAGTGAGACCGGGGTTTCTTCCCTCCTGCGTTTCCCGGTTACTCTGAGCGGAAGCTGCAAAAGCAGGACAACCACCCGTTTCTGGCCCTTTCTTCCACGTGCCGACTGGCCTCTCGTGTCTGCCCGCTCCTGCTCCTTGTCTGGGGTCTTCACCTGGCTGTGGTTTGTGCTTCGTCTGGAGCTCTGGTGTCTGTGGGGGGTGGGGGTTGGTCGATACTCGGGGACTGTGGCCAGAGGGACCTTGTTTCCGACCCTGACTCGGCCCCCAGCTGGCACCCCGGCTGGCACCCAGGCTCCTGCGTCCTGGGTCCCGGGTGCTTCCGCTGGGCGCTGGGTGCGATGCTGCCTCCCCTCCGCGTGCGTGGTGAGGGGGCGTAAGCGCACCGAGGCTCACCTCTGGTGGGATCACTGTGTGGTGTCATTGGGTCACTGCGTGGTGGTGACACGACTGTGAGCACGTGTCGTTTTGCACAAGGGGAAGTCACATGGCCGATGGGTGGCAGAGCCAGTGCTGAGTCCCTAGGCCCCTGCTGGGCTGCACACGCACCACACACATGCATGCACACACACGTGTGCACACACAAGATATACGTCTGTCTTGGAGATAGCCCTTGCTTCTCCGTGACATTCTGGTCACTTGGTGTGACCGACTCTCTGTAAGTTACTGTGTGTGTCCGTGGGACCGGACTTGCCTGGGAGGGGGTGCGGCCGGCCGCCTGACAGATTCTGCTGACGAACACCGCTCTGCCTGACCCCGCCAGAGTGTTCGTTTCCTCCGTGGGTGCGCCCTTCCGCACCCCCACCCCTGCCGGGCTCTGGAGGGTGTTTTGACCTGGGGGGATGGCTGCCTCCCTCAGTGTTGCTGTCCTCTTGCCCCGTCAGCGGGCCGCTCGGCCTCACCTCCTTTGTCTGGTGCTCGCGGTGGCCTCCCGGCCCACGGCCTGCTGGCCAGTGGCCCGTCACCGAATGGCAGCCGCGTCCAGGTGTTGACACGGATGGGGGTGTTGACACAGATGGGGGACAGGGAGGCCCAGCCTTGCCTACAGAGGCGACCAGGTGCTCCAGCTCTCGAGCCCCTCGCCCCCCACCCTCAGTCCAGGGTGCTCTCAGGGCCGGCAGCGGAGGGGGGGGCCCAGTGTGCCCGGACGCACCAAGACGCGGTTGGGTGCACCGTTCCGCGTTTTGGGGTTTCTGCCCCAGAGAGACCGATGGCTGCTTCTCCCCCGACCGCTGCCTCGTGAGCTGGGGTTGCCTTGGGAGCCCGAGTTCTTTCCACGTGGGTTCGAGACAGAACAGGCGTCTGAGTGAGGGAGGGGGTGGGGCCCGTTCCCCTGCCCCCGTTCGGCAGGAGACCCAGAGCCCACTGGGAAGCGGAGGGCTGCCTTCCTTCGCTCTGGGACTGCGGCCACACCGGCTGGAGCGGAGTCCGGCCACTGGAGCACTTCCCGGGCTCGGCTCATCCGCACAGCCGTGGCTCCCCCGGGACACCGGCCAGCCATCGTGGGCACAGGTGCACCAGCCCTGCCGGTGGCCCTGCCCGGGTCCCACCCGTCTCAGCCTGGGCTGGGTGGCTGGCCAGGCGCTGGGAGATTGGTAGAGGTATCACGGGGGCGGGGGGCTGGCCTTCCAGGCCTGAGGGTGTGTGGGGCTGGCTTGTACCCGTGGGCCAACCGTGCGCACTGGGCGCCGCCTCTGGCTCAGGGAGAAGGAGGAGCCTGCGCCCGGCCCCCGCCCCGGGCCGAGGGGCTGCTCCGGGACTGATGCCCCGAGGAGGGGGTCCTCTGTCCCCGGCCCTAATGGCAGGAGCAGGCCCTCGGCCCCGCGGCCGCCGCCCAGACACGCCGGTGTCCGTGTGAGATCGTGGGAATGAGGTGGATGGGGGCCCAGTGTGGGGCTCCGGGAAATGAGTTCCCCTTCCTCCCGGCCTGGGTCCTGCCTCCGCCGCCCCTCTTCCTCCGGCTCCCGGCTCCTCGTCCCCCCGGGTCCCGACCCTGGAGCCGCGGTGAATGAGGCCCCCCGTCAGACGGAAATATTTTCCCATTAAAGTTCCTTGTTGGGCCCCGTCAGTAGCGGTGGAAGCTGGGCGGCACTGGGGGCTCCCCACCTTCGAGAATTCCCGGGAAAGGCTCCTAGTGAAAAGGATTTACGGCTGAGACAATGCTGCTTTCACAACCTTTAATTACACTTGACTCCTTCCAAAGGCTCCTGCTGGCAGGGGCTACCTTGCTGAAAGGGCCTGGCTCGGGCTGAGAGCGAGGTGGGAGGCGGGAGGCGGGAGGCACCCCCACCCCGCCCGCCCCACCCCGAGGTGTCTCCAGACCCCAGGGCCCAGTGGTCCAGCCAGTCTCCCTGCTGGAGGTGGGTGCAGGGACCGGGGCCGCTCCGTGGGGAGGGGACCCCCTGGGTGGAGGGTGGAGCTGGAGCACCAGCGGGTGCCTGCCTAGGTCCTGGCGTCACTTCTGGTGGCTTCGGGGTTCAGCCTGGGCTCCAGCGCCCCTGCACAGCCTGCCCTCGCTGCCGGCGGTCCGGCGTGAGCCACCCAGGGGCCGGCGTGACATCTGGCGGCTCCTTCTCTGAGGTCGGCCTTGACCCTGGTGGGGCCAGGGTGACCTGGGGCTCTTTCCGGTGTCCCAGCTGCTGCAGCTGCCCCTTGGACCACGGCCTGGGCCTGGGGCGGCTCCGGGTGGGGTGAAGGGTAGGGCTGGGTCTCTTCCCTCCTGGGGGGACGCTTCGTTGTCCCCCCTGCTGGCCCCTCCAGGGTCTTTCCCCACAGTCCTCTCCTGCCCTCTCTGTGGCCTGCCGTCTCCCACCAATGAGGCATCTGCTCCCCCAAATCCAGAGGCACCCCTGGACCGTGACTTTGGGTCCCAGGCCCACCAAGCCCGCTGCTGCTGCTCCCGTGTCTACAGCCGCGTTTCCAGCTGCCGGGCCAGGACCTGTGAAGCCGGCGGAGTCGTTGACAGAGGGGGTGTCGTAGGGTTTCTCCGGCGCAGCACCGCTGGTAGCAGGGGGAGGAGCCACAGGGGCCTGAGCGCGTTTGGGAGAAAACAGTTGAGTCAGGGTTCGGAGAGTTGGTCCCACAGGAAACTGGGGGTGGGGAGGAGGCACGGCAGGGCGGTGCAGAGAGACCCAGAGGCCTTGGGCCCGAGCACAGTTCCCTCCAAATTCACGGGCCCACCCACGTGACTCAGCCGGGCCTCTGTGACTTCGTCCACAAAATGGGAAGCTGGCCCGGGCGGCCGGCTGGTCAGCAGGCTCTGCAGTCCGGGGCAGCCTTCCCCACGCGCCTCAGACCCCGACCCGTCCTGCAGGCCCCCTGCCCGCCGGGCGGAGCTGTCCCCTCTGGGAGACGGAGCACCGCGGCTCCTGCCGCCCCAGCCCGCAGCTCTTCCCCGCCAGTCCCCTGAGCACCGTGTCGTGCCCAGAGGGCGAGGGCAAGTCCCGGGCCTCAGCGGCCGTGCTCTGGAGATCGGACCCAGACAGCCCAGGCGGGTCCAAGACCCCACGTCCTCCGGCCCGGCTCCTCCGCAGCCCCCCTCCCCCCAGCCCCGTGCAGCCCATGGGAAGGGCCGGGGAGGGAGGTGGTGATGGGTCTGGCTGAGGACTGTGTGATATGAAAGGGCAGAGCTGAGCCCGCGGGGCCGGGGGCTGCGCGAGCTCCAATATTGCTTCTTCCAGCGGGGCCGCGCCGAGGGCCCCGTGGGATCACTCTCAATATTGCTGCCACCGGAGGGGGGGGGAGGGGGCAGGCAGGCGGGGAGGGGGTGTCCGGACAGCTGCGACGGGGCCCGGCAGGGCAGCAACAACGTGGCCGTATTTTAATCATAGTAAAAACAGGCGTCAGGACGCGCCCTGGGTTTATTAACTGGGGGCGGCGGGTTTATTAACTCCGCGGCTTATTAACTCGGAGAAGTCTCTGCCCGTGGCGGCGTCGGCCCGGGGCTCGGTGCCGGGGCGGCGTTCCCGCGTCTCCCGCTCTCCGCTCCCCTCTCCGGCAGGAAGGGGGTGGGGGGCGCGGGAGGCAGGAGCGGGGAGGCGGCCGTGGTAGCCGAAGTAATTAGAGAGACTTTATTGAAATCTAGCGCGCAGGCAAGACGTGGTAATTAACGGGGAGACGCGGACGCCTCGGACGGCGAGGCTGTGACCGAGAGCCCTCGTCTGGGGGCGCCTGGGGAGCTCGGGAGAGGCGCTGTCGGGAAGAACGTGTGTATTTTATTTTATTTTATTTTATTTAAAGAAGATTCTACTTCTTTTTAGAAAGAGGGGAAGGAGGGAGAAAGAGGGAGAGATACACTGATGACCAAGAGAAACAATCAGTTGTCTCTCGTATGCCCCTGACTGGGGACCTGGTCCGCAACCCAGGCGTGGGCCTCGACCCGCGACCTTTGTGGCCGCAGGCCGGCGCTGAACCCACGGAGCCGCCGGCCAGGGCAGAACGTGGGGGTTCGGAAGTAGAAGTCCGCCCTGAACAGGGCAGGAAGGAAGCAACTCTCCCCTCCTTTCGTCCCCATTGCTGCACAGTTCGAAGGAGGAAACAATAAAGCAAAAAAAAAGAAAAAAAGGAAAAAAAAAGACAGACAAGGGGCTCCTTGGAGACCGGGGTCTGTCCCCGAAGTCACTGCCGGGCACAGGGAACCCCAGACTCTCTGGGCGGAGGCAGACCGGAGGGGAATCCTGGGGGTGGGGCGGGCTCCTGGGGAGAGAGTTCGGGGCTGTGAGGCTCACCTGGCGGCTTGGGGAGCGTGGGCTGGGGGCGCCCCGGTTTCCTCGAGTTCATTCGGAGGCTGTGCGGTCACCTGGAGGCTTTTAGAGGCGGAGGCTGGCGGCCACCGGGGGCTGAGGAGGGAACCCGGCGTGGAGAGACGGCCGGCTCACCTCGGCGGGGCAGGTTTTCTGCGCTGCCTCCGCACTGCCAGCGAGCCCTCCGCTCGGTGGTGGTGGCCCAGAGGGTATGTTAAAGCCCTTCTACGAAGCATGCGTCTGCTCTCGGCGGTGGTTCGGGGCGAGGAAGAAAACTGGCCCACGTAGCTGGCTTTGCCATCAGAAGGGCCTTGGAGTTGGGGGCGGAACACCCAGGTTTCAGACACACGGACCTCTGTTTTTCTGTGTGAGAAGGGGTCACGCACGTTATGTCTCGGACCGGGGACTCTGAAGGGCCACGACGCGCCTGAAGGTCACAGACCGCCGTCATCGTTGGTCGCGTTTGCCGTTGCTCTGTGAACCCGGGGGGCCCCGGCTCCGCAGCCGCGCACGGCTCCTCTGCCGGCCCGGCTTTGCTCTGCCGGAGCCCCATGGCGCAGAGCCGCTGCGTCAACATTGACACAGGGATTGCTCCGTGTCTGACGCGTCCGATCAGTCGCCTCACAGGCGGTTTCTGTGCTCGGGGCCACACTGCGTGGTGACCGCGCCACGGCCCTCCAGGGTCACAGGACTCACTGCTGACCAGGAGAGCAGCGAGTCGGGCCCTGCTCGGGGGAGAGCCGCCCCTGGCCCGGGCAGAGGAGGCTGAGCCTGGAGCCCTGGGCGGAGCTGGGAGGTGCAGTCCCCACGCGGCCCGCCGGTCTGCCTCAGGTGGCCTTCGTCCTCCCGCACGGGGGACCGTGCTCCCGTCTGTCACCCTCAGGGGGCGGGGCGTCTGGTCTGTCCAGAAGGCAGCGCCTTCTGAGTGGCCTCCCACTTACTGTCATCACTCGTTTCCCCAAACCCACTGCACGCAGGCCCCGTGCCCGCAGGCCGGAGTCTGACGTTCACAGGGCACCCCTCTCGCCGACTGGTGTCTGAACCGGGTGTCGACGGGGCCCCGGGGTCCGTAGACGCTCACCCACTCAGCAGGTGTTCGCTGCGCTGCGGCTGGGCCCACAGCCGGGGACGAGGGTCACGGGACGAGACCCTGGCCTTCCGGGGTTTTGTGCCGGAGTCTGAAGGTCCTTGAGGGCCGTGAGACCGGCGAGTGCCGGTGCTGGAGGGTCGGTTCAACCTCCCGGGCCCGTCCTGAAGGAGCAAAGGGGCCTCTCAAATGGGCTGCCGAGGAAATCCAGGGAGGCTTCCTGGGGGAGGCAAGCTCTGATTTGGGAGGGCGTGAGACAGAGGTCCACGCCGCCCGGGTGTGTGGCCAGATGCGGTGCAGGTGGTGACGGCCCTGCTCGCTCGTGGGTGCACGTCTCACACTGTGACGGCGGTGTCTCTACTTCTAACACGTACCGAAAAATGGTAACATCAGGCCCACGCCATCAAGGGGCTGATGCAAAGTTTCTGTTTTAAAACACATCTGTTGAAGTGGAACGAGACAGTTGCCGCATGTAGCAGGTCCCCGCTGTCCAGATGGTGAGACACAGGGCACGGGCGGCATCTGAGCTGTGGGTGGGAAGCCCCGCAGGTTGGGGGATGCTGGTCCGGTGGTCTTCTCCCCTCCTGCGGTTTGCGGCTGCGCAGTTCACAAAATGCTGTCCTTTTATGTGGTCATGTATTTTCCTCGCTCTGTGGAGGAGCCGGGGAGGTATTCCAGGTACAGGGAGTTTCCCCCGTGTGAGGAAACGGAGTTAGGATTGGGACCCTGTTCCCGTGTAGGCGGCACAGCACGAAACCAGGGTGCTGACCTAGGCACCATTGAGGAAGGGCGTCCCAAGTCCAGATGTTCAGGAAGCATAGCGGGTGATTAGGTCACCATCCTCATCCTCGTCGTCGTTGTCACAGAACACGCAGTTCACCACTTTAACTGCTTGACAGCGTGGCGCTCAGTGGCGTTCAGCTCATTCGCAATGTCGTGGTACCACGACCACCAGTGACCCCAGAGCATCTCTGCCACCCGCACCGGAAACCTGTGCCCAGGGAGCAGGCGCTCCTTGACCCTCCCCCAGCCCCTGGAGCACTTTTCTCTGCTTTCCGTCTCTGTGGGTGTGCCTGGTCTGGGGACTCCACGTGAATGGAGCCACACAGTGTGCGGCCTTCTGTGTCCGGCTGCTTTCCTGTAGCAGGGTCTCTTCAAGGTTCACGCATGCTGTGGTCTACAGCAGCCCCCCCGTTCCTTTGTATGGGCGTATACTATTCCACGCCACTGCGAGTTTATGCCACACTTTGTTCTTTATTCATCAGTGGATGGACACTTGGGTTGTTCCCAGCTCTTGGCTGCTGGGAACAACGCTGCTCTGACTTCATGCACTTGTTTGGTCTCGACACCTGTCTTCAGTTCTCCTGGGTACGCGCCCAGGAGCGGAATTGCTGGGTCGAGTGGCAACTTCACATTTCTCCTGCAGGAACTGTCGAGCTCTTCCCCAGCAGCTACCGCCTGCGGTGCTCCCGCCAGCCATGGGAGAAGGCCCCGAGTCCCTGCCCTCCTCGCCCACGCTCGGGGTCTTGAGGATTCTTCCGGGTGCAGCCAGGCCCCCAGGTGTGGGGAGGCATCTCACTGTGGCTTTGGTCTGCATTTTCCTGTCCGGAGATCAGGCTGCGGATCTTTTCACAAGATTCTTTCCTCTGGAGAAATGTGGACTCCAGTCCTTTGCCGTTTTTTAATTGTGCGTTTTGCCTTTCTGGGGTTGAATCAATGGTAAGAGCCTTTCTATATTCTTGGGCAGTATAGCCCTTTCTCAACGATATGATTGGCCAATATTTTCTCCCTTTCTGTCGGTTGTCTTTCTATTTTATTGACCCTGTCTTTTGACGCACAAAAGTTTCTAATTTTGATGAAGTCCAGTTATCTGGGTTTTTTTTTAACATTAACACGAGGGGCTCCGTGACCGAGTGTCAGGGTCTGAGGGTCCGAGTAACGGTCTGAGATACTGGGCTGCGGGGTAATTGCGTGCTGATTGGAGAGACTTGGGGGGCGTTAACTGACGTACAAAGACAGTGGGAGGCGCCCAGGGCGCCGCTGCTCCCGGACTGCCCGCCCCGGTGCTGTGCTGTCTCTCCGGACATCTCCCCGTTATTCAGGGGTGTTCATGTCTGCCTGTGTAAGATTACCTTTTGCCTGTTTATGTATGCTTTAGTCTCGGAGCTGTTGTTCTCATTGACATTATGTTGTGGATGTTTCTCCGTATCGGTGTTTGAAAGCACGTATGGTTTCGCCCTGCCTGGGGTGGCTCGGCTGGTTGGTTGGGCATCGTCCCACCGACGGAAAAAGGTCTCTGGTTCGGTTCCCGGTCAGGGCACACGCCTGGGTTGCGGGGCCAGGTCCCTGGTTGGGGCGCACGAGAGGCAACTGATCCATGTTTCTCTCGCACAGCGATGTTTCTCTGCCTCTCTTTCTCCTTTCCCTCCCCCTCTTTCAACAAATAAATAAAATCTTTTTAAAAATTAAAAAAAATTATGTATGGTTTTATTTGTTATGAAACTTAATTACAACCTACTTTGTTTAACCATTTATATTGCTGTAATGAACACTTAGGTGACTTTCCTGATAATACACATTTTATTGCATCTTGGATTATATTCTTAGATTACTGAAGGGGGGGATTATAGCACGAAACATATTAACATTTTTAAGGTTCCTGAGGGTTCTTTCTTTCTCCTTCTTCCCTCCCTTCCTCCCCCCGCCCACTTCTCTCTTTCTGAGTTTCTGTCTTTCTGGTTTTCACCTCGAAAGAGGCCCGGGCAGGCCCCGGTACCAGTGAATTTCTGTTTGGGAACCGCCCTGGGCTGGGGCCGGGCCGGGGCCTTGACCGGTGAGCGTTCGGGTGCGTGGACAGGGGCCGTCACCCGGACGACCTTCCCCGCCTGACCCCTGCTGACCCGGCCCACTGCGTCTCACTGCTCTCTCTGCCCCTCCCTGAACCTGACCTGTTCCGACTGGTTATAGCCGTGAAACCGGTGCGGTCCACCCACTGGTTCAAAACCCCTGTCCTGCCTCTGGACTGCTTTCCAGGTGGAGTCCCTTGTGCCCGAGAAGATGTCGCAGTCTGGTTTCTGGTGGTACTTCAGGGCAGAGGCTATGCGACCGCATTTTGCCGTGTGTAATGAGCAGATTTTTTGCCCAAGTTCTTGAGGGAAAAGTAAGGGTGTGCATCATACATGGGCATAATGATTACGTACCGTGGGTGTAATAATCCCGTGTATGATGCACACAGAACCGTGGGTGTGAATTGTACACACGGAATACAGTGTATGAGTTTCGATGTTAGGGTGTCATGGACATTAAGTTACTTCATTGAATACATGCACCTTTTTCAGGGAGAAACAATAAACACAAAGGCAGGCTTTTTTATTTTGGGGGGGTTTTGTTTTTGAAACAGGTGTTTCTGAGTTCCGTTCCAGAGACGGTCTCCCCCCGTGCCCCCTGCAGAGGGGGGGTCGGGCTGTGCTCGCCGCCCCTCGCTCACCTTCTAAAGAGCAGATTTACGTCTCAGGGCAGGTTCCGGTTCCCTGCAGGCTTGGGAGGAAGGTACAGAGGTCTCCCATGTTCCCCGCCCCCTCCACTTGCACAGCCCCCCATCCCTCTACCAACACCCCCCGCCCCAGAAGGGCCGTCTGTCAGAAGCGATGGACCTACAAGGACACGCCGTTGGCCCCCCGAGTCCGCGGTCTGCACAGGGTCCCAGAGTCTGGGCTGTATGTTCCGTGGGTTCGGACGGATGTGTGGTGACGTGTCTCGGCATTATCACGTCACACCCGCAAACCTGTCCTGTGCGTTCCCGCCCCTGCCCCGAGAACCTCTGGCAACCGCTGGTCTTCCTGCCGTCTCCGTGGCTTGGCTGCACCCAGAATGTCGTGTAAGCGGGGTGACACAGGACGGAGTCTGTCCTGGTTGGCTTCTGTCACTGGGTCGGAGGCCGTGCGCTTCCCGCCGTGCCCTTTCGAGGCCTGAGACCCCGCTCCTCCTGGCCTCGGGCGGTGCGGCGGCGGCGTGTGGACGGGGCCCGGGTTTCTATCTGCCCCCTGACCGCGGGCCGCCACCTCGCGGGCGTGCTCCCGAGCCCCGGCGATGATGGACAAAGCTGCCGCAACCCCCTCTCTGCATGCACCCAGACCTGCGTGTCTCCCGGCGACGCGCAGTGTCGCCCTCACGGCCCCACGTGCTCCTCAGAGGACATTCCCGGATGTTGCAGGTTTCCTTGCTGCGGCGGCCACAGTCCCTCTGAAATCTGCCCTAACGTTTGTGTGTCGCTAACGCCCTAGAATAACTATTAATTTTTTACACATGGTCTTGTGGCTTGTGTTTTACGGAGCCTATTAACGTTAGATGTTTGTTGTTCTCTCGGTTTCGGTCGTCTTCACGTAATCCCTGCTGGCACCCCCCCCTTCCCGGCATCCGCCCGACTACCCGGTTCTCTCCCCTCCCAGACGGGACTCTTCAGTACCCAAACAGTGGAAGGAACGGGTCCTTTTCACCTTCTTCCTGGATTTGAAGGAGAAGGGGATGCCCTTTTTTGATGGATTTTTTTAGTGTGATGTTGGCTGTGGGTTTAAGGGTAATATTTCTTATCACATTAAGTGGTAGGTCTATTCCTACTGAGGGGTTGGTGGGCACTGGTGTGTGTGTGTGTGTGTGTGTGTGTGTGTGTGCGCGCGAGAGTGAGGGAGTGAGAGAGCGAGAGATGGGGGGAGAGGGAGAGGGAGAGAGGGAGGGAGGGAGGGAGGGAGGGAGGGAGGGAGATCTCAGCGCATTCCGTTCAGCTTCACGAACAAAGCCCAGCGGGCCTGCGTGAACGGTTAAACGGGAGGGCCTGTTTCCTCCACGCTGCAGACGTCCGGGCGGGCCGTAGGGGTGGAGGGGGGCTCCTCGCTGCCATCGGCTTTCTGTGTCCCTTCTCTGGCTCCTCGGGCTGCCCCCCCCACTCACTGCCCAGTTCCCCCTCCCCACCCTCAGCCCCCGCGGGTTGCATTCTCATGGCCCAGAGCTCCGTGCAGTGCAGCCTCCTCAGCCCGTTCCAGGGGGAAGAGGCTGGCGGGGCCAACAGGTGAAAGGCCAGAGAGCCCCAGTGGGGGAGTGTGCTCTCCTCTAGGGGGGTCCCCAGAAGCCCCCCAGTGGGGGGGGCTTCCAGTTCCATCCCAGTAAAGGGCCAGGCAGCCCCGAGGGCGGAGGTGGGCTGGGAGCAGGGCTGGAGGAAGTGGTGGGGTCAGCCTCCGGCAGTGCTGCCGGTGTGGGGGCAGAGGGCTCGGACCCCCGGACGGGAAGACGGCCCGAGCCCGTGCTCCGAGCGGGGGGGCTGCCTGGGAGGGCGCCGGGCAGCGGGCCCCTGGACACCCTCCCGGTCTCACCGCTCTCTCTGCGACGGACGGGGTGCCGTGTCCATCCTGTGGTTAATGAGTAAACGGCCCTCGCGGCCTGACTTTTATGGGGCCGTTATTAAATTACCTCTGCTTCAGCGGGCCCGTCAGGCGGGCAGGATGGCGAGGAGGCAGCAGGTAGACAGCGGCTGGCAACGGGAAGGTGCTCTGCAGAGAAGGAGAGACGGGGGGACGGAGGGAAGAGGCAGAGAGTCACGGCCACCGCCCAGGTCCAGCCGGGGGAGGGAGGACGGGGGGTGGGCTCAGGGCACCCCCAGTCTGCTCGCTTATCGTCCCGGCCTTGAGAGAAGACACGTGCCTCACGTGGCAGTTTTGCCGGGGAAAGCCCCCCACCCCCCACGCGGCATTTGTGGCAACAATTAATTGCTTCCTGCGCGTCTGCCGCACAAACGCAGCAGGTTGCCGGGGAGCCGGCGCCCCGGCGGGGGAGCGGCGGGTCGTCAGCGCGGTGCTGACCCTGAACCCCGGGGATGACGTGAGGTCCGCTGGAGCGCGCGGGAAATTTACCAGAACTCCCTCCGGCGGAGGCGATGTGTTTTAAATCCCCCGTAATGCGCCGGGGGAGTCGAGTCAGATAATAGTTTGCAGAGATCCGGGCCCGGAGCCCCACTCGGCGGGACGGGGCCCCGCGTGTCACCCCCCTCGCACCTCAGGGAGACCCCGGGCCCCGCGGGGCCTGGACGGCGCTGCGTCTCCCCAGGGGGTGAGCGGGCACGCCTGTGACCCCGAGGCGCCTCGGGGCGCAGGTGTTTCTCTGCGTCCCGACGGTCGGTAGGCCTTTCGTGTCGAGAAGTAAACTCCAAGCCCGCCACGTTCTGAAGCCAGCGACTTTGGTCCTAAAACCGCTGGGTGGGCTCATGCTCGCGGCCGCCCCCTTCCCAGCTTTCCCCTCTGGGCAAACTCGGGGCGTCACCCCCGGCCGCTCCCGGTGGCGAGGGCGGGCGTGTGTGTGCCCGCTGGTTTCGTGGGTCGCTGCGTTTCTGGGGGGGCGGCATGTGGAGTGGGAGGTATTTGGAGGTGCATCTCTTCTTCGCCCCCATCGGAGCGGACTCCACGGTTCAGAGCGGCTCTGGATGAACAGAGTGAGGAGCGGGGTGAGGGCTCCCTGTGCCCCGCGGGGCGGGGGTGGGGGGGCTGTGGCGGGGGTGGGGAGGTGCTCCGAAATAGACGGAAAAGCTCACTTCTTCCCCGGCTCAGGACCAACTCCATGCATGTTGCTGCCAGGTTCGGTTTTCCTCCCCCCTCCTCTTCCTCCCTTGCTCACCTGTCTGTCTCTCAGACCTCTGACCTACGTTCTCACTCTACACACACACACACACACACACACACACGACTCAGAAACCACAGGAACCGACTAAGCCCCACAACTGGAAAAGAAAAACCTTCGTCCCATCAAGAAATGACAGGCCCTGGCCACCCCGTCACTCACCCACGGAGAGGGCGAGGGGTGTCTGTTCTCTGGTGGCCGGACTCCGACCCTGCTGCCCTGCCGCAGGGACTGCGGTAGGTCCGCACCAGGCCGGGGCCACCTGCCTCCCAGGACAGCGTCCGCGGCTGTCTGTGGAGAGCAGAACCTCGGGGCCTTCAGGACCGCAGTGCCCAGAACCCCGGGTCGGTGTAAAGTGGGGGCTTCTGGGCAGGCCCCCCCAGAGCCGTGCTCCGGGCAATACCTGGCGTGGATGCCTCCCAGCAGCAGGAGGCAAGGTATTCCAGGCTACGCAGGGTGTTTGGGCCTCGCACGTGTCAGGAGTGTGTCGGGGGGGGGGCCCAGGTGTGCAAGGGACCCTCCAGAGCCTTCTCTACCTCCGCAGTGGCTCTGAGGGTCGGCCAAGGGCCTCCGCCGGCAGGAGGGCTGGACCTCGGGGCTGCTGGTCTGCCAGAGCGCGGCTCGAGCCGCACCAGCACGGAGTCAGGTGACGAGGATTTAGTTTTACTGGGCTGGATTACGGACCAAATGCAAGATGACTCGGATAATTTTCTCTCTGCTGGCTCCTTAGCTACAGGCAATTTCCTCCAACCTCCCCCGTAACGCCAATTACACCGTTAGCACGCACTTCAAAGCGCGGGCTGTGGTTGGGGTTTCCTGTGCGGACGTCCCAGGGGCTTCGACCCAAGGTCGGAGCCGGGGAGATGGGAGGAAGTGGGGGTTTCCTGCATGTTCCTTGGTTAGCGTGGATGTTGGGGGGCGCAGGGGGGCCGGGCGGGGCCAGCCCAAAGCAGGGGGGACAGTCAGGAGTGGAGGAGGTGGCCTCTGGTGACGTGGCCTTCGTCAGCAGAAAGGCTGTGGCTCCCCACAGGTCCCCGAGTGGGGAGGGAGGAGGGGGCGGGGAGAGAGGGAAAGAGGAAGAAAACGGCTCAGCGACAGGATTAGCGGGTGGGCGTGTCTTGTTGGACCGGCCACGAGGGTCAGACAGTGGAATGCCAGGGGGGCCTGGGGTCCCATGGGGGTGTCTGATCGGTGGCTCCACTGGGGCGGGGGACAGAGCGGGGGCTGTGACGATAGCCCGCCAGGAGCCCCTGGGTGTGGCTCTCTGGGGCATCTGCCTGTGACCTGGGCACCTCTAACCGGTGTGAAACGGGTGCCCCTGACCGTCACCCGCGGGCCGTGTCCTCAGCTGGTCTAGTACTTGTCATAGTTACGGGGAGCTGGCTGCCAGGACGGGCCACGCGCCGGGCCACGCGAGAGAGGGAGCCACGGCACTGCTCAGAGGAAGGCGCCCCCGGAAGTCCGGTCCGGACACGGGGCCTTCGCGCTCTCTTTCCTGGCAGAGGCACGAGGAAAAGGGGGTGGGGGGTCCTCAGAACGAGAGGCAGAGAAGGGTAAGGCATTGGTGGAACATACGGTTGCTGGAAGGCAGAGGGAAACCTGGAGGAAATAGGATGAGGAGAAAGAGACCCTGAGACGCAAGGCGGGTGGACGGCGTCGTGGGGACCGGGGGGACCAGCGGGGCGGCCTGCTCCCTAACACACGGTCCCCGCGCCCGCCTCCCGTCAGAGCTGCGGACCAGAAGAGGGGGACACACGGAAATGCCCCAAGGACCCGCCCGTGCCCCCTCGCCCCCCAAAAAAACTCCAGCCTGAAAGGAGGGCTCCTGAGCCCGCTGGGGGCACCCTGGGGCGCTGGGCTGCTGGAGGCCTTTAGCCACGCCCCCCTGCCTCGGCCTCCCGGGGACAGGCTTGCTGTTCTGAGGCTCAGAGCCTCTCCCCGCCCTTGGGGCCTGTCCCCTCCCACCAGGCAGTTGCTTCACCAGGAGGTGCCATTTCGTGGAGGTGCCTGTCACCTCTCAGACAGATGCTGCGTCTGCTCTGTTTACTGTGAACCCCTGCTCTGTGGGGCGAGGGCTGGCCCCGGGCTCTGTCCCCTCCGCTTGCTGCCCCTGTTCCCCTGGCTGCCCTGTCCCGTCTTGGTTTTCAAGGGCAGCTGGGACAGGGCCACCGCGGGGTCCTCCTGGGAGGCCAGGCTGTGTCTTCAGGGGTTTCCGAGACGGCTTTTCCAGGGTTCTCGCTGCGGGTGGGCAGCCGGGGAGCGGGGCTGGGTGTTCGGGCCCCCGGCTCCTTGGGGCCCCCGTCCAGGGCGCTGTCCTTGCCCCGAAGCCTCAGCTGCCGTCGGCTGCCCTCGCCACGGTGGCGGCCCTCTCCCCCGACCCCTCAGGCGGGACAGCCGCCCGAGCCCCAGCCCTGCCGGGGGCTTCTCCAGACCCTCCCACTTTCCCCTTGTGAACAGTGCCCTCTAAAACGTGACCACCCGACCCAGCCCCGGCCACAGGAGCGGACAGGAGAGGACTGAGTCCGACGTCAGTCGGTCCGTGCCTTCTAAGTGGCCGGCGACACGAGGTCCGTGTTGTGCCACCGTGTCTGGCTCGCTCGAAGGGACGACACCGGGACGCGTGGGGACGGAGCGGAGGGGGTGGCCTTCCAGGGGCGGGGTGTGCGTGCTGCCCTCGGGCTGGGAGCAGGGCGGCTTCCTGGGAGTGTGGCCTGCTGCGTGTCACCCAGAGTGACCCCCCTCTAGGGGGCCTTTCAGGGCAGTTTCTGCCCTGGTGCGCCGCCTCCCCGCATGAACTACGGGCAGCAGGGAGTCCCTCTGTTTGGTTCCATTCCCTCTTCTCCACCCGGAGTCTGAACCTGCGTCCTGTCGTTTCCGGCCGCACGGAGTGCCCCCGGGAGGCAGAGGCCTGAACCCTGAACCGCGGCGGCCGTGTCTCCTGCTGAGGACCGGCCGTTGGGAAGGGCTCGGCCGGGGTGGGGGTGGGGGGCAGGTTGCTTCTGAGGCCGGCGGCTGGGGACGGGCGGTCCGCCTCTAAGGTGGCTCACCCCTGTGGCCCACCAGTTGGCCCGGCTCTGGCCTGGGGGCTCAGCTGGGGCCGTGGGGGGGGCAGGGGGGGTCCCTATCCCTGTGGGCCTGTGCCCGGGCTGCCCGGGCTGCCCGGGCTTCCTCCCCTCACGGTGGCTGGTGTCCGGGAGACAGGAAGCGGGAGCTGCCCCTCCTAAACGTGCGACCCCAGTCCCTTCCGCTGTCCCGGCGCCCGCCCAGACTTGTGGTGAGGGGCGGCGTCTCCACCGTTGATGGGAAGGGAGTCAACCTACCATCGGATACGTCTACTCAGTCCCGACACGCACACCCGTCGAGCCTGTGAAAGGTCAGAGGCTGGGACTCGGGGACGCAGGGAGGTCTCTCTCGGAGCAGCAGCCGGTGTGGGGTGGAGCTGGACCGGGCGCAGAGGTGGCCGCCCTCCCGGCCGGCGCTCCGTCCAGCCCGACGGACAGCGAGAGTCCTCTCTGCCCCCATGGCCCCGGTTCTCGGCCCTGAAGCCCGTCAGAACGGCGGGAGGGGGGATGCTCTGGTGCTCCTTCCAGAGACGGGTGGCGTGGAGCCTGGGCCCTGGGAACACGGAGGGAGCACACGTGCCCCAGCGGCAGGAGCCGAGCTCACTCGTCGGGCTGGTTGGGGATGGGGGGGGCGACAGAGTGTGCCACCCCCGGCTGTGGAGGTGCCAGAGGGGGCAGCGCGGGGCCACCGGCGAGAGTGGCCGCGAGGGCGCCAGGAGTCCTCTCCCAGGCCCCTTGGGGGCTGTGAGTCGAGTTGGGGGGGGGCTCTCAGCCCTCGTGGTTGGCACGGACGCCCTGGGGCCCCCCAAGAGGCTCCGAGGGGACCTGGGTCTCACAGCAGCAGCGGCGTCCCCTCCTCCTGCCGGGAGCCCGTGTGCGTGGAGCAAGTGGGGGGGCCCGGAGGTGAGGGGCTCCTGCGGGCGGTGGCGGCCCGCCCTTCTCTCCGTGCCCCTCGGCGCAGGGCCCACGGGTGGAACTGGGCCAACCCAGCACACCCGCGCCTCCCCGGGATGCGGGTGCCGGACACAGGCTGGCCAGTCCTGAAATCTGGGGCGTCAGGGTGTCCCGTCTCCAGGCCCCATCCGGGCTGGGACCTGGGGCCGGCGGACCTCCTACCCGCCCGAGACACCTGTCAGCCCCCCTGCCCGGGGTTCGGGGGGGGCACTGCTGGGCTTGGGGACGCCCGGTGGTCCGGCATCTACTCCAGAGCAGGTTTCTGCTGCAGGAACCCCCGCGAGGCTGGGAGGGTGCTCCAAAGGCCATGGCACCCAAGACTGTTTTCACTCCCAGGACCTCACTTGTCACGTGAGCATGGACCCCGGACAAGGCATGTGTCACTTCTGGGCTGCGTGCCCGGAGTTTGGAGAGCCCAGCTGAGTGGACGCAGTTCCTTCTGACCGCTCGGGTCCCGGCCAGGCTTCCCCGGGACGGGAAAGGGCCCCGGGGAGAGAACAAGAAACGCAGAGCCTGTTGACGGAAACACTCAGCGTTTGGGGTTCCGTTACGTCGGCCAAATCAGCCCGTCCAGTGAGACAGCCGGGTGCGTGGTGCTGCAGCCGCGTGGCTCAGCGGGTGGGCACGTCGTCTGTACACCAGAGGTTGCGGGTTCGATTCCCGGTCAGGGCACGTGCCTCGGCTGCAGGTTCAGCCCTCGGTTGAGGTGCATGCCAGAGAGAGCCAGTCAGTGTTCCTCTCTCTCTCCTCCTTCCCCTCTCTCTAAAATCGATGGGAATGGGTCCTTGGGGGAGGGTTAAGCAAAACAAAACAAAACCACAACCACCGAAGTCAGGACGGTGGAAAGAGCCCAAGCCCGGTGGACAGCCAGTGCCGGAGTCGCCGGCGCCGGAGGGAGGGCTCGGGTTCATCCTGCGTGGAGGCGGGACGGATGGGAAGCGGGGTGTCAGGTGGCTCTGCCTCCAAGGAAGGGACGACAGTCCCGAGTGCCCCCCCATAGCCCCGAGACGTGGGTCGGACAGCAGTCACCGTAGGTCGCCACCGCGGCTTCCGGCGAGGACGGCCACTGACGGGCCGCGCAGTGTTGGGCAGCCTCTTGCCGCCCCCCCCCCACCCCCCGCCTGGGGCTTTGGTCCCCATCCGGTGGGAGACAACAGGGCACTGAGGAAGTGGCCGTGCCGGGCCGGGGAGGAGCCTTTTTCTCATGTCCGTGCCCTCTCACGGGGGCGGCGGGGTGGGGGTGGGGGGGGTCCTTCGGGCTGGGCTCTGCCGAGGTGGCTCGTGGGTCGTTTTGAGCACCCGGCCATGCCGGGTCCCCACTGGCTGGGGGCTCCTCTCTTGGGAAGCTGCTGACAGCCGAGCAGGGGGCACACGTGACCCCGAGAGTCTGAGCGGGAAGGGTGGGCTGGAGCTGGGCTAGAGGCAGTGGGGGTGCGGGGGAGGGACCCTCCGGGAAGAGGGGGGCAGCCCTGGTGCAGACAGTGGCTGCTGCTGTGGGCGGCGGAGGCCTGGGGGGCCGCAGGTGCCCCTGCCTCTCCGGCAGGAGGTAACAAATGAACTGACAGCCTGCCCCGCAGCCCCCCCGCCCCCCGCCCCCAGGACGCCCTCGGTTTTGCCACTGGGGGCTCTTGCTAGACAGAGGTACCTTCCCTGCCAGGTTTTTGTTATTAAAGTTGATCCCACGTATCAGAACACAACCCTTGGAAATCGGCACCCGCGGGGGATTCGGGGCTCCGTGCGGGGGCCGGTGCCAAGGGCTGGGGGCGGGGCCGCGTGGCGGCGGGCCCGCATCAGGAGTCGGAGCGGGCCCTGCGCATCACTCAGGCTGTCAGGGCATCGCGCAGTAATCACTTCCAAATGGCTCCCCACGGCGGCGGGCGGGGAGGGGCTCCGCTCCGGTCGTCCAAGGAATGTCTTGACTCGGACGAGAAGGGGGGCTTGTCCACGGGCGGCTCCTCTTTCCGGAGGGGACCGGTGGCAGACTGTGTGACGCATGAGCCTCTCTGGGCACCGTTCACAGTAACGGCCGCGTCCACAGAGCAGGGGGAGGGGCAGGGATGGGGGGCCGCGTCCTGTCCCCTCGGCTGCCCCCCGGAGGTGCTTCCGGGACGCGTCCCCCTCCAGAACTGACTCGTGGTGTCTCCGGCGTGTCCCGAGACTGAGGTGGTGCGTGTGCACGGCCGTGGATGTGGCCGCCACACGGTGGGCAGGCAGTGACCTCATCTGTCATGCCCACAGATCCACGCTGCGAGCCTGGGGCCCGGGCTCACGCCCACGGCGCCCCTGAGGAGCCACGGGATTGTGACTGAGGCTCTCACCCGTGGGCCTGGGCGGTCTTGCCTGTCACGTGGGAGTTACCAGGAGCGCTCTGTGGACCTGCTGGCAGACTGAGAGGCACAGCTTTGTGGGAAGCGGGGGCCACGCCCGCAGGTGCTCGTGCGGTTTTTGGAACCAGCGCTGAGGCGGTTCAGCGTCTTTCCTGATGTGTGACCTTGGAGGGAAGTCGGTTTTCTCCGGTGCTGACTGACGCAGGGCAGCCGCGCAGAGCCGCGGTGCCCGAGCTCTGTGGCCTGCGTCCCTGTTCCCCTGCTCCCCTGCTCCCCGCCGCCCCCTCCCCCGCTGCCTCTGACGCTGGGGACCCTGGGCGAGAGCGCGGGTGATGTGGCCACGTGGCTCGTGGGCCGGGCGTCCTGGGCGCTCTCGGCGCTCTGCCCGGGCACCCAGTCCTCGGGCGCCGAGTGCAGGTTCCCGACGCCCTTCTCGGGCTGCCCAGCCCCCGGAACCGGTTCCACGCCCCGACCTTTACGGGAGGGACCGAGGACGAGGGGGCGTAGCGCTCGTAACCACGGTGGGCGGCCTTCACGTCTTTCTAACCCGTCACGGAGGGCTGTGCTCGGAGCCCATGGTCGTGGGAGACCGAGCCCACCAGTCCGTGCCGAGGCAGGTCGGCCCGTCCAGCGAGGGGCGCGTGCAGGACACGTCCAGCTCCTTCTCTGTCCTGCTCCCGTGGGTGGGGGTCCCCGGGGGGGGGGGAGCAGGGTGAGGGGGCGGCGGCAGACTCGGGAAGGTGCTGTGAGGCCGCGGCGGCAGGCAGTCTGGGGGTTCCAGGGCGGGCAGCTAGCACGGGACAGCATCCTTATCCCATGTGTGCGTACGGAGCGCCCCAAATTCCTCCTGGGAGAGCAGGACCCTGGTGGTGGGCGCGTGGAGGCCCCAGCGGTCTCCTTCGCTCTGCCTGGGCCTCGGGCACGCGAGTGACTGAGGCCTGTCTGCAGTTGCTCTCCGGCCTGGGCTCGGCCGAGACGCCCCTCCTCGTTTTCATGTCTGCCTGGAGCTCCGGCGATCCAGGATTCTTGTGGGCTGGCAGCCGTCTTCTGGGTCGAAGGAATCTCTGGGATCCGAGCCTTGCTGGGGCCGGGGCCGGCCGGCTTGGACGGGAGGAAGGAGCCGTGTGGCCCGCGGTGGAGCGGAGGGGGATTTTCACGCCCGCGTCGGAACCCCTCCCTCACGCCTCCCCTCGCTCTCTCTCTCTCCCTCCCTCTCTCCCTCCCCCTCTCTCCCCCCTCTCTCCCTCTCTCCCCCCTCTCTCCCCTCTCTCTCCCCTCTCTCCCCTCTCTCCCCCTCTCCCCCTCTCTCTCTCTCCCTCGCTCTCTCTCTCCCCCCCCCCTCTTTCCCTCCCCCTCTCTCCCCCTCTCTCCCTCTCTCCCCCTCTCTCCCTCTCTCCCCCTCTCTCCCTCTCTCCCCCTCTCCCCCTCTCTCTCTCTCCCTCTCTCTCTCCCCCCTCTCTCCCTCTCTCTCTCTCCCCTCTCTCTCTCTCTCTCTCTCCCTCTCTCTCCCCTCTCTCCCTCTCTCTCTCTCCCCCCTCTCTCTCTCTCTCTCTCTCCCTCTCTCTCTCCCCCTCTCTCCCTCCCCTCTCTCTCCCCTCTCTCTCTCTCTCTCTCTCTCCCCCCTCCCGCCCTCTCCCCACCTCCAGGGCGGGGCCTGGCGCCGCTCCCCGAGCGTCAGCGGAACGTGCTTCCTGCTGCTTCTGGAGGGAAGGGGGAGGGCTGGCCCCCCGGCCTGCGTGGCCCGGTTCCCCCGCACGAAGCCCCGGGAGTTCTCATCAGCTCTGCCCGTGCGCGCAGACCTGGTGTCCAGGCGCCGTGCAGGGGGGCCCTGGCTGACCCGGGCCGAGCCCCTCTCTGGCTGACCAGTTCCCGCTGGGTGCTGCTTGGTCCGCAGGAGGGCAGGGGTGGCACACAGCTTCCGGAAGTCCTGCTGAGGGTGGCAAGTCGGGCAGAGGCGGCCACACCACCAGCTGTCTCCCCAGAGGTGGGTGCCACCCCTGTCCCCGTCCTGCAGACGAGAAAACCGAGGCCCAGAGGGACCCTGTCAGTAAAGAGAGTGGAGCCTCCGTCCTGACCACGCCTCAGCCCAGAGGGGGTTGCAGCATCTGCCCGTGACCTCCGCCCCCTCCAGGGTCTGCACACCTGGGAGCGGGGCAGGGGTGAACTCTGCATTTTCAGGAAATGATGACATCTGGCAGGGTGCCCTCCCGTGCGCCAGCCAGGGCGCCCTGTGGAGGAGACCCGTGTGGTTTCCCGCTCTGTGGCTGCTGCCTTGAGGTCCGCCCTGAGCTCCGCAGCTCGGACCAGAGCCACGGAGATGATTGTGAGGCAGGGGTCTCAGGATCTGGAGGACCACGGAGCACAGGGAAGTGGCTTCCCTCTCGGCCCCACCCCGGCCCCTCCCATGCCCACCCCCACCTGCCTGCTGCCCACCCCCACCTGCCTGCTGCCCACCCCTGCCGCCTCGGACCTGGAGGGCTGGTGGTCCGAGGGGAGGGAGGGAGGCCTGGGCGTGGTCTGGGGGAGCAAGTCTTCGGGCCGCTGACGCCGCGGCTGAGGCCAGCACCATCCCAGGAGGCCCGTGGCGTGTGGTCGCGTGGCCGCCCTTCCAGCCGAGGAGTACCCCCCTTGAGTCTGTCTGGTGCTTTTGTGAATTTTGTCCAGGGTCCGGAAGCAACCCAGAGCACCAGAGAGAGCGCTGGAGTGGCCACCCATGGAGTCCACCAAGAGCAAAGCGTCCGCAGCCCCTGGCACTCTGGGGGGAAGTCAGGTGCCACCTGTGGCCACGGAGGAGTCGGTGGCTTTCGTGGATGAGGTGGCCGGACCATCATGGGCTGAGGGAAGGGAGCCTGTCCCAGGTCTGCCTCCACATCTGGGCCACTGGGAGCTGTCTGTCTGTCTGTCTGGTGTTGTGACCTTGGCACCAACAGTGCGTGTCTCTCTCTTCCCAACCCCCTTCCCTGGCCCCGGCCGAAATGCACCAAGTCTACCCATCACCTTCTCAAGGCCGGAGAAATTCGTCATTATTACTTGCACTCTACCCTTCCAAAGGAGATCTGAGGCCACTTACAATGACGACAAATGCTGGGCACTGAATGTCTGTGTCCCCCAAGTCCCCATGTGGACCCCTACCCCCCACCGTGGTGGCATTTGGAGATACCATATTTTGGGAGGTACCGTATTTTCCGATGTATAACACGCATCCTGAGTTTTCCTTTAAAAATTTGAGCAAAAATGTGTGCATTATCCATGACAAAATACGGTAGTCAGGGCTGGATGAGGTTATGAGGGTGGGGACCCCGCGGTAGGGTTAGCGCCCTTGCAGGAAGGGACCGGAGCGCCCCCTGTCTGTCATGTGAGGACACAGCAGAGAGTCTCTGTGGTGAATCAGGAAGCGGGTCCTCACCAGGACCTTGACCTTGGACTTCCCGGCCTCCGGGACGGTACGAAATAAATGTTTGCTGGGCAAGCCCCCCGTCTGGGGTGTTCTTTAGAGCAGCCAGACTGAGACCACCGGGGCACGACAGAGTGACTGAGACGGGAATCAAGGAACGAGAGAGCGAGGGGTGGAGGGGCGGTGTGGAGCCTGGCCGTTCCCGGAAGCACAGGCTGGGGGAGTCCCTTGTGGGGGGGGGCACAGGGCGCTGGGGCCGGGGCGCCCAGCCACGGGAGGGCCCTGTTCCTGAAGGAGGAGGACTCACGGGGCGGTTGTCCATCCTGGTGGTCGGGCGCCCTAGTGGGCAGTGTGGTTTTGTAAGAATGGCTTTGCCAGAAACTCGATGACACACCCTACTCTTCACCTTCGTGGACCCACACGAGGTCCAGAGCCATCAGACGCGGGTGCTTTGGCCGGGCAGCAGAGGCAGCAGGGGCGAGAACACGGGACGTGTCCACCGGGGTCACGGGGGCGTCGGGGGAGCCGGGTCTGAGCAGCATCGCTGGTCTCAGAGCGGGGTCTCTGGTCAAGTGCTGGGTGGGCCCCCAGTGGGAGTGGACGGCTTCCCGTCGTGTCCACCACCCAACGGGCTGGCAGCGCGGCCTCGGAGGTGTCGCTCCCCTGGGACGGGGCAAATGCAGGCCGGGCACTGGGCCCCCACGGCAGGGGAAGAGGAGGGTGTTGGGAGACCCCTGGGGGGTGGTGCATGGGCTTTCTGCCTCCTGGAGAGGAGGGGGCTGTCCCGCGAGGAGCCTCGGGCTGCTGTGGGGGCAAAGGGCAAAGGGAAAAGGCGGCTGAGTCTGCCCTTTGTGGCCGGGTCCCTTCTGCCTTCCCTCTCCCGCTGCTCTCGCCCCGATTTCCTTCCTTTCAAGTCCGGCATTGGAAGCTGGCTGTCATTTTTGACACGGGAAGGCCATATTTAGCAAAGGATTCTCACCTTTTTTTTTTTTTAGCGTGAATTCCATCGGCTTGCAAGCTGCTTGCCTGTGCCCCCAGGGAGGAGGGACTCGGGGGCGGGGGCGAGTAAGCAGAGAACAGTTAGCGGACACGAGCTGGTGGGCTCCCCGCTCCTCTCCCCCGAGGGCGGGTTCGAAGTGAGTGGCAGGTCTCGCAGCCTGCCTTGCACGCCTGTGGCGCACGCCGGCCTGCGTGTGGTCTGGCGTGGCCGTCCTCGGCCACATGGGCGCCAGGTGGGACACAGGCAGGTGGGTGGAGCGCCCAGGAGAAGCAGAGCCACGGAGGAGTCCCCCGTGAAAGGGGGGAGGGTATTAACACGGCCCCTCGGCGGTGCCCACAGATGGCTGTACCCCGGCTTCTCACCGGGTCTGGGGTTGTGCTAAGCCGGCCCTGAGAGCCGGCGGTTTCCGTGGAATCCACGCCTGTTCGCACAGCGGGCAGCGGGGAGCGCCTTAGTCGGACCCCATGTGTAAGGCGAACAGGAATCTGGGCTGCGATTCATTCTTGAGCAGAAACTACTGCCCCTGTGACTCTCTCTCCCTCGGACGCCGCCCGAGCGCTGGGCAGGGTGCCCCGTCCCTACCGTTTTCCGGGTCCGGGCGGGAAAACTGCCTGGGGCTGATTCTGGGACTCGGGGCAGCGGGCGGGTGGCGGGGGGAGGGGGAGTTACCGGCATCTCTACAATATTAGCGCTGTGCAAACACAATGCAAATTAGAACTGAGCGCTCCGGCACTCCGCAAAGGTGACGCCAATTTGCTTTTAATCTCTCTTCCGGGCGGGCTGCAGGCACCGCGGCCTCCAGGGAGCCGTGGTGGGGGCGGGGAGGGGCGGCACAGGGAGAAGCGGGCTGCGTGGGTGTGGGCTGTGGGCGTGGGCATGGGGCCTCCTGTCTGGGGTGTGTGCGGGAAGTGGGGTGCTTCTGCGAAGGGCCAATGGGGACTTTCTCTGCGCTTGCAGATGAGGGAGGTTCGGGGGGAGGACCCGAGGGCTGGCCCCGGCCAGGTCAGGCTGCCGATGGAGAAGAGGGGCCTGGGTGCTTCCTCGTGTGTCTGGGGAGCTCTGTGGAGAAGGCCCGTGCAAGGGGACATGAGTGACGAGGAAGCCCCTTCCGGAAGGTCAAGGGGGGAGTCAGTGGGCGGCCCTGCACCTGGCCGCAGGCTGTGAGCGCTCAGTAGGTGAGGGCGGGCTCTGGTCCACTCCGAGCTCAAAGCGACGAGCCTGCCGGCAGCCAATCGCACGGGCTCCAAAGACGGGATCGCCAGGGTGCTGGCCTGCTCCCTCCCACCCGCGGGCGGCTCAGCACGTCTTCCCGTGACGCAGTCGCTGTGTGTCTCACTCCTCCCAAGGGTCCCGGGAGAGTCTTCCGACCCAGTGGCCCCTGTCCCGCAGAAGGGCCTCGGGCGGCCGGGCCGAGGTGGCTGGACCCGTGGCCCGCAGCCGTGCCGGTCAGCTCCAGGCCTGGAGGAGGTCTGGGGGGAGGGAGGAGCGGGGGGCGACGTCGGGACTCCAGAGGAGCCACCCGCCACCTCTCGGAAGTGGTGAGCAGTCCAGTTCCAAAAACAACGTCCTCTTTTCCTTCCCCCTCAGCGTGTTTTTCGGCGGCGCCGCTATCGGTTCTACCTGCAGGAGCTCCGGGAGAAATGTTTTAACATCCTGAAACTGAATTATTAAACGGAGATTAACTCCGTGTTGACTTTTCCCCATGGCCGAGTTGCCGTGTGAACTGGGTTTAAGGCATCTCCCGCTAACCCCGGCGGATTTCGGTCAATCACGGCGGACGAGCCATTCATTAAAGATTTCACGCTGATGTTATTTGTTTAGGCCTCGGTGCCCTTCCTCTGGCCTCCCTCCCCTTTTATTCATTCGATGATGATATCTTTCAGGGAGAGAATACCGTCCACCCCGAGGCATTAAGGGCTCTCAGCGGCCGGGAACGTGGCTCCGTAGCCGGCAGCCAGGCGGGGAATCGGGGGGCTGCGTTGACCTCCGGGCCTGGTCCCCAGGCGGCCCCGCAGCTGGGGCTCCCGGGAGGCGGACACCTCGTCCTGGATGACACGGGACAGGCGCCGCCTTCCGGCCGGTGTGTCGGCTGGGCCCCTCACCGGGGCCGGGAGCCCACGCCGCTCACGCCCTCCTGCCCCCTGCCCGCCCGCCGGCCTCAGGGACTGGTTCCCTCCTGAGCACCAGGAAGGGCCTCTCCACTCGGGGTACGGGTTTGCTCCCCCCGCTCTCACACTCGTCTGTGGAATGTGCCGCTCCCCAGCGACCACGCACCGGGACTGCGGTCCTCAGGAGACAGGATCTCGTCCCTGGCAGGGCCGGGGGCTCATATCTGGGAGCGGGTGTGGGGAGGGGGAAAAGGAAACTTCCAGCTTGTTAAGGGGGTGCCAGGAGGCCATTTCTCTCTAAAATAGAATTCTGCGAGACTGCAAAGGGACTATATGTTTGTTATGGGGCATCTGGGGTCCCAAGGAGGAAACCGGAATCGGCTGTCGCCCACTCTCCAGGGTAGTCACCGTCACCAGCGGGGTCTCCAGCGCACTCCCCCCCCGCCCCCCGCCACGCTGTCTCTCACTTTCCTGCCTGCACATTTTTGTGGGGATCCCTTACGGCCTGCTTTTGCACCATTTTGAGTTCAGGTGACACCCGTGGCCACACGGAGAGTCGCAGGTGATTAGTCGTCGCCCGCTCCACTCACCTCGTGTTCTGAATGAGACGGGGCCCAGAACACAGGTGGAGGGAGGTGAGCCCGGCCCCGAGCCCCCTCGTCACCCCTAAACCGGGGCAGGGCTGCCACTCTACGCACCTGAGATCGTTTCCGCCTTCCGACGTTCGCGCCGGAAAGCCCGCATCTGTGTGTGGTGCCCCTCGGTGTCGCCTCGGTGCCCAGGACGGCGCCGGGGGTGGGGCGGCGGCTGGCAGCCGTCCCTGGCTGCGGGGTGACCCGGAGGGGCTGCTGAGGTGGAGAGCATCTGCGAGGTCTGCAGTTCACGGGGTGCAAGTGACTGTTCTTGCACCCCATGTTGTTGAGTTTGTTTCTAACCATTCCCGCCGGAGGTCCCGGGAGGGCAGGTGTGTGCGAATGGAGGGGTTAAGCAGGGGTTGGGGGTTGATTGAACAGAAATACTGGGGAGAGAGGGCTGGAGTAAGGGGACACCACCCCCTCCGGTCCAGCGGTTCGCAAACATTCACATGCGTGAGAATCGCCTCGTTAAAACCGTCTCCGAAACGGAGACCGGAGACCACTGGGCTTCCCCCTCGAGGTTCTGATTCCCAAGGCGGGGGGAGGGGCAGAGGTAAGCCCCTGGGGGACGCTGCGGGTCGAGGGGCCGCACTCAGGGAACCAGGGCCCCGGTGCCTCGTCCGGGTCTGTCCCTCTCCGCACACCTGGGGCGCAGCAGTGTCTCTTCTCAGCTGTGTCCTCAGCTCTGGGCACAGGGTCGGGCTGAGACTGCCCCCCTAAGATCCCGGGTCCCCAATCCCTGCAGCCTGTAAATGTGACCGTGTCTGGGAGACGTGATTACATTATGGGTCTGAGATGAGCAGACTGTCGGGATTATCCAGGTGGCTCTAGATGCCACCGGAAGGGTCCCTGGGAGAGAGGGGCAGAGGGGGACTCGCGCACGCACACACACATACACACACACACACACGTGTGATGTGAAGACAGAGGCAGTGACGGAGTGACGTGGCCGTGAGCTCAGGGCTGTCAGCCGCCACCGGAGGCTGGAGGAGGGGGCAGGGTTGCCCCCAAAGGCTCCGGAAGCGGGGCGGCCCGGCCTGCACCTGCCTTGGCGCCGAGAGAAACCGAGTTTGGGTTAGTCCCTTCTCTCAGGGGTGAGGCTGTTTCCCGCCCACCTCTCCCGGCTGGAGAAGTGTTCTGACCGGGGCACAGTCAACGTGCTGTGCTCTCCCCTGCTCAGGGCCGGCTCCAGCAGCTGTGGGAGGGCGAATTCTGTTGCTCCCAGGCACCAAGCTGGTGATACCGTGTTACAGGGGCGGCCGGGGTGGGGCGGGCGCTGGCAGACCCCCAGGAAGACTGCAGAGCTTGCAGAGCACCCTGTCACGTGCGGCCCTACGGCAGCCCCTGAGCAGACGGCAGGCGCTGCCTCCTTCCTCCAGAGGAGCAGTTGCGTCCCCGCTTTGGGGCAGCCCCTCTGCGCCGCAGACTGGGCCCCTGACGCGCACCCGTGATTCTTGCGCCCCGCGGCTCAGGCCCCGGCCTGAGCGGGCGACCCTGCCTATGGCTCTGTCACAGACTCCAGCCCAGTCCTGGGGTCCCGGACACCGGGGCACCGGGGCCGTGAGTGCTTTTGTGTGTGCAATCACCTAATACGTGTGCGGTGGGCGCAGTGGTGGGACTTGCAGCTCCAGGACACTGTGCATCCAACCCTGTGGCTGGGTTCGGGTGACACGGGGCCCAGGCAGGTCCCCCTGCGCTGGTGGGCGCGGCAGGGCTGCCGGCTTCCGCCGCGGTTCATCACCAACCGGAGGAAAGGAGCCAAGCACACATTTGGGCGACTTTGGGTCGGTGTGGTTATTTATTTATTTTCATCCGCCCCCATGGATACGTGTATCGCTTGGAAAGAGAGAGGAGGGGAAAGAGAGAGAAACAGCAGTGTGGGAGAGAAACATCGATCAGGTGCCTCCTGTATGCACCCCAACTGGGGATGAGACCCGCAGCCTTTGGGCTCACGGGACGACGCTCCAACCAACCGAGCCACCCGGCCAGGGCTCGGTGGGTGGTTTCTACGGCGTATCGACGACCCCCACCTTGCTCCCAGCTCCAGAGGGGCACCTGGCCGCCCTCCGCGACACGACCGCCAGAGACCAGGCGCAGGCGAGGAGGCCGCGGTGCGTGGCGTGGGCATTTTTGAAGACTCTCCACCAGGACCAGATTCCTGTTTGCTCTGCTCCCTCGGCCCAGCTGCCGGTCCCCCCAGCCACGTGCTCTGCCTGTCGGGTGTCACCTAGCGATTTTTATGGTGCTCGCTGTAAAGGAAATTTGAGGAGGGGATCGCTTCCTCCGTTTTAATTAGAGCCCGGAGACGGTTGGCCTGCAATGCGGTCGCACCACCAGCGCAGCTCGACTCAGCCGGGCTGCGGGGACCGCCGTCAGCCACCGCGCACTTTCCGGGGCTGGAGAGGGTCCTGGAAGAGCCGGGTCGCCATGGTCACTGGCGCCCGAGAGTGTGGGAGCGCCGACACACACACACACACACACACACACACACACACACACGCCGTGCCTCGCACAGCTGTTTGAACAGTCCCTGGAGAACACACATTTTCTGTTGTAATGAAGAACACACCGTCCGCAGCTGTCACCTAGGAGACACGGGTCCCCCCAGAGCTGGAATCTGCAACCATGTCCTGGCTGCCCACAGGCTCAGCCCACGGCGCTGTGGGGGGGGGGGGCCTGTCCGAGGGCGGCCTCACGCTGCCCTGCCGTTCCCGGCGGCGGTGGCTACGGTGGAGGGGACAGCTGCCCGCCGTCCCTCGCCCGTCGGCCCCCGGGGAGGAGTCAGAGCTAAGTGGCTGCCGCAAAGGGGCGCAGGCGCGGCTCCCAGTGCGGGTCACAGGAACACGGCACTGCTGGTCTCTGGGCACCTTTCTGCCCCTCGTCTGTGCACCTGCTTCGGAACCGCGGGGCCGGGAGGGGCGGGGGGGGGCACCTACCTGTGCCCACGCCGCTCGTCAGCTCCTCCTCTGTGCGCCCCCCCCCACCCCGGGGTGGCCATGAATCTCCTTATCTCCGTTCCACAGTGCGGGGGCTCCAGCGCATTTGTTCCGGGAGAAGTGACAGGCGTTTCCAGCCGGGCGACTTGTTGTGATTTAAGCCGCTCCTCTGGGTGTGTTTAACACACTTCAGTTTTATTGTTCGGGTCTTCGTACGGGGAGTTAATGAGTAACCTGGTCGGTCTCCACCGCTCTCCAGCCGAACAGGGACCCTGGCGGGGGGTCGTGCTCGGGCCGGGCGTGCCCGGGTCTGCTCGGTGGCGGTGGCAGTGGGGGGGGCCCTTCCAGGCCATGGTCTGCAGCTCCGAATTCTGCCGTGAAAGCAACTGGGCGGGGGGGACACAGCGGTTAGTCCATTTATTGCCGTCATCGTTGGTTCGTGGATTTTTTCTTTTCTTTTTTCGGGGTGGGGAACACGGGCAGTGTCTTCCTGATTGACTTCGCAGAGATTTGTCGGGAACGGTGTATTTGTCCACAAGACTGCGTGTTACGCTTGTGGATGATGTCTCAGGGAGCGGGGGGCCCTCGTGGGAGGTCGACAAAGCACCTCCGGAAGGCCCCAGAACGTGCGGACCGGAGGCCTGGCGAGGGGCCGCCCTCACCCTCCCTCCCTGGGTGCGCGGCCGGGGCGCGTGCCAGGCTCCGGCCCACGAGGCGACCGAGGGCTTTCTCAGGTGGGACCCTCTGAGGGCCGGCCTCAGCCGTGTCTCGTCCCCACCCCCTTTTATCAAACTGCTCTCTGGACTTGGGCTTCTTTCTCGAAGGCTCCGCGTCACGGGGCCTGGAGCCCCCGGGGGGCGTGGGCTCTGGCGCGTGAAGAGGGTTCGTGGTCCCTGACCGCCTTCTGCCCCAGAGCCGTCCCTGGGGCTTGGTGAGGTTGGGCTGGCCAGACGGGTCTTCTGGAAGCGCCGTGCTTCCTGCCGGGCAGACACGCCGGGCAGCCTCCGCTTGTTTTTCCTGTCGCCCTCGCCGTGACATCACTGTCCGCGGTGTTCGTCTCCCGGAGTTCAACCCGGCCAGGTGCTGGGAGCAGTGGGGGGATGGGGAGCTCCAGCTGGGTGCGCCCGGGATGCCGCGGCACTCACGGGCTGTGGGTCCTTCCGGCACCAGAGGACGCCCTTTGTGGCGGGACGTCATCCTTGGCTTGGCTCTAATTATTTCTAGGCCCACTCTTGCAAATGCTCGGAACAACTTTTCCAGGTATAAAAAAATGGAAAAGGCCCTGGCTGGTGCGGCTCAGTGGGCTGAGCGCTGGCCTGTGAACCAAAGGGTCACTGGTTCGATTCCCAGTCAGGGCACATGCCCGGGTTGCAGGCTAGGTCCCCAGTAGGGGGGGCGCGTGAGAGGCAACCACACACTGATGTTTCTCTCCCTCTCTTTCTCCCTCCTTTCTCCTCTCTCTAAATAAATAAATAAATAAATAAATAAACAAATAAATAAAATCTTTTAAAAAAATGGAAAAGGGCTCGACTTCCCAGCCGGGTAGGTTGAATTAGAGACCCAGTGCCTCCTGTGATCTGGCTGGCCCCGGACACTGCACTTTCCTAAACCTCCTTTTCCCGGTTTGTAAAGTGACTCAATGGTAATGAGCCTCCCGGATTCTCGAGAGAGCACGGGAAGTGCCCCTTTCAGTGCTTGGTGCGTAACGGCCACTCTCCCCTCCACCCTGGAGGCTCACGCTCTACCTGGGCTGAGTCAAGGGAAACTGAGGCACGGAGAGGTCCCCGGTAACTTGATCCGGGGTCCGGGCCGGGGCGACTCAGACGGCCGAGGGTCTGTCGTGAGGTGAGGCGGAGACCCCCACCCCATGGGTGCTCCAGGCGGCGTCCGAGGCCCCCCCGGGAGGGGGCGCTCACACTGGCCGCATGTCCACATGCAGGTGCGTCCATGTGAGGGAGGGACTCTGAGCCGGGAGCCCCCCAGAGTCGGAGGGATGGAGCCCCGTTCACAGGGGAGCAAACCCAGGTTGGGGGCGTGAAGCCCTTTGCCCGCCGTCACGGAGGGCGTGAGAGCGGCGGACGCAGGAGTCAGCCCAGGCTCTGGACCTCAGACTCCCGCCCACCTGCCCGCTCCCCCCACCCCTGCAGCGACAGCTCGGGGTCCTGCCTCCCCTTGGATTTCAGCCTTCGCGTCTGGATGAACACCCGTGTGTTCTTTCCTGGCCCAGGAGAGGGGCTGCCGTTTTTCTAATGAGCTGGCCCACACTCTGACCCACTCCACGGGGCCGGGTCCCTTGGCCGGCCCAGGTGGGGTGTCTTGAAGCCCCTGCCCTTCCCCCCACCCCAAGCCCAGACAGCTGAGCCCCCTCGGAGCGGCAAGGGCTCATCGGGGTGACGAGGCGTTTGGAAAAGAAGCTTACGCCGCTGCTCCTGGTAACCGTCCCGGCTGGAGCGGTTCCCTGCTTCCAGCCTGAGCCCGGCCCGGCCGTTTGCTCTGGGGGGAGACGCGGACAGCTGGTCCTCTCGGGCTCCACGCTAATCCCCCACAAGGAAGCCCATATGCGCGAGTTCCCCGTGGAGATGTAAACCTTCTCTCGCCTCCTGGGCAGGTGTGCTGTGGTTCCGGGCAGCCCCAGGACACAGAGCAGCTCTCACACGGGAAAAAGCCAGCAGAGCCATCCTGGATCCTTCCAGAATGGTCTCTGACCTTGTGGGTGTTGCGGGAAGAGACCAGAAGGCCTGCAGAGTCAGGGTGCCGGACTGGAGGGGCGGGAAGTGCGGTCTCAGGGACCGTCTCGTTCTACAGATGAGACGCACCCCCGGCGTCCACGATCCCCAGCCCTAGTGGGCCGGGGGGGCGGGGGGGCCAGAGTTCCCGCAGAACGTGCCGCCCGGGGACACCTTCTCGGTGCACCACGGGCCCTCGCTGTGGCGTGCAGGCGAGAGTCCGTTCTTTCCTCGTGGGCCCTGCATCCCGGCTGGGGAGTCTGCTGCCTGGGCCACCTGCACTTGGGTCCGGCAACCGCCGCTGTTCTCCGTGCGGGTGACACCGGGGACATGTGGCTATGGCGTCAATGACGTTCTTCCCCATGTGGTGCACTTCCTCCGCGCCAGAGCGTGGCGAGGTCGGCCCCTCATCTTCTGTCACCCATTTCTCAGACGGAGAGACCGAGGCCCCTTGGCTCTCCCGCAGGCAACAGCCGTGGGTGCTGTGGCTCCTGGTTCCAGTGGCCTCGCAGGCTGGTCAGAAACTGGAAGCCCCTCTGCGTCCCCCACCTGCCCCCACCCCCGTGGGACAGGAGGACACTGGACGGGTGTGAGCGGAGGGACTCTGGGTGGGCACCCCGCCTGCTCTCCGCAGACGCCCCCCTGAATCTCGCGGAGGACAAATGCCCTGACCAGAGGAGGAACGTTTAAGAAGCCCCTTGGGCACAGTGCGGTCTCTGTCACCAGCGCCGGCCTGCTCGGAGCCAGGGCGCGCTTCCCCGCCGAGGGCCGCGGCGGCACCACGCCAGGTGGGCTGCGAGAGCTGTTAACATGCGTGGGACCTGACCCTTTAGTCAGGGCCCCTGACCGCTTTTCCCTTAGATGGTCAGGAAAAAATGACAACAGCCAGCACAACAAGATCCATCCGGTGTGAATGAATCAAAATTTTACCTTTTCTTTTGTCAGACTGGCCAAAAATCAATGTACGTTTTGGCGTGCCGCAGAATCTTAGTTATTTGCTTGTGTGTTTCGCCCCGAGATGAGGAAGGTTGAACGTCGCTGGGTTGGGCGATGTCCTGGGGAATTGAGCTTCCTTTTCCGGGGGCAGTGCATTGCAGGTTCACACACGCACACACGCACACGCGTGAGAGATGCTGTTACCTGCGGGTGCGTGTGGCTGCGTGCACGGTCCTTGGCAGTCCCCCTGCCCACTGCAGCATTGTTCGTAAAGCCTGCTTTCCGCTCTGTCCGTGGTCAGCCCAGAGCTCCCTCGGACAACCCTGGGGCGTCTTCTGTCTCCTGGGACGGAGCTGGGCTCCCTCATCACCCTCTGTGCTTTGCGTCTTCCCCGGCCCCCACCCCCCCAGCCTGCCAGACCCCCACCGGAGCACAGCTGGCGTGGAACTCCGAGCCCCGGACTGCGGGGCGGGCATGGGCGTGCCATCCCCGCTGTGACGCTGCAGCGGAGACGCAGGTTCTGGGCAGCCACGCACGCGAACCTGAGAGCACGACCCAGTGTCAGAGAGTTTCTTCCAGAAAGCCGAATACCTCGAGTGTCCGCATCTTTTTTCTCAGCGGCACCGCCCACGTGTTCTGCCTCGCACCCCAGTCACCCCGAGAGGCTGTGGGAGTTCTGGGTTACGGTGGCTCCTGGAGCCGCCTCCTGAGTCCTGGCCTGAGCATGGGGGGGGCGGGGGCTGGGGGGCCGTAGCCCCTGGGGCCATGTCTCGCATGCATCTTGGCATGCTGCGGGGCCTCCACACCCTTTCGGATGGCACCTGTGTGTGGACCCCTGTCTTCACTTGGTGCGAGGCCTTACGACACGCAGACCATCCGGGGAGTCCAGGTGAGGGGTAGGTGGGCCCCCCCGGGGGCGAGCAGGAACACAAACCCCATTCACCAACAACGAAGTTCAAGAAGGTGTGTGCCTGACCTCAGACACGGAAGCCTGCTTCCAGACCTCAGCCATTTCTGCCGGACTCCGTCCGTCCGGCGACAGAAAGACAGACGCACTGCCGGGCCACCTCCTCCCTGTGACCAAGCCGGCCTCCTAGACGCACAAGCACTAACAGTGCTAACAGTGTTTTAAATACAACAGTGCCGATGGCCTAGCCCCTCCCACCTCCCCAATAACCTCAAGTTTGAACTTCCAGGACCTTGGCATCAAGCCGTCTAGCGTAGCACCACCCAGTGATAGGAGGTGTGTTGTTTCGGGGGGGGGGGGCATGGAGGAGGACGCAGAACCTTACATTCTTCATCCTTACACCCAGCCCCGTGTCCCCCGAGGACCGGTCTGGGACGACGGTGCTTTGGTGCTGCGGGGGGGGGGGGGCGGGGGGGCTGCAGCGTGTCAGGGCTGGGATCGCGTTCAGAAGCGCCGCCCCTCGCCTGGTCGCCTGGTTGCCAAGTGCCCCCGAGCCCGAGGGGAGGAATCCTGATTGGCAGGACCCGCAGGCATCCAGACAAGGGAGCAGCTCGGAAAAACGGGGCGCTTCGGGCGGGCCCCGGGCCGCGGAGCCGCGCGGGGCCCCGGTGCGCCCGAATCTGCTGAGAACACACTTTCCGAACACGCCGCCGGGTCGGCTGCCTTTGTCCGGGGGTTTGTTCGGCATTATCCGAAGAATGCCGCGGTTCAGCCGGCTCCGCGGGACGCCTAATTCTCCCCCTGTCTGGAGCCACGGCCTGGTGGGCTCAATTTTTCTCTCTCCGTAGGGCTGCAGGCTCTCTGCTCCTCCGGCCAAAAAAACACTCATATTTTAGCAAGCTTAGTCCCGGCCTGGTTGCCAGGCAGTGAAACGAGCACTTGCTCGCCCCGGGGCGAGGGGGCCGCGGGATGGAGAGGGGTCGTGTGGATGGCCCGCTCGGCCCTCCCCGCCCCCCAGATCTGCACCGGAGAGTCTTCGGGGCGGCCCCTGTGAGCACGGGGTGCGGGGGTGGGGGGCTGCCGCGGGGGGCCGGACGGGGGCCGTCTGTCGGAAGGAGCAGCACAGCTTATTTTTATTGCTGCAGGGCTGCTGCGGGTAGGGTCTGGGTGCCCTGGGCTGCTGTTGGAGGGTGTTAGATATGCTCATTGGACAGGCGCTGCCCTGCACGGGCTGCACCGACTCGGTTGCCAAAGGGGAAACCGAGGCATGCGAGAGCTGAGCTTCTCGCCCTGAGAGAACAGGCGAGCCAGGCAGGCACCGGGAGGAGGTGGGGTGATGGGGTGGGTCCCGGCAGCAGGACCGCTGTGGGCCCGGTGGCGGGGAGGTGCTGAGCTGGGCATGCAGGCCTGGCTGGGACAGCAGGGGGCTGGTGTGCGCCCTGCGTGGGGGCTCCGTCTCAGTGTCTCGTGGACCCCTTGGTCGCTGTCCAGGGAGGACGACTCCGCCTCCCTCGGACACCTCGGGTGAGTTCGCCCCAGAGTGCGCCGCCTCCGATTCTGCTGTGGGACCCGCCTGGTGCCCACAGGGGCCCCTCGGCTTCCGGTGGCTCCTCGCTGGTGCCCTCCGGGGCGGGCGTCCCGGCGGTGCATCTCAGGGGGCCGCCCTCGGCCTGGGCTGCTGCCCCGAGCCCCGGACGGACGCCAGGCTGAAGCTCTGAGGCCACCCCGCTGGCCTCAGCCCGAACCCGGCCTCTCCAGTGCAGCGACCGGGGGCCTGTGTGAGGATTCCGCCCAGGGCTGCCCCTCCCGTCCCCTGCCCGGCAGACAGGCGCTGGTCCCAGAGCGGGCAGTGTGGGCGCCCGGGTCCACGGAGCCAGTGAGGTGGGGGGACCAGGCGCTTGGGGAGGAGACGGCTGAGCGTAGCAGGGAGGCGGCGGCAGCCAGAGCTTGGTGAGGGACCCGGTGCTCCCTGGGAAGAGGAAGGGGGGACAGGCCGTCCTGCAGAGCAGGGGGGCTGCTTGGGGGGTGGGGCACATGGCCAGCACTGGCCCTTCTTTCCCGGAGCAGATGCCGAGGGTCGCCGGGCGCCAGGCACCTTCTCGGTGCTCGGGTGCAGGCGTGAGCGGGTCACAGCCATGTGTCAGATGCTGGTACAAGGCTCGGCGAGGTCACAGACCCGCAGAGAACGCGATGGTGGCCTGGGTGTGCCTCCTGCCCCGCCCCTGCTGAGCCTGTGACCTTGGCCCGTCGCTGGGCCTCTGTGCCTCTGTTTCCCTGTCAGAGGATGAGCACAGCCTGCGTCCCCCATGTGAGGGCCGCGTTGGCAGGGGCGTGTCAGCCCCCCCCCCCGAGAGGACTGGGGGGGACTCACTGATGTCACCGGCTCTTCGTTATTCCCAGAAGCCCCGTCGGCACCGACGTGCAGGGCCGTGCACTCTCTGGGGTGCACAGACCTGGAGCAAACCCCACTTTATTTATTCTTTTATCCTTGCCCAAGGGTGTGGTGTTGGTTTTGGAGGCGGGGGGGAGAGAGAGAGAGAGAGAGAGGCATCGATGTGAGAGAGAAACATCAGTGTCAGTCCGTTGCCTCCTATATGTGCCCTGACCGGGGATTGAACCCGCAACCTTTCAGCAGACGGGATGATGTTCCAATTTCCCGAGCCCCCAGACCAGCGCCTTCATCCCTTCAGTTGGAAGAAGCTGGATTCTTGCCCAGACCCCGTCCTCTGCCCCGCGGGCAGGAGCCATTTCAGCCCTGCCAGATGCCCGGGGGTGGGGGGGCGGAGGTGGTGTCCCCAGCGGAAGGTTGGGCCTGCTGGTGGCCCCAGGGGACGGAGCAGGGTGTTCCGGAGCCCAGAGAGGGCTTGGGGACACAGGGAGGCTTGGGCTTCCTGGGGAGTGGTGACCCCCCGGGGCACAGCCACCTCGGAGAGGAGCAGGCGCCCCCGTGCGTGTGTGAGGAGGAAGCCGCAGTGGGCTGCGGCCCCGTCTGTGGCCCCTGGACGGTGTCCCGGATGCTGGCGCGGCCCCGGAACACCCCCGCCGGAGTGGACCACTTGGCAGAGACGGCCTCTGGAAGCCGGCGCTCCCGGTCGCGAGCCCTGGCTGAGAGCAGAGAGGCCGGCAGATGTCAAGACAACTTCATCGAGTGGGCGTGCCACCCACGCAGCCTCTGACCCCGGCCCCTGCGGCCACCGGTGCCCCCAGCCCGGCCCGCCCTGTGCTCCACCAGCCCCTGCCGGCCTGCCGCGCACTTCCCCGCCTGTGGCTTTCCCCAGCGAGCCCACGTGGGCCCCTTCCCGGGCCCCTCCTCCCCGGTCCCCAGCAGTCCCGTCCAAGGCCCCAGGGCCGCCGCCCGCTCGCTCCCCACTCCAGCCCTCAACGCCCGTGCAGACCCTCCGTGCACACGGCTGCCCGTCTCCGGCGCAGCCAGCACGCACGGCAGACTTCAGAGCCGGCATCTCCGGCGCGGGTGGGGCTCTTCCCTCTGCCTCTCGGGACCTGTCCACGGCTCGGGGCCCTGTGTCTCCTCCCGGAAGTCGGAGGGACGCCCGAGGATGGTAACAGACCCACCGGCACGTGCGTGCGGGGGGGCCTGTGCTCTGCGAACTGTGCGCAAACTCGCACTGTTATCTCACCAACCCCCTCCTCCCTCCCGACTTCCCGACGACCTTCTTTCTCCCAGCCACTCTGCTCCGGAGAGCCGGGGAGTTTATTCCAACCCGGGCGAGCGCCGTCAGCCGCGCTTTAAAAGAAGAAGCACCGCTTCCCTTTGCGAGTTCTGCCTGACCGGCAGACTGAGGCTGTCTGAGACGGTGCGGTGGCCCCATCAGGGCAGGGTGGTCACCACCGGGGTTCTGGGCACCGCGCCCGCCCTGGGCCAGGGCGTGAGGTCTGGGGCCTCTGGCTGTTCGCGCTCATCGGGTAATCCCCCCCGCCATGAGTCCCGCGGGCCAGTGCCTGCTGGGGGCCTTGGGTGCTGCCCGCGTGGGCGGGGCCTTGCCCACGGCTGAGGGGCGACCCTCTGGGGCAGGGCCGTCTGTCTGTCTGTCTGTCTGGAGTCGTTTCATGCTCAGGGAGCTGTTCATGGGCCAGGGCCCGGTTCTGAAGTCCCAGCAGGCTCCTGGTAGCAGAGCAGGAGGGGCCGCGTGGGCAACCGGGGCCTGTGGGTGGGCAGGGGCGGGCCTGCGTCGCTCAGGGAGACTTGGAGGGTGTGCGTTCCCAGGGCTGTGCGGCGGCCCGGCTCTCGGGGCGCCCCTCTGCCTTTCCCTGCGTCCCCCCGCTTCTCTCACGCCCCCCCTCCCCCCGCCGCCCCGGCCCTCCGCTGAGCGTCCCATCACTCACGCGCCGGCTGCCTTTGTGAGACCTCAGCGTCGGTCCCAACACGGCTGTGGTTATCTCCTTGCCTGGCCCGGCCTGCTCTTGTTCTCGGAGTTGGCTGGTGTTCAAACTCAGGGGGGGTAGACACACGCACGCTCACACACACACACACACACGCACACACGCACACACAGCACCAGGGATGCTCTAGAAACCAGAGGGGCGGGAGCCCAGCTCCTCCGGGTCTCTCCCTTTCCACCCCCTCCTGCCCCCAACCCCGGAGCTCAGCCCCTGTCTCTTCCGTGGAGGACCGTGTGGGGCACCCGGTGTCTGGACATGCCATGGAAAGGCCCCGGTCGTGGGGCGGGGGGTTGGGGTGCAGAGGGGGGCCAGCAGGGCAGAGGGGGAGGGGGCACCAGGTCCCTGGAAGTCACCCGGCGGTGAGGAGACCTCTGTCGCCCCCGTCAGGACGCGTGTGCGTCCTCTGGCATTTTTATTGGGGTTCTTCTCGCAGACGCTAACGAGCGGGGCACCGTGACGGAGCCCGGACGGGGTGTGCTGGGAGCATTGGTCACACCTGCTAATGAGTAACTGCCGATTGTGTGCCGCCGGCGCCTCGGCCGTGATGGCGGCGGCCGGCCGGGTGGAGGCACGGCCTGGGGCTCGGCGGAGAGCTGGGGAGGGCGCTGCCTGATCGGCGAGGAGCCCCACTTAGGGGGAGCCACGGGGTGTCTTCCACTGTTGACCCCAGAGTCCCCGCAAGTGCTGGTCTAGTGGAGTTAGGTTAAATGTGCAAATACGACCCAAACCACCAGCTCTGGCCAGATGAAACGACGCAAGGACAGATAGCCCCGCCGACAGGCCAGAGAACGGGACGCGTGGTCGATGACTGAGGGCCTACTGTGCACATGGTCGATGACTGAGGGCCTACTACGCTCCCCTGCTGACCTCTCTGTCTGCTACTGCATTTGTTCTTCCCGGCCACATCGCGGAGCCAGCGTCACTGTCTGCACGCTGCACGTGGGGAAACTGAGGCTCAGAGAGGGTACGGGACGCACTCTCCCATGGGCCCCACCGGAGCTTCGCCCCCACGGCGCCTCACCCTGTGACCTCTGCCAGGGCAGCACAGCCCTGTGGTCCCCAGGGGCGCGGCAGCCCCGAGGCTGTGGCTGGAGACTGCGGCCCACCGCTCTTCCTGGGGCGGCCGTACCCGGCCCACTGCCCCTCCTGGCTCCTGTGGCCAGGGCTCCTCCCGCCACCCCTGCTGCCCCCGCCCCGGGGTCTGGCACCGGGGAGGCAGGTTGGCCGAGGGGGGCGTGGTCATGCCTCACTCTCCAGAGTCAGCCCTGACATTGGGGCTCCCACCCGAACCCCAAATTATTTCAGCTCAAGCCCAGTCGGTTGACTTCAACCCAACCACCAGTTCTGTTTTTTTTTTAAAGTGATTTTATTTATTTACTTTTAGAGAGGGGAAGGGAGGGAGAAAGAGAAGGAGAGAAACATCTGTGTGTGGTTGCCTCTCGCACACCCCCTACTGGGGACCTGGCCCGCAACCCAGGCATGTGCCCTGACTGGGGATTGAACCCATGACCCCTTGGTTCCAGGCTGGCGCTCAGTCCACTGAGCCACACCAGCCAGGGCTGACCAGCAGTTCTTAGTACCCGCTGCCCATGAGGGGCTGCGTGTGCTCTGTGCTGGGGACACAGAGAGTGGATGCTGTCCCCCTGGGGACACGCTGTAACGAGAGGGACACGTCCAAGCCCCTGTTCATGAGTTCAGTGACATCCACCGAAGTTGGCATGCGGAGCGCTCCTGCAACACAGAGTTGGATGTGCACATGCGTGTGTGTGTGCATGTGTGTGCAGGGGTCCTGGGGGAGGGGCGCAGGGTGGCAGGAGGCCGGAGCTGGGCCGGGAAGGCAGAGCGGAGAGAGTCACGCCCGCGCCCAGGCGGGCGAGAACACGTCACCCTCGAACTAGCGTGAGGCTCCCCGACCACGTGACCTCTCCGGCGTCCTGGTCAGCGAAGTGGGGGTGCTGATCGGGTCTGACTCGGGGCGTCTGGGAGGGATCGGTGACGTCACCCAGCGCCCGGAGGCTTCAGCGAGCCTGACGTGTGCCTCGTCGCCCTTGGGTGCTGCCCTGCGGCGTCTCCCCTGGTCCCGTGGGCTGTCCCGCAGTGCCAGTTTGTGGGTGGCAGGCCACGGAGGGTCCCCTTGCACCCCCACCAGGACCCCTCCCTTCCTGAACGTGTCGCTTCGCCTCTCTCCGGCGTGCGTGCGGGACCCGTGAGGCTTCCCTGGCGGGGGACACGGCCTGGTGCCCGCCCCTGGGGTGACTCAGTGTGTGAGCGCTCAGCAGACACTTGTTTACTGCAGACTAGACATCACGTAACCGTGTGTGGCGGCGCGTGGTGAGGGCCGCATCTGTGTCGAGAGGGACAAGAGAGCCGGGGTGGGAGAATGTTGACGTCATGGAGCCCGGGCAGGAGGGCGGGGGCCATGTCCAGGCTCCGCGGGACCCCCGGTCAGCCGCCGGTGTCTCCCCTTCGAGTCGCTGGTTGGTTTGCGTCTCTGGGAGACACGGGCCTCGTGAGGACGCAGATTTGCTCAGGTCTGCGGAGCTGCTGTGGGGGGCGCCCGCCGGGCGGTGCTGGGGTCCCCGTGAAGGTGGCTCACAGCTTCCCCTCTGCAGGCTTTCCGTGTGCCCCCCCCCCCCCACCGTGGAAAGGCCTGGGAGCGAGCCCCTAAGACCTGGCGGGTCCCTCCCTGATGGGGATGGCTTCACACGGCCCCGCCGCCCGGGTCGGCTCAGAGCTCCGTCGGACCCAGCCCGTGAGGACTGGCCCACGGGCCAGTGCGGGAGCTGCCCTGTCGTCCTCATGGCTGGAGCGTCCTCATGGCCCGTGGTCCTCATGGCCCGTGGCTCTGGCTGGGCTGGTGCAGCTCCAGACCGCGGAAGGCCTCTCCGGGACCAGCCGGGAAGTGGGCGCAGAAATCCCCGCCGTGCCCTCCTCGGGCCGCCGGGGTGGGGGGCACCGGCAGAGGCCTGCCTGTGGCCCACAGAAGAGTGTTCACGGAGGAGGAGCTGAGTCCTGCCTCCTTCCCAGCCCCCCCCCGCCCCCCCGCTGCTCGGGGACCTCCCCAGGCTGTGCTGCGAGCCGAGGGCGCTGTCAGCCCCGGGCTCACCCTCGCCGGCCCCTTCCTAACCACACCATCAATAACCGTCGCTCGGAGACCCCATGCGAACCAGCCTGCCTGCTCCGGGCCCCTGGGGGGCTTTTCGGGGCCTCTGTGCCTCTGACTTCAGCCCTGACCGGACCGTGGAGCCGGGCCAGCGGGCTCGCTGGCGCATCGCAGCCTCCCCGCATCGCGCCCGCCCCCACGGCCCGTCCTTCCCCTCCCCCCCACCGCCCCGCGGTTTCTGTCCCGTTGATGGGGGGGCGCACGCCCTCGGACCTGGGGTGTGCCGTTGGTGTGAGCCCGGGGGACGTTGGTGGGGAGGCACCGGGGGACGGGGGCGGGAGGAGGAATGGCGGTCCTTCCCACAGCCCGGTGGCACCCTCACGCCGGTCCTGCTGCTTCCAATGAGCGGACGGGGCCGGTCGGTGCTTCAGCCACCGGTGTAACCGGATCCCCGTGGGCTCTTGAAAAATGGGGCTCTCTTCGGCGGCGAATGTTTGCAATTAGTGCGAACATATGGTGGAATTTGTTTCTGCGTCCGTGCGGCAGGACAGGCAGTGAGGCTCTGGCGGGGAGGCGCCCGGCTTGTCACGCCCTGGGCCCCGCGGGTGGGGGCGGGCGGGGTCTTCCCACTCCGTTGGCTGCGCGGCCACGGCCCTCCGTGGCCTGCGGTGGGGTCGGCCAGGGCCCAAGCCCTCCCTCCGGCTCGGCGTGTCTGTCTGTCCGCTCCCTCCCCGGCGCTTCTACCTGCCCAGCAGCGGGGGCGTGTAGGTGGGGCTCAGCGGCCTGTGTGGCCTCGGTGACCCTCGCCTCTGAGTTTGGCCACTGCCCTTGGTACCCTGTGGTCCCACTTGTCCTGCGGAAGCCACGGGCGGCGATGGGCATTGCAGTAGGGGACGGGGTCGGCTCTGCGCCCCCAGCCCAGGGGAGCGCGGTGACTCGGTAGATGCGGGGCGGCAGGCTGTAACACCGAGTGAGCAGGGGTTACCGCCAGCAGGAGCACGATGCTCACCCAGCCAGCAGCTGGGGGCACCTGCCTCCGTGTCACTTTGGCAGGTGAGCTGCGTCCTGAGAGACCCGGCCTCTCTCCCGATCTGTGCCCGCCCCCCCTCCCAGGGCGCCAGCCCCACCGTCCTGCTGGTCAGCCTGCGCCTGCCGGATGGCGTCCCGCCCTCTGGGATGGGCTCTGAGACCGGGTCCCCCGAGAGGTGGAAAGAGCTGGGCTGTGGCTTTCTCCCTGTTTGCTCCTTCCTCGGGGAGTTCCCTCTTTCTCAGAAGCACCCCCGCAGCCTTCCCCTGCATCTCTTTGGCCATCACGGGGCGACACGCCCAACCCAGGCCGGCCACTGGTTCCAAGGGGAGAGAGGTGGGCGACTGGCCACGGTAGGTCGTGACGTGTCCTGTGTTGCCTTGCCCTGGCAGCAAAGCCGTGGCCCCCGGGGTGCTGGGTGGGGAGGAGAGCCTCCTGGGAAGCTGGGGGTGGGTGGTGGGCGGGCCGCGGTGGTCCACGCCTGTCCTGGCTCCTTCCACGTCTCCCCCATGAGCCACCCCACGCTCTGCCCCAGCTCAGAGATGCGTCAGGACCCCTCCCCGCCTGCGCAGGGGAGGGCGAAGGCAGCCGAGCCAGCTTCCTCCACCCGGCTCAGGGCGGGCTCCCGTCTGGCAGGAAACACACGCACGTCCCGCGCGACCTCCTGGCGCTCCTCCGCGCAGGGCAGGCGGCAGGGAGCAGGCACCCCGTCTCCCTCCCACCCGCTGGGCCCTCTCCAGAGTCTCCATGGGGCCCGCCGGGCCCCACGGCTCAGCCTGCGCGGGGTCGGCTTGTTAGTCAATTCTCACTTCAGCCGCTTCCTAGGAGGACACCCCCTTGACCGTCCCCCCGGAAGCTCCCTGTCTCCCGTGGGTCTCGGCTGCCCTTGTTACCAGCGAGCTCCCGTGAGCCACAGAGGGGGCTGGAGGGGTAGTAGGGGACCCGGCGGGGGCACGAGGCCGAGCAGCCCCTTGAAGACCGGGGAAGATCTGGGGTGGCCGAGAGGATGGGGGCCCGGCCAGGCCCTGGGGGTGGGGTGGGGGTGGGGCGAGGCCGTCTCTAGGAGGCACAGGGTCTTCCCGCTCCTGTTTCTGCCTCAGCCTCCAGCATCTCAGCTCTCTCCCCAGGAGCGGGTGACCCTGGCTCACGGGGACCGTCCCGGGCGGCGCGGGAGGAGGAGGACAGGGGTGTCCTCTCGGAGAGGGTCCCCGGGGAGGCGTCCGCTCCCAGCTGCACACGTAACGTGTCACCGTGGTTCCCAGCCAGGAATCCTGTTTCACAGAGATGCTTGCGGTTCCGCAGCCCCTCCCGCCCGCCCCTGCGCCCTAATCCCCCGGACGGAGCTGGATGTGGGAAGCGGAGGCCCCTGAACGGCGTCCAAGATGAAAATTGCATCCCAGACTCGCACGTGAACGCTGCGGTCGGGGGCGGGGGCCGCTGGCTGGCGCTGCTCACGGCCGGCCGCCATCCCTGCCGGGTTCTCCGTCCCCTCCCCCCGGTCCCCGCGTGCTTGCCCACTCCGGGGTTCCAGGGCTGGTGCTCCCCTGGGTGAGCCCCGCCTTTTGGCCCTTGGTCTCAAGGGTCGGGCTGTCACTCCCGAAGTGTGGGGCGGGGGGGCAACCTCTGGCCTTTCCTTTCCAGTGAAACGTTCCAGGATAAGGGATAACCTCTTTCTCCCAGTTCCACCTGGTCAGGAGCTTCCGTTGGCAACGGTGATGCTGTTGCCCGGTGGTGGCGTAGAACCTGTGACTTGTTCAGGGCGGTTCTCCGAGCTACGGACGGCGGGCGGCGATGTAGCAGAGCTTGAGTGGGTTTGGGCCTTAGCAGACTCGGTTTGAACCTCGGCGCCCCGATGACTGGCTGCGTAAAGCCGAACAAATGACTTCCACCTTCACGTGCCTCTGCTTTTCTCATCTGTAAGATGGGTGACCGATGCGTGCCGTGATTTCATTTAGTTCTTGGCGGGGTCACCCGGCCTCAGTGTTGAAAACGAGCGTGTCAGGAGGTGGAAGGAGCGGACGGCCCATCGGGAAGCCGTCGGGGAGCCAGGGAAGAGGCGGCGGGAGTGGGCGGAGGCGGCGAGTGGCAGGTTCTGGTCACCGCGTGGCGATGGAGCGGACATGGCCCGTTGACAGTTTGCACAGGGAGCGTGCGGAGACCGGAGCTGGGGATGGTTCTGAAACATTTGTCTCGAGGGACAGGAATGGGTGGGCGCCATCCATCAGCAGAGAAATGGCGGCCGGTTGGCTGGAGCAGGTCTGGGTCAGGGTCAGGGGGGTGGGAGGAGACCAGGAAGCCCGTTTTGGTTTAGTTACGTTGGAGATTTTGATTAGACATCCAATTGGCGATACTGAGTAGGTGGGTGGGTTCTGGAGAGACATCCGGGGTGGAGACGGACATTTCTAAGTCAGTGAAAGTGATTTAAGGCCACGAGCCTGGTGGATAAACTCACCGAGGGTGGTGAGTATCAGACGGAGAAGGGGCGGAGACATTTCAGGTCTGGGGAGTTGAGGGGACCAGCAAGGGGACCAAGGAGAATTGATGAGGGAGGTGGGAGCGTGAGGGTCCTGGGAGCCAAGTGGCCACAGCGCCGGGTCCACCGTGGGGGTCGGCGTGATGATGACCGAGTGACATGGGTGTCACTATCGACAGTCACGGACAGTCTTGTTACAAAGAGTAAGACAAGTGCCTGATGGGATTGGCCTTAAGGGAACAGAAGCAGAGAGACTGGGGATAGAAAACAGGAATAATTGATTTCTGAATTTTTCTACCCAGGCTATCCCATCAGTGAGGAGGTAGGGTCATGAGGAGGATGGTTTTTTCCCTATATGGGAAAAATAAGAAAAATCTATACGTGAAGATTATAACAAATACATGGGATGTGGCTTCGGAGTGAGCATGAGATGAGGGGGGCTGGTGCCCACCTGGAGGGGGCACCCTGAGAGGAGTCCAGGACACACCAGACCTTGAATGTCCTTCCTGTGACACTGGGCTTCATGTCGCTACAACCTGACCACAGGGGGTTAATCAACAGAAGCTTTTATCTTTCCCACTGAAAGAGTCAAGAAGTAGGAAGTCCAGGGAGGGTGCAACTGCTCAGGAAAGTTTTAAAGGGCCCGGGCTCCTCTCCTCCAGCTCCGCATCCTTAACAGGCGGCTTTTATTCTCTTAGTGCCGAGGTGGCTGCTTTGTCTCCAGGTGTCACACTTTAATTCCAGCCACAGAAATACAGGAAAGGTGAAGAGTGGAATGTGTGTGCCAGCGGAACCTGCCTCATTTCATAAAGAGAGCAATAGCTTTTCAAAAACATCCCCCTCCCACCCCAATGCCCCATATTACCTTATACAGTCACTCCTAGCTGCAAGGGAGTCTGGACAGGGGAGGTTTTTTAAGTGGGAACATACTCACTGAGATTTTAGTTACAGGAGGTAGAATATGAAAGCTCATTGTATCTTCCAGCTAAAAAGTCTAATTGTTTTTCTAATTTTTAAAAATTGTGGTAACATATACATAACATAAAATTGACCTCCTCAACCATTGTTAAGTGTGACGTTCAGTGGCATTCCGTTTGTGCTGTGACCCATCCATCTCCAGAACATGTTTCATCTTGCAAAACGGAAACTCCACCTTCATTGAACAATAGCTCCCCATTCCCACCTCCCCCAGCCCCTAGCGCCCTAGTTTCTGCCTCTGTGAACTTCACCACTCAAATGATCTCCTAGAAGTGGGATCATACAGCGTTTGTCCTTGTGTGACTGCTTTAACTCACTGAACATTAACATCCCCGGTATGTTTAGCACGTGTCAGCATTTCCTTCCTTTGTGGGGCTGGATGATATTCCGTCACAGCGCATGCCAACGGTACGCACCCCGTCTGGTCTATCCACCCCCTGTGGCCTCACCTCTCGGCTGTTGTGAGTGGTGCTGCTCTGACCGTGGGTGTGCCAGCCTCTCTCTGAGTCTCTGCTGTCAGTTATTTCGGGGATTTACCTGGGCGTAGGGCTGCCGGATCACGTGGGCGGTCCCGGTTTTCATTTCTCTGAGGTCATGTGGTACAGTTTTCTGTATCAGCGGTGCCACTGCAGCCAGTAGCACACGTGGGTTCTAATTTCTCCAGCTCCTCGCAGATTTCTTCTTAGAGTAACCATGCTAATGGGCATGGTGTCTTTTAGTGCATAATGGGTGGGGAGAGTGCTGAGGGGTAAAAAGGGTTAAAAAATGAAGAGTAAAAAGGAGGAGGACAAGAGCTAAGCACTGGCTCCCTTCATCTGGTCAGACCCCTCTGAAAGCTTGGGGGGGCCCTCGGGAGCCCGGAGCCTGGCTGTGAAGACAGGGGACGTGGTCTCGTGGGAAAGGGGCTGTGTGGGTGGGGCAGGACACCTGGCTTTTTTTTTGCTGGACTTGGGAAATGTGCAGAGGGCCACTCCCTGCTGGCACACCAGCTTTGCCCTGTGTGATGACCCTAGTAGAGTCAGAAAACAGAACCCGCCCCCGCCCCCGCCCCCGCCCACTTCAGAGCCGAGATGCTTCACAGGACCACACAGGCTTGAGATGGTTGCACTGAAGGCATCTGGGGAGTCAGGCCACGCGGGAGGCTGTCCACCCTGCCCAGGGGAAGGGCAAGCCCCCCACGGCCACTCCCTGCGGCTGTCCCGCCACCCGGGGTGGGGGATCTTCACTCGGATGCCCAGTCCACGTTTTCCCTTTCTCGTCACCCTGGACGACTGGGGGACCCCACGAACTGGCGTTGTGTGCATACAGGGGCTCACAAAAGCTCTGCACGGTTGTGACTGTGCGAAACACAGAGTTCATCCCTGTTTGACTTTAACCCTCACCCGAAGGTAGGTTTCACTGACTCTGTAGAGAGAGCAGGCAGGAGAGAGAGGGAGAGAGAAACCTGGGCATCTGCCTCCCGCCTGCGCCCCGACGAGGGATCGAACCTGCGAACTTTCGGTGCGCGGGCCGACGCTCCGCCCAGCTGAGCCGGGGCCAGAGTTTATGCTTGCATTATCGTTTGTTTACTGACGACTGTGTTGTTTGTTACGATTATTCACCTGCGCTGCTGCACGCGAGGAGAAGGGGGAACATCAGCGACCCCCGGGGTTTTGAGCACGGCCCTGTGCACCCTGCCGGCGGCCCGGCTGACCCGGCTGACCCGGCTGACCCGGCGCGTGGTCAGTGGTCTTCAGAACACGTCTGCTTCCTCCTACGGTGCTGCTGGTGTCAGCCGGTTCTGTGAGGAGCTCTCGGGTTGTGACAGCGTGGCTTCCCCCTCCCGCCCCTGGTCCCCGAAGGCGGAGTACAATGGTGGCAATGAAAAGCGATGGCGACAAAGGCAAACGGGATTCGTGGAGAGCTCGGTGTCGCCCCCTGCTGAGCGCTGAGAATCTTCCCATCGAGGCATCATTCATAATGCCCCGTCCTCCTCTGATCACACACACACACGCACACACACGCACACACACACAGCCAGGAAACGCGCATTCTTTGTCAGCGTATACATTGTCTTGGCCGCGTGCCATCCAGCCAAGCCAAAAATTGCGGAACAATAGGAATCTGTGCCCAGAATATCAGCTAAAAATACCTCCTCCCCAGCTCCGCTGTGTGCTGGGTATGTTTAAGAGCGTCCCAGGAGGCTAATGAGGATGAAGGGAAAGGAGAACTGACATTTTCAAAGGAAACCAAACCTTTAACTCCCTAAAAGGGAAACATATCTTTTCCGTGGGCCTGCTTTATGTTTCTGGCCGTGTTTGCTTGTCTGCGTGACAACACGGGGAGACTGTAATCGACGCCGTGCCACCTTGGCGGGGGTCGCGGCGATCCCTGCTCTCGCCGAGGCCTCTCGCCCCGCGGCCCGCCTCCTAGACAGCTCTCCCGGTTCGGGCCCAAAAGAGGAGGGGGTGGGGACACAGAGGGCCGGAGAGACGCACCGTCTCCCACCCCGCCCCCTTGCTCAGACGTTCAGGGTGCCTGCCGCACAGACCCCTGAGGACACGCTTCCATCCTCCGCTGGGCCACGTGTCACCTGTTCCCTTTCCTGACCGCGGACTGACTGAGCTGCAACCTCCCAGCGGCCTTGGCATTCCCTGTGGGCTGGGCCGTGTCCCTGCTCCTTCACGGGCGGCGGTTTCTTTCCAGGTACAAAATGCAGGGAGAGGCCGCCTGATCCTTTGGGGGGTCTGACAGGTCGGGGAGCAGGACAGGGAGACAGACACCTTGGGGCCAGCCCGCAGCCTGGGAGCAGCCGACACCTGCGCCCTGTGGGGGTTCGGGGCAGGGGTCCGTCCGGATGTTTGCCTGATAAGGTCTGCGCTGACCAAACAGCAGCTGCTGGCTCGGCCCGGCTCGAGCCCACGGCCGACGCGCTGGGTGGTAGGCGGTGACCTGGGTGTGGGTTAACACTCATTGGCTGTGTCAACATTGACCTTGGGCTGGGGAGAGCAGAGCCACGGTTGCCTGAGTGACGCGCACCTTCTGTCTCCTGTCTGTCAAGTGTTTGTCCTTTCCTGCTGTCCCGTCGGCCTCTCCTGCAGCGACCCGGGGAAGGCTCGTTGGGACTGGACTGAATTTGTCACAACCAGGAGGGTCGGAGCCGGAGATGCTCGTGAAGTTCCGTTTGGGCTCTGCCCTGCGGTCAGTGACCTCACACCGGTGTCTGCGTGGGCAGGCGTGTTCAATCAATCGATTGCTTCGAGGATGTGCCGGCTACTTCCCATGTGTCGCCTTGTGCCGTCTCCTCAACGTCTCGTCTGGGGGTCACGACCTCATGGATAGAGAAGCGGAGGCCTCCGGGCGTTCCGGCTGGCCTGCGCTCTCAGAGGTGCAACTGAGACTCGAACCCGGGTCCTGTCAGACCCGAAGACGGTGCTGGCCCTGCTCTGCCTGACCCTGGACGGGCGCCGCGTGGGGCCGAGGGAGGGACTCAGCTGCCCTTCGGAGCCGAAAGCCCCCCGTGGCCAGCGGCGTTGGCCAGGGGCGAGGGGCGAGGGGCTGAGTGACTTGTCCTGCGCGTCTTGGCGAGGCGCCTCCGGGCCACGCCCACGCCCCACTTCACGGCCCTGGTCCCTTTGTGCGGCCCTCCTCGCCGCCCGCCCCCCCCCCACCCCGGGAGCCCCAGGGACGCGGAGCCGCGGCCGGGCCCTGCCAGACACCTATTGTTCCCCGCTTTCTCCCCGCCGCAGAGCCCCGCGACGGCCGGCTGCAGACGCCCCTGCCCCGTCTATTGTCCCCACAGACTTTCCCACCGCCCCGGGCCCACGGGCTCCGGTGCCCATTGTGGTGCTGCTGGCTCAGCCTCAAGGACAGGGACCTGGAGCCAGCTGACAAGGTGGCGCACGTCACTGCTTCTGAGGCCGCAAGCCACGCTTCTGGTTCCCAGTGCTCAGGAATGCCCCCTCCGGTCGGGCCACACGGTCTCCCGGGCTCCCGGCAGCAGAGTCCCGGGCAGACAGGCTTGGCTGGTGGCCAGCGCCTGTCTCGGGCCTGGGGGACCCGTCTCCACGTCGACGTGGCCCGGATGAGTGCCGCCGCGCTGCCCCCTGGTGGAGAGGGTGGAGGCGCAGGGCCCCGCCGCCTGGCCTTGCTGAGGGGCTCCCCAGAACCCCCCTCCCTGCCAGGTTGCTAAACCCACGGGCTCAGAAATTCCCGGATGGAAGCGACTGTCGGTGCGGGTGCAGAGGTGTCTGATGCGCAGTTGTTTCTTGCCTGACACTGCCAGCAGCTCTGGCCTCGTGTTTGGATGGGATGAGACCAGTCGGGCTCACGTTGGCGTTTTCTGTGTGTTTGTTTAGTCTCTCCTCCTCCCACGCCGCGTGGAGGCCTTAAGAGGCCGCCTTGGAGGTCCTCAGGGCTCTGGGTCAAGGCTAAGGAAGATTTCCGTGTTTGCAGGCTTGCCCTGGGGTCAGGAGCCTTCTGGGGTGTTAGGGAGGGGGCGCCCCTTCTGTTTCCGCTCGGCCCTCACAGGTCTCAGAGCCCCGGCCCGGCGTGCGAGAGGCGGCCGTGTGTTCCTGAGTGTGGGAGGCCGTCGTCCGCCCGGAGGGCAGACATGGGGAGGACACAGCGTCGCCCAGGCGAGAGGACAGTGGGGCAGGTGGTGGCGGAGACGGCAGGCAGCCTGGGAGTCCGCGGGGGCAGCAGTCTGGTGTGTCAACACGGACGAGGGAACGAGGGTTCGGCAATGCCGCGCCCTTGGCCGTGACGGCGACGGGCAGGGCTGGGGGGCCAGAGCTGCGAGTCAGGTAAACCCAGACGAATCTGTGCGGGTGGGTGGGCACGCCCACCCGAGCCTGAGGTCAGCGCCACAGGTGGGACCCCGCCCCCTGAGGTTGTCAGGACTGGTCCCCAAGTCCACGGCCAGCGCGGCTGGAAAGCTGGCCTCTGACCTTGTGGCATCGTTCATGCCCTTGGTCCTCGCGACCCGCCCGGGTCCCTCCCTCTCCAGGCTCCTCCAGCTAATCTGGATTCTCCCGGTCTCTGGCATCATCACTCACAGTCTTCTGTCTCCTCACCAGTGTCCCCCCCAACCCCTGCCAAGGTCACGTTCAGCGCTGGTTGCCCCGCCTCCACCGGCACTGCATCACCACTGCACCGGGGACCATTTTCCTGGGGGTTCACCATGCGCTGAGCGCTGTGTTCGGGGGTCTTAACGCATCCGTGCACCTACTCCTTCCCGGGGCCCCACGAGGAAGCTCCGTCCCTGTTCCCAGCGTGCTGACCAGTGACCGCCTGCCCCCGTCGCCTGACCACGGTCACGGAGCCCAGGGGCGGAGAGGGGACTTGGCTTTCAGGTCACTTGATCACACCACGCTGCCCCTGTCCCACTCTTTCTGTGACTCCGTGTCTCCCTGGCTCTCAAGTGTCCCTGGGTGTCCCTGGGCCCGGCCCCGCCGGCCTGCGTGTCTGTGTGACCTGGGAACAGCGAGAGCTGCCTTATTTCCCAACGTTTTTGGAGAGGAGACCCCTGCCTGGTGGTGTTGAGGGGCAGAATGTGTCCCAGACACAGAGGACAGGCCTCTCCCAGGGGTCCTTTCGGGTACGTGGGGGTCTGGAAGCTGGGAGCCCCAAGGGATCGGCTTAGTTCCTACCTGTCACCTGCACGTGGCCGCAGAGTCTTGGGACCTCCTGCAGAGCCGAGGGCCAGTCCGGAAACCCTCTCGTGAGCTGAGGCGCCGTCTCAGCCGCCGGGTCCTTCGATTTCTCCTGAGAACACCGTGCCAGGCAGGGCGGGGCGGGGGGAGGACCCTGTGAGCCGGCCCTCCGAGCCCCCCGGTCCTGCGCCGGACGGGGCCGAAACGGAGCACGATTCTCTCCGAGGTCACACACTAGTCCCCCTGCTCTCACCCCACGGCGTTAGGGAGGCCGTGGGTGTGGGAACGCCGTGCTCCTGGCACCACGTGCGCACTCGATGGAGACCGAGTCCCCTTTTCTGTCTCCCGGAAGCCTCGCTTCCTCTGATGTGAGATGACACACGAGGGCCGAGCCGCGCTGTGATGACAGGGGCCCCGGGGCTCGGAACGGGGGAGCGGCGGCGCCCCAGCCGCTCACGGGCGGCGGTATCCAGGTGTCTGCACGGCGTCTCGCTCGGCGTCCCGCTCGGCGTCCTCCACACTCCTGCAGCTCTCGGGGAGCAGGGGTCCCCCAGGTCTGCGCCCCTCCCCGGCTCACCTGAGTCTCCAGCCCTAGCACACCCTCGGGCGCCAGCCTGCAGCTCTGCTCTGGGACACCCTGCCCCCATCGCTCAGAGCTGGGTCCCCACCTGCGAGCAAAGCAGGAGGCACCAAGGCGGAGCAGGCCGAGGCACCGGCCAGCGGGGGTTCCAAAGATGCTCCGGAGGCTTTCTCGGAATGAAGGCTTCTCTGGAAACCACACGCCCACTCACTCGCTGAGTACATTCCTGCGGAGACCTGTTTCCAAAGAGCAGACAGCTGCACGGGGAGGGGGGTTCGGCTGGCGTGTGCTGTGCACGCGTGTTTGTGCAGACGCCCCTGGCCCTCGCTGTGCTGTGTTTGCGGCGATGCATCGGGGAGGCTCTGTCTGGATGGAGAGTCACACAGCGAGGCTGTGTCCTGCCGAGACGGGGTCTGGGGACCTGGCGCTGGGGGAGGGAGGACACCCGGGGAGCGGACACTCGTCCCTCCGGGCTCTCCGTCCTTGGTGTCACTCTGGCCCAGGGTGGGGCCCCGGGGGGAGGACCAGCCTGGGAGCCCAGGGCTTCCTGCCCCAGGTCCTGTGCTCCGGCCCTGAACCGGGTGGCCTTCCTCTTCTCCCTGGCCGACCTCCAGGGCTCCTGGTGCGGGCGGGGAGGCTGCGGGTCGGCCTGGCGTGGTGCTGGCTCCTGGGGGGGAGGGTGCGCTGGTCTGAGGGGTGCTCCTGCCCCGCAGCCCCGGAGCCTGCCTCTCGCCCCTCCGTCCCGTCCGGCTCAGTGCCTCACGGAGGAGGTCTTGGGTGTCCGACCCGGAGGGGTCAGCAGGCCTGGTGCCGCTGAGGAAGACGGTGTTCTTAGAGTAGAGAGAGCTCAGCGGTCTCTTCTGCGCAGAGAACCAACTTTGGGGCAAAAAATAATAAATAAATAAACACATACATACATACATACCAAACCCAGTCCCACCCACGAGAGCCAGAAGACAGGCAGGGCCAATAAAAGTGACTAAAACTAGGCTGTGCCTTGGGGGCCGTGAGGTCTCCTGTTGTGACCGAGTCCTCAGGAATCCGGCACGTGGGCATCGGCCACTCGTGTCTGAGCCCGCTGTGGCTGCAGAAGGTCCAGGGCTGGGCTGCAAGCCCCGCAGGCTGCGTGGAGGTGGGGCTCCCCGCGGAACCGGAAGTTGGGTGTCTCTGCGTCCCCCAGCTCTGGGCTGTGCAGGGAGGGAAGTGAGCGGAGGAGGCTGGGTGGGGCTTCCACCAGCCACTCCTCCCCTGCCTGGTGGGGGAGCGGGGAAGGGTAGAGGGGGCGGGGCGGGAAGGCGGAGAAAGGAGGGACCCGCAGACCCTGAGGGGGAGGGTCCCTCCACGGTGTTACTCTGGCTCCTCCCCTCCTGCACACGGGTGTCACCGTTACCCTGGTCCCGCCCTGGGGGCGTGTGCACCGGCCATCACCCCCTTGCACAGGCGAGGGGGTCCATTTAGTCCCCTCGCACCGGCCCACCCCCAGCAACCACCACACTGTTGTCTGTGTCCCTGACTCCTTTTTCCCTTTGCCCCATCGCCCCATTCCCTCGACAAACACTTTGCCCGTCTCAGCCCTAGAGGAAGCCACTCCTGGGAGGCGTGTCGTCGGCCGCTGGGGGCACCGCGGGCCCGGACAGCCGTGCACACGCCTGGCACACAGGTAGTGGTGGCGAGCGCCTTCCTCCCTGAGCTGCTCAGGGGCCAGTGAGGGTAACGAGAGGCAAGGCGGCTGGCCAGCGTGGCCTGGTCTTCGCCCAGAGGGGCGCGGACGGAGAGAGTGGGGAGAAACGGGGCTGCCCCTGCACCCCGGGGGTCCTTATCCCCACCGGCCACGACGGGCCCCGGATCTGAACCCACACAGCACCCGCCGCTCCCTCCCGCCGCTCCCGAGCCCACGCTGGCCCTCCCGTCTGCAGCCGGTGGAGACTTCTGGAGTGCGGGCCACTCGGAGGAGGCGGCGGGCAGAGAGGAGCCGACTCTCAGGGTGGAAGTCACCGCCTGGGGCGCCATCCCCAGCGCTTGTTGACTGCCTGGCACGATGCCTTCCTGGGGAGGGGACGCGCAGGAGGGCTGGGGGCCGCCTGGCTCCCGGAAGAGCACTGACTGGTTTGCTCTCGTTGGCAAACAGTGACAAAGCGGTGGGTGGGCTCTCTGCCCCGTGCACTGCGCCCGGCGCGGGGGCGAGGGGCGGGGGTCCAGCCGGGGGCCTGGGCTCTGTGTTTGGGGCGGTCACACGCCTTGTCAGCCCCCGGGAATGTCCACCGACCTCACCCCCGCCCTGCAGGTGAAAGGAAGAGGGAAGGCGTGTCAGGAGCTCCACCGGGGGACCCAGGGCACGGGTGGGGTGGTGGCCCCGGGCTGCGCCGCTCCCCTGCAGGCTGGCCTCTGTCCTGGGAGGGGGCGCGGAGACGGCTCTCTTCCCTCCAGGGCCTGGGGACGCCCCCTCTTCCCGCGACAACCTGCACGTTGCAGCACCTCGGGAACCCCCTCACCCCCGCTCCCCTCCCGCCCCTGACGCCCCCGTCGTCCCAGGAAGCTTCTGCGGTGAACACACCGCACAGGCGAAGACTCGGGGTCTACCCTGCGCAGCGTCCAAGCGGCCAGCTGTCCTCGCAGACGGGCCATCCTGTCCTGTGCTCACGGGACATTGCGTGTTGCCCTTGTATTTATTTCGTCTCCCACGGGGACATCTCTCCCTGGACCCTGTCTGTCTGCCATCTCTCTCGCCAGCAGGGGGGCCCCACCGTGTTGGGGACTCTGCTGGGGGCCGTCCTGTGCCCACGGTCACAGCGGGACCCGGGACAGCCCCTCAGTGTGTGTGTGTGTGTGTGTGTGTGTGTGTGTGTGTCTGTGCCTGACGACCCCATGCCGTGAACAGTGTGGTGTCCTGTGTGGGGGGCGCTCCTGAACAGCGAAGGAGTGAGGAAGGACAGGGGAGCGGATGGGCGGAGAGAGGAAACAAGCACCTGAACGTGTGGGCGGGGCTTCGCGACGGGATTGGCCACGTGTAGGCGACCGGGTGGCTCGGCACCCCTGCACCCAAAGGTTGTGAGTTTGTTCCCCGGCCAGAGCAAGTACAAGAGGCAACTGGTCGACCTCTCTCCCCCTCTCTCTCTCTCTCCCTCCCTCCCTCTCTCTCTCTCTCTCTCTCTCTCTCTCTCTCTCTCTCTCTCTCTCTCTCTCTCCCTCCCTCTCTCTCTCCCTCTCTCTCTCTCTCCCCCTCTCTCTCTCTCCCTCCCTCCCTCTCCCTCTCTCTCTCTCTCTCTCTCCCTCTCTCTCTCTCTCTCTCTCTCTCTCCCTCTCCCTCCCTCTCTCTCTCCCTCTCTCTCTCTCTCTCATCAGTACACGTATCCTCGGGTGAGGGTGAAAGTAAATAACACTTCTTTGTTGGGACACAGAGACCTGGATGCCGTAATGAGTGGACCAGAGGTGTGTTTAGGGGACACTGTCTCTGCGCTTGTGACACAGGGTGTGACGCAGGCCACTGGCCGAGGAGACAAGGGAGATCCTTTCCTAGACGCCCCTGGCGTGTGACGAGGGCGGGAGTTCCTCTGCAGGGCGGGGCCCACGGTGCGCCGGCTGCCCTGCGGCCGGGTTCTTGAAGTTCCCTCTGCTGCCGGCTCGAGGGAAGGCCCGGGGGCAGCCCGGCCCCGTCACAGACCCTCCCCGCTCTGTCCCCACCCCCAGGCTGTTTGCGGTGAAGTGCGGGGGCTGCTTCGAGGCCATCGCCCCGAACGAGTTCGTGATGCGGGCCCAGAAGAGCGTGTACCACCTGGGCTGCTTCTGCTGCTGCGTGTGCGAGCGGCGGCTACAGAAGGGGGACGAGTTCGTGCTGAAGGAGGGCCAGCTGCTCTGCAGAGGGGACTACGAGAAGGAGAGGGAGCTGCTCAGCCTGGTGAGCCCGGCGGCCTCTGACTCGGGTGAGTGCTGCGTGGGGAGTGGGGGTGCTGGGGGGGACCGTGGAGGGGTGACGCTCCCCAGGGCCTTATCTCTGGAGGGCCAGCCACCAGGGCGGCCTGGCTCCATGGACCACAGCTCTGTGCGTTCCAGAAACTTCCTTTGGAAGGCGGGAGTGATCTTGTATCAGTCAGCACGGCCGCGGTGTGCTGCGTAACAAATGACCCCAAATTCCATGGCACGCAACCGTCGACACTCACACACTCACAGCCTCTGGGTTGGCGGGAGTGACTCTACTACAGGCTGACGGTCTCCCGTCACCGGCAGGCTGTTAGGGTTCGCCCTGGGCTGTGGCCCCAGCTCTCATCTGCCCCTTGGGTATCCCTCCAGGATCCAGGGTGGGCTGTTTCCCCGGGGCAGAGGCCGGTGCTCAGAAGGCATGCCTAGCCCTACAAGCTCACATCCAGCCTCCACTCCTTCCATGTCTGTTGAAGCAACTGAAAAGTTTGAACGTAACGTCCAGAATGGGGAAGCTCCCGGTGGGTCCTGCCGGTGTGGGTGCAGGACGCTCTCCGAGGGAGGGGTGACGGGGTGAGGTCCGTCTGCCCTGTCTCTGGTGGCGCAGCCTCACTTCCTCACCTAAACTGAGCTCCACTGGGGGTAAGAAGGCCAGTCCCCGCCCCCCGTCTCTCCCTGTGGGCATCTCGCTGAGCACCCCCCACTGGGACCCCCCCCACTGGGACCCCCCCCACCCCAGAATACTGCAAGCCTCCGAATGCCCCAAGGGCTCAGATGCTGCGGGACTAGCACAGTGGTGGGCAGACACCCAGAGGGACACCCTTCTACCTCCTGTGAAGACCAAGGCCAAGGTCCGTCCCCCTTGCCACACAGGTGTGGGGCTTGCCCCCTGAGTGACCCCATTGCGGGTTTTCATTGGCTGCAAACTCACTGGGGGGCACCCGAGTATTGCCTCCTCTGCCCTCCCCCCCATGTGCAAAGACAAAAAGAAAAGGCTGGATCCACGTGGAGTTAAGAGAAGTAGGATTTCCAGAGCAAGGGGGCGACCACAGGCCCCCTTTCAGCCCTGGGCACGTCCTTCTGAGGCCGATATACGGACAAACCAGAGCCTCCTGGCCCATCCATTCACATGTTTATTCAGCAGCCAGGTTGGGGGGCTGGCTGTGCACCGGGGGGCGGAGTCGAGGCATGAGTGGCAGGAATGGTGTGGGGGCGGGGAAGTCTCTGAAGGACATCTGATGACATGAGTATGGATATTTAGGCTGGAAAAGTACGGACTCAAGGAGGACCTAGGTGTCGCCTTTCCATGGTGGGGTCAGACCTATTCCCGCCCCCTCCCAGTTTCAGAAAGCAGAACTAGAGTCCGTTTATTCAGTTACGGGGCAGAGCCACCAAGGGCTCACACCGCAGGTAGACAGAAGGAGAGTGGTCGGGCCCACCTGGGGAGCATCACAGAGTCGCCCTGGCAACCGGAGCGGACCCCTCCCAGGCCGGAGCCTGCCTGTTGGAGCGGCTGCTGGCCAGGCGGGAGGGGAGGACGGTTCCCCACGATGCCCGAGGTCCCCGAGGTCCCCGTCCACTCGGAAGTAACTCTCGCTCCGGGGGAGGTGGCATCAGGGTCTCACCCAGGATCGGGGTGCTGTCTGGAGCGCTCCTGCGGTCCACCACACAAACCTTGCCCGTCTCGCCCCGTAAATGCACCGTGGGCCAGAGCCCCTCACCCAGAACCCGCGGGCGGGCTGCGAGAACACGGGGCTGGAGCGGCTCATACCCCTGTTCCCTCAGCCAAGCTCAGCGGGCGCAGGGAGAGAGGGCGTGACCGGTAAGGACCCATGGGCGCGCCCCGAGAGGGGTCAGAGAGGCGGTTCTGGGCCCCACACAAATAACTGTCTCCTCTCGCCTGTGTCCGGGGCGCCTCACCTGTGGGGGGCGCTCCACGAATGCCTGTGGAGTGGACGGGGGGAGATGTCTGCTCTGGCACGTGTGAGTCGGCACCTTGGACGCAGGCGCAGGAGGCAGGTGACTTTGGCTTGTGGTCGGCACAGACCTGGCAGGGTGCCTGCGGGGACGCTCGGAGCCCACGGAGGGCTGACACCCTGCCCGCGACAGCAGGAGGGAACCCGACCTCGGCGTCCCGGAATGCCCCGGTCCTCAGCTGGGAGGGGGCCTGCGGGGCGGAATGTCACCTGGGGCTCAGGCGACCTTCAAGCCGACGGGAACCGAAGGGGGCGGTGCATTGATAATAGAACTACAGTGTTCCTAGTTCGGAACTGCAGCTCCCTTATTTTGGGGGGTCGTTTATAGCACATTCGGGTGTTTGGCTGCCTTTAAATGGTGCGTTTTAGGGGGTCACTGACAAGCTGGAGAGAGTCTCGAGGAGGGGAAACAGCTTGTTAAATGAGAAATAACTCAGCGTGCGCAGCTTCGTGTAAATAAGACAACGGGGCTGGTGAGAGTCACCCCCGCAGGGGGGGCCCTCGGATGGGTGAGGGGCGGCCCTCGGCTCGAGGGAGATCAGAACTGCATCCGACGAGGGTGCAGACTGGCCGCCTTTGTGGCACGAGAACCCGCTGGTCAGTCATGTTGTGACTGCAGCCCTCGGAGGACAGGCTGGGTCGGGTCCTCCTGCTTCCGTCTCGGATGCCAGAGTCCCCACGTCCCAGAGCACGTGACACGTTCACAGCCCGATGGGACAGCAAACTCAGGAGGTGCCCGGCGGCCAGTCTCTTTCCTGGTGCGGCCGGAGGCTCCTCGGGTCCCGGTCCCTGCGGTGCTGGTGGCCGTGGAGAAGCGGCTCGGGGGATGGGGCCCTGCAGCCGGAATCAGGTCACTGTCTCTGCGTTTGTCGGGCCCCTCGGCGCCCCGGGGCTCCGGGACGAGCCCCCAACACTCAGGCCCCTGTCACTGGCGTGCACTGCGGAGGCCGCCCACTCCCAATGCCCACCATGTCGTCTCCGGCCCTGGGTGGCTCCGGACCTCCGGTCTGAGTGTGGCCAGTCTGGGTCGATCACAGGCCACGTGGTCTGTCTCTGTGGGCGACCTCAACCTTGGCCTTGGTTCTGCTCTCAGGACCACGTGTGCCACGAGGGTGGTGCGGAGTCCGTCAGCCTCCCGACACGTGGCAGCCCTCTGAGCCGGGACAGATCCACGCACGCCCTGCATCTCCTCTCCCCGCCCGCCCTTCCCGCCCCCCCCCTTAGCAGAGGGTGCCCCCCCATCTGAAAAGCTGCCACAATCTCTTTAGGATGTACCGCCCAGGGGGGACTGAGATCTTCCACGTGAGGCCTGAGCTAGCTCACGTGATCTCTGCTGCTTGTCATCCGTCGGCGGGGCCCATGAATCCAAGAGCCTGTGGACCCGTCCGTGGGGGTCGGAGCTCGGGGGCCCCCGTGGCTGCTGCCCGGTCCACGGTGCGTTTCTCAGCGATCAGCCCCTCTTGCCTGCGCATTTGTCTTCAAACATCCGAGGTTACCTGAGAATGCCCTGGGGGAGCGATTTTCAGAAACGTTTTTATTTAGAAACGAAGTGTTCCGTCGACAGAACGGTTTCAAAGTGGGAGAGAGGCTCCCCGGGCCCTCCGTCGGCCCCTCCCGATGTCGTTGCCCCTCGCGTTCACGCATTTGTGCACGCACATTCTGATTCGCGTCCCGAGAGAGCTGTAACGCTGAGCCCTGCCTGGCGTAGCTCGGTGGATGGAGCCTGGGCTGCAAATCAAAGTGTCGCAGGTTCGCTTCCCAGTCAGGGCACATGCCTGGGTTGCAGGCCACGGCCCCCAGCAACCGCACATGGATGTTTTTCTCTCTCTCTCTCTCTCTCTCTGTCCCTCCCTTCCCTCTCTAAGAATAAATAAATAAAATCTTAAAAAAAAACCTGTAACGCTGACGTCGGCCCCGCCGTGGCCAGGGAACGGTCGTCGGCCGCACTGGACGTGAGGAGCCTCCCCGCCGGTGTCCTCATCCGTGCCAGGCCCCGAGCTGGGGCCCAGGCCGCGCATTTGTTCTAGGTCAAGTGTGTGTGGAGCTGTCTGTTCCCTCCTTCGCCGCTGAGGTCATCGGGCGTGCCCAGACAGAAGGTCACGCTCGCCCCTCCCCCGGACAGCGCCTTTTAGGTTTCCTTTCCTCCTCGCGCGTCCTACCCCAGGACCGCCCTGTCTCTGCCGGCTTGTGCTGGGCTTCCCTGCCGCCGGGAGGCTTTCGTCCCTGAGGGGGAGAGCGTGCGTTAGGTGGCCCCCGGGACTTACTCCTCGCCTGTCACCGTCCCTGAGGCTCAAGCCGTTTCGGGCTCGCGGCGCGCCGGCTGCTCCTGGGTCAGACCCGAGTCCGAGAGTGGCTGGCCCGGCACCCCGTCCTGTGTCCCCCGAGAGTCCGGCGTCCACTCAGGAGGCGGGGGGCTGTTCTGGGAGCTCCGCTGCAGCAGAAGGAACTCCCCAGAGGACGCGGGGCTGTGAGGTCCCCGCCGGGAGGGGCGTTTGCCGCAGCGGAGGCTTTCCCTGCAGTGACCTCAGTGACCCGGGCCTCTGTTCCCGGGGGAGGGGGTCTGGGTGCCCGGGGGCCGCTCCGTCCCCAGGGTCTGTGTGCACCTGGCGCTGGGGCAGGGCCCGGCGCGCAGTGGGTGCTCGGTCACGCGTGCTGTTCGTCCCGTCAGCCTCCGAGCTCCTCAGCACCGGGCCCAGCGCGCAGTGTGCGTCTCCGCCTGTGGCTGGAAGGAAGGTCCCCGCCCCCGGGGCGGTCAGCCCTCTGCCCGCCCCACTTTCCTTAGGGCAGGCGGACGGACGGCTGCTGCGGGAGGTCCGGGGGCTCCTCTCCCGTCACTGTCGCTGTGCAACACCCCTCCCTCCCCTCCCCCTCCCCCTCCCCCCGAGTCAGCCTCCTCGCCCCGGTGCTCAGGCACCGGTTTTCATTTCCTCCCACAGCCTTGGGGCTGCGGTTTTTTTTTTTTTCATTCATTACAGAAGTATTTCCTTGAACCTCTCTCAGAACTCTCCTCGTTCTCCAATAAATCAGACTAGAGCGAGGCCGCCGCGGCCTCTCGTGTCCCGGAAAATGCCTGCCTTCCGAGGGGATTATCTTGTCAGTCTGCCGTCACGAGTCTTTAAAACGCGGGACGGAAAAGGGGAAGTCCGCGGGAGGTGTGGGGGAGGTGCCCAGGGCTGGGGATCTCCGGGTCGGCGGGTCGGAGTTGGGGTCTTGCCCTCCACTCGCAAGCCTCGACCTGGGGAAGCTGACGTCCCTCCCCCAGGACCCCACTTCCCAAATGGTGGGTAAGAAGTGGGGGACATGCCGGCCCTGTGGCTTCCTGTGACACCGTGAAGAGGCCACGTGTGAGGACCTGGGGCTGGGCGGATCCCCTGCGGATGGCAGCAGGTGTGACTTTTACCTGCGGGGCGAGGGGTGCGGTCCTCCTGGGGACTCCCGGCTTGTGAGCCCTGTCACTGAAGATGCAGCACCCCGAACACGTCTCATCTTCTTCTTTACTCCTCTTTTTTACACCCCCTGGGACAGCCAGCCCGAGGGCACCTCAGGGTGGCACAGAGAGCGGGCCTGTCGCTGGGGGTGGCTGGGGTCCGGGAAGTGGAGAGGGGCGGGGTCACCCCTGTGTGTCTCAGAGGAGGCCTCCCGTCCCCACTCAGCGCTAGCGCTGCCCCCGGAAGGCCAGTGCGGAGGAGACCCGGCTGCCCCTTCTTCTCGGGAATTTCAAGCAGGAGCGGGGAGGGCAGGTGGGGCTCAGCCACCCTTCCCTCGTAGACGCGGAGACGGGGGCTCGGAGTGGTTTTGACTGGAGCTCTTCCGAATGCCCGAGTGTCTCCTCATTCCTGGGCAGAACGTGTTCTGGAACACGGTTCTCCAGCGGCAGGGTCTGCGGATCTCCTGGGGACCTGGCCTGCAACCCAGGCACGTGCCCTGACTGGGAATCGAACCGGTGACCCTTTGGTTTGCGGGCTGGCACTCAGTCCACTGAGCCACACCAGTCAGGCAGTAACAGGTATTTTTTATCACTCCCTACTATACTCGGGTGTGTGTGTGTGTGTGTGTGTGTGTGTGACGTGAAAGTTTCAACACTTAGGTGGGCTCTCCGCTTCCTGCTCGAGCTGACAGTTTTTGTTCTATTTATTCTCCCAGTCCCGCCTCCCCCCATGGACTTCCTAGCCCACTGACCGCTGAGGACGGCCACTGCGAACCCTACCGCCCCGCAGGGCGGTTCCCCCACACCCGGCCCCGGGCTCTGGAATCGGCGTACACGCCTCAAGTTTCCAGCAATAGGCAGATGCGTTGCCGTCTTCCCCGCGGCCCCTCACCGCGTCAGGTGCCGAGAAAAAGACCAAAGACGCGGAAGACCCCACCGCCCCCCACCCCGGGCCCTGGGGCAGGCCCCCGGGCAGAGTCAACACGCAATGACCGTTGTGTTTCTCCGGTCCTTGGTGCTGTCACAGAGACGTGAGGGGCGCATGTGTTCACGCACGACTAGCACAGGGGCCTGGCGGGGCTTTCGGGGTTCACCCATCCGGCATCTCTGGGTTGTCCGCGAGAGGCGGCTGTAACTGCCCGAGCCCTCCGGGGCGTTCCCAAAACCGACCTTGGTCTCCCGTTCGCGTCCCGGCCCAGACGCCGGCGGCCGGAGTTCCGTGCTGCCCTCCGCCCGAGGCGGAGCTCTCCGCTCCCGCTCCGAACCCCCATCTGCTGGCGTCTTTGTTTAGTCTCCCTGGGACGGAGGGAGAAACAGGGACACAGGACACGCGGGTCAGGGCTAAGCCAGGGTAAGAACTTAAGTCTGCCAATTACAGAGGCAGGACACCCGACACCCGCCTTCCCGGAGCCTGGGCGCTGGGGAGAGCTGGTCTTTGGTGCCGGGACGGGACAGGCGGCGCGCGGCTGCAGACCAGGCGCTGCCTCCCTTCTCGGGACGGTCATTGGGTTTCCACGTGGGTCACACGTCGCGACACTGATTTGAGCCGCCCCTGAAAATGCGGGCTGTGGCTCCGGAGGCCGGTGACGCGGGGAGGGTGGCTGTGGGCATCCGCGCCTCCTGTGCACAACCCCTGTGCGGGAAGGAACTGGGTCCCGTGGACGGTCGGCCGTGGCGAGTTTCAGGTGGCGAGGACAGTGTCAGCGGTTCTGGGACCGTGACTCTGCACCACGTGTCGCCTGCAGCACTTGACATGCGTGCACAGACGTGACCTTCCCATGGAGCTGAGGGCGAGGGCGGTGTCGGGATGAGTCCCCGCCTCCAGGGCAGGGAGACGGGCACCGACCAATGAGCCGTTTGCTTCAGGTCCTCCAGCCGGTCACGGCAAGAGCCGGAATCCGCACTCGGGTGGTCCGGCGGGGGGCTGCGTCTGTTGGCCTCCCACTGTGTCCTGGGTGCCTGGTGGGGTGCCCTTCTGGAGGGGTGCCCGTGTTCCCGGCACTCAGCTGGACTTCACACCTCGGGCGCCCAGCCAAGTCTGCTCTCACGATCATCACAGCAGTGGAAGCGAGGTGGTTTGAACCGTATTCACCCCCTCGCAGGTCCGGCACCAGCGCACCTTCTGCTCTGACGTCAGTCCCTCCTCAGTCACCCGTCCCCGTCCCAGGCTTCTCTGGGGCACCTCCTGTGAGGCTCGGCAGGCCCCGGGGGCGGCATGTGTGTGTGTGTGTGTGTGTGCATGTGGACGTACTTTCAGAGCGCTTCTTGCAAAGTGTGTGCCACGTGCCACCCCTGGTTTGGGGGCCTCGCTTTGTTTCTGCCGTTGCTCAGCACGCGGCTGTGTCCCTCTGGTGGCGTGTATCTGACGGCGGCAGGAAGCACCAGGCGACCCTCTCTGTCCCGGCGAGCAGAACCGGCCCCGCCGCCCGCCGCCCCGCTAATGAAACGCGTGCCTGCGGCGGTGCGGCTAATCAGGGCCGAGCAGGGCGTCCCCTCGGCAGGCTGGCCCGCAGCACCCGCCATCTGTCGGACCCCCACTCTCGGGAGACGTACCCTTGGGTCTGTGCGTCCTGTCCGGGTGTGGTGGCAGCACCCCGCGGCAGGGCTGGGGAGCGTGAGGAGTGAGGGGTGTCTCTGGCTGCGCAGAGCCCGCCCGTGACCTCGGCCTCCCAGCCCCTGGGCTCAGTGAGGGGAGACTCCCCCGCGTGGTGAAGGTGACGGAGGAGGCACAGAGGGGACGCCGTGGTTCCTGCTCAGACGTTCCAGCCACGCCCCGTGGGTTCAGAGTTTCCTCCGACAGACAGGCTCCCCAGCGGCTCTGGAGGTGCTGGAGGCCGTCCACTGGGCAGGACGAAGAATCCCCGCCCATAATGCCCTGGGCCCTGCATCAGGGGCCCAGGACCACCCCACAGCCCAGGTCGGGAGGGCTGGGGGGCGGCCAGCTCGCGGCTTCCCCGGCGTGCTTCGGTGTGCTGTGCTGCACAGGTGTGTGGAGATCCGGGTGATTTGAGACCTGCTGAACTCTTAGGGGCCCAAACCCAGGTTTCCACGCGGGGAGTCCGAGGCACGCTTGTGTTTCCACGGTGAGTCCGGGCGGGACTGGAGGTGCGTGTCCATGCGTGCGCTCAGCAGGGTCGTGGGCCGAGCCGGCGTTCCGGGTGAGCGCGCAGGCCGCCTTCCCAGGAGCCCCAGGGCCACCGCGGGGAACAGGGGGAGCCGGCCCAGCCCCCGTCCTCCGCAGGGTGTGCGGCGCGGCTGCTCCGCTCGAGGGCTGGGTTCGGGGCGTGGGGACACGCACGGGTGTACGAGGCTGGGCTGACGGGCGGACATTTCGGAGCCCTCGCCGGGCGGCAGGGGCGTCCCGGGTGCCGGGGTGAGAACTCTGCGCTCACGGAGATGACGTTCCCGTGGAGGGAGGTCGTCAGCACCCGCACGGGGAGGCCAACAAGATTACAGGCCCCCGTGAGGGCCGCTCTTCAAAGCAGACGGCCTTTAAACCTGCTCTGCTTCTGTCTTCCGAGGAAGACTGGGGACCCCCGAGGAAGGTGCCTGGCAGACGGGGTGGGTCTCGTGGGCAGCCAGGGCTGGCGGCCATCGCTCCGGCAGCAAGGGGGGGCTCCCGGGGCAGAGATGGGGCCCCCCGCCCGACGTTCCTCACAGCTGCCCAGCTTTGGTGCTGAACCAGGAAGGCTCTGGAAGTAAGATAAAGGAGCGCCTTTTTCTCAGAGTGAGCGGGGTGGTGAGGTTTAGCTAACAAAAACCCTGTTCGTTCTGAATTTCAGTAAACAATGACTAACATTTTTGGGCGAGCGTGTCATGTGATAGGAATAATACCGGTCCTCAGAGATTCAAATGTACCTGTGCTTCGTGCCCTGCTTGGCCGCTGCAGGTGTGAGGCCCGGGTGGGGGTGGGGGTGGGGGAGAGCAGCCGGGGGTGGTGGGTGCTGGACTTTGCAAGGATGTACACATAGACGGGGATTGACTGATTGATGGACTGATGGATTGACGAGAGAAGTGTGAACTCGTCTCAAGACACCCGCGTTTCTGTTTCCCTCTGTACCAGCCGTGGCCCCGACCGAGCCGGAAGCAGCTCCCTCTCTCGCCTTAGAGGAACGGAAGGTGGCGGTGGGACTTCCGCTCCGGTTACCTTGGCAACTGCCTCCTGCCTCTGCCTCACAGCCACACCCCAGCTAGGCAGCCTCCAGTCCCGTTTCTTTCTCGCACTCACTTCCCTCTCAGGGGGCAGCCGATGGGGCACCCTGTGCCCTGGAGGCCGGGGCAGCCTCTGCGCCGGGTCAAGCGTGCCCCACAGTGGGTGTGAGGCGTGTGGGAGGCTCGAGATGGTGGGTGTCCAGCGTGCAAGCGGGTGCCAGGGGCGTGCACGGCCAGAGAGGTGGCGCGCAAGGCACTAGGTGCCAGGGACGCGCACAGTGGGGGCGGGGCGCGCGAGGCGGTAGGTGCCAGGGGCGCGCACGATGCGTGCTGCGGACGCGCACGGTGGGGCGGGGACGCGCACGGCCGGGGAGGTGGCGCTCGAGACAGTAGGTGCCACGGACGCGCCCAGTGGGGGCGGGGCGCGCGAGGCGGTAGGTGCCAAGGGCATGCGGGGCGGTGGGTGAGGGGCGCGCCAGGCGCTGGATGCCAAGCGCGCACTTGAAGAGAGCGCGCATCCTCCGCACATTCTTCCCGCTCTTCAAAGGCCTTTAGAAATGGAAGAGGACGAGCGCAGAAAGCACACACGGACGGCAGTTTTATGAGAAAATGCAGATAAAGAGCCCAGCGTTGGGGCCATATGTTCACCGTAATCTCCAAAGCCGGCCCTTCAATTAAAGCCTCCCCTGAGTTCTAATGCCGGCCCTGAATAAACAAGCCGCTCTGAAAGAAGGACTTGGTTTCCAATTAAAAGTGTACTAACATTTCTCCTTCCCTTAATTCCCCCGGGCGCAGGGCCCGGGTCGCGACGGGGTCGTCCTGTCCCCGGTCCTCTTTTTAGCCGGTCCTGTTCCCAAGTGACGTCAAGCGGAGGGATTAGGGCCCACCTCGCGTCCCCTGCGCGGCTGCAGAGTTAATTAAAGTAATGCCACACAAATCCGCCTGCTGGCTTCTGGCGGAGCCCCGCCTTGGGGCTGGGCGTGGGGAGGAGGGTGTTTGAAAGCAGGTGCTGGGGATGTGCCTGTGCGCTGAGCTCATTCTGTGCCTCATCCCCACGTTCCCGCCTCTGCGCGTGCTCCGACAGGGACAGACGCACAGACGCGCCGTCCGGACCAGCTCTTCTTCTGGGTCCAGGGGCCCCTGCGTCCGGGCGGGGGCTTCGCTTCCCAGCCGGGCGGTGCGCACCCCGCTCCGGATAAAGCCGCCCGCTCCTCTCCTACCGCGCGCGGGAGTCCGCAGGGCGTAAATAAACGGCCGCAGAGGAGAGTCCGTGTAAAGCGCAGGAAAGCGGCCTCACGCGCCCGCCTCGCCTGGGAGCTCGTTGGAAGCGGAGTGTGGCCGCGGCAGGCCCTTGCACTGCGCTCCGCACCTTGGCGCCCGGAGCTGGCGTCTCTGCTTGGCGCTTTCTTCCTCCGAGCCGGCTGCAAGCGGCCCGGCTGCAGATGGGGGAGTGATTGACAGATTGACTTTCTGGCCTACTCTCCACACCCCGAAGAGAACCAAAGAATGGAAGCCATTATCTGAAAAAAAAAAAAAAAATCCCAGAAACATCAACAAGCAGAAAATCCGCACCAGATCATTCAAATGCAAATGGCTTTCCGCCGTGTCTCGGGAGCGATCCACCCCGAGTAATTACTCCAGTCTTCACTTTGGCCTTGGAAGGGAGGACTTCAGAGGCGGCGGTGCGCTAAGTCCACGGCCGAGTGTTTGTCCCCCGCTCTCTGAGCGGCGCTAAATTAAATCGGGGCCAGCTCGGCAAACACTTCGAGGGCCTGTGTGTCTGTCCCACGCCGGGGCAGACGCCCGCGGCCCCGAGACGCAGGGGGACAACTGGTGTGCCGCAGGCACCCGGGTGCCTCGGTGGATGGGAAGGGCCTGTGACAAGGCAATCCCAGCAAAATAAAACGTGCATGCGTGTGTGTGTGTGTGCGGTACCGTGGCCATGCATACGCTAAGGTCATGGAGACGGGGCGGGGGGCAGTGATTCCCCTTGGGGGGCAGAGGGACGGGGGGCTGTTTGGAAAGTGCGTCACAGTGGACGTGACATCGTCACCGACTCTGGGCAGGGAGGCGGGAGGCACATGAGTGTGTTGTTAGGGCAAAGGGCGCAGCTTTTTCCCGTGAGCGGGGTCGCAGAGGCTGGGCTATAGTGGGCGAGGGGTCGGGGCCGAGGGGGAGGATCCCCCGGGGACACTGGGTCCCGGTTTTGGTTCTGAGTGGCAGGACTGGTGCCGATGGGAAGGGCTCCGTGCATCTCGCTGGGGTCTGCGCTGAGGGGGACGGGCAGTCTGACCCGGAGTTGGCACGCACGGCTGGGGTGCTAAGTTTGTCCTCCGAACGGAGGAGGAGCAGGGAGGCTGGGCCGGAGGTGGGGGCTCGGTGCAGACGTCAGATTCACGTCACGACGACGGGACCTCACGCGTGTAAGGGGTGGGCACCCGCACTCTCCAGCGACCACGGTCCACAGACACCGCCGCCACGCCAGTCCCGGGACAGCTGTGGGTCCCTCCGGCCCCACCAGTGCACGCCGCGGGGGTGCAGACACTGATTGAGCTCTGAAGCGTGTCACACTGATTCCCAAGTTTCTCCTTCATTCCCGAGTGACCGGCGGCCCTGTGGGGCCCTGTGGGGCCTGCACCCTGTCCCGTGCGGCGCAGACTCCGACCCGCGCGGCCCTCTGCCGGCGCGCACTTTCGTGAGCGAACAGGAGAGGACGGAGGCGGCGGCGAAGGCTCCGCATCTCGTTCGGCTCTGACCCTCGGGGGTGTGAATGCCACCACGGGCTTCCCGCAGGTCCCCACGGTCCCCATCACCTCCGGCGCCATCCACGCAGACGGCGCCGGCGCCTGAATTCTGTGAGCAGCCTCCGGTGGCTCAGCCAGGGCCCCCGAAGGGTAAAAACGACGCCACGTCGGTCATCAGATGGGCCCCGGCGCCCTCGAGTCTGTCGGGGATACATTTATCACCTGCGGACACATTGGCGTGAGCTGCTGTCCACCCGAGTGTCTGACGGTTGTAGGGACGGGAGGAGCCGAGGAGGTCGGCGGTCGTGGCTCAGTCGGCACAGTTTTTAAAGGAAGATGGAGGGGTTGTGTGGTTGGGTTTACCCCCCAGTTCTTCCGTCTGGTGGCCGGGGGGCCCGGGGGGCCCCCCTTTCCTGCCGTGCAGAAGGGGGGCTGTGAGGCCCGCGCAGGCCGACACGCAGAGTGCCGGTCGCGGTGCCCGGAGCAAAGTAAGTGCTCAGCGAAGGAGACGTGTGGTTGCACGTGTGCCCCACGCGCGGGTCCTCGGGACGCCTGTGCCCTCGGGCAAGGACAGCGCGGGCTCCAGGAGTGGCGGCGCTCAAGGGCGTCCTCCCGGCCCGCCGGCGCCCTTGGCCACGGTGGGGGGGCTGTGCTTTCGCCGCCTGACAGTCACACGAGGAGCCGCAGCTGGTGTGGCTTTCCCAGCAGCTGGGCTGTGACGAGAGGGAATTCGGGCTCTTGAAGGAGGGACAGAGGACGCCAGACACAGCCCCCGAGAAGGGGCCGTGCCAGAGGGAAGGTGACCTTGGCTCGGACGCTTTCTCCAGGACCGCGGTCGGGTCCACGGAGCCGGGCGGCCCGCTCACTCCGCACTGTGCTCATTCTCTGGGTCAACAGCGAACTGCAGCCAGAGGAACCCCTCGTCCCCGCAGACGCCCACCCCTCCCCCAGGGCAGACGCGGCGAGGATGCAGATGCCCCCCGCTCTGGACGAAGTGCAGAGTGGGTCCGGCCTCCACCGTGCCCTCCTCCGCAGTGGGCAGCACCCTTCCTTCCGCGGGCCTGCTCCGTGCTGGGGGTGCACGGGGTGAGGGAGAGCCCCGGAGACCGGCTTTGCCTTCAGCAGGCTGGCGGGACTGTGACCAGCGCTCCCCGGCTCTCCTCTGAGGACCCACGATGAGGGAACGGGAATGCCTCCTCCCCGGGGGGCAGGTCCGAGGTCTCTGAGGCCGGACTCAGGAACTCCCAGTGGGCAGGGGCCGGGGCAGGGCAGCGCCTCTTTCCAGAATGTCACGAGCCCCTCCACACCTGCTCTCTGTAGATTGCTACATTGTATCATTGTGATAACAAGGTGAAGTTAGACAAAAACATGGTGGCAACAGAGCGGAAGCTCCGAGATTTCTGTTCAACTTCGCAGACACTTCTCGGGAGGTGTCAGGCCACAGTGTCCAGTGTGGGCACCGGCGGCACTGTGGGTGGGACAGTGAGTCACTGCACATCTGCGGCCTCTGCCCACTGAGTGCCGGTAAGGCCACCGGTCCCTGGGACACCGAGAGAGAGTCCTTTGCTGACAGAGAGCCGCTGGCCAACGCAGTGGTTGTGACCTGGCGGCAGTGCGGCCGGTGCTGTCCCCTTGCACTGGGGATCGTGGACGGTGGAGCTGAAGCCATCGTCCCCCCAGCCCCCTCACCTCATCGCGGGGGCAGCTGGGGCTCCGAGCCTCGTCCGAGGCCGCGGCGCGGCTCCCGGTGGAAGCACTCAGAGTGTCGGCGGCCTCCCGCCCCCTGCGGGGCCCAGGCGGTGGCCCCTCTGGTGTCATGTGTATGGCCAGAGAGAGAACTGGGGACGTGGGAGACGGTGGTGACTATGATGAATGTGACCGGAAGGCCGTCTCTGTCGCCCACCGATGGGTGCCCTCCCCAGGGCCCTGCGCCTTGGCGTTTTCTGGAAGGACCAGCCCCGTAGCCAGTTTATCATAGGTGACGGGCCTTGGGTGCCCGCAGCCGAGCCGACGCCGTGCTGCGTAGTCAAGCCCAACACTTTCACCGGCTGGACTTGAACGAACTCTCGTGAGACTTTAACTGGTCACACCTGGTTTCTCAGTGGCCCATAAAACAGTCACATGTTTTGCAAGGACGGGCAGCTGGACTCTGATGAACGTGGTAGCTGACACTCAGGGCCGGTCGCAGAGGTCATTTCCCTTGTCACCGCTCCCCGGTTGCAGCTGTGGCCGGACCCGTCTGTCTGGGACCCGGCAGGGCAGCTGTTGGAGACGCACGGGAGGGAGGCTCCACGAGCAGAAACCAGCAGCCGTCCCGTTCTCTCTCCGGTCCCTGCAGGGGACTCCCTCCCACGTCCCTCTGGCCTCCACCGGTGCTTTGGGGCTCTGGGGCTCTGGCCGTGGTGCTGACGGCACAGGGCACCTCGGCGCCGTTTCCAGGGGCTCCAGCCCGCACCCGAAGTGTGAGCCCCCGGACAGACAGCCGCCCCGCCTCGGCCACGCTGGAAGAACCTCGGGAAGGCGGTCCCGGGGCGTCAGAGAGGATTCACGAGGGGCTGGGAGCTGACTCGGGCCTCTGCACGGCTGGGGAGACGGGGCGTCCGGGGGCTTCCCCGGTGTGGGAAGGGGCGTCGCCCCACCTGTGACGTCCCTTGTCGGCCTCGAGCGCTGGGCCGGCCAGAGGCCACCCGGGAGGCAGAACGGACCGCTGGCTGTGAAACAGCGAGGGTGTGATACCGAGAGCCGGTTACACGGCCGACGAGGTTGTTGAGACGCAAATGGATCGGACGCTGAGACCCGGCCCAGCTTTGCAAGAGGAAGCTGCAACCTGACAGGCGGCGTCACCTTTAGGGACGCCAGGGGGGAGCCGAAACGTCAGTGGGCTTTCGGGGTGTGACTTGGAGACCACCCAAGGCCGGGGGAGGTCTCGGAAATGCCTTGGTTCCTCCCATTCCTCGGACTTCCTTGTGAACGCCTCCCCCTGGCTGACCCCGGACAGGTGCAGCCCCCCAGGGACACAGGGGACACAGGGGACACACAGACGGAACCCGAGCCCAAGGAATGGCGCGTGAGCTAGGCCACCCAGGGCCTGGCGAGGAAGAAAACAGAGGCATCTGGAACGGTGGGTGGATCATTTAAAAACCAGCATTTGTTCGGAGACGCTGGGGGCCTGCTTCTGGACTGGGGAGCGAGCAGGTGTCGTGGCCCAGGTTCGACGGGGAGCGAAGTGTAAGGGAAGGCCTGACCTCGGGGGCAGGGACAGGGACGGGGCTCTGGTCCAGCCTCTGCTGCTGACCGGCTTCGGCTTCCCAGGAGCAGACCCGGGGCCCCTGCCCGGCCCGCGTGTCCTGACGCGGCCTGGCCTCCGCCTCCTCCCCGTCCGGCGCGTCTCTCCTCTTCAACATTCCTCAGGGCCGGGCACACCCAGCACGTCCTGCCGCCCTGCGGGGACCGTCCGCCCTGACTTCCGCTCTGCCCTTGACTTCCAAGGTCACCTTCTCCTGTCACCCTCCAGGGCCGCCTTCCCAGCGTCTGCATCTGAAGCGGCGTCCGGAGCCGCAGGTTTCCTCGTTGCGGTCACTGGGTGTTCCGCCTCTGCTGATCGCTTTGCGCTGTGGAGGTTCCGAAACGATCCAGTCGGTTCTTGCTCGGTCAGTTTTCCCCAAAGAAAAGTGGGCTCGACCAGTGGGAGGCGTCTGGGTGGTTCTCAGAGTGTGGTCCCCGACTGACCGGCAGGGTCGGCCTCCCTGGGGCACCGTCAGAGAGGGGACGCCCCAGGTCCACCCCAGACCGGCTGCCTTGGAAGCACTGGGAGGGGCGGGCCATTGGCCCCCGGCCCCAGCCCCGGCCCCTGGGTGACTCTGAGTCGCCGCTTGTTCACAAGCCTCAGCTCCCGACGCCCCACGATCTCGATGACTGTGGTCTTGGCTTCCGAGAAACAGCATTTATAGGAGGCGCAATAAAAACGTTCAAAATAACTTACATTTCAGCGGCGTTTCACAATGTTTTCCAAAGTGCTTTTACCTCCTCCCACGACTGAGTGCCAGCAGCGCCGTCAGGGGAGCTTGGCAGGTCTTTCTACCCCTGGGTTACCAACTGGGGAGCAGAGCACAGAGAGGTCAGGCCATCTGCCTGAGGTCACACAGCTGGTGACCGTGGTGAGGGCAAGGGCGGGGGGGGTGGGGGGGGTGTCCGCTCTCAGTTTCCCCGGCTCCGTGGGGCCCGGCCGTGGTTTGTGGAGCGGACCCGAGTGCAAAGGCGAAGACCGGGCTGGGTGTCGGCCTCAGCTCACCCACGCACATTGGCAGGGCCCTGCGGGGTGTCCCCGCCTAGGGCGCGGGCGGTCCTGTCAGCCCCGGGCCTCTGTCCAGGCCACAGCTCTGTGACATGAACTTGTCCAGGGAGGGGTCTCTTCTGCAGTGAGAACCTGTGGTGTGTCTGCCAACCCCCCACCCCCCACTCCGAGTCAGCTGCAGGAGTGCTGTCTGGGTCTTTTTTCAACGTGGTGAAGTAACGAACTCTTGGGCCCCCGTCCCTGCCTAGAAACAATTTTATTTCCTCAAGTAGTTTTATCCCCCTGAATTCGTGATGAGTGTAGTGAAATTGGACTCTTCCTCGGACACCCCGAGTTTGATCCCCTGGGGTCAGTGGCGGGGGCGAGCCCACTCAGACCTCAGTGATGTGAACCGGAGACGGTGTGTGGCCGTGGGCAGCACCCCTCATGCTGGGGGACCTGCTGGGCGGCTGGGGTGGCCTTTTGGTGAGACAGAGCGCCGGGCCCCGAACCTCGGATTCGGTTTGTTATGCGTGTCCCAGGGTCCCGCCCAGAGGGGGGCCAGATCGGAACAGTGCCAGTTACGGGTTTTTCGGCGCATGTATCCATGCTCGGTTTGGATGCGGTGAGGTTGGCGTGCACGCACGGGTTTTCTGACATCCCGGCGATGGCGTTTCCAGCCCACGACACGCCTGTGCCCGGGACCGTGGGTGTTTGCACTGCGCTTGTCCGTCTGAGCTGCGTGTGGCCGTGCTGTCTTCGAAATGGGGAAGGAGGAAGTGACAGGAAACCTCAGGGAGGAAAAGATGCAGAGGGCATGCGTGTGAGCGTGTGCCCGTGCATGGGTGTGCATGTGTGTGCATGCGTGTGAGCATGCATGTGTGCATGTGTTGTGCATGTGTGTGCACGCTAGCACACAGCCCGGTTGCACGGGAGAGTCCCGAGTCCCGTGCGAGTCCACCGCCATTCCCCCGACACCATCCGGTTCCCTGCCGCCAGCCTCCCTAGCGCCAGCTCCTCTTCTGAGCTGCAGCCATGCTGGAACAGACACTTGTCCCAGCTGCAGCAGGTGGGCAGCCGGCACTCCCAAGTGGAGCCCAGGTCCCCGGGGGCTGCCCGGACGGCTGAGCCGGCACGCCCTGGCTCTGACCCACCGTCCCTCCCCCAGCCGGGCACCGACCCCAACCCCCTGGGCACGGTGGTCGTGGCTGAACAGAGGCGTCTTTCTCGGGACAGGCCCTGGGGCCTGACTGCGGAGTGCACCGTGGTCTCCGTGAGCTCAGGGGCTGGAGACTTTAATAAGGGTGACACCACCCCCCCATCAGGCAGCCCCTGAAATTCTGGATCTTTACAACAACCCCATGGGGCGGGGCAGGTCCCGTGGTCAGGGGGTGGGGGGAAGACAGGGCGCCCAGTTTTGTGCCCTGGGGCCAGAGCTCACCCCATCCCTGGGCCTCAGTTTACTCATCTGTGAAAAAAGGCTGGTGACCCATTTCCTGCCTCATTGTGTCGCCATGGGAACAGGGCCCCTGTGGAATGGTGCCGTGTCCAGGGTCAGGTAGGCATGGGGATGTTCCTGTCGCCTTGTGGATGAGCAGACTGCTCCCGTGCCCTTGGAAGCTCTTTTGTCTTCACACAAAGTGTCCCCCTTTTCTACCTGGAAACGGGGTTCCTCCTCTGTCGTTCATTTCTAAAAAGACTTTATTTATTTTTAGAGAGAGTGGAAGGGGGGGAGAAAGAGAGAGAAGCATCAATGTGTGGTTGCCTCTCATGCGCCCCCTACTGGGGACCTGGCCCGTAACTCAGGCACGTACCCGGAGTGGGAATCGAACTTGCGACCCTTTGCTTCTCAGGCGGGTGCGCTCCGTCCACTGAGCCACACCAGCCAGAGCTGTGTCCTTCATTTTTAAATCTAGGGACACCTGCCCTATGTCACCCTCCCCGGTGCTCTGCCCGGTCCTCTAGTAGCTGGGACTCTGAGGACCGAGGTGGACACATCCCCATCTGTCTGTCCCAGCCTGTCCTTGTGCTGCGACCGACCCGTGAGCCCCCAACACTGGCCCAGTGAGCAGGTGACAAAGCGAACACGTCCCGGTCACGTCGGAGGGAGCTGGTTGGGGGCTGGGGGAGACCCCCTGGGAGGACCGCGTGCCGGGCTGTTCTACCACTGCGGGACTCGGCTTCCTGTGGCCCCTCCCCAACTGCCCGCGGGGCTGGGGATGCGGCCTCGCCGCGGGGCCGCCCGCCGTGTCTGGGAGAGCAGGCTCCGCCGCCCGGTGCGGGGCAGGGACCAGAGCAGCCGCCTCCGCGCCCCGTCTCCGAGTGCCCCCCCAGCCCCCGCAGGAGCCTGGGCCCCTTCCTCTACTCCCCCGGCCCGGAGGACGTCCCGGGCTGCGCCCCGGGGAGCTTGGGAGGCCAGCTGCGGCCCCTCCCTCGCCCGCGCCGCCCTCAGATCTTGCCGGCGCTGTTTACGGGCCCCTGGGGCCCGTCCAGCCACCTGACATGAATCTTCTCGGCCCCACAGGTAGCTCGGCCCCCCCCACCCCCCGGCCGTAAACCATGTCCGGGCCTTTCATCTGCGCCTGCTGCTGTCGGGAGCGGGCGGGAGGCCCGGGCGGGGGAGCAACAGCCCCGAGCCGATCCAGACTTTTTTTTTTTTGCACAAAAAGGGGAGAGAAAACCCCGAGAGCCGCCTTTCCCAGTCTGGGCTGAGCAGACTCCCTTCCTTCCGGCCGGCGGGCGTCCCTGCAGGTCCCCACGGGGAGTCCTCAGAGGGGGGCTGCGCTTGCGCCCCGGAGATGGCCTCCGGGGACGCCGACGTTTGCAGTGGGAGACGCGAGGGGTGCCTTCATCTCTGCTGAGGGTGTCGGCGTAAATTACGAGGGTCGCCGGGCTGCCACCCACCCGAGGGGGGGGAGGGGCCGCCCCTGCCGCCCCGCCCGTCCCTGCCCTTGGAAGCCTCTCCTTCCTCTCCTCGCCCGGCCTCCTGCCGGTTCCCGGGGAATCTCCGGGTCCCTGCGGGCTCCCTCACAGTGGGCGGAGGGGTCTGTGCGTGTCTTAGACGCTGGCCCTTTTCCTGGAGGAGTGGGCGTCGGAGTCCGACGTGGAGAGGGCCAGGGTCTGGGGGACATTCCGCGCAGCCTGGAAATTCCTGAGGCGGTCAGAGGGCACCGCTGTGCCTGTGACGTGTCCCGGCACAGTGGACAGACGCCAGGCGGTAGCAACTGGTGGCCTGCCTTCCCCCCGGCAGCTGGGTCAGGCCCCCGCCAGTCTCTCGCTTGCTCAGGTCGGCCAGGACCCCCGGCATCGCACAGAGGGGGCTGCAGGACCTCTTCTGTCCCATGTGTTACCGACTGCGGGGGCAAAGGCCATTGGCCCTCTGTGTGTGTCCGTGATGAGCGGTGCTGCCCTGGAGTAGGGACCAGGGGTCAGCAGGGGTCAGCAGGGGTCAGCACCCCTCCTCCTGCCCCTCCCCCACAGGCCCTGAGCACAAATGTCGTCGCCTCTCCCTTCGCAGGGCAGGTGAGAGAACGCACGAGCAGCCACCTGTGGCCCCTCTGCACCTCAAAAACGCACACCAAGGGCCAGCCCAGGACAAAGGGGGCCCCCACCCAAGTTCCCTCTTGGGGAGAGAGCGTCTCTCCCAGGCAAGCTGAGGGCAGGGGCTCGGCCACCCTGCCCCTGGGCTCCCAGCAGACTCAGCCGTGGCGTCGCCCTCCTGGAGGCATCCCCGACCCCCCGCCTCTCTTCCTCTTCCTTCTCACGAGTTCCGCCCCCACACTCCCATGCTGCAGAGCAGCCCCCAGCGTGGCCCAGGGCCATGTCCATCCCGGAGAGAAAAGTCTGAACTCAGACACGGGCCACCGTGATGAACAGGACACGGGTCTCGGGGCGGGAGAACTTCCTTCTTTCTCTTACGTGGAAGTGCCCGTGGCGACGAGGGGGGTGGTGGCGGTGTATGAAGCACCTCCCACGTCCCCACGGCGCCAGAGCCTCACACACGTCATCCTGTGAATTCCAGCCACACCGTCACTTCCCCCGGGGAGCACGCGGGGTCTGGGGAGTTGGTGCACAGCCACGCGTGATCGCGGGCCGTTCCCGGAACTGAAGCCGAGTCCACGGGGCTGCAAAGCCCGTGGCTGCAGACGCCACGCCACGTCCCTTCCCGTCTGAGTGCCCCAGGCGCGCTGGCGTCAGGCCACCGGAGGCGGGACGGGGAGCCGCGGCCGACTGCGGATCGCTGGCAGGTGCCGTGCGTGCTGCGGACGAAGCTGGGACGAGGCGTGAGGTTTCCGAACGCAGGCAGCTGCACGTGAAGCCCACTCTCTACTTTGGAACCCCCTCCCCCCGACTGTCCCACAGGCAGCCCCTTGTAGCCCCTGCCTGGCAGGGTCGTGGGGGGCGGTGTCAGCCCCGTGGTCTCGGACCTGTCACCGAAGGCGTCCCTGGTACCCAGGAGCGTGCTTTGGGCCCCGAGGAGCCCGCCAGCCGAGAGAACCGTCGTCCTCACTGAGGACAGGGCTCGGGGCGCCACGGGCAGCGGGCGGGCCGGGGGCGCAGAAAGGGCACGTCTGTGAGTCAGTGGCGTCTGCGGTCTCTCCTCTCGCGGGTCCTCTTATGCCCCTGCCATTTCCGGGGCTTATTTTTTTTCCTTGCCATTCTGAAAAGGCCCTTCCAGAAAGATCCTAAGATGCTTTTCTCCCGAGGTGTGGCAGCCGTCAGCCTCGTCACGAGGATCTTCTTTGACCTGCTGGGTTTCTCACTGGTGTGGGGGGCAGGGGCGGGGGAGGCAGGAACGCACCCTCCCCGCAGCCACCAGCGGGGCCTCCTGTGCACCGGGTTGCACGCGGCGCTGTGTGCCGGGCCACCCACCGGGCGGCGGTGACTGTCCCCGGCGTGCAGAGGAGGAAACTGAGGCTGGGCATGGACTTACCTGGGCCGTGGGTGCGACAAGGGCAGGGCTGCAAGGAGGCCTGTGTTCACCTCCGTCCCCCCCCCAGAGGGTCATGCCCTCAGGGACTCACGGGTTAGGGTCCCTTCACGCTCAGACTGGGCGTCCCGTGCTCCCAGACACCGGCAGCCGCGTCCTTGTCAATACAACGAGGTGGCTGCTCGCCGCTCACGTGGCCGCTCGGCGCCCAGCCATGGCCGGGGGACGCGACACCGTGGTCTCTGCTTCTTCCAGGCAAAAGTGACGACGAAGAGAGCCTCTGCAAGTCCGCCCACGGGGCCGCGAAGGGCGGCGCGGAGGACGGCAAGGACCACAAGCGCCCCAAGCGCCCCAGGACCATCCTGACCACCCAGCAGAGGAGAGCGTTCAAGGCCTCGTTCGAGGTGTCGTCCAAGCCCTGCAGAAAGGTGGGGGCCGGGGGGAGGAGGAGGAGGGGAGGGCCCAGGCCCCTTCCGCGGGGTCCCCCAGCTCCTGCGGGGTCCACGGCCCCAGGGGTCCGGGTGCTGCGGGCGGCCCTGGGCCTGGTGGGACAGTCCAGGGGCCCGAGGCCACGGCCAGGGCTCCCGCAGACCCTCCCCGTGCCCTGTGTGGGCGTCCCCGCTCCTTTGGCCGTGCTCCTCACACCGTCACTTGTGGAGACCAGCGGGGGCAGTGGCCGGGGCCACGGGGGTGGGCTGTGGTGCTGTGACAGGGAGTCACGCGGCGGTGGCCAGTGGTGTGTGCTCCTTTTGGGTCCCGTTTGTCCCTCTTGGGGCGGTGACCTCTGCAGGGGCCACGGCTGTGGGTTCTTCCCCTCGTGGGGCTGCCACAGGCCAGGCTCCTGTGGTTGTTCATGGGGAAGAACACGGTGGTTTGATGCAGGGGGGTTATTCCTCTGGTCCGTCCCGGCCCAGCGGTGACAGCCCTGGACGGCCGGGCCCCTCTGTTGTCCACCGCGTGGGCCCGGGGGGGTGGCGGCGTCACACTGCCTGCAGCCACCGAGGGGGAGAAGAGGGAAGAGCAGGGCGGCGGCTGCCTCTTTAAGGGCCAACCCAGGATTCTTTGCATCCCTTTCACTCGTACGTTTTGGCCAAACTTTATTCCCACGACTGCGCCGCCTGCAGGGTCGGGAAGGGGGTCTGCCTGGGTGACCACAAGCCCCTCGGCAGCCTGGGGGCTCGATGGCTGGTGGGGGGAGGGGGAGGACGGGTGTGGGGCGACAGTCCGCAGTCTCGGCCCCAGGTGGCTGCGTCTGTTCGTTAAGAACCTGCCGTTTGTCAACGGCTCGCCATGGGTCCGCAGCGGGGGTGAGTGTTTGAACACAGCTCTTCATGGGGGGCCCCCAGTCGAGGTCGATGAAGCAACCAGGAGAAGGGGGCGCGGGGGACCCCCTGTGGCTTTGCTTGCTGACCTTCACCCCGACTTCCCCTGAAGGGGTCCATGCACACGCACAGCATTCGACTAGCGCACAGTGGGTTTGCCAATGTCTGGGAGCCACGGCCGGAGCGCTGGTCTGACTGCCGGAGCGGGGGGCGCCGCCCACCTCCCGGAGCTCGGGTCGGACGAGGCAACTGGCCCCGGTCTGTTTGCCTGGCAGAGGGGGGCCCTCTCCCCGCTGACCGCGGTGACGTTCTCGTGATGGGGTCTTCCTGCGCGTGGGACCCAAGCAGCCGCCTGTGGGTGTCCCGTGCTCTGGGCACGGGGGGCTCTGCCCGGGCTCCCAGATGCCGCCGCCCCTGACACGCCCGTGTCTCCCCAGGTGAGGGAGACGCTGGCCGCGGAGACCGGGCTGAGCGTCCGAGTCGTCCAGGTGTGGTTCCAGAACCAGCGCGCGAAGGTGAGGCCGCTGCTGCCCGCTCCTGTCCCCGCCCCCGCCGGGGCGGCCGGGTCCCCGAAACGTGATTGGGGGGGACGCGCCAACGGGCCCTCTGACCGGAGCTCCCGCCACAGAGAGTCCCCCCGAGGCGGAAACCCTGTTACCAGCAGCCCCTTCCGCACAGTGCCCTGTGGCTTTGGTGAAACGGCTTTCATTTTCCCGGAGGCCGCGACCGTGAACCTGGTCAGCCACGTGAAGAATCAGTGTGCTGTCTGGGCCTCCTGGTGAAAGCAGGGTCTTCAGGTCCCATTAGTTGAACCCAGATCCCAAAGTTCTTTTAAAATTCCAGACACGCGTGACGGTCCCGTGACAGCACCGTGGCCCCACGCACGCCTTCCCCGGGGAAACATCTCCCCCCCTCCCGGTGGGGGGCCAGTCCTCCGCATTGTCCCCTGCCGTCCCCTGCGCGGGCCTGACCTCAGACCTCACCCCGCACGTGTCCCACAGTGACCCGCTGCTCAAGCCCGACCTCGGGCGGGTGACAAGGGACAGGGTCCCGATTTGGTCACGCCTGTTTCGGGGAGTGTGTCCCTGCCTGAAGGCCTCGGAACACGGCCATCGGTGTGTCTTCTGAGGTCCCTCCCGAGAAAGGGTTTCGTGGGCCAGGAGGTCGGGCGGCGGGGGGTGGAGCTGCGGCCCCGGGGGCATTTTCAGAGCTCTGAGGAACCTCGCAGGAAAGAGTTTCTTTAACCTGGTGCGTCCCACACCCTCAGCGTGCGTGTGGACACCTCGTGGCACCCCAGCATTCCGAGGAACCCAGTTTGCAAACCGCTGGGTTACAAGGCCCCTCCCAGGAAGTACGTGGTGCTCGTGGGGCCTTTGGGAGACAAGCTCCAAGCCCAGAGGCCTGACTCTCCCAGCGGGTCCCCGGACACAGGGGCCATCGGGTAGTGGGGGCGTGGGCACAGCCTCTGGGCTCGCCCCCGGTCACACCCGGCCGGCAGGCAGCCCCGTGCCGGGCTGCCGGCCCCCTCCCCACGCTCCTGCCTCCCGTGAAACTGCCACATCACAAGCGGCAACCTTCACCCGCAGAAGGGAAACCCCCGCTCCTGCGGGACATGGCTGCCGCCCAGCCGGCTGTCCGTCCACGGCGGTGGCAGAGGCGTGGCGTGTGGAACTCCAGAAGTGGCTCCCTCGGGGGTCACTGCTGGAGACCCGGCCCTTCTGCTTGCCCAAGGGGCCCGAGCCCCGGCGGGCCCCCGTCTAACCTGTGGTCCCCCCGCCCCACCACCAGATGAAGAAGCTGGCGCGGCGGCAGCAGCAGCAGCAGGACCAGCAGACCAGCCAGAGGCTGAGCTCCGGTAAGTGCAGCCCCTCCCGCCGCCCTCGAGGGGCCGGCCTCTCCGGCCACAGCCTGCGCTGCCCAGCTCTGAGGACGGCCCCCAGGTGGGATGGGGGCCTCCTGGAGGGGACTGAGCCCCGGGCGCTGTGACTTGGCTGCCGGCACCCGCTGAGGGGTTGTGACAGGCTCTGACAGGCGGACCGAGGTCCCGGGCGGGGAGGGGGCAGGACAGGTCCTCCAGGCGGCTCGGAGGAGGGGAGTCGAGCACACTGACTGAGGTCAGAACGAGGTCGCCGCCGGAAGGTCAGGCCCCGACTCAGCCACCCACCAGCAGAGTCCCTGGGAGGGCCGTTCGCTCCCGAAACAGGGCTCCTCCGGTCGCCACCTGCACGCGGGCTGCCGGGGCGCCGGGCTGCACGACGAGAGTGACCGCCGCCTCCTCTGTCCCCGCAGCTCAGACCAACGGCGGCGGGGGCGCGGGGCTGGAGGCCATCATGAACCCCTACACGGCGCTGCCCACGCCGCAGCAGCTGCTGGCCATCGAGCAGGGCGTCTACGGCGCGGACCCCTTCCGGCAGGGCCTCACCCCGCCCCAGATGCCGGGGGACCACATGCACCCCTACGGTAAGACGCCGCCGCCGGGGGCGGGACCGGGCCGGCACCCACCCACACTGTCCCCTCATCCCCGTCCCCGTCCCCGTCCATCTGTCCGTGAGGAGACACACCTGGCGAGTAAACCGGCCTGGCGGCAGCCGCGCACCAGAAGCAGTCACCGCCCTGCCGGGGGACCCTGGGCGACGCCCACCTGTGTTCCATGATACATCCGAGTCCGCCTGCCCACCCCCGTCTCCCAGGTGGCCCCGCCGGACCTCTCCCAACTCGCTGGCGGGGGCCTCTGCTTCCCTCCCAACCCCCTCGGCCGGTCCCCAGGTGCTCCGGGCACCGTGAGCACCCACAAAACGCTGCGGTGCCACCAGCCCCCACCGTGAGGGTTCACTGGGGCGTGTCCGCTCCCGTTCTCCTTTCGGGAGCCGCGTCTGCGCTGGTTTGGAGCCGGAGGGAGGCCGTGCCCCCCGAGGGGCCCGTCTGCCCGCCGGCCCCGGCCCCGCACCTGCTGACTCGGCGGCCTGCCGCCCACTCCGGCTGTTCCGTCGGGTTCTCCGTTGCCAGCACCACAGCAGACGCAAGCCCCTGCGGGCACCCGCGCTCTCTCTGGGCAGGGACGGTGTTCCCGCCGCCTGCTCCGTGCATGCAGCCCGCCCCCCGGCGCCCCCACCCCCGCTGGGAGGCCGCCCTCGCCGGTCGCCTCCGAGGCCCCGGCCCTGAGGTGCGTGCGTACCTGCTCGCAGACCCTCACGCCCGTGTGTCGTCTCCCCTCCAGGTGCCGAGCCCCTTTTCCACGACCTGGACAGCGACGACGCCTCCCTCAGTAACCTGGGCGACTGTTTCCTAGCAACCTCAGAAGCCGGGCCCCTGCAGTCCCGAGTGGGGAACCCCATCGACCACCTGTACTCCATGCAGAATTCGTACTTCACCTCCTGAGCTCTCCCCCAGCGCTCGGTGGCCGGGCCCCGACTGGACCGCCGCGGACAGGAGGGGCCGGCTGGCTTTGGGACGGGGAGGCCGGGAAGAGGCAGGCGGGCGGGGCGGGGGGCGCGTCTTGTCGGGGTGCTGTGGCGTGAGGCTCTGGGGTAGGTCGGCATTTCCAAAGACGGGCTACGTAGCGGATCGAGTAGTGGAACGTTTCTCGTAAGAGTCGTAGCGTTAGGTGTGCAGGCTGTGTGTCGCGGAGGACAGGGGGTCATGGGACACAGACAGTGTCACGTAGGCGAGATCCCTAGAGACCCCCAACCCCTCCCCGCCCCGCGGGGGGCGCTCCTATCCAGCGGTGCCGCTGTCTCTTCGTGCGGACAGCCCACAGACGGACGGACGGACAGACGGGACAGGCGGATGTGCGTGTGAGCAGGACCCTTCTGACTTTATCATCAGAGTCTACCCCTAGTGATGACGGCCACTGTATAGCAAAGTAACTTTATTTTCCGTGTGAGCTCTATTTAAGGAAATGCTTGATGCACTTAAGTTATGAAATGAGATGATTTACTTTTATAAGCTTTATTTTGAGTTGGGAGGGAGAGACTGGTCGGCAGGGCGGAGGGGGCTGCCCCACCGGGGGTGTCACTGAGGGCGGGGCCGGCAGGGCGGAGACACTGGGCCCGGGGGGTGGGGGGGGGGACGGAACGATCCTGGATTGTGCTCCTAGGAGGCGTCCGGCCTACGGACGCCGCGGCTCGCTTTTACACTCTGACGCGTGGCTGCGGCGGTGCCAGGCACGCCAGGTCCGCTCCCGGGTGTCCCCCATGGGCAGGTGGGGCAGGGGGCGGTGAGGCGGAGCGTATTCACTACCTCACTAGGGGGCACCGAGGCCTCGTCCGCCCCGGGACTCGGGAGCGGGGCTGAGACGGGCACCCGCAGGGTGGTCCGACTCCACCAGGCTGGTCACCCAGCAGAGCTGGCTGCACGGCCGGAGGGCTTCCGCCCCCGAGGCCCCTGTGGCGGAGCCTGGGCCACTGAGAGGACAGGAGGGGTGGCCGAGGGGACAGCAGGGGTGGCGGCGTTCCCGACCGGGGCCGAGGGCCACTGCCTGCTCGTGCCCCGCCCTCTGAGGATGGTTTCCACAGTTTCCAACGCTGGTGAAAATGAGAAACAAAAAGAGACGGAGACGGCCGGGACGCCTGCGGTCCGTGCCATCTGTGCTTTTCGTAGAGAGGGCTCGGGCCCCTGTCCCGAGGGCCTGTTTCGGGGGATGGAGACACTGGGTGCGGGTGGGGGCCCGGGTCCTCCTCTGGCTCCTTCTCCCCGAGGAGCAAGGACGACCCAGCAGCCACTGTGCTGGGGACAGGTGTCCCCGTCCCCATGTGGTGCCCAGACGGAGCGCTGATGTGTCCGGAGCCCGAGAACCCAGAAGGGGCTGATGGAGAGGTCGGGGGTCAGCTGGGGCCCCTCTGAGAGGCCCCGGGGCAGGCCTGGCCCCCCCTCCCTGCTCCCGGGGACGTCCCCAGTCACGGCGGCCTTGGCCCGGTGGCTTGTCCCCATCGCGCTCTGCCAGGCCAGGGTCTGTGTGGAGTGACACTGGTGTTCTAGTTCGTAATTTCCGGGAGGCACCCAGAAAGTCCGCCCCCCCCGCGAGTGCACACGGGGCAGCCGCCGTGGGGCCCGCAGGCCTCCGTGGAAAGGCCCCATGGAGAAGGTCGCAGGGGTCGTGGGGGTGGCCTGAGCAGAGACACCGCCCCACTCCTGAGCCTCAGCAAACCGAGACGAAATTGCAAACCTCTTACAGACGAGCTGCCGTGTACTCAGCGGCGTGGACGGTGGGCGGGAACCAGGGACACAGGAGTTTTGTCGACAGGGACATGGGGCTGAGACTGGACAGTGTGAGTGAGTGTGTGTGTGTGCACAAGTACGTGTCAGTGTGTGCACGTGTGCCAGTGTGTGAGGCCCCCCAGACAACCCTCTGGGTCTGACAGCACAGGCGTGACCTCCTTCACGTGGATGAGAAACTCGTCACTCGGAGGAATCTGGCACCAGGTCGCAGAGGGAAACCGCCCGGTCGTTTGTGCTGGTGCCCAGCCTCCTGCCTGTCCCCCCCGAACCCCGACTTCCAAGTGGCCAGTGCGTAGACGTCCGGGAACTCACACACACCCAGGTGCTGCTGTGAGGGGCAGGGAAAAGTCACTCCATCTCTCCTGCCTGCCTGCAAGGAGCTTACGGCCTGGGTGACGTAAACACGTGCAGATGAGCCTGACCTACAGGCCAGCGTCAGATCGCTGGTGTGGACGCTCTGCTCTGGGCGTCCGTGGAGAGCGTGGTCATCGGGGAACGGGCAGGAGGGGCTTCGCCAGGATGCAGGGGGGTAAGCTGAGGCTCCAGAGAGGGGCGGAGAGCGGGAAGGACTGTCCGAGCAAAGGACGGGGCCGGGCAGAGTGCAGGGGAGAGGGCGCCGGCACGGACAAGCACGCAGAGGAGCGTTGCCTGCTGGTGCTGGTGGCAGGGGTGCGTCACCGGCGATTTGCTGCTGGTCGGTCCCCTTCATCTACTCTCTTTTTAAAACACCGCCCTCCCGCTTTGGCAGGCATGGGGTTACTTGAAATACAGCCCGAGTTCCTCAAGGTCCACGGCAGCTAGGTGTGTTCCTTTGACCCAGTCCTGACCAGTGAGAGAGCCTCAGTGTCTACGGCATGTTGGAGGGGCCCGCCCCTTCCTCCTTTCCTGGATCCCCTTTTCCTTCCTGGCTGGAATGTAGATGTGATGGCTGGAGCTGGAGCAACTATCTGAGGTTGTGAGGTGAACTTGTGAGCGGAGGCTACACGTGGTGAAACCGGGTAGAAGGAGCCTGGGTTCCTGAGGGTTTCTGAGAGTCGAGCTGCCACTCTAGCCCTGAACTATCTATGTCCGAACATAATGTCTGAGAGAGAAATAAATGTGTTTTTTAAAGTTACCGTTGTTCTGCGTTTCTTTGACGCCCAGTCCAATCGAATCCAGGTACGCAAAGCCAACCCCGGCTGGAGAGGAATCTGAGCCCCCTCTCCCCCTCCTGCTGCAAAGATGCAGGCAGAAGCCGCAGGCAGCGTGGTGCTCGGTGGTGGGAGTGGACAGAGGCGAGACCCGCAGCAGGTGGGAGGGTGGCCCGGCCACGCTGGAGTCCACAGGGGGTCTGAGGCCACCGACGCTGCAGCCGGGTCCTCCGCTCCCTCAGAGGAAGGGGTCAGGGCGCCTTATTCGTCCACCTCCTCCCCACAGACTTCCCTGAACGTCCCCGTCTGTGCTGGGCACCCACGACCCACGCGGGGTCAGGCGCCAGCGCCCGGGGGGAGGGTGTTCCCAGGTCTGCACACCGTTCCTTGGTGCCCGCGCCCAGCTGCTGGGGCGACTTTAACATGTCCCGCTGTGCATCGAGTGCACACACGTGCAAACATTCTTGACATACGGTGCAAGTGCACACACTCTGCAGACACGCACAGACACACGCACATCAGGAGGAGGCTGGGCCAGAAACTCGTCTCTTCATTCTGGGTCCAGGCTGTCGTTTGGACGAAGTCTGACAATGGCCGCCGGTGTGTCGGGGACCCAGGCGAGACGGGGGTTAGAACCGGATGTCCTCGTCTCCTACAAGGGGAAGAAGGCTTCCTCCGGCCAGCTGCCACTTTGGGGGAGGGGGAGGAGAACTGGGAGGCGGGACGGCACCCGAAGGAGGCTCGCTCCTACTCTGACGCAGGAGCCGGGACATAAAGGCTCCCAAAGCCGCAGGCCCACCCCGTGCTGCCTCAGGCGGGGGAGGGCCCCGGCCGTGGAGCTGGGAGTGGATCGGGGTCTCCGGGAGGCGGAGCAGAGCTGACCTATCACAACCTCACATCGTGGCCAGAGAGAGCAGCCACTGCCCCGGCCTCCAGTTTCCGTGAGGGCGACTCCCCCGGGGAAACATGCCCGCCTCCCTGTGCGCCCCAGCTGCGTCTCCCGACGGAGGAGGGCTGGCCGGCTGGCTGGATGGCTAGGGGGGAGGCACAGCCGCGGGGCCCGGCCCAGCCTCGGGCGGTCTTGGTCCCGCCGTGAGGAAGGTTCCGGGGACCGAGGGGCCGTTGGAGGGCAGCGCCATCCCCGGGGCTTGCGCTAGGCACCCCGGTTTCATGAAATCTCAGCTTCACCCTTTAATTCGATTTGCCAGTAAAGCTGATGGGAGGGAAAAAACACAGCTCCGTATGGCTGGTTCCCGTGTGATACTGGCCAATCAGCTGCAAACTTGGGAAGCAGAGGTGTAACGTTTCCTTCCGTTCCCCTAAACTCCAGCATTAAGCGCCCACAGGTGCACCAGCGACAGGTCGTGTGGTAAGTCCAGGTGAGCGGTTCGTGCGTCCGTCTGCTCGACGGTCCACACGAGCTTCTGAGGAACTGGCCGGGGCCGGTCTCCGGGCCGCAGGAGTGAGCACGCATGTCCGTTGGGAGACGCGGCTCCATCAGAAACGGCCTCTGTGTTCTCAGCGGTGGTCTCCCGTCCAGGTTCCGTTTCCCCCCCCACCCACCTGGTTTCTCTCTTCAGCCCGTCGCCCACGGGTCTCGGAAAACAGCCAAACGGTGGGGCGTCAGAGGAAGAGGCTGTCGGGTGGGTCCTGCCATCACCCCGAGGTGCCCACTGCCATAGTCAACACCGTCTCCCCCAGGTGCCCACCGCCCCCCGGTCCGGCGCCTGCCGTGGGTTCCTCGAGGGTGGTCGGGCGGCACCACCGGGAAGCCCACTCAGGCCCCTGCCTCCCTCCCTCCCCCTCAAATCGAGCCAGGAGCCCGGTTAGAATCCGGGGAGAAGTTACCTTGCTTTTCTTTCTGACTAACACTGTGCGTCCCCACGTCCTTAGTCTCCCACCTTGAATCCCCCGCAGTGAAATAAGATAAGGTTTTAGGGGTGGGCGCTTTCTGGCCCACGGCGTTCTGGAAATGCCGACCTCCCCCAGAGAGCACGAGCCCGGCTGGTGAGAGGGGGCTTGTCAGCGCCTGCGTGGGCGGGACCAGCTTTGGGGAAGGTGCACGCGGAGGTTGCAGATGCCAAGTGGGGGGGGGGGTGCGGTGGCGTCCTGGCGGAGGTGACATTGGAGCGGAGCTCCGAACGGGGAGAGTGCCAGCACACAGGCAGGAGGGAGGGACGGGCCAGAAGGAGGAAACCCTCAGGTGGGAGCAGGTCGCCCTGTCTGGGGTGACGGCGTCGTGGCTGGAACGTGGGGGGGGCCGGGGGGGCACGGGCTGTGAAAGGGGACCGGGGTGGATCGGCCCGGAAGGGCCTCACGGGCGGCTGTCACAGACGGGACTTGCCCGCCGGGCAGGGTGGACTCGGTTCCGCAAATGGGGTCCCGAGTCTCTCGGGGGGAGGGGCGGGCGGGCTGCAGGTGCGGGCAGGATGAAGACGCAGCTGCCATCCCCGCAAAGCTCACAAGTTAGCAGGGAGAGAAGGCACACTGTGAAGCACTTTCAGTGTGTGATTTAACACAACGCGTATCTACGTAAGACACACAAATACACAAAATACAACAGCGTCACATACACTGGCATGCACATGCCTGAGCAGAGACCCCAGCGAGTCAGGACGCTGCCCCCCCCACACATGGCTGACGGTCAGGTGGGGACACCCCTGAGGTGGTGGACTGATCTTCCCACTTTTCACTGGGACGCCGGCCCGTGGAGGGCCGGACACGGCGTGGACAGACACGGCTTCGGTCCTGTACTGAGACGGGGAGACCAGCTTGGACACAGACGGGGTCGCTGAGCCCTTCCACCCCTTCCTGCCCACGTCCCCCCCTCCAGGCCTCGTCCCCTCTCGGGAGTTGGGGCTAAGACGTGTGCCTGCCCGTTGGGACGAGCTGTACAAGTGCAAGGTCAGCGGTGCCTGGAATCGGGCGGCCCTCCCTGTGGGCCCTTGGGACGCAGAGTCCTGGGCTGGGGTAGGGAGGCAGGGTTGGGGCAAGGGGGGCTAATTTGGGGAATGGTTCGGTGGCAGAAGTCACAGGACGTGGTCACTGGCAGGGCAGGGAAGGAGAGAGAGGGAGGGAGTTAAAGGCATTTCGGGCCGGAGGAACTGGAGCCTCGCGGTGTCTTTGAAGACAGGGAGCGCTGGGCAAACCTGCCCCATCCTTCCCCCGGTCCAGCGGGGTCCTCCTGACACACGCAGACACGGAGCTCGGAATGGGTGTGACCCCGGCCTTGGGAGGCCTCTGGCTGGTGTCCGAGGGTCAGCCCGGCCAGGAGCGCCGCTCCGGGAGTCTGGTGGAGGCTGCTCGTGCCCGCCGGTCCTGCGGGGCTGCCAAGGACCCCCCCAACCCCCGCGGGGCAGGCAGCTGCGGGGCTCAGAGAGGAGTTTGCAGGGAGCGTGGAGGTCTCGGGTGCGGGCGGGTGAGGAGAGCAGAGAGGACGGGCTGGGGCTGACCTTCCTGCAGGGACGGGGGACGTCCCGTCAACAACCCCTCTTTGTCCTCAGACCTTGCCCGAGGCCCGAGATTTGCTGGCAGGTTGCCTCTCGGGCAGGGAGCTCCCCGCGATGCTATCGGAGCGGCCGGCTGGCTCTGAGCGACCTCCCGCCAGTGACCTCGCTCCACGAAGGCGAAGGCGGGCAGAGCCGTGCCTGGGAGGTGCACGGCAGGGTACGGGTGCAGAGAGCTGCCAGCTCAGGGTGGGGACACCACAGGGTCCCAGTGCCCGTGGACCTGGCCCCAGAAGGGGGACTGAGGTGGGCGTACATGCACTCCCCCTGTGCCACTTTAAATCATCCATTAGTCCTCGGTGAGCACGCCGGAAGCAGTGCATCCCCTTAAGTTTAAGAATGTATTTTATATCATCCTCGCTGGTGCGGCTCAGTGGATTGAGCACCGGCCTGAGAGCCAAAGGGTCGCTGGTTCGATTCCCAGTCAGGGCACATGCCTGGATTTCGGGCCAGGTCCCCAGTAGGGGGCGCAGGAGAGGCAACCACAGGCTGATGTTTCCTTCCCTTCCCCTCTCTAAAAAATAAAATCTTAGAAGAAAAGATACCCGAGCCGCACCTCGGAGGTGGGAGGGCCCTGGCCTGGGGACACGGCGGGGGTGGGGGGGGGAGCAGGGTCCCGGCACCCGAGGGCGCATGCGGCCCTTCTGTTCGGCTGTTTTTACTGACCAGCCACTGACCGCTGTCTCTGTGGTGCTCCGCCCACCCGCAGCCTGGGTCCCACTGACCCTAGAAGCCTCTGGGCCGCGTCCCAGCGCCTGGCCCGTTGGGTGTCCCCGGGGCGTCTCGGCGCAGGGGCTGCCTGCTCTCGGGTGGGCCTCCCCGCAGGTGCGGCAGGGCAGGGCCGCCCAGTTCTCCTGAAACGGGCTCTGCCCCCTGGGTGGACGGACTGGATCGCACGGATGATTGTCCCTGTCCCTGGGTCCCCCGTGGCCCACCGCCGGCTGGCGGCTGCCAGGCGTTCCTCGACCTTGTTCCCTTCAGACCGGGGGAGGGGGAGGGGTGACCCCATGGGCCCAGGTGAAGGCCTTTCTCCGGAGGTGTGGACGGTTCGCATTCCAGCCCGCGGCCCCCAGGGCCCTCTCCGTTTCGTGACCTCGGCCCGTTGGTGACCTGGCCCTGCCCCCGAGGGGCGCAGGTGTCTTCGCCCCGTCACCATCCTCGTCACACTCACTCAGCAGCCCGGGCCCCGCCTGCTGCCGTGAGGCCGGTGACGCTCATTGTCAACACCTCTCCTGCCTCCTTCTCTGTGATTGGCAGGAAGGCCTCCTGCCATTCAAGGGGTTCAGGTGGCAGCCAGCAGGCCGGGCCGGGGGCCGGGGGCAGGGGGGTGATAGCCCTGGAGGGCTCCGGAGACAGATGACTCAGAAACATGTTTACAGGGCGGTCTCAGACCTCGGGGCCACTGCGCGGGGGGACCGGGAGCATCTGCACAAAGCTCCGATAGGTGGGGGCCGCTTTCCCAGCCTGGCTGCCCTTGGCCCTCCCTCCACCTCCGACGGGGCCGAGACCACGCTTCCCGCAGTCGCGGCCCGGCCCGAGGCTGCGAAGTGGGGAGCCCGGGCCGGTCCGGGAGCACACGTCTCCACGGGCTGACGTGCCAGCGCCCGGGACACAGAGGCGCCCTCTGTCCCTCCCCTCCCCTGTTCAATGGGCTAGGTGCCCGCGTGTTGGTGCTGAGTGTGTCACAGGAGACGGAGGCCGTGTCTCTCAGCAGACGGACCTGCCGAGTCCTCCTGTGTGGGCGGGGGACCCCTCGGGAGTTCCACCCGGGGATTTGCGCTCCTCGTCACCTGCAGCTTTGTCCCCTCCTGGTGGGTGACCTGAGTTAGTGGAGGCCGGTGGGCTTGGCAGGAAACACGTTGTCACACACAGGACGACACTCACGGTCACCCGGAAACCGCCCTGCACGGGCGCTGCGCGGCTCGGCCGCCCCGGTCTTCTTCTGAGACTCCCCCGACGCCCGTCTCCCCGCGTCTCCGCTGTCCGCACCCGTGCCCGCGGCTCTCCCCGCCCCCACCCCCCCGCCCCTGTGGCTGCGGCACGGTGTCTGTAGCCGAGATCTCCGTGGGCACTCGGCTGTTCTCTGGTTTGGGGTTATGATGAAGCCACGCCGCCGTGGATGTTTTTGCACATTTCGTGGTGTGCGTGTGCAAGGGTGGTGGGCAAACTGTGGATGGTGGCTCACGGCCGGGCCACATCTTAACATAATGGAATAGGACTAAGTCGAAGGCATCACAACACGCCCTGTGTAGGAAGGCTAATTTTTTTTTACAGAAGAGGGCAGTACTGTTTTCCAGAACATTCATGTCCCCCACAGATGTCTTCGGGTCCACGCCCACGCACAGCCCCCTATACCCCACACCCTCCGGGGCTGCAGCTGTGACTTGAGGGGCCCTCCCGGGGTCTCGGCCACATGGCCCAATCATTGAGTGTGTGCAGGTGTGTGTGAGTGCATGCGGGCAAGGTGCCTGATTATCACCAGAGCAACAGAGATGCCGGAACCCGGAGGGCGTAGGGTCGCGGAGTGGCAGCTTCACTCACGAAACCTAGTTTCCGACGGGGACACCTGCCGTTCCCGTCTCGCGGCGGACACCGGCCCGTGCAGAGAGCGCGCCCTCCTTCTCCACCGGCTAACGGTGAGAAGCCCAATGGTTTTGACGCGCGCTCCTGGGGTCACCGGTGTGCTTGGATGTGACTGCTGCAAGCCACGCCGTGTCTTCTGTGAGCTGTGAGGGCCACCGTTGGGCCCGAGGTGTGCGTGGCATTGCGTGGACTTGCAGAGCACGGGTCCCACCCCGGACACGAGCCTCTGCGAACGCACAACACGTGTCGAAGGCCTTCTCCCAGGTCTCCGCGTGCGCTCGGTTCTGTTGATGAACCGGAGATTTTACCTTCTGACCGCGGGGACAGGTAGACTAACATGCAAACGTGCACGCGTGTGATGTGCACGGTGTGATGGGCTTGGCCGTGGTGTGCACCGTCACGCCCTCACAACGATCGAAGGAGCAGACACCCCGTCCCCTTCACATGCTTCCTTCTGCCCCTGGCCCGCGTGTGAAAGCGATGAGCCCGCGGTTCACCCCCTCGACAGAGGGGCAGGTGCGCTGCGCTGGGCTGTCAGCTGGGGGCGCTGTGCTGCCCAGCAGGCCTCTGCTTGGCCTCCTGGTGCAGCCGAGGCTCGGTGCCCACCGAACCACCACCCACCTGCCCCTCCCCGCCTCCTGGTCCCTGCCATCCTGTTTCCCGACTCTACACACTGGACTGTTCTAGATTCCTCATGGATGTGGAGTGGCGTGGTGCGGTCCTTCTGTGACTGGCCCAGTTCACTTCCCATAGTGTCTCCCCGGTTCCTCCTCGCTGCCCCACAGGCCAGGATCCCCTTCTCCTTTGAGGCCGAGTGACGTTCCGTGTGACGCTCGTGGCCCCTGCCCTCTGCCCGCCCATCGGTCGGCGGACACTCGGGCTGTTTCCGAGTCTCGGCTGCCAGGAACGGCGGTGCGTTGAACACAGAGCACGGACACCTCTGCGAGGTTATGACCTGGGCGCTCTCGGATAAACCCCCAGAGGCGGGGTCGTTGGGTCACGTGGTGATTCTAGTTTTCACTTTCTAAGGAAACCCATAGCGTCTTCACTGCGACCCACCGCACCGACTCACAGCCCCACCCACAGAGCGCGAGGGCTCCGGTTCCTCCATAACCGCTGGTTTCCTCCACGGACCTCCTCCTACCGTCACTCGGGGGTGAGGGCGGGCTTCCTGCGTGCTCGGGGTCCGCGCGCGCCGACCGGCCCGCAGGGGCGCGGTCCCGGGGGGAGGCAGTGTCGGTGCAGACACAGAGCACAGGCGCCTCAGGAAACCCTGCTCTACGGGCTGTTGGTCTTCAGAGTGGAAAACAGTGAATTCCCAGATGGGAGCCTGCAGGCAGATTAATGGGGTGCAGGCGTAACAGAGCTGACGGGCTCTCTGCTCCGTCCTCGGCCGCTCGCGCCGCCAAGCAATCGTCCAGGGCAGTTTCCGGAAGGGGGCTGAGATGAGGGACACGCGGCGGCCGGTCTGCACCCTGACCAAGCCCCAGGCAGCTGGTTAACATGCCCAGAGGCTGCCTGGGAGCGCTCAAAAATGGACGTATACCAGCTAGCGCATTGCGTTTTATTTTTTACGAATTTATTTATTTATTTTATTTTTGTTATTCTAATTTTTTAATTATGTTTTATTGATTGTGCTGTCACAGTTGTCCTGAGTTTTCCCCCTTTGCCCCCCTCCACCCGGCACCCCCCTGCTCCCTCAGGCAGCCCCCCCACCCTAGTTCACGTCCACAGGTCGTGAGTGTCCGTCAGTTCTTCGGCTGCTCCCCTTCGGACACCGTGCTCCACAGTTTCGCCCTGGCTCTCCTGTGCCCGCCTGTCTGTGCGTCCCGGTCCCCTCGCCTCTCGCCCGTCCTCCCGCACCCTCCCGTCTCTCTAACCTCTGGCGTGTTCCTCGTGGTGTGTCTTGGGGGTGGGTCGCTCTGCATCCATCTTGTCTGGGGCTCTCTGTGCTTCCTGGGCTTGTGTGTCTGTTTCCTTCACCAGATTAGGGGAATTTTCTTTCATTATTTCTTCAGATGGCGTTCCAATTTCTCGCTCTTTCTCTTTTCCTTCTGGCACCCCTACGATGCGAATGTTGGACCTCCTGACATTGTCCCAGAGGCCGCTTACACAATCCTCATGTCTTGGGTTCTCTTTTTTTCTTGTTGTTCCAATTGGTGGTTTCTGCTTCCTTATGTTCCAAGTCATTGATCTCGTTCTCGGCTTGATCCACTCTGCTGTTGTTTCCCTGTAAGTTGTTCTTTATTTCAGTCAGTGTACCCTTCATTTCTGGCGGGGTCTTTTGTATGCTGCGGAGGTCCTCGCTGAGGTCCTTGAGCATCCTCATGACCAGTGTCTTGAACTCTGCATCTGACAGATCGCTTATTTAGTTTTTTCTGGGGTTTTGATCTGTTCTTTCATTTGGGCCGTGTTTCTTTGTCTCCTTGTTTTGGCAGCCTCCCTGTGTTTTTCTGTGTATCAGGTAGAGCTGCTTTGACTCTGTGTCTTGGTAGAGTGGCCTAATGCAGTAGGTGTCCTGTAGGGTCCAGTGGCACAGCCTCCCCATCACCCAAGCCGGGTACTCGAGTTGTGCCCTTTGTGTGGGCTGAGTACACCCTCCTCTTATAGTCGAGCCTTGGTGGCCGTTTTCAGATCAGTGGGAAGGATTTACCCAGGCCAGTCAGCTGCAGGGACTGGCTGTGACCACTGACCACCAGCCTCCGCCCTCCCTGGAGGATGCTGTGCAGGGGCAGGTGGCGGTGCTCCGGCGTGGTCCGTAGCTGTCCCCTGGGTGCACTGGCCCTGGGGTTTCTCAGGTGGTGCAGGCCAAGGTCAGCCCCCACCTGTGTTTTGCCCGGGGTCATCCTGCCTGAGCTATGAAGCACTCTGAGATGGCTGCTCCTTGTGCTGGGCTTGGAGGTTCCCAGACAAAGCCAAGCTGTGAATCTAGGCTGCTGGTGCTGGGCCTGGGGCTCAGTGAGGCCGGCTGCTGCTTGTTTGAGAGGATGTAGGAAGCTGTGAAGCAGGAGCCAAGAGCAGCCGTTCATGTGGAGAAATGGCTCGGGAGGGCCTGTAGGTGGAGTGGGGCAGAGTCTTTGGGGGTCTCCAAACAGTGTCAGCCAGGTGGATGGAGTCTGATGTTCAGCACCAGTCTTGCGGTCTCTGTCGGGGGAGGGCCCGGAAAAGGGATCACGGCCCCTTCTCGGCTTGATGCCAGATACCTCAGCCTCCTGCCACATGCCACGGGTGCCCCTCCAGCTGCCACCACGCTGCCAGAGCTCAGAGGGAGTGCGTCTGAGTAGGTGAGTCCGTGTGTGGGTTCTTGAAGAGGAACTGCTTGGGGCTCCAGCAGTTTCTTCCACTGACTCAATCCCCGCTGGTTTTTGTAGCCAGATGTCGTGGGGACTTCTCTTCCTGGCACTGGAACCCTGGGCTAGGGACCCCAATGTGGGGCTCAGACTCCTTGCTCCCCAGATACCCCTCCCGAATTTCTATCACCACACATGGATGTGAGACCAGCCTGTTCCCCGTCTGCACCCCCCACCAGCCTGGGGGGATGTGGTGTCTTTAATTCTGCAGTTGTCAGACTTCCATGCAGCTGGGTGTCTCTGTCAGTCCTGAGCGATGCCTGCTCTGTGTGTTGGCTGTGGTTTTATCGCGGCTGCGCACAGAGGTGAGCCGTGCCTGCCTGTGCCGCCATCTTGACCGGAAGTCTAGCTGGTGCAGTGTAAGATGAACTGATCGGTATCAATAAAGCCCCGAGCAGTGGACTGATTGTTTCAATCAATGAGACGTAAAATGAGGTCAAACTGATACACATGAGCTCAGCGGGAAGTCCACCACACCTGGGCCCCCAACAGAACACGGTGTTTATTTCTCACTTTCACCCCAAGAATTGGGTGTCACATTGCCCCAACTGTGGCGGGGCTCTGGACTCTTCCTCGGAGCCCGACCACACTCCCAGCTCACCAGCGTTTGCACAACCGTCCACTTTTCTAGCTGAATGCCACAGGGTGTCAGTGTGGGGCACCGTGGGCTGCCTGGGTTAAGGGTGTGAGCTTTGGAGTCAACCCCTGCTGGTTCTGAATCCCAGCTCCACTCCACAGCACCGCTGGGCTGTGTGGCTTTTAGGAAGTTGCTTGCTGTCTCTGGGTCTCAGCGTCCTTATCTGTAAAACGAGTGATCATAATACTACCCACCTCAGAGCTGTCAACGCACCTAAGTCCCTTTAAATAGTGCGGGGAAGCTGAAAGACCCTCCCAAAGGCAGTTATTAAATACGTGATGTGTATCGTTCAGAAGCAGCGAGGAAAGGAAGTTAACGTGAGGTTCGGAAGGAGACCCGCAGGTCCTTCATAGACTCCCCTAGACGGGTGACGTCAGGTTTCCAGGCGCCGGCTGGTGACGGGAGTCCTGTCCTGTTCTTGGTGGTGCTGGTGCCGCAGCTCCGAGCACTTGTTTGCCGATCGACGCACCCCAAACGCGGCGTTTCTCTCACCCACGGGCACAGCATGAGTCCCGGTCACCCCACGCAGCCGCCTGGGACGCCTTACCTCTTCCGAACTCTGGCGAGTGCGCTGCCTTCTGTCCCAAGCTGATGAGCTGGGGCCGGGGTCAGAAAACTGGGAAAGACCCGCTCCTTTGGCCTTTTCCCCAGGAACCTTTCCCGGGCTCCCCGCCCCCTGCGTCCAGTCCTGGGAGGCAGGCTGGTCAGCGGCTCTCTGTGTTCCTGTCGGCGTCCACAAGACACTGCGCACCAGGCAGCCCGTGCCTCCCGCTGGGCTCCCGGGAGGAGAGCCGGGTCACTGGTTTGTCCGGGGAGAAGGGGTGTGGGCCCAGGTAGAGCGGAGCCGGGGGACCGAGCTGGGCACCTGGCAGGTGGCGGCTGCCCGGGCCCGGCAGTCCGAGGAGCTGGGAGGGGCACCTGCAGACCTCCCGCGTGGGGCGGAAGGGGCAGCATCTACTGTCGGCCCCTGGGACTGCAGGGGGGTTCTGAGGGGTCCCAAGGTGCAGGGTCGGCAGAGATGGGGGCGCAGGGGGAGGGCCCGCCGTCCTGTCTGCGTGAAGTCGACCACGGCGACGAGGCCAGAGGATGTGGGGATGTGCAGAGGTGTCGATGGACAGTGTCACCGCGCCCGGGACACGGTGCACCCGGGCGAGGAGGTGGTGGCGTTTTCTTTCTGGCGCGGCCTCGTAGGGCCCTGCGAGAAGCTGTGAGCCTGCTGCTGACAAATCTGTGCTTCTCCCCCGAGTGGAGTCGGGTTTGGAACGAAAGCAAAGTCACGGCGGCTCTCGCCTCCACCGCCGCTCACAGGCCGGTTGTGCCTCGTGGCCGCACGCAGTCCGGCGCCAGCTGACGCGAGCGCGGCTTCACGCTGGGCTCGCGTTAGCGTCTCCCTTTCTGACGGGCGCGGACCCTACCTGCTCGTTCCGGTGCCCCGTGCCCTGGGCCTCTGGGTCCCGCTTGATGGACACGTGTGAGCGCCCCCGCCCCCACGCCCCATCTGGCGGGCAGCTGGGCTCCACGCAGACCCCTCCCCGCCGCCCGCCGTCCTCTCACGACAGGGACGCAGCGCCCAGCAGGGCCCCTGCTCCAGGTGCTCACACGCGCCGCCCTCCCCGCCGCCGCCACCGCCGCCGTCGTCAGTGACACCCTCCCACACGCCGCCCCAGTTCACACGCCAGCTGGACGCTCGCGTGTGCGGCCCCGCCCCGCGTGCCAAGGAGCCTTCCTTTCCTCTGGATTCTGGCACCACGGGCAGGTGTTCGGTCCCCGCGGACAGCACGCGTGAGGAGTCCGAGGGGTCCAGGTGCGCCGGTGAACTGCGACCTGTGACCCCCAGAAAACACACAACCTTGGTCCGTCCTGCCAGTTCATGCCCACCTGGTCTCCTCCACGGTGGCCGCGGCCTCACGGCCCACGGTTTGGCAGCCACCTAGCAGAAGCGCGTGCGTGAACCTGTCTCGTACAAACATATTAAATAGCGTTTCGCCAACAGAAGCAGCACAGTGAAAACTTGAGGCCCAGACGATGGTGGAGGGACAGCAGCCACACGCGGCAGGACGGCCACCGGGTGGCCAAGGTCGTGCTTCTCCATCTGCCGTTCCCTGGGACCTGCTGGCCGCGCACAAGGACCTGGAGTTGTCTTCCCCGTTGCTTCACCCGGCCAGCGAGACCTCCGGCACCCTCAGGCGAGGTGATGGTCTCTACCTCGGTGTCCCCCGACGGCACCTGGCGCACCTGGAGGCCACCTCGGGGCAGGTGGACAGAATGAATGACACTCAATGTGACGTCGGGGGGGGCCATCTGAGCACATGACCCCACACTGTCCCTCCTCGCTCCCCTCGATGTGCCCGTGGGGACAGGTGACTGTGAAAGGGGACATGAGTGGGGACACCCCCCCCAGGGCAGCCTCGCCCGGGTTCTGTGCTCCCAGAACCTCAGGCCCGGAGATGTGGGTGAGAACCACCCGTAAAGGACATGGGCCACTCACGCCTCCTTCCCACCCTGCCCCCCCCCCCCCCGAGGTCCTGTGTCCCACAGTCCCTCCCATCGCCTCCTGGGCTGTCATGTTAGTTCTCTATCTTCCCTGCGATGTCTCCGCCTCTGAGGTGCGAGTTCCAGAGAGAAGGCATTTCTGCGCCGTGCTCCCTGCTGACTCCCCAGCTCCGGGAACGGTGCCCGGCACATAGTAGGTGCTTAATGAGTTCTTGCACAGCTGGTGCCATGGCGAGGGGAAGGCTGGACGGGAGAGGTTGAACGGGAGTCTCTCCTTCTGCATCTTTGTCGTAAGAATGGGTGTCTGTCCCCTGCCGGCCAGAACGCCGTGCACCGAACACTTGCGTTTTCTCCGACCCGATCTTCCCAACGAGGAAACGGAGGCCTGGGGGGGACCGCGGCTGACTCGGGGTTCTTGGAGCTGGGCCCTCAGGTCCTGTGACCTTCAGCACCCTGTTCTTTCCACTTCCCTCTGCCTGGGGCATCATTAAATCCATTTCTCCGCCAGATAATAGCTAATGCTTGTCAAGGAGGACCTGGATCCAAAAATCTTTCATCAGGTAGGAGCGTGCAACGTGATACAGCAGTTTTCAACCATGAGGACGCACACGCCATGCTTAAATGGACACGCGGATCACGTCTCAGGACCAAGGGGGCACGGCAGCCCTCAGCAGCTTCCCTCCCCCGTAATGGGATTTAATTACGATTACACTCGGCTGCAGCCGTGTTCTCGGGAATTTGAAAAGAACGTGTCGGGCATCTAACTTCTTCGGTGAGTTTGAAAATAAGAGGAAATGGGACGGACACCGGCAGGAAAAGGGAGATCTCTCTCTCTCTGTCTCTCTGTCTCCGTTTCTCTCTCTCTCTCTCTTTCTCACACACACACACGCACACTCACACACACACTTACTTTTTAATTTTCACCTGCAGACTCTGCAACTCTGGTGGGTCCTTTGTTTGGAAGCACTGAGGACATCTGGGGGGTCAGACTGTTTTTGGAAAGGGACCGGATCCCAGGGTCTGCTCCGGTGCGGTCTGGAGTGTGTGGGTTCTTGACTCTGTGCAGGAAGACTTCACGACGCGAGTCCAGGGGACTCTGAGAGCGCGTTCATCAAAGCTGCAGACGGTGAAAGGAAGGAAGGGCCTAAGACAGAAGAGGCGAGATCGCAGCAGCAGGAGTGACCCTGGGCTGGGCTGCGAGGACTCAGATACAGGTGCAGGGGGTGAGCCCGGGACGAGCTGCCGCTGCCCACTGCTCCCCCGGCTGCAGGTCTCGCCGGAACCTCAGAGTCTAGGGGACGGAAGCAGGGACACACGCCCAAGGAAAGGCAGGCTGGGGGGAGGCCCCGGCGTACTCAAGGGAGGGCGCATACTGGGTCCTTTGTCTGACTGGTTTTTATCTGCTTTTCTAAAGGTGGGAATTCTCGGGGAGGGCCCCCATCAGAATATGCATCAGCTTTCCAGGTGTGCCCTTTGATAGGCGATTCATCGAAACGAGCGTATAAGGTTGGGGTCTCTCTCTGGTCAGTTTCGGCTTTAAGGAAGGTCACCGGAGAGGGGCCGGGGCCAGGCGGGTCTGGAAGGAGCAAACCGTTTGCTCCCGAGTGTCCTGGGTCAGGGAAGACCAGACGTTGCCGTTTGTTCGCTGGCTGTAAACTGCTCAGCCACCTGTTCAGCAGCCTGACTCAGTTTCCCCGTCTGCTTGCCACGGAATTTTCCTGGATTCTTACTACCCTGCCTCAGGACAGTGTGGTGCAGAGGAGAGAGAGCTGAGCCTGGGGGGGCATTGAACTTGGGCTTCCCCTGTGTCTATCGCCAGCCAGTCACGAGCGTGCAGGCGGGTCCTCTCCTTGGTGTCACTGGCCAGGGGCAAGAAGGTCTTGCTGCGTGACTAGTCCCCTGGGTGACGAGGCTTTCCCGTGCGCTGTTGCAACAGTCGGTGCTGAGCCTAGGGGTCGGGGCGGCGGCTCTCAGCCTTCGGCCAGGGAAACGTCGGGGTCCCGGCCGCATTCCCAGAGGTCGAGGGCCGGCCTGGAGTCTGCCGGTTTAGCACGCACCTGGGGGTTTGGGTGCAGCTGGCGGGTCCCCTTATTTCGGGAGCACGGGCGCATGTCCACTCAAATGGGTCGGGAGGAGCATCTGCATTTTCAGGGTCAGCCGGGTCAGAACGCTGTGGTAAGAGAAAGATGGATGCCCCAGGAAACAGAACAAGGTCAGACTGGGCCCCGGGCGAGGGGCGTGGTCTCCAGTGGGCCGGGCTGAGCGAGGCCCGCAGGTTCCCCGGGCGCTGAGGTCACACCCCAATGGAGGCCCAGGGGAGAGAGAACGTGTCTGCGGGGCCCCGACCCCATGGCTGCTGGGCCGGCCAAAGTCATTGTCCCCGTGTCCCAAAGCAGGACGGTTGAGACCAGAGCCTTGTCCGGAGTCACGCAGCTGCTGAGCAGGACAGGCTAGACGGGAAGCCAGACCTCTGACTTTGTCCCCTCTGTCCCCTTCACGGCCACAGCCCCCACCCCCGTGGTGCTGAAGAGCACCCCTGAGTGGGGCAGGCAGGACATTTGGGGCAAGGAAAACGGAAGAAGTGCCCCCCCCCAAGAGGAAGGGCATGGCAGGACCCCTAACGTTCAACCCCTAACGTCCCCGCTCGGGGATGGGACAGCTCACGCGGAAAAGCTGAGAAGCAGGTGACAGTGACTTAGGGACCTGACATCCTCTTTGGGGCCCTCCCAGCTCCCTGCCTCAGGGAGAGAAGCTCCGAGGGTCAGTGACGTGACGCGTCAGTGAGGGTGCAGCTGAGAGCCCGGGCCGCCGGGGGTGCCGGCGCTTCCTCGGGGAAGGACACACTCAGCCCAAGGAATGCATGTCTAACTGTGGAATTCCGGGTCGCAGGGGACGAGCGGGGGTGAGGGAAGAGGCCTCCCCATCGCCCCGAAGAGAGATCCCGCCCTGCGGCTGCCTGCCGCCCAGGAGAGTGGGGCCCTCTTCGAGCACGGGTTACACGCCTTTCCAGAAGAATCGCGGATCCGTGGGCCGCAGCCCGGGCTGTAGAGATGCCTGTGGTGGGAGTGAGGGGGGGCGGGGGGTGAAAGAAGGCTGACCTCCGGCGCTGTCTTCTGACTCCGGACCCGTCCTTTCTCCCCGCCAGGCCCTGGGTCCCACTGCGCGCAGGGCCCTAGCTCCCGCTCAGAGCGGCCCGGGGCTGGCTGACCGGTGGCGGGCACACCTCTCAGGGCCACCTGTCGCTCCGTGTGGCTGGCCGCCGAGCACCCGGGAGGCCAGTGTTGGCGGGACAGCTATCCCTTCCTGCACAAGGGCCCTTCACGGAGCCCAACAGCCTCTGCACACCCTGCAAGGTCTGGGTCAATGACTCTGCAAACAGCCTCCAGGTTCCCTGAGGGGAGAGAGCCTTAGGGAGGGAGGGAGCCTCCTGCACCCGGCCGCCCGACGGGGAGAGAAAGTTTGCTCTGCCCTCCAGCTGGCCACCTGCCGAACCTCCACCCCGGGGACTCCCGCCAGCTGCCGGGGCCAGGAAGGGGCGGGTGCGAGGCCCTTTGCGGTCCTCAGGGTTCCCGGAGCCACGAGCACCTGGAGTGCCCACCCCCAGACCGCCTGGCCCATCTGCTCCGGCCACGCGTCCCGTCCGCCCTCTGGGCTGCCGTGGTCTGGGTCACGCGCAGCCGGTGCGGCTGAGTAGGTGTCGTCTGAACGGGGCTTTGGGGAGGAATGACGTGTTCCAGGCGTCCAGTTGTGAACTGGTGCCTTCCGGCCAAGGGGACATCTGATAGACTCCTAAGCGACGGCAGTGAGGAGGACTCGTAGACCGCCGGCAGGGGGGGCGGGGGTTCAGCACCGGCGCGAGGCGGCGGTGGGTCTTCCGTCGCGGGCGGTGTGAAGGCCGGGTTGTGGTGGCCCCAGGGGGAAGTGACCGCCCGTACCCCTCGTCACAGGAGGTCCTGTTCTGACTCACACGGGGACAGTGGCCGGAAGCTTGTCGGAGAGCAAACCGGACCCCGAACCGGCACGGGGCTCCCCTTCCTGACCCCGCGCCGGGCCCCGCGCCAACCGCGGTGTGCGAAGCCATCCCTGCGTGGCGCGCGATATACGCCCAATAGCCGCTTGTTATTATGGCTCCGTGTCTCCTTGCAGCTCAGTCCGCGCCGGCGACCGAACCTCTCCTGGGCTCACCTGCCCCGTCAGGCCGCCCATCGGGGCTCAGGGCTCGGCCACCGGGCGTGGCTGTGTTTTGCGTCCTGATGCCCCCACCCCGTGTCCTGACCGCCCCAGGACCGAGGCCCCACAGAGCCACCCACGGCAGCCTCCTGGGCCACGTCGCCCCTGGGGTCCAGCCACGGCCCCCAGGCCCCGGGCAGGGCTTGGCGCTGGAAGCCGGGCAGGAAAATAACGCTCCGGCGACTTCGATGTTAATAAGGGCTGCGCCAGAAATGGTTTGTCCCTGACAAAGGCCACTCTGTCCTCTGTCGGTGGCTCGGGAGTCCTGTTTCAGCCCCGGGCCGGCCACCCTGGCTCGGCCGCTGTCCTACCGCGGGGAGCAGGCCAGGCCCCCGATAACATCGCTGCGGCACAGTGGGGCTTTGTGTGCCAGGGGGCTCCGGTTACCTGGGGCAGGTAGGGGGCGGGCTCCGTGCAGGGGCCGGGAGGAAGGCAGCGGCTGAGTGAAAACAAGCATGAGAGGGGAGGGTTTGGGAAACCCCAAAGGAAGCTTTCTCCCCCGCCCCCCACCTCCCCGTGGCCCCGAGGTGCTTCCCGGGGAAGCTGCTCCGTCGCAGCCATCAAACCAGCCGGGAAAGGGACTCGGGCCAGCCCCCCAGCCCCGACACTGCTCCTCCGTCCCTGGGGACCTCTCTGAGTGGCAGGTCACAGGCCGGCTGTCTTCCAACCAGCCCTGGGCTGCCTGCAACCACTTTACCGGGAGCCAGCGGCCGGGGACTTGCCCTCCAGCGTGAGTCTGGTGGCTGCCCCAGCTTGGCCCGCTGAGAAGGGTGGCTGCAGAAGCCCAGCACCCGCCAGCACCCTGGACACCGAGCTGATGGGTGGCTCCTCCAGCGGGGGCCGGAGTCCTTGCTGGGAGTGAGCCTGGTCCACCGGGCCCTGGACTGCGGGCTGCGGTGACATACAACTTCGGGGACATCAGTGCGGGCCGTAGGGTCGGGCGCTGTGCCTTCAGAGGCTGGGCTCTGCCCCTCCCTCCACACCGCTCACCCCGGCGACCACCCGCTCTTGTCCCCGAGGTACTCAGGTGTGGCCCCCTGCCACTGTCTGTGCCCCAGCGGGTCACGACCCCCCTCAGCAGCCCTGCCCACGGCTCCTGCTCCCTGTGACCAGCCAGTGCCCCAGGCCCCGGGGCGCCGAGGGCCAGGAAAACAGCAGCAGCCAGTAGAAGACCCTCATTCCAACGGGTGAAATCTGTTTTCTGGGGCCAAAACAGACGACCGCAAGTTCAGTGGCTTCAAAAACCTGTTCCCCCCCAGTTCTGGAGTCCGGGGTCCCAAACCGAGGGGCTGGCGGGGCGGCGTCCTGAAGGACCCAGGGGAGGCCCCTCTTTCCTCTCCCCGTTTCCGAGGCACCGGGCCCCCCTGGGGCTGCGGCCGCGTCACCCCCTCTCTGCCGCCCGGACACGTGGGCTCCCGTCCGCGTGTCTGCCCCCTCCTCTCCCTCGTAAGGGCGTGCGCGCCGCCCCCAGGCCTGGCGTTAGCACCGGCGCTGAGAGCACATGCCGTCTGACCTGCGCCAGTCCGCACTGCGACTGCGTTTCCAAAAACGACCTTCCCCGTTGGAACTCAGAAGAGGGGCTCGCAGTGGACCCTGGGGTCCCGGCCAGCAGCCACCAGCAGCGTTTTAGAGCAAGTTTTGTTGCTCGTTTGTTGATTTCCTTCAAGCCACCGCACCCAGGGGCCCACCTTCGGAGTCCAGCTCAGGGGGGCGGGGCTCGGGTGGTCCCTGAACTGAGAGGGGAGGCGGCCGTGGGCAGCGTTCCCCCCTCAGTTGCTTTGGAAGACGGGCAGCCCCCCTCCAAGGAGCCGGAAGGGACCGTGGGGCTGTCCCCAGGGCTCTCTGCTCCGGAGATGGTTTGCCAGGGCACAGCGGGCCCCTCCGACCCTCCGAGGCTGGGCTCCCGGGAGGTCCCCCGCTGCAGGCAGGTGGCAGCCACGTCGCAGCTGGTCCTGGAAGCAGCGGGAGGAAAAGCGGGGTCCCCGTACCCCTAGTTCTCCACGGCAGAGCCGGCCGGGCCGTTGCCCCTTCAGGGAGTCTAAAAGGGGCCGACCTGGGGGACCCCTGGCCCCTTTGGCATGGTGCACAGCGTGGGACTTGTAAGCGCAGAGGACGTCCTGCCTCTTGCTTCTGGAACTTCCTCCCTTGAGGACAACGCCCTTTGTGTTCCCTCTGGGTGGTCTCCGTTCCCCTCGGGGACAGGAGTCCGGAGCGAGTGAGGGCTGGGAGGCAGTCCTCACGGCACGGATGAGCCGTGTGCGGGCCATCGTGAGTGCCGACCGGTTGGCCCCGTCCCATGAGGGTCTAGAGAAGGCAAACGAACCCCCAGTGACAGGAGGGAGGGACCGTGGGGTCGGGGGGGAGACCCTGGGGGTGTCGGGCGTGGCCATGCTCTTCAGGCGCCGTTGGTGTCGTGGGTGCCCACGTGTTCCGACCCCTCAACTGGTTTTCTTCAAATGTGCACACGCTGCTGCATGCCAGTCACAGCGCAGGCAAGCTCTTAAAAAGGATGGAAATGAGACAAAAATGCACCGTGGAACTGGTGCTCAGGACACCATCCCCTGGGCGGAGCCCCCTCATTCAGGTTTAGCATCACCCTTACTTTAAGGTCGGGGCAGGTGAGACGTGGACAGGTGAGACCCGGACAGGTGAGACCCGGACAGGTGAGACCCAGGCAGGTGAGATGTGGACAGGTGAGACCCGGGCAGGTGAGACCTGGACAGGTGAGACCCGGACAGGTGAGACCCAGGCAGGTGAGACCCGGGCAGGTGAGACCCAGGTAGGTGAGACCCGGGCAGGTGAGACTGGGACAGGTGAGACCCAGGCAGGTGAGACTGGGACAGGTGAGACCCAGACAGGTGAGACCCAGGCAGGTGAGCAATGGCTTGGGGGTCACCGGATCCTAGGATCCTAGGGGCTGAGGCAATAAAGCGTGAGTCCCGTGATTTCCCATCAATGGAATTTTTCCACTCCCTATAAAGAGGTTCCGACTCCTTGTCTTTGGTTCTGTCCAGCCCACCTCCCCCCTTCTCGGCTGCGTGGTTTCGCCCTGGGGGGTGACCAAAAGCCCGGGGGGGGGGTGGGCGGGGGTGAGCAGGGACGCACCGCAGACCAGAGCGCTCGGCTGAACTCGGCACTGAGAGCGGTGCTCGGGCACCGGGTCGGCACCTGCCGTCAGGACAGCGGCATCCGCCGAGTGTGTGCGTGTGCGTGTGTGAGTATGAGCGTGCGGGGGCGGCGTGGCTGTGGGGAGCGGCTGCACAGACAGCAGGGCACGCCCACGCTCCCGCGGCGGCTCATTTCACGGGCTCTTCTCTGCCGTCTCATCTCCGCCGGCATCGCCGTTTCCCGAGCGGCTCCGTCCCGGGCTCCTTGGGAGTGGAGGGTTCACCCCCCACCCCCCGCCCCTCGCCCTGGCCGGCTGGCCCGGCGCCCGTCGGGGTCCCCTCTTACCTCACCGCCGCGGCCCACGAGCAGGTGCCTGCTCTTCCTCTCCGGGCTCAGGAGCCGCCGCTGGTGCGAGCCAGCCCCTCGCTGGGCTTCGGGGAGTGAGGGTGCAAAGCAACCCTAGAGGGGCCGCGGAGACGGCGAGAGGCGCGGGCGGGCGCCCTGCAAGCAAACGAGCCGTCTGTGCTCCTCCTGGGGCGGGAGCCCAGCGGAGGGGACTGTGCACGGTGGGCACGGGGCACGCGTCACACGGCACATGGCACACGGGAAAGCACGTGGCGAGGCCTTGCCTCGGGTGGGGGAGGTGGCAGCAGGCCGTGGGGTCCGGTTCCGTCCCCGAAACCACAGCGACGCCGTGAACATCCCTGGGCCTCCGTTTCCTTCTTTTCGAGGCCCCCCCCCACACCCCGGCCGCTCTGTCTCCCTGGGACGCCACACGCCTCCTCGGTGGCGGGGAGGAAGCGCTCTAGGTTCTGTGGGCTCTCCGGGCCCGGCCAGCAAGCGGTAACGCTGGCGGCGTCTGTAGTACATATCTCCACGGGCATGCGGGCTCACGAGCAGGGGGGTCTCCCGTCAGGGGGACCCAGGTGAGAGCCTTGGGGACGAGGACCCGAAGCCTCTGTGACCCCAATGGGACAGCTGCCTTCCTCTCCGGCTTGTTGGGGGTTTAACCAGGGCAAGTCCCTGTGTTCGCCGCCCTCCCCGAGGCCCCCCGTGGGGTCCCTCACTTCCTCCGGGGAGTTCTGCATTCCACGGACGAGGCCCCCCACAGAGGGGCACCTGCCGGAGCCGGAGGATGGGCTTGGGTCTGTTGGACCCGAACCCTGGATTCATAACCGAGATGCCTCAGCGCCCCGCCGGCCCCCTCCCGTCAGGACCCCACGTGAGTGTGCCCCTGGCGCACCCTGGCGGAGAGGGACAGTGCGGGCCCTCCTCCTCCTGACCACCAAAGGCGTGCGCCCGTCTCCCGGGGTCCCTTCGCCGGAGGCGGGGGAGGACCACAGCGCGGGAGGTGCGGGCAAGGAGACCGTCGGCACCAGCGTGGGGCTTCCCATAGCGACCACAGCTCTTTGCCTCGGGAATGAGCTTTCCTGGGAGAAGGTGCTCCTTTGCAACAACGATTGGAACGCCGCCCAAGTGTTGGTGTTCAAGTAACGGTCGAGGGGACACAGACGGACAGTCGTCCGCTCGCTCCCCGGACGAGCTCGGAGACCGGGAGGAGCGGCAGATGCTGCGAGGCAGGCGACGGAAGCAGACGAGCCGCCTTGTGGTGCACGCTGCGGGAGGGCGGAGCCGCAGGCCGTGGGGTGAGGCATCGGCTGGGGGACACAGGAGAAGTGTCACAGAGCAGGTGACATTGGGCCAGGGTCTTGCGGGACGAGGAGGAGCCCCTGGCCCAGCTGGCGTCCTCACCGGCGGCGGAGGAGTTCGGACGGTGTGGCTGAGTGGCCACCGGTCAGAGGTGTGGCCAAGGGACCGCTGGGAGCTGGGGACAGGCCTGCTGACCCTTGGGGCACTTCCCGTCCCCAGAGTCGGTGACAGAGCCCCAGGCGTGGGGCACTGTTGTGCCAGCATATACGTTTCAGTCCATCAACACTTTCTTCCCGAGTCTTGGCCTCGGCACCGCCCGGCTGTCGGCCAGAGGGGGCTTGGGTGGGGGTCAGCGACAGGGAGACTCTGCCTTTCCTTTGCCCTGGGGGGACATATCTCTTTACACTTCTCGGCTGTGTGTGTTGAAACGGGCAGGTGAGATGGAGCTGAGGGGGACACGCGGGGGGTTGGGGGGCTCAGGAGAGCACGGCTCCCCGCACGCACAGCGGGCTGGGGGTCTCGAGGCCCGGGTCGCTCTGGCCGCCCTGGGCCGCCCGGAGCCGCCTCGGCCGCCTCCTTGGCTGCAGCCTGCTCGTCTCAGCCCGGGCAGCCGCCCGAGGCTCTTCACCTGCCGTCCGCATGCACCGCGTCCTTCTGCCAAGAGACGCCGTCAGGACAAAGGAGGCAAGGGCGCACGGCGGCTCCCCGTGCCCGCAGCCGACTGCCGGCCGGAGAATGCCGGATTGTTCACATTCTTGACTGCGCTCAGGTGAGCCAGGTGCGCCCGGGCGGGCCGCCGTCCGCTCTCCTCACCTGCGGGGCTGGGAGGCCCCACAGACAGGTGGGCGGACAGACCTGCTATTGTCACCTGCACGGGGCGGGGTATCAGGTGCGGCTTAAGAAGGGCTCGGGGCTTGGGGCTCGGGGGTCTCCTGGGCGCAGGCTGACGGGGAAGAAACCTTAGAAACGGAGGGGTTTCTTCCGGGCGTGGGGTCGGGGCACGTCCCCGGCGACTTCTCTCGGCCAGTCCAGGCAGGAGCAGCTCGGTCCCACGGCCAGCCCCCAGCACGCGCACTTGGCTCTCGCCCTCGTTAGAGTCTGGAACTAGTTAACACTCCAGGTTCCTTCTGGGACGTCTGTCGAGAAGGATTAGCAGCCAGCTGATGGATGTGGGCGCGGACCGCCGTGAACTTGCAGCCAGCATTCCGCGGCCGGGGCCGGCCCGGCCCGGCGTCCCCTGCTGACCCCTGCCGGCCGCTGCCGACCGGCGGCCGAGGCGGCGTGCTCGGGCGGGGCCGGTGGTGGGTGCGGAGGGCGCCTTCTGATAAGCCACGAAGTATCTCGATGTTGGCTGTTATAAAGAAATAGATCAGCCCCTGCATCGGCTTCTTTTCGTGAAAACCCGTGGGAAGGGTAACCCCCACGCCAGCAAGACTGGTTACTTGCGAGGGGTGGCGGGAGTGGACTGGAGCAACCGGGGGTCAGGCGTAACAAGCCTTTAAAACTATTTTTTGTGCGCACTTAGCTGCGGGAACCGTGTCCATGCTTCACTACTCGGTAAACTCGGATCACGGCGGAGGGAGGGAGGCTGGAAGGAGAAACACAGACAGAGACGAGCGGACCTGTGGGCGTTTTGCAGGAAAAACCGAATCGGCTGGAGGAGGACACAACCCCGTCCGCGTAGCCCCTGAGCGCGGCGTGCTCGCTCGCGGGGGTCGGCGAGAGCTGGGGACGGTCCCGGGCCCCGCCCAGCAGGCCGGGCGCCCCCAGGAGAACGGGGCAGCCAGGGTGAAACGGTGGTGTGGGCGTTCGGGTCTGGGCGAATGAGTGAGCGTTTGGGGGCCCCTCACGGTCACGGAGGGGGTCCCACGCGTGGGTCGGGAAGGGCGACGGTGACCTGGTGATGCCGGTCACGTGGACGTGCCGGTGGGAATGCGTGTCTGTGTACGCGTGTGACGTGTGCGGTGTGCACACCCTCCCCACGCTCCTGCAGGAGCTGTCTTGGTACAGTGAGTCGTCACGGAAACGCTGTGGGTTTTCTCTTTGTAGAAGGGCTCCCCGGCAGGTCCACGGCTCGCCCGCCCCTTCGCTCCCTCTCCTTGCGTTCCTGTGCACACCCACAAGTCCTGCTCCCCAGCCAAGGTCAGCCAGACCCCGCAGGTCCCGCGGCCGCGGCCCCGCGGCCGCCCCTCAGATGGCACTCCTCTCGGCGCGGACAGTGAGCACCTGCGCCGACGCGCCCTCTTTCCCCAGCGCCCGCCCCTTTTCCCGCCGTTCCCTTCAGTCGGGCTTTTTTCTCTTCAGTTCCACGTCCACGGGTGCTCCACCGACTAGTGTCTTTCTCCGTCTGACTAGTGTCACTCAGTGTGGCAGCCTCCACGGCAGGGTCTCCTTCTTTGTCGTGGTGGGATTACACTCCTGCGTGTGTGTGTGTGTGTGTGTGTAAGCACCCGGCCCAGGCTTGGCCCCTGTTAGAACTGAGTTTCCCCCACTGCATGAAGGTCGCGCCTTTGACCTCCAGCAGGCGGTGAGGTCATTGATTAGATCGTGGTGTGTGTGTGTGTGTGTGTGTGTGTGTGTGTGTGTGTGTTAGGTCAATATACACAAATCTACGGCATTTCTGCATGCCAGCAGTGAACGCTGGCATCACAGTTGAGAGAGCGATGCTATTTACAAACACCCCCACAATGAAGACATGGTGACAAGTCAACAAAGATGGGCGGGACGTGCTCCACCCACCCTGATGCAGAAACGTCAGAGAAAACCCGAACCCGTGGAGAGGTAATCCAGGTTTGTGGACGGAGGAACCGAATTGATAAGACGACAGTCTCCCCCCCACACCCCGAAGCTGACCTATAGACTCGGCGGGTTTCCGATCGCAATCTCGGTAGACTTCTTCTTCTTTAGATGCAAGGAGAATCTGACCTCACTCGAACACCAGGACCACGGGCCGTGCTTGTGTGGTAACGGATACAGCTCCGTCTCGAGTGTCCCGCCTCGTGGCTCTCAAGGCCCAGGTTCGGAGCGCGGGTGCTCCGGGCGTTTCTCCCGGGAGGTGACTGTTGTTCAAAGGGTGTTTTATTGGTTGTGATGCCGGAGCCTCTGTGGCCGGCCCGTGTCTCCCCGCTGCCCTTGGCTCTGGCTCCCCCACGCCACGCGGGCGGCGCTGGTCTTCCAGCGCAGTGTCCTGGGCGCTGTGTCCCCGGTCACTGCCGTGTGACAGGTGGTGGCCCCGCCGTCAGGGCCCGGACCTGAGCACACACACCGCACGGGTCCCCTCTTCCTCTTCCCAGCGTGCACCTCTTCCTCCCGGGGACATTGACGTGCTCACCGACCTCACACCGGGCTGAGAGCCTATGGGACCCAGGAGGAGAGTTTCCCCAGTGACTCCTCGTTCCACTGGGGAGCGTGGCAGGGCTCCCACGGAGGCTGTCCAGGGAGCGTCTGACTTCCAGGGGCGTCTGGCGGTTCCGCCGCCTTCCTCCTGCGGGTTTTCTGGGGTGCGTGAGTGCCCTCTGCTGGCCTGCGGCTGGAAGTGCTGGCCTGGGAGGCTGTGCGCTCCAGGGTGAGGGAGGTCAGACAATGGGGTCTGCAGGGCCCTGAGCAGGGCAGGGACCCACGGGTGTGCGGCCCAGCTCTCCCCCGGCCTCCTCCCCTGCCCCCCGACCCCCGCAGTGGCGTCAGACCCCACGCGTCATCTAAGCCAGCGATAGAACAGTTCTGTGGCGGGGGCAAGCTTCACTCTCTGTGCGGGGCAGCCCCCCGCCGGCGGGCACTTCCCGGGACCAGGGAGAGGGGCCGCTGACTCACTCCCGAAGGTGAGTTCACAGAACAGACTCGATGCCCGTGAACTGTGCGGTCTGGTGGCGTTCGGGGCAGCCCCCTCTTGTGCAGCCTCCACCTCTGTCTGGTTCTCAAATATTTACAACCCCCGCCATCCTGTGCCTGTTCAGCAGTGAGTTTGCATCTGTACCCCCCCACCCACCCCACCCGCCCGCCCCTGACCACCACCAGCCTGCTTTCCGTCGCCATGGGTGCCCTCTTCTGGGTGTTTGGTGGAAGGGGAATCCTCACTATGTGACCTCGTGTGACCAGCGTGTTCCACTGAGTGGGGTGTGTCCAGGGCTTGTCCACGCTGCAGTCTGCACCGGCACCTCCCGCCTTTTTCATGGCAGAGCAATGTTCCGCGGAGTGTCTGCCCCAGACGTGGGTCATCCATTCACCTGTCGACGGACGTGCGGGCGGCTCCAACCTCTGGCGCTCGTGAGCCGTGCTCCTGGGACACTCGTGTGCAAGGGTCTCCGACAGTCGTCTGGGTTCTGTGTTCTCTGGGCCACGCAGAGGGGAGTGGACTTGCTGGGTCGTACGGCCATTCTGCGTCTCACTCTTGGAGAGCCCGCCGAACTGTTTTCTGAGCAGAAGAATTTTTACTCTTATATAACTTTAATGAATAATTAATTACCTTTAAGTTCACAAAAATAACCCCCACTGATTCCACAGCACCTTACTTTTTTTCCTGAGCAATATAGAGCAGGTGGCTTAGAAACCGTCCGGGCAACACTGAACACGTACATTCCTCCGGAAAAAGAGGAATCCATAAACACTGATGCCCTTACCTTGTTTCCACGTTCACCCTGCACTACAGGGACATACATGGGTCACGGGTTGTGAAAGGCAAGAACTGAGCGGGGCCCGAGAGGCCAGCTGTCCGATTGAGGATGTTTTGTGGATGAACAAACTGAGGCTCGGAGAGGTGCCGTGGCTTCACACTCGGGGCCGGGAGGGCTCTGGGTGGGGCTGGTGCGGGGGCCACGGAGAGCTGGGGTGATGGGGGGTTTGGGGGCTGAGTGGCAAGACCAGCCTGCGGGTGGCTTACTGGCCGGAGTGGGGTTCTGGGCTGCGGCCAACCCGCCCGGTTTACATCCTGCCTCGTCACACCCCAGAGCCAGAGCCCGTGGGCCCTCGTGGCTGCAGACGCAGCCGAACCTGCGGGTTCTTGCTCCCACGGTGGCCCCGCCCCCGGCCCACACCTGGACAGCCCTGGAGGCAGCGGTTCACTGGAACCCCGATGCCACCCCCACCCCGTCCACCGGTGGGTGTTGGCTGCCTGTGCCGCCCCCGCCGCCTGGACGTTCTCACCGCATCAGATCCCCAGGCCGGTGCCGCGGCGCGAGGCCCGTGCACGTGAGCCGGGCTGCTCTTCCCGCCCTGTTGTCCGTGGTGAACGGGCGCTCCAGGCCCCCCCCCACCCTTGCTCTCTGCCCGACGGTGGCAGCTTCGGCCTCCCTCCGGCCGCTTCCCCCGTCTGGGATGCCCCTCCCAAGGCTACCCAGAGGGTCCCCTCCGGCCCCCCTTTCAGGCCTCTGCGCAGACGCCCCCCAGCAGGGAGAGGTCCCCGGCTGTCCGTCTGTGGAAACGCAAGAGCCCTCGGCCCCCGCGGCTCTCCGCCCCGCCCCAGGGTCAGCATCATTACACTGCTCTGTGTCCGTCCTGCAGAAGCTGGCTCACCCCCCAGCGCGTGGGCCGTCGAGGGCCGGGACCCTGTCTCCTGGTCTCCCCTGAGCCGAGAGCGGTGGCGGGCCCGCGGCGCGAGCGGGAAAGGAGGCAGGAGGGCGGGGGGACGAGGTCGAGGATCTGGGTGGCGGGGGGGTAGCCTCGTCTGAGACGCAGGACCGGAACCGCACCCGCCGCGCACTCGAGGCTGAAATGGCTCTCCGTGGGTGTGGCCCAGCGCCGGGCACTCGGGTGGGGCTCAGCGCGAGCGACTCCCTGTCGTTCGTAGCCTTTCCTCGTCTCCTGCACGCTGTGTGGTCTGGGCCACAGCCCAGAGAATGTCCTCCCACCCCCATCACCCTCACTCCTATGCAGGGGGCCCGTCCAACCTGCCCCGTTCTGCCCCTAGAGGGCGCTCTCCGCTCCCCGCCGTCACCTACTCACGGCTCTGCGCAGGGTTCACGGTTCCTCCCGGTTCCCCCGGACTCCTTTCCACCCGGCGCGTCAGCGCGCCGACCCCGCATTCAGGCTGCACACGGCCCTCGGCCCCCCACGAGACACCAGGCAGCACCACCCTCTTACGCCTGGGTCGGGGTTCTGACTGCTGTCGTGAGATACCTCGGTGGCGTCACTTTCTTACACCTGGACCTCCCGACAGTCAGCCCCGGGCCAGGAGACCTGCCCCCACCCTGCAGGCAGTGACCGCCCCCCCCCACACCCGAGGTTAGCTGAGACACCTGCGAGGGGACCGCGGTCTCCGTAGCTTTGGCCTCCTGGGCTGGCCTCTCACTGGGAAAGAACGGGGCTGGTGGCCCCTCTCCCCCCTGACGCAACCCGTCCCTTCCGACCGTGGTCCCCGCGCTGGCGTCCCGGCCCCCTGGGGTGCACAGGGTCAGCTCCAGGGCGGACGCGGCCAGCCGTCCCGGAGCACCCGCTCTCGGGAGAGTGCTGGGAGCGTGGCCCGGGTTTGTCGTGGAGTACGGGCACACCCACCGCCTTCAAGGTCAAAGGTTCGTCTCGGAGGGAGGGCCGTGCTTCCGGTGCAGCCCACGCTGCCCAGACTCCTCACGCGCTTGTCCTTCCCGCCGGGCCCAGGTCACTCTGTCTTCGCCCTTTGAACACTTCCGCGGGACAGTGTGCGGGAGTGAGCCGCGGGAACTCGCGTGGTCTGCACAACGACCTTGGGGGCAAGAGCGGCCTGGTGCCGGCCGTTCCTGTGATTGGCAGGTGCGGCTCGTCCAAAACCTGGAAACCAGCACCCCCCCGCGCACCCCCCGAGAGCATCACTGAGTTGACACGTCGGCGCTGATGCAGGCCTTCTGCCCGGGGCGGGGGTGCCGGGGGTGGGGGGGAGAAGCTTTCTTTAGGTCCCCGCCATCGAGGCCGGAAAGTGCAGGCTGCCCGGGGCACGCCTGCCGTGCCCTCTCGGGAGGCTGGGCCCACACAGCTTCCGAGGCTCCGATGGTGGGCGTCAGAGGTTCTGACGGTGGGCGTCAGACACTTCTTAGGGTCCCGTCAAGGCCTCTGAAGCTTTGGAGCCCCCCTGGCCCATGGTCCCCCCGGGGTCCCCAGCCCCCCGTTGGTCAGGCGGGGGTCCCTTACGGCGGCAGCAGTCCCGGGTCCTCTGCAGGGGCCCCGTCGCCGGTGCCGGGGCCAGTAATTACACTTAATGATAAGGTCGGTTTGCGGACCGCGGAGTCAGGAGCGCCGTCGGGAGAGTTCAAATGTTCGTGCCCCGGTGGCCGCCCTGCCTTCATTCCGGGACCCGCTTTCTCAAGTTACTCCCCTTTGACCGGAGAGAACCGTAATCACAGGGAAGGGCCTTCGGCCCCGCGTCTGCGAGGGGAACAAGCGGGGCCATTCACCTGCGGAATCAAAGTGGCTCTGAGCTCCCTGGGGCCCCGCGGTGGCCTGGAGCCACAGCGGCAGCAGAGCGGGCTTGGGGTCCCCCCGGAGAATGAGCACAAGGTGACAGGCGGGGGAAATCGCCTGGGGCCCCCTGGCCCCCGCGTGCCCGGGCAGCGAGCCCGCCCGTGGGGGCGCTCAGGCTGCGGCCGGGGCGGGGCGCCATCGGAGGTTAAAGAAGACGCCTGTGGAATCCCCAGCGACAAAAGAAAATTGAAATTAACTCCTGAACGGGGCCACGGCCGTGACCTCCGGCTGGTGAGAGTGTTCTCCCCACAGCCACGGCCCCGTCGGACAGATGGCTTGCCGGGCCCGAGGGCAGCCCTTGCTTGGAAGGACGGGACTCTCCCGTCTCTCAGGAGCCAGGGGGGTCCCGGCTGAGCTGGCCTAGCAGGGTGCAGTGTCCTGGGGGCGCACCTTCTCCAGCTCCATCCCTTTGGCCTGTGGAAGCAGCCGTGGCGCCCACGGAGCTCCTGGGGGACCCCTGTGCCTCTTGCCTGTGGCCCCCAGAGACAACAGGCCCTGACCCTCCCTAACCCACCAGGGCCCTGCTATGGGGTTGTGACGTCAGCCCTGAGGGGGGCGCCCCGACCAGGGCGGGCGGGGCGGCACAGATGAGGGGACTGCAGGTGGCCCTCAAGGCAGAGCAGACACCAGTCCGCTCTTCTCCCTCTCGACGGGGGAGCATCTGTCCCTGAGCACAGAGAGAAGCAGGTGACACTGCGCCAAACTTGGAAAGGATTTGGGGTTTGGCGCTTTTGGGGGAGCAGGTCTTTCTGGAGTTCGCCGGGCACTGCGGGGCTGGGCCCCACACGCACACTCGGGCCCACCTCACACTGCGGCGACCAGCAGACCCCGAACTGTCACCCCAGGGAACATCCTCACCGTCACGTGTCCTCGCCTCAGCCCATGGGGCTCTGTCTTGTGGTCTGTCTTCTGCAGCCTTCCCCCCCTCCCCCAGGAGAGCCCTCCTCGGCCGGTTGCCTTCCCGAGCCATACGCCCCACCCCTTCCTGCCCGCGCCTGCCCACGAGTGTCTCCAGTTCACTTTCCGCTAAATCTGTAGGCCCACTGCACACCCACTTGGCTCTGGAGTCCGAGTGCGTCCAGCGACTCGCCCGGCCTGTGACCCCCATTGGTGCCCCAGCACCTCCCACAGCCCCTGCCTCCCGGTGGCCTTGCCGAGCCCTAGGGGACCCCGTGTATAAGGCTGGGGGGGACCGGTGATCCTTGGGGTGTGGGTGCTGGCCCGGCAGCTGCAGCGCCGGGCGTGTGTCCCCGAGACAGACAGGGTGGGGCCCCTCCTGGCGACCCCGAGGCCCCCGGGTCTGTCCTGGACAGACGGCCGGACGGCCTGCAGGGTGCACATCCGCAGCAGCGGGCTGGTGCGCCCTCAGGAAGCCAGGACTTCACCGAGTGTGTGCACAGAACGTCGCACCGCCACCGGGCTCCGGCGGTGGCTCCCCGGGGATGGGCAGGGGCAGCGGCGAGGCGGCTGGGGCCGGTGGTCAGCGTCCGCCCTGCCACCGGCTACGAGAGGGAGCTGGGTGTCTGTCAGCACGCGGGCCCGGGCGTCCTGCGCTGTCCTCGATTTGCACTTGCTGCCCTGCCCCTGGCCTCTGGGGGGGGGGGGCGGAATGCGGACGGGGCTCGATGGGCGGGAGCCCTCGGCTGGCCCCCGAGCTATGCGTGGCATTCCCCGGCCCCGGCCCGGCCGCCCTGCTCCGCTCACGCGGACACTCACCTGCACCAGGTAGACAGTGAGGGCTTGTTCGAGGCGCAACGCTGTGCGCTCAGGCGGAGATAAGGGAGGCCCAGGGGTCAGGCGCGCTGCCCGGGGCGTCTTTCATCTCGGGCTCCCGCGGGGGGGCGGCGGGGGGGGCACGGAGCACGGTGGGGCCCGGCCCGCCCGGCCGTCAATGCCGCCTTGTTCTGCCCCCGCTTATCTGCCATCGCTCTGATGTCACGGGTTTCGCGTGGGTAGCTGACTTCAAAGGTGCTTTTCAAATTTTTTTAATTTTTCTATTTCAGGGATAATAGCCCAGCTTTTCAAAAGCATTTTGCTTTGCAATCAAATCAAACATTTTTAAACGGGACGGGGCCGAGTTCACCCGGCCCGGGCCCGACGGCCCCCACAGGCTGCCAGGAGCGGGGCTGGCTCTGACAGACGGACAAAGGGAAGCCGCCCTCTCGGCCGGCCCTGCCCTCAGAGCCGTCCGCACGCCGAGCCTTTAACAAACAGAAACGGCCTCGCGGTTCTTCCCCCAGGGCACGCAGGCTCCGCCGGGCCAGCTCCCTCCGGGCGCGCCCTGCACTGGTCGGAAGTCAGACCACAGACCCTCTGAGGCGGGCGGGTGGGCTGCCAGGTCCCTGGAGAAAGTCGGGCTGAGCTCCAGCCCCCACGTATGTAGCCGAGGCTCTCATTTGAGGCCAGACCGATAGCTGGACCAGAGATCTACCCCCTGGGGCCTGTCCCCCCCATTCACTCCCTTTGTTGTGGCAATGGCTGACACCCCCTGTGGTTCCTGGACCCCGGCTGCCACCGGCCTGACCTGACCTGGAGGTGGGCTCCATCTCCAGACTCTGGGCGGGTGGGGAGCCGTCAATATCTCCAGCGAATGACAATGAACTTGAAGTGTGTCTTCAAGCAGCTGACAGCCTGCTCTGGGGCAGAGAGAAGTAGGTTCCCTGGTGACCCCAGAGGTGACCTAGGGCCGGCGGGCCAAGGGCACGGGGATGTCGGTGTCCAGGGTGTGCGTTTCCGTCATTGCTATAACGACGCACCCCGAGCGGCTTAAATGACACAGCTGGTCACCTCCCAGTGCCAGCAGTCATTGGTCCGGCCTGGGTCCCCCACACTGGCTCGCGGCCCTTGGAGTGGCCCGAGGGGAGAATCCGTTGTCTCGCCTTTTGCCGCTTCCGGAGGCCGCCCGGGTGCTGGGCTCACGACTCCCGCCCTCCGTCTGCAGAGCCAACAACAGTGTTGCGTTGCGGGGGCGTCGGGGGTAACAACGTCGCCTTCCCTCCCCGTGGGCTGTGGTGAGGATCCAGTACAACGTCCGTCCGTCCTGCCCGTCTGTGTGGAAGGAAGGAAGCTCTGGTTCAGGCGGCGTGCTCGCTCGCCCGGAGAATGTTCTGTGGCGGTTTGCGCCGCTGGTCCCCTGCACCAGGCCCTGTGCCCGGTGCCCGGAGTGGTGCCCGGAGCAGCTCCAGGGGCGGACCCGGCGGAAAGTGCCAGGCTCCGTGGGACCTCGGCTCTGCCAGGGAGCAGACGGTGGTGGGCAGCGCGTGACCCAAAGTGCTGGGAGGTGAGGGCGGCCGCGGGAAAACGGAGCGGGAGGCGTCGTGCGTGTGTGCGGCGGGCTGCAGGCTGGAACGGCCGCGTCGAGACGGCGAGACTTGAGCGAGAACTTGAGGTGAGGAAGCTGCTCCCTGGGGAAGAGCAGGCGGGGCGTCGGGACAGGGTGTGCAAAGGCCCTGAGGCAGGCGGTGCCGCGTTCTTAGGGGGAGGAGGGAGGTCGGCGCAGCCGCCGGGGCTGTGGTCGGGGAGGGAAGGAGAGGGGTAAATGAGGACACGGGGCGGCGGTGGGGACAGGGACACGACAGTGTCAGGACTTGGCTTCTACGCCGAGTGCAGTGGAAGCCACCAGAGGACAGCCCGCGCTTGGTCAGCGTGTGTGACGTGCCTTTTACGGAAAGGACTCCGGCTCCGCAGGCCCGAGGGCGGAGCGAGGAGGCCCCTGCGTCACCTGGGGTGGGGGGCGGCGCTGACCTGGACCCAGCTGGCGGCTGCGGAGGGAGACGGACTCTGACACATTTTGAGGGTGACTCCACTGGAGTGTGCTGCTGTCAGAGGGGAGAAAGGGGCCCAGGGGGACTCCGAGACCTGGGGGCTGGGCCACTCGAAAGGCAAAGTCCCCGCTCACTAATGGGGGGGGACCGAAGGGGGAGCCCATTTCAGGGAAAACCTAAGGGGCTTCGTTGGGGGTGTGCTACTCCAGGGACGCCTGGAACGTATCTTCTAAGTGTCGATGTGGAACGGGCAGGCAGGCGGGGAAGCCCGCGGCTCGGCAGGTGAGAGATGGCTCGGCAACTTCTAGGGACCCGCACCATGCTGAGTCTCCGGCGCTGTGCACTGTCGGTCCCAGGAGGGCGGGGACCACGCGTCTCCTCCTGGAATAGCTCACGGGCGTGGGCGCTGAGGGTGCACAGCCGAGCCCCCGAGCGCTGAGCAGGGCGGAGGGTCTCTCAAGGTCGGGCGCCACTGAGCGGTGACGGTTCACGGAGGGCGGCTTCCTCGAGACGCGGCGAGGCCGCAGCGCAGACACGGGGCCGCCCGCCCGCCCTGGGCCTGGCGGCTGCTCTTCCGGGCGAATCCTGACTCAGCGACGGTCTGCGGAGCGTGTCACCTGGTGAGCGCCCTGCACCCCGCCACCCTGCATCCGAGGGGTTTCCCTTGGGACGGCTGAAGTGATCCCGTCCCCAAACGGGCGCCGTGGGAATCCGGGGGCCGGGACCGTGGAAGGGACAGGGCAAGTCCCCACACGCCCCCACACACGACCACAAGGTCCTGCGTTTGTTTCTCATGTGTTATTAGTTCCACCTGAACGTCTAATCCCTCCGCTCGTCTCCCATTTGAGCCCCTGCTCTGGGCCCTGCAGAGTGCTTTTTCTTTTTAGGATATTTTATTTATTTTTAGAGAGAGGGGATGGGGGGAGAAAGAGAGGGAGAGAGACATCGGTATCAGAGAGAAACATCGATCGGTTGCCTTCTGTACACCCTGACTGGGGACTGAACCCACGACCCAGGCATGGGCCCGGACCGGGATTTGAACCGGCGACCTTTCACTCTGTGAGACGATGCCCGACCCACTGAGCCATGCCGCCCAGGGCTGAAGATCTGTGAGCCTCTCGGCCAGACCGAGCGCATGAGCCCTGGTCCGAGGCTGAGCCCTACGAGGTCATCTCAGGTTTTTAAGCCCAGGGGAGCCCCCCAGCTGCCAGGACCCTCACGCCCGTGCTCCTGAGCTCCCCCTGGGCGGGCTGTTCGGACTGGAATCTGGACACGGCGGAGAAGGACTCACGTTCGGCCCCGACCCAGCCTGACCTCGCCCCGACACCGGCCCACGGGGCACTCAGTCCCTGGCGGCACTTTTTAAACGGCAGCCCCAGGGCCGCGGCCCAAGTCTGCGGACTCAGAGACGGCCAGGGCCGGGGCTCGGGAGTCCGCATTTTCTGCGGGGTGGTCGGCGAGTCTGACGCGGGTGCCCCTTCCTTACGACAAGACGGTAGTATGTGCACCGTCTGACTCACCCTCCCCACATTTAAGGGTGCCCCCGCCCCGCAAACCGCTCACGCCGCCTCTGCCTGCGTTGTTTTCGTCCTCGAGAGCCCGTGAGGGGAGCGGCGTGGTTACACCCGTTCTGCCGAAGTAGCATCGAAAGGCCCAGAGAGTTTGCATCGCACGCGAGGGTCCCAGCGGGTGCGAGCCGGTGCCCGGACTTGAACCCGTGTCTCCCCCCGAACCCGAGGCCGGGGCTGTACACACAGCACAGAACGCTCGGTGCGCCCCCTGGGAGTTCACACCCACGGCACCCCTGAAGAGCAGGCGGGGGCGGGGTGTTGCCTCTATGACCTCGCCACGTTCAGGGTCCCATCCGCACGGAGCGGGGCCTGCTCTCTTCTCCTTGAGCGTCTCTGGCTGGTCCCTGGGGGAGACGCCGTTGGCCTCTCGTTGGTACACGCGTCCCGAGGGCCGCCGATGGCGTCGCTGCTGCCTCTCCTCGCGCCGTGTCTGCGGTCCACCGCGGCTCTCCGGCTCGCGGGGAGACGCTTGCGCACTGTTCACGGCAGGGACGGAGGGTGTGATGGGAAAGACGTGGCCTCATTCGGGGCAAACGGGAGGGGAAGAAGGCGAGCACTAGCGCCCCCTGCTGCCCGGCCCCAGATGACCGCCGTCACGAGGGCGACTCCCGTGAATTAAGCAGATGGTTTAGAAGGCGCCGGGTTGGGGTAATTTCGCCTCTATGAGCTGTGACCCCGAGGTCAGGAAATAAATGTCACAGGCTCCTGGAAAAGCCCGCGCAGAGCTGAGGAGGTGTGGAGCGCGGCTTCCCAAGTGACCACGGATGACGGCCGCACCGTCTGTCCTCGGCGGCGGGGGGTGCATTCCAGGGGGCCCGAGGTTGCCCACTGTCGGTCATGTGAGCATCCCAGCTGTCCCCCGAGACACGGCGTGGGTGGTCGGGGTGTGGGTCGCCCGGCCACGCCTGTCTCCCATGCCAGCTTCTGCCGCTTGGGGTAACCGTTCCTGTAACTCCACGAGCTGCCTCAGAGGCCTCTGGTCGGCCGTGGTGCCACCTGTTTAAAGTTCGAACACCGTGCACGTCTCCAGGGAGCTGGCCCGGGCCCTGCCTGTCCACTCCCGTCCACGGCCGGTGGCCTGGAGGGAGAAAACCGAGTGACAATGCAGTCCAGCCAGAGGCAGAAAGGACAGCGGCGGCACCCAGGACCGAGGGGGGGGGCAGGTGGTGTTTCGGGGGACGGAGTCTCAGTGTTGCAAGGCGAGGAGAATTTGTGGGCGCGCGGTGGTCCCGGTTATACGTGGGTGGGCCCGCACTGAGCTGTGAACGGAGCAGTGGGGGTAGACGGCATACTGTAAGTTACATGTCTTCAGCACAGAGAAGACCCCACGGCACCCTGGGAAAGAACGGGTCTCCCAGCGAGTGAGGCAGCTCACCTGACCATCACAAACACACACAGACCTTCGCACACCCTGAGGCTCTTCCCGGGACCCAGGACCTCACCTCCACGAACGTCTTCCTGGCATCTCACTGACCTCCACCCTGGAGACCTGCACGCTCATGCAGGTCACGCGGTGGTGGCAGAGTTCTGATGGGCAAGGACCCGCCTGGGGAGACCCGGGTTCGGCCCCCAGGATGGTAACCAGCCACGCCAGGACCTTCGCCTTTCTGAACTCACCCGCCCGCTCACCGGGAAAAGGAAAAAGCGCTCAGAGATTTGTTTCAGCTCCATGGCTAACAGTCCAAGTGTTCGCTGGGACGGCGAACATTTGACGAGACCGCGAGGGCAGGCTGCTTTTCAGGGGCCAGAGCGCGGGGAAGGGACGGGTTGTTTCTGTCCTCACCCGAGGACCTGCTCGTTGGTTCAGAGAGAGAGGGAGGGAGAGGGACAGACAGACAGACACGGATATGACAGACAGGCATCACCGGTTGCCTCCTGCACGGGCCCCACCCGGGGACCGAACCCGCAGTCTGAGGGTATGTGCTCTGACTGGGGATCAAACCTGCAGCCTTTCAGTGCACGGGACAGGGCTCTAACGGAGTCACCCGGCCAAGGGGAAGGACGGTAACAGACGAGATGGGGCAGTTTTCACAGGGAGGGGCCGAGTTCCCTAGTGGGGCCGTCAACACAGGTCCCCAGCTCCTCGTCGGCACCGGATGAAACGCAGGACAGAAACTGTTCTCGGGCATGGTGTGGCGTGGCGTGGCGGCCAGTGCTGTCTCGTGAACGCGTATTTCCGTCCTCTGCAGGGGCCATCGTCCCTTTCCCGTGTGCACGTCCAGGCAGGAGGACATGCATCGGAAACCCCGAGGAGAGGGGGGCCCTGGGCTCACGGCTCGTTCCAAGGACCCCACCCCAGGCCCCATCCCCGGCTCGTGGACCCCCAGTTCCGGGGGCCGGGTCGCACCAGGCCCGCTGGGGCAGCTTTTCGGACCCAGCCGCAGACCTGCGCCCCCTGGCAGGCCCGCCCGTCCCTCCCACACCGCCCCGCCCGCCCCGGGCGGCCACCAGTCTGCTCTCCGGCTCTCTGGGTCAGCCCGTGTGGGGCCCTCCACGGAGACGGGCTCAGGCGGTGCGTGGCACCCGGGACCGGAGTCTCTCCCTGGGCGTGGCGTCTTCGAGGCCCATCCAGGCCCCGGCCTCCTCTTTCCTGCAGAAACTACCCTCCTGGGTGGGCATTCCTGCTTCGGTCTCTCCCCTCATCGTGGGGGGAGAGCCTGTGGGCCGTTTCCGCTTTCAGTATCACCCACGCTCCCCCTGCCCAGGACGCACACCCACAAGCAGAAGGCCGTTCCCCCGGTCCCTCCGGATCGAGACCTTCGAGGCTGCCAGGCCCCTTCCCGTGGCGCCCGCCCCACTTTCCGTCCCCAACAGCAGCAGGGCCTGCGGGTTCCGACCGCCCCCCTGCCCCCCGCCACACCACCCTCGTCCCAGCCCGTCTCGCCGCCGCAGGGCCAGCCGGTGGGCGCGCACTGGCGACTCCTACGTCTTCATTTGCATCTGTCTCCCCAACGGCCCGGGACGCTCAGGCACCTCTCCTCGACCTTTTCGACCTTTTGCTTGTCTTGGGAGAAATCTCCATGTAGAGCCTTTGCCATTTGTTTATGTATGTCCAATCCTCACCTGAGGATGTTTACTGATTTGAGAGAGAGAGAGAGAGAGACACCAATTAGTCTCCCACTCACGTCTCCACGGGGGAGCGGACCGGCGGCCTTTCGGGTACGGGGTGAGGCTCCGCCCGGCCAGGGCAGCCGTGGCCCGTGTAGACACCTGGGTTGTTTCCGTCCGCACTGTTGGGCTGTTCGGGTGCTGTCTGTGGTCCGGACACGAGCCCCCCCTCGGTGCCCTCTCCGCAGACACTCGCGCCCCTTCCCAGAGCGGCCAGGCCGCTGCCCCGTCGTGTCGGGGACGAGTTTCTCGCCTCCGCTCCACCCTCGGCACGGCCCCTCGGTGGGCGGCACGGGGGTCTGCGCCTGGGGGAGGCTGAGAGGGACGCGCAGGGTGGGTGCCCGGGGACTCCCAGCAGTCGGCCCGAGTCCTCCTACGACTGACTCTCCGGCCCACAAACGCGGTCACAACGGTGGTCCATTCAGCCCAGAGCTGGCGGGGCGGCGCTTTGGCTGGGCCGGCCGGGTGGTCGCTCAGGGACCGGCTGGCTGTTCCTGAAAGCCCGTCCGAGGGTCTCGGCGCCGTGTGGTCCGCAGGGGACCGTCTGTAGGGTCAGGAGGACGGAATTCAAGCTGGCTTGGACCCCAGCCCCCGGGACAGCAGGGGACGGGCGAGGGAGGACCGGGAGCCCCGTCCCCGAGTCCAGGCCCAGTCCCCATCCCTGCACCCCCATCCCCAGCCACCGCCTGCCTGACCCGGTGGCCTCCTGGCCTCTCGGACTCCCCTTCCTGGGAAGCGGGACTGGCCAGCCATTCTCCAAGAGGGGCTTCAGGCCTCAGCTGGAGTACGCTGGCGGCCCCTGGGCCTGGGTGGGGAGGCCGGGCCGGGGGCGGGGTCCGCCCTTTCCTTGGTTGGCAGACAAGACGCCCCCCAGCAGCAGGGGGCTCCCGCGCAGAGTCGGCCGGAGGCGCGGTCTGGCCGAGGGCTCCGCGGCCCAGGAGCAGATGACAGGGCCGCAGGCAGCTGTCCCCTTCTAGGGAATGAGGCAAGGGCTCCTCTAACACAATGTGACAACTAAGCTCTCCGTGGCATCTGACGGAGAGGTTTTAATTACTGCTGCGACCCACGCACGCGCCTGCCTCATCACGCCAGCAGCCGGGCGTCCCGGCGGCTCCCCGGGACGGTGCGGGCGCCCGCCCTGCCGAGCGCCAGACCCCAGCCCGCGTCCTTGTCTTCCCCTTGCCTCTGCGTTCAGGCTCCTCCGCTGGTTTTTCTCCTTCCTGTTGGCTCTTCCTCCGGGCGAGGATGAGCTCACCGCCTTTCTGCTCTGGGCTGAGGCTGGGTCCTTCCCCGCCCCTCCCAGGTGCCGCCGTGAAGCCAGCAGAGGCGGGGACCACGCCGCATGGGCATCCTGGCCCTGGTGTCTCTGGGGAGTCAGCGTGCGTGGCTCGGAGGAGCCCTGTGCGGGGAGGGGGTGGGCGAGAGTCACCGGGTGAACCGGGGGCACCCCGTCCCTCAGACCGCCCTGCAGCTCAGGAGTTAAACTGGGACCCGCTTCTGAGCCTGCACTGCCCCAGCACCAAATCCCTGCCCGCTGGCCGTGCGGACACCACAGACGTCGTGACGCCGCAGCCACAGGCGCCTGGACGTCGGGGCGCCCGGGACACGCCCACCGCTCAGGTGCTTTGTCCCAGTTCAGAGGTGAGACGTTCATGCCCTCGGCTGGGGGTGCTCGGGACACCTCCGTCTGCCAGGGCGCCTGCCCCTGGGCGAGAAACGGCGGGACACTCGCCAGGAGGCCCAGGAGACGGCAGTGCCGGTGCCGACCGGACAGGGTGCGGGCCCAGGTGCCCTGGGGAAGCGTCTCCCTGCGGTCTAGACACTCTCACGTGGGCGCCCGTTCGAGTGGAGAGCGAGGGACAGGCGCTGACCCGCCCGCGGTGGCGAGGCCCGTGCCCCGCGTTCCTCTGCCCACTGGCCCCCGGGCCCGTCGAGGGCCACCCTCCCCGCCCAAGTTCTCAGCGTCCCAGGACCCAGACGAGCTGAGGGGGCTCACAGCCGTGCTCCCGAGCACACGGCTGCGGCCGCTCCGGGGGGACAGCTGTGACGCTTGACTTGCTGCGAGAAGTTTGGAGGGACCCCGTCCCCCCCGTTAATCTTGCTCGCTGTCAGGACCCGCCTCCGCTGGTGACACTAGCTGTCACTCCCTGCGCCCTGCTGTGGCCTGGGTCACGCACCGGCTACCAGCCAGACCGGCCCCGAGGGGTCCCTGCCCCAGCCCCCGGTCCAACTCTCGGGCAGCCCGGGCCCCGGACTCCTCAGGGTCATTTCCACCCCATACCCCTCTCCCTCCGCCGAGACTCTGACCAGGAGCTGGACGCTCGCCCTGAGCTCCACGCCCGCCCTGTGCTTTTCTTCGGCAAACCTTCGAGTGTGGTGGCGTCCCCCGGGCGGCCCCGTCTCCCCTCCGTGCCCGCCCAGCCTGTGCCTGCCCGCATCTGTGCGGGCCCACCTGCGGCCCCCCTTCTCCAGGGTCCTTCCTGCCCCTGAGCCCCCACAGGGCGTTCGGATCTGGGGGGGCCGGGCTCGGTTGGAAGGACGTCGTCTCGGCCTCAGCTGGGCGGCAGAAAAGGTGTGTGGCCTTCACCGCGTCCCTTGGTCTCCTGTGCCTCCGTTTCCCCTGTGTCGAAATGGCAGGCGTGGGTTGTACGGTCCCTAGGGGGCTTTCTGTCAAAGCGCAGGAGTCCGGGGCTGTGATGTCGGAGTGCACACTTTCACTCTCCTGCACACCCGCTCACTTCTTTTTTTAAGAGAAAAATTTATTTATTTTTAGAGTGGGGAAGGGAGGGAGACAAACATCCATGTGTGGTTGCCTCTGGCGCGCCCCCTACTGGGGGCCTGGCCCACAACCCAGGCACAGGGCCTGATGGGGAGTCGAACCTGCGATCCTCTGATCCACAGTCCAGCACTCACTCCACTGAGCCACACTGGCCAGGGCCTGCTCACTCCTTTAGGACGACACCCCATTCCCCGGGACTCTCTCTCTGTTTGTGGGGCCAGAGCCCCTTGCCTGCAGCACGGAGCCCGCCCCCTCTTGTTCAGTGAGGTCACGTGACAGTGCTCTCGGTCCCCCGGGGCCTGGCTTCCAGCGGCGTCTCCCGGTGCACCGTGGGAAAGAACCGACGCGACTTGTTTGACGACGACCTCCCACCTTCGTCCGCTCGGGCACAGCGCTCGCTTGGGCTGCAACGTCTGTTGTGACGGAAAGGAAGGCGGCTCCCCGCCCACCCCCCCGTCTGACTGTCTTTGTCCCGAGTGCCTGCAGCCAGCGTGGCCCGGGCCGAGCTGTGCGTGTGGCCGCGTGTCCCGGGGGCATGCTCCCACCGCCCACCCTGCGTCACGAGAAGCAAACTTTCGGTTGTGGCAGAGCTGCCTCCATGGACGCCGCAGTGGCCGGAGCTCCCGGCGGGTCGGCCAGAGGGGACCACGCATGAGGTGTGGTCCCAGGCGCCCACGGGGCTGCCATCCACCCCCCTCTGGTTGTCCTGGGACAAGTCCTCCTTTGGTTCCAGGGGGCTCTGCCCCTCCGGGGGTCTGCCGGCGCAACAGTGTTCCTGTAACGGTCGGTAGTGGTCCGGGGGGCCACATTCCATTGGATGCTGGTCGGCATCAGCCAAAGGGGGCGTCTGCGGCGAAATGAGGCTGCGCAGATGCCTCAGGCAAAGCGGAGTGGACTTCCCGACCCGCAGGACTCCTGGGGGCCCCGAGCAAGTGGCACGGGCAGCGAACCCCACGAGGGGACGCACGGCCCCTTGGCTCAAGGTCATGTGACCGCCGAACCAGACCCCCCCGGGCTGTGGTACTGTTCTCAAACTCCAGCGTCCCGAGAGTCTGGACTGTCACTGAGCACGTTCTGGGGACAGCTGCCTTCGAGGCCGGGAGAGCCGGGCCCTCGCGGGAGGCAGCGCGGCGAACAGGGCCGGCGGGGATGGAGGGGGGCCGGAGCCCGACGGCGCCTCCTGCTGTGGCCCAGAGGGTGGGCGCCCGCGGAGGGTGGGGCCGCCGCTCAGGCAGCCGAAGACCCCCGCTGGCCGGAGCCTCAAGGGTCGCCTTTGCTTTCCCCATGTCGCCCTGATTCAGCTTCGACAAGCCGTCCCTACACTTCCACCGGCGACCCTGCCGGTCCCAAGAAAGGCCGGTTCTCTCACCAGCGGCGGCCAGGGCTGATCGCCAGGCTCTGCCCCCACAGGACAGAGGGAGCCGACCTGGGGCTGGAGACGCCCGCGCCCAGCAGACGCCCGAGGGGGCGTCGCCCGTGAGCCCCTGCACGCTGTCAGCCCCCAGAGGCGGCGTCCGGAGCAGGAGGGCCTGGAAGCCAGAAGACGCTGTTTCTGGACGCTGCGGCGTTGGAGACAGTGACAGGGGCTGTCCCTTCGCCCCTCAGGACGCCCCCTGGCCCGGTCTGTGAGCAGAGGACAGACTGGAACAGGGAGAGTGTGTGTGCAGCTGCGTTCCAACCTGCGACCCGATTCCCTGGGCCCGTGCGGGACCTGCTGGAAGCCACCGCGAGGGACACGGAGGAAGCAAGGGGACAGGAGCGGCAGTGACACCAGTCCCAGCTCTGGAAGCCCCGTCGGCCCCCACGGCCCCGGCTGGAGGCCACCGCCCTGGAGACACAGAGGGCAAAGGGCACTCGGGGAGCAGGGGCTGCCCCCGCCCGGGCCGTCCTGCCCCCTTGGCAGCCACCCTGTCCCTCTGTCCCGCACCTGGCGTCCCTGCCCTTGAGGGGATGTCCCAGGCCCCCGTCCGCACCTCCCTGCTGGACTGTGGCCCCGTCAGAGGCAGGGGACACGCCTTCTGGGTGGGGCCCTGTGACCCTCGCCACAGCGCACAGGGGTCCGAGAGCGTCCGCCAGGCCCTGGCTCCGGCACTTCTCCGCATTCACCCGCCGGCCACTTGCGCCCCGCGGCCGGGTCAGCGCCCCGCTGTCATCCCGGCCACACTGTGAACTCACCGCCCCCTCCCCCCCGCCGCTGCCCCGGTAGATGAGAAGCGTCAGAAAGAGGACTCTGGCCCCTCCCCCCCGCCGCACCATGTGTTGCCGGTTCATGGGAGGGAGCACCCCCCCCCACCCCCCACACACACTCCACCAAGGCGGCGGGCAGGCGCCGCTCCCTGCGCGGAGGGCCTCCAGGAGCACGCCCCTCTGTTTAATGGGGCGCCAGGCCACGTGGGCCCCAGGAGCAAGGCGGGGCTGACCTCCTGCCTCCCCACCCCGGCTCCCGGGTCCCTGACTCGAGGCCTGGAGGCCCGGAGCGGGGACCGTCCGGGCGATCTGTTTGCGGGAGCCGGCCCGAGGCCCAGCAGCTCTCTGTCATCTGCCCGGGTGGCGGCCCTGCGGGGGGCTAATGAGAAGCGAGGTGTCAGGCGCGGGTGTCGGGGCGATTCCAGCTGCTCACGACGCCGACAGCAGGTGGGGCCACCTGCTCGGCCGCTGCTACCTGTGCGCACAGGCCCTGCCCCCTAATGAGCTGATTGCTGCCCGCGGCGGAGAGGACTCCCGGCCTCTCCCCCCTCCCGTCTGCCCACTGCTGGGCCGCTGCTCCCGAACGGGAGGCCAGCTCCAAGGTGGGCCCAGGAACCTTCAGGGGGACCTGCCCCAGTCTCCCGGGGGTCAGGGCGTCCCTGGGTGTCCCCGGGCCCAGGCTGGGGGAGTGCAGGATCGCTGAGCTGCCCCCTGCCCCACCCCCGTGCCTGTCCCAGGTGAAACTGCCCGACCCCCAGCCGACCCCTGCCCTCAGCTCCTGACAGACGCCCACCTCGCCCACACACAGCTCAGGAGTCCCTTCCGCAGGTGACCTCCCTGGGCCCCAGGCCCTGGCCCCGCCCCGGACTGGAGCCCCCCGGCCTGTGCCTGGCTCCCTGGCACCACCTTCCCGGGGCTGTGCCCTGACTCCCTGCTGCTTCCGGGACTCACGGTGGGTGCCCCCTGCTCTTCTGTGCCCCACACCTGGCCCAGGGGCAGGCTCGGTGCGGCTGCGGAGGGAGCGACGCAATGCACCCACCGTCCACACCCGCCACCCAGCTCGACCCTGCGTCCCAGGGCCCAGAGGCCAGCGAGTCGGTCCCCACGCCCCTCCCCTCCCCCCCGCCCCCCCCCCAGGAGCCGTGCGGCAGCTCCATAAATACCAGGGCTCCTCCCCTCTGCCCCCTGCTCTGCCCCCATGGGTGCTCAGGCCCTCACAGCGAGTCCCCCTCAGAAGGGGGCACCCCCTGCTGGGTGGGACAACGGATCCTAAAGCAGGCTCCGGGCTTTCTGAAAAAACAAAACAAAACAAAACAAAACGGGATCCTCCCGGAACCCCACTCCTCCCACAGACGGGGCAGCCCCTGGGCACTCCCCCACAGCGCCCGTCTTCCTCTCCCAGTTTCCCTCTCTGCCTCCTGGGCCCGCCCCTGGAGGTGCAGCGCCCGCCCCCAACGCAGGAATAAGCCTGGTCACATCCGGTTCGCAAGAAGAGGCTGCTGCTGCCCGTTCAGGGGGGAGGCACATTCCCGGGTGTTGGGGGGCAAGGGTCCCGCTGAAAGCCTGTAAGGAACCCCGGAGCCTCCTCCTGCCTCTGTCCCCCGCCCCCGCCTGTGTCCTGGAGGGAAGGGGGAGAAAGAAGCAGGACCCCGACGCCCGAAGCCGGCGGCCCGGCCCAGACTCTGAACAAAGCTGCGTCCGCGGAGCCGCGCGCAAGGCTCAGCGTGTCCACCTGCCCGGCTGAGCCCCGCCGCGCGCCGCCTCTCCGAACAGCTGGCCCTGGTGTCACAGCCAATTAGGCTTCGGGGGGAGTGAGAGGAGAGGAATGACACCGCGCGCTGACCCCCGCCGTCTCGGGGCAGATGTGGGGGCCGCCCGCGTCCCCGCACAGCCACGCCGCTAATTAATCACCTCGGCCGCCGGCCTGTGACAGCGCGGTGCGCGCGGGCGCACGCGGAGGCAGGCGGCACCTGCCCGGCAGCTGCGGGGGCGCCGCCGCCCCAGCCGCCCCCGCTGTCATCTGGCCCCGCACGCCTGCTTCTGGCAGGTTGTCACCGACGCCGCTGGGGTCAAAAGGAAGGGTGGGGACGAGGGGACACTTTTAAAGCCATATAATTACACAGAGCGCGGGTCGGCCGGGCTGGACGGGAGCCAGCCCGAGGCGCCGCGCTGCCCCCCTGCGGGGCTGCGCTCTGGAAGCGTCCGCGGGACGCGCAGGGATCTGCGTGGGAGTGAGGCCGGGGCCTGGAGGCCCCACAGCTAGGGTCTGCCTCGTCCTCCTTCCACGTATCCGCGCCCACCCTCCCACCCTGGCCCCCTTCCTCCCACCCTGGCCCCCTTCCTCCCTCCCCGCTCCCATCCCGCGTCCCTTCCGGGAGCGCGCAGCGCCTGCGCATCTTTCCAGCCGTGACTTAGAAGTCACCGCCCCGCCCCCAGGAAACGGAGCGTCCACCCCCTGCGTTTTCCAGTCGCTGCGCTCAGGACGCTGACGTGTGACGGACGGACCACGCACTGAGCGCGAGGCCCTGTCGGGGCTCCTCCAGGCCCCACGCAGGGTCTGGCGCCAGCTTTGCACTTACCGACATTTTCCAAATGACCCCGAGTAGGACCCGATCCTACGTCCAGGGGCGCAGGGGCGCGGGGAGCTGGGCGCGCACCAGCAGGGCAGCCCGCGGAGCCCGGGTGTCGCGCAGCAGGGCAGGGGCGAGGGGGCGGGCGGAGGAGAGAGCAGTACCGCGTTGCAGCCGCCGAGCACCTAGGCGACCCCGTGTGGTCGTCCTCTGCTTCCGTGGACCTCTGGGGCCCAGCCCGCTGTGCTTCTGTTAAAGCTCAAAACAATGGCCAGAGCTGTCAGCTCGGTCGCTGTGCAACATGTTCTCAGGCAAAACTCTGCCCCCGCTCCGAGACGGAACCTGTCCCTGTCACTCCTGCGCTTAGACCAGCCCCGGGGCTCCAGGGGCCGTGACGCCCAGGGGACGGCTCCCTTGCTCTCCGTTAGGACCCGGGAGCAGTCTTGTCTGTCAAATCCAGCCCGGACTCTGGGTCCCTCAGAGCAGAGCGTGGGAAGGGGGCTTCCGATTTCACGCCCCCCGCCCCCCGGGACAGGCTCAGGGTGCCTGCAGCCCTCTGTCCCCAGACGTCCGTTCTGGAGAGAGCCTGGGGGCTGGTCACAAACCCCCCGGTGGACAGGGACAAGAACGGTCCCCGGCAGCTACGGGCAGCGGTGGGAGATCCCGGCCAAGTTCTTTCCGACCTTCCCGGCGGTCTCGGGGGGTGGGGGCGGTAGACGAGCTGAGGACAGACCGGACAGGGGCTGGCAGCCTCTCTGCGCGGTCGCTGAGGCAACAGCTGCTTTAGCCAAGCGCTCGCGCGGTGCCGAGGACCCCGAGTCTTCTCTGGGCGGACGAGGAAAGGGAGGGTCTCCACCAGACATGCTTAGATCCCGGAAGCCCCCACAGTGTCTCTGCGTTTCCAGAGACAAGCCGAAGAAAATGCAAAAACAGCTTTGAAATAAGTGGTTTAACAAGCTCAGTAAGTGATACTTTAAAATGTCAGAACTGGAATTTGTAGCCTAAAGTATGTGAAAAGGTATCTAAACTAAACCGACAAGGTCACGTACACAGGGGCAGTGGCCGCCCAAGGCCGGTGGCCCAGTCCAGGGGGGACCTCAAGTCCCTTGCAGACACGTGCCCGGGACCAGCCCGGCCCCCCTTCCCGGGTGCCTGGCCTGCGACCCCTCTGGGTGGTACCGTTGGTGGCCAGCCTGAATGATGGCGGTGGAAAGGACATGCCCTCGATTTCACTTGTTCCTAGATTACATTTATGGGGGTGGCGGGGTCAACAGCGTCGTACAAGTGTGTGCACTTCGAAGATGGGCCAGGGTCAAATTCAAGCGCCCTCTTTGCTGCGTGACTTCGAGCCGCCTTCCTGTATTCAGCTAACACTCACCAAACACATGCACGCTCACAGATGCCACCTCACACACATGCTCACTCTCACACACACACTCATGCTCACACACTTTCACTCTTACACACACACTCACATTCACACACACTCATGCTCACACACTCACACACACACATTCACACACACACATACTCTCACACACTCGCACACAGTCACACACATACACACACTCACATGCATACTCACACTCACACACTTTCACTCTCATACACACTCACACTCACACACACACACCCACTCTCACCGCGTTCCCACATGCACGTCCTCAGTGAGAACATGGCGTCCGGAACTGCAGTGACCCTGGGGACACTGCGGGATGTTCTGGCCACACTCCCGACACAGAGCTTCCACTCGGGCGACAAGTGCCCTTCCTCCAGGCTGACACTGTGGTGGTGGACTCTGTGAAGTTGGGTGACAGTGCCAGTCCTGCAGCCACGTCATCGCTGGTCAGGACAGTTCCCTCAGAGCAACCACCAGCCCTGTGTGCGTCTCGTCTGACTTTTGACCCTCGTGTTGGATGTAACTTGTGCCACCAATTCCCATGTCACACTCGACATTTGTAACACACTTGCTGAGTGATGAATGGACTGGTGTTTGCTCTCTCAAAAGTTAATCTGCCCAGAAAGAAAGTTGATCAGTTAAAAATTTCTTCTTCCGCCCTGGGTGGTGTGGCTCAGTGGATTGAGCACCGGCCTGTGAACCAAAGGGTCGCAGGCTCTATTCCCAGTCAGCATACATGCCTGGGTTGTGACCCAGGTCCCCAGTAGGGAGCGCCTGAGAGACAACCACACACTGATGTTTCTCTCCCTCTCTCTCCCCTTCCCTTTCCCTCTCCCTAAAAATAAATAAATAAAAATCTTTAGAAAAACGTTTTCTTCTTCCTTTTCCAGCGTCTTGTTAGTTTCTTTTTAAAAAACGTTTCCCTGTGCTTGCTGCTGAACAGGGGTGCAGAGCTGCTGGGGATGCAGAGCAGCGCCCAACACCAGGCACCACCTCAGCTGGGGCCGTGTGTGTGAGTGTGATGATGCGTGCAGTGAGTGTGCACCTGCACTTGTGTGTGTGCGTGCACATGGAGGCGTGCGTGCATGTGAGGCCTCGTGTGTGTGTGCCGGGGGGGCATCGTGGCGTCTCTCTCGGGACAGACGGAAGGTCAGGTGCGGAGTGGGGCAGGGGCCCTGGGGTAGGGTCAGAATGCCGTCAGGAAACTTGCCCCTTGGTACATCTAGAAACGACTTCCGTGGGCAGATCTCTTCCTAGCTAATTTGCCTTTGACTATAAAATCAAAGTCAATAAACTAAAAAGCAGACGGGGAATTGGTCTGAAAAACAATGAGAAGGTATCCCAGGAAACAGAAACCAGAAGGGATTAAAAAAACAAACAGCCGACGAGTGGAACCTTGTTGGCGAAGTTTAAACCGAGCGAGGATGGCCGATGCCAGCGGCTCGGGGAGGGCAGCGGGCAGCGGGGCTCAGCGGAGGACCCGCCCAGACAGCAGGACCCCCAGGTAGCAGGACCCCCAGGTGGCGGGTCTGGGCCTACTCCTCGCGCAGGTGCGCCCCAGGTGGGCAGGGTGTCCTCGGAAGGGCGACGGCTCCACCTTGTGGTCACTCTCAGAACTGCAGCCCCTCGGCTGAAATTCCACACCGCTCGGGGCGCCGGTTGCGGCCGCAGGTGCCTCCTCTGTCCGCAGGGAGCCCTGCCCTCCTCTCGTGACGTCATAGAAATTACTTACGTGTCGGTGTCTGCCCCGGGTTCCTGGCACAAGCCCCTAGATTCTCCGCCACTTCCTGAGTGACAGGAGCGTCTTTTGTTCGACTGAGGTGGCTCTGGCTGGTGGGGGGGGGGGGTGCCCGGGTAGCTTTCGGGGGAACTGGTCACGGGGAGGCCCAGCGGACAGGAGAAGCTTGGAGTCCTCAGCCCCAGCGCGGCCCCGGAGGGCGAGCAGGGCCGGAGAGTGAGTTCATGACGGCTTGTACCCACGTGGCAAGGTCTCCATAAAAATCCCCAAAGTACGGAGTTCGGGGCACTTTGGGGTTGGTGAGCACCTGTGGGTACGGACCAGGAAGGGGCACCCCAAGTCCATGGGGACAAGAACCCCTCGCCTAAGGCCTCTGTTCATCTGGTCCTTCACGCGTCTCCTGTGACACCCTCTGTTACACAGCACACTGGCTGCCGTGACCCCTGAGTCCTGTGGGCTGCCCTGACCCGGGATGGAATCTAAGAAGGGGTCACGGGGGCCTCCGGTGCGCAGCCAGGCCGGACAGGAGTTGTGGGGACCCTGGGGATCCCCCCTGGCATGGACATCTGCCGACGGGAGGGGGTGTCTCGTGGGACGGAGCCCCTCAGCTGCGACGAGGTCAAGGCTGACTTCAGGCAAAGGGTCAGGACGGGACTGACCTGCGGGCACCCGGCCGGTGTGGCAGGGAGACCGCACATCCGGTGTCAGAGGCGGGCATGGGGTTTCCGTCACCCCCACCTGCGGCAGCCGCCTCCCCCCTTTAAAGGCAGCTGCGCTGACCGGTGGCCACAGCAGGCCTCGGAGGACAGACTCTGGCCGGGGGAGAGAGGCCAGAGGTCCACAGTACGGCCGGGCTGGCGTGGGGACATCGGCAGCACTGCAGTTACTAGGGAAATTCGAGCGACTTATTTTAAAGTAGGCTCTTTAATTAAAAATGGTTTTAAAAAATTGCCCGGGGTGTGGCTCAGTGGATTGAGGGCCACGAACTGCAAACCACAGGGTCCCACTCAGGGCACACGCCTGGGTTGCAGGCCAGGCCCCCAGTAGGGGGCGCTCGAGAGGCAACCACACATTGACGTTTCTCTCCCTCTCTTTCTCCCTCCCTTCCCCTCTCTCTAAAAATAAATACCTAAAATCTTTCAAAACACGGTTTTAAATAATAGAGCACAGAAGCGAAGAGCATAGTATAACCCGCCTCCCGTGGCCCCCATAGCTGCCATAGTTTATTCTGCGCCCTCTGCGCGCTAAATCGCCCCAACTGCTGCCGTTACTGCGAGACAAATTACATCATTTCCACGTAAATATTTTAGAAACTACCTCTCAGTCCAGACTCTGCAAGAACTAGAACAGTAATGCGGTGATCATGCCCCCAAATTAACAGTAGTTCCCTAATATCGCCCTCCGTCCAGTGTCCTCGTTTCTCCAGTTGCCCTGGGAGTTTCTGACAGTGGGTTTTGAGTAGAGACCCGGACGGAGTCCGTGTGCTGTGATTGGTTCCTACGCCGGTCCCGTGTGCTGTGATTGGCTCATACCCCCGCTACTCCTCTTTCTATAGGCTCCCCCTTCGGGCTGCCCCCCGCCGTGTGCGAGGTCACTGGGCAGACTGCCCTGCGGATCGGGTCGTGGTCCGGGCTTTTCTGTCTCACCGTGCGGCGACGTGTCCCCTGGGTCTCCTAAGGCCGGCACGGACGCCTAGGGGCTCGGTCACGCTCGGATGGGGTTCCGTCGCCCCCACCGCCGCGCAGGTGGGGCCGTGCGCTCCCGGGGCCGCGCCGTGACGGTGTCTGCCCGCCTGTCTCTTTGTCAGCCCTGGGGGCGGCGGGGGGGCGGCGCCGGCCGTCTCTGGGGGTCCGGGCCGAGCAGCCGGGCCCCTTTCGGGGCCACTGGCCCCCTGCCCACCCTCGAGGCTCGTTCCTCCTCCAGAGGAGACGCGGTGGCAGAACGGCGGAAGGCCGGAACCGCGCGCACGTGGGGAGCTGGCTGGGCAGGGGAGTCCCTCCCGGGCGGGGCTTACCTCCCTCATCGGGGACAGGGACCCAGGGCGCACGCCGTCTGCGAGGGTGGCGAGTCCTGGACGGAGTGCCTGGGACACGCCCCGCACAGAACACGGGCGTTTCTCGCCCCGGTTCCTCTGACTTCAAGACACACACACGGGCCTTCTTGTTTTTCTTGTAACTTAAGGTGTTTCAGGTTCAAGGACGTAGGGTGGCAGTAGAGGTGGCTTTTTCTCGGGCAAGTGCATCGAGCCCAAGTCCGTGATGTAGCTGGGACCCCAATAACCCCTAAAAAGGCTGGCTCTCTGGAGGGAGTGTGATCTGGGCCTGGAAGTTCCCCGCGTCCCGGAGGCTGAGCGTCCTGGGATTCCAGGCGCAGGCTCTGCGCGTCCCGTGCACAGGCCGACGGAGGGGGGGTTCTCGGAAGCACCTTGGGGGTTCTAAGATGGGTGCACAGTATTAGATGCTCAAGACAACAGAGACAGAACTCGAGGAAGCGATTGCCTCCTCGTGTTCTGTTATCTCCTGTCCCTTTCTTCTTCCCCTCCTCCTCCCCCTCCGCCTCCTCCTCCCTCCTCCTCCCCCTCCCTAACACAGGAGTCTGTCCTGGGGGTCAGATTCTGGAATTCGGCCGGGACTGTGTCCTGAATGTGTGTGCCCCCAGGAACTGGGGGTTGGAATCTACCCCCCAAGGGGATGGTGGTGCAAAACGGAACCGCCCCTGGCGGGGGGACGCTGGCGGCTAGGCTGGCCCACCAGACAGAGAGTGGACACCCAGCACTCACCTGTGGCCTCAAGCCACCAGCAGAACAGTGGCAGGGTCAGGGACAGAGTGTGTCCTGGGCTATTTTGGAGGGAGCAGTGCTGATCAGCGGCATGAGGAAAAAAATTTTTTAAAGATTTTATTTATTTGTTTTTAGACAGAAGTGAAGGGAGGGAGAAAGAGAGGGAGAGAAACATCCATGTGTGATTGCTTCTCAGGCGCCCTGTGCTGGGGACCTGGCCCACAACCCAGGCAGGTGTGCTAGACTGGGAATCGAACCAGAGACCCTTTGGTTCACAGGCCAGTGCTCAGCCCACTGAGCCACACCAGCCAGGCAGGGCACGAGGAAGACTATGATTGTCCACGAAGGGAGGAGGGGCAGTCGAGGCCGCTGCCGCAGGTTCCTGAGGTCCTTCAGCTTTCCGTTTTGCATCCTCGGCTTGTGGCCTCCTTGGGCCGCTGCTCCAGCTCCCCGCACCATCCGCTGCCTCCTGGCAGGACGCATATCAAGGAAACAAGCGTCTCCTGCCAACGTCCACACACTCCTTCCTGGCCGGAGCTGTTGCGTGCCTCCCCCCACACCCGGGAGGCTGGGACACAGGATGGGGGCCCACTGCCAGCCAGAGTGGGACAGGAGTCTCTGAGCCAGTGGGGGGGACGGGTGACAGACATGTCATTGGAGGGGGGACACTCCAACCACCTACTGAAACGACTGAGTCTCTGGTGCCCTGCACCCTCCGGGCAGGGGGACGGGGAGGAGCCTCAACCGGTGGCCAGCATGCGTGCCACCAACTCGGGCTTGAGCCAGACCCAGCGAAGCAACATCCCATTGCTTGTCCTTGGCGTCACCCAGCAAAGGCTGCGCGTGAGGTCAGAAAGGAGGGGTGGCCTCAGGCCAAAGGTCACGCAGCCACGTCTCTGACAGTTCTCGTCATGTTGCAGGGTCATTCCCCCATCCCCCCTGCCTGCCCCCCGCCTGCCCCCCCAGGCCAGAGGGCCCAAGGGTCTGCCTCAGCCTTGGCTGCAGGGCGCCGTCCTCACTGGGGAGCTCGGACAGACCCTGAGGCCCGGCCCTCCCAGCAGACGCTGACCCACGTCCCGGCCGACGGGGCCCGGGTCTCAGTGGTGTGAGCGTCTCCCAGGGAGTCTGGTGTGCCGCCCGGTGGAAAACCCTGCCCCCGGGGCAGCCCTCTGCAATCCTGCCCTCCCCACCCAGAACCACCAGGGGCTTCAGAAAAGGCGGCCTCAGGTCCCACCCGCAGAGGTCCTGGCGGACTTCAGAGGACCAGGCCGGGCCAGCATGGGGGAGCTCCCCCAGCTGGCTCCCATGTGCGTGCGGCCGCGTCTGGGAAGCGCCCCCTGGAAGGCAGGAGGGATGCGGGTTCCCGGGGGCAGTGAGACCGCTAAGAGGCTGCCCCTCCCGTGTGTCTGCGCGCACAGCTGTGTGGTGGCTCCTGACCTGGGGGGCACCGTGGCCCCTCCGGGGGCGTCTTACACATTTCAGATTGCTGGGCTCTGCTCTGTGAGGTTTTAATTCGATTGTGGGGGGCAAGGGGGAGCGGGGGCTGGAGTTGTTCTTGTTTCTGTTTGAAGCTCCTCGTGCGTTTTGGAGAAAGCCGGGGCTGAGGACGGCGAAGCCGCAGTGACGGCCATGGTGAGAGTCTCCGTGATAACGGCCTGGAAGGCTGTGGCTCTGCCCCTGGAAGCCCGTGTTCGTGGGGGACGGGGGCTGGGGGCTGGGCTGTACCCCCGTCGTGTGGTGAACTCGGAGGCACACCGCCTGTGGCGTGAGCAACCCGTGGGCTGGAGCAGGGCCCGCCCTCGCCTGCCTGCTCTTCTGTCGCTCAGCATGACGGGAAGTCTCAGCGAACGTCACCCAGGAACCCACGGTGCGGCCGAGGTGGTCTGCTGTCTGGAGGTACCAGCTTAAGGCTGCGTCCAACTCTCCACTTAGTCTGCTTAGACGATGTCACCGTGTCCCACCCCTGGCTGCCCTGCCCCATCCGGCTTTGGTCACACGGTTGGCCCGGGGTTGTGCAAACAAAACCACCAGCCTGGGCACGGCCCATGCCCCCTCCACCGCAGAGGGGACAGGCACTGGCAGGGACAGGGCCCCCCTCTCGCCCCCGTGGGCCCCTCAGCCTGGGCCAGCGAGGAGGCGCCGGGGCTGCCGGGAGAGATTGGAAAAGCGGGCGGTCCCCTTCCCGAAGTCCACCTGCTACACGGCGGGGAGGTTTGTGACCACTCCCTCACCGGGGAGTCCGTCGGCATCTGTGGGCGGGGACTGGGGCTCTTTTTTTAACTAGATGTGCTGGGGTGACTCTGGCTGACAAAGTTACGTAGGTTTCAGGCGTACGATTCTGTGACACGTCCTCTGTGTGTCACAGTGTGTGCCCACCATCCCCAGTCAGTGAGCTCTCCTTCCGTCCCCCTGTGGGTGGCGGGGCTTCAACGACCTGAGATGCCTCGGGCGGCCCAGCGCAACATGGGACTGTCCCAGCGAGAAAGCCCGTTTGCACGGAGCTGCCCGAGGAGCCCAGCTCTGGCTCTGGTAAACACGCAAGTTTTTGCAAAATTCTAATGTGCTTAGATTTCCTAGAAATGAAGACGCCAGGCCAGCCACAGGGGGTGCTGTTCTTTGTTTGTTTCGGAATTTTACCAGGTTTGTTTTTTAACTTATTTCAAAAAAAAAAAAAATAGCAATCACAGAATCTACTGCAACTCGGATGGCACCGAAGACGGCAGAGCAGCACATTCCAGTGTGCGTTTGGGTGACGCCGAGGAGGAGGCACGTGTCCAATAGCCGTGTCTTCCGGAGCACTGGGCCCCGGGATTTACATAATTTACACACTTACGTGCAGTATATGTCTAGGGGTGCGTGCATTTACTTTATGAGTTTCCTATTTTAGCTTTACTTTAAAAGGACTTCCCTTGGCCTCTCTCTTTACGTGGCAGTTAAGGTTTTTACGGACTGTTCTGGAACTTGATGCGTGCGAAAGCCGCAGTGGATTCCAACTGCAAGGAGCGCCAGAGTGTCAGTTAGTTCCTGACGGGGCCTCCCAGACGAGGCCCGCGCTCCCAGGCTACGGAGCAATTCTACGAGTCGTCCACTGGAGGGCGCCGGAAGCCCACCCAACGGGCAGGGCGCCCGCGGGAGCCCCTTTCTGCCAGGTTGAACCAATAGCCATGCAAATTGCGGCCGAGGTCGCCCACGCGGGCCTAGTTCTTCCCAAGCGCGTCCTCTCCTGCATCTTCGCTTTCACACGTGGGCCAGCGCCGGCCTGTCTTCTTCCCTGCGGTGCCGGGGGGGCCCGGCTGCCTCTCTCCCCGCATTGGAGGAATTCTCAGTGAGGGCCACGGCACGCGTGTGGGAGCCCACCCACAGCCCCCCGGGCACGTGGGCCGAGTTCAACCGTGGAGCCGTGTACGCGACAGGGCTCCTTTAACGCGGAAATGGACACACGGCTCCCGGAGGGGCGGAGCCTCGAGGTCTTTTAAGAAGCTGATTGGCCATCGGAAAACATTTTCCCGCGCGGCCGGCCTTCGCGGCCTTCACGTGGGAGGGAGGGGCCTCGGCCGCAGGGGCCGCGGGAGGAGCCAAGTTCGCCGGGGATCCGAACCGCTCCGGGGTGGAGGCGTGAGCATGCGCGCTGGCGTGTTTCTGCGGCTTGTCGGAGAGAGGGAGGCGGCCGCCGGGCCGGAGCAGACGCGAGGTGGGTTCGCCGGCTGCCACTCGGAGCTCCCGCCCGAACAGTGAGACACCCGCGTTCCGGGACGGACAGCGGGGAGGTGGAGGTTCAGGGACTGGTTCCCTCGGTGACGCGGGGTGGGGGTGGGGCGGGGAGGCGGGGACAGGGCGGGGAGGGAGCGCCCAGGGGCGCCTGCGCTACCTGGGGGTTGCAGGTGTTTACGATGTAACAGACTGAACCCGGGAGTGGAGCGCGAAGTGGGCGCTGCCGGGACAGTGGGGGGGGGCGGGGGAGGGGGCAGCCGAGCACGGGGCGCGTCCCCCTCGGGGTCTGTGCTGTCCCGGAAGGAGGGACAGTGTGTGGGGGGGTAAAGCCAGCCCTCTGGGGCCACACCGGCCCCGGACTCAGGTCTGGGGCTCCATCTCCAGCCCGAGGCCAGCCCGCGGGGCTCTGCACCTGCAGCTCCTGAGTTGCCCTGGAATGTGCGCTTTGCCGGAAGCTAGTTTTTAAAATGCCCATGTAATCGTCAACGGGGTGGTGGGGTGCACACGCGGGCAGAACCCACGTGTGAGCACCAGGCGGCGTCCTGCAGGGGCAGGTCTCATCGGCAGGCCCACCTCCGAGGGTGCATGGGGGGGCCCCCCTCCGAGAAGGGAAGTGGCCAAACGACCCTCCTCTCCGTGAGAGCATCAAGTAGGAGCCTTTCAGAGCTGGAAGGCCATGCAGGGGCCTCCGACCTCCTGCTCCAGGTCCGAACTGAGCCACCTGCAGCGCCAGGGCCAGACCAGCCTGCCTGCCACTGGTTTCAGCTGGGTGCTCCCCAGGGGACAGCTGGTGATGGTTACAAGTCACAAGTGCAGGTGAGGGTGCTGCGGACAAGCCTGGGGATGTCGCTGGTCATGGCGCTGTGCACATAGAGAGAATTACTGGGCCCAGGCGCCAGTGGCAGGGGGGTGGAGACGCTCTGGTTTTACCGGGCTCTGACCGAATCCCTGCACCTTGTGGTCCCTCCCCTGCCCCGTGAGCAGTACTGAGGCGTCGGGGCAGCAATCCCAGGGCCCCAAAGCCCACAGCACCCCCTGTCGGCCCCTTTCTAGGGGAGGTTTGCCCACTGGTCCGAGGGCTACCGGCAAACAGGAGAACCTCCGTGGTTTGCAAATGGCCGAGTTGTGTCTGCCTTCAACACCCCTTTTGTTTTGACCTTTCGTGGCTCTGTTCGCTTCTCCGTCCTCCCGAGAACCACCCACACTCTCTGTTCCCCGGGCTCCTAACCTGCACACCAGGCGCTGGGCTGAGCCGGCAACCCGGCCGCTCCCTGCTCCGTGGGGGGCCGTGGCCCCGTGGGGGAGACCGGCCTTAATGACACCGACGCCCCGTGAAAGGATATGGCCAACGGCAGTGGTTGCCCGAAGGCTCCGGGCAGCTCCTGTGACAGCTGACCGGGGCTCGGGGGATCCCTGGGGCGGGAGCGACCTGACCGGGAGTGAACTAGACCCCGATGGCGCGTGGTGATGGCAGGTGGGCGGAGGGTGACTTGGTGAGGTGACCGAGCCATGGGGACTCTGGGGGCTGAGGCTCGAAGGACCCGGGGCCGTGTGCTGGGGGCCCGGCAGACCCCACCAGAGGTCTGGCGGTGCGGTCATCCCCGTAGCTCCGGGGCCGGTGGGGGCGCCCAAGGGCATGTACGAGGACTCGGTCAGATTTCCATTTCAAAGTGTGGAAGTCAGACTCCAAAATAAAAAAAAAAACGTTGAACTCATTTGAAAAGCCAGTTATTTTTAAAAACAACGATCTGATTAACTTTAAAACATCTAATTAAGCCCTTGTGGCTTTTTCTTTCCTTTCTGCACGTAGTAGCCGGCGCAGGGAGAGAATTCAAACGCCCCGTCTCCCCTTTGCACACAGGCCGTGTGAGCCGACCGCGGGGGCTCTATCCTGCCGTGGCTTCCGAGGTCGAGCTTCCTTTGAAGATCCGTTGAATATTTATGCGTGTGTGTGTGTTTGATGTGAAAATCCCCAAGTCTCGCCGCGCCCTCCAAGTTTTCTGGGACTTTAAAGTGGGCTCATCGGCGAGTCTGTGGCATCAACGGCTCGCCGTCCACACTCTCCACGGTGCAGACCGTCGGTTTTCCTGTGCACGAGGCAAGTTTTTCTAAAATAAGCAAATGTTTCCTTTTTATTTTTTAGTTAGTTCATTTTTAGAGAGAAGGGAAGGGAGGGGGAGAAACACCCGTCGGCGGCCTCTCACGCTGCCCCTTCGGATGAGGCCGAGCCCTCCGTCCGAGTGGAGCCCGCTGGCCGGCGGAGACGTGGCCGACGGCCCTGGGAGCACCGAGTCACTCGCCACCGACGCGCCATTGGGCTCCTGAAAACTAACCCTCATCAACTCTCAGTCCTCCAGACTCAGCGGGTTCTCGTCCAAAGAACCAGGTTTTTGCTGTGGTTCAAATTTCTTCTCCCTGGCAGCAACTTGTTTGAAAAAAATGATCTATTTTTTAATGACTCTCCAGAACGGAATAAAATAATACAGCAGGCACCCGGGGGCTTCTTCTCACTCCAGCACCAACCCCGTGGGATCCCAGATCTTCTCGGAACCCGACGACACTGCACTGCCCTCCCTGGTCGGAGACGGGTCACCGGGCGGGGTCCGTGAAGACACAGACCCTAGCATCCCGGCAGTAAAGCAGACCACCTAGCAGGGGCAGGGGGCCCCAAAGGATCGTTGAGAGTTATTAGCTTGATAACGTCCGTGGTAACAAGTCCCGCACAGCAGATCTCCATGGCGATGCGCCTCCCGCCGGGGCCCCAGACGCCCATCTGTCCGCAAGGGTCCCATCGGCTGACGAATAAGGGGCGAGAGCTTCCTCAGGAGACCCACTGCCGGCGCCTCCAGCTGGCCTCCCGCCCGCACAGCACACACGGGGGCTGTTCCCGCGGCTCCCAGGGCCCCCGTCTGAGGTCGTCTGGGCCCCTGGGGGCGGGGACGCCTGTCTCCTTCCGTCCCTTCCTCCCCTTCCCAACACTGGCCCCCCGACAGAGGCGCTCCTGGAGCAGGCGGTTCCCTGGCGGCGGGGATGAGAACCCTCGGCGTGTCAGACCGAGCCCCAGCCCTCTGCAGAGGTCGTCGTCCGTCCGAGCTTTCCTGCAGGTATTGAGCTCCCACTGTATACCAGCTGCTTGTCGCGTGATGTTCACCGACCTGTGGCGTCCGCCTCGGGCGTGCTGGGCAGCCCCGCCGGCCGGCGCGGCTTCCCCGGGAAGCTCGTCGTGGAGCTCGGTGCTGGGCTCTCCGACGCCTCTGGGAGCAGTTTAATCCAACCCCACCATGACTGTGGCCTTGGCGGCCGTAGGTGGGCAAGGCCAAGCCTTCTTAGCCCCCCGAAGTTCTTCAAGTCAGAACGCTGTACTGAGTAGGGTCCCCGAACATGCGTGTGCCAAGCCCCGGCCCGTCTCCAGCCCAGGGCTGCCCTACCACGGAGCCTGGCCTGCCCACTCCCACGCGGCCCCACGGTTCCTCCCCTTCCGGCACAGAGAAGACGCCTGCAGTCACTCCGAGGCCGCGTGTGCCCTCTTCCTCCTCCTCCGCGCGTCGGTGGGGGCGCGTGGGGAAGAGCCGGGCAGCTGGGAGACGGGGCTTCAAGCGCAGACTCCACACCCGGCTTCTCTGGACGCACAGGTGGCCCGCGAGTGGCTCGGACCGGCCAGGTGAACGGCCAGTGGGCAGTCGTGACCCACCCGGTGGGGTGGGTCGAACCACAGAGCCGGGGAGAGCCTCCCGGTCTCGGGGGAACGGGGTGATGGTCGCAGGTCTCGGGCCTGTAGACTCACAAAGGTGGGGGCGCCGGGGACGTGGGGGCAGTGGTGGTGGGGGGCTGCCCTTCAGGGGGCAGGCCCTGGAACGTGACGGACAGGCGAGCCCACCTCGGACCCGCACTGTCCAGCAGAAACCCCGCGCCCGCCGCAGACGCGGTGACGCAGAGGAAGGCGGGAGTCGCAGGGGAAAAGGGGGGAAGAACCGGGTGCAGTTCCAATAGGATGTTTTACTTCACGTTTCATCCGGATTACCGTTTCAGTCCGTAGTCAGTGTAGAAACCGTGAGTGAGGAATTTTGACCCCTTTTTAAACAATTGGCTCCAAGCTCCTGCACACTCTGTGTTCAAACCGCATTTCAGTTGGACAAGCTGCACCTCGCGGGCTCCGGGGGCACACGTGATGGGGTGGCCGTAGGGGGCCGTGGACCCCATCCCTGTGTGAGCACGCTTCGAGGACGCAGGCATGTGTGGCCACAGGCGGGGAAAGATGCGTTTTCTCCCGCGAACGCGGCGGAAGCAGAGAAACGGGCAGCGGGTCAGACCCGACCCGCGTGACGCCGAGCTCTCGCGCGGCCCTTCCTGGGAGCGGCGCAGCCCTTGGGGGGGGGGTTCCCGGTGTCTCTGCGTCTGCACTCGGGGAGCAGCCGGGCCTCCGTCGGCTAACTAACCCCTGGAGATGCGCGGCGCCTCGCGCCTGCCTAGAACTGCGGAGGCGATGAGTCCAAGTCCTGGTAGGGCTGTGTTTTTACTCAAGTCTCCCTGGATCTTTTTTTTTTAACGTCGAACAGATTGCTGCACCGTTAACCCTTCGGTGTCCTGTCGTTGCCCGGGGAACTGAACCTGAACTTAGGGGACTGTCACTGGGGTGCGCAGAGGGGCCGCTGAGACACCCCGGGCCGCGGTGACTGGTGGGATGTGGGTTCTGGCGCCGCGATTCCAGCTGCTGGACCCGTTGGTCAGCCCGCGTGACGGCACGTGCAGGCTCCTAATGCACTCGCAGCTGCCCCTTCAGTGACGCACGTACGTGGCGCGGAAGGCCGGGCGGTTGGGAGGACGGAGCCGGCCACCGCCCCCAGGTCACCGTCTGGAGCAGGAGAGAGAGCAGTAAACATATTCGAAGTCGGCTGTTTGGGGGGAGGACGCCCTGGGCGCTGCGGGGAGACCAGGGAGGGAGCGGCGAACCCATTTGGGGGCACCCGGGGCTTCCTGGGGCAGATGGCCCCCGGGCTGAATGCCGGGGGGCCTAGGAGCCCCAGTGGGGGTGGGGGCGTGGCCGAGGAGGAAAGACTTATGCACATGCTACGATCACTCATGTACAGCTGGCTCAGCTGCTGTGGGACAGTCCCTGTCACGCCGGTGGCTCAGGGGCGAAGGCCAGCCCGTGCTGGGGACCCTGCAGGCCCCGTGGCTCTGGCCCCCCGTGGGTCGTCTGACCCCACTGCCCAGCGGGGCTCTTCTACCCCGGCCCGCCCCTCGCTGGACGTGTGGTGACTCGTTGGCTGGCTTGCAGGCCTCCCCCAGTGCCGTGGGGAAGGTGCGTGCCCAGGCGTCCCGTCCTGAAGCCGCTGGGGCCGCCTGTCACCCGGAGGAAAAGCCTTGGTGGGGGAGAGAGGCGCTGCACCCGTCCGGGCTGGCGCGGGGCCAGGGCGCCGGGCCTGCCGGCAGACACGGGGGCGGTGCCCCGAGCTGGAGACCGTGGCGGGTCGCTGGGCCAGGGCCCACTGCCCTCCGGCCCCCGGTCTGCGTCACTCTGGGCCGAGCCGGTGAGCGGGCGCCTGCCGCTGGGGACGTCACCAATGACCGGGACGCTTCTCACCAGCTTCAGAGTCCAGGACCGTGTGGCGAGGTGCCCCCCGCCGGCGCCGCCGGTCGAGGTGAACCGGCCGCCGCAGCAAGTAGGTCCCCAAGTGGACAGCGGCTCACCCACGGAACAGGGTGGGTTTGGGGTGAGTGACAGGCTGATGGAGCGGCCCCCATGCAGGCACAGATCAGGGACCCAGGGGGGCGGAGGGCGTGGCGTCTTCCACCTGCGGCTGCCGAGTTGCCTGGGGGCTGGCGGGGGGCCTTACTGTGAGTAACCCAGCGGTTCCTTCGCTGCGTAAGCCTCTCTCAAAACGCACAAGATTTAGAATTAAGCACCAAAACGTTGAAAAGACTGGACCATAGGATGAATGTCTCTCTCTCAGGAATCTGGAAAAACTGGCCATTTTGGTTACTGGGAATGTTTAGATTCTTATAATGACCCCTTAGAACAATAGTTTAGCTCTGTAACTTCAATTTAAAATAGACAATCGAATAATTGATTTAGTCCCAGAAATTTAGGTGGAAGTCCTACTAATTTTATATATGGTGTTAAAATATTTACGAGAACCTAAGGTTCACTGTATTTAAATCTAATTTATTAGATTTATAAGGATTACTTAGGTATGAGGAAAGTTTTTCAGCCAGATAATTGAAGTGTTTAAAGAGGAAATTGAATATGTTAAATTTATAAACGCAGTTTAAAGTTTGTGAAGGAGCTTAGCCCACATTCGGAAATGGAACCAAACATTAAGAGCGCCTCCTTCTCCCCCAAATACGACTCTTGAGATTGGCTCGAGTTAAAAATAAAATAATAAGATTTGCAAACTGACCTAAAAAGCTTAAGAGAGGATTACGTTTTGGGATTAGTGAGTCTAGTAAGTTGAGCGTTAGCTGCCACACCCAGAGGAGATGCATGATTGGAGTGTTCTGGCGCTCCTAAGCACACACGTGTGCGCACACGCGTGCACACACGCACGCACACACAATGCCTCAGATTCAGGGCTCCTGAGGTTCAGTCGACTTGGAACAGAAGCCCTGGACCGAGGGTCTCATGGAGCTGAGGAGACTCTGACTCAGTTTCCCCGTCCTCAGATTCTTCTCCCGGGAGTTTCCCGAGGGCACACCCGGCAGCTGGCGGGCCTGTTCAGCCAGTGCAGCACCCCCCCCATCCCGGGCCGGGTGTGCAGCTGCCTTTGAGGGGGACAATGCGCAGCATCCCCGAGTTAGGTTGTGTTTACGCTGCCGGGAAACTGGATATGAGCTGCCCGCGTAAGAGCCGTGATGCCCAGCACGACCCCACCACCCACTGATGAAAACAGACGCAGGCGTGGCAGCGACTGGAAGCTCGGGGTTCGAGTCTGGGGGGAGCCACGCGAGGCTGAAACTCAGCCACTGTTCGCGACACGGCCGAGGTGCCGGCCGTGCAGCCCACGTGCCCGGGTCCCGCAGCCGCGGTCCCGGGTGCTGACTGTTCGCGCCAGTTCCCGCTGCGGAGCTGCTGCCGGGCTGTCCCTCGGCGCCGACGGCGCGTCCTCCGCTCCCCCCGCTCACCCCGCTCTTCCCGCCTTGGGGGAGCCACTCCGGCACTGTCCTTGGCGGAGGGGTCATCGCAGGCACAGGTGGCCGAGGACCCCGAAATCTCGTGGCAGAGATTTGGCTAATCGTGAAAGAAACCTTGAAAACCATGAGTATATATTTTTAAATTTCTGGAAGTTTCATGAGTGCATTAGTGTAGGGATGGGGGTGAAGACGGTTGGCTTGTTATTTCGTGGCAGACACGCGGTGAGCTCGGAATTGTTGTGACTCCGGCTCTCCGTGCAAAACACCAGAAGTGTACCTGCGCTTTCTGCCCCCCGAGTTAGCCTCGAACGACATGTGTGCTGCGACACCACCCCGCAAGATTGCTCCCTTTGGGGAGCCCTTGCCACAGATCTCCCAGGCCTGGACTTGAGAAGGAGACACATCCTCCTTCTCACCTTCTGAAGCAGTAACCCGCAGCTCCCCATGGCCACAGGCGAGGAAGTCACGCCTTCAGTCCGCCTCCTGATGAGCCCCGCACCCTGCACCCTCCGCTCCTTCCTGTGGAAATGAGGGAGCATGGGGAGCTGCGGGAGATAGGCCGCCGCTAAATGTTTCTCAGTGATTTCATCCCAGGGGCCTTCGAACGCAGGCACAGGCGGGCCCACGGGCTCACACGGCCCGTCTCCCTGTCACACGGACGTGCACTCCACCCCACAGAGACATACGGAGACACACCCCATCACACAGAGACACACGCACACACAGACCCACACACCCCATCACACAGAGACACACATGCACACACAGACACACACCCCCATCACACAGGCATGTACACACAGAGACACACATGCACACACAGAGACACACATGCACACACAGAGACACACACAGAGAGACACACCCCATCACACAGAGACACACAGGCACAGACATGTACACACAGGCACACACACCCCATCACACAGGCATGTACACACAGACACACACCCCATCACACAGAGATACACATGCACACACAGAGACACACGCACACACAGACACACACCCCATCACAGAGACACGCACACCCCCCACCGCACAGAGGCGCACCCAGGAGAAGGGCTCATGGTTATTGTGCCTCCTGACGGTGGACTTCGATGTTAGTTGAGGAACTCGTTAATTCCGAACTCCGAAAAATATGCATAACGAGCAGGAGGGAAAGGACTGCCTGAATTTCTTACGCGGTTATTGGAACTGTCGCCTGTGTTTGTCTTCTGATGCACAGTTCATTCCTGTCCAAGGCGAAAAGCTTATTTGTCCCAATTATCTCCCCTTTTGTTTTGGCCACAAGACCCCCTTTCGTGTCATCCCAACCCTGGGTTGAGGGAAGTTGGGACATTTGGAAGGTTGTCGCCCCCACTCTCCATGGCGCCAGGCAGGTGCCAGGCAGGGGGAGGTGGCTCCCTGTCTCAGCTGTCCCTCGGCGCGGGGCCAGGCGTTGCCCGAGACCCCCGCAGCTCCGGCCACCACACCTGCAGGCGGCCCCTGACCCACCCTCACGGTCTCCTCCGGGAGAGCCTTCTCCTCAGCAGCCCCGCCCAGTCTGGTGGGCCGAACGAGCCACGGCCTTCCTCTAACAGGTCGGCAAAGTAGTGAACATCACTCACGCGATTGCCGTGCTCGTGTGCCCCGCCACACCGCCCCCGCCCAGCGTGCGTGTGACGGAACGGGGCCGTGCCGGCAGGGACATGACCTTGACTCCAGGAGGGAGCAGTAAATAAACGAGGGAGGAGAGACAAGGACGCGCCCAGCCCGCACGCTGGAGGGTGAGCGCGAGCTGGGGTGGGAAGTCGCTAAACCGGGGCGTCAGGAACCCCGGTGTTCGCTCCCCTCTCGGCCGGGCAGCCAGGTGTCAGGGGGCCGCTCACCCTCTGCCCCCTACTGGCGACTGCGCGAGAGTCCCACGTGCAGAGGACCCACGTGGCGTCCACTAGTGTCGTCCCACAGGGGCCCCTCCCCCGCATCTCCTCCTCCTGGGGTGTGGCCGGTCGGGCTTCCTCCCGTATCCACGGGAGAGTGTGCTTGCCGCCAGCAGAGAAGTTTGGGAGAGTTTGCTGGAGTTGGCGCCTGGAGGGAGTGTCTCAGGGCCCCGAGGAAGCGCCGGAGAACAGCGGCAGCGCCTGTCACGCACGTGGGACCGCAGGGGAGGACAGGAGGAGGTAGGGGACGCCGCGGAGTGGATGAGGGGGCGGGAGAAAGCAGGCGGGAAACCTCTGGGCTGGGATGGAGAGGCTTGTGCTCTCCTGTGGGGGGCGGGGGCGGGGGTGGGAGAGTTGGCAGTCAGGTCACCGCCCTCGGGGATGGCGTGCGGGCAGCTGGGCAGCAGTGAGGGTACTGTGCGCTCCTGTTCTGGTAATCGTGTTTTTTTTTTTTAAGATTTTATCTATTTTTAGAGAGGAGAAGGGAGGGAGAAAGAGGGAGAGAAACATCCATGTGTGGTTGCCTCTTGTGCACCCGCTCCTGGGGACCCGGCCCACAACCCAGGCCTGTGCCCTGACCGGGAGTTGAACTGGAGACCCTCTGGTCTGCAGGCAGGCACCCAGTCCCCGTGCGTGCTCACGGGGGCCCCGTGTACGGTGGCACAGCTCCCGTGCCCACCGGAGACCCGGCAGCGACGGGCAGGAGCCCTCGCTGAGCAAGCCGGCGGCACCTCTGCTTCCGCACTGCTTTCTGCTGGTTTGGGCGTTTTTCAGCATCTGTTTCTGATGGCTCCGGAGACACCCAGACACGTGGGGTCTGGGAGATAACACTGTTTCACGGCCCAGGAGGGACCGCGTGGGAGGGGCCCTGTGGGCACCGGGCGGTGTTGCGTCAGCCGGCCTTGAACTCCTTCCCTCTCTCTAATTGGGGGGGCTCCCTGTGAGCCCGCAGCCGGCCGGCCTGGGGCACCCGTCTGTCCCCGGGGCCGGGTCCCACCCACCCACCCGCGCAGCTGCTCCCCCCACCCCCGGGGCCTGCTGGATTTTGCAGTTCTTGCACTGAAGCAGGTAGAGTTCAGGGGGAAACGGGAGTTTACGATGGCGATGAAAAGCTAGTACAGCTATTGGGAAGTTTTTAAAAATCTATTTGACTAAAATGTCATTAAGACTGGACACGTCCAAGGAGCCCTTTGAAAACTGGGGGAGACCCAGCTTGAGGGCACGAGGGAATGTGCCTCACGAGGGGACGCTGCAGGTGACTCAGGTCAGGGTCGGCCGAGGGGCTGCGTCTGGCCGCGGAGCTGAGCCCCGGTGACCTGCGTCTCCTCCTGGCGTGCAGGGCAACTCGGGGCGGGGGGGGCGGCAGGGCAGCCGGAGCCAGGGCCTCCGTGAATCCGCGGCTTCATCACTGCCGCGCAGGTCCCGGAAATGTCTCGTAAATAACTTCTCACTTACCCTCGATGCACTCCCGTGGACCAAGAATCAGGTGCAACTACGACACCGACGTTCTGTGGGTGAAGCTGCTAGGGACCAGCATGAGGGCCCCAGGCGTCAGGTCACACGCGGGTCAAACATATCCCAGACCGGACACTGTCGTCTCCCGGTCATCTGTAACGACCGCTGTCTGTCGCCACCCGGAGGAAGAGGTAGGTCACTGCAGCTCATTTCCAGTTGAATAGAAACGACCCCTTTAACTGCCGATTTTGAAAACGTCCGATAAACCTTTCACGAAGAAACATGGCTGATCGGTGGCGACCATTTCTCTTTTCCTCCTCTGGAGAGGCCATTAAAATGGCAGTAAATAAAATTTCCAAATGTAGAAAGTGCAGCAATGAAGAGAGCGGCACAGATGGAAAGTTTAAATCAATTCCAGAGAGAGAGAGAGAGGCAGAGAGAGAGAGAGGCTGAGAGAGAGACCCAGAGTGGAGCGGAAGCTGTCACTGCCCAGCAGGACAGCAGGGCCTCCGCCACGTGACACTGTGGATTGTGGTCGGCGGGCCCGCAGCACCGCGTCACCCCCAGAACCCAGGAGGGGAGCAGACTCCTGGGGCCGGTGCCCAGGCCACTGGAGCCCGCTGGTGGCGGTACAGCCGGGGCAGCACTCTTGGCTTCCCTGATGCAGAGGGGTGTGGAGGGGAGGTGTACACCCCCCTCCTTCTGCCTTCCGCCTTCCCGCCTTCTGCGGGAACCAGGGCCACAGCACACGGGGGTCCTCTGCACCCAGCTGGCCCCACCCGGGGCCCCGTGTGCCTGCGAAGTCTGCCCAGCTGTCCCACGGGGGCTCACCCACACCCCGTGCCAACAGCCAGCAGCTCCTCGAGGTTTGCTGTGCGGTTGTTTTCGTACTAAAGCATCCTGGCAGGTGCGTTGAAAGTCAGGTCACTTTGCACGTGTGCTGGGGGGGTGGGGGTCTGCTGCTGGGCCCTCTGTCTGTCCCCTCGGTCGTCGTCAGGTCAGTCCAGGCCTCGTTACCGTGGCTCCGTAGGCGGTCTGCCGTCGGGCTTGAGAATCCCGCCTCAGTCTGCCTGTTTCTGAGGTGGTTTCTGGTGATTCCGGGCGTGCCATTTCCGCATGGGTTTCAGACTCAACTTCCCAGCTTCTGTTTTTGAAAAGCTGTGATTACCATGGTAAGGACTGTGTTTAATCTGTGCATCTTGTCCAAAAGCGCTGACCCCCTGACCACGCCGAGACCTCCCGTCTGCGGGGACACGTCTCGCTGTTTATCCCGGTGGTGTCCGGTTCTCGCCGGCAGACGCGAGTCTCCGGGGTTGGGGTCTTCCGCGACTCTTTGTTTAACTGATTCTCGCCTTTCCCAGGGTTGTGGGTGTGATTGGCCAATGGGATTTTTACACTTTCGTCTTCCAGCTCCTCCCCGGTGTCCCCTTCTGACCTCGTTTCTGGTGGCCTTCTGACCCCACTTGTGGGGTCTAGTCGCTTTCTTGTTTTTTTTTAAGATCCCATCAAGCTTTCCCTGTAAACGATTATTTCATCTGGGAGTGGTTCACCACCTTCTTGCAAACTTCCTGCTTCATTGTTTCTTGCCCCGGGGGAAGCCGGCGGTGGTCGGCGCTGCTTCTGCCCTTCGGCGGCGAGAGACTCGCCACGCATCACCGCCGTCGCCACGGAGAGCGGTCGGCTTCTCGGTGACACCTCTCCTCCGGGGGAGAGCCTCCTTCTGGTCCTCTCCCAAGAGTGTTTTTAACATCATAGAGGAGTGTTCAAGTTGGAGCATTTTTCTACCATCGCTGAGGAGATTATGAGATTTTTGTCTTGTCTTGTGTTACCGTGATGAGTTGCTTTGATGGGTTTTCGGCGATGCGGCCGGCACGGCCGTTTCGGAATACACTGTGCCCCGCCGTGGAGAGAGCTGGTTTTGCTGAGCGGGGCAGTGGGTTCACGGGCGATACCGACCCGGAACTTCCCTTTCCTGGCATGGCTTGACGACTTTCGGTATGAAGGTTATAACAACCTTGTGAAGAGATGATGGCGTTTCCTCTCCTCTCCATTGTAAATGGAGAGAAAACTCGAGAAGATTGCTGTCACTTCTCCTTCCGCACATCGGGCAGAGCGGGCCGGCGAAGGCATCTGAGCCTGGGGTTTCCGCTCCAGAAGGGAGGGCCCTTCGCTGCCAACGCAGTTTAGACAACAGACGGGACTGTTTACGCCGCCTCTTCCTGCTGGGTCGCAGACTCAGCTGAGTCTCAGGTCTTCAAGCTCACGGGGATTACTCCTATTGCATTTCATCCCCCAGAGGATTCCACTTTGGGCTGGTTTTCAGGTATCTCAATCCGAAGCTCTGGGAAGAGATGAGTTCCTTTTACTGTCCTGTATAAAACAGCCCAAGGGGCCTTGTGGTCACTCCCCTGGGCCGTGTTCCAGAAACGTCACGTCCTGAGCTCCTACCTTCTGTCCCCCAGCCCTCCAGCGCCCTCGGGTGCACCCCAGCACCCCGAGGCTCCCACCTACTCTTTATTTCGGCCGCAATGTTCCACGGAGCGAGTCATTGGTCCCTCGAAGCCTTGTCTTCTGTGGGCACTCAGCTCAGGTGACCACAGGCGATGGATGGCAAATGCCTGAGTGGCCACTGCATGCCATGGCCGGCCAGGGTCCACTCACCACGTGTAGAAACAGGAGCATTCACGCCTTTCAATGAGATCAAGTCAGAGATTCCCATCCTTTAGATTGCACTCGGGTGGGGATCCACACGAGAGGTGGACGCCTGCCTCGGCCAGGGGCTAGGGGTTAGGGGAGCAGGACAGTCCTGAGCGTGGCCGGATAAGGCACTTGTCACAGAAGTCGTACCCTGCCCAGCTGGGGTAGGGCCTTAAGAAGTGGAGGTGGGGAATGGGCGGTGCTGGGTTAGGAAGGGTGCCGGTGTGGGTGGGCGCGTCAGGACTTGTCAGGGAACCTGAGACACCAAGCACCTCGGCGGCCAGCCTGGGGCCGTGGGCGGGAAGGTCGTCGAGGGCGACAGGGACCCCTGTGGTCTGCGGCCGGAGGCGGGGGTGGAGGTCAGCGGGATGGACCATCAGGGCGGCAGAGCCGGACGGGAGGGACGGACGGTGAGCGGGAACTGGCTGGTCTCTCTGTGTCCCTCAGTCCAGGTGTCAGACTGCCAGGAGCTGCCCCTCACCTCGGCTCCCAGATTCCACGCAAATGCCCATCCCGGGGGCTCCGCCCACAACCCCGCAGAAGGGCACTCTGGGAAACGGAGTTCCCGGTCCCACCGAGGGCGGCAGGTGTCTCAAACACCCCGTCTTTCCTCACCTGCCCACTACCCCTAAAGGCAGCAGGGTGGGCCTCAGGCCCGCCGATGCAGATCTCGGGCGTGAAGTTTTACATGGTAAAAAAAACCTTCTGGGTCACGCCGAGGTGAAGGTGAAAGTTAAATGACACACACGCATCGCAGGGTCTGTGGAGAATTCTGACGTTAGTGACCACGTGGCGGACGGCGGTGGCGTGGCGTCCACACCTCTGCCCACCGGACCGGCACGCACGCGGAGGGGACGCACGGCTTGGCGGGCTCCACGCGGTTCACGTCTTCCCGGCTTTCCCGTCCTTTCACACTGAGCGTGGGACCCTTCGTGGTCGGACACTTCGTGAGCTGAAGCCACGCCGCCACGTCCCCCCTGTCACCTTGACCGGGAGCCGAGTGCTGACGGGCTGCCGCCGTGCACACAGCCCTCGCCGCCGCATCCCACCGACCGGACCCCGGGGCCTGGAACTTTCCGGCGCCCCGGGTGGGCGTCCGCAGCGGAGTCCCCCGTTCTGAATCCCGGGCGGGCCACTGGCCCTTCTCCTGGGCGCCCTACTCCCTCCGCCCCCAGGGGAAAGGCTGGCTCCCCTCCCCTCCCCCGCTGCACCCCCCTCGATAGACGTGCAGGCGTCAACCTTCTCATTCAGTGAGAACCACGGCCCCAGGCCGTGGCCCAGGCCGGAGGAGGCGCGGCCGCCTGGCCGCATCTGGGCGCTCCCAGCCTCCGAGAATCAGAGCCCGGGGGCCCAGGCAGGAGCTGCGACCCAACCTCGGCTGCCAGGGAAGGAGGGTCAAGTCCGACAACTGTGTCTGGCTCTCCTCTTTGGGTGGAGGTGGGGAGGGGGTTCCTCTGCCCCCGGGGGAGCAGAGGGGCCGGGCTGGCATCTAATTTCATCACAGAATCGCCCCCTCTGACCGTCCAGCGGCCTGTGCCCGCCGGGGCCGCCCCGCCGACTATATTTAGTCCATTATGAATGTGGAAGAACGCTGAGACTGATTCACGGCGACATCCCGCTGTCCGGCCCGATAACGTCAAAGCCATTAGCGGCGAGTGGACGTTCGCCCTGACAGAGCGAGCCTCGTGCCCTCCCCCCCACACCCCCGCCCGTCACGGTGGCCTGGACCCGGCACGCTCACCCTTCCGCTGCCCAGTATCACCGCCCGCCCCGGGGAGAGGGCAGGAGACGCCCGAGGGGGCTGTGGCCACGCGACCGTGTGGCTGGGACAGGGAGCCCGCAGTCGGGGGGCGGGGGGGGGGAGGCCTGGAGCTGAGCGAGGGGGTGGTACCCACGGGTCTCTCCTTCTGCCCGGGTCTCGTCCCCGCCTGTCTGGGTCCCTCCCGTCCCCTCTGCGTGTCCCCCCTACCACCGAGCTGCCGATAGCCCCTGTCTCACCGCGGTGCTCCCCTGGCGACCCTGGTGCTGTCGCCGCCATCGCTCTTCCTGCCCAGGTTTCCCAGAGGACCTGCTCCTCCGGGAACAGGCCAGGTGCGTGCTGTTCGCCTGGTTAGCTCCTGGCCGCGCCTGACTGTGGCCTGAACCTCCGTTTCCGCTCCTGCCAGCCGTGAGCTCCGCTGCCCGCCGCACTCCGGGCCTGGGGCAGCCAGCAGCGTGCGGCGGCTTCAGGGAAGAGGAAGAGGAGGGAGGAGGCAGGGGAGAGAGGGGACTTGAGGCAGGAAAACCCGGGGCCCAACGCTGACTGAGCTCTGCAGCAGGAGGAGGGTCTCAGCCACGTGACTCGGGCCTCTCGGCTACACAGGGGCAGGGGGGGTGGGGGGGGGGCAGTCTCCATGAGCTCCTGCGCTTCCACGCTCCGGCCGTGGGGGGCCACCCACTCCCACCCGGAGGCCAGCTGTGTCTGTAACTCGTCCAGGAAGTCAACTCACTTCGTGTACAGCTCCTCCAAGAGGTCAACCTACTGCGTGCACAACTCCTCCAGGAAGCCAACCTACTGCGTGCACAACTCGTCCAGGAAGCCAACCTACTGTGTGTACAACTCGTCCAAGAAATCAACCTACTGTGTGTACAACTCATCCAAGAAGTCTACCTACTATGTATACAACTCGTCCGGGAAGTCAACCCACTGCGTGCACAGGTCGTCCGGGAAGTCAGCCTGCTACGGAGCGCCCATCCCCTAGCACCTGGACGGGAGTGAGAGGCAGCTTTCCCAGTTCTTGCCCCCACGCCCCAGGAAGGGCCACCTAGAGAAGGGCTGACGGGCGCCGCAGCCCGTCACACAGGTGTCCCCGGCTAGTCCCCTCCGGCGTCCCCGTGCCCACAGCTCTCTGCTCTCACGGTGGACGTGCCCCACCTTCCGCCTGTGCCTGCATCTGGGCCAACAGCACGGGGTGGGGCGGGCCCAGAGGTGCAGGGGCTGCGTCGTCATCGGGGGGGCGGGCGTGCGTGGGGCAGAGCCACCGGTGGGAGCCCTGGGCGTGGAGTCCGCGTGTCCCCGAGTTCAGCTCTGCGCCCGCCGTTCGGAGCAGCGTCAGCAGCGACGCCGACGCCCCGCCCCGGTCTGGGAGCCCTCCTGGCAGCCACTGAGTGACTTAGCAAACCCTCCGGCGGTGGGTCCTTCCTGGAAACTGAAAACTAGTTAACGTTTATCTCAGCGGCTAGTCCCATCAAGTCTCCTGCCTCCCTGTCTGAGGCTCTGAACTAACGACGGCCTGCCCGGGAGCGGAGCAAGGGAGAGGTCGTCCGCCCTGACGGGGACCCGGGCGGCCTCAGCCCCTCCTGCTGACGGGGACCCTGGGCCGTGACAGCCTCGCCCCCCGGCGGTGGGTCATCGACACCCACGGGTGGTGTCTCCTCACCTTGGAGTCGGACGGGAGCATCCAGGGGGGCGGCTCTCGACCATGGCAGGGGCTCCCGCCCAACAGAATAGATACATTTTAAGGAATCAAGGCTGGAAATGTATCAGGACAAACAAAGATGCTACTAATGTCCAAAGTGTAACTATTTCAAAGTGGCAACTGACGAGTTTAGATAAAGGATAGGATACTTACGGTGCCCGCGAATCGAATCGCGGAAGAAGATTCCACCTTCCATTCCTACTCGATCCCGACCGCGTGATACATGTTTTTGCGGGGGAGAGAAATCACCGTAACATCAAAAGGTAGCTGCTATACAAGAGTAACTGTTCCAGGGCTGGTCACGTGTTTTCCTGTATTTACAGAGGGACGTGTTTTCTTGTTTCTCCGGGGCCTGAGCAGCTTGGCCAGTGATGACTGGTTAGTAGCACTCGGGTTGGTGTATTCAGACCCAAACAGTGCTCCCAGGGCCGCTCCTTCCCAGCTCCAGGGTCCGGCCCAGGACACCACGTGGCCTGCGGTCCCTTCACGCCACGACGGCCTCTCCTTCCTCCCGTGTCTGCAACACCCCGGACGCGCTGAAGGGGACACCTGGGCAGGTATGGGCAGGTATCCTGTAGAATGTTCTCTCGTCGGGTTTGACTGGCACTTAGACTGGCCTCGTGTCTTTTTTTACAGATTTTTAAAAATCTATTTGTAGAGAGAGGGGAAGGAGGAGAGAAAGGGGGGGAGAGAAACATGGGTGTGAGCGAGAAACATCCACCGGTTGCCTCTCGTAGGTGCCCCGACTGGGGACCGAACCCACGACCCAGGCATGCGCCCTGACCGGGAATCGAACCTGTGACCTTTCTCCCTGCAGGATGAGGCCCAACCCACTGACCCACCTGGGTCAGAGCAGGGCTTAGGTATTTATTTTAAGGCTTATTGTTTTGAGCAGCTTTAGATTTACAGAAAATTTGAGCAGAAAGTACCCGGAGCTGCTCCCCTATGCCTCTCCCCACCCCCAACAGAAAACACCCCCACAGCCCGGTGGGGCCAGGTGGGGTGGTGGGACAGCAGAGTCCCAACCCCTCGCCCCGCCCCCTCCCACCCCCACCCAGTGGGAAACATCGTGCTCAGGGGGCGGGGTGCTGCGCATTCCCATCCTGTCTGAGCTGCTCTCCGCAGCCAGAGGGCTTTCTTTGTAGCAGAAGTGTTACCAGCTCAGAGTTCTGTGCAGGTTTTCCGTTTTTTTTTTTTCAGCTGGAGTTAATTACGGAACAACTAGGAGGCCGTCTTGCCTGTGGTGTGAGCAGCACCTGTGGACTGGAGTTCTCCCCGCAAGAGCCGGCGCCAGCCCCTGGTGTCGGCCGCCCCCCGAGCTCGGAGGGTGGGCTGGCGGCCCCCCGAGTGCCTGCGGAGCCCTGTTTACAGGACCGGGGGCCTTCGGGCTGGGCCCCTTTCCTTCCTCCTTTGGTGGCTGGTGAGGAGACAGACATCTTCCAAGCAAAGCATCATGGTTTTGAACGGGGGACCTCAAACTTCGCGAGGGACTCGGGCTCTCCGGCAAGGGCGGCCCAGCCTCGGGTCGCCGGCGGAGTTACAGCTCGTCCTTGCGGCTCCCTCTGCGGTCCGTGTGCGTGCGATTCCGGGTCCGGGGTCTGACTCCCTTCTGGTCTGCCGGGGGGGTGGCCGGGGGGCTCCCAGCCCCGTGGTCTCTCAGAGACTCGCTCCCACGTCACGTCAAGGAGAACGGCCAGAAAGCAGACCCCACAGTGAGACAGCTTCAAGGTGCGTATCATCACCTTCTTCCCTCCCGGGTCCAGGTGAAAGGCATCGGGACGCCTCCAGGTGTCTGTGGTCTTCCGACATGTACCCGCCCTGGGCAGAACGCAGCTGTGGGGGAAAGCCCGTCCCGCAGCCCACACGGCGTGGGCTCCAGACCCCGGCGATGCCCCGGCCCAGCACCGTGCCCCCCTCGGCGCCAGGCCTCCGCCCCCTCTGTCGCAGTCCCGCAGCGGCACAGACCCCGCCTGCTGCCCTCGTCCCCGGGGCACTGGTTTTCGCCTCTGCGGCCACCGCGGCTGCGCCGTGCCTGCAAGAGGTGTTCTTGCCACGAGAAGGAAGACAGTTTCCCTCCAAGAACAGCAGCCCTTTCGACACTATGGGCCCCAGCGCTTCTCCCAGTCACCGACGTGCTCCAGGCCTCTGCCCCCCACCCCTCCCCACCCGTGAGGGGGTGTGACCCACTTCGGGGCGTGAACCTGCCTCCCTGTCTCCCTCTGCACGTTCCCCGGGGGACCTGGGACCGGCAGCCCGAGCCGCCTCCCCGACCTCCCGAAGTCTCGGGTCCAGGTCCCACGCACCGTCCTCTCACCACCCCTCCCCCACCCCCAAGAGGCCGCTCCTGCCCTTGCTTTGTCCGCGAGCCCTGCAGCCCCCACCTGCTGTTTCGCTGGGTTGGTTTGTCCGTTAGGGGACGGGGACCCCTCGAACACAGGCCTTTGCTCTTCCGCTGTGATGCCTAAGAGCTGCTTTTTCTTTGTTTTTTTTTAAAGGCCCACCCAAGGTATGTTCGTCGATGAGGGAGACAGAGAGAAAGAGGGGGTTGTGGGGAACCAGTTGCCTCCCACACGCACTCTGACCGGGGGTCGAACCCACAACCTTTTGGAGTGCAGGGTGATGTTCCAAGCCACTGAGCTGCCCAGCCGGGGCTGAGAGTCTCTCTCCTACGTAAGCAGGTCAGACCCCGAGCGCACGGTTCCGGGGTCTGTCACTTCCGTGGGTTTGGAGACCCCAGTGCCCCGGAGAGAGACCCAGAGCGCGGCGGCTCGAACTCCACCTTCCCCAGCCCGAGCGCGGGGTCTCCTGGAAGAGGGGCGTCAGCGACTCGGGACGCGGGGAACCGCTCGCTCACCTTCCTTTTTGGACCCTCTTCCCGTCTCCCGCTGCCCTCTGTTTTGTTTAAACGGTGCCAGACACTCGGGCAGTGAGCTGGGCCGGACCGCTCCGCACCCAGATGCCGGCGTCCTGCGGACGCTGTCGAAGATTTGTTTGCTGTCACGCAGCTTGTAGCCGCGCTGCGTCTGCAGAATCTGCGTCCTCCAGGTGAACAGCGAGCCAGCCGGTCCATCATCCAGATGTCTCCGGGCGTCTGGGTGTTTGTCATTGCCAGGGAACATCTGGATGCCGCGGAGCCGCTTCGGTCTGGATGCGCGTCTCCGGCGCGGGCCCGTCTGGGGTTCGGTTGTCCTGGATACAGCAGAATAAATAGCCTTCGTGGGGGGGGGGCTGGCACGGAGGCGCCTGCGCAGGGCTCCTGCCCTTGGAAAGCCGGCCACCGGTCCCCCTCTGAGACGGGATCAAGGGGAGGGGACCGGGGGACTCTCTGGAGGAGCCCGTCCCTGGCACGGGGTCGGGAGGGCGTGTGCCATCTGCGTTTGTGGGGGAGGAGCCTCCAGGACGGACCCCCGACTCAGAGGACAGGAAGGGGGAGCCCCGCTTGGTGCCACTTGCAGCCGGAAGTGAACCCCCATCCTGACTATGAGTGATGCCTGCCCAGACCTTGGGGACACTGGCCGCCCTCCGGGGACAGCGGAGGGGCGAGGGGTCGGGCGAGGTGGTCACTGGGTTCTCTGCAGCCCGGCCGCCCGCTTCCCTCGGACAGTGCTGCCCGCCCTCCGCACCGAGGACGGGGTGCAGGCGGCAGGACAGGCTGGCAGCGGGGACGGCGAGCTTCCCACCCGGAGGACCCAGCCCACGGCCGGGGAGCGTGCACGGTGCCGGCGGGGCCAGTGCCAAGACGGGGACAGCGCCCAGACGCCCCCGTGGGCTGGGGTGGGAACCCAGAGAGGCCGAGGGGCCTGGCAGCGGCTGGCAGTCGTGACCCCCACGCAGAAGACAAAGTCAGTGGTTGTCTACCAGTGAGAGCTGGTTCCAGGGGGAGGGGCTTTCTTAGGGTACGTTTCCATGGTGACTGGACAGGCCAGGAGACTGCCGGGGAAGGAGAGAGTGGAGAGCCGGGTGGTGTCCCCCCGGGGGGACAGGGAGGCAGAGGCAGCGGCCCAGGCCAGTGCGGCGGTCTCCAGCGCCCTCGGCACCAAGGCAGAGCCTGGGCTCCGGTTTCTGCTTTTCCGCAGGAGTCACGAGGCCACGGGGTCTGCGGGGAGGCCCCGACGGGGCGACCCCAGGGTCCGCAGACGGCAACACAAACCCCACCCTGCTTTCGGTTCCTTCGCCCACTCTCCTCACGGCGTCAGCTGCCTGGCCCTCCTCCAGGGACCCAAACCTGCCTGCTTCCCAAGCCCGGGTCTCCTCCAGGCCCCCGGGGGGCGGGCAGCGTGCCCCCCGGGGGCAGGTGGGGACCACGTCCTGCTGGCGGCCCTTTGCCCCTCCCCCCCTTGACTTCCTCCCCCTTCCCTGAAGGGGCCAGCCTCTGCGCTCCGGGGACGGAGTCCCGAGTCCGGTCTCCTGTGGCAGCTGCCCTGGGCCGGCGGGACTCATTTCCGACCCCGACCCCGACCCCGTCCACCGCCTCGGCTGGCCCCGCTGCTTCCCCCGCCCCGGCCACGGCGGGGATTCCAGAGGGAGGGTCCCATCGGCCCTGTGACGAGCCCCGGGCCCCGTCCTGCAGCGCCCCCGGATCCGGAGAGGCAGAGCGTGTGACCTTCAGGCTGCCGTGACCTTTGCGTGGGGCACACGGCTGGAGGCGCCACGGAGCCCCCCAGCAGACCGCCGACGTTGACACCCCTCCCCGGAGGCCCCCGCACACAGGAGGTCTGGTTGCGGGACACGTGTGTGGAGACGCCGCGGGTGAGCCGTGTCCGCCGCAGGACTGCCGTGCGGCCCTCTCCTGTCCGCCGGCTGGCGCACCCGCTCCCCCACCCCCGGCCACCAGGACCCCGGTGTCTGGCTGCTCACCTGCAAAACCCAGCTCTGACGCTGAGGGGCTGGGCGACCTTGACCCCCACGAACGTTCCCTGCCTCCCTCTGGACACGAGTGCACGGCGGCTTCGCCCAGAGAATCCGGGCGACGAGGGCGACACTGAGCGCGGCGCCCGCACAGGGGACAGCCGCCGACTCGTGGCTGCACCACCTCACCCGACGCCCGGGGCCGCAGCCGTCCGAGGTGGGGGCTGGGCCTCCGCTCCCCGTGGGCCCCGGGTAGCTTCCTGACGATGTCTCGGAGCAATGGGAGAGAAAACGAGACGTTAGTGACGGACGAATGAAATGTTACTCTGAACCCCAAATGGGGGAATGTGAAAACCATGTGTCATAACCTAAATACCACTAAAGAGCAAACTAATTTCCAACCTTTATTTTCTAAAAAAAGTGTCCGTTTCTGCTTCTGACGCCAGAGTCCAGTTCCTGCCCCCACCCCCAGCTTCCCGCCTAGAGCCACAGAGGTCCAGAGACCAGGGGCAGAGAGGGCTCGTCTGGCCACCACCGCGGAGGGGTCAGCGCGCCCGAGGTCCGTGCAGAAGTCAGGGGTCGGGTGCGGGCTGCCGCCCCTGGAGGAGGTGGGCCCGCTGAGTGCAGAGGGCAGCAGGGGAGGTGTTGGCGGCCCCAAGGGTGCAGACTGCGCCCCGACCTGTGCAGGGTCCCTCGGGGGCCCTGACTTCAGAACACAGAGGGTGACACCCCCTCCCTGCCAGGCCCCCTGCTCCCCGGGGGAGCCCGGAGATGGGCCACCCTGGCCACCAACCAGGCCACTCAGCCAGGGCCTCTGCCTGTGTTCTCAATCAAGGTCCCCCCGCATTTGCACTTTTGACCACAGACCCCTCCTACGGCCCTCCCTGCCTTCAGTGCCAGCGAGGCCGCTCGCCCCAGAGGCTGCAGGGCGGCAGGTGGAGCGGAGCGTGGGTCAGGTGACAGTGGGGGGTGGGGAGACCCAGGGAGAGGGAGCAGGGCCCAGAGCAGCGCCCTCCCGTGAGTGCCTCACACAGGGCCCCCGGAGAGGCTCGGACCCCAGGGCTCAGTCTTGTGGCGTGGGCCACGGCACTGTGCGTGTGCCGGGGACAGGGATGGAAGCGCCTGGACCGCACGTACGTCAGTTTATCTAAACACACTTCCCGGCAGCGCGGGGCAGGCCTGTCATTAGGCTGTAAACGTGCCTAATAAGCCTGTCTCCGCGCACATGCCAAAAAGGGCCTAATTAACTTCTTTTCCCTCCAGTCAGACGGCGGCGTGCGGTTCCCCGATGGCGTTTGCACGCTGTCTTTCTGCGCGTCAGCAGCGCGGCGCCGAAACAGCCCCGGTGACATCTACAAAAGCGCTCGTTTATAATTAGGACGATCTTGGCTCGAACAATAATGTCGCCGTTTGGAGCGGAGGCTCCCGTCTCTCTCACTGTAACGTAGGAGCCGCCAGCGGTCAGAGGGCCCTGGGCAGGCGGGCCGTGCGCGTGCCCAGAGCGGCTGGCGGCCCGGGTTTCGGGGGGGAGGGCAGCTGCCATCACAGATGACAGCCGGTCCTCTGGGCCAGGAGGCAGCCCCTGCTGCTGCCCAGGGGACGGCGGCCCAGGGACCGGGGCCAGGAGATCCTCAGATGCCCTGAAACGGAACCCCATTCCGACTGCACGTCAGAATTGCCTGCGGGAGGTTCGCTCCCCACCGACACCTGCTGGGTTTTGCCACGGAAGAATCTGACTCGGGGGATCCTGGGCAGACCCGGGGGCTCTGCGTTTCTCTGAACAACCAACAGGTAACTCTGACAACTTTTCTTTAACTGGGAAGAGTGCTCCCAACTCTCAGGAGCCTCGAATCAATCTGCGATCCCTGAGGAGCTGAGGAACCGATGGCCGAAACTCTGAACACGGGCCTAAACCTTAATAGTACTCCGATACCCATAAATCTGAGCCACACGAGATAGCGTCTTTCAGTTATCAAAGCAGCAGCGACTTCCTTTAAGCTGAGAAAGAGCTCCTGTTGTTTAGGGAGCACCCCCACTCAACAGCCACTTCGAACGATAGAATCTCCACGCGTGTGAGGAAAATAAGCCGGCGCCTTGGGAGAGAGGCCTGTGTTCACCCGGGGAAATCCGTCCCGAGGCCACACTGAGCGTGAGCCCCCGCGGAGGGGCGGGGGTCCTACCGACAGGGGGCCAGGGGGCCCGCCCCAGGTGGCGTGCTCAGGTGGGACACGGAAGCCGGGCGCTGGCACTCGGGGAACACGGTGAATAGGAGTGGAGGCTGGCCGCAGACCTGGGGCCGCAGACCTGGGCCCGACGGCCAGGGACGGCGCCGGGGGTGGTGCTGGGGCAGATTCGTGCACCTGAACGGGCAGCCCAGACCTGGCGCAGGGAGCCCGCCTTTGTGGGGGGGAGGTGGCCCTGCCCGTGAGGCCCCCCGGGAGGGGCCGGGCATGGCTCCACCTTCACATGCAGCCCGGCCACGGAGGCCACGGCAGGACACCCATCGGGGGAGCGGAAGGGAGGGGAGGAGACTGTCCAGGCGCCAGCTGCCGCTTCCCCAAGACCCGTCTCCCCAGAGCATCGCTCGGGGTGGGGGGGGGGAGAAGGCACAGTGGCCCCCCCACAGCCTTGGGAACCAGCAGCCAGTGTTCCCATCTCAGACGCCAGGGGTGATGAGTTGGCAGGGAGACAAGGGACAGGTGAGCGAGGGGTGTGCTCCAGCGCGGGCCCACCGCGGCGGAGGGGTGCGACCTCACCGGTGGCCGTGGCGGGGTGTGGGGACTGGGCAAACGGGGAGGGAGCCTGCTCTGCAGACGCACTCGCCGCTCCGCGCAGGTCTGGTCGCCGCTAACGACGTTTACATGCAAATCTGCAGGCGTGGGGCCCCGACAGTCAGTTCCAATAACACCTCGTCCTGAGCTGCTGGAGTTTTTGTTTGTCACCATCTAATTGATTTGTGTCCCTTTCAATAACTTGTTTCCTAGGGCTCGTCCCTCTCCGGGGCCTGCGGGACAGGTGGCCAGCCACCTGCATGTCTTCCTCCACTTATATTATCATCTTGTCACCTCCTCCCCCCCAGATGCCTGACGGCTGACGGGGACCGCTCGGAGGGGTCACTGGACGCAGCCGCTGTGGTGCTCCCCTGCCCCAGCTCTGGGAGCCCAGGTCGGAGCCGCCCCGCAAGGCCCCCCCGAGACGTGCCCCTCCCCCTCGCCCCCACCCCCGTCACCCAGTGGGGTCACTGGAACCGTGTCACTTTGCTCTGCAGCGAGAGTCACCTGACTCGGGCACAGCTCTGTGTTGTCTCGTGACACTTCTATGAGCTCTTCGGGGCAAAGGTGGGCTGTGTCTCCCAGCCCAGGTTTGCATGAGGTGTGGGACATGCATGTGCACGTACCCACACACGTGTACACACATACACATGTGGGCACGCACACTGTGGCTGTGCTCCGAGTTCTAGCTCCCCTCACCACTGTCGGCCGCCCCGTCTCTCGGGTCCCCTATGAGGGGCCAAGCGGGGGGACAGTGCGCCTGATTCGGGAGACCTCCCCGGGCCCAGGGCGAACCGGGAAGCCGGCCGCCCGCCGAGCCCAGGCCTGCGGACGCCAGAGGCTCCTGAGGGGCTTCACCGCGCCGTGCGCTGCCGACAGCGCTGAGCATCCCGGCTGCCTGTCGGGCTGGGGAGGGCTGGGGAGGGCTGGGGAGGACTGGGGAGGGGCTCCCTCTGTGCTGTGCCCACCCAGTGCTCCCCCTCACACAGCCCGGGGGCCCGGAGAGGCTGAGGGGCGGGGCCCGAAGCTCAGCAGTCCTGAACGCCCAGGACAGGGTCCTGCCGTGCACCTCTCGTGGGGTCTGCCAGTCGGGGGCGGGGGGGTGTGCGGGACTCCGGGGACACAATGCCTGGTCGCCCGTGGCTCTGACAGTGAAGAAACGGAATCCTCTCCCGGCCCCACCTTCTGGAGCCAGATCATCCATGGTCCACGGCAGGGGGCCGGCGTCTCATCCAGACCCCGGGCTCACCCGGCTGTGCTCCCGGCCGCACCAGAGCATGCCCGATGCCTCAGCTTTGTCCTCAGTGCCATTGCCTGGTGGCTTCAAAGCCACCCCCACCCTGGCCAGGTGACCCAGTGGCTAGGGGCGTCGCCCTGTACACCCAAACGCTGCGGGTCCTGTTCCCGGCCTGGGCACATACCTGGGTTCTGGGTTCAGTCCCTGGTCAGGGTGCCTGGGGGATGCAGCCAGTGGATGTTTCTCTCTCTTCCTCCCTCCCTGTCTTCCTCTTTCTCTAAAATCTGTGATCGTATCTTCAGATGGGGATTCAAAACAAAACAAAACAAAACAAAACAAATAAAATAAATTGGCTGCAAGCACTGCAGCCAGACAAACAGCCTCCCACCCCTGGCGATAAGAAGTGGAGGGTCCCTGGCTGTGTTGGGATCTGTGTCCCGTCTGAGTGAACCTGCGGGTGCGTCGGCCGGACGGGGGTGGGGGCGGGGAGGGGGTGGCGGCTGGCGGGGCGTCAGGGTCCCCCGAGTGTGCTCCCTGCCCTGGTCTTCCTCTTCTCTGTGCTGCCCCGTCCCCTGTAGTTACATTAGTCGTCCTGCTGCCCGCAGGAGCCCCCTGGTGGCGTCCTTTTGCATTCCCCAAAGAGCCTGCTCTGGAGAGGAGCTCAGAAACGCTTGCTGGTGGGTTGGAGGCAGAGAGACGACACAACCAGGAGTCAGGGCCTGGAAGTCCCGTCACTCCCAACGCCTGCGCCCTTCCGGGCCAGCCTGAGGCGTGTCCCCGGGGCGGCCCTGCAGAGGGGCCCCTTGGACAAGGGGCAGCAGGAGGTCTGTGTGGCGCTCTGCAGCTCAGTGGCCGGGCACACAGGTGTGTGCCCAGTTCCGGCACCAGGACCCGGCTTTGACCGAGCACGTCTGCTGCGGGACACGTGTGACCGTGAACACCGGCGGCAGAGTCTCCTGCAGTCATGGAGCTGGGTCCCGCCCCCATTTCTGCTCGTTCTGTCCCTGGGGGGCGTCTCCATGCCATGGCTCCTTCGCCTGCCCGAACCCCGCACAGCATTTAAAACCCTCCCGGACTCTCCCCGCCGGGTGGGGTGGGGTGGGGTGGGGTGGGGTGGGGGGACTCCCCGCTGTGGTCTGGGCTGTGCAGCCGGAAGTCACACGCAGTAAGACTATGAGTTGTATCTACACAGTAGTAGTTGCTACACGTATCGAGAGTTCACTACTTTCTAGGCTTGTGACGCGTTTTCGATACATTCTCTCCACCAGAAAGCCCCGTGAGGCAGGCAGGCGGGGCCGACTCTCCCGTGCGACGCGCAGACAGTGAAGACAACGAATGCACCACGAACTCCGAGGGTCGCCGGGAAGCGAAAGACCCAGGGCTGTGACTGCGTCGCAGAGGGCGGCGGCTCGGTGCCCGGGAACCGGGTCTGGAGGAGGGTGGGCACCCGGGAGGCCCTGTCCTGGGCGGGGCCGCGGGAGGGGTGGGCAGGGAGAAGCTTGGCTGAGGGCCCCCGCGGGCCGCGGGAAGGGCGTTGTGCAGCACACGGGGGCAACCACGAGGCCCACGGGCCGAACCCAGCCCGGCACCTTGCTTCTCCCCGGCAGCAGCGCCCCTAGCGAAGGGGTGCTTATGCGTACACAGTCCTAGAGTTGCACTCGGGCCTTTGGAGGCAGCCGCGAGGCGGACATGGGCCCGGGGAACACGAGTCTGACGCCCCTGGTGCAGGACCGGCCAGCAAAGCGCACACGACACTCTGCCCGCCGGGGGTCTCCAGCCTCCCGTCCCCCGCCCCGCCCCGGTCTCCTCCCGGCCCCCGGCTCCGCTCTGAGCGTGCCGGCGGGCACACTGGCCCCCGATGATCCAGGACAATCTCTTACCGCAATTGTATCTGCAGTGTCCCTCCTTGCCACACAACGAGACAAACCCGTGGGCTCGGGGGGCAGATTCTGCCGCCCCCACAAGCTTCAGGGAGGACGCCCAATCCCCGCGGGTCCTGGAGACGGGCGGAAGGGACGGAGACCCCACGCTTCCCGAAGACAGGCGCCGGCGGGGAGAGGCCCGGGATCGGGGGCCAGGCTCCCGCTGCCCGCCCGCCCCTCAGCCCGCGTGCGGTCCTCAGTCCTGAGCAGCCGCACCTGGGGCAGCGGAGGGGCGGCCGGGGCTCCAGCCTCAGGTCTGCGCTCTGCCCGAGGCGGGGGGGCGGGGGCCTTCGGCGTCCCGACGTGTAGAAGGGAGAGGTCCAGCCGGGCTGTTTCCAACCCCGAGTCCATCACACGCACCTGTCCTGTCTTCCTGCGCCTCGCCGGCCCCGGGCCAGGTGCGGGGAGGCGGGGCCGGGAGCCGTGCGCAGCTGCCGAGCTCCTCGCGTCTTCCCGCGGTGGCGTGCCGACAGATGTTTCTGAGTCGTAATAAAAGGTTAAGTATTTTAATAAAACAGACACATGTTGAAGGTGATCTGGGTTTCCAGTCAGCTCCCTGATACCCACGATTTTTCCCGCACATGCAAATGAACTGGAAGCTTATTAATGAGATGAGAGGCTCGGGCCTAATTAGCAGCGGGACTGGGGAAGGTTACCGGCGCTGATTCAGCAAACTGGCCGGATAATTGCCAGAGCTGGACTCCGGCAGCTTCTACAAAGCTTGTTAATGGAGCTCTCAGAAAGCACCTTCCTCCTGGCGTCCTGGCCTCAGGGCCCTGTCCAGGTGCCGTTGTTTTACCAGCGGGGGCCGGGGGGCAGGGGGCGGGGCTCCCAGATGGCGGGCAGAACGCAAACTGCCTTCCGCTGGGTCGCAGCCCCTCGGCGCGGAGACCCAGGGGAGCCTCGGGTCCTCATCTGCCTCCTGCTCGGAGCGGGGCAGCCAACGAGCCTTTTCACACTCGTGGCCTGTTTGACACTAGGCAGTCTGGTATTTCTGATATTATTTTGTAATCCTCACCCAAGAATATAAAATAAAATAAAATAAAATAATCGGCTCCAAGCACAGCAGTCAGACAAAATAAAAGAGAGAGGGGGAAGAGAGAGAGAGGGAGACATTGATCGGTTGCCTCCCGCATGTACCCTAACCAGGGATTGAACCCACAACCTTAAGGTGTATGGGGCGATGCTCCAACAAACCCAGCCACTGGGCCAGGGCTAAATACTAAATTTTATTGTATTTTTTAGATTTTATTAATTTTTAGAGAGAAGGGATGGAGAAAAGAGGGAGAGAAACATTGATTGGTTGCCTCCCGAGCGCCCCCTACTGAGGACCTGGCCCACAAACAGGCCTGTTGTGCCCTGACCAGGAATTGAACCAGCGACCTTTCAGTTCACAGACTGACCCTGGGTGCGCTGAGCCACTCCAGCCAGGGTCGGATGCTACATTTTCATGAGAACAACACACGTGGGTGGCGTGCAGCATGGCAGCCCTGTTCTTGGTGAGCCACGCCCACGAAACCTCATTCACACCCCACGGCAGCCCTGGGGGCCTGCATTCTGATGACCCTTGAGGTGCAGATGGGGAAACTGAGGCACGGGGTGATGTGCCTGGGGTCACACGGACAGTGAGGAGCAGAGACAAGGCAGAGACATTCTAGAAGGCTGGCTCCTGGATCCAGACTGGCAGCCACATCCCCACGCTGGGTCTGTGCCCTGACGTGGGGATGTTTAGGGAAGCCGGGCAAGGAAAGGGCCCCCACGCCCAGGCCGGCCCTCCGCAGTGGCCGTGGCCGAAGCAGAAACTTCTCTGGGCTTTGCGTGGAGGGTCCAGTGCCCTGGGACGTCCCCCGGCCCCGGCTCCTGTGCACAGCTCCTGTCCTGGGGCCCCGCGGGTCCTCGGAGCCGCTGCCCCGGCGAGAGGAGACCCAGGCGGCCTCCTCCCCCTGAAGCCGGTGTCCTGGTCTCCCTGCCCCCTCTGACCTTAATTTATTAACCTCCCACTCGGCCCTCGGCCCTGCAAGACTGGGTCTGGAGAGACGGCAGACCCCCGTCACGGGGCTCGGGGTCCTGGCCGGGAGCTTTCTCTGAATTCACGCAGACCCTGCGCTGAGCAGGGCGCGTTAGGTTTTAAGCCACGCTGACCCCGGACTGCAGGACCTCACGGTCCGAGCGGCAGACCGGAGGGGCAGGAGCCGAGCCGCTCCGCAGAGGTCACTCCGGCCGGCGCCCGTGGCCGGAGCAGGACCCCAGGTCACGCAGGCCGCCCGCGGGCTGGGGGTCGTTCCCGCCGGAACGTGCTCCCGGCGGGCTCCCTCCTACGGCCCTGCGCCTGGCCTGGGGAGTTCCACAGTCACGCTGGAGGAATAACTGTGTCTTGTGTGTGAAAGCTGGGGCTCATGTTCCCTCCACAAAGGCAGGGGGTCGGCTGTAATGTGGCGCGACCGCGAGGGGAGCTGCCGTGACGGGAGATGCGGTTTTCATTAGGGGCCCGGCCGGCCCTGCCCAGTGCCCTCCTCTGCTCCCAGCACGCCCGGCCCCCCCCCACCCCCGTCGCCGACCCTGTCACGTTGAGTCCCCACCGAGGTTCGTGACGTGACCGCGGCTCCATCTCCGGGGCGGGCCCCGGCGGAGACAGGCATTCCGTCCGCATCAGCTCAGCTCTGGGCGGAGGGGCTGGGTCCGCCCCCCCCGCCCCCAGTACTTCTCTCCCGGTTCCTGGGCGTCCAGAAGGGCCTGCCCCACGGTGGACGTTACTCCCTGCGCATTGAAACCGGGAGTGGGACAAGGAGGACCCCGGTGTGGGGTCTTCTCCAGAGTCACACAGCGGCCCCGGTGGTCCACCTCGGCCCCCTGGGGGTCTCCTTCCCCAGGGCGTCCTCGCCGGCCTTACCCTCTGGTGAGCTCCAGAACAGACACGTGCTCTCCCCTAGAATGTCCCTCCGCACAGTGTCGCGGGAGGCGTGGGTGAGTTCTCGTCACCGGACCTCAGGAATGGGCCTCGGAGAGTCGTCTGCCCTCGTGGGGTCTGGGGAGACAGGGGGCGAGACTGGCGAAGTTCGAGTTCGGGTCACCAAGGTCCTGGTGTCCACTGGCGTTGTCGTCACCCACCGTAATCTCCTGCCCTGGGGGCAGGCGGAGAAGTGGGGCTGAGAGGGAAAGGCAGCCCCTTTCCCGGGGGGTGGGGGGCGGCCACCAGAGCGTCTGGGACGAGGGGGCAGGCCCGGGGGGGTCAGGGTGCTTTCTTCGTTTGCATGTTTAATTAGGTGGGGTCTCCAAGGGCTTCTGAGCCTTTTTCCTTTTTGCCTCCTTGTGGGTTGTTGCTCTGCAGTTAGCGTCGGTGACAAATGAGTTGCCGGCGTATAAATGTCAGCGCGGGGGGGCGGGGGTGAAGTGTGGGGTGAAATACCGCCGTTGCCGGGGGAGCAGGCAGCGAGGGCTCCGGCCGTGACTTTTGAGGTGAGAGCGCTTCCAGGAGCCTGGCGCCTTCCTCGGAGGAGGAGAGGGACCCGGCTGGGGGAGACAGGGAGGTCTGGATACCCCTCTGGCTCGAGTTCAGCCCGTAAACCGCCCTCTGTTTGTCCGCTCGAGTGGTGTCCGAAGAAGCACTGCCTGAACCCCGGCTTGGGGGAACATTCCCTCCTTCCCCAGGAGCCTGCGCAGAGTTGCCGCGTGGGCGGCAGCGTCACCGGTCGAGAGGCGGGGCCGAGGTTCAGCCGTGCTTCAAGGAGCTCTGGCCCTGGTGGAGCCTGGGCTCACGAAACGATTGGCGGAAAATGCAGCCAGTAGCGAGCGAGCCGGCTGCAAACCAGGGGACAGGTGGCTCAGTGCCAAAGCCTTTTATCCAAGGTCCCGGTTCCATGCCTTCGCCCCCATTCCCAGAGCCCATGGGCCGTGTCCAGTGTCAGAGGAAAGTGACGCTGTGCCTGCTGTGGCTCGGTGGGTTGAGCGCCGGGGGCGGGGAGGCAGCGGGGGGGGGGGCAGGAGCCCGGGTCACGACCCGTCACGGTGACATTTGGACCTCAGAGGGAAACCCGACGAAAGCCAGCCCCGGCCTGCGTTTCGGAGCTGCAGACCCCGAGTCTGAGCCAGACAGAGCCGCCCGGGGTGTTAAGTGGGGGGGTCTGGAGAGGGTGGAAGGAACCAGTGCTGCGACCTAGAAGTCACGACTGTCCGTGAGAGGAAGGGGACCACTGAAGGACATTTCTTGCACCCGTGGGGGAGCCGCAGGGTGGTCAGGACGGGCTCAGGTGGGCTCGGCGTCTCGGCCGGCCGGCCGGAATGACCTTGGTGGAGGTCAGCCTCAGCCTCGCTGCTCTCCTGGGTAGCATGAGCGGGGAGCCCCGGCCAGGGGCTCGGTGGGCTGGAGCATCGTCCCGTGCACCAAAAGGTTGTGGGTTCCATCCCTGGTTGGGGGGCGCACGGGGCAGCGGGGGCAAACCACTGACGTTTCTCTCTCACATCGACACCCCCCCCCCGACCCCTTCCTCTCGGTCTCACATCCGTGGACAGGTCTCCGGTGAGGACTTACAGCAAAGCGGAGACACGGGCAAAGGGCCGGGCTCACGGGACAGCGCACCAGGGCCCAGACAGCCAGAACCCTTCCTCTTGCTCCTCCGCCCCACGTGGCCCCCAGTCCCTCCGTCACGGCGGCGTCACGGCCCAGCTCGGCGGCGGAGGCTCCAGCCCTCGCGTCCCCATCCCGGGTCTGAAGGAGGAGGAGAGACAGAAGGGCGGGTCGGGGAGCTTCTGAATAACAACAATCTCCACTGAGGCCTCAACGGCCAGCCTTCGGTCCGCTGGCCGCCCTGGAGGGGGTGGAGCCCACTAGCCCACGGAGACAGTCTCTCCCCCGGTGCACCGCCAGCCCCACAGATCCGAGGGCTCCCTGGAGGACCGGGGGGGCGGGCAGGGAACCCATCCTCCCCGCGAGCCCCAGAGTGCACGTGTGCCCGTGAGGTCAGCCCTAAGAGCACACAAGTCTGGGACTCTGCCCAGCCAGGGCCGCGACGTTGGGGGGGGGGCAGGTGGAGAGACCGCGGGACCCGTGGCCACCGTCCCGAAGGCACCGGCTCCAGGTGACAGGAACGCGCCTCCTTGGCTCACAGGCCCGCAGCCTTCGCAGGGGCTGTGGTTTCCCCGCCAGCGTGGTGCACACACGTCCCCGAGACGAGACGTCTGCGCGGGGTCCGAGTCTCCGCCGCTCCCTCCCCCCACGCAGGTGCGCGGCTCCTCCCCACAGGTGCGCAGAGCGGGCTGGCCGCCGACCCCACGGAAGTTCTCGGGATGCTCCTCCCGTCCTGCGCAGAGATGGGCTCCCTGAGACAACCCGCAGACAATGCGCGAGGAGGCGGAGGTCGGGGAGGGTCTGCAGGGCCCTGCGCGCCCCCGCCCCCGCCCCCGGGGGCCCAGAGGGGGCCAGAGCAGAGGGCGCCGGGAGGAGACCCGCGGAGAGTGGCAAAGAGGGTCATGTGCAGCAGCGAGCACCGCCGTATTTTCAAATGTCAGGTCCTTGCCTGCAAACTGCCGGCAATAAAGGCAGCCGCCAGCTCACCTTGGGACGTGCAGACACTTCTGGATTTACGAGCAAGGACATCTGTGGAGCAGGCAGAGGTCCAGGGGGTGGGGGGGCAGGCGTTCGGAAGCCGCGGGGATGGGACTGGACACCTGGCCTGGCTCCCCGGGAGTCCCTGCGTGGGGGCGGCCTCTCGGGACCTGCTCCCGACGGGCCCACCCCCGCCCTCTGTGCGCCGCCGCCGCTGCGTCCCCGCCGCAGCCTCCCGGGGAGAAGAGCCGTGTCCCAGTCACCCGAGACGCCCCTCAGTCTCCAGGACGTTTTGGGGGTGCTGTCACCCCCTGGGGACATTGCTGTTATTAACAGATTACGTTGAGATGGGGCTTCCTTGTTTTTGGGAGGCTGGGCTTTGTGAACGTTCCTTGTGAGAAGTGCCTAATCTTAATTCCCTTTCTAGAAAACCTCAGGACCTCTCAGAGGCAGACGCGACTTTGGGGACAGAGAAGGCGCTGCGGCGAATTTACCTGCCAGTAAGAAAGGAAAGGGGAGACTCGCTGGAGCAGCTGCGCGCCTGGGCTCTGGGGTCAGTCTCCCGTGGGTGTGAGTCCCGCTCCACGGCGTGCGTGCCACCTCCGGACAGGACATCCGGCTTCTCTGCACCCCAGGGGCCGCGTGGCCGCCGAGATGCAGGGGTTCAAAGCCAAACCCTTCCCTCCATGCCTGGCCTCTCCCCTCGTTGGTGGTAGGGTAACGATCAGGGTACCCTTTGCTGGTCAGAGGGACAGCTTTCTTAGTGTCCTCTGGTCTGACGGAAGCTAGCCCTCCGCGGGGACAGAGACCTTGCCCCACCCCGCTTGGGGGACACGCACATTCAATGCGCAGGCTCCTTACCCACCCCCCGCCCCATCCCCGGGGCGCGCTCCTGGGGAAGAGGTCCTGTCTTTGCTGAGAGGCCCCGCCCCTCCCGGCGGCCCCTTCTCCCGCCCGAGCCGTGGGACTCGCCGTGTAGAGACTGGCTCACGCCCTGGACAGCTGGCTGAGTTGGGTGGAGCCTTGTCCCACACACCAGAAGGTTGCAGGTTCGATGCCCGGTCAGGGCACACCCCCAGGTTGCGAGTTTAATCTGTCATCGGGGTGTGTTCCGGAGGCAACTGATCCCTGTTTCTCTCTCACACTGATGTCTCTCTCTCTTCTTCTGCCCCTGTTCCTCTCTCTAAAACCAATAAACATACCCTCGGGTGAGGGTTTTAAATCAAAGGGGTTGCAGCTGTGTTATGAGCTGAATGTCTGTTTGCCCAAAGCCCAGGTCCTAAAAGTTACCCCCTGGGGCGTGTTTCCAGGGCGAGGCCTCTGGGGGGCGACGAGGCCCCGGGGGCTGAGCTCTCAGGACGGGCCGGGGCCCCTCAGCCACACAGGGACACGGTGGGAAGGGGCCCTCTGTGGGCCTGGATGTGGCCTCACAGGACGCCGGGGACGCAGCCTCCACACCGAGAAACAAGTTCTCCCGTTTGCAGCCCCCCCCCCACCGGGGGCCGTGGGGGCGACAGCCACCCGAACAGACTGAGACGTATGCGAAAAGCTCATCATTTCGGGGGGAAGAGGAAGGACGCAGGGCGTTTGAGTTTTAGCGACCTTGCCTCCAGGGGTGACAAGTAAGCCCCTTAGGAGTACAGGGAATAGAAGTTACGTCACAACACCGATCGGGAAGAGAACGCACTGAACCACTGTCTGTCGTGTGGAAAAGAGACCTGAACTGCCACCGAGAACCCCAGGTCGCCCTTCTCTCTGAAGGCTGAACCTCACGCACCCACCCTGCGTGCTGGGGGCCCAGCCCTCCCCTCTCGGCTCCTGGGAGCACCCTCCACCGGCTGGGGCTCCGCCCACACCCCCCCACCCCCCTTGGCAACCCACGCCTTTGCAGACACAGCTGGCGGAGCCAGTGCCCTCCTCAGGGAACGGAGGGTCTCGTGGTGAGCTGCTCACCTGTCCCCCTGCTCACCTGTCCCCTGCTCACCTGCCCCCCTACTCACTTGTTCCCCTGCTCACCTGTCCCCCTGCTCACCTGCCCCCCTGCTTACCTGTCTCCCTGCTCACCTGTCCCCCTGCTCACCTGTCTCCTGCTCACCTGTCCCCCTGCTCACCTGTCTCCTGCTCACCTGTCCCCCTGCTCACCTGCCCCCCTTCTCACCTGTCCCCCTGCTCACCTGTCCCCCTGCTCACCTGTCCCTTGCCGGAAGACTGCACTGCCCCTCACGAGGCCTTTCTTTCTCACCCTTCTGTGAAAGGAGAGAGCGCTGTTTTGCATCCTATTCATAGAAAGTCAGACGGGCGATGGACGAACATTGGGAGTCTCTCAGGAAAAGGTGCTGAACAAGGACAGTGGCCTGTTTGGGAACCTCGCCCGGCCTCCGTGGACGCGGCTACCTGGACACCACGGGGCCATCCCCTTCCTTCTCGACCAGGTGAGACATCGCGTCACGTCCCCCCAGGCTGCCTGCGCACAGAAGGGCTCGTCAGTTTCAGCCGTGGACACGGCCCCGCTCGGCAGGCGTGAAGGTGTGTGGGGTGGCCCCCGCACGGAACCCCGAGCGCGGGCCGTGCTTTCTCCGGCCGCCCCGCAGGCGTGTGCGTGCCGCAGGTGCCGGGGGAGCAGAGAGCGGGGAGCCAGGCGGGCGGGAGAGGGAGGGAGACGCCTGAGCGCAGAACCGACAAACGAGTCTTTTTTTGCGCGTTAATCTCCTCACGGGAGTTCCTAAAAGAATATTTTCTTTTGGCTTTAATCATTTGAAAAATTTGACTGGAGATTTGCGTGATTAAGGACGGTTTTTAGAGAGAGATTTTTAAGTCACTCGAGGCTCTCGCCGAAACGTCCCTTCGGCGGGAGCAGGAGAGGAGCAGTGACTTCTGCAGGGCGGGGCGGACACCCGTCACCCCTCCTGCCCTGTCTCTCCTGACCCCTGTCCTTTCCCCTCCGTCTCTCTTCCCTCCTCGGGACCCCTCTCCGAGGGGCGAGGGCACCGTGCTTGTTCGATCTCCCTTCCATGCTGTTGCCCTTATGACCCCCCCCCGGACCCACCGCCCCCCAAACTCTGACGTGCTGGCAAAAGCACGGTTGCTTGGAAATTGGTCCAAAAAAGTTTCCTTGCCACCTGGCCGGGCGGCTCAGCTGGGGGCAGCGTCGTCCCGTGCACCAAAAGTCTGCAGGTTCGATCCCCAGCTGGGTGCGTACAGCAGGCAACCGATCAATGCTTCTCTCTCTCTCTCAAATCAATAAACGCATCCTCAGGTGAGGATTTAAAACATTCTTAAGAAGAATTTGAGAAGAAGAGTTTGCTTGCCTGCAGTTTTGGTACACGTGTCCCGATAACACTGTACTCGTGCCCACGGAGACTTGACTTCCAGGCCCGGCTTCCAGAAGACTCCACAGCGTGCGGAGCCTCTCCGAGGGCACAGCCCCCTGAGTAGGGAGGAGCGCTCCCCAGCTGAGCTGGTGGCTCGCTTGGGGTGGGGGTGGGGGCTCCCCCCAGCCCCGCCAGGGGACAGCGCCCAGGACGCCACTGGGATCGACGCCACCACATTGACACTGCCGCCCTCCCTCTGGGCCAGCGCGTCCATGGGCCGAGCTGAGCTGCGGCCCCGGGAGACCGAGGGTGCCGCTCCGGGGGCCCGGCTGCAGCCGGAGGCGGGAGGGCCGACACAGAGCCGGAGGCCGCCTCGGGGACGGGGGTCCTGGCCCACCCAGGCGGAGGCGGCCAGAGAACAATTTTATGGGCTCTGGTGGGAGGGGAGGGCAGGGTGCCCGGGCTGCAGTGGGTGCCAGGGAGCCGGGAGCCGCAGCGCCCACCGGGCCCAGAGTGGCTCCGCACACAGGCTGCACTGATCCCCCCGCCCCCCACCGCCCCGCTGCCGGTCAGAGGGGTTCCTTCCAGCGTTTTCCCGTGAATGCGTTTCCCTGGCTCCGGCGCGGGCTGCTGGCTGCTGGCTGCGAGGCGCGGCTCCAAACGGCCTTATCGGGACGGCAGCAATGGCCTGTTCACGGAGCCGACCTGAACCGCCGCCAGCGGAGCTCATCTGGTCCCGCCGGCCGCTCCCCCCGTGCTCGGGGCTGATAAGCACACTTCCCTCCCGACAAACGGGGGGTCCGGAGGGGCTGGGAGTGGGGGGGGGCTCCTCCAAGCCACACGGTTGGGCCCCAGCCCCCAACTGCCCTGCCTGGTCCCTGCTCCTCCCTGTCTCGGCTCCGGCTCCGGCTCCGGCTCCGGGGCGGCGATAATCGTGACCAGGCCCCTCCTCCAGGGCAGGCGTGCACCCGGCTGCGGATCCGCACCCTGCCCCGGTGGGCCCCTGCCTCCCGCTGCAGACGCCGCATCCTGCCCTCTTCGCGCCCAGCCCTGAGCAGAGGGCCCACCGGCCCGCCGAGGCCGTCCGCTGACTCAGCGGCAGAGAGCACGCACCTCCTTTGCAGGCCAGCACCCCAACTTCTCCCTCCGAGGAGGGAGCAAAGAGGACGCCCCTGCCTGCGCCAGATCTCCCTGCAGCGGGAGGAAACGGGGTCCTCTGTGCCAGCGCCTCTGCCCACCGGCCCCGCCCCGAGCGCTTCCCGCAGCCCCCGCCTGCAGGGGAAGGGCGGCCTTCCTGCTTGCTGCGGGCCCCCCGCCCCCCACCCCCCGGCGTCCACGGGGTCCGAGTCTGCCCCCACGGAATGGAGGGCATGTGCTTGGACGCAGCGGCTCGGAGTCGGCTGGGAAAAGGGACGGCAGGTGGACACGTGGGCCATTCCCGTGATCTAACGCGGGCGCCTCGGCTCTGGAACTCGGTCAGACTTGTGTCCATTACCCCCCACCCCAACCCCGCTGCTTGACCTCTCCCTCCACCTTGACCTTCCTCCTCACGCCTGGGCCCGCTGTCACACCTCACACCCAAGCCAGACACTGAAACCGCCCCGTTCACACGGCCTGTGTGCCCTCCCCGCCTCTGTCTCCGTGGGCGGCCCCCCCCCCCCCCCCGTTTCCAACACCAGGACCCCCGCCCCGCCCTCGCGCCTCCCCCGGGCAGATGCTGAGTCCCAGGCTCCCGCCTTCCAGGCCCGGGATCGAGGCCCCTCTCACCCCGGAGGCCGACGGACGCGTCTGTGCCCCTCGTCCTCCGTCCCCCCAGCCGGAGGGGCAGTTCTCCAAGCACCGAGGCGCCGAGGGGGCTGTGCGGGGCCCTGCCGCCCAGGCCGGTGTGGAGGTCCGGTCCGCAGCAGGGCGCACGGAGGGCGGTCATTCCGAACACCGCCCGGCAGGAGGGAGTCACTCTGTGGTCTGAGGGTGTGCGCCCCAAACGGCCCAGCTCTGGGGGCTGTGAACAGTGGCCGAATCAGGCTTTCTCGGAACCCGGGGGGGGGGCTCTCCCCACCTTCCAGGCCCCGCCCCTGCACAGGAGACGAGAAGCAGGCCCCTTCTCCGTGGGGTCAGCGCTCCTGCCTCGTCCAGAGACCAGCGCCGCAGCTGCCGGGCCGCCTGGGCGCGCCGGCCGGGAGGGTGGACGAGGTGGCGTACACCGCGCCCAGCTCGGGGGAGGGACACACGCATTAGGCTCCCACGGTTTGCACTCTGCACTGTCTCTGAGTGGGATGCTGCAACCACACTCTGTCTGGGTTCAGCCCAGACCAGCTCTGGCCCGACACGGCCGTCGCCCGCAGGGATGGAGAGCCCGCCTGTGTCTCGGGGGTTCCTGGGGCAGGCGTGTCGGGGGGCGCACCTGAGCAAGAGGGACAACTCATCCCAGCACTGGATGAGCCCAGACCTTCCCGACCTCTGCGGACCCTTTCAGGCCCACCGCAGCCCCGGGCGGGGATGTCTCCTGCCTGGGACAGACCCCACCCAGGCCCTCTGACCCAGGACATCCTGCGGCTCCTCCTTTAGTGCCCCCCCATCCCTTGGGCCATGTCGTTGACCAGGTTTCGGGGCCCCCAGACGCCTTCCCCCCACCTTCTCACCCTGCGCGCAGGGTCCCGTGGGTGGCTAACCGTGGGACGCAGGTGGGGCAGCGACACGGAGCAGGGAGGTTCCCCTCCCACAGCCGAACCCTTCGCCCGGGGCTCACGCCGCCCTCAGGCCCCAGCCTGGCCGTGGGCCTCCTGCCGCGGGGCCATGCTGGGCCCCGAGGCCCCAAGGAGGGACGGAGGGATGGAGGGACGGAGGGACGGAGGGACAGCTCACTGCGGACACCGGCTGAGACAGTGGCCGCCCTGCGGAGTCCCTCCTCAGGCTCCGGCTGGCCCGGAAGCCATCGGCCGCCTCGCGAGCTGCCGGTGTGCCCGAGAGCGCGGCTGCCGGACGCCAGCCGCCAGCCGCTGTGCCTGTCCCCGCCGCGGACGCCCCGCCCGCCCGCCCGCGTGCTGGGGCCACCGGAGACCTGACATTTGTCTGTTTGGAGAATAGATGAGTGCTGATTAGGCCGGAGCAGCTGGGAGCGCCGTGATATTTAGACGGGAATCAGGGGCCGTGCAGGAGCGGCAGATAAAGCCGGCCTCGCCTCTGCAAGCCGCCCTGGCCTGCTGCGGGGGGATTACCCCGGCCTCCTGTGGCGGCCAGATACAGTTAATTTCCTGCAGGAGCCGCGCGCTGGGCCGCGCCGATATTGCCGTGTTATTTAGACTAGAAAGGTCAGGCCCGCGATTGAATAGTCAATGACGAGCAGTCTTCGGGGACACGAAGCAGCTGGCGAGCAGAGACCCCCAAACCCAGCCCCCCTTCCCTCCTGCCTGGCTTCTGGCTGCGCCGCTGCGGCCGGCCGGTTCCTCTGCCTGCAGGCTGTGCCCCGAGCCCTCGGCGGGGCCAGGCCGGGCCGGGCCGGGGACAGGCCAGCGTTCCAGCGGCAGTCGGGGGAGGTGGGCGCGGTGCTCCTGGGCCGTCCGCCCTGGCCACCCGAGCACGGAGTTTCCAGTGGCAGGGGGTGGCTTGCTCCTCCTCGGGCCCTGGGGGCCTTGGTCCCCACGGGGCACTCAGTCTGCGCGGGAGCCAAGAGACGGTCTGTGGAGCCGACCTTTACAGCCCGTCCTGAGGGCGGGGCCCCTCGAGGAAGGTCGGGAGCACTCGAGGGAGTCGGGGTGCACCTGCCCGGGCCCCCTCCTTGCACAGAGTGTCTCGCTAACCCTGGCAGCCCGAGCTCCCACCCCACGGACACAGAGCAGGCCCCGCGGCCCAGCGAGGTCGGGCAGCTGGCGCCACGCCGTCCGCCCTGAGCAGCCGGGCAGGAACCGCGGGCCCGGGGCTCCCCGGTGCCGCGGGCACGCCCTTGCCTGTGCCGTGAGTACCCGGGAAGTCCCCAACGCCCATGCAGATGCTCCCCGACGCCTCACCCGCTCACCCCAGAAAGTGCTCTGAGACCCAGGTTTCCAGTAAACGCTTCTCTCTCGCTGGAAACCACCAGTGACCGTCACAGCAGCGGGCAGACCCCACACCCGGCCACCCGGCGCGGCGCAGGGCTGGGTGCCGCCCGGAGAGAGAGGACTGGGCTGGGGGTCCCCGAGGTCCCCTCTGCGTCCCGGAAGCCACGCACTTTGTTTGTTTTAGAGCTGGATCACAGTCGGCCCTGGAACAAGGTGGGTTTGAACCACACGGGCCGTTTCTACACAGATTATTTCCCACTGACCGCGGTCCGATGGGCAGCCCGGTCCCACACAGCGCAGGGTCAGCACCGCGGGCGGGAAGCTGCCTAACCGGGGGCCCCCGGTCCCGCAGTCGTTCCAGGGTGGACCGTGGCTTCTTACAAGTCCGGCCTCGCGATGGTTCTCCAGAGCACAGCCGGCTTCGTGGTTTGGGAACCTGGAGCACACAAGCAACAAAACAACCAGCAAATAACCCACCAGCTGACCAGGGCAGGTCAGCCTCGTGGTTCACGCCGTTCTGAGGGTCCCGGTGGGAGCCCCTGGGGCCCGGTGGGCATCGGTGTGGCCAGAACAAGGTCGGGGTGCGGCGGAGGGGCCGCGGGGGGATGGGCGGGGTGGTAGAAGGAGCCGGACCGGCTCCTGGGCTGGGGGTGCCCACCAGGGGGCGTGAGCTGCCTGGGGTACGAAGGCCCACTGGGCGGGACCCTGTGACCCACTTTCCCCGGTTTATGTCAGCCTCCCCCCCCCCGCCCAGGCAGACAGCTTGGTCACCATTGCCAAATCCGTCACGGGACGGCGAAGAGAAGCACCTGTTTGGCTTTTCCAAGTCTTAAAGCGTCGATGAAGACGTGACCTGAGGGCCCTGGCGCGGCGGCCGGCGTTCGGAGCGGAAGCTGCAGCCCGACACCCCCAGTCGGATCCCCCCTCTCCCGCAGGGGCCTCGGAGTCTCGGCCCGGAGTCCATTTCCAGAAGCTGCAGGGCGGGGGGGGGGCTCGCCACGGACGGGTGTCGCCTCCTTTAAAAGGCCCGAGTTCTCTCGTGCGGTAAGGTGCCGGCAATTCTCCCGCCTTCTTCCTCTCGGGGCTCCCTGCCGCTGCCCCCCTGCCCACCACCACCCCCCGAGCCAGAACCGCTTCCTCCCCGTCCGCGCCCAAACTCCGGCGGCGGGCCAGCGGGGCTGGAGAGGGGACAGCGGGCGCTCGTGGGTCCTGGAAGGCGGTGGCGGGGCGCTGCGGCTGAGCAGTCAGGGTCTCGGACAGACCCGAGGCCAGGCTGCTCGCCTGGAGACCCGGCTCCTTAGCTCTGGGGTCCCGCACCCTCGGGGACGCTGCTCTGGGTTCTCTGGGCTCTGGTTTCTTTGTCTGCAGTGAGTGTGATGGCACCACCCGCCTGGGACGGGGAGGGGACGGACCATGGGAGCAGGGGCGGGGCCCAGGGCAGACTCCGCCTCCCCGCCCGCTGCACGCCCACCCCAGAGGGCGGTCTCTCCAGGGCCGAGCGCGAGAGTGGGTGGGGGGGATGCGTGGTCCCTTCTCACCCCGCGGCTCTGGCGGAGGCAGAGACGGGCAGCCAGGACCGCAGTCCCTCCTCTGAACACGGCTCCGGAGGCGCACCCTGAGACGTGCCTTGGAGACAGCTTCAGGGCAGCACGAACCCCTTCACTCACTCACCCACTCACTCATTTGTCATTCATTCATTCATTCATCATTCATTCATTCACTCAACAGGCACCTGGAGACACCCTCCCAGGCAGGAGCCAGGGCAGCTGTGGGCGCTGCGCCCCACCGGCCCCCCGTTCAGGACGGGCCCCCACACCTGCCCCTTGCTCAGGGGACTGGGGTCGCAAGCAGGGTGCTAGAGCACCCTAGAAAAGGCAGGGCAAGCTGGTGCTGCCGTGTCGGGGCCGTGACAAGTGTCACCCCTCTCGGATGGGGCACGTGGTCAGAAGGACGACCCAAGGGCGCCTGGTGTCCGGCTGGCCTGTGCCTTTGCAGAGCAGTTTCCTCGTGCTGAACCCCACAGAGACGGGCGGGGGACCCCGTCTGGGCGGGCACTCTGAGGCCCGGCGGCGGAGGCTCGCCGCTGCCTCTCGGCACGGGCCTCCCGGGCTGGAAAAGGCCACCAGTGCTGCCCCGGGGTCCGTCGGGCCGCGCCCAGGGCAGCAGCCTAACGGCCGAGGCCCGCTGGGTGGGTGTCTTCCTCACCCTGCCCCCGGGTTGCGGCACCGGCTGCCAGCCCTGAGGTTTATAGGTGCCATTACCTATGAAAAATCTGTTCCATCGGAAGGCGGCCGGGGCTGGGGATGGGCGGCAGATTGCAATTTAACGATCAGATTAAAATATGCTAAAGCAAACAAATAAATAAGTAGAACGCCGGCAGCCGGGAGCCCCTCGCTCCGTGCCTCGGGCCCAGAGGCTGGGCCAGGGAGCGCTCGGCTCGTAAGTCAGCCCGTGGCAGGGTTAGTGGCTGCTGCCGTGACCGCGGGCAGAGCCGGTCTCCCCGAGAGATTTACACCCAGCGCACCGGAGGCTGAAGGGCCGGGGCCGGGGGGGGGGCGCCCGCAGGTGCGGGTGCTGGGGGTGGAGAGGGGGTACCCCCGCACGCAGCGGCCATGACGGTCCCTCGCCTGGCCCCTCCACGCGCCGCAGCCAGACCTGCCTCTCCAGTGCCCGTCTCCCGCAGAAAGACATGGAGGAACCGGAGACTCGGTCCTGCTCCCCGAGAGACTCTCGTGGGGACACTCGCCCGAGACCTGCACTGCAGACCCCGGCTTGCCCCCGTCCGTGAGAACGGCGCGGGCACCGGTGCCCCCGCTAGATGGGCAGGGAGCCCCCTGACAGCGGGGGGAGGGGTCTGTACTTTTGCTTGTGACACCCGGTGACAGTGTCCGTCCTCGGGGCCCCCATCACCCTGGAAGGCACGAACCCCACCGAGGCCCCCCCATCTCGTCCTCTCACCCCGCAGCCCAGCCCCTCGGCCTCCACGGCTGCAGCCACGGCTGTCACTGCCACGGACCCACAGAGCCCGAACTCGCAGCCACCAGGCAGCTCCCCCCCAGGGCCCCCCAAGGGGAGGCTGGGGGTCGCCGTGGCATCTGGCGGGAGAGGGAGGAGCAAGTCCATCCGAGACGGTCTCGCCTCTCCCCTCCCCCCCCTTCGGGGAACTGTCTTCCCACACTCCGCCAAGGGGCTGTCGCAGCACCGCCGGCACGTGTCAGACACACAGCCGGGACCGGGGGACGGAGCGCGAGCACGGGAGGAGCCACCGGGCGGGAAGGAGAGCGTCCGCGTGGGGGCCGAGGAGCCCGGCAGCAAATGCCAGCGGGGGCTCGGGGGAGGCCGGTCCGCACCTGCAGCCCGGACGACCGTCACTCACCCCGCTGCCCGCCCCCCACCTCCCCGGAGTCCCCGGGGCTCCCTCTCCCCCCGCAGGGCCCACAGCCCCTCGGCAGGCATCCGGCTGGATGAGCCGAGGGGGGGGGGACCCGTCCTCCAGCCGCGGGGGCTCCTGGCGGATTCGCTGTTCACCGGCCCCCTGGGCAGCTCGGAGCCACACTGTGCGCCGGGTGTATGCGGGGGAGCGGGGGGGCTGCTGGCTCTGGTCCCGCCCTGGGTGCGGGGGTGCAGGGGTGCAGGGGTGTGGGGGTGGGGAGTGACCATCGCCCGCCTCCTGGTTCCTGCGGAGTTCTCGGGGGACCGGGGTGGAGGGGGAGTGGCGGCTCCCACCCGAGGCAGGAGGGGTGGGATCGGGAGGCACTCGGGGTGCGAACAGAGTGGGTGGGCGACCCCAGCGCTGAGCCCGGACCCCCGGGGAGGGACGGGCAGAGCGTCGTCCGGGCAGAGGGCTCCGTGGATGGACGGAAGCGGGTCCTGGCGCACGGCCCAGGCCTCCCTGCCTCCGAGCAGAGCGGGCCTTCCGTCCGTCCCCAGAGCCCTCCCGCTGCCACCTCGGTGGCCACATCTTGCCCCTCTGTGCCCGGCCCGGACCTCCGAGGCTCCGGGACCCTCTCCTCCCAGCCCAGGTGCCGCGCCTGCCGTCCCTCCGCCGGCCCCTGGGTGGCGCTGTCACTCACAGGAGCTCCCGGTTGGTCCCAACTGCTCCCCGCGCTCAGCCCCACCCAAAACCCCCTGTGGACCTGCCCGTCTTGCTCCCGTGTGCCCCCCCCCCACCTGCCGCTGGGCTCTCTGCCCATGACACCGGGGCTCTGGGACGAGGGGCGGGGGGTGTGGTTCCCCAGCTGGGGCCCACACGGGCCTGGTCAGCCTGTGCGGAAGGGGACACCAGGCTCTCGACCTCCACGCCGTCAGGTTCCGGAAAGCACCCTCAGACCTGGCGTGAGGGCTGGGTCGGCAGGCCGGCCCCTCCGCGGAGCCGCGGGGTCCCCGTGGTTTGTCTTCAAACGTGCTGGGGCGCTGGGTGCTGGGGCGCTGGGAGCTGGGGTGCTGGGCGCTGGGGTGCTGGGCGCTGGGGCGCAGGCCTTTCCCACTCTTCTGCTCGCCCCTGCCCCGCCCCATTCCGACCTCGTCCTGCCCCAGCTGCCAAGACCCCACTCCAGGGGTGAGGACGGGCCGTGACCCTGTGGTCTTACCTGCACGGCCTCACACCTCCCCCAACATCCCCCCTCCTCCTCCTGGGTTCCTTCTGGTTTTCTTCCCCCCACGGTCTCTCCCCCACTCCCCCTCTCTGCCCCTCAGTGTCCCCCCCTCCTTGTTAACTTCTCTCTGTCCCTGCTGCCCTCGAGCCTGACGGGGTGCGGGTGACATGGCACTCCCTCCTGCGTGTGCGAGAGCTCTGGCCCCTGGCTGGCGACCTGCGTGGGGGGTCGAGGCACTTAGGGACGACCCTCTCCTCACCCCTCCCGGCCCGGAGTGGCCTCTGAGTTCGCCCCAGGCCAGACGCCATGGCGGCGTCTCTCGGCCCCGGGGCTGGTGGCCCCGCCGCCCCTCTGTTCGCGGCCCCGTGGCGTCCACGGGAGCCGGAGGTGCAGAGCCCGAGTAAGAGCCCCATTCTCCGTCCAGGCGGCCGGCGGAGAGGTTGGGGTGACCCCCCACCCCAGGGCTCACGGGCCGCCCCCCACGCTGCGTGTCCCCGAAGGGAGGCTGCGTCTGGACCACAAACGGCGGCGGAATCGGTTGCCGCTGTCTGTCTTCTCGTTTCGGGGGGGAAGGGCGTTGACGGGGGTCCGGGAGGGGGAACCACACCAGGGTGTGTGCATTTAACTCTTTGCAGCTCTGCTCTCCCCAGGGGCTGGTCTTGACCCCCTGGGGAGCCACGCACCGGTGCGAGTGACCGGCCCAGGGGGCCGGGCTGCCTTCCCGGGCTCCGGCCGTCCTCGGCCGCTGACCACAGGCGGGGGGCTGAGCCCCGAGTTCAGGGGACACACATGTCGGGAGCGTGTTGGGGATGGGGGGGTGTCTGTGTCCTGTCATAGAGGAGGACACTCGCTCCCTCCCCCTGGAGGGCAGCCCCGGTCCCGAGGCCACGCCCTCTGCGGAAGAGGTGCCGCAGCCCCATCTCCGATGGTCACGGGACGGCTGCCCTGGGGGCGCCCGTCGAGTGACGCATCCCCGGGGCTTGTCTTTTGCTCTCGCTTCTTCCTTTGGTCCCTGAGTGTGGCAGGTGCCCAACGCTGCAGGCGCTTACTGAGGGGCCGCAGGGCCAAGAAGGGGCCGCCTGGCCACAGACCACCCCCGCCCCCACCCCTGCCCAGGGGGCACTTGGGAACTGAAAGGCAGCAGGTGTGAGCGCCCACCCCCAGCCCCACCCCCAGGTGGGCGCCGACCAGAGCCCCGCCCTCCTGCCCAGGTGGGAACCGGGCGCTGCGGCCCAGGGGGCGCCGCAGCCGGAACTGGGAGACACCAGGTGCGCCCAGACCAGGCCCCCAAGGCCGGGAGTCTGTGAGGGTGGACACCCCTCAGGGGACAGAGGGGTTTCCACAGGACACGACGCAGTGAGGGGCGCGACTCTGGTGCAGCAGCCCCCGCCACCTGCCGGGGGCGGAGCTCCTCCCACCCGGCCCGCCCCCTCTGGGGGTGTCTCCCGGGCCCCACACCTCGCCTGTGACCGGGCCACAGATGAGAGACGGGGGCAGCTTCTCTGTTCGCGGGGCGCACGGCCGGCCTCCAGGCTCAGGTTCTCTGGGGACCCCTCCCTGGACTTCCCACCGGTGCTCGGTGCAGGGCGGCCGTCCCTGACCAGCGCTCCGGACGGCTGCTCCCTCTTGTGGCAAAGCTGCCACCTGCCCTTCAACAGCCCTCCCTCCCTCCCCGCCCCCCTTCTCCTCCTCCCTCTCGGGTGAGGTTGGTGGCCCTGAGGCCGTGCACCCCACGGCCACTGTGCCTGGGTTTAGAATGACCCGGGGGACCGTTCAGACCGTCATCGACGGGAGCCCAGCCCTAGGTGGGGGAAGGCCAGGGCCGGCACGCTGGAGAAAAAACACAGCACACGGGCGTGTTTTCTGCAACAAAAGAAACTATTTATTTGGAGTATGCATTACCAGTACAAATCAGGAGACTGCAAAACCTACACCGGGTCAGCATCGCCGGAGAACACGACCCGCGGCCGGTGGGGGGCCTGTGCTCTCGCGGGGCGGGGAAGCTTCAGCTTTCAAAACCAAACAGAGCAGAGCTTCAGGGGCGGGAGGGGGGCACAGCCAACAACCAAGGGAAAACACGTCAAAATAACTGGGAAGGCCAAGGGAAAATTAAAGAGGGATGTGCGAGAGGAGGACACGTCGAATGTTTTATTTACTTTAACAAAAGGGGGAAAGAAGGTTACAAAAAGGAGGTTCCAGAAAGCTCTGAGCTAGGGAGTGAAACCGCCAAGGTGATGTGAACCGCCCGTCACCCGCCGCGACTGACACGCCGGGGGGCGGCGCCGGGGCAGGAGGGTGCACCCCGCAGTGCACCGCCGCCGCCGCCGGGCTCCCCACGCCTGCCCGTCTCCCGCCCGGGGTCTGGCTGCTTCCGGAACACCCGGTCGTCGGTGACCTGGGAGACGTTCGCGAGGGGGTCTCTGCCCGGCCCGGCCGCCTTCTCTTCCCGGACCAACAAGGACATTCCAAGCCTCGCTCGGCTGCCGCAACGCCCAGCCCCGGAGTCTCAGCGGGGACTCGGGCTCCGCCTCCCCCCAGCTCTTCACCCGACAGGGGGACCCCCGGCCCGCCGCACCGCCCGCGGGCGTCCTCTGCCAGGAGCGCCCTCTCCGGCTGGGAGCGGCCCCTGGAATGCTGTTACTCGTCGGGGCGAGAGAAAAGGCGGCATCTCGCTGTGACAGGCACCATCTCCAAGGCAAAAGCCTTTCCCTGCGCGACGATCGAAGGTGCCCAGGCGGGGCCGTGAACTTGTGAAAGGCCGAAGGGGAGCCGAGCCCCTGACGTGGCCGTCCCCGGAGCGGCAGGGGCGCCACACCCTCCACGCGCAGGTGGGCCACGGGCGCCACCTGGGCCCGCCCTCTGGGCGCCGACTCAGCGCCCAGACCGAGCAGCAGCAGCCAGACACGGCCCCCCGGCGCTGCCGCCCGCGAGGACCGCAACAGCCAGGCCACGACCCCGACGGCGAACGAGAGCACCCCCCCCATAAACAAACCAAAAGCAACAGAAAACAAAACATCCTTTTCTGCTGTATTTTCAAGAGCAGGAGTAACGGAAGGAACTTATCTCTCGGTCTCGAGTTAAGAAACGCAACGGAGTGTTGGGTGCACCTCGGCCAACGCTCGCTCCCCCAGCCCTTTTTCGTTTTTCCCGTGTACAAAGGAGTAACTGTCACTTCCAAACGCCGTGGGACAGGAGATGGGTGCGCACAACTCGACACTGGGCTAGCATTCTTGAACTAATCCACAAATGCGAGGAGAGAAAAGAAAATGGGGGGGGGTGGCCGATGCGGCGCCAAAGAAACGCAGGGTGGGGGGGCGTCGCCCCGGGGAGGGGAGGGAGCCCCGTCCTGTGTCGCGTGCGATGAGGGTCGCTTTAGAAACTGTCATCATAAACACTGTTAAATTCAGGCCGCTTTTTGGCTTCCCCTTCTCTGAATGCACGAGCACATTCCGCACCAAACGCCGTCGCCAGGACCACAAAGAACGAGACACGGGCCGCGAGAAGCATGGGAAATGTTAATAAAGCTGAGAGGATCGTCGAGTATTTTTTTTTTAAGTTTTTTTTCTTTTAAATTTGAGTTTCTGTAGTTTCATCTTTTTTTGGTATCGAAGTCAGGTTTTTCTGGGCAGAAAAATAAAACTTGGGAGGAAAAGAGGGGGTGGGGCACGAGAGATGGGGGAGAGAGAAAGGGAGAGAGAGAGAGAGAGAGGGAGAGAGAGGGAGAGAGAGAGAGGGAGAGAAAGGGAGAGAGAGAGAGGGAGAGAGAGAGAGAGAGAGAGAGAGAGAGAGAGAGAGAGAGGGAGAGAGAGAGAGGGAGAGAGAGAGAGAGAGAGAGAGAGAGAGAGAGGGAGAGAGAGAAGGCCGCCGGTAGAGGACGGACTCACGGACTCGCCAGCCAGCGGAGCAAACGGAAAACTGGCTCAAGGAGGTGCTACCAGGCGGACGCACTGGGGGCGGAGACGGGGAGGCGGGGAGGGGTCCAGGTGGGCGGACCCGAGGGCCACGTGGGGCAGGGAGGGTGCCGTCCTCCCGCGTCCGCTGGGAAAGGAGCCTGGCGTCTGGGGGGGCACAAACTACGGGTAGGGGTTCCCGGGGAGGGGGCCTGCAGCCCCGGGCCGGCTCCGCCTGCCCTGCCCTTCGGAAGACCCTGCTCTCACGCCTCGCTGAGCCGAGAGGCCTCACGGCCACCGTGCCAGGTATCAGCGTGGCCACGGAGGAGGAGGAGGTGGGAAGGGGACACAGAGGCTGCACGGGACAGTGACAGTTGGAGCAGCTGCCGCAGGGCGCGGACCTGCCTGCCGGTGCGGCGGGCTCTGCGGATCTCCCCGTTGGCCCGGAATGGCAGCCCCCCGACCCCAGCGGGACCCCCCGGGAGAGCCCCGCGAGAGGTCAGGCAGCTGCGGGGCCCTGCGCTCCTGTCCCTGCCACCGAGGGCTGTCCCTCGACAGCCCCTCTCGGAAACCCGGCCGGGACCCAGTCCCACCACAGCGCCGGTGAGCACCCATGGGCGCCCACCGCACCGACTCCTCCCTCCACCGACACCCATACAGGGTGGGGGGGGCTCTTGTGTTCCTGACCGCCGGGCCACAGGGAGCACCCGGGACCTGCTGGGGCCAGCCTCGCCCCTCGGGGTCTCGCTGCCCCGGAGCCTCTGGGGCAGGGTGGACGGGACCGGGGCCGCCGCGCTCACAGGGCGCCCGAGGGGGGAAGCGCCGGCCGGGAGCCCCAGGCCCGAGCTTCCCAGCTGGGGACTGGTGTCCGCCCCGAGAGCCCGACCGGCCACAGCAAACGAACCAAAGAGCGACAAGACCCCGCTCTGTCCCACGCCGACGGCATCGGGTGTGACCACCAACCGGGACCTAGCCCAGGAGCACCGCCGCCCCACGCACCGCGACCTGGTGCCTGGCGCCGCAGATACGCTGCCCTCCCCGAGTTCACGCTTACACCTCGACCTCGAAGGGAACCCGCGTCTCAAGTCTGTCACACGCCCCGGCCGAGCCCAGGCCACCGCCCCCTCCGCAGGGGCAGGGCTGCACCTCCCTGCCGCACAGCCGGCCACGAAGGCCACGTGCTTGGGTGACACCGGGCAGCAGCTTCCTGGCACGCGCGTCGCCCTCGGACAGCCCCAGGGCACAGAGCTCGCCGCCAGGGCCTCGCTGGGAGCGGTGCCCCCGGCCCTCCAGGCCCTCCGGGGGCTGGTGCGCAGCGTGCCCGGCCGAGCTCTCACACGAGCGGCTCCTCCGGAACGGGATGCAGCGCCGCGGAGCACTGGGTGCGCCAAGCCACGCCAGGTCCCCGCGCACGGCAGACACAGGACAGACCCGAACCGAACCCTCGGCAGACGCCGTCGGCACCGCGCCGGGCTCCCCGGGGCTCGGGGGGCATGAGCAGGAGGCGAGGACACTGGGGACCCGGCTCGTGCATGCCGGGCGGGCGCTGGGGCGCAGGTGCTGGGTGCTGCCGGCACGGAGCGTCGGTCCCTCTGCTGAGGGACGGTCCCTCTGTCTGGGAGCGGCCCGAGGAGCCGCTCAGTCCCTCTGCTGGGCCGGCAAGGCGAGACGCCACAGTGGCCGGCGCGGGTGTCCGCAGGTGACGGGCCTCAGGCGGTGCTCGTGAGAGGCGTGTGTGTGCCTGCAGGCGTGTGCGCGTGTGTGCGGGGCGGCGTCCGGGCTTCAGGGCGCCACCCTCTCCTCCGCTCCATACCGTCCTCGCCGCGCCGCGCCGCGCCCGCACCGGGCTCTGCAGTGGGTTCTGGCCTCCGCCGGCTGCGCCTCTGGGCCCGGCTGCTCCGGGTCGTCGGGAAGACGGGACGCGGCCCTTCTCCTGCCGCTGACCTCTTGCCTGGAATCAGCCCGGTGCAGCCGCGCCCGGGCGGTGGCTGTGGCAGTGCCCAGGGCACACGGGGCTGGGAGGAGGGCGGAGCTGGGGGCGGGGAGGCCGAGGACGGGTGGCCTGGCGAGTTCCGGTGAGAGGCAGTGACCGCGGCGAGACGAGGGCTGCCTGGGCGAGGGCTCGGTGAGGCGAACGTGGCCCCTCAGACCAGCAGCGTGAGAACGCACCAACACCTTTATTGTTTCCTCTGCGTGTTTCCTCCTGAAACTCCTCCAGTTGCTGAAAATACCCTTCAGTGACGCGTCGGGGCGGGACCCGGGGGCCGAGGGCGGGGCGAGGGCCGGGCGGCGGGGGGCGGGGAGGGCGGCTTCTACCCAGAAAAGAGGGGACGGAGTACAAAGAGGTGTCCAGAGTGGCTGAAGCAGCGTCCCCCGGGGAGGGGGGCGGAGACGCGCGTGTCTGCTGGCTGCTCCCCCCTCCAGGCTGGCCGCTCCGGCGGGGGAGGCGCCCCCCTCGGCCCCGCCAGCGGGCGCGGGCCGGGCCGGGGCGCGCGGGCGGGGAGGTCAGTTGGAGGTGTCGGAGTGGACGCTGCCGGGGCCTTCTGTGGGGGACGTCACTGAGGAGGGGGTGGTCGCGTCCTGCCAGCCTCCGTTGGCCTGGAAGGGAAGAGGGAGAGACGCCAGTCAGTCCCCTGCGACAGCGGACGGGCCCAGGCACGGCCCGGGCCCTCCCCGCCAGCTCGAGCCGGGACCTTTCCGAAACGCCCTTCGGATTCGGTCCGCACCCGGCTTCAACGTCCAGGGGCTTCCGGACGGGGGCCCGTGTCCTTGCCGGGCCCAGGATGTCCCTGACCTCGCTTCCTGCTTCGGCCACCTGGGGACCCAGGAGTTCCTGTAACGCGGGGACCACTCGTGCCCCTCCGCCCCCTGAGGACACCACGTGCCCAGCGACACGCCCCCCACCCCCCGGGACTGTTTCCAACCGCGAGTGGGCGAGCCCCGTGGGCCCCGGCGACGTCTCCCCTACAGCCCGCCCTCCGGCTGTTCTTGACCGGCAGGCACCTGTGCTGCCACTGGGCGCGTCCCAGCCCAGGCCTGCACCGCCCACCAGACCGCGAGCACACGGCGGGCGGCTGGTCCCTGGCTACAGGCCACTCCCCACGGTGCCTGGCCTGACCCTGGTGTCAGTCAGGGGCTTGGAGGGTCAGGGTCAGGGTCAGAGAAGGCATAGGGACGTTCGGGGCGCTGGCGGTGGGGCCCGTGGTCTCGGGCTGGTGCACTCCACGACCCGGACTGACCGCCTGTGCCGAGCTGTGAGCGCCCAGGGGACAGCCCGGGGGCGAGCGGAGGCAGCGCCTGGTGCCAGGTGCGTCTCCTGCCCGGAGGGGGGGGGGCGGGCTTTCTCCCACTGAGCAGGCGCCACGGCGACACAGAACTGCATCGCCTGTCCTGAGCAAGTAACCGTGACGGACGACGTCTGCATCCCTCTGGTTTGTCCCCAGGGAGATCGGCTGGAAGAACATACACGGAACCCGCCTGCCGCGGCCCCGTAGCCTCACACCCCCTGGCAACTCGGGCTGGTCTCCACAAGGCCCAAGGACGAGGAGGAGAGTCTGAAGTCCCCAGGTCACCGCTGCTGAGCAGCGGGGGTCCCACGATGCACAGGACACACTTGGTCCCACGCAGCCTGAGGGCCCGTGCCCCTCGCCCCTCGGGGCTGGGACCCACCCGCACGCCACTCCCACCCCAGGACGCGGCGATGCAGCCGCCAGGTCCAGGCGGGGCCTCGAGCCTTCTCGTTTCGGTTCACGGGGCAGACGCGGCCCTGACGCGGGGCCCTCCACGCCCCGCAGATCGGGGACTCTGGAGGTTCCAGGTCCCCACGGAGTTAAAACTGGAGATTTGTTTCATTAGCTTCCCGGAGGTCGAGGGAAACCGGCTGGGCTGCTTTAGCTGCCTCTGGGTGTCCCGGGGCGGAGACTGCGTGGGTCCGAGTGAACAGCCCCGCTCAGAGCTACGGAGCGCACCGCACGCCGTGGGCACACACACAGCTCCCGCCGTCTCCTCACGGAGCGGACATGCGCTCAGGCGACACGGCACCGAGGAAGGGACTGTGCACACGCCCCCCCACGCGCACACAGAGGGAGGGGCGGCTGGACTGGACGCCCACGGCGTCCGCCCCGACGCCCAGCCGGGGCGGCCCGAGCGCAGGGCACGTCTCAGCCCCCGACGAGCCGCCCGCCGGCTGACCCCGCAGCCCCGGCGGTCCTTCCACTCCCACGGCCTCTGACTCGGCTTCGCTTTGCCGAAAGGCGCCGTCTCCTCAGGCGCACCCCGAGACCGCACGCCCCTCCGCGTGACCGGGTCCACCGGAACGCGCACACCCTCGTGGGGGCCACCGCGGGCCAGCCCACCGTCGCCCGTCTGCCGGTGCAGGAGGTGCCCCCGCCCCCCCCGCCCCCGGACTGCCAGGCCCACAGTGACAGGCCCCGGAGAGAGTCACACGCCAACTCCACGTCCCGGGGACGGGCGTCTGCAAGTGCGCCGAGGACACCACCAGCAATTTGGGTGCCATCACCGAGACAGGGCCACAAAGGCTGGGCTGGCAGCCTCTCATTTGGAGGGCTGTTATTTCTGGGAGGCACGGCCGCCGTCACAACGGGAACCCTCAGGGCCCTCACCTCCCCCCCACGCGCCCGCCCCTCTCAGGGCCCTGATTGCCCTGTCACCGGGGAGCACGCTGCTCACTGCTCTCCAGCGCCATTCGGTGCGGGCGGTCCTCGGGCCCATGGGGGTGGGGGCTGGGGGCACAGAGGGGGTGGGGACTCGGGGGGGCTGGGGGCGCAGAGCGGGGCCGCCTCCACCGCGCCTCCTCTGCTGGGGGGAGGGGCGGGGAGATCCTCACGTGGAGAATCCCGTTTACAGACGTGACGAGAGCGAAGGCTGGACACCATGCGTGTGCCTCGAGTCCTGCGCCCCTCGGCACGTCACGGCCGTGGGGGACGCCCCAGGACTCGGGACTCACTCTCTCCCACGAGCACAGCGGGTTGACCCCACATGCTAATTTGCCCCCTTGAGACGGTCCCAGAAACGTGCGCAGGGGCTCAGGGGCTGGAAGGAGAAGGGCGGGGGTCACGGGACCTCAGAGCCCGACGGCCGGGGCCAGGTGCTGCTCACGGCCGGTGAAGAAGGTGCCGCAGACGGACGTGACGGACAGACTCCATCTCGACCCGCGCAGGTGGAAGGAAGCACCCGTGTGTGCGAACGAGCAGCTGTCCCCCCGCCTGGCCGTGCCCCACCCAGGGGCACACTTAACTGCGGCCGAGACCGAGGGCGGCACCAGGGGCGTGGCAAATGCTCGGGTCACCTGCAGGTTCTGCTGGAAGACGGTAGGTCCAGCCCTACAGCCCTGGGTGTCTCGTCCGCCGGACAAAAGGGAGAGGAGCTCTGTGTGCTGACCGCACGCTGGTTCTCCCTCCCTCTGAGGCCCACACTCGTCCTGCTCCCGCCCGCCTTTCCTCCTCCCGGGGGCGCGGTCCAGCTCTCACTCCGGAGAACCCTCCGCGGACACAGTCTCCGCGGAGACAGTCGGGAGGAAGGTGGGGGCCACCCTCCACAGGAGCCCCCAGCACTCAGGGACAGAGCGTGCTCCGTTCCCCAGCTGTTTCCGAGCACGGCACCGGCGGGCAGCTCCCCACGTGCGGGTCTGGGGAGCCGTGCGGGAGAGGCAGGCGTCCTGAGAGCACGCCTGCGGGGCCAGTGCCGGGGAGAGCCTCCCCGGCAGCCACGGAGACGCAGACGGGAGTCGGACCCACGCGGGACGCCAGTTCGTGGTTCGGTGACTGACAAACGGAAGCACCCCCAGCTCGCGGGGGCGAGTTTGGGGGTGGGGGGGCCGTGGACTGCTGGGGGGGACGACAACTCAGTAGAGGTGCCCAGGGGACAAGTTCACGGTCCGTGTCCCTTGACCCATGCACTCCGTGTCCAGAGACGTGCTCAAGGAGGGGACAGAAAGCACACTCTCGGTCTCCTGCGCGGGGCTGTCGGCCAGGGCACTGTCAGTGACGAGAGTGAGGGAAGAGCAGGCTCCCAGTGCGCGCCCACCGCAGGGCCCGGGGCGGCGGGTCACGCCCCCCCACGGCAGGCCCCGAGGCAGGGGTCGGAGCCGCGTCTGGGAGACGGGCCGACGGCACGGAAGCATCCGCAACGGACTTCCCGGAAAACGAGCAGGCCACACGTCCGACGAGGCCACGGCGTCTCCGCACCACACGGAACACGTGCGCACACACACACACGCCGGATGGCTGCCGGGCAGATACATTCTTCCGTGTGGTCTCCCTGCTCTCTGCGCAAGTTCCGCGCTACATGCTCATCTGGCACCAAAGAGGAAAGCCGACACTTCAACGAAGTGTGTGACGGCAAGGCCCCTCCAGTGCGGGTCTCTGTCTGAGCGTCCGAGGCGCCCTGGCCGGTCCCCAGAGAGGACTGGACAAGGGACCGCGGCGGTCGCCGGGCCCATTGGGTTGGGGGCCTCGCCCAGCGAAGGAAGGCGGAGCCCCCCCCAGAACACTGACCCGTGACAGGTGTTCGCTGGCTGTGCCCCCTTCAGAGGGCTGCAGGCCGAACAGAGCCATTTGCCCAGACGAGGTGGGAGGTGCCCGGGACAGGCAGACCGGTCTCCGTCGCCGCCCTAACCCCCAGCGGCCGCCTCCACGCCAACACCCGCCCACGAGTGAGTGGACAGAGGAGCGGCGGCTGGCCCAGCTCCGGGCCCCGCGACGGCCCCTGCCCGGTTTGCTAGCGCGTCGACGCCTCTTTGTTGTCTGCGCTGTAGAACCACCCTGACTGTTCTAATGAACTTGAGTCGCGTCAGTTAACGCACGTAAACTGCCTAGCACAGAGAGAGAAGTCAGTAAGTGTTATTAATATAATTATTAAACGTCGTTTTAGCCGGTTAATTTCCTATCCATATTGTTTTTAATCGTCCTTTAATTTACTGCTTTATGAAGCCTGCTTATTCTATTACCCCGCGATGTGTCTCATCGCCCCTGCGTGCGCGCCCTCAGCCGCGGGGACCGCGCCCACGAGCCCCCGCCCACTGTGCTGCCACCTGCGGTGGCACTCGCGGCCTGCGCCCCGTGCTCGCTGTCCCGCCCTCGACCCGCCCCCCTGCGGCTCGCAGGGCAGGGGCGGCACGCTCTTCCTCCCCACCGCTCTGTTCTCACCTTCTCAGCTGCTTCCGACCTGACTTTGGGCGTCACCTCCTCTGTTTGGTCTGACGTCGTCCCTCTCCTGTGTCCCGGGGCCTCCGGCTGCCCTGGGCCTGGCGCCGCCGAGGGTCCCGTGCTGACAGAAGGGGCCGTCCGAACGGAGGTCCCGGCCAGCACGGTGATGTGGCCCCTGCCCAGGCTCCCTCCTGGGCCGAGGGCACCCCACTCCCGGGGTTTCCGCGAACTGTGCGCTCCAGGGAACAGGCAAACACACCCTCTTCTCCCGCGGCTGCCCCGGGTTCAGAGGGGCAGCCTTTGATGTTTCGCGTCTGGGTTCCCACAGGTCTCCACGAAGACACCGGGGCCCGGCCTCTGCCCTGCCACGTGACGGAGCGCGGTGCGGAGCAGGCTGTGCCCGGGGAGGGCCTCCGGCACAGTCCCCAGACTTAATTTCCACGCCAGAACCAGCCCATCTCAAACGTCCACGCGCCGCCCTGGAAGGACACGCGGCAGGAACCAAACCTGGGCCCTCACCACGTCTCTTCCACGCCAGCCGAGCTCCGAACTGTCACCACGAGGAAACACGGTGGATCCTCCGCCTGGGGGGTCCTCCCACCCCTCACGGAGCCCACGGGGCAGGGGTGGGCCTCCATCTGCCTGCGGGGCGGCGGGTGGGGGAGGTCTGCGGGGGGCGGAGGGGTGGGGCGGCACCCCAGCTCCGTGACGGTGCTCCCTGGGGGTCCCCTGGACGCCCCACCTCACGCAGACGGCCTCAGACCCCGAGTCTCCGTCTCCACAGCGGGCCGATGCAGATGCCGGCAGATGCCGGGAGCTACCGGGCACGCGGGGAGGCTGCGAATCAGCACTCCCAGGGTGGACGTGGGGGCCTCCAGTCACCCCGGCCCCTGAGCACGCGGCCAGCTGTCCTCCCGCCCCTCCCCTCCCCCCACCCCCACCCCCAGCACAGCCTTCGCTCTCACGGGGCCTCCCCAGTGTGCCCCGTCCTCTCGCGGAGAACCCCCGTGCACAGGCTGCCGAGGGCGGCCGTGACACTCGCTTCCCCGTGGAGCACGGCACGAGGCAGGCGCACTTCGGGGCCGGCTGATGAGTAAGAAGCCTGAGCGTGTGTGTGTGTGTGTGGGGGGGGGGGTGGGGGTGTGGGGGTGGGGGTGGGGGCTGCGGGAAAGGCCGAAGGAGAGCGAGGGGCGAGCCGCGGAAGACGAGGAGGGAGGCCACGCCACGCCACGCTGTGACTCGGCTCTCAGGCAGCACCTGCTTCTGCTCTGCAGCCTCCGGCGGCTTTTGCGGTGGGAATGGATGCGGGCCCTTTAAGAGCGGACACACCCAGTCAGAGCCCCAGACCTGTGCAGAACAGACTGTCCCGTCGGGTGGACAATGGGCCTGGGCAGGGTGTGGCTGCACCTCCGAGGGAGGGGCTACAGATGGACAGCAGGTGGGCGGGGCCTCAGGGGCTGGGCGGGCCGCCGGCAGGATGGGGACAGTCGCAGCCAGACTGTTCCGTGGGTGACCGCTCTCCCTCCCTTTCTCGTCCGGTTTGCTTTCTGAGACTGTGAGGACGGGGTGAACGCCAGAGAGTGAGGGCAGTAGGTCTGCACGCGAGTGTGCGACAGCTGGCGCAGTGCGTGTGCACGTTTAGTTGTGTGAACCGTGACCTCGGGAGGGAGCTGCGCGCACACACCGAACTCTGTCTGGCAGCTCCCGCGCCAGCAGCGGTCCTTTCGGCAAAGGTGCGCCGCTGACCGCAGAATAGGTAGGCAGCCCACGAGGGGCGGACGGACAGACGGACGGACAGAGGGTGTGGACGGACGCGGACAGACAGGTGATGGCGGGGAGTGGTGGCCGCCATAGGGGGCCAGTCCCCTCCCCGAGGACCAACGGTGGGAGAGGCCCCTTGGCGTGGAATGTGGCTCCCTGGACCGTGTCCTTGGGGACGCCACCCTCCCCGGCCAGGCAGCAGCTCACCGGGACAAGCCCAGACTCTGCCGGACAGTGAGCGTCTGAACCGGACGCACCGCCCAGCTCTTCCCTGTGGGGTCTGGCGGGACCCCGCCCCGAGCCGGGCGAGGCGGCTGGGCTCTGCTGGGGCTGTTCCGGCCACGGTCACAACGGCCTGCAGCAAGGACCCCGCACCCTGGTCGTGCCAGCCAGGGGCACACACCGCGTCAGGCTGGTCTCTGCTTCCCCCACCCCCACCTTCGTCCTCCATCCTCGTCGCCACAGCGAAACAACAAAACCTCCCCACGACCAGCCCTGGTTTTCCCTGGGGGCCCGAGCCAGCCATGCTGCCACCGCCCCCGCGGCCCCCCGAGCCGGGACGCGCCCGCCTCCGAACGGCAGCCTCCCCGGGCAGGCGTCCCGGCGTCCCAGCCGCTGTCACCGCGGCTGAGATGGTGGACGGCTGATCCGAGAAATCAGGTTGGACGGCTGTCCCGAGTCTGCGCTCGGCTCTCCTCCGTCTGTCCGATCGATTTCACTCCGCGCGGCATGGCTTGTCGCTACGGATTTCCCTGCCAGCCAGGAGCCGCCCAGCACCGAGGCCGGGGAAGAGGCCCCGCCCCTCCCGCCCACCCGGCCTCAGCCTCACCGTTAGCTCTGTGTTTCAGTCACCGCCCTTCGCCGGGTCGGAGAGAGGTTTCTCTTTAAGACCACAGACCTGGGTGCAATGGGCACTGGCCACCACTGCCCCTCCCCGGCCCCCCACCCGCCTCGTGGCGACATCCCAGCCACTGCCGTGTCCGGCGCCACCCATCTGGCAGCCCCGCACAGCGGCGGGCGTGTGGCCGCCGGTGCCACGCCAACACTGATCGGGTCTGACAGCCCGGCCGCGTGGCTGCCGGCTGCCACGGCTTCCGTGGGGAGAGTGCTGCCGCTGGCGTGGCTGATGCACGAGCAAGAGGGTGGGTGACCGTCAAGCCAAGGTGACCCCTGCTGGGTGTCACCGGGGCCCGCGGCTTCGGGACGGCGGGCGGGGGAGCGCGGCACGGCAGTCTCTTACACTGATGCCCTGCGGACTGTACATCTGACTGGCCGCGAGTCCGTCACTGTATCCTCCTGTCTGGCTGATAACATGGCGAAGGGTATCCACCTGGCGGGCGAACAAGAGGAGAGGTTAGTCAGGGGGGCGCAGGGACAGCGAGCGGCCGCCCCACGCGGGTGCCACGTGGGCCCCCCGGCGGGGCCGCCGCTCCAGAGACAGGCGTCCCGGGAAGGACCCCGCGGGGGAGGCCGGGCTCCCCCACCAGCCCCACCGGCCTCCCGTCTGGGCTCAGGGCGGCGGGCCGTGGCCGCGGGAAGCAGGAATGTGCAGGACCGCCCACCCTGTACCGGACTCTTCAGCGAAGCTGCGCCGGGCGCGGGGCTCGGGGCGGGGGTGAGGACCGTCCCTCCCGCCCCGTCTCCCGGGGAGCCTCCCTCTGCTGGGCGTCCCGTGCGAGTCAAGTGGGGCCCCTCCCTGAGAATGCAGTGTGGGCGGGGCTCACTCCTCCGAGGACCGAATGACGGCCCGCTGTCCGGTCACCTGACCCAGGTCTGACCACGGCTCCTCAGACCGGAGTCCAGGCCACTCCCCGAGCGAGGGCTGGCTCGAGGGTCGGCCGCTCTAGTCTGGACCATGCTTCCCTCCGTGTGCCGGCAGGACCCTGGGCGGGTGGGGGTCGGGAAGGCCCCGGCCTGCTGACCCAGAGCGCCCACCACCTTCGCCTGTCGGGCCTGGGGAAGGCGAGCTGCCCCGGGGGGCGCGAGGGCTCCCACCACCCGGCCTCCCTCCTGCTCCTCAACACGGCCTGAGACCGGCCACCGAGACGGAGGCCCCGGACCTGCAGGAGCACCGAGGGTGTGAGCTCGGTCTCCTGGCTGCGGGTCTCTGGGCCTCACGGGGGACGCCAGGCACTGCAGCACCTGCCCCCTCGGAGGCACCGCCGTGACGGCCAGCGCCGAGCGGAGGACCCAGGACGAGAGGGAGGCCTGCAGCGCGGGACACGCACGGCACCCCGCCCGTCGGCGCGCAGGACACGCCGCCCACCCTCCCCACGCGACTGACGGGCCAGAGCCGACGCGGTCACCCCGTGGGGGGGGACTCCCCACCACGACAACGGCTGTCTCTGCCCCGCTCCGGCCGGGCCGGGCCGCGGGGCCTGGCTTCCACGCCCCCGTCCCCCTGGCTCGCTTTCGCTCTCCCCTCTGCGGCGGCGGCAGCGGCGCGGCCGAGGGCCCTACCTGCGACTGCACGTTGGCTCCGACCTGGGCCCCTTGGTAAGAGTCCCCATTGAGTGACTGCACGCTCATGAACAAGTCTCCCGAGGTGGACATGTTAAAAGAGCTGGAAGAACCTGGAAAGGAAAGGACGAGGCACCTGAATCACAGAGAGGAAGAGGCTCCGCCCCCAGCCGGCAGCCGAGAGGAAGGCGACATGCAAAGCGGCCCCGACAGCACAGACACGCACACGGCCCCGCGGGCCTGGTTAGTAGCGAGAGACAGAGCGAGCGACAAGGGGGTCGGGGGCTCCCCAGGTGGGGCCGGTGCCACGGGGCGCCCGGCGGGGGTGGGGCGTCCGTCCCCACCCACTTGGTCTCCTGGGGCTGGGGACGGGCTCCAGACCTCGGACCCTCTGCCGTCCCCTGGAGTCTGGGGTCGGCCGGGGGCCGTGGGCCGGGCATGTGTGTGGCTGTGTCCTACGTATGCTGCTGCCAGCCCTCCTGCCTCCGCGCCGGGGACGGCCCCGGGGAGGGGTGCGCGGGGCAGTGCAGTGACGTGAGCGATGCCCAGAGGAGGGGACCGTCTCACTGGGGGGCCCACAGCCCCAGGAGGACTGCAGGACTGGGAGACCCTGTGAGAGTGGGCTGTCCCTCCCCGCCCCGGCCCCCGAGTGGGGCAGGAAGCAGCACTGACGGGCCAGGGGCTCTCGAGTGTGCATGGGGCGTGAAATAGTGACGATCACTGTTGTCGTCGCCATCACGAGTGGGCCTGGAGAAGAGCAGTCGGCCACCTGCGCCCCCTCCCAGGGACGGGCCCCCCTCGGGGTCAGCCTGGAGGCCCGCCCCGTGCCCCGGACCCCGGGGTGGACCTGGCCCCGACCCTGCCGTGACCTAGCCCCAGGGTGTGGAGAAGCGGGGCGTCATTCCCGAGGGATCGTGCAGTCAGCGCGTTAGGAAAGCAAGCCCAGCGTGCAAGGTGAGGCCGTGGCGCGCGGCACGAGTTGCGAAGGCAGCCCGGCAGAGGGGAGACCTTAGGGCCCAGGTCAGTGCCACGCCGCTGCTCCCGCCCCGGCTCGCCTGGGCGGCGCACTCCTGCCCTCGCTCTGCCCCACGGGGTCCGTGCCTCTGCTCTAACCCACTCCGCTCCCAGCCCGGGGGCCACCCACCACGAGGAACGGAAGGCCGGCCGGCGCTTCTGTGCGGCTCCCCCGAAGGCGCTGGCGGAGCTGGGCCTGGGGGGTGGTGGGCCGAGGTCGGCCGAGGTCCGGCTCTGGCCTGGCCGCCCCGCCGCCCGCGTGGCACCGGCAGCCCGCCCCCGGGGGGCAGGCAGAGGCCTCGGCGCAGCCTCACGGTGACCCCGGGGCCGCCCAGGCCTGCACGCCCTCCCGCCGTTCCTCTCGGATCCCCCTCCGAGCCCCAGAATCACGACCTAAGCGCCAGAAGCCATTGTGCCGTACGTGGGACAACACTCCCTCACGTAAACGTCGCCAGAGCTGGGAACAGCCGTCTCCGGGACACCAAGCCCTCACTGCGCCGGTGCCCTGGGGCCGCGCTCCCCCGGTCACACGCCAGGGACAGACACACTCGCGGTGCCGGCTGACGGCTCAGCGGGCGCCCGTGCCCAGGCTGGGAAACCGAGAGACCTCCGAGGGGCGGCCCGACACCCAGGGATGGGCACCCGCCGGCCGACCCGCGCACAAGGCCGGCGCGTCAGCGTTTACAGTCGCTGCGCACCGCGCACCGCCCGACCCGGCCCCTGACCCCGGTGTGTCTCTGGAGGCAGCAACCGCACGCAGGGACAGAAGTCTGCACGGAACCTAGATGCCGGAAGCCACGCTCTTCCTCCCGCGCTGGGGGCTGGGAAGAGCTGTCGCGAAAGGACACCCAGGAAGGGCGCGACCCCCAGACCGGCAGCGGACGGGCTCTGTGTGGCGTGGCTGCCGCGGCTTCTCAAAGGGCTGAGACAGCACCCTGCATGCTGCGGGCGGCCGGGGACCTCACCGTGCGTGGGTGGCCGTGAAACACGCACCCACCACTGAAGCCCGCTGCACCGTGCCATGCACCGTGTGGGTGACAGCCAAGGGCCCCAAGCTTGGCTCGGGACGGGGCGCGCACCTGGTGACCCCGGCTGCCACCAGGGCCCGCTGCACGCCCAGAGCTGGGCTGCCCTGAACGGGACCGAGGTGCCAGAACAGCTGGCCCGCGGGCGCCCGGCGCTGGCTGAGGTGGGCCTGGGGGCGAGCTGACACCTGCCCCCGAGGGCTGCGTTTCTGGGGGCCTCGGGGGGCTCACCCGTGTGCGGGAAGGAAAGGACCAACTCCCTCCACAATCGCAGGACGAGAATCCTGATGATATAAAGTCGCACCCGAGCGCGGGGTGTGCGGGCCCCGGGCCCCACCGACACTCCGGGCCCCCTTCCCTGTGGTGGGGAATGGGCTGCGGAAGGACCAGCCGCGTCCCTGACCTCCGGCCCCCCCCCCATCCAAACCACCGAAGGTGGGCCCTGGGACCACGTCCTGGGCTGTGCCCGGGAACGGGAGCAGACCTGCTCTCCCTTCCCGAGGAGCTCGCTGAGCTCCAGGAGGCGCCGAGGGCTCACTCACCGTCTCCGCGGCACTGCTAGGAGCCGGGCGCCTGCGGTCCGGGGACCGGAGCCCCGGGCAGACGGGGGCGGGCTGCGTGGTGAGGGCGGCCCCATGTCCCCCGAATGCCCAGAGGACAGCCCGGGGGGGCGACGCAGGCTTCCTTCTGACTCCCGCTCACGCCCCCCCATTGCCCGCGCCGCCTCCTGCTCCTCCAAACCCGCCCCATCGCTCCTCTCCGCCCGGCCCAGCGGAGAACGGCCGGCCGGCCGGGCCGACGGGAGACCCACGGGGCGGTGGGGGTGCAGGCCCAGGCTCCACCCCGGTTCTGGGAGCTCTGCTCTCTGTTCCTCTCTGACGTGCGGGGGAACCACGGGGAGAAAGACCGCGGCACAAACCTCAGTCGGCTGAACCCCTTCCCCGGCCTTCGAACCACAGACCCATGCACGAGGGCTCCCGCAGGCGCCTCAGGAGTGCCCGTCGGCCTCTGGGGACGGGGCCGGGGACGGGGACGGGGACCGCCACGCGGCCCGGGGGGACCGCGCAGGGAGCCGTGTCAGGGCGCTGATGGCAGCCCTCCGCCCACCCAGGAAGACCCCGGGCCTCCTACCTGGGGGGGGGGTGCAGGCGCGGGAGCCAGGGCCCCCCCCAACGGGGCCGGAGGACAGCCCGCCCCGGCTGGCCCTGCCGCCGCAGCGGCCCACCACACCCGTGCGGCTCAGCGGGGAAGCCCAGACCTGGGGGTGCGGGCCCGCGCGCTGACGGGCCGACCCAGCACGGGTGTGGGTGCCACCCCACGGCCAGCGCCTGTGACGCACAGGCCACTCCCTCCCTCCCTCCCTCCCTCCCGGACGCTAGAGGGTCTCCCGCCTCCCCCAGGGGCCTGTCTCCGAGACCCCGGCTCTTGCTCTTGCGGCCTCGGCAGCAGCACCGAAGGGGACGGTGCCACGCAGGGTCGCGCCAGAAGCACCGCGGACCCAGGTGGAACTGCGGCTTCAACCGGCCGTGTCTGCTCTCCGCGTTCACAGCTCCGTTCCCCCGTCTTCCTCCTCTCCCTCCTCTTCGCTCCGCCCACCGGGCCCAGCTCCGCCGGCACAACACCCCGTGTCCGCCCAGGGTCTCCAGACCCCCGCGGGCTGCCACGGCTGCTCGAACCGTGGCGGGAAAGCAGGCCCGGCGCGCACCGCGACACCGAGGGCGGTCGGGAGTGGCCGCCAGACACCGCGGGAGCACAGCTCCTCACGCGGAGGCTCTGGCGGGCGGGCCGGCCGAGGGCCTTCCTCGCAGGGGGGGCGAACGCGCACTCACGTGTAGCCGTGAATGTCCCTGGGTCCCAGGGCACGAGGCTCCAACCCAGACAGAACCCGTTCCCGCAGCCCACCCGTCCAGGGAGCCCCGTCTCCCCCTTTCCTTGTCATTGGGTCCCCCTTCAGATGGCGGATGAGCTCGTAGGTGGCGCCAGGAGCCCTGGTGACGGGGCGGGGGGTACCCTCCGGGACCTCTCCCTGTGCTGGGCCACGGTCCCCGTGCTGCGTGACGACGACGCCCGCGCCCCTGCGCACACACGACTGACGCCCGTCTCCCTCCTCAGGGGAGCTCGCCCGGCGCTGCTCTGTGCGTTGTCCCCTGCGACCTGGCGGCGGCGGCGGGGAGGCTCAGCTCCCACTTTCCGCCGTCGGTCACTCGGGGCCCGGAACGGTCACGTGACGCTCGAGGCGCCGACCAGCCCCTGGGGAAACTGGACTCAGAGTGACCTTCTGCAGGAGCCGGCTCACGTCTGCGGCACAGACCGGGGGTCGAGGTGCCGGCAGGCCCCTCCTCCAGCGCTCCGGAAAGGGAGAGAGTCACGGGGCAACCACGCGGGACGGCCACGGGGCCCGGGCGGGGCCGGGCCACAGCTGCGGCCAGCCGGCCGCGGTGCGGACAGACGGACACGACGCCGGGGAGAGCCGCTCCGACCTCTGCTTCCCTTCACAGCAGCTTGGCGGGAGTACCGCGTGTGCCGTTGCTCCTTCCGACAGAACCGCGCCGCTCCCGGGGAGCCAGAGAGAGCGCGGGCCTCGCGGGGCGGTCCCTGGGAGCGGCCGGGTCGGAGCTGCTTCCTCGCGGCCCCCACCGACGGGCAGGGGGCGGCCCTCTGGTTCCCACCCCGTTCGCCTGGATCTCTTGCCGACCGGACCGTGAAGGGGACAGACGGTGACGCACAGGAAACCCCAGCAGCGTGCGTGCTCTGCGGGTCCCCCGCCCGGAGCGCCGGGAGGGAGACAACTGGGTGGAGCCGAGCGTGTCTCTGCGTGTCCACACGTGCAAGCCCCGGTTGGGCTCCCCGCGGGACTCCACCGGACACAGGAGGCCGCGGCGCTGCAGCCCCGGGGTGCGGAGAGCCCCGTCCTACGAGCTGGTGCGGCCACCAGCTCACGACGCCAGAGGGGAACTGACGTGTCCCCAAGAACCACCCCGACACGCAGAAAGGGAACTCCCGTCAGTGGACAAACACACCTCGGGGTCAAATATCCGTGTACCCCCAGAAAGGCTGGACATCAGACTTGCTGTCATTTGTCATTTTGTGACCCAAGATATTCCAACGTGCGCCCCTCCAGAATCAGAGGCCCCCATTTTCCTAGACGCGCCCTCGCAGCCATGGGGTAAACTGTCATGATCTGAGACCAAACCTACTTAGTGAGGAAACATTTCTGGGTTTTCTCTAAAAAAAAAATAAGGCACAACATGCCTTCCAAAGTGCACACACACTCGGGCTGCAGTTCACGCAGCAGCGACCGAGTTCCACGCGGGCTCCACGCGGGACTCCGCACTGACGGGACGCCCTGCGGCAGCCGGCCTCTGTGGGGGGCGGCACGCACCACGTGTGTCCCCGGGAGTGAAACCGGGACACGGCCACGGCTGCCACTGCCACGTGGAGGCTGGGGCCTGAGTCATCTGAGTTAATGACCGGCAGTTTGCTCTGTGCTCTACGTAAAGAGAGCCAACAAAATAAACCAGTCAGGAGCAGCGACTACAGAAGGTTCAGGAACAATTGTCACCTGGCTCTGCAGGACCACCCATGCGGACGAGGTGTCTGCTGGAACGGGGGACGCTCGCGCCCGGAACCCGAGCAGGCGGGCGGCCCGGGGGCCGCGTCCCGGTGTCTGGTCCCGCCCCCTCCCGGGCATCTGGGGGGGATGTCGAGGTCACCCGTCCCCAGGACCAGCGCACTGTAACCAGACACTGCGCCTGCCCCCAGGCCAGCCCTTCCCACGGACCAGGAGCGCACCGCTCTTCCCGAACGGAGGGAGAGGCCGCAGTGGCAGCCGTGGCCGTGGCAGGGACGGCAGCCACCCCGAGGACTCTCAGGTACACGGCCAAGAGGCCGGGGACTCACGGCCAGGCCGGCGGCAGGGAGAGCAGGCACGGCGAAGACAGGGCCCCGCCCCACAAACTGAAGAGCGACTAACCGGCGGAGTTGGGCGTGGAGGGCGAGTTGGCTTGGCTCCCGTGGGCGGACACGTTGGTGGCCGTGACGGCCGTTTTGGCGGCGTAGATGTTGGCTTCCTCCTGGAACTTGCCTATGTTCTTCTTGTACCGGATCCGCTTGTTCCCGAACCAGTTGGACACCTGCGGCGGGAGGAGACAAGGCCAGAGCGTTACCACCACCCGCCAGGAGCACACGGGCCGGGGGGCGGGCGCGCCGAGGGGGCAGGCGGTCTTCTCCGGGGGAGGGGGGGGGGACGAGGTCACACCGCGCGGAGAAGGCCCGAGCTGCGAGAGGGCAACGGCGGCGTCAGGCGAGACCCTCGCCGAGCACGGCCGGCCCGGCGCAGCGACGGCAGCTCTCCTGGGGGAGCGGCTCCCTGAGACGGGGCCCCCCCAGCCAGGCACGCATTTTACGTTCGCTGACCCCTCGAGCACGACACTGAGACAAGATGCCTCTCAACGGTGAGTGCAGCTTTTGCAGCAATCTCCTCTGTCGTAGCAACGCTGACGCCGAGTTTGGCTACACGGACCTTTAAAGATCCATGTTAATTTCCGTCAACACCAATACATTAAATTCAAATTTCGGGGGTGCGGTCACTTCCGTGTGGACTGGCATCTTGCCTGCGTCGCACTGAGGCCCCAGCACGGTGGGACTGGGTCCGCAGACTTCCCTGTGAGTACCACGCCGGTGCGCCCGGCCCCAGGAGAGCGCGCCCCAGGCTTCCACGGCAGAGCCCACGCTCAGCGACCCTCACTTCCGCCCCCTGGTCCACGGGCTCCCCTCGCGAGGGTCCCTGCGTCGGGCTGGCCCGCCCGAGCCCCAGGCCCCGCACGCCACGCCCCCCCAGCCTGGGCCGGGGGGGGGGGGGGACGGGAGGCCAGCTGTCCTCCCCCTGCTCCCGCCCCGGCAGGAAGACCTAGGTCCCAAGTTCCAGACGTGACTCAGCACTGGAATGCCGTGGTGCTTCCACAGTCGCAGACAGACCACGGCCTGCCGGGGCGGGGGCTGACCACACAGGTGGGCATGGCTCACGGAGCATGTGCGTGGGTCCCGGCGATGGCCCACGAGGGGAATGCATGCAAAACCACACTTATTCTCGAGCACGTCAGCAGGACCGCACAGTCTCAGAAGCTGACTCCCAGAGTCCTTTGCGGCCAAAGTCCAACCACTGCAGCATCGGTACACGCGAGAGAAACACCCGGTAAGAACACGCTGTTCGCTGCACACCCCCGTGGGGCAGAGAGAGAGGCCTGCACCCGAGGACGCAGGGCGCCGCTGGGCCCTGGCGAGGTCGGACACGGCCCGTCCGGCCGCGCCCCGAAGTCCCGCCCGCCCCGACACAGCCTCCGCCGCGCACGGGCGGCCTGCCCGACCGGGGCTGCCGCTGGCTCCCGGAGCACGGGGGAGAGGAGAGGGGCCGGGGTTTCTCTGAGGAGCTGGGTGGGCGGGGAGAGGGGGACGAGGAGGTCGCGGGGGCGGGGGGGGGGGACTGCGGAGGGAGACAGGACGCGCCTGGGAGCTGACTAAACGGCTGCAGGGAGACGGGGACGGGGAGAGAGAGGGCGGAGGAGGGACGTGTCTGGGGACAGCTGCTGTCTCAGTGAGGGCAGTGGGCAGGAGGGAGGGAAGATGCCAGACACGCTCCTGGTGGCCCCCCCAGGCGACGGCCACGGCCGGGCGGCGTGCCGAACCAGCGTCCTCGCTAAGGGGCTCACCGTCCGCACACGCACAGCGGCCTGCTAGGCGCCGGCGGGCACAGAGGGCAGGGGCCGCCGGAGGCGGGGAAGCAGGTCTCCTGGGAAAACCCCGGCCGGCCCGCAGTGTGGACTCGGGAGGTGTGAGGGGCCACGAACAGAGCTGCGGCCAAGTCCCGCCGGGCGGGGAGCGCCGTCTGCAGACCTGCCACTGCGGGTGTGGGCGAGACCACTCAGGGTGCAGACCCGTCTCTTCCCGGGTCAAGGGCCGGTGAGAACAGATTCCTGGCCTCCTGTTCCTCTGCCCCGCAGAGGCCGATGCAGAACCAGGGTGAGACCCTGGGGCTCTCGCGGCTGCCCTCGGTGGGCGGCCCACCCCACAGCCCTGGGGCCGGGGAGGGCTGCGTGGGGGTCCAAGGGGAGAAGGACCATGGGCGGGCTTCAGGTGGGTTTTGGTGCACGGGCCTATTTCGGCTTTGGATCACGGGAGGACTCCCAAGAGAGGAGGTTTTGAAGGAACCGGGGATTTACGACAGACAATGGCGGACCACAGGCCGGGGTTGGTGGGGTGGGGGGCACGCAGAGACTTGAGCTGAAGACGGACTGGGGCTTCAGGGCAGGTGGCGGCAGGAGACCCTGTGAGAGGAGGGAGCGGGGTGGGGGGGGGACCGAGAGGAAGAGGAGAGCAGTGCCCAAGGGGCCGGAGGTAAGGGGGCCACAGGGGAGGGCGACTGTGACCCAAGAAGGGAGGGTGACCGTGAAACAAGGAGAGAGGGAGGGAGGGAGGAGGGGAGGGGCGAGGAAAGGAGGGGGCGGCTCATGAGGCACCCCCCAGATGTGGGAGCTGGATGGGGACACTCAGCCTTGTGCAGCCCGGGAGCAGCCAGGGCGCCCCCGGCCGACTGGGCCACGCTCTGATGCCCCCCTGTGCCCGGCTCGCCTGACGGCGGCGGGCGGCCTGGCTGCTCGGGCAGAGTGACGTGACAGCAGACGGTGCGGTGGCCTCGGGTGGGTGGCGGAGGAACGCGGTGACCCCACGGAACAGCCATCTCAGCAGGCCCTGACCTGGCTCTGAGTCTCCCCAGGGAGGGAGCGCGGGCTGCGGGCCGGGCCGGGGCGCCCCGGTGTCTGGGTTTGACGCCGGCTGGCTCCTGCACAGCCCCGCTGTCTTCAGTGGGGGCCTGGGGGCCCGCACCCCAGAACCAGAGCTCAGATAACACGGACGGCCCCACGGCTGACGCCCGCGGACTGCGGGGTGCAGGCTGGAGCCGCCCCTCGCACTCGGCGAGCACCAGGCACACTGATCCCCCTTGCCCCTGGACAGAGGGTCTGGGTTTGGACGGGGCGGTTGGAGACCCGGACAGAGCTGGCCACCCAAGCGCGCCCAGGGGCTGGGCTGTCCCCGGGCTGTGGAGACTGGAGACGACCTCCCACGGGGTCGAAGCACCCACGGAGGGCCTGGGCTGACAGGGAGCGGGCTCTTCCCACCCCGTCTTTCCGAAAGGGCGTGGCTAGGGCTGCTGCAGAGCCCCCGGCGCTGTCTTCACGGCAGGCCCCCCGCGTGGAGGGGCCGCTGTCCCGAGAGCCCAGCCCCACTAGGCTAATCACAGCTGACGGCGCCGCCCCCGCAGGGAGCAGCAGAGGCCGGGATGCGGCTCCAGAAAGCGCAGACGCTCAGCGCTGTCTCCCGCCGCCGCCGCCGCCTCCTCCTCCCGCTCCTCGCCCCTCTCGGAGGAGTGCTGGCAGCGCCCGTGGGCCTCCTCCGACGGACTGCAGGACCCTCCCTCCGGGCCCCAAGGGCAGGCCGCCGTGGCAGCCGTGGTGCAGACCGCGGGGGAGGCCCGGGGGCCCCTGACAGGAGTGCGCCCCCACACGCACTGCCGGCCTCCCCCCAGCACTGCAGCGCTGGAGGCCCGGTCCCTGAACGCCCACTTCCTGCGCCCTTCCACGGCGACACCGGCACCGGCTGTGGGGCAGCTCTTCGGGGGAGGGGCGCTCGGGGACATTCTGTCCAGCCTTTCCGATGCGACCACAGCGGCGTGTCTAAGTCCCTGCACCCCTTCGGTCCCAGCGAGCCCGCTAGAGAAGGCGTTTTCCGTCCCCGTCACCGGGACACCCCACCCCCGGCCGCACGGCCCCCGGGCTGGGCAGTGGGCGGGCCGAGGCTGCCCGTGTCTAAGGAGCGGCGTGAGAAGTGCAGGCGACTCTCCAGGTTCACGTGAGAGCCTTCTCCGCTCGGTCGGAGGGGGGGCCGGGCCCTGTTTCTGCCTGCCCCCCGCCCCCCAGGCTGCAGCCCCTGCGGGGCCCCAGTCCCTCGGGGTCAGGCTGGGCCCGGGGCGCTCACCTGGGACACGGTGATGCCGCACTTCTTGGCCAGCTCCTCTTTGGCTTCCTCGCTGGGGTAGGGGTTGCTGAGATGCGAGTAGAAGTACTCGTTCAGGATCTCGGTCGCCTGCTTGTTGAAGTTCCGCCTCTTCCGCCTGCACGGAGACAAGACACAGAGGACGGAGCCCAGTTCACACCAAATACGCGCAGCTGGGGAGGGGTCCGCCGGGCGAGGACGCCGGAGGCCAGAGCCCTCGCCGTGCGCGTGTCCGAAACACGGCGCTGCGCTGGCCTGGGGTGTTCACGCGGGAAGGGGGGCGGGAAGGGGGGCGGGGGGCGTGAGGTTTCGGCCGCCTCGGCCTGGACTCCCGCAGTGAGCGAATCCCCGCTGCCGGGTCACCTGGAGGCCGCACCACGCTCAGCCTGGTCAGCGGAGCGAGGAGGGTCCCACGGGCCTCAGGGCGTGGGCGGGGGGCGCCCACCCTCAGCACAGTGCCTGCTGCACGGACCGGGCCAGGCCCCCGCGCCTGCCCCTCAGGCACGCAGTTCAGGTGACTCGGTGTTCGCAGCCTGCGGGGCGGAGGTGGTCGCTCCCGCCCCCCAGCGGGGGGAGCTGGGCCCGAGGGTCTCCGCGTGAGTCTGCCACGGAGCCAGCACATCAGCTCGGACTCCACAGTGCGGCCAGCACGTGCGGTCACCTCTGTGCACGTCTCCCTCAGGAGCGGCTGAGCCCTGAGGTACAGAGGAGTGTCACTGTCTCTCTTCCCGCCCCGGGGGGGGGGGTACATGCCACCTGCCCCGGGGGCGTCTGGGAGAGGGCCCGGCGGCCTGACCTCCCGCCCGGAGAGAAGGGTATTTCCCCCAAGAGCGGCCGCCCAGCGGTGAGCCGACGCCTGCAGACGTGCAGGGGGCGGAAGGGAGGGTGGCTCTTTGAATAACAGCGTTTTTCTGCCTTTTAAGAAAAGTGCCACTTGAACCAATTTACAGTGAGGATTCCTTGCCGCCTGCTGCTGGGGGCCGCCTCACTGCGGACGCTGGTCGCCCCGCACTCCCCATGGCTGGCCTGGGGGGGCTCCTCCTTTCAGCTGGCTCCACCAGCCCGGGCCCTTTCTCGCCCCTGTCGAGACTCTTCCCTGCAGAAGAGCATCGCTGCTCAGCCAGGGGATCGAATTCCCCACTCGGCCAACAGAAAGCGGCGACCACCCCGCGGGACTGGAGACGCAGCTGGCGCGGCACTTCCAGGGTCCCGCCCGGACTGATCGGCGCAACGAGGTGCCTGGTTTTACCGGGCGAGCACCGTCTGTCCGCGGGTCAAAACCACACCTGTCTGGGCCGTGCCAAGACCCAGCTGTCCTCCCGAACCAGGCCGAATTCGCCGGAAGCGGGGCGGACTGGACAGGCGGCAGGCGTCCCGAGCTCCCACGTGACGGGTCCCCAGGCTTGTCCCCACGCAGCCTCGGGGCCTCTCTGCCCGAGGCCCACGGTGGTGTGGGGTCTGGGGCCTGAACCCCGAAGGCCGCCCTGACCGGGAGAGCCGGGCCACGGGGCCGTCCGCCCCACTGTCGGCACTCACGTCACGGTGTGGTGGTCGTGACACTGCCCACGCAGCGGAAGACAGCCGCTTGGGAACGAGTGGGCGGCCTGGGCCGTGCAGACGGCGGTCCCCACTCCCCCTCCTCGAGCCGGGCCATCTTCCCGAGGTGGCCTCGTCCGTCCGACGGACCCTGTCTCTCACCGCCCCTTTCCACGCTGTCTCAGTCTGGGGCCTGTTTGATCCCAGGACCAGGGGTTCCCAGAATTCCGGGAAACCTAGTGAAGCTGACACACTGATGATGACGCGACTAGAGCTAAGACTCCCGGCTCCTTTGCTACGGCGAGCAAGGCGACCGGCTCGGGGGCCAACATCTGGGACTTGGAGCTGACCAACAGCTTGGAGAGTCCGTCACTGGGTTTCGACGTGAGGAAATGCGCAGGCGGACTCAACACTGCGGACGAACACGGTGTTTGTCGGGGGCGGGACTGTGAACGGCAGGGACCCGAGTGGGTCGCACAGCTCGGCAGACGTGCCTCCCCCGCTGTCCCCCCCGCCATCCCCGCGCCGCTGGCTCTAGCCCGCTCCTGGGAGCCGCGCCCTGCTGGCCACTGCACCCGGCATGTCACGTGAGCCACCCCGAGTCTGGTCTCCTGTTCGCCAAAGCGGCTCCCGTCACCCACGTCACATGACGCCGCCGCACAGACACGGCCACTGCACATGCCGCTTGTCCGTCCGTCCCCTCCAACAGCCGCACTCCCAGCACGCACCAGCAGCCGGGCTAAGTCCCACCCCGCTGTCCCGCCGCGTCAGAGGCGGCGGGCCGGCCGGACCTCTTCCTCCCAGTGCGCCCTGCCCCACACCCCGCGCTGCTCTTCCGGAGGCGGCGTGGGAAGCCACCGTCCACCGTGCGGTGCCTGGCCGGCAGGCTCTGCGCCACGGCAGACCGGCTGGCAGCCACGTGTGGCTGCTGAGAGGCTGACACGTGGCTACTGAGCCCGGAGAGCTATGCAATCTCATTTGTTTCTGTTTGCTTTAACCGATTAGGACCTAAAGTCAAACCCCACACACGAGAGGGAGCAGCTCCAGACCGAGGCTCTGCAGAGACAGAGCCCAGGCGGCCTCCGGGCCGGAGCGCAGAGCCGGGGTCCACCCTCGGGGCGCAACAGGCCCCCACACCTCCTGCCTTCGCCTAGCCCGCGACACGCCAGTGTTTGTCTGAAGGGGGACACGCCCCCTGAGCACTGAAGTGCAGTGGGGGCTCCCCCCGCCCCAGTCTGGGGCCCTCCGCAGGGGTCCCTGGCCCCGCTCGGCTCCAAGAGGGGAGTGGCCCCTCCAGCCTTGCATCTGAGGATCTGGTTGTGCCACCGACGACAGTCACTCTCATCGCTCTCGTCATCAGCTGTACGATGACGTGCGACGGGAACGACCCTTGTCACCGCACAGCTGAGCGGTCCCCTGAACACTTGGTCCCGGACACGACACCAGGCTCCCCTCCTCGTCACCGTGTTTGTTCCTGGGGACGGACGGTCCCCGTGTTCCAGACACGAGAACCCAGCCACACGAGACTGCGTCACTTGGCCAGCGTCTCGCCGCTCTGAGACTCCGGACTGCCCGCCCCGCCCCTCCCCGCAGGGGGCCTGGCAGGTGTGGTCCGTGTGGTGTCCTGGGAGCCTCTGCCCCCGGAGGCCGGGCGCACCCGTGTTCTTGTCTCTGTCCTTCCCGGTGGCTGGTGCAGCGCCCAGTGGACGGCGAGAGTGCCGCTGGGCAGGCAGTGGGTCCAGCTACCGCCGTGCGGGCAGCCCTCCCCGACGCCCTTCCTCTCGGTGCCCCCCCCCCCCCCGTGCAGAGTCACCCTGCGCGGCCCCTCCGCCAGGGCACCATTGCCGCCCGCGAGGCGTCCTTCAAAAGTCAGACTGTCGCCAACCAGTGGGGGGGTCGAGGCTGAGAAAGATGTGTCTACAGCGTTGGATTTCGAGCACCAGCTCACTGCGTCTCCCTGCCCGGCCCCCTGCCCACAAGCTGCTTTACTTTCTGCAAGGAGCGGAGGAAAGGAGAAGCAGCGTGTGGTCGCAGCCCTGACAGCGCACCCACCCAGGACCACGGCACGAGGCGAGGCGCACGGCCGGAGGGCCGGCGCCGACTGAAAGAACCAGGGGAGCGTTGGCGCTGCATCTCCCTGTGCCGCGGGCAGTGGGAGCACGGGGTTGGGGGCAGCAGCCCACAGAGGCCTGTGCCCCCCGGCAGCCCCCCGCCCCGCCCCACCCTGCCTCTGGCTCACAGCCTGCCCGGAGCGGGAGGGGCTGCGACCCGCACGGCTGCCACCCCTGCGAGTGGGCCACCATCGGGGGGTGTGGGTCCGTGGACAGGGAGGTTTGGCGCAGAGCTGAAAACGGCAGCAGAGGCGCTGGCCGTGCTGTGGGCGCCTGCGCGGAGGGGGCTGCTGGGCGCTGGGGCTGCTGTCCCACCATCCCGGGGACGGGGCTGTGCCCACACCGGGGAGCGGAGGGGGACCCGGCCTCAGACGGGACCTGGGCACGGCGACGCGAGGCCAGAGCAGAGCTCGCAGGCTCCCGGCGACAGGAGCCGGGCAGAACCAGCCGGGCTACCGCAGAGGGCTCGCAGAGGACTCCTCCTGCCTCCAAGGGGGTCTCGCCCTGTCGGCGCGCGCCCTCCCTGCCCGGCCTGGCTGAGCAGCACGCACGCCGGCGAGGGGGTGCCCTTGCAGAGCGAGAAATGTGCGCCCGCCGCCCCGCTGCAGCCCAGGGGCGGCGCTCAGACACCCCCCGCTCGGGTTCAGATAGCTGCCGCCAGGCTCGGACGGCAGCGGGGTCCCACTCTTTCTTGGCACCGAGGCGGTGGAGGCTGGGGGACAGGAGTGGAGCGAGCCGAGTCTGACCTTGACCTTGAACTGGGTGCGGCAGAGCTGCGCGTCACTGCAAGAACAGACCCCGGGACACAAGGGCTCTGCCCCTCCCTCCTCCCCGGTCCCTTTTTAGAAGAGAGCTCAGTCTGGGCCCCGCTCCTCTCCTCCTCAGTATCTGCCATCGCAAACGCCGAGGCCAGCATTTTAACGAGGGGCGTTGCCATGGGGACGGCGGAGCGGTGGCTGCACGAGGGAAGAGCCGAGGCAGAGGCCGCCAGTCACCGGCCCCCCGCACCGTGCCGAACAGCCCACTCAGAGAAGCCAGGCTGGCGGCTGCTGGGGTCCCTGCCGGGCAGGGGGGTGGGGGGCACGGGGTCCCCCCTCTGGAGGACGCCGCCTGCCCTGGGCACCACCACGCCCGGCCGGGAACAGCGAGCTCCGGCTTACTTTCTCCCGGGAGCTCGAGCTGGCCCCCAGTGCTGCCCGGCTGGCACCCCCACGTCCTGTTCCGTGGAGCCCAGAGCACACCGGGGGGGGGGGGCGGAGACGCCGGGCCTGGGGCCTCGAAGACCACAGCGGCCAAACCAGAAGAAAAGCACAAGAAGAAAAGCACACAGCCCCAGGGAGAGAGACTGGGGCGCGGCCATCTGCACCCGATACAACCACGACCAGGACTTGGGCCCTGACGGCCCTGAGAGTTTCTCTGACGTTTTGGGGGTGTGCTGACGGAAGCCGAGGGCAGGCACACACGGAAGGGCCCAGGACGGAGAGAGGACAGAGGGACGACAGAGGCGAGCCCGGGCGGGCAGCTCCGCTCCCAGAAACCCACGGGAGGGGAGTGAGCCCCGGGGGGGGGGGCGGGGCGGCTGCTGTCGGCTCACGGGGAAGTCAGGGACGAGGGGGCCTTGGGGGCGGGTCCAGGGGTGAGCCCGGGACGAGCTGCCGCTGCCCACTGCTCCCCCGGCTGCAGGTCTCCGGGGGACCCTTGGGGTTTGGGAGACGCTGCCTGTGAGGAACCAAGGGGGGAAGGGGCGGCGTGGGCATGCTCCCGGGAGGGAAGAGAGCCCGTCCACTGGGGTTGTTTTCAGAAGCCGACGAAACACGCAGCGGACCCCGCCTCAGGGAAGACACTATCTGGAGGTGGAGTGCGGGCCGCGGAGGACAGCCACCGTCGGGAAGGGGGTCGTGGGCCAGCTGCCCGGAGGCTCCGCGGGAGGGGCTGTGGTCCCACCGCCCAGTGGGCTGGCAGCAGGCACCGGAGGCGGCCGGGGGCCTGCACGGACGCTCTGGCCTCGGGGCGGGGGCCCCAGCTGCTGGTTGTGCTGTGTGCACGGCTTCTGTCTCGGGGGACCTTGGGGCCCGGGGTCCCGGCTGGACTCTCCGGCCCCACCGCAGGCCCCGCGCAACAGCGCCCGCCAGGCAGGGAACGCCAGGCCTGGAGCCCACGTCCAGCCCCCGCGCCCTGCGGACCAAGCCACCGCCCCACCGGCCCTGGGTGCTGCCGCCGTAGCCCGGAGCGGGGCCCACGGTGACTGGCCCTCACGTGCTGTGGGAAGGGCCCGGCCCTCCGTGGGCCACTGCCGCGGCTCGAGAGACGCAACGGCCCCACCCAGGAGGTCCCTGGTGGCAGGTGAACCGAAGCCCCGCCCTTGCTGTCCCGGCAGCGCGGTCACCCTTACTGCCGGGACACACACCGGCCCCCAGCTGCCCGCTCCCTGCAGCTCCGGTCTGCCGGCCCTCCCACCCCACCCCACCGCACCGGCCGCCCGCGGCTGCGCTGGCTCGGCACGCGGCACGGGGAAAACGGGCCCCATGGCGGGGGTGTGGGGGGGGGCCGGCGGGGGCCACTCACCGCGCGTCCAGGAACCGGGAGCGCAGGATCATGACGGCCTCGCAGGTGCTCTGCTTCAGCTGCATCTGGATGGAGCTGAACTTGCGGTGGATGATGCTCACCATGCGCTCGATCTCCTTCGGGGAGATGGGCCGTGTCCGGCTCTGCTCGCGCAGCAGGTTCATCACGTGGGTGGTGAACTCGTTGCAGGCCTGGGGGGCAGGACACGGCAGGGTGAGGGGGCCCTCGGGGGGGCAGGCTGGGGGGCAGGACACGGCAGGGTGAGGGGGCCCTCGGGGGGGCAGGCTGGGGGGCAGGACACGGCAGGGTGAGGGGGCCCTCGGGGGGGCACGCTGGGGGGCAGGACACGGCAGGGTGAAGGCCTCGGGGGGGGGGCACGCTGGGGGGGGCAGGACACGGCAGGGTGAGGGGGCCCTCGGGGGGCGCCGGTGGCGCTTTGCCCGCGGGGAGGTGCAGGCGAAGCGACAGCCCACGCAGAAAGCCCACGGGACGCTAACTTACGGCCCTATGTTGGTTCTAAGAGGAAAGGAAATTCTCAATCGTTCTTTTGTCTCTTTCATGACCTCAGTACCGTGATACACGGGAACCTAACTTCGGTGGGGAGCTCAGGTCGCTGCCCTGCACCCCGGTGTCCACGGCGCAGTTTGGGGCCCACGAGGCGTGAACTTCGTGCCCCGTCTTTTACCCTGGCTCGGGAGAGGAGGGGTCATCGCCCGCTCCGACTCCCGCTCGCCCCGCATGAAAGCCCCGTTCGCAGGCCCCCGGAAGACCCCGCATCTCTGAGGCAAAGGGACCCGTCCTGGAGGCCCCGCAGAAGCAGCACTGACACGGTCTTCCCCGCCCCCCCCGCCGGCAGACGGGAGCCTCGTCGGCTCTGACCCTCGCCCCTCCACCCCAGGCGTCAGCTGCAGGTCACCGGCCCAGCTCCTGAGTGGACAGAGGCCTGGGACGGCGGGGGGCCCTTCCCGAAGCCACACAGTGCCCGGCGGCCTGGCCTGCCCCTCCACAGAGCCGGGGGCCTGCCCTCTGCTGCGGGTCCTGCCGTCGCCGCCTGCAGCCCAGCCCCCCGCCCGGCACTCCAGCAGCGCCAGTGCAAGGGGCGCTCGCGGCGATGCCGTCCGGGTGCGTCAGGTGTGTGCCGGGGAAGGCGAGGGGCCGCTCTGGGCTCCGAGGACGAGGGACGAGGGGGGGCCAACCTTGTCCCGGCCGCAGCGAGGCCGTGGGTGACAGCGTGGCGTCGCCGCGTGTCTGCAACACCGAGCCCTCCCTCCCTCCCTCCCTGTCAGCGAGGCCGTGACAGCAGCGCTTGTGCTGTCTGCTCCCCGAGACACCCCCCGAGGTCGGCTGGCCGACGCCACCCGGAGCCGTGTCCACTGGCTGCGTCTACACCGGGGACGGGGCGGCGGGGGAGTGCATGTGGGCTGGCCTGGACCCGCCTCCAGGTGGACGGGGGCGAACCCCTCCCTGCTCGAGGCCTCGCTGGGCCCGCCCGTGCGGGCGGGTGTGCGCACTCCTGGCCCTCCCTCCGGCAGGGCCGTCCCCACGGGGCTCAGCGCGGGCTGCGGGCGCAGCACCCCTCGCAGGGGCCCAGTGGACGGGGCCGCCTCCAGGGCCCCCTTCGCCGGGGGCCTTTGAAAGCCGCCAGACCCCTCGGTCCCCGTCCCCCTTCCCTGTGGCAGGGCCGAGTGCCTGGGCACCTGTCTGGCCGCACGCGCACCGGCCGCCCTCACTCCAAAGTGCTGGTCCCTCAGAAACCCAGCCCTGCGGGCGACCCTCCCCAGGCCTCAGCGTCCCCCCGGCAAAGGCCGAGGGGTTGGCAGGCGCCGCCTCCCGGCGCAGCGGGTACGAGCTGGAGACGTCCGTGCACCACGGTCCGTGCACAACGGTCTGCCTGGCATCCGCCTCCCCTCGGAAGGCACCGCGGAGACGCCAGCTCCGCATCCGACCTCCTAACCTCCTTCCCCCGGAGCGTCCCCACCCCGGCCGTGCAGCACGGGAGGGAGACAGACCCGGGCCGGAGCGGCTGGGGTCCAGGGCGGCTTCCGGCAGCCCCCGCCTCGGGGGCGGGAGGAGGGGTGCTGTGAGCGTGCTGGCTCCCCACTGCGAAGCCACAGCCCTCGGCTGGTGACGGTGCGCCTCGCTGCCGAGACGAAAACTCGCACGCTCTCCGCACCCACTCTCCCAGGGCCCCGCCCGCCCCGCCACCGACAGACAGCGAGGCCTCCACCGCCACCGTGGGCCGGCGAGACAGCGGCTCGGGACAGGCGGCGACGGCGCCCCGCGTTCCAGGGGCGGGGCAGGCGGATGGAACGCCACAACCCAGCCCCCTGCCGGCCTCCCTCCCCCCTCCCCGGCCCCAGGCGGCCCCGGCGGCCGGGCCGCCTCCGGAGCCCTGTGGGTAGCTGGGATGCCGCCGGGCAGGACCCCCGCGGGCGGGCGGGGTCCGGGACGAGGGGCCTGCGGAGACGTCGTGAAGACGGTGCTTCCCGGGGCCAGCATGGCAGCGGCCCCCGCGAGCCGAGCGGAAGGGCAGTCCCAGGCGCCAGCGCGAGCCGGTTTCTGGGGGCAGCACGCTGAGGACAAGCCCCCTGAGAAAGTCTCGCTCGGGTCCTGGGGTCTGCGACTGCACCCTGCTCTCTGCTCACTGACCTCCTCCCGGGGCCCCAACTGCGTGCGACACCCGTCCCCTCGGGGATGGTGCTGGGGCTGAGGGACCAGACGCTGTGAGCACGCTGACCTGGCCAGGCCCAGCCGCACTGGGTGCGAGAACGGGGGGCCCGCAGCGCCGCGCTGCAGAAGGCAGCACTGGACCCCGGTGTGGGCGGGGGGCGGGGGCTCGGCCCCTTGGAGCGTTGTCCTGGGCACCGAAGGCTGCGGGGTGGGTCCTCTGGTGGGGCACGTGCCGGAGGCAGCTGATGCTGCCCCCCCTTCCTCTCTCCAAAACCAATAAACACGCCCTCGGGGAACGATGGAAACGAACGTAACACGCGGGTCTCCGCCTCCGCGGTTTGGTCCTCAGGCCCGCCCGCCCCCAGTCCTTGGCAGCTGGGAGGGTGTGCTGAGAAAGGGGGCTCCCAGCCCCACGTGACGACGCATGATGACGCGTGACGATGTGTGACGACGTGTGGCGACCAACCTCCTCCGTTCCTGCTGACGGCAGCTCTAGGAGCCGCAGTATTTACCACCTCAGGGTGGGCGGGGGGGGGGGGGCCGGGTGGGCTCCCGTGTTCGGAGGGGTGGGGTGCGGGGCGCTCGCTCAGCACCGCGATGCTCACTGGCCGCCCGGTGCCCACCCGCACACCGCAGACGAGAGGAGACACACGGGCGACCGAGAGCGCGTCACCGCGTGCCCCCCCCCGCCCCGCCCCGCACGCACACAGTGGCCGCGAGCGGCGGCGCTGACAGGTCGCTCGGGCTCGGCAGGGCGGGGCCTGACCCCGAGGGTGCCCCGCGGGTCGGGCGACACGGTCCTCCCGGCCGCTCCCACCGCTCGGGCCGCGTGCTCTGCGAAGATGGACCGAGTTCTGCCTGCAGCTCCCTGTCCCCACCCCCCATTCTCTGGACGCGGTGCACGTCCAGTCCCCGGGGCCGCCCGGACAGCCGGCCCCCTGCACCTGCAGACGCGCTCAGCCCTGGACAGAGCGCAGCCGGCACCGCCCCAGGCGGCGGCGAACCCCGGATCCCAGGGCGACCCCGCCCCGCACTGGGTGCGCGCGCGGCCTGGGGCCCCAGACTCGTCACCTAACCTCTGACCTCACTGCCTCACCTGTGCCCGAGGGGATGACGACACCGCCTGTCCCGGGCACCCGACCTCAGGGTCACCCCAAGGAATGGATGTGATTGTGTGGCCACAGGGCTGCCCTCATTTTGGACGAGGGCAGAGGAGTGACCGGCAGCGGAGCCAGGGCACTGGGCCCCCCCTCCCGCCTGACGCCCGCCCCAGCTGCGGGTTAGTGGTGGTGGGGGGGCCACACTGGCCTCCCTCTGTGCCCCTGGCGTTCGCCCCGAGTCCCCGGGACGACGGGCCCAGGCAGGCAGCTGTGCCGGAGAAGGGCGTGTCTGACGGGCCCCGGGTCGCGTTCCCGGACCCACCTCTCCCCGCCCCCCGGCCCCCCGCGCCCCGGGGCCCCGCGGAGCCTACCTGCTCGTACTTCTCCAGCTCCGTGTGGTAGATCTGCCTGATCTGCGACAGCTTGGCTCTGTAGTCGGAGTGCTCCACCGAGTTGTCGGAGCCGGCCCCCCCGGACGCCGCCGCGGCTGCAGCCGCCGCCGCCGAGCCCCCGCCCTTCTCGGGGCCCGCCACCCCCTCGGCGAGCAGCATGTTGTCCAGTCGCATCAGCTGGGGGTCCGTGGGCTCCTCTTCCTGGGCGCCCCGGATGCTCAGCACTGTGGGGAGACAGAGGGGGACACGGGCACTGAAACTCCCATCGTTTCCTCGGGGTCGCCGAGTCTCTGCACCCCGCGCAGCGCGGCCTCGCAGCAGGGTGGCGCTCCCTCCCGTGGGCCCAGAGCCGTCAGGGTCACATGACGGGGCCGGGCGGGGGTGGTCGCCGCTCGCGGGAAAGAGGTCCTTCCGGGGAGACTGGGAAGAGACCCACGGGCGGTGGTGACGGGCGGTGACCACAGGGAGCCCTCAGGGCCACCGAGCTGCGCCCGTACAAGCAGTTAAAAAGGTGCATTTCACCCCAGTAAATGTGACGACACAAAGTTAGGAACAACTGCGTCACTTTCCTTTTCATCCCCAAACCACCAAATTTTAATGGAAGGAAAGTTGTCTCCTTTGAGGCTGGTTCCAGACGTCTGTGAGCCGGCGGGCGCTGTTCCGCCCTGACTCCGTCCGTCACACCGGCCCGGCCTACACTCCCCCTGCCCAGGGGCTGGGGTCGGAGTGCGGTCCATCGACCCCTGCGCCGGGCCAGCGGCGGTGCAGCTGCCAGGAGCAGCGGCCGCGGGCAGCCCCGGAGGCACAGCGGTGTCCCGGGAGACCAGGACTCCGCCCCGTCGGCCACCAGCCCGGGTGTCTGAACACACGGTGCCGGACTCAGAGGGCCAGGACTCGGGGGGTGGGCGGCGGCCAGGAAGGAGAGGGATGCCGTTTCCCAAAGCAGGGCAGCCACGGGGTGCAGGGGCGGGCCGGGGCGTCGGGGGATCCGGCGGACCAGCGGGAGCCAGGCGGGCAGCCCCTCCCCGAGTCGCACGTCCTGCCGCAAGCACGTCGCGGATCCACGCGGGCTGCCAGCCGCCACGTGTTTGTCGAGAGGGGACCTGGCGAGGCCTGCCCCTTAGAACCCCGAAGAACGTTCTGGGTAGGTAGTGACGGGGACAGAGGAGCAGGAGTCCCGAGTTCGTCCACACTTTGGGGAGGGGCTGGCAGGGTCCCTGGGACCCGGCAGGCGCAACGCTGGGCCAACGGGAGCGAGAGCCGCTGGGGCGGGGGGGGCTGCGTCTCGTGGGCCCGCTGGGCTGGGGCAGGGCAGGGACGGAAGTGCAGTGCGCGGGGACATCCGGACGTGTGGGGCGCTCCGTCACGGGCAGCACCAGCGGCGCCCCCAGCTTCTAACTAACAGACTGACGAGAACCAGCCCGGAAAGGGGTTCACGCAGAAACCCCAAGTCCCCCAGCATCACACACACGAGACACGGAGGTCGGGAGCAAGGTCGAGCCACTCCGCGGGCCACGGCAGCCGCCAGAGCAGAGGGTGGGAGGGTGGGAACGGGCCCCGGGCGCAGGGAGAAAGGCTGGGCGCTCGGGGGCGGTCCGCACCTGTGCGCAAACCCGCGCCCGCGCCCCAGGCCCTCCCCGACAGGCCCGCACGCTGACACCCCGGCCCTGGGGTGCGGCACAGGCAGCAGACCGCCGAGGGGTATTCTGCGGCCTCTCCCCAGGGAGGGCCCCCCTCACCCCGAGGCTGAGGCGGCTGTGCGGGGAGCTCCCTGCCCGGGGCTGGTCTTTGCCCAGCGAGGACTGGGCCCCGGCGTCACCCTGCTCTTCGGACACCGACACACAAGCCTGAGGTCCCCTGAAGCACAGGTGACCGCCCACAAGGCTTTGTTAATGAGAGCGCCACAGGGTGCCGTCTCCCGACCCGAATGCCCGTCCGTGAAGGTCGAAGGTCGAGGGTCTGCCCAGGAGTGGTGCCCACTCCGGCCCTCCTCCCCGGCCTCCGAGCGGTGGACCCTCCTGGCGCAGGGCAGGAGGGTGCGGGGTGATGGCTGTTTCTCTGCTGGGCTTCACGCGGTGAGTTTTAATTGCTTTATCAACAAAAATATTTACGGCTCCTTAAAAAGAAGGATCATCTCTGAATCACTCTGGACTGTTCCTTCGGCGTCGGCGTGGTTGTTGAAAAGCCTGGGCTGGGGCAAACCCCGCTCCAGCCGGCTCTCCCGACCCTGACGGCCAGCCACCCCCGAGAGGCCAGCGGCCACGAGCGACTCCTGCTGGTGGCTGGTGGGGGGTCCCCCTGGCTACCCACAGCCCTCTTGCACGGGGCCCAACACACACCATCTCACGGTCATTTCTGGTCCCGACCATGGAGGCATCTCCATGGGGCGCACGCACCTCGCCAGGGCGGCCTGCCCACGCCTGCCGGAGGGGAGGTCCCGGAGCCTCCGCAGCCCCTGCGCCCCACCTGCCGCGCTCACCCCACCGGCTCCTCCGGCTACCAGATCCAGTCACGGCGGTAGGGAGCGGGCAAGAGCAGCATCTGGAGGCTGAAGGGCTGGTTCCAGTTCTGGTGGCGACAGGGCGGGGACCAGGACACGCCTCCAGCCCTGTTCCCACGGGCTGCAGTCGAACTGAGACCACCACCCCCTCCAGCCCTCTGAGCACCCCACCCACCGCCCACTCCCTCGTTTAAACACCGACCGCGGAGCACAGCTGCGCACAGACTCCGCACACCGACCTGGGCGCCGGTTCCCTCGCTCTGGGCAGCACCCTGGCTTTAAGTAGAAGGAGGAAGGAAAGGGGCGTGGGCAGGGAGCCCCACCCACTGCGGAGGGCTCAGGAGGGCCGCAGGGGCGAAGCCCTGGTCCACCGGACTCTCCACCTCTTGGACGAAGGGTCCAGCGAGTCCCGGGCAATTAGAGGAACACAGCGGAAGGGTTAGCATGTCCCTTGGATTTTATCATTTCTCGAGTCCCGTGAAGACACTTTGAAAAGAGAAATCAGGGTCCGCTGAACCGAAATAGAACCGGTTTCCGAACACGGGCCGCGAGAAACGGGCCCGGCTGACATGGGCGGCGCCACGCCGCCCACGGTGGTGGCTCGAAGAGACAACCTCTGAGGGAACACCGCCTCAGGGCGGGGACGACGACGAGAGGAAGCCCTCCGCTCCGGACGGGCCTGGCCGCGTGCTGCCGTGGCCGCGGGGCGGGGCCGTCCACGCGCTGTGCGCACGGCCGTGCCCACGACAGGCAGGCGCAGGGCTCTGATCCGGGAACCCCGCCAGCGTCCCCAGAGGCGAGCGGGGGGGGGGTCGCCGGGTCTCAGCGGAGTCCACGCCACCTGTTTACACCCCTCAGGGCGGGCGCTCGGCGAGCAGGAGACAAAGTGATTATTTAAAAGGTCCTTTTATCCCCACGCACCCCCAAGCCTCAGCCGAGCCCTCGCCTGGACCCACAGCCACGAGCGCTCGGTCCCTGGGACCCAATTCCGGCCGCAGTGCTGCCGCTGGTGCAGTGCCCATCACAAGCGACCAGGGCCCCGGCCCCTGACGGGCGGCGGGGCGGGTGCCCCGGCCTGATGCAGGCTGAACCCCCCGCTCGCGCCGCTGCTCAGGGGCTCCGACAGTCCGGTCTGCGCGGCCCCGCTGCCGAGAACGGGGCCCTGCCCTGGATGCGTCTGCAGAGGGGTCCCCGACAGCAGGCTGCACCCTTGGGTCCCGATTCCTAAAGGGGTGTGTCCTTCCCGCACAGGTCCCGGCCGGTGTCGGGGCAGGTGAGTGGTTTCTATAGAAACGGTCGCTCTCCCTCTCCACAGCGTCTGAGGGGACATCAGATGAGGGGGCTGTCCCAGCTCGAGTCCCCACCGTGCTTGCATTGTCCCCACCCGAGGAGAAAAGACGCCGCGGCGCGTCTGGGACCCCGGGCGGGGGGGGGGGCTGGCCGGGGCGGGAGGACAGGGCGGAGCGGCCCAGGCTGGGCCTCGGCAGGACGGGAGCAGCGCGGCGGCAGCTCCCGGCAGCGCCCACTAGAGGGCACTGTCCCTTCGCTGAGGACGGGTGGGCTGGGAGGCTGGAAGCTTCCAGTCCTGGGGCGGCTGCCCGCTGGGAGTCACACCTGCAGGCCGGGGGGAGGCCAGACCTGCTACAGAGAGGGCTGTCCTCAGCTGTGAGCAGCGGTGCTGGGGCCCAGGCGGGCTAAGGGGCAGACAGACGGCAGGGACAGACAGCAGACGGGTGTCTGGGAGGGGGCGGCGGACAACCCCCCTCCCGCTCTCCCGCCAGGCTGTCTGCCTGCTGTGAAAGCACCGGGCTCCCCGCGGGGGGGGCCCCCCCGCCGCCCTTGTCCTTGCCCTCACCCTCACCCTCACGCGCGGGGGGCCGGGAGGAGCGCCGGAGGGAGGCCGGAGGTCTCAGGCCTCACCCCAGGGCCGCTCTGCGCCCTACCCCGGCCCCGCGTCGGGCAGAACCCTGGACAGAGTCCGGCCCCGGGGTGTGGTCCTCGCAGTTCCCCGCTCAGAGCAAAGTGTCCCCACCCGGCCCCCCCGCCCACGAGGTGCTCGCGCACACAGCTCAAAAGGCACCGTCCGAGGGCGGAGGGACCGTCCCAAGTCGCGGACACAGACTGAGGACACAGAGGCAAAGTCGCCGGGTGGAGCCCAGACGGGGACCGGGGTCTGGACGCGCCGCCCTGGGCTGCGCGAGGAGGAGGTGTGCCCCTCACGGGAGGCAGCTCGGGGGGCGCGCAGTCGGTCCTGCGTGGGGCGAACACTCAGGTGTGCGCGGACCCACACTGGCCGGGCCTGGCCGACTCCCCCGCGGGGAGAGGACAGCCAGACACGCGGTCGGGGGCAGCAGGTGCTCGCGGCCCCCGGCTCCTCTGAACCCCTGCAAACACGAGGGCCCGCGGGGGGCCCAGTCCCCGGACGGGTCCCTGGCTGCGCACCGTCAGGGCGCAGGGAGCAAGGTGGGGGCTCCGACCCCCGCGATGAGTCGCATCTCTCCCGCTTCCAGCCAGCAGCCCTGAGGCCGGGGGGGCGGGCAGGGGAGGTGCTGGGGACCAAACGGTCCCCGGGGGCAGACCCCTTGTCCTTGTCCCCTTCCTCCAAAGTCCTTTGCTTCTCACAGACCGGAGGCCCCGCCCCCGGAAGAGACTGGAGTCACTCGGTTCTTCTCAATCGCAGTTGGGACTGAAATCTCGCCCCGATGTCCTTCACCCCTAAAGCTCGGCTCCCGGGCGGGTCCCTGGTGAAAGCCCCGTCTTTGTGCGTGTGACAGTCTGTCCGGCTGGAGACGGCGCCTGTGGAGCTCCGGTCGGCCCGGCAGGGGCTGCGTGCCTGAGCGGAGGCCCGCCCCTGGTGGGAGGTCTGCGACACGCGGCTGGCCGGGGGGAGCCGTGTCGCCTTGGCAGGTGACCAGTCCCAGCCCAGCAGGCACTGGACACCACTCCGTGCCGCCCAGCGAGCCACCCCGACCCCCCACTCAGAGACCCCGAGGTCTCGAGGGTGCAGCCCGGGGCTCTTCCCGCCGCCGTCCCGGGCGAGAAGCCGGCCCAACAGGAGACGTCTCCAGGCGCCGGCCCGAGTCTCCTCCGGCCCCTCCTGCTCCTCTGCCCAGAGCCTGTGACGTGAGGAAGGAGCCCCCGCCCCGCGGAGTCTGGGGCCCCTCCCGCCGCGGAGCCCTGGCGGGCCTTCCCGACCGGGCGGGGCTCGGCGGGGGCGACGTCCCGGAAGCGGAGCGGCCCTTCTGGGAAGCACTCAGCTCGGCGGCGGCCTCGCCTCAGGCCGGGCGGCTGGCCTGCAGGTCGTCTCTAACGGCTGCTCTCGCGTCTCCATTAGAGGATGAATAAGTGATGACCAGGCGAGGGCGGGGGGTGCCCTCCAGACACAGGTCTGGGGAGGCGGGGTCCGGCCCGGCTCCGGGAGGGGAGCAGACTCCCCCCCCACCGTGGGCCTGGCTGCCGGGCGCGGAGACGCCCCCGCTCAGGACACGGACACCCCGGTGGGCTCACCGCCCGGGTGCTGCCCCGTGTCTGGGGGCTGCTGTGCTTCCCACCCCTCGACGACACGGGGGGGGGATGACAAACAAGTCAGCGGTCCCGGGAAGGGGCAGCCTTTCTGTCCCCACGAGGCTCGTGCCGAGCCTCAGCCGCAGGGACCCCCAGGGCAGGGCTCCTGGCGCACGCGGTGCGCCCCCACCCGCCTGCTCCTTCCGGAAGACAGCGACCGCTGAGCGCGCGGTCACTGCCACCACTTCCGACCCGCTGGTCACCACGGACAAACCCTGCCACTGATCGCTGCCGTGGCCCGGCCGGCACGCTTCCCCTCCCACGAGACGGTCACCCGCCCGTCTGCAGACGAGCCCCACGGACTGAGGGGTGCAGAGTGAGGACAGGGGGCACCACGACGGCAAAGGGCGGGCCCCGGCCAGGGCCCCGTGCGGGCTCTGTGATCAGGACTCGGGGCGCGCCCCTCTAGCCCGCTCCGCCCCTCTGCCTCTGTGACGTGGCCCCCCGTCTCACTGGGAGCACAGCCCCTCCCACCTGCAGGCGGGAAGTGGGGTGAGGGAGACAAGGACACGGGTTCTTCTGGGAACGGGGCCAGGAGGACTCGCTAAGCCCGACACGGGCTGTGACCCCGGCCGCCACCGCTGACAGCTGTTTTGTGCCCCGTGCACTGTGACCCTGCCGGCATTCACGGGACGATGTGAGCTGGACAGTGTGTCTCTCTCCTGCCTGGGACCGGGGAGAGCGGCGGCACAGGGAGGGGGGAGGAGGCCGGTCTGAAGTTCCTCCCACCACAGCCCCCCCACAGGCTAGCGGGGCCCTGACTTTCATGGCCACTGGGAGGAGGGAGACTTTCTCGCTTCCCTTGCAGCTAAATGTGGTCACGTCTCTTGCGACAAAATTTTCCGGTCAGCGATAGATGAGTGGAAGTTGCACACAAAACGCCGAGGAGTGTCCAAAGGAAGGAATGCCTTTCCTGCTGCTTCCTCTCTCCCGCTAGCTGGAAGGCGAGGACAATGGCTGGGGCTCGGGCAGCCCCTCGGGGCCCCGAGTTGGCCTGGGGAGTGGGGCCGCCTGAGGGAGAGAAACCAGACAGCAGTTCTCAGGGGCCGGGGACCAGCTACGTGGTTGCCTGGCACTGGGTGAAGACGGGAGGGAAACGCACTTGTATTTTGTTTGAGCCAAGCGACAGTGGGACTCGGGGAGAGGTTTTGTTTTACTTTGTTTGTTCTCGGCAGCTTAACCAAGCCAAGCTAACACAGGTGTGGAAGGACGGACGGACGGACACTGTGGGATTTCGTCTGTCCTCCTGAACAGACACTTCAGCGACGAGGACGCGGGGAGCTAGCTGGCACCCTGCTGCGAGCGGTCAGGGGCGGAGGGCGCGACTCCCGAGCGAGCACGGGCGGTCCTGTGGGAGGCGCTGGGCCGGGCTGCGAGTGCGGAGCCTGGCGCCCGCAGGCCCTGAAAAGCACGGGGGTCTCCAAGGCGCTGGGAGAACTTCGCGGCGTGCCCTTGAAGGCGGCCAAGAACTCTGCGAGCTCACGTGTACAGGAGAGACAGCTCCCCGCCAGTCTGTCCCTCCCCCGACGCCACGCTCACACCCAGACGGGACACACGGCACACTCGCTGCCCGGGGCCCCGGCGGAGGCCGAGCGGTCAGGCCCTGCACGCGGTGAGGGCGCGCTGGCCCCCACGAGGCGTGCCGCCGCCGCTCTGAAGAACAGGAAGGGACGCCCCGCGCAGCAGAGACAGCCGCCGGCCTGGCCTGGGCTGGGCTGGGCCCGCAAGTCGCGGCACGCACACACCGTCCATAGCTCCCCCACCTCCGTGGGCCTCGGTCCCCCTCGAGGTGCCTGCGGGCTGCTCTTGGCGGGGTGGGCCCGTTCGGGTAGGAAAAGGGGCCTCCCCGGGCGCAGTTCCCGCACGCGGAGGGCGCGCTGATCGGGACCGTCGGCAGGCGGAGGGCGGAGAGACCGGGAGAGGCACCCCCAGGAAGGAAGGCCGGGCAGAAAGCGCAGGAGGAGGATGAAGGGAGAGACAGGGTTCGTGCAGCGAGAGGCATCCGGCGACCAGATGTGGTGGCCGGGACACAGCACGGGGGCCCGCCCTCCCTCCGAGTCCTGTGTCACGGGGCCCTTCCCCGCACGGACTCAGCTCCGCGCGGGTTCCATCCTGCCTTCCGCTGGCCGTGCCCCTTAGTCCAGGGCGCGGCCGCGTCCCCGGGGACAGAGTCCCGGCCCCCCCGGGGAGCAACGCCCAGCAAACCCCTGACAGCTCTCATGTGCGTGCGCCCTGGGCGGGCCTCTCCTCTGTGAAACATGCTAACTCGTTTCTTTCTCCAGTATCCCACCCAAACCCCCTCCCCGAGGGCTGCCCATGCGCCGGGCGGGGTGGGCTGTGCGCCCGGGGGACACAGAACGGGAGACGAGGGCCCGCCCGAGCGGGGCAGCGGTTCCTCCGAGAAAAGCAGGCGGACGGCTGCAGCGGCGTGGCACGGGGGGCACCTGCCCGCCCAGAGGCCCTGCGTGCGACATGGTCACAGAGAAGCGTGCTGACACTGACCCCCATGTCCACATTCTGGTGACGGCCGCCGCAGGCAGGTGTGCAAACAGCTGCCCGTCAGTGTGGGCGCAGAGCGGGACCGGGGCTGGGCCGGGGCTCACGGTCCCCTGGCCGCCCCATCCTCCCGCCACCAACGTGGCAGCCCCTGGTGGGACTGGCCTGCCTGAGCGCTGAGACGAAGTAAACCCCAGGTCTCATCTGGGGACAGGGCGCCCTGCCCTCCCCGAGAGGGGGTGGGGGCCCCGAGGGCCCAGCAGCTCCCACACGCCCACGTCACGTGGCAGAGAGGCATCACAGACCCACTCCCTCCCCCCTGGAGGCAGGGGCTCTGCCCACGGTGCCCCCCCACTGGACCCAGACCGGAGCTGTACCCCACATTGGAGTGGCACCCCAGACAGGAGCCGGGCTGGGAGGAAGGGGCCAGGCGGCTCCCGGGGCGGCGGTGGGGGTCTCCCTGCCCTGTGGTGGGTGCTGGGCCCATGGCTGCCGAGGTCACCGCACCCCACTCTGTTCCACGGTCCTCCCCCCTCGTGCGGCCCTCCCCACCCAGACCGTGGAGTCTGGGGACAGTCTTGCACGTGGTGACCTACGGCTGGGGTCCTGGGGGCAGAAGCCCTTGGCTCAGAGTCTGGCCTGTCCCCTCCCATTTACAGCACCGGAGGTGAGCATTCAGCTGCTGGCGTGGAGGCTGAGAAGAGCACTGACACCCAGACCCCACCGCTCGTCCCCCCCTGCCGCCGGTAGGAGAGCTGGAGCCCGGCCCGCCAGCCCCCGGAGCCAGCGCACTCAGAGGCTGACACACAGTTGCGCCCCGAGAGGAGTCCACGGACACCGGTCTCGCCGGGCGTGCAGCACACACCGGACCGCGACCAGCGTGTCCTCCGGAGCAGGCCCCGCCCGGCCCCCGCCCTGCCCAGGAAGGTCAGCAGCCGGAGTTCCAGCCGTGACGTGTGGCCAGGGCCTGACTGGCCCTGGCTAAGGGCCCCGTCCACTCCTGCTGGGCTGTGGCCGCTGGCGCCCGGGGCACCTACAGGACGGGGAACGGCCTCAGGAGTGACGGCATGGGAGGCAGCCGTGGTGAGACGGGGACACGCAGGTGTCACGGAGGGGGGGGGGTCTGCTCCTGTTCCTGGCAGAGCCTGGCAGTCGCTGCACCTGAGCGCGTTTTCCAGGCCCACTGAGAGCATCGCGCCCCCAGATCACAACCCAGGGAGGCGTCGTCTTCCTCCGCCGGCCGCAACAGCGACTCGGCAGTGCCCGCAGCGCAGGGGCACGGCTCTGCCCAGTGACGGCCAGGCCAGCAAGCGGGGGGCGCCACGGGGGGTCAGAGGGCGGAAGTCAGAGGGCGGAAGTCAGAGGGCGGAAGTCAGAGGGCGGCCTGCACCGGCAGCCAAGGCACGGCCCTCCACCCGGCCAGGGCTGTTCTGCTCGTGTGCCCTGCTCTGCCGGCTCTGCCCGGGCAGCCCGCCGCCCAGAGGTCACCGTGGGGCCGGCCAGCTGGCCCTTCCCGGAAAGTGTGCCGGGCTGCCCCACCATGCCCGCCCGCCCGCCCACCCACCCGAGTGGGAGGAAGGTGGGGGGCGGGGGCAGCGCTGTGCAGGGCCCACACTCCAAGCCGCAAGTGCGGTTTCTACTGGAATGTTCCGGATCAGCAGCGGTCCTGCTGACAGGGGTCTGGACAAGCACACTCGGGCAGCGGCTGGTCGGACTGGGGTGAGCGGTGCTGCCTCCTGGGCTAGGATTTAAAACGTAGGAAAGGATCCGAAACCGTGTGCCTTTCGAAAATGGAACAACCGTGCTGCTGAACCCTCAGGGCTAACGGCAAAGCCCGGGTCTGCCTGGGGAACCTGCTGCGAACCAGCCCCGCAGCGGAGCGCGCTGCGGGCGGAGAGGGGCCGCCATGGTGCCCACTGTCCCCGCCACCCCCCCCCCCCGGCCCCAGGAGCTTCCTCCGGGTCCCTGAAAGGCGCCTCGCGGCGGGCGGCGGGTCTCCGGGTAGACGAGGTCTCGGGCACGGAGGAACAGACACGGGCGCTCCTGAGCCCTGGGGGCCGCGGGGTCTCCGCGCCCTGGGGAGGCCCAAACACGAAGTCAGCCCCCCCCTCCCCCCGGAGCTGGTCCCGCAGCCCGCCCCCTTCCTGTCGCCCAGCCCGCGCTCCCTGGCGGGCAGGCGGGCGGGCGGGCGGGCAGGTGGGTGACTGACTGCTCCCTTCCGCTGTAATGACTGCTATTAGCGGGCCTCGCCCGGCCCACCACGCTCGACTTTCAGCCCCTTCCCTGATTGCCTGCGGGGAACGCTGTGTCTCACGGGCTGGGTTTAACAGAGGTGTAATAAACGCCGAAGAAGAGATATTACCCAAAATAAAAAGTAGTTCGTCCCCCTGTGGCCAGGATCCCATGACTCACAGCCACGCTCCCTCCGGCTCCAGCAGTTTCCATTTGCGTTCTTTCACTTTTTTAGGGGCCCCTGGGGGCGTTAGGAGAGCTGTTTAAGAGAAGAGGCAGAGCGCCTGGAGCCGCTGTCGGGGGCGGCGTGTCTGCGTCCCAGACAGGCCAGGGAGCCCGGCGCGGGGCCCGGCCGGCCGGCAGCCCAGGGGACCGCGGTCGGCCTCCGGGGAAGGCAGCCGGGCCCCCGGCGCGTGCGGTTCCGGGCGTGGCTGCAGGAGGCAGGGAGGGTGCAGGGCCGGCTGGGCGTCTCCACTCCCGCCAGCACGCGCGTGCACACAGGGACTCGCACAGTGAGCCGTGCGCACACAGAGACTCGCACACGCGTCCTTCGGAGGGACAACAACGATGCCAGGGCCCCATTCGGCCGCAAGAAGCCCCGCCCCTTTGGAGGCTGGGCATGTTTTCAAACGGGGGCCGCTCGGCCCGAGAGGAAGGCGACGACCTGGACCCCCGGGGCCCTGGCAGGGCCCTGGCAGGGAGGGTTCCCAGCCCTGCGGGTCGTCAGGGCAAAGGAAGCCGGGGCTGGAGGAGGGCGGCCCTGGGGGTGGGAGGGGAGCGCCCTGTGGAAGGCTGCGGTCCCCAGGCCACAGGAGGCACCCACAGGAAACTGGGGGAGAGGTGATGGGCGTCAGAGGTCACGACAGAGAGCGGGACCACGGCCTGGCCACGTCCTGCAGGACAAGGACCTGGGACCGGCGCACCCAGGCGCAGGAAAGCTGCAGACCCACCCTGCGCCCCGTACCCTGCGCCCTACACCCTGCGCTCAGCCCTCTCCAGCCCTACGTGCACACGCCTCTTCCCGCGCCATTTCGGGGGGCCCTGAGGAAGCAGTTGAGGTTCAGGCGTTCCTGTGCTCCAAGCCCAGCCTCCTGCTTCATGGGTCAGTGTGCCAGGCTGGCCCTCGGGCCCGTGTCCCAGGAACCAGGTTTAAGGCGCTGAGGCTGCCATCCTGGATTCCGAACTTTTGAGCAAGGAGTTTGCATCTTCTTGCCCTGGGCCCCACACATCAGAACGTGTTTTCCAATTAAAACCTTTCTGGAAGTAGTGCCCCGATACCACCGGTCAGAACAGGTACCTCCCACTCAAGGCACCTTCCCTTCCATGGCCAGCGTCTGCGTTTGGGCCGGGGGCAGGCACTTTGGGACACCGCCGGAGGAGAACGGGCTCCGGGGGCTGCGAGTGAAGAGGAGGAAACGGGGCGAAGAGGAAAAGGACAGAACACGTCCGGGCGGCACGCCGTCCCGGGCTGGAGCCGGGGGGAGGGGACCGTCCGACGAGGAAGCCCCGTTTTCCGCGGCCGCCGCGGGTCAGGAGACTGCGGTGCGGGGCGGGGCCTCGGCTGCGCACCAGCTGTGTGACCGCGGGGCCTGTGGGGCCCTCGTTCAGATGTCCAGCGGGGCGATGTCGACGACTCGAGGACACACGAGATGAGAAAATGCCCGTGTCTCCGGTGACCCTTCTCACGCCTACACACGAACCGGCGTGTCGTGGTCCTGCCCCGACGTGCAGCCCGCTGCCCTGCTAAGGCCTGCCCCTGGCCTGCCCCCAGCCTGCCCCCCGACACCGGCCGGCCCCCAGCCTGCCCCCGGACACCGGCCGGCCCTGCACGCACGGTTCTCCCTGGCGTACTCGCGCCCCCTCTTCTCTGCCGCCGGGGTCCTCTCTGGGCAGCACCAGCTCTGTGGTCACCGCACGTCGCTGCCACGGAAGGCCGGTCACAGTGGCCACGCCGTCAGACCTCAGTCTGCCGTCTTCTGCGTGGCGACAGAGCTCCCGTCGGAGGGCAGGACACTCGGCCCTCCTCGTGCACCTGGCAGCCCGCCGTCGCTGGGATCTCCCGCCCCGACTCACCGGGACAGCGCGTCTGCGGCACCCTGCCGCGGCCTGGGGTTAGTGTGCAACCGGCAGACGGAGCTCAACGCAGGCTCCCCAAGGAGCCCCCCCCCCGGATGCCACCCCCTGGGTGCGCTGCAGGCACCGGCAGCCTGCGCTGTGACGGGCGGGTCAGCCCCGCGTCACCGCGACGGGAGCAGGGAGCAGGCTCCGCTGTCACGCGCGCCGCGTGGACGTGTGCCCTGTGGAAAGCCGCGCGGAGACGCTGGAGTCGTGCACATTGCAGGACGTCACGCAGAGGCGCCCGCCCCTCCTGTAGCACACGCAGGTGATGGGGGGGGCACCAGCCGGGCCTCCGCGGGCGACTCCCCGGCTCTGGGGCAGGGGGCGGGGGCGGGGCCCATGGGCCAGGACTGGAGTGGAAGTGGGCTCCCTGGCAGGAAGTGCCCACCCGTGACCTCGGAGACCTGGGTGTTCTTCTCCGGAAATAAAGGCGGTGGGAGGAGCCCTCCCTGCAGAGGCCGCAGGGCGCACCCAGGTCCCAGGGCGCTGGCAGCAGAGTGACCCGGGAGCCCGAGCTCCCTGACCCCTCACGCCCTTCTCTCGCGGCCCTCGTGGGAGCGGCACCGGGGCCGTGGACTGGGCAGCCACACCCTAGAGGGACACTCTGCTGGGGGCGCTCTGGGTCACCCCGGAGGACGCACCCCGGGCCGGAGGGTCGCTGCCGTCCCCGAGGACCGGCCCGAGAGGGGTCGGAGCCCGGCCTGGGCAGCGCCACCCAGCTCAGGGCAGCGTCCCGCCTCCTTGGCGCAGACATCGTGAGCAGAGGAAGGCGTCCCTTGTCTCTGCACACAGGCCCTCTGGTGGGGCAGGGCGGTCGCCTGGGGTCCGAGTCAGAGCTGAACAAGGAGAACGGCCCTCCCACTGTCTCGCCCAGTCAGGGACGCACGGGGGCTGAGGCTCTCATCCTAGGCCAGCTGCAGCGCCATCTGAGGAGCCCGCCCTGTCCCTGAGAGCGGCTGACGTCCCCGCCAGCTGCGTGTCTGACGGCGGCTGTCTCCCCGTCAGGAAGTGTGGCCGCAGCAGGGGGTCTTCACCGCTGGCAGCATTCTCCGACAGTCCTCTTCGAAGGGCACAGCTCCGCCCTCCTTCCTCACCCCTTCCCCCATTCTGACGCCTGGAATGCAGACGAGAAGGCTGGTGCTCTAGCAGCCGCCTCGGATCACGAGGATGCCGAAGGATCACACTTGTTTTCTGTTGTTTGAAATGGGGTGGGTATGGTTTTTGTTACAGTTATGCCTAACCCTAACACATTCACACTGGGTTTGAACTGTGACTTTGGTTAAATGGCTCAACCTCTCTAAGTCTGTTTACCAACCTGTAAAAAGTAGTAACAATAAACTCACCTCGTCAGAGTTACTGTGAGGGCCAAAACGGAGACAATGCATATGGAGAGTTCTTTGAACACCAAAAATTGTCCTGACTGAGTACCATTGCTAATGTTTTCCAATTTATTTCAAATTAAAGTAGGTCAATGATTTACAAATTAAACCTAGCTAAAAAAAGGGACTCTGATTTCATTTTTCTGGCAAGATTTTTTTGATTGTCAGAAAGTGAGCCCAAGGCGTGTAGAAGTGACCACAGTTATCACACACTTCTAACCACTGTGTTCCCAGGAAATCTGTGGCTACGAACAGGGGACGGTGGCCTTTCGAGTCCACTCAGTCCCAAGGTCTCACCTGCGTCCCCACGACCATCCGGGTCACAGACGCCGCGCCAAGAACCCTGGCGGCTCCCGGGACTCTCGCCCCCACGCTGCACAGCCCGGCGTCCACACCAGGTCCCCTCCGAAAGGCGGCCCCACACGCCAACGTGGAAAGGAAGCACGTTTATCTTTCAAAGGGAGTCGCGTGTCTGAGAACCACGGCCTCTGCTGGGTTCCCGGGCCTGCGGCCTCCGGGGTCGGCTGCGGCCGTGGAGAGGTGGGAGGCGGGAGGCGGCGGCCGGGGGAGCCCGCGACCCCACGCCTCTGTGAAGCGCAGGCGGATCCTCGCAGCGAGCGCGGGAGCTGTAGCCGAGCCGGTCTCCGACGGCACATAGGGACGCAGTGGGAAAGGACCTCTGTGGGGCGCGCGCAGGGTGTGGTGAAGCAGCAGTCAACTGACAATCAATCAGCGCAGAGGAAACTCGGCCGGCGTGGCCCCCTTCCCTGACGTTCCTGGCGGGCATCTGCACGAGCCACCCCCCGGTAAACCTCTGCACCCGCCCACCACCTCGCACTCCCGACCTGGGGGCTGGGGGCGCCCCACACGGACCCTAAGGAACAGAGCTGGAGGTTCACAGCACGCAATCCTCTTGACCAGAAACGCTGATAAAAACAATGCCCCGATAAAAGAACGTATTCAAGGTTAATTTTCCTGACTTCTGAAAACACTCCAAACCCATGCCTTTCAGCACGCACACACGTGTGCCTGTGCACACACGCACCCACAGACGCTACCTGTGTGCAATGATCACACGGGCACACCGGCACGCCCGCTGTACGTGCGTCTTCTGCTCTGTGTGCCGGGTTGCTGAGCGGGCTGCACACGTCTGAACGTGCAGAACAGTGCCGCCCCGGCCACCCACGTGCCCCTAAGTGGCGCGCGGTGAGGGGACCGGCCGTTTAAGGACACGGAGCAAGGAAGCGGTTGTCCTTAAGGTTCTTGCACAACCGCGGGGTCGGAGCCCAGGCCTCGACGACACCCAGAACCACAAAGGAGAGGGCGTGGTGGGGAGGGCGGGCAGAGGCTGCCCGCGCTTTCAGCCTGTGGCCTCAGTCCAAGTGCCATACTGGGGGGGGCCAGGGGGCGGAAAGTACCCCCCCAAATAAGCACACATTTGGCTTCCAGCGCGAGTTCGACCCACGTGGCCAACAGGGCTGCGTCAGGACCCACCCGGGGAGAGAGAGGCCGCCCGAGAAACTCCTGCCATCACGCCTTATTGTGTTACTCCCACTCAGCAGAGACAAAGAGACAAACCTCAGCCCCCGCTTTCATCTATAATTGAGCCCGGCCCAGAAGGACGGGGCACAGCCCATCTGTGAGGCAGGCGGCGGCGGCGGCGGCCGGGGGGACGGAATATCCAAATCGCTCCGGGCTGCTCCGCGGCGGCGGGGGCTGCAGGCGCGGCTCTGCCTGGGTGGGGGGTGGGGGTGGGGGTGGGCGTGGGGAGGACCGGGTTTTTTGATGTGTCTTGTTTTGCTGTTGTTGTTGCTGTTTGGGGGCAGGAATTAACCCAACAAAATGCTATTCTCAGAGAGAGAGGGAGAGAGAGAGAGAGATGCCACGCCATGCTTCATCCGCTTAGAGCCCTCTCCCTTTAGAATCCGGGCCCTGTTGTTCTAGAATCTTCCCTCATGTAAATAGGGAACCTATTTCGGGGGGGTGGGCGGAGCTGAGCCGCTCCTTCCGATGCCCCTAATCAGGGCTGCCGAAATGTGTGACACGGTAAACGGCTCGAGCCCCTGGCAGCAGGCGCAGTGGAGTGACAGGCTCCATTTAAGATGTCACTGCACATAATAAAGTGTAAAACTATACTTAAAATAAGCGAGATAGAAACAATAAACTTGACTCGGTATTTGAACTCTCGCAGACGCGCAGAGACGGGGCGGGGGCGGGGGCGGGGGGCGGGGGCGCATGTGGGCTCTGGGGCTCCAGCGGCTCCGGGTGAGGGTCAAGGGGCCGGATCCCGTGTGGACTGGCCGCTGACTAGCGCCCGGCCAGAGCCCGGGGAGGGGGGTCGGTCCACAGCCGCTGCGAGGGCCCGGCCCGGAGACCCCGTCTGCTGGGAGAGTGCCCCAGAGGGCAGCGTGGGCGCCCCGGCCTCTGGCTCCGGGAGTCCCTCCAGCCCCTGCGCCCACCCGCCCGCCCGCCCACCTGCGTGCGCCAGGCAGCCTGGCATCATGGCAGAAGGGCTAACAGTGTTGTCAAGGCTGGCTGGCCCCAAATTGGAGCGATACTTTTTTTCCTGAAGGCCCTGCAATTACTGTTCCACGTGGGGGTACAGTCAATGTCAAAGCTAATGTCTTCCTGATGTTTCTTTCTTTAAGAAAGAAAAACAGTCACAAATGGAAGCCAGCAGGCGGAGCTGAGCTGGCCGCTCAGGCTTCTGCGTCATCGCGGGGTACAGATGCGGGCTCCCCACGCGTTGGCCTCGGGGGGCTCCTGCACCCCCGGAATCCGAGTCCGTGTCCCTCGAGCGGGCAGAGTGGGAGCGGCCCTGCCCTGCCGCCCCCGCAGCGCAGGGCCGGAGCCCGGGCCCGGCCAGATGACCTGCCAGCCCGTTGTCCACACACTGGCCACCGCCTCCACCCCCCACCTGCAGTGGTGACTCGGGCAGGGACGCTGCCCTGTGCTCTGTCCGTCAGTCCGTCTGTCCAACGACTGCAGGAGACGACGCCTCGGACGCAAGCCCAGCGGCCTGGCCTGAGGGGCTCCCACCCGTGCGTGCGCGCACGCGGCCGGGGTCCGGGTGGGGGTCCAGACCGGGGTCCCGGAGGGCGGCGCTCTGAGCGGCAGCCCCTGCCCCCAAGGCGCCCCCACCCTGGGGTGGGCGGTGTGCATCCCGACGCCCCCTCAGTCAGCTTTGCGGCTTTTGAACCCAATGCCCCCCACCCCCTCACCGCTCCCCGGGGAACCCCGACTGTGCCGGGACACAGGCCCTCAGAGCGGGAGTCAGGAGCCACGGGCCGTGACAGCAGGCGCACAGGCTGACGCCGTAACGACCTGGGAGACGGCGCTGATCTCCAGCCGCCGCTGGAACGGTGGGACGGCCCACGGCGTTCGGCAAGCACTAGGCCCCCGCTCTGAGTCCGTGACTCTGTGCAGGGGGGAGGGGGGGGCCGTCCGTGGGCTGGGGGGCAAGGGCTGGGTCGGAAAGGGCCATGCCGACCCCCAGGTTGGGCAAGCGTCCAGGGAGGCCCTGAGCAGGCGCTGCCCCCGACAGCCACGGCGCATGCTCAGCGGACCCCCAAGGCCCAGGCGCCCCCACAGCTGGGAAGGGGCACCCCACAGCGCCGACTGCAAGTGCCAGGGCGCAGACACTCAGGGCGGGGCTCCGTCTCATTGCTGGCTCCCGCCCGACACCGAGAGTGGCCTCGGACACTGGCCGGACCGTTCCCACACTCCGGGGCGGTGACTAACAGGACTCGGGACGTTTCCCGGGTCAGCACGACCTGGGCGGTTTCCAGGACGAAACCGGCTGGGCCAGGGGCAGTGACGGCGTGATTTAGAGGCTGAAAAGGGCCTGAGAAAATGCCTCTTGAAACTTTTTCTCCTTTTCTGTCAACACGCAGGTGACCGCAGGTGGGGCGTGTGGGACGGCGGCGTCATTCACGGGGTGAAGAGGGTGGGCCCGGACTCTGCCGGCCTCCACCCTGCAGGCCCCGGGAGGGGAGAGCGTGCCCGCGCGGTGGCGGCCCACACTCCGTAATCAGCCCCTCTGAGGGCCTCCTCGGTCACCCTTCACACAACAGCAAAAAGACACAAATCTGCAGCGAGGTGAAGGGTGAAGAATCCAAAACGAGGACCAATCATTATTAGATTATGACGGCATTCCCTTAGATCTTTCCAGGGGTCATGTTAACAAAATGAAAATACAAGATTGCAAGACTTTTTCCATTTGTACGCCACGAGCTTGAACCCTCCAAGTCACGGCCAGCCCATCAGAAACAGCCCTGAAGTCCATCAGGTCGCCCCCTGCACCCGCCAACATCATGCACACACGTCTCCTCCATGGGAGCCTGCGTCCCCCGTCTTCCTGCTTTGTCCTGTTCTTGGTAAAAAGAAAAAAAAAAAGGAGCATCTTTCTCATGACACAAACAAGCAAACAAAGAAACAAACCCCAAACCGCTAGTTTGGTTAGTTTCCAAAAAAGGGCTGAGTGCCCCTGTGCCCCTCCTACTTCAGGCCCCCCTTACAACCCCCAGGGCACCCTCCAGTAAGAGCACGGCTTCTCCGAGTTGCTCCACAAACGTGCAATGTTTCTCTTCCTCTAGACTTCAGCTTTGACGACTATTGGAATTAGGCTTTTTGCTACATTGTCACAGAAGGCACTCTGGATTTCAATCTCCACTCTTCCTGGGTGCACACACTTGTGTCATGATCCGCCTCCGCGCGCGTGTGTGTGTGTGTGTGTGTGTGTGTGTACACAGTACCCACACACCCAGGGTCTGCACCGAAGGCGCCGCCTGTCCGTCCGTCCCACCAGCACCGGATCTGGGCGCTGAGGCGCACGCCCGGAGCTCCCGGGCCGCGTCTCCTCTGGCCAGTGGCTGTCAGGGCTCTCGGACTGTCACTGCTCCAAATGACCAGAATTTATGCGACTTTTCCCCCGGTCTACGTGCACAATGGTCGGATGCCTGAAGACCTTTTAGCCAAATGCATTTTTTAAATTGCAGCAAAGAAAAACTATTTATAAATACGACTGTGAGCACACGTCCTCAGCATTTCAATGCACAATCTCTGTGGAGAAGCCGCTGCTGTGATTTCTGCTGTGCTCAGCGACGCCCAAGTCACAGGGGCCTGTTAACAACCGGGGTTTCCCACGGGAGCCCATTTCCCGTGCGACTGGGGATGGAGGCTGTGGGGGACCCACGAGCCCCGTTGTGACACGGACTTGAGTTGCATGGGGCGGAGCGAAGGGCCCGTCTTTGAGCCGGCGGTCCCTGTGCGGTGCTGTTCACAGAACGTGACGATGGTGGCTCGTGTCAAAAGCCACCGTGCAGACAATGCCCTTCTGCAGACCGCCCTGAAGCAGAAGCCGGCCCTAAAACCGGGCCCGAGCGCCAGCGCAGATACTCCCGTGGGCCAGCGAGCTCCGCAGAGGGAGAGCGGCGGGCGGGGGGATGCGGCGGGAGCGGGGGCGGGTTTCCGAGTCGGGTTTTACAGCGAGCGCTGACTGGCACCGGGAGGCTACCTCGGGCCCCCAGAGCCTTCTTAAACCCCTGGCAGGCTGCCAGGGGAGCCCCAGCCCGCGGCGCGGGAAGCGCTGGGCTGGCAGCCCGTCAGGCACGGGGAGCTGCGCGGTGCCCGGGGGGCGATAACACTTTCCAGAGCGCTCACGCTAACAGTCCCGTGACGGGCGATTCCAGGGGCCCGAGGTCCCTCTCCCCGGTCCCCGGGCTCGGGGCTCGCGTCCGTATCTGCGAAGTGCACGGCCACGCTGCCGGCGTCCTGGTGGAGTTGGGGACGCGGCCCTCGGCCGGGCCGCACCGCTCGGCCGGGGTGTCCACGCGACCGCGCCCGGCTTCCCCTCACGGCCGCCCTGCGAGTCCCTTTATTGAGCAGAGAACGTGTTGCACGTGGGCCCCGAGGCATTCTGGCACCGGGCGCATTTTTACATCCTCAAAACCGCGCACAGCTCCCCACAATGAACACTCGACAGCGGTCCCGCCAGGGATCGCAGCTGGGGGCTCGTCCCCAGCGCGGTTCCCCCAGAGCCGTGGCCGGGGCGGGGGAGGAGCCCCCGCGGTCTCCCGGGGCGGCCACGCAGAGGCACCGTCCACGGCCCCGGCTCTTCCTCCGAAGGTCCCAGGGGAGGGGAGCGGCCCCCTCAGTTTCTCCAAACTCGCCCTTCGCCCCTCGGCCTTCACAGCCCCAGCTGCCCTCCCACGGCGGCCTCTGCTCCCTGCTGTGCCACGTTCGAGGCGAACGGGGGCTCGCGGCTCTCGTTTTCTGGGTCACGGAGGGAGGTCAGACTCACGCAGGTCCTTCTCCCACGCTCCCAGACGAAGGAGGCGCCCTGGGCCGAGGTCCCCGGAGCGCCCCCCTCCCTGCACCCCGTCTGTTCCGGGACTGCGCCCCGAGCCCCATCCCCGCCGGGGGGGGGTGGGCGCCCGTCCCCGGGCGCGGGCAGGCCGCGGCCTGCAGCCGCACGCGGGCCGGTGCCTGCTGCACGCGTTGAAACAAACCAGTCTCCCTTCTCCCGCTAAGCAGTTAAATTAGAGAGTATTCAATTAATAACAGCTGAATATTCTGTCACATTTAGGAAGATGTATGGTGAGACAAGCGAGCTGTGATGTATCTGACAGAAATGATAAAGGCTCTCCCAGCGCAGTCTGGCAGATACTTGGCTCCCGCCCGTGCGCCCGCCTGCTCCGGAGCGCCGGCAGCCCGGGCCCGGGCCCCAGAGCTGCTGCCCGCCCCGCCCCCACTGCGCCCCGAGAGCACGGGGCCTGCGTCCCCCCCACGGGCGAGCCGGGCACGCACGGGGCAGGCGACCACCGAGAGAGGACCACTACCCGCGCTGGGTCCACACCCCCTTGTCTGACACCTGCTGAGGGGAGACAGGTGGGCCCAGGCTCCAGGCGCCCCCAGACAGAAGCCCCCCGGGGCCCTTCACGGGAGGCGACCGCGTGCTGGGGATGGGGCCAGGGCCGGGGACGGGGCCGGGGCCGGGGCCGGGGCCGGGGCCGGGGCCAGGGCCGGGGCCGGGGATGGGACGGGGCCGGGCCCGACGCCGAGCCCGCCCCGAAGCCCACCCAGCACGCACTCGCCCGCCTTTACTGTCAGGAAAGCAAATGCATCTCTGGACCCAACTTAAATCCACTGGACACTCTGATGCCCACACACACGTGTGTGCGGGCGTGCACACACACACAGAGAAAACATCCCTCCCGAGAGAGTCTGTTGAACTGACACTAGTCCCAAAGACGCGGCGACAGACACGTCCCGGGTGCAGAGGACACGTGCCAGCACAGAATGGCGCAGGGAGGGCCTCCCCCCGCCCCTTGCCGCCCGCGACGCCCACGGCGGAGTCCCGTGCCCCGCCCGGATCGGGCCGTCCCTCCCTCTCTTCCGGGCCCACACACCCCGTCTCCCTCTCCGCCACGCCTGGGCCCCCGACGCCCTCTGGCGTTCGTGCGCGCAGACCACTGGGTGCCCGCGTGCGCCCTAGGACAACTGCAGGGCACGGGATCCCACAACTTAATTAGATCGGTGACTGTCAGGAGCGGGGAGGTTCTGAATTTATATTTTAATTAGTATTTAACAGCACTTAATTCGCAACCCCCCCGCCCCCCTCCACATTCAGCGCTCTCCCTGCGCTGCGTTGCTCTGGCCGGTTCCCGGGAGGTCTGGGTGCCTCCGGCGCCGGGGCGCCCGAGGAGGCCGGCGGGCCGGCCGGGGACTGGCTCGGGCCACGTCACCCCGCCCACGGGAACGGCCTGCCCCGACGACAACGGGGTGTGGACCTTTTTCTCTTGTGGGTTTTACCTCTCGTCTTAAACGCTCTTGTTTGAGGACGCGTTTCAGTTGCTCAGAAACAAGTTTCTCCTGCAGACCCAGGAAGGGCGAAGACAAAGCAGTGGTCGGAGCAGCACGCTAGCGTGGCGGCGGCCACGGCACGGGCACCACGTCTGCGTCCTCACCAGTGGGGTCCCCGCCCTGCACCCTCAGGTGTTTCTCACTCGCACGAAGACACACGCACACGCACACGCACACACGCATCTGAGTCCCAGAGGCCAGCGCACACGCAGCGGCGAGCCTCCGGGAGCACACAGGCACACCCCCCAGACCCGCAGACTCCCGAGTGCAGCCCTCGTCCCGGCCCCCGTGCGGAGCTGACCGCACCGCAGGGGCTTGTACGGAAGAGATGAGATGGGCTTTCTGAAAAGACACTGCACCGTTTCTCCCGTGCGGTGACGTTTTCGTGTAAACCCTAACTTTTCACTTAAAGCAAAGAAGGGCTTACGTCTGCACCCACTCAAACCGCCCTCCCACATCCGTCGGCCGGTGGCAGCCACACCGAACAGGGGCCTTCCACACCGGCCTGCCGGGCCACGTCCTCCTGACCCACGCAGCGGTGCTCCCATCGACGAGAGAGTCAGGCGCTCCCATGTACGCACCCAGCGACCCACTCCCGACCGCCCTCCCATCCGCCTTCCATCCCTCTGTCTGTCCATCCATCACTCAGCTGTGCACTCACCCACCATCCATTCGTCCACCAGCCATCCCTGCACTCATCCAGCCCCTCCTCCTCCATCTCCCGCCCGCTGGTCCATCCGTCGTCCACCCCGCCATCCGTCCACCCACCCACCCACCCCGCCGTCCACCCCGCCATCTGTCCACCCACCCACCCACCCCGCCGTCCAACCATTTTCTGGCCACTCTTCCGTGAAGTGTTGGTACAGTCACAGGGGCCGAGCCCTGCTGATCCCGGTAAGTGCGTGTGAGGAATCAAATCGACCGAAAACACCCAGCAACTCGAAACCGACCATCCGAGTACGTGGCCCAGGCCACTTTGGTTTTGCGGACAAGCAGCATTTGGGGAACTCGAGAAAGGGGAAAACCACAAATGGGTCGTCATCTCCGTGTGTCTGCCCGGGGCCGACGGAAGTAACAAATGCTCTGCATCGTTACTTCCTCCTGTTTCTCAGGCAATGCTAGCCTTTAAAACTCCCCCGAAAGAGAATCAACCAGTTGTTTAAATGATAACCAGGAAGTCAGAGGGAACGTAAGACATCCCTGTGCTGCTGCTGCAGGTTGTGAGTTCAGTCAGCCCGACACTGGCACATGCTCCGAGGTCAGTTACCCAGACTCTCCGCACCCCTGCCCACCCCCGCCCCACCCCCCTGCCCACGGTCTGCAGACGCGCCGCCCCGGAAGGCCTGCTCGGAGGGCGGAGAGCTGCCACGTTCCGGCGGCAGGGCCACCGGTGCTGCCTCTGGACCCGGCCTTTCTGGGCCGCTCTGATCTCTGCGGAAAGCCGCGAAGGGAAGGCAGGCATCTCAGAGGGCTTTAGATGTGCTGATTTCCTCTCCCTCTGGGGGCTACAAAGTCCCCCCAAGGGAGGAACTAACTGCCTGGCCGTGTCCGAGCGAAGCCATCAGGCCTGTCTGGAGTGGTACGCCCACCCTCCCAGCTTCCTCCCGCCCTGCCCCCCAGCACCCATCACACCCCGTCATCCTGCAGGGCTGGGCGCTGTTTCCGAACCCCCGCTGGGGACCTGCGGACGTGTGTCGACCTGCTCCTCGCCCAGAGTGAAGGACGACGTCGGGGCGCTGGCACCTGTGACCGTGAGCCCCTCCTCTCCCGAGTTCCAGGAGAGCCTCGGAACACAGCCGAACTGCAGTGTGCCAACGCTTCGGCGGTGAGCTCTGAGGTTCGTGACAGAAATCCCAAGAAGCCAGAGGCCTCTGAAAAACACGTGAACCACAGGAAAAGAATCTGCTCTTTGCCGGCGGCCCCTTTCCCTGACGCGTCACTTAACCTCGGTGCTGGAGACCTCGGCGCCCACCGCAGCCGCTCCCGACGCCCGCCAGGCTGGCCGCAGGCGGCCGGGCCAGCGGCCTGCGGACCGGCGAGGGGCTTGCCTCCTCCGCCTCCACAGGCCAGACGGGGGCCTCACTTCCACCTACCTGTCTCCCGGCCCGGCCCCGGGGACCCACGGCTGCTTCCAGGAGCCAGCAGGGACGGGGCAGCGGAAGGCAGCCGAACCCACACAACGTCTCTCCCCCCGCCCCTGGAGACACACACACGCACGCAGACACACGGATGCACACGCGTGCACAGAGACACACACACGCGCACACACACGGAGACTCGCATGCATGCCCACGTGCGCATGCGGGCACCCATGCACACAGACACACCCCCCCGTGTGCTGTGGGGCAAGCACGCATGGTGTGACCTGCTCTCTCTGTCTCGCACACTGGACGAAGGGCCCGGACTTGAGAAGGAAGCGGCACGGCCCACTGTGGTCAGCGGTGCGAGAACTCACGTGGGGGCCGGGGTCAGGACCCGAGCTGGTGCTCAGTGGCCCGGGAGTCGGGCGCGCCGCAGGGCCCGGGCCCGGCCAGGCCTCGAACCCTCACCGCGCGGCGGGGACAGCGGCAGACTCGGCAGAGACCGGAGGGAGGACGAGATGAGAAAGCGCACCCGTTTCTGGAAGAATTTCGTGACGCGTGAAGCCTTCCTTTAGGACCCCCTGCGGGCGGCCCCACACTGAACCAAGGCCAGAGCGGCCCCAGTCCAGGGGCCCCGCCGCAGACCGGGGACTGCCAGCACCCGGCGGACACCGTCGCCGAAGCTGGGAGGAGACGCAGGTGCAGCGGCTGAAACACTGTCGCCTTCGAGACGAGGGCCAGCGGGAACCGGGACGAGCGTCGCCGAGAGGGAAGGCAGCGGTCGCCGTGGGCCCTGCGAGCACAGGTGGGGCTTCCGTCCCGCTGCCGGGTTCCCTGTGGCGAGGCCCCTCGCCCTGCTGAGGACGGCGGGGGACCCCGTCCAGGGCCGAGCCCTGACAGGAGGCCTCACTGTGGCGGCGGCGGCGGCCGTCTGTATTCCCTGTCACCCCGACCTGGTGCCGCTGCTGCCACTGCTTCCTCTCTGGGCGCTTTGAGTCTAGACGGCGCAGCTCGACGAGGAGATCTAAACCACCTCACACGCTTTCTGTTGACAATCGGTGACATCTGAAGGCACTTCACCTGTAGTTCTGAGCCTCTTCTAGCATACTCGTGTTACAGCACTTCGGCAAAAAAACGATGTTACGCCGGCTGGCGTAGCTCCATGGATGGAGCGCGGGCTGCGAACCAAAGTGTCACAGGTTCGATTCCCAGCCAGGGCACATGCCTGGGTTGCAGGCCACGGCCCCCAGCAACCGCACATGGATGTTTCTCTCTGTCTCTTTCTCCCTCCCTTCCATCTCTAAAAGTAAATAAATAAAATCTTAAAAGAAAAGACGAATCTGTCCTATTAAAAAAGAACAAACGATGTTACTCTGGCGTTTCCTAAGGGCAGGGAGAAGCGCAGGTGGAGGCAGACGGTCGTCACGCAGACGCAGTGGCGTCCGTCCATGCGGCCAGGGCTTGGTCGTCACAAAGCACGCTCCGCACCAGCTCGCGGTGACGGCGTGCCAGGGTGGCGTCCGGGAGACGGCAGCCCGTGGCTCCCATTTCCGGCCTTCGCTCAGCCCGCGGCCCGAGATTCCCTCTGTGTTCCACTGTGACGCTCAGGTGTCCGGCTCTGTGCTTCTCCCTGGAGAGGAGGCACGGCGGTGCGGTGAAGACACGGGTTTTCACACCCGCTTCGCCAGGAGGGAGACCCGTGGCCTTGAGCGGCTTGCTCCACCTCTCAGACTCAGTTTCTCCGGCTTGGAAACGTGACCACGAGCACCGCCTTGCAGGCTGGGCGCAGAGGAGAACATCACTGCGGCCTTGCCGGTGAGGGTGCCGGTGAGACAGAGCCCGGTGGGGGCAGGTACCGGCCACGACGCAGCCCCGTTGCGGCCTCCACCTGCACTGCCACGGAGGACACTGCCACGGAGGACACTGCCACGGAGGACACTGCCACGGAGGACACTGCCACGGAGGACACTGCCACGGAGGACCGGGGCCTGCACGGCCCTCGAGCTGGTGCCGCCGACAGCAACAATCCCTGAGGTCGCCCACGTGTCTCCCGCCCCGGGCCAGCGGCACTCTGGGAGCAGGGCCCGGGTGCGCCCTGCGTGTTAGCCCCTCACCCTCGAGCACGCGTGTCCAGGGCGAGGTGTGGACGAGAGTATTCGCCAAGCCACCTCGACGCACGGGCACTCGACCGGCCACCGGGGACGCAGACCCACCCCGACACCGGCTGAGATCTGAGACACCCCCGCCCCTCAGGGGTCCGCAAGGACACGGGTCTGACCGCGTGGAGGCCGCACACACGCCAGAGCGGCTGCAAACGGGACCCGGCCTCGCACGAGAGGGGCTGTGATCGGGACGGTCTGCGTGTCGGACGGACGCGCGGTGCGGTGCCGGGAAGCTCTCCAGCAACCAGCGGGGAGGGCGGCAGCTGGGTGCGAGGGCGGGCGCGCACGGCTCTGCCTGCGTCTGGAAGGAGTGGCCGCGCCGCTGGAAACCCGGGCCCCCGGCGCCCCGACTGGAGCACACGCAGTCCCCGGCCCGTCAGGGACAGACACCCCGCGGTGGGGGCTCCCCCTGCTGGAGCTCCTGCACCACTCGCCGCCCCTCGAGCAGGGAAGGTGCCCTTTCCAGAACCCCCGAGAACCTGCTTTGCAAAGACGGGTGTTTTTTATTGGACTCTCAGATAAAACCACAACTCTCGGCTTTCCTTCTTGCTCATAAGTGTGTACCCCCCGCCCCCCCGCCCGCCATACCAGACACAGTTCCAGCTGGAAAGGTTAAAGAAATTTCTATTTTAAAAGAATTAAACCTTTGGCCGTCAGCTCCAGGTTTACAAGCCCCTCTCGGAATTGGAGGTGACACTTCTCTGCTGTTAGCAGAGGTGATTTTCACCTAGCACTTCACTATGGCTTTCGCGGTGTATAAATCAGGCACCAACACACACGCCGCCTCCCCCTCACATGGCTGCCCTCGTCTAGCGACCGTGAGAACGAAGACGACCAGGGGACCCATTACGACGCTCCCCCATTTATTAGAGCGGCGCCGTGAAAAGGAGAGGGCGGCAGGGCGGGCCCCCGCCCCGTGGAGCCCACAGGGGCGCCCGCGTGTCTGCGGTTACGTCTCCGTAGGGAGGAGCCAGAGGCTGGAGGCCCCAGGGGGCTGCCCTCCCCACCTCTGGGTCCGAAACACGGTGCCCTTCACTTAGGGGACCCTCCCGGGCTGCTGGTTCGCAGGAACTGCAGTTCCAACCTTCCAGACCCGCCCAGAGTCTGGAGGAGCGCGGGCGCCCACGCGGCTGCTGGGTGCGCTGGGTCAGTGAGCAGAGCCTCCCCGAGGGGCTGGGCCGGTCCAGGGCCGGGACGCGTTCTGTGAGCAGAGAGCCCTGGGCCCCTGGGCCGGCTCCTCCGCTTATTCTCAGAAAACGCGCAGCTCAGGCTGCACCCGGGCGGGGCGGGCGCAGCTCCGCACCCGGCGCAGGGGCACCCGGCGCAGGGACGAAGAGGAAGGGGGAGAGACAGCTGTCGCCCCGGCAAACTCGAACACCCACATGTGTGACTCACGGGCCACGAGCTTTCCACGCTTGCACCGTTACTGCGGCTGCTAGGCTCACTGCCGTGCCGGGTCTGACGGCCTCGGATCTCCGTCCTGCTCCCAGGAACAGAGCGCAAGCACCGACTCCCGTCAGCACAGCCTGCCTTCCCGCAGAGCCCGGCAACGCCTGTGTCGCGACGCACCGTCACTATGCCAAGAGGTGCCGGTCCTGCACGGGTCTGCGTTCGCCGTGGGTGCCCGAGAGCTCAGGTGCCGCGCCCGTGCCTGGCGCACGGCAGACACACGTCCCGTGTTCCGTGAGCTCGCGGGCCTGCTCACCTTCGTGCCCAGGCACCCCACGCAGCAGCACTCCCCATGTGGGAGGCGAGCCCCCAGCGCCGTGCGCGCAGCCCGCGAGGCGGCAGGCAGCAGAGCGGCCCCGAACGGGGCCCACAGCCAGACGGCCCTGAGCTGCGCTGCCCCCTCGCTTACTCGGACGGCAGGGAGGGGAGTGTGGAGCCGTCGAAGGTGCGTGTGCGTGTCCCCGGTGGAGTCCCCCAGGGCCCGTGTGACTCCGGACACCCCGCCCGAGGGCAGGGCGGCTGGGAGCCCACATGAGAGTGTGTGGGGCGCCCCCGTGTGCACAGTGTCAACACGAGCTCGGTGACTGGGATGAGAACATGCTCCCGGTCCGTGAGGGATGGGCACCCACACCGATGTCACCAAACAGACCGTCACCCCAACCAGCAACCCTGGCGCGCTCACAGAGCCACTCCGGTCTGAAAGACTCCGAAGTCCACCCCCCCGTCCACCCCCCCACCCCTGCCAGCAACAGCGGGAGAGGGGAGGGCAGCGGGCTCCGCTGGGGCTGTTGGGCGGGGGGGTGAGGGGGGCGGCCGCCGAAGAGGGCGAGACGCGGGGCGGGGGCACCAGGCGGCCGAGCCCGGTTCTCGGTTTCCTCAAGCAGCCGCCACCGTCGCCCGGCCGCAGCCCCCGACGACGCAGACCCGCGGGTCTCCGGGAAGGACTCACTCTGACGCTGGCCCGCTCCCACGCGGAGCGGTCTGGCCACCTCGGAGCACACACGCGGGCGGCTCTGCGGAGCGGGAGGCCCCGCGTGCCCAGGCTGCGCCTGCCTCTGGCACCGGTGGCGGCACCTCCTCTGGTTTCTCTTTGTGGACAAGGTGGTTTGATCTCACTCAGGAAGAGCCGGAGGCGTGATACCACCTTGGAAAACGGCCTGGTGGTCTTTTCAGGAACTCAAGTGCACGGACCTGCCACGCGCTTGCGGGCCCACCCAGGTCCCCGTGACGGCGAGAATGCCACGCCGCACAAAGGTCCGAACGCCGGCGCTCGCTGCAGCTTCGTGCGGAGAGGCCCCCGCTGACGTAACCCAGCAGTGAACCGACCGTGGCGTTTTCCCACCGTGCAGCACTACTCGGCCGCCACAAGGGCGGAGCACACCAGCACACACACACGTGGGGGGTGTGCGTCACGCTGCCATTCCGGGGGCCGCCCAGCCGGCCAGGAGAGGCCGCGGGCTGCGGAGCTTCCGGGGAACTCCGCCAGAGAGACCCGACCTGCAAGACAGCAGCAGGGCAGGCCCGCTGGGCAGCGGGGGGCCGTGGGGGGCACCGGGAGCTGCTGGGGGGTAGAGAAACGCCCTCCATCCGGACTGGGGTGCAACTGTGCACACACAGTAGGTGTGCTTATCTGTGTCGGTCACACCTCGAGTTGGCCAGAAATAAACATTTTAAAAAAAGAAGAAAGAAAAACAACAGATACCAATATGGTAGCACACACTCTGATGTATTTCCCTGACTTCATCGCAATTGATTTCTTGGTTCAGGGGTGGACCCCGCCCCCCTGCAGACACGTCAGGGAGCTGGTCTCCCGGTGCCGAGGGGGCATGGTGGGCAGCAGGCCCTCCGGGCTGCCGGGGCCCCGAGTCGGGCGGGACCGCCCGTGCGCGCCCCACCCCACCCCAGGGCCTCCCCGCGGGCTCGCAGCCCCTCCGGAATCCACGGAAAGCTTCTGGTGAACGGAGACCGGGGCGTCTGGTGACCCCGGCTTCCCGGCCCCTCCACACTGCCCTGCACCTCCCGTCGCCAGGGGCCCGGGCCACTGCGAGGAGGGCACGACGCCAGGGCCACGGGTCGTCTCAGCGTCTCTCCCCTGCCTCCCCCCCCACCCAGCGTCCCGGCGCGGCTCCCTCCCTCTCCCCGTGCTTCCCTCCCGCTCTGGGGGCGCCGTCCCCTCTCTCCCCGTCCGCCCGCCCGCCCGGCGTCACTGCCTCACGTGTGACTGACAGGCACCTTCTGACTCCCGGGGCGCCCCCGGCCTGTGCCTCTGTGAACCTCCGTGTGTTTCTGGAGGACGGTGCGTGCGCCATTGTTCCGCGCGTGGCTTCCCCCCTCTCCTTTGCTCGGGGGGGGGGGGAGCGGCTTTCTCCACGGGGCAGGGTGAAAGGGGAGTCGGGCGGAGATGCCGGAGCGTGGAACGAGAGGGGAAGGCGTCAATTAGAGAAATGCGCCCCGCCGCGTCCCCCTCGTGACAGGCGGGGTGAGCGGAGCTGACAGCCGTGGCCCTCGCCGGCCCTGGCAGAGCCTCCCGCCTGGCGGTTCCCGGGCCAGCGACACACGCACACTCACACCGGGCGTGCCCCTGCCGCCCCCCCGCCGCCGCTCCCCGTGACGGTCCTCAGGGTGATCTGAGGCCCACACGGTGGGGGGGGCGGCCCCCGGGCTGGCTGCAATGAAGCGGGGGGTGAGGGAAGAGGCTGGACAGGACCTGGCGGCCTTGCCCTTCGAGCCCCCCGCCCCCCGTGGGTCCTGCAGGACACCCACTCCTGCCGGGGAAGGGAGGGGCTCACACCGCGGCCAGGCCCCCGACTCCGGGGAAACCCACAGCTCCGAGTGTGGGGTCACGCAGCCCCCGGTCAGCGGTGGCGACGGCTGTCTCGCTGCGCCTTGCACCCCGCCCCTCCGCGCCGCCCAGCCCCCCGAGGGCCTCACCGGCGATAACCCGTCCTCAGAGCCTTGGCAGAATCCAATCACGACGGATACACTTCTTCCTCCGACTCTGAGTGAGTCTTCCCGCCGCTGACAGCCACCCCGGAACGCTGAGGCCGGGCCCTGACCGCGGGCTGACGACCGGGTGGGCCGGCACTGACAGAGCGACCTCAGGGGGCCCTGACGAGCCAGCCTCCCCAGCGGTCTGTCCCCACGGCCGCTCGGCCCTTATTAGAGCCGTCGGTTCCGAAGGCCGATGGCCTTGCTGCATCTCCTTGCCTGCAAACGACAGCAGGCGGCGGAGACGGGCCCGAGCAGTGTCGGCGAATCACAGCCGACCCGTCCTCCCCCCCTCGCGCCGCTGTGCCTGCGGCCCGTCCCTGCGGCCCCCGGCGGGGCCCGTGCACAGCCGTGATCCCGTGCGAGCTCACGCGTGGGCACACGGACACCACACGCACACGCTCCTGCACCGCAGAGCCACGCACACGCCCCACGTCCACTTGGCCGCGCTGCACCTGGGTGACGCACACCTGAGCCCGTTTCCTTTGGCGTCTCCGAGCGTCCAGCACGTTCTCTCTCGCGCCGCCGAGCGCTGAGTCCAGACTTGTTGTACCCGAGCGCCTCAGTTTACCGAGACGGCCCACGGCTTCCCCAGCGACGGGGGTGCTGCTGCGGCTGCCACAGAGGAGCCCGCCCCGGTGCCAGCAGGGCGCACGCGGCGCAGTGCCGACGGCTGCAGGACACGCACAGTCCAGCAGACTGAGCCCCGGCGTCACACGGCGACTGGAGCCGCCTGTTTCCGACTGCGCAGCGTTCCCGGACCGCGGAGACGTCTGGAGTGGCCCAGGCCCGCCGTCCGCCTCGCCCGACAGTGCTCGCGGGGCAGCCCGGCGAGCAACGTCCCAGCCTCTCCCTTCACCGCGCCTCCCCCCCGACCAGGGACGGCCCTGCAGGGGCCCAGGGCGGCCCTGGAGGGAAGGGGGCCTCGGGAGACCCCCTCTGCGGGTCAAGCTCCATCAGACCCAAGGCCACCATTGCCTTCCTCGTCCCTTCCACGCTGCCCGGACCCTCAGCAAGTGCCACCGGAGGGGGCAACGCTCCACTTGCCAAACCGTGTCTGTCAGTCCTGGCGACGGTGTCGTGTTGACTGTACCGTGACTCATCACTGCAGGGAACGAACTCAATGCCGTGTTATCCTCGGGGCCTAGCGCTGTGTGGTTGACACACGACACGCCCCCAGAAACCGCTGTGACACGGATCTCTCCCAGTACAGCTGTCCCGCACAGTGGGGGGAGCCAGCACTCGGGGGGCCTCAGCGGAGGGCACCGGCTCGCGGGACAGACAGACAGACGGAAACGGCTCCAGAGGCGCAGGGGGGGACCGCGGAGGCAGCTACTCGGACAAGAGCTACCAGGGGTGGTTAGTCCCAGAGCCCTCCGGGGCTACAGGCCACGTGCTTGAGGCGCGGGAGTGAGCGGTCCACGGAGTGAGCGGTCCACGGAAGGTGACCCTGGTCTGCCACGTGGGAGAAACGCTTCCCTGGAACCTCGACGGGGAACCCGGACTCGCGGTGACGCGCGCCTCGCGACAAACCCCCCCCCCCGCGCGCCCCGCGAGGAGGCGGGCGCCCTGGAAGCACACGCGGCACTCTGGCGTGTGCGTCCACGGTGCGCACGGCGCGCACCCCCGGACCCCGCGCGCGCACCCCCGACGCCCACCGCGGTCACGGTCCGCACACATGGGGGGACACAAGTGCGTGCGCACGGCGCGTCCACACGGACACGGCAGCGGGACCAAGGGCGAGCGCCCTGTGGGCGGAGGCAGGCAGGCCGGCCGGCCGCCCGGTGCCGACGGGCGCTCCCCGGGACACACGCCGCCCGAGCACTTCTGTGGGCGCGGCAAGAAGCGAGCACGCGAGAGGACCTGCTTTGAAACACGGCTCGGGCTCACTGTGCGAGCTACTTCCCTTCGGGCAGTGCCCAGTCTAGCGGGAGATCCGGAACTAGTGGATGGAAGCCGACATCTCTCATGGGACTGATCCAGATGGGAAGGGCTCCACATTTTTCTTTGTAAACGTACAGACGCCCACTGGGCGCAGGGAGAACCGCTCGCTGCTTCCTCAGCCCCCACGCAGGCCCCTCGCGTGGGCTCGGGGCCGACGGCACTCACGTGCAAACACGACCGTTTCCACGAGCCGGCGGCGGCGGTGCCCAGGACAGACACACGGCACACGTGGCCCAGGCACCTTCCCGGCACCAGCACCTGCATGTTTTGGGATTTCCCACTCAAAGCAGACCTTCCCCTGACCCCACTTTGAAACAACCTGTCCTGGGACTTCCTTAAAAGACACAGGGACCCGGGTCATCCCGGGGGAAAGGTGGCACAGGAAACCAGAAGACCGTTGCAGGCTGCCCTTGCGGGGGCTTCAAGACGCGTGTGACCCAGGGCCACAGGGTCTGGCAGGCAGGAGGCGCCCTGGGCCCCTGGCGGCATCACACCCCGTGGGACACAGTGCTGAGGGCACAGCCAGGGACACAGTGAGAACAGGGGCCTCTCGGGCAGCCGCAGCCCCCTGAGAGGGACAGGCGGGGCCCCCTCCCCTGCGGGCAGAATGAGCTCCGCCCACGGACCGTGAGAGGTCGAAGTGAAGGCAGCACTGGCATGCGGGGCCTGGTGGAGAACGGGGAGCCTCTGGGGGCGACGCCACCCACAGTCGCACGAGCGAGGCAGGAGCACCCTGAGGGGAGGTCACAGGGAAGGTTGCACGCAGGGAGAGAGAAGTCCGGCGAGGAGAGGACGAAACATGCGCCCGGCACCCAGAGGCGGGCAGCAGGCTCCCTCCCGAGACGGGGAGAAGGGGTCAGAGCGTGCACGTGGGGGGGGCGGGGGGGGCGGTCCGGGACACGGAGGGGCGTGGGCACTAAGGCGAAGGCGAGTCACAGCTGGAGGAGGCCGACGCAGGACTCAGGAGAGGGGAGCGCGTCCCGGTCACCAGGGCACCAGGCTTCCTGCCCACTGGGGAGAGCAGGGGCTGGCAGAGCTCGGAGCTGGCAGAGGCCGGGGCGGCCCTGTCCCGTGTGCTGGGGAGATCCGGCGCCTTCGCCATTCGTCCCCGCGAGGACGGACCCCGTGCTGGAGAGTTCGGCACCTGGGAGGACCGGCCCGGCCCAGGGCTGACGCCCGGCCTCCTGCTTTGCTTTTGCTCTGACGACCTGAGTGGACGCCCCGAGCTCAGCACCGAGACGGAAAGCCGGGCCCGCACGAGCTCCCAGGTCGCCCGCGGAACCACAGAACCCGAGTCGTGCTTCGCTCCTGCAGGCACCTCCTGGCGGGCCTGTCCCCAGCACGGTCCCTGCGCTCTCGGAGGCCGCCAGCGGTGGGAGGGCCGGGCAGCAGGGGCCCCGCGGGGGCCTGAGCGCCGACCCCTCCCGCGCCTTTGGCCGCCCCGGGCCCCGCTGGCGACGCCGGCGGGTCGGGAGGTCTGAGCAGGCCCCGGCCCCGGGGGCCCGGCGACGCCCGGCGACGCCCGGAGGCCCGCGGGCTCACGCGGGCCGCCGCGCCCGCGCACTCGTGTGGCAGACTTCATAAGGCTGGGCTCTTTGACTGGCGTTGAGTTTATGTGAAAGTAATTAACAGTAATTAATCCTTAATTACAGTAATTAGCCAAGTCGCAGTAAATTAAACCACATCTGGAGCAGATGAGGGCTTCCGAACGGGAGGCCGGGAGAGGCGACAACCGGGGAGAGGCTGACTTCATCTGACAGCGTCTGATTAACTCTACCTGTTGCGGGCGCCTCATTTGCATGTTGTTTTTGTTTGCGTTTCCCAGGAACCCTTTCCCCGCAGCCACGGGCGGCCCTCCGTCCAGCCGCCACGGCCCCGCAGCGGCCCCAGACCCCCGCGGGCGGCCGGCTGCCTGGGCTCTGTTTATACGCCGCCCCCCCGCCCCCCCCAGCAGAAATATAAATAGCAGGGGCCTCGTCAAGTGACAGGCTGGAATCAGAGGAGCCAGGCGGGGCTTGGCGGATGGAAGGGGAGATGATATGCACCATTAACACGTCTGCGGGGGGAGGGAGGCAGGCAGGCGGCAGGAAACCGCAAGGCGCTCGTGAGACAGGTCAGGGGGTCGCAGTCCCTGCAGAGGGGGCCAGCGCCCGGCAGGGCCGTGGCCTGCAAGTCACAGACGCGGGCACGAGCTTGCGTGTACACACACATACACACGTGTGTGTGTGTACACACACAAGGAGCGTGCTGGCAGAGAAACACGTAGGTCCGGCGTCTTTCTGACCTCATTGAGGCGAGGGCCCCCCACCGGGCACCCCGCTGCTGCGCACGAGGGGCGCACACCACACCCCGCGCCCGGAGACAGGCGTGCCCGAACCCCCGAGGGAGAGAAAACACGGCAGCACGTTGCAGCGACGGTGTTCGGGTTGCTTCTCTAACCCAAGGGGCCGGAGCCAGCCGGGTCCGTCTGCCCTGCCCGCCTGTGCGGGCCCCAGACCTGCCCGGTCCCCACTGAGCCGTGGTGGCCGCAGGGAAGGGGTGCCTTTGACTCAGCACCATGTTTGGGGCGGGGACAGGCCAGGGCTCGCGGGAAAGGCGAGCGCTCTCCGACTCTGACACCTGACTCGGTCGCGAGACCAAGGACGACACAGCGAGCTCCATCTGCGGGCTCAGTCGTGCCCGCAGACGGAGCAGCCCAGGACCCGGCCCCCCGCTCCCTGAGGCAGGCGCTGCCGAGGGCAGGGTCCGGGCGCCCCACCTCTGGGCGCACAGCTGGCATCGCCAGGTCACGGCCAATGAAGACAGGAGCTTCTGTAGCCGGTCTGGCTGGGGGGCTGGTTCCGCACCATTCCTCCACGCTGGCTTTCTTCGCCAACGCCATGGACCCTGGGCTAGCGGTCAGAGGCCGCGTCCCTGCACAGGGCACAGCTGGGCCGCGGGCTCGTGCTCTTGCTCTGGCCCACCTCCTCCGCGCCCAAGGGTGCCCTCTGCCACCCTCCCGTGACTCGCCACGGCCTTCGGGCATCCTGATGACCGCCCTCAGACCCCAGCCAGCCAGTGGCTCTGTGGCGGACTCGAGGTGTCCGACACAGCCGGGTCAGAAACTGGGTCTGTCCTAAGGAGGCTCAGCGGGGACGCTAATGGCACCCCCGTCATCACATTACTGGGGGGGGGCTAAAGGCCGAGATACTGATGCACGGGAACTATTCGGTTGTGTGTAATCATTATTGTCACCTGCCCTTTGCTTTGGGCACTTAAACGGAGAAACAGCACAGTGTGCTGGTGATCAGCACCGGCTCTGGCGCCACACTGCCTGGCTGCGTGCACTAGACAGGCCCCTCGTGAGCTGTGTGACCTGGGGTAAGTTAGTCAACCTCTCTGGGCCTCCCGTTCCTTAGCTGTAAAAGAGGAGCGAGACTTACACCTGCGTCATCTGCTTTTTAAAAACAAACTGCCTAAACAATGCCGAGTATAGCGGCAGGCACCTATTACGTGCTCTACAAATGCTGCCCACCATACACCGTATAACGTGTAGTGTATGTAGAGACGCGTTCTCTTCAGACAGCGCCTCTGGGGTCTTTGTGTCTGTGTAGAATGCATTCATGTTAACTTGTGAGTCCCTGGAACGCAGGCCCAGCCCGCACTGCCTTCACCGATAGCTTCTCAACGAGCACCTCAGGGTGACGAAGACCAGGAAAGGGGAAGGAAAAAAGGCAGGCACACGCACAGGCCCGGGGGAAGACAGCGAGGGAACATTCGAGAGGTCATCCGCGACCCCGGACGGCGAGCGGGTCTGCAGACAGGGCACCGCGCAGGGGAGACCCCCGAGGGCCGGGAGCGGCCGTCCCAGGCTCACGCCCTGCCTACCTGCTGCGGGGACTCAGCCCCACGGTCTGAGGTCGGTTACCGAGGGCGCCCGGACGCTGCCCCGCGCCTCTGCCTCGCAAACGCGTGTCCCCTCCTTTGTCCAGATGCCCTGTCAGACGCGTGAGGGGACAGGTGGCCGCTGTCCCCCGAGCGGCAAGAGGACCATGCCTCGCCCGGGCCCGGGCGCCCCGGCCGGTGCGGCGTCAAAACCTGAGGCCCTGAGCAGAAAACGTGTGTCTGGAGGAGACAGGCACCCCGGCTGAGAGGGCCCCCACCCCCGCTTCCGGCGAGGGAGGGGCCGGCGCTTCCTGCTCTGCCTCCCTCTCAGGGTGCAGACCACGTCCGAACGGGGAGAGGCTGTGGTTCTGAATGACGGGCTGGCCGCTGCCCGTGGGGGAGTGTTACCACGACAATAAATAATTCCTGAGGAGTGCGCACCACTCCCCTGCTCCCGGCCTCCTCCAGGAAAACAGAGCACCTGCCAGGGTGCCCCATGGAGGGGGCCCGTCCCTGCAGGACCTCTTCCGAGCTGTGCCCCCGCTCACCGTGGTCCCCGCCTGGACCACAGCCGCACGGTCCTCGCCGGAGGCAGTGGGATGAGGGACCGCCACCCCCTGCCCCTTCGTTTCCCTGTGTCCTCCGCAGACGAGGGAGAACCGACCCAAACGCCGGCGGACCCCACCCAGAACCCCGGGGCCGAGCGCCTCTCTGGAGGGACGGGCAGCTCTGTGCACGCCCCTCGCAGGCCGGCAGCAGGGCGCACCGCTCTCGTGGGAGCCGGGCGAGGGCCTCCTGGCACACCGAGGGCCCGTGTGCGGGGGACCCGCGCCGCGACACGGGCAGAGCGCCTCCCGCCGTGTGGCCGCGGGCAGCGCCACAGGCCGCCCTGGTGCGCAGCGGGAGCCGGTCAGCGCGGGGAGGGGCCTGGGAGCACACCCCGCCGAGGTGCGAGCGCCCCGGGGGTGCCGGGCAGGCCGCGCGAGCACCCAGTCCCTGCGTCCCGGCCAGTCGTGACGGAGCCCCCTGCGCGGGAAGGGTCCCACTCGACGTCGCAGAGTGCTGTGAAGGCAGGAAGCCACACGGATCTCGGGACCCCCGTCTCGCGCCGTGCGCGCCCGTGGGGAGCTGGCGTCAGGCGCCCCCGACTGCTGCGCGAGTCCACAAAACGGAGCCTTCGGGGTGTCTCTGCGCCATCGGCTGGTGCTGCAGACGGGCGGGTGAGGGCGGGACGGAGCCTGGGCAGCCCCCACGCTGCGCACCCCAGCAACCCCTCCTCCCTCCGGAGCGGGACCGGCCCCTCGGAGGTGTGCATGGAAGCCAGCCGAGGCGCTGCAGCTCCAAGGGGGCTCCGGCGGCAGGCGCAGCTACCTGGTTTTGGGCGTGCACGTGCACGGGGGCCCGGCACGGACCTGCCCCGCCAAATGCAGCCAAAGCTGAGCTCAGCAACGCCCCCCACACAGGCCCTTCCCGGCTGTGGGCTCTGGCCCTTCCTCTCATCTGCACGGTTCAAATTAATTATACACTTTAATTTCATGAATTATTAATTTGACTCTGACTCGGCAGCTTATGATTCTCCGGCGCTACAGACGCTACAATTCCAGCTTCATTAAAGCCTCAGCAGCTGCCTGGGAGACGGACGTTAGCTGGGGGGGGAGCCACAATAAAACAGAGCTTCCGCACCCAGCGGCCGTCCTCAGCTGCGGCGCGCAGGCAGGGCGGCCCAGCAACAGGCCCCGCCCCTTCCCAGCAGGCCTTCCCTGCCACGGGCCCAGGACCCACGAGGTCAGACGGCACAAGGGGGTTCACCCCTCCGTCCCCCCAAGCCCCTCCCTTCGCCCCAGCCGCACTCGCCGACTCTCGCTCTGGTGGCTGTGAGGCTGGCGGCCCCCGGGGACGAGCCGCAGCGGTGCTGACGCACCGGCAGGTGGGCAGAGCCCCTAGGGCAGCCCGGGAAGCGCCGTGCGTGGGGCTGCTCCGCTGCCAGGCCGGCGGTCCGGCTGCGGGAGGCGGTGAGGGATGGGGCGGACGGTGGTGCAGCTGCAGCTGGCGGCACGCTCGATGCTTCCGCACGGAGACCACACGCTGCCGGGGCCTGGGGCCCGCCGGCTCACTCGGCATCTCCCAAGTCCCAGAGTGACGGCCTCGCACGCCACGTGGCCGGCTGTTCTCCCGCCACGGGACGCTGAGCAGGGCGGGGAGGGCGTCCCCAGCGGTCCCTCGCTTCCTCCCGGGCGGTGAGAAAACCGCTCGCCTGCAGACGCAATTCCGTGTCCGCCGTGTGTTCCTGGATGACACTCGGCAGCTCCCCTTGGAAAGAAGTCCTGGGCTGGGGGTCACGCGCTTCTTCACACGACACCAGCCCAAGGGCCCGCTCCGCCGGCACCGCAGCCGTCAACAAGGGGGCTGCGGCCGAGGGAAGGGGAGAGCAGGGCCTCGGCCCCCTGCCCCCACGACGGGCAGGAGAGGGGCAGAGGGAGGGCCCAGCACCCCGTCCTCCTGCGTCTGTCCGGAATGCAGCCCTCTGCCACTGAAACACTCCTCAGAGACACGAGACCACAGCCCTTCCTCCCCGCGACCTGGTGGCAAAGCCACGTGCAGAAGGAAAAGGTCGGAATTCAGACATTCCCTTTGCTGCTTCAGAGATCCGAGGACCTCGGACCTGCGGGGTTTGCAATCGACGGAATTAATCACAGGAGACGCCGGCCCTCCCCACGGAGAGATCAGCAGGCACAGGAGCCCCGAAGGACCGCGAAGAAAGACGGGGCGGGCGACACGGGCGGGGGGGCAGGAAGGGCTGGAAACCGCGCGTCCCAGCGGGCAGGGTGCCGCCCGTGGACTGCGGTGGGAGGGGTGCCGGCCCCGGCGAGCGGCAGGAAGACCCTCCCGGGAGACAGCGACGGTGTGGGAGCCTCAGGTCTCTCTGGTCAGGGACAGCCCGGCCGGCCCCCCCGGGCCCTCCCCCGGCAGGGGGCCTGCAGCTCCGTCGGTCCCCGGGGTCCAACGCAGAGTCGCACGTGAAAGACACACGTGTCTGACAGGAGAGTCGTTTCACGGCACGCTCGGCCACGCTCAGGGCGGTCTCCTCCACCCACACGGGAAATCTCCGAGGGCGGGGGCTGTGTCGGCCCTGCCCCTCTGGTGCCCCGGGCCTGAGCCACGGCCCGTCGGTCCCAACGGAGGCTCGGCGATGCCCTTTCGGTGGCCGGCCGGTCCCGGGCTGTGGCCCGTCTCCGGGCCGGGCGGGGCCGGTGCCAGGCGGACAGCGGGGGAGGGCAGGCGGGCCGACAGCGAGACCCAATGCAGCGCTCGCTCGGGCTCCTGCCCGGGGGCGGGACCGGGCCTCCAGCGGCTCGAGCGTTCCAGCTGACCACAGCGAATGGCCAGGGAGGGGCCAGGCGAGCGCTGGGGAAGAAACACTGCTGGGAAACAGCAGCGCCGAGCTGAGTGCGGCCGCCTGGAGAGCACGGCCGCGCCGGTTTTCCAGTCCTCGTGCCTCGGCCCCGCCCTCGCCCAGCCCTGCACGGGGGGGGGGCGGGGGGAGGAGCAGGAGGACGAGGAGCAAGACAGGGAGCAGGCGCTGCACCGGCCTGGCAGCTCAGGGGCCGCCGGGCTGGGGCCACACCCTGGACAGAGGTCTGGCCACGCTGACGATCGGGGGCAAGTCCAGAGACCCTCCGGCTCCCGACCCCCGAGGTGGCCCGGTGGGTCGCCGCCGCAGGGCCTGCGGGGGGAGAGCAGCGAGCTACAGGCCCTGCGCACGGCTGCCCTGTCCGCCCCCAAGCACACCGGGAAAGACCCGCCTGCCAACTCGGAGACGCAGATGCCAGAGACAGGAGTCGACAGCCCGCCACGAACCCGAGGTGCTTCTGGACCCCCGGGGTTGGGAGGGTCTCCACAGACACCCCAGCAGCCCCTGCTCAGCGCCACCTTCTCGATGGCCTGAGTCCACCCAACGGACACCGCCCACCAAGGGCAGGCATCCTGGGAGGCCCACCCCGCCTGGGGAGACGCTCCCAAAACGTGCCCTTGGCTGTGGGGATGGTGCAGCCGCTGTGCAAGGACACACCTGGGGAGGACCCAGGGGAACCCCGGGCCAGCCCGGGCTCCAGACTGCTGCACACCTGCCCGGGGCAGAGGCCACCGCCCCTCAGGGTGGTCGCTGTGACCGTGATGGCGGCCCCACCTCCCTGACCCAACAGCACCCACGGGTGCTGCTGAAGAAGGCACTGGCCGGGCTGGAGGTGCTCGGGTCCCCGGATGGTCTTTCTCCGCAGGGGCCCCAGTCTGGGCGCCGCAGAGGCCCGCCGGGGCTCCCATTCCCCGCAGCTGCCGTTCCGGGGCCTCTCCCCAAGGTCCCGCGGGCCAGGCCCTGGTGCCCCAGGAGAGCCCCTGCAGCTCTGAGGCCGAGCCGTGGTGAGGGAGGGGGAGGCCGGCCTGACGGGGGCGGGGGTGAGTGTCGGCCGCGTCGCCCAAGGCTCTCTGGGGGTCAGCCATGCCCGCCGAGCCCCTGAGCCCAGGCGTCTGCAGAACGGCCTGCGGTCAGGACACCTGCCCGCGGCACGGAGGGAAACGCAGGCGGGACAACGAGGACGGCTCCCGGCGCGGAGAACAGGGGCGGCCGCCGTCCCCGCCTCCCCGGCGAGAACACAGCGTCAGGCCTGCCTGGGCGCGGGGCCTCCCGGCCCTCCCCCCCCCCCCCCGTGAGGCTGGACGTTCTGCATTCGGTACAAATTAGTGCCTCACGGTCAGAACCGACTGCCACAGGCGCAGGGCAGTGCTTTCCCGGGGGCACGTGTGTGCGGAGGCCGGAGACGTTCACTCGACTGTGACGCTTCCCGAAAAGGTCAGCGCGGACCCCCGAGTGCCACCGCGGGGACGCTCCCTGGGTGCGCGGCGGTGCGGTGCGGTGGGGGGGGTCCGCCTGCCCGGCTCGCCACGGCCGCCCTGCTCTGGTCGCCCGCCACCGGGCAGCGGCAGGCCGTGTGCCGCAGGAACCGGACGAGCACACGCGTGCACGCCCACGTGCACACACACACGTGCTCCACGTGCCCCCGGAGTCGCGGCGGCAGGACCGGGCCATCGCTGGTACGAAGTGACCCGCAGGACTGGGCCTCGGTTTGGGTGGGGGGACGGGCGCAGACCCCCCCAGGCACCCAGCAGAGAGGCCCGTGCCCGGGCCTCTTCCCCACGTCAGGGGGTGACGGCCCGGGGCCTGCACCAGGCGGCCCTCGCGGAACGGCGTCGGGTGCGCCCCCCGTGCTGCACCCCGCGGCTTCCCGTGGACTCTGCGGTCACAGCCCCGCCGGACAGCCTGACGCGTTCCGACGCTCAGGCCAGTGGAACGGGCTCACCCGGCTGGACACCCAGGGCCTCCTGGTCCGTCTGCCCTGCACCCCAGCACGCCGGAACCCGGGCTCTTACTCCACCTTCCACCCGAGACGCGAGAGACCACCTGCTCCCCGACGTCCCGGCCGCAGGACGGGGCACAGACGGAGACGCGCCTCCCCACCCCCTCGAGCCACACCGGCGTGGGGGTGCGGGAGAGCGAGCAGCCCCTCCTCGCAGGGTGCGGCCCTGACCGTGACCCCCGCGGGGACCGCACCCCCACAGCCTCCTCTGCCGCCGCTGGCCGGGGAGGTCAGCGGTGGACAGGAACCGGCTAGGGAGCCAACAACGGAACCCCAGGGCTGCTCCGAAACCACAGTCTCCCCCTAGTGGAGGCCTGCTAATTCGGTCTGGAACTTCGTGTTTGGTGGGGCCAGCCAGGGCTCCCGTTTCCAGGCTGCGCTGGATGACGATGCTTTGTCTGTCTCTCCCTCGGGATGCGGGGCCCTGGTCCCCGCAGGGGGTGTGTCCCGAGGGGCGCGTCCTGATTTTCTGGTCGGGGCTGGGGTGTCGGACTCCCTCCGCCCCAGAGCTGACAGTCAGTCCCTCTGCTGGGGAGGCATCGCTGGCCGCACCGTGCATTTGGAACCCCACCCCCGCCCCAGTCCGGACAGAGGCTGGTCTTGGCGGGGAGGGGCCGCCAGGGCACCGAGGACCCCTCCCCTGCACGGTCTGCGGTCTGCGTTCACCAGCGGCCCCGGGGGGGGGGCCCCTCAGGCCCGGGTCTGGCCCTGAGTGCACGGTCCGGCAGGTGACGGCGGAAGCAGCCCCAGCGCCGTGTTCTTCGACAGGCTCCCGGGAGGCCCGAGAGCCCCAGGCCGGCACCTTGTCAGTGCCGGTGGGACCGGGCACCTCACCTGGAGGCCCCTAACAGGTAGGCCACCCGCCGCTGGGCTTCCTTTCCGGCTGCCAGGAGCAAGTGGGACGGGCTGCGGGCGGCGGGGACTGCGGGCCCCGGGAGCGCCGTCCTCCGGCCCACCTCCGCCCGGTCCGTCCGCCCTTCCCAAGCGTCGTGCCCGCTCTGCCACCTCCTGCCGCCCCCGCCCCCACCCCGCCCCCGAAGGTGACTGCTCTCGGCCTCCGACGCAGCACTCGGTCTGTGCTGCGGGGCCTACGTGGGCACCACGGTCCACGCCACGCTGTCGTGCCAGGAGCCAGCTCTCGTGAGAGGAGGCTTCCTAGGTCCTGCAGAAAGGACTCACAGACGTCTGTCCTTGTTCCTGCCACAGCCTTGAGCTCAGCGCCAGGCGCTGGGTGAGAGCCCCTCTCCCGCCACGTGGCGCCTGCCGCTGCGACAGCCGGGGGCCTGCTGCTGGGTGCAGGCGCGGGCGTGGCCGTGGCGCGCCGGGCCCTGCTCTCCTGGCCATTCGGCCTCTGGCCAGCCCGCCCACCTTCCGGGCTCCCCACCCCGTCCCGTCCCGTTCCGTCCCGGGGGCTGAGGGTCCCACTTCCTACTCAGCCACCAGAGGCCTGAAGGGGCCGAGACCCCGAACGAGGGATGCCGCGGCCTTCAGGGCCGAGCCCAGCACCTGCCGCAGACCCGGGCCGTGGGGGGGGGTGTACACGTGGCGTCACAGGTGCAGACACCGCCCGGAAGCCAGCGCACACACGCCTCCTGCGACCTGCAAACACGCGCTGGCACGACCCACAGGCACGGCGTGTTCCCGTCACGGCCTGAACAGCCGGGCGCGCGTCTCTGGGACGCGGGCGAGAAGCAGGACAGCTGTGACGCCGGTGTCACCCCGTCCCTCCCCCACCCCCAAACCCAGACAGACACACACACACACACACACACTATGTCGCTCTGCCTGGGACCTGACTCTGCGAGGGGCAGCTTTCAGGCTCTGTGGGGCCGTGTCCTGGGCGGCGACGAGAGGGCTCGGCAAGGGAAGGGCCGGCGGGCAGTCCGGGCCCGGAGTCCGGGTTTGGGAGGAGTGAGGGGACTGGTTGGTGCTCGGGGGGGAGGGGTTTGCCCCGGCCGGGTGCCTGAGGCAGGAGCAGGCTCGGGTGGCGCAGGCCCTCGGAAAGGGACTGGCTAGCCCTCCCGTGGCCCAGCCCCCACCAGAAGGCCGGGCCCTCACACAGAGGCTGGCCCGGGCACAGGGGTCGGGTCCCCAGCCGTTCGGACCCCAAGACGATCGGGGTCACATAGGCAGAGGGGAAACGGGTGAGGTGAGGGCCCGGCCCATGAGCCCCACGGGTTCTGCTCCCATCTCGGGGACCAGAGAGAAGGGCCCGGAGCCCTGCACTGCAGAAGGACCCTGCCAGGGAGACCCGCGACACCCGCGCACCCCAGGGCCACCGGGCCTTCCCGAGGCTTCGGGGCCAACCGGCCCCTTGGAGATCAGCAGAGAGAGACCCCAGGGTCCTGCGGGACCCCCGCGGCACAGGCGGGAAAGCCTTCCGTCCAACGGCCGGGGACCCCACCACCGTCGCTACTGCTCCCGGGAGAGGGACCCGGGAGACGAGGGGCGGGGAACTGGCGCCCAGCCCAGGAAAAGCCCGCAGCGGGGGCCGTCCCCGGGAAGGGAGCAGCCAAACCGCCGTCACCGGCAGGGGCGCGCGACCGTGCACAGAAAACCTGAACGGCCCCACCGGAACACCACGGGCGCTGACACAGGGACTCAGCAGAGCAGCAGGACGCAAGACAAATATCCGGAAATCAGCTGCACTTACATGTACCAACAGTGAACTGTTAGCCAGGGAAACTGAGACAGTCCCACTGACACTCACTTCAGAAAGTACGATGAAGTACCTAGGACCACATCTGACCGAAGACACAGAAGGCCCACACTCAGAAGACCAGGACACACCGAGGAAAGGCGGTGGAGGAGACACGGGGGCGGACGCAGGTGCCGGGCTGGCGCACGGGAGGAGTCAGCGGCACTACGGAGCCCATGCCGCCCCCAGAGCAGTCCGCAGATCCAGGGCGATTCCCACCAAGATGCCAAAGGCGCATTTCACACAGAACTAGCACAAACACTCCAGACTTCGTGTGGGACCACAGAAGACCCCGGGCAGCCACGGCGAACCCGAGGAAGAGCAGAGCGGGAGGAGCCCCGCCGCCTGGCATCGGACTGTGTGCGTGACGAAGCCACAGTGAGCACAGCAGCCCGGTGCTGGTCCCTGCACGGAGACCGGCCGCAGACCCCTGGGACGGAACAGCACACCCGGGGACACGCCCACAGCCGTGCGGCCCCGGTGTCGGCAAGGAGGCCAGAGCACGTGGTGGGGGAGAGAGAGTCAGTGTCGGCTCTGGAAACGTTAGACACACACGTGTGAGAAACGAGACGAGACCACCTTCCTACACCGCCGTCCTCCATACAAACCCTAAACGAGACGGGCAGTGCAGTCTCGGGCACTGCTCGGAGCTCTGCGCAGCCAAGGTCACCATCGGCAAAAGGAAGAGACGGCCCGCCGACTCGGAGGACCTGTTTGCCACTTGTGCATCTGATCAGGGGTGAATATCCAAAGTTTATAAAGAACTTACACAATTCAACACGGAAAAAACCCAATTAAAAAATGGGCAGAGGACCAGAATCAACACTTCTCCGAAGAGGACATAGAGACGGCCAACAGACATATGAAAAGGTGCTCAGTGTCACCACTGATCAGAGAAATGCAAATCAGAGCCACAGTGAGATGTCGCCTCCTCCCTGTCAGAATGCCCGCCATCCACCAACCAGCAAACGACGAGAGCTGGCGAGGGCGTGGACAAAGGGGACCCCAGCGCACCGTCGGTGGGCACGCAGGCCGGGGCGGCCACCGCGGACAGCGGCGTGGAGACACCTCAACACACTGAGCGTGGCACTGTCTACGACCCAGCGGTCCCACTTCCGGGAACACACGCTCAGGAACCCGAGCGCTGGCGGGAAAGGAGACACGCGCTCCCGTGTTTGCTGCAGCGTCATCCGCGGCAGCCGAGGTCTGCGGGCAGCCTGGGGTGAGCAGATGCAGGAGCCGTGGCACGTTTACACAGCGCAGCGCTGCTGGGCTGCGCAGAGTCACGAGCGCCTCCCCAGCCTTCCGCCACAGCGTGGGTGGACGTGGAGAGCAGCGTGGGCGGACGTGGGGAGCAGCGTGGGCGGACGTGGAGAGCACCACGCCGAGTGAAATACGCCAGTCAGAGAAAGACAAGCACCGTGTGGTCTCACGCACACGTGGGATCTGATGAACAAGACAAGCTAACAAACAAAACGGAAACAGACTCAGGGACAGAGAACAGGCGGACAGCTGTCGGCCGCTGGGGGCTGGGGGCTCGGTGATAAAGGTGAAGGGATTAAGCAAAAGAAGAGAAAACAAGACCACGGTCGCAGACCCCAGTGTGGGCAGGGCCAGAGGGACGGGGCGGGGGAGGCGGAGGGAGGGAGGGAGGGGTGAACAGTGAGGGCGGGAGACCAGACTCAGGCAGCAGAACACACAGCACAATATGGGGACGATACATGATAAAACTGGACCTCCCAAACCTATAGAATTGTATCAACCAATGTCACCCTGGTAAATTCAATGTTTAAAATCAGAAAGCCTCTGTCTGGGTTTTTTAAAAACAGACTAACAATCTCATTCCTTCTCCGACCTCGGGGCCGTCCCCCGAGCCACCAATCGGCGGGTGGAGTCGCAGCTGCGAGCCACGAACCCGGGTGAGGACAGACTCCAGGGCAGACGGACGGGTCTGCGCCCCGGCGGCCCAGGGGCTCCAGTCCCCGAGCTCCGTGCATGCCAGGGCCCCGAGGATAGCAGCGCAGGGGCGGGGGCACCCACGCCCTGCTGCTCCGTCTCTGCACCCACTCCCACTGGGTGCCCCTGGAAACGCACCCCGCCCCCGGCAGGCCCAGCCTCCTCCCAGCACGGGAGCCTGACCCTGCACCTCCTCGGGGCCGGTCAGGGTGGGCCGGCCGGCCAGCCTCGCAGAGAGCAGGGAGAGGGCAGGAGGGGGGGGCAGGGGGCGGACACGGACAGACAGACAGACAGCTGGACAGCAGAGAAGACAGCCCGATGCACCTCACAGTGGGAAGGGATCTGCAGAAGGAACTAGGGCAGTGCAAGTGTGCTGCTGAAGGGAGCCGCACTGCCCGAGCCCCCCATTCACCTTGGGGCGTCTTCCTCCTCCTCCTCCTCCTCCTCCCCTTCCCGGGCGCACAGGCCCGACCTGCGGGAGGCGCCACCCTCCCGTGTCCTCCACACCTGCTCTTCAGCCACACGCAGTCAAGGCCCAGAGACCGGTCATTCGGGAGACAGAGGTCTATAGGCCAAAGCTGGCTGTCGGTCGGGCTTTACGCCCCGAGGTCCAGGGACCAGCCCCAAGCCTCCCCCCACCCCCTGCCGCCCCCAGGCTCTCCCACGGGCGGCGATCGGGTGTCCGTGCCTGCACCCGCCCCGCTCTGCATCTGCGCATCGGCTATCTGCCCAGGACTCCTAGGGCTTCGGGGTCCCGTCCTCGTCCCGGCACCCTGCACGGGGGAGGGGGAGGGCGCGGGGGAGTCCTGGGGGAGGGAAGCTGTGCAGACAGAAGCCAGGCCAGGCCCTGCCCGCCAGGAGGGGACCACGTGCAGGGCGACGGCCGCACCCCCGGAGTCCCGGACCCTGCCCTGCCTTTGTCTCCCAGCCCCGCGCCCGTGTTCTCCCGTTTGAGGGGTGGCCCTCTGCCCCCCCTGCTGACTAAACATCCCCTCGCCGCACTCTGACCCCCAGGGGGCACATTACCGCCGCCCGCCCCCTTCCTCCGGGAGCTGCGGGAAGCGAGACTAAAAATAGGCCGGGCCGGAGAGCGTGCCACTCGACTGCGCCCCTGTGCGCACAGATCTGCTTATTTTGGCCCATCTCTCCCCGGCGATAAGGCTGCTAACAGCCCGTTATCAGCCAGTCGGGGAAAATGTGCTCCAGCCTGATTAGGCCCGGTCCCTGCCAAGGTTATGAACAGCCGTTATCGTTTTCCCGAACAGAGTAATCCGGACAGTATCAGCTCACAAACATATGGGCCACACAGAGAAGATAGCCGCTGACGGACACTTCATTTTAATTGTAACGAGCGGGCAGCCGCGGCCGGCCGGCAGAGCGGCCCGCTGGCAGCGGACTCCGGCTCCAGTCCCCTTCCCTCCCTGGCTCCCACCGCCCGCGCTGCCGGCGTTCCGGGTGGCACCGCGGACAGGCCCTGCCCCAGACGTCCGTCCCCCGTCCCCAGGCACGACCCTGCCCCGAGGAGCAGCCGGGGCCTCCTGGTTCTCGTGGGGAAACACGCAGGGAGCAGAGGTGGGCGGGGGAGCCGCTGCCCAGCACAGCTCCTGCCCTCCAGCCCCCGACTCCACCCCGGCGCCCTGCCCCCTCGCCGCCCTGACCGCGTCCCCCAGCCCACGCGTGCCTGGCCCCGGGGCCTGCAGACAGCAGGCCCCGACCGCGGGGCTGGGAACATGTAAGGAGCGTCTGCGTCACGTCCTCCAGCCCCCACGCCCACGGGCACGCTGACCGGGGCACACTGTGGGGGCGAGCCCGTGCAGGCAGGGGCTCTGGGTCCGGAGAGCAGGTCGCCAGACCCGGGCTCTCCCCGTGCGGTTGTGACGACCTCACTTCTCAGGCCTGTCACAGGAAGTCACGTGGCTGCAGGACAGAGGGCAGAGGGGGGCCTCCCGGGAAGACGAGGTCGTCACCGTAGGGTTCTGGTGGACGCTTCTCTTCCCTGGCGGCGAGTCCGCAGGACGGCTGCTGTGGGCAGCTGGCCAAAGGGGCCGCCCTGTCCCTCTGGAGGGGCGTGAGGCTGTCCCCTTGCGTGCCACCACAAAACACAGGTGGGCGGAAGGGGGAGGGGGCTGCAGGCCGGGGCGCCTGCCTGCCTCAGAGGCAGAGCAGCCTCCCGCGGGGGGAGTGGGGGCGCCACGGGGCTCACAGCAGGAGGGGCCGGCGCAGGGACAGCAAGGAAGGTGAGCCCTGGTGTCCGCCCCTGACTCCGCCGCCCCCGCCAGCTGCTCCTCCCAGGGCCCGAGCTTCTCTGACTCCAAGTAGCTGGACACCCCGGACTCCGCCACCCTGGCCGGTGCCTCTCCTCCGCCCCTCCCCCTGAGCCCTCCAGCACCCGTCTGCCCCATCACCACAGACAGTCACGCTCCCCACGGCCCATGCTCAGCGCAGTGAGGTCCAGTACGGGAAACGTCCCCGTGTCCACTCTGCGCGGGTGGCCTCCTCATCGGGGGGAAAGGACAGAGCAGGAGGGAGAACGGGGGAGAGGTGAGGGGCTCGAGTGGAAAGGCCCTGCCACACCACCGCGGGGACCCCCTCCCTGACTCGGGGTGCCAGTTCTGCAGGGAGAGCACGGTGCGGCCTTGCCCGGGAAGAGTTCACCAAGCACTGCACACACGTGTGTGTGTCACACACACACGCATTGAGCTCACACCCTGCACAGACCTGCTGACCCACCCTCCGCACAACCAACCCCAGGCTCACGCCCGAGCGGCCTCCTGGCCGCACCACAGAGTCGCCCGGGTCCCGAGCGGCTCCCAGCCGGGGTCTCGGAGGGCCCCCACCACCTTGCGAGGCTCCGCGAGGCCTGAGGGGAGCCCACCCACAGGGCATTCGGACCCTTAAAACTGAGTCTGCGGGGTCGTTCCTGTGGCGACACTGAATTCAGAGAGGGGAGAGGAGGGGGTTCTGCCGCTGGCAGAGCCGAGCCGGGGCAACTTCTGTGTTACCTCCTTTCCTCGACTGCTCTTCGGCACCGGCCTCACCTTGCTCTCCCGACCATACACCACGCGGCTGGGAGGCCTGGAGGCGGCCGCGGAGCAGAGCAGCCACCGCCCTGGGTGGCCCGCGGGCGACAGGCACCCTGGCGGTCTCGTGCTCAGGCCCCTGAGGGTCCCGAGGGTCTGGCCCTAACCAACTGCCCCCGAGCCTGACAGACCGCAGCCCGGCCCGGGGGTCAGCTGGCTCGGGGTCGCTGGCTCCCACCACGGCGCTTTCTCCCGGCCACCTCCTCCTGTTCTTGTTTTCTCGCTCTCGCCGTTCCCACGGACGGAGCTCTGCCGGCCAGCTTCGGGCTCAGGAGACTCGCGGACTTCCTGCCGCGAGCAGCTGGCTCCCGGGGGGCCGCGCCCCCCTCGCCCCGACCCTGCTCCTGGGACGCGTGCACGTTCGGGGGTAGTGGGGGGTGACAAAGTGACCGTGATGTTGCGGGGCTGCCACCGTCCCGTCCGGGCCGTCCCAGGCCTCGACTCCATGCCTGGGTCTTCTGCACGTTCCCGCCGGGCCTCGGACCCTGCCCCCCGGCGCCAGCAGGGCGGGAGCCGGCCCCCCGCACTGACCTGCTGTGGAGACTGCGGGGGTGCAGAGCACCCAGCTGCGCGCCTGCCACCGGTGACCGTTCCTCCCTCACGAGTGAGGCCCCTCACCGGCGCCCGTGCGCCCCGCACACAGCTGTGGTCCTGTCGCTCTGCGGGGGCGGGTTCCGATCCAGCCGCCCTAGGACACCCACGGCCCCTTGGCCACTCAGCCCGTCTCCTGGCTTGTGTGGCCTGTGGTGGTGTGGGCACTGCCCCGCCTCGGACTGGCTGGTAGATCGGCTACAGGACAGCACGGCCCACCAGACACAGACACTCGAGGGAAAGCAAAACCCGGACTCTCCAAGGTGCTGCCAGCCCTCCCCGGCGAGACAGATCCTGCCCGGGGGGGCGCAGAGCCCTGCGCACGCACCCCCCCCGCGCCCCCCACCCCGCACACGCCCTCGCCCCACACAGCTGCTCGGTCGACATCACGCGGGGCCCAGCCCCTGCCGTCCACGGCCCTGCCTGGTCCCCGCTGGAAACCGAGGCACCTTCGGGCTGACGCCCAGGCACACGCGTCCTCGGCCCCCTGTCACTTCTTGGGGACACCCAGGAAGAACGGCTTCTCGTCTCCAGAGCCACGGGCTTCCCCCTTTTCCCCGAGACGGGCGTCTCAGGTTGGGGGTGCCTGCAGCAGCCACGCGCCTTCCCGGGACCAGCTCTCGGGCACGCGGTGCGTTCACTGTGGCGTGGGGGCTGCCTCCCCGCCTCTGCCGTGGACCACGGGGGGCTCTGGAAAAGGTCCCCGCTCCGTTAGTGCCAGGCCTCCCGGGAGACAGGGCCGAGTCCTCCGTCTCCGTCTGTCTGTCTCCCTCCCTCTCTCTCTCACACACACACACACACACACACACACACACACACACACAGTGGTGTCTGTCCCCTCGGTCACAATCCCATCCTGGTCGCCCACCCCTCCCACCCCCGCCCCAGGCCTGGCTCTGCTGGGCTCCTCCCTGGCCCCCGTGGGGACTCGGCCAAACATGGCATCAACGGGTCCGTCCGCACGGCGAGGCCCGCTGAGCCCGGGGCACACCCCCCCGGGGAGCCGGGTCCAGCCAGGGTCTCCTAACGGACTCAGGGCTCCCTGTTTCCTGTTCTCCCTGCTCAGGCCCTCCCAGACCCCGGGGTCCATGGCCCTGTCCACTCCTCGCGGCAAGCCGGCCAGGGGAGTCCGGGCGTCCGGGACGGCACGGGACCCAGCTCCCTGGGAGCGCAGCCCCGAGGGCCTGGGGCCCCTTCTGTGGGCGGCCTCCTCCGGCCCCGGGAAGCAGGGCCTGGACCCAGGCGGTGACGGGCACGATGAGGACGTCCCTCCTCCCCGGGGTCTCCAGCTGGCGTCGTCCGGGCTCTTGTGACAATCTGGCCACGCGGCATCTAGCCTGCACCTGCTCAGGCAGCTGTCGCGGGGCCGGCAGTCCAGCACATACGACATCCTCCGACGGCCGAGTTCAAAGGCAGGCAGACCACGTGTGCACACGTGTGCGGCTCCACAGACCACGATGAACACCACACTGGCCTGCGCACTTACAGCGTGGAAGCTCTGGCGCGGTGTCCTCTGGTGGACGGAAACCAGGGGTGAGCACCGGGTTGGCGCCAGGCTCGCCACAGCCGCCTGGCCAGGCCCCCGGGCACTCCCAGCACGCTCGCTCCTCTCCCCGGTGGGAGTTCCCGCCCAGCGCAGCGGAGGGACGCCGCGCAGCTCCACACGCCACCCTGGCAAGGCTCCGGGGCAGGGCGCAGCGACGTGCGGCGGCATGAGGAGGGAGACGCGGTGTCGCCCGGCTGACGTCACCCGGCCCCCCGGGCCGCAGAGCGAGGGCTCCACTGGACAACAGAGTCCAGACCCTTTCAGCTAAGAAACCCCTTCGTAGGTCACACGTGTCGGGAATTTTAAAAAAGAAGAAAACAAACAAAGCCCGCGTTATCTCAGTTATTTCCGCAGGCCCTGGGGCCACGAGGTGAACTGACGCCGAGTCCCACATCAAAGGGCCGTCCACCCGGAGATGCTTCTGGAACCTGGGCAGCAGGCAGGGCGGCCGGTGAGCGGGCGGGCGCCCGCCGGTCAGACCCCCTGAAGAGGTCGAACAAAACGCGGACCACAAGCTAAAAATTAAAGGCGCGTTGATGGTACCCCCCAATCAAACGTGCCAGGTGAGAAGGTTACGACCCAAACCACCTCTGTGCTTCGGGACACACGCGTCCGCACACGTCCGCACATGCGTGCATGAAAAGGCAGAGGAGCAAACACACGTGAGGTGCTCATCGTGAGGTAGCAGAAAAAGAAAATGAACGCCATCGGGTCCCGCAAGCGGGTGTCCCGTGGGCGCCGGCCCGGGAACGCGGGGCCCTGGGAAGCCGCAGGCAGACTGGGCCGTGCGGCGTCGCCTGAGGAGCGCGGTGGGGAGTCCGTGGGACATTCCGACCCCCAGGGGAACGCGGGCGCAGCGGGTGGGCGTCCGTGGGAGAGAGGGGGGGCGGCCCTGTGACAGAGAGTTTTCTGGCCCCGACGGCAGCAGCACGGAGGTGAGAAACCTGATCTAGAGCGTCACACACAGGACGAGGTTCCGCCAATCGGGTCCCGGGAAGACTTTCAGGGAACGAGAGACGAGAAGTTGGAAATGCAAACGGGACCTTCTTTCAGCTGTGCCGTCACGGCCACAGCAGAGCTGCCTTCCTGGATGCCACGGCCTGTCCCCTCACCCGCAGGGCGCCCCGGAGACCTCCCACCTGCCCGGGCCCCGCACCTGGGCCCAGAGGGCTGGAGGGTCGGCCAGGACCGAGGAGGAGGGCTTCCCCGAGACCCCCGCAGGGGCGGGTCCTGCACGCCAGCACCCGTCCGGTCCGACGGGGCTCTGCGGCTCGGGAACGGCGCTGCTTCTGAGATCAGTTAAGGTGTAAAATGTGCGTGCTCTGAGCCTTTAATATTAATAAGTCCTGTAACTAGCAGTTCCTCGTAGCTCCGGATTCTTGAGCACAACTAGAAAGGGCACTTATCCTGAAAAATCTAATAAATTTACAGTTTTATATACTTCCTTCAATTGTGAAAGTCTTGTTCAATAAACTTTAAAATGCCACTACAGAGCAATAACACAGACAGTATAAACCCAGCCCTGGGAAAGCTGTGTAGCCAGAAATTGTTCCCCTTTCTGCGAGAGCAATAAAGTTTTATATGTTTGAACTGACTGTAAAAAGGTTTGAATGTTGGCGACTGGGGAATAATCTGTCTTCTTTATAGTTATTATCATATTTCCCACAAGACCCCTTGGTCTGTGTCAATCCTTCCTGTGTGTGACACCTTTGTACTGTCAGCAAAAGCAAGGCTACTTTCTTTTTTTTCTAACTGTAGGACTTGTATCTGTTTTCCTTCAGATTACAGCTAACAGGAATAAATTATTTCTGACAACCATCTATTGTGGCATTTTACCAAATAAAGCTGGTTGTGAGCGGCTTTTTCGTGAGCGAGGGGGCCTCCCCTGCTCCTCGCCGCCCCCCCCGGCCGATCCGAATGCAGTGCGGGCACGGTCACGCCGGCGGAGATGCCGATGAAGAGAGATTTGCAGGAGAGAGCCCCCCGGAACTCAGCGGCGGCGGCGCCTCCCGGGTGCCGTCAGCTCTGCGTGGGGGCGAGCTCAGGGACCGGGGAGGAGGAAGTGGCCCGGGCCTGCCCGGCCCAGCTCAGGGGGAGGCCGCGTCCAGCGGGCTCTGGGGCCAGCGTCCCCCAGGCTCTGGTCACAGCCGGGAGGGGAGCCACGGGGATGGCCAGCGGGGACAGCAGCCCCAGCTGCCACACAGGCCTGGGCTCTCGGCAACGGGTCGTCTCTGCCGGAATGAGTTTAGGCTCGTGGTCATCAGCACAGCCCCTGTGTGTGTGTGTGTGTGTGTGTGTGTGTGTGTGTGCGTGCGCGCACGCCTGTGTCCACACCCCACAACTCACCAGCAGGTGCAGGGGTCGCGCCCCCGTCCCCGCCCAACCCAGCGGCATGCCCGAGTCTGCACTGTGGACCCCGAGCTCGGCCGCGCCCCCAGATTTGGAATCAGAGGTGGAAACGCCCAGAGAGGAGCCGGAGACGTTCGCGAGCACCAGGTCCCCGCGGTGCAGAGACGCGCTGTGGTTGGCACTGCTGGGCCGGACGCGGTCTCACCCACCCGAGGGTGCCGTGAACCCAGGCAAAATGGCCCTCTGCAGACCAAATCATGGCCAGGGTTCACTGACCCTGTGACCCTGGGGCCACGGCTCGCAGACGGGCGTGGTGCCCCCGCGAGAGCACTCGGGGCCCCTACCACCTGGCGCTCGCGGCGCAGACACTCGGCGGGGCGGCGCCCTCGGGCACAGGGCCCCCACCGCCAGCAGGGACAGGCAAACGCCAGGCATGGACGGCACCATCTGGATCAAAGCAGGGGCTTGAAAACACCATTTTTTTTTGGCAAAATGCTATTTAAACAATTTTTATTGGCTTAACTTGGGGGGGGGCATTGATGTGAGAGAAAATCGTCAGCCGGTTGCCTCTCGTACACGCCCTGACCGGGAGTCGAACCCGCGACTCGGTGGGACGACGCACGGCTCACTGAGCCACGCCGGTCAGGGCGGGCGGAATCCACGTCACGTGACACCGTTTGCTGTTTGATGCTGAAAGCAGAAGTCACGGCGATACTCCGGAGTCTGCACCTCCTCCGGCCCGCCAACACTCTCCTAAGGACGGCTCCGCGTGTCCGGAGAGTGAACACGCGAGCGGCTTGTCCAGACGAGGACGCGAATGCCCAGAGAAGGCGAGTGCCTGGCTCAAGGCCGCCCAGCAGGCACCTAACTGCCAGGGCTTGGATGGGGGCCCGCATCGACCGGACCCTCAGGATTTTGGAGGTGCTTGTCTCGAGCGAGACACGGGGCTGGCCACACCCAGGACACACGGGTGGGGGGAGCGTCTCGGGGCCCCAAGGCTGGGGAACAGCACCTGGCTCGCCGCCTCTCCCCGCCGCCCGGGCCCCTCCCACCAGCCCGCCTGGGCAGGGTCCGCACCCACCCGCTCACCGTCGGGCCCAGACAGCCCCCGCTGTCCTGACGCCGCCGAGGCGGTGACACAGGCGACTGCGGTCGCCCCCTGCCCCTGCCCCTCACTGCACAGCCACTGCAGCGCCGCACAGGAAACTCTAGTGGCAGGAAATCTATCTTCGGGTGTCACCAAGGGAGCCAAGTCACCTGAACGTCCCCTCTTCTTCCCAAGTGGCCAGAGCCCCCTCCCAGGTGTGCAGTGGAGCGGCCAGCACAGCCCCAAGCCCCCGATGGCCACTCGCGCCCCCGAGGCTCCCCGTGTCCGGGCAGCCCCAGTGTCACCAGCCCCCGGGGAGCGGCCGAGGCCGGGTGACGCGCCAGCGGTCACAGAGGCTGTTATGACGCGCGTGCACAGCGCAGAGGGAGGCGGCGCCCGAGGGCTCGGCCCTGCCACAACGAGCACCCTGCCCCCGGCGGCGCGGGCCCATTACCTCCCGTGTCTCCTCGCGGCCACTCGCCTTCCCATGAGCACCCTGGTCTCGGGATGAGTCCCCCTCCGCCTCCGTTTCTCTATCCATCACATTTAACACTCTGACAGTAACAGTCTATAATGTTTCTATTCTACAAAACCGCTCTGTCAACTCCGGCTTCCAGAGCAGCAACTGAGGAAAATAAATAACAGCGACGCGGGGCGGCCGCCGGCCTCCCCGGCTGGGCTTTTCCATGTTAGAGATGCTGCAGAGGAGGGAGGGAGGGGGGCGGGGGTGGGCGCCAGCACCGAGAGCTCCGCCGAGCCCCACAGACACCGCGCGGACCTGAGGGGACGGCCCCGAGCTTCCCCTCAGACAGAGAAGGGGCTCCTGCCTCCTCAGCCCACCTCCACGGTGGCACAGGGGGGCGGTACCCCCCCCCACACGGGCGCCTCGCCCTCCACCCTGCAGCCAGAGAATGGGGGCGGGGGCTGGACACTGCGCACCGCGCAGGGCACCTCCCGGAGCCCGGCTTTCTCCGGGAGCCAGAGTCCGGGGGGGTGGGGGGGGGGGACACACTCTGCCCTGGAGCAGGCAGTCCGGCCCCAGGGGCAGGCCGGGCCGGGCCGGGCCGGGCCGGGCAGGACGACTGGGAGGTACAGCCCTGGGGAGCTGCCTCGGCTCCACCTTCCCAGGGGTTTACCAAAACCACGTTTCTCTGCATCCTTTTGGACTGGAATCATTTAGGGACAATTCTGTTTCCATCCAGCCTCTTCAGAAAAACCCAGACGAAGAAATGGTGGATGGATAATCCTGAACACGCTCTGGCCCCTCTCCACGACACAGCGGCTGACCCCAGGGATGCCCGCGGCTGGTGGGGCTCCGTGGGCCCTGGACACGAACTTGTCTGCTGGGCTTGGCGAGTTCCCAGGCCCCCGTCACCGTGGCACTGCTGCCCGGGTCCCCGGGTCCCCACAGCCACTCCGGGGCCACGGTGCAGAATGCAGCTGCGGAGGGGACCTGGGTGCCTAGCCTGATGCTCACGGGCTGCGGGTCCCTGTTCCCGCCGTGCTGCGCCCCCAACTCTAACAGGAGGCCCCCCCCCCGGTGGCCGTGAGCTCACCCGAGCCGGCACCGGGGGTGGGGAAGAGGGCGCCCGCTGTTCATAAACGCCAGTGACGACTGTGCGTGTGCTGCGGCGGGAGCTGGGTGAGAGCCACGGGTGACCTAGGAGGAGGGGCCTGGGCGGTGGCCTCGGGGTGCCCTCAGGGGTCCCCCGCCCAGACGGACACGCACGCAGCCTCCCCGGTGTTCTGGTCCCGGCTCGTCGCCGCCCACCCTGGGTCTGGACAGCGGGACGCGAGGACGGGAGCGCTCGGGACAGGAAGACGGCAAGAGGCAGAGGACAGGACGAGAAACACAGTGCCGTTCCCAAGCCCGGAGCCACACGGTCCCACGTGGCCCTGACCGCTGGGGCCAGCGAGCACGAGCACCCTGGGCACTGTCTCGGCCACGGCCACGGCCACCGCCACTACTGCGCTTCGCACCGCAGAGCGGGGACAGACACTTCCAAACTGAGAGGCACCCGGAGGCGGGTCTAGCTTTGTCCCCCGACTGCTCCCCAAGGGCCGTGCACTCCCCCCCTCACAGGTGGCCGAAGAGAAAGGGACAGGCCCGGGCGCAGCCCCCAGACGGCGGGAACCCCGGGGGCTCCCTCACGCCCGCTCCCCAGCCCGGCGCCCACCGAGGGCAGCCGCTGCGAAGCTCCAGAACACCCCGCGTGGCCGCAGCGGGTCTGGTGGCCGAGGCGAGAGGGGCTGGTCCCGGGCGGCACCTCCTCTCCGTCCACTCGGCCCTGGCACCGCTCACGACCCAGCCGACCGAGGCGGAGGCCGCTCTGCACGCGGCTGGCGTGTGGGGGCGTGACAGGAGGACACAGAGGACGCGGTCGGACGCGGTGACCTGGTGCCGTCGTCTCCAACGGCCCCGCCTCACCACTGCTGCTCTCGGGGCTCCGGACCCTTAACTTGTCTGCTCTGGCGGCAGAAAGGAAAAGGCGGCCTCACAGGGCCGAGGTGTCCCCTGGGGACAGGGTGAGCCTTCCCAAGAACTCCCTTCCCGTGAATCAGCGTCGCGGCCACGCGGGGACCCAGGGGACGACAGAGGACAACGCGCGATCGGCACAGCGCCCGCCCTCGAGGGTGTGTAGTTTAGTGAAGGGGGGGGCGGCGGACGAACAAATGGCTAAAACGAACGGTTGAGCAGAGGGCGGAAAGTGAGGAAAACCACGCCCAGGAAAGCCGTGGCGCCCGGGCACAGAGCGCGGCAGAGGGTGTGGCCGCTCCCACCGGGGCGAGGGCGAGCCCCCAGGCCGCCCCAGGGCGCGGCGCTGGAGAGGCCACCCCGCTTCCGGCCACAAAGGGCCCGCTGTCAGTCGTCGGCCCAGGTTCAAATCCCGCTGAGCCAGTTCGCACCTGGGCCTCGCAGGGCTGGTCCCTCCGCCCTCTGACCCCAGGGTGCTGGTCGGGTGGCCGAGACCAGGACGGCCTGCGCCTCGGAGCGCGTGCAGGCCGCACGTGACCAAGTGGCGGATGAGTCGGCCGGGCCCGGGCAGACCCGCTTTGACGCCAGTGAGCGTCAGGATCACCCCTCCCACCCCTCCACCCCCCGCAGGAGGGGAGGCCGCCACCTCCCCACCCAGGGCCCCCCAGCAGAGGGACGGAAGGGCGGGGACGGGACACCAGATCCCGCAAGGCCTGGCTCCTCCCGGGACAGGACACCTGGGAGCCTGAGGCTAAACTTCGGGGACGCCTGGAAACGGGGTGGCTCGAGCCCCTCGCACCCCGTCTGAGACGGAGTGGGGTGGACGCCGGAGAGCGGGCCCCTAAGATGACCCACGGCCACAGGGAACTGGCCGCGCTCGCCTGCGAGGCCCGGCCTCCGTGGGGCGTGACCAGAGCCGCACCCGGCCCCACGCCCCGCCCCAACTCCCTCGTCCTTCCCAGTGCCAAGCCCGACCCCCGGGGCGCCCCGGGCAGACACCCCACAGACACAGGCCCGAGGACGGAGTCTGGCTCCCCCGGCAGGCGAGGCCGCCGACGCCGGGTCTGCGCAGCACAGCACAGCTGCCGGCCGTGGCCACGCCCCCGAGGTCGGCGGGAACAGGCGCGCTTCCAGAACAGGTCTTCGCTGTGCCAAGTTCGCCCCACCTCGGACTCCTGTGGAATCCACGTGCCGAAGGAATTACACGCTTCAGTCACCGACAACGCGTGTCTTTCCACGTCACAATGGCCGCCGGCCCTGTCCATCTTCCTTTCCGCACAGCCCGCCCCCTCTCACTCCGAACGCTGTCGCCCCCGCAGCCTGGGTCCTCTGGGCTGCACCTGAGGACCCCACCTCCCACCTCGCTGCAGCCCGGCACCCCCGGCACTTCCCAGCCGCGTCCTCCAGTGGGTTTCAGCCACGTCCCCTTTGCTCCGGTGACCTCCGGGTCTCCGGGGCTCACCACGGGCCTACCTCTGCCACAGCCAGGGCCATGGTCAGTGCCAGCCCCACGGGCCCCCTGGACCCGCTGCGTCCCATTTCCCCTGCTTCCCAGCGCGCGCCCTGCAGCCCGGTCTCAGCGGCCCGCGCACAGAGAGGCCCCGTGAACAGCCCGCGCACAAGGGCACAGGGGCACACCGTTTCATGCAGCACGCCTAGGGATGTGTGGCCACTCCCGGGCGAGCGAGGACTTGCTCCCAGACCCCCTGTCGCCGGCCCCCGCTGGTCTATCCAGGTCCGACGCAGGCACCTGAGGAATGCCGGGACCGGTGGGGGACGAGGTCTCCACAGGACTCCCTGCTCGAACTATGAGTGATTACGGAGCCCCTGCCCTACGCCCTCGCCCGCCCTGGAACACTGCGGGAATACAAAAAGGCGCTGGCCTCCGGGTGTTTACGGCCCCGTGGGCAAACACGCGGGGGCCTGGAGGCACCAAGACTGGGAGCTGTCGGCCGGAGTGGAGGGGCCCGGCCGGAGTGGAGGGGCCCGGCCGGAGCACGGCTAGTGTCCCCGGGAGAGGCGGCCTGCAGGGGGGGCAGCAGGGAGGGCGCTCCCGCGCTGAGGAGACGGTTTTCCCGAAGGTGCAGGAAAAAGGGCGGGCACTGCAGGCGACTCGACACGTCGGTGGGAAACCCGAGAGGCAGGTGGAAATGACCCCGGTGGGGCGGGCAGGCCCGGCCAGACCGCGGGGCCCACCTGCCCCGCGTGGCCTCCCAGCGTCACACACGCTCCCAGCGGGGACCAGGTGCCGCCGTCCACAGGGCCCGCCGTCCACAGGGCCCACCGTCCACAGGGCCCGCCCACGGGAAGCCATGAGCCCCACGGGCCACAAGCCGCGGCTTCCCCTCTGCTCAGGAAAACTCGAGGAAGTTCAGGGGCCTGAAAGGGGCGTTGCTATGGTGATCCCTCGAATCAGTTTAAGATTAAAGACAACCTGCAAACCTCAGGTCTTGGGCCAGTGTGAGTCACAAAATTCCTCGTGGCGCCCTTGACGTCTGACCGCGGCCCTGGGCGGAGGCTGGGCTGCCCCTCGGGACCTTCCGCCCCTTCCAGGACCGCGCCCCTCGCTGCTCCGGGGCGCTGTGGCCTCGCACGGGAGCCTGGCGCGGCCTCTCCGTGTGTCCCGGGCCCCCGTGTGCGACGGGGACGGGGACTCCTGCTCCGCCTGCGTCCCCAGGGGCCGGCGAGGGCCGCCTGAGTCCACGCGCGCCCGCCGACCGCAGGCGTGCTCCGGAGACGAGACCCGTCCCTGCGCCCCAGACTGCGGTGCCGCCTCCCCAGGGGCCGGGAGGAGCGGTGTGTAAGCGCCGACTTCCAAAGTGAGGACGGCGAGCCACACACAGGCCGCCGCCGCACACTCGCTCTTCCCCTCGTCGGCCCCCGGCCCCCCGGGGACCTCCGGCCTCTGCTCGTCAGGGCCTGAGCAGCCGCCCAGGAACCGAGGTGCAAGGCCCCCTCCGAAGGCAAGCGTGGCGTCTCCACCTTCCCTCCCCCGGCCCTTCCTGTCCGCCTGTCTGTCCGTGTGACGCGCCTTCCCCTGCAGAGACCCGCAGCCCCGCCCCCGCCCGCCGGCCTCCAGGGCCGTGGCGACGGTCGCCCGTCATGGAGACCTCGGCCTGCAGGCGCGGGGCGCGCGGGGCGCAGGGGGCGGCCGAGCGGGGCCGGGTCAGGACGTGTGCAATCAGAAGGGTTATCTAATGCTAGTTTCACTCTAATTGAGTCAGTACCATATGTCACCCTGCAATAACATCGCGAGCAGCATGCGACTGAATACATATTTAATTCACATAATGGGTACAGCAGTAGAAGTAATCAAGGCAGTTTGCCATAAGCCATAAAGAAGCGTCGCTTGTTCCTATCAGGGAACATTTGGCACTCGGGGAGAGAGCCGCGGCACCGGGGAGAGAGAGGCTGCCTCACCGCAGAGGCTGGGGGAGGGCGGGGGCGGGGGCTGGGGGGGACCGGGAGGGGTGTGGAATGAGAGGACGAAAGCCGGGCACCGATTCCCAGCGAACGAAAATCAATGGAGGAATACTGTCGGCGGGTCGCCGGCCATCTCAATATAATTAACAATAATGGGCTTATTGGCACGAGCTTAATAACCGAGCATGAAGTGTGCCCCGGACTTGCCCGTGCCGTCCCCGGTCCTCCTCGGTCCCCGCCGGCCCGGGACGTGGACCTGGCCACGGAGCTTCCCGGTGCCTGTCCCCCCCGCCCCGCGCCGGGACAGGCGTGTGAGGACAGGCGTGTGACTGGGGTCTCCCCGCCTCCCCCAAGGAGGTGATTAATTCGCTCGGCCACGCTCATCAATATCTTTGGACAGATCAACTGGAGTTTTCATTAAAGCCATATTAATGTCGCCGAGACACAGCTGTGGACAGGTTATTCTACGAAAAAAAAAAAGAAGAAAAAGGAGGAAGGAGGAGGAGGAGGAGAGGAAGAGCCACCTCCGCCTTGCGGGCTCTGGCGGGGTCGCGGGGAGCCGGCCCGCCCCTCGAGAATGCGCCCCCCGCCCCCGTGTTTTGATGTATATTTCATGAGGGCAAACACACATTCGTTTCACTTTGGGAAGGTGCTCACTGTAATGTATTGTCAGTGGCGCCAGCAACGAGGGGACATTAATTTCAATTCTGATGTTTAAACACTTTGGCGAGTCCCAATTACTCATTCCCGGCTCGATCCCAGGAGCCCGGATGGCCGCTGGCTCCGCCCTCCAGCCACACGGCCCTTCCGGGGGGGTGGAGGGCAGCAGCATGGCGGGCGCCCTCGGCAGTGCGACGGCTGCCGCCGTCTCCGTGCAAAGCTGTGTGAGGACCGGGAGACCAGCTCCGCCTCTGTTCTCAGCCTCAATCAGAGGCGGCCGGCCACTTCGTGGAGCAGAGCGGAGCCTGGCCAGCCAGGAAGGGGCCGGCGGGGGAGGGTAGGAGTGGGGACAGGGCCAGGCGCCCCCTCCCCCGCCCCGAGGACAGCCTCAGGTGCAGCGTGTCGGAGGCGGTGGCCCCGGTGCCACGGAGGGGCTCCAGGCGGCAGCGGCTGCCGCCCGGGCTCTCTGCAGAAACCTGCGTGCAGCATCTCCCTCCGGCCAAGGTCAGGGTCGCACGTGTCACGGGAGGAATGTGTGGGTGAGCCTCGTGGTCGTCACTCGCTCCCAGCTCGGTTTCGACAGCACCCGGGACTGTGCCCAAAGGTCCCTCGGCCACGCACCGAGCCCCCCTTCCAAGCTGCTGCCGGTCCGTCCACACAGCACACCAGGGACCGTCTCTGCCCACAGGGGCCGCGGTGGGCACCGCAGGAAACGGAGGGACCCTCTGTAAGAGTGGGAACACGGCCCGACATCCAGCCCGGGGCAGGCCGTCTAAATGCAGCCGCGCCGGGTCTCACAGACACAGCCTGGCCGAGGGGAGAGAGGGGGTGGCAAGAGGGCGGGACATGCCAGGCCCTGGGGTGAGGGGCTGGCGTCCACTAAGGACGCTGCCACAAAGACCAGCCTGGGCAGCCACCTGGGGGGCCTGAGGGGAGGGGCCTGGCCCATGCTGGGGACACCGCGGCCCACGGGTCCCACTCAGTGCCCGAGGCAGGGCGCGTCCGGAGGTCGGTGAGACCTGAGAAGCGTGAGGAAGAGAAACCCGTCCGGTTCTCATCAAAATCACCTCCTCCCTGAGCGAGGGCTAAGCCCATGCTTGCCCCACGCACAGGTTCCCGAACAGAGCCCGGGACCAGACGCGAGACAGCAGTCCCGTCGTGGTGCCCGGACGGCTGTGCCGGCGCGGGGGACTCAGACTCCGGGGGCCCGCGTGTGGCCTCGCTCAGGCTCCCGCGGCAGCCTGGCACCCGGCTGAGCCCTGTGCACGTCCCCAGAGGCTCCTGGGCCGCCCGGGGGCCGGCAGCTGCAGGCACCGATGCCGGTGCCCCCGACGGAGAGTGCACACAGGTAGGCCACCGTCGTCCGCTCGCAGGGCTGCAGCAGCCGACTCCGAGGGCTACGCCCAAGTTGAGACGGTGGGAGAACCACATTCCCGGAGGCTTCCTCTCCCTCCAGCCTCCTCAGAACACGCTTGGGGACCGCTCTCCTCCTCCTCCTGAGGCTCTCAGCCTGGTCTGGAGCAGGCCTGGCGTGCGTCTGGGAAGCAGAGACAGGGCGACAGGCTCCCGACCCCACCCAGAGCTGCTGCGTCCGGGCAAGGGCCCCGTCTGCAGGGAGGGGGGTGCCAGGACAGCCGGCGAGGGACTCAGATCCCGGACCCCGGGGACTCGGCCTGGCAGGACTCAGCGGGATGGATCACCCAGAGCGCTCAGGTCTCTCCCCCCGCCACCACCCGCCGTCCGCCACGGGGGAGGGAGCGGCCGTCTGACAGTGGGAGAGACGCAGAGGCACCTGGGACGGGGCTGTCCTGACCACACAAAGTCAGCTTTTTTCCCTTCACAGTGGAGGGTCCAGCTCATGGGCGGAGTTGATAGTTGACACAAACAGCAGCTTTTAAGTGACTGAAGTCATCGCTCTTTTTTTTAAAATATGTTTTTTAATTTTTGGTTTATTATTGGCTACCTTTTTTTTTAAGATTTTATTTATTTATTTTAGAGAGGGAAGGGAGGGAGAAAGAGAGAGAGACAGAGAAACATCAATGTGTGGTTGCTGGGGGCCGTGGCCTGCAACCCAGGCATGTGCCCTGACTGGGAGTCGAACCTGCGACACTTTGGTTCGCAGCCCGCGCTCAATCCACGGAGCTACGCCAGCCAGGCTTGAAGTCATCACTCTTAAAGTGGAAGTTCCTAGAGATCAGAGATTTCCCGTTTTGGGTACTAATGTGTTGTTATTCCACATGGGACGGCACGGCACCTAGTACGTGCTCAGTGACGGTTCGTTCCCTTGGTGGACGGATGCACGGGTGGGCAGACGGACGGACACACGTGTCCCTCCTGTGGGCCCGGAAAGAGCTGCTCAAAAACCACTGAGTGTAAACACCCACAGAGAGAGCGACTCCCGAGTGCAACCTGTGGGCCGCTTCCTCCCCGGCCCGGAACACCGGAAGGGCCCGTCGGTGTCACGGGAACCTGGGCGCGCTGCAGAACGAAGGGGCCGCTCCCCTTCTCCCCGCCAGGCCCCCGGCCGCCGCGGCGCATCACGTCTGCTCACGCGTCTGCAGCGAGGGCGTGCGTATGATCACGTCCCTGCAGCATCTCGGCGACACGCTAACGCGTGCTTACCGAGCACTCGCGTCGTGCACACAGAAGTACCTGAAGGTGCTCTTCTGTTTGCGTGACTATTTCTTAAACGCCCCCTCCCCCGGAGTCTTCTTCACACCCCTGCTCCATTTAGCGAGTTCCCCTGGTTCTCAGCACGCACCGTCGTCCCCAGAAGCAGCGGTGCGCCTGCGCCCCCAGGACCCCAGGCGAAAACCCGGAGGAGGGCGGGGCGGAGCTGCGCTACTGTCTTTCCACGATGACTCCTCGCTTCCTCACTCTGGCCTGGCCTGGCTGGGGGCAGCACAAACGTGCAGGCCGGCCACGCCGAGGCCGGCTGCCCCGGCCCCCAGGTCTCCGAGCCGCTGCGAGGTGGCTGCGAACAGCCGTCTCCGGGGGGCCCGCACGTTGACTCCACAACTGATATTTTAAACCCTGGGAAGTCCAAAGGTTTATTCCAACTGCCTAATTAACTTCTCAACTTCTTCATCTGCTCTCTAGTTGTGTTCCCTCGGGTTAAAATAGGTGTGTGTGTATGTATGCATTACGTGTATACACAAGGTCCGTCTGGAGAAGTCCAGCCACAGCGACTATAATGGGGACAGTCCGTGTGGCATCTGCGTACCCGGGCAGCCGAGGAGCGTGGACTGGAAGGCACAGGCGTGAACAGGGATGACCTCACTGTACTGGTCAGTCGGGGGGTCGATGCCGCTGAGAGAGCATGTGCGCTGTGTGGCCGTCACACTCAGAAGGAGCGAGTAGAACAGCGAGTCTGCATCAGATTTTGTGTTCGGCGTGAACGTTCCAACGTGGAAACTGTTCACACGATCCAGAGGCCGCAGCTGCGGGCAGCTGGTGACTGGCAGCTTCATCACGACAACGCGCCCACTCACGCGTCACGTCTCGTGCAGAGTTTTTTTGTGAAACGTCAAATCGCCCAGGTGACTCAGCCTCCCCACCCCTCCCACAGCCCAGATTTGGTGCCCTGTGACTTCTGGCTTTTCCCCAAACTAAAATCACCTTCAAAAGGGACGAGATTTCAGATCATCAGCGAGACTCAGGAAAATACAGCGGGGCCGCCGATGGCGCCTGGGAGAGCTGTGTGAGGCCCCAAGGCGCCTGCTGTGCAGGCGCTGTGGTGTGCCTGTCCCGTGTACAGAGTTTCTCGTACCTTCGACAGATGCCTCTGTTTCTCACAGTGCACGGCTGGACACCTTCCGGACAACCTGGCACACGTACACGTGTGCGCCCCCACCCACCCACGCACCTCCTTTCCCGTCCCCTGGACACGAAGAGCAGGAGTACAACCGGTTCCCCCGCCTCGTTCTCAGGCTGTACTCCTTCTGGCAAGAAGAAAGTGTGCAAGTTCACAACGCCACGCCCACGCACAGTCGGTGCGCCCCGAGTGTCTGCGGCGTTGCGATCTAAGCAGACAGAGCACGAACAGCACTCAGAGGCCCAACCGCTTCCTTTCAAAACATGGCGACGCCCTCCAAGTCCCCTCCGGGACAGAAACACCGCGTGACCGCACTACCGATGCCTAGAAGACTTAGAAATGCCCAGCCAGCACCGACCAACCAGCCCTGTAGTGGGTGCTGGAGGCGTGGGCCCACTGGGTGGGAGGTTACAACTGGATTCCTTTGAAGTTGTAATTTTAAAATTATTCATGTTCTTCGGACGCCCTCAAAACAAGCTTCATAGCTTTCTTTTTAAAAAGGCACCTGCATGTTTGCTGAGAGGTCATCCAGAGCCTGCGCAGTGCTGGGCCGCGGTGGGCGCGGGGCCACGCGGGGACTGCGGTCTCCAGCAGGGAGGAGGGGGGCGGGGCCGAGGGCTGTGATTGACACTTCAGAGAGCCGGGAGGGGAGAGAGGCCCCGGCCCCTGAAGGACAGGCCGGAAGCCGGAGGGGAAGCCCACAAACGCCTTCGAACATTTTCGCCAAAACTCCCGGGGCAGCGGGCAGCCCAGGGCCAGGTGTGCCGCCTGCCAGCCGTGTGACGTGACATCGGCGGTCCCCCGGCCCCCCCCACCCCGGGGTGTGCAGAGGATGGACTAGGGTCGCGGTGAACTGTGAACACCGCGCCCCAGACGGGGGTTCGCTCCAGGGGCGCTGGGAAATGACGCCGTCACACTGCGCAGGGTGGGCCTTCCAGGCGGGTGAGCTGAGACCTCTCGCTCTGACCGTGGGTCCCGGGCCGTGGCCTGGCCCAGCTGGCTCGGACTCGCAGGCGCCCCCCCACTCTCCAGTTCGTTCAGCCAGGAGTCTGCGTCCCAGAAGTACGGCGCCCCGGGCGGCTTCCAAGCTTTGGCAGCATCTCCAGACATCTCTGCCTGTTGAGTTGGCATCGGGTTCCTGATGGTACTTGGTGGTTCAGAATTAATTCCTCCACCCCAGAATCGCCCAGGACACCCCACGCCTCTGGACGCTCCTCTCAGGACCCCCGGCCCCTGGCGTTCGCACCGAGCCCCTGGGCCACCTCTCCGAGCTGGAAGGAGGGTTAGGGGTGCAGTTACCGAAAAGGGGTGGAACGCTGCCCCTGCACAAAGCGGGGGCCACCGTGGCGGAGCGGAGCGGCGTCCAGGCCACAGGAGGAGCCTCGAGATGCGTGGGCTTTGGCCCCAAACACCAGGATGCCAAGGCCCCGGGTCTAGAGGCCAGCTTCATCCTCCTTGCTCCGGTGTAAGTCACGACCCCGGGACCACCAGGCTCGACCCCTCGGAAGGCCATCTGCTTCTAGAAACAAGCGTGCTAGGAACACGGAAACAATGCCACACCACGTGAAGGGGGCCCAGCCTCCATGCACTCAGGGAAGCAGAGACAGGGCCGGCCGGATGACGGCCGGACAAGAAACCGGCCCCGTGATGGCAGGCCTGCCAGCTGGGGGACCGCCAGGGCGTCAGCCCAGGGTCCCCCCGAGTGTGCCCCAGGTCCCCAGGGGCGCACACCGACACTCGTTCAAGCGCCCTGCACTTCCCCGCCGGGCCCTACCACTGTGCCACAGAACGGGAAGGAGAGTCTGCGCTCACCGGCCGGGGAGGACCGGGCAGGGGGCAGGGGGCTGGGCCGCAGCGCTGAGGCCGCGCCCGGGCGAGAACGAAACCCAGACCTGCGTGCGCACGTCAGCGTGCGGACAATCGGAGGGGCACGGGCACGCCCGGCACAGCCGTGTGGTAGTAGCCAGGGACGCCCGCCGGGGAGAGCACAGTTCTTGCACAGAAACGGCCGAGCGGGGGAGAGAGCTGCGGCTGGAGGAGAAGGGGAAGCCTCTGTGGACACGGAGGCCCCGGGACCCTCCGAGACTCCACCGGAGTGCAGACACTCGCTCCCGGCGCCGCCATGAGAGCCGGGGCCTAAATTATTGATCTCCCTGCCTCCATCAGCACAACGGTCACGTCCCAGGACCGAGATCCGAGCGCGCGGCGCTCTGCGCGGGCGGCAGCCGCCGGCATAATTAGGAGAAACTCTCATTACTGGGGCGGGGGGGGGCGGGGGAGGCCCGCGGACACAGGCCCGGTGGCGGGGCCGCGGCTGTTCACTGTCCTCCTCGGGGTCCGGAGACGGCCAGGCCACGCCCCCAGCGGGGCCCACGGTGACAGCCCATCCGAGGGAGCAGGGACACGCAATTCCCACACGAGACAGCCTCGCGGGCGCGCTCTGCCGGGGGGGGGGGCGGGGGCAGAGTCAGGCGCGGGCTGCCGAGAAGTCCTCGCCGCGACCGGAAGGAAGGGGGGGCGGGGCTGGAGGCCGGGCGTGCTGACCGGGGAGTACGGGCAGAAAGAAACACAAAGAAAGAAAGGAAGAAAAACCGCCAGAGCGAGGAAAGCACATGAAAAATAAATAAAAAGACACATATTAATAATGGAAAACCCACTGTGGGCTTGCTCCGATGTAATTTATTCGTTCTTTGAGCGTACGAGAGGTCTGCACGCCGGCAGGCTCCCTCCCGGGAGGGCTCCCTCCAGTGCGGCCCCAGGCTGGCGGGCAGCAGGGGGCACGCCCGAGTCCCACACCCACCCCCGCACCCACCCCCAGCCTGCTCCCACACCGCCGCTGGGCCGTGCTTCCTACGGACCCCAGACGGAACTGGCGCCCCCCGCCCCACTTACACACACAAAAATCAGCCTTTCACACACGTTCCCAGAAGCAGCCAGACGTGTGGGGAGGGGGCACACAGCAGAGCAGGGTGGGGGGCGGGGGACGGGGCTGGGGACGGGGCGGGGGGCGGGGCTGCAGCCGCGACCCCGAGCAGGACCTGCCGCCCCCACCCAGGCCCGGCAGGGCGCACACACTCACACACACGCAGCCCTGAGGTTTGCCCACGTTCAACGCCACCGTGCCGTCACCTAAGAGACCGTCCCCACTGAACCTGGCCCGTGGCTGGAGAGACCCTGCCACACACTGGGAGCGCCCGAGACGGACTGTCTTTACTGCATCCTGGTCGTTGATGAAATCCCCCGGCGACCGAGAACTAGCTCTGGACGGGCTCCCGCGCCGCGAGGAGAAAGACCAGGAGGAAGACCTGCACCGGCCTTAGAACAGGCCGGCGAGCACCCGCCCGCCCGCCCACGCCCGCCCGTGCTCGCGCGGGGATTAGCATGGGCCGCACATCGCGCGCGGAGCGGAGCACCGTAATGTCTCGGCTGGCGCAGCGCGCAGAGGAAGGCGGGACGTCACCGCTGATAGGGAGGAAGACTTGATGTTATTTATCAGGGAACACTCACCAGAAACGGCGTGCTCTCCATTTGCATCAGACTCGGCGCGGCCGCCTCGGCAGAGCGCGCTCCGGCGCAGACCCGGGCAGAGACCCTCCAGCGGTGCCCCCCGGCTCTGTCACGGGCCCACGGGCCCTGGCTCCGGGCTGCCTGGCCACGTCCCTCACGGGTCCCTCGCTGGCCCGCCCACGCCCACTCCTTTTCCTGCACCAGCCCCCTTGGGGGCTCCGAGGCCCCCGTTCCAGCCTTCCTCTCAGACCTGCCCGCACGCCCGCACGCAGGCCGCTCCTGAGCGGTCGGGACGCCTCGAGGAAAGGCCCGCGCACAGAGCGCCCCGGTGGACTCCCCCGAATCCAGGAAGCACAGGAGTCACGTGGGCGGGGCGGGGGCGGGGCTGGCACACACATTTTTAGCACCAAGGAGCGGTGGCCTCCAGAGGAAATGCTGAACCCCCCACCAGAGGCTTCTCCCAGGACGGGGTGCGGGGTGGGGGTCTCACTGCTGGTCCCTCGGCCCCAGGCCCCCCGCCACCATGTCTGCAGCGTGGCGGTCGCTGGGGCGATCTGGACATCTGCTGCGGGTGAGCGCCCCGACCATCATCTCGAAAAGAAGAGGCCCCAGGCCACCTCCCTGCCCTCCCCGAGGGTGTGTCGGCCATGGGAAGCCAGCCCAGCGAGCCCTTCCGCCGCGGCCGCTCTCAGAGATCCCTGCGTGGGGTCGTGGTCGCCGGCTGCCCGCTGCTCGGGCGCCCCTGCTCTCGGGAAGTGGTCAGCCATGCGGGGGAAAGAGGACAGGCCCAGCCCCCGCGGTGGCAGCAGCTCGGGAGCTGGGAGGCGAGGACAGGCCCCGCAGAGGTCCCAGCCACGAGGGTCCCTGACAAGCGCCCACCGGGAGCCTCCGAGCCAAACCTGCCCGGGTGGCGGGGAGCGCCAAGGGCCGAGCGCGCCTGCCGGGGCTGCGAGGCGGCGGGTCCGCTGGGGACTCGGGAGGGGCGGCCGGGCAGCGTGCAGACGGGCGGTCGGAGAGGCCGAGGCGGGCCCGAGAGCCCCACTTCTGGGAGGGCCACGGGGCCCGAGCTCAGCCGCCCTCGGACACGCGCAGCGGGCTCACCTGCACGGCCGGCGGGCTCACCTGCACGGCCCGCGTCCTCTGTGCCGGCGGGGCGCCCCGCCCCGACCCCACGCTCCCGACCCCCAGGGCGGCGGCCTCTCCCCGCCCGAGGAAGGGGCCGAGAGTAATTACGCAGAAAGCGGCTCCGGAGCCGCACCGACACGACAGACGTGCCGCGGCGTTCCCTCTCAGAACGGCGCTCCTTCTCCCCAATTGCTCATACAGAATCATAGCCTAATAGCATCCCATTAACATAATTGCCGACAGGACTAGTGTTCCGTGTCTCAGAGCCATTTACTTACTTCACCATAAAGAATACCAAAACAGCCCTAAAACCGCGGCACGGAGGGAAGCAGGGGTGGGGGATGGGGCCGGGCACGGGAAGGCCTCACCCCTCTCCGGCCCCCGGCTCCAGAGCAGGGCTCCAGCCCCGGAAACACAGGGGCCTCGGATCGCGGGGAGCGCACAGGGCCTTCCGAGCAGACTCCCAGGCAGACGTGTGCTAAAACCTAAACGGATTCTGCCAGGCGAAATGAAATTCCCATTATTTTTAATTAATCCTTAATTAAAATATATTACTCCGCAGATTCCGCAAATCTCTCTTAATATGCAAATGTGGCCCATTCAAGGATATTTACATATCATTAATTAAAACGGCACATTCTTTCAGTCTAACAAGCTGAGGGGCTGGGGCTGCGCCACGCTGGCGTGAGGAGCCCGTCCGAGCGCCCCCGAGCTCCTGCGGCGGAGAGGCGTCAGGCGCCGGCTGCGCCCGCGGACGGCGAGCAGGAGGTCAGGGTGCGTTGCACCGTGACGCTCGGCAGCACGAGGGCCCCAAACACCCTGGGGCCGTGGCCGAGCGGCCCCAACACGGCGCGCAGCTCCCCGCTGGCCACACCCCCCACCCACGGGTGCTGCTTCGGGAGAGGGGAGGGGGCGTGCGCGCGCTGACTCACCCACCGGCCGCTGCAGAAGCAGCGTCTCTCTGAGCCTCGAGGTCGACCACACCCGCAGGCGGCCGGGTCTGGCGGGAAGCGTGAGCAGGGACACCGGCCCCGGCCCCCTGGGCCCCTGCTCAGACCGACCACGGGGGACGCCCAGCAGCGCGTCTCTCGGTGGGGCGTGGGGCTCAGCGGCACAGAGTCTGGTGTCCTGCAGAGACCAACTCAGGGCCCCGGAGCCAAGGGCCAGTTGGGGCACCGACGGCGGGGGGCGGCCTGACGGCACCGTTCCCAACCGCCACGTGGAGGGGAGGAGCTCACCCGGGAAAAGTACGCAAAGACGGACGCCCGTCGCCTTCCCGCAGGGACAGACGGGCAAGGGTGGCCTGCTGGCCTCGTCTGCGGGACTCTGCGGACCGCCCGAGGCCGGGCCGGCCCAGCAGCCGAAGGCCGGGGGCCAGGAGCAGGACCTGCGCGCACGGCCAGCCTGGGGCCCTGAGACCGCGGGAAAGCCCGCGCCGGAGGGGGCTGCGCGCGGAGACGGGGGCCGTCACCTGCTGGGCGCCTCACTCAGCTCAAGCCACCTGAACGGGCACCTCAGCACGGACCACAGCTGACTCTGAACCTGGCCACCTGCGGTCACTTTGAGCCGTGGACACCAAGACGACAGAGCCCTCGAAGGCCGGCGGCCCCTGTGCGAGACCGAGGATGTACAACCGCACCAGGGCAGGGGCCTCGTCCTCAGGCCCAAGCAGCTGCGCGCAGGGTCTGAGCCCCGGCTGGAGGCCGCGAGCCCAGGCTCCCGTCTGGGCCCGGGCGTCCGCCGCTTCTCCCTGCCCTGCAGGCCCTTGGGCCGGAGCGAGCACGCTGCCAGCGGTTATTTTTTCTAGTTGTAAACTCCTGGGAGGCAACGACCTCCGCTCGAGCACTCGCCGTTCGCTCGGCTCGGCTCGCTGCCGCAAAGACGGGGACCCAAGGTGCCTGCGCACAGGGGGTCCCGGGGAGAGCTGCGAGACAGAGGGCGGGTCACGAGGTCGCGGGCCCGAGCGGTCGCAGGGCCCGGCCTCCCGAAGCAGCGTCGGCCGGGGAGGGGCACCAGGACACTCGCCAGCTGTGGACGGGAGTGGGCAGCACCATCGCGAGTGGGCGGCACCGCAGGTGCTGAGAGCGGGCGTGGCTTCGTGCTGGAAAGCAGGTCCAGGTTCGAGTCTGCGCGGCCGGCGGGGTGAGGAGGGGCGCTCCGGCCGTGGCAGGGGCCCTCACTCAGCCCCAGGAGGAGCCCCTGTGGGGCCGTGTCCTCCGCCGACCCCCACGCAGGCTCCGCGTCCCCCTGACGACGCGAGCGCTGAGCGGAGGGGCCCAGCCTTCCGGCAGCTGCTTCCCAAGCCCTGGCTGGGGTTCACTCCCCGGAGCCCCAGCAGGCAAGGGAGGTCCCCACGGCTCCGCCTGGAGCCCAGACCCGTATTTTGGGCCTCGCCCCCATTCCCCCTGCGCGGGGCCAGGGGCCCTCCCTCCCCAGCCCGAGCAAACCTGCCTCCCTCCCAGAACTGCTCTGGCCGCTCAGGAACCCGGTCCTCATCCCCGCCGCCACCTGGTCTCCACGGGAACGCAGCCCCTGAGACGGCATCGGACCCCCCCCCACCCCGCCTTCCTCACAGGCCGCGGTTCGGGCGCAGACAACTGGTGTGGCTCCGGCTGGCCCCGAAGGGCAAGGCCCGGAGGTCAGAGGGTGGCCCCTCCGCACAGGCAAGCACGGGCCCTGGGTCTGGGGAGCTCGCAGAGGCACGAGGACGCCCCACTGCTGGCTTCGGGGAGGCGTCCCGGCCGCAGTCGCCCCGTGGACTCGGCAGCCACGCCTCTCGTCCCGGCTCTCAGCCCGGCTCTCGGCCCATCTCCCCCGAATTCACGGCAGGGCCCGCACTTCCAACCAGCCCGGGCCTCCCGCCCCCGTGCCAGGGCAGCGGGCGGGGGGGGGGCGTGCCATCCAATGACAGGACGACGCCCTTCCCAGACCATCTGGGGACACCCTGCGAGTGCCCCAGGCCCTGGGAGCTCAGTGCACACCGTCTCCCCGCCGGACGCTCACCCCCCACACGGAGCAGGCGTCACGGGGGCACGGCCAGTCCGCGCACGTGCCCCGGAGCCGGGGACGGCACGCCTCCTCTGCCCCCGCTGCAGGGGGAGACACCCCCTGTCCCCCGCCCCGTCCCCGTCACGCTGCTCACGGCAGGCAGCAGGGGCGGCGGGACCCACCCTTCCTGTGACCCCAGGCACGTGCTCGGTCACCACCCACCCTCCCCCGGTCAGCGAGGCCAGCGAGGCGGCGCGGGGCGGAGGGCCAGAGCGGGGTCTGCAAACCGGCCCCCGCTGCTCGCCCGGCCGCGCCCCGAGCAGCGGGTGCCCTGGGGCAGGCTCCCTCCCGGGCCCTCGCCCATCTCCTGCGCCCGAGAGCAAGCATGAAGGGGCCCCTGCTGTGCAGGGCGTGGGGGGGGGGTCCGGTAACGCAGGCAAAGCGATTGCGCGGTACCTGGTGCGAGGGAGCGCGATACTCTTCAGCTGCCGTTCCTCCAGGGCATCTGCCAAAGCCTCCGTTTGCCGGTCGACGACCCAAGGTTGGAGAGGTTCGGGAGCCCGCCCGAGGTCGCTGAGCCTGACCTTGCGCAGTAGCAACCGCCGAACAGGAACCACAAGCCCGGGCTGGACTCGCACCGCCGGTGGGGCCCCACGGCCCCACGCTGCACTCGGGACAAGGCTGCAGCCCCGCCGCGGTGCGGCTGGGCGCCGCCACGGCCCCCCCTGCCTGCACAGGTCCCCGCCTGCCAGCGTGTCCTCTCCCGGGCCCTCCGTGTCTGCGCTCGCCGCCCTCAGAAAGGCAACAACCGGAACACCCGGGAGTGCGAGGACCACAGAGTGCACGCCGCTTCCGGCGGGCCGGCCCCTCCCCGGCCGAGCTCGGGAGACAGACGCCGGAGAGCTCGCCGCCCGGTCCTCAGCGGTGTGCCCGCGCAGGCGAACCCGCTCCGGGTGCTGGAGACAGTGTCCCGCCCGCCCCGCCGCCCCAGACAGCCGGTCCCGGAGCTCTGCCCGGGGCTGCTGCCTTTCGCCCGGCTCCACACAGGTCGCTCCCCGTCCCCGGCAAGCACCGCGGGCACAGCCCCGCTCCGTTCTGCGTCTGCAACGGCAGAGCGCTCCCTCGTCCGCGTGCGGGGCAGAGCGCGCCGTCTCGGCACCGCTGCTGCAGCCACAGCTCCCGGGAGGAGCCGTCCGCTGTCCCTCGGGCCTGCCGTCAGACGCAGGGTCCCCGGCCGACGCCCCACTCACACTCGGGCGGGCCACGTCCGTGCATGGCCCAGTGTAAGAGGGGACACACGTGACACGTGCAGACAGCAGACCGGACGGCGCACCGGCCCGGTCCGTACGGCAGCGGCGGCGGCAGAGCCGACACCCACGGGCCCCACCCACGGGCGGCCACGAGCAAGGCCCTCCCCAAGGGCGGCGCTGTGTTTGCCCTGTGCCCTCTCCACTCCGCCCCGCAAAGGGCTTCCCTCCGCGCCCTCGGCGTCCGTCACTCGGTCGTGAGCCGGCGCGGCCAACCCTCCGGTGGCACCGACGCCTGCCAGGTTTCAGCCACATGCCAGAGTCCCCTCCGCGTGACTCATCGGAGAGGAGGGAAGGGGAGGCGGGGCCCGAGGCAGACCCGGGAGCCCCCTCGGTCTGGAGGCGCGGCCCGGACGCCTCTCACGCACGAAACCCGGTCTCAGGGCGGGCAGGGCAGACGCTCCGCGCTCCCCGCTGGCCAACCCGACGGAACACTCGGAGGAGGCGGATTCCGTGGATGAATTTTCTGGCTCTGCAAAATGCGGGTTCGAGTCGCCGGGAGCCCACAGAGCCTGCGGGGGAGGCGGCGGGGACGGGGCCTCCGAGACGCGGAGGAAGCGTGGGCCTCCCGAGCTCCTGTTCGCGTGGAGAAGGTGCCCACGCTGTCACCGGTCGCGGGACCCGAGGTCTCGTCAGGACACACCTGCCCGGCTGCTCCGCCCGCAGTGACGGGCCCCGGCCGGAGCGCCAGCGTCACTGACGCGTCAGGCCAATAGAGGTGACGTTTCCGACCCCGGAGGACCTGTGTCCGTAGAACCCAGGAGTTAGCGTCACGTCAAGGCCACTCTTTGGTCAACTAGCCAGACAATGAGAGTGTTTTACTTTGACTCTCCTAAGAAATACCACTTCTCAAACGTTCAGGAGCGCGCTGTGTTGACGCTGCGCTGCCCCTGCTGCTGCGGGCGAGGACAACGCAGCCGCGCGACCTCGGCGACCTCTGCGGGCGCGGTGCGGCGCGGTGCCGACTCGGCCCGGCAGCTGCAGCCCCACCCCCCACTCGCGCTCGGCGGTGAGTCCCTCCTCCTCCATGTCGGACCCTCGCAGGGCTGTGGTGGTCTCGCGGGGAAGCCAGCCCACCTGTGCCAGGGGAGAGCCCCTTCCCTGAGGGTCGGAGTGCAGGGCCGAGACTGTGCCCAACGGTCCAGAGACCTGGACCTCCGGAGCAGCGAGCACACACTCCGGGGTGACGGCGAGAGGACGGTCCCCAGACCAGGGCCAGACACGCCCCCGCGGCCTCACCGGGACCCTGGTGACAGAGCGCCCTCTGGGTGGTTCGGGGTGCCCCAGCACCAGCCCGCACCAGCCGGCAGCCAGATCACCCCCGGCACGTGTCTGCAGGACACAGGCCGGCTCACGAGCAGCTCTCTTGGCTGAACTTTCAGAAAGGCGGTTCTTTCCCAGGTTACCTTCCCCACGGCGTCCCCGACCCACCAGGACACGGCCAGCAGGGCCGTCCTCCCTTCCTGGCACGTTCCGCGCGCCTCCCTGGACTGCGGATGTCACAGACCACCTCCCTGCGGCGGACCCCTGAAGGCAGGGGCCGACCTGGTTGCCCCTCACCACAGCTCCACGAGGGTCCCGCAGGAGCAAACGGACACTTAAGGTTCGGTGAACTGCTCTGGCCCCTCCAGCGACCAAGGACAGCAGTGTCCTCCCTGAACGGACCTCTGGGTCTAAGTCACCGGGTTTCTCGCCATGGATGCCGTGCTGGGGGTGGGGGGTGGGCGGGAAAGGCAGCAGGGCGGCCACGGCTGTGGTGCCCAGACCTCTTCTCGCAGACCCCCACCCCCACGCTGGCCCTGAGCAGACACACACGTCACCAGGGCGCGCTCGGAGAAGGGGAGCACTGAAGCCCCCCACCTTAACAACCCCCCTTGAGCCTGCTCCTGGGCCGATGCGCGCAGGGTGGCCGCAGCGGCAGCTGTACTGGAGAGACCAGCAGAGAGGGGCGGATCCCACTGGGTGACACACCCGCACCAGCGGGTCCCGAGGACTGGTGTCTCGCCACGACGCCACCGCTAACCAGGGGACCCAGGGCACGTGGGCATTCAAGTGGCAACTCCCCCCCACACGAGCCCACACCCACTCAGACGGGCATGAGCACACACCTGCAAATGCACACGTGAAGACATGCAGGAACACACATGGCCACACACGCGCACATGAACACACACTGGAATACACACGGGCGCACGCGAACACTCGCGAGCACGCACAGATGAACACACACGGACGTGCGCACCCCCGCCTGCCTGGGTCCAGGTACACGCACCGGGCTCGCTCTCGGGGAACCCGCCCTTCCTCGCTGTTCCGAGTCTGCCGGACCACCTGGCGGAGGCTCCCGGACCACCCCGACCTTCACAACACGAGCCGATTCCAGCCGGACACCGCCCACCCGCCGTGTCTGCAGAGCCCCTGCCCGCAGCTTTGGCTTCGGCTCCGGCCGGCGGGGCCCTCGAGCCGACTGCACTGGCCGCGAAGAGGATGGTGACGCTGCCGTGAAAGCCCCAGGTCAGCGCCGGCGGGCGGGGAGGCGCAGCCTGGAACCGGGGCAGCCAGCGCGGTGAGAGAACGCCCGGGAAGGGGAAGGCGGAGCTGCTGGACACTGAGCCGCAGGAGGGGCCACTTCAAGTTCCCACTGGGGGCCGGGCACCGACCCCGGGGAGCCAGGCGAGCGTGCGTGCGCTCCAAGACCGGAACTTCAGGTCGCCAGCACCAGATCACCTTCACAGGCAAGGCTCACGAGCAGGGGCAGGAGAGCGGTGCCAGCGGCAGGCAGGGCCCGGCACACAGGGTCAGCGACAGCTGGCCCCAGGCACGCACCCTGCGTGGTGCCGCCGCCACCTGCGGGGGCCGGTGGAGGTCGCCTGCGACGACAGACCAGAGGGCGCTGCCGCGGCGGGGAGGCCAAGGAGGGGCTTCTGAGGCGACGGCGAGTCCTGAGCCTTCGCTGGGGTGTCACCGGGGTGACCCCGCCCCACGGCGAGCTCGCTCCCGTGTTGGGACTCTGCACGCTGAGCCGTCGCCAGCCGCCCCCCGCCCCCCACCCCCGAGCGGGTCCAGGGCGTTGAGCAGTGTGAGCTCTGGAAGAGGAGGACCTGAAACGGAACCCTGCCCTCTCGCCTCCCAGCCCCGTGACCTTGAACATGCTCCCAGCTGTACACTGGGAGAACCCGTCCACGGCCGCCTGCAACTCAACACTCCAACGCTGCGACGCCGGTGACAGAGGCGGCGCTCCGTAGCTGGCGTAACGTTACACACACATGCACGGAGGAGGTGGCTCTCCCAGCTGGGGCGGGGCGCTCGGCCCCGCTGGGTCCTTCCCGCCTGTGGTGACGTGCTCCGCCCACCGTCAGGGCGCGCCGTCTGCGGCCGGGCAGAGCCTGGACCCGGGAGCTCACGCCTGGCCTCCCCTGTTCCTTCGCACGCAGGCACAACACACCACGCGCCCGCCACACACACACGCCACGCTCCCGCCCGGGCGCTGTCTGTCCTCACTTGCTGCTGTCTGCTGGATGAGGGGCCCAATCTGCACGGAGCTTGTGAATAAATCAGCGGGCAAAGACAGAGGCCGAGAAGCCCCCCAAGGCGAAGGCGCGGGGCCCCACGCGGGGAGAGGCCCCCGGGCCCCGCCGGGACTCGGGGAGGTCGCCGTGGGCAAGGTGGACGGGGTCACAGGAAGGCGCCCCTGTGTGGCGGCCCCCCCGTCCCCCTGCTCGTTTTGGAGGGCTGCCTATGTGGTCTACACACGCCCCCCCCCCCCGCTTCCCTCCGCACCCTCCCGCTCTCGGGCTGGGTTTAATTTGACACCTCGAGCTCTGGTAACGAGGTGGGGAGCGGCGCGGCCACAGCGGAATTCATTAGGGCTCCACACTGCAGGGCCCGCGCTCTGTGCGTTAATGACATCGGAGGGTAGGGAAACGAGACAGGCGCCACGCGAGATGAAATAAACATGAGCACTGTCAGCGGTGACAGCCTGAGCAACGGGGACAGAACGGGCCAGGTAGAGACCTTTCCCGGGCGGCACAATGCGAACCGACAGCTTGCAGCGCCGCCCCCCTCCCCCGCCCCCGCCCCCAAGGCTGCGGGGTGAGAGGTGAGGGTGAGAAGGAAGTGAGCATGGGGAGGGAGGAAGAAAACACAATTAAACGATCAGCTTTAACATACAAATCTCATTTACCAGTTTAGTGCTGGCGCGCACCGAACACCTCGCCTCCCTCCAGGAGGCGGCGTGGGGGGCGGGGCGGGCGGCCGCGCCACGCTGGGCAGCTCCTTCCCGGCCGCTCCCGCCAGCCTGCGCTGGCTCCCCGGGCTGACAGTCTCCCAGCAGCGTGGCTCTGCCCCCCCAACCCCAGCCCGCGCCCCAGACCCCGGCTCCTGAGGCCACCGGCTCCTGAGGCCCCCGGGAGCGCTAGGAGGCGGCGGCAATGCCAGAGGGCGCAGGGGCGGCGGGGAGGTCGGGGAGGAGGGCCCCGGCCTGCCCTTCTCCCCCAGGTGTGGGGGAGGGGAGCGGGCTGACAAAGAGGGCCCAGCGGCCTGTGATGGACCCTGCAGCAAAGCCCGGCCTGTGCGCCCGGGCAGGGTTGAGACCTGCCCCCCGCTACGGGCTGCCGGGAGGGTCCCCGGCCTGGCACGGCCTCAGGGGCCGTGGCGCGGTCTCCCTGGCACGGGATGCGGACGAAGTGCGCTGCTGGGATCCAGCCGAGCCGGGGCCGTCTCTCTGAAGGGAAAGGACCGTCTCCGCAGGAGCCCAGGGGGTGCCCCTCCCTTCCCCGGAGCTGCGCGAGATGAAGGTGGCCTCCCCGTCTCAGATGGGCTGGCTCCACAGGGCGGGCCCCCGCGGAGCCCGCAGCGGCCCCGCAGAGCTGGGACTCCCTTCCACAGCCCTCCCGGCCCTTCTCCTCGCTCCGGCCCCCTTCGGACGGGGTGCTGGGAGCCCAAGCCCGTCCTTTACCGCCAAATGCTGTTCGTTCAGCCACGGGCCTCTCAAGCAAGGTTTCCCCAGAAACCCCCAAAGCTGGGGCCGTGACTGGGAGGGGGAGGGACCCGTCTCCCCCCACGGACCAGCAGGGAGGGAGCGCGGCCAGGCTGGGTCCGGGCAGCAGGCGAACCGCGCACAGGCCCACGCAGGGTCGTGCTGAGTCGGCTGCGCGAGGGTGAGCTTGCCCTGTGGCACCTCGGCGAGTGTGGGGCAGGGGAGGTACTCGCAAACGTGCCGCAGGGTCTCGGCGAGCGCAGGAGAGCCCAGCACCAGGCCCTCGTGCGTCGTGGCTGTGGAAGCCAGGCGGCCGTGGCTCCAAGCCACAGGCACGAGCCGCCGATGTCGGAGAACTGCCTGCCTCTTTCACGCCCCAGGGCAGACAGACAGATCTGGGGGGTCACAAAACAGGATCACATTCCTGTCCAACGCGCCCCAACGAGGCCTGAGGCCCAAGGCCCGGAGAAGCCCGGCCAACGTTTTGTCTGCAGTGCGCACCGAGCGTCTCGGGGGGCGTGAGGAATCAGACGGAGGCGCTCGCGCCGGAGCACGAGCTGCGGTGCCAGAACATCGCAGCAAGGTCTGCGTTCTGGGAGAGGCACCGGAACTCCCGCCCCAGGGACCAGGGACCAGGTCCTCGGCCCTCGGGTCTGCCTGCCGGCCGCCTCCCACCTCCCCCCAGGCCTCCAGGGTGGCGCTCTGCGGCACGAGCAGCGCACCGGGCCCGGCGCTCAGCACCAGCCCCAGAGTTCGGGCGGAGGCCGCGTGCCAGGAGCGAGCCCAGGTGCCCCGCAGCCAGGGCGCAGACCCACTGCCCACTGGACGCGCAGGCTGTGCGGGGGCGCCGTGAGGTCCGCTCCCCCAAGAAGGTGAGGTTCTCGCCTCCACAAATGACCGCTGCGGGGAGGGGTTGGGGGAGGGGGGTGGAGGTCAACGCGGTCACCTCCCTGGGGTGACAGAGGTCAGGAAGGCAAAGTGACGTCCCGAACTCAGCAACTCAGTGGCCGGGGGGTCTCCGCGCTGGGCTTCCCCTGGCTCTGGGGTCTGCCGTGCCAGCCCCCACCCCGTTCCCTCTCCTCCCCGGCACCTCCTCGCGCACAAAACGCCGTCAGTTTGAAGTGCCTGGGGCTGGGAGAGCGAAGGGGCGGTGAGGATCCTCAGAAACGCAGACGGGATGCCCCCTGGGGGTCGGGCTGAGCTGCTCCACGGGCTTCCGTGGAGGACACGGAACCCACGAGACAGAAGGGCAGGAGCTCAGGCTGCGGTGGACTCCCCCCGCCGCTCCCCCACCGGGACCAGCCGTGAGCACCGTGCACCCCTGCCCCCGGGGCCTGAGGACGGAGAACACCGACCTGCTGGACACGCGGTGCCCGTGTCTCCGCGGCGAGCAGCCGGAGGGCACAGGTCTGACGCAGCTTCATCGCCGCGGAACAAAACAAGCAGGAGCGTTGGCTGTAGAACAAGAGCGCCTCTGTGCCAGCCGCGGCAGGGCCCGCTCGACCAGTCAGTCCTGAAAGGGGGTGGAGGCCCCCAAGATCACCCAGCAGTTTCTCTCCTCCCTGCAGGGAGGGTGTCTCCCCAGGTCTGCTCGTGTGACGACGCTCTCTGGTGTCTCCCCCAAGGCCGAGGGTCCCCGAGCTCTCCCCTCACGGGCGAGGGGCCTCGGCGGGCTGGGCTCCCCCCGCCCAGGCGTCCGGCGGCGGTGGGGAGAGCAGGGGCGCACCCGGGGGCAGCCCCCACGGGGAGCCTGTGCGCCCCTTTGGGGGGCCCCGTGTGCGTGGCTGCGGGGACAGGCTTTCCCGCCGGCCCGCCGGGCTGGCCGCGCAGCAGCACTGCTGGCCGTGGCCGACTTCGCCAGAGACTTCAGGGTGGCTCTGTTGAGGGGTTTTAATGAAACAGAGGGGGGAAGGATGGCAACAGAAGGTTCCATTTCTTCGTTCCTCGGCCTCCTGCCCCGGCACGTGCCCCCGACCCGCGTCCCCTCCACCCAGCCCAGCTCCGGAGAGCGTCGGCCGGCACAGAGGGGGCGGGGACGCGCTCCAGGCGGGGACAGGAGAGTGCCCGTCGTCAAGGCCGGAGACTGCGGAACCGCCCAGCGGCTTCTCAGCTCCGGGGGGTGCACTCTGGGGCACGTGGGGAGGCGCGTGTTTCGTCCCAACGCCTCCACAGGCGGAGGCCACGCTCCCCACTCACGGAAGAGACAGCCTGGCCGCGAACGGCGGCGTGACGTGCCCAGGGGCCCGTGGCCTGCGCACCGCACCCAGCGCGGGACCCGGATGCCCCGCTTCCCCGTGCCCTGGGTACACCCAGCTCCCGCCTCGCGAGCCCGGCTGCCCACAGAGAACCTGCAGGGTCCTGTCACCAGGGGGCGTCCTTTCTCCCCAGGACGGTCTCAGCACAGCCCCAGCCCCTCCACTCACACGTGTGTGCGTGTTCCTTGGTGGAGAGTGAGTTGGTGCCCTTGTGCGTGTGCTGTCAAGGACGACGGCCATGAAGTCTCTCAGGAAGCCACTCCCCTGGCCCTTGGCACCCCTACCCTGGGTCCTCAGCTGCGGTCCCGGTGCTGCCCCCACCCCCCCATCCGGCTCCCAGCTCTGCTTGATCTCCCCGCCCCCCCCCGCCCCCACTCACGCTGAGCCCTCCCCACCCCCTCCCCCTCTGCCTCAAAATCAAACAGCTAAGGAGTTTGTTCAGATTCCCTATTCATCAAGGAAATGAATTCCATATGCATAATTCATTTCTTTTGTGAACTTTCTTCCCCTGCGGGGACTTCGAGCTCCCTGGTGCACTGGGGACAGAGGCGGAGACAGGAGGAGGAGCGCGGGGGGCACCGTGCCTTTCCCGAGCAGCCAGGACAGAAGGGGCCCGGGGTCTGGCCTCTGCGGGCTGACACCTCGAGCGCCACATTCTCCGTCTCCAGAGGAGGGGGCGCCCTGTGCTGGTCATTAGGGGCCAGGGGGCTTTGTCCTCCAGGGCGAGTGAGTGGCCCAGGGAGCCTGGGGGCCTCTTTCGAAGTGCAGGGGCTGGCAGGCAGGGCGCAGCCGAGGCAGCCCCACCCTGCGCGTCCCCGCTCTTATTAAGAACCCAAACCAGACAAAGAGGCCCGCGCCGGGCCCACCGCACCGCGTTGAACAGCTGTTGCGCTGGGAGAAAAAGCAGTCCCTGGCCCGAAGTCAGAGCCGAAAAACAGCTTCATCAGGAGGAAGACTCACTTCCACGAACTCCAGCCTGGAAGCGAGGAGCAGCTGAGACACAGACCTGCGGGCCAGGCAGCCCCCCGGCCCCCTGGCTGAGGCCGCCTTTCAGGGGGTCCCACGGACCCGCAGGACATCCTGGACCGGCCGGCCCCCGCCAGTGACACTTCAACAGCCGCCCAGGGTCCCCCGAGTTCAGGACTGGCCCGATGAGCGGCGGAACAGACACCAAGGCCACGGTGGAGCCTTCCTCCAGCGCAGTCCGTCTCGGGGGACGGGCGTTCCCTAGCTCTTCCTCGGCGTTTTTTTAGACGCACCTTTGTTTTCTCTAACTTCTGCCTTCCTCCGTCTTCACGAAGAACGGGGGTAGGACGAGGGGGTGGGGCGGATGCTCATCTCAGATGCGGGACTTCTGGAGCCGGGGTGCGGAGCTGCCTCGTGGGGGCGGGCGGGCGGGCGCCCTGCACGCGGCTCCCCGGGTGGACGGGCCCCGGGCGCTGCCTCACACGCAGTCGCGCGGTCTCGCCTGCCCACCTTCTCTCTGCGCGGTCGGACACGGGCCGGCAGGAGGGGGCCCAAGAGCGAGCGGGGAGCAGAAGGGGGTCCACCGGCACAGCGCGCCCTCGCCGAGACTCCCGTGGGTGAGCTTGCGAAGACAGGTGAAACCCTCCGTGGCTTCCGTCTGGTGCACGAGAACCAGACAGCAGCTGGCCGGCACTCTTGCCCCACCCACCACACGGACGCACACGCCAAACCAGCACTCCACGGGGCAGCTCGGGGCGCCGGCCAGGTGCAGAGTCCCCGTCGGGCCGCTCCGGGCCCAGGGCCCGGCCTCGGAGAGCGAGCGCACGCTCCCGCAGGAACAACAGAGGTGCCGGGACGTGCACGTGGGAGAGGACACCGGCGGGCCCACTGCCGCAGGGCGAGCCCCATGCCCACGCACAGGGGCGCCATCAGACGGGGCCTGTCCCGCAGGGGCCGCGCAGCTGGACGGACAGACACGCCCCTTGCGGGCCACCTGATCTTGGACGTGAACCGAACCCCTCGAGCCCCATCTGTAAAACAGATGCCACAACTTCCTTTTCCGTAGAGCGTGAGAACGTCATCAGATTCAGGCACGTGGAGTAGCGTGGGAGCGTGCCCGAGAACGTATGGGCGTCATACGTGCAGCATGTACCCACTAAACTGCGACTGTACGTCCAGGTGTGAGCTCATCTAACCACTGGAAACACACACAGGGGCGCGGACAGGCACGGTGACAGACAGCTGAGGTGGCCCAAGGCAGGAGGTCATCTCTGGGGCCTGCAGACGGAACACCGCGTGGCTGAGGCGCCCCACGCCACGCCCTGCTGCTCACGTGGATGGCCCCCAGGCAAGTCACGGGGAATCCAGGCGAAGGAGCCCCCCGCCCCTCCCCGGGCCGTGCTCCGGGTCCCGGAGGGCACCCGTCCGCACGGCGGACCAGCGGGGGCGGGCCAGACACCTCTGCACCACAGCAGCCCAGCCCACTCCCCGCGCTCCATCTGGACGCGGAGGGGCGTCGCGCGGCCTCGGTTCCGGGGCGCCCGCCACGCCCACGCCCCTGCTCCCCCCCCCCCCGCCTCCGGCTGCATCAGCACATTTCCGCGTGTCCTGACGGGTGCAGACGGATGGGGACCATCATCCTCGGTGAAATCACTGTCTCATCAGGTTGCGCCAGCCTCCAGCGTCGCCACCTCCGGGTGTTCGTTCCGCTGGGCCCCCAACAGCAGGATCGGCGGCGGAGTGCGTGCCCAGAGGCCCTCGGCGAGACCTCCCGCCCCACCAGCCCTCCCCCCGCGCTTTCCCCTGAACACCTCCTCCGCCTCCGTCAGCAGAAGCCACCTCTCCACGCTCTCGCCCGTGACAGCCGGGCCAGGTCAGTGACGAGAGGTGGCCTGTCCCGACCCATGCAACGACCCCAGTCAAAGCCCAGAGCAGAGGGCATCCAACCCGCTGTCCCCAGGACAGGGCTGCGAACTCCCCGAGGGCGGCGGTTTTGTTGTTTTCCTTCCCGCCCCGCACAAGGTCCACTGTTCCCTGAGCAGGCGGTGCGTGCTCACTGGGCCCTGCCGACGGCAGAGGAGCGGGCTGGCTGCGACGGAGAGGCCGGACCACCGGGACCTGTGCACGGAGCTCCGCCCCCCACCCCCTGAAGACCCCACAAGGCAGGCTGCAGGGCCACTCGGGCCCACGGCCGGAGGAACAGCCCCAATGTGTTGCCACATCGCTCCCGGGAGAGGTCCTCTCCCAACCAGAGACACACCTGGGCGGTTCTGCCCACGAAAGCGGACAGGTGCCCCGAGCGTCCTGGTCTGGCACCACACCGAGCAGCCTCGGGGACGAGAGCGGGGCGAGGCGCCCGGGGTCCACCTTCAGTTCCGTGTCGTAGCAGCAACCCCACGGCCCTGCCGCACTGGTCCTCACCAGGGCGCCGTCTCCACGAGGTGCAGCGAGCTGGCCCCCAGCCCCAGGCCGGGAGGGGGTCCCTGCTCACCTTGCGCGCGCACCGTTGGAACAAGCTCTAACACCGTGGGGGGGGGGAGGGAGCAGAGGCAGGAAGGGGCGCCCAGAAAGCAAAGCGCACGTTTCGTAATTCATCCACGAACTTCCTTTCCAGGGCGACCTGTAAGAATCAAAGGCTTCGACCTCGCCACAGCCGTGACCCCCGCAGGGGGCCGCAGGACTGGGCACAAGCGAGCCCGGTGTGTGACGCCGGTGGGGGCCAGGGGCCCGTCCTGGAGCGCCTGCCGGCAGACAGAGCCGCTGCCCCTCACAGCGCGCTCCAGCTGAGAGCAGCGCAGGGTGGAGCTGAGACCCATGGGAAGGCTGCTGCCACCCTGCTCCTCCTGCCACCCCATGCTCACCTGGAGATCGGCGGGGGAACCCCACGGAGTGGCTCGGGCCGCGCCACCTGCCACCTCTGGGGGCCGTCGAGGTGTCTGCGCATCTCAGAGAGAGAGGGAGAGCCGTGTGTAGCGTGGCGCCCAAGGCAGGGCGTTCCAGGTGTGGCCAAGCGGGCGGCAGCTGAGGGGGCCTTCTGGTGGAGGGGAGGGGCCCGCTGCTGGTCTAGGTGAGGTCCCTGGGCGTCCTCCGGGCCCGAGCTGAGCCCCCCTCCTGGGCGCCACAGGGCAGCAGCCAGGCCCCCTCCCCGACACACACAGGTGAACGGACCCCTCCCTTACCTCCATGCTCCCTGCCCCCACCCCCAAGCCAAAGGCTGAGACGAGTTCCACGAGTCGGCGGTGGCACGGGGCCCAGACGGTGACCATCAGCCGCAGCTCGGGGAGCACGCGGCCGAGGGAGCAGGTGGCGTGGACTCCCGGAGCGACACTGCTGTGCGCTCTCTGCGGGTGGGTGCCCCCCAGCCCGGAGGGGCGGGAGTGGAGGAGGTAGCCAGTGTCCTGGAGAGGGTCTGGGGGAGTGTTAGAAGGTCCCCCAGAAGGTTCTGAGAGGCCAAGCCCCTCTGTGGACAGAGGAGTCGGGCTGCCGGCAGGCACCTGGACAGCAGCCCGTGCCCGTGTCTGCCTCGGGGCCCACGTGACTGTGAGGACAGGGGCACGCCGCCCGGTGCGGAGAGCACTCGCAGTGTCTCCAGGTCCCCACGCTGGGCCGAGAGCCGTCGCTGAGTGGGGCAGGGGGCGCTGGTGACCCCCAAAGCAGGCTCACCTGCTCCGGGGACCAGGTCAACATGCTCGTCCCTGCTTCGGAGACTGAAGCGGAGACAGAGAAAGCACTTAGTAGGGCTTCAACCAGAGAGGCAAGGCAAGAGCCCGGAGCCTCTGGGGCAGAAGCCCTGCCCGTCCAGACGAGGCTGAGAAGCTGCAAGCCTCACCCGGCCCGCTGCCCTGAGCTCGGCGGGGCCCCCAGGGGCAGCCTGCCGTCCGTCCTGGGGACGCGGCCGACCCGGTAATGCCAGGTGCCAGCTGCAGCCTGTCGGCTCCAGGGAGCTCCTGGCTGCGCTGGGCCTGCCCGCGCCCCTCCCCGCCCCCGGGCTGCGCTGACCGCATCAGCCCCAGGGTCTGCTCCTCCCGGGGCCGGTGGTCTCTGGGCCCCACTCCACCCCCCTGCTCCGCAGGGCCTGTCCCGTCGCCTGTGACAGGCAAGCAGCTCCCTAACTAGTCCTGGAGGGCCCCCTCAGAGACAAGTCCTTCCCCGGGTCCGCGGGAACCCAGTCTCCGCCCGCCTCAGGGCGGGGGCGGGCGGCTCTGCTGGGGGGACGGAGCCCGGAGACCAAAGCCGAGGTGACGTCTGCTCTGACAGGCTGGCCTTCTCCCCGGCGACGCCGCACACGGGCCGGCACACGTGCGCCCTCGGGACCCTCACACGCACCCCGCGGGGCAGACGCTCGGGACCCTCGCACGCACCCCGCGGGGCAGACGCGGCCGCACTCCCGGGCGAGGGGACCAGGCAGAGGCCTGCTCGGCCCCGTAGGGGTGCGGGTGGGCGGGGCCTGCGGCCCCGGCCGGGCTGAACGGGCTGCCGTTCCACGGTCCAGGGAAGGGGCCGGCCGGGGGTGGGCGCAGGGCCGCTCCCCTGTCCTCCCCGCTGGGCGTGTCTTCCCGAGGCGCCCACCCCGCAGGCTCCTCAGACTCCACCCGCGCCGGGGGCCCAGGCAGGCCGGCTCTCCGCCCCAGGGGCCTCTGCCAAGCCGGCGCCCTCCACAGCGGCAGTGAACAGGCGTCCTCGCCGCATGGGCGCGTGCGGAGGTGCTGGTCGGAGCCGGAGGGCCGCCAGCACAGAGGCCTGCCTCTAGCCCCCCGGCGGCTCTGCTCCTCGGCCTCGTCGCGGGGCGTGCGCGTCCGTGCCCACGTGTCTGTCCGGAAACTGGCGGCCGAGCGACGCTCACACGCGCCGAGTCGGGACTGCCAGGCTCTGCGAGGCAGCACCCGGGGAGGGGGGGCGCGGCTGTCCCTTCCGAAGGCGCTCTGGCTCGGGGGGTCGACGGGGGCTCGCCTGAGCAACTGCGCACAGTGACTGCAATGGGAAACCGAGGGAGGCCCTGCACGGTCAGGGCAGCAGCCGTGTGGAAGCGTGTGCGTGGGCATGTGCCGGCCTGGGTCACGGGCTCTCCCGGGGCTCGGGCCGGCTGTGACCCAGGGGCGCCGCTCCATTTCCAGCAGACCCAACAGGAGGAGGCACAGAAAGAGGCGCAGTGACCAGGCGGCCGCTGTTGCTAGGCAGCGGGATTATGTCCCTTCCCGCTGCTTGGCAACCAGCATCTCCATCACACACTCACGGTGCCTGCAGAGGCGACGGTGCCCTGAACTGTGGTCTCTCGGCTCTCAGAGCAGGGCGGACTTGGGGGGGCCCCAACAGGTCCCGATGCCCTGAGGGGCCCCCAGCACGACAGCCCCATGCAATCACAAAGTCTCCCCGTGGCGACACTGGTGCTGGGACCTGACGGCGGCACAGATCCGTGCGCGGGCAGCCACGCGCCCCGGCGGGGACGCCTCTCGGTCAGCAAGCTTGGCCCCCCCCCCCCGCCCCGAGGAGTCGCGGTGGACAGACCTTGTCCCCGGGGTGGGCTGTGAAGTGGCTGGGGAGGAGGTGAGAGGGCCGCGCCCCTTCAGCAGCGATGCTTCCTTCTGGGGTCCTGGACCCGGCCCACTGTCCCCGTGGGTCACCCTCCCCTCCCGGGTCACAGCCGGCCGGCTCCCCAAGAGCAGGACCACAGCCGCCACCCCTCGGCTCACCGAGAGCTGCCACGCTTCGCCAGGACGCCCACGGCCGCCTGCTGCCCGCCCCCCGGAGAGGCAGAGGCAGACCCCCGGCCCCGGCGAGCACGCCCCTCAGAAGCCGAGGCTTCCAGCCGACCGCCCCGGCCCCTCGGCGCCCGCTTCCCGGGGGTCGGGCCGGGCCCGCGGAGCAGGGGTGTCCGTGCGCGCTCCTCGTGGCGGCACCGAGGCCCAGCCGCTCCGCGGCGGGTCTTCCCCAGGAGCCCCGCAGCTGGGGGCAGGCAGAGCTCTGAGCTCTGCTCCGCGCCTGGGAGGGGCGGCTCCTGGGACCCTCCAAGGCCCCCTTGGGGTTTCAGAACGCCCTGATTCTCCTTGGAATGTCAGCCCGGTGGCATCAGCCTCGGTGGCGTCCTCTCCTCAGCCCCGCCCGGAGAGTCTGTCCCCGGTTAAAGTCAACGAGGCCGGGCCCCGAGCTCGGGAAGGGAGCCCCCCACGGGGGGAGCTCGGCTCCTCAGCCCGAGCGGCAGCTCCAAGGGCAGCCACAGCGACACCGAGCAGCACTCCCTCCATCGCTGGGCAGCAGGCGGGCAGCGGGGCAGCACTGCGGCACCCCCCCACGCGCCCGGCGCTGCCCTTCAGGGCCGCCACGCACAGGCACGCGGCGCCCGCCCCCCCGGGCCCTCGGCTTCTCTGCACCCGCAGCATGAGAGGGGCCGGCTGCTGTTCGGGGTGGACAGCTGTGCAGGAACACAACCGCCGCCACCACAATCACCACCACAACCAGGACGACGACGACAAATGGAGGCCCCGGGCCCTCCCAGCGGCCAGGGACCTGACGGCACAGCCCACGGAGGACAGACCCCCGGGCTTTGACAGAGCCAGTGTCCGTCCACACACGAAGTCACACGGGGTGAAAGGGTCCGAGCAGAGGGGGCTCCGTCCCCTCTCCGGCCTCTCTGCGGCCAGCCAGCGGGGACCAGGGTTCCAACCGTGAGGCCTCAGCAGTCACAGAGCGCGCCAGTGCCACCAAAGCCCGCGGGAGACACCACGTCCCCGGTGAAAACCCAACAGCGTCTCTCGTGAAAGGAGGGACGAGAAGAGGATAGACACTAAAAGGCAACCTCACCAGGCAGTCTCCGAGGGGCAGTGAGTCCAAACGCCCAGCAGGCCAGCAACACGCTGGACCCGGCCCCCCACCTCTCCCCACGGGAGTGAGGCGCCTGCGCGGCGGCCACGCCGCTGGGACGGCCCTGCTCCGAGGCGGGCCTCCCGTCGCCCCTTCCCCTGCGCTGGCCCAGCCGACTTCGTTTGCGCCCGCTTTTCCCTCTGAGTCTAAAACATCTGAGGGTAACTGAGATCAAGAGGGAAAAGGGGGAAAGGAGGGAAGGGTGTGGGGAGTCAGGAGTAAAGCCTGGGGGGCACCCAGGGACTCGAGGCCCCCAGACCCGCCAAGGCCCATCCAGTGCCGGGGCCGGCACGGGGAGGGGCCGGGTCCAGCCGGCACGGGAGAGGGAGCTGGCCTCGCGTGCCCCAGCCCAGGAGGCCAAGTCCACGGGGTGGAGCTGCCCTGGAGAACAAGGCGCCAAAGCTCGGTCTTTGCTGAGCGGCCGGGGGCGGGGGGAGGGCAGCAGGAGGGAGGAGGGGGGGAGGTGGGAGAAGGGGAGGGGAGGGGGGAGAGGGGGGAGGGGGAGTGGAGGGGGGAGAGGGAGAGGGAAAGAGGGAAAGAAGGGGAGAGGGAGAGGGGGAGTGGAGGACGGGGGATGAGGGGGGGAGGGGAGGGGAGGGGAGGGGGAGGACTCCGTCGGCGCACCGTCAAACACACCGGGCCGGCATTAACGCGGGGACCCTCCGCGGATCCTGGCTACAGGAGACGGGTCTCCACTGAATCAAAACCCGCTCCGCTGTGACATAATAGATGTAAATTAAAACAGAAAATCTATCATGCCCCTAATGTTCCCCGGTGGCTGCGTGCGGGGATGCGAGCGCGCGAGGCCCCCGCCGGAAGGGTGATGTATGGCGGGGCTGGATGGAGGGCGAAAAGCGTGGCGAGCCGGGCCCGGGAGTGGCGCAGCCGCCGCGCTCCCCAGACCCAAGGGCAAGAGACGAATAAATGTTGATTAGGGCTGATTTTGTCCGACAAACGCCTGTCGAGTGACAGTTGGGCTAAGCTGCACTGAAAGAGAACCATTAATCTTGGTCTGGTTTAAGTAGAGTATATTAATTTGTGTCATTTTTACTAAGTCGCAGGGAGAAGGGCCTCTCGGTGCTTTGCATGGGACCGCCTTGGTGGCGCGGCCCGCGGCCCCACCCCCTCGGCCCCCACGTTTTAAAGCAGATACCGCGGCGGTGGCGGCGCCTTCACACGGCACGGCAGGGGAGCGGGGGCTGAGAGGCCTCTCTTGGATTAAGAAAATAAACTCCCAGGGTGTTGGCATGGCAACAGCATTTCAGATGAACTGCTATATATTCAGTGATTAATAAATTAACATTTTTTACAGTTGTTCCTCCTTCCTCCCCTCCCCCACCCGCCCCCCCCACACGCACATCTCAACCTTCCCTGCGCTGCGCCTCTGCCCTCCCATTAGGAGAGCGCTGCGCCCGCTGGCCGCCCCGAGTCCCCCCCACCCCACAGCTGCCATCTCCGGAGGAGGGCCGCGCGGCCTGTCCCCTGGGAGGTGCCGGGTAGAGGGGTGGTGGGCGGACCCCGAGAGCCAGGCCCCAGGCCCCAGGCCCCCGAGGGCAGGGGAGCACACCCCCAGATCTGCAGGGCCTGGCGCGAGGACTGGAGGCGAGGTCGGGCAGCCGCCCCCCCACGGCGGTCACGCTGCAGGAAGGAGGTCGGGGCCCCGGGGGGCGGCCGCCTGTCCTGAAGGCCCGCACGCCCGCAGGCTCCGGGCCGTCCGGCAGACGCAGGGGAGACAGGGGGACGGACGCTGGGCGCGCGGGGTCGGCCCCGTCTGGACCTTCCAACGGTCCCGGTCCCGAGGCCCCCCGGACAAAGCCATCGTGCAACAGCCCCGGGCTGAAGGTGACCGCGCTCTGGGTCGGGCCCCCGCCTCCGGGCTGAGGGCCGGCCCGTCCAGGCCTGCTGGGGGCCGGGCTGCACTGCGGGAGCTGGGCTTGATGTGATGCGCCCGAGTCATCCCGAGACCGTCCTCCGGACCCTGGTGTGCGGGAAAACCGTCTCCCGTGAAGCCGGCCCCTGGTGCCAAGAACGCTGGGGGCCGACCGCTGCCCTAGGGACCTGCCCGCTGGTCAGGCCGGGCGAGCCCGGCGGGTGCGCGGGGAGACTGGGCTCTGCCGGGGGCCAGCGGCAGTGACCTCGGCCCTGGGCAGACAGACACCCGCTACCCTGCCTCCGGGGAGCCCCCCGACTCGCCCCAGCCCCCACCGTGGCAGGCGCTAGAGAACCGGGGGGCGGGACACGGGGGGGGGGGGACTCAGGAGCCGCCCCCACGCCAGGAGAGAGGACAGACTCTCCACGCAGGCCCAGGGGACGAAGCCGGCCCTCAGGCGGTGGGATGGTGACGGGAGGGGGGGCCCCAAGGCCCCAGGACTGGGTGACGCCCTGGGTGGGCCCCTTCCTCTCCCACAACCCATGAGGGAGCTCAAGGCCACGGCTAGAGGGCGAAGAAAGTGAGCAACAAAACTGAACTACGAGGCCTAACGCCAGGCGGGCGTGGTTCCAGTTAGCTGCTCAGGCACACCAGCTGGGACACAGGTGACCCAGGAGGCGGCGTCGGTCAGGGCCCCGAGGCAGAGAGGTCCAGCACCACGCCGGAGTCACCTGCACGGGGATGGCAGGGTGGGGCCCGCAGGCCGGGGTCCTAACCACCCCGTGACGAGGCTCCGTGCAAACTCCCCAGGCCGGGCGCCGCTCAGACTGAGACGTCTGGGTGGGACAGCAGCGCGAGCCTGGCAGTGGGGCCACCGGCCCCAGAAGTGACGTGGTCACAAACGGGACCGGGAGAGAGGCCTCGAGCGGCACGGCAAACGGGCCAGCCCCACCCGCTGGGTGGCGCTCTGCAGGCCGGGCAGGAGCGCGGTCCGTGGTCCCCGCGAGGCTGGCGAGCAAGTCAGCGCACGCCCTGGCTTTCCCTCCCCGTGAAACAACGGTGGGGGGGGGGGTGCTTCCCAGGCTTCCTCCAGCTCTCACCCTACAGGAGCAGGTCTGGGGTCCAGGTGCCATAAAACGAGCTTCCCACTTTGGGGTTATTCCCAGAGTCACCCTAATAACCTCCTCTGTGCCTCCATCTTCACCCTCCCCCCACCACCACGGGCGGAGCGCAGCCCAGAGCTCCTGGTCCCAGGGTCTGGACCACAGAGGCCAGGAGGGCCCCTGGGTCTGGACCACCGAACCCTCCTCACCCACCAGCAGCAGAAAGGCTCAGGCAGAAGCGTGGCGGGGCGGCTGCTACAGAGCACTAGACCAAGACACAAACACGGTGCGAGCCGTGTGGAGGCCCCAGCGGGCGTTCCACCCGCCCTGCACCGCCAGGTCCCCCGCGCTTCCAGAAATCAGTCCCGACTGGCGGGATCTGCACCCTCGCCTGGAGACGCCGGCTCCCGTCCCACCCCACGCCCTGCTGAGAAGGGCCTGCGGTGGCCTGTGGGCCGGTCTCAGAGTCCGCACGGGGAGCCGGACCCCTTCCCTGCCCCTGGCCCCAGAGCGCCTGGGCTCCCGCCCCCTGGGAAAGTGGGCGGCCCCGTGGGCGGAGTGCAAAGCCGCGCGAAGACAAAGGGCGCTGGCAGGGGCCGCTCTCCGCACCCTCAGCCCCGTACGGCCACGTCGGCGAGGGGCCACGTCGGCGAGGGGCCACGAGGCCTGTCCGCAGCTCAGCCGGCACGGTCGGTCGGTGCCGGGGCGGACGGGTGCGAGGCGCGCCCTGAGCAGTCGGGGCGACAGCAGCAGAGGCAGGACTGGCCCGGGGAGGGGCGGTGTGAGCGGAGCTCCACTCAGTGCCAGGGACTCGGACAAGATGGCACCGGGGGCAGGAGGAACGGCTCAACGGCCCGTGACTCGTGGCTGGTGCCACTGCGCTCATGGGTGTCCCGGCCGACGGCCCACGAAAGCTGGGCCTGGGGAACACGCAGGTCGCCACCCTGCCGCTCCAGCTGCGAATCAGCGGCAGCCGCCCCGGCCGCCGGAAGGGTGTCTTTAACTAGGAGAGTCACCGGCGGAACCAACCTGTTCCTGGTTCCTTGACTGGCGCTGTCTCCCTGCGTTTGTTACACAAGCTGATTTATCTCAGGGTTTCTGGATGCATGTTCGTTGCTTTCCTCTCGTCTGTTTCAAGTGCGTCTGACCTAAGTGCCTAGCTGTGAAGCCGCTACATTGTTTCCACGTTCACGGTGAACGGGACCCAGCCATGGTCCGAGGGTCCCCTGGGCCGGCTGTCTTTCCTCTCCCACTCTTGTGGACACGCCCGGGGCCGCGCGGCCCCTCCAACAGTAAAACAATCGACGAGTTGAGTGAGTGGACTCCCCCCTCTCTCGGTGTATGATCTGCATTTTGCATCTTAACCCAGTAAAGGGGTCAACAGAGCGGGGTCGCTGCTGCTTCCCTCTTTCACTCGGTTTTTCTGCTCCCTCCCCTCCAGCCCGCCCCCACCCCGCAACTCGACTACTCGCACGCGCGAGCAGGGTGCTGCGGCGCCCCGGCGCTGTCTGCACCCAGGTCCGCGAGGACGTTCCAAAGGCCCTCTGAACCGCACGGGGAGAACGTCTCCCCCACCCACCGGGCTCCTGGAATTACTTGTTCTGTCTGATCTAGAACTTTCATCTAGCACCTCAGCCCGGTGGAGGCTTTCAAAGGAGGTCTTTAAAAATAAAATAATGAGCCAGGCGACAGTTATGCGCGTTAACCTGCCAGGAAAAAAAGAAGCACTGCTGAGCACCGGGCAGCCCTCCTCAGCCCCGCCCCTCCCCCGAGGCCCCGCCCTCCCCACCGCAGCCCCCGCACTGTCCCCTGACCCGCTGCCGGGACCCTCTCCCTCCCGGGACCCTCTGGGGGGGGGGACAAAGGCACTGTTACAGTGAGGTCAGACTTGCCACCTCCCAGGCAGAAAGCCCACGTGAAGATCTAAAACCGACCTGTCCCCTAAAATGCCACCTCGCCCAGACACACAAAATACCTCGCCCACTCAAGAAGCTCGGAAAAGAAAAACACATCCGGGATTCACTCTCCTGCCACCCAAGAGCGGACCACAAGCTCCCTCTGTGCCCCTGCCCAGACGCCGGGCTCCACGGGCTCCTCCCTAGTCGAAGTCGCTGGCGGCGCCCCTCCCCCACCGGTCGCTCCCATGAGCTTTTCTAATGACTTTGCAAAATGACAGGGAGAAAATTTTACATTGTTTTATTCACCTTCCTGGAAAAGTAGCTTTTATTGATAGCATTTCTCATATCATCTGTGATTTTTGGCAAACTCACTCACACTGTCTTTCAAAAAAGGAACAGTCAAAATATTGCCCCCGCGGAACACACAAGAACACACAAACGCACGCAGCCGCACCTGCACGTGTCCCGGGCGCGGCTGAGGCGGCGGCTGAGGCGGCGGCTGAGACGGCGGGCGACCGGAGTCCTGCCCTCGCCAGCAGCCGGCGCGGGACTGCACGGTCGGGGGGCCGCAGGGCCCCACCGCCCGCTCACTCCGGCCAGACGACCCCTCCGCGGCGGCTGCCCCGGGTCCCACAAACATGCCGAGGGGGCCGACGGGAAGTGGACCCAGCAGTCTCGCCCGTCAGAGAACTCCCGTTGGAAGAGTCACCTCGCCGTGCCGCAGCTGCGGCCCAGGGGCCCGGGGAGGCGGGCTGCCACCCCAACCGCTCCACGCGCCCGGGCCCCTCGGTGCCCCCTTGACCGCGGCGAGCGCGTGGGGCCCCAGCACGCAGGCCAGGACGGGGCGAGCCCAGGAGGCACACAGAGCCCACGGGGGTGGGGGGGGCGCGCGGCGACCTGCAGAGACCGTGCCTCCGAGGCCCCCCCCCCCGCCACAGGGCCGTGCGGCGCAGGGGACGCTGCTCAGCGTCCGTCCACTCACAGAAGCCATGCGTGGCCGGCCACGCGCACGGCTCCGCATCAACCCAAATGTCGTTTATGTCGTTTGGGTCTTTCTCAGTTTTAAACCGTGAGCAACCCTGTCTTCCCATTCCCGAGAGGACAGGTGGCGGAGGCAGGAAGAGGGACCCGCGCAGGCAGGGACCGCCGCCTGAAGGCCGAGCTTCGGGCGGAGACACGCACACACCCACCGCAGACGGCAAGGCTCAGGGCCCCGGCCCGGCCTGGCGGAGGGCGTGCCGTGGGCCCCCCCCCACCCAGGCAGCGACTCGAAGAGTCTGGCCCGACGACGACGACGACGACGACATCACTCCGCTCCACCCTGAGCCGGGACGGAGCCGTTGCCATGGCAACAGAGGTGCTTGCGCGGGACCAGAGCGAAGGGAGACCTAAAAGGAAAAAGACAATATGTGGCCTAAACCGAACCGTGTGCCAGCGAGAGGGGGGCCGTAAAGCCTTTATTGCCACTTGTTAAGGAAGACCCGAACGGCTCACTCGTGAGCAATAAGGCGGTCAACCCAAACTCCGGCACTAAAAATTTTACGGCCCCCACATATCACGGACTTGCAGGCGGAGAGGGAAGCGGGGAGCCGCACAGATAAAGATCTCCGCAGGTGCGCTCACCACGCCGGCAGGCCAGCGCCACCCGGACTCCGAAAATGCCACCTTCTAATGGAGTCGTTAGACCCACCGATGTCCTTCCCTCATCGGCTGTCGAGCCCCAGGTCCCGCCGATGGAGCTCTGAACAGCGAGGGCAGCCCCGCTGCGGCCAGGAGCCGGGCAGCTCCCCAGGGCATGCAGGCTGGCTGGGCGCACAAGGGGGGACGCCGGGGCCCAGCGGCAACGCCACCACTAACGTGTGACTCACGGTGGCATGCAGTGCTCCCTGCCGCCACAGAGACGCCTGGTCAAGGTGACCTTCCCGGGCTGGACGAGCGAGGACCGCGGAGCCCAGTGCACGGGTTGAGAGGGCTCCGACTGCCCCCGCCCCTCGCCTCACCCAGAAACACGTTCCGGGAGTCGGCCGCACTCCCGCTTGCAGCCGCACCAGAGACCATGGCACTAGGCACAGTGACTTGAATCAAGCCTGCAGGAAACCATCTGCAGAACAGACTCTTAAAACCACATTTGGAAAGTGAGGGACGACTTCTGCAATTCCTCCCCCAAATTCAGCTCCTCGCGGGTCCCCTCCAAGCGAGGGGCGCGTGACCCAGGCGACGCCGCCGAGCTCTGCACCGCGAACAGACGCCCCAGAAGCCACCCAGGAGCTCTGCCCCCGGGGTCCCCGCCGCTCCGCCCCCGGGGCCCCGCTGCCGCTCGGACAGGCCCGGGCTCGGCTGCCCGCACCTCCCCTGCCAGTCCCACCTGCAGCCCCGGCAGGAAGCCCCCGGGGCCCACGCGGCCTGACCCTGCCCACCCGCAGTGCTGCGTGGGCAAGACGAGCCGCGGAGACGGGATGTATCGGCACCCAGATTTCGGGAGCACAGGAAGGGGGGTGCCAGCCTGGCTGCCGGAGAGAGAGGGAATGTGCGTCCCCGGGGAGGCTGCGGCCCACCCGGGCCGAAGCTGGGAAACGCGAGGGACCTGGTCCAGCTCCCCCGTCGTCTCGTCCAGCACCCTGGCTTCCCGCCTCTGGGGACTCCGCTGAAGGGCGCTGCGACCTCTTTCTCTGCCGCTCTGGCTCTCTCTCCACTCCCAGGGCCCCCGCGCGGCTCCGCCGCTGCCCGTCCCCTGCCGCGCTCGCACACACAGGAGGCCCCTCTCGCCGGACCCAGCACACTGAGGCTGCAGGGGGCCCAGGGGCGAGGCCAGGCCGCGGCAGCCCCAGGTCGGGGCCGGCACCTCCCGAAGCCAACAGCACGTCTGCAGCGATGGACGTCCGGCGGGCTCCGTTTCACGAGGTGCTGAAATGCGCCGGGGGACCGAGCCAAAGCCCGGGCTTTGAGAAGGGACTGTAAGACAGACTTCCCTGGAAGGACCTTGGCAAATGGTTCCTCGTCCCTTAAGGGGAGAGAGGGCATTTCCAATCAGGGGAGTGGAGGCGCGGGCGCCGCGAGTGCGTTTCGCTGAAGCCCTAAGTGCTCTCGACCCCCCCGCCCCCCCGACAAGGCATTAGTGACTCGAGATTTAAGACGCCCAATTAATTTTCTCCAGCCACCAGCCACAAGGAGATGCAGGAGGAGGTTAAAAGCTAAGTGTTTAATTAATATTAAATTTATAAGATTCCCTACCACAGAAAGCATTGTAAAATGGAAAAGCAGTTAATTTTATGGTCGCTGTGTATTCCTCCGCTTTGATCTCTGGTCCACGGTGTGCAGACGCCGACCGTGAAGGAGCCTCTGCACTGGCGCGCTGGGCGGCGGTGAGGCAGCGGCGGCGGCGGCAGAGGGGGCCTGCGAGGGGTCCTGTGGGGGGGCCTGCGGGGGGGGGCGGCCCCCGGGCTGGTCGGCAGCGTCGATCGGCACCACCTGCACGTGGGTGGTCAGGGAACAGCCCGTCTGTCTGTCTGTCCGTCCGAGCCACGCACACGGACAAGGCACGGTCACGTCCCTCGCTGCTCAAACCTCGCTCGCCTGGAGCGCAGGACCAGCAGCCAGCAGCTGCGGTCTCGGACCGAAGACGAGACGCGGGAGCAGGGGGGACTCGGGGTGGACTGGGGAAGGACTTTCTGAAGCCAAGGGTTGTCGAGGCTTGAACTGCTCAGGGGCCAGACCACAGTGTTGCCTCTGCTGCCGAGGGAAACTCTGGAACTCGGAAAACGTACCTTTCTGGAACGTTCTATGTACATTGATCCGTTTCTGCCAAGGGCTCCTCCTGCCCAGCCCCCACGCAGACACCCGGGCCTGCCCTGCACCCGTCATGGGTGACGCTGGCAGAAGTCCCAGGGGTAACGGACGGGGGACAGGACCAGACCTAGCGGAGGGGGGGCTGTGCTGAGCGGGGTGTCCCCGAGGCTCACGACGCCCTGGGTCTGCCGGTCCAGGCAGGTGTGGGTCCTCCGCCTGGGCCGGCCCAGGGCAGTTAGCAGGCAGGGCGGGGAGCACGTGCCCCGCACACAAACGGGGGGTTTAGGCTGCAGAGACACCGGGCACCTGCCTTCCCCGGGACGTGGGGGCCGAGGAGGGCGCAGAGGCGGGCCAGGGCCGGGCGCGCGGGGAGAGCAGGTCCTGCCCGCAGGACTCTGTGTCCCGTGCCCGGGAGCCCAGGGCACTCCCGACTCCCGGCCCGACTCCGCCTCGGCCGGAGACAAAGGCCTAGTGTGGGGAGCAGACCGCGGGAAGGCGGCCCGTGAGGGTGTGGGGGGAATTCACAGGAGGGGTTTTCTCCTTAAAAAAAAACCCATCAGGGACCTCATTATAATTTCATTATTAGCAGCAAAACCAAATAACCGGCAAGAAAAGGCGTCTCGGCTTACTAGTAACACACGCACACACACGCGCGCAAAGATGAAAGAGCCCGGCTTCAAAGCGGCCGCTAATTTCCCGGCTTCAAACGCCGCGGTGAGGGGGACGCCGGTGCCGAGTGCGCCCTTCCCGCCGGTTCGCTCAGACGTCCCCCCGCCCGCCCCACGCCCCCCCCGCCCCCCACCCCGCAGACGCGGACGCTCTCCCCCCGGACCGCAAACGACAAGGATCAGGTGTGGCGGCAGGGCCCCCGGTGCACGTGCTCTCCCCTCCGCAGCTCTGCCAGCGAAGGTGCGGGGGCGGGGAGGCAGCGGGACAGAGTGACACCCATGTCGACACTGGGGCGTGCGAGTGGCTCGGCCAGCAGAGCCCCCACGGTCACCGGATCGAGCCCGGGAGGGGCCCCGTCTCTCGAGTCCCAGAGGGGAGACTGCAGAAGAGGGAAGGGCAGGAGAGACAAACACAGGAGTCGCCGGGGGCACCAGACCCACTGGCCTCCGTGACCCCTGCCCTCGGGACAGGCTTCGGGGGCACAGGCGCTGTGGCCGCCACCAGCGGGCAGCCGCAAGCCCGCCACGGGCAGTGTCTAGGTTTGGGAGACGGGCCGTCTCGGAGGTCGAGAGGGCCCAACTTAGTAAGGAGGGTGAGGCACAGTTTCCCGTCTTTCTTTATAAAACTGCCCGCACGCACGGCGCCCAGACGCTGCGCGGGAGCCGCAGCGTGTCCCCCAGGACAGGACAGCGGGCCCGTCCCCACGGAGGGGCGCTGCTGCCCTGCGGGCCCAGCCCACGTGTCTCCTGGTCGCCGCGGAGCAGAGGCCCTGGGGGGCAGCTTCACGAGTGCGTGTGCTGCAACTACAGTGGGTGTCGGAAGGGACGGCCACTTGCTTGGAAGTCAACAAGCAGCTTTGATGGCAGAGGCTGGGTGGAGGCTCCTAACGTTCGTGAATGCAGTCTCCTTTTTAAGGCGAAAAAGTACAAGAACCACTACAACGGAGTAGCTTCCTTTTCAGCTCCTGCGGATGACGGAGAAACGCACCTGGACGAAACGCCGAGAGGACGGGACAGCACCTTTGCGGGCGAACAGCTTCCCGTGCGTCCACATAACGTCGGCAGGTGCGTCTGCGAATGCGCACGTGACTGCGTCCCGTTCACAGACCGTGCCCGTGGGCGCACGGGCTCACCGAGCCTTTCCCACGGCTTCACGGCACCCCTGGGCCCCAGAGCCGCAAAACGGGAATCCCCGCCCTGGGCGCGGGAAGAGCCCAGCCGAAGACAGGCCTCCAGCCACGTCACCCGCCGGGGGGGGGAAAGCCACGTCTGCACACGCCTCCCTCCGCTACGAACACGAGCAAGACGCTGACAGACACCGTACGAGTCCCCTCCCAGTTTACGCGGCCGCCACTGGTGGCTTCTAACGCAATAACGTTTCCCTTCGGCACGGGAGCCTATCTTCTTCCATCTTCTGTGTATACATCTCCCGCTACAAATTGCAAGAAAGGATATTGCGGAGAATAACACAATCAAAATAACATTTCTAACAAAGATGTATGTGCATGATCGATGGCAACAGTAGCGATTGCTTAGGAAACATCAGTAAATAATTCTCCCGCACGGTTCCCCTTGCAGGAGGCGGGCAGGAGGCAACACCACCCCCCCACCCCGAAGACGCCCCACGCGGACGCCCACTCGGTGCTCACCCCCCCACACACCTCCTCCCCTCCCCCCCATCCCCGCTCATCCGCCCTCGGCTCCCGTCCGTCTGCGGCCACTGGCAATGGGATCTGTCAAGCCCCCTAACAACTTGTTGTCACAGCCCATTACCAAACTGCATATAGTTATATATCCCACTAATTAGGCTTCTAAAATATCATTAACATGTCTCTTGATCATTAGCATAACGCATGAGGCGTCCTCCTCAGACACGACTCCCGTTTGTTAACGTGGTCACAGGAGGCGCGGGCAGGCTCGGCAGGAGCGGGGGGCCGCCGGGAGGGTGGGGGGTTGGGGGGGCACCCGGGAACCGTGGGGCGGCGGAGACAGCCACCCACAGGGACAGACACAAGAGGGCGCGGAGGGAGGGCAGGGGCGGCCCGGGAGGGGGACACGGAGAAACACCCCCGGAGAGCGCCCGCCGGTCGGCGCCCCCGGCACTCGGGTGGGGGGGCGCTCCGCAGGAAGGTGGGACCGGAGGCGCCCTTCCCGCTTCGGAGGCACGAACGCTGCCGAGGGAACGCGCCCGAGAAGATGGTTTCCAACCTCCCGGACAAGACGTACAGAAACCCCCTCCTTCCCGGCCTCACGCCCGCTGGGCACACGTGGGGCCCCACCTCGCCCGTGGCTGCCCCGCGCCGCTCAGGTCCTGGCGGCAGAAGCCACAGGTGGTCCGGTAGGAGCTGCGGGGGAGGGCGGCCCGCCCCTGTCCCTCACCAGGCCCTGGAGGGACATGCTGCCCGTGTCTCTGTGCCCGCTGGGGTCACGCGGGTCACCTGTGTGCAGGGGGCGGGCCTTAGCTCCGGAGACGACGGGTGCCCTGTGCAGAGGAGGCGGCTGTCCCCAGGAAGGGCAGCTGGGTATCTGCGTGGCATGTCGACACGTGTGTGTGTGTGTGTGTGCGCGCGTGCACCAGCCATGTGCCACACAGGGCCGCAATGCCACACTGCCAGGGGAGCGTGCCTTGAGTCACGTGGAGAGGTTGCCGCATGCTGCTGTGAGGACTCACGGGACAAGGACAGAGCGCCTGTACAGTAGCCGTTTAGGACGGCGGCAAGCGGGTGGCGGGCAGGGAGTCTGAAGAACCTGGAGAGGTGAGTTCTGAGCACGTGCAACCGCGTGCCCAGCGCACCCTGAGCCTGGCCCACGGGAGGACGCCGGTTGGGGCAGAGGACAGCAGCCTCAGAAGCAACCAAGAGCCCCCCTCCTCTCGTCTCCACGCCAGAGGAAGGTCGCCGCGAGCTCAGAGTCCCAGGTGCTGCCAGCCTCTCGGCACAGAAGACGCTCCGGGCGGCCGTGGGCTCTGGGGTACCCGGCAGGCACGTGGGATGCAGGCGGGTGGCCCACACTGGGCAGTGCAGACAGAGCTTGTCGCAGCGGCTCCGGAAGTGGCGTCAGCAGAGATGGCCCTGACACCTGTCACCCGCGGCTTTACACCACCTCCTCCCACCGTGAGGCTGTCCCAGGGAGACCGTCCCCAGCCCAGCCTTGCCGCCTGCAGCACTGCGGGTCCCAAGGCCACACGGAAGCGAGCTGGGTCAACTCGATGGCCCCCGGGGGAAGAGTCCGGCCCAAGTGACCCTGCAGGAGCAGCCCTGATGGTGTCCCCACAGTCCCGTGACCCGGTGTGACCCATGACACACACAGGGCTCCCTCCCCCGAGGGCACACACCTCAGAGCTGGCAGACTTGGTGCAAACAGCCCGGCTGTCTCGTTCTTAAAGACGACGGGGCCAGCTGGTGGGAACACCCACCCAGATGCTGCCCACGCCTTGCTGGCAGACACGGGAGCCGGCCGTCCTCGAGGGGCGCCAACGAGGACGCTTTCCCAGACCCACAGACCCCTTCTCACGAGGGGGACTGCACCGGTCGGGGGAGACGGCGCGTCTCAGGACCCTCCCCTCCCCACGGGCCCGCCGTGGCCCACGCGGGCAGGACCCAGTCGGTGCTGGGCGATGGGGTGGAGCCCGCAGCCCGTGGGGTGCTCCCCCCACCAGCTCACAGCTGCTGGGCCGCTGTCGACTGTGGGGTCCGGAGCCCCCCTCTCCCTCTGCACGGAAACCAGAGGGCGGGCAGACCAGAAGGACGGCGGAGGAGGAGGGGGGAGGGCGGTGTAAACCAGGGAAAGGATAAACGGAGGAGAAATCTCTTTGGCTTTCCTCTCCAGACCTGCAGCAACAGCCACAGAACGTTCCACGGTTTCGACAGCGCGCTTCGCACCAGGCCTGGCTGCAGGCTGTGGGGACGAGCCGGGGGGTGGCAGGTGAGGGCGGGGGGGGGGGCATTCTCTACCACACATGAACATGCATGTGCACACACAAACATGTGTGTGCGCGCACACGCACACGAACTGGTGAAAGGGCCTAAAATGAGAACGACTTTTTAAAGGTACGAAAATCTGACGTTTACATGCACACACAGTGCTTCAATCGCCTAAAATTGCTCTAATGAAACCGAGCCTCCCAGAGAGACTCCGGAGACCTGCTTCGTTATTAAAGAGAAATAAGACGGTAAAGGAGGTCTGAACCTTGACTTTTAGGCACAAATGGGCGTTTCCAGAGAACCCGGGCACGTTCTCCCATCACAAGCTTGCTCAGACAGGCAGACGCGGATTTCACAGGCCCGCCTTGCTGGGAGGCGGCAGGGACGCCCGCCCCTGCCCGGCCGCTGCTGCAGTGGGTCCCCGACCAGGGGAGTCGGGCTGGGGGACGGCGACGCGGGGCTCAGACCGGGGCTCCTCCCCGGGCCCGGTCTTCCGCCCCAGGGGTGGGTGCAGAGGAGGCACCTCTGAGCGAGGGCCCCTCCGCCGCCCGCCCCGTGCTCACACCCACGGGCTCTCCATCGCCGAGGCCCAGGGTCCCCGGGAGCCGGCACCCTCGGTCAGAGAGAGTCCGTGGTGGAGACGACGGCACGGCCCACCTCACGGGGTCGGTGGTTAGGAGACTTGGACACCCCCGGTCCCCTACCCCCGAGCCCCCGTGCCCTCACTGGGACCTGCCGAGAACCTGCGGGGGTCTCCCCGGAGCCTGGGGCACGTCCAGACCCCCACCCTGCGCCCGGAGCGGGAACCCTCACCCAACAGAACTGGATCATCCACGGGTGACCTTCGGGGTCCCCGGCTTCCTGGAACAGTGTGCGGGAAACGGGGCGTGTCTGTCTGGGCACGTTGTGCCTTCCGAGGGAAGGCCACCGCTGTCCCCAGAGGCACGGGGACGCGAGACCCAGCAGTGGAAGGCCGTGCGCCAGGGGCCGGCAGCAGGCGGCAGCTGCCGTCTCAGGAGCGAGAGCGCGCCCACGGCCCCGTCCGTCCACAGCGCTAGCCCTGCGGGTCCCTGCCCCTCGGCTCCCCACCCGGGCCCCTCCCTGAAGGGCCGAGTGGGTCCCTGCCTGGAAGACACGTCAGCTGCTGCGGGGCAGTGCGGTGCGGGCAGCTCGCAGGCAGCGGCACTAAGACCTCCTGCCCGGCCACACTGGCACAGGGGTGTGCGGGCCGCACCCCCTCCCCCCCCCACGCGGGTTCCGAGTGTGCCCCTGAGCTGGGGAGCGGCGGCTCCGGCAGGGCCACGGGCCCCACCTGAAGGCGGGAGAGGGGAACCAAAGGTGCTGCGGAAGGGGGTGTGCGGGCCGGGCCCTGTGGCGGGGGTGCTCCTGTGAAATCCCTCCGGTCTCGCCCCCCACCGAACCCTCAGTTGCCCCGAGCTCCGTCTGGCGTGGGGTCGTCGGGGATGAACCCACCCTTTCTCTGCTTCCTGCCGGACTACTCCCCTTTGCCTCTGAGCCCCGATCGGGTGCCACCGAGGTCAAAACGAAGCTGGTGCCGATGAAAAGGTGGGTGCCCGTGGTGACAGCCAGCCCGTTCTGCCCTGGGACCCAGCTCACAGCCGGGCGGCTTCTGAGCGCCGTGGAGCGCCCCGCACCCGCGCGCAGGGCCGGTCTGACCGGTGGCTGGGGGCTCCCCCTGCTGCCTTGCTGACTGGCCGGCCGGAGCCTCAGCTCTGCAGGCGAGGGGCCGGGTCCAGAGGCGCAGCTCCCCGCAGCCCCCCCCCGAGTTCTCCAGAAGTGGTGTCTGCGTGACACTGAGGAGTGGCCCAGAGAGGTCATTTGCTCAAGTCCAATTTTTTTTTAGGTAAAACCAAACTTATCTTCCCCTTTTCAATTATTTTCCGAAGGATCTCGGCACCAAAGCTGCCAGCGGAGGCGTGGGCCTGCGGGGCAGACCGGGCCGACCTGTCCCGGGGCGCTGGGCACCCGGGGTGGGGGCGGGGGCTCGTGCCCGTGTCTCCACCCCACGCGTGCGGGGGCTGTCCCAGGAGAGAGTCGACGGGGAATCTGCGTGGGTCCTTCACGTGAAGCTTCCCAGCGCTTACTAACAATGCGGCTGACGTGGGTGGTGAGGGGGCATCTGCCCCGCGAGGGAGGCGAGAGGGTGAGTGGGGAGGGGCGCTGGGGGCCGGCCGGGCCTTTCTGGAAAAGGGCGGTGCTCACGGCCCTGCCCCCGCCGGTGCCCTGCCCACTGGGGGGCAGCACAGGCTCGAGAAGTGCGGGCGGGCCGGCCGGAGGGCCGGGTTCCAGTCCGTGGGGGCCCGGCCCTGGGCGTGTGCCGAGGCCCAAAAGAGAGAGTGGGATGGGGAGGAGCCTCCAAGGGGAAGCCTCGGCCTGCGGGCAAGGGCCCCCACGTGCGCAAGTGGACTGTCCCCTCGTGGGAAGACGGCGCCGCACAGGGACCGACAATGAAGAGAACGCCAAGGCACGCGCACACGCACACACACACACACACACACACACGCGCACACACACACGCTGAAACGGAGTGTTCTTCGGGGGACTCGGAGAACCCTCGTCCGGGGAGGAGGGCGCCAGGCCCGGCGAACCCGAAACCGCCACAGACCGCACCCTGGCCCCCGGGGCTGGGGCGCAGGGTGGCACAGGAGGGCCGGCCCTGGAGGGAGCTCTCTGAGTCACCACCGTCCCAACCTGCCGGAGAGGCGAGCGCTCCCCACCACACACTGCAGCCACGGGGAGCCCCGCCCCAGGCCCCGCCCCTGCCGTCTCAGATCCACACGAGCGTGTGTGTGAGGCAGCTGGCCCGGGTGGAAGGTTCACTCCGTGGCCGTGAGGCCTGGCCCCGCTGCAGACGCATCTGGGGGTTGAACCTTGTCCCCTTGGCCCCATTAGCTGTACCCAACTGAGCTGACTAGCCCCAGACACTGGCCTTGGTTCTACTCTCTGCGGGAAATGAAACTTACGGGCACCAGCACGTGGCCCAGTGGCTTTGGTGTGTAACTTCAGGATCTTTTTAAAAATTATGAGGCGAGCCCTGGCTGGCGTAGCTCAGTGGATTGAGTGCGGGCTGCGAACCAAAGTGTCGCTCGCAGGTTCAATTCCCAGTCAGGGTACATGCCTGGGTTGCAGGCCACAGCCCCCAGTAACCGCACACTGATGTTTCTCTCTCTCTCTCCCTCCCTTCCCTTTCTAACACATAAATAAAATCTTTAAAAAATATTAAAAAAATTAAAAAAAGATTATGAGGCAAAGGCGAACCGTTTCATCCCTAACAAGAAAGAAAGAGTGCGGAGGTCACATGATGTGACCTCTGGAGCTGGACTCCAGGTGGGTTCAAACCCAGGTCTACGGGGCAGCAGCTGTGTGACCCCAGCACGTCACTCAGCTGGATCTCGGGCTCGAAACTTGTGAACTAGGACAAACATGCGCCACCCCCAGCGGAAGACAGCGAGGCTTCTGGGAAACGGCCTGCGTCCGTGGACCCGGCGCGGTGCCCAACACGCAGTCCGCACCGGGCACGCCAGCCATCACCGCTGCACTGAGAGGGCCCGGCGGGCTCGGGAGACGCAGCCCCTCTCCAGTCGGCGTCGAGGAAGCACAACTGTGGGCACTTCCCCAGCCGCACTGGTGTTTTTGCCGTGTGATTTGTCAGGAAACGTGCGGCTTACACCCTCACTGAGGACTTCAGTGAGCAGTGGGGATGACCTTGGCCAGGCTTCTGCCCTTGAGAACAGGCTCCCAAATTAATAACCTCAGCAGCCATGAAACGGCGCCAGCTGACCGGTGCGCCCCCAGGGGCGTGTCCCAGGGAGGCACACCCAGCGCGAGGCTGAGCGACTGCGAGGAGCCGTCCCCGGCCCAGCCGGGTGCGTCCCGACGCTGCAGCGCAGACCGCAGCCCGGCAGCGGGAGGAAGGACAGGTGAAGGGGGGCCTGGGGACCGAGTGGCAGTGGCCCAGCCAGCGGACACGGGACCCGGGGGCACAGGAGAGCAGAGAGGCACCCGGACCGGCGCTGGTGGCTGCGTCACGGGCTGGCCCAGACCCGCCCACACACTGACCGGTCCCCAGCTTGGAGAAGGGCCACTGCGAAGTTTTTCCTGGGAGTCACAGAGCTGCCGCTCCAGGGGCCAACGACGGACGGCGTCCGGGCCGGCTGTGGACCTGCCTCGCCACGCACACGGCCACGCCCCACGAGGACACCCCCGGTGTCCCGTCCCGGAGACCCCAGGGGGAAGGGGCTGCACGGCGACCACCTGGACGGCACCTCATCGCCAAATTCAACAGCCCGGCACCTCCTGGACTCCTGGCTCTTAACCTCTGACACCGTTCCAGGTGTGTCCGGCCCAGGACAGCGAACCACTGAGGTCCACGGGCGTCTGGTCCCCCCCGTCCTCTTCCCCCGCCCCCACTGCTCCCGGAACTGCCGCAGGAGCTTCCCCAGTCGTGGCGGGCACGACCCGGCGCCGCCCCAACCGGCAGAGTCTGTGCAGAAACACAGCCACACGGGTTGGTCTGCTTCCTTGGCCACGCCCAGTGATGGCGTCTCATTGCCAGCGCTTCCCTCCCATCGGTGGTGCGGCGGCTGGCCGCCCACGCAGCGGGATGACAGCGAGCTGGACCCAGGAGGCCGGCGCGGTCCCCAGCACTCGGAAGGCCAGAGTCCGCAGGCCGGCGCCGGCGGGAACCACCGCCGTACGTGGCCAGGTACGTGGTCAGGAACAGCGCACCTTAACATGGGGTCACGTGCCTGAAACCGGGAGAGACCGCTCCAGAAACACGATGCTTCCGTGCTGTTACGTTTACGTCCCCCAGCCCAGAGAAAACCGGATGTGGAGGAAAAGGCAATGGACTCGGTTTGTAAAGACTCCGTGTGGTTACGTGAAGGGCGATTTCGGCCACCAGCGGAAGTGGAAATACAGGGCTCGGCCGGCCCGGGGTCGTCGACGAGAGGGAACCGTGGGCTCCGGCTGCACGCCTCTCCCCCGCCCACACACGGGCCGCCCCGCGTGGAGACTGCGTGCGCACACGTCCCACGACCACGGGAGAAGCGCGGGGTTGAAGGGAAACTAGTGAAAGCTGAACTTGCTCAGCGTTGACGGCCACGCAGAGCCTCCCCTGGCCCGCGCGCCCCAGCCTGCCCGAGGTCGGCACGCGTGTCGCGGGAAGCCGAGTTTAGATCTGCAGAACACGAGGGGGCGTTTTTAGAAGCTGCTTCTGCGTGTGGACGGGGGAAATGGAGGCGGAGCCTTCGCCGGCCATGGGGCAGAACCCAGCGTCGAGGCGGGACCGCCGCGGGAGCCGGGGTCGCACACCGGCGGCACGGAGTGCAGCAGGTGGGGTGGGAGCGGGGGGAGAGGGCGGCGCCCACAGCGGACACGCTGACCCGCAGGGGTGGGGCTGGCGCCCCGAGGGCCACCCGGCTCGGCCCCGGGACAGGGACAGCCTCGTTCCCAGGGCGGGCGGGCGGCGAGCCTCGTCCCGACACAGGTCTGCGCCCTCGGCCCGGTCCCCCAGCCGCCCCGCCTCGGCCCCTCACCTGCGAGGGAGAGGGCTGGGCGGTGGCCCCTGACACTCGCCCGCCCCCCTCGGAGAGGCCCCCTTCTGCTGCCGTGGGCGCCGCGGGCCCCCCCTGGGGTGATCAGAGTCACGTGCTGCTTCCTGTGCCAGTCGCTCGGGCAGAGTGGCGCTCCTCGCGGGAGCTCCTGTCCTGTTTCCCCACTGACACCCCACGGGAGTGCCCGCCGGGAGGGGGAGTTAGCTGGCCGAGCCCCATGTCTCCGGCCAGGCCATCAGTGTCCACAGGGGTCACCCCGGCTCCGGGAGAGGGGACCTGGGCTGCAGTGGAGGACTGCCGTCCCTCTCTCCCTTCTGGGGTCACTCCCCAGCTCACCCCCGGCCGCGCACCACCCCAGGACGAGGACCCTGGGAGTCGGGACTCCACGCGGGGACACCGCTCCAGGGGGCAGCTGCCGGGCCATCCACTGCGTCGGCCACGCGTGTCTCAGCGGCGCAAGGCTGGCTCAGGCCGGAGAGGAGGGTCCGAGCCCCCAAGCCAGACCCCTCACCGCCTCCCCTCTGCCCTCCCGAGCCCAGGTTCATGTGGGCGGAGCTGGGCCACACTCTTCCGACCCGGCCCGGGCAGAACGCTCCCTCCCAGAGACCCTGGAAAGCCGCATGACGTCATGCGGCCTGTGTCAGGGTTATAAATGGGCCTGGGAGGCCGGGGTGTAACCCGACTCTATCAAAACAGCGGCCCTGGGGAAGAAAGGAGACATTGTTGGGCCTCAGCCCTCCCGGGCCGGCCGGGCTGCAGGCGAAGGACGGGAGGTGGGAGACCAGGCTGGGGGGAGACCGTCCCGCAGGCCCTGCCCCCGCTGCCCAGGGCCAGGCAGCCACCGCCCCCCGCCCCGTGTCCCCGTCTCCGGGGGTGGGGGCTCGCCCTCCTCTGTGTTTTCCAGGCCGAGGGGGTGAGCCGAGTCCTGGTCACCGCCTGCCTCTCTCAGAGCGGAGCAGCAGCAGGGCCGAAGGCAGCACAGCCCACGGCCCATTCCCAGTCTGTGCTCCGCAGGGCCCCTCCAGACCCACGCCAAAGAGGGACCGGCCCCCACAGGGGCGCACTAAAGGGCAGCGGCTTCGCCCGGAGACGGAAATCTGAAGGTGGCCCGCACCAGACACACACCGCCCCCAGGAGGGCCCACGGAACCCTCCGGCACAAGCAGGGGGCCTGCGCTCAGAGACACGCACGTCGTTGCCAGGGAAGGGCGGGCTCCCGGCCGGGGACGGGCGAGGAAAGGAGGTCAGGAAGACGGGGGGCTGGACGGACCCCGATCCAGCCAAAGGGCTGGCACAGACACGGAAACCTTTTCATGATAAAAGAAGAGGAAAAAGGATTTACAATGAGAGAAAGTTCAGAAAATAAAAACCCAGACAGATGTGAGCCGGCCCGGCTGGAGACAGAATTCATTCTGGGCCAAACATTTCGTTTCGTTTCCCCTGCGCTTTCTCCCCCACTCCCAGCTCGGCCTCCGCGGCGGCCCAGCCAGCCCGGTGCCGGCCCGCCATCGCTCAGGACAGCGGGGCTGACTCGGGGCCCCCGGGCCCCCGGGAGGGTGCGGAGCAGCCTCCGGCGCGTCCTCCGGGTCTCCCTTGTTCCCACCCAACTGTTGCTAATCCCACCATCGCCCTGCCAGGAACGCCACCTCTTACAAAAGCTGCCCCCACTCCCCAGCGCTGTCCCGGCTTAATTAACACGCAATTAGGAAAGCAGGCTGCGCAGACCACTGGGTCCCAGGCTGCTAAGCTCGCTTTTGTGGGAAGCCCACAGCGGCGTCTCCCCCAGGGCACCCCAGGGACCCCGCGCTGCAGTGGGCTGGCCCTTCCAGAGCGCTTTCCCACAGAGCCGGGACCAGCCCTCCCCGGTTCAAAGAAGGGGCGGGAGGGGCCCGGACCACCCTCCACGCTCAGAGCCGACATTTCCCTCACAAGCCCGGGCCCCCCCGGGCCCTCTGTCAGCAGGGAGGCTGTTCCTGGCGCCGGAGAGCGTTGCCTTAGGACCCACGGGCCGGCGGCAGGCGGGGACGCAGGCGGGGAGGCAGCCTCAGTGCCGACCCTGAAGGGGCAGAGGAGACTCGTGGGTGCAGAGGCCGGCCCCCGGACGGGGGCACCGGGGACCCTGCAGGCCCCAGGGCGTGCTGGCTCCGGAAGGGTCCTGGAGTCACTGCCCCTGGCAAGGAAGTGTGCGCCGGGACCCGGTCACGCAGCTCCCTTCCCTGTTGGAGGTGGCCACGCACGTCCCCCCTCTGCAGGCCGGTCACTGCATTCGTTAGGAGCGGGGGGAGCGGAGACACCACGGAACAGTCACCAGCCCTGAAGTCACGGCGTTCCCTCTCCGCCCCCTGGGTGCACGGCTCTTTCCGAACTCTGAAACGAGGTCTGAGGGGACTTCACCCATGGGCTCGGCGGTTTGCTCGGAGCAGTGCCCGGCTCCGGAGAAGGCTGAGGTTCCCGAGGCCGGGGGGCGGGCGTGGGGAAGGCCTCAGGGAGCCTGAGGGAGAGAAGGGAAGGGGGGGCAGAGCAGGAGGGGCGCGGCGAGCAGAGACACGGACGCGGTGCTTCGAGGAAGGTGCCCGCGCGTTTCTGAGAGGGCACATGCGTCCTGCCCGCTGCTCCTGTCCCCGCCCCCCCCGCCCCCCCGTGCCCGTGTCTCGGACCGCCGGAGGAGCGAGCCGGGCCCCAGCCCGCAGCCCGCGGAGCAGCGGGCGGCTGGGCAGCAGGAAGGGCCGCTGCAGCCCGCGCCCGCTGGGCCCCGAGACACTCGGTCTCCTGCTCTGGACCTCTGGCCTTCTCGGGCGGGAAAACAGCCTGTGCTGGGAGAGGCCCCCTGAAAAGTCTGACACCTCCCTCCCTAAATTTATTTTCCCGTTAATGAGAAAAGGGGGATTTATTGTTTGAAACAATGTCTGTTTCATATCAACTCTTTCCCCCTGTTTTTCTCCAAGACACTGGAGCGCCCAAGAGCCCAAGAGCAGATGTTTCATATTTCAGGAGAGCGCCGTCTCCCCCAATTCCCGAAAGATTCCTGGAATTCTTATATTAACAGAAATTAGCTGCCGAGAAAGAACCATGAATCACGAGCGGGCGGCCCCCTGAAGTCTCCGCCCCCTCCTCCCGACCCCGTCCACCCCTGACACGCCGGTCATCCTGCGGGTTCACGGAGAAACCCCGGAAGACGTGGCGAGGGCCGGGAGCGGGGCGGCCTCCGTGAGCAGAGGGGCTGGCGCAGGACGGCCAATGTCAGGGCTGCGTGGACGCGGCCCCGAGCCACCCCCCCTCCCCCCCCCCGGCCCCGCCCAGCCGGGCTTCGCCCCTCGGCCAAGCGGCTCACCGGCCTCGGCCGCCGCCTCTGCCCGGAGGGGGGACAACCCACGGCCGGCCCCTCTCCCTCTCGCTGGAGCCCCCAGATCCAATGCGAGCGCGGCGAGCGGACCCCACCCGTCGGGCACTCACGGCAGCGCAGAGGGTCTGCACTGGAGCCACCGACACGGGAGCTGTGTCCGCAGGACGCTGGACCGGGGCCCTCACTGCCGGACACGGAGCCGGGCAGAGGCCGAGCTCGGCTGGGCTCTCAGAGCGCCCCCCCCAAACCCCCCGTGGCAGGTCCCCGAGCCAACCCGCTGCAGGGGGGCTGCCGCGAGCCCTCACCCCCTCACCCACCTTCACTCGGCGAACCCCGGGAGCGCCTGCCAGGCCCGGTGCCCGGTCAGCACCTGCTGAACAGTGAGTGGACGCGTCCCCAGCGTGAGGCGAGCGGCACAGGGCAAGCCGCCACCAGCCCCGGACCTGACCCCGCACCCGCAGTCGCTGACAGGCCGAGGCCTTCCTCCCGAGGCCCCGGGCCCGGTGCAGGGTTCCCGGGCTCGGCCTCCTCGCCACCCGGCCGTGGCGCCAGACCTACCAGGCACACGCACCCGCGCTCCCGCAGGGCTCACGGGCAACGGGAGGAAGACTGCGAACAGACCCACGTGGCGTGGCTTGGGCTGGGGGGGCAGCGTCCGGAGGAAGGCCACGCTCTCCTGACGGGGCCGGACCCACAGTTCTCCACTCAGCCCCGGCTTCCAGGACGCCAGCCCCGTCTCCTCCCCCCCGACCGCCCTTTTGTCTCCCCCTCTTCCACCCGCTTCCCAGCTGTGGCGCTCCGGGGCTCTGTCCGGCCCCCCGGGGTCCTCTGGGTGCCGCCTTCGGGCGACCCCATGACCTCTCACCCGACACCCACTGCCCTTCGTGTACGGAGGACCCCGAGTTTCTGCCCCCGCCCCCGTCCGCACAGTCCGGGAACCCCCCACACAGGCCGCTCACAGCCAGACACGCCCACCTGTCCAGGACCTTCCCAGCGGCTCCGTGGGGCCTGCACCCGGCACTCGGCACACGCGCCGGCACCACCGCCGGGTCTGCCGCGGCAGACATTCTGAGCGCAGCCACGGGCTGCCCCGGGACGGCCCCGCTGTCTGCCACCAGGGTTGTGTGACGCTCGGCCTGGTTTCACACAGCAGACTCGCGCCTCAGCCACACCTGCGCACCCTTCGAGATCAGAGAGCCGACCCACCCCAGCATCACCCCGGAACTGGGGCGCCACCCCGGAACTGGGGCGCCACCCACAGGGTAGGGCTGCGGTCCCTGCCCCCAGCCGGGGACGTCCCGCATGTGGAGGACAGAGCCCCGAGCTCAGCAGCTCCCACGGGGGGGCAGGGGGGGGACAGGCCGTGAGCAAAGACAACACGCGATCGCCAGCGGCCCCCACCAGCCGCAGAACTCAGGAGAGAACCGGGGTGGTGAGCGGTGTCCTAGGTATACACACGAGGACTGTAACTTGTGAACCACAGAAACAACGTAAATCCCTAAACACGGAAGGAACGGCCCGCCGTGCCCTTGGTCACGGCCATGGCCACCAGTCTGGTCACCGTCGCTGCGGCCACGGGACCGGCCTCCAGCCCGGGGGCACTGGAGGGGCAGGCGCCACCAGCGACGTCTGAGCCCGCGGGACTTCCGTCGGGGCGTCTGGGGCTTCCCAAGGCCTGAGCACCGACAGCGCAGGCTCCGCCAGGCCCACTTCTCTGACGCCGGTGCCGGCCGGCGCTGGCCTGCTAGCGGCCGCGCGGTCCACGAGCCTCGCCCCAGCTGCCCCTTTGGGCCGGCTGCGCAGTCCGGAGGGCAGGGACCCGGCACCCCGCACGCCCCAGCACTCGACGTGCGCGTCTTCCCGGTCACGGGGTGCACAGGGTGCGCGGGCTCGGTCCCCGCTTCTGACGGGGAGGCGCCCACGGGCCCCCGGCATGCCAACGGCCGGGGCAGGTGTCTGGAGTGAGGGGACCGCCGTGTGCTCAGCCTGAAGCAGGACGGCAGCCGCCAGCACGGCCAGCACAGGAGTCAGAGACTCGGGTCCAGGGCCCTCACTCCTCTGAGGACCCCACGGGCTGGACTCACGCGCATCGGGGCCACGCACCCCTGAGGGCGCGCCGGACACTCCGCGTGGGCTCCCGGAGAAGGCGTCCTTCCCCGCCAGGACTCGAGCGCCGTAGCGACTGCTCTGCTGTCCCTCCACCCCTCCCCGTGCGCCCGCCCCACCAGCCAGCTCTTCCAGGAAACCCGGTGGGCCTCGCCCCCACCACGCCCGGGGGCGCCCTCCTGGGCACTCCCGTGACTCTCCCCGGCCCGCAACCGGGGCCGGGGGGTGGTCTCTGAGGCCTCCCCGGCAAAGATCAAGGATGGCACCCCACCTCTGCGGCATGAGGGGGGGTGCGGGTCTCGTCGGCCCCCCCGCTGCTGCTCGTTTATCGGGAGACAGAGGACGCCGCCGCAAGTCCAGCGTCTCAGAGTGAAGTGTTTCCCAGAAACCCAGTCCCTGACGTGAGGGGGTCTTAGGGAGAACCTCCAAGAACGGCCCAGCTCTGCTCCCAGACGCGCTTCGGGCTCCTTACGGGGGGTTCTCGCTGTTACAATGTAACGCAGGCCCCGCAGCAGCTCACCCGCCCCCGCCAGTCCTCCGTGAGGGTTCTGGTAAGTTCCGGTGGCAGCCGGCGGCCTCTGTGATACGCAGGTGCACGAGCAAAGGCCCACGGGACAGAGCAGAGGCCCTGTCCACCCGATGCGCTAAGGCTGCATCGTTAGATCCGAGAGGAGCGGCCGTCACCCAGGGCCGGGCTGCAGGGCACACGAGGCCCCCAGGACACGCGGGAGTTGGGGGTGGAGGAGAGAGGAGTATCGGCTCGGGGGCCTCAGAAGTCGGACCGTGACGGGAGGAGTGTGGGAACACAGTGGGGGGATGGGCGGCGGGGGACGCGAGGCGGGATGCGGGGCGGCAGGTGGCCGGCGGTGGGCCGGGACGGTCTGTGTAAGCTCTGCCTCCCGCGGTGTCCTCACTGCGCACGGAGCGCTCCGCACCCTGTCTGCCGAGGAGCGAGGGCTCGAAACCACTGCCGCCGCCGCCCAGGCACAGTTCCGGGCCACTAGGCTGAGCAGCCCGCCGGGCTGAACTGGAGACCGTGGCGTGTGATGTGCGTGTCACTCGGGGATGCTCTGAACACCAGGACGCAGAAGGTCAAAGGGTCTCCCACACAGTCTGTCCTAAGTGCGCCATTTGAGGGGCAGTGGATTTGGGGTCCGCCACTCCTTAAACCCAGAAGTTTAACTAAAAAGAGCCCACTGCGTGGCCCGGCCTGCATGCCGCAGCTTAGAGACACGTGTTACACTGAGCCACGCACAGACTTTCGGAACGGGCGGATCCTTGTGCGTCTTTCTGACGGTGCGTGTTTTCACACAGTGGAGGGGCTGCAGGTGCGGTGCCCCCTCCACGCGGCGGTGGTGACGGGCCCCCACCTCCGCTGGCCGCTGCCTCTGAGACAATGTGGCGTTACTCTCCCCCAGTTTCAAATTTTAAAGCCAAAGGCTCTCACACTGCTTGACTTAGGTGGTTATGCAAATTCTGTCTCTTGCAGGCATCCATTCCGAACTTGGCTTAAGCAGAAGGCGACCACAAAGAGAGAAAAGGAAACACGGGAGAAAACTGAGCCGCCCCCCCCCACCCCCGTTTTCTGTGGGAGAAGAAAGAGACTGCCCACTGAGCCCGTCGTCCCGCCCTGTGCCTCCCGGTTCGGCCGAGAAACGTCCAGGGGGCGGGGCTGGGGAGAGGGAAGGACAGAGGTGGACGATGAGGTCGGACCCGGCTGCGAGGGGGGAGGACGGAGGGAGGAGCTGAAACCGGACGCTCCGGACCTTCTCCGCGGAACCGCTGACGTCGGCCAACTGCCTTCAGTGTGTTTAAAGGCAGATGTCGTGCAAGTGCCTTGGGGTCGGGGGGCCTCCGAGGACGGAAAGAAACCTGAAAAACCAAGTGCCCAGAGAGCCCCCGAGGCCAGAGCCCTTCCCTACAAGGGGCGCATTGGGTCTGTGGGTCCCCCTTCGTCGGAGGACGAAGCGGAGCGGGCGGAGGAGCCCTCCTGCTCTGGGAGGCTGTGGGGCGAGGGCAGGGCTGGGTGCCCAGGCCTGGGTGAGCGGCGGGGCCTCATGCCCGCGGGGCCTCATGCCCGCGGGGCTGTGTGTGGCCGCGGCCGACTCCTGCGTGCAGGGGTGGCTGCAGCACCTACAGCTAAAGGCAGACACTCTTCCCAATAGCCAGACCTTTGTTCGAGAAACTACGCAAACAAGAACATCCGAAACTACAAGGAAAACCCACAGAAACAATCACTGCCCAGCAGGCTCCCCAGTGCTCCAGCAAAGAGTGCTTTTGTTCAGGGTCACGAGAACAGCCTGACCCTCAGAGCGCTGTAGGGGGTGCGGGCTGGAGGGCGGGGCCCCAGCAGCCACCTCCGCTCGCGCCCACGCACCTGCGGACAGGTGGGTTTAACCACTGGGGCCTGGGGACTGGCTCGGCGGCTTGTGTCCCGAGGCCACAGGGAGCCATCAATCAGTCACACAGCCGAAGCAGCGGTCCTGGGAGGGAGTCCTGAACTCCGGCCCCTCCTGCTGGGGGAGGACGGGGAAGGGGCGGCTCACCCGATTCCGGGTTCACTAACAGCTCTGCCTGAGCGGATTAACTCCGAGGCCCAGGCCCAAGCCCGGGCCCAGGGCAGGACCACCTCTGCTGGGGCCGGGGCACCGGGATGCGGGCGCTGCCCTCGGCCAGGGCCAGGGAGGAGGACGGCCGGGGGGCTGGCCCTCATCCTCCCTGCTCCGTCGGTGGCGCTCTCCGCAGTCCCCTCGGAGCCATGCGGGCTCTGAGAGAGTTCACCCCGCAAGCAAGGGAGCCCCGCACCTGAGCGCCCGCCCGCCTGCAGACCTGCACCCACTGGTCCGCGGAGACACGAGGGGGGGGCTCCGAGGGAGGCAGCTGGCGGCGAGGCGGGGATGCGGGGGAGGCTTGTCCCCCACCGGGGCCAGGTCCGTGTCCGCTTGCCCCGGTCCCAGAGCCCAGCCCCCAGCCCCTCCCCTGCCTCCGGAACCTACACTCAAGCCCACGCACTGCGAGACGGCCAGGCCCCTTCCGGATGGGGTCCGGGCCGAGGGCCCCAGGACGCGCGGGCTCCCGGCTGGGCCCCTGCGGTGCGCCCTCGCCCAGCGCTCAGCCTGCGGGCTCCGGGCTGTCCTCACCCCCGGGGCCTCCAGGGGCCCCGGAAAGCTGTGGCAGGTCCAGGTCCTGAACGTTTCCATCCCCGCGGTCTGACTGCACAGCGGCAGCACAGCTCGGCCCTTCCGGGCCAGTCGGCCCCAAACCTTCTGTGCAGAGTCTCCCGTCACGACACTGACGCCGTCAGCCCCAACAGACCCACTGGAGACTCGGGGGGGAGGGGCAGGCGCACCCGAGCGAAAGCGGGCCGGGTGCCGTGGGTCCCGGCGCTGCCCCGCCCGGCAGCTGGGAGCCGGCCCTGGCTTCGCAGAAGAGCCGCTCTGGGGTCTGCGCGGCCCAGAGGTCTGCGTGGCGGGAACACGCGGGCCTCGGCGCCGGCCGGGTCACCTCACGAGAGCGCGGGAGCTTCTTCAGCAAAGGGGCGACGGCGGGGGAGGGCCGCACGAAGCCTGCTCCCTGCTTAGCAAGCCAGCGGGAGAGCTGAGAGGGGGAAGGAGTCCGCCGGGAGGTGTTTCTGTCTCCCGCCCCCCCCCGCCCCGGGCCGCAGGCTCTGGGAGTCCGCGGCTCCCCCAGTGTGTCCACCACAGCAGGGCGGGGGGAGGGGCTCCCCGTCACCCGCACCCGCACCCAGGCCAGGCCGGCCCCCCCCTCAGGGACAGCCTGCCCCCGGCCTCCTTTGTAAGTCAGCCCTCACCAGAAAAACGAGGGGTCCAACCTGCTCTCCCCCCCAGGAAGGACTGAGTTTGGGAGGGGCCCCCAACACCATATTCCCACAGGAGCTCGTAAACAATGACACCCGAACACGTGCCAGCAGCCCCAGACTCGCCCGAAGACGCCGGAAGAAGGGAAACGGGAGGCGGGGTGGCTGGGCAGCAGGAGGCAACGGGCGGCTCAGGCCCTCTCACGGGGAGAGGGTCTGGCAGCCGAGCCCAGGCCAGCCTCGGAGGGCAGCACGGCGGGGCAGAGGGCGCCGTGGGAGAGACGGGGGGTGGGGGGGAAGGACACGTCGACCAGGCTCCTGCCTCCCCTCCGCAGAGGAGGGAAGGAGAGAGACAGAGATGGAGTCTGGTGTGAGGAGCCCACGTGTGTGCTGGCAGGAGGGAGGGCTGGTGAGGACAGACCGGGGTTCGAGCCCCAGCCCCACTGCGTTCCCGGGCCGGAAGCGGGGGAGTCCCTCGGCCTCCTTCCCTCCACCCCCCTTCATGTGAGGGGGGGACGACGCCCCTCCTTCCCACCTGCAGCCGGTTTGAAAGGTCACATGTGATGCTGGAAATGCAATGTGCTGTGCACTCCGAGGCACTCCACAAATGTCAGGCTATTTTAGGTCTGAGGCTCTCCACGGAAAGTGTGGCCTTCCAGGTAGCCCTCTGTGGGTCCGGAGGGTGACAGGGCAGAGCCGAGTTGGGAAAGGCGGCCCCGCTGCCCGGGAGGAAGAGCCAAGGACAAAGCCTACTACGGACAGGCTCTCCAAGGACCTCTCCGCCTACCAAGGGCTCTGGCCGCCCAAGTGGAGATCAGTGGGCAAGCATCTGCTCGCCAGAAAACTCTGGGAGTGAAATGAGTCCAGCCCCAGCAGATGCCTCTCCTGGCTCAGAGTGGACGGCAGGACGGGGCGGGGGGGAGGGAGGGGGACAGGGCCTCCTCCCGGCAGTCGGGCCGAACACACACACACACCAGAGACCCAGGAACTGGGAACCTCTAGCAGCAGGTGACCCCAGTCCAAACCAGCCTATTAAAAGGCTTCTTGGGGGCTCAGGGTTACGAGCTAAAATTCATCTGTGGTCTCACAGCAAGACCCCCAAACGAGGCCATGAACGTCCCTTCTTAAAGGTACAGCCCTAAACCTAAAGAATTCATGTGGGAAAAGCGCACACGGGCTCTGGGCCTCGCGGCCAGAAGGCACGGTCTCCTGGCTGGGGACCTCCAGGTGGGTGTGACGGATGGCCTCTGCAGGCCGGCAACTCGGGAAGGGAGGCAGCCGGTCAACTCTGCGCCCCCAAAGGCTCTCTCAGACACCATCATCCCAGCAGAGCAAGGTGGTCCCACGGCTCTGCAGACCCGGGTCGTGTTTTCCCACCTCCAGCCGGACGCCCACACGCCCCTCCACAGACCGCGGGAGGCGAGGTCCCCGGGCGGCCCCTGGGGCCAGGGAGCCCCGCCCCCGGAAGGACTCAACGTGACTTGAGGCAGGATTTTCGAAGGTTCTGAACCCCATGCCCGGCTCCCAGAAGAGGGCTCCCGCTGCCGGGCAGCTCATGAACCAAAGCGCAGCACAGGGAGACCGCCGAGGTCGGCCCCTTGGGCCGGGGACACGCAGCACGCCCTCTGTCCCTGCAGGACCGCAGCAGGGACCGCAACGCAGACCCCAACCGAGGACAAGTCGCTGACCCAGGTGTGCAGACCCTGTGTCACCCCCGGCTGCGTGCGTGGCCTCGGCCAAGAGCCCACACTTGCCCGCACCCTGGGGTCCCCCGGGTGACGTTCACCTGGGGAGGCTGAGACACCTGGGAGCTCGGAGGTGAGCACAGAAACGAAGTCGAGGTGGCCAGCCGTGCCAGAACCAGGACCGCCTCCGTCTCCGGACGCTGCTGGGAGCTCCTGCCGTCCCCACCTGACCCAGGAGGAGACTGCGGGCGGAACCCTAGACGCTGGTACCTGAGATCAGGTCGAGCGAACACAAGCTCCTGCCCCAGAAACAGCGCTCCTCCAGCCGGGGCCGAGCCCCCCCCACACACAGGGGTGGCCCGCGGGTGGCGCTGGGACGTGCGAAGCCACTGAAGAGGCCAACAGCCCCCAGCAACCACCGACCACGCGCAGGAACCTCGTGCCGACGAAGCCAAGCAGAGGGCCACCCCCCACCCCCCACCCCCCACCCCCCACCCCGTGTCTGTCGTTTGGGACTCAGCCAGGAACAGCAGAACGCGGCTCGAACAACTGACTTTCTTTTACTGGGAGATTCCTCTCGTCTTCTAGTCCGCGCTGGACTCCACCAGAGGCCCAAACAGTAACCCTCTGCAGCAGCTGAGGCAGCTGCGCTTCCCTAGAAGGCTCCGCCCCCCCAGCCCGGGCTGGCTGTCTCCTCTGCCCCTTTTCCCCGAGGGGCCCGTCCGCCAGGACGGCACCGGATCCCGAGTCCCGCGGAGCGCCTCCCACGCCGCTGTCGCTGAGTGCTCCAGGGCCGAATGCCGACGGGGATGGCCGTCAGCGATCACAGCCCCAACCACCCTCACCATAAACGCAACTTTGCGCCCCGGCCGCCGGAGCGGGGACCACGCACGGCCCCCCCGGACGGAGACGGCTGCTCCAGGCGGCGCTGAGCCGGGCCGTGAGGTGAGCACACGACTCACGCGATGGGGGCTCGGCAAGCGGCTTCTCTTCTCCTTCCCTCCTCCCGAAGAGGCAGCCCAGAGCCGTCACCACCCCCCCGCCCCGTACCTGACCTTGTTTGCACGAGGGCTGCTGCTCAGGCTGGGTCTCGGAAGACGTCACCCACGCCGTCCTCGACCGCCCACAGCCACTCGCCACGTGGGACCTGCCCTCCGACGGTTCAGCTGCGCCGCCGAGTTCGTCCCCAGAGCCACGTGCCAAGGCACGTGCACGGGGTGCAGGTGGGGCGAGGGAGCGCGGTGCCCAAGCCCCAGGCCGCACCGGGGGCCTCCACGCAGCGAAGCCCCCCCCCCAAAGGGGAGTCTGCACGTGCAGCAGGAGCTCCTGGTCCCACCTCCCAGGCAGGGGCCCCCCCCACCGCCCGCTGCTGGAAAGGCCACAGGGGACTCTGGGGCCGTCTGAAAGCCTGGGACCCAGGGGGGTCCTCCCCGAGCCCAGGCAGGGGACAGAGGGAAGACGGGAGCGCAGAGAAGCAGCGGGACCAGGTGCTGCTGTCCTCGCTCCGCAGACGGCGGGGCGCAGACCTGCGGTGGGTGGGGAGGGACACCCGCCGCCCGCGGTCTCCTATCAGCGAGTCGGCCTCCGGGGCCCCGGCGTCCTGCTCCGTCAGGGTCGACGGCCAGGCTGGCCTGGCGCTGCCGGCCGGGTGGCCGCCGCCACGGGTGGCTCCACGCGCCCGAAACGCAGTCTGCACACTGGGATGGGCTGTGGGAGTGAAACCCGTGTTGACTTTGAAGGCTGGGCACACAAACAGAACGTAAACTACCCCATACGTGATCTTCAGGTTGATTGCAGGCCGGAAGGGTATTTAAACGCATGGGACGAGTTTTAAAACTAGGTTCACCTATGCCCTTTTATCTTTCTTTAATGCAGTCATCGCAAATTCAAAATTCTCTGCTTAAACCTGAAGCACAGCTTCCTCTCGGTGCTGGATGAGCGAGAGAGGGGTCTCTAGGGCCTCGAGCACGACTGGGACGTTCCATTTCCTGCCGTGCGTGCGTCCCAGCGGCCTGCCCGTGACCGACCGACAGACCGGGCAGCAGAGGGACGGGATTTGACTCCTGTTCCTCCAGAGGCACCGTTTCCTCATCTCCAGGGCGGAGACGACGCCCCCTCTGGTGTGCAGGGAAAAGGGACAAGGACTGGAGAGTCACGAAGGGCTACGTGGACAGTAGGCCACGGCGAGGACCACGCACGCTGCTGCCACCGCCTCCCCAGTGTCCTCAACGGTGTGGAGGGGGGCGGTGTGGGGAGAGCGTGGCTCCTCCCAGCACAAGGGGACCTTGAAGTTGCCCAGTCTGCCGGCAGCACAGCCACGGGGCGGGGGGGGCTGGAGGAAACCCGACGGGGAGTGAGCCCACATTCTGGGAAGAGCCCGAGGTCCCGGAGGTGCGAGACGCTTCCCACCCCACAGGACACAGGGCGGCAGGGCGAGTCTGGCCTCATAAACGCTCAGAAGGAAGGAAGAGAAGGAGCACTGCTTTCACAAAGTGAAGGTCGAGCATCCTTTGCAGCTCCCCTGACAAGCCTTACAGGTAAGGTAAACACTTGCATCTTTAAGACTGAACCAGACGGAGACGCTAGGTGGTTTGACCTGGGTTGTGAGCTGTAACCACTGCAACGGGACTTCACACCACGACTCCCTTTCTGGTTGATTCTTCTTGTAACAGTGTGCAGCCACGAGGGGGGCCCAAGGAGAGATTTGGAATGGGGGGCCCAGAACTCAGGGTGTCCAGGAAATATTAGGACGTCCTCACCCCGTCCCCCAGGTGTGGGCTGGGGGAAGGGCCACAGGGAGCAGGGCCATGGAGAGCTGTTTTGAACAGCAACAGCTTTGCAGCTAACCCGTGGTGTGGTCATTTAACATATCTGTAACATTTAACGGTTGCACGGATATGTTAAATAGCTGTGCCCATGCTCTGAGCTAAGGAGTAGGAAGTGACTTCCACCCAAGATGTAACTGGGAGGCAACTCCCCCTGGTTACAGCGCCTGCGTGAGAGCTTGGAGATGACTGGCTCCACGCCATGGGGCCACGCCTGCCCAGACCCACGATGGCAGCCCAGTAAAGCTGGAAGGATAGGGGAGTGCTGGCAGGTGTAGCCGATTGTGGGAGGAGTCAGAAATGGGGCTCCAACTGGCGTGAGGATTTAAACGGAGACATGGCAGCCATTGGAGGGAGAACTGTTCGGCTTTGGCAGAGTGGAGACCCCTCGAAGCTTTGCTAGGGAGAACCACGCGGCTTTGGCCAGAATGGAGACCCCCTCGCAGCTTTGCAGAGAACCACGTGGCTTGATCCTGGCCTACGACACAGCTGATGGCATCGGGAGCCTGAATCAACTTCTTTTCCTGAGATATGTACCCAAATTAGGGCAGAGAGAGAAGGAAGGACTGTGTGCCTCTGTGGGTATCCTAAAGGACTTTGATATTTTAATGAAAACATTAGGTCACTACTTTAAGTCTGTATGGCTTTAAATACACATTTCCTTTTCACAAATCTCTGGCAGTGAGAGACTCTTTCCTCTGGCGGCGGACAATGCGAACCTAGGGGGGGTCCCTTTGGTAATGGTGCACCGTATGCCCCTCGGCCCCGCTCTGTAACAGTTCTTGGCGACTCCCGTGGGACCACAACTGTCTGCAGCAGACCGACCCCCTCAGGTGCGGGAGAGTGAGACTCAGCGATTCTCCCCGTCTCTACGAATCTCTCTGCACGCCTCCTGAGGGATCGGCCGCCTATCACGCCTGGGAAGATTGAAAGGAAACGAAACGGGGAAGGGAGCGGAGATGTGGAAATGGTTTGGTTGAAAACTGGTTTCTGAACGCCGTTTTGGAATCATGGAGCTGTGGGTAATGGCTTGGTTAGCGTGCTGCTCCCAGGTGGCCCCAGTCTGCTCACTCAGAGTTTTGGAGAGCCCAGGGGGCACCAAGGGAACCTGTCCTCAGGTGTGGGGAGGAAGGGGACCCCTAGGCTCTGTAAGCTGAGCCTGCATGGGGATCGGACAGCAAGCCGTGTGGGTGCACCGCCATTTTGGGTAAAATGGAGAATGAGCCACGTGAGTGCCCCACCGTGGAGGGTGGGTCGTGCGTGGGCACCGCCACCCTGGATGACGGGTCACGTGAGAGCCCCGCCATCGTGAACTGGGCAAGGTGGTGGGCTGAGGGCTCTCTTCGGGTCACGGGCTGTGTGTGCTGCTTCCGTGTGGGCACTGCGCCGGTCACGTTCTCTGTGTGACTGGTTCTGATGGGGATGGCTCTCGTTCTGAAGGTCATGAACTCAGGTCCAAGGGTGACCATCTGACCTATAGGGTGTTCACAAGGTCTGAGCTTCAGAAAGCTGCAGGACGTCCCTGCGAATCTGGGGACGTTTAGTGGAAGGTGCCTGTCGTGCTGGGGACTTCCGGCTGCCACGTGCTGAGTTTAAGTGTAGTCCTCCCCAGTGTGGGGAAGGAACCAGGATGAAAAGTGAATGGTGGTTAAATCTGGATGGGCAAAAAAATATGTATAAAGGATGTGAAAGTTTTAAACCTGGAGGAAAGGAAACCTCTGCGCCTGAAGACCTGGTGAAGGTCACCTGCAACCAGTTGGGGAGCACGCACGCCTTTGCCGCTCGGGACCCAGGAAGGGTCACTCGGGGCTGACGGGTGCTTCGGCCGGAGGCGCAGGAGCGTGTCTCTGCCGCGAGGCCGGGCCTGAAGGAGCAGGTCTCTGCGAGGCGCCGACGGACCGGACGCACTGGTGCAAGGGAGCGCCCCTCTGGGGCTCTGTTTTGGATTTTGCTCTGAAAACGCAATTGAGGATTCCAGGAAAGGTTGAAACTTCATACTCTGTAGGAAAGTGAACAAGGAAAAGGGTTCTCCTTCACACTTTGTATTTTTCTCCCTACCTGATCCCCCATAATTTGGCATTCGGAAGGAGTGAGTGAAGACATATGGTTTCTTTGCATAAAACCAATAAGACCAGTTGTTAAGAGTGGTTTTGTTCACCAAGACTTTGACTGGAACGTCACGTCTGAAGGAGGCATGTATGGGTTCTGGTCGTCACCAGAAAGCCCTGAGGAACTGGGATTGACTTGCGGAGCTAGCGTAAGCCCACGAGAAAAGCCTGGTACTTTGGTTGGTTGTGCGGTTTGTGGCCGTCTTTCCAGGGAAGGAACGAAGGTTGCTTTCATGAAAAATGGCCAAAAAGGAACCTGTGGGCACAATGGAAGCCTCAAGGATGTGAGTGAAACACCCGGTACAGGCGAAGCCAGATGGCGGATGTGTGGCTCTGCTCTGTGCCCTGAGGGGCGGACTGAGAAGTCAATCTAAAGGCTGCCGCTGTGAGTTCCAGCAAAGTGGACTTAGAGATCATAAGTGATCCAGGCTGCTCTTGGTGTGTTTATGCAAACGAACAGGCAAAATTAAAAGCAGGAACTCAAAGTAGTCCCTTTAATGACAATGAGGGTGATCTTGAGGACAAAAATTGCAGTTCTAGGAAAATCACAATGCTCAGTATTGGACACCAGAATGGCGCAGCTAACTGTGTTGAAAGTTTGTTTTCATTTTCAAAGTTGAAACTGGGTTTGTAATATCACCAAAGATGTACAGTTTACAGGTACGGAGGACCTGTCAAATTGCCATTGCTAAATGTCATTGCAGAAATGGCCTCGCAACTGAATGTCTTCCCAAAAGACAGTCTCACAGGCACAGAGACTGGTTTGGGGATTGTTGTGTGAATTAACCTGTGTGTTCCTCCTCCTCCTCCTGAGGTCATAGGGCGCATGCCTAGGACCTCAGTACCTGAGTGACTGGCTACAATGTAGGCCTCATTTAAGGAGCCCATCCTCATCATCGCCCCCTGAGACTCAGTGGTTTGGCTGAACTGAGTGGTTGGGTTGGTGAGCAGTTCAGGCGGTCTGAGGGCCTCACTTTAGAACTGATTTTCCCTTTTCTGTCTTGATGGCTTGGACAGGAAGGGTTCAGAAATCTGAAAGGAGGGAAATCCTAATATATTCCCCTCAGCCCAAGTGAAGTACAGTAGGCCACAAGGGCTTTGGGTAGGTGTGGCATGCCTTGTACACCCTCCTCCAGATAAGCCATTCTTTACCTAAGTCCCTGCCTTCGTCATTTAGTGGGTTTATGATTTAATTGTGCCTTCCAACTCTTTCCAAATCTGTCACCTCCAGAATATGACCAGGACGCCAACGGTCCAGTAATGCCAGCCTTTGGACACCAAGTCTGCGACTTCCTGGTGACAGCCCACTGACCAGGATTCTGTGAGGTCCTTCCCCTTACAGGAAGGACTCCCTCTGTGCTACACCCCCACCCTTTCATGGTACTCCTGACCCAAAGACAGGTAGGACAATGTCTATGTCCAGCTGGAAGCAGTTACAAGATGAGACCTTTGTGCACTGTCCTCTATATGATTATAAAGTGGGTGTATGTCTGAAAGAAGGGATTATAACAGGGTGCAGCCAAGAGGGGGGCCCCAAAAAGGGATTTGGAATGGGGTCCAGAACACAAGATGTCCAGGAAATATTAGAACGTCCTCACCCCACCCCTCCACAGGTGTGAGGTGGGGAAGGGACACAGGGAGCACCATGGAGAGCTGTTTTGAACAGCAACAGCTTTGCAGCTAACCCGTGGTGTGGTCATTTAACATATCTATAACCTTTAATGGTTGCAGATATGCTAAATAGCTGTGGCCTTGCTCTGACCCAGGGGGATGGAAGTGACTTCCACCCAAGATGTAACTGGGAGGCAACTCCCCCTGGTTACAGCGCCTGCGTGAGAGCTTAGAGGTGACTGGCTCCACGCCATGGGGCCATGCCTGCCCAGACCCACGATGGCAGCCCAGTAAACCTGGAAGGATAGGGGAGTGCTGGCAGGTGTAGCCGATTGTGGGAGGAGCCGGAAATGGGGCTGCAGAGGAGGACTGGCGTGAGGATTTAAATGGAGACGCAGCAGTCATTGCTGGGTGGGGAGGGGAACTACTCAGCTTTGGCAGAGTGGACACCCCCCCCAGCTTTGCCAAGGAGAACCACGTAACTTGATCCTGGCCAACGACACAGCTGATGGTGCCGGGAGCCTGAATCGACTTCTTTTCCTGAGATGCAGGCCCCCAAGTTAGGGCAGGGGGAGAAGGAAGGACTGTGTGCGTCTGTGGGTATCCTAAATAAACATTTCCTTTCCTTTTCACAAAGCTCTGGCATTGACAGACGTCTTCCCTCAGGCCCACAGCCGCTGCCCAGTGGGGCATGCAGACAGCAAGAAACGAGGGCCACAGCCACGGCCTCCACGGCCCCTTCCCCTTCTCCGCTGACCTTCAGCTCACCGGCCCTGCAGAGCTGAGGGGCCAGCCAGGGCCAGCCGGGACCCAGGACAGCCGGCAGCGAGGCCAGCGGGGGGTGGAAGATGCTCTGTGAATTCCTCTGGACTCGGCGGGGAAGGTGGCCATGGGCACCCACGAGCAACCGCGAAGGGTCCTGCTGCTCTGCTGGGACGCGTGCCGGTGACCTGCACGCTGGGGCGTGAGCCCGCGGGGGATCCCGTTTGCCAGGCTCCCTGCTGCCCCTTTCAGAGCGGCCCTCGGGACAGGGCCCAGCGGGAACAAAGGCCCTCCTCCCTGAGGCCGGGCTGCCGCCCAGCCCCCAGCCCTTCCTCCCCGCGCCCCCGGCCGCGGTGGCCACTCAGACACAGTCCTCCACTCCAGAGTTACTCAGGAATCACATTCTTAAAATAACTCATCAATTATACCTGTCAGCTTGCCAAAAGTGCCACAGGGGAGGTGGGGAGTCTAGACAGCATCTCTCTGAGCGGCACGGCCCCTCCGCCCCCCACCCCATCCACAGAGGACCCCCCCAGCTTCACAAGTGGCCTCAGCACACCCCCCCCCCAAAAAAAAACACTGAGAAGAGGCAGGAGTATGCGGCTGGAACGTGGACACTGTCTCCTGGCCCCTCAGCCCGGGGACAGCACGGGCCTGTCCTCTCTCTCCTCGTAGACCGGGAAAACCAGCCCAGCCTGCTACCGGCAGGCCCCGCCCCCAGAAGCCTGGGTGAGGACACGCCAGAGAGAAATGCCCTTGTGTTGCTCCAGGGCGCACACGGAGTCCTCGTCAGCGCCGCTGGTGCCAGGAGAGCAGGCTCACACCGACGCACTTTTCAGCTGGCGGGGGTCGCTGGTACTTAAAACACGCGCTGTGTGCAAACGCTGCCGCCGCACCCTCGGGAAGCGCGTTCTCCGAAGCAGGGCGAGTCCTCCAGCGGACGCCCTCTGTGCCACCGAGCCAGGGAGAAGCCCCCTGCGACCCTGGATGCATCAGAACCCGAGAGGCAAGGCCCTCCCCACAGGCAGCCCTCGGCTCCAGAGCGCACGGTGCCGAGCCGCGCACGGCCCCGGCGTCGGGAACGGGCCCTGCGTGTGCACGGAGCGGAGCGCACGCAGACGCCGCCGGGGCCGGTCTGGGCAAGGAGCTGCGAGCCCCCACACCCCACACCCCACACCCTCCCTGGGGAGCCAGCCACCCTCGGCTCCCGGGCTGAGAGCGGGACAAGCGGGCACAGAGGGACCCACCGCAGTGCCCCCCTCCCCCGGGGGGCACGGGACCCTCCGGGTGCCCTGAGTGTGGGTGTGCGCTCCGAGTCCCCCCGACCGCACCCGCCCTCAGCTCCCAGCGCCGGCTGTGCTTTGTTCTGTGTCTGGTTTACAGCTGGCGTGGACAGTCCCCAGCCAGGAGGAGAAACGAGAGCCCCGTGTCCTGGCTCCTTGGGTCCACTCCCTGTCCACCCTGACAGAGCAGCTCCCAGCTGACCGCCGGCTGCGGAGGGCTGGCGGAGGGCCCTACTTCCAGGGGTCAGAGTTCCCCGGGGCTTTGTGACTCAGGGAGGAAAAAGCTACAGGTCTTCTGGCCAGGACGCCCACCCAGACCCCACGCTGTGGTCCTCTCCGTTCTCACCAAGGCACGGACCTGGCCCCTGAACCTCCCCCTCACGGCAGAGGCCCCCTTTTCCACCCCTAGCCGCCGGCTGCCTAGACCCCTGGCATTGCCTGAGCACAGGGCCAGGGAGCAGCCCGGGGCCCCGAGACGCGGCAGGTGGGCAGCCCCCAGGGAGGCCGCACCAAGTGCACGCACGCGCTGTCCTCTGAGAAACACGCGTGGTGACTGGGGACACCCAGCTCGACCTGGGGCGGCGGCTCTGCCCACGAGACCTTGGGAAAGTCACCGCCCCTCCTCTCCCCAGCGAGCCGGTCCTGGGCCAGGAATCGCGGGCGTCTGCCGGCCCCGTCCCGTGGAGGCAGGTGGTAACGTCACCTCCACCCGGAGCCCTCGCAGGGGTGAGCGAGAATGGATGAGCAGGCATTACAGCCGGTGTTCTGCTCGCCGGCCATAAACAACTCACCTTTCGGAGGTAAATGGGCTCTCGCCGGCACCAGGGAGCACTTGGCACTCTGCCAGCAGTAATTTGGTCTATGGTCCTCTGGTGTCCGGGAAGGCTAATCCACCTCCAAAGGTGAGCCCTCGGCGTCCGGGAACGGCCGCTCACAGCAGGGCGTGCGCCTCTCCGCCTCCCGCTCCGTGGCCGCCGGCCGGCCCCTGCGAACAGCTTGGGGAAGCTCAGCGTGCGCTGGGGGGGCGGGAGCCCTTTCTGGGCCTGCAGCCCCCTCCTCCAGTCTCCTCTCCCCCCGCCTCTACCCCCCCTCGGTGGGCTTCTCGGGGCCCGGCTAGTCACCGGGAACTCGGCTCCGTCCCACCCTCCCCCAGGGCCCCTCTCGGGCCGGGCCCTCGGCATTTGATTCCCGTCTGTCACTGAGTGATGGGGACACAGGGTGAGGAGTCAGGAAAAGGTCTGCACCACTTTGTTCGAGTCTGGATGCGAACTCTGGATGAACTCTTCATCCGGGAGGGGGCTGGGGCGGGGAGGAGAGGCCGGCAAGGAGCAGTCGCTGCTCTCTGGCTCCAGACTCTGGAAAAAAAGGGCGCGAGAGCTTCTCTTTAAACAACAGAAGGGGAAGGAAGGCATGGGGGGGGCAGGAACGGCCCCCTCGGAGAGGAGCGGGCAGGGTGGGGGCGGGGTGTCCGAGAAGACAGCGGCCGCCCCAAGGAGGCCGCGGGCCCTCGCTGCTGTGGGCCGCCCGCCAGGACCCAGCGTGTCTCTCCCCCTCCAGCCGGCCGTCTCTGCTGTTTTTTTCCCTAAAGCGAAGGGAATTCCTAATAAAGCCACAGCAGACTTGCAGAAAGACAAGGGAAGGGAAAGGCGCCAGGGAAGGGGAGACGGCTCAGACTGACGGCCGTCTGCAGGCCCCGAGCGAAGCCGACACACGTCTGCACACGCACGTCGCCGTGTGCACAGCCCTCCTCCCTCCTCCCGCGAGTGTGAGTGTGAGTGTGAGTGTGAGAGAGAGAGAGAGAGAGAGACTCGTCCCCGACCCCGAGCCGCAGCTCTTTGAAGACCACCGTGAACCTGCAGTGGAACCGCCGCAGAAGCCAGCGTGTGTCCTCTGGGCCCGACAGCCCGGCAACAGCTGCCCACCCCCCCCCCGAGGACTCGTTCCCCTCAGGGAGCCCGGGGCCAGCACAGGGAGGGGGCGGTGAGGCACCGGTCCCCGGCCTCCCCTCCCCACCAGGCCAAGGAGAGCTTCCTCCGGCCTTCACTCCGCCAGCAGCAGCACCCTCCTCAAGGCCGCAGAGGGGCCTGGTCTAGGCCCTCCCCACCCCCGCTCCCGAGAGGGCGCTCGGCAGCAAAGCCGCCCGAGCAAGCGCAGGACCCGCGGGGATGGTGCTGACGGGACCTGTGTGGGGAACCTGAGCTGCTCCTCCTCGCTGGCCCAGCGGGCACCGGGGAGGGACCCCCCCCCCAGGGAGCGGCCCTGGCAGTGCCAGCCCGGCCTGAGCAGCAGGGACTCCAGCCTGGGCTCTTTCCTGATGGGGGAGGGCGCTGGCAGGAGGGGGGTGGCAGTCTCCCCCCCAGAAGAGAGAGAGGCTGCAGGTGCTCACACGGAGGGGGGGCTCACACAGGGTGCGGGGGCTCACACTGCAGTAGGGAGGCGTGAAGCTGCCCCGGGGGCCCCCACTTTGCCTTTGCCGTTTTCCCGGCCTCGGGGCCCACCACCTCTTCACTGTGAAAAGAAACACAACCCCACTTTCGACTCGCTGCTCCATTTGTGGGGACGACCACCGTGAGCTGACGGGAAGCCCTTCCCCGGCACCTCGGTGGGCCCTGCAGGAAGGACGCTGGGGGAAGGGTTGGCAGGCTCGAACAGCATGGGCCTGGCTGCTGGGGGCGGGACGGAGGACAGGGCGGGCTCTGCAGGCGGGAGGCCTCGGAGGGTGGCGTGAAGGAAGGTGCTGGAACCGCAGACCCTCCCTGCGGGGCTGCCGGGTGGAGTCGGGAAAAGGAATGAGCCCCAAGCCCCACGCCCCACCCCGGAGGCCCGGGCGCAGGCGGCTGGGCTTGCCAGATGGGAAAACGGGGCCAGGGGGCAAACCTGGGGGCCATCGCTGCTGCCCCCCCTGCCCTGCCCCGCGCTCCGGGCACAGCGCCCGGCCCCACGAGGGGAGCTCGCTGCGTGGGGGGGGGGGGTGCGTCACAGCCCGGAGCACACTGCGCAGAGGACGAGAGGAGAGGAGCATGCCTCTCGGGCACCGCACGGGGTTCGAGTCCGTCGCCCACACACATGTATCCTCGGGAGACCGTGAGAGACCATGAACTCCTGGGGGTGGGGGGACTTTTTATTGATTTTTTTTAGCAGCAAGCACTCAATAAAAGTTAATAAATTGATTTTTCTCCTTTTCCAGGTAAGCAGGGAAAACGGTGTTTCAGTTTTCGGAATGTTAGCTGAGTACCTCCTGCAGGCCGGACGCACAGAGGCTGGCCCGTGCGCCCAGACACTCGCCGCCTGCCGCGGAGCCGGGCTGGGCAGGGCGGCTGCGTGCAGGGCGGTGGGGACACTGGCCCCGCGGCTCGCCCCGGTCCGTCAGCTGTCGCTGAGGACACTGGCCATCGTGTCACCTGGCATCTTCTCAGCCGGGTGACGGGAGAAAGTCTGCGCAAGCCTGGAACAAGAAAACCACCTGCTTCCCCGAAGCAGCTGATTCGTTTTCCATTCCAAATGCTCGGAAATCTAAGGCAGACCCCGTTTCTCCTCCCACTTTTGCTGCCAGGCTGCAGCCGGCCTCCGCGGGCCCGGACCGAACAAGGCCCCGGACTGGCGAGGAGACAGGGAGGCGCCCCAGAGCCCGTGAGCCTTCGGGCCGCACGCCGGCACTCCCTGCCTTCCATCTTTCCGCCCGGACTCGCTCTCCTGCTCCCCCTCATTGAGTGAATCTCGCCGTGTCGCTTGTCGCTTTCGGCAAACCGTCTGAGCTCTGCGTTGGCGCGAGATGGGCCATAAATAGGCCCATCGGCCCCGTCACGGGAACCTCTGAGAAACAAGGGCATCGCCTCCCTGGTGTGGCCACCCCCAGGAAGGAGAGCTCGCGCGGCCACAGGAGGACGCGGGGGGACAGCACAGACGCGGGCACCGGAAACGGGCGCCGAGCCGGGGCAGGAGGGCCGTGCCCCCCCCACAGCGCTGTCTTCCCTCAGTCCTCCCGCCGTCACCCTGCTTTCTGCCTGGTGCATCTGGGCACCGGAGACCTTGCGTTCCCTTCCCGTCACCAGGGGTGACGCGGCGACAACAGGCCGGGTCTGCGTCACGTCACCTGGGCGCCACTGCCACCCGGGTCCCGGGTCCCTGAATGGACTGCTCTCCAGCCCAGCCCCACTCCGTGGAGCAGACGCCCCTCCTTACGTGGGTGGAGCGCCCCCCCCCCACTTACCAAAGACGGGCGCTGCTCCGCGGGCCGTCCTGACAAGAGGGGCCTGCGACGGGGGACGGGCGGCGCTGGGCCTCTCCCACAGCCCCCTCCGCATCCCCGAGAACTGTCTGAGCACGCGCCTGGGCTGGGAGGGTGGCCACACACAGAGGGGACAGAGAAACTGCGTGACCAGGACGGGCAGGCGACATGAAGACGCTGTCTGTGCCCTGCTCCCCATTCCTGCGAGATCCCAGGCTTCTAAGAGGGAACCAGGAAAGGTGATGTGGGCGCATGTGCGCACACAAACACACGTGTGCACATGCAAACAGGCACACACACACATACACGAGCGGCAGTCTCCTTGGGCCACCCACGCAGACAAGCCATGCTCGCAGCCGGAAGGACGCCCGCGTGCTCCGGAAAGGCGGCGGGCCGAGGCCCCGGGGGAGAGCAGGGGACAAGCCCGCGGGGCACTCGGCGGTCGCCCTCTCCTGGCGTCCGGCGGCCAGCCACAGCCCAGAGGGGCCGAGTCCGTGACCAGAGCCTGGGGAGAAAATGACCTGTTTCTGGACAGGTGAGGAGGAGTCCACAGAGTTTTCTTGGAAGGGAATGGAAAGGGCTGTCGCTCAGAGGGAACCAACATGTCTGTGGGCAAGTCTTCATGCAGCGGGACTTCCCGGGTAACACCCACCACACTCCTCCTCTCGTTGGCTGCGTGACCTCGGGGGCCGTCGTGAAACCCTCGGCATCCTCACTGTGAAGCCCGTGCGGGAACAGCAGCCCCACACGCGCTGGTGCCCAGGGCCGCCCACCGTGGGGCCGCACACAGCACCCCCGCTCCTGCTGACACCCCGTCCTCAGCTGCAGCCCGAGGCGACCCCGCCCCCTCCCTGCCCCTCCTGGCCCAGGAGCGCCCCTCCTTGCCAGTGACTGGGACGCGGTGAACAAGAGTATAAGGCGACAGCTCGGCCCTCCCACCGCCGGCCACCGCTCCTCGGCTGACCACCAGGGCAGACGGTGTTCCAAGAGCCAGAAACACCTCCCAGGCCGGCCTGTCGCAGTGACGGGCCGAGCCCGCCCTCGGCCAACCTGACACGAAGGGATGAAGGGATGGACGGCAGCAGCCTCCCTCCCGGCGGGGCAGGCGGCCGAGCGGATCCTGGCGAGAAAGCGGCCTCGGGGCCCCAGGAGACGGGAGGTCCGACGGCGCAAGGCCTCCAGGAGGAGCGTCAGGGCCCCGTCTGACCGCAGGAGGGCGCGGAGGACGGCGGAGGGCTGCCGGGATGAGGAGGGCGTCAGCATGGACGACGGGGCGACACGTGAAAACTGAACGTGGGCAGGGCGCAGCCCGCCGACACGCACACGCACACGGGACAAACGTGCGCGGAGTGTGAGTGACCGGACCCGGTGCCCCGAGCGTCGGGAGAGCGTCGCTGGAGCAGAGGGGTGGGCCTGCGTGCTCTCGGCGGCCCCTGGGCAAGGGTGGCGGTGCTCACGCTGCCCAGGTGAGCAAATGTCACTGAATGCCAACCCGGCGGGTGGTGAGCTCCAGCCGTTGTAGGAAAATGTCAAGTCCTCTCAGCTCACGAGGTGGGCAAATGCCACTGGGGAGGCTGGGGGGGCCCCGGGAGAGGAGGAGGGGCACGAGGAGAGTGGGGAGGAAGGCAGACGGGAAGAGGGGCCGGCCGCAGGCTCGGGGGTGGGGGGGTGGGTGCCGCTGAACTCTCCCAGGCAGGCACGGCCTTCCCAGCACACGCCGGGCCCCGAGCGGCCGGCACAGTGCTGCACTGTCGCGGGCACTGGGGTTCGGGGGGAGTGGGTGGGCCAAGCGGCACGGAGGTTGATCGTCGTGACTCAGGCCCTCACTGGGCCACGAGCCCCTCGCAGGTAAGCCCAGGACTTGCACACCGGGAACCGGACCGGACCGCTCCTCCTGTCTCCCGACGCCTTGCAGAGACGGTCCATCCACACGGCTGCAGCTGGGTCCCACGAAGCGCCACCACGCCCTCCCAACGCTCCGAGGCCGGGAGGCCTGCCTGGGGCCGGGAAACGAAGCCATGGCAGGAATTCACCGTCAGCTCCGCCCCCTGGTGCAGTCCAGCCCAGCCCGAGGGCTGGGGCGTCTGCCCCCACACCTCCGGAGCAGACGGCCTGCGTGCGGAACGCAGGGTCCGGGCCCCGCTGAGGACGGGCGCCCCGGAGGCGAGGGGAAGACCGAGCCCACTCTCGGCTGCGCAGGCCGCGTCTGTCCGTGGTGTGAGGCCCTCCGACGTGGGCGCCACACCGAGTCCCTGGACAGCGAGGGGTCGGGGTCGGGGTCAGGGTCGGGGTCGGGCGGAGGGCAGCAGTTACCACCCTTCTCTCTGCCACCACGCCGATCCCACTGTCGCCGTCAGTGCCCGCACAAAGTCACAAGGAACTCACTCGGGTACAGCAGGAGCCCCGCCCCTGCCTCCGAGTCGCACGGAGCAGAACCCCACCCCGTGCGGTCAACCAGAGGCTGGGCCGGTGGAAACTGAGGCAGGGCGCGTCCACAGGTTTTCAGAGTAACCAGGGGCCTCGCCCCCCCTCCCGGCCCCAGCCCCCACGCTCACTCGGTGGGAGGCGCGGGAGGGTCCACCGCGGGGCCTGCACTCGCGGCCTCGAGAGGCTGCAACTGCGCGGTGTCGGGAACCAGGCTCCGTGTGGGGACGGCAGCGACACACCAAGACCGTCTTTCCCGGCGGCTCCTTCTGCAGGAGGACGAAGTGACGTGGCTCAGGCCTGCGCCCGAGGACAGCCCCGTCCTCCCTGGCTCCGCGGTGGGGCGGGGGCGGCACAACTGTGGGGGGGGAGGGGCAGGCAGCCCAGCCGAGGCCCCAGCCCCATCTCGGAGGACTCCTGCAGACACCAGGCCCCCGCCGGAGGCCGTGCTCCGGGGCGAGGCCAGCGCCGTGCCAGCCGACGGGGCTGTCTGGGGCGCCCGCGGACCTTCCTCCCGTGTGGGAAGAGATCAGGCCAGGCGACGAAAGTGAACGCCTCGGGCTGTCTGAAGGCACATCAGGTTCTCTGGGCTACAAATCTCCTGGGGAAAACCAGGGCCCCCCACCCACCCCCGCCAGAGCTGCGGAGCAGAGAGGACGCAGGCAGTCTGCAGGAACCTCGGGGGCTGGTGTCTGACCCCCCCCCCCCGAGTGAACACCAGGCGCAGGAGCTGGAGCCGTCCCTGAAGTGAGAGACGGCAGGCAGGAAAGCACGCACAAAGGCACACGCGTGTGCGCGAGCACACCCGTGCCTGTGCCGTGCTCACCCCTGCCGACCTGCACGCCTGCAGAACCCCGCCCACCGCCCGCCGGCCCGCACTCTGCACCCGGGCGAGGCTCCGGCCTGTGCAGGCAGGCAGGCTCCGCGGTGCTTGCGAGGGGCCCTCCGGGGGCCCCCGCAGAGGGAGCGAGTCCCTGGGGCAGGCCCCTCCCTGGGGCGGGTCCTCCCCTGCCGTCCCCGACGGAGCCGAGGAGGAGGTGAAGGACGGAGGACACGGGGCCCCAGGGAGGGGCCGGGGCCTGGGGGCTCTGGTCGCGCCCTTCCCGGCACCTCAGCACCGATCCGCGCGCACCGGACCGCACTCAGGTCGCCAGCGTGGTGGGGCCCCACGGACCCCCCTGCGAGGCCGACCGAGCCGCCCTCCAGCAGCACCCAGCCAGCCCCCGGGCCAGCTGGTGGGGCCGGCACCTGGGCCTACTCGGGCGGGGCTCCCCCGCCCCCTCCCCGGCCCCCAGCCGTCTCAGGGTCCCCGGAGCACCCCGGGGACGCCGGGTTCCCCGCCCTGCCTGGCCGGAGCTCTCGCATCTCCGTCTCCTCTGGCCACTGCTGTCCTTTCCCCTCTTCGCCTCAGGCCGAGGCCGCTGCCGCTCCCCCTCCCACCCTGCGGTCCCTCCCGGGCCTCCATCCTCCGGCTCGCACACGCGCCCCTGGGCTCCCACCAGGCTCCCCCGACCCAGGGGGCTGGGGTCACGGGCACCCTGGGGAGGAGGCCACATAAAGGAGAGCTGTGCCTGCCGTGACTTTGCTCATGGACAGGAGCCGGCACAGAGCCTCGGAGCTCGCCCGGAGCTGCCTCCCCGCCCGGACACCCCGGGAGGGGCCCTGCAGGCTGAGGGCTGGCCCGCGCACCTCCGGGGCCTCGGAGGGCCTTTCTCCGTCGGGGACGGAGATGCGGGCAAACCGTCCACTCAGTGAGTGACCCAACTCGGGGCAAGGCTCTCCCAGCGCGCCAACACCGGGCGCCGCGTCACCTGAGGCCGCCAGGACACCGCCCGATGCTCAGCCCCACCGGCCACGACCACCCGGTCCCGTCCTTGCCCCGCAGGGCGGCCCGGCCCTGTCCCGGAGCACGGCCCCCTCTCACGCGCCAGACCGCACTTCCCCGAGGACCGAGGGCCGGAGAACTGCCCTCTGCGCGTCCTCACCGCGTCCGGAAGCCCCGCCCACAGGCCGGTGGGAAGCCCGCTATTTCAGAGCTTCGGCAGGGCGGGCGGTGAGCACGGGAACTCAACTCCAAGCTGGAGAGCAAGCCCCAGCCCCCCGACCGCCTGGCGGCTCCACGCGGACCCACAGGGCACCTCCTGCGTCTCCGACCCTGCACCCACACGTCTCTGTGCTTTCCCAGCCGGGGTTCCAGTCCGGGACGGACAGCCACAGGCGGCACCTCATGGCAGAAACGGAGTCGGCGGCGCAGACCAGCCCGGGGCCGGGCTCCCACCGGCTCTGCGAGTCGCTGCCGAGTGCTTCCATTCACAAAAACCACCAGCCTGCTGCCCTGCCAGGCCCCTCCTCCAGCCCGGCCCGGTGGACAGAGGTGGCCGTGACAGCACCACAACCCGTGTCACCTGACTGTCTGGAAGAGACAGGGAGTCACGGGCGCGCGAGGAGAAGGCGCTTCTCTCACGATGCTCTGCCGGCTTTCTGCCCTACGAGGCCCGGGCCGGGCAGGGACCGTGCGGGGCTCACGGCCCCAAGAGTAGGGTCACACTGGGGGCTCTCTAGAGCTGCCATTCCACGGGCGTGGAAACCGGGGGCCCAGCGGTTAAGTGGCGTTCTCAAATACCACGTGAACTTGGCAGCCGTGGGCGCTGGCCGCAGGACCCCCGACCTGGGGCCCACGCACCCCAGTCACAGCACAGGCCCTGGGCCGGTCCCGCCTGCGGTCCGTGCCCGCCGGTGCCATCCTGGGGGACGGTTTGCCCGCGGTCCGTGCCCACTGGTGCTGCCCTGGGGGACGGCTCGGAGGCTGCCGAGCACCAGGGGAGGAAGCATGAAGCCAGGAGTTGGGGGAGGAAGGAGAGAGGAGGAGGGAGGCGGACGGCCTCCGTGGTGCCCAGTGCAGACACCCCCCTCCCCGGGGGAGAGCCCCAGACGTGCTTTCTGGGACGTACGTCCCCGAGGAACCAGTTTCAACGGCCACAGAACTGCCAGGTCACGTCTGAGGAGGAACAACCGTGTGTCTTCTGTACCGGAGAAACTATGCCAAAAAAAGAAAAAACAAAGACTTACGCATCACCCCCCCGCCCCCACGGCCGAGCCAGGGGCACGCACGGACCCCCCCACGCAGCTCCGGCTCCCGGGCTCCGGCGCAGGAGAGGCACGTGGGCTGCAAACCCCGAGGACAACAGACAACGAAGAGTAAACCGTCTCGTTTATGTCTGGGTCGATCACATGCCGACATATTTTAGGTACATTTGGATTTAAATAAAATCTATTATTAAAATTAATTTCAGCTGTTTCTTTTTCCTTTCCTTTAAGTGGGCTACTGGAGAATCCGAAACGTTGAATTTGAAACTACAAGTGTCCCCTCGCACGGGATCCCTCGCGAGGGCTCCGGGGCTCGGGGAGGAGCGGCCGGGACCGCTGCTCCCGTGCCGACGCCCCGCCGGCCCCTGAAACAGCCCCGGGAGCGGTCGGCGCGCCTTTGGACCCGGCAGCGCAGGAGGACGCCCGGCCCGGGCAGACAGAGCCGCACGAACGTGGGGGCGCCCGCTCTCCGCCTGCGGGTCCAGAACAGGAACCTCCCGGCCACTTGCGGAGCCACCCCGGCGAGGCGAGCGCCGTGCGAGCGTCCTTGTCCGTGCCGCCTCCCAGCAGCCCTGCGCAGCGCCCCCTCTCTCCCGTGCGGAGGAGGAGACCGGAGCTCCCTCCAGCCCCCCAGCACGCCGGGGTGTGCGTCCACCCTGGCTCCCCCCGAGGCCATGCTGACTGTCCCGCCTGTGTCACCGCGCGTCCTCTGAGGAACGGGACACTGGGAGCCCCCCCGAGTCTCGCCCCTGAGACTCGCCCGTCCGCCTCCCAAAACGCCCAGAGCTCGGAGAGCGGTTCTGCCCAGCCCCGACCGTGCCCACGCTGCACCACACGCGTGCGCGGACCCCTTCTCTCCGCGGACAAGGTGCGGCTCCAGGAAGGCGCGGGGGCCAGGCCCAGCTGAGGGTCATCCACGCCGAGGCCGAGCGGCACAACCACCGCGGCCGCCCTGGGGGGCGGCCTGGCCGGTCCGCAAGTGCTGAGCACAGGGCCAGCCCCGAGCAGCAGAGCCGTCCTCGGGCCGGATCCGAGAGACGGAGACACGTCCGCGCAGAGCAAGCGTGCAAGCGCCCACCGCCACGCCGACCCAGGAAAACCACGGAAACGCCCATCGGCTCCTTAACGGACGAACACACTGTGGCCCGGCCACCAGGTGGAACACTATTCAGTCGTCAAGAGGAACAGAGCACTGGTGTGTGCCACAGCACTGCTGAACCTTGAAAACTTCACGCTACGTGAAGCTGGTTACAAAGTTTCCCGTCTGGTTCCATTTACGTGAACACGCCCCGAGCAGGAGCCCGCAGGCACAGATGAGAGGTTACAGGTGGCGAGGCAGAGAGAGGCGAACTGGCCACCGATGGTCCTGGGTCTGAGCAGGTGGCGGCCGCACAACTGTGCGACCCTACTAAAACCACACACTCCAAACAGGCCAGCCCCACGGTTGATGAAACACATCTCAAGAAAACTGTAGGATGATAACAATGAACTACTCTGTCTCAAGGCTGTCGTCATGACGAAAGTCACATCCTCCTTCAACTAAGACGACAGTGAGCGGTCCCGCTGCCCTGCCTCCGTCCTCCTGCTCTGGAGCCGTCCGTGGCCTGGAGGAGCCCGCGTGTCCCCAGAGGGAAAGCATGTCTAACCGTGATTACGTAACACCGCCCCGCTGCCAGTTGCCGATGCGAGGAAAATGCCATCCCTGACAGACGCCGTTCCGGGTTTCCAGGGGCTGCTGCCCGGCGCGGGGATGATTGAACACCTCTGCCTGTGCTCCTGCCCACATTCCCCTCTCTCCTTCCAACCGAGTCCCAGCCTTTTGGCCAGAGATAGCTACTCCTCACTCGAAGAGAATGGCAAGAGAAACAAAGGAAAGCAAATCTCAAATTCAGCAGTTTTGGTCCCTTTTCAGCACAGAATCACAGAGTCTTGGCGTTGGCTTGGTCTTCGGGGACCATCTGGTGCGAGCCTCTCCTTTTCATACAAGGAAGCAGGGCCAGAAATAATAAAAGCTAACAGTTATTGACTATTTCCTCTGTGCCAGGCGCTGTAATTTACATGTATTACCTCACTGCATCCTAACAAGCCTCTAAGATAGATACCGTTATTATCACCATTTTACAGACGAAGAAAACACAGCACAGAGAGGGTTAGCAATGTGAGTAAGGTCACACAGCTAAAAGTCTACCGGCGATACAAGGCCAGGTGGTCTGGCTTCAGAGACCAAGCCCTTAACCACGGCTAGAAGCGGTCCTAAATTTACGGGAACAATTTGCCGGTCATCTTGTGACTATTCAGAGGTAGGTCTAAATCTAGCACAGGTACGACACGCCCATCCCAGTCCCGGCTGAAGGACAAGCACGTCCGTGGGAGATGGGAGCTGAAACTGCGACCTGAACCAAAAAGCATCCATTGTCCACCCGCGGCGATCCCGACCCACCAGTGATGCGGAGGCCGCGCAGCGCTGCCGGGGCCGGGCGGACCTCCGGGAAGCCGCTCCTGGCCTCATTCTGCCAGAGAGGGAGAGAGCCGTCACGATGCGAGCTCGTGACAGTCTACACCTGCGCTTTCTCTTCTGGAAACCCCTCTGCCGCATTCTGAGAAACGGCACCTCCAAGGCGCAGCCAGGGCAGAGGGTTCCGCCAGAGTCTCCTCACAAGCACCCACGGAGCACCCAGGACTCAACGCTAGACCAGCGGATGTGTCTCTGCCCCGAAAGGGTTAACACCACGCCGTCCGAGGAGACGGGGTCGGATACGAGCCCTGAGATAATTGATTATAGAACCTACAGCATCTTTTATTTATATAGCCCAGAGAGTGCAAAGCACTTTGCAAACAACTCATTAATCTGCCACTTATTTTATTTATCAATCAGTGCATTCCTTACACCGCACACCCCGGGGTGGGGCCGGCAGTACGTGGCTCCTCCTGCGACCCGGGCTAAACCGCGGACCGGGGGCCGCAGGGTCACGTGCAAATGAGTTACAGCTGCCTCTGAGGGCTGGCTGGGCCTGGGACACTGCCCCATCAGGGGGCGCGCAAGAAAAAATCCACGAAAAGGAGAAGGGACGAAGCTATATTTAGGCTCGCTTCCCCGAGTGGAAAGCACAGCAGTGTCCATGCACAAGAGACCTGAGCCCAACATGAAGGCCGAGCGCCCCCAAAGCGGGCACACGGGGGGTCTCTCAGGAGTAGCCAGGGTCAGGCTTTCCGTGAGAACGGAAATGCCTTCCCATGTAAACACGCGTCTGGCACGAGTAACACCCCTTTTTTATTGCACAAAAATATTTTATCACAAAATTGTAAGTGTGTAGCTCTGTGACACAGCATCACACTCCAGCACACCATATGACACTTGAGGTGACACGTTCAAATTGCCGTCCATCTCGTGCGCGACGTCCCCGTCCCCGACCCACCACACCCAGCGCCGTGACTTCTGCTGGACCCTGTCTGTGCAACAGCTGAGTTTCGGCGTGTTTGCTCATTGGAAGTATCTTTTGTGATCTGCCAACAACGGCGACCAGAAATTCGTGCATCAGGAGGGCGCCGGGGCCACCCTGTGCGAGAGGCCTGGCACTGGCGGCGGGCTGCACACAGGACCGTGCCCCCACCCCCGGCAGCCCACCCGCTGAGAGCCCACCCCCGCACTTGCGAGGCCGCAGTCCTCCCCTCTGATCTGCACTCCCCCAGCGCCCTGGGCCTCTCGTCTCCAACCCTCAGACACGCTCCCTTTGTTAGCAGACGGGACGGACACCCGATTCCGCAAGTCCGTTCGGGTAGGTGCCCTCTGCACCCCCGCCTCCCCCCCTCACATGCCAGAACTTGGTGGAAACAGATCGCACCCAGGTGAGGAGGAGGAGGGACACCTCTCCAGGCGAGCGCCACGGTTCGCGTCCACATCACGATGAATAAATAGTTCATGGCCTGATCACGTTACTCCTGCCTCACACACGGCTGTGCCTCGAACGCGGTGAGGTCAGCGAGCAGCTCCCTGCCCCGGATTTTCTCCCCTTCTGTCTCGCTCAGACCCGGGGGGGGGGGGGGACACACGCACACACACACACTTGAACTCTGCTCCAGACAAACTTCTGTGGAAAGCCGCTTCGGCGGTCTCCCCTCCTCAAGGCACCGGACGGCGGGCGGCTCGCGCAACTGCCGAGGGTCCTCGGCGCCGGTTCTGTGCTCCCGGCCTCGGGCCGTCAGAGCCCTTTTCCACGACCCACGCTTCCTCCCGGGGCCCCACCCGCAGGAACCCACGCACGAGCGGTGCTCCCGGGCTGGCAGCAGCGGGCGGAGGGCGCCCCGGGAGCAGCTGCGGCAGCGAGGGGCAGCGGCGGGCGCAGGGCAGAGTGGAGAGTGGACAGGGAAGCCCACGGGGCCCCGCCGGGGGTGCTCCGTGAGCACCGGGAACGAAGGACAGAGCACAGAGGACCGTCGAGGAAGCCAGAACTGGTTCCCGGCTCTCCCAGCGATCCGGCTTCACGGCAGCGCAGCAGCCGGCCCTGGAAGGTGCCACGGGCCGGCGCGCGCCGACGTGAAAAACCGTCCCCGGCAGTTCCCGGCTCTTCCCCGCCGCCTGCGACCCCCCCCCAAGTGAGGGGCCCGCGGACTTTCTGTTGTCCCGATAGTTAACCCTGCGTGACTTCTGGCGCAGAATTTACAAAGGAAAACAAGAGGTGTTTTTAGCATAATCAAGGTCTTCGTCTGAAACGTGGTCTGGGACTTCTCGCTCCTCGTGCCCGCCGCCGGCCCTGCCACGGGCACGCGCACACCCGGGGGGCCTCGGAAGGCAGGGGTCGGACGCTGGGGCCCAAGGAGACGCGGCGGCCCGAGGCCCGAACTCTGCATTGCACCTCCCGGCCCAGAAGGAGCTCAGAGGAGAGGACAGCCACTCTGGAAACACACGTCCCGGGGGTGGGGGTGGGGGGCGTCCAGATAGGGTCTCCCTGCGGCCGCTCGAGACCTGTCTGCCCGGCACCTCGCTGGGACTCTCTCCTCCTAGCACTTCTTTACAGAGCAGAAAGGCATCAGAGCAAAAACTTGCTCCACACCCAGAGGCAAGAAGACACATTTTTTGGTAATACCCCCACAGTAATTTCTGACTTAAACACCGATCAATCAACTGCACTGGGGCTGCTGCTGCCTGTGTTGAGTGTCGTGTGCCTGTTCCTTTAAACTTCTGGAAGGTCGGCGAGAATCTTCGCTGAGTCTCCCAACTGGAGTCATTAACAAAAGCAAAAGAGCAAAAGCAGCAAATGAACGCAATGCCCGGGCTCCTCCGAGGCCCACCCGCGTCGGCGAGCCGGCCGTGAACCTGGCGACCCTCGCGTGACGAGACGAACCAGCGAGGCCCACCCGAAACCCAAGACGCCCGGGATGCCTCAGAGGGCGGCTCAGAAATCCTCGTGAAGTGCGAGGGGCTCAAAGGACGCGGCACAAGGACGGCCCGTGTGTGCCTCTCCACGGGCTCCGGTCGGAGACCCGTGCCGGTTTCCAGCCCGCGCCCAGACCCACCCCGCTCACCAGGACCTGCAGCAGGGCCCGGGGAGGGGCGGCTGCGCCCCGGCACCGGCGCCGCGCCGGGCGGCCCCCCGTCCCGCAGACGCCCAGCCTTCCTCCCGGAGAGGTTCCTGCCAGTCCCAGCGCTCGCAACACACGAGCGGGAAACCAGAGGGGAGGGCCTTTTTCCTTCTTTTTCTTTTTTCTTCCTGTCTCTCCTTTTTTATTTTTTAACTTCCACTCATTGAAGCCTTCTCAGTCCAAAACTCCGTGTGTGTGCGTGCGCATCTCCCCTAACACGGCGGTGATGCTGATCATTTTCAATTTATGACGCTTGACACGGCGTTGTTTTAATATATTCTTCTAGAAACAACACATAAGCCCTCGGTTTAGATTTTTAAAAATCTCCAAATACGAGTGCCATTAAATGACAGGCGATTTTTTAAGACAATACATACATATATACGTGCCAACAATAAATTACACCTTTGCAGTGTATTCTGACCGACACGGCTGCCCCTGCCCCAAGGGCTGAGCTAACGTGAATAAGCCACACGCCCCCGGCCCGCACCGGAACCAGACCTCCGCCCAGACCCACCCGCTTCCATCGACAGCCTCAGCAGGTTTCATTAGAACCTGGAATTAAACACTGTGGCCACCACCTAGAGTTCAGTGCCCTGGCGGCCTCCTCCCGGTGAAAACCCGATGGAGTGTCCTCACAAACAGAGTCTCTCCAGCCTGGGCCATCAAACACGCTTTCGTGTCTTCACTCCACACTCCAAGAACCAAGATCAGCCACAGAACACACGCTAGATCAGACACAGATTTCACCAAACCAAACATTTACGATAAAAAAAGAAACCAAGGTTTTCAAAAAGACGACGGCGAAGAGAGAAAAGGGGAGGGAAGGGGAGAGAGGAGAAGCATGTGCGTGCACTTGGGTCGCCGGCCGGGAGCCGACAGGGAAACTACCCAGTGTGCCGCACCGAGAGAGCCCTGCACGCCGGTGTGCACGACCCCCGACCTCTGCAGAGGGGCCTCGCCGCCGACACCACGCCAGGGCGGCCCTGCCGGGGCGGGGAGGGAGGGAGGGCCAGCGGGTGACCTGGAGGCCCGGGCGCCGCTGCCCAGGTGCTTTGTCTCGGGCGCTCCGTGCCGCGCCGGGAACACTCAACAAAGGAGCTGCTCACTAATTTTTCATACAATTCCAGCCCCAAGTAATTACATAGTCCACCACACGGCCACATCTTGAAACTATTTATTTTTTAAAAGAGAAAGCCAGAGCACTCTCGGACAGAAAGCCACCCTGGGTGCCCCCCACCCCCCTTCCGTGTGTAACTATCAATGTAGATCAGCCGGGCATGCAATCGTGTTTATTGTCACTTGCACCCATGTCGTGCCCTTGCTTACACAGCTCCGGTGTGAATTATTGGCTGTTACACTCCTCGTTGTGGGAAATAAATAAATAACGCGGCTGTCAGGTACTCCGCGCGGCTGAGGGCCGGCGCCACGTCGGAGGCCGGCGGCCGCTCACCTCTGCGTGCCCGGCTCTCCGTCTCCGTCTCCCTGCCCGCTCCCCCACCCGCCCCTCGGCTCTGTCTCTGCAGGAGGCCGAGACTCGCCCACTCCGGGAAACCAAGGAGTAAAATAAACACACGCGAGGACACTGCCGAGTGTCCTTTCCCAGGCCTCTGTGGTCTAGCAACACCGACTGGTGACTGCTCCTTTTTAATCGCGGCTTCAGGATCTGAGTGCCCCCCGGGGTGTGTCGTGAGCCTGTCAGTCCCCGCCAGGAGAAAGTGGAGCACACAGCAGGAGTCGGCTCGCGGCGTTGCGCGCTCCCCGGCCGGCCACGGCCCTGCTCCTGCTCCTGCTCCTGCTCCCAGGCCGCAGGCCCTCCCCCGGCCGGAGCCTGCTGCTGCAGAGGCGGCCGCTCTGCAGGCCCTGGCGAGGGCCTCTGGGTGCTGCTGCTCCCTGTGGCGGCGAGACCGGGGGAAGGGAACTTTACACAACTCCCCCGAAATGAGTGTTTGAAATGTGGGCCAAGATGTGCTCCTTCAGGAAATGGACGTTTACTTTCACATTTTCCCCCAAAAGGCACGTCGTCCCACAAGCTTCCCTCCAGAGCCTCCAGGCCCTCGGCCCCCGTGGGCCGGGCGCTGGGAGCCGAGGGGAGGGGAAGGAGGCAGCCGGCCTGACAAGGACGGTCCGCGAAACTCGGCCCCCTCCCTCGGGGGGCCGGGGCCGGACGCCCCACGGAGCCCGCGATCAATCCCAGAGTACTTCCACTCTGCAATTTTAATATCTAAATAATGGGCCCTGGCTGCCGGTGACGGGAGCCCGTCGGCCAAAGAAAAGGCTGAGACGCCGCCGCCTCGGTCCTACCTGTTTTCTCTTTGATCTCACACAGCACATTGAACAAGGCCGGCTTCATCCTGTGGCAGTTCAAAGCGTGTTTTCTGCAAGAGAGGAGCAACAGCACGGCTTAGGTGGGCCGCCAGGCCCAGGCGGCTCGTGGTGCGACGTGGGGGAGAACCCAGCGTTGGGCCGCGGTCACGCCCCAAGCACAACTCCGTGGCACGCTTCGGCGGTTTTATGACTTAATGTACAGAGCCCCGCCACGCAAAAAGAAATCACGTTAATGAGCAGGGGGAGCAGGGACTTAACTACAGAACTAAACTAACCTAAATGATGCCCATTTAGGCAGAGCCGGGATTCTTTTTTTTTAAGTAGTTTAATCAAAGTGGAAATCTTAAACCCATAACACTGTCCTGGGCAATCAAAAGCGCAAAGCCAGCGCATGGGTTCACAGTTCCAGAAAATCTATGTCACCCCCACAGCCCAGGAGCAGCCCTGCCTCTCGGGCTGCGTGTGTTTTCAAATTTAATCCGTCCATGTGCTCGAATTCATTCCGCAGATTTCCCCGTATTCTCATAAACACAAGATGCTCGAAAGGTCTTCTGAGCAGAACTGGCAATTTATAAAATTTCAGTCCCCGAGTTAAAGAGTATGGAAATGCATTGCCAGGGGGCAGACATGCCCATATGGGGAGTAAATTCATTTCTCTGTGTTCACATCATGCCTCCTGCGCACACAGCGCTTATTTGCAGGTGTTGAAATTCAATTATTTACAATTAGGACCTTGCACCCATTGGGGGAAAAATAAATACAATTCTGCCTCTTAGATTAGCAGTTTACCTGGTTCTTGTGCGCTCTGCATTCAGAATGCACGTGAGGAACGAGACAATACCTTTCTCTTCATCTGACTGTGGGAGCACTTAGCAGAAAGACACTGTTTTGGAAACAGAACACTGATCGTATCAGCCCTCAGTCAAGGGAACTCTGTGTGCTAACTAAAATCAGTGTGCAAAGAGAAATGAAAGCCCCTGGCACTGAACATGCACGCGATTCTTTTTTAATCCCTTTGAAAGTTAAAAAAAAAAAATAGATACCCGTCTTGAAGAACAGAAACCAGAGCATGCCCTGTGTGCTCCACAGCAGAGGAGGCACCAGCTAAGACTACCAAACAAATACACACATTGTATCTAAAATACTCATGATTTACTTTGTAGAGGATAAACATATCGTAGGAAGGCGCAGCCGTGAAAGGAAAACCAGATCCAGCATTTGCCGAGCGGAGTTACACCGTGACCCGAAGAGAAAGCCTAGTGGTCATTTAGTTGTGAGGGGTGAAAAGAAGGGTGGGCGAGGCTTGAACGTATCCAAGATCTCTTTGGAGGGCCTTTTAAAACAGTTTTCATTAATTGTATTCTTATATATAGGCCCAAATGCAAAAAAAAAAAAAGGTAAAAAAAGAAAGAAAGGAAAAAGAAAAACAAAAGCAAGCCCAGGCAGCTTTCCTGAAACACTGCATGTCCGCAGCACCTCGCCGGGGGGTCGGAGAGCGAGCAGAGCCCTGAACCCCTGCTGTGCCCCGCTCTCGGCAGGGAGGCCAGTGGGAGAGGGGACCGCCGAGCCGCGGGTGTGCCTAGCCGCACAGAAAGGAGCGGGACTAAACACCAGGGAAGGGGAGAATGCCCAGGCTTCCCGGCCCCTTCCTTGCCACCAACTCATTACTAAGGCAGCTCACTGGCTCGTCTGAGTTTATCTTCCTGGAACAATGGAACAGGGAAATGGGTTCCGACTGAGAAGGAAATGCCCGTGGGAAAGCTTCCACCCACCCACCGGCTTTTCTTCAGAAAATAAAATTCTAAAAGAACACGGGTTAATTTTGGAAAACTTTCCCCTATTTACAAAAATGTAGGCTAGGTCCAGCCTTTGCACCTCTCCAAGTTTGCAAAGCCCGGTGAGCCTCAGCACTTCTGAGCTTACATGTTGCATGTGTGAGCCACCGAAATGAGAGTGGAAATCCCAACGCCCATGTTTTTAACTGCTCCTTCTCGTTCCTCAACTCAAATCCCAGTTTCCTGAAGACAAACATACATATAACGCCGCCTTTCCCACACAACCTCGTCACCCGAAGTACAGGGATCGTACGTGAGAGTGTGTGTCAACCTGCTGAGACTTCACAAAGCTGGGTAACTGCTAACACCTACGTGGTCACGACACTGTAAAAATTCTTCCTTTCGAGATGGGCCTTGGGCGAGCTGTTAGTGGCTTGCCAACGAGTCTGTGTTTTGTTTTGAAAGAGAATTTACCGTAAAATCCTGGAGTGGGGAACTAGATCCCTGGCGGTGGGTTAAGCTGAGAAGCCACACGGCTCATTTATGATGTCTCCCTTCTGACCGTCATGCCCTCCAGGACTGGGACACGTAAAATTCACATGTGCCTTCCTTTCTGTCTCGGTGCATTCTAAGTGGTCCTGAAAGTGGCATGGGGGGGAGGCATGCCTGCATTCTGTCCCCCACCCCTTTTTAAAGGACCACACGTCCCGTGCCGTGGAAGGTCAGTACACAGACTCAAACTGAGACAATAAAGTTGAACTAAATATCACAGTCTCTTAAAACTAACAAATACGTCTAAAAGCAAAATTACCTTTTCTATCTTCCCATCGGCTTTTTTGCGGGGGAAAAGAATTAAATGAGTATAAAGTATTTTCTGCAGAGTTGACAACTAGTAACAAAGAATTACCCTGCCCTTTTTTTTTTAAGGGAGCAGAAAAGAGAAGAGATAAAAATTTATTTTGGAGGAGAAAAAAATCAGGGAAGAAAATCAAAAGTCTGCGATGTAGGTAAGGAGTCCGTAAACCTGCAAAGCAAGTGTTGTTGGGACATTTTATTTTGTCGTGTCACGGGCCCCTCGCGGAGAAGACACGGAATCTGCCCACAACTTGCCAAGCGGCTCCGAGATACTTTTTTAAAGCCGCCGAAAGTGCGGCCGCCGGGCCGCGGCGGCGCTCCGCGAGCCGGGCGTGTGCGTGGGCGCGGGCGCGTGCCTCCGCGTCCCCACGCCCGCTCCCGCCCCGCACGGCCGCCGGGCCGGGCGACTCCGCCGGCGGCCGCCACGCGCCTTGGCCCGCACGGCTCCGCCATGGAGTTGCTCGGCGGAACGGGGAACGAGACAACAATTTAAAAGAAAGCGCCGTGTGGCTCCGCTTCCCATTGTTTCCCCCGGCGAGAGGCAGAAAAACAAAAACACCCAAGAAAGGGGAAGAAAAGGCGGCCGCTCACCTGGCCTGCGCCTCGTCCAAACTCTGGTCCGTGATGGTCATGATCTGCTGGAGGATGTCCCCGATGTCCTGCTTCCTGCCGCCCTCCCCCTCGGCGCCCGCGGCGCCGTCCTGCAAGTGCTGGGACAGGCCGGGGTGCCCGGCCATGCCGACCCCCGCGTGGGCGTGCATCAGCCTGGGCTGCTCGTCCATGTCCGCGCCGCGCCGCCCGGCCCGGCCCCGGCTCGTGCGCGCGGCCCCGGGCAGCTGCGGGCTCCGACCCGGCCGGCTGTCTCCGGATCCTTGGCAGGATAAACAGGGCAGGCGAAGAAGCGCCGAAGAAAAAAAAATCCCTTTGCCTCCCTCTTGGCAGGGCGGTGGGAGGATGGGGCGCGGGCGGGGGAGGGGGCGTGGAGGGGCGCGGGGCGCGGGCGGGGGCGGGCTGCCGGGGAGAAGGGTGTCGACTCCCGAAAAGCGAGGAAAACGAGCCCCCTTCCCCCTGGACGGAAGCGATCGGAGCTGGCCCCGGGCGCGCGCGGTCCGGCTCCTCGCAAGGCAGGAATGGGCTCCGGCGCGCGGATCGGCGGCTTAATCCCTTTGCAAACAGGCTCGGGTCGGGAGAAAGCAGCGCCAGGCAGGGGGCTGGCGAGGCAAACTTTCCCCCGCCCCCACCGGGCCGAACGGCCGCCGAGGGGTGGGCGAGCCCGAGCCCCAGCCCCCCGCCCGGCGGGCGCAGCGCGGCTCGCTCCTCCTCCGGCTCCGCAAACTCCGGCAGCCCCGCCGGCTCCTGCTTTTGTTTAGCTCGGGCTCCGGACTCCAGAAGCGCACACACAAAACCACAGCCGAGGAGGAGGGCGGGGGGGGGGGGGGGGGCGGGCGGGGGGGGAGGGGTGGAGGAGGGGGGCGGAGGACCGCGGGGGGAGGAGGAGAGGCCGGGCCACGCCCCCTCCTCCGATTGGCCCTCCGAGAGAAGGCGGGTCACGCCCCCCTCCGTGATTGGCCACCGGAGGGAAGACGGCCCCTCCTCCCCTGCTTGCCTGCCTGCACCTCCTCCCGGGCCTCCTTGGGCTCCTCCTCCCCGGCGCCCTGTCAATCAGGGTTCAGAGGTGGGCCGGGAAGGAGGCTGAGCGAGGCCCGGGCACCGGCCCTTAAAGGTGCCAGGGACCCTGGTCCGGCCTCGGCGGTCAGCGCCCAGGGTTCCTGCCCGCCTCTCGAAGGTGCTGTCCGTGGAGAGACGTGGCTCCGCTTCCACGCGAGCGGGTCACATTAACACGCGAGAACACCGAGCGTGGGGGGCCCCCAGCCCCGTTTTCCTCCGGCTGTGACGTGGCCGTTTGGAGCCGTCCGTCTGAGATCCCCAGACCTCCGGGAACCGCGGAGGCACCGGCCCGCCAGCGCCAGGTCGCCCTGCAACCGTCGAGCTCTGATGTCATCAATAACGATCTCCGATCGGTGGCAAGTGTAATAACAGATTTTCAAAAATCGCAGCAGAGCGCAGGAGCACGGAACGGTGGCATTTTTGTTGCATGAAAACTAAATTATGGAGTAGGAAACTAAATAACGCTGGAGAAGAAAAGACTAATAAATAAGTTCACAAAATGAAACCGGTTCAACCTGTCTCTCCCTTCCCCCTGGGGGAAATTAGTTATTTGGCTTAAATACGTAATAAAGAAATGCATTATCACAGTCTGGTTCTGGTTTTTAATATAGTCTAATAAGCATTATTAACTGGGATAAGAGGGGAACTGACATTTATTGAATGCCTACTATGCACCGAGTAATTTGCACGAGTTATTTTATTCAATACCCACGCTATCTCTGGGGTTACGGGCGCTGTTCCCACGGCACGGGGCGGGCGTCAGGACGGGGCAACGGCGGGTCCGGAAGGTGTCACAGGCGGAAATCAAACCCAAGTGCGTGCGCCCCGTCCGGGGCAGAGCTGCCGCCGCACGCCCGCCCCGGCCCCCTGACATGCGGGCGGTGTAGAACCTACGCTTGCACCTGCTGGCTGCCCACCGTGTTCGGAAAGCGACATAAGCGTCTGAAGGATACACGTGCCGACAAGATGACTCAAACTGAAGACAGGTAAGAAAGCATGGAAAAATTGAACAGGGTCAGGGAAAAAAAACCCCAGCAAGAACTCCACAGCTACGGCCCCACACCACTGCTCCAGGCAGACCACGAGTTGGCCTCCCATCGGCCCAGCGGGCGAGGGGAGAGGGGAATCGGCCTGGGAGCACAGCCCCCACAGCCCCGGGACGAGTGACTTAGGATAGCTAGAATATTCTGGAATATAGCACATGCTGCCATGTAGCCAGCCTTCTCCCTGGACAGCAGCCTAGCCAGAGGAACTGCCAGGTGCTTTGAGAGCCTCAAATAAAAAACGTTCTTCTTTTCATCAGTCCCCGCTCCTGCCAATCATGACGAAAAACAGGTTTGGCGAGATGAGGGGCACTTAGGAAAGGATTTCACAACAGCTCCCAACGCGCCACTTGGAGCTCATTGGCACGAGGGTGTGTAACGGGGGGTCATCGTCATGTTTACGATGTCATGTGACTGCATGACCACTGTTGTGCCCACACGCACACCCCGACTTGTAAACTGGGTTTTTAACCAACACTCATAAAGAGTTAAAAGCCGTATCCTCGAACCGCACGTCAATTGTAGTGAGTGTGAACGAGCATGTTCCTTACAACAATGAAGTTCTCACGTCTGAAAGCCTGAGAACGAGTGGACGCAGAGCCTGTAAGAATTCAGTCTGTGAGCACGTAATTCCAGCCGGAAGCCTGGCCGGAGTTCACCAGGCAAAGCATTGCAAAGCGTCCCACCCGTACCGAAGGTCATGGTCACCCAGGAACAGGTTAGTGGGGACATAAGAAATGTGTGCCACGATACTACTAGTGAAAATCGGGATTGATCGGGCGCTTTCCAATGATTATGTGCTATTATTTGCAAGGTGCTTTATTAATTTAACCACCACCATTGTCTGGCTTCCATATCTATGCTTTTAATTGTCACCCTTGGGAGGTACTGAAGGATGTTTCCAGATCCCATAAATGCCACAGGAGGGAGGGTCCTGCGCCTTCAGCTCCGTGTACGGATCGAGGTGGGGACCCAGTCGGACTCCGAGGTGGGTCTGATGGACACTCTGGGCCAGGAAGTGGGGCAAACGCGTCTGACGGGAGGGTGGGTCCCTCTCCAGGCACGATGGGAAAGACCAGAAAGGGGTGGCTGGGAGGACATGGAACCACCCACTCCCCCCCCCCGCCCCCGAGGGAAGGGGCCTGCTGCTTGTTTTAAGCTGGGGAACGTGCAAGTATGCCCTGGGAAGAGTTACCTGGTGGCCCGACATGAAATCTCCGGAGAGGGCAAAGCGAGGAGGGCGCACGGGCACCGTAGCCGAGGGACGTGTTCCGGGACGTGGCGACTGACGGCTGTGTGTGCGTGGGAAGGGTGCGGCGGCGAGAAGAGAGCGTGGGTTAGTCCTGTAGATACAACCTGTCGAGCCCGATCACTTCGGACCGAGGACATTACCACTTCGTTTGCACAACTTGAACCGCTTCCTCGTGAGGTTACCATCCCCGCTTTGCTGACGGAGAAACCGAGGTTCCCAGGAGTTCGACTACCTGACAACATGCGCATCCAAAACCCCTCTCATGTTTACTGCACTACAGACAGGGGAGGAAGTGGAGAGGAGAAACTGCCGCAGGTGAAAGAGGATTAGAGTTAGAATCTTCGATTCGCGCGCAGGAAGTTCTGAGAGTGGATTCCACCCCTTCTGGGTTGTGAGGGCGGGCCCCCGCGCCGCCCCGTCCCTGCGGCGCTCTGGTTCTAACGGACGTCTGGCAGACACGTGCCGGGAAAGCGCTCGGCGCTGGGAACCACCCTGTGTTCCTTCAGGGCAACAAAGGGAGCCCGCCGAACCAGGTTTCAGGGACACGAGTCTTCTTCCTCACAGCCTGACCAACCAGCACACTGGTTCTCAGTCTGACCTTGGTCTAATGCCTACAAGGTCACCTTGCCAGGTGTACCTCCAGGTCAGGATGCGGTTTACTCGGAGGATCCTCCCCCAGGCTCCACGAGAGGCCCACGAGCACGTACGCTCATCTTGGTTAACGGGTGATGGGCAGGGCGCAGGGAGGACGCACAGGGACCCCGGGGTGCTCCCCAGAGAGCACAGAGGTCACAGAGGCGGGGCCCCTGGCATGGCGGCAGAAATAAGCTCACTGCCACCCGGCCCGAGATCCTGTGAGTGGATGCCCATCTGTGTATGTTTACGAGTGTTTCTGGACTGGCTTCTCAATTTCCAGAACTCTCCTGCTTTCGTGGGGGAGAAGCCCTCCTCTGCCCCGAGGGGCAGGACCCGAGAGCGGGGCCGAGGACCCACCGGGGGTGGGGCGGTCGCCGGCCTCCCGTCCTCCGCTGCGCGAGGACCCGCAGCTCCCCCCCCCGGGGCTCTTCCTGGTTGTCCCCAGCGTCTCCATCGTGCGCTCCCTTGCCTCCCACCCCGCCTCCTGTCCCCTCCCGGCACGGCCCTGTGCGCTGGCCTGGCCAGGCAGCCCCTGAGCAGCGCAGGGCCCACCGTCCCCCGCACGGAGCCCTGGCGTGCGGTCTCAGGGCAGGGGTCGCGCCCCCCCCTTCCATCATGAGCCTGGGGAGTTCCGGGAACCCCTGGACATGACACCCGGCGGCACGTACGACTGCCCACTGTGCTCAGGGCCGTGCCCACGATGTTTACGAGAGACGTGAAGACCCGACGGAGGAACATTGCCCAGCCCTGGACAATCGGGCAAAGCAAACGGCGCAGCGGGCCCTGCATTGGTTGGCGCTTGGAAGCTGAGGTCTCTGAGTAGACGGATGCCTCCGCTTCCTCCAGGGCAGGCCACCGGGCCGGGGACAGCCCGCTGGGACTGGCCATTGAGTGACAGTCAACGTCAGGCCTAAAGAGCCGCAGGTACCCACCCTTGAAAGCTAATCCCACGGAAGGGGGCGGGGCTCTGTGGCGGAACACTGTGGCCATTGTCTTGTTTGGCACGGGCTGCCGCGCCGATTAGACAGTGGATTCCCCGATGTCACGGGGCTTGCGTTCTAGTGCAGGAGGCCGACTCCAGCTAAGGAGGAACTGTATGAGCTCAGGGGCTCGTACACACTCTGAAGGAAACAAAACAGGGCGATGTCACCTGGAGTCGGAGGGGCGGCACCCAGCAGGGTGGCTGGCGAAGGGCTTCCTCAGAGGCCGACGCCGGGGCTGAGCCTGAGTGGCGAGAAGCCAGGTGCGGGAAGAGCCTGGGACACCGGCGTCGGCGCAGTGGGGTGGGACAGAGAACCAGGGACTGGAGCATCATGAGCGAGAGAGAAAAGCAGACAAGGATGGGGTCGGTGAGGGTGGCAGAGGCAGACGGACCGTGGAGGTCCAGGCCACGGCAGGAGTTTGGCTTTCATATCGGACGCATGTGACACCCCCTGGAGGGACACTCCGCATCGGCCCAATGAGCATCTTTGGACGGCCCACGCACCGCAGCAGTAACATGCCGGGCCTGGCCCCCGCCTTCGGGACCGTGCGATTCCACCGAGGTTCAGATCAGGGAACGCAGCCACCGCACGCCACCGGAGGACGGCGCGTTTCATGGAGAAGAGGAAGTGGAAGGGGCTGCAGGGAGCGGCCTGGCCGCCACTGTCCACGGCGTGGTCGGGGAGGGCACGCCGAGAAGGGACATCCGGCTCTGACGTGCAAGGCCAGGAGCAGCCACGGGGGCCGGGCGGACGGAGTGGCCGAGAGCATGGCTCTGGGTCGGGAAGGGACGTGCCCAGGATGTTTGAGAGACAAGAAGTAAACCCAGGCTGGCAGAGGGGCCTGCAGTGCGAGCCCGAGGCCACGGGCAAGCTTGCTCCAGGGGAACCAAGCAGAAGGCCCCGGATGGAGGGTTTCAACAGGGTGTCCCCGTCTCTGCAGGCTGCGGTGACATCATCCAGCGGGCCGGGCGGCGGACGGACAGCACACACTTGTTTCTCACGGTCCTGGAGCTGGAAGTCCACGGTCAAGGTGTGGGTTCCGTGTCGGGCGAGGACTTCACATGGTGGGAGGGGCAGGGCACTCTGCAGGGTCTCCCACGAGGACACACATCTCGTTCCTGAAGGTTCCACCCCCACGACCTAAGCACACCCCCGGCTCTGGCCCCGACGCCTTCCCCGCGGGCATCAGAGTCCCCACACAGGAACTTGGGAGGCACAGATGTTCTGTCTGTGCAGAGGACACGTTGGCGGCGTGGGGCGGGGGGCGCGGGAGCAGAAGAATGTTCGGGAGGTGGTGCGGTGGCCCGCCGTGCACGACGGCCCCGCGGGTGAGTGTGTCACTGCTCTGGGCGTGGCGCCCCGGGACTGGATCCGGGGACTTCTCTGGGCAAAGCCAACAGGACTCACTGGACGCAGGGACCAACAGAGGCCACTCAGTAACCCGCCTCAATGTTCCCTGTCTTCCACCCCGGGCGTCCTTGCACTCGCACTGCCGCGCTCAGAGCTGACGAGAGCACTTCACCTCGCAGCTCAGATGAAACGTGGCCGTGAAACCCAGAGGCACTTACAGAGTCCCCAGAAGGGAGCTTTACCGAGGGAGTCCCCAAGGTCAAACCACGTGGATGACCCACGGCCATGTGCCAAACGACCCCCAAATGGGAGGTCACGGAACATGACCGTTTGTTTGTTCTTGCTCACAAGTCCACAGACCAGCTGGGCGGTTCTGCAGAACCGGGTCACGCTGGGCGGAACTCCACTGGGCTTGTAGGAGGGGGTGGGGGTGGGGGCCGGGCCCTGCCCGGGCCGAGACAGGCTCACTCGCGTGAGGGCTGGCTCCCTGTGCCGGGCCTCACGTTTCTTGTCAGCCCAGCTCACTCCTGCCTGCGTGGCTCCTGGGGTTCCAGAGGGAACCTGAAGGAGCACCATGTCTTCCGCAGCCTGACCTTGGACCTGGCCCAGTCGTCTCTTGACCACAGCGAGTCCTCTGGCCAGCTCAGAAGCAAGGGCTGGGAAACTGGCCCCCCAACACCAGGGGTCCCCAGACCCCCGCCTGTCAGGAACCAGGCCGAAAGTGAAGCCCCCCTGAGCTCCGCCTCCTGCCCTGCACGCCCCCATCTCCTGTCCACAGGCCCCTGCCGCCGAAAAGGTTGGGGACCGCTGCCCTGCACCACCTCTCTCTGCTAAAGATATTTATTTATTTACTGATTTATTTTTAGTGGGCGGAGGGAGGGAGCAAGAGAGGGAGAGAAACACCCATGTGCAAGAGATACACTGATCGGCTGCCTCTCGCACACTCCCAGCCAAGGACCTGGCCCGCAGCCCAGGCGTGTGCCCTGAGCCTGGAACTGGCGACCTTTGGGTCTGTGGGACACAGCCCAGTGCACTGTGCCGCACCGGTGAGGGCTGCCCCGTCTCTCGGTGACGGCAGCTACAAAGTCACAGCTCGGGGGGAGGGGGAGGGACTGGGACTGTCTGTGGCGTCGGGGACGGGACAGGTCCTGGACCCGGGCCTCTGGTGGCTCTCGCTCACCCTGCACATTGGGCACCACCGCCCCCCTGCCCCAGCCGGCAGGAGGCCGCCCGCTCCTCTGTGCCCGGCAAAGACCGGCAGACCCAGCGGGCTGCGCGCCCCGTGCTTCCCTCCTCCCTCCCACCTCACGACGTGTCCCGACAGCGGTGTGCCCGGCTGGGTAGCTGCATGGCATGGCTTCCTTGCCCTCGGGCCCGGTCGTGCGTCATTACTCCGGGCAAGGAGGTACAAGGATAGTGTCCTGGGTGGGACTCCTGGGACAGCAGTGTTTTAGCCCTTTCTAGCGCTAAAACACTGGCCTTTAGCTTCTCACTTGCTGCCTGGGGCGCAGGCCTACCGTCGGGAGATGAAAGAACCACTTTGGGGCCACGAGAAAGGTGCTTCTGTGGGCAGCCAAAAGGGAACCGGCAAGGGCCTGGACCCCCCGGGTCTCCGCGAAAACCGCCCTGGGCCTTGACCGCCCGCCTGCGGGTTTCCTGTTACGCGAGACCGCACGATTCCGTGTTTGCTGGAGTCATCGTCACCGCTGTCCCGACACTCGACACTCGCAGCCGACGCTCTCTGCACCCCCACAGCCGCCGAAGGGGGTCACGGGAGCCCAGGCCGACGCGAACAGTGCGCGTGACTCAGTGCGCGTGACTCAGAGAGGAAATAAAGAAGCCGTTTCCCCCTGGAGCAGAGATGGCGGCAGAATCGGCTGCTTGTCCCGGACCATCGACCCTGGTTGGGCACCCGGGGCGGGCAAGGCCCGGGAACCCCACTGAAGCGAGCTCGCCGGGCCGTCGCCCTGCGGACTGCGGCGGGCACTCCGAGAGACGGGCGTTCTGGGGAGAGAGTCTCGGGCTGGTACCCGCCCACGTTTCCCGGGACCGTCGCCCGCAAGGCCAGCCGGCAGCCGGCCACCCGCCTTCCCCTCCCGAGCGCCCTCCTCTGCTGTTTCTCTCCGCGCGAAGGCGTCTCCCCCAGCGCGTCTCCTCGGCCGGCAGAGGTTGCCCCCCCCCCTCCCGAGTGCTCCCGAGCGCGCCCCTCCAGCTCGGACCCTCCCGAGCTGCCCACCTTCTCAGGGCACCTTCGCCTGTCGCCTGGACGGCTGCGTCAGGCCCCCGCCCGCCAGAACGTCCCGTCCTCGTCCTCAGAGCACACTCCTGCGAGGCCGCGCTCCTGAACGCCCGTCTGTCCTGCTGCCCCTCCGCTCCAGGCAGCAGAGCCTGCGTGTGGGGGGCATCTGAACACGCCTGCTCGGCACATGTGCACTTCCGGCGTCTCCCCCCCCCGCAGGTGCAGGGCGTCTCCAGTGCCGTGTCCCTCCCACCCCCTTGGCATGGGCGCCTGCCCCCCCCCACCCCCGAGGGAGCCGCGCCCTCTCGCAGCTCTGCAAGCCGGTAGGGGCTCCCCAGGGGGGTCTCCCTGTCTCCTCTCACCGGTTAAGCCCAGCTCACCTTCCTTCCCGACTTCCCTGGGCAAAACGAATTATTCGTGCTTCAGGGCGCCCCGCACACGGTCCCTGCCACGGCCCGCCAGTGGGCTGACTGCGCGCCAGTGGGCTGACTGCGCGCACGCTGAGGGGGCGTCCCTGCGCACCCGTGAAGGATGGAGGGGCCAGTTCACCTTACGGACTCCTTCTTTTCTCCCTCTTATTTCTCCCAACTAACACAAAGTGGAGCCCACATCTTCATGTACAGAGGGAAGTATTTCCAGACAATTATTTTGGGGGAAGGATTCATGTTTCCCAGAGAAACTCGACTTAGGGTTACGAAGGCTCCTTAGGTCCTTTCCAGCTCCAATTCTATGCAGCTAGCTTTTAAAAAAATCTCAATTATACGCCCTGGCAGGGGTAGCTCAGTGGATTGAGCGCAGGCTGCCAACCAAAGCATCGCAGGTTCGATTCCCAGTCAGGGCACATGCCTGGGTTGCAGGCCACAGCCCCCAGCAACCACACACTGATGTTTCTCTCTCTGTCTCCCTCCCTTCCCTCTCTAAAAATAAATAAATAAAATTTTTTAAAAAATAATTGGCTACATTTACAGTGGTTCACATACTTAAAAAAATCTCAATTAGACAACTAATTTCCCTTTATTTGTATCTATATGTAGATAAAAAGGGAATCGAAACCAGTGAACTTGACCTTCCTGAAGCAGCACCTGGGCTTCCAGCAAACGTCAAGGCAGCACGAGGTAGCTCAGCCGGCTAAGTGAGACGGTGAGATGACGGGAAACTCCGTTTCTCCTCATTGCATCGCATGCTATACGGCGAGCGTCAACTATCTAAGTCAACACAGTATCTCTCTTCCATCGACACTGCCTGCCTACGTTGGCTGGGACAGACTCGTTGTTGCAGTGACGCGTCCCCAAATTATCAGGAAACCGAAAACAAGAGATCACACCCCAGACGGGGCAGAGAAGACAGCGGAGCCCTCATTCAGGATTCTGGCTGGACTTGGCCTTCCCTCCTGGGCCAGTCAGGGGTGAAGTGTCGACGGCAGTGTGACACTCGGACGCACAATGCCCTGTGGCCTCCGGAGTGAAGGCGGTCCCTCCGGCATCCGTGCGAGTGCGGGGAAGCTCACGCTTTATTCTGGAGGATTATTCACTAACAGAGGAACTGAAATTTGTTTTGTTCTTTCACGATAAAGCAACACCTGTCACACCCAGGGAGGCAAGAGGGGCTGCAGGCTGAGTCCCGTCACCAGTGACCGGTGACGTCATCAACCGTGCCTACGCGATGGACGCTTGCTGACACCCCAGGAGACAGGGTTGGAGGCCTGCCAGGCTGGTGAGCCCACGCGGGTGCACCTGGAGGGGGCGTGGAAGCTCCCGGCACTCCTGTTGCTGGTGCCTTGCCTCAGGCACCCTTTTCACTTGGCTGTTTCTGGGTTGCACGCTGTGTACTGAACCAGAAACAGTAAGTAAGGTGTCTTCGAGAGTCCTGTGAGCTGTTCTGGCAAACTGTCACACCCCAGGAGGGTTGTGGGAGCCCCTGATATGAAAGGCGGTCAGTCAGAAGTCCAGGAGGCCGGGGGTCCAAAGCGGGGTCAGTCTTGCCTGACAGAGCCATTACCTTGGGGGTCTGATGCTAGTTAGCTCCAGGCCCAGAGTGGCTCAGCATTGCCTTAAATTATACGACACCCACCGGTGTTGGAGAATTGGTTAGTGTGGGGGAAAACCCTCACACATCTGGTGTCAGAGGAGTTTTGTGGGTAGAAACAGGTCTGAGTTGGGACACGACAGAATCAATGCTGGCCGGAAGTCAGGGGGCCGTCTGACGCCCTTACACGCTGAGACCCTCACGCACGTCTGCTCACCTAGCCTGTGTGTTCTGTGTCTTATTACCGTGGCAACAAGGAAGTCCTTACACTCGTGGTAAGGCAAACAGTAAGGGGGAGGGGGGGATTGGCAGTTCCTGGTGACAATGTGTGACTTTCTTTATTGGTAAGACAAAACCTTTCTCAGAAACCCCCAACGGACTTCAGCTTAACAGGACTAGTCAGAAGTGGTCATGTGACCACCCCTAGCTGCAAGGGAGGCGGAAACACAGTTGTCGCTGTGGCTAAGCAAATCATGATGCATCTCCCGGCACTGGTATCTCATGGTCACCAAGTCAGGATTTTCTTAGCACAGAGAAAGCGGGGGTGGGGATGGAAATGGAGAGACAGCCACAGGTCCCTTCTGCTGACGGGCTCTCTAGTTTTTAAGTCCCAGGAAGTGGGATACCTCGAACTCTCCAAGGTTTCCATGACAACATTAGAGTTTTGCCCTCGGCTTGGAAATGTCCCCGATACCTGCAGCCACCTGGGGAAACTAATCCCAGCCAAGAATCCCTCGACTGGTCCCGTCCTCAGGCACTAATCTCTGTTATTTCCAGCAGCCGGCAAAGTGTCTGCCTTACGATGTATTTCAGTGCATGTTTAATGAATGTGCAGGCCAATTCTTAGAATCTCTGAAAATTCTGGGATTGTTAGAAGGCGGCAGCTCATTCTCAAATCATCATAGATCAAGGCCCTGGGGTGGGTGCCAAGAGTCCTTCTGGTTACCTGAGGAGTGACCCAAAAGGCAGGACATTTTCTGGTTCTTACAGGCGAACAATACGCAAATCCACAGGTGTGCCTTTCTGCAAACGATGAAGGACCGCTTCCCAGTAATGTGCTGTATGCGACTCATGAAGGGTATTGAAATTGGTGCATCTCCAGAGCTCACTGATGCCCACACTATTGAAGAGACTGAGGGCCACCCTCTGATTGATGTGGTAATTATTGCATTTGAACCCAGGCAAGTGTTTGGAATTCTAACAGATTTCCATAAGGACTGCTTGACGTAAGTGCATCATATCTTTTTTTTTTAAGATTTTATTTATTTATTTTCAGAGAGGGAAGGGAGGGAGAGAGAGAGAGAGAGAAACATCCATGTGCGGTTGCTGGGGGTCATGGCCTGCAACCCAGGCATGTGCCCTGATTGGGAATTGAACCTGCGACACTTTGGTTCGCAGCCCGCGCTCCATCCACTGAGCTACGCCAGCCGGGGCTCAGTGCATCGTATCTTAAAAGAGATGTGTCTGCACAGAAAACCCTTGGCGTAGGTCATGAGAACAGTACACGTGCAGCTTCCAGCGGCAGGCTGTCCTCCGGGGCCGCCCCCCGGGAGCGCTGCCCGCCCTCTTTCCCTGCCGGGACCCCGCTGCCCAGAACCAGCAGGAGCCAGCAGGGCTCACGGACCCTTCCGGTGTGTTGAGAGCACTTCCACCCTGGGCGGGTGGCTCCGTGGACTGAGCGCCGGACACCCACGGAAGGCGCACTGGGCGATTCCGTCGGGGCACGTGTCTGGGTTTCGGGCCGGGGCCCTGGCTGAGGGCGTGCGAGAGGCACCGGACTGGTGTTTGGGCCTCTCTCGCACGTCCGTGTCTCTTCCCCCTTTCTCCCCCCCCTCCCCTCCCCTCTCCCTAAAATTAGTAAAAAAATCTTACTGAAAAGTACTTCCTCGTTTCTAAGTAGCACACTTAGACTGAACTCACTGACTTTCTCCGCTACTTTCCTGCTACGCTGTGTTTCAGGCACTGCCCTTCGGTGCTGGGGAATTTCCCTGGGTGATTTTGGCGACACTGGGATTGGGAATAGGAAACACACATGGGCTTTGTCCTCCTTCCTGCCACAGAGCTCCTGCACCCCCTGGATTTTCCCGGTGATAAGAGCTATAAAAGTGAAAGTGCAAAGAAGTGTCTTTTGTTATTTTCGTAAATAGCCTACTTCGACTGCACACGTTTGGAAAGTCCCTGGGGCTGGAAAGGGGCTGGTTGTCAGGGAAACGAACCAGGCACTGGGGGGGAGCTGGGACTTCCAGTCCTACCTCTGTACCTCCGGGGAGGGCAGGGGGGCTGGAGATGGCCTTCACCTCCAGGGGCCAACGGTGTGAGGGACCGTGCCTGCACAGCGAGGCCTTCAGGGAACCCTAGCCAGAGGGCTTGAGGAGTCTCCAGGCCGGGGCACGTGGGGAGGTGCCGGGCGGGGAGCACCCGCACTGGGCGCGGCATCTCTCCCGCGGACCCTGCCCTAGTAGGCGTCTCTTCCTCCTGGCTGTCCTCACATCCTGCCCTTTTATAAGACACTGGGCCCCAGGAAGTGAGCTCTTTTGCTGAGTTCCCCGGGCTGGTCCCGAGTCCTGGGAATCCTGATGTACAGCCAGTCCCCCGAAGCGCAGGTGACAACCGGGGGCTTGTGACTGGCGTCTGAGTGGACGCCAGCCTGCAGGGCTGAGCCCTTGGCCTGCGGGATCTGCCGCTCACGGAGGCAGACGGTGTCCGAGTGGAGCTGGACTGCCCGACACCCTGCTGGCGTCGGAGAGTCAGAGGACGGGATGGTGGGGGGACCCCCATCTGGTGGCCAGAAGTACTGACTATGGAGAGAAGAAATAAACTTTTCCTTTTAGTTTGTAAAATAATTCTTCCAGATTTTAAAATAACTTCAGACATTATTCTCTCTCTGTAAAACTTGTATTGTGTGCTACACCTCCTGGGTTAAGCCTCCAGCTTTTTCCCTGCATAGATTCTGTTTCGCTTATTTGTTTGTTCTACCTTTCGGGGTGGGGGGGTTCTTTAACTTACTTTCCCAAGCCTTCTACCTGACTTCTCATTTCTGTTACATCTTTAATCCCTACGTTTCTCATTCTCCACTCCTCTTCTGCAGTGCATTTTCCCCATCTTGTAGAATACCTTGTCTTACGCTCTGCAGCGACGAGGTGAAGCAGGGGCTGGTTTAGGCGTGTGTTCTACGAGCCGTCTCGCTGCCCAGCCCCCCTCTGCGTGGGTTTGCATTGGCCCCTGCTGTCTGCACCCGTCTGTCCTCCGGGGTCCGGGGCCCTCGTCCCTCCGCCTGCGCCCCCGGAGACTGTGAGGGGCGGCTGCCCACGGCTGCCTTTCAGGCGACAGAGAACCAGGCCCGTCCCCAGTCCTTTGGTTGGAAACTCCGAGGTGGATGGTTCTGCCGAGCTGAGGGCAGGTCCGCTTCCCCGAGAACCGAGAACCGTCCCTCGCCTTCAGTCTGGGGACGCGTGCTCCCGGCCGGCCGGCATTCTGGGAGGCGGGCAGGGGAGGCAGCCGGGTCTCTCCCTGGGTGTGCGCAGAGCCCTCGCCTGTCTTCCTCAGGGATGGGAGACGGCATCCTTGCGGGTGGCCGGTGTCCTGGCGCATGACCCCGCCCAGGGCTGAGGAGCCCGAGGGTGTCGTCTGGGAGGGGGACGGAGGCGCCTCGCTGTCCCATACATGCCCTGCTGTGGCGGGGGCGTCCTCCGACACTGCCCGACGAAGTGGGCGTTAGCGCTGGCCCCGGGCTGGCCCGGCCAGGCCGTGGCATGTCCACTTTGATGAACTGATTTCCGTTTAAGCAGCCACAGGTGGCCAGCGGCCACTCGACTGGAAGGCACAGACCCTCTGGCCACAGTGCCTCCTTCCGGAGGAGTTTAAACACACCCTCACCCCAGCTGTCCGTGCCGCCTTCCGGGGTGACCGATGCCGTCCACCCCGAGTCTGCTCTGGCTCCTGGGAGGAACACCGCCCGCCTGTAGCTGCGCTGCGCGGCCCGTCCCCGCCACACCCAGGGCCTCCGGCAGCGGGTCAGGTGGCGGGGATGGTGCCGCACAGCGCCCACGAGGACATGGCCATCGTCCACGCGCTGACCCGTCCACCCGCCGCCGTCTGCAGCACCATCCCTGCCCTCGCTGTTGGTCGCACCCTTCCCGCCTCTGTCCCCCCTTCCTGCGGGGTCGGCACGGGCTCTGGAGACGACCCCGGGACCCAGGCTGCCCTCGTCCCGCTGCTCCCGTCCTGCTGCTCAGACGACTCGCCCGCCCCGGCCGGGCCGCTCCGGCCGCTGCAGCACCGTCCACACGCCGAGGCTGCGGGTCTGGCCGAGCCCCAGCCGGGGGCTGCGCAGGACTCCACCGGTGAACGCATCAACAAATGAAAAAAATCAATCTGACGTCAATCAGTAAAAAAATTTTTTGAAAAATAATTTGACCCCAAAAAACAACTTGCTCCCTGATTAGGCCTCATTGCCGGGTGGGTCGCGGGCGCCTCCAGAGTCCCTGCCTGTGTGTGGGGGGGGGACGCCCGGGGGCAGGTGCTGGTGCTGAGCGGGTGCAGCAGACGGATTTCCCAGAGACACGCTGCCTGTCTGGGTGAGCGAACGGGGCGGGGGGGAGGGGGGCCGACGGGACCCGAGGGCCCGAGCGTGTCCCAGGCCGCACCCCGCACTCTCCCGCTACTGAGTGCGGCGTCTTATCATGCCTACATTGCACCAGAGAAATATAATTGTATTGACATTGTGCAGTAGAAATGTAATTCTATTGTATAATATATAGTATGTCAATATGTTAATTATTATACTGTAGAATTGTTATATTTTAAACTTCTGGATGTTATTCACTAGTAAACTATAAAATCCATGACGTGCATTGTGAACACAATTTTTTAGAAATAAGAAAATTATCACGTTCACCAGGAAACGTTGAACTTTCTCTAAACAAGACTTCTCTGTGTGTGTGTACGTGGACGAACTGGGTCGGGACGCAGGCGTAATTCTCACTGTGGGTCGTGTTCAAAAACGCCCCGACGTCACCGGCTTCCTCAGCGTCACAGACTGCGAAGATTTGTGTCCACGGCCTCTCCGGCGCGGGGTGTTTTTAAGTGCAGTCCCACCTCGGTGCTCGTCGGCTTCAGGACTGGTCCAACCCTGTACCCGTCGCGTTTGGACGAGAAAAAGACGTTTCAGCGCTTGGCTCTTGCTCCTTGCACTCGTAGGAGGCGCGACTCCGCCCCGCGGGAGGAACGCTGCATCGCTTGCACTGGCTCGGGACGCGGGACGCGTGGGTCTCGGCCTCGCTGCGAGCTCCCTCCGGAGCGGCTGACGCCCAGCACCGAGGCGCCCCCGCTGCGGCTGGGCCTGGGGGCCCGGGGCACTGCAGACGCAGCGGGGAAGCATCCGAGCCTTCACTGCGGGGGGGGGGGGGGGCAGGGGGAGAGGCAGACAGAGTGTTCCTGGAAGGTTCCTCCACGTCGGCCCTGCCTGGCTCTCGTCGAACTGGTTCTCCTCACAGGAGAGGAGAATGGGCGAGCACAGACACCGACAAGAAATGACGAGACTTTGACTGTTTTAGACCCGTGACTCGTTAGTTATTTATTGAATCGGGAATGACGCACATACATAGTTACATTTAAAGGTAGAAAACAGCATGTGGTTGAAAATCTTCCTCCCGCCCCTACTCTCCTGCAGCCCGTCCTGAGTGGAAACTAGTCTTCCGGGATTCCTATGTACATACTCTAACATATATGCTGTTTTTGACACACTAGGAAAGCGGGTACATGCTCTTCCCTCTTTTCACACACGGCAGCATTGCATACACCTGCTCTGAGCTTTGCCACTTTCACGCAGCCGTACATAGTTCAGATTATTCTATGCCGGTGCACACCCTTGCCCCGCTTTCATGGCCAGGTGGCACTCCACCGTCTGCGTAAACCGCACCTGGCCTGACTGGTCTCCTGTCGCCAGGCAGCTGGGCTGTGTTAACTTAATTTTGAAAATAACCAGCGGTGGTGGGAATGACCAGTTTTTACACAAGTCATTATGCATGCATGCCCAGGTATCTGTAGGGCCGCTCCTAAATTCGGAACGGCCGGGTCGAAGATATTTCTCATCTGGAGAGATGCCGCCGCGTTCCACCGCCCTCCCTGGTGGTCCTGCCGCCTTCTAACTTCGCCGTCGGTGTCACCGAACTCTCGGTGTCTGAGAGTCTCCACGTCCGCCCCCTCGCCAAACCAAGGGCACCGCAACCTTTACGACCTGCGCCACCCTGACAGGCGACAGGCGAGGGAGCGCCTCGGTGCCGACCTCGCTTCCGTCTCAGCGCCCAGACTGAGCCCTGCGGCTCGGGCGGAGCCGCCTGCCTTTCTCTCTAACCAAGCTGTTTGCCGGCACGCTCGGCCCGCCTCCCCTTGGACCACTGCCGATTAGTCCAGATGCCAGGAGGTGTTCACGTACCAGAGAGATCGGTCTTCCGTGTTCTGGTTTGCCGGTTTTGTCGTCTGTCATTTAGCTTTACTTATTTTATTGATTTATTTTTTGCCATACATTTTTTTTAGTCCTCTGTCCTCCAGTCCAGCAGTGTTTTATCTGGGGGTGTCTTGGTTTGGGGGAAAGTCCGCAGGCTTCCGCGGGGAGGGCACGAGCGTCGCTCCGTTCCTTGAGGGTTGGTTTGTCTCCCTGAGTGTGTCTGAGAGACGGATCTAACTCGACATTTCCCAGGTCGGCACTGAGTTGCTCCACATATGATAAGACGGTCTCAAAATGTATAAGAAAAATGCTTTACAAACTGCAGGAGAAATAAATAACCAAATTCACGATCTCAGGCAGGCATTTTTAACACATTCCCCTTAATAAATGATAGGTCGGATATTTTAAAAGCCGAATAAAGTGGATAAATTCCTAGCAAGACCGATGGAGAGACAAAGGAAGGAGACAATTAGGAGTTTAAAAGCGCTACCAACATAGAATCCGTAGCGACTAAAAGAGAAGAGGAGGATATTGTGAACAAAGTAGCCAATAGTGCAGTGACGATTCTCTACTAAATCAAACTTACTAATGGCCACGGAAATGGAGAAAAGGTGCATGATCCTACAGCCGTTACAGAAACGCAGTCTGCAGCAACTTTTCCACAGAAGATGATCCGGGCCCGGAAAGACAAGACAGGCTTCACTGTCGTGTTTCCACGTGACAATGACGGAGCGAAGGGCGTCGTTCTCACCCGCGCTCTTCTGGAGAACTGGGGACGGGGGGGGCGGGGGGGCATAAACACGTCCTTGGCACTGAACGTCAGCGCCAATAAGCCACAAGGTCATTGTAAGAAAGAAAAATGAGAGCCCTGTCTCTTTCAGGAACAGAGACACAGAAACCCTAACAATTAAAAAAAAATACTATCAGCAAACCAAATCCTTCAACATGGAGAAAGGGTATACATGACGACGGAGTTGAGTTTATTTGTTAATACGGGTTGGTGTTGATTAAAACATCCATACATTTGGATATATTAGCAGAAGAAAGGATAAAGTAATAATACTAATGGAATACATGCAGTCAAAGCATGCAACAGACCAACAATCGTTCACGATAGAAAGCCACTTGTAAACTAGGACTGTGAAGGAACATTCTTAGTCTGTCAGAGGCTGTCTGTAAGAACCCTACAGAAGACATGAATCTTTTTTTTTAAGATTTTATTTATTTATTTTCAGAGAGGAAAGGGAGGGAGAGAGAGAGAGAGAGAAACATCAATGTGCGGTCGCTGGGGGCCGTGGCCTGCAACCCAGGCATGTACCCTGACTGGGAGTCAAACCTGCGACACTTTGGTTCGCAGCCCGCGCTCAATCCACTGAGCTACGCCAGCCAGGGCTAGGAGACGTGAATCTTAATGACTACGTGTTGAAAACACTTTCTCTGAGATCCAGAACAAGACCAGGATGCCCAATGCCCAGACTAATACTCTTTTGGCCAGCGGTTCCCTCGGGGGCGTGAAGGAAGGGAGAATAGACACATGCAGGGACGTAAGGAACGCGCTGTCTTGTTTGTGCACTGCACGCGTGTGCAGAGACCCCCGTGGGGTCTCATGGTACCTGAGTCTGTCGGCGGTCTTGGTGAGTATAAGCTCAGTGAGCAGGAATCAAAGTATTTCCATATCGACTATAAACAGAAACTAAATTTTTTTAGAAGTAACCATTTACAATGCCACTGAAAAATATCAAAGACTGATCAATAAATCTAACAAAACATGCACGAGGTTCCTGTGCAGAATACTTTAATCACAATTGACTTAGAGAGATCATTGCAGAGACAGACGCTGTGCTTCTAGGCCAGCAGGTCTGACACCTACAGACCTCAGTTCCTTCGGTGTCGATTCTACTGATCTGCATGGTCAGTAGAATCCCAATGGGACACTTAGAGGAACTTCACCAGCTGATCTATATCTGTGTCTGTATCTATGTCTATACCTGTGTCTGTATCTGTACCGGTATTGTATCTATGTCTGTATCTGTACCTGTATCTGTATCTATGTCTGTATCTGTATCTGTATTGTATCTATTTCTGTATCTGTATCTGTGTCTGTATCTATTTCTATATCTATATCTATATCTGTATCTGTATCTATATCTGTATCTGCATTGTATCTGTGTCTGTATCTGTGTCTGTATCTGTATCTATATCTGTACCTGTATTGTATCTATATCTGTATCTGTATTGTATCTATGTCTGTGTCTGTATTGTATCTATGTCTGTGTCTGTATCTGTGTCTGTATCTATATCTGTATCTATATCTGTATCTGTATCTATATCTGTATCTGTGTCTGTGTCTGTATCTGTGTCTGTGTCTGTGTCTGTATCTGTATCTGTGTCTGTGTCTGTATCTGTATCTGTATCTATATCTGTACCTGTATTGTATCTATATCTATATCTGTATCTGTATTGTATCTATATCTGTATCTGTATTGTATTTATGTCTGTATCTGTACCTGTATCTGTGTCTGTATCTGTATCTATATCTGTACCTGCCTTGTATCTATATCTATATCTGTATCTGTATTGTATCTGTATCTGTATTGTATCTATGTCTGTATCTGTATTGCATCTGTATCTGTATCTGTATTGTATCTATGTCTGTATCTGTATTGTATCTATGTCTGTATCTGTATCTGTATTGTATCTATGTCTGTATCTGTATCTGTATTGTATCTATGTCTGTATCTGTATCTGTATTGTATCTATGTCTGTATCTGTATCTGTATTGTATCTATGTCTGTATCTGTATCTGTATTGTATCTATGTCTGTATCTGTATCTGTATTGTATCTGTGTCTGTATCTGTATCTGTGTCTGTATCTGTATCTATATCTGTACCTGTATCTATATCTATGTCTGTATATGTATTGTATCTATGTCTGTATCTGTATCTGTATTGTATCTATATCTGTATCTGTGTCTGTATTGTATCTATGTCTGTGTCTGTATCTGTACCCGGTGGAGCTACAGGACCAAAGAGAACCTGCAGTAGGTTTCCTTCACCGTCCCCAGGCAGACAGCCACACGGACTTACACACGGAGATGCGGTGGCAGGACAACCAAACAGGACAGACAGGAGGACGCCCAGCCGAGGACCAGGCCTGGGCACGTGTGAAACCTCCCCTCGGGCCGGAGGTGGCGGGTCAGGACCTGGCGGACAGCTGGCCCTTGGCGTCCCTGAGCTGACACGCAGCTGCTCCTACGGGAAGACCAGGACGCTTAGTCCTACTTCCCCCTGCAGTGATCCCAGGCGGGTTGTGCGCTGTCGTGAAGTTTCTAGAAGATAACGCAGGAGCTCGTCTTCCTGGACGTGGGGCCGGAAGGCGCTTTAAACGGGTTACCGCGGCAATAATCCACAAGGAAGAGGGGCCGGTCTGACACGTTAAAACAAAGACGGCCTCGCCACCGGCGGTCGAGGAGATGGAAAAGGCCGGCTGTTCAGTGGGAGCAGTGGGTCCTTACGGACCGCCAGGGAACGGAGAATTAAAACCGCGGAGTGGGGTGCTCTACGGCTCCCGGCACGTCTGCAGCGGGAGAGGCAGGCGGTCCGCGAGCTGGGAGGTGAGGAGACGTCAGGACTCTCTCACGCTGGTGGCTGAGACGCAGGCTCTGGAACACGCCGTCTCCTGCAGCTAGACATGCTCACACCTGAACACCCAGCAGGGTCACTGTGACGCGTGTGTCCCACAGAGCGTGGGCACGGGGGCACAGCAGACGCGCAGGGATGTCCGTGTCCGCGTCACGTACAGCAGCACCATGCTGGACACAGCCCACCTGTCCCAACAGTGGGCGGACAAACATTCCGGAATATCCATGCACCGGGACAGCCCACGGCAACTCCCCTGCTACGTGCGGCGACGCCGGCAAGCCTCCCCGACAGGAGCTGAACGAGAGAGGCTGGAGGTGATGGACGCTGTTTACACGATGCTCAGACCGTGCAGGATCCAACCAAACCAGTCAGAGGCGCGTGCGCAGAGCGTCGAGAGGGCGTCATCGCCGTCAGAGCCAGGAGAGGAAGAGGATGGGGTGCGGGGGGCCGCGGGCACTCGGGGCGGCTGCCCGCCACTTCCTGTCCGGGAGGCGGTCACGCAACGCCGACGTCACGGGAACGCCACGGACACAGTCACCCGTGAAGCCGCGCGCTGGCGGTGTGCTCACGTTTATGGGCACGTGATGCGTTTGATAACAAAACAGGTGTATGAAACGGACACGTTTTATCTCCTTATTCACACAGTCTGCAATGGTGAAGTTCACAGATGCAGCTGAAATAAAAACACCACGAAATCACACTTACCCCTCTTAAATACTCCGATCTAGTCTCTTCCATTCCACGTCATTCTTCTAAAAAAATGCTGGTGTGACCCCCACACGGATTTAGTGGCTCACGGTTTAGAAAACATGCATCTCTAGCCCGTTGAAAACCTCTGGGGACTTCCGTGTAGGGACAGGGCGTTCCAAGTTGGGGTCGGGGATGACCCCTCTCCCGACAGCAGTGCCGGTGGCCCCAGGGGCCGGGACCCCACCCCCGACGACCTTCGGGCAGGGCCCCCGGTGGGCGCTGCTGCTCGGGAGGGCCCTTCGCTCCGAAACGCGGCTGCGCCTTCACGGAGAACCCTCGGGTGAGTGTTTCTCAAACATCGGTGCCCTGCAGAGCGACCCGGGCATCCTGCATGGGAAGGGGCCGGGACCCCGGGCCACTGTGACGCCGTGTTTCTGAAGGTGGCACGTTGAGAGAGAAAGGTGGTCCTACAGGAGGGGCTCTGTGCCCCTGGCGTGTCCGTGTTCAGGACAGGCAGCGTGCTGGGAGATGACACGTCCGTCACCCGCCGGGGGACAGGCCCTGGGAAACATCCCCGGGCTCCAAACGCAGGGACCCGCGGCAAGAAACGAGGTCCTTCCTCTGCATCACCGCTGCGACGCGGCTGGAGCCGACGGGGGTGGGGTGGGGGGCTGGGGAAACTGAGTCCGGCCCCCGAGGCCGCAGTGGGTGGGGCTCACAGGTGCGCGGGAGGCGCTGCTGCGGTGGCTTCACGCCTCGGAGGGGAGGGGGGCTGCAGTGCTTCCCCGTACTCCCGGTTTTTTTCACCCCAGTTAATTGTTCTTCCTAAATGGAATGATCTATTTTTGGAACTAAAAGAGACGCAGTGTAGAGAGAAAGGAACTGACAGAGCGCAAGGCGGGGGGGGAGGGTGTTGGCCAAGGAGATGCAGGAAGACGCCGGCCCGGCGGTGTCCACACCCCACCGTCCACCCCCGGCGTCCACCCACGAAGGCCAGCGGAGGGCGCCCTCTCTTCCTTGGAGCCGGCGGCCGGGGCATTCTGGGCAGGGGGGGTTGCTTAAAGAACGAGGGACACGTGACATTTAAAAATGTGAAGTTCTGGAAACCATGGGGACCGGCAGGCCTCGGCCTGACAGCCACCGGCTGGTCCTGCGGTGGGGACACGTGCACCGTCGGACTCCCCAGGACAGAACCCGTTCCTTTACGGTGCTTTTTACACCAACGTATCTGAAAGGCACCACGGCCTCAGTCCGGAATCGTGGGACTGTCTCGTGGGCGTGACTGCAGACCGGTGAGCCGGTCCCCTGAAGCGTGGACTCTCACATGGGGCTCCATGAACTCAGGGCGGTGGTCCCGTCCACCTGAGCCGCCCCCTTAGCCACGATGGCCACACACCTGCAAGGCCAGTCGGCAGACACTGGGCCTGGCCGATGAGCTACCAGCATGGACACAGGCGTCGTCCGTGCCGCCGCCTCTGCAAACTCTCTCTGGAAGCCCTGGGGGTTCGGATCCCCCTTCCACGGAATGTGTGCTCGGAGCTGCGGTGAGCTGCTCCCCCCACGCTCCCCACTCCAGGCATGCGATTGCAGCAACATTTTAAAAAGACTCTCAGCCCCGGCTGGTGGGGCTCAGTGGATTGAGAGCACTGGCCTGCAAATCAAAGGGTTGCCAGTTCAATTCCCATGCAGGGCACATGCCTGGGTTGTGGGCCAGGTCCCCAGTAGGGGGCGTGCTAGAGGCAACCACACATGGATGTTTCTCTCCCTACCTTTTTCCCTCCCTCCCCCTCTCTAAAAGTAAATAAATAAATTCTGAAAAAATAATTAAAGTCTCTCTGATGCTTTTGAGTGTTTAGTGAAACTACCAAGCAGAACGCACACAATCTTTTCCAAACACACAAACTTTTGCCCTTCGAGAGAGACAGCTCCGGGGACTGGCGGCCCGACGAGGAAACACACACATGAGAGAGGCGGGTCTTCCAAACGCCCACGTGGATGCTTTCACAGCCTGGGTCGGCCGGCGCTGAGATGAATCCACCAGGGAAGAGGAAGAGCTGCAGGCTGCCGGACGGGGTTGGGCTGGGGGTCCTGGGCCACCGGGCATCAAGGTGTCCCCTTCCCGGCCTCGCAGACGCCGCCACCCCGCAGCGCCCCGCGCCCAGGCACAGTCAGCCCCACTGTGTTCTTTGATGTCACCCGGACGGCGAGCCCTTGGGCCGGGTCTCCTTCGAGTTGTTTGCAGACGAAGGTCCAGCGAGAGCAGAAGACGTTCGTGCCCCGAGCACGGGGAGAAAGGGCCCCGTCACACCGGTCCCTGCGTTCACGGAATCACCCTGGGGTTCCGGGGCCAGGGCGGCGACTTCATGTGCCACAGCGGCATGGGCGGCGAGCCCGTCCCTGGGGGGAAATCTGACGACGGGCACTGCATCCTGATGCACACCACACGGGTCCTGCACCTTGTCCGCGGCGAGTGCGGACCCAACGCAACATCTCCCAGGTCTTCCTCTGCACCTCAGAGCCTGAGTGGCTGGACGGCAGGCCTGCGGTCAGCGGCCTGGAATGACGGCGTGTGGTGGCCGCGGAGCACCGTGGGTCCCCGCGTGACGAGCCCGGAGCCCGGCGAGAAGACCGCCGCTGCTGCCTGGGACGACGCCCGGAGGTTGGACTCGAGTTCCACCCTCTGCGGCTCAGGAGGGCAGCCCTGCCCCCGCCTCTGCCGGGAACGTCCCATCGCTCGGTGCCCTCCCCGCCGTTCCCCGGGTCCCTGTGTTCCTCGGGCCCTGCAGGTCCCGCTGGAGTGCGGAGTTAGGCGCAGGACTATGAAATAAAGACCCAACGAGGACAACACACGGAAACCTGTGCCCTGACCCACGTGTGGGTCCGCACGTCCAGCAGACAGCGCTGCCCGCCTCCCACACGTCTGCCTGTTTGGTCGCCACCCACACCAGCGGGAGGCTCGGACGCCGGGGTGGGGGCAGAACACTGCTCGGGGACCACGGGATGTCACGCAGGAGGCTGTGGCTCTCTGTGCTCGTCACGCACGCCGTGTGCATGCGTGTTCACGCATGCGTGTCGGGTGGGCCTGTCCGACCCTGGGCCATTTCTGCACGCCCGGCCTCTGGTGCATGCAGACGAGGCCCCGTGGGGCGAGCCGGGGTGTCTGACCTTGTGGCGTCTGTGAGCCACGCCAGAAGGAGAAGAGCTGTCGTGGGCCACACATCACACACACAAACACTAATGAAAGCAAAGCAATCTCATGAAGTTTTAATAAGTTTACTATTTTGTGTTGGGCCGCCTTCCTAGCCATCGTGGGCTGTGTGCGGCCTGCGGGCTGCAGGTTGGAACCCCCCTGGGTCGCAGACAACGCGTGAGGGGTGGCAGCTGGCACGCCTCCCCTTGTGCCGCTTTGAGAGAACGGACGACCTTGAGCCCAGACTCACCCTCTTGACGCCTGCGTGCTCACCCGTGACCCTGGAAGGACAGCAGTGCGCGTCCCTAGGGCCACCGTGAGGGTGAACTGGGCGGCGGGATGTGAAAACACAGAATGATTCCCATCAGTTGATCGTGAAGAACGGTTGCTACAACCTGTTGTTGCTAGTGTTAGGATTATTTCTTCTACATGGTCGTCTCCCCTCACCACGATGTGGGATCGATTGGGTTCTAGAAACTTCGGGAGAGAGACGTCAACATCGGGGAGGTGCGGCCCCCACACAGAGGTGGTGGGTGACAGACAGCACCTGCATCACAGAGTGGGGAGGGAATGCGCCCGGAGAGCTGGGGACTGTGTGGCTTGCTGCCATCGCACGCTGAGGGCAACCCTGTCCCTGGCTATCGTCGCCATCTTTGCTTTGTCATCAGCTGTCCTGGTCTTAGGCTGACCGCGTCTCCTGACAGCTTCCCCAACCTTCGGTGAGTGACAGGAGCCCGATGTCTGGGATTCCAACGGTCGCCTGTCCTCCAGGGGAACACCCACCCCCCCGGAGCGTACGTTCCATCTGTGGGGTACTGGGCGGTTCTGGACCAACTCCAAGGGCGTCCCCAGTCCCCAAACAGTACACACCATCTCCGCTCCAGAGTCCTAAAATTCCCGGTCATCTGTGACACCTCCTTTTCTGCTATCCCCACATCCGGTCAGATTCCAGTCCTCGTCCCCTTGGCGTCCACAGCCTCTCTTGGGCCTGGTTCCTCTCAGCTCCACGCCGCCACCTTCTCGGACGCTCCGGCCACTGCTTGCCGGACCACGACGGGGCCTCCTCGTCACGGTCACTGCTCCCTCCGGTGCGTCCCGTCCACCGCCCACCAAACTCTCCGCATCCGCACTCCGTTCTTATTCTTGTGCTCTGCCCTCACACTGCCCATCTTCACGTAACGGTGGGTCTTTACTATCAGCTTTTGACCCCCTGCCCCTGCGAAATTCGTCATTCGTGGTGATAAACACCATCATCATCACACCGCGTCCCTGAAACACGAAGCTGGCAGAAAATCCTGGCTCTTCCATTGGGGCAGTTGGCGTCTATGGAAGCGAAACGGCGTGTAGGTCCGTTTTTTTTCTCTTGTTCTTCTATTTTTTTTTTTGGAAAGACCATTCCCCACCCCCACCCCGACCCCAACACACGCACCATGGAACAGACCTGGCGGTCAACGCCTCTGTGACGGCAGCCAGCTGGGTTTGTCTTTGGGGGACCTGGTGGGTTTTGAATGACATGGACACGGGCATGGCCGACCTACGGCCCTGTCCACCTGCTGAGCTGGGGCTGTTTCGAGGACGTGCCTGCCGTGGGTCCGCGAGGGCCATGAATCAGAGTCGGCACAGGAAGGGGTAACGGCCGGGCGTCCTCGGCCAGTCTGCGCCGAGTCTGTGTCACCACGTCACTGCAGGAGCCGCGGGGCAGCTCTGCAGCCCACTCCCTCGTCTCCGCCGCAGCCAAGAGCCCGGGCTCCGACAAGTAATTTAAGTGGAGTCAAAATCCAATTAACTCGGCAACTCCGTGAACCGTGACATCGTTCTAGAAGATGATCTGAGTCAGAGAGTTAGAAACCCGAGTCATCATCGCCTGCTGTCTGCGAGAGCGCCGGGAGGGAGGGGCCGAGAGCACAGGGCTTGGGGAGGGGCCGAGAGAGCTGGGAGGGAGGGGCCGAGAGCGCAGAGAGGGAGGAGCCGAGAGAGCTGGGAGGGAGGGGCCGAGAGCGCCGGGAGGGAGGAGCCGAGAGAGCTGGGAGGGAGGGGCCGAGAGCGCAGAGAGGGAGGAGCTGAGAGCACAGGGCTGGGGGAGGAGCCGAGAGCGCAGAGAGGGAGGAGCCGAGAGCACAGGGCTGGGGGAGGGGCCGAGAGCACAGAGAGGGAGGAGCCGAGAGCACAGGGCTGGGGGAGGGGCCGAGAGCGCAGAGAGGGAGGAGCCAAGAGCAGAGGGAGGGCAGAGGGAGGGCGGAGAGAGGGCGGGGCCTGGTTGTCAGACAGGGTCCCGGAGGGATGGCTGTGGCTGACGTCGTCCGCGTCTGCGGTGTCCCGGGACTTCTGGGCGCGTTTCTGTCCCTAAGAGAGGAGACTGGGAGGCGGCACGTCTGCGCGTCCTCGGTAAGTTTCAACGAGACCGCATTTCCAACACGAGAGCACGGTGACTTTTTATTGTGCTGTGGTCTGATATTATGGTACATGTTCGGATATAATATTGTTTTTCAATCATTCTGTTGCTCGCGTGATTGCATCAGTCACATCTGGGACCAGCGAGCCATTGAGAAATGCATCTTGAAACACTGAGTCCAGGCCCGTGTGTGTGTGGGGGGGTCAGGGGGGTGATCGGGGTGGAAGTGTGACGTCACGCACACACAGTCGTGAACACGGGGGTGGGCAACAGCAGGCTGGGCATTGCATATAATACGAATTGTATTATTGTTATTATAACTTTTGCACATATATTACACAGGTTCCTAAAGCTACACGAAGAAGCAAATCTGTTATTTCTGCAAGGCTTTCTCTGCCCCCCCCCCCAACACCTGCAGAAGTGGCCTCTCCCTCCTGGGGTCCCCGGCCTCTGCGGTCCCCACCACCTGCCTGGTCGTCCGAGCCAGCGAGCCGGCACGTCCTTTGGCCGCCTTCTGCCGAAGCTCTGGTACGTCACTGGCATCTACAAATTTCATCTCTGAAATGTCTCCCATTGGGACTATTCAAAATGCCAATGGGAGTGTGCCATCCCCTTGATCAAGAACGCTTCCCGAGTGTGGAACAGAACAAGGCAGGGTGAGTGACCACAATCTACCCCAAACGTGTCTCCTCGCTGTCATGGCCGCCTGCCCCGACCCTGGCCTTGACCGAGAGCCACGCGTCTCACCCGTGACCAGACCTTGTCCCTGGGAGCCTCTGGGCCTCTGGACGCACCGGGCCCCTGGCCAAGAGCTCGCTGGTGCGGGGCCGGGCGCCTTCCAGGCCCCAGTGTCACCCTCACCGAAGGCCGCCTGGGTCCACCTCCTCCGAAACCGAACAGCGTTCTGCCTCCGCGGTTTCCCTGGTCGGTGTGTTCACGCCCCTGTAGTCACGTTCCCGAGGCTTCACGGTGACGGGGCAGCAATCGGACCCGGAGCTCCTCGGAGCCAGGGGCTCTGTGCCGCCGACCTTTGCGAAGCCTTGCAGACGAGGGTGAGCGACCCAAGCAGCGCAAGGAAGGGTCTCGCTTCCCAGCGGGATGCGAGGGCAGGGGCGGCGAGAGGACACTGGGCAGGCCGTCAGCGCACTGCCAACTCGGCCACTCGGCTGCGAGGCGCAGAGGCAGCGCTCGTGGTTCTCACGGCGCAGACCGGCGCTCCAGGAGACAGGCGTCTCCCTGCCTCCCTGCCTCCCTGCAAGGCGCGTGTTCCCGCTCCCTTCATTAGAAGGTGGGGCGTGGGGTTCACTCGCTCAGCTGTGTTCCCCCCACAGCTAACAACCAAGCACACCTTCCCCGCTCAGGTCACAGGAGCGGCTTGAGGGAAGAGCCCGGCGGGTGGGTGCGTGTCACCGAGGGTGTGCTGAGTGATGACGACGGTGACCAGAGGGAGGAGGGTGGGGAGACACGCGGCAGGAAAAGCAAGGCTGCTGGCTGCCGCGGCCGGGGAAGGCCGGCCGGCACCAGAGAGGAAACGCTTCTGCGGTGCGCGCAACTCAACAGGGGGAAGGGAATTCATTCTAGACAGAACTCGCGGGGGGCTCTGTTCTATAAAGCTAAGTACGTTGGTAAGTGTTTACATGTCATTTCCCCAAGCTTCTCGGGCTACAGAAGCTTCCGGAAACCCCGAACATCAAACCTGGCTGTCAGCTTCAGCTGGTCCAGGAGTTTCTGGGGAGTGAGCTCAGAGGAGTGTGGGCCCCCCCGGGAAGCGGTTTGAGGATTTCTGTGTGCATATCTGTATCGCCTGTGACGTCCTGATACTAAGATGGATGTACAGCTTGGGTGGTCTGTAAGGCGTGATTGTGGCACTCAGAGAAAATTCTTTGTTTGCAGGGAAAACTCGAAGATTTGTTAAGTACTGGCCTCACAGCAGACCGCGTTTGCCCAGGGAGAGGGTCCGGGCCCGGGTGTGGGGGAGGACGGGGGGCGACCATGGGCACAGCACAGGGGCCGGGGCGCAGGGAGTGGACAGGAAAATGGCGGGAAGCCCGTGACGTCATTTGATCACCAACGGAAAACTAGAAAATTAGTTTTCGGTGAAGGAAGGAGCCGTGCATGCAGGAGGTGGGAAGGGCGGCAGGGACAGGGGTGGACAGGGGTGGCCAGGGAGGCAGGTACCCCCCCCATCTGGAGGCAGGGTGCGAGACGCATCCGAATCCCGTCCCTCAAGACAAATGACAGAGTGAAGGTGGGGTTGCGGGCACGGGAGAGGGTGATGAAGGAGGAAGAGCAGAGTCCACGGCGGGGAGCGGGGGATGAACCACGGACAGGACCGGTCTCCCGAGATACACTCGGGAGGGGGCGCACTGCGCACATGGTCAGAGGGCAGGACCGTCACCGCGCCGGAGGAGACGGCGCGGCCCAGCGGGCAGGAAATGCACCGCGTCTCGGTGAGCGCCAGCACAGGAGGACAGACAGGGGAGCCGCATCCCAGCACAACCCACGCGGCTTGCAGGGACGGCCGCAAAGTGAGGGCCGCGGTCATCACAGTAGCCAGGTCAAGCTTCCCCCATGTCCTGGGAGAACCGGACCGAGTTCGTGCAGAATAATGCAATCACCACACGTGCGCTCACACCCAGGCTGCCCGCCTCCCAAGGGTCCCAGGGGCTTTGTGCCACGACACCGAGCAGAGCGGCCTCGGGGCCTCGCTGGGATCGCAGCCGGTTTCGGACCCACAGCCCAGGGCAGGACCGTGACTTTCGGCTTCAGGACTGAGTCCAGGCAGGCTCAGAGCCTTGGGTGGGGGGGGCTCTCCACGTGCAGAGACCACACCGCAGATCACCCGCACCGGGGACAAGCGTGTCCTTTCTGTGTGTGAGTGTGCACACGTGTGCAGGTGTGATGAAACAAACATGGGCTGCAGCGTGAGTGGGTGCATGGGCGTCAGCGAGAATGGATCAGACTTGCCCTGGGCCGGGTCCTCGCAGAGCGAAGATGCGAGGGTCCAGGTCCTCGGGGACACACAGAGGAGGATTTCGGAGGGACTGGAACAATGCCGGCACTGACGGGTCTCCCTCTGGGTGCGCAGTGTCCCGGGGCAGCAGCGACCGGCACGTGAGCAGGGCTGGACTCGGGGCTCCCGACACCCAGACCAGGCCCCCACGTGCCACCACAAGGCTGAGAAGCCAACGGCCTCAGTTCCCATGGTGGTTCAGCAATCTGTGAAATGGGGCTGGAGGCGGCCGCCTCGGAGGGCGGCACCGCACGGCAGAGCCCACGTCGGCCCTGCTGGCCGCCTCCTGCTCCGCTCTGGCTCTCGCCATGGTCTGCAGGCCTCGTGTGGGGCCGCCTGCCCCACGTGTATCTCCCCTAAACAGCGGGTTTCCGGAAAAGCTGGGCTGCGTGGTGCTCTTGGTGGCACTCGAGAGGTCGGCAGCACACTGGGAAGGTGACACAGCGCCTGTGTGTTCAACAGCTCAGCCATCGGGGGACAGGCTGACCAGCCGGCGGTGGTGCTGAGTCCCACCTACTGTGCGCATGTCCCCCACACAGTGGGGCAGTGGCTCGTACTCAGTGCAGGAGGGACGTCACTGCAACGTCACTGCCCATTATAAAAGGACAAATGCTAGCTTTCTTGCTTTTGCTTTTCAAATATTTTTTACTGATTGATTTTAGAGAGAGAGAGAGAGAGAAAAAAAGGGAGAAAGAGAGAAACATGGATTTGTCGGTCCACCTACCGGTGCATCAGTGGTTGATTCCTGGGCGTGCCCTGACCGGGGACCGAACCTGCAACCCTGGCCTACGGGGACGACGCTCTCACAACCGCGCTCTCACAACCGCGCTACCGGCCGGGGCGCTTTTCAGTCTCCGCCCGGCTCCCATGAGGCAGAGGCTGAGGGTGGCTCAGAGCCACCACGTCCGCACCAGGCAGCGAGGCAGCTCCCCGAGCACGTCCAGGCTCTGCGTCCCGGGACCTGGGAGTCCGCGGTCGCCTGGCACGGAGAATGGACTCCGTGGGCCTGCCCAGGGTGCAGGGCGACGATGAGAGGGGATTGTCGCGGGTCAGTCTGGTCGCCCCAGCCGAACCACGTGAGTCCGGACCACGTGAGTCCGGACCGATGGAAGTGGAGTGACGCCATTGGCTCCGGCGCGACCTGCCTCTGCTGGGGTGAGGGTGGGCGGAGAGGCCCCCCACCAGCCCTGGGAAGGTGGAGCCTCCGCAGCACGGGGACAGAGACCCCAGGGCCGCCACCACCGGGAGCTGGGCTCTCCCAGCGACCTGGGGGAACCGGACCTGGGTTCTCCCCGAGAGCCTCCAGGAGGGGACGCGGTGGCCGACACCTCCTCTCACGCAGCGAGACCCCCGGACTCCAGACTGGCCATGAGAAATCCCGCGCCATCGGCGCCGCTGCGCGTGCGCGTGCGGGGAGGCTGCCGCTGAGAAGGTGCCCATGGCGCCTGCACCTCGCTGACCGCTGTGCCCGCGCAGCCCCGGGCCCTCCCGGGTCCTCACGACCCAGAGCCGCACCGAGACTCCCGCCGGGGGTCGGAGCCAGCCACAGTGCACGCCGACCACCCCTCTCTCCTCGTGGCGGGGCGCGGGCCCGGCCCTGCCGTGTCGACGCCGTCTGCTGCAGAGCGCTCCGGGCTCCCATCTGCTGCAGGCTGGGCGCGGCGGCTGCGAGGCCCGGGCTCTCATTTGCATTATTTAGTGCGCCGCAGCGGCGCGTCCGGAGCCCGGTCACGTGCGGAGTGACGTCACCGGCACGCTGCGTCTCTGAAAGCCGGGGAGCGCGCAGAGCGGCGGCATCAGTCAATACCAATTTCCACATCTGGATCGATACTGGCGATGGCTCTGTAGCTGCGGAGGCTGCTGCTCACGCCCGGGGGAGGGGCGGGGAGCCGGCTGTGTTGATTCCCCGGCTCCGGGTGGGCCCTCTCTCCCTCTTCTCTTTAGAAGAAATAAATGCACCGAATCAGGACCCGAATTTCCGCACCTGTCAGCCCGCCTGCACCCCACTTCTTCCCGTCCCCCGCTACCCACAGCGGCGTCCCCTCTGGCCGGCGGCTCACCCCATGTGCAGGCGCCACGTGCTGGAGGGCAGGCAGGGCTGGCAGGGGCCCGACCGGATCTCGGCCTCTGCTGCAGGGCCCGGGAGGTCGCTTCCTTTGTGAAGGCAGGGGGACAGTGTGGACTCACGCCCTCTGTGTCTCTGTGCATGTGTGTCTGGGTGACGTGGAAGGAAAATGCTCCTTTGGGTGCCGCCCTGAACCTGTGGCTCCGAGGGACCGTCCCCCACACAAGAGGGACCGCGGTTGGAGCTGCTGGGGGACGGCCACCGAGGGGGAGGCGGCTACCAGGGACGTGCAGGGACGCCGTCAGCTCTGCCGGGGGCTGTCCTGGGGTCAGGACCCGCCAGCCCTCGTCCTGGGAGTGGACGGTGTTGGTTCCGCTGCACAAGGCCCAGTGGACAGGCCGTGCGTCCGTCTGCTGTGAACGCACTGCAGAGAAGCGGACCCCTCAGGGGGACCACCTGGAGGGGGGACTGTGTCCCCTTGGGGCCCTGACGTGGCGGGAAGCTGAATCTCCACTTGCTGGATGCTGCGGCCCTGACCGTGCCCCGCTGGACCTGGAAGGCACAGCCGGTGACTCCCGGGGGCGGTGTGCACCAGCGGCCGCTGGAGGCCACGAGGGGCCGGAAGGAGCGGCTCTTCTGGGCGGGGATCACACAAGCGCTGCCCCTTCTCCATCCCTTACGTCTCCTCCTCCTCCCGGCCTCACAACGCACTGCCCTGCACGTGTCTGACCTGCCCCTCTCAGGACCTGCGCCCTGCTCCCCCCGCAGAGTGGAGCCCAGCAGGGAGGAGGTCCCATGGTGGGGAAGGGACCCCCGAATGGGGAATTGCGGACCCAGGGCCCCGCTGCGCCCGTTGCGCCTTGAGCGGCAGGCGGCAGGGCAGAGGGGCTACAGAGCTGCCCCCGCACTTTGTCCGGGGCTGACGCCCGAGACCGAGGCAGGATCGCGGACGCCTCACGGCCGAGCTGCCCCACTGACCGCAGCCTGGCGGTCCGCGTGGACCTCGGCCCGGTGCCGAGTCCCTCTGCCCTTCCGCGAGGGCCCCGCGTGCCCACGCTCCAGCCGCTCTCCTGACAGACAGGCCCGAAGCACCGCCTGCCGAGGTCAGGTCTGGGGGGCAGCGCATTCCTGGAATGATCACGGCTTTCCTTAAGTGCCGGTAAATCCCCCTGAACTGATCTTCCCCGAACGAGGTGCGGAGGAGCCCGCGGAGCTGAGTGGCCGTGGCAAACGCGGCCGTGAGGCCGCACGAGTCTTCCTGCTCCGCCCACGTCCCTACAGCGGCGCCCACCCGTGGCTCTCCGAGACCTCGCTTCCTGTTCGCCCGAACGGCCCGGATGGAAGGGCAGCAACGAGTTTGACTACGAAACGATCAATGCAGGCATGAACAGCCCCGTGAACCTCCCCATAAAGCACCCCAAACCTGGCCAGCGCCCAGAGCGAGTGTTTCCATCGTCATCACTGGTTTGCTGTCGGCGGCTCCCCGGGTACCCCAACGAGAGGTTTGCGGTGTGAGGTGGTCCGCAGCACCCGGGGCTCGGCTATGGGTCCTGGTGGGGGGTGACGAGGATGTCTTGTTCCCGTGGTTTCACCGAATTTCCTCTAGTTTTCCGGAGGGCTGTGCTGTCTTTCATCTTGGGGTTCGGTGAACGCCCTGTCTGTGACGCCTGCTGTCCTCGGGAGACAGTGGCCGGTTCAGTGCCCCCAGCCTGGCTGAAGAAGCTACCACGACTCCCCTTTACGGGGCGGGGGTTGCAAGGAGTCCCTCTTTCACTGGGAAGAGGACAACAGAAATACAGAGGTCCCCCTGGGCAGACCGACTCCGCAGCCTCCGAGTCGATGGCTGGGGTTGCACGCTTGCCTGGTTTCCGCATGGCAGTGGGTGAGCCACCCTGCTCTGTAAGGCACCTCGATGTCTGTCCCTGCGGGGTGCACATGAGAGCCACTCCAGGCTGCTTGGTGGGGCACCCCCTGCTTCCCACAGAAGTCCCCGCCCGGGTGAGCAGGTGCGGCTCGGTGACGCCACCCCCCAGACGCCGGTCAGAGGTCGGTGGGAGCAAAGCCTGGCTGCTAACTCACATGGCAACAGCTGCGGGTCCCGCCACATGCTTCATTTCTTTGTTACCTTAGCTGTCTAACTGGAGGGCTGCTAGCCCGATTCCTGGGTTTGGATGCCAAAGTCGTTAACCTGGATGGGTGGGCCGAACTCCAGCTGCTCCCTGGGAGACTCGCTGTCACATGGAGGAAGAGACTCATAAGTGCCCGGGCGGCGAGACCACGGCCGCGGCGGTTTTATTCCCATCGGTGCGGCTGGTTCGCTCGCTCTGTTCTGCGGCCCAGACGGCCTCTTCGCCTCACCCACGTCCTCGGAACCGGCAAGAAACACCGAGACGTGTCCGCCTCAAATGATTTCACAATAACGGGTTTATGTTTTTAACAGCTGTTTTGTGTGATCTGTGTGGGACTCCCCACACCCCACGGGCAGGAGGGGTGGGCAGCAGCGAGGGGGACTTGGGGGGGCAGGGTCTGGGAGCTAAGATCACAAAGACCCCAGAGCAGGTGGGAAAAGACCACCTGCGGGCTGGACTGCCAGAGGCTGACTGTGGCGGCCACACACCCTAAGCCATGTGCAGGTGCCACTTCCAGGCCCAGGTCGGGACGTGCAGGGGCAGAGGCGGTCTGGGGGCCGGGGATACACCTCAGAGGGATCAGCGGAGAGGCGGTTGGCACCCTCGGGACTGGGCGAGAGCACGGGGCGCCATCACAGCCAGAAAAGAAACGGGGAACTTGGAGGTTTGCAAAGACCAGCATCAGCAGCAGGAGGGAGGCTGGAGAGAGTCCGCCGGGCGAGGACAAGCTTCCAGACGTCACGGCGCATGCTGAACCGTGTCACTGCGACTGACAGGTGTGACTGGGGGAGACTGGGGCGTGCCGGCGGCGCCTGGAGCACGGGGCCGGCAGCCCAGACCGGGGCCGTTTGGGGTGCAGATTCAGGAGCCCCTGGGGCTGAGGATGGGGGGGGGGCAGCGAGACGACCAGCCCCCTGCAGAGTTTGTTTTCGGGGAGAAGAGAGGAGAGATGCGGCAGGAGGGAGACACAGGACGGAGCACAGGCAGGGCCACGGCTCTGAGTCTCTTCTCGTATTATTGTCTGCTGGGTCATTGTCCACACGAGCAAACCTACTTGGCCCTGCCCTGTGGGGATCGAAGGAGACTTTGTGTTTTAAGACGTTGACATGTTGGTGAGACGCTTCAGTGAAGAAAGAAACATCGACGCCATGGGACAGGAAGCAGCGGCAGGGCCGAGTCCTCAAGCGGAAGAGAGGGGAGCGGGTCCAGGCCTCGGGGGCGCTGGGCACAGTCACGGCCAATGTCCCCGAGGTCGGAGGTCCGACTTCGCCCGGCTGGCCGTGCGGCCGCCTTTACAACCACTAGGCATCCTGCCTGCATCCATAGCTCAAACTATTTCTAATCAGAGAAAACCTTTCTTCTCTACGTGCAATCTTACAATTCATGTCCGCCAGGTAAGCCGAGGTGGCGGGTGGCCGAGGGCCGGGTGGGAGGCCGGGAGGGAGCCCGCCGAAGCCGCCGAGCACGCCCCGGAGCCTGAGGACGGCACCGGCAGAGCCAGAGCCGGGAAGGCCGCCGGGGCCCGGACCCTGCTCACCCCCAGGGCTGCACAAGGACACACGGTGTGCCTGCTCCACCCCGCCCCTGCGTCGGACACAGGCTGTGGCCGCGAGCTCTGTGACAGCAGCCGAATGGGCTGGAACAAATGACAAGAAATGTGCTTCTCTCGTGGGTGCAGATTCCCTCCCCGCCCCCTCACTCCCCCCCAACACCCCCAAACCCAGAGAATCATGTGCAAAACAAGACCTCCTCGGGGAGACGCCAATCTTGTTAACAGCACAGGCTGTCTGCGCGAACATCTGTTTCCTGGGCACATCTGTATGGGTGCGGCTCTCGGCAGGGTGACCTCGGCTGCGTGGCGGAGAATCGACTGCGTCTCTCCCTCCGGTTTCCGAGCCCCTCCCCTGCACGATCGGCCAGTGGGAAGGGAAGTCGCTCTGCGAGAGCTGCAGCGGGAGATCAATCCCTGCTGGGCGGCCCTCTGCGGAGCCCCAGGTAGCCGCCGCCACAGCTGATGGGGCTGCGGAGACGCGGTCTCACCGGGGTCGGAGCTCGGACGCCAGGAAGGGGCCCAGGAACGCTGCCCCAAGGGCCGCTGTGCCGGGGCGGAGGCACCAGGGCGGCTCCTGCGGAGACAGACGGGGCCGGGGCGGGGGAGGGTGCGGCCCCCCGGGAGAGGAGGCAGCGCTGGAGCCGGGGGAGGGGGCCACAGGCCCGGGGCTGGGGCTGGGTGAGCGTCCAGACTCCGGCCGCACCTCCGGCTGGAGACCCCGCCCGCCGGCCGGCTGCTCACTCACTCACTCACTCACTCGTCCGCTTCTTCCACGGGCCAGACCGAGCGCCCGCGTGTCCGCAGCACGTCACGTCCCGGGAAGGGGGCATGGCCCAGGCTCTGCCCTGGAGAAGCAGCTGGTCCGGCGGGAGGGAGGGACGTGCAACCAAACCGGACAGCCGGGAAACACGGGCACACGTGGGGGCGGCGGGGAGGTGTGCGCGGGTCACCTCTCACCCCGCAGCCCAGTACCGCGACCCCCGTCTTCCTGAGGCTCACCCCCCGAAAGAACAGCTCCCGGGGCGCCTGCTAGCTCACTATTGGTTCTCCGGGCCCGTGTCACGGACCCCTTGGTGAGGAGGCAGTCGGTCTGTCTGCCCCGGCGGGGCCGCAGGTCACCGGCACGCGGACCTGGTCCACTGCGTGTCCTCTCGGACTGTCCTCTCGGGCGTGTCTGAGGGTCAGGGCGAGGGCGGAGGGGAGGGGCGCTGGGAGCTGCCCAGAGACAGGTCTGGACCTACCTCCCGGGGTGTTGGGCCCAGCAGCCCTCCCAGGGTCCCCTCGAAGCAATCTGTAGTCCTGTTATCCTGGGTCATTAACCCGATTAGTGTAATTGTGCCCAATTACGTAATCAGCGTGAATACAAGAGGAATCCCCTAATTGGACGATGTAATTAGGCAATTAATAGATGACGTGGGAGAAAATCTGTGGACCGCGTCCTGAAACGGACACGGTCCCGCCTGCAGCGGGACGTTCGCTCCCTCTGGCATCTCGGCCGACCCGCCCCGCCGGCGAGAGCAGGCCACCGGTGGGCTCGCCCCCGAGCCGTCAGACTCCTGGTCGAAAAGCTGCTGCTGTCTGCACCACGCCCCAGTTCTACAGACACGGGGCCCCCCGATTTTATAGTTCTACAGACGCGGGGCCCCCCGATTTTACAGTTGTACAGACGTGGGGCTGGGCTCTCTCTCCGAGCTGCTTTCGGGGGAGAGACAGCCCCCACGGAGCCGAGCGAGAGGCCATGCTGGGTCCCGGCTGGACCAGCTCCGGCCCCGAGCCCACAGAGACGGGGAGGCCGCGTCTGAGGCGTCAGGGGAGCCTCGCCTAGTCTGAGCTCTGGGGAAGGGCCCCCCAGGACAGCCGAGGATGACGAGAAAGGTAGGCCTGGGGAGGTACGGGCGGTGCAGTGCGGCCGTGAGGTCTTTGAGGGGGCGGGACGTGTCTGCGCAGTGGCGTCGAGGTGTCCCCGCGGAGTGCGAGGGCACATGGCACACTCCCGGGTCCCCATGGAGGAGGGAGGGGCTGACGGGGGCGTCCCGGGGAAGGACCGCCCTTCCTGCGCCCCCAGCGGGAGGCAGCTGCCGGAGGGCGGGAAGTCCTGGGTCTCACACAGACGGGACCGCGACAGTGCATGCTTCCTGCTCTCCATGCCCCGCGTCGCGCGGCCTTGGGAATACGGCGTCGAGGGAGCGCCCGTCCAGACCAGCCTCCGCCTTGACTGGCGTTCCGCCGGCACCGGGGTTCGAGGACACGTGTGAGACGTTTCACGGCGAGCGTCCCACGGCCGGGAGCCGCTCTGCACGGTTGTGTACAGACGGCGAATCGCGGAAGAGTGGTGGCCGGAGGAGTTTGAGACGAGAGTACGCTGAGAAGCCTCTCAGAGCCTGTCTCCCTCCTGGCCCCCTGCCCCCACCCCGGGTGGGCCCCCACACCCGCAGGAACCAGCACCCTTCAGGGGGACAGCCGCCTGCGTCCGGGTCAACTGTCCGGACCAGCAGGACGCAGGCGGGGCGTCCGCTGGACGGGGCCGACCAGCCCCCGCAGCACGAGGTGGCGTCCGTGGCTGCAGCGGGGTGCCGGCGGGCACGTCATCCATCATAAGTAACGTCTCAATATCCTCCGGGAGGTCATGAATCAGAGCGGTCTGGAAGCATCCTCCTGGTTCGCGCCAAAGGGGGCTGTGTCCTGGTTGGAGCCCCCCTGTTTGGGGCCGGTGTTCGACTGGCCCTCTCGCGCTCTGCCGCTCGAACCCTCCGCTGAAGCGCCCGCCCCAGAGCCCGCTGTGTGCGCGCCCACGGGGGCGACCGGGGGCTGCTGGGCGGGCTGCCCCGGTGGTGCCTGCACGTGGGCCGTTTCTCCCGGTGTCAGCAGCAGAGAAGTCACACGCCCAGAAGGAACCTCGCAGTCCACTCAGCCCAACCGGCTCTTTGCCAGAGGAGGGGGCGCAGGCCGAGGGGGGCAGCGACTTGCGCAGCTCCCCGACCTCGGGGAGGGGGGCGGCCCGTCCGACTGTCCGACTGGAGGTCGAGGAGAAGCGCGTCCCGCTGGCCCCGCCTCGGCCGGGCACACGAGTTCTCAGCTCTGCCCACTGGCCGTCGGTCCAGGGCCGGCTTCCCGGGCGTCTGTGCCTCTTCCGGGGGGCAAGGGGGGGGCCCTGACGTTGTTCATCTGCCTGTGGTCGCTGGGCGGGCTCAGACTGGATGAGGACGGCCACAGCCCCCCAAGCGGTGCTCTCCCACCGGCCTCCGGAGAGCTGGCACGCTGACCCCCACCGGGCCCCTGCGTCTACGTCTGAGGGTCCCTGGCCCTGAAGGGGCGGCCGACTGGACAGTCCCCGAGCTCCCAAAGCGGGGCTCAGCATGGCCCATCACCTCAGCCTCGGTGACCGCCCCCGGCCTGGCCTCCCCGGCTATCCGAGTGGACGCCGCACAGGGGCCGCCCCCTTCCCCTTCCCGGGGGGGCTGGAGACTGCCCAGAGGCCCTGCCGTGTTCCCGATGTCCTGCCCGGGGCAACTCCCACCCCAGCCCCATGACGGCTCTGAGGAGACCTCACCGGAGCTGGCCGCCGGCTGCAGCAGCCCCGGGCAGAGCGCTACGGAGGAGGAAGCGTGGGTCTGGGACTCGGGTGGGAGGGGCCGGGGCCCCCGGACGCCAGCCGTGCGTGCTCAGAGTGCCTTTACGCCCGTCCCAACGCCTGCCACGCGTCGTCAGTTCGCCCTTTGGTTACTGCGTCTCCCTCATGCGGGCGTCGGTGCCGAGGGGCAGAGACCACCTGGTGCATCACTGCACCCCGCAAACCCGCCCTACTACGCGCTGGGCAAGTGTCTGCTGAAGGAGTAAGTGAACAGCGCGAGAGAGAAACTGTGTGAAGGACGGCAGCGGAGGCGGTTCAGACCCTGTGCTGCCCGTGGGCCCTGCCGTCCGGCCGGCGAGGAGTCGAGACAGGCAGGAAGGAACTCCGTCCGTGCTGGGTGGAGCGTGGGTGGTGTTTTCGAAAGTGACGCCGACAGGGTGGCGGTGACGGGTCCCGGGGGCGGGGGGGAAGCCTGCCGGTCGGCGCACCTGGGAGGGAAGGCACCCGGTGGCGTTACCCCTGACACCGGGACACGCGGTTAATCCCGTTTTCACGGCGTCTCCAGCGTGTGGGGGCAGGCCGAACGGGGGAACCAAAAGCGAGGCAGCTGCTTCTCACACACGACTCACCGAGGGGCTCCCCGGCCCCCACGGAGGAGTGCGCAGGTCCGTCCGGGGGGAGCTCCCCCCGGTGGGTGAACTTGACCCTGCCGGGGCAGCCGCACGGAGGCACCCAGCGAGGGATGCCCTTTTTCGCCGTCCGCCCCCGGTGCCCCCAAGGCCGCCTGCCCCTCTACGGTGGGGGCCAGGGCCGTTCTCCCCGGGGGTCCCCCACATCCTCCGACGTTACGCAGGAGGAAAAGAGCCCCAGCCCCAGCCGTTTGTTTGGAAAAACAGACGCACGAAGCTGGCCTGCTCTTCCGAGGTTCCGGGCTGGCTTCCTCCCATGAGGCGTGGCCCCGAACTGCCCTGGCGGCCAACACCACCAGGTGTCGGTGAGCATTGCCCCACTGCAGAGCCCCCCCCCGCCACACCCAGAGGCTCTCCGACCCTCTGGAGGCCTGCACGGCGGCCCCGCCGTGGAAAGGCACGGGACGGCGGGTCCCTCTGCGTCCTGCTGCGTGTCGCCGGGGTAGGCAGGGCTGGGGTGCTGCGGCCAGACAGGAGCGAGCGGACCCTCCGAGTCCCTGCGTCGGCAGGTGAAGGTGACGACGCCCAGGGACACGGTGGCACTCGTCCTCTGCTTGTTCCTTCCCTCTGTTGCCTTGACAACCGCCAAGGAGGTGGATGGCACGGGAGGCAGGAGGCTCAGCAGCCTCTGGTGAGGGGGTCGCGGCTCTCTGGCCCAGCCCCCGCTTCCGAAGGGTGGCGGCTGCCTCCCCCTGCGCGTCAGGGTGGGGCGGTCCCGGGCGGTCCCAGCGGCCCCCACCCCCGCCAAAGGCAGGTGGGACACAGCCACCGTCCCGCAGGGGGAGTTCTCCGGGGGAGCTGGGCCCCTGGGAAGGGCGGGGGGCCCCGACATCAGAAGCGTTCAGGGGACCGTGCAGCTCCGCAGTCCCCATCCCCCCAGCCCGTCTTCCGCGTCCGTCCCCAGTTAGGCTTTCCGTGCTGTCCTTCCCTCTGCGCGTCTTCCCTTCGGGGTCTCAGCCCGTCCGCCCCCCTCTCTCCCCCCACGTGTCCCCGGGACTCACAGGGAGCCCCGTTTCCTCCGGGCACTCTGCCGTGACCAACCTGTGTCCTGGGGGGACGGCACCGCCGCCTCAGGGACACCTGCCAGCGCCGCGGGGGGCCCTGTGGTACCCCAGACTCTGGTGCACGGCGCCTCCCCCCAGAACAGGACTCTGACACCCTCGTGCACCTGAGACCCCGGCTTTCCCCCTGTGCCGTGCACACCGCCGCGGCCAGAGAAGCCCCCGCCACGGCGAATGGACAGTGTGAGAAGTTTCAAAAGGGCACCGGGCTCAGAAGGAGGGGGACCCAGGTCCCAGGGGTCGCGCTCCTCCAGGGTTCCAGGCAGAGACACGGAGCTCGCGGGGACCATGGTGCTGGAGACGGGGATCTGGCCCCGGCACAGCGGGCTCCCCCCAGAACAGGCCGCGCGCTACGAGCACCTCCCCCCAGCCAGTCTCCGCCACACCGGGCTCCCCCTGCATCTCCGGACGCGGTGGCATCGGACGGGGGTGACGCTGCTGTCGGGAGAGGCCGGCGCCCATGTCGTTGTTTGTTAAGAGACCACCCGGCCACCGCCCTGCTGCCGGCAACCTCCCGATTCACCGGGCCCTGGGGTGGGCCCGGCGAGGCCCGGAGGTCTGGGGCGTGAGCCTGAGTCCGCCGCCTTCCCTGACCGCCCCCTCTGTGCACCTGGCGTCGGCCGCTGTGGGGCGGAGAGCCAGGACCAGCTTCCCGGGGTCTGCGGGAGGCAGCACCTCGCTCTCTCTCTGCGCAGGCTCCGCGGGATCGGAGGGTGCGCTGGCGGGGGGGGGCGGGGAGGGTGAGCTGGATATAGCAAACGAAGGCAGCCAGCGACATGGCCTGGGGCTGACACGGCTGAAGTCAGCCCCCCCCACAAGACTCAGGGCTCTTCTGCCCCCGAGGCGCCCCGTTCCAGGGCTGGGGCTGTCACCCTCCCCTGCGCAGAGCCGTGGGTCATTAGGAGAAGAGCTGATGCCACCCTCGGGCCCTGATCCTGCCTGCCACGGCTGCAGCTGACACGGGCGTGACATCTCTTTGGTGTCAAATCCAGGCAGCGCGGTGTCCTGCCTGTCCCAATATCGGCTGGAAATCAGCTCTCGGAGGAATGTAATTGGCTCCCCCTGCGCTCCGGTGAGACAGAGAAGCAGGGACCGGGCGCCCGCACGGGGCGGTGCTGGGCTCCGGGGCGCTCCGCAGACGCCGGGAGGTCAGGGCCCCTGCAGGGGGGACTGGGAGGGCTCCAGGGAGGTCCTGGTGCGATGCGTGTGTGCGTGTGTGTGACATGTCGCAAGTATGTGGATTGCGCGTGCATGCTTGCAGCTCTGGGCATGTGAACTAAGAGCGCTGTTGGCCAGGGAAACAGGGTCCGACGGACTTTCCTGAGGGATGAGACCATCTCTGCCTCCCCCACGGCGACTGTCTCAGAGACGGGGTGGGGTGGTGAGGAGGCAGATTAGAGCGAGCGCCCCCGAGGCTGGCGGTGTTGGCTCTGGTTCACTCCACCCTCCAGGGAAGGAGCCCCGCCCCCCCCTCAGTCCCTGTGGTTCAGCAGCGCGGACTCCCTCTTCAATTTCGACCCCATCCCGAGGGGCGCGGGGACCAGGCCCGGCTGCTGAAGCGCCCCGTGTCCCCGGCCACCGTGATGGGTCAGGGACACGGGCACGTGGCCGATCCAGCCTATCGGACACCGTCCTGACCTGGCTGACACTCACGGGAGGCAGACGTTTGTCCCTTTGGAATGCCGAGCCACCGGGGCCACGACGTCTCCTCTGCCGCTGGGTGGGGACAATGGGCCCCAAATCAAAGTTGAGCTGGTTCAGAGGGAGGAGCCATGGAGTGACAGAGGGCACACCGCCGCCGCCGAGCCCCGATCTCGCTGCGCCTGGAGCCAGCCGCACCTGTGGGCTTCTCTCTCTCAGAAGGAGTGCATGCAGTTCAGGAGATTTCTGTCGCTCGGAACCCGCATGGTCACAGTGACCATGCCAGCACCGATGTGTGTCCTCGAGTCAAGCATACGTCTCTGGGGTGCCTGCGGCCCTGTGGGAGTTTGGAAGAGGGGGTGCCACCCCTGCTCACTGGTCCACGGGGCTCACGGACACCGGCTGCTCCCCGGAGAGGTCTTGCTACCACGGGCTTGGAAAACAGTCACAGGACATGTCAGGCTCCCGGAAGAGGCTTCCCCCCAGGGGGTCCTTGCCGTGTGGGGACACGCCGGGGCTGTCCGCCATGACCCCTGAGGCAGGGTGATGCTCCCTTCTTGTGCCTGTGCCTTGTCACTGCGGCACTCGGGCCGAGCCCTTGTGCGCGGGGACGTGGGTCGGTGACGGAGTGGACGTTCGCCCTCGGCCAGGGCGGGGTGACGGAAAGTGAGGCTTCTGGGGCCGCCGGCCGCCGGCCACGTGCCTGCTAACGGCCCGGGGTGGCCTCTCCCGGGGAGGCGAGGACGGGTGCGCAGACCCACGTGTGCGCCTGCGCTTGAGGAGCGGGGCGAGCGGAGGCGACTGCTGCTGTTGGCCGTCCGTACACCCGGCGTCGGCCGCTGGCCCGGCCCCAGCGGGCCCGAAATCAAGAGGTCGGTGTGTGCTGAGTAGCCGGCGCCAGGGCCCCCGTGACCCCGGGCACCACCGGCAAGGTGCCCGTCTGGAGTCGCCGTACCGGGCGCACCATCTGCGTGGCCCTGGCAGCCGCCCCGGCCGGGCCCTCTCCAGCTTGGCTTGGGCGCCCGGAGCTTGGACGAAACGCTCCGAGGCCCTTGGATGAACTCGGTCACTTCGTTCTCCCACGTGAAACCCCGCCCCGGCTTTCCCAAGGCCACGCGGGCGCGGCTTCAGGGCGCAACTGGCAACAGCGCAACCTGTTGTCCTAACGTGGTCTTTAAAAACAGACGCTTACTGGTCCTAGAGAGAGGGGGAGGGAGATGGAGAGGAAACACTGACATGAGGGGGCAACACCGATCGGTCGTGCCCCCTATACGCGCCCTGACTCGGCGTTGAACCCACAGCCTGGGCGTGTGCCCTGCCCAGGGGTCGGACCTGCAACCTCTGGTGCTGGGGACGGTGCTGCTCCCCCCCAACGGAGCCACCTGGCCAGGGCCATAGACAGGATCTTTCCAGAAAGCCGCTTGGCGGCAGCCCCCCGGGGTTTTAACGGGAAGCGGCCGGCTGACGGGGGAGGGGCCCGGCCTCAGAGGCCTCAGGAGCGCCCGCTCAGGCCCCTGCGCAGGACTCGCCTCGGGGACGACGCCAGCCACCACGGCCACCCCTCGGGGCAACGCCCCGTGGTGTGTGCCTGGCCCTGGGCTCCGCACGGCTGCGGTCACCACAACGAGGCCACTCCCTCTGGACACAGGAACCCTGGACTGGGCAGTGTTTTGGCTGGGGACTCCCTGTGGGTCTGGTCAAGAGTTTCTGAGCATTCCCTGTCAGGCCAAGGTCGCCTGCCCCTGTTCTCCGTCCTCGGTCTCTCTTCACGGAGTGGGTCCTGCGTGCAGGACCTCCGCCCCCCATGGGCACCGCCCCCCACGGGCAGAGACTTCACACGGGCAAGCTCACTCCGGCACCTGTTTCCCACGGGGCCCAGGCCGACGGAGGCAGCAAGGGGGGGATCTGGGAGGCTCGCTCACGGCCCAGCGGGCAAGCAGGCCCCGTCCCGAGTCGCGTGCGGGAAGGGGGTGGTTGCAGGTCCGAGTGGTGGCCTGGTGCTCACCCACGCGGGAGCCCCGGTGGAGAGCAACGCTGAGCCCCCACGTTCAACGTGACCGGCAGCTGCTGACACTGCTTTGTCCCCACGGGTCCCAGGCACATCAGACCCCACGGTGACTGCTCCCAAAGGGCCAGCGTCTGTGGCTGACTTGTTTTCACGAGAATGAGATTCCTGTTACGGCCGTTCTCCCCACCGGCGTCCCCCATGTCCGCCCGAGTCAGGGAGGAAGGGACGGGTGTAACTCCTAGGAAACACAGCCCGAGGCCCGTGGCCCACTCTGTCTGCCTTGCCTGGGCGGAGTGTTAGGGACAGAGTCGCCGGTCTGACCGGGCGACCATGGCTGTCTCTGTGACCAGGCACCCACGGCTGTCCCTGCGAGGCGAGCGGAGGCCCGTGACGGCCAGTCTCACACCGGTAGACGCCCAGAGGTGCGCGCTGGGGTCAGCTCCATGGCGGGAGCCATCCAGGGGGTAATCCCTGCAACCCGAGAGACCGCCGCCCTTGGCCTTGACTGGGCGTGGGTGCGGAGCAGCCACTTGGCAGGCCCAGCACTGCTTACGCCTGTCCTACAACCACCTGTCCCACAGCGCGCCTGTCCTACCTGTCCTACAACATGCCCGTCCTACAACACACCTGTCCTGTAACACGCCTGTCCCACAACGCGCCTGTCCCACAACCACCTGTCCTGTAACGCGCCTGTCCCACAACACACCTGTCCTACAACGCGCCTGTCCTGTAACACACCTGGATAGGCGCACACTCCAACGCCGCCGCTTCCGCAGCCCGCCCAGCCCGCCCAGCCCATGGAAGTGAGCTCAAGCGCCGCCCGACCGCGGCCCCCACTACCGGGCATCGGAGGGTCCCGCCAAGCCGGTGGCGCCTGCGGGTACAAGTGCTGGGGGAGTGTGAGAGTGCTCCGGCCTGTCACGTGGGGCCCCGACGACCGAGGATGGACGACAGCCTCCGCCCGCAGGGACCCACGGCCCGACTCTGTCCCGGCCCCTCAGCGCCGGCCGGCTGAGCCGGAGAGCCGGCCGGCTGGCTGCCGGAGGGCGGAGGGCACCAGGCGCCTGGATCGGCCCGCGCGCGCGCGCGCTGACTCAGGGTTTCCGGGCTGGGAGGAGACGCCGTTAATGACCCTCTTACTCATGCAGAAGCTCCCGAAGAGGAGCGGAGTGCTCCATTAGTAATAATTGAAAAAGTGTCTCTTCGGGATTATGTCAAAACCTGAAGATGAGCTTCTGCCAAAACATTTTGGTGACACGTGCGTGAAGTGTCTGACAGCAGGTGCCACCGCCGGCTTCCGAGGCGGTTCTGCGAGGAGCCGGAGCGGCTGGAGGGGCCCCGGGCCCCGGGCCCGGCTCAGGGTCTCCGCGGTCGGGTGGCCCAGCCTCTGCCACGCGCTCCGGGCGGTTCCACCGACGCCGGCGGGACCCCGCCTGGGACCTGCGGCGGGCAGGCCTCCCCACCCACCGCTGCAGCGAGTGTTCTTTCTGTAGAGCGGGCCTCTGGAGCGTGGGGAGAGGGGCGAGTGCGTGGGCTGCGACGGCAGGGCCCCAGGTTCAAGACCACGGGAGGCCTGCTCCAGCCCGGCCTCCCGCCGCGGCCCACCCCCTCCGCCCCCTCCTTCCAGGCACCTTCCACTTCGACCCTCCTCCTGCGGCCGCTCGAGCGCTGCCCCCCCCCCCGCCCCGGGCACGCTGGGGGCGGGGGGGGGCGACACGGGTTTAAAGACAAACGAGCGGGCAGAGCCTTCTCCCCGTCTCTCTGGTCCAGCCCCGTGTCCCCGCGGGCCCCTGGGCCTGGTGGTCTCGGCGCCTGCGCCTTTTCCGTCTCCGAGACCGCAGGCCCCTGCGGCCCCGGGGCTCCGCCCCCCTGAGGGAACCCTCCGCCCGGCTCCGCCCCGCGTGGCTGCGGCCGGCGGCGTCGCCTCTGTGCGCCCTCGCCGGAAGCTGGCGTGACACGGGCTGACGCTCCTGGGCTGTGCGTCTCGCTTAGAGACCCACAACGCCACCGCCGGCACGACACTTGCACGCTCAGTCTGGGGAGGGAGGACGGGCACGGGGCGTGCGTGGGAGGTGGACACGGACCGGGGGCGGGGGCGTCGCCCACGATCTCGGGTCCCAGACGCGCAGCTCATCGGGGCGGCCGCAGGGGAGCTCTGGCCTCCCTCCGCTCGCCCTGGGCGCCCACCCCCTGGCCCCGGGACACGGCCCCGCCTGCGGCCGGGTGACCGCAGGAGTGGCAGTGGGGTGAGCGAAGCAGCAGGACTCCGCGGGAGGCGCCCCCTGGGGGTGGCGGTGCACGGCCGAGGATCGTCCCCGGGGCCCCGCGCTCGCGGGTGCTGGAGAACACACGCCTATCCGCAGGGGCTCTTGTGACAAACGTGCAGGCGCATCGAAACAACCCACGCTTCTCCCGTGGACGTAGCGTTTCCACAGCGTCCAAACGGACTGTTCTCCAGACACAAGCGCTACTTCTGCTCGCTTTCCCGGTGGGGGTGGCAGGTCCGAACGGCTCCGCCCACTCTCCTCTGGGCCCCGGGGTGCTGGGGTGCCAGGTTTCTGTGGCTGCTGATGCGAGGTGGGACCGCAGCCGTGACCTTGCCACGGACCTGTTCTCTCTGTACACCGAAGTGGCCGACACTGAGGCTGGACCTGAAATCTCGCCTCAGCAGGCCTGGAGCCTGGCTAGTTTTCAGTGGCGCAGAGACAGTTGTGAGGGATGTAATTCGCAAAAAAACCCCCGAAACTTTCCCCTTCTTCTCATTCTGGTGGGACGTGCGTGAGTTTACACTGCAGCACGGGTCCGGCAGGCAAAGCCAGCTCCCATGGGCTTTTGCAGAGAGGTTTCCTGGACACGGGGGCGTCTGCCGCCCACCCGCTGGCCGTGATGACGTGCCCCTGCCGCAGAGGGCAGAGGGCAGGGGACAGCGCTCACGGCGGGACCTCGGACGGGCCGCAGCCCAGATGCTGGCTCTCGGGCCCTTGAGCGTCTCACCGACCCCCCGCCACAGGGAACTGAAGCGAAAACCTGCCGTGGGGGTAACTGTCCCACCACAGGATAACGGAGATTTAAAATCAAGTTTCATTACTGCAGTATTTCAAGGTCAAATTCATGAGCGTAAAGGTGTTTTTTACCCAAACGTGTATTTAACCGCCCAGAGGGAGGGAGTGTGAGAGAAACTCGTGGAGACTTTTGTCGTGAAGCTCACTACGCGGGGGTGTCCAGCCTCTTGGGGTCTCTGGGTCGCCCTGGAAGGAGAAGTGTTGTCTTGGGCCACACATGAAATACACTGCGACACAGTATACCAAAAAATCTCACAACGGTTTAGGTAAATTTACGATTTTATGTTGGGCCACATCCATAGCCATCCTGGGCTGCGTGCCGCCCATGGGCTGCGGGCTGGACACTCCTGGGCTTTACAGGTTTCTTGAAGCCAACGTTTATTGACATATATTTCATATTTTAGAATTCTAGGACCAATGATGCCCTCTTTTGAAAGTTTGCTATTCTATTTAAAGCTGAATGTTTGACTACTGATATTTTTATCAGACAAAGGACTCGTATCCGTGAAACACACAAAACTCAGCGAAAACACAGAGGAGCGAATGAAGACGGATAAACAATTTAATTGAAAGTGCTACTGCGCACAGGGAGAGAAACAAGCGGTCAGTGAGCTCACGGAAGTCCGAGCCACGTGGCCCGCCCCCCGGGAAGTCCGGGCGGGAGCCACAGAGGCAGGCGGCCTGTGGACGCCAGGGGCTCAGGTGCGGAAGACAGGTAAGCGAGGGAGGCCGGGGATCTGAGGGGAACGGAACCTGAGGCTCTGCTGCCGGGGCCAGAGAGGGGAGCGACTGACCGTTTAGAAACAGTTTGGGGGTTTCCTCTGAACGTGCCCTGGCCACGGGCCCCAGGCATCGATGCAATGAAACCACTCTGCAAGAAGGCACTGAACCCGTGACATGTGGGAGGGACCCAAGTTCACGATGAGCGGGAGACTGCTGGCTCGGGCGGGCCGGGCCGTCTGGTCCTGCGTACCCGGAAGGCTAGGCGGCGAGGGACATCCACTCCCTGGTGACGCTGCATCGCGCTGACCTTGAGGGAGAGGTCGGGGTGCTGCCCGGCAAGGTGACCACAACGTTGTTGTGGGGGTGGTTGCTCAAGTGTATAAGTTTGTGAAGATCATCAAAATGTGCCCCGGCTGGGTAGCTCAGTTGGTTGGAGCATTGGCCCGATACGCCAAAGTTGTGGGTTCAATCCCCGGTCAGAGCACGTACAAGAATCAACCAGTGAATGCATCAATAAGTGGAACAACAAGTCGATGTTTCTCTCCTGCTCTCTGTCTAAAATCAATCAAGCAATCAATACATAACATTTCAATAAAAGGTTCACTGAAATGGACACTTAAATAGGGTGTGTTTTTGTATGTGAATTCTACCTTAACAAAGTCTTAAAAGCTTTGTGAGAGAGGCAGAGGCAGAGAGGAGGAGGAGGAAGGGGAGGGAGGTGATGACGACGACAGTGTCGGAAGTTAGAGAAGGACAGAGACAGGCACAGACTCCAGAGACCAGAGAGAGGAGGGGGTGGGTGTGGGAACAGCCCACTCACCACCATCCCCAGCAAAGCGACGCGGTGACAGCTGGCGGCGTGGCCCAGGACCCTGCAGGTGAGCGCCGCCCCCAGCTCTGCAGCGAACAGGTGCCTGGTGCGCCTTCCCCGTGTTCTCTCCCGGTGCGTTGTGGGTTCCGGTTACTGTCTGCGGCTGGGCCAGCGGGTGGTGCGCAGTCGCCAGGGGAGAGGCGGGTTTTCCGTCCGCAGCGGGGCGTGGAGCCCTTGCGGGCCACAACCAGCAGGGCAGGTCCCTAGTGGCGGGCGCGGCATGCGGGGGCCGCCCCCGACGCCGTCCGCCCACCCCGCTCTGCACTCTCTCCAGAGCTCCGCCGACCTCTCCGTCTCCCGCAGAGCGCCTGCCCTGGGACCGCGTCTGTCCCTGCTCCGCGCCCTGGCTTCTCCCGCGCTGCCTGTCCTTTCCAGGGGACAGGTCAAGATGTGACTCATGCTTTGCAGGAATTACATTAATATGACCTTCCGAATGCACAGCTGAGCCCCTGGAGGCACTGCAGCCCGACAGGAGGCAGGCGGCTGAGGCACGTGTGTGTGTCGGCCGGCAGGCAGGCGAGGCCGAGCTCCGGAGCCCAGCCTCCGTGTGCACGGTCGTCGTCGGGAGGGGTGGGCGGAAGCCAGCCGGACACAGCTGCCCTCTGGACAACGGTCCCTCCCGGCTCTCCAGACGCTCCCAGAGCTTTCTCTGGGCCCCGCCACGGTGCTGAAACGGCCTCCGGGCCCGCCCGCCCTCTGCACCTCTGCTCCCCGCGTGCAGTGCGGCCGCTCCCGCTGCCGGCGCTCAGCTCCGGCGCCCCCGCGTCACGGAGGATAAGCCCCGACTCCCGCTCCTTCCCGGGGAAGCCCGTTAGCTCAGGGTGTGTGCCATCTGGCGACAGCCCCAGCTGTTCCACCAACGCGCTGGCACGCGCCGGCCAGCTTGGATGCCTGGGCTCTGGCACCGTGGCCCTGTGATCCCGGTGCCTGACAGGTGCCCGCAGCCCCCGCCCTCGCACGGCGCAGCTGGGACCACGGCTCCTCTCCCGCCCACGGTTCTCGCCTCGCTCCCAGACACCCACTTGTAGATTTCACGGCCTCTTTCCCCACGCTGCTGGCTTTCTTCAGATCTGTGGGTCACACCAGGGCTCCCCTCCTTCTCCGATCAGCACCGGGTCACAGGCTGCACCGTGCTGTCCACACTCTGCGGCCAGCGCCCGGCCGTCAGCTGCCCAGCGCCCCCTTGCCCCCGGCCCAGCGCTGACGGACTGTCCTTGTCCAGCCGCCCCGTCACCGGCAGGTCTGCCCGACACCCGGTGCTGAGGCTGTGCGGGGAACCACACACCTCTGCAGGTGACCGGTGCACGTCTCTAACGAGTGCACACTTACCACCTCCCGCACGCTGGACTAGTCTCAGCGCACATGCACGCACACCAAGGGTCGGTGACCGCGAGACCCACAGAGAGGAGGAGCGAGGCCTGGGGAGGGAACGCATGGCCGCGCTTGGCCTCCGCTGAGGCCGTCCCGCACCCGCTCCTCAGAGCAGGCTGGTGGGGGCCACAGGCTGAGCACCGGAAACAGCCGGAGCCCCGAGTTGGACAGACCAGGTCGGGGTCCAGGGGCGGGGTAACGCCGCAGGCAGACGGGCGTCGCTGCCCTGCGCTGCACCAGAACAGGGCCAAGTCCGCTGGAGAAGAGAGGCCTGGGAGGGAGACGGCGCGACCACCTGACCTGGAACTTCAAAGCGCACGGCACACCCACAGCAGGAGCCTATCTCGACGACTAGCAGTGCTGTTCCCTGGACAGCAGGTTCTCGCATGGACGCAGGACCTGTTCTGTGGGAATTTCCAGGACAACGGCGGGGGGGGGGGGGTGTCAAAGCCGCCGAGAAGGCCGGCGTCTCCGGGGTTTCGCAGAGGGAGACAATCCGCCATTCTGGGCAGATACGCAGCCCAGGGCCGCGGTTTAATTTACGGCCTTCCCGGCACCGACCACCAGGGCCTTCTTCCCGTGCGCTTGCCGCAACCCAGGCAACCCGGCAAAGGCTCCTTTCAGCCGCCCGGCGGGACCTGCGGGCGGGTTGGGGGCGCGTCTCCTCCGAAAGGTCGCCAGGCGGGGCCGGCGCCCAGCTCTGTGCCCAGTGCGGCCCCGTTGGGGGTGTCCGTGGGCCACGTCCCCTTTGCGGCTGGGAAGCACCGCTCGGGGGGGAGCTGGGCCCGTCCCTGCCGCCCCCCCCCCCAAATTCTTCTCTGCATCCAGGAACACGCCTGGTGGGGGGGGGGGAGTGGACGGCCGCAGGAACAGCCGGCGCGCTCTGCGGGGGGGGGGGCGTGCTCCGGGGCCGGGGGGAGGGGCGTGCTCCCGGGCCGGGCACAGCGGCGTTTGCCTGGCGGCGACGCCAGCAACGGTGACGACCTGGCAGGACGTCCTCCGCTGCACGTCTGGGTCCTGTCGTCCCTCTAAACCACGCCCTCCCTCACGTGTAAGCTGAGTCTCCCGCCCCGCCCCCCTTCTCTCCCTCTCTCTCCGTCCACGGGACCGTCCCCGAGAAAGTAAGGCTGTCACTGCACTTAGGCATCTGCTCTGCACCGGGACGTCTCGGCAGACAGGGTTTAGAGCAGGCTAGCCTCGATCCACTAGTTGTACAAACAAAAAAAATACCAAGCACATAGAAGTGACGTTTTAATAAAAAGTAGTAAAGGGGTAAAAGAGTGATTAACCCTCAAGGACAGGAAACAAAAGCCGAGGTGGCGGTGGGGGGAGGCTGAACAGCTGCTGGGAAGAGAGAGGGACCAGGTCGCGGGGCTCAGAGCGGGGGACTCGTCGGCAGGTGTGGACACGGATGGGGATGGACCGGTTCGGTCTGCCAGTCCCGGGGGCCGTGAGCTTCTTGGCGTGCGTGGAGTCAGGGGACAGGGGACAGGGACCAGGCCCCGGGCTGACGGTGGCCTTGGCGGAATGTCTCTGTCCAGAGGAGCTGGACTCACAGGTTCCTTCCTGTCCCTCAGCGTCACAGAAGGGGGGGCGCCAGACGTGTTTAAGCAAAAAAGAAAAAAAAAACAAACACAAATACGAGCACATCTTTATTTCCAAGAGCCGGCTTTATAAAAAACACAGGCAGACAAGCCCATGGACTTCGCAGAAGCACAGTCGGCAGAACCCCGGACACGGGGACAGCGGGACAAAGGTCCTTCGGGACGTGAGTGGCAGGGACGTGATCGGGGCGGGGAAGTTACAGAATGAGAGAGGCCCAGGCGCACCAGCCAAACGTGACTGGTAAGCAGAAACATTTGGAAGAGGGTGAAATCATTCCTGACCCGGGGGGGAAACTTAAACACTGATGGCATCCCGGCAGTGACATTCCTGTTAGTTGTTTTTAGGTGTGAAAACAATATTGTGTTTACGTTAAAAAAATGTCTTACCTTTCAGGTGTTCTTTTTTTTTTTCATTAAACTGACCGGGGGACCTTGGTTCTCACCTTTCAGGAGCATTTCACGGGGAAGGAGGGAGGTCCGTCCGTCTGTCTGTCCGGGCATTTTCTCTCGGACACGGAAGGACTCGGCCGCCCACCTTGGCGATCTGCTCAGCAGCCTGGAGGGACCCCGTCGGTGCCGACACGACCTGCCGCTGCAGACCCACCGGGACTCGCCCCACAAACAGTGCACACCACGGAGAGCTAAGGACCACGGGCTCAGCGCACTCCAAATCACTTTACACCCTCAGGCCGCACCACGTAGGGGAGATATTTAATCTTTACAGGTGTCGAGTGAGAGAGTAAACGCAAAAGACTGTAGGAACTGCACAGGGTTATCGATGAAGTCACAGACGCTCTATTTATCTTTGACTCCACCCCTCTGAGCACTCGCTCCCTGCCCCGGATGCCCAGGGATTCCCAGCTTTCCGACGGGAGAGAAGATGGCTTTTAGGTTCAGAGACATCTCTGTTCTGATCCTAACAGCCTGTTGGGCGATGACGGGACACGGGATACTTTCAAACTTCTGGAGTCCCAGTGTGTTCGCCTGTAAGCTAGACATCGTGACACCTGCGGCCGGATGTTGCTGTAATTCCTCAGGGCAAATTGTACGCGGGCCGGCGCATGGAAAACGTGGCATGAATGTGAGGCGTCCTTTCCACACATTGAACACCAAAGCCCTAGATAACAATACATTAAAACCCCCCAAATTTAGCCTTTATTATAACCTAAAATCCGTCACTGCCGCTCCTGCATGCAGGAAGGTGAGGTGAGTGTCTTTAACTTCTTCTTGGACGAGAAGGAACGGCCTCACACCCAGTCTCCACTCTCGGAGGTCACGGCGCACTCTCTCCAACAACCTTCTGAATGACGGAGGGTTTTCTAAAAGCAGACAAATCGCCCTTGAACCCTTCCAGTCCGTCCCAGCCTGCACCGCTCACAGAGAGCGTTTGGGGAAAACGTTGACATGAAAGGAGGCGACGAGGTCAGTCACCGGCCTTTGTTTCCAGGGGGCACTCTTGCCGTGGCCAGCGTCCTGTGTCGCCGAGAACGGCTTCGGACGGCGGTGCGGGCGTTCAGAGAGAACGTGTAACAGAGGGTTGGAATCACCGTAGTAGTTGTAGCCACAGGGTGAGGGAAATGGTGGGTGCCTGGGTGCTACGTGGACGTCGTCACACGTGGGCTGGGACATGGGTCCACCCCGTGGTGCCTCACGCACGGGCTCCACCGGGCAGGACGAGCCCCATGAAACCGACTCCGGTGGCTCACGATGCGACGCCCATGATGGGAAACTCACTCACGTGCATGAAGAGTTTGAGTCTGATCGTTTCGCGGGATGGGAGAGGTAGAAGCAGCATTATTTCTAAAATAACATTTTGCTTGAACCCGAGGCTTTAAATATGCATGCAAGACTAAATTAAGAGATATTAAATATTGCATGGGACACTTAGGGCAGACGACGGCTTTGCCATCACCCGAGGGTAATTGGAGTCGTCCCAGCCTGTCCTTGGGTGGCTGCTGCTGTCCCCTCGGAGCCATTAACACGGCCTCGCTCTCGGCTGGTCCCGCCTGCCCCTCAGTTTCAGGAGGGGCGGCCACTCGGGGAGGCCGGCACCTCAGGGGGCGCGCTGGCTGTGCTCTGGGTGAACCCCAGGCCTGTCCTGCTCTGTGGTTCGCAGTCCCCTGTGGGCCAGTCCTGTCGACCTCCGCAGCCGAGGCACACGGGACTGCCATCTCCCCGCTGTCTACAGGGAATTCTCCCCCACTTCTCCCGAGGAAGCCGAGAGCCCCCAGCACCACCCCCCCCCCGGCCCCGCTGCGGGTGTCCATGCTTCTGCCTCATGGTGCCGCACCCCACTGCACCTGCCCGCGGGGAAGCTCACCCACGGTGCCGGTCGGCCCGTGCAGGACTTAGCACACATTTAATTCAACCCCTGTTTTCCGGGCAGAAGTACACAGAGCGAGTCCAGAGGGGTTACCTGGCTCCGTCACTGACCCAGCTGCCGCCCTCCTGGGTCCACTGAGGCCGCTGGTCACACCTCCGGGATGTGCTGGGGGAAGGGAAGGGGGTGTCTGGGGTCCAGGACGGGCTGCCTCCAAGGAGGCAATCCGCCCTTGCCTAGCACGGCTCCAAGGAGGGAGGGGGCAGGGGTGGAGGGAGCACGTGGGTGGATGGAGCCCAGCACCTTGGGGCCGTTTCTCATCTGCTGCTCCCGGGTGCATTTCCAAGAGCGGCGTCTGCAAGGACAAAAGCACGGGGCTCCTGTTCAGGGTCCCGACGCAAAGTTTACGGTGGCGGCCGCGGGAACATGGGCTTGTCCATCAGCCTCGCGGGCCCGGCCTCCTTTCCTTAGCTCCAAGGGGCAGACCAGAAGTCCCTTCCATGGCCCCTCAGGAACACGGTCTCCGTAGGCGACCACCTGCCCCCTGCCCTGAGGGGCAGCTCTCCCAAGTGAGTGCTAGGCCTGGCCGCCCCGCAGGTCCCTTGCACTGGGCACCACACGCAGCTGTGACACAACGGGTCTCGGGTGTGTCACTGCGTGTGAGCGTGGAAAGGGTGAGGCTGCGGTAGGAAGGCGCGGCCTTGGCGCCGCGCACACCCTGCGGGCGCTGGCCGTGAGGGGCGGGCGGGGGAGGCAGGGAGGGGGAGGCAGGGAAGGTGGTATCTCCGCTGCGCTCACCTGCTGCGCCCGCGGCCCGCGGCCCGCGAGAGAGCACGCGTGCGCAGGGCGCGGACACGATGCACGTCCTCCCCCCCGAGCTTCCCTGCGAGCCGGAGCCGTCCTCCGGCAGGCGAAACCCCGGCGGAGGCCCGCATCCCCGGGCGCGACGGCGCTGCGCTCACGCCCGGCTCCTCCAACCCAAGAGACACGTCATGGGGTGACGTCAGCATGGAGGACGCCGAGGCGGCGGTGACGTCACAACAGCTGTGCCTTCACCCGGGCTTGGATGCCAGGACAGCTGCGGGGCCAGGCGTTGTGACGTCATAACGGCTGTGACTTCGCACTGGATATGATGTCAGGACGGCTGTGACGTCAGGACGCTGTGACAGGGACGGCTGCGGTCCCCGAGTCGCCGGGCTCCAGGATGGCGCGCCTGGAGGGAGCGGGAGCGCAGGGAGCGCAGGGAGCGCAGGGAGCGCGGGAGGAGGCCCTGGGTTTGCGCGCGGGGCCACGCGGCTGTCGGGGCTTGGCCCCGCCCAGTGTGTCTCTCCCCCCACCCCCGCCCCGACTGTCCTCGCTGGCTGGGCCCTGTCTGCGCAGTGTCCTGGCGGGACTCCGAGGATGACACTGGGAAGCGGACCGTCCCTAGCTTTCCCACTCAGTGTTTCTGGTTTCCTCAGCTGAGTCCCCGCAAGTGGAATGGCTGGGTCCTAGGGCAGTTCCTCGTTCATTTTTTATCCCTTGTTACCAGCTGCACTGCTGCCCACAGCGGCTGCACCAGGCGGCATCCCCGCCGACAGGGCACACCCTGTCCCGACCTCGGGGCGTTGGTTTGTTGACCACGGCCACTCTGACTGAGTGCGGTGACGTCTCGTTGCGGTTTGAGTGTGCATCTGTCTGACCATTAGTGACGCTGAGCATCCTTCCCACTGCGTGTCCTCTTCGGAGAGAGAGGTGTCCGCTCAGGTCCTCTGCCTAGTTTTTAATTGGACCTTTGGGGTTTTATTTTTTTTTTCATGTTAAAGTGTCTGAGTTATTTATACATTCTGGGTTGACTCTTGATCGCAAGAACCTCCTCCCCTCTGGTGGGTTTCCTTCACTGTGCACAACCACTTTGCTTTGACTCGGTCCCCCTTTTTAATCGTCCTCTGCTGCCCTCGGTGACTGGACACGTTAGTGCTCTCCGTAGCGGTTGTGGGGCCGAGCGCGGCGCCCCGCGGTGAACGGGCGGATCAGCTCGCTGTGGGGTCGGGAACGGTGGAACTGCTCCCTGCGGTGAGGAGCCCGTCAGGTCCCCAGACACGCAGATGGGGATGGACGGAGACCCCGGAAGAGCGGGAGGGTGTCTGGGCCCTGGGGTCCTCCCCCCCCACCGCCCCTTCCGTTCGGTGTTTAACTTCCGAGGGCAGAACGAACAAGGTAGCTGGGAGCGAGAGGCTGGAGCCCGGCCAGCGCACCGGCGTCCTCGGCGCGCCCTCGGTGACCGCGCCTCTCGGGGCAGGCGGTGCAGGCACGGGGCAGGGGTGACGGCAGCCGTCCAGGGGCATTCCTCGGCCCTGAGCGAGGGGACAAGTGCCAAGACGTCCCCTCCAGCGGGTCCCAGGAGGCTCTCCCAGGTCGCTCAGATGGACGACGAAGGAGTCGGAGCGTGGGCCGCAGCTGCCGTGGGGAGAGAGCGCCGACCGGAGTGGTGGTCCCTGCGTGGAGGCGGTGGTTGTGTGTGTGTGTGTGTGTGTGTGTGCGTGCGTGTGCAAATCTGTGTGAGTGTGCCGTACAGGCAGGCATCACTTCTGTCCCCAGTGTGATGCAAAACAAGTCTTTGGTCCTATGCCCAGTATTTTTTTGATTTACTACTAAGTATTTCTGATTGCCAAAAGTATTTTTCTCTGTCTCGTCTCTGCCCTCTTACTTCTACTCTTGGTCTTCCCTCCAGTACCCTCTTCCCCTCTGGGCATCACGGGGCAGGTTGCGTTTTCTGAAGTTGGCGGCGGCCACGTCTCTGATGCCACACATTCTCCTTGCCGTGTGGCCTTGACACCCCGCACTGGGCCGGGGTGGGGGCTCTGTGTCCCTCCCCCGGACTGTGGGAGGGACTGGGACTCCCTGTGGCGGAGAAGAGAGACTCCACGTGTGGCTGGAACTCTGGTGCCGGAAGGCGGACTCCGCGCGGTCAGGGCCTTGGTCTACCTTTGCTCACGGTCGTGTCCCCGTGTGTAGGGGAATGTTGGCACCTTGGAGCCGCTCGACGTTTTTTTCCTTGAAAAACAAATTCCAGAAGGATTAGACTAACTAAACTATTTCCATCTGGTTATCATGGTTTCTCAGCCTAGAGCCGTGGTGACTCAGGACCCCGCAGGAGACCCGGCCCTGCAGGGTGTGTGTGGGGGGGAGTCGGCCGGGGCGGGAGAGCGGGGGAGGGTCTGGGCGGTGTGGGTGCGAGCACGCTCACGAGCCGCGTGTCTCCTCCGATGGGCCGCCTGCCTGCCTGCCTGCTTCTGTGCCCTCATGCTCCTGCTGGCGCGGGGTTCCCCCACGGGCCCGGCCAGGCCGCAGCGGGGCCGCCTCCAGAGCGCACGCTCCTCCGTGTGCGGTTGGCCGAGCCTGCTCGCCCTCCGCCCTCTGCTCCTGCGGGGAGGACGCTGTCCCCTCCGGCTCGGCCAGGGCCTCTCTGGCGGGCAGGGCCGCTGAGCTCTCGGGCTCGGGAGGGCGACTGTGATTTGCGGCCCGAGCGCCGTTTTCCCTGGGAGTTCTCTGGCCTCAGAGGTGATGGATGGGCACCTCTCAGGCGTGGTTCCTTGATCAATAAGCCATAAAGTCTCAAATTATTTTGTTAGATCCATTGATCAAATCCACCGGATTTGTCCCAACTCCCTTTCTGTTAAGGCGAGGACTGCGGACGCTGAGTTTCTCTCTCTCGGCTGCCTTCCTCTTCCTGCTGGGCCCCAGGGTGCTGTGCGGCGGTGTGAGAAGGGCGGGAGCTGCAGTGGAAGTTACACCCCCCCCCACACCGGGGAGGGAAAAGGCCCGCTTGGACCGTCTGTTTCAGAGTAAAGCAGCACAGGTTCTCTCTCTGGTGTTTTAAGAGGTTCCTCGATACACTGGCTTGGGAGCACTGTTGCCTCTCGTGCACATACCCGTTCACTTGCTCACTCACTCATCCGTGCACTCACTCGGGAAACATTACAACGCGCCACGTTCCGCGGGCTGGCTACACTCGCGGGGCTGTCTGGTTGTCCTGTGAGGAACAGCTGAGTCCAGGTTCCCAGGGGCACTCGGGGTTCTCGGGGCGTGTGACACGCGGCATTTCCGCACCTTTTACGGCCGGCGAGTGAAGGAACTGCTTCTGGAGTAGTTTGCCAGGTGGGGCTTTTACACACTGGTTTAACGAATATTTTCTGAGCACTTTCCAACACGAATAGTAGCACCGACCTGGAGGGATGAAAGCACAGATAGAATCTCAAGCTCACTTTCAGGTACAAAATCAATTCTGAATAACTGGTAGATCTTACTATCGCCTCCTCGCGGATCTGAGTTGTGGCAAGGGAATACCACTTCCTATTTATTTGGGGGGTTTATTTTAGAAAATCCCGTTGCGGGGAACCTCTGACCCCATCCCATAAATGCAATGACTCAATGAAGTCGAGTCCTACCCTCTCACTCGACACCTTCTGGCCCCCCAGCGCAGGAAGCTCCAGAAGGATGCCGCCCTCATCCAATCACCCGGCCCCGGGGATGAGGGAGGAGGGCGTCCCCGGGTCTAACCTTCATGAGTGAAATGCGCTCACCCTCGGAAGCAAAGACGCTTGGCTCCCTGGGTAAGGCGCGCGGCCCCGGGTAGCTGGGCATCTTTTCTTCCGAGGAGACTTTTGTCCCCTCTTCTCAGCAGCGAACCCAGTATTCAGTCATTTCTTTGTCTGCATCGCGTCTAGGGCACTGTTCAGCCGAAGACTTCCAACAGAGAACCGAGATCACACGTGCTTCTCAATATTTTCTGTTGAAAATGGGAAAACGTGACATTTCTTTTCTTTAGATTCTTCCTCTTGTTTTCTCTCTCTTCCCTCCCTTGTCTGTGCATTTTGTTTCAACGAACAAACGGTGTTCAGGCACCTCTGCCTCTCCAGGGCCGGGCTTTCTGGGTCTTCCCTGGTTTTTGTTCGGCCTCTTCCTTTCACTCCACCAGGTCCCCCGCCTCCCGACCCTGGGAGTCCTCCACAGCGCAAGTGTCTCCCCACCGAACTGTGCCGCTTGAGCGTGGGGACACGGACGTGTCCTCCCGGCACCCAGCACGGCTTCTGACGTCTGCGGGCTACTCACTAGGTGTCCGTGGCTCGAGCATGGGGGCCGGATGGCAGGTGGCTGCTGTGGGGGCCGCAAAGACGCGGGGCGACTGCTCTGAGCCCAGGAAAGAGGCTCTTATGCGGGAAGGAGCGACCACACGCAAGACCGTTTGCGCCGTGTTCCTCCACGACGTGGAGTTTCCTGAACAACATTCGAGCTGCACAAGCCGGGTGGTCTGGGTTCAGAGAAGAGAGCCCGTGTGAGGGGAGAGGAGGGCTGGCCCCGCTGAGGGGGTGCCGTCATGACGCATCTTCACGGACGGGCCGGAGACCCGCGCGACCCCAGAAATCCGATGGTGGGCGCTCCGTGGAGAGCATTAGGTACACTGGAGAGGTCCAGTTTTAATTTCCCCAAAATTCCAGCTCGAGCTGGAAACTCGGGAGGTGTTGCCGATGGATGCACCGAGGAGACGAGCGAAGCCCTTTGCCCGGCACTCGAGCCTCGTCGAGTCCTTTCGTGCCCCGCGGGTCCCCTGGGAGCCCCCGTCATTACTGGTAAGAAAACTAAGAGTGTCTTCCAGACATACAGATTTCGAATCACGTAAAGCTTGTTTGGAGAGAGAGCCCCGCGCCCCCACGATGTACGGCTCCTTTCACACGGTCAAACGCAGACAAGGGAGCGAAACTCTCCGTACGTGGACACGCTTCGTGGTAAAACGATTCAGACTTTCGTAAATCGCAGAAGAGATGGCGACGCCGGAAGTTCGCAGATTTGAAGACGGGCCTGCGGGCCGCAGCCCTGCCATGAGCGAGCGGTGGGTGGGGAGGGGGCGACTCCTGACGACTGACTCCGTCGGCGGGTCTGAAACCGCAGGCCTCTGGGCCGGCATGTCTTTGTGGACGTGTCCAGGCAGGAGAGGGGGGAATTCCTCTCGCTCTTCGTGAACCACTGCCAACCAGCCAGCCAGCCAATGCAATTCGTGTCGGAGAATGAGCGCAAACCCTTTTCGCGGTTGGAAGAGGCCGAGACGCAGCGACGCGGGCGCCTGGGAAACACGGCTCTTTCCCCGGTGTGCCTGTTTTCACGTGAAGGTGACGCACCGACCGCGGGCTTGGAAGGGCACACGCTCGGACGGTCTCCGTAAGAGCTGCTTCCCCTCGGCAGCCCGGAGCTGTACGGCGTCTCCGCATTGCCTGTCCGTGGGCCTTCCCACGTGAGACCCGTCTGCGGCACCTTCTGTAACTCTGACGGCCTCGCCCTGCCACCCAGCCCGTCTTGGAATGCTTCCGCCTTGCTGGGAAAATGAAGAAACCGTGTGAATATGAACCCAGACGAAGCGCGAGCCTGCAGGTCAAGGCCCGGCAGGAATGTGGAATGGCCATGCGGCACCTTGTCCAGCCCTCTGGCAGGATGGATGGACTCCTCACTACACCTGTAGCGATTTCACCGGCTCCTATTGTAACATTTATCACGCTGTATTATAGCGTTTCATTTGCTCCTCTGACCCCTCCGGGCCCGCGGGAGACCACAGGAGAGGGAGGTTTTAAATTCATTTTTCTTCCTTCAGCTCCGAATTCTGCATCTGGCGTCCAGTAAGTTTCTGCGGGGTTAATGAACTGTGGTGCAAATGAATGAATGAATACGGGTTTACAGGATGGAGGCCGGGGTACAGCTCCGGTTGGGGCGTGCAGAATGGGGTGCCAGTCACTCACATTTCAGGGCATTGAAAGCTGTAGCTAATCTTTGAAAACATCCACCCAAAACAAAGACGTTTTTAAGCTTATTTTTTGTCCTTAAGCAAAATAATTCTGATTTTAACACAATATTACTTTGACTTCATAAAGTATGAGGGAGAAGAACTTAAAACTGGCCCAGGTGGGCCCTGGCCTGGTGGCTCAGCTGGTGGGACCATCGCCCTACACACCAAAAGGGTTCGGTCCCCAGCCAGGCGCACGCAGGTGGCAACTGGTCAGTGCTTCTCACATCGGTATTCCTCTCTCTCTCTCTCCCCCCTCCCCCCACTCTCTTCCTCTCTCTCTCTCTCTCTCTCCCTCCCTCCCCCCACTCTCTTCCTCTCTCTCTCTCTCTCTCTCAAGTCAATACGCATGTCCTCGGGTGAAGATTAAGAAAACAGTCTGGACAGAGAGTTGGATGCGTAGCCCTGGGTCCCAACCCCAGCCACTCCACGCTGGACCTCGTCCCGTCCCCCCGCACAGCCTCACGCCCCAGTGGGCAGCAGTTCGGAAACAGCTCGGCCAGGTCACCGTCCGGTTCTCCAGAGAGAGCCGGAGTCCTGGGCGTCCCTCACACGTATCTCCAGGCCGAGGCCGGAGCTCGGGCTCCCGAGTGCACGGGCTTTCTCCCCTACACCGTGTTTCGCCCTCGCCATGGCTCCTGTGGCAGCGCCCGACCCCCGACCCCACCCCCTTCAGGTAGACGAGGAGAGATGGCAGGCGGTGGCAACGGTCAGTCTAAGAGGCACAGGCCCACGTGGCGAGACGCTGCCCTCGGAAGTGCCGTCCCGGTCATGCTTCCTCGCGCCGTGGTCCCCGTGGGCGGGATGCCCTGTGTGTGGCCGGGGCGTGGGGGGCGGGGCGGTGGGGCGGTGGTGAGAGCTCTGGCCAGGACACCCGGGCAGCCCAGGCGTGACTTCTTAACCGGATGTGCATCAGTGCCCCCGCGGGCAGGAGTGGCTCCGCCAGCTGTGGTCGCCATGGTCACCGGGGACTGGGGTACAAAAACAACAGACATCCACGGAGAACCCAAAACGGCAGGGCGGGTGGGCATCCCCAGCCCCCGGGCCTTCTCCAAGGTGGCCGCAGTCTTGTCGCACCTGCGCAAGGTGCAGGCAGGTAACTGTGGGAACGACGGTGCCGGTGACGAGGAGAGTCCGCTTACAAGTCCAAGTGCGTGCTTTAGATGGACAAGCACAGATGGTGCAAGCACAGACGGTGCGATCCGGGGCGGCCTGGAAGCACGCTCGCGAGGCCAGAGAGCAGGCAGGTGGCAGAGCACCGGGGCGGAAGGTCAGTGCTCAGAGCACTTGTCCGGGGCGCACGGCCAGGGGCGGGCGTGGGAACGGAACGGCGCTTCTCCTTCACCCGGGACGGCGTGTTCCCATGCCGGCGCTCCACCCGCAGGGAGCGGCTGGCGGCCCCCGCGGCCCCTGCGGCCCCCGCGGCCCCTGCGGCCCCGAGCCTCCCAGGCCTGCCTCCCCTCCGCTTCCCGCTCTCGCCGCCCCTTCCTCTCGCTGTGTCAGAAAGGGCCCGAGCAGGGCAGAGCTCGCGGGGCACCCTGACGCTGGGCCAGCGCGTGCCCCGGCGCACACGGGGGGGCAGTCCACGCGTGTCTGCAGGCCGTCCGTCCTCGAGGCTCCCGCCTCTGCGAGCCTGGGCCCCGGCTGCCGGTGGGCTGGGGGGCTGTCGGCTCCCAGGACAAGCTGTGGGGAAGGAGAGCTGGCCGTGGGAGGGGGAGGCAGGGAGAGGCTCGGCCTGTCTGCACCTCGGCCCCGCCTCTCGCCACGCGGCAGCAGAGAGCGCGTCCGTGAGCCCTGGCTGCGGCTCCCCCGCCCCCCAAACGCAAGCCGCTCCGCTGGGGGCGGATTCCAGCCGACAGCCCTGCAGGGAAGCTGAGGCACCTGGCTCCCCGGGTCACCTGATCAGCGCCAGAACCACCCAGGGCGCCCCTGCCCGTCCGCAGTGTGGTCGACGGGTCACACGGTGTCGTAGGACGGGAAGACAGGCCTTCTGCACAGCCGGCCGCTGGGGCCCTAGGACTCTCAGAGGAGGACGAGGAGGAGGCCCGTGTGGCGTGGGGGCAGGCCGGGGTTGTCCACGGGACCCCGAAGTGAGGACCGGAGAGGAAACGACAGGGAAATGAGGAGCCATCACAATTCAGACTCCTCAAGGGAAAACACTGTACAAATGAGTGAACACGTACAATACACCCCAACACGCATGAAAAAAGTCAACAGGGAAGCGGCAGAAAACAAGACAACGAAAAACGAATAAAAGACGCAAACAGACGCGCCACAGAGGCAGCTCCACGAGTGACCGGTAACCAAGCGCGGAAGTGCCACGTTTTTCGCCGTTACAGAAACGCGGATCAAGACCACACGGAGACGCCGTGGGGCGTGCGCTCCCTGGCGCGGCTCAGACTGCCCACGAGCACATTCCGGTGCCGATGAGCCACGGCGACGCGGTGCCTGGCCGTCGGAGTGTGAACCGGCGGCGCCGCCTGGCGCCAGGTGCTGGCGTGTGCAGTCGAACCCGTGCCGACCCCGTGGCTCGGGCGTTTGCCTTCCGGACACCGAGCAAAGGCGATGGAGACGCCAGCCCCAGAGACTCGCAGGCAAACGGTCACTTTGCTCAGAACAGCCCCAGACGGGAAGCCGCCGGGGTCCGCCCGCCAGCAGGGCGAGAAGAGGGGGAGTCCGTCCAGCGGGGCACCCCTCGGGAGTGAGGACGAGCAGAGGGGGCCGGCGTGGCGGATGGAGCAGGAGCCGGCGTGGCGGACGGTGGGAGACGCCGGCAGAGAACGGTGCTCACCGAGTGCTCCCCGTTTGGCTGAAACTGGAGCGGGTGGATGCAGTCGGTGCGGAAAGAGATCCGGACAGTGGCCGCCTCTGGGGACCGGGGCTTCGTGAGGACCGAGCAGGAGGGGCTGGGAGCAGCTTCCTGCAGTGGGGGTGGGGGTGGGGGTGGGGGTGGGGGGCAGCTCTGATCTGGACGCTGAGCACAGGCCGGTGCCCCAAACTCGGTGAGCTCCACACCTGGGAACGGGGCACTGGAGAACAGGTAGTGTGCCCCGATTTAAGAAATAACACAGGCTCTGCGTTTTGTTTCACATCCTTGCATACATGATGAGGACATTTTCGTCCCTGCTGCCACATGCCGTGGCCCTCCTCCGCGGCAGAGTTTCAGAGCGCAGGCCCCGGCCCTGGGGCACGCGGGCCTGAACCCTGGGCGACGGCGGGGACGTCGGGTGCCCTCCCTGAGGCTCCGCTGTCTCACCTGTGACATGGAGACGGCAGCGTCGCCCACCTGGCAGGGCTCCCGTGAGGGTTAAAGGAGGTGACGTATGTGAGGACTTTCCCACAGCGCTGGAGCCGCCCTGCTCTGTCAGTGCCGCAGCCACCAGCTGCTTGTGGCTCAGCCGATTCCAGTTCGACGAAGTTGAAAATTCAGTGGCTCGGTCCCACCAGCTCCAAGGTCACGCGTGGCTGGTGTCTTCGTGTATAGATACGGAATGCTCCCATCATCGAAGGAAACCCCGCGTGGGTGGCGCGGTCACAGGGGAGGCGCTAAATAAACGTCGCTACCGCGGAGAGAGAAGTGCTCCCCTTAGCGACTTCTCCCCGGAGAGAACGGGCGGCGCCAAGTCAGAAAACGACGTGACTCCGTGCTACGGCGCGGGGGGGTTTCACGGGAAGGGCCGGTGAGCATCGCTGGCAGCGGCCCCTGACCGCCCTCTCCAGCGGACGGCGGGCTCCTGGAGGTGACACGCGGGAGGAGGAGGGCGGTTCTGGAGCAGGGGCAGGGGACACGGCGTCGGCAGGCCTGCGGGTCCCGGCTGCCCACCGGCAGAGTCCGGGGAGAGGCCAGGCGGGCGGAGCCGAGGGAGGGGAGCAGGAAGGCCCGCCGGAGGAGAGGAGAGGAGGGAGGATACCGGGGGAGGGGCTTTGTGCCGGTGGGCCGAGGCCGGAGAAGTGGGCGGGGCGTAGAGGAGGAGGAGGAGATGCGGTTATGCCAGGCCAGTGCAGGGTCTGGAACCTCAGCTTAACCATTGGGTTCCCTGTGGCCACGCACTCGTGGGTTTCAGCTGTCAGGAAGCAGCCGACAGAGGGAAATACAGTGAGAAGTACGCGGCATAGAGGCGACCTCTGTTTGTTCCCCATGCAGCCTTGCAAAGGTCGTCGCACCCACTGTATGGGTGTGTGTGTGTGTGTGTGTGTGCATGTCCCCTGTTTAATGCCAGTGGGTTTGCGCTCCTCAGCACCCGCCTTTGTCCACGTGCGACAGAGCTCTTCCCAGACAGACCCGCGGAAACCCGTCCGGCGTCTCCTCTCCGTCGTTCTCTCCCGTCTCCCCACCCCCCACAGGTCTCCTCCCCCCCACAGGGCTCCCTCCCCCCACAGTCACGTGGGGCTCCAGCGCAAGGCCGTGCGATACTGTGTTTAGTCCGTCTCCTATCAAAGCCCACCTGTCTCCAGTCTTCTGCGGGGACCGATGACCCGGCACCTGAACGGTTCCTCCCGGGGTGTGTGATTTCCGCGGGAGGCGTTGTTCGAGATGGGACTGCAGGTCTGTGCGTTTACGACTGGGAAGGATATCGTGGCACGTTCTCCGGGAACTCTTCCGATTCACGCTCCCCCGGCCGCGCGTGGCGGTGCTGGTTCCCGGTGCCTGCCCCGGCGCACCTGCCACGAGACTGGTGTGCGTGTGCCGCCGCCGCCAGCCTGACCGGTGGGCGAACCCCGGCTGCTGCCGTGCTGTGCACTTGTCTTACAGGAAGGTGCGAGAAACTCGGGCTTTTCCTTTCCTGAGAAATGTCTGTTATGTCCTGTGCCCACCTTTTTATTGTTAAGCATTTTGATTTTAGTCTAAAACACTTTATTGATTGATTTTGGTGGGGAGGAGAGAGAAGCATTGGTGTGTTGTTCTACGTGCAGATGCAGTCACTGGTTGCCTCTCGTGTGTGCTGGACTGGGGATTGAACCCACGACCTTGGCGTGTCAGGATGACGGTCCCCCCCACTGAGCGGCCTGGCCAGGGCTCGATTTGAATTTTATTCTCCTTCCCCCAGGACATCCTAGAAGGGCCGCTGATGGGGTCCCATCTGCACTCTAGAAAGCTGCCTGTGGCAGAGGCCGGGGGGGGGGGCAGCAGGTGAGGACCGTGGAGGAGGAGTGAGTCCACGCGGAAGCGGCGGTGAGACGTGCGCAGGGCTGCGTGTGTGTGCAACGCACGGTGGGGGGGGCGGAGAGCGGGAGCTCGTGCCGCGTCCCGCAAACGAGCACCCGAGCCGGCGCGGGGACGCAGGGAGGAGAACCTCGCACCCGTTGTTCCCCCCCACCCCACCCATTGGGCGTCGTCTCACGGGAACCTGTGGATCGTGTGGAAGTGACGAGGCCTCGGATTTAGCCTCGAGGACACGGACGCGGACGACACACGCAAGGCGGAGGTGGATTCGGGGGCGGACTCCGCGGGTTTTGTGTTTGCCGAGCGTTGACCGTGTAGCCGGCCGGCGTTCGGGGGCAGCTCTGCGCGGCGCTGCACCAGACAGGCGAGCGCGTCTCTGGGGAGGGGGGGCGGTTTAGCTTGGTGGCTGTCGTGTGAGGACGCCAAGGTCACCCATCCCCGCGCACGTGTAGGCAGGCGGAGTTTTGGACTCGGGGAGATGCTGGGACTGTGGTCCGGGCCGAGGTTGTGGGGAGCGGGGGCTGGGCAGATGGGTCGTTCTGGGTGGGGGGACTGGCTCCACACTGGGGCGCTGCCCTGAGCCGGCATCATGTCCGGGACAGAGGGCCCCTGCTGTCCTGGACCCTGGTCCCCTGTGAAGGACACGTCACTCGATGCCATTGCGAAGGTGGAGCTGACTGGTGTGCGAGGTGCTCTGGCCCACCTCCCGTTCCCCCGGAGACACCGGCGCTGCCAGTCTCCCCCCTCGGGGTCTCTCCGGGCTCCGCCTGCGCAACGCAGAGACCTTGCTCCCTCCCACACAGTCCCTTTGCTGGGGGGTGGGGGGAGGGGTGGGGGAGGGGCTTCAAAACCTAGCCTGGGTCTCGGAAAGAAATGTACGCGGTCACAGAGCCCCCAGGGCCCCTGGGTCACCCCAGAACCCTGTCTGGGTGGGACCGGCTTTCCGACTCTGCCGTTCCCGCTGGATACAGAGAAAGTCGAGTTGGGAAGAGGTTGCTGGCTGACCGTTCCTGGGCGTTCCAGAGTATTAATGTGGGTAAAGTGATCCTTCTCCATCGTCGCAACGTGTAACACTTCGTGTTTTCTTTTTCATCGCAAGAAGATTGCTCACCACGGTTGGGGATATAAAAAAAACCCACATTAAAAATTAAACCGAAATGGGGTAATTGCCCTTGCATGAGCAATTGCTGGCTTGTTAAACTGCTCACTCAGAGCGTTGTTCGGCGTCTGCGCACTGAAGGAGCAGCCGTTAAGACGGCCGCGGTGACGGCCCCTATTTATTTAGCTTCTTCTGCCGTGACCTCAGACAAGCAGACCACACTGAGAACCCTTCGTAGCAGTAATAAACCTTGACCTCGGGACCTCCGAGTGGAGTTTCGCCTTGACGACGCCACCCTGCTTCTCGGGTTGGATCCAGGTCCCTTTGGCGTCGGCGAAACTCTGGTTTGTGTCGTCCTGTGTTTCTAGCACGAAGACGTCGAACATACAAACTGGAGGAGGATTTGCCCACGGAGCGAAGCGGAGGCTGGGACAAACCGTGTGATCTCCCCTCATCTCTGATCCTTCCCACGGGCGACAGAGGGCGGGGGGTGGTGGAGAACACCCACCTGACAGCTTCGCTCTGAGAATCCCATGACACGTCGATGTCCGAAAACACAGTCGGACATCAGTAGGCGTTGTTGTTGTTGTTGTTGTTACCATGTCACCCTCTCTGCATCTACAGCCGTCGTGCCCCTGGGCACGGCAGGGGCCTGAAAGTTTAATTGCAACGGTGATTCGCAGGGGCCGGAGCCTGTCCGGTTAACCGCGCCCCTGCGGCTGCCCCGCTGCACCCACAGCCGGCCCTGCTGGGCGGGTGCGGCTGTGCGGCCGAGGAGCACCGGGTGCCTGCTCCGGGCGGGTCCGGACACTCGCTCCCCCTCTGCTCCCGGCCAGTCGCCTGCTTCCTGCTGCTCTCCTCGCCGCTCTGCCGCACCTCCCGCCGCTGCCGCCTCAGCCGGTGCCCGTCGTCCTCCCCCTACGGGAAGATGGGGCTTGTGGGAGAGACCCCCAAGCCCCCGCTTGGCACCTGTGTCCTCCGGCTCCCGTCCGTGTGCGTGGACTCTCCTCTCTGCACCCGTGGGTGCTGCTCCCATCCGGCAAAGACTTCCCGTTCCCGCAGGGAAGCCGCCCTTCCCTTTGCGTCCACAAGTTTTCTCTCCGCGGGAAATGGGTGTCGGAGAAGCCGGCCCTCTCGGGCTCCCGCAGCAGATGGGGCCTGACGGGGCCTGACGGGGCCGCCGAGGCCCGAGGCGCCGCAGGGGCAGACTCGGGGCCTCAGGGGAATCCGGGGGCTGTTGGCCGCCCAGCTGGGGAGACGGGTGTCGGGCAGGCGAGCCCCGGTGCTGACGGTGAGTCCCCGGTGTGCAGTCAGGGGAGGCGGGCGTCGCACGAGTGTAGTCCCCCCCCCCCCCCCGCCCCGGGGAAGACGGTGATCGGGTTGGGGTGAGCACCGAAAGGGCCACTCAGAGCAGGGCCCGTGGTGACAGGAGCGCCCCCTGTGGTCGGAGTTCAAGGCCGGCCTCTGGGGCAGCGACGTCCAAGCAGAGATGTGACGAGAATGGGCCGGCTCTGCCCGCGTCTGGAGGAAGGGTGTTTCTCGTCCGGGGGACAGGAAGAGTCCTGTCCCTTGGGGGCGGGGGCAGGGGCGGGCGGGGGGCAGCTCCGAGGTCCTCAGGGCTGCAGAGGACACACGCGTGCCCAGGGGCTCCGCGAACTCGGGGAGAGCGCAGGCCGCAGGGCCTGGAGGTGGGGCCGCACCGGGCCGATCTGTGCCCTGGTGCTCCTGGGAACTTGGGGAGGGAACAGCAGAAAGTGTTCCCTTCGGAGTGGCCTGTGGGGGGGAGGGGCATTCGCTGGGGAGCGGGTGGGGGCCGGGCGATGAGGAGGGAGGCCCTGGGCGTGCTCGTGCGCGAGGAGACGGAGCAGGAGCCCCTGACGACGTGCAGACGGAAGCCCAGACAAGACATCAGGACGAGGCAGGCGGCGACCCGATGGCTCTCAGCCGCCGGTGCCAGCGCCGTCCCCGAGCCGGCTCCAGCCCTCCCCGTAAGCTGCTCGGATGAGCTGAGTTCACTTAGACAGGTCCCCTTCCTGCTCAGGCCGACTGGACTCGGGTTTCTTACAACTGGAAGGGCCGTTCGCCGGTGCCCACGCGATTTCTCTGCGCTTGACGTTTCTCGGGGCGAGTTAACGGAAACCGCGTCCTCCGGGAGTCGGTCCCCGCGAAGGACCGCTTCTCCCCCGCCGGCCTCTCCGCCTGCATGTGGGAGCAGCCGCTGCAGTGCCGGAAGGGCAGAAACTAGAGCAAAAAGGGGAAAGAAAACCCCTCGGGGCCACAGCGAACTCCTTTCACGCGAACACGCAGTTCACACGCCCACAAAACCCCTCTGCCCGTGCCCCGGGCTCGGATGCCTGTTTGGCCCCGATTCTGAGATTCTGCCGCACTTTCTTCCATGGCGTTCCTCTCCTTCCTGACGGGCCGTTGGTGGCTAGGGACTCGGGCGTGTGGAGGACCAGCCGTTCCCATCGCCGTGACCAGGCTGCTGTTTCTTAGAAGACCCGTGGACTTCCTCTCGTCCTTCTCATCGTGGGAACGGTGGGCGGGGGGTTTGGGGGGCCGGGGGACCGGGGGGACCAGGGGGCTGCTGCCTGCCTCCCACGGGAAAACCACACCCTTTTCTCCCAGAAAGACGGCCCTGGCCTTCACGCCCGAGTTTGCTTTGTGGGTTCTCTCCTGCCGGGTCTTCTCTTCGCCCTGCGCTTGGCCGATGTGCCGAGAGGCCCGTCTCCGCGGGTCTCGTCTGAGGCCTGGTTCTGGCTGAAACTCCTGCTGGAGACCGTCGGAGATTTTCGGCGTCTCCGGTGCCCCCTTGTTCCCGTGATCAGAACCACAGCGTTTGGAACACAGCCACCCCGGCCCCCCACCCCCTCCCGTGGGAACAGGCCTGTCTCTGTCTGCCGGCTCCTCGGTGAGAGAAGTCGGGGTCTCGGTTTCCCCTGCTGGGCCAGTGCGGGTTAGGTTTGCTTTGCAGGTGCGAAAGCTAAATAAGGTGGTTGCACAGTCTAGAGATTTACCTCTTGCTGAACTGGGAGAAACCTGGAGTTGTCGTTTCAGAATGGCGCGGCAGTCCCCCTGTTGTCAGGGACCCAGGGACCTTGCTTGCTCTTGCTCCCCCATGCTTAATGCAGGACTTCTGTCCTCCGTGTGGCCCCATTGTCCAAGGTGGCTGCCACAGCTCCAGCCACCAAGTCAGCATTCCACCAGAAGGAAGGGAGAAGAGGGGTGGACAAAATGGCTCCTCTAGAAACCACCAGAGGCTGGGAGGGGCCAGGAGAGATCCCTCCCCACCCCCGAGCACCTTCAGAGAACTCGGACTTCCAGCCCAAGGCCGGGGCGAGACTCTGTCTCTGCCATGTCAGGCCACCCGGGCTGCAGTGACCTCTGGCTCCGGCCCCAGAGAACCGTCGGGGACGCCCCAGGCTCACAGCCGCCGTGTCCATGCTTTTCCGTTCGTGCTTTTCCGTTCGTGCTGTTTCCACAAGGAAACTGTCTCCGTGCCCCCAGCACCCGGTAATGAGTTGCTTACAAAAAAAATGGCTTTTATTTGGTTATACATCTTTAAAGAATCAATGGAGGTGACCGGAGGAGAGATCAAAAGGATGAAATCGGAGTTAATGTGTTATGAGGCCGATGTTTTTAGCATTGAGTGTGAAAAAGTAACATACAGTCTGTCGGCCCCAGTGGTGTGAGTAAATTGAGTCTTGCTGGTCACTGGGTCAGAAAGGCTTGCAGGGCGTGTTAACTGCACACACGCACACACACGGAGAGCACGAATGCATGCAGGTGTGTGGCGGCATCGCCCGTGCACGGGGACCAGGTGGCCCTCCGACCTCGCCAGACCCCAGTCCCGGGGAGGCGCGGCATGGTTACTCGTACTCAGTGTAGGTTCGATAACCGACGTTTTGTGGGAAAAGCAAAACCAAAAACATGAACGGGCCTGTTAACAATGACGACTCTGCGCCCGCGAAGCCCCGCTGATCCCTTGAACACTCACGCTCCTTTCAGCAGGCGGGGCCGTTAGTGGAAGAACTGGGTTGGACTTCGGTCCCCCACTTACAAAGTTTACTTCTTCCACGTTTTCCGTGCGAGTCGCCGACCCAGCTGTGAGGGTCCCCCAGCCCCTCACCCCCGGGAACGCCCCGTCGGACTGCTGCACGGGGGTGGGGGGTGTCAGGTGAGCACCCCGAGGGTGCAGCGTCCCGTGACCCGGAGGGCGGCGGTGGGGGCGGCGGCCCCAGTGTGCGCACTGGCCCCAGTGTGCGCACTGGCGAGCACTCGCTTCTCCGTCGCTGAAGTCCTTCGTTGGTGCCTCTCGTCTGCGGCACCCTGGGAGATGTCACACGCCGCGAAAGCGGGAACACGCCGTTGGTGTCCACGGCTTGTCCCCTCAATAAACAACACTGAGGGCGAGTCTGCATGGCCGCCCCGACCTGGTCCCACGACCGACGCCAGGGCTGACGTAGGAACCGGGCGGGGAGCCTCCGGGCGGGGCTCAGAGACGCGGGCGGGCACTCGGCGTGGACTTCCCCGCAGAGGACAGGTGACACGGCCAGGCAGGTTGACCGTGGCGTCGGGAAGCTATGGCGGCGGCGATCTGAGAGCCTGCCCCTCCCGGAGGGAGTGCGGGGGACCCTGGTGTCCTCTGCACGGGGTGGGGACGTCATTGCCTGCGGCCAGGAGATGCAGGACGGGGGCTGTGTGGGTGCCGGGGAAGTGGGGAGGGCCGGCAGTCTGGAGGCCAGAGGAGGTCTCGGCAGGGGGAGGAGGAAGGAACTCGGAGCCAGGGAGGAGGCCGGGGAGGGGGGCAGGTTGGGGCCGGCTGGAGGGACTTCGGCCGGTTTAGTTCCCCGAGGACCAGGATCCACGGGCTCTGCGATGGGGGGTCGGAGGGGGGAACGGGGGCGTGGCTCTCCCGGGCTTGGCTCCCTTCGGCGTGTCCCCGGGCGCGGCCGGCTCACCCGTCCTCATTGCTGCGGCACGGCAGGTCACCACGACGGGGGTCTGCGGGCGTTTCCTCTCCGAGGCGAGAATCCCGGTCAGAGCTGCCACAGGGGCTGTTCTGCTGCGGCGTGTGCACGTGTGTGCGTGCGTGTTGTCTGTGGTCTGCGTGTGTTGTCTGTGTATGTCGCCGTGGGTTGCTTCTCTGTGTGTTGTCTCTGTGTGCTGCGTCTGTGTGCTGCTTCTCTCTGTGTTGTGTCTGTGTGTTGTTTCTCCGAGTGACTCTGTGTTGTGTCTGTGTGTGTGTGTGTGTGTGTGTGTGTGTGTGTGTGTACATGGCTTCCCGAGCCAGCAGTGGGAGGCCAGCTAACCCCCGGGAAAGCACCGAGGAAGATTTAAGACCCAGCGACGGGGCCAGGGAAACGTGCGGGCCGGAGCCCCATCCCTCCCTCTCACCCCGGCCCCTGGAACAGCGTCGAGTGCGGCGTTGACTCAGCACAGAGCCGCGCCGAGGAGATCCATTGACCCCGAGTTCAGCGCTGAGAAATTGAGAAATGCTCGTTTTAATGTCTATTCAATAAATACAGCGTCCACCCTGCGCGGGGCCGCACCATCCGCTTCAGATCCATTACGGGATGGGCGCGGGGGCTGACAGGCCGTCCCGAGACGGCCGTGGCCGGGAGGCGAGGTTAACCCTTCCTCAACGGGGACGTAAATCTTGGCCGCCGCCGGCGCGGGCCCACGGGCCCTGGGCGTTCACGCCACCCGGGGGCCCGGTCATCTTCTCTGGGGCACACAGACTCACATGCAGAGACATACACATAGTCACCACAATGTGACATCTCATGCAACGTGGACGGTGAAACAGGTACAACAGAACGACAGGAAATGCTGTCCTTCCCTGTCATCGCCCCTGGGGACGGAGACCAGATCTCTTTCGCCTCACCTGGCGTGGACAGTCCCCGCGGGGTCGCCTGCGAAGACTGTGGCCGTACCTGATGCCTTCCCCGTCACGCCAGGAGAGGCGAGAGCTGCGCTCACGCGGGTGAGAGGAGGAGCCCGGGGCTCACAGCGGGGTGTGATGTCTGCGTGTCTGCGTGCAGCCCGGGGACCCGTAAGACAGATGCGGGAGAGCATGGAAAATCGTGCAGCTCCAGAAGGCGTCCCGGGGACGGTGGGGTCGTCCTGTGGGCCGGGCGGAGGCTGAGCCGGAAACGGCCACATGGGGGCCTCCAGCGTGGCACCCAGTCCCTGCCGAGACTGGAGCCGGGTCGTCTGTGCCGTGGTAGCCGATGATCTCCCACGCCACGGCGAGGGGGGCTTGCTCGGGGGCCACCCCGCCCGTGGTCAGGGGGCTGGTGAGCGGACGACACTGGCGTCACATCAGCCACCACGGACGGATTGTCTCTCGTCCGCCAAATGATGGTGAATCACTTGTGGGGTCCGTTCATCCAGTCAATGCTCACCGAACCACCTCTAAAACCGAGAACGGGATTTCAGACACGTCGGGGAACACAGTCTCGGCCCCTCTGCAGGGCTGCCCAGGGCGCCGTCCAGGGAACCGGCTTCACAGGACTTTACAGACGCTCTTGTTTTCTCCCAGATTCTGTGTGTTTGTCTCCTGAGAGAGGGAAGGGAGGGAGAGACACATCGGTTGTCCACCTCCCACACGCACCCTGACCGGGAGCCAAACTGGTGGCCTTCAGCTTTGCGGGACGATGCCCAGCCCACCGAGCCACACCGGCCGGTGCCACAGCTGTCCTTCAGAAAATGGGGTTCACTGTCCAATCAGCCTGTGAAACACCAACGAAGACCCGGCAGGTCCCCGAGTCTCGGCGTCCTGTTGTGACAGCAGAGAGGCTCTGTGGAGCTTGGTCCCCGTGTCCCTGAGCTGGCCCGTGGTGGGACGGCCCGACCCTGGGGCTGCAGAGCCGGACCTGCATGAGGAACGGACTTCCCCAGAATCCTGCTCTAAGAAGTCCGCTCCTGGGATGGCTGGGCTCGGGCAGGCGGCCTTCCAACCGGAAGGGAGGTCCTCCCGCATGAAGGAGAGGCCTCAGTGGGAGCCGGCCCTCGGGAGCGCACCCTGGAGAACGCGCACCCACTGCGCGGGTGTGGGTGCGGGGGCAGGCGGAAGGACTGTGCAGTCCACCTTGGTCCTCTCCTCTGCGTCGGAGGAAGTGCTGGCGGCGGCCCCGTGCGCTCCGAGAGCCAGATTCACGCGTCCCCACGGAGCGGAGTGACTTCGGTGTGGGGGTCGCCGGGGCTGAGAGATGCGGGCCCAGGGAGCAGGGGCTGGAGGCCCCGGGAGTGTCTCGGCAGGACAAACGACCGCCTGTGCCGCTGCCCGTCGGAGACAGGGCCGTGCGCGGTGCCCTGCCCTCCAGCTTGGAGGTGACTTCTCCTGCCTCTCTGGCACTCTCGCGTGCCCCCCCGAACACCCCCACACGCAGGTGCAGGGGGCACACTAACACCTGGGTGAGTTACCTTCCTCCCCTCGCAGAGGGGTGGGGCATCCCCACGATTTTAGGGAGGGTCGCCCCTGGGCGAGTGTGGGGCGAACAGACCTTTACGATCGTCCCTGCCCCAGGTCTGCTGTCGGCGTTTTACACGCGACCTTGGGGTGGGTGCCGGTGCCCCGTTCTAGAACCCGGAGGAGGTAAGGAGCCCCCGGGGGAGGGGCCTGTGAGCTGGGGGCGGGGCGTGCACGGGGGTCCGCCGGGCCGGGGAACCTGCTGGGCCCTGAGCCGGTGAGTGTGTGAGGGCCGGTCAGGTGGCAAAGGATGGCACCTGGCGTCACCTCGTTGGAAGTCTTATTAAATCAGCTTTCAGGGCAGAAGGGGTGGCCACGTCCCGAGGCCACGTCCCGAGGCCACAGAGTGCGGCAGAGGCTCAAGGGAAAGGGTCGTGGTTGGGCCTGGGCGGGACCTGCCGCGTGGGGACAGGCGCCCGCTCAGGCTGCGTTCAGAACAGGTGTCGCTGCGAACACGTGACGGTCCCCACGCAGTGTCCGCCACCCCATTCGGTTCCTGGAGCAATTTTAAAAGCAGGAATTTTTATTTCCTGTGTGCTCCAGATGAGGGATTTAGGCCCGAGAGGGCTGAGAGGCTCGCGCGAGATCGACGGAGTGCTGGGTGCGGGGCTGAGGGTTTGGACCCCCGCCCCCCACTCGGTCCTCGGTGATCGTCCAGGGCGGACACTGCCATCGTCTCCGTGTCCCAGACAGGAGAAGTGGGGCAGAGGCGGCCGACGGGAGAGGTGCTGGGGTCAGCGCTGGGCCGACTCCCAGCCTGCGCCTGGGCGCCGACCTGCCGTCCTGACGCCCCTGTGACCCCGCCAGCCATGGCAGCCATCTTCACCTTACCTGTGGCTTGGCTCTCGGGCTGCGGCGGAGCCCCCGCGGGGTGCCCAGGGCGACCCGCACCTCCAATTAGCACTCGGAGTTGCCTGGCGCCCAAGGCCGTGGCTAGGAGGCCCCCCTGGCGCACCGAACACCAGAGCCCTTGCGGTTCCTGGTGGAGCCCCCCTCCCAGGCCTGTGCCACGGACGCTGCCTTCAGCACTCTGCCGGCAGGGGACCCCTCCCTGCTCCCCGAGTTTGGAGAAAGCTCCGTTCCGGGGGAGGGGGTCTGGGGGCCGACGGGGCGCTGCAAAGGAGACACCGCGTCACGGGCCGGTGCCTTCTGCTCTGAGGGCAGGTGCCCCAGCCGGCCGGCTCCCCCCCCCGCCCCCCCGCCGTGAGGACGCCCGTGAGCACCTGCCGCCCCGGCGCCACAGAGGAAGACGGCGCCCCCCCCCCCCCGCCCAGCGAGGAGCGAGTGGCAGGTCATCTTCCTGGGCTGACGCCGCCCTCAGAATGGGGAGATGGGCTCCTTGTTCCGAGTACTTTGCACGTCAGGAAGCTGGGCCGCACGGAGGGAGTGACACTCGCTCGGAGGGTAGACTCTGGGTGGAGGCGCCTTCGGGTTCGGTCTCAAACCACATGCAGGCGGGTCCCTTTCGCCTTCCCAGGAGGCCCCACCGGCCCCATGTCGACTGTGCCTGGTCTGCAAGCCGGGCGGACACGGGGGGCGGGGGTTCTGCGTGTGTCCATCTACCGCCGAGCGCGGGGGCGGGGGGTGCAGTGCGGGGGGGAGGGGCTGCAGGTGGGTCTTCAGCTCCCCCGCGGGCGTCACGACTCAGGGTGGTCATTGACCTTGGAGCCGCGATTTTCTCGGTGAGGCGGGGGAGGGCATACCTCCCCGAAGATCCGGGGTGGCGGGTCGCCCGTCAGCTCCCGGCCCGCGGCAGGCACTTGGCACAGGTGCTCTCTCTCCTTCCAGACGAGGCGCCGTGGTCCTTCTCCGAGCAGTGACGGCGAGCGTCCTGGGGCAGGTCACAGTTCGAGAAACGCATCCCACCTTCTCGACGGGCCCCTCGTGCCTTCTGCACAGACACAGATCTGAGGGCTCAGAGGCGGGGGTGTCGCTGCGTCTGGAAGGAGGAAAACTGGCCCCGGGGAGGTCGGGGCGCAGCGCCGGACTCTTGAAGGGCTCCCCAGGACGGCGGGGAGTCGTCCGCCTGCGCCCCGTCCCCTGCCCCCGTGCACGCCTGCGCGTCGGGTCCCGCCCCTGCCTTCTCCGCGTGGCCAGGGCGCGGCCGCTCGCCCGTGTGCCGGAGTCTGCGCCCGACCAGGAGGCGCGTCGTCCCCGCTGCTGCTGCTGTGCGCTTGGCGCGCGGAGAGATGGCAGAAGCCCCGAGGCTGCCGTGTTTGTTTCCCGGGCAGAGCAGGTCGGGAAATGGACCAAATTAATCACGGGCACTCGCCAGCACCGGGAGTGGGGACGGGAGGCGCAGATGAGTCCGTGCCTCATTCCGGGCCGCACCTGCCCTCGTCCTAATGGGATCCGCGGGCGGGGCGGGCCGGGGCCAGGGAGATGGAGTCCCGGGGGAGATGGAACGAACAGGATCCGTCGCGGGCAGGTCTTCCTGCGCCGGCCGCGGTGTCTGCAGAGGCTATTAAGTCCTCCGGGGCGGCAGGAAATCCATCTCCCCGCGTCCCATTAGAGAGCAAGTTCAGGGCCTCGGAGTGCCGGGATCTGTGGCAGGTGATCCTCACTAATTCAGGCCACATTTCTCTCCTGTTGGAGAGGTGGCAGGGCCTGCACGGTGGTGGTCCTCGACGCGGGAGCACGCCGGTCCCCTGGGGCTGTACCGACCCTGGAGACGTCAGTCTGACTCTCCCGGCAGGGGCAGGGCTGGGGCTGGGGGGCCCCCAGACGCTGTGTTTCTGTAGCCTCCCAGGAGGCCCCGAGGTGTAGCCCCCATGAGTCCCCGCTGCCAGCCGTGGGGTCTCCAGCACTCACCGCATCCCTGTCCCCCGGGGGCTCAGGAAGGTGGAGCCTGCGGCCGCACCTGAGCTGCCGGCCCAGGGTCGGGGGTGCGGCCAAGAACGTTCGCTTCTCGAGGGCGTGCGGAGTGCGCCGGCGTGGCTGGACCCAGGGTCTGGCTTTGGAGGCCACTGGCCGGAGGAGCCAGTTCTGGGTCCTTGTTCCGACCCATCCACCGTTCACGCGGTGTTTCTGAAACTCACGTTTTTCATCTCAGAGATTTTGGGGCGCAGCCACCGAGGTCCCGTCTGCGGTACTTGCAAACCATAAAGCATCGGATAAAAATTAATTTTCATTTGTTTCTATTTAGATTTCCGCTTTGCTGGGCGTTGAATCGATCTGGGTGTGACTGTGACAACTTCCCTCCAGATTTATTCATTCATTAAAAAAGTAATTAACTCCTATTAACCAATGTCACCCCAATGAGTCTGATAAGAAAAGTAATTAACAGGTGCCGGCTACAGCGATCCCTGGACAAAGGTCATGATGGGGCCCGTGTGGCCCTCCCCTCACGCCGCACGCACTGGGCGTGGGACCAGGGCCACCTGGTTCTGTGTGGCCTGCGTGCTGAGAGCGGTCTTTGTATTTTTGAAAAATTGTATTTATTTATGTATTTCTGTATTTATAGGCGGGGGGAGAGGGAGAAGGAGAGGGAGAGAAACACTGGTGTGAGGGAGAAACATCGATTGGTTGCCCCCGTGCCCCCCCAGACCAGACACCCGGCCCACAACCCAGGCTCGTGCCCTGACTGGGGATTGAACCGGCGACCCTTCACGTTGCAGGATGAAGCCCAGCCCACTGAGCCACGCAGGCCAGGGCGGTTTTCACATCTTTGACGGTTGAGGAAGATCTGAAGGCTGTAACTCCCGATGCGTGAAGACTGCGTAGCACTCAAGCGTGAGGTTCCGTGGGAAGTTCCGTGGGAACAGAGGCGGGCAACTCGGGCCCCTGCTGTTAGCAGCGGCCTCTGTGCAGCCGGGGCCGAGTGGGCTGGCGGTGGTCTGTGCCCTCCGCAGAAAAGCTGCTGACCGCCGTGCCGGGGAGGAGCTGAACGCCACCGTCATGCATGCAGGGAGGGACACGCGGAGGTCAGGGTGGACTCCTGGGGTGGGGCCAACGGCGGACGGGAGGCCAGCCGGTGCCCAGGAGCCTGGCGGCAGCCGGCTCTGTGGATTCCGGGGAGCAGAGAAGCACGGCCCGCGGCCCCGAGTCGGGCGGTTTGGCTCTTTGACGCCCGGGAAGAAGACCAGCCCGGCCGAGGCGCAGACCCGGGCTGGGCGGCCCTGTCACGGGTGCCGGGGCCTGGAGTGGCGTCGTGGGCGGGACGCGGCTCCCGGTGCAGGGGCCGCTATTTTGAGGGAAGGACAGACGGAGAGTGACGTTGCTGCCTCCTGTTGCCGTGCCGACTGTGCGCGGTGTTGCTCTCCGACGGCACCGCCTCCCAGACGAACCCGTGCAGGGCGGCGCTGCCGGCGTCTTCATTAACGACGCCAGAAGTGGTCGGCCACCTGACGTCACAGCCGGGGGTCAGGGCTGACGCAGGCCCCGGGCAGGGAGGCCGCCGGGGGCAGGGAGGCCTGAGAGGAGAGACCGGACCGTTGGGGGGACCGTCCTCAGGTCCGCGCCGGAGACGGGGCGGGCGGCACGGGGAGAGCGGGCTGCGGCTCCGTCCGGGGGCCTGGGGCCCTGTCGCTGAGGGGCCGACGGTGAGAAAGGAAGACCCCGCCGGCTGGGGTCCGTGGCCCTTCGCTGCGGTACGGGGGGATGCGGGGGTCGCAGACGCACGTGCACACGCACCCCTTCCTCCCGGGGTTGGGGGGGTGAGCCCTTCGAGGGCGGGACCCCCGCATCCTTCCCTCTCTGACGTGAGACTCCGTGTGAGGCCCGCACCCCCCGCGGGACGCCGGCGGAAGGTTAGTGCCCCACACGCGTGTGAGCCCGCGGGCTCTGCCACGTGAGTGGCGGCCAGCAGGTGCTGCCTCGCGCTGCTGGGAATTTTGCGCCTGGCGTGCGGGTGCACCCGTTTACGGGGGGGGGGGGTGTTTCTTCTTCGTTGCGTCTAAAACTGCATTTCCCCCTGCCTGGCCCTCGCGAGTCTGTTTCTGAAAGTGCCTGTGGGTCTCACACCTAAAACTGAACATTGAAAAGGTCAGAAGGGCACTCGGAAGTGTGTGCCCCTGCGATCTCCACCACTTCTCTTTAAGAATAACAGGAAACTAGCCCTGGCTGGCGTAGCTCAGTGGATGGAGCGCGGGCTGCGAACCAAAGTGTCGCAGGTTCGATTCCCAGTCAGGGCACATGCCTGGGTTGCAGGCCACGGCCTCCAGCAACCGCACATCGATGTTTCTCTCTCTCTCTCTCTCCCTCCCCTCTCTAAAAATAAAAAATAAATAAAATTAAAAAAAAGAATAACAGGAAACTAGACGCAAGGAAGGCTTGGTTTGGTTTACACACATTTCTGTCCACGAATTCCCCGGTTTTGTCAGACCCTGTGAAAGAGAGAGAGGCCAGCCGGGTCCTCGGTGACTCCAGTCCCCTTGACTCTGGTGCCAGGGCCCCCTCCTCTCTGGGTCCCTTTGCGTTGGAGGAGAGTCGCCCACGGTTGCCAGGCAACGCAGCAAGCGGGGCCTTCAGCCGGCAGTGAGGCATCCACCGCTGTCATCGGGTCTGAAGTTATTATTGCTACTTAACAAAACCACAGCCCAGGCCTGTGTCTCGCCCGGTGGGGGCAAAGGCTCGTGCAGATTTCCTGGGAAACAAACGTGTTTTCTTTTCTTCAAACAGCCCCCAGTTCGGTCTGTAAAGGGTGGCGCAGGCCCAGCATGGGGAGGAAGGGGCCGAGGAGAAGGCCCCGCGGAGGCGGAGCCGGGAGCAGGGGTGCGGTCTGACTCGCGGGGGATGTGGGGACGGCGGAGCGGGACGCGGTGTCCGCTCCGCAGTTGGGAGGACGGCGGTGCACGGCTCGGTGCCTGGGTGTGGCCTGGACTCGGGGGACGGGAACCGGGTGCCCTCGGTGCCCCGCTGGGGTGGCCCCGACAGGCAGGATTTTTGTTTCTGAGAGTGTCAGGGATTTTCGTGTCTCATTCTTTCTTTAATTTAAAGGTTATCGTATTTTCCCATCACCATGCATCTCCCCCATCCACCCGTCCCCCCACCATCGCCGCCCTGGTGTCCATGTGCGTCCATGAGCCCTTTCTCCTTTTCGCTCCGCGCCTCCCCCACCCCCGGACCCCCAACCACGCTGTCCGCCTGCTCCCCGTCTCCGAGTCTGTCTCCAGTCGGCCCGGTAGTTCACTTTGCTCAGTCGGTTCCACTGTGACTGAGATCACATGGTGTGTGTCTTTCTCCGACTGGCTTATTTCACTCAGCATACTGCTCTCCAGGGTCGTCCGTGCTGTCGCAAAGGGTGAGGTTCCCTTCCTTCTGTCCAACCGAGTAGAATTCCGTCGTGTAAACGCCCCACAGTTGTTTTATCCGCTCCTCTGCTGGTGGACAGCTGGGCTGCTCCAAGTCTCGGTGGTTGTGAATAATGCTGCAGTGAACATGGGGGGCACGTATTCTTTGAAGTCAGTGTTTCGTGTCTTTGGTCTGATTCCTTTTTTAAGTATTTTATTTATTTATTTTTAGAGAGGGGGAAGGGGAAGGAGGAAGAGAGGGAGAGAAACATCCATGTGTGGTTGCCTCTCGTGCGCCCCCTACTGGGGACCTGGCCCACAACCCGGGCACGTGCCCTGACTGGGAATCGAACCAGTGACCTTTTGGTTTGTAGGCCAGTGCTCAGTGCACTGAGCCGCACCAGCCAGGGGTTCGGCCTCATTCCTGACTGAAGTCTGGCTGGCACAGTCCCTTGCCCCTCGTCGCTGCTGGTCAGCACCTGCGGGGTGGGTGGTGTGTGGGACGGACGCTCCCCGTCACGGCTCCAGTGCAGTGGACGGAGCAGCTAGGCGCATGCCTGTTCAGCTCCCGGTGCCTGTCCCTCGCCGCCCCGGGGGCTCCGGGGGCCTGACCGTGTGCGTGTCCCAACCGTGTGCACGTCCCGACCGGCACTGTCAGGGGCGCAGCTCATTGAGACCGCAATGGAGGAAGTAACCGTGCGTTTGTGGGGCACCTGCGGGGGCCTGGCCCAGGGATGGGCCCCCTGTGGCTCGTCTCCTGTCCACACAGCAGCGTGTTGTCCTGTCCGCGGTCACACAGCCTGTTCTGGGGGGACAGGGGTTCCAGCTCCGTCCCAGCAGGCCCAGGGCCACCCACCGCGCTCGTTCTCCCCTCTGTGCCTGCAGCGCTGGCACTGCGACCCTGTCCCCTCGGCCGTCTGGGGGTTCATCCGCCGCCGCTCAGGGGCTGCCGAGCCCCCGACAGTGCGCTCAGTGCCCGGGGAGGGAGAGGTGGGCTTGGAGGGCTGGCAAGCCACACGGGCCGGGTCCCGGCCCCCACGGCTCGTGGGGTCGGTGGGACGGGAGGAAGGCAAACAGCCCCCCGGGGAAGTTCCCGGGGAGCAGCACGCGGGCGGCGCCCGTCACTTCTGCGGGTGAGATATCCCACGAGGACAGTGACGCAGGACGAGAGGAGGCCAGGCCGCCTGTCACAGACCCGGAGTCTCCGACCCCCCACCTGGGGACGTTCCGGAAAAGCCAGACTCTCCCTGTGTCCCACCCCCGTCCGACCCAGGGTTCACACCAGGTCGTCTGCTGACTGGGGTCCCTTCGACCGCCCAGTGCAGTGTTTCGTCTGGAACCACACACTTCTGTCCCCTGTGCAGCCGGGCCGCCTGTCACATGCCCAGGCCCAGGGCTCCGACTGGTGTCCACAGCGACGACAGCGGCAGGGGAGCCCCAGGGCAGAGGGGGCCTTGCTCCTGCCAGGACAGCGGCAGGCCCACAGGCCTGGGGTCTCCCTGTCCCTCGACTCGGAGGAGCGCAGAGCCCGCACGGAAGCCTCCTCAGTTCCGTCGCCGCCCCACCCCCCACCCCCCGCGGCCTCCCCAAGTATCGCACAGCTGCGAGCAGAAACGCAGACGCCGCTGCGGAGGCCGAGCGACGACCCTCCTGCGAAAGGCCCGCCAGGAAGACACAGCCACTAACAAGCATTAGGAGACGGCAGAGCCAGCCCCTGCCTAGAATCTTGCTGACAAGCGCGATTAAATATTAATTCTGCAGACCGTGGAGACATCATTACAGAAACATATGTACCCTGATGCTGCGTGCGCGCCGGCCCGGGCGTGTGCCGAGCGCAGCGGGCGGGCGGGGCGCAGCCTTTGTGAGGTGGGCGCGTCCCCACCTCTGTCCACGGGTCCTCGCCCACGTCCGAGTCCTCGGTGCCTTTCGGTTACTTGACTTGTCCTTCGCTTTCACTCAGTTGGAAAGACAATTTCAGGCAGAATGAAGGGCGTTTCCGGGTGAAGGCCCCCGCCCAGGCCCGGGCGGACCCGCCTCAAGTTCAGATGGCGTCCTCCCAGCCTCAGAGAGCTGGTGCCGGGCACACGGCATCTAGGGGGCTGCGACCCGGGCCCCCCGGGCCAGTTAGCGCCCCTCCCCCACCTCTGCCATGGGGACGCTTGGGATAAACACCCTCCGTGTCGGGGAGGAAGACGTTCTGACCCACAGACCCCGCAAATGGCCTTCACGCAGGCTGGCCTCAACGTGTGGGCGCACGGGACCTGCTGTGGGTCGGAAGGGACGGCGGCACTGGCTTTGGAGTCAGGGCCGTGGAGCCGTGGAGGGCCGTGGGGCGTCCGGTCCAGGGCTTCTGTGACCCCGGGCCCTCGGGACCTCCTCCTCGCTCAAACACGGCAGCCCAGCCCCCCCCAGGCCGACGCAGCAGGCGTGGCCGCCCTTCTAAGGAGCGCCCCAGTGACCCCGAGGCTCCGATGGGGGGGCCGCACCTTGAGGATCCGCCCCCGTCTGACCTCACGTTCTGCCCATGGGGAAATGGAGATGCCGACACTGGGCCGGAATTCATCCCGGGTTCCCGGTTCACTGAAGGCCCAGGGTCCAGGGCCCGGCCCCCGCTCTTCCCGCCGCACCGGGGACGGTGTCCGGAGGTCGCCCGCTGGGTTCGTGGTCCCGGGGAGGGCTCTGGGAGCCGCGAGTGGCCCCGTAGACAGCCCCTCGCCGCCTCCTGGGCCTGCTGCCCGCTCGCCCCATGGGCCGTGCTTTGGATGGCCGGGGCGTGGCCGGGACGTGGCCGGGGCCCAGACAGAATCCCAGGGCGGGGCTCCGGCTGCCCCTTGTGTGGTTGATGAGCCAACTGTGGTGGCCCCCTCTGGGTGCTGGAACCCCCTGAAAAAGGGCAACTGTCGTCGGTCCCTCTGCAGAAACATGGCGGGACTCAGGTTTCCGGGGACTCAGGTCTCCAGGGACTCAGGTTTCCGGGGACTCAGGTTTCCGGGGACTCAGGTCTCCGGGGACTCAGGTTTCCGGGGACTCAGGGCTCCAGGGCTCCAGGGCTCCAGGGCAGTGCGTCGCCGCGGGCTGTGCCGCTCCAGGCCCCTGAGCCGTCATGGACGGAGCCTCTGGCCTTGACGAGTCCTGCCCTCCACCAGACACACGGACCGTGGTGTTTTCCCCTCACTGGACAGAAAGACAGACACAGTCCAGGCTGCCTTCACGACAATGTATCTGTTCGGGTCTTTTCTGCCTTCAGAGGCAGTTGACGTGAAAGCATTTCTGTGAGCCCGTCCACGTGCAGGCGCCGTGCACCACCCTGGGTGCTGGGCCTGGGACACAGGGAGGGCCGGCCGGGGGCCGTCGGGTCCGAGCGGGTCGGCGATGCCGGGAGCCGCCCAGCGCACCGCTCCCCGGAGCTGTGGCCTCGGCGCCCGCGCACCCAGGACGCGCGGGGCCCGGCTCCCCCGACGGGCCTGCACGGCGGAGGGGGCGCCCCGCCGCAGTTTTGCATACAATTACGGCGACGGCATCATTTTTTTTGAAACAAACTGTCCATAAATGTCACCGAAAATCCGGGTCTCCTTTTATTAAAACTGAAAAATGCGCGCGGATGTAAATAACGGATGACTGATACAGGGACGGGAGCGCCGCCGCCGCGCCGGCAGCCCCTCGCCCCTGTTTCTTCCTCTCCTGCTCGTGTAATTTGCATTAATAAAGAGGCTGTTCCTTGTCGGAATGCGTTTCATCCGGTGTAAAATCCCAGGGCGGTTCGCCGGGAAGAGCTCCGGGAGAGTCCGACTGTCAGAGCCGACAAGACAAATGAATCCCCGTGTCAGGCGCGTGTGGCTCAACGATGACAGATTGAGAAGAGCTGTCCCCCTGTCGACAGGAGGGCTTCATTTCCAAATTAATAAATCTGAATAAAATATTTTTCCTTTCATTACGAGCGGAGCCTGTTTGACAGTTCCCGTGACAGGAGGGAGTAGCCGTGTTGATGAGAACGGTTTGCCGCGGTCCCACCTGGGCTGTTGCTGTTTTATTTTTACCTGCAGCCCCCGCCCCCGTCCGCCCGGCTCCTGCCCTCCCTCACCTCCCGCGACTCCCGCGACTCCCCGCCCCTCCCCCCGCCCCGGCCCCCCCTTGTTCTCGGCTCACCGTTCTCCCCCTCCACCCCGGCCCCTTCCGTCCTCCCGCTGTCTGAAATGTCACCCGCTCCTGCTTTCCGCTATTCTTTTCATTCACCTGCGGGCTATTACGTTTCATTAAAGGCCAGAGTGCTATTTCAGGAATGGGCCGGGGGGGGGGGGGTGTGGAGAGGGGAAGGAAGGAAGGAAGGAAGGAAGGAAGGAGGAAGGGAGAGAGGAGCAGAGAAAGGAGGACATTCACCACTAATGACTGTGCAGCGCTCTCCCCGCCCCTGCGGCCGTTCTTCACGGTGACGTCGTGCCGGCAGCTCCCGCCCGGGCCGGGGGGAGCGTGGAGGTCTCGGTTTTGTAATCTCTCCGCTTCGGAAGCAGCCTGCTCGTTTCCTCTTCACACGCACGCACGTGCACACACGCATGCACACAGGGGCCGCACTTCCAAACACACGGACGACACCCCTCTGTTGTCCGCGCTCCCCCGAAACCCCTGCCGATGGGGGACCGCTTCCTGGGAAACGGCGTGTGACTGTTACACACTGTGGCGGGGACAGGTGGCTCTGGACCACGGTGGGGGGGGGGGGGGCGGGGGGTTCGTTTCCGCGTTTGGCGGAGGATCCAGCGCAGCTGGTGGTGTCGACGCCCCCCGCCCCCCCCCCCGCCCGCACCACAGTCCGAGACCCGCCGAGCGGGAGAGAGAAGTGAGTCCCAGCGCTGCCCCCGCTGCCCCCAAGTCCCAGCCCCCGGCGCAAGGCCCTCCCACGCTGCCTTGGCCGGGCAGGAAGGGGAGACGCCCACCAGAGCCACCGCCGCAGGGAGACAGAGCCGGAGACCCCGGGGTGCTGACCGCCAGGGCCCGGCCAGGGTGGCTGCGTTGGGCACGGGTGTCGCTCCTGCCCGCCCCCCACCCCGTCCTGCTACGTAGGAGGAGCAGGCCCGCAGCGCCTCTCCGCAGGGCGGGGACACACTAGGGACCAGGCTTTGCATCCGGTGTCCACGGAGAGTCTGCGTCCCCTCCCCCGCACAGTCCCGGAGAACCCAGGGCGGAAAGGCACCATGCTTGTGTCTGGGGAACGCGGGTGGGACTCTCCAGTGGCGGTCTGCGGTGGTCCGGCTTCGGGGAGAATGCGTGTGCGCGTCGTGTGGGGCTTGGGTCTCGAAATCAGTTACTCGTGTGAGGAAGTTGAGACAAAGGCGACGTGAGGAGAGCTTTCTGAGTGCCGGCACGTGGGGACGGCGCCTGCACCAGCTCCGGAGCATCCCAGGTTATTCGCCAGGAGAAACGGAAAGTCCACCCACTACACAGTCCAGCGCAGTCGCCCCTGGGGAGATGCGGGGGAGTCTGGTGGTCGGCGTCCAGCTCCCGGCAGCTCTCCCCTGGGCCGTGGTGGTGCTTCGTCTAGCGCCTCCTGAACCCCACGTCCCCCACAGAGAGAAAAACACCCCCCGAGGCCGCTCCGTGACTCCAGAGCCCGGCACCATGGGACCCGGGTGTTGGCGTGTCGGGAGCTGCCGTGATGCTGCAGGAATGCAAGGGGGAGGGGGTGGGTGTCCGGGGTGTTCCACACTCGGCTAATTCGGCTGATGTTCACAGCTGCCCGGGTGGGGGGGGCCGGGCATCGCCGTCCTCGTGTAACCGAATTCACGGGAGACCGAGGGCCCGGGTGAAGCGGCACAAGCGGAAGAGGGGGATCGATGTCTCTCCTTTTCCCGTTTGTGTGACGTGTCGCTTCCTCTGCCTGTGTGTGTGTGTGTGTGTGCAGGTGTACACGTCTCTGTGCACACACACAAATCTGTGTGTGTGTGAGTGCATGCGTGTCTCTGGGTGCAGGTGTACACGTCTCTGTGCACACACACAAATCTGTGTGTGCGTGTGTGTGGGTCGATGGCCTCGGGCGGATCACACGAGAGTAGAGCTGACCACTGTTGACTCCCTAATGGTTGGAAGCTCCCCTCTGGAATCTCACCTTGTTTTCTCTCGCCGATGGCTTCGTAGCCGCCTCTCGCAGTATCGGACTGGCCAGAAAGTGCCCTTAGTTTCTTCTGTGCGACGGCTCTAGTAGCGCTTTAACTTCATTAACTTCGTTCCAAACAATTCTGTTAGATTGCACTGTGACAGCCGTCCTATCAGCGTGCGTGTAAAAAAAACACTTATCAAATTGGTGAGGTTTTGTGTCGCCATTTTAATATTGAAGATGGAAGAAAATAAGCAACATTTTTGGCATATTATGCTCTGTTATTTCAAGAAAGGTAAAGCGCAACTGCAACACAGAAAAAGATTTGTGCAGCGTGTGGAGAAGGTGCGGTGACGGATTGAACGAGTCAGACGCAGTTTGCGGAGTTTCGTGCTGGAGGTTTCTCGCTGGACAGTGCTCCACGGTCAGGCGGACCGGCTGACGTTGACAGCGATCAAATCGAGACCTTAACTGAGAACAATCAACGCTACACCGCCTACTCAAACGATCCAAATCAATAAAGTTATTGGTGATAAAGAAAGATGTGTCTTGTATTTTATGGGGAAAACTATATAGACATTTTTGGGCCAATCTCTCTTGCACCTTATTTCTGGATAATATTCAAGTGGCCAGGAAACAGCCGCACCGGCTCCGTCACTGCCCTCCACACATGCTGTTATTGATTATGGGGGGAGGGGCCCACACAAACGTGGAGGCCCCTCACAGCAGTAAAAAATGCCCATGGGGTCGAAGGGGGGTACAGAGGTCACGACAGACGAAGTGACCCGTGAACTTGTGAACGAGGTGACTCACTTTGAACCGGGCGAGGACGGGGAACTGCTCCCCCTGCCGGTCGGGGAGTTGGTGTCCCGCTGGGCACGCGTCAGCTTTTCTCGGGCGGTCCGGCTCCCTTGCGCGGAGGCTGTGCTGGTAAAATGGGCGATGACCGTTTTCAGGGGGGCCTTCCGGAGACCCGGGAGGGCAGGGTGACACCCTTCCTCACCCCCTACAACCCGCAGGCCGTCCCAGAGACACGGCTGCTTTTCCGACTCGCGCCAGGCAGAAAGGAAACGGGCGAGGGAGTGGACAGACGGACGGACACGGTGGCTCACCCTCAGCACAGCCGTCCGAGGAGGGGACTGACGCCAGCCCCGTGTCACTGCTCAGTGAGGACACCGGGGGTCCCAGGACCGCCCGGGGGCCGACCCAGATCCTCCACGACGTCTCTGTCCGAGGTTCGAGCGACTGTGTCGCAGGCTCGGGGTCTCTGCAAGGGCAGCCCTTCCCGCCCTGGCACTGGGTCCTCTGAGTCACATGGCGTGGACGTTGGCCGCGGCCCCCCAGGTGATGCCCCGAACGGGCAGCTCCTGTGTGTGTGTATGTGGGGGGGGGGGACTGAAAAGAGTGACCGGGTCGCCCCGTCCATGGCTCACTCCAGATTCGTAGCTGTGACCCTGTGGTTTACTGAGTGGACGGCGCTCCAGGCTCGGAAGCCCTTGTGGCCCTGCAGACACAGGGCCACTCTGTGTGCCGAGGGCAGCGGAAACGCTCGTTCCTGACCTCCGCCACAGGCATGGGCTCGGGGGCCGCTGGTCCTGCTCCTGCACCAGGAGGGGGGAGGGAGGGGGGAGCAGGTGACGCCCCCCACGTTCTCGGGGCCCCTGCTCGGGCCCAGGCACCGCAGGACCCAGCCCTGCCCTCGGGGGGGCAGCGGGAGTCGCTCTCCGGGCCCCTCCCGGTGCTGTGGGGCAGCTCACGGTGGTAGGTGGTGGCGAGGGTCGGGGGGGCGGGCCTGGTGTGGGGCTCAGAAGCGGGGGAACCAGGCGGGAAGGCACGGGACTCCGGGCGAGACGGCCCCCACCCCTGCCTGGTGGGAGACTCACCTTTGCATCATCTGTTCACACACTCTGCATTTTCGCTGACACTGAGTCCCTTCCCCTTTGTGTTAATAACCCTGCCACTGCTGTTGTTGCAGCACCACTTATTAGGCGCCTGCTGTGTGCTAGGCACGTGCTGTGTCCTCCCTGTCTGTCACATTCATTCTCGACGGTAGCTCGGGGCCAGCGTCTTTCTCTTTCTCCTCTTTCTCGACCTGGATGAGGAAGCGAGGGTCCGGAGCCCGGCAGCCCCTCCCGGGTCTCGGGGGTGCTCGGGGGGCAGAGCTGGGCTCGCACCGGGACCCGCAGCCTCCCGGGTCCGCGTCACCCTTGTGCGGCTCTGTTCCTGCTTGGAGCCCTTTCACACGGAGTCTCCAGGCCTCCGTGTCGCTGGTCCAGGACTGCCGCCTTTCCCTGCGTCCCCATCATCCTAGTCTTGCTCGGGGCTCGGGTCCAAAGCCCATCCCCCTGAACTCCCACCCCCCGCCGACACCCTCTGCAGCAAAGGTGGAGAGTCACCCGTGCTGCGTCTCACCCAGCGAGACGTCTGTGTGTTGTGGTGCGGGGTGGGGGGGGTAAGTAGGGACGGCCGTGGGCAAGCGGGGGTGTCGGGGAAGCAGAGGACCTGGGCCCTGGCCCTGATTCCGCCCCCGAGGTTCACCGCGGACGGTTGTTAGGTAATCGGCTTTGGGCTGTTGCGTCTGAGCCTTCACAATGCGGAGGATACACGAGAGGGCGTCTAGGAGGCGCTTCAGCTCACAGGTCGCTCAGCTCGCTAAAGGCCACCGCACCGGGGGCACGCCCGTCCTCTACCCTTCACGCCCCGGGCCGCGGAGAGGTGACGTGAGGGACGGCCGACCTCGGGTGGCTCTCCGAACAGGTGAGGTGTCCCACGAGGCCCCAGCCTGCCTCCCCGAGGCGGAAGGCCCCCCCGCGGTGACGGCGGAAAGCAGACTGGTGGGCGCGAGGCGCCAGGGGGCCTCGCCTCCGTGAACGGGCCCCGGGGGCTGGGGCTCCGTTCCGGGCTCCGTTCCGGGCTCCGCGAACCCGCACCCCAGCTCACGGCGCAGCCCCACCCTCCAGTGGCCCCCAGGACCGGGCCGCTCATCCCCGCATGGACAGACGTGCCCCGGCACCAGCCCCGACGCGGAATCCGGAAGGCGTGAGAGCTCATGAGTCCCCTGGACTCCAGGGCCGTCCGTGGGCGTGACCGTGAACCAGACGTCCGGAAAGTGGGCCGCCTCCACTGTTCGCCCGGAGTGGCCGGAAGTCGTCCGTGATGGAAGAATGCCCTGGTGGGGCGAGGTGGCCGCCGATTCCCGGAGCCCGCGGTATCGGGCAGCGCGCTGTCCCCCCAGGACAACTGCCACCTCCAGCAACGCCGAAGTGCTGCCCCGGCCGGCGCGGCGCGGTTGGGGGGAGTGTCCTGTGCCCCGGGGCTGGGGGGTCGTGGGTTCGATTCCCGGCCCAGGTGCGGGCAAGAGGCAGCCCGCCGATGTTTCTCTCTCACATCACGGTTCTCTTTCCCCCCACTTTCTCCCTCTCTCTCACAATGAAAAATAAAAGTGCTTGGGTGAGGATCAAAATAATAATAATAATAAATAATAATAATAATAATGCACAGCAGTCAGGGGCTCGCACCAGACGAACAGTGTGCCGGAATCGTGGCGAGGCCCGGGACGACAGGCCTTCCTCCGGGAGCCGCTGACCCTCTCCCCCTGACTGAGACGCAGGCAGCGGGGCCTGGCCCGCGGCGCCGTCTCGGTTTGAGTGTGTGGACAGCGGCCCTGGGCACGCACCGCGTTGATTTGGGACGGGCTGGCGAGGAGACAGAAGAGCCCCATTCTCTCTGCTCAGCCGGAGCGCCTGCGTCTATTTTTAGCTCCCCGCTGCCTGGAGACCGAGTCTGCGGAAAGTGCCGGGCCCCGCGCTGCGCGTGGTGAAGGGGAAGCTTCCTCTGCAGATTCTCGGCTGGGCCCCTGCACACGCGTGAGATACCAGCCCCCCGGTCCCCAGACCTGCGCGGTGATGTCTGAGCGCACTGACTCCAGGAGACCTGACCTGAGTGGTCTGCGTGGGGGCTGCTCAAGTGCAGGAAGTAAAGCAAAAGCCCAGCTGGAATCCCGGCCCCGCTCCCAGCTCCGTGGGCCGTCGGAGCCGCAGCCGGGGACCAGCCGCAGCCGAGGAGTAGCCCCCCGTTCTGCTCCCCCGAGACTGGGAGCTGCCTGTGCGTGCCGGTCTCGGGGCCTCGTGAAGCCCTCCCGGTGAGAGCTCAGTGCAGAGACTGAGGTTCCGGACACCGAGGGCTCTGACCTGGGGGCTGCGCCCAGTGCCCGGCAGCCAGGTCTCACTCACGGCCACCCTGATGCCGGTGTGCGGAGGGGGCGGCCGCTCGCTGGCAGAGCCCCTCTCCCTGGGGGGGTTGGTCCGCACGCACGGAGCGCAGGCTCGGTTTCCCCACTTCCCTCGGGTTTCCACCGGCTGTCTCTCCGAGCTCCTTTGCTGCCCGGCGAGGCCCCCACGGCCCAGGCCCCTCAGGCTCTCTGAGCCAGCTCCTCGGGGGCGGTTGGGGTGCTCACACACCCGTGCGGGCGGTGGGCTTCCCACCGCGCTCACGCGATTTCGGGTGGTAGGAGCGGCGCTGCAGATGACACAGGCCGCGTGCGGGTGGGTGGGCTTCCCGTGGGGTCACGCCCCAGCTCTGCGGAGAGGGGCGCCCGCTGGGGATGGGGTGGGAAGGGCCTGGTTTCCCAGCGCTGAGCCTGCTCCTTCCTGTCCCGAAAACAGCCTTCGCGCCCGCCACCACCCTCCGTCCCTGGGAAGGCACTTCCACCGAGTCACTGACGTCTTAGTTTTGGAGGAATTTGTCCGTTTAAGAAAGCTGTGACAAGTCTCTTCTGAGCAGCGGCCAGCGTCCTGGGGGTGCACGAAGCCCCAGGCCAGGGCCCCCTCGGTCCGTGCTCCGAGAAGGCAGCTGGAAATTCAGTGCCCACCCTCTGTGGTGCCCGAGGGGATCTTAGAAGTTAAAATACGCCCCCTCCCCAAATTTCAAAGACCCACGACTTTGTGCAAATTGCTGTGGCTTGTTGCTTCAATTGCGGGCGAATCGCTCTCTCGCAGCCTCACACGGTTATTAAAGGGGCGGCGACTGCGTCGCAACCAGCTCTGTGATGTGCTCGTGGGAACACGGGTGTCAGGGAAGGCAGGCACCGTCTGAGGAAGCTTCCTATGAAGTGCTGAGACATGCATTCTATAACCACTGAAGACGAGTGAGTAAGAAACACAGCAAGTATATGAGCCCTTGCTTATGAGAGGGTTTTTTTTTTTTTTGGCTTTTTTAGGAAATAATTTCCCGCAAGGAAACACTTTACCCTGAGAACCACGAGACCAGGCGAATCTCCGGTGGACAGTCACACTTTGCAGTTGTGACGTGAAGACGCTCGAGTTAGCCGAACGAGAGCTTTCGGAAAGTACGTGCTTCTGGGGTGTGCGCTACGTGAGTTCGGAAGAGCACCTGAGCAGGTTCTGGAAAGTAGAGACGATGCCTTTTTCCCTCCAGGGTCTCTCTCAGCTGCCAAAACCCCTCCTCCTCCTCCTCCAGCGGGAACGTTCCTCTATCGTCCATCCTGTCCGGGAGCAGAAGCTGTCCGCGGGTCCTATCGCACCTATCAGCACCCTACCGCAGCGGCTCCTGTCTCCCCAGGTCGCCCCACCAGGGCCTCTCACAGTGCGGCCACCAGAGCCCCGGGTGAGGTTCCGGTGGGCGGGGCCTGGCGGTACCTGCCTGCCAGCGAGATCAGAGGCGACCGGAGCCCCAGCCCAGAGCTCTGTCCCTTCAGCCCGTGGTGCCTGCAGGGCTTGAAGTCCGAGGCGGTGACGTCCTTGGCCCCTGTCGCCCAGGATGACGGCACCCTGCCTCTCCCCGTCCCACACTGGCAGTGGCGGCAGCGGCGTCCGACTGCTGGGAAGAGCGTCGGGAGAGAGCAAGGGGGCGGTTTCACAGCACGCGTGGTGGGTGAGGGCGAGATGGCCCCCGACAAGGTCGTTCTGGGCTGTGGGTTCCACCGCACACGGCGCCTCCTGCAAGGGTGTCTCGGTGCCCGCGTGCGCCCTGCAGGGTCCCTGCTGTTGGGGTCAGTAGGAACGTCCACACACGCGTACACGCGTGTGTCCCACACCTTGCGGTTACCGGCCACCGCTCACCGACACCTGGGCCGCTTCCCGTTCGGGGCACGAACCTGCTGCGAGCATCGTCCCGTGTGGCTGCGGTGGCAGCGCATCCCCGCGGCTCCCAGGGGGCACGCAGTCCGCTTCACGAAGGCAGCGGAGCCGTGGGAGGTCGCACGTCAGCAGGAGTGCGTGGGGCCGCTGCGCCGCCCACCCCTGGGCCAGCGCCCCTGCCCTCCTGCTGGGGATGGCCGTCTTTCCAACGGGCAGGGGTGGGGAGCGCCTCTGACCTGCGGCGTGCGTGTGTGCCCTGCCTCCTCCGTTCCAGCGTGCCGGAGACGCTCGCCGTGCGGTCCTTTTGTGCGTGTGTGCTGTGTGAGAGGTCACCGGCTAGCCGGCCGAGGTTTGGTGTGCCGTGATGATGCGCGGGCAGCGTATTTTATGAAATGCGTTTCTCCAGCTCCTGAGAAACTCGTGTGATCTCTCTTACTCTGACAATGCGTGAAATTATATTGATTCTTTTATCAAAAGTTCAATTTTTAACCTCTGGCTGGCGTAGCTCAGTGGATTGAATGCAGGCCGTGAACCAAAGTGTCGCAGGTTCGATTCCCAGTCAGGGCACATGCCTGGGTTGCAGGCCACGGCCCCCAGCAACCGCACATTGATGTTTCTCTCTCTCCCTCTCCCTCTCTCTCTCTCTCTCCCTCCCTTCCCTCTCTAAATATAAATAAATAAACTCTTTTAAAAAGTTCGCTTTTTAAAATAATTATTTTATTAATTTCGTCACTATTTAAAAAACTAACTTTGATCCTCTCGACCTCCCTCCAGCATGCCCTTTTTTCCCCTGTTTCATTGACTTGTGCTCTCTCCTTTACAGATCCTTGTTTAATCTGCTCTTTTTTCTCCCAGCCCCTTGAGGCTGACCCCTGGGCCAGGCGTTTGGTCCCCCTCACGCATGCATGTTAGTAAGGGGCTCACTAACTTTCTCTGTAGGTTCAAACTTCATCCCATAAAATTTGATTTGTTATGCTTTTATTTTCATTCAGTTCAGAATACTTTTTAATTTCCTTCAGGATTTCTATTTTGACCTCTGGGTGAAGTAGCAATATATTGCCTAATTTACAAACATGTGGGGATTTTTCAGGGTTTTTTTTTTTTAGTTTAATTCCACTGCGGTCAGACAACATGCTGTGTGTGAGTTCAGCACTCTGGAATGTTTCGAGACCTGCTTTCCAGCTCAGCAAAGGGCCACTTCTGCAGCCGCCTGGGTCACACTCGGAACACCGGGGCCCGTGTGGGTGCTGGGTAGAGGGTTCTATGAATGTCAAGTAAGTGAAGTTTGCTCATTGTGCTTTCAGAGACATCATTCCTCTAGTGATTTTTGGTCTTTCTAAATCAGTTACTAAAAGAAAAAAACACATTCAATCTCTAACTATGATTGTAAAATTTGTTTTTTTTCTTATATTTCTTTTTATTTTCATCCCATTTTTAGTATTTCCCTCACATTATTTCTTACATTATTTATTGTCTTTTTTCTTCTTTCCTGAAATTAGGTAGTTTCGTTAACTTCTAAACACTCAGGATTTTGATTTTTAGTTACATTTGCTACTGTTTTTACTCTAACTTGTTAATTTCACTTTTTATCTTTATTATTTCTCTGTGTGTGTGTTTCATTCACTTTGCAGTTCTTTTTCTGACTTTTCGAGCTGACGGTTTAATTCGTGTCTTTGTGTTCCTCCGCGTGTGTGCATGGGTGCATGGAAGGTTGCAGGTTTGTCTCTGAGGCCCGCCTGACGTAGATGCCACGATTTCTGCTGTGTGGCGCCTTTCTCGTTGCTCTTCAGAGGTTTCTTCGTTTGGTGTGTGTTTTCACTTTCTTCCAAGAGCTGTGCACGGGGCATTGGAACAGGAACCGTTGGACAGGCAGTTTGGGGGTGCTGCTGGTGGTTGCTTGCCTTCCCACGCCGGGGTCCGCCGTGCCGGCTGGGGCTCCCCGGACCATGGGGCTCGGTGATGACGCTTCCTGTGCGGCCTCCCAGACGGGGGTCCGAGAATGTCCCCTTCAGAAGGCCGTGGGCTCTGCACTGCCCGGGGGAACATTCCAAGGGGCATCAGTGCACACCCCGCGTGTCCACGCCCACGTGATCACTCGCCGAGGCGCTGGAGCCCCAGGTCTCCTCCGCGGAGTGAGCGAGAGCGCCGAGAGCGAGTGGGGTGTTCGATCCTGTCGTTTTGTTCCCCGTTCACCCGACTGGCCTCGTTCTGCTCCGCGTAAGTGGCTGCTGGTGCGCGCTGGAGACGGGCGAGTCTTCACGAGAATCTTACCTTGTCGGTCACACCTGCCACTCTTGGTGTGTCCCGGGGACGCCGGCGGCGGGGATGCTGCTGCGTCTGACACCAGGGACGCTGTCCTAGCGCTGCTGCCGACTCTCCAAGGCCTAGAGGGGCCTCGGTTCCTCCGTGAACTTGGCCCTTTCTGAGTCATTTTTTTTTGCAGTCTCTCTTGTGTGTGTGGTTAACAGTTGGGTCTTTATCAGCTAAATGAAAGAAAGTGCTTTCCACTTCATGGGTCAGGAAAGCCTGTTTCCATTTATGTTGTATCGCTTTCTGTCATAAGCGTTGTGGATATCATGTTTCTCCTGCTCCACTCTCTGTAAGATATTTTAAGAATTCTTTATGAAGTGTGTTGGTATATAGGAAAGTGTGTACTTCTGTTCTGTAGCCTTGTACTTATATCTGTTTATTGTCCTTATTTCCTCTTTTGGGTTCGTTGAAACACTAAAAAGTGGTTTTATTATGAAAGCAGTCTTTGGTCCCTTTATTTATGAGTTGCTGATTTTGGCTTTGTCAGAACATAAAATATAAAAGATCAAGCATATGTCACATAAGAAATAGCTCGTTACTGCTTCACCTTGACCCTCAACTTCATTTTAATCCTAGACCTACACGTAACCACACGGAATCCTCGCCAGTCTTCTCTTCCAGAAGTTTCCCTGCCGTCTTTTAGTACAGGGAAGCTTATTTTCTAGATCTTTCAAGGTGACTTGAAGTTTGAATTTTTGTTTTCTCCCTCTGTTGATTTCATGGGATTATGCAATTTTATTTTTGTTATTATAAGAAATGGTCGCCCTGGCTGGCATAGCTCAGTGGATTGAGCATGGGCTACAAACCAAAGCATCACAGGTTCAATTCCCACTCAGGGCACGTTCCTGGGTTGCAGGCCAGGTCCCCAGTAGGGGGCACTCAAGAGGCAACTGCACATTGATGTTACTCTCTCTCTCTTTCTCCCTCCCTCCCCCTCTCAAATAAGTAAATAAATAAATAAATAAAATCTTAAAAAAAAAAGAAATTCCGATTTATACCACACGCATTCCCTTGGCTGTTTCATTTTTTGGCACTTGAAAACACCGACCTATTTTCTTCTGCCTCCCATAGTTCATTGATAAAATGTCAACGTTTAGTCTTATCGTTGCCCCTTCATGGGAATCTTTAAATGACAAAAGTGAAAGTGTCTGTGTGCAACACCCACGCACCATTTTCACAAGGTTTCTTTCTTTTCCGGAGCATCACGGCCCGCCCGGCGCCTCCCCACTTCATGAGATCTGGTGCCTCCCCCCCGTATGAGATCCGGTGCCCCCCCCCATATGAGGATGCCCTCGAACGTTTCTGTGAGTGTCAGCGTTGGAGGCAGAGTGGCTGACGGCTCCTGGAGTGTCGTGTCCGGGGTCCCGACTCGGACGTGATTGATCCGTTAGCACGGGAGGTGGCGAGAGGCGGGTGACAGGGGCTGAGGCAGGAAGCGCCACAGAGGCTGCCGGCGGGAGAGGTACCCCCGAATCCAGCGGGAAATGCATTTGTGCTATTTGCAAGTCTGACAAACAGGAGCAGGGCGAGTGACAGGTGCCGGAGGTGGCTCTAGAGCACACGGGCTGGGCGTGACCGCAGGAGACGTTGCGATCTGCTTTTGCTGCTCTGCGTCTCCGAGGACCCTCGTTGCAGCGCTGGCACACCCCACAGTCCAACCTGGAGGCTCTCCACAGAGTCCGGGCTCTGCACTCCGCCCGGTGTCCGGCGCCCCGCCCACAGTGTCCAGCCCGGTGTCCAGCACCGCGCCCACACGCAGCAAGGAGTTGATGGGTGGACACAAGAGTGAATGGGTCCTGGTTGTAGGTCCGAGTAGAGCCCAGGGGAGGGGCCCCCTTCCTCACGTCCAGGCAGGACGTCACAGCTCCGGAGGAGTGTGGCGGCTTCCACTTGAAGCTGGGGGAGGGGGAGGGGGCTGGGGTGCGGACACACCATGGTTAGCAGGGTCTGTAGGACAAGGAAGCATTATTGCCCCTGTTACTAGGTTCCTGGACATTTGGAAATGCAATGGACTTTTTCAGACATAAACTCTTCACACAGCAAATATACTCAGCTTCAGGAAGCTAACTAACAAAAACTTAGCTGCCGTCTGGTCAGATTTGGGGAAAAGTTGATAGATTCAAAGTTATCAGCTTGAACAGAGTTTCTGATGCCTGGGCGGCGCTGCAGAAAGTGTCATTTCGTGGTGAGGTGGCCTCAGACAGTCAAAGGAGAACGCAAAGGACCCGCCTGCAGTAACAAGAAAACACCGCGTGTGCGACACCAGCGACGTTTTCCAGGTCGTTTCTGCTTCTCAGGCATTCTCGTCGCGTTGACCTACTTAGAGCGGTGCGTTCCAGAGGCTGGTTCTCTGCCAGGGCCCTGGGGCCCCTGGAGAGCTCCGCAGGGCCGCCTTCCTCGGAGACGCCGAGGGGACCTGAGGCGACACTTCACGTGTCAGAGAACTCGCAGCCGCTAACCAGCCGCACAAAACTGCCGTGTCTCTCCAGGGCACGGCTCACGCGGTTTGCCCAACATCTCGCCCTGGGGCCTGAGGAGCGAGCCTGAGAGGACCCCTGCTTCCCGCTCTGCCTCGTCTTGTCTCCACGTGGGTCACGGTCAAGGTCAGACGCATCGCGGGCGTTCACTCGTGTAACCAGCAATCGCGTCGTCAGCCAGGGCGCTCTGCTGGCTGGCGTGAGGGGGCTTCCTGCAAAACCCCCTGTTGGGCAGATCTGGAGAATTCCACGGGAAGGAGGTCCCTGCAGGAGGGCCATCGCGTGCGAAGTCCAACGTTAACTCAAGACACTCTCCTACCGCTCAAGTGTGGGGAGACTTAGGGACACAGTGATCACTCTTGTTCTTGGTGAGGGCACCAGGAAACCCGTGCCCCGCAGAGCGCTGGACGGGGCGGGACGGGAACAAACGCTTTAAAACACGGCGGCTTGGTCGCTGCAGCGGGGTCTGCATTTCGGGGAGGACATGCGCCCGGGGGAGGCTTTCTTAACAATTGTTTATGTCTTCCAACTGTAGATAATTAACATCTGTGCCTCCTATGATCAGAAAAAGTTATCAATTGACAGAAAAAAATTGGAAGCATACTTAGGAAATACATAACAATGATTGCATCTCCATGATGACAATAAAAATAATTCTGGCATCCTTTAATTTTATCATATTTTCCACATTTTGCATCATTAATGTGTATTTGTATGATGTGGTCAAAGCCTGTATGGTCCAGTCACTTGTGTGTGTGTGTGCGTGTGTGCGTGTGTGTACAGAGAAGCTGTCATTAAATTTGCCGAAACATTAGCCGTGATGCCTTCTGTGTGGTGAGGTTGTTGAAGGTCTTCTTCTTTATACTTTCTGATAGTTCCTACTGTATTTATTTAAAAACTCCTTTGTAAAAAGAAAAGTAAAGGCTGCTTAAGCATCCCTGCTACACTGTATCTGGACACCACCTCACCCACAGCCGAGTTCGTTAGTTTGTATCAGCCGGCCCTCTAACAAGAAACAGTGTTTCTGCATGAAGACAGCAGTATTTATGTATTTGAATTACCCGCAAATTGCAGCTCCCACCGGCAGCCCGCAGGGTCCTGCTGGGGCTGCAGGCGTGGGGGCTGCAGGCGTCCGGCCTGACGCAGAGCAGGAGTGAGCCCGAGTGCCAGCAGTCAATCACGCGGGTCCCCGTGACAAGAGGGCTGACCTCGGGCTCCGGCTGCCCTTTCGGCTGCGTCTGGCGGCCGGAGAGTGAGGACGGGGCGGCGGCAAGGCGCCTAGGTGGTCACAAGGTTCATTAACTGCACCAAGTGCACGGGGACCGGTTGTGGCCGACACACGTCCGCACGGCCAGGAGTCACTGCGGAAACCGGAGCCGTCTGCAGGTGGAGGTCATGCCGCCGGGGCGCGGGGCCCCGGCGTGGACTGAAACCCGAGAGGTGTGGGGGGGGGGAGGAATTTTGACATGACGCAGAAGTTCTGGGGGAGCGGCCACAAGTCCCAGCGCCCGCGGTCTGCGCGGGGCCGGGTCAGGCCGGCCGGACGGGCCGACTCGACTGAAGACGAATCCGGGAGGAACCGGGTCCCGCTGAGCAGGGCGTTTCCTGGTTAGCTGGCTGTGCGGTAACACTGACATTGTTCATAAATTTTTAAAAAATTGTGGTAATATACTTATAACAAAATTAGCCATTTTACCCATTTTAAGCTCATTTTCTCGGTGGTACTAGTGACATTCACAATGCGGAACAACGGTCGTGACGGCCTGTCTCCAAAACTTGTCTCCCCACCCCCGCCCCAGACAGGACCTTTGTCACCGGGAACAGCCACCCCAGCCTCCGTCCCCCGGCCCCAGGGCTCGCACCTGCTTCCCAGCCCTGGGCGTCGGCCCCCTCCCAGGCTGCACGGCCGTGGGCTGCAGGGGGCTCGTCCTCCGCGCCCCTGTCACTCCGCTTGTGGCCGGGAGGGCTTGCTCGTCCCGGGGACCCCGTCGGGCAGATGTCACCCATTTCCTGGCCGAGTCGCGTCCCACCCAAAGTCTGTCTTACACTTTCTCCGTCTGTCCGCTCTCTGCCAGCACACACGTGTGCACTCGGTCCTGTCCCCTGGGGCTCTGCCGTAGGTAGGTTTGGGACCGGGGGATACTTGTTCTCCAGCCTTGTTTCGGGGTTTCAGCCTTGTCCGCGTGGGGCCCTGGCGGCCCCGCAGGAGCGCCAAGAGCGGCGTGTCCGTGTCTGCGGGGAGCCCGCTGGGGTTCGGGGGTGCTGCTCGGAGCCAGCGAACCGTTCTGGTGGCTGTAGCAGCCCGGCCGTACGCAGTCTTCTTGTCCCTGAACATGGGGGTGGGGGGTCTTTCCGTTGTATGGGGGCCTTCCTTCAGCAGAGCTTTCACGTTCGCAGCGTCCGAGGCTTCTGCCTCCCGGGTAACATGGTGGATCTTCAGCACTCTGCGTGCGTACGGTGTCTTCTCGTCCTCAGCGCGGGGGATGGGGCTGAAACGCTGACGACTCTCCCCGCTGGGCACGCAGCCTGCGTCCCGGGCAGCCGGCCGATCGAACGCGCAGAATTCAGGCCCCTTGCGAGCGCGTGGAACTCAGACTCGCGACGGAGTAACGGAAGGCGTCTCTGCCTCGATGAGCGAGGGCTGCGGGCCTCATGACATCTTTCTCGGGTTCCTGAGGGCATGGGAGTTTCTTAAGGAGACCGCTCTGAACATTGATTAAACTATGACGCAATGAGAGGCAAGAAGGTTCAAACTGGGTGGACGGTGCGGAGGCGTCAGAAACTGCCCGTGAGCTCCGGTATTTTTTCTTTTTAACAGGCAAAATAGCTGGTGTTCCTCTGGATAATTTTTTTCTTCTCAAAAGAAGTAATAAAATATTTTACATTTTATTTTCATTCATCGGGATTGTCTGCCCATTCTTCAGATTAAAGCAAAACAGAATTAAAGGAAGAAGCAAATCCAGAAAAGCGGCAGTGAAAACGGACCCAAGTCCCAGGTTCAAGTCCGGGCTCCTTGGAGCAGCCTCGGGCGGCTGGGCCGCCCCGCCTGCCACCCTGCGGGCTGGAGGAACCTTCCAGAAGCTCCGGAGCTGGAGACCCTTCCACCCCGATGGCTCCTTCAACCTGAGTGAGTCCGAGTGTTTTGCAACTTCCACATATTGTGACAGAGAATCCCTTAGGATGTGTGTGAGTCTACTTGGGAAATTAAACATTTCTCTGGGAACCTTTTATAAAACAATATGGACTTTAAAAAAGAAATCCTCGCCTGAGGAAATGTTCATTGGTTTTGGCGAGAGGCGAAGGGAGAGAGACAGAGAGAAACAGGGATCAGTTGCCCCCCACTCCAGACGCACCCCGACCGGGGATCGAACCCCCGCACTTCCGGGGCACCACGGGGCGGCACTCCGACCAGCTGAGCCTCCGGCCAGCGCAGAGGAGGTGGACCTTACATTTTAGCAGTTAGGACGGGACTTGAACTGTGAGGGAGGGTCCTCGGGAGGCGGTCACCAAGTCCCCTCTTTGCTGGCCTTCCGTCCCCCCTGCAGCTGCCTTCCAGCAGAGGGTTCCTTCCCCTTCTCCGGAGGAGAGAGACACCCGCCCAGGCTCCCCGTGCTGCCCTGGCTGGTTTCTTACACGCTCGGGTCCCCGATGCGGGTCCCAAGCCCGGGTCCCAAACGTGCGGCGGGGCGCTTGGGTTCGGGGCCCATGCAGGGGCGCTGTGGGCGTGGGGCGTGGGGAGCGGGCCACGGAGTGCGGTGGGGGGTCCGTGGGGATGCCGTGCGGTGGGGAAAGACCGCATCCCTCGGGGAGCGGGTGTCAGAGTCTCCCCGGACGACAAGAACAGGGGGCACAGGAGGTTTACAGGAGCGACTGTCTGTGGTCGTAACAGGAGAGCGCCGAGATGGTCCCTGGAGGGACGTGACGGGCGCTGGACCGCTGTGCGGCGTCCTGCCAGCCGTCCTCCCCGGGCGGGGCCTCGCGGGTTCGGCCTCGGGGCCGGTTTTCGGAGGGTGAAGGGGAACAGGAAGCGAAATGACTTTAGACACAGGCGCGACCGCAGGTCACCTGCACGCCTGCCAACCCCGGACATGGGCACCCCAGGAACGACTGTTACACGGAACGGCGGCCCCATCTATTATTTTCAACTTCTATTTTTCTCAGTAGGAAACGACGGAAGAAGTAAGGACCCGTCCTTGGTTCTGGACCCGGGGAGCTGTTTTGTAGGGAGTCTGCTCCGGAGGGTCCTGGGAAGTCTGTCCGTGACCCAGGGGCCGTGGGGGGGCTTCCCCGGCACGCCCGCCCAGACCCCACGCTGGGGTCTCCCCCACGCCCCACCCCCCCGAGGGGCTGCGCCTCTCTTCCCAGTCGGGGCCTGTCCAGCTGGCCCAGAAGAGGGCGCGGGAGCCGGGCCGCCGGGCCCCGGGCGGGGCCGCCTCTTCCCTGGGGGCCTGGCGGTGAGAAGAGGACCACCCCGTCGCATCTCCTCGCGCTGGAGCCCTGGCCCCGAGGCCACCGGTGCAGTGCGGAGGGAGCCGGTGGGGCCCGAGAGGGCGGCAGGGGCCGAGAGGCGGGAGGAGCGAGCTCAGCCGTCTGAGGCGCAGCGAACGGCCAAACTGGAACCGACACAAACCGTGTGCCGGGCACTGTGGCCGCCGCTCCCAGGACCCTCGGCGCCGCTGGGCCGGGAGACGGCCGGCAACCGCACGGGGCTCGCAGGACGGCAGGTGACAGGAGGACCCTGAGTGCGGGGAAGGGCAATGAGAAGATGGGGGTCCCTTCCCCCACCCCAGGGGGACAGAGACCCGCACCACCCCTGGAAAACCTGGATGGAACCGGCACGTTGCACTTGAACTTGACAGGACTCTGACTGCTGGGCTCGGACCCCGTCCCGGCTCTAACGGTGGACCTGTCACGGGCAGCAGCCCGCCAGCGGGACCCTGGAGGACACCTGTGTGGGGTCACAGGCTTGGCCAGGACACTTGTCCCGAGGGGACAACCTCACCTGGAAGCCCCCCTGCTGGGGACGAAGCATGTGCTGTGGGACCACCGGCGGGAGCTCGGGGAGGCTGCAGGGGGTCAGGGAGTCCCGGAGACCTTCTCGGTCCGGCACCCCCCAGGAGTCCCCCGCCCCGCCCCGGGGAGGCTGCCGGAACTCTCCCGAGGGCCGCGTCCTCGGGCGCCCCCGTGGGTCAGAAAAGGGCATGGGAACTGGGTGGCCGCACGCGTCCCGCAGGCGGTCAGCGGCGTCCTGGCGCCTTCCCCTGGCATCTCCCCGGAACGGCCCCGGGGGCACAGAGCCGGCAGCCTTCCCGCCGGGCATCGGCTGTTCGAGTCCCGATTCGTGCCCCGAACATGTCACCTCCACACGCCGGGTTGATGCGTCTGGGCCCCGCTGTCAGGCCTGTTTGTAGGAGCCGCCGGATCCTTGTTTTACATGCTCCGCGGAGTCTGCCCGCGCCTGGCTGCGCGCGCCGGCTCCATCCATCACTGCCACCCGGGCCCCCACCTTCCCCAGAGCGCGTCCGTCCACCCCGCTCCTGGCGCTCCTGGCGTGCACTCCTCCCGCTGACGCGAGCCCCAGACCACGTGACCCTGGGCGGCGGCCCGGCTGCCGCAGTGACACCCGCGTCCCCACCTCTGGCTCTGTTCTCTGGTGTCCCCGCCACTGTGACCCCATCTTGCTCTGGGTGCTCTGGACAGAGCTCGGGCCAGGGGCATACCCCCGCTGGGCCCTGAGCACGGGAAGCCCCGTTTCCTTGGGGGAGTGGCACCGATTATTAGAAAGACCGAGTGTCCATGGACGTCCCGTCGTCAGAGTCACAGTGGCTTCCGGCGCCAGAGAAGACGGTGGCGGGACAGGGGTCTCTCTTCTCCAGGGGAAGGGGCTGGGGCCTGAGCGTGGCAGAGAGAGTGCCTGCTGGGACGTGGCTGCCTCTGTCCGAACGTGGGACCCCGGCTTCTCCCCGGCTTCTCCGCACCGGAGGGTGGCCTGCGTGGGGCCTCCCGCCGCGCCGGCACCCGTGGTGTGGTCATCTGGAAGACGCGTTTCTCAGGAGGCCCGAGCTGCAGGGCCGCTGGCCCTGCCGCCTCCTGGGAACCCAGTGGAGGAAGGGGCGGCGGTCACGGGTGGGAGCCTGCGAGCCCTGACCTGCCCTCGCCCCCTGTGAGGGCCTTAGAGGGACAGGACGTCATTCTTGCTGATCTCCCCGCTGTCCCGGGTCATGCTGCCCAGGACGCTGGTCTGCAGGGCAGCATGGACCCTGGAGGCCGTCTGTCGGGGGGTGTCGGGGTGTCGGGGCATCCACCCTTCGCTCACAGACTCGAGGGTCTGCAGGGCCGCCCCCGCCTCCCTGGGCCCCCGCCCCGTCCTCTCTGTTCAAGTCCTGTGAGCCTCTGCTGGTCTGACGCCGGCCTGTCGGCCTCTGAGCACAGAGATGCAGAGGTGTCCCGTCCCGCAGCCACTGCCACTGGGGCTGGTGGCCTCGCCCCACGGGGGTCTCCTCGCCCTGCCGGGTTCTCCTCGCCCCGCGGGGGTCTCCTCGCCCCGCGGGGGTCTCCTCGCTCTGCGGGGCTCTCCTCGCCCTGCGGGGTTCTCCTCGCCCTGCCGGGGCAGCTGGGAGCTGCGGACCGTGGGGCTGGCCCCCGTCTCTCCTTACAGACTCTCCTGGGCTGCCTGGTTGGCCCACGGCCTGTGCTCCCCGATCCTTGACCTTAGCTGTGAACACCTTAGTTCTTGACCTGGGGTCGGACCTGGGCACAGCCTCCGCAGGTCAGGGCCTTCATTCCTCCTCCCCCTTCAGGTGCGAGGCGGGGGGGCCCGGGGTCCCAGGAGCAGCGTCAGGCTGTGGAGGGGACTCACAGGGAGCCAGCCCCCTCTTCCTCCGTGGGCGGATGCTGCGGTCCGGCCTCAGGCGGCACTCTGGGCACGGAGGGCGGGACCGCGGCGTCCTGCCTGCCTGCCGGGGCTGCTCCACACTCACCGGTGCGCCCGGAGCCCGGAGGGCAGCCTGGCCTCGGAGGAGGAAGCTTGTCCTTGGCCAGTGGTGCTGCATCACCCGACCCCCCTTCTCAGCCAGACCTGCTTCCCCAGGTGAAATGAGGAGGAGAGCACAGCAGGGAGGGCCGGCGGGTAGGTGCGTCTCCCTGAGCAGAAGCGCCCACCGCCCTCCCCCAGGACAGAGGAGGTGGGGGTGGAGCCCCAGAGGCGCCCCCTCGGCGGGAGTTGCCCGCCAGCATGAGTGTTCTGAGCACTGTCTCCAGAGCTGTGCTGGCCGCGCCGGTAGGGTAACAAGAGAGGGTGAGGCAGGCCTCCTCCCGCAGCGAAGCCGTGCGTGACCGCAGGGAGAGGAGCACGGGGGGGGGGGGGGCGGGGAGAAGGGCGCTGCTCTGGGTGTCGGGGGACGGGAGCTGGAAGCGGGAGGCGGGTCGGCCCGAGACCGGAGGAGCCAGGGCGGCCTTCGCGGAGGCCACAGGGCTCTGGAGACGGGTTCTGTGGGGCTGACGTGCCCCCACGCCAGCGGACCCAGAGAGCTCCTTAATTCCAGCAGCAGGGACGACCGGGGAAGCAGCGCCGGGGCCGCCGGGCTCTGGGGCGGTGCCAGCACCCCGGGCGCTCGGCCGCTCCGGAGGCCACCGGTAACGGGGAGTTTCTGCAGATGGACCTCACTTCTGCGTCCGCTCTCTCCACTCGTGGGCACGCTGGCCTGGGCAGGTCTGAGCTCTGACTCTGCACTGACACCCTCTGTGACCCTCGTGTCGGGGGGGGGGGCAGGCGGCCCGAGGGCACGGCCCGAGGGCACAGCCCGAGACCCAGGGACCGCTCCCGAGCCACCGTGCCTGCTCCAAGTCCCCGCGGCACCGTCTCTGTTGCCCCGGGATGGCTGCCAGGTGGGACCCCCGCTGCCCCGTCCTGGCATCTCCTCACGTGGCCGGGAAGACGCCTGTGCCATCACCACACGTCACCCCGAGTCGGGGGGCAGGTGGCAGGCGAGGGCGGGCCTGCCCCGGGCACGGGGCCTCTGGTTCTGCTCCGCGGCTCCCCGCCGAGGGCTGTGCGAGTCTGAGGGAGAGCCTTCTGGCGCGCGTGTGTGTGTGTGTGTGTGTGTGTGTGTGTGTGTGTGTGTGTGTGTGTGTGTGCGCGTGTGTGTGCAGGGGCGGGGGTGAGACCCTGTGAGCTCACATCTGTGAAGTGTTTTCAGACTCTCTTTCCTACTGGACCCCCATGCCGGTCCTGTGGGGCAGGTAGGAAGTGGGAGATGGTGGCCCCCACTTCCCCACAAGAGAGATGCCCTTTCCCTTCACAGAACACAATGCACAGGGACGCTTTCTTGCAGAAAAGCTTGTTTTCTTTATACAGGGGTCACACTGGGTAGCCCATCCGTACAACGCCAAGGTCAATGCTGCTGCCTCCTTCCAGACCCGTCACAGCCCACATGGGCTTTTACGGTGACGTCAACAAAGACGACCTCTGTCCGCGCCACGCAGCTCGTTAACGAAGATCGTCTCCCGCCCGAGATTTATGGTCGCAGCGCCGACACCGCTCCCCGCCACGGAGTCCATGCAGCCCGCAGTCCATACAGCCGGGCAAACCGCCTCGTCAGCAGCGGAGGGGACGGGGACATGAGCTGTGACGTGGGTCTGTCGTCCTCAGCTGCCCAGTTGCAGGTGGCGGGGCGTGTAGTCCCAAAGGGATCCTTCTAGAAGAGCGTTTCCCCGTCGTGCCTGCCGGCACGCTGATGCCTGCACGCTGCGTGACTCTCAGAGCCGTGAGCGCCCCGCCTTCCGGAGCGGCTCTCCCCCCTGGTGGCTCGGCGGGTGGCGGCGGCGTCCCGATGCGCCAGGGCTGCGGGCTCGGCCCCAGGCAGGGTGCCCGCAGGCCTCGCCCCGTGGGCGCGTGCGTGAGCAGAGCGAGAAATCGACCTCTTCTCTTGTTCTCTCTCTCCTGTCCTCCTCTCTAGAATCAATCAATAAAAATTTTTTAAAAGCCCACAAGGCAGCGAAGACACGTTGGCCGACGTCAGTGAATAGTGGTTGCCTGCAGTCAGACGTCCCTGGGAGGCAGACACCCCGTGGAACTTGGAAGCGGTCGGGGTGATCTCTCCGTGTGCCCCCCATCGGGGCCGAAGACTCGGGTCGGCGCGCCCAGCCGGGGCCCGCCCTCCGACAGGTGCGCTCTCCCTGTGGAGACCTTGGGGACGTGAACTCCGCGTCCCCAGACCCGCCCGGCGGGCAGGCCGATGCGACTTCAGATTAAGCTCCCGCGCCCCGGCTGTGAGGTCCAGCTGGCCGTCCTTTGCGTTGGGAGCAGCGGTGCCGTCCTCCGCGGTAAGAGGGACCCTCGCCGATCGGCACCACTTCTGGACGCCCCCACCCGGACGGGAGTCTCGCGTTCAGGGCAGTCTGGGTGTGAATGGGAAGAACAGCTGGAGGCCCCTTGGCCGAAGGTGACGTGAGGGTCAGTTCGGTTGTCGTCCTGCCCTGACCTCTGCACGCTCCCAAACCCTCCGAGCCTCTCGGTGGCAGGCAGTCCTGGCCCGGCCACCCAGGCCAGGACGGTGAGCACCCACACGCCTCCCTCCCTGCCCTTCCCTTCCCGTGACGCCCTTGCTTGGTGTCCGTCCTCGACGGCGTTGCTGTCGGCGTTGATTGTGTGTTTTTCCGGTTACCGTGCTCGCGGCTCCGGGCCCCTCTCCTCTGCTCCTCAGCAAGGGGCTCAGCAAGGGGCGCGGCGACGTGTGTGTCTCCTGGTGAGCGGCGTGGACTGTCCCGTGGGAGCTCTGCGCCGTCCGCGACACGCCCCCGTTTGGGACCAAACCGAGGTGTTTCCTGTGAATTCCACATGCCTCAGAAGAGAGAGTGCCTTGGTCTCTGTCAAATGCAGTTTTTTGGTACTAAAACACACACCAATTACCACTTTAAAAAGGCAGTGGGCTGGCTGGGGTGTGGAAGTCTCTCTCTTTTTTAATAAGTTTGCGTCGGCACAGCTGAGCGGTGCCGAGGCCAGCTCGTGCCGTGTGTCCCCACGGTGGGCCGGCGCCGTGGGTGCCGCAGTGTCCCGCAGCGTGGGGCCCACCCTTCGTCACAACAGCAGCCGCACGCAGCAGAGACCGCTTTGGCAAAGACCGGGACTCGACACTCAGAGGTCGCCCTCCATTTAGGACTCGTGATGTCCCCGTGAAGCGTGACGCCCACTTCCTGGACACGGAAACTAAGCTGAGAAGGGGCCAGTGACGGCCCAAACGCACATGCTCCGTCAGGGCAGAGCTGGGATCGAACCTGGGACCTCTCTGTCCTCCGAGGACATCTCAGTACCGAGGGGCCGCAGGGTGACCAGTGCATTCACCTTGGGACACCTTTGTCTCCGGGTGGGTGGATTGGCGTGGGTCAGTGTCCTCCAGCCACAGGGCAGGGGGGTCAACCTTTGCTTCTTCTCACGGGAGAGGGAGAGGGGCCAGCTTCCTCCCGGCCCAGCGTCCACTCTCAGCCAAGGCCGCAGAGGGCACTGGCCCCCTGAGGGCTGCGCCGCAGTGGAGAAGCTGCCTCTCTCCCGCGGCTCCGCCCTGCGGGCTCTTGTCCCTCTGCTGACCGCGGCTCTGGCCCTGTGGGAGCTGTGAGAGCAAAGGGAAGACCGGGTGCTCACGGACCAGAGCCTGGCCAGGGTCACGTCTGGCGGAGAGGAGCCCGGCCCACGTGCCCCGTCCTCGCAGGGACAGGCAGTTGGAGGACAGGACAGAGGAGCCCGCTGGGAAGGCCCGCCTGTCGGGACTGACCGACGGGCAGTTCGGGGGGGTGTCCGCAGGAGAGGACGTCGGGGAGGACGTCACCAGCAGACGCGGCTCCCTTGCGGCTACGGTCCAGCTCTGCGCCTCGCCGCCCTGGCTCTGCTTGGACCGAGAGCCTGAGCCCCGGGCTGCATCCGGAAGGGAGTTACAGGCCCGGGAGTTTCTCACCGTAGCCGCTGCAACGTGTGAGCCAAGCTGCAATCAGAAAACGGCTTTCCACGGACCGTAAATTTCAGACGTCCGCCGCGAGGACCGCTCGTAACACACACTCTCCAAATTGGCAGTGGGGCCTGCCAAGACCGAGCCCCACGCCTCCCTCCAGCGGCCTCACACCCAGCCACCGCCTCGGCTGAGCGCACTTTAATGGCAGCACCTGACGTTCGGGTCACCGAGAGAGTATCCCCCCTCGTATGATCCGTGTGCTGCCGGCATAAAATTATACGACTGCCAGCCAGCCCCTCTCGGCGCTGGGAGGGCCGCCGCGTCTTTCTCGCCGCGGTCTGGAGTCCCGCCGCGGCATAAATTATTGCTCGCAGTTCGACACGTGCGCTCTTGCCCAGCGGTGGCCGCCCGCTCGGAGGCCCCGAGATTCACGGAGGCGGCGGAACGGTGGAAGGCGGATGCCTCCACGCAGGCGGGCGCCTGCCCCGCGTTCCCCGTCGGGCAGTGGAGGGCCGGCAGAAGGGTCCCACGGAGTCCGGGGAACCGGGCGCATGTGAGAGAAGCTGTGAGTCCGTCCATACGGAGGGGTCGGTGGCCCGGGGGTGGGGGTGGTCACCGGGGAACTCCTGCCCTGTTCAGAGGGTCAGCCCCTCAAGACGGGAGCCGGGGAGGATCAGGAGGGGTCTGGGGGTAGACGTCGGACGGGCTCCAGGGCGGCCGGGCCTCCCGCCAACTTTGGAGCGTGAACAAGGATCGACTCCGCCTCCGCTGTCTCAGGGCGGGACGGAGATCCCGCGTCTCTGGCTGAGTCGACAAGGTCGTTTCCCGATGAGGTAAATCGCGGGCCGTGCTGCGCGAGGCACGCTGACCAGACGGCAGTGCTGCCGCCACACCTGGGGCTCCCCCGCGCGCCCCACCCGGGGCTGCCACCCCTGCCAGGCCCTCCGCAGCCCCCATCCTCCGTCTCCCCCCCCCCCCCGGCACGACGCGGCGGGGGTTCTGTGTATTTTTTCAATCTCAAGGACTGGTTTTAAAATGCCCCCCTTTTTTTGTTATCGAGGAGAACGTAAGCTCTCCGGAACGGAGCCCCCCTCGGAAAATAAGAGGCCTGACGAGCAGCCGGCCGTGGGAGCAGGAGCGCATGGAGCTCGAAGCTTGTCTGCCGGTGACGTGAACGCTCCCCGCGTGCGGGAAGCCGAGGAAGGTGGCAGGGCTTATCTTTAGCGACTCAGGATTTAGACACGCAGAGCGATCGATTTTTCTCTTCTGAAGAAATGGAAAGGGCAGGGCGGCTGCCACCCGCCCCAGATGAAAACGTCCGCGTGAGCGAGAAGCCAGAGGCCGCCGGCGCCGTGCGAGCCGGGCCCCCGCAGGGCTGTGCCTCCGGCCGCAGGCGCCCTGGACTGGACGGTGCGCGGTGTTTGAAGAGCCCTCACCCGAGGGCCTGTGTGCTTATCGGCTGAGTGGTGGCGAGAGAGAGAGAAACACGGACGAGAGAGAAACACGGACGTGAGAGAAACATCAATCCGTTCCTTGCCGTTCGCGCCCCGAACAGGGGTGAACCCGCCACCTCTTCCATCTGCGGGACCACGTTCCAACCAGCTGGGCCGCCCGGCCCGGGCAGTGGCCTGAATTTCAGTGCGCACGTGCAGGTCTGTGCCGGGCCCTGTCTGTCTCGGGTGGAGTCCGAGACAGCCCGCAGCCTCACAGACAGAAGCACAGGCCAGAAGGTGGTGATGGTGCCGCTCCAGGCCCCGCAGGGCGCCCGGGGTGGGTGGGCGGCCAGGACCTCAGGAGTTTGGGGACTCCTGGGGTTTATGATTAAGAGGTCAGCTCCCCAGAGGCCACTGCCAGGGTGGGGTGAACGGTTTCTTTTCTTTCCAAAGGCGGCTCTTCCGCTTCGACTCCGAATCTCCCGTCTGGGCGCTTTAGACGATGCACTCCTTCTTCCCAGGAAGCTGGCGCCTGCGTCCTCGGGGGCAGCTCGGGGCTCCCAGCGGAGAGCAGCTTCTCTCCACCGCCCGGAGTGCCGGGGCAGGTTTTACGGCACCCCTCCCCGCCCCCCCGCTTCTGAATGTCAGAGTCCCTTCCCTCGGGGTCCTCCTCCCCCCAGTCCCCAGCGACACGGTCCCCAGACGAGAGGGACCGTGAGAGGACCGCTGGGCAAGGACCGACGGCATCGCTGGGGCTGCACAGGAGGGTCAAGGGTCCGAGAGGTCGGCGCTGGGGTGGGACGGTCCATGAGATCAGCATGTGCGCCTGCTCACGGCTGGCACGGGACACACCGCCGGCCAGGGGCTCTGGTCCGAGGGTGTGAGACGTCCTTGCTGAGCATTCACCTCCGTGTTTAAACGGTGGAAAATGCATGTGTAATAATGAACGCACATAATAACAGTATTATAGATGTTGTGTGTGACACTTTTATACATTTCACATCTTGTAATTATATGTCATTACATGTCACATGGCCTATAAAATATACATGTGTAATCATTGATATGAATCCATTTTAAAGGTTTTCTTGGGAACTAGCCATCATCTCTTCACGTTGACACTGCTCGCGTGCAGTTCAAACAGAGGTCGGCTCACAGAGATTCTGCGAACCCTCCGGGGCACACCTGGGGACTGAAACCCGCAGGAAAAGGGGAGCGTGCTCAGGACGGAGCCTCGGCTCCGTGAGGATGCTGGGGCGCACCGGACTGGGGACCCTGAGCCTCCGGGACAGGGCGAGAATCGAGGGAGGGTCCCTGACGGCGTCGATGGGGCCGAGTCCCGTGAGTGCGTGTGCACAGGTGCAGGTGGCTGCCTGTGGGTGTGTGGGCGTGTGCACAGGTGCCTGTGGGGGCAGGAGGGAGGGGGAGGTGGCCCCTATGGCTGGAGGGCAGACAAGCGTTCGGTCAGGAAGGGTTTCGTGTTCCCCGTCAGCCACTTCCGTCTCATCCTGAAGCCACTGAATGGTCTTCACATGGAAGCCACAGGACTGGCCCCCGTTCCTGTCCCCACGGCCTCGCAGGCGTGGAAGTGACTTTCTGCCGTTGGAGTGGCTTACGCGGCGCTGGGCATCCTTGCCTAACCTCCCCCACGCCGGACGACGTTTGGGGACCCTGTGGTGGAGGAGGTCACAGCTGCCCCGTGCCCCCGGGTCGGAAGGCAGTGGCTCTGCAGCTCAGACGGAGGTCCTGGTTCTGGGCCCAGCGGGCCGTGGCGGCTGCAGCCCCCGGGCAGGTGCGGGCTGCCTGGTGAGCCCCTCCTGCGTCCGCGCGGCTCCGCGGGTGGCCCTGGGCGTCCCCGAAGCGCCAGAAAGCTTGTGCCTGGAGTCGGCCTCGGCGGCACGCCGCAGGGGCTGTGAAGTGGGCACGCAGCCTGACGCCCACCTGAGGCGGGAGCGGCCGCAGCCTCCCCGGATCTGCAGGGCGGAGCCGGGAACGGCCCAGGCAGCGGCCCACGGGCAGGCACGGGCGTCCAGGGCGGAGCCCGGCAGGTCCCTGGGGGAAGAAGGCCCCGCCCACGCTCAGCCCCGTGGGCGCCGAGCGTAACTCAGCGTCTCCTGCGCAGTTGGGTCTCGGTGGCTGTAAGATTTTCATGGCATTTTGGGACCGGGAGCGGAGACCAGCAAGGAGTCACCCGGCAGGTTCCGGAGCAGAACACGTGCTTCCGGTGAGCTGGCTTCCGGCTTCCGGCTTCCGGGCGGCGCTGCCGTTGAATCTGCAGGAGGAGGCGTAAGGAACGCCCTGTTTGTCCAGGGCTTCCCTCGCCCCTGGGGGCGCTGTTGTAAGGGCGGGGGCCGGTGTGCGCGAGATGCAGCCAGCCCGGGAGGAAGGGCCCGCGCTGGCCGAAGCAATGGGGGGGGGGGGGCGCAGCTGAGATACTGCACCCCCTCCCGCAGAGTGTGACCCCGCTGCAGACTCGCCTCTCTCTCCTTCTGACCATACAAAGTCATGCGACTTCTGACGACCATGCTGAGCTGTCGCGGAAGAGCAGAACGTCCTCGTCTGCGGGCCCCTCCTTGCAGTGGCGCAGACATTTTCAGTTCAATGCGACGGAGAGGAAGTCCACGCTGGGGTGGCCCCCTACTGCTCCGACCAGAGAGGCAGCCGGGCCTGCCCTGTCTCCCGTCCCGGACGGCCTCCCGGACTGCAGGCTCCGGCCCCAGCGAGGCCTTCACGTGGAGCGTCTCGTCTGAAGCTCGCAGCATCCCCCGAGCAAGGCCCTGCCACTAACCCTGTTCCTCCGCGGGGCAGACTGGGGTCTCAGGTGGTTGAATCCCGGGCTCAAGGTCAGACCGCCCGTGAGGGCGGAGGGGCATCTGCGCCCCTGCCGGGCTGCCTGCGCCCCTGCAGCTCCTGGCTGCACGGCCACATCGGTGTGAGGCGTTTTGGTGGGTTTCACTGAACGCGCACACACACACACACACACACACACACACACACACACACACACCTTTTGGGGATTTCGGTTGTAGTTGGTAAAAGCTAGAGATCCATTGGTCGCGTCCTCCTGTCTTTAAAGCTCGGTGTCGCGTTGCTGCACCGCCCTTCGCTGAGCCCTGCGGGTTCTCTCCAGACACCGTTTCCCAGTCCCCTCTGCGGGGTCCGACACTGTTCTGATGTGACTATCCGCAGGGTCTTGACACTTTCTGATACAACTGCAAATGACCTTGGGTTTTTTTCCTGAAGTGCTGATCCACAGAAATTTTTGTATATTGTCCCTGTATCCAGCAACCTTGCTAAACACACACTGATTGTCATTATTTTTGTCTGTGGACTCCTTGGATTTTCCCTGTATGGAATTATATAATCTGCAGTTAGGAGTTTCGATTCTCTCCTTTCGATACTTGTATCCTGGTTTTTCCTGTCTTACTAAATTGGCTAGGACCTCCCATTTGATAATAGATGTGGACCTGGAAGAAGCTTAAAGTTTCATAATTAACTGTGATGCTTGCTGTCTGTGATTGTGAAGATAAACTTTATTAGACTAAGGAATTTCTCTTCTATTCCTAGGTTTTATTAAACCACAACTGGATTTTGAAGTTTGTTACATAACTTTTCCTTTATTGAAATGATCTTACTCATTTTCTTACTGTGTTCATATAGAGCACACTGCATGTTTCACTACAACACATTCCTGGTATAAACCGAATTTGTGTAACATTTCTTATACATCACAGAAATTTTTGTTAATATTTTTATTAAAATTTTTAACCTACTTAAATGCTATTGGTCTATAATTTTCTGGTTGTGTTCCTTTCAGACTTTGGTATCAGACTTATTCTGATTTTATAAAATGGATTTAGAAATATTCTTTCTTTCCTCCTCGGGAAGAGTTGGAGTGTGGTTGGCATAACCCCTTCCTCAAATGTCTGTGGGATTCACCAGTGACAGAAGTCACTTGGGACTGTACACTCTGCTTTGACAATTTTTTTTACATAATGGATTTAATTGCATGGGTGCTTTCAGGATTACTCATATTTTCTTTCTTTTGTTGGTTTTGGCAAGTTGTCCTTTTAAAATATAAGTATTTTTAATTTATCTACATTTAAAATTTATCTGTATACATCATTTCATATTGGGTTGGCCAAAAATCTGTTTTTTTTTTCCTGTAAAATGAAAGACACATTTTTCATTTGCACCAATAACTTTATTGACTTGGGTATTTTGAGTGTGTTGGCTCTCTCCCAGGTGGTAGAACGTTGATTGTTCTTAATCAATGTCTCCATTTGATCGCTATCAGCTTCAACTGTTCTACCCCACTGTGGAGCATCGTCCAGCGAGAAACCTCCAGCACGAACTCTGCAACCACTTCTGCCACGTCTGACCCATCACAGCACCTTCTCCACACACTGCACAATCTTTTTTTTTTTGCATTTCAGTTGCCTTTTTACCTTTCTTGAAATAATGAAGCATATAATATGCCCAAAATGTTCCTTATATTTTTCCATCTTCGTTATTAAAATAGCTGCACAAAAATTCATCAGTTTTGATAAGTTTTTTCAAATGCACACTGATATGACAGCTGTCACAATAGAATCTAACAGAATCGTTTCAAATGAAGTTAAAGACAAGGAAACACTACTAGAGCCATCATATGGGAAAAAACGAACAAAATTTTGGGCAACCCAACACTATCTTTTAAATAAATTGTATTTATTATTAATTATACCTCCTCTATTTTTTCCTTGACCAGTCTTACTATGAGTTGTTAATTTTATTAGTTTTTCCGAAGAGTGAGGCCCAGCTTTGCTCATTCTGTGTATTTGACCTTTGCTTGTTGCTGCTTCTCTTATCTCCTTCCTTTTTCTTTCTTTGAGTTTAATTTTTCTAAGTTTCAAATTTCTTGAGATGGATGTTAAGTTCTTGATTTTCAGCCTTTTTTTCCTAAAATGTAAATTTATGGAAATAAAATTTTTCTACAAGATAGTTTAATTGCATCCCAAAGGATTTGACATGTGTGATTTGTTGTTCAGTTAAAAATATTTTAAAATTTTATGATGAAATTTTTGATCCATAGGCTATACTGGAATAAATTTCTTGATTTCCAAATATTTGGATTTTTTTTTAGTTTTTAAAAAGTTTCTAGTTTATTTCATTTTGGTAAGGAGCATACTTCATACAATTTCCATCTTTGAAACTCATGGAGACTTTCTCGGTGATCTACCTGTGGTCAGTTTTTGTGATTCTTCTGTTTCCTACAGAAAATATTTACTTTGCAGTTATTAGCTGTAGTATTCTATATGAAATATGGTACTTTTGCTAGCATTCTGTATCTTGTGTATCTTGCTGACCTCAAAATTTTCCTTGTTAGTGTAAAATTAACTATTCGATATTCTACTCTTCCTTTTTTCCCCTAATGACTGAGTTACATGTGCCATAAACTCCCACTGATACAAGTAATTTTGCTCCATATCTTACCCAGTGTTTTAGGTTTATATGATTAGAATTATTTTTTCTCTTGACTTAACTTCCATCTCAGAAAATTTTTTCTCTCACTAGGTCTAACGTGTGCTCAACCCAACCATTCTTAATAGTGGCTCTGATTTTTTTTAATTCTAGATTTTTTATTTAAAAAAAACATTTTCTAGCTCTCTGCTGAAATCCTCAGTCAGTGTTTGGGGTGCAGGGTCCGTGGGCCCGCGGCACCCACTCATCTGTCCAGTGGGGTGAGCATTTTCCGGCTGCTTCTGTGTCAGCGGTCATTCCCCGGGGCAGGTGGAACTGTTTTTGCCGGATAAGACACTAATCCATTACCTTTGTTGTAGAATATGCTGATGGTTACAGAAATGAGAAGTCGCTAGGAAAACAGAGGCGGACGAGCACGGGCCTGGAGAGGGTGCGGCGTTATCGCGGAGCTGCCGCGGCTTTGGGAGAACGTGGGGCACAGGGACAGTCTCCCCGAGCCTGTCCCCCGAGAAGCCCGGCCGCAGAGGTTACAGGCAGCGCAGGTGCAGACGCAAGACCCCGCGTCAAAGAGCTTGGAAACGCAGGGGACAGGCGGAGAGGGGGGCGGGGGTGGGGCGCTGAGATGGGGCGTCTGGGGGGACCCACCTCCCGTCGCCGGGCCGTGAGGAAGCAGGGACACTGCTGTTTGCTCTGCCCGCTGCCCCCCGTGCGGGAGCCGGATTCCTCGAGCGAGCGAGCAGCCCTGTTCTGGCCATTCTTCTGTCCCCCGTCTCCTCCGGGAGGTTCTGGCCTGCGCGCGCGCTGCTGGCGGTGGGTGTACTTTCCCTGCGCAGACCGTGGGGACCGAGGAGAACGCCCCCGGCCGGCGGGGCAGCGCGAGGGCACTGAGGGGCCCGGCCGTCAGCACGGGACTCCATCGGGCCCGCGGTGACACGCCTGATCTCCGTCTGGTGAGGCCGCACCCCGCACACCCGCTGGTGCCCGGCGCTCTGGGAACGCAGGGAGAGGGAGGAGGGAGAGGGGATCGCACCCATGGGTGAGCTGGGTTCCTGCACCTGGCGCAGCCTCATCCCCGTGCAGGAGCATCCCTGCCCGGTGGCCGCGGGTGGGTCTGACCTGTTCCCACTGCTGGGCTTACGGGGTGGAAGGGCGACCTCCTGCGTCAGCTCGGCCCCAGCCCTGAGCCCGCTGGCCCCTGGCGCACGAGGGGCCAGGTTGGAGCCCCAGGGCCTGGACCAGAGCCCTGCGTGGGCGTCTCCATCGGCCCCTGGAGTTTCCGCAGAGGCCAGTAAATCACGCGTCATCTCTGTAGCTGACAGAGAAGCCTGAAGAGCCTTTCACAAGTCCCGGAGACTCATTGTTTTGAAGGGTGAATGTCTCCGGCGTCCCCACTCTGTCTTGAGGAGGACAGCGGCGGCCCTGCTCCGTGAGCACTGACCGAGGCTGGGCAGAGCGCAGGGGGCGGGGTCTGGACCCCGACAAGGAGCTGCGGGAGCCAGGCAACCGCTCCTGGCGAAGATCAGATGACCCGCAGGGGGCAGCCGGCCTGGCACAGTCCCCACCACACCCGCGCTGATGCCACCGGCTCAGAACATCGGGACAGGACCCAAGTCCACGGAGCCTGGGACATGCAGGGCCATAGCTCAGGCCCTCCAGAACATTCCAGGGCCGGTGGCAGGAAGGGTTAAACTCCCCTAAGAGTTGCTTTGGCCTTGACCGCCCACTCCCCACACCTCCCCTGCCACTTCCTCACATTTCCGAGACGTCCCTGATGCCGAATTCTTATTCAACTTCAAACTGACAAACTGTTTTTAATCTTTTCCCTCCATCCAGACTGGAGATTGGGAAGCAAAAATCAATACGGGCTGGCAGGTGATCAAGCTGCTCCAGGCCGGGGCGAGGGCGAGAGCAAGAGCGAGCGGGGCCGGCGGGGACTTTGACGGAGGGCCGTGAATTACTGGCTGGGGGTCCAGAGGGCTGCCGTTCCTCTGGCCTTGAGCCGGGCGCTCGGCAAGGCCATTAGAACAATCGGGTCAGGAGTTCACCGCCGCAGAGGTGCCTTGGAGAGGGGCCGGGGTTTTCCTGACACCTCGCGGGGCAGAGGGAGGCGGGGACAGCGGGGAGGGCCTGGCCTTTGTGCAGAGAGGGCCTCAGCATGGAGCTGCGGGGCGTTGTTGCTTCAGAAGGGGATGCGATGTGAACACTTTCTCAATTCCGTTTACAAACACTTGGATGTGACCCTCAGGGATGGGGGGGGGGCCAGGCAGGAGGGATGGGAAGGGCGCGCCGGACACCCGACACTCACGGCAGGGCTTCGGTCTCCTGCACCGACCGATGCCTGGGTCCCGGGTCCCGGTTCCCGGTTCCCGGCTGCTGACAGTCTGGGGCTCTGATGAGGCAGCGGGTTCCACTTCCTGGCGGTGGGGGGAGGGGTTCGGAAATGCCTTTCCTCGTTCGGAAGACCTCCAAGGGCGAGCTCGAAGCCCGAGTCCCCCCGGCCTCGGCCACCATGGCCAGGGCCCCCAGGACATGTGATGCGTCCCCAACAGACTCTGAGATTCCCACGGACAGTCCTTCCCCAGCCTTTCCTCCGCCCACCGCCCACCGTGCAGGCCGGGCACTGGCATTCCGTCCCCTTTCTCAGGGTGGGGAGAGCGCGGGGAGAGCGAAGCCCCAGGGTCCTCCCATGTGTTGGTCCTGCGGGGACCCCGCTGCTCGGAGAGAGGGCTCTTCAGGGCCGGGGGCCGGGTTCGAGAGACCCGGCGGGTGCAGACTTTGGGCTGGTGCCCTGCCCCACCTGCCGGGGCAGGGGATGGCAACGCTCCCCGGAAGGGGGCCGAGAGTTCCGTGTCCCTGGAGGAGGGAGAGTCAAGCAGAGGACTGGCGAGGGTCTTCTGGGCCCCACTGTGTCTCCTGTGAGCACTCACCCCCTGGGCTGGGGCAGGCAGAAGGCAGAAACCCAGGCGAGGTCAGGGGATTTCGGAGGAGGAGAATCCATGCTTCCCTCTCCAGGGTGCGGCCTGGGGGGCTGCGTATGTGAGGTGGGACTCTGAGGCCAGGCTGTCACCAGCGCAAACCCTGGTGGAGGCCGAGAGACGTCTCAGGAAGGGGCGTGAAGGCGGCCTCACAGGGTGACGGGGTTCAGGACACACGGCCCCAAATGGGCTGCCTTGGCACGTTGACTGTTTCAAGCAGAAGAGTTGGGAAGTGGCAGGTGGTCCTGCTGGGCCAGCAAAGCAGGGTCACAGCGCCTCCTGGGGGAGGCGCCCGGCCTGTGCTCAGAGGGAGGCCGCCCTCGTGTCCCTGCGGCCGGAGGGAGTTGGGGGGTGAGGGGGTGGGAGGGCAGCGTCCCACAAAGAGAAACTCTCTCCAAAGAACCATCTCCACAGGATGCTGGCCTCACTCACTTATTAGACGGGGCAGCGTGAGCCATAAAGAGAGCGCCGGCCGTAATGAAAATGGACTCCCCGAGGCGGGAGACACCACACCAGTTATTGTCTGTGGTTGTAAAGAAACATATTGACCACTGCCCAGGCATCGTGGGTCTCCGGTGACCAGACAGCTTCCCTGAAATGTATTTTTCAACCAGTCAGCGCTCCAAAATGCAGTCAGCTGCTTGGCAGGATTTCATTCATGCACCCAACCATCCATCCATCCTTCCATTCACCTGTCCATCCATCCATCCATCCATCCATCCCTCCATTCACCTGTCCATCCACCCATCCATCCATCCATCCATCCATTCGTTCACTCATCCATTCATCTGTCCACCCATCCATTCACGGAGTCGCACATTCATTGAACAAATGTGCACTGAGCTCCTTCCCTGTGCTGGGCACCAGGGTCCAAAGGGGAGCCGGCCGTGGCCTGGTCGCTGGGAAAGTCACCGCGGTGCGGCCATTTCATGGGAGCTCAGAGAAGGGAGCCCGTGATTCTTTTGGGAGCACTGGCGAAGAATTTCGTGGAGGAGTGGAGATTTGAACTCCTTATGCATACGGTTTTTATCTGCAAAACAAAGCAGACCACAAACAACCTGTTTCGACTCTAAGTCTGGCCGACTCCTCCTTGAGAGCTAATGGCCTGGACAGCGTTGTCCAGACCTGCTGAGCCCCACGCTGTGCCTCAGCCCCTCCGCGGCGGCGCTAGCAGAGCTCAGCGTGGCCTTCGTTGCCCTCCCCTTCCCTGACCATCCTCTGACCCTTGGCTCCGCCCACCGGTCCCTTCCTACAGCCTCTCCCCCAGGGGCCTCCCCACGGCCCCCTCCTCCTGCTCCTCCATGCTCTCAGTTCCCGAGCCCGGCCCGCTGCTGCCTCTCCCGCCCCGGACCGGCCGGGGACGCCAGGCTTCTGTCCTTGGTCAGCTTCTCTTCTCACTTTGTAGCCAGCCTTTCCGCAGCCTCCGTGCACACCTGTGTCACGCCGCCACGCACCCACATCTCTAGCCCACACTTGTCTCGTTTCCGGGACGATGCGGCGGACCGCCCCGGGAAACCGGCCTCGGGTCTCCTGCAAGCACCGGGGACAAACACCCCTCACAGGGAGCCCAGCGTGGTCCTCACACCTCTTGCGATCCCGCTCCCCCGGTCCCACCGGTCACTCCCAGCCGACCCCCGAGTCACCCTGGGGACCATCCCGCCTCCTACACTGTAAACCCAGTCAGTCACCAGGGGAAGGACGGCCGCATCCTCCCCTCCCCGCCCGCACTGCGCCTGGTTCGAGTCACTGCTCTGGCAAATGCCGACGTCAGCGTCCGGACCTGGTGCTGAAACGCCCTCGAGTGTTAGGATTTTCAAGGTCAAGTCCCAGGTGCCCCGTGGGCTCTGGGAGCCCTCCCCCGGCGTGGCCCTGCCTTCCTCTCAGGCTCACGTCTCAGCGCACTGCCCCCCGCGTGGCGCCCAGAACCCCGCAGCCTGCGTGAGCTCGCCGGGCCCTCCCGCGGCTGCCCTGCGAGTGTGCACTTTGGCTCTCGCCGATGTCCTCTGCTCAGAGTCACTCTGGTCGAACGCCGTGCTCTCTCCTTGGCCTGGCGAGAAGCCACGAATTCCAACGATGTCCCCGTTTGGCGCGGCGTCCGCCGGCAGAGCGGGTCACAGAACCCTCCGGGCTCTCCGGCCCTCCTCTGCTTCCCCCTCTGCGGGCGTCTCCTCCCCGTGACCTGTCCCACTCGGCCCGTTGCGGCCCAGGGTCCCTCTTGGCGAGGTTGCAGAGGACGTCCACACGCCAAGGCCCGGAACCTGCAAACGTGCCACCTCACGTGCCCCCGGGGAACTGGTACGTGAGTCAGCTGCCCTGGCCGGGTGGCTCGGTGGGTCGGAGCGTCTCATACCCCGGAATGTTCAGGTTTGATTCCCGGTCAGGGCACACACCTTGGTCGGGGGCTCGGTCCCCGGTCAGGGCATGTATGGGAGGCAGCTGATGGATGTTTCCCTCTTTCACTCTCTCAAATCAATAAACATGTGCTCAGGTGAGGATTAAAAGATAACTTGTTAGTCAACTGATCTTACGATAAGGAGAGGAAATCCTGGGTGGGCCCAGTGGGCCCAATGCCATCTCAAAGGTCCTTCGAAGGGGCGGCAGGGGCAGAAAACTCAGAGAAGAGGTAACAGTGCGAGCAGGTCGGAGCGACCCCGTGAGGCCGGAACGCACCGTCGCCGGCCCTGGCGGAGGAAGGACCGCGAGCCAGGAGCGCAGGCGCCGCGGGAGGCTGCTAAAGGCCAGGACGCGGGGGCGCCCTGGAGCCCGCAGGGGAACCCGGTGTCGGCCTGCGGAGAAGCGTTCCCCCGTCTGCTCCCCAGAACCCTAGGGTGCGGCCCCGGGTTGCTTTGAGCTGCTGGCTTGTGGAGGAGACGTCGGGGCGGCCCTCGCCCCCAAACCGGCGTGCGCGGCGTGACGCAAGCGCCTGGCGGGCCGTCCCCCTGCGGCTGGCGGCTGGCACGCAATTAATATTTAATATTCTGCGTTGAACAACCGAGCCTGAGTCACGGGCACTGAGGGAATTCCGGGAGTCTGCGTCCCATCTGTGCGTGCGCCGAGCTCTGAAGCATAAAACTCCAATTATGTTGCAACCAGTTATAACATAATGGACTCGTGCGGTGTGCGCAGAGCTTCCGCGCGCGCGCTGTGGGGAGCGGGGCCGTGGGGGGCTCGGGATCCAGGCAGGCCGGGTCGGTGTTGGGGGCCCCGCGGAAGACGCTGCCCGCCCCCGCCACGCCCCGGCCCCCGACTCTGTGCCAGGAGGTGGGAGGGGCGCAGGCGGGAGGGCCTGGACACTAGGGGGCGCACACGGGCCCGGCTCTGGGGGGCTGCTTACCCAAGGGGGCCCCCGCAGACGGTCCGGAGGGCGCGAGGGGCCGTCCTGAGGTGCTCGCAGCAGCCACACCGCCCCGGTCCCAGCCGAGCGAACGCCCTGCCCTGCTTTGCCCGCTCTGGGCTCAGGCCCCGCTCCCTGGAGAGGAATGGCCAACACTGAGGAGGGGGCAGCGGGCGTGGGGTGGGGGCGGGGGGGGCGAGGAGGGGAATAGGCCGAGCGCCGCCCCTCGGAGCCTGGCCCCATGGCTCCCGCTGAGCCGGGGAGATGGAAGCGCCCACCGTGCCCCATGTCAGACTGGGCAGCCTCATTTCCCAGTCGGGGCTGTACTCGGCCACTTAGAGTGACCACAGCACCCGCAGTGGCCACACTGACCGTGCTCGGCTGAAGTGACCGTCAACACAAAGCACCGGGCACCGGAAAACCTGGGCCGGCTCGGTCTCCCGGACCTGCAGGGCGGACACGGGAACCGAGGGGGGAGCAGGGCAGCTGCACGTGGGGCCGGCCCACCTGGTGCGCCTCGAAAGTCGCCATTGCTGTTTCTCGATTTGTCACCTGGTTCTTTTCCAGTGACACTGAGGAAGCTTCAGAAAGAGCCCACGGGCGTTGCTCCCTAGGGGTCACATTTAAAATAAATACCAGTGCAAAACCACACCTCCCCTGACTCACGAGACCGCAGCACAGTACCACCCCCTCCCCGCCCAAGGACACGGGCCGCGGCCGTCAGCGTCACCCGTGGGCTGAGCTGCTGGGACTCACCCCGCTTCCAGAGCCCGGAACCCGACCGCATGCTGGGTTCCAGAGCAACCCTCTCTCTGTCGTGATGATGGCTTAAACACAAACAAGAAGCGGATTTCAGAGTCACCTCCTTTGGATGCATCCGTGACGTCAACGCACCTCCCTCCGTCAGGGAGCCAACGCAGGTGGCGGCGTCCTCCGACCCGGGCCTCACCACTTCAGGGCCAGCGGTTTCAGGGCGCGGGGAGGCGTGGCTCCTGTCCCCCCGGGTCACAGCTGACGAGAGAGACGTGGGTTAGATCAGCGAAGAGGTTTGGGCGTCGTGTTCAGGGCCAAGGGGAGCAGAGTCCCTGGGGGCGAGAACGAGAGGGAACACGCTCTGACAAACACGAAAACCTCGTTAGAGCCGGGAGCAGGCCCGGGCTCCGCGGGGGGGTGTAAATTGGTGCGATCGCTTTGGAAAGCAGCCCGGCCCAAATGTATGAGGAACTGTCAAAGAAATTCTCAGGTGCTTTAGCCTAACAACTCACGTGGAGAACTGCGCGCTGAGAAAAGGATTGGGGGCGGGGCTGGAGAGCCCGCAGCCGCCCGGTTATTGCGGCATTATTTAAAGTAATGAACCGCCAGGAAGGGACGGACTTTACAATGGAAAGGGAGCGGTCACGTAAATCAGGGTGAACCCGTACAATGGAAAGTCAGGACGTGTTTTACAAAGCACTCACGATCCGCTTAATTGGGACAGAGTTCCGTACGTGTACAGTATAATTCTGATTTAAGAACCAAGAAGTTGGGAGATACACTGTGTATTAATGATCTGTTGTGTGCCTGGCCCAGGAATTATAGCAAATAGCAGATGCATGTTATTTTCTCTACTCTTTTCTGCATTTTCTACAATGAGAATGTATTTTTTCTGCAAAAAGAAAATAAGAATTTAAAACATGAAAAAGGACTAAAAGACAGTAACTTTATGTAAACCATTACTACGTCTGGGTTGAATAATAAATCCCCGTTTTTATTTAAGTTTTAAGTATTTCCACCGTCTCCTAATTCCGCACAATGCACGTGCGCTGCTTGGGGGCATCGGCGATAAAGTCGGAACCCCCACCGGACTGCCACCTCTGGATTCCAACAGGCCGTTTCACCTCTCCGAGTTTCTTTGCACGTTGGTAAAACAGGCATCTTAACACGTCTCAAAGTTTGTCTCATTCTGGGGGGAAATAACATCAGAAAAATTTCCCAAAATCGCCACGGAGGAAGTCGGCTCTGAGTCCTCCCTCTGGCCCCGTGCCGCGACCCCGGAGGAGGAGAGTGGCGGCCGTGTCGTGGCGGCGCCCGCTCCGGTTCGAACAGCCACGTGAAGCTGCCGACGCCCCCGAGTGTCCTGAGCAGCAGAAGAAATCCGTCCGTTAGGAACCAGGCAGGTTTGCACCCCGTTGCCGGCTGACGTTTCCGGCGACCCCTCGTGGGAAGAACCCCAGTTCTAGTATTTTCTCCCCAAAGCCGGGCTGTGGTGAGCGGGACCAACAACTGTTTCAGACGAGACACGAACACGGTTTCACGTCTGCCCTGGCTGGAGGCAGTGGGCTGGAGCGCCGTCCTGCACCAGACGCCTGAAGCGGTGGGTTCGATCTCCGGGTGGTGCTTCTCCCACCGACGTTTCTCTCTCTGTCTGTCTCTCCCTTCCTCGCTCTCTACAATCAGTGAACGTGTCCTCCGCTGAGGATTAAAAACTGCCACTGTATTTCTGCAACGGAGTCAGGACTCCAAAACGCCGCCCTCTCCCAGTCCCTCACACCCCGGTAAGGCTGTCTTCGCTTCCGTGGCAGCCCCCGTGCAGCTGGCAGCAGGGAGTCACGCCCAGGATACGCCGATGGGCTGGGAAGGGAGACACCCACAGCCTGCAGGGGAGGTGCCGGGTGGGGGGGAGGAGCTGTTGCTCGTGGGATTTGTGGGCCCCCCCGGGCCCCCCAGTGTCAGTGTCTCTGGGTCCCTCTCGCCAGTGTGGCGCCGCGGAGCAGGGAGCTGGAGGGGACGGGGGCCGCCGCTCCCTGCGGCCAGAACCCATGGGCTCCACGGCGCCACTCACCTCTCCTCGCTGGGGACTGGTCAGGGGGGCTGGGACCTTCTCCCATGCCTTCCTTTGTCTTTGCGACCTCGGCCCCAGCATCCCATCCTCCCTGCCTCTTCCCCTTTTTCTTTCCTGCCGCCCTCCTTCTCTCCCTCCCCCTCCCCCCCCACCTCCTTGACTCTCTCCCTGCTCCTGTTCTCAGCGGAAGAAGGAGTCACCCACATGTGTCTCTCCAGCACAGCAGCGGAGTCATGTGTCGTGTTCCTTCTTCCTCCAGATTTCTCCCCGACCTGCCTCCTTTCCCTGCAGCAATGCACTGCCACACCCCGGATTTTGGGCTCAGAGACACCGTCCTGCTGGTACGTTTCCTCGGTTTCCGAGGGAGGACGTCAGGGCACAGTCGGTGTCCCACCCTCGCCCGCGCCGGCAGTTTCCTCTGTGCCTGGACCCTCGTTCCGTGTATCGTCGCGAGCACTGACCGGCGCTCTGGGGTTTATCAGGCACAGAGTCGGCCGCTGTGGAAACCGTGACCAGGCCGAGAGGGCAGGTCTGGCCTCAAACTTAAAGGCAAAGAAAAGCAGGGAAGCTTCGCGGGACCGCCGGTAGAGGAGCCGTGAGCCCCACGGTGGGTGACGGGGTTTAAACCGACGGCCTCGGGAGTGGGAGTGGGAGTACCACGCACCACGCGAGGCCGGTGCAGCGTCTTGCAAACCTTTCCACCGGTTCCACCACGGGGACTCTGCCTCAGAGTGAGACGCTGCAACTCAACAGGAAGAACCGGATGCTTGGGGGCCCTCGGGCCGGTGACCCTGGACGCCCCGTGGATCTTCCTCTGCAAACGCGTCTTCTCCCGGCGTCTGGCGGGCCCTCCGTCTCCGCAGGAGGGAGGGACGCAGTTCCGGTCCCACACCCGGGGACTTGAAGCCGAGCCGCCCTCCTGCTCTGACCCCGCCGGGTTTGCGCCCTAACCCTGCGAACCTGGCCTTCGCCTTGTCCCTGAACAGGAGACCTCACTCTCCTGGCCACTTTTCCCATCTGCCCCGGCCACGCTCTTGTTCCCGAGTCCCCTTTGTCGGGCGATGTCCAGGGCTGGACCGCGGCGGGGGCAGCCGCTGCGGCCCGCGGGTCCGTCGGCGGGGGTGCCTGCTGCCGGCGCCTGCTCGCCCGCCGGCTGGACCGTGCGCAGGGCGTCCTCCGGGTCCCGCTCCCTGCTGCGTGTCCGCACCCGGCTTTGCGTCACGTGCGTGCTGCGCCCCCGCCCGCATCTCCGACCGCGGGCCCTGCGCTGTCGGCCCGCTCCGAGCGTCTCGTGCGAGAGCAAGCCAGTCTGAGCCAAAGTGGACTTGGCCTGTGTGGAAGGAAGTTTGGACGAGTGTCCCTGGGGCCAGGTCAGAAGGGGAACCGGCCACGTCTCGAGGGGAATACTCAGCACAGTTCTGCGGCCCTTCCGCAGCCTGTAACGGGTCGTGTGCGGATGCGCTCACAGTTACCAGCCGTGTCTCAGCCCCGCGCACCCCTGGGGTTCATTCTCACGGGGCCTTGGTATCCATCCGCCCTGTGAGACGCCCCTCCCCGCATCCCCGCGGCTCGCTGTTGAGGTTGCAGCCTCTCGAGGCTCAAGCTCGCCCTTCACCTGCCAGGTGGTGCCGCCGGGAGCCGAGAAGAGGAAAAGAAATTCCCACCGCATCCCACGTGCACCGGAGTGGGCGCTCCTGCAAACATAAGTCGCCACGTACAACCCATGACAGAGTTCCTCTCCCTTGAGAGTGTCTCCCCCTTCTCCCTCCTTCAGCTTCTCCCTTTTCAATCATTTTCAGTCTCTCCCCTCCCCTCGAGCATCTCCTCCCCTCTCCTCGCTCTTACTCCCGGCGAGTGTCTCCGGGGCGCACGCAGCTCCGGCGGGGACGCCCTCCCGTCAGATCCTACGCGGTGGCGCATGGGCGCCAGGAGGGTGGGAGTCGCGTGGCTCCTAAGGGAACGCCAAGGGGGTGGGGGGGGCCCTGGGGCCCCCGGCATGCCGGCGGTGCGGTCCCCGGCGGGCCAGTTGCCCAACGACTGCGCGGCACCCACACGCGTGTGTTATCCTCGACGCACGATGGTAACTTCCCGAGAGGATAAGGCGCAGACCCTTCCTCGGCGCTAGTCCCTCGTCTGTTTGGAAGTCGTCCGTTCCACCCGGGGGTTTGGTCTTGGGGGCTCACTCTGCATTTGGGGGAGCGCTTGGCAGCACCAGCCGCTGCACAGGGGGAAGTGCATGTGACCTTGGACCCAGTGGGGGTCGGTTCGGTCATGTTCTAGCGCACGTCACAGCGCACACAGTGGTGGTTCTGCAAGGTCGTCGTAGTGCACATCGGGGGGCACACAGCAGTCACAGAACGCCCCAGCACGTGCTACACGATATTACATGGTGCCAAGGGGGAAAGGTGGACCGTCCGGCACTGTCCGTCTGTGGAACCCCACTGGTGCCCGGGGTGTCGGGCCACCTGATGCCGCGGCTGGACCGGCGCCGGGAGGCCGGCGGGAGAAAGGCCTGGACAAGCGAGGGTGGTCTGTCAGATGTGACCGGCTCAGGCTGGAGGACTCACAGCGCCCTCGCCGTGTTCATTAGAAACCAGTTTGCTGAACGGTCCCTGGGGCCCCCCCGAGAGTGGAGCTGACATTTGCAAATGATAGGCTGAGGGGCTTGCTTCCCTGCGAGGGTCCCCTTCCTATTGTTCCTGCCCTCCGAGCGTTGCTTCTGGATGTGGGTAAATCTCCAGGAAATGCCCTTGTGTTTCACGTTGTCACATCTCATCAGCGCCCTGAGCGGGGGCGGCGGGGGCGGCGGGGGCGGGGCGAGCGAGGCCAGGGAGGAGCAGAGAGGACCGGGGCTGGGCTGGGCTGGGCTGGCAGCCGCAAGCCAATGCCTTTCCCCGCTGTGTGGCCGCCAAGCTGGGGGGCGCAATTCCTAGAAAATGGCCAAAGAGGGTCAAAAAGAATAAAAAAGAAAGAAGGAAAGAGTGACCTGAAAACCCATTAATAGGCTCGCTTATCGAATGAGAAGCGGACCCACCACTCCGCTGTTCATGCCCTTCAGTAAATATTTGCGCATTTTGCTAACGACACTCACCGCCCGAGGCAGGCACTGCAGGGGTGTGTGTGTGTGTGTGTGTGTGTGTGTGTGTCTGCGTTAGTTGTTACAGCTCCGCCCAGCTCTCCCGTCCTCCACCGACTGGTTTCTGCTGCAAACCGTGCTGTTTGACCAGGTCCCCGGGCAGCCGACTCCCCTGGGGCGCTGCGGTGGGGCCAGGCTGTCCCAGGCCTCGGCAGCTGTAGCGAGGGACAGCCAGGCGTCTGCGGACGACCGGGCTCGCCCTGGGGGCCGGTTAAAAACGCGAGTTCCTGGAGGCGCTCTTCTGGAGTTCGGGGCGGCTGGGCCTGGGTGGGAGGTCCCGGCGCGCACGTCAGACTTGGCCGGCATGTGCGGCTGGTCAGGTTCGCAGGCTCTCAGGACTGCCTGGAGCGATGCTCGCGGCTTTCTGCAGGGCGGGGCGTGGGACCAGAAGTGAGGGGTAGCAGCCCCCCCATCCCCCCCCACCTACGGGGCACGCGCTCCAAGGCCTGAGCCTGAGAAAGAGAACAGAAGCACAATATAAAACAACATAAGAGAATGGCTGTCCGTTACCGTAAATTCCCACATGGGGTTGTTATGTGCCGAGGAAAGAACAGTCTGAATATTACCTGCCGATGGGGGAAATGGGTCTTTCGCTGATTCTCCCAGTAAAGCAGATTGTGGCAGAGTGACGCCGTGAGGCGCACGGTCACTCACTCACAGTCACGACGCGAGCTCTAGCCTTCCCGTCTCCCGGCCCCATTCACTGCTGGAGCCCTACCCCTGGGGGCGGGGCTGGGGCGGGGCCTCCGGGAGGGACTAGGGTGAGAGAATGGAGCTCGCGAGAATGAGACAGGGCTCCTGTTTGAGGCTCCGAGAGCCCCTGGCCCTCCGGCCACTGGAGGACACAGCCCTGGACACTGGGTTGGCCTCGGCCTCGGCCTCGGCTTCGTCCCGGGAGCGCCGCCTCCAGAGCTGCGGGAAGTGGCCGTCTGCCGTCCGTGCGTGGCCGGCCCGCGGTGTCAGCTGCAGAGCCCGAGCAGGTGCCGAGAGTGCGTGCGAGAGAGACCGGCACGCAGACCGGTCTGCCCGTGGCGGCGGGGGCTCCGGCCGCACCGGGGCCCCGCGTGGCTTTCTGCGGTCTGTGCACGGCGGTCAGCCACCCCCACCCCGTGGGTGCCGCTCCGCAGTGCGCTGAAGATAGAACGTGCTCACTTGTTCCCGGAGCGGAGTCGTCTGCGGCTCCCCAGAGCCGTCAGGAGTGGGCGACAGTCTGGGCTCCGCTCTCGGGGGCGTGCGGACAGCCGGGAGGGTGCGGGAGGCCCGGACGCCCGCCAGGCTGTGGACCCGGGAGCGCGGCTGGGAGTGGGTGCCGCAAGCAGGCCTGTGTCTGCGGGCCGGAGCGCACGCCTGACTCCCGGGCGAGGGCGGGGCAGACATGGGGTCCTGGGCCGGCTGTGGGGCAGGGGCAGCTTAGAGACTAGTCGGAAGTTCACGTTCGAGCAAACGGATGCGTAGCCGTGATAACGTTCCTGAGAGGGAAAGCCACAGACCAGGCTTGGGCTGTAATAGTGCGCAGTGTGGAACACATGTGTGCAAGCAGCGTTCTGTGTGTGTGTGTGCGTGTGCACGCTGCCCTGGAGGGCGTTCCTCTGGGACTCAGGACCCCACACCTGTGGCAGATTCTGGACCGCAAGCCTCGGTGCTGACTCTCCCCCTGGGTGCGCCGGGCCATTTCTGGACGGGGACTGGCTCCCGTGGGCGCGGCCGTGTCTGCCGTCACCCCGCCGGGTCACCGGGAACCACTGACCTGGCCCAGGGAAGAGGAACCGTTCAGGCTCAGGAGCCGTGGGCACTTCCCACCCAGCGTGTTCCTGGGGCTGGTGGGGGTCCCACGAGCGGGTGCTGGAGCCACACCTCAGGATTCCGGAACGTGGCCGAGGGGCCCTGGAAGCTATCTGCTATCTCAGGGTGGGGGGGGTGGACTGATTGCGGGAGGGCTCCCACCCGGTGAAAGCACTGGCTGTGGGGGGTCTCGGTGGTCCCGCACCCGCGGCCCCGGGGGTCCCGGGCCCGCGCCCGCACTCCACGTGGGTGTGGCCTTCCGAAGCAGAGCCCGAGCTGCCGTCTTGCGCCGGGCTGTTCTTTGCTTCCTGCTTGGTTTTCCCACGGCGTCGGGAGTGAAAATTCTGCCACCGGGGCGTCCAAACGCCTGGCTCGGAGTGCCGCCGTCCGCCACGTCATTTAAAACGCGGACGGAACTCTCCAACCTCGAGTGCCGAACGCACACTAGGCCGACAGCAGGAACCTCCGGAGCTCGGATCTAGGTCGTGGGCGGAGCACAGAACCGGGGCCCAGATGGGGGGGGCAGTTCTGCGTGGTCACTGGGCGGCAACGCCTGTGGCGACAGGAGGAAGCTGTGCCAGGCCAGGCCAGCCGTCCCACCCACCCCACCCCACCCGCCCGCCCGCCGGCAGCGGGTGCCCCACGAGCGCTCCGCCGGAAGAAAGCCCTGGTTTGCGGTGTGGGTGGAGTTCCGTCCTGGAAATTCTAATGCCTGGGGTCGCGCCGCGGGGAGTGGGGCAGACACGCACACCGTCCCCTGCGGGCTGGGCCCACAGTGCTGCACCTGCACGCCCCTCTAGGGCTCTGGTCCGGCCCTGGGTGTGGGCTGCTCCGTGAAGGTCGTGACCTTGAGGGAGCCCGCTGTCTACAATGGAGGCAGAAGCAGGAATGAAAGGAGTTAGACGGTATTCCTTCTGGGGGCAGCAGGTCCTTCTTTGCCGAGTACCTCAGATCACTCGTCTCTTTCTAACATTCGATTTCCTCCCACCCGGATGTACCTTTCCGTACAGCGGCTTGCCATTCAGGGGGGCCCTGTGGGCCCTCGTAAATGTCTGCCGCTGTGAGGACGAGGACCGGACCCCCGAGCGCAGGGTCAGGAGCACACGCCCAGGAAGGGAATTGCCGGGTGGGCTGGGAGGACCACTCAGGCTCAGCTCCACGGCCCCTGCCAGGGACACAGCATGTTCCCTGCGTCCTGGGCGATGGCCACCGTCCCCTAGAACAGAGTTGGCAGCGTTTTTCTGCCGAGAGCCAGATCGTAATTATTTTAGAATTTGCGAGCCATATGGTTTCAGCGACAACAACTCAAATCTGCCCTTGTGTTGCGAGAGCAGCCGCGGCAACATGGGAGCCGGCGAGAGCGGCTGTGCTCCAGCCGAACTTGTATTTACGCAACCAGGTGGCAGGCGGGTGTGCCAGCCCCGCTGCAGAGTTATGGCCTCTCCTCTGGAGCCGGGCCGCACGCTCCTCGGGCGGCCTTCCCAGTGCCCGCGAGCCCAGCTGCTCCGGCCGTGTGGCGAGGGGCGACCGTGTTCCTGTGCCCGGGGGTGTGGATGGGGCTCCGGGCACCGGCAAGGCAGACCCGTCTGGGAAACGGGGAAAGGAGTCCCCCTGCAGGTGGCCAGCCGGCTGCTTCAGGGTGCGTGAGGCCCAGCGCCGTCGCCGACTGGTCAGCAAGTGGCCGGAGGGCGTCCTAGAGAAGTGCAGCCGCCCCCCGCCCCCACCCCAGGGCTTGCGCGGGTCTCAGGGACGGTCACCTGGAACTCCCGCCGGCCCAGCCTTCGTCGCAGGAATTCCTGCCGCTGCCCCAGGGGCGGCCTCCTCCGCTGCCCCAGGCCACGCCTGCGCCCGCCCTGCCGACTCCCTGTGTGTTGGGTGGTCTGGGGCTCCTGTCGGGGACGCTGTGTGGAGGGAGTTCACGCGCGTTTGGAGGACGGCCACACGCTACTCATGTGTCTTCACCCATGTGTCTCTGCCTGGGATCCCTCTGCCCCCCGAGTTCCGGCCTGTTCCTCTGGGGCCCCTTCCTGCTGGGCCCGTTGTTCGGCGCTGCCCACGAGTCCTCGTGCGTCCTGTGGCCACGGCTCTCTCGGCACCAAGTGCTTGGACAGCCACTCGGGTCCGCGTCCACCTGTCGGGGCCGCCGGACAGCCGCCGTCCGTTTCCAGTTCTCACCACGTTTCCAGACTCTGGGGAGCCGAGCGTGGGGACACCGGCGCGGGCAGAGGCAGAGCGGGGGCTCCCCTCCTGGAGCCTGTGGCTCACGAGGAGACGCGGCAGAGGCGCGAGCCCGGGTCAGTGTGCTCGACCTTGGACTTGCGAGCGCCACGTGCTACCGCCCTCCAGGCTGCGTGTGGCGGCCGTGCCTCGGCGAGGCCGCGAGGCCACGGGGGACAGAGCCTGAGCACACGGGCACGGCCAAGGACTCTCTGCGGAAACAGATACCCTGGGCGCCTCTCGGTCATTTCACAGCGAGACTTGTGTTTCGAGGTGAATAGGAGAGGACGCATGCATTCAGGCCGATGCTGAGAACATCCGAGCAGGTTTGTGGTTGTGTGTGCGAGAAACACAGGTTATTCTTGCATTATTATTATTATTATTATTATTATTATTATTAATGGTCATGTTACTTTGCACGGGCACCACTGGAGGAGGCCTGCTCTTGCCCGGCCCCGGGTGTGTCCTGTGGCTCAGTCACCACCACCACCACCACCACCATCATCATCACCACCACCTCCGTGGGGATTTCCTGGGCGCTGTCCCGCACACACCACGTGGATCACCTCATCTGCGCCCCGCAGTGGCATTACCGGAGAGCGGCTGTCCGTCCGGCTTGCTTCCTGGCAATGGGAGCGCAGAGAGAGGGCATCTTACCCCAGTCACTCGGCCGGGGAACGGCGGAAGTGGGTTTTGAACCTGGAACTCCGCTCGAGTCGGCCGTGTTCCGTGAGCGTGCCATCGTGGACTAGTCCCACGTGTTAGTCTGGGTTCCCGGGCAGCCCCGCCCCCGCCGTGCGGCGAGTAGGCGAGAGGCACGGACGAGAGAGCGGGGTGGGTTTCCCCAGGGTCACCGCCTCGTCCTCGCCCTGGGCACCGCGGCCACCCCTCCGGGTCACAGCCCCCACACCTGGGGAGCAGGCTGCAGACCGGCTGTGGGAGGGCAGCAGTGGGGGCGGGGCCGGGCAGCCTCACTCACGTCCGCCCCGGGAGGGGCAGGTGGTCGCAGGCCCCGCTCAGCCCCCCAGCCTGGCGGCACCTCCCGGGTCACTGTGGCACCGTAAAACACCCTCCCGCAGGAAGTGTGAGGAGCCCCCTCTGATCACCGAATGGCTCACAGAGACTCTGATTCCAGAGTAAATCAGTAAATTCCCGGGTAAACGCGTGTAGTTAAAAACAAGGGAATAAGCGTGTGGCCCACGGCGGCGGCCAGAAGGCTGGGCCTCTCCACGCCTCGGACTCTCGCTGGCCAGCAGCTAATTGAGACATTCCGTCCGTTGGCCCGGCTCAGTTCTGACAGTGGCTCTGCCCCTTGTCACAAAATCGATGGCCTCCCTTCCCCACCCTCCTTCCTCCCTCTCGCCGCTGGCTGCGGGCTCTCTTCCCACGCGGAGTCTTCCTCAGGTCGTGGGGTTAAGTGGTCTTTTCAGAGCGCCCGGCCGGCCTGTCACAAGGCATCCAGCGACTCTGGGAAACGAGCCACGTTAAGTGGCCTTGATGGGGTTGCGGCCACCATTACTGCCGCCGCCGCCGCCGCGGGGGAGCGGAGCGGTAATGACGGGGAAGGTACTTATCCCTGTCTTGCTGGGATCACTTAAGATCGTTTGGGCCTGAAGCGTTTTGCCAGAGATAAATGGAATGGGTGCCAGATAAACGTTACCGTCGCAGGACCGTGTGCGTGTGCGTGTGGACTTGCATGGGCCTGTGTCGTCCACTGCGAGGCAGCCCGGGCAGGGCAGATGCCGACGGGCCGGCCGGCCTCGGTCCGGGTTCTCGGCCACCTGCAGCGGCGGACGGTGAGGGTGCGGTGATCACGGGGCGTCAGGACGTGGGGGCAGAGTGAGCGGACGGCTGGGGGTGGTCGCCGGTGTGCCTTCCCTTTGCCTGGACCGCACCGGAGCCTGGGACGGGTCAGACCCTGGGTTCCGGAGTCTGGCGGTCACCACGGTTCGGTGGGGCGGGCCCAGGACTTGTGGCTGGCAGCTCTGGGTGCTGACCCGGGTCTGGCCCCACGCGCTGTGCCACCCTGGGGCTCAGGGGTGTCGGAGCTCTGTGTGATCCCTGGTCTGGGCGGACGGCAGGAGGGGCTCGGACACTCCTGGGGGGCAGGGGCCCCGCCCAGCGTCCATGATGTCCCCGCCTTCCTCTGGCTGCTGTGGGCTCCACTCAAAACTCGTTCTTCAGCCTTCGTTGTCCTGCCATCGTCCTCCCCCCACCCCCGTGCCATCGACGGGAACCCCTGAAGATCAACCGGTGGGGCCGGCGCCCTGACACCCTCCTGGCTTTCTGGCTTGGGGTCCGTGGGTCTTCCCTGGGGCAGCGTCCGCCGGGGCCTCCTTCAGGGTCGGACTCCTGGCCCTCCCGCCGGCACTGCTGGGTCGGGACCCGAGGGTGCAAACCGGGGGCCTGAGACTCCAGTCCGCCTCCTGGCAGAGCCTTGAACACAGCCAGAGTCTTTCTGGGACGTCTCTCTCTGACGTGGTCCTCAGAGCCGGCGTCTCCCGGTCCGTGCGCTGTTCACGTATGTGTGCGCTGAGTGTGTTCTTTAACTTTCATATGCCAGCCCTTCTTCCAGAGGCCGGGGACACGATGATGAGTAACAGCCCGTTTCGCCCTGGTCTGGGCAATCCCAAAGTCAAGTTTATGTATGTGTAAGTCTGCTCTCCTTTCCCCGGCTTTGGTCTTGGGAAACGCGTGCTAACTGATTCTGATGTCGTCTCCGGCGGACGACCCCCAAGCCTCTGTCTCTGGTCCACATGTCTCCCCCCAAAGAACGCTCTGATCTCCCAACACCCTCTTGGCATTTCTGCTGGGACCGTACATCACCGTCACTGGCTTTAAGTACCTAAAGCTGAAGTCATTTTTATTTATTTCTTCCTCAAATAAAAAGCAGCTTTCCTTTGATTTCCCTGGTCCCGAAGTCTGCCAAGCTTGAAATCTAATTTTTCTCTCTCCGAATTATTTCTGCGTTCTCTTGCGTGTGTCTCTATTTGAATGCCGTTGTCTTGATTTGGCCCAAGCCAGCTCTGCCTTACCCTCGAGTTATTTACATTCGGTCTCAACACGTCCTTCTGACTTCATCCCCTCCAACAGCGTGGGCTTTGCTCCGGCAGATTGCTGGTCTCAAAGCAAGGCGCAGCTACGGAAGGAGAATGGGCATGGGATCCCCCCCCCCACACCCTGCTTCTTCACCCCCTCCGCTTCCTCCTGCCTCTATTCCTCCTTCTCCCCTCCCTGCCGGCCCCCTCCCCCCTCTCTCCTTTGTTCTTTCTGTCCTCTCGTTTTCCTCAATCCTTCCCTCCCTTTCCCTTCCTCCCTCCCTCCCTCCCTCCCTTCCTCCCTCCCTCCCTCCCTCCCTCCATTCCGTCCCTCCCCTCCCCTCCCCTCCTTCCCCTCCCTCCCCTTCCCCTCCCTCCCTCCCTCCCTCCTTCCCTTCCTTCCTTCCCTCCCTCCACCCCAAATCTTTCCAGGACACAGCACAGTGTACAGAGTAGGAGGGAGGGAGAGAAGGAGGGAGGGAAGGAAGGGACAGGAGCCGAAGGAGGACTCTCTCTCTTCAGGGCGAACCCAAGGTGTGTGGGTGCCGCAGGGTGCGCAGGGCAGCGGAGCCGGATTCCCCGCAGCATGTTGGGCTGTTCCTCTCACGGCGTGTTCTGTGTTGACGCCAGGAGAATGTGCCTCCCACCCGGCAATGACCTTGCCGGGGGGCGCGCTCTGCCCTCACACGGGCCGGATCAGACGGGGGCGTGCGTGGTGGGGCAGCGGCTCGTGGCTCTGCTCCCTGTTGTGAGTGGTGGTGCTGAGCAGGGGAGCGAAGCCGCTCTGCAGACACGCACGGCCCTGCGCTTGTGCACACGCTGCGTCTGCTGTGCTTTAAAACCGTGACGGACGGGTCGGCACGGTGCTGCTCTCCGGACTGGGTATCGTGTCTCTCATCCGTTTTGCAGTCCTGGGCCGAGAAATAACATGTGCGTGGTTTTCCATTTTCCCGTTACTCTGTCATGCGTTATTTCTTTTGGTCCCCTGCACAGACCTTCCAATTAGGTGAGCACAATGGTGACTTCACGGGGACGCCGAGACACACAGGTTTAGAACGCAGTGCACACGCGTGCGCGTTTGCCGGACGAGACACGGGAAATGAATATGAACACAGGAGGCCGCCCAGCCCCCGGCGCCGCGGCTGGCGGCGCTCAGAAGCCACGAGTGCTGCCTGCGAGTGGCCTTGTCAATGTCAAAATTCTGATGACTCAGTGGTTTTGCGGTGGCTGCCTTTGACATTTCAGCCCTGCAGAGTTCCGAGGACCCTCTTCCGTGTCAAGGAGATATTCCATCTTCCCGGCTGAGCCTCCCCGCCCGCCCCCTCCCCGGCCTCGCTTCACGTGGTGCGGCGGCGGCGGGGCATATTGACAGACTAAAGGATTGCTCACTCCCCGCAGCCCCACAAGGTAAATTAAAAAAAGGAAAAGTCAGAGCTATTTCTGGGCCCTCTCGCGCCGAGGGACTCCCAGCCCAGTACATCTCGGTTGCTTGGAGATGATGCTTATTAATAAGCGAGGAGGCGCCCTCCGCTCGTGCGGCTTCCGGGTCCCCTGTTTACGGGGCGACTTGCCCCCCAGACCGGCTCAGCTTTGTCCACAGCTCGAAGCGTGAGCCGTGGAGCACCAGCTGCGTGACATTGAGGCCCCTGCTGTTAGCAGGTCTGCAAACACCCTAAGTGGTCCTGGAAGCTGGGGGCACGTCCCCAAGCCTCCCCAACTCCAGCACGTGAAATTCCTTAGCCCTCAGCCCACTCGCTCAGAAAGAGTGACTACGATCATTTATAGGAGCCTCTGTCCACCCAGAACCGAATTAAACTGCCACTTCTTTCCAAAGAATAGAAAAGCAGAAAAATGTATCAAATATGTTTATATATTAAAAATATCCGATGGCAGCTTCTGAGGTATGCTATCGATCAAGCGTGTCCAGGTAAAGGGGCGCGTAGAGGGCTCGAATCTGACACCGAATTCCTTGAAATGAATGACGTCACGTCAGGGAAGAGCCTGGGTCCCCGTGGCAAGGTCAGACAAGACCTCCCGCGGGCAGACCCTTCTAGGAGCTTCTGGACACACGACAGGACAGTTACGAGAGGGAGAGAGCGAGAAGACGAGCCACAGGCCAGGAGGAGGTAGGTGCACGCCCGACCAAGGACTGCTTTCCAAAGAACTATCCGAGGAACTCCGAACACGCCACAGTGAGAAAGCCCACAGCCTGATTTACAAACGGGCGAGAGACCCGAGGAGACGCCTCACCCGAGAAGAGGAACGGGGGCCACGGGGCGCGTGGACAGACGCCCTAGCCCCGTCCGCCACGTAGAAAACGCGAACAAAACCGCCAGGAGGCGCCCGTGCGCGCCCGCGGGAGCAGCCGCATCCAGACCCCGAGGACGCCGAGTGCCGGGGGGACCGAGGCCTCAGGGACGGCCGGGCGCTGCGGCCGGGGACGCAGGACGGTGCGGCGGCTTCCAGGGGCAGAGGGCGGTGTCTTGCGGGACTAGACGTAGCGTTACCATGGGAACCAGCCACCACGCTCTTCCGTCTTCGCCCAGAGGAGTGGAAAACTTATTTGCATACAAAGGTGCACACCTGTGTTGACAGCAGCGTTGTTCACGGTTGCCGAAACTCAGAAGGCGGCGAGGAGTCCAGCGGCCAGTGGATAGGCCGTGGTCCCTGCGGGCCACGGAAGACCGCCCGGCGCGCACGGAAGGGTGAACGGGCGGGGAGGGGGCGGGGAGGGAACGCGGAGGAGAGCCGCCGGCCTGGGCGGGGCCGCGCGCGCGGGGGGGGGGGGGGTCCCCGGGCTGTGGCTGACGTTCTGGAAAAGTCCAGCTCTGGCCAGGGCGGGGGATGGGGTGGCCCGGGACTGGGGCGGGGGGAGAGGCGGGCAGGCGAGCGCGGGGGAGCCTTAGGGCGGTAAACACGAGTCTGTGGCGGCGAACGCAGTCTCCACACGCGGGCTGTGCGCCGTCGGGAGCGCGCCTGCCGCCAGCTGTGCACCCGCGTGCCGCCACGTGACACTGTGTCCCCCGCCCGTCCGTGCTCACAAACGCGCCCCCTGCTGGGGTGCAGATCGTCGCGGTGCGAACCTGCATCTGCTCCCAAGTAAAGTCTTAACCGTAGAATTGAGAGGCGGACTGATGAGGGTGTAAACGTGCTCAGCCACCGCACAGCTTGGCCAGTGTCGCTGGCGCTGCCCTGTGGTCCCACGTGTCACTCTCGGGCTCCTGCCCGATGGAAGACCCAGCCCGGCCGGCGTGAGTGCCCCCATGCCCACTGCAGCCTGTCTCCCCAGTGGGCAGACCCTGCAAACAGGGCCCATCCCTCCCCGGGCGGCGGGGTCCCAGCCAGGGCACACCACCGTCCCTGGACACCTGGATCCACAGCCGAACCCGAGCAACCCCCTCTGACGAACCTGCACGGGACCCCCTGCCCCGGGGGAGGGGCACAGGCCACCTCACACCCGGACACAGGTCCCCACGAACCCCCCACGGACCAGCTCCCAGTCCCCGGCCACAGCCAGAGCTTCTCCCCAGGAGAAGAGGGGAGGGTCCCGGCCCCACATCCCAGTCCCCGAGAGACCGGCCCCCACACAGCTGGGGTGACGACCATGGGGCTCCTGCCAGGGTCCAGCGGGCAGCTCCACAGGTGGTAACGCCTGGACGTCGGATGGGGGCTGTGCACCTGGGCGCCTGCAGCCGCCCCAGAGGGCAGGCACCTGATCTGACGCGCATCTGGGGTCTGGGGGCAGGGGGGCGCGGTCTGGACGGGCGTCTCTCTCCCCACCCCCACCGCCTCTCTCTTGCGTGGCGTGTCGTCAAACGGTGAGCATAGGAGGGAGGAAGGGGTCGGCATCCGAAGGGACAACCAGGAAAAATTGGACCTAGTCCCTGCTGGGCGGACGCCGCAGGCCAGGGGAAGGGGAAAGGAAGCGGAGATGCGGAGAGTGAGGCGCCCACGCGGCATCACGGAGCGGACGACAGTTACGCGCCAGCCCAACCCCAGGAAATCAAAGAAGTGAAATAGAAATGACCTCCCGACACGGAGTTCAGGGAATGGATGCGAGGGCTGGAGCAGAAATAAGACAACAGACTGTGATGGAAATGGAGCTGACAGGGCTCAGGAACCAAAGGGGGGGGGGGAATTTCATAAATGGAAGTCCGTTCGTGGCCGCCAGAAAGGACGCTGGAAGCCCCTGGGCCGCGGTGCCAGGCTGGGGGCCGGGGCGGGGAAAAGCACTGCCAGCGGGTGGGAGTGGGGGGAGGGGGAGCAGCGGGTGTGAATTCACGGGAAGACCTAACAGACACACCGCGGTCTCTCGAAGGAAGATAAAAGGACACAGAGACATTTCAAAATTCCAAGCGATCCTAGAACACATCAGGACTGGATGAAGCACTGGGTCCCAGTGTGTCTCGAGACACACGGGCGCAGACACACAGACGCAGCCTGGCAGTGTGTCACTGAACTTCAGGGACAACGAGAGGGCCCGTGGACACCGGCGCCGCCCCTTGTGAGAACCGGCTGCACGGCGGGCTCTCCCACGGTGGGGCAGCAGCCCCACCCGGAGCAAGAGGGGGGGGCCGTGTGCAGAGTTCTAGGGGAGAGGGCTTCGTGCAGAGCTTGCTAAAAAGACAGAAGCCGTCTCGGTTTTCTTAAGAAAGATACATCATGCGTGAAAAAGTCTAGAAATTAGCAACCACGAGACTTTTGTTTTTACAATGTTTTTCCTTTTTATCGAGTGGATTGAGGGGACAGTGGTTAACAAAATCTGCGGGTTTCCGGCTCGCAGCTCCACGGCACCTCCTCCCTGCGCTGTTGCGGGTTTGCCCGCCGCGTCCAGTCTTCTGAAACGAAGTTGAAAACTGTCAGACCCTCGTGGGGTTTGGAGAGAATCCCGGGAAGGGGGTGACGTGGCGAAGATCGCCGTGAATCAGTGCAGACTGAGGCTCAGCTACCGAGGGGACAATGACGCAGCGCTGGAACTGTAGGAAGGTATCCGAAGTTTGGAGGTCGTAGGGGCGCCAGATGAAGATCGTAGAAATGGGGAGGGCTCCTCACCCCCGGGAGCAGCGAGGGGAACGTGCACTGTTCACCGGGAGGGGCCACACAGTGAGGGGGTGGCCGGGGGCCCGCCTGGGAAGGCGGCCGGCAGAGGGCTGAGCCGCCGTGCAGGGAAGGGGTGCACGTCCCTGACTTCCGCGTGTGGAGATTGCAGCTCGAGACGTAGAGGTCGGAGGGCATGACCTCCAGCCGTGGCGTGGGTCCCTAGGATAAGGAGACGCGACAACCCCCCAAACCACTGGGAGTAAGATCACAGCAGACAGATGCCGGGTTGTGGGAAGAGCCGGGCGGCAGACCCTAAAACACCACGACGGATGAAGACCACAGGTGCGCGTCCCGTGCATGGATGTTAGCAGGATGTGCGAGCTTAAAATAAGTCACTCTGGAGGTCGATAAAAAAGGACAGCCCAGCTGCGCGCCGTGCGGAAGAAACACGTCTGAGACGGTGATCTTGACCAAGGCCGGCTCGTCCCAGCAGCATATGGCTGGTTCGCCGCTGGCAAATCTAACAATGCAATACATGATATTTAAAAAATATATGATCGATCTTTATAGGCGACAAAAAAAGCAGTTGGTGAAATATGTCATTAAATATTGAAGAAGACAATAACTTGAAAAAAGAATATCTCTCCCTCTCTCCTTCCCTCCCTCCCTCCCTCTCCCGCCCTCTCCCTCCCTCTCTCCCTCCCTCTCTCTCTCTCTTTCTTCATCTGTCTTAATTAAGATCAAGCATTGGGCTGAATGAAAAAACACCAGTGACATTCTTCTGTTCCTATCATGCTATTATTAAACAATGTCCTACAACCTAGACGTACTTCCCAATAAATTAGACAAGGGGAAGAAATAAAAAGCATAAAACTTTAAAGGAGAAGGCAAAATTGTGACATGATTCTATACACGAAAGCCTCAAAAGGAGTGGCCGAATACAAAATTAACACTCAAAGTTAAAAAAAAAAACCCTTCTTGTACATTAAAGATCACTTGGAAAAGACATCATTGGTGATAGTAACAAAAATGATAATATGTTGAAAGTTAGGCTCATTAAGGAACACTCAGGTTATGCGTGAAGAGAGCTGTAACTCCCCCATCTGGGACATAAATAAATCACACATACACAGAAAGAGGTGCTCTTTCAGACAGAAATATTGTTACTGTAAATATGTCAACTACCTCTTCAATAATCTGAAATTTTACTGCAATTTCCAAAGAAACACTTTAAGATTATTATATATGGAAAGGGGCGAGCAGGCTGACTTTCTGGTCTGTATGAGAAACTTCCGAAAAAGAAGAGATGGCCGTGTGGACAGAACCTATTAATTACTAAAAGATACAGGCATTAAAACCCCTTCGTCCTGGTGCATAAACAGGCAGACCAAGAGACCCAGACAGAACGCGCAGAAATAAATCCAACACAGATGGCCATTTAATACGCGATAATGGTCGTATTTCAAACCGTTGGCTAAAGAGATGAATTTTTCGATAAATGGTGTGTGTCCAGCTGGTTGGTCACTTGGGAGTGGGGGCGAATGCCGTGTGGCAATATTCTCCCTCTGTCGTCAGGGAGAGGAGGCGGCTAGACACCACTTGTGTGGCAGATTTCCGTGTTTGTGACCATGTGCGTGTGTGTGTGTGTGTGGACACATGGATTCTGTGCAAACACATCACACCAGGGGCCTATCTGGACGTTTGGATTGCAGGTAGTTCCTGTTTTGCCTTCCGCATATGTCTGAGTGTTCTCCGGTTTTTGGCTCTTGAAACTGGGCGAAGGGTGTGCCGCGGCTGGGATGAGGGGAAACGTCCCCACAGAGAGTGACGCTGGAGTGTCCTCGTGCTCAGTGACGGGTAGGACGGGAGGCTGGCAACCCTCGAGCCTCACACAGGCGAAGCTGCTGGTAATCACGCCCGTTAATAACGGGGCTGCCTGTTTTGAGGGCTGGCGTGACCCCTTCCACTGGGTGCGTTCCAGGGGGCAGGACGCCCCGGGAACCTGGTGTTAGGGAGGGGTTACCGCCCAGTGGATTCAGGGTGCCTGGGACTCCAGTGCTGTCTTTGGGCGTCACGTGTGGGCGGGTCTGTGCAGACCCCCCAAACCATACACACATCTCAGTCCTGCCCACCCTTTCCTGCCCCGTCCCTCCAGAATCTGAGCGCCTGTTCCCACTGCTGAGCTTTCCTTTCTCTGTGGTGGACCAGAAGCCCCCTGGTGTGGGTGCTCACCCTGCGCCTGTCCCCTGCTGTCCTCCTCCCCGCTCTAAAGAGTCACCTTTTCACTTATTCTGCGTCACAGTATTAAGTCTGGCGTCTCTGTGTGGTGTTGGGAGGGGCGGGAGGAGGAGGGGACCCGGGGTTGCTCGTTGGCTCGTCCGCTCAGTTGACACACGTGCACTGGCCACCCGTGGCGCTGCGGTCGCCCACGGGCGTGTGCGGAGAGTCGTGACCGATGTTCGCCGTCTTTGCCTCATTTCCCTCTGCGCCGGGCGTGGGGTCGGCCTCACTCCCACGGCCTCAGGGACAGCTCTCGTTTCCTGTCTTCTGGGGGGACGCCGACACGGAACACAGCTGCTGTTCAGTGTGTGTGTGTGTGTGTGTGTGTGCGCCTGTATGTGTGTGTGTGCCTGTGTGCCTGTGTGTGCCTGTATGTGTGTGCCTGTGTGTGCCTGTGTGTGTATGTGCCTGTGTGTGTGTGTGTATGTGTGCATGTTTCCTCCTAAGGTGGAAATCTAAGGTCTGGCCCTGCTTTCCTGGGGACGGTTTCCGGCCGCGTGGCCTTCTCCGTCAGCACTGGTTTCGGACGAAGCCCGGGGCCCCCGCCGCCCCACCGCGTCCCCACAGCACCTTCAGCTACACACCGCCCGCTCCTTTGACCAGCCCTCAAGCAGTGCCGGCGCCCACCCGAGTCGTGTGGACGTGGCAGTGGCCGAAACGAGGTCCCCATCCTCGCGAAGCTTTCACTCTGCCCAAGTCTCCCCCTACGGGAGAAACTCGGGGGCCGTCTCCGAGTGGAAGGGGGGACTACAGCGTACATGGGTTCCGTACCTGTGCGCACGTGTGTGTCTCCCCCGGCGAGGGGGAGGCTGTGCGTGTCTGCGTGTGCAGGGCCTGGGCGAGCCAGCTCAGCAGGACGAGGCGCTTTCTGTTGAGGATACGTGAAAGGAGAAAGAGGAGAAATCCACAGGGAAGGAAGACTTGTCTTCCTTCCAGAGAGAAGGAAGGGCATTTTTCAGAGCGCTCACCTCCGCGTCCCTGAGGGGCACCCGCGTGCTCGTGCACCTCGCAGACGCAGACCTGGGGCCTCGGGGCCCAGAGCCAGTCAGCTTCACCTGTGCCCACGTCGGAGGTCTGGGGGAGGGGCCACCGGGAGAAACAGTTGACCAGCCGTGTCCTTGACCTCTGTGGCCTCAGCTGGAGCTGGAGCCAGCTTGACGCAGGTGTGGTCGGGACCACCCAGATAGCCCCCTGGTCCTCCGTGCGGACCCGCATCCACTCAGGGGGTCGCTCCTGACGGCCATTCTGCACCGGAGAGGGCGCCTGCCGTCCCGGGGCGGGAAAGCGTCTGGCCCTGTCGGTGATGGGGGCCGAGAGTGGGAAGCCTGGTGCTGAGAGGAGCCAGCCCCCCGCCCCCCGAAAAGCTGTGGGCGCGGAGTAGGTCTCTACTTCTGGGACGGCAGGAGTCCTCAGGCTGCTCTGCGGGTACGCGGTGTCTGTCCTCACACACGAGCCAGGGCTTCTCTGATCCGGCTGTGCAGGGACACAGAGCCCCCTCCGGGAGAGACCTGCCACCTGAGGCTACAGCTGTGCGGACCGCAGGGCGGGTGGCGCGGGCCGAGGACCCCGGACGCAGAACCCAGAACCGGGTGCGTCGGCGACAGCGGCAGACGGGCAGGGCACTGCGGGCACACCTGGCCTCGTCGGCTCTCCGCCCGGCCGACCGCAAGCAGAGAAGTGGGTGCACACGTCCTGTTCCGCAGACTGTCACACGCAGCGATTATTCCTAAACTTGCCCTTTCAGTGGAAGTTGAAGTGCTACAATGTCGCTTCCGAAATTGTAGCTCCTATTTTGTGTGTGTAACTCCACAGCCCATCCCAGGTCTATACATTGCGTGTGGGGGTGTATGTGGTCGGACTGTGTTGTGTGTTGTACATGAAAGGCCCCTCTCCCCTGGGCAGGCCGGGCGTCTCTGTGTGTTCAGTAAGGGACCACCCACCCTGAGTGCAACGCCGCGGCACGTCCTGCGTTTCGTTTCCTGAGCCGCCGTCCCGCCACTCCCGCCCCGTTCCCTGTGCGCTGTCCCCTTGGCCCCCTTGTGAAGAGCGTGATGTCGTTGTGCACAGGACTTTGTGCGCGTTTCAGATTGTTCTCCTGGGCGTGGCGTGGCGTGGCCGCGTGAGACGCCACGAGCATTTGGAAGGCGGTGAACATGCACCGGCAAGGTGGCTCATTTCCTGACACCTGCGCAGGTGCAGAGCCCCGGAAGCCATGCATGCGCCCCTCTTGCTGCATCAACGCTGCCCATTAGCATCTAGACATTATTTTCAAATTTGATGAAAACACACATCCGTTTAAAGCTGACCGACTTTCATGAAAACCAGCCATTCATTTCGCCTTTGATGGTTAGTTCGTGGTCCGGACGCGGAGATCTCGTGCCGGTCGGTCGGCGGGGCTCTTTCATGTGCCGAGGACATTCATCCCCTGCTTCCCCTTTCATCAGCTCAGCGGGGCAGCCTCGCTCTCGGCGGTGCCGTCTGTGGAGTCGCTCGACCTTGACTTCCACCCTCCGCTCGCAGTTCGCAAGCCGCGTGACCATGGGTATCGAGCCACCTGGCCGCCGCCCACCCCAGGCTCCGTTTCCTAAGTTACGAAGCAGGCTGGTCGGGGAGACTTTCCGAGGAGCCTGCAGAGACCGTGGCACTGTGTCCACACCATTGCATGTTTTTGAAAAGTTTGCAGAAGTAAAATATTTTAGCCACACGTGGTTGTACCACCATCTCTTCCCGTGCCCAGTCCCCCCTCTGCCCCACGTCCCCGTCACGCACTGGCTGTTACGCTCTCCCCGTGGCGGGCTGCGCCGCAGTGGCTGCAGGCGTGTCGGGGGCAGCTCAGAGGGTGCACTTTGCCTGCACTCGGTGGGGCATCTTCATGTGGTGGCGGGGAGCTTCACGCAGAGCTGGCCACCCTGGCGGAAGAAGGAGTCCCCGACGTTGTGCCTGTCTGTGCCAGGCTCCTGGCTGCGGTACTAAGACACATGGGTGCGTTTCCCATGCGGGGTGAGCGCGTGCTCTGGACCCAGTGCCGGAGGCTTGCGGCGCATGGGGAGCCCCGAGATCCGAAACGTACGAAGCCAGAAGATGCTCCGTGGAGCAGTCGCTGACTTGTACAGCTTACGCGTCAAAGAAATGTGCAGAGGTTTTCCCAAAGTTGACGACCGTCCGAACCCTTTACCTGCCATTATCAGCACTGAGCTGAGAACCTGAAGAAATGTCTTTAAATGACCAGTAATAAACAATACAACTGCTGTTGTCTGTGAAAAAGTAATCAGAGAGTGTGCAGCCGAAACACGCGCAGGGGAACACACATTCGACTGAAGTGCACCCAGTTACTTCATGAAACACGTCTTTCCCCAGAGCTCCGGTTAGCGGGAGCTGCTAGCGCATTTGAGGTTTAGATTCAGTTGTGTTTTTCTCACCGGGAAGCGGTGTCCACCTGTGCAGCTGACTCTGCGTTCTGCGTTGTTGCACTCTTTTCTCCGACTGAGGAGAGGCCAGATTTGCGACAACGCGTGTCCTCCGGGAACCGGGGTCCGCGATGGCTGCTCCAGTGAGTGGACACTCACCTCACTTCGGTCCCCCGTGTGATGCCTCCCTGCAATGCCACGCACTCACACCGCTTCCTCACGGACTGGCCGTGCCAGCCCACTACCTGTCCATCATCCTGCGTATGCCAGGAGCGGCTCTTGGCCTGCTGTGGTACCCAAGCTCTCTGTGTGTTTCTGCTGCCAATAACCCAAGGCTTTAACGACTGTATGTTAATAAGACGCTGTGCAGTCTTGCAGGGTAAGCTCTCCCAGGGTCGTGAAACTCTGAGTTTTATGAACATGTCTGTTTTTTCCTGCGAATTATTCTGAATCAATTCTAACATCATTTTGTTTTTTTTCCTCCCAGTCTTTTTCAAACCCCCATTGGCATTTTGATCGGAATTGGAGGAAACTGTTAAAATAATTTGTGTGGATTGATCTCTTTTCCACCCGGATCATAGAACACAGCTCCGCATTATCTGTGTCTTCCTTCGCATCTCTTGTAGTTCCTTCCAAGCGGACCCCTTTAAGTGAGAATCTGTCGGCCCTAGAAAGGTTTGGACGACTTCAGAGTTAGTTCAGTTAGATCCACTTGGACAGTTGCCTGGTTTGTTTGGGGATTTTGTTTATTTTGTAGTTTTTTAGAGCAAATTAGGACCCAAAAATTGCTCTCAGGCCTAAAACTATCTTGCTGGTTGTTCAAATGTGCCGGGACTGCTTTATTTCGCCGATTCACGTCTTGACGTGACTTCAATATTAGTTTGAAGAGATTTGACGGTGCGGATGAGAGTTTAAGAACCGCGTTCGAGTAAGGCAGTGCTCAGTGTTCCGTCGCTGGGACTTCCCTGCGGGGGCCCCCAGAGCACCTGAGCTCACCGACGTGTGCGAGGCCCCCCCTGCTCTGGGTCTTTGGTGTCGTCTGAACAAGCGCGTGATGAGCTCACGGGGCGAGGCCGCTGGTGGGGAGGAAGGGAAGCCGGATCTGAACTGGTCTCCTCGCCGCGTCTCTGCCGCTGGCTGCCAGGCTGGGCTTTTCCACCGACCGTGCTCCCGGGTCGCACGAGCTGCAGCACGAGGTCCCCACGAGCGTGCCTCACGGCTGGGGTACGTGGGCCGTGGATACAGCGGCCCCGCCGTTTCCCATGGGATGACAGAACCGTTAGTTCTGTGACGAAGACCGCCCAAGGAAAATAGCAGTCAGCGACTGGCATTGGGATGTTCACCAGCGCCCCTGCGGCGCCACGTGGCCGTCGTCCCCGAACTTCAACGTTATTAGGAGACGGATGGAAATTCCCCGGCCCGTGAATTTCTATCCCTGGGAAAATGGTAAGACGGCAAAATCCACAAATTACTGTCCGAGGTGAAACAGGTAGTGAAAAGTGGGAGATGGGTCCAAGATCGTTTCCAAGTTTATTTGTATTTGGAAACTACAAAAAGTTACAACCACATAATGGAACCGTGTCATTCTCTGAGGGCCACAGTGTCTCCGTCTGAAAGCAAGGATATTAAGTGAGATTATTGTCAGGTGCTTCTTAGAGGTCTACTTGACTTTTTTAAAAGTAACTTGGCCAGACGGCTTAAAATCTGTCAACTGATGGCTGATTTTACAGGAAAAGGAAGCACTGTGGGTCCGATCTTTCACGTGCGAGTCAGGCTTTTGAATCGTCCTGGGAGGTATCGATGTACCCACTGCCTGGGCAGGAACACTAGGCCACACGTAAATGTTAAGGCGGGTGCATTTCACCAGGGAATATGCAAACGACAGATGTCAGTGGCTTATGTGAACCAGGGCGGACATAACAATTGATTTTCCATCATAATTATTCCTTATTTAATAGTTCAATCAATAACCGGAATGGCCACGTTCATTAGGTATGCAAATGACACCATCCTGGGTGACAGAATGAGTCTTAAAACTCATTACGCCTAGGACAAGCCGCACCGTGATAAGGGATACAGAGTGTTTAGTAAAAGGAAGCACCTTTATGGAATGATAAAATACATAAGCAGAATCCCATGTGTACTTGTTAGACATATGTGATTATTAGACATAGCAGATAATTATTAGACATATCTGAGAATGAGTGCTCTGGACCACAAAATGAGCAAATATTAAACAAACTTCATTCTTGGTTAAAGAAAGTATAAAGTCCCCTCAAATTATAATACACAATTAAACTTTAAGTAATCTTTGTTTTCCCTCAGATTTATGATTGACACATAACATTGCATACATTTAAGGTATAAAATGTGCTGATTTGATGTCCTCATAATGTAGTGAAATATGACCACCCCTGCTGTGCTCACCAATACCTCTATCACGTCACGTAATTACTATCTCTCCAGAGAAAATCTTTCTTTTCACTTTTTTTTATTGTTCAAGCACAGCTGCCTCCATGTAGACAGACCTAAGACCTGTGAAGAAGAGCTCTAGTAACTTGAGTTTCATGGTCCAGGGAAGAAAACCTGAGACACCACTTAGAAACGGCCTGCACCATAGCAGCGGTAGTGTGGGTACAGGGAGTACGCCGTGCTGCGTGCTGCGTAGGACGAAAGTGACTTCGATAAATACAGAGAGAACCGGGAGTGACCCCGGGGTGTTGAACCCGAATTCCGCAGAGGACGGTGCCTGCGTCCGGACCCCGTGCTGAGTGCTTTTCGGATTCCTTCGCTTCTCGTCACAGCAACTCTGGAAAGAAAGAGTGTTCTTCTCACTGTGCACACGAGGAGCCTGAGGCCGGACGGCATGACTACGTGGTGTGAGACCAGGCGTGTTTACGGAGAAGGGGCTGGGATTCAGCCTCAGTCGGTCTGCTCACGCGTGGCGTTGAGACGGCTGAGTGTAGGGACTCGGCTTGCACACGGGCAGCACGTGTGTGACTGAGTTGTCATTAACAAAACATGGCCACACCATGCCACCAAATGTGCAAATGCTTCTCAAATAGCTCCTTTCTTTCCTCGGCCCTTTATCATTTCCCTCGCGCACGTGCGGGAGGAATTTGGTTCCTGTAACTCGGGTTCCGTCTGTGCTTCTCTGAAAACAAAATGCGTCGATAAGCTCTATCAGTGTCCGCTGTTACAAAGATCAGCATTCTCTATAAAGACGTATTTCCCAAAGAGTAGCAATCATCCAACAGGGACTCCACGGGGACAGGGGAAAGGAGAGGAGCCAAGTCAAGTCTGCAGGGAGGTCTCCCACCACGATGGGGCTGTCACTCGTGCTGCATCACCCAGAGGCTGGGCCTGTGTCGAGCTGAGCCAGCCCCGCACTGGAAGCACTCATGGGTGTATTTGGTCCAGACACGCTGCTGGCTGGCAGCGGGCACTTGGGCGCCGCCGATCGATGGTTTAGACGCTGCGCTGGAGTCAAAGAGCGAAGGTGAGGAGGAGGCAGACCCGGTTTCCTAGAAAGAGAGGCGAGGAAGGCAGCCTGGTCCCCGAGCAGGGGCCACACTGTGGGCAGGCGGAGCGCGTCCGTGGCCAGACAAGACTCCGCAGACGAGACTCTGTCAGAAGGGGTGTTGGAGCACTTGTCATGCTCACCGCCTCTGTCCCCATGCTTGCCGGCTCTGAGGAGCATCGTGAGCGACTTCTGACTCTGGGACCAGGGACTCTCTGGAGGGCTCGGGGGGCTGTGAAAACTGCAGTCACCTTCTCACGCACGCTGACGAACGGAACCCTTGCTCTGCGCTGAGAGCCGGCCCCTCCCTTAGCCAGTCCCCCACCCCGAGCTCTGCCGGCGTGGCCACCACGTGACAGGTAACACGTACTGGCCTGGCGGCATCAGTGGACAGATCACCCTTGGAGCACACGCTGTTGCAGACTCCTCCTCCCCGGGAGGGAGCGAGCCTTGGAGGCGTCGCCATTGCACTGGTGCGGGGGTGCGCGAGCACCCCGCAGGCAGGAGGGGCTGCAGGAAGGGGGCACCTGTGCACCTGCCACGGGCAGCTTCTCCTCCGTGTCCTGGGAAGGAGAACACTTCCATGTGGCTTTGTCTTATCTCGTTGTATCTGAGGGGTGTGGGATGGCGGTAACGCACTGTTGTGTTACTTTTATTGGAAAATGCGTTGCTACCAGAGGAAGTATGACGCCGCCATTAAAAAGAACTCAGGGTGCAGAAGCATGCTCACAGCTGAGAACGGGGTGGGCCTGTGCTCAGCTCTTCGGGCCAGAGCCTCGGGTTCCGGGCCATCGCTTTGCCCTGGTGCAAATACACTGTTAACATATCAGGACGTTAGAGGGCTCGCCGCTAAGATGCCGCGTGTGGGGGCATTTTTGTCGCCAATCTTCTGGAACAGGCATTGAGGCTGGAAAGGAATAAAATAAATCACTGCAATGTTAAAACTCTGGGAGCATATGTAGCGTCTAAGCGAATCATTTTCTATGAAGGTGACATAAATGAATTTTTAATTTAATCAAGGGGTTCTATTTTAAAATTCTGATACGTCTTTTCACATAGGGATTTATTGATGTGAGCACTCATTTATTCATTTTCCCGTTCGAACGTGCCCTCACCCCACTGATTAAATCTGGAGCGCGGGCGAGGTTTGGAGAACGACCCCCAGGTTTCTAGCGCGGGGGCCCCGGACGGACCCCCTGGCCTCGAGCTGGACTGGAAAGCGCCGCTGCACGAGCGGGGGGACGAGCGGGGGGCGGGCCGGGCTCCACACGCAGCCTCTCGGCGAGCAGCCCCCCGCCCCCGGCGTCCGGCGGCATCCCCGGGGGCACCCTCACCCCCCCGCCTTCCAGTCCCCCGGATAACACGACCCCCCGCCTGACCCCACCGTCCGCCAGAGCCAAGCACAGGGGTCTGGCCACCTGACCTCCGGACACTCTTCTCGGAAACACGGTAACTTGGTTTTTGTTTTTTTTTAAACGACTGCACGGGGGCACAACCCCCGTGAAACAAGCGGCCGCGTTCGCAGTGCGCAGGTCGGGGAGTTCCGATGCGCGCGCAGCGCGGGGACCCGCGTGCGCAGTCACGTGGGCGGACGCGGGCGTCGCTCCCAGACGCCCCCTGCGCGCGCAGGTCCCCGCGCTGCCCCCGACCCCTGACCCCGTGGACTGCTCTGCGCAGTGCGCGGTCTGACACGGGTGGGCCGCACGACGTGTTCTCTGTTTTCCCGTCTTGTTTCCCACCCGCGGCGGTCATCCTGGGGTCGCCCCGCTGTGTGCGCCAGGAGCTCACTGCCTCGCGCCCACGGGTCCCGGGTGGCCCCGCTCCTTTCTCCGGGGTCGGTTCCGGAACGACGCGACACTGGCGTGGAATCCCACGAGACCGCCGCGGTGAGCCTGGGTGACATGCGTCCCCACGCGGAGTCACAACTTGTTTTCCTCGTGAAGGGGACTCAGAGGACTCTCGCTCAGCGGCTCCCAGACGCGCGACACCACGGGCCGCCGCGACCGGTGACTGGACCGCAGCTCCCGCGCCGCGTCGGTCCGCCCTCCCCCGGCAACCACCGACCCACCCGTCCTCCGCATCCGTGGACTTTTTTCTGCAGTTCCACGCACGACTCAGCTCCCACGGCGCCTGTCTTCTCTGTCCGTGTCACCTCACTGGGCGAGCTGTCCGCCAGGTCCGTCCACGACCTCGCGAGGGCGAGCGTCCCTCCCGTCCCAGTGACAGTGACGTGGGGACATTGAACACTGTACCGCGTTCCCTGCGCGGACGGACGAGGTCCTTCCCGCCGCCCGTACTGAGCGACCCGCCTCGGGCTCCCGGGCGCGGTCCCGGGAGCAGCGCCTCCGCTGGGCGGTGAGGCGGCTCCCGCCGCGGAGCTCCACGGCCGTTCCCGTCTCTCCGTCACAGACACCCGACAGCGCGGAGGGGCCCGTCCCCGCGGGTCCGGTCTGCGTGTCCCTGGTGACCGGGCCGACGCCGGCGGGGCGCCCCCCTCGGGGCCGTCGGACCCTCGCCGGCTTCCCGGCGGGAGTGTGTGCGCCCACCGCCCCGGGCGTGCGCGCTCCCGCGTCAGGGGCGCCGTCCGGACGCGCTTTCTCCCGCGCGGGAGGTGTCGTCCTCCCGTGGTGACTGTTTCTGCCGTCGCGCAGCGCCCCCCGCGCGGGGAGGTGGCCCCGGGGCCGTGGCACCCACCAGGCAGCGGGCGGAAGACCCGGGCTCCCGCCGGGAAACCGGGCTCCGGACCAATAACCAGAGCAGCGGCGGACAGAAGACCCGGGCCCCCGACAGACAGCCGGGCTCCGGGCGGAAACCCCGGCTCCCGAGGTGCAGCCGGGCGCTGACGGCGCCCCGGGGCCGGCCCGGCCGCTGCAGAAGCGGCGAGTCCCCGCAGGGGAGCGGCCCCCGCCGACGGACGTCCGGGCGCGGCCGTCGTCACCCCAGCAGCTGCTCGCCGGCCCGCAGGTGAGTCCGGGGCGTCCGGCAGCGGCCCGCGGTCTCCCCACCGGGCGTGCGCGGGGGCGGGCGGCGGGGGTCTCTGGGTGCCACGGGGACCAGGAGCCGTCCGTGCGGGGTCGCGGGGGCCTGGCAGCCGCGGGGAGAGGCTGCGGGGGGCGCGGGCACGGGCCCAGGCTGGGCCTTCCGTCCGGCAGACGCCCGAGAGCGGCGGCGGGACCGCAGGGAGGCGTCGGCGACACGCGCTGTGCGGCGGGCGCGCCCGTCCAGACGCCCGTCCGTCGGGCGGTAACTCGGTGTCCGGGGCTTCGCCCGGGAGCGGGAGCGGGTCCGCAGCCCCACGACCCGCGCCCCAGCACGCGGCGCACCCGTCGGAACGGACGCGCCGCGGGGACACGTGGACACCCGGGCCCACAGCTGGCGGCGGGCGCGCTCTGACGGCGCACTGCCCACGACCACGCACGGCCCGCCCCTCCCCCGCCCTCCCGCCGCCATCTTGCGCGGTTCCCCACGTGACGTCATCCGCGGCCCCGGATGTCGGCGGCGCGCGGCCCTCCCGCCAGCGTCTCCCGCGCGCGCCCCCTCCGCGCCTCGTCCCGGCCGACGGTTCCTTCCGGTGCGAGCCGAGCCGAGCCGGCTCCCACCGGCCGCACGCGCCGGCTTCTCCGTCCGACCCAGCGCCGAAGGAGCCGGGGCGGCCCGGCACGTGCCAGTGCGCCGCGCCCAGGGCGCGGGGTGGCGTCGTGGACGGAGTCGGCCCCACCCGGGACTCCGGCCCCCGCGGGGGGTGCTCTGCCGCCTGCTGGGGCTGCCGCCCTGCAGCCGGGCCTTGCTCCCCGCGCCGAGTGCGGCCGGCGGGCTGGCGGCGCTCTGGCTCCCGGCGGGAGCCTCGCAGAGCCGCGAGCAGAAGCGGCTCCCGGCGCGACCCCGGTCCAGCCTTCGTCTCCCGCCCTGCTCGCCCCAGCCGGAGGCCTCTGGCCGGACGCAGCTCCGCGGCCGCTCTCCCGGCACGCCCACTCGGGACACGGAGGGTGCCTGCGAGCCGGCGTGTGGTTTCCCGTAGTGCGCCCCCCCCTCCTCGTGCGGGTCTCGGCCTCACACTCGCGCCCGCTCTGACCGCGCGGAAACCCGCGCCGCGCGTGAGCTGACGCCGCTGCCCGCGGAGTGAGAAGCCGGAGCCGGCCGGTGGCCCGAAATGGTGCACGGGCTTCTTAACGTGGCGGTGGACCGTCAGAGGGAAACAGTGCTCGGTCAAGAAGGACTGGAAAGTGCTGGGTTAAGTGAATTAAACGGCTTCCCTCCCCGGAAGGCTTCTCGGAACCTGCGGTACAACCGATGCTCTCTCGCCCCGGAGGGACGCGGCGTGAGACACGGGCCCCAGGACACGACGGCGGTTCCCCTGGGTTCTCCCACTGACAGCCGGGCGGCAGATGCCGGTCTGGCGTCCGGGGCCTAGGTTTGTGCTTCTGCTTTGGAGAAACGTCGCCTGTGAATGGGAAGCTAAGCCCAGCGTCCTCCTCTGCACGCGTGATCGAGTTCATACGTGCAGACTTAAATATCAGCTGTTCAGCCCACCTTTCAAGCATCCCCTGTCCGTCCCAGTGTGAACCTGCTGTCAAGGCGGCTTTCTGCGGCAGCACCTGCGTGTTGCGCGCCCTCCCGGATCCCGGGTGTTCGCTGGTGAGAGGCGAGTCCGCGTTTCCTGATGGGGCTGCTCCCGGGCCGGCCCTGGCTCCCCAGCTGAGCCTTCAGCGGTGCGGCCACCTGCTTGCCGTCTCCCTTTCCGAGCACCTAGACCGGCGCCGTGTGCTGAGGACCTCCCCCAGGACGGACTCGCGACCCCTGTGTTCCCCGGCAGCTGACGCTCCTGGGTGTCTTCTCTGCCCGCAGCTTCGTTTGGCTTTAAAGACCCGCCGTTTAGCAACTGCCTCAGTGCCATCAGGCGTTTGAGTTGTTGGAAAGACGTGTTGAGCTTTAAGTGATGAGATGTCCTGCAGAGGACACGGGCCGCACTTAATTCCGTACCCCGGAAAAATCGCCGTTTCAGACGCCTGCGGACTGGACTGCCCGGTCGTCCCTCCTCCCGCGCGCCAGCTCCTCCGCGGAACCAAGTGCCTCCAAATCGCTGAGACTGTCGTTTCCATGACAGTGTCGTTCATCTCCATTCCCGCCTGTCCTTTCAGCTCCGTGAAGGTTGGAGACAGCCTTCCTGGTGTCTGTTAGGTGGTTTATCCGGTCTGGGACCAGCCGCCGGGCTTGGCTCGGATATGGGTGCCAGTCCCATTCCCTCGCCGCTGGGCGCCTCTGCCCACCCCGAGCCACCCGTCAGGAATGACGCAGCCTGGCGGCTGCTCCGTGTGCATCTGACCATCTTCATCCCGTCGGCTCTGCCACTTGCCCGTGGGGCTCAGGGAATCTGCTGTGTCCGCAGACCTGGGCACTGCCTGCCGGTTACGGGCACACGGCGTGGGTCTGAGGTTCCTCCCTCCTCATCGGTATTCAGACCCGCTGTTCCTGTCTGTTCTCTCTCTCTGTCCTTGTCATGTGAGACATTCTGTGGGAGTGAAATACAGTCTCCTGACGGAACTCCAGACAGTCAGGGAGAAGCGCACCTACACCGCATCTGCAGAGGCACACCTATGGACAGGTACTGAGTGTGTCCACGTACCAGGCGTTTTGTGTGACACCAGGGGAAACTGGGACAAATGAGATGACGCAGTTGTCTTTGAAGAGGTCGCACAGGGTTTTGTTTAGGAGGGACCAGTGCGGGAGCAAATTAAGAGTGTAATTTCATATTTATTTTGAAACTGTGATGGTTTGAAAGGATAAATGCATATTCCAAAGCTGGCCGCAGTCCTTCCACTCCTGAAGGGGTGATACTTGAACTTCTCTTCAAACTATCCTCTTGCATTTTGGGGAAGTGTCGCTTTGCATTTTGGTTGGACAGAGAGGAGCTATGATCTTGCTCCTACGTGGCAAGGATCTTGCCCCCCCCCCATGAAGACCGGAAGCTTTCTCAGGAAAACATGGACCGCCGTCCTGACTGCAGGGCGGGTTCCTGCCGAACGGACTGGTGGGAAGGAGCCCGGTCTCCGACTGGGGTGACAGGAGACCAGCACTTCCCCTTTTATCGGGCGCCAGGGACACACTTTCCTGTCGGAAACCGTGCTCACCAGCAGTCCTGTTTCAGACCAGGTTCTCTGGTGTGACAGTTTTCTCCTGAATTTCCACTTCTCTCTGTTGCCCGAGCTGTTGGTCGCATGTTGAGTTTGGGAGATGTCGGAGAGCGCGGGCCTGGCGGGGCCGCGGTGGAGCTGGGGCAGGATGCCTCCCCCCTGCGCGTCCAGTGGGGCGTGAAGAGCAGCAGGAACGCCTGGGCAGCAGAGCAGAGGCCGCTGCCAGCCCGTGCTCCACGGGTAGGGATGGAAACCAGCTCGGGTCGGTGCAGCGTGGAAACAGCCCTCTCGGACGCCCCGGGGTCCTGGGGAGGAGACGTGGCCAGGGGCTCGGTGACTGGAGGCCACGTGAGGCCAGGGGCTCGGCTCCTGGAGGCCACGTGGTGTTTGCTCTCAGGAGACTACTGCTGCTGCTGCTGCTGCTGGGAGAGGCAGAGGGCACAGAAACAGCGCAGATGCCCCGGTCTGGTGCACCAGCAGGCCCTCCAACCGCACCCACAGCTAGGTCCTGAGTGTGTCACCACAAAGCTACTTCCGGGGCCTTTCTGGACTCTGCACCGTCAAGACGCTCCTGGGGGCCAGGGCAGCCACAGTGCCGAAGCACAGTGAGCAGGACTGCAGTGAGGAGCCGGGAGCAGTGAGCAGGCAGGGTCTGGGGCTGTCCTGCAGTCGCTGGGGTCGACAGAGAAAGAGAGAGAGGCGGAGGAGAGACTGATTGATTGTGAGGAAGTGGCTCAAGCACTTCAGTGGGCTGAGAGGTCCCATCAGCTGCCGTCTGCGCACTGGGGACCCAGCACATCCCGTGCTCCAACTCGTTCTGAGGTCAAGGCCTGAGAACCAGGAGATCCGATGGTGTGGACCCTGGTCCGAGGGCCACAGCAGACGAGATGGGATGCCCACTTCAGACAGAGAGGCAGGAATACGAGGTGCAGCGTCTTGCCTGCTCTCCTTACTGTCTGATGGACTGGATGGTGCCCTGCGCTAGGAGGGGGCTCAACATCACCAAGGGCAGCCGCCAAACACTGGACTCGCCCAGGAACACCGCCAAGGCCGTATTCAGAAGCAATGCTTCGTTAGTGTCTAACCACGGCCCCGTGGCCCATCAAGGTGACACGTAAAATGAGCCATGCTGTGGGCTGCGGGACTCGGCAGGCTGGAGGGCAGACGGCCGCCAGGAAGGTACGCTCTGGGCAGGCCAGGACTGCACGGGGACAGGCTAACGCTGTCTCCAGTGGGAGTGTCTCTTTCTCTGGGGACAGCCTCAGCTGCTTAAGCCAGTTAAGGCTCACCTGGGACAATCTCCTGTCCTTGAAATGCTTCTGCACAACCCTCTGAAGCCGTAAGTAGGTTAGGGTTTGATCTCATAACCGGGGACTGCAGCCCAGCCAAGATGCCACGTCAGGGAGCCGTCACTGTATTCCTCTTGTCAAGCTGGCGCCCACGGAGCCCATCTCGTTAGCCACACCTGGTTTCCCAGCAAAGACAACAGCAAGTCGTGCTTGTTCTTAACGTCGTGTGACTGTCCCGCCCGCAGCTGAGGGCACGCTGACCCTTGCCCAGGAGGGGCTGCCGTGTCTGTGGCTGGTCCTCCTTTGAAATGCTGTGACTTTAACTACTTCACTGCTGACACATAAAGTTAACTATTGTTAAGACATTATGTTTGAGGATAAGTAGATAAAAAAGGGAGCAAAACAAAAATATTTTGGTTAATATATGTGCCAACAAAATTTATACCAAACCAAGGAAAATTACTGAAAACTACCACTGTCCTCGTTTCGCGATGCAGCCGTCCCGGCATCCACCCCTGCCCTCTCTGCTGACGCACGTGACCCCAGCTGGCCACGGTCCTTCCTCCGGCGCAGTGACCCACATCTCCATTGCCGGAGGGTCTGCTGTTAGCAGTCCTGCCTGAGTTGGGTGATGGTTTTTCATTGACCTTAATTACAGAGCAGAGGAGCGCGGAGAGATACCTGATGACAATCCAGACCCACGCCACCTTATTCCCACCGTATAGTAGCAACCCAGCTTCCCCCGGGTCGCAGGGATCAGTTGCCCTTGACAGTAACCCCTTTTTTGCTTGTTGATTCAGAGACATGAGGAGCCCAAAGGGGCCAGGTCTCAGCTTCCAGTTCAGAATAACGGTTGTATTTCTGGGGAAGAATTCTTCCATTTGGCTAGTGTGTCCCTAGAGGTAGGGGTGAGAGGGGCCACTCCCATTTCTGTGCCTTAGTCTTGAGCCTTGGAGTCCTGGTTACGGGAGAAACACCACCGTGCACTGGGTGCTGGTTTGGAGTTTACGTCTCATCTGAGAAGGCGCCGCCTCAGTCGTTCAAAGTATCACCCCCCGGTTGGTGCCGCAGCCGCGTCTGCGGAAGGCCGCTCCACCATTCTGTCCACACGCCTTTTCCAGGATGGTGCGGAAGACGGTGAGACTGTGGGTTTCGTCAGCACGCGTCCACGGCCGCGTGGAGTGAGTGTCTTCATCGGGAACATGCCGTGTGGACTGCGTGGGGGCCGGTGTGCTCGCAGGAGTGGTTTCGGCAGAAGCATCCCAGGCAGGGCCACAAGTCCATGTGCAGAGCGAGTGTCCAGTCCAGTGAAGGCCCAGGGCTTCCCCTGCAGGACGGCAGTGGTCCAGGGTCATCGGCCTTCCGATCGCTTTGGAGCCACGGTGCCGCACAGGGGGCTCCGTGTTGGTCCCTGAGGCCGGCAGGGTGGCCACTGGGCAGTGGTCTGGCCAGTTGGCCTTGGTAACTGAGAGTTCATTACTGCCGCCGTGGCCGCTCTGTTCTCGAGCCCCTGGGGCAGGCACAGCAGTGAGAGGTGACCTGCTGACCGGAAGGCGTGAGCTGAGACAAAACAGGGCACTTCAGATGAGAAGGGCCGCGGTTCTCGGTGGAGACCCAGCAGCTCGGAGTCCTCGGCGAGGACACGACAGTCCTGCTGAAGTGACTGAGAGCGGAAGCTGCACGACTTAAAGGGGACGCGGACCGCGGGGAAGCCTGTCATGGTGCTCGTGAAATGGGAATGTTGCCAGTGGAGACTTCTGATCGTGGTGCAACAGAACTAGAAATTAAAAATAGTGAGTTTGAGAAGGAGACCTCTATCTGGAAAGTTAAACATATTTTTAAAACTCTTGGTTAAAGGAAAAAAAGGTTACAAAATGTTTTAAGAGAATGGAGATGAAAACACTATAAATCAGAATTTCTGAGATGTAAGGCTGTGATCAGAGGTAAATATGTAGACTTGAGCACCTACATCAGTACAAATAAAATAATGGGAGTTAAAAATGAACTTGTCAATTTATAAATCTAGAAAAAGGAACAACAAAGAACAAAGCAGAAAAACTGAAATGATAACAAACCAATTTATGAGCTAAGAAATAGGAAAAGAGTAGAACAAATTAAATTAAGACTTCGGTTCTTTGAGAAAAAAATGAACAAATTAGGCAAACCAGTGGTCAAAGTAATTAAGGTATAAGGAAGGCAGCACAAATGGCGAAAATAGGAAATGAAAAATGAGAAATAACTTTTGATACAGGAGAAATTTGTAAAAAATTATATAAGTCTGCTTTGTATAAACTTATGCAAATACATTTGACTACTTGAGTAACATAGATAATTTCCTAGGAAAATACATCACACTAAACTGACCAACGGAGAATTTAACAGATCAAATTCCAAGAAATCAAACACACTATTAAAGAACAGCAGTACAGCAGTGGTTTGGGAAGAACAGGGGTTGGAGAGAGGGTTCGGTGGTCACAGAATTGTCTGCCACTCATGCTGGTGGCAGACGTCACGGCCACCGGGTGCCCGGGCCACATTCTCGGCATCTTTGCACATTCTCAGCACTCACGTCAGGCTCCTACAGCGTGCACGGTACACGTCCCTGTAGATGGGGAAGGAACCCAGGGCGGAGGAAGGCTGAGGGACCGGCCTAAGGACACAGCAGCAAATGGTAGAACCAGGAACCGTGCCAGACATTCCACAAAGCAAGGGGGATTGTTTACCTGTGTTTCAGAAACGCAGAGACAGAGTTTCACTGCTACGGCTGTGCGGCTTAGACATGTCACGGAGGCACCCAGCTCTGGGGTCCTGGGCATAACCGCGACCATCCTCACATGTACAAGTCAGGCCCCCCAGGGGTTACGTCTGCAAGAGGTGGCATCCGGGTCCAGTTTGCCACGCACGGGGAGCACCTTTGTCTAATTTGCACAAAGTCGCCATGAAACTAGCAGTGCCTCTGTACACACGTGTGTGTGCAGGGTCCCAGTGTCAAGTGTGCTCCTTCTGAGGGCGGCAGGCTAAGGGAAGTGCCGGCCACACCGTTCCATCCCCAGGAAGCGGTGTGTGTGGCAACGATGGGAACGGGAGCCTGGAGCCCCCAGGTCTTGTCCTCTAACGGCCGGGCCCCCACCGCCGAGGGGTGGGCGAGAACGGAGTGGGGCTGCTCTGATACCAGTCGGGTTTGGGAGCGGGTTCTCCTGCGCCTGCCCAGTGCCGTTCACAGGTGGTGGACATGCAACTCTCGTGTTGTAGAAGTGCTCTCAGGATGCGCACAGTGGTCACCGTTGGGAACTTAGGGTTTAACACAATAATTTTTAATTTTATTTACTTTTATGGGAATTTTATTCTTTATTGATTTTAGAGACATTCATTTGTTGTTCCACTCATTGATGCATTCATTGGGTGATCCCTGTGTGCGCCCGATCAGAAATCTAACCCACATCCTTGACGCATTGGGACGACACTATAACCAGCTGCGCACCAGCCAGGGCCTGATTACTTTTTGGAAAGTTCTATTTAAACATACAGTGTGCCTGAAGTTTCTATAATTTCAAGGAGGAAGATGAGGGAAGAAGAAAGCCGGCCACAAATAGATATCGAACAGGTTTATATGTTTAAGGCCCCAGTCAAAGCCCTTTGCATTGAACTCTCACAGCAGCGTGGGAGCAGGGCCTGCCACCGCCCGCCCTGTGTGCACGAGGCTGCTGAGGCTCGGAGGGCCCCAGACCTGCCCCGGGTCTCGCGGCTGGTTAAGGTTCGTCCCGCGGGTTTAACTAGCTGCCCCTTCCAGCTTCGGGGCCCAGGTGTCACCTGCTCTCCTGTTCTGCCACTCAAAACTAACAGAGCGTTGCTTCGGTCCCATGACAACTGCTGAAATGAGGAAACGCTTCCCCAGCTTCCTGGCTGGTTCCCGTGGGGGATTCGCCCTCACGTGGTGAACAGTCTCCACAGTGCCCTCGGCGACTGCGCGGCACGGAGTGGCCACTGTCTCTCGTGCTGTTAGGAACACCGAAGAAAACGGTTGGTTGTCTTGTGATGGTGGACTGATGGACACACACACTCCGTCCCCTCCAGCTCCGACTTGGGCGGCGCCCCTGGGTGGCAGCGCATTTGCTGCTTTCCCTAAGGACAGGACGGCACTTCCGACCCAGCAAGTCTGTAAGAGGCCGAGGAGAGAGCCGAGACCTCGGGATCTCATTTCGACGCGTGCGCCAGCGAGTGATAAGAACCTGCGCAGGGAGACAGAGCCATCAGCTGATAAAGAAATGAAATTGTCTCTAAGTGCCATGTCTTTCAAAGTGTTTGAGGACCCAGCCCCGTGTCTGCAGAGATAGCCTCCCCTTCCCTGACGACAGGGTCAGCCCAGGGCCGCCCGTCATTTGTCTCGCGGGTGACAGAAGTCTGTAGCTCGAGAACGCCCCACTTGAAACTGACAGTCGCCTGGAGATCCCTGTGTGGGATCCGCCGTTTCCCAGCGGACAACGGAGCAGAACTGGGGAGGGCTGCGCGGGCCGTGAACCACATTAGACGTCACAGAAGTCATTTTCTATGGACATCCATGCGCCCGGTCCCCATTTGTATTGATCACTGGACATTTGTTTGCCAAGTAAAACTAAAAGAGATTTCCTGGGTGCCCTGTGACATTTTCAAAGGGAAATTTCATTCTTTTCAGCATGACGCATACGACTGGGTTTCAGAAAGGAGGAGTCACAAATCTCCCTTAGAGACATCTGGGAGGACGCGGGGAAGACGATCTTTCTGGGTCACTTCCTGTCTCCCCGGGGCCGTCTTTACACAGTTGGGGTGCGTATCATTTTTTTAATGAGGTTGGGACCATCGAGGCATTCGGTTTCGTTAGGTCCTAGCATTTGGAAGCTTGTAATGAAACCTTGGCGTGTATCACACGTGTATCACACGTGTATCACACGCAGTGAGTGTAGTTGAGTTTCAGGAAAACCTTAAAGCCGTGCAATGCTTGTGGATGAAACAGTGGCCCACGACACATACGGAATTAATGCTAATGTCTAGTGTCTGTGCACGTGTGTGCACATGTGTACACGTGTGCTGTGTCCCTAGAAGCCCAGTAGAAAAGCTGAGTGCTGATTTGGGCAAAATATTTATATACTCAGTTCCTAAAACCCAGTGATAAAATCTGTTATACTCAGAGCATTGATATCTATACAGCTTAGATCACAACAGAGTTATTGGCATAAGAGTTTATCAAATCAAATATCTGCTCTGATTAAAAGGAGGCTGCTTTGGGAAAGAAGCAAAAGTCGTGGATTAATGCGTTCAGAAACGGAGGCCCTAACCAAATGCCCATTAAGCAACAGTTACTGTATTTCATCTTGACAATAAAATGTAGAAGGGCATTGAGAAATTGACCTTTTGTGGTAATACTGCATGACAACACTTTTCTCCCGTTGATCTCGCTGATCCTTTGGGTCACACACAAATCTCATATGCCCACCTGACAGGGCTAGCCATCAAACTCAATCACCAAATTGAGAAGAACAAGATGTTCCTCTGAAGGTCATCACTGATGTTCTGGTCACGAAAATCTGTGACCTTTCCTACGAACCTTAGCTTCTGAGGCTAACGATGGCGCTTTTACCCAGAAGCCCCTTGTTTTTCCTGCATTCCATGAGAATGTATTCACCACAGAGCCGCCTTGACCTCCCAGCACATGCTTTTGTTAGGTCTCCTCTTCCTCCTTCCCCAGTTGAAATCCAGATTTTCTGAGACTAAGCTCCCAGCTTCCTCTTTTCTTTCTGTAAAATTATGTAGTGATTTTGTGTGTCCCTTGAGTAGCCCCACCGGGCATCATTCCCCACTCCGAGGCTTAGCCGCATGGGCTTTTACATAAGGTTGGAAGCTCAAATACTGAGTTCAAGTGGACTCACATAGTCAGGCCACCACAAGGTTTAGAACGTTAGGGCAAGGTGACTGGTTGATGATTCCAAATGAAACAAAACATGTGAATGTCTGAAAGCAAACGCATCTGAAGACAGGTGGGGAGGGAGTCTTGGCCGTGGGGGCGATCCAACAGGCGTTGCCCTGCTTTGCAGACAGACCCTCCAGCCTACACCACCAGCCCTGGCTGCTCCCTGAGAGCTGAGTCTACACTTCCACGTGGTTCCTGACATCCCACTGGAATGTCACATTCCACACATCACAAGCCATCATGACACGACTTACCGCGGGATTCGCTGCTGTTCTTGGTTTGTCCCTGCGTGATGGCAGCGTGGCTGGAAAGGACGGCACGTGCCCGCTCCTGCTCGGTACGCTTCTCCCGTCTCTGCTTAGGTGACGCTCTCTGGTTGGTGATGGTCCACCCGCCCCACCGGCCTTCACTGCTGAGACCGCTCTTCCGGTCCTGCGTGCGTCTTCAGGCCGTCATCCCTGTTTCTGAATACTTCTTGAGTAAGCTACACATGACTGTGTTCAGATATCCGAGGACCCAGTTTTTTCCAGGCTTTCTGGTCCCACCGGGTGCCGTGTCTCAGCTTCCTGGCATTTCCTGAAGCTCAGGTGTGGCCAGGCCCGACGGTAGAACACTGGGCACCACGTGGGGACTATGTCTTCGGAGCATCACCCCGCCCTGCAGACACCGTGAACATCACGGCTCGTCAGCCGTACGGGCCCAACGCACACTAGTTCATCTGGTCAGCATGTTTCTGTATCTGTACATTTGTTCGTTGGGATTTGTTGCCTACCCTCTTTTTCCCAGCGGTCGCGCTAGGCACTGGGCTGCACATCCATAGAGACAGTGTTCACACTCTTCAGAGGTTCCCGTCTCACGGGGTAGAGAGGCCAATGAGTGAATAAGTCTCACACACTGTGGTGGGCGGTAAACTAAAGTGTAGGTGGGAGACCAGAGAAGTACAGTTGTGTCGTCTGAACAAGTAGATTTCAGTGAGGGGATGGAGCCCTCGTAGCAGGGGGACTGTGGACCTTGTGCCAACCCCGGGAGCACCTGGGGCAGAGCTGCTCTGGCGGAGACGTCAGGTGCACAGGGCGAGGCCGGAACTGACCGGAGAGGGCCCCGCCGTGTGTGTGCCGAGGAGCTCGAGCGGTGGGACCACTGGGCGGGTGTAGGCGGGGGAGCGGCATGGACGGATGAGCATTCCGGAGAGGTCACTGGGCAGAAGCGTGGAGAGCGGGTTCAAAGGCGGCAGGGCCTGGCGGGAGGCGGCCGTCGGAGCCTAGCAGCAGCAGGGACACGTGTGCTGGGAGCCGGGACTGGGGTCTGGAGAGCATTGGGTTGGCCAAAAAGTTCGTTTGTTCTTTGTCTGTATGATGGCCCTCGTAGTGCTTAGTTGTCTTTGACTTCATTTGAAATAATTTTGTTAGATTGTATTGTGCTAGCTGCCATATCAGCGTGCATCTGAACAAACTTATCAAAATTGGTGAATTTGTGTGCATCCATTTTGACGTTGAAGACGGAAGAAAACACACAACGTTGTCAGCATAGTGTGCTGTGTTATTTCAGGAAAGGTAAAATCACAACTGAAACGCAAAGAAGATTTGTGCAGCGGGTGGAGAAGGTGCTGGGACTGATCAAACCTGTCCAGAGTGGTTTGCAGAGTTTCTTGGTCCTGTTGACACTTTGGCCAAATAACTCTTTGCTGCGGGGCTGTCTTAGGCACTGGAGGATGTTCAGCAGCCCCCTGGCCTCTGCCCACTAGAAGCCAATAGCAGGAGATAGCCGACATACTCAAAATATCCAAATCAATAAAGATACTGGTGAAAAGGAAAAATGTGCCTTTTATGGAAGAAAACCATACAGACTTTTTGGCCAGCCCAGTATAAATGGAGACGCAAGGGCAGATCTAGGGGGCGCTGACCCGCAGAACTACAGGTGTGGGGAGAAGATGCATTTGGGGGGAGAGAAGTCAGTGGTGAACTTCAGAGTTCCGATTTCCGGAATTGCACGCGTGAGAATGTGAGAATCTACTGAGAAAAGACCTGGAAGAGGAGAAACAAGTGTTCAAAGACGGCGAGTCTGTGCCCATGGGACTGAGGTGTCTGGAAGAGTTGAAGGCGAGTGTCTGGGGGCTCTGGAGCAGAGTTCCAATGCTTCAGACCTTGCAATGCGTCCCCTCTGTCCACTCGAGACCCCCACTACACTGGGCAGGGGTCCATCTGAGCTGTATCCGAGTGGTTGTCTGTGGAGGATTTGAAGAGACAGAAGTAGGGGAAAGACAGCATTCGGGTGCCACTGGTCTCTTACTTTCCGTGTCCTCGGTGGCCCCGAGAAAACCTGCCCTAGCGTCGGTCTTTTGGAAGTGGAGTCCTTGGGGGCTTCAGGGACTGGAGTGACAGGGGACTCCTGGCTTTGGGGCCAGAGAAGCGGCAGGGACCGCAGTGCCGTTTGGGGACGGAGAGAAGATGGAGAACCGGTGTGGACTCACGTTTGGGGCGCTCAGATGTTTGCTTCCGAGAGGCGTCCCCTTGCGCGGACCACCAGCCCCCACGGCCCCGAGGCCAGGAGGGCGTTGCACCTGCTGTCGTCAGACCGCAGGACGAACACGTGGGCCGCCGTGGCACGTCCCCTTTCCAAGTGGCATTCTGGATCTCAGACGACAGATTAATATGTTTTTTTAAACTCACAATGTTGAACTCCTATTATACATGCGGCATTATTAGGGTTGCCCAATTTAGCAAGTAAAAACATGGGACGCCTATCTAGATTTAAATTTTGGATAAACGGTGAACACTTGTTTGAGCATTAAGGGTGTCCCGAATATTCCATGGGCAGCCTGTAGTTTCTTCTGTGCCCTTGAAGTTATAGTGTCATGAAGAATAAGGACATAGGTCGTCATTCCTGCTGAGTCACTTTTCCCTGAACCCAGACAGCTGGATTTAGCGTAGAAAGCCTTGAAAAGCATCCTTCTCTCTCCGTTCTCCCTCTGACTCAGTTCGGAGTCCAGATGTCCCAGTGTCACTGTCACTCCTCTGGAGAAGAGCGCATTGCCCAGGCTGTCACCCGGGGGTCATTTTGGTCGTTACACAAGGAGTCAGCCCGTTGAAGAGCCAGCCCTCCAGCCAACCACCGTTAAAACCACGAATCTCTGGGTTCAGCCTAGGCACCTCTGCTTTGAGTCTGTTCCCATGTCTTATTAAGGAAATTAATTATTTAGAAATATTAAATGAGCTGAGAATGCCTAATTTTAAAATGATTAAGTGGTCACTAATTAAAATCAACTTTGCATCCAGGAGAGACCTCTCTCCAGGTGTGCGCCGTGACAACTTGGCTCTCCAAGCCTCAGCTCGTTACGGTGTCTCCACCTCCCCCCACCGTCACTCCACACAGGCACGCACTTCACACAGGCACGCACTCCCCCCACCACGCACACACAACACCCAGGCACACTGGCCCATGCACACAACAGGAACTCGCACGCGCAAACACGTTACACACACTGGCACACACATATGCACACTCAGGCACATAGTCACACATGCACCCCCAAACACACAAGCACACATTCATGTGTATACGAACAGGCGCACATGGATACTCACATGTGTGTACAAGCATCACACATGTGCACACAGGCACACATGTACACACACAGTTAAGTGTTGCATTGAAGGGCTTCCCAGGTCTTGCTTGGAGAAAGGTTCGAATCCCCCCAGCACTCACCCCTGCAGCGCCCCCTCCCGCCGGGCTGGGGCCGCGTCCAGCGTACCTGCGGCAGCAGCTGTGCCTCCTGCAGCGGGAAAGTTTCCACGGTGGCGTCTCTCCCTGCAAACTCATTAGGCGCTATTTACAAGGCTGCAGCTGCGGAGAGAGAGGTTCTGAACTCTGGCATTCTACTGTAGGCTTTGTTTCTCATTTACATTTGCATATTAAAGTGTTTGCCTGAAATAGGCTATTGAAATTAATTCAGGATTAATTGGTGTCTTTATCTCATTAGGACAATCTAATTTAAGGATGATGAAATTGTTTAGCCTCCCGTTTGCATAATTAGATTGCCTTGAATTGCTGTCATTATCGGCTTTTTAGCATCATCTGTAGGCCCCAGACAGACAAGAGCTTCCACCTCATAAAGACCGATCATGTGCTACCGCGGAGGGCTGTTAACCCCTTTCACCCCGGACTCACGGGGCTGGCAGTCTCGGCAGACAGGCCGGGGCCCCGGGAGCCCCAGCGCCGCCCCTGTTGAAGTCCTGACGCTCAGACTGACCAGCTTCCCTGCATTCCTGTCTCCGGCTGTGGAACCCGGCTCGGCAGCTCCTCTGGGTGCCGACCTGTTCACGGGGCCCGCTCCTGCCTTTCCAGCAACGCCCTCCGTGCTGGGGCACCTCCCTCACTGTCAGTGCATCTCGTCCTCCTCCCGACCTAACCGGAAGTTCTGCCGCGGCCTCCAGATGCGACAGCGTTCCTGGCACCCGGAGACCGTCGCGCCGTGCACCTGAACGCTCAGCAACAAGTGTGGCTGTTGCTCCGTGGTGGAGCTGCGGAGCAGATGAGGACACGGAGCTGTGTACGCTCACCGGCTGCTCTCCGTCCAGCGTTGAGCGCCTGTTCAGCGAGCACCTGGGGTGTGTCTGGTACTGCGCAGGGCTCCCGAAAGTCACGGAGACCTGCCCCAGGCTCCTTCTGCCCTGTCGTGGGGGGAGACAGAACAAGGAGGCTGAGCCAGCCCAGTCCCCGCCGCTCTGGGAAGCCACGGGACCTCAGGGACTGTGGCCTTCTCGGCCTTGTTTCTCCAGCAGAGGGTCTAATGCAGCACTCATGAGTCCTGGACACGCACTGCACAGCCGTGTGCCGGGCCTGTCCCCCGTGAGTTAAATCAAGATCGCCCCACATGGGCATGGACCCCCAAATTCTGTAAAGTTACTTGAATCTAAAGCACCGAAGGCCAGTGTCCTAAATGGCTTTTAAGGTTGCTTGTAGCAACTAAAACAAACAGACAAAAAAGATGGTGTTTTCATTTTACACTAAAATCCTGGCAAGAAGGATTCCCAAAATCCAAAATGTAACTAACTTTTTCAGGTATTAGTAAGAATGGAGATAGTAGAACAAAGAGAATTTTTAAATTTCAAACTGAAAAGAACTCCAAAAACCCATGCCTTGTCTGAAGAATACACAGTTGAAGAAGTTAAAGGGACAGTTTAAGAGTAACACAAACGACGTAAACGAAACAACGTGAGCATGTGCAAACACTCAGTACCATTTTCCCCGGGAAACGGAAGTGGCTTGGAGTGTCTTCGTGCGCTTGAAGAAGTTCGGTTCTCCGGCTCACCCTAACCTCTGGCTCCGCGGCGCTGGGGGGTGTGAAAGAAGAGCCAGTTGCCCCACATCACCAGCCAGCAAGAGAGTCCTTACTGAGAGTCTACAGGGATAGAACCTCGATGCAGAACTATGAACTAGAGTGCCTGGTGGGGCTTTTACACGGGACATTCAAGGAACCCTTCATGAGGTTCTCCTAAGTAACACTCCGTGCCGGCAACATTACGGTGCCTGCCGTGTTGTCACCCCCGCGTTTGGGAAGGGACCTGGGATTCAGAAAGGGCATGATGTACCATGTAGGGCTCTAACATCTAATTTTTTATTTTGATTTATTATTTTTTGAGAGAGAAACATTGATTTATTGTTCTACTTGTTTATGTATTCATTTCTTGATTCTTGTGTATGTGCTCTGACCGAGGATCAAACCCACGACCCTGGTGTACCAGGACAATGCTCTAAGCAACTGATCCACCTGGCCAGGGCTAACATCTGATTTTTTATTTATGTATTTATGTTTAGAGAGGGAAGGGAGGGAGAAAGAGAGAGAGAGAGAAACATCCATGCGTGGTTGCTGGGGGTCATGGCCTGCAACCCAGGCATGTACCCTGACTGGGAATCGAACCTGCGACACTTTGGTTTGCAGCCTGCACTCAATCCACTGAGCTACGCCAGCCAGGGCTAACATCTGATTTTTATTTTTTTTTTTGTTTCCATTGACTTCTGCTTTAAATTTAGCCCAGCCTCAAATCTAAGGGCTGGGACTGTGGCCGCACAGCATGTTTGTATTACGTCCGGACAATAAATGCGGCTTCTGCAGCGCACCGGTGCGCTCAGCTGGGAGGCTGGGGTCTCGGGCTGAGTCCCGCGCCGTCTCATCGCGGGTGGTTTACTCGGCTTTCGTGGGTTCATTGCCTCAACTTAGGATGCAGAGCACGGGCAAGTGCCCGAAGGGCCGCCGAGCTCAGCTCCTCTGGAACCACGCTGTGGGGCACTCGCTACACCGGGCTGTGTCCGAGGCACCAAGGTCCAAACCGGTTTGAGAAAAGTGAAGGGATCATTCATACACGACTCCGACGGGGGGCCAGAGTGGGAGGAAGGACCGCGGGCAGTCCGGCTCCCCTCCCATCACTGCGGGCAGGGACCAGGCCCGCGTCACAGAAACGGGGAGACAGAGCAGGCCTGCGGCCGAGGGGGAACCCGGAGACGGCCGTGGAGCGGGCAGTAGCCACGGCTCCGCTGTTCGGACTGGAAAGCGGGACGGCTCCGGGAAGTGTCTGACTGCAGCCGGGCCACCCCACGCCCCCGGGTGGAGTGCGAGGAGCCGAACCGACCCCCAGCCCCTGTGAGCGGGGAGCAGGGACCCCCAGCCCCTCTGAGCGGGAGCAGGACAGAGAGGAGAGCGGCTGCTCTGCGAGTCTGCTCACGTGCGGCAACATCTGGTCACGTCTCATCACATTGCAGATTTATGACCCTGCAAACGGCGTGTTGGGGCTGATGAGCCTTCGCGAGGAGCAGCCTGAGCCATAAACTCGTGACCGGAGCGCTGGCCGGGGAGGCGGCCGCGTCCTCCCACCTGACAGCTCTCTGACTCGGGTCAGGCAGGCGAAGGCCGGGGCCGCCCGCCCCGCCGCCGCGGTGTCACGGACGCGTCCGAGCGAGGAGGGCCCGCTGACAAGGCCGCGAAGGCTGTGCGGGAGGCGGGCCCGGCGTCCCCCAGGAGAGCCGGGCGAGTGCGCGGCGGCCGGGCTGCACAGGCACCGAGAAGTGAAGTCCTGTCATCAGCCAGTGAGACCCGGGGGATTTAACCCCACACTGGCAGGTGCGTCAGGTGACAAAGCAGACCTGTCCTCAGGAAATGCCAGAGTTTGCCTGTGCATGAGGCCGTGACTCAGAGGGTCCGAGGTGAGCTGCGTGTGCGCGCGTGCCCACGGGTGCGAGCACCATCGCTACCCCGGGCCGCTCGTCACAGCCGTGTTGCGGGATGAGGCGCGTCCCAGCCCTCACACGCGCTGTGTCCCCGACAGAAGGAGGAAAAAAAAGATCCTCCCATGAAGGATTCTCCTCTGAGAAATTCCTTCTCTCAAGTGAAACTGAAGACTCCACAAATTTCTCATTTACAATACACTCCAAAATATATCTCAATTTTTACTTGACAGTCTGGTAATGGAAGAGCGGTCTTATTTCTGTGTGATATTATATTAAAATAGCCTGCTCTTAAGACTGCTGGTACCAGATAGTGGAGGAAAATGTTCATTCCATACCATTCCCTGAAGCTTGCAAAAAGATTCTTTTTCAAAAGAGAAAATTCCACTTTCTAAGAAGGCAAGAATATGGGCCAAATAGAGTGAAGATTGTGAAATTAGGGCCCACGATAAACGAGCGCAGACGGCGGCAGATGTCACAGTGCAGTTTTCTGCAGTGGATTCGAGTCTTGAGAGGTGCAAGTAGCGCGGTTCCCTTGGACTGAGGAGACGTAGGCGGTGTGTGGCGGGGCGGGGCGGGGCGGGGGGCGTCCCGGACCTGCAGGATCGTTCCGAGAGCGGCCCAGGGCCCCCCGGAGAAGAGGAGGGTGGAGGGGCATTAAGGAAGGATTTGCCCGTGTTTGCCAACTCCATCCCCTCCCCCCAAATAGTGGCAGTGACGATAATAGTACACCCACGGGGAGAGCCGCACGGAAGACAGCTCTGCGGTTGCCGGCCGGAGACAGCGCCGCGTGACGGCCGGGCAGCATTTGCACAGCGCGGTGTGCTCGTGCTGTCTCCGGGTGTCCGACCCGTGGCCCGCAGGCCCCACGCGGCCCGGGACGGCTATGAAGGTGGCCGGACACAAAATGGTAAATTTACTTAAGACATTACGAGGTTTTTTTGTTTTTGTTAGTGTTCATGTACTTAACGTGTGGCCCAAGACAACTGTTCTTCCTCCAGCGTGGCCCAGAGACGCCGAAAGGCTGGCACCCCTGAACGGGGTGACCCGGTCACCCCAGCAGGAACCTGGCCGTGCCGCGGTGGCTCACCGGGGCGGGGCGGGGCAGGGCGGGCCCGGTTCAAGGAAACTGTTTTAGGGCGGCTTCCTCGAATTGAACACATACCATCTTCCCTAGTTCATTTTCTTAACTCGTCTTCATGAATTGCCTTAGGATTCTCTCTTTTAAAGAGGACAAATAAGTAAAAAACAAATGTGCCTAGAATTTTTCCTATGCAAAGCAATTGTTTAACAAGGAAAAAGCATAATAGTGATGACACTTTTTATGAGAAGAATTCTATGAGAAAACAAAGGAATTTCTACACACAAATGAATATGACTTCACTCAAAGAGGAGATGTAAGCACTCGAATAAAAAGTAATCACAGAAGTTGTTTAAAAAGTGGCGTGGCTGAGCTGAAGAAGTACATTTAAACTACAGAAGTGAAAACCACATTGTGAGCACTCACGGTGAGCGTGGCTGCCCCTAGCACTGCGTCGGCGTGGCGCCGTGTGACTCGGTGACGCGACGGGCCAGAGAGAGCACCCGCAGATGAAACTGTCGGAGGGGGGGACATCGAGCCCGTGTTTCCCATTGTTCCCGCGGCTGTATTCCCGAGGAACAGAACAGGTGGAAAAGGAAAATACTCAAATGTACAATGAAATAATATGTGTCTGAACTAAAGAAGGAACTGAACTGTGGGTAAAAGGGACATGAGCGAACTTCGGTGGTGACACGGGAGAAGGTGTCCCACTGAGGACGGGGGGACTGAACAGGGCGTTCGCTGTGGTCCCGACGACTTACCCCTCCCGGCAAGGAGGAGAGGCAGGCGGGCCCCAGACGCAGCTACTCTGATTTTAATAATAGGAAGCCTATCTGAAATTCAAATTGAAGTTACTTAATGCCTGCAGTTCACCACAAGTCTTCAGTAAAATCTCTGTAATTAGCAGCCTTGATTTAGTGTTGTTATTAAAAAAAGGAACCAAAGGGTTACCGGCAGAACTTCACGCATGAGAAGCATGAGAATGAGGGGAGTCTTCGAGACGAGCAGGGGGAGTGAGGCGCATGGTGGACTCTTCCCAGGAGCGGCTGTGGGGGGGGCCTCTCCCCACATGGACCACAAAACTGCACGCGCGCGGGGGAGAGGCAGCTGGCACGCCACCATGAGACGGCACAGATGCTCAAGCAATTTAATTTAAATCCTAAAGGAGCGGGAAATGCATGAAGACCGAAGAATATGGAAAATATGTGGTTATAAAAATAACAATGTAGAAAAGGTAGTGAGCCCTGGCTGGTGTGGCTCCGTGGGTTGAGTGCTGGCCTGTGAACCAAAGGGTTGCTGGTTCGATTCCCAGTCAGGACACAGGCCTGGGTTGCAGGCCAGGCCCCCAGTAGGGGGCGTGTGAGAGGCAGCCACACCTGGATGTTTCTTTCCCTCTCTTTCTCCCTTCCTCCCCTCTGAGTGAAAATAAATACAATCTTTCAAACAAAAGAAGAGAAAAGGTAGTGAAACGGAAGACCCCGTTCACCAAGGGAAAGCGTGGGTAAATAGTTAAGGAACTGGAAGATGCTCGTGGAGAAAAAGTAACGCTACTCAGGAGCGCGAGTGAAAAGGTGCCATTTGGGAAGCGGTAGCTCGTCCTCGGGTAAGCACCCCCACAGGCGGACAGTGCTGGTTTTCCCAGAGTTCACCTGTGGGTTCAGGATGATGTAAATTAAAACAGAAATAGTGCACATTAACAACTTTTCAGAGTAACCCTAATATTCATGTGGAAAATATGTTAAAATAGCTTTCAAAAATACGAAAATAAATGATTTTAAAGGGAAGATTAATCCTCTCAGAGGTTCAAACTCATTTTAAGGTGCAAGAGTGAAACAGCACACCTCTGGTGAAAAAAGACAGATTATTGGGACAAAAATAAATACAGTTTCACAGGAGAATGTTGTATGAGGTAAAAATTACTTTTGAAATTAATGGGAGAAAATGCATTCATCAGTTTTTTAACAAGTGGGAAAACTGGCTAGGCTTTCACAAGAGTGCCTGGGAGAAGGCTCAGGTTGCTAATCCAGAGACCGCGCGGTGCATGGTGACCGACCCCTCAGGGGACAGGCAGGACCACGAGAGAGTGCTGTGACCGGCCGTTTGCCGACCAGTTAGGTAGCTTGGGTGAAACGGACAGTTCCCTAGAAAGAAAAACTACCCACACTGACTTCAGGACAAATTACATATTGGATTAGAGACCTGTACGAAGCAAACAGGTTGAATTAGTAATTTTACAACTCTAACAAAGAAAAGCCCAAGACAAGATGGCTTTAATCATGAATTCTACCTACCAGATATTTGAAGAAGACTTAATACCCACCCTTCACAAACTCTTTCATAAAAGTACGAGAGGACAGAACCTTCCTTAGTTCACTCCGTGCGCCTGGCATTGCCCGGGAAACAGCCAGGCAGAGACACCCCTCTCAAAGGAAACTGTAGGTCATTACCACTCGTGAATATACATCGCCACAACCTTCAGCCAGTTATTGACAAACTGAATATGGCACCACGTAAAATGTGGAATATGTATCAGGAATGCAAGATCGATTTCTCATCCAAAAATCAATCCACGTAATATCATATTAATAAAGGTCAAATTTTATACCGCCATCTTGATAGACGCATAAAAACCTTCTGACAAAACTCCAACTCACTTTCGTGAGAAAAGCAAAACAAAACAAAATAGGAACCAGAAGGAATCTGCTGAGGAGCACCCTTCTACGGACACCTCCCGGCTAATGTAATTAGTGGGGAAGGTTGAATACCTTTTTCTACAGTTCAGGACTAACTGTTTTGAAACTTCTCCTCAACACTGCACTGGTGGTTCTAGGGCGTAGGCTAACTAACAACTAACTGACTGGTCAACTACGTGACGTGCATATTGGAAAGGGGGAAGTGAGCTACCGTTATTTATGGGTGTCGGGATCTTATACATGGCCAGCATAAGGATTAAGGATTCCACAAAAAAAAACTCCATTGAAGTTAATAAATGAGTTCACCAGTGTGGTGAGATACAAGAGCAATATATACAAATTAATTGTATTTATAAACGCGAGTAACAATCAAAAATTAAACCAAGGAAAGAATTTCATTTAAAATAGCACCAGAAACTATAAGACAATTAGCGATAAATTTAGCAAAGGTGTAAAACTTGTACACTGAAAACTATAAAACGTTTTGAAATAAATCAAAAGGACTTAAACAAATGGAAAGATAACTCATGTTCATGAGATTTTTTAAAAATATTTTATTTATTTATTTTTAGAGAGGGGAAGGGAAGGAGACAGAGAGGGAAACATCAGTGTGTGGTTGTGTCTTGCACACCCCCTACTGGGGACCTGGCCTGCAACCCAGGCACGTGCCCTGACTGGGAATTGAACCAGCGACTCTTTGGTTCACAGGCTGGCGATCAATCCACTGAGTCACACCAGCCAGGGCTGTTTATGAGATTTTGTTAAAGTGTTAGTACTCACAAAACTGATGTACAAATTCAGTGAAATTCTTCCCAAAATCCTACCTGGGTTTTTTTTTTTCCAGAAATTGATAGGCTGATGCTAACATTCATATGGAAATGCAAAGGACCTAGTATGGCCAAAGCAGTCTTGGAAAAGTAGTTTCATGTTTCTCGATTTCAGGCATACCACAGACTTGCCCAACTTTAAGCGAGAGTAATCAATACAATGTAGTCCTCGCATATTGACAGTAATGAATTATGGTATAAAGTGAGTGTAGAAATAAACACTCACATTTAATACCGATTGATTTTCAACATGAGTATCGAGACAGTTCAGTTAGGAAAGTATAGTCTTCATAACAAATGGTGTTCAGGCAACTGGAAACCTGTATGTTAAAGAGGGCATTTTGTCTCTTACCACCCACAATATTTAATTCAAGTGGATCACAGATCTAAATGTAAGAAAACTGTAAAGTTCCTTAAAGAAAACATAGGAATAAATCTCCATGGCCTTTGGTTGGACCATGTTTTTTATGAACACATAAATGGCAAAAGGAAAAATAGGGAAACTGGACTTACACAAAATTAAAAACTTTTGCGCATTTCAGGGTACCATTAAGAATATGAAAAGACAACCCACAGGATGGGAGAAAATATTTGCAAATCATGTCTCTGACAAAGGACCTGTGTCCAGAGTAGTAAACGCAACTCAACCTCGGAGAGACGAGCAGTCCGCCTACAAGGGGGTGAGGGTTTGAATAGACACTTACCTGATACCCCTACACAGACGGCCGGTGAGCACACAGGCGCTCATCTTCTTCGGTCCTCGTGCAAACGTAGGTTAAAACCACAACAAGATACCCCTCCATACTCACCACGAGAGTAAAATAGAAAAAAAAAACAGTAAACAAGTGTCGGTAAGAATGAGGAAAAGCTGGAGCCCTCACACACTGCTGATGGCGATGCCAAACGGTTCGGTCCCTCCGGAGACCTGCAATGCTCGATGCAGAGCAGTCCTGTGGTCCGGCAGTCCCCAGTGGGTGCAGTCCACAGAAATGAAGCGTATGTCCGTGAAAAAGCTTGTGACGTCTGTAGCAACATTGTCCATAAGAGCCCCAAAGTGGGACAACCTGGAGGCCTGGCGGTGGATGCCCACGATGACGCCCACCAGGGAAAACCGCCGTCCCTGATGACAGATGCCCCAGAGCAGTGTAGTCCCTACACTGGAGTGTGGTTCAGCGACAAAAAGAAATGAAGTACTCGCGCACGCTGTGCGCGCTGACCTCGAAAATCTCACCCAACGGGGAGAAAAGGCCACCTGCCAAGACCACACGGGGCGTGATTCCAGTCATGTGGCATGTCCAGAACGGGCAATCCGTGGACACAGAAAGTAGCTCTGGGCTTACCTGGGACCGGGGCGGTGAGGGGCGGTGAGAGGAGGGTGAGGGGACGGGGGGGACAGGGGACGGCCTCCACTGGGTCTGGGGCTCTCGCTGGGGTGCCTGTCAGCACCCCGACATGACCCCGTGAAGCCTGCGCAGCTCTGAATAAACCAAACCCACCGAACTGTCTGTTTTTGACGGGGAGCTCGTGGTATGTAAACGATCGGCCCGTAAAGCTGTTAAACAAAACAAAGGAAGTGCCACCCACCTAATAGGGAAAATTTTTGTAAAATCCTAAGGACACAAATAAAAATGGCTGGTAACTGCAATAGAGATGATGAACTCTTCATGATTTAAAAATGTAAATTAAGATAAAATGCCACTTTAAGTTTATTTTTGCAAGGATTTAAAAGTTTGGTGATGCTCTGTTACATAGTGGTGGCAACCTAAACTGGAGGAAACGTTTTGCAAGACCATTTTCGTAGATAAATGAGATGTAGATACAGGTAAAAATATAAAAATATCTCAACATTGGCAAATGTGTACATCTATTAACTCAGCAATTGTGTTTCTAGAGCTTTATCCTAAATACCTATGAATAGGTAAATATAGAAAGATATTTAGTTTCCTATTGGGTATAGTGAAAAAATGCATATGCAAATATTAACTAATAGTATATAGTGTAATAATATTTTTCATAGAATTAAATATACTGTGCAAACATTATATATTGAAAGATCTATAATAATGATATAAAATATGATGTAAAATGATGAGAAAGTCAAGTTGCCATAGAATGGCCTATCATTTGAAATATAAATTGAATATATTATATACAAGGGTATACAAATGCTTCCATGTGTGTAGAAAATGCCCGAGAAGATACACATGTACCAATTAAAAGTTGGTGCTTCTGGGGTGTCCACCTTTGTTACTACCTTTACAGAGAGCTTGTCATTTTTATTCGAAGATGTATTAAAAATGTTTGGAATACATAATGGTTGGTGTTACATAGTGAAAACATCAATGATATACCATAGCTATGGGTGTCTTCAAAGGAGGTTGTTCTTTCTTAACGTTTCCAGCGCCCGGCCACAGACTGTGCACCTGGCAGGCAGGGCCAGACCAGGAGTGGACAGCTACCGATGACTCGGGCAGCCTTCCGGCTTTCTGGTCTACCGCCCAGCGGACCCCAGCCTCGGGACCGCACGGCCCTGGGGGAGGCGGGGGCTCCTGGCATCACACGGCTTGTCCTTACCTCCTCAGGCTCCCACTCAAAATGTGTTCATTGAGAGCTGACTGTAATAATCACTATCACGAGAAAATGACAGCTAGCCAATTTTGGTTGTAATGATAATTCCAGGGGTCAAAAATGACATTCATATTGTCATTTCCCCCCATTCCTTGGGCAGTTCCTTTGGCTTATATAGTATAAAGTAGAATAAAAGCAGAACAACAATAACAAGGAAAGGCAAGGGAAGAACGGTTTTACAAAGGGACCTTACCACGTCGAACTCAGCTCACACGGTTTTCTGTCACTCCGCAAAGTTCCCTGTCAGTTGGTCCCCTCGACGTTCTCACCCACCGGACACCCCGTTGCCCCGGTTGTCCCTGCTGCCACCTTGGGCCAGGGCGCTCCGTGGCAGGGCGTCCAGTGCTGACTCGTGGGACATCGTCGCCGCCGTCCGCACCGGCGGCCCCACAGTGACAGGTCTTCCGTAATCGCGCCTGCATGCCTTGTGGTCATGCGATCCATGACCGGCGAACTTCGTGTCTTCTGCGGGCGTCATGGGCGACTCTGTACGCCTGAGACTCTAACTGTACTCTGTCCTAACGGGCGCTGATTTACAGTGAGCGGTCGTGCCGGTCAAGGGCAGTGCCGACGGCAGCTGACGGCAGCCGCGAAGACGCGGCGCCGTGCGGCACGGGACTCGGAGCCGCCCCCTGCAAGGGTGGGCGAGCAGACTGCGTCCTGCGTGTCATCATCGTCCGTCCGTCCGGCGCGGGTTCACCGTGAAACGCTGTTCTGCTGGGAGGACCTCGTGGAGCGGCGCCCGTCACCCTCGTGGCTCCCGCAGCTCGCCTTTCTCCCTGTTCCGACGTCGCTTCCCTCGCGGCAGACACATCCCTCTGAACGCACCGGCGTGCCTTGCGGGACTTGCAAGAAGAAAAACACCTCTAAAAAAATAACTGCATAGCGCTGTCTCTTAAATTAGGGGCGAGTTATGGCCGAGGGGGTGACGAGTGACTGAAGCGACGGCGCAGCCGCCCGCGGAACATCTGGACCGCGTGTCGCGCTGGACTCGCCGTCTGGGCCCCTGTCAGGGCCCCGCGGGGATTTACAAGCCCTCGGCTGGCCCGGCGAGGCGCCTCTCCCGGGGGTGATTAAGTTTGTGTCCTGCCTGAAGACGGGCTCGGGCTCCAGAGTCGTCCCGGATTTTCAGAAAGACACACGACTTCCTGACCGGGCAGAGGCAGAGACAGCATTCACGGACTCGGCGGGGGCTGGACGTGGGGCAGCGACGCAGGTCAGGAGGCCAAGGAGCAGACGCTTGCCGGCCGTCTGCCGTGGACGCGCTAGCTCCAACCCGTGTTAGCTCCAGCGGCACACGCACGTGCACGCGGGGGCTCGGCGAGTGTGCGTGGCACACACAGACCGCTGGGAAAGGCCCACCCCTCCACATTCGGTCAGATCGCTCAGGCCTGATGTCACGCTCACCAGCACCCTTCCCTGACCCCTTGCTCGCTGCTCGTGGGGCCTGTCTGCCTGCTTCCCTAGGGCCCCTTGCTTCTGTCTGTTGCCGCGCTGATCACGGCGAACCCAGACTTTCTCTTCGCTTGATGTCCTTGGCTGAATCCCCACCCCTGAAAACACGGCGTTCTCCTGTTAGTGTTTGCAGCCCGGGCCCTTTAGCGTGATGCTGGGCTCCCAGTAGGAGCTCAGCCGACACTGAATGAGTGAGTGAGGGAGGGAGGGAGTGAAGCAAAGAGGTGTAAGGCAAGGTCACAGCTGTCTCAAGGAGCCGAACCCACTGGAGGTGGCCGGGAGGAGTCCAGGAACTCCCCCCCCCCCCCGCCCCCCGGCTGAGCCCCGCCCGATGGTGCAGCCCCCAGGCGCCCACCGCTGCCTCGTGCGCTGCGGTTTCCAGGAGCAGGCGCTGGATTCCCGAGGTCCTCCGGGCCTGGCCCCGCTCCGCGGCGGGCTCACCACACGGAAGCGGTGTCCCTCGGAAAGGTTAACGAGACGTCGTAACCGCGAGAGTCTTCCCCACGGGCAGCAGAACCGGGGCCGTTTGACAGTTTGTCTGCTTGTTTCCGAGCGCTTTTCGAGACGCGAAGCTTCGTTCCAAAGGGTGTGCCTTCCCGGGGGCTCGGGACACGAAGCGCACGGAGGAGAGCGCGCTGGGGAGAAGTGAAGCCCGAGCACCGAGTGGACCGCGTGAGGCGAGTGCGAGAATGAGTGTGCAACCGTCGTCAGTGTGCGAGGTGCCTGCCGTGTGGCTGCGGTGTCACTTCACAGATGTCCTCGCTCTCGTCTCCTTCTGGGGCCTGGCTCTCGGCTGTCCGCGGGCCGCCTGGGCACCCAGGCCTGCCCCTCAGACCGGCTCCTCCCAGACAAGCCCCACCCTCCTTCCCTCTGTCCGCCACCGACCGAGGCTCAGGCCCTGAGGGTCCCGTCGTCCCACGGGTGCCCGCGGGGTCGGTTCTGATCTGCCCCCCCGCTCGTCAGAGGAGCGGAGCCGCCCTCTGCTTTCCTCGGGGGGAGCCCTCTGGCGAGGCCTCGCGGGGCTGCCGGGGAGCGGGATGCGGCAGGTGGCGTGGTTCCATACAGCTGCAGGGGGAGGAGCCCTCCGCCGGCACCCTCCGCCAGCACCCCCCACTGGCACCCTCCGCCGGCACCCAGCACCTGCAGGGAGAGAGAGCGCTGCCCGAGAGTCAGCGCCGCCACCGAAGGCTCCCCCTCCTGGGCCGAGGCGGCTCCCGGGCAGTTGCTTCTCCTGGCGCTGCTGTCGGCCCCAGAGCGGTTGTGGGTTACTTGCGTCTCGGGCCCACCAAGGAGCTGGTTCCAGCTGGAGGGTCTTTTCTCGGTGGCCGGGTCTCGTGACGGCCCGGTGCACGGCGTGTCGGTGTTTCTTCTGCCGGCGGTCCAGGTTTGTGTCCGAAGCAGAGTGGCTCCTCCTAGTCAGACAGCCTGCACCCCAGCTCTCTGACCAGGCCCCTGGTTCCGGGGAGCAAGGACTTGGGTGCGCCCCTTCCTGCCCCAGCAGCCTGTCTGAGGGTGGCGGCCACTCGTGGCCGTCCTGGGAGCCGCTTCACAGCCGCGGGGAGCCCCGGGGCCTGCACGGAGACCACTGGGTGACCACAGTCCAGACCCTGCGTGGACTCGGTGTCACGCAGAGAGGACGCCAGTGCAGACAGACGCGCCGGGAACACGAGGAGCACGCGGCGGACCGACCGGAGTCCCGCGAGGCTCCCGGGGAACGCAGGGGCTGCCGCTCAGGGAGGTCCCCGAGCCTCGTCCCACGGCACGGACATGAACCTGGCTTCCGTGGCTCTGCCCCGACGCAGCGGGAGGCCATGTCTCCAGGACGCCGCCAGGGACGGCGCACCTGCACGCAGCAGACGCCGCCGCGCCCATGGGGTTTGTGAAGCGTCAGAGGAAAGGCCTGTTTCTACTGACCTTCTGAGATTTTGACAGAAATTCGGCTGTTTAGATGGTTTAATGCAAAGGATGGATGACTTTAAATCAGCAGTTTTCAGCTGGGGTACTGCAAAAATTTCAAAACATACACTATTTAGTCAGGGCCACTGGTGTCTTTTCCCTTAGATTGTCCGGTAAAAAACTGACAACAGCCAACACCACAATAGCCATCTGGTGTGAGTGAGTCAAAATTTCACCAAATTTTTTTGTCCAGTCAACAACAAATCTGTTTTTGGTGTGCTGCAGAGTTTTAGTAATTAGTTTACGCGCCCTGAGGTGAGAACAATTGCAAGTCTCTGCCTTAAATCCATGGTTTTACTTATCACTTACTTGCTTGCTTGCTTGCTTTCTGGTATTAGATGTCTGTTGTTGTTGTTTAACAGATTTGGCAGCAGCATCGGAACAAAACAGACTTCTGGCAGCGTTCAGGGACAACGAGAGGCTCAGGTGTGGCCCCGGCATCACCATTTCTGAGGCCGCTGGTGAGTCCTCCCCCCCCCCCCCGCTGCGAAGGGCTGGACAAAACACAATGCTTTTCTGGGAAAAAGGGTCGAGGTTCAGGGGCTACTGACAAAAAAGATGGAGCATTAGTTTGGGGCCTGGACACCTTTTGTTTGGGGAGAAAACGGAGAAAGGTTTGAACATGTGTGAACTGCCTCTCCTTTCTGTGGGGAGTGGAGAGGGCCACGGGGCCGCCGGCCCTCCCCGGGCCGGAGCAGGAGCTCCAGACCGGGGATGCAGCCAAGTCTCGGGGGGCGGGGACCCAGCTGGCCGCCGTTCTGTCCCAGCGTGCTGCCCCGGGCCTCAGCGCGGGCGCCACCGCCTCGGGCTGCGGCTTTCTCTCTGGCCTCACGGACGGGATGTGTCCGGCAGAGTCTCGTTGGTGGTCCGTGTGAGCGGTGATGAAGGGAAGGGCGGGTGCATCGCCCGGAGGTTTGTTCCACGCTCTGACCTCCGTGCGACTTTTAGGACCCCCGGCATAACAAGAGCCGTGGTTCGAGGTGGCGTTAGGAATCACTGCTCTTGGGGGGGCGTGCGGGCCCTCCCAGCAGCTGGACCCGCCCAGGGCCAGCGCCCGGCCGGGGTGGGAACGGGGACGACGCAGGGACACCAGGAGGGCGGTTGTGCCATGGTGGTTGACAGCCTCACGGGACCCCAGCCCGTGTGCCGGGCGCTTCCGGAGGCCGAGACCCCAAACGTAGGAGTTTGGAGGAGGGGAGGTTCAGGGTCGAGAAGGGGAGGCTGGCTGGCGCCTGGCACCCGTCTCGCTCCCGGGACTGGGTCCGCGGGGGGTGCTGGGCAGTGAGCGCTGACCGGGGCCGTGGAGCCCGCCGTCCACAGACGGTAGGAGCCGTGGCTTCGGGAGGGTTTGGGCATCACGTTGCAGCCACGTCCCGGTTCCACGGGGGAGACCCTGGTTCCCTCCCCTGTGCTCACGTTGGCCGCGTGGCCAGCGGTTTTGGTCCGTTGCCTGAAAACAGCAGCTCAGTGGCTTTCTAGATGGTTCTCCGGTTACGGTAATAAGGAACATTTCTGGCGCTGAGCTACTAAAAGCTGTGGATTTTCTTAAGTAAGGAGAGCAGTACTGGCATCTCTTTGTTTGTTTGTTTGTTCATGTGGTGACTGGCGGCAAGTGCCCGATGCCGGGGGCAAGTTGCCGGGAGACCCACGGGGCGGGGGGGGGGGGGCTGGAATTTTCAGTCCCACCCCCGGACCTGAGAGGAGGGGGCGGGGGCTGGAGGCTGGATCAGTCGCCACGGCCAGTGATTTGACCAGTTGTTCCCACGCAATGAACCCCCCACAAAAACCCAGAAGGACAGGGTCCCTAGAGCGTCTGGGCTGGTGAACATGTGGGGGTCTGGGGAGAGGGGCCCCCTGGACGGGGCACCAGACCCGGCCCGGCGCGGCCTCACCTGGCTGTTCCTGAGTTACGTGCTCCGATGAGACCCAGCGACCGAGGGAGCAACCTGTTCCCTGAGCGCTGTGAGCCCTGGTCAGAGCCCAGCAGGGGCCGCGGGGGCATGCTGGCCGTGGCCGGCTGTCTGAAGCAGCCGGGCTCTGCTGGCAGCTGAGACGGAGGGGGCGGGGGCGAGGGGCATGAGGGGCAGGCTGGGGGGCAGGCTGGGGGGCATGGGGGGCAGGGTGGGGGGCGTGGAGGCAGGCTGGGGGACGGAGGTCTGGCCGGTGGAACCCAATGCTGCCTCCAGGTCTGGACGGGGTTAAGTTGTAGGACACCCTGCTGCCTAAGAAAGCGCCGCACCACGCACACACACGCACACACATGCACACGTGTGCACACACACTCTGGAGCTGGGGCAGGGCCTTCACCAGCGAACGTTGCTGGGGACGGTGGGGCACGTGAACCGAAGAAACGGACTGTGATTGTGACCATTCGTGCACGGAAATCTCTGCTTGTCCCTGCTCTGCCCCTCGTCAAGCTCTAGCGAGAGACCCTCCCTCCGGGAGCGCCCCCTCGCCTCGGGCTGCCCCCAGGTGCCCGCACCAGCCCAGACCGGCCGCGGGAGCTGGCTGCTCGCCCAGCTGCGGTCTGATCTCCCACCGAAAAGCCCAAAGGTTATTTAATAAAGATTCAGAATACTGAAGTGCTTTAGAAAATCATTGTTGTAAAAGCTCTGCCGCTAATTTGATCACCAAAGAGCATTTTCTCATTTTTACTTCTCTTTCCCTCGTTAATCTCGGTTCCTAGAGGCGAGGACGGGCCCGTGCTGCACCTGCCCCCTCGGGACGCCGCGGCTCCGGGTCGCTCAGGACGCCGGGCCCGGGCAGCGGCCTCGCAGGGCTGAGCCCTCCCCGCACAGGGTAAATGACACCCTCGCTATTCCAGAAGCACGTACTTTAAAATGTGTATTTAATTTAAGTTGGAAAATACATTCTGCTCCCGGCAAGGCTGCACTGCCGTGTGGGTGACGGCAGCCATTGCGCCAGACGCAGGTGGCCCTGGGGACGTTCTCGGGGCGGGAGGGCGGGGGAAAGCCCCTGGCCGGGCAGCCACACCCGGGCGCCCCCCTCGGCCAGGGCAGCAGCGTCTGTCGCGCTCGGAGACTGAAGGGGGAACGGGGTTCGGCCTCCTGGAAAGGAAGACGGTTCGAGAGACGACGGCACAAGGTCAACGGCGTGGGCTGCGGCTGCTCCTCCTGTGTGTTTCCGCGTCAGATGCGGAGTCATCCTGTCGAAGAGCCGCTGGTTCCTGTCGTCCTCTGGGCACAACATAAAAAACGCCCGCCGTCTCCCCCTCCGGCGTCTTCCCATCGTCCGCCGTCGTCTCCGCGGTGTCTCCTGGAGTGCGCGCTGACCCGCTGGCTGGGCGGGCGGCTGCTGAGCGCCAGGCCTGCGCCCGGGCCAGGTGCACGGGGACGCAGGGAGGAGCAGGGCACCAGCCCTCACCTCGGGGGGCAGACGCCTGTCCTGCAGACGAGCCACCAGCTGCGTCAGGACACGGCCTGGGTGCTGTGGGGGCGGCCACCACAGGCACCAAGCCCGGCCTGGGTGCCGGTGCCGGCGAGGGAGGGTCTCCGGAGGGGTTCCACTGGAGCCCGGCACTGGCGGTGGCGGGTTCAAGGGGCTGCAGGGTGAGACGGGCTTTCGGAGTGGGTCAAGGGGTCAAGGGGTCAAGGCGCGAAGCCAGGACGTGGGTGTCGGCTGAGGAGGCGGAGCCACGGCTGGCAGGGCGGGGAGGGCGGCTTCTGAGGGAAGGGCCAGGCGGGAGGGCCCCAGACCCCAAAGTCGGGCTCGGCCCCTGTCGCCTTCGGCCGAGTCGGAGTCGGAGGGGCGGGGCCTCGGCAGCAGGGGGCCGAGGGGATGGGGGGGGAGGACGGACGGTGGTCCTCGCCGTGGAAGCCTGGCTGTTCTCGGCCTAGGGTCGCCTCCCTCCCCCCCTCGCTTCCTGCCCCCGGACCCCACTCTGGCCTCGCGGCCCTGCCTCTCTCCCAGGGACAGCGGGGCCTCGGAGCGACAGACGCCCCGTCTTCCGCTCCGCGTGGGAACCGACCCCGCCCCCGTTCGGCCTTTGTCCTCACGGTGACGCGCGGCCCCCGGGGACTGACCGGCCGTGGGGTGACCGTGCAGAAACACCCTGGTGGGGCGGCGACCCGGAATTTCCCAGTGCTCAACAATGCACGATAAATCGTGCTCTGAAAGCCTCTCTTCCTGGCGGCACACTCAGAAGATTCCACATTTCCTCAAGGAGGCTGCCATCCCTCCCCCGCTCGGAGGAAAGGCCGGCCCGGCCGGGGTGGGGAGCGCGCAGAGTTCACCGCGGGGCCGAAGGGGTGCCCTTCCGTCACTGACCGGGCGAAGTGGGGGCTTCTGGCCGGCCCGCCGAGTCCCCTGGTTCCGGAAACGCCCTGGGGTCCCCCCCCACCCCCCGTGCAGACCTGTAGTCAGTGCAGCGAGTCTTTCTGCTTCGCCCCCCAGTGCCGGGCGCCGGGGGGACGAGAGGACTGGACGCGGCCCCGGCTGCACCTGCAGGCGTCGGCCGGTCTGGAGACGAGGAAGGGACGGTCGGCTTTTCCTCCGGTGACAGTGAACCGGAGCTGGGGCCGCTGAGACGACGGGCTGCGGCGGGGGGACCCGGCTCCGGCCGCGTTCCGCATCGGCTCCCTTCAGTGGGCGGGCTTCGCGGGGAGGGGTCGGATGGCGACTCCCGGCCAGTGCACACGGGCTTGCCATCGATGCGCAGACCCGCGCGTCCTTCCCGTCGCCCCGGAAAGCCCTCCTGTGTCTTTTTCCACAGCTTTTCACCCCGAAACGCAGGGTGACAAACCTAACTCTTGTTTTTAGCCTCGTGAGTGAGTCTGGTTACGTGGCTTCATGTGGTTTTGTCTCCGGCCTCGTCACCGCGACACAGCGGTTTTGAAGCTGACTCGTGTCGTTGCGTGCATGTAGCCTGCAACATGTGGGTCACCCCCTTTGTTGACAGCTAACGCCCCGCCGTGTGAGTGTCCGTTTGCTCCGTGTGCACCCGTGTTCGGGTGTGTAGGACACGGGGGGTTTCCATGTTGGGCCGTGATGAGTGCAGACGCTGGGAACCCTGGCGTGCAGGTCTGCGTGTGGACGCGCCCTTCCGTGTGCATTGGCTCAGCCCCCGCGGGTGGAATCGGCGGTCACGGGTCGAGTGATATTTAACTTAATAAGGAACGTCCCCGTGGCCCCACCACTCGGGGTCTCCCCGCCGCGGCTGCGGGTTCCAGCCGCCCCGCAGCCGCACCAGCCACGGACACCATCGGTCTCGGGGGCGGCCTTTCCGGGGTCTGCGCCGCGGCTCCCCCCGCCCGGCCGGCCCGCATGAGCGTTTCCTCCGGGGCCAGGGGCTTCCGGCCTCTGCCGGGACGGCCCCCCCCCCCAAGCGGGCCGCCCGGGCGGGGGGAGACGCGGAGCGTGGGCCGGCGGGCGGGTCGGGGAGGACACGCGTCCAGCAGGACGTCGTCACGGGGACGTGCGAGTGGGTGCTCGGCGGCGCGGGGGAACGTTTGGGAGTCGCGCACACGGTGCGGTGACTGAGCCAGGTGACTAGCGGGCGGCCCCTCCAGTGCGTGCGGAAGGGGAGGGGCCTGAGCGGGAGCCGGAGCCGGGGGCGGGGGCGGGGCACACCGGGCGGAGCGGCGGAGGAGGCCGCGGAGGGACTCGGCGAGGGAAGGTGGGAGGCGCGGTGGACACCCCGCAGGGAAGAACACCCCGGTCACACGCGGATGAGACGCCCGCAGAACGGTCAGGCCGCGCACGTCGGGCGTGGCCCAGAGCGGTCAGGGCGGCGTCCGGTAGACCGGACGCAGGTCCAGGAGTGCTGCCGGCCGCTGCTCTGGCCCGTCCCCTCCCGCTCGTCGCCCCAGCCCTCCAGCTGCGCCCGCGCCGCCACGCAGCCCCCCGCGCCTGCCCTGCCGCTGCGTGGCCTCCCCAGTGCACACCCGCCCCCCTCGCTCTGCCCCAGCGCCCCCTGCGCCCCACCCACGAGGGTCAGACCACAGCCCCCGGGCTCACAGTCGCGCAGGGCACCGAGCTGAGGGGCCCCCTGGAGTGGGGGGTGTGGCTCTGACGCGGACACTTTCAGGCAGCTCTCGGGAGCCCCAGCTCTCCCTGTCGGCTGACTGACGACACCGTCCAAGAGGTCGTCTGCTCCCACGAGGACGGCGGGGAGAGCGGGAGGCCGGAGGAGGGGGTGACGGCTGGCAGCAGTCACCGAGGACAGCGGGAGAGGACGTGGGCGAACCCGAGTGAGCGAGGGCACAGCCGAGGCTGGAGGCCAGGGGTTGGCGGTGGCCCCAACCACGTGACTGTGTGGCGTCCCCTCCGCACCAGCGGTGAAAGTGACGGAGGCCGCGTCACAGATGGGGAGGGGGCAACGCCGGGACGGGGCACGGGTGTTGCACGCATCGGTGGGAGAGCCCCCAGGGGCCAGACCGGCGCGGTGACTCTGCCCGAGCAGCCCCGCGGGGTGGCCAGAGCACCGAGTCTCTGTGTGATGACCGGGCTCCACGGCAGAGAGATTGTGACCTTCTAGGGGACAAGTGTCCACCCGCCTCTGGGTGTCGGTTGAGGGGCGTGGACTGTTGGTGTCCCTCCAAACCTCGTGTCCGTCACCAGACAGCTAGGCCTCTGATGCCTGCCACACTGTCCCTCCCCACCCACCCCGGAGTGACAAAGGAAAACCAGGTCACACCCCGTGCAGAGGAGGGACAGGACTCTGGGGACCTGCACTGTCCAGCCGTGAGACGCGGTTACAGGGCCACAGGCTGTCCCGGGGCCCCAGGCCTCGTGCCGCGGGTCCGTGGGAAGCGGCCGACCAAGCGGCGCCCCCCCCGCCGCCCCCCCCCAGAGGCGCGAGGTGCACGTGTGCGGGGCAGCTCAGCTCTGCCTTCCTGGAGGGTGTTTCCGAAGGAAGCCAGGCCGCCCACCCCCCAGCTGCAGTTCAGCTGCCTCTAATTAGCAGAGCCCTGGGGTTTCCTTAGCAACCGTGCAGGGCTTCCAGGGACTCGCCAGGCTGCTCCGTTGCCAGGGAAACAGCGCCGGGGACACTGGAGAGCTGGGCACGCGGGTGCTGCTGCTCTCTGGGCTCCATCCTGTGGGAGCAGCGTCTCCCAGCGTCGGGCGCTCCGTGGGAGGACCGCTGCCGCCCTGGGGTCACCGGTCTCCACAGACAGCGGGGTCCCTGGTGTGTGCGTGAAGCCCGGGCGCATTTCTCCTCTCCCACCCCGCAGCCGGAGGGGTGTGTGCGTGCATCAGCCATCGGCCAGCAGCCTCATGAGGTCACCAGACCTCACCAGGAAAATCTGCGCCGTGCAGTGTGTGGCACAGTCACGGGGCAGGCGTCACGTTGCACCTGCGGAGCCGTCTCAGCCGAATGTGGCTCCGTCCTCATCCCCGTCCGAAAGCTCCACTTAGTCCTGGGGGGTGTTCCCCAAGGCCTGTGGGCCGTGTAGACGCGTCAGCACCGACTCTCAGGCCTCCGCGCACGGGGGAAGACGGGCCTGCGCCCGCGTTCCGGTGCTTGTCTGCAGTTTAAAAAGAGTTTGGGGGGCTCTCTGAACCTCACAGATGAACCAGAGCCTTGTTACACAGAAGATGAAACGGAGGCCTGGGGGTGCTGTTCGCTCACGGAGCCACACAGCAGGGGACCAAGAGGACCTGGCCCCGCGCCCTCGGACGGCTCCTGACTCCCCGCGCTGAACGCTGAGTCCGTCCCGTCTCGGCTAACCCACATGCCTTTGGACGCAGCGCCCCTTCCCCCCGGAGAGCGTGGGTCACCACCTCTATCTCCACAGAAGAGAACGGGCCCAGGAAGTGTGCGGGCAGCCCTCCTGGCCACCCAGCCTCCGGTGGAGAGCACTGGGTTCGAGCGCAGGCGCACCTGGCTCGGAGATGCCAGCACCTGCCACCACCACGTCCACCCCGAGTCGGGGCCGGGTCAGGAGGGCGCCGGACGGTTAGTGGCGCTGTGGGAAGACAGAGCTGAGGGGACGGGGAAGCACCGGAATGCTGTCCTACAGACGCAGCTCCCTCCCGTTCGGCGCCCCACCGGCCACCCGCCACGCCCCGCAGACTTCCCGCCCTGCCCCTGCCCTGCCTGCGGGCACCGCGTTGAGCCCAAACTTCAGCTCCCAACACCTTCTCCCCGTGCAGATTCTTGACCACGGGGCCCTCCATCTCAATCCCCAGGAGCCCGTGCCGCTTCAGCCTTCCCCTGTACTCTGCCCTGAACAAGGTCCCCTGAGATAACCGGTACTGGCCCCCTACCCGGCCTCCCCCTCCCCCTCTCCCGAGGGAGCGCGGGAGCCTGTGGGACTGACCGGCTGGGGAGAGGGAGACCTGAATTCTCGGGAACCGTGACCGGAACCGGATTCGACGTCGGGTTGCAGTGCATTCCTGCCCCCTGATGCTGACTGCAGCAGAGCTTTCCCCCCCACTGTCCGTACCCCCTGTCCCGGGAAACCGCAGTCCCCAGTGCTGGTGGGGCCCATCCTGCGCTCAGTGGGTGACACGGTGGCTCGTGTTGTGGACCCCCGTCTGCTGGTGGGTCGTGACCGGGCAGAGCTTCCGGGGGTGCGCGCTGCCGGCCGCCCGTGTCATGCTCCCGCCACCAGCTGGCATCCTCGGTCTGGCCCTCTGTCTCGGGAGGAGAGGGACGCGGAGGGAGCACTCAGAACGTGTGTGACATACTCAGGCGGTTTCACAGCACCTGTGCGGGACGTCGCTACTCGTGACATCTGTCTGCCTGCAGCCCCATAAACACAGCCGTGCCCCAGTCTCTGGCCCCCTCATTCGACCGTCTATTTTTAGTGGTGTTTTTCCCTGCAACACGCACTTCACAGCATGTTCTATTCAGATCAGCGGCACGTTAGCAAATGTGAAGCTGAAAAAGCCCCGGGTGTTGGGTGGGGACTGGCCTCCCGTGCTGTGTTCAGAACCCCGAGACCGCCGCGCGGGGAGAAGCCCCGGCCAGCGAGCCGGGTGGAGAGGGCAGAGCCGGGCTGCCCCGGCTGACAGCCGGCTGACCGACAGGCAGACACGCGAGCTGGGCGGTCCTGGGCGGTCCTGGGCGGTCCTGGGCCGGTCCGACACCAGGTGCTGGAGGGAGCCCGGCAGCGAACGGCCGAGAGACCCGGACACAGAGGCCCGCCCAGCCCGACTGCAGCCACACAGACAGATGCTGCGTCAAGTCTCCGAACCCGGGGGATGCTCGTTACGCGGCAGAAGCCGGCCGGTGCAGTGGGCAAAGAGAGGGCGAGACAGAGTCAGGCTGCGCCGCTGCACTCCCGCAGCCCCCATGTCCGTGCCCGCACCACGGAAGCCACTGTGCTCCCCAGGGTCGTGACGAAGCAAGGCGGGAGTGATTCAGGGGAGGAGAGGGTGGTGCGGCATGGCCAGCGGGGAGTTGCCAAGTGACACCCATCGCAGGCAAGGGGGGTGAGTCAGGGTCGGGGTCGAGGCCGTGCCCAGTGAACAGGCAGGCGGGTGCGATACATCGGGGAGTGCCTGTGGGGGCGGGGCGGCTCACAGAGGCTCTCCTCTGGGGCCTGTGTGTGCAGCGAAATACAGAGCAGGCTCATCGCTGAGAACGGGGGGAGGGGGGCGGGGACGAAGGTTCAGGGACGAGGAGACGGCGTTGGAGGTGTTAGAGGTGTGTCTGTCCGGGAAGGAGCACCAGTGAGCAGGGTAACGACTGACCAAGTCCCCTCCCTACGGTCACAAGCCGGAGGTGTCACACGTGTGTGACCTTACTGAAAAAGTGCTGTGATACGGCTCTATGAAAAATACTCGAGAAACTATTAAAACCGTGTTTTCACAAGACTGCTCAAGGTCAGAGGAAAATCCTTGAAAACACTTGAAAGTAACGTCAAGAGAAAGGCAGAATACAAAACCATATGCAGATCGTGGCCACACAGAAATATTGTCACACACGCGGTTAAAAATAAAACTGGGAGTCGACGTGCCAACGTGTCAACAGGAGTGCTCTCCGGGAATGGACATTCTCGTCACTCTTCATCTTCGTTACATCCTTCTGCATCTCCTGCACAGAGTGAGTCGGAAAACAGAGAAGCAGACGGTGCTGTTTTGATCGCCAAGCGACACCAGGAACAGCCCTCGCCCCCTTCCCCGCCTCCCCAAGGCGGCGTGGAGATGCCGGAGACTTCCCGCCGCGGTCAGAGTGCAATGGGAAATAACAGCGAGCGGGGAGAATAAAAGCGCTCCCGACGTCAGACCAGTTAATAAAGTGCAGAGCTTTCTTGTCCGCGGCCGTTCGGAGATATTTATGGTCCAGCCCCGCTGGCCAGCGGCTCCGGGTGCCTCCCCCGCCCCGCTGCGCCCCTCCCCACCAGAGGCTCGCCCCCGCCTGCGCAGCCGGCAGGGGGTGGGCCCCCAGGCCCGGAGCCCAGCCGGGATGCCCTGGGTTCCCTCGAGGTCAAGACCGTGGGAAGAGAGCCTCAGCCCTCGGCACACCTGGGCTTCTCCATGCCCACCTCCTGGCTGGAAGGCATATTTCATAGCTGCCACCCTGCCCTTCCGGTGAGACCCTGCTCTTAACAATGGGATGACATTTTGATGTAAAATGGCCAGATCCAGCAAAACAAAAACTGGCCACGTGAGCTGTGAGTTTGAGCTACCCCCGTGGGCAATGCCACGTCCCTTCCCTCCGAGGGCTGGGGGGCTGTGGAGAACGTGCAACGTGGAAACGGCTTTCTGGGTCTTCCGAGAAATCGTGCCCTCCTCCTGGTACCCTAGTGTGTTTGCGTGTGTGCACGCGTGCACACACACACACACACACACACACACAGACTGAAGTAAACATTTCAGGCAGCAGAGTCTCTCCCCGCTGCGGCCCTCCTCGCCGACGTTTCCAGAGTCCTGCCCTGAGTCACGCGCCAGTCGGCCCCAGACCCAGCGTGGAGACCGGGAGACTTGGGGTCGGAGAGACAGTGCACCCACCTTGGTGCCTGGCGCCCTGCGAGCCGGGCTGGCAGTTTCCTTGTGTGCAAGGAGATGGCGGGACCTGTGTCCGAGGGCATTCTCGGTGCTGGGCAGTGTGACACCTGTGACGTCGGAGCCCAGCCCTGGGGCGCAGAGAAGACCGGCTCTGCTCTGATCGTCACCGTGAGTGGGCGCTGCTGCTGCTGCTGCTGCTGGAGAGACAGCACCACGGTGCGCAGGCGCGGAGGGCCCCCCGAGGTGCCTCGCCCAGGCAGGCCCGTCTGACCCCGAGGAAGGCAGCCGTGCAGTGGTCACCGCCACCTCCACCAGAGGGAGGACCGAGTTCTGAGCGTCAGTGCCGACCCCACCCCAAACCCCGCGGGTGCTCTCCCGGGAGAAGCAGGCACCTCTCCTCCACGCACAGAGTCCGCCCCTTTTCTCTTTGGTGCTGCGGTTTAAGAAAATTGTGGACGGTGTACATAAACTTGTGACTTTGAAAACCGTTGTAAAATCGTAAAATGAGAAAGAATGTGTCTTCAGTGCGGAGGGTCCAGTTTAAAGATGGTCCTATGACTTGGGAACTCCCTTAGGGAGCAAGCTGGCTGAGTTCCAGAGACGTCCGGACCCGGTGTTTAAAGACCCCACTGTCACCGCGTCAGGATGACGCGGGCACATGGGACACTGTTTGGGGGATGGGGGCAGGGGTGTGGGAACAAGGTCCTGCTGGAGAAGCTGGCTGGGAACACACACGAATGTTTATTTGTACAAGAAAATAACACCCGGGATTCCCAGTGTCTTGCGGAGGGACCCACGTCCCCTGAGCCGCGCGACGCCGTGCCTCTTGCCCCCCGTGGAGTAGCCTGCAACCCTGTCCCTGCGGGAGGACACAGGACAGCGGGCCCTGTGTCTGTTAGTCGACCGTCTACTGTGGACGTGGTCTTCGGAAAACCTTTTACACGACTTACAACTCAAGGTGGGCATCGACATGCATGTTTTCTGTGTCCAACGAAAACTCGTGAACTGGGAAACACGGGGAAGAAGCAGAAGGGTAGAAAGCTCAGAGGAGAGAGTCTCCCCCTTTCAGAGTCACCGGAGGACTCCACACTGGCCCGAGTGTGACAGATGGGCTCGCCTCACCGAGGGGGCCGGGTCCCTGACCTTCCGGGGCCGGGGCGAGCCGTTGGGGGGCGGGGGGGCCCCGTGGAGGAGCTGCCGTCAGCACTGAAGCTGGAGATACCCCGGTGTGGGTCTCGGCTCCCCGTCCCTGGCCCCTCCTCTTTCTCCCCCGCCCCTCCGGCCCCCGATCTGCTTTTCAGGACTGAGTTGCAGGTGACGGGAATTCACGCTTGTGACTTAGAGGGTTTGCTCTCGCGAGCTGCGAAACGACCCAAAATTTGCCTGGGTCTCCTCTCACAGCCAGACGCCATGGTGTCCCTGTCCTGGGTAGTGGGGGGGTGGGGGGGAGTCCCGGGAACGTCAGGAGGGCAGGGTGCTCTGGGGGCCCGCGGACCCAACAGGCCGTTCCCACGAGTGGCTCGGTGGCTGGAGGCTCTCCAGGCAGAGAACACCGCGGCAGGCTGCCGTCACTGTGTTCTGAGCTTGCAGGGCCGGTGAGGTGGTGTTAACCCAGACCCTCGCCCTCAGCGCGGAGAAAGTGTCAGGAAGAGGGACGCTTCTTGTCGAATGTCACACAGCGCGTCGGCAGCGGGCCAAGCCCCCGTCAGGACCCCACCGCGCCACCCGGAGCAAGCCCCCGTGTCCCCCTCGTTTCAGGGATCGGAACGTCTCCCCCCAAGGTTTTCGGGGCAGCCGGGAACCGCCTTCCCGTGTAGACGCCGAGGTCCAGCGGAAACTAACAGCAACGCAGCGGGACGCCCTCACTCGGAGAACCGTCTTGGGAAGAAGAGGGCACGGGGCGGTGAGTGGGGGTGGACGGGGCCTCCCCGGAGGCCGAGAGCCTTCCAGGGGCATCAGGTTCCAGCAGGCCAGCCAGTGCTTCCCTGGGACCGGCGTGAGACGGGCCCACCGACGGCGCACGGACGGCACCCGCAGCCAGGAAGGGCTTCACCGTGTGTTGGTGAAGGCCCAGCCCCCCGCGCTTGTCGAACACGCAGAAGGGATGTTCTCTCGTTCTTCCTCGCAGTGTTCTGTTGGTCCTCTGGCCGTCCCCTGGAGCGCCACCTCTGTCCCGGCGCGGGGCGCGCAGGAGTGTGGGGGGAGAGGCCGAGGGAGGGTGGGGCTGGCGTGCGGAGTGGGGACCGAGGGAAGAGCGAGTGGAGCGGCGTGAGACGGGAGGCATCAGGTTCCCGGCGAGACGTGGAGGCCTCCCCCACCCCCCACCGACTGCACTCCCCGCGGGCAGGCAGGTGCCCCCATCAGGACGCCGCAACCAGACACCCAGTGGAGGTGGCTCCCCAGGGTGCGGCGGCTCCCCGGGGTGCGGCGGCAAGCCAGCATCGCCACACTTCGCGTCCGAGGTGGACCCCGGCTCAGGAGACATCCCGTTGTTGACTTTGAACTCGTCGGTCCGCTCGCTCTGGGCAGGTCATTTCCATGGTCACCGCCCGAGGGCTTGGCTTCTTGCTCAGACCCCCTTCCCCCCAATCCCAGGCTGCGGGGGTGGGGGGGCTGCTGGGAGAGGGCAAGGGGTCCCGGATAAGGCCCCTCCCTCCGCAGGCACCCAGTCGCTCTGCTCGGCCTCCGTGGGAACTGCCAGAGCAGGAGGCGAGTGTGGGGACCCGGCAGACGGGGGCAGAGGGCAGCCGTCGTGCTGCCAGGGGCGTGACGGGCACCAGGGCCACGCGCCCAGACTGTGGGGGCGGGGCCGGGGCCAGGGACCCCGGGTCCGAGCGTCTGTCCCTGGGACTCAGGGTTGCATCCTGGGGCACACGTGTTGGATGCGTCCACCAGGGACAGGCGGCGAGCAGCATGGGGAGGGGCAGCCTGCGTGCACAGCAGGACCCCAGTCTGGACACGGCACCCGTCCTTCCTGACCTTAGGTCTTCTTTAAAGAATCAGACTCGTAATTGTTGACCACGAGCCTGCAAGAGTGTCCTGCCTCTCTCAGTCTGACATCTGACCCCGTTCTGGAGCGTGGCAGAGAGAAGCAAAGGAGCGGGGAGAAGCCACAGGCGGAGAAAGGAGCAGAGACTCCTCGCTGGGCAACCCGCTCAGGGTCCAGGCCGCGTCTCCAGCTGAGGGGGCGGGACCACTGCCCTCTTCGCGTTCCCGCCCCCTTCGGCCCGGGCTGCCTCCCTCCCCCTCCTCCAGACCCGGCTGGCGCTCCTTCTCCTTTTCTGTGTGGGCCCTTTCCGGAGCCCTGCGTCCCAGCCAGGGCCACCCTCTCTTCCCCAGCTGATTGATAGGCTGCTAGTTTCCCCATTGGAAGTCCAATTTGACACGCGGCACGCTAACCAGCAAACGCCGGGGGACCAGCGGGACAAGGGCATCCTGCCAGCGGTGGCCAGTCTGCACGCGGTTCTGACGGCTGCTGGGCGACCCCAGAACCCAAGCCCGCCCTCGCTGGAACCTGTGTCCTGTCCTGCCGACCGGGGGCCACCCTGCAGAGGAGATCGGAGACCTCAGAAGGAGAAGATGGAGCGGCCCCTGGGAAGGCGCAGCTCAGGCAGGGGTTAGGGTTTGGGGAGGAGATCAGAAGGTTCCTCGAAGTGGCTACCGATCACCACATAGGGATGTCCAGCCAGAAGACACGCAAGGACTGCCCAGCAAGCATCCGGCCAAGTGCCGTGAAAAACAGAGACGTTTGCTGAAGAAGAGACGAGGTACAGGAGACACTGTACACAGGACCGTGACGCCTCGGTCCCCTTCAGCGTAGGTGCCTCGGGACCTCGCCCAGTTCTCCCAGTTGCCATCAGCCACCGTGTCTTATTTTCCTGATTCTCATCAACGGTCTGAAGCCTCTCCCTCTCAACGGTGACTTTAGCTTTGGGCAAAGCCAGAAGCCGCAGGGCGCCGACCTGGGCTGCGGGGGCTGGGAGAACCGTGCTCGCTCTGTGGGGCTCGCTTCCGGCGGCTGTGGCGTCCACCGGCGCATTCCTCTGCCGTCCCTCCGCCCCACCCCAGCGGACACCCCACGAGGCTCCGATTTCACTGTGCTCTACCCTGTGTGCACTGCCAGGGCGTGGGTCTCAGTCGGCTCACAGCAAGCAGGTGCTAGTGTTTGTTGAATGACTAATGAAACGTGCTGATGGCGGCAGAAGGGTGGATCTTCGATGCGAGTCCAGCCTCGCCGGGCAGGAGGTGGCGCCCTCCCAGGCGCCCGAAGGTGTGCGTGCAGAGGGCTGGATGGTGAAGACAAGAGCAGGGCGCCCTTTCCTAGGAGAATGGACCGGAGGGCGCGTGTCCAGCCTGAAGCCCCCGCGCGGAGCCTGAAGCCCCCACGCACCCCCTTCATACGGTGAGCCGCTGCAGGCGACTTGCCCGCATCCCTGTCTGGGTTCACGCCACGAGGTGGGTCCCTTGAGCTTTACGCAGACACAGTGACGTCGATGACCCCGCCCACGGGCACAAAGCGTCGGGTGGGAGGGCGGCCGCGTGTCGGGCAGAGCGTGGGCTGTAACCCCCGGCCGTCAGCGCCACCAGGGGAGCAGGGCCCAGGGCAGAGCGTCAGAGTGGTGGCCAAGGTCACCGCCAGGGCGCAGACACCCCGCCCGTCCCCACGGAGCCTGGCTGGAAGCGGCCCTCACGGGGAAGGCAGTGCTGCGACTCGGAGCACAGGGTGCTGCCCGGCCCCCGCCGATACACGGCTCCCGGGTTCATCTCTCGGTGCCCGGGCCAGTGCCTGCCTCAGCTCCAGGCCACGCTTTGCATTCAGCTCATCTCTAGCTTAAGCATTTACGGGCTCCAATTCCCTCGTCTGCCATAGAGTCACACAGATTCTTACCTTGTAAGTCACCTCCATTTATCTGCCTTCCGATGCTCCCGACTCCCTGGCTCCCACGCGGAGCTCAGAGCTTTCAGCCTGAGCTGTGATCGCTGTCACCGGTGGCCCCGCTCTCCCCGGCCTGAGACTCACCAGTGGCCCTGGCAGAGCGCACCCGGGGGAGGAGGCGCTGTGTCAGGAGTCCTGTGCCCTGCGCAGAGAGCCCTTTCCTCTCTGTCTGTCTGCGACGCCACGGCCAACAAGGAAATAGCCCCCCCCCAGGAAACCCAGGCTGATGGGGGTGTGTTCTCCTGCTCCCTAGTGTCTGTGGTTCCGAAGCCCGTTTCATGCTTTGGGACACGAGAAAAGGAGAGACCCCGTTTGTGCTGGCGTAACGCCACGTGTGCGGCCTCGTCCCGGGACGATGAAGACGGCGCGGCTCCCCGGGACTGCCCACCACCTTCGCTCCCACCGGCAGGGCCCTCCCCGGGGAACTGCCCACCACCTTCGCTCCCACCGGCAGGGCCCGCGGCCGGCTGGCCGGTTGGTCGGCGCCAGGAGCCCCGCGGCACGGCGGACGCACCGGCACCGCGTCGTTCCTTCCCCGGCAGTAATTGCCTTTCTTTTAGATTTCAGTGTTTCCCTTTTGTGTTTACGATAACAGAGGGATGCTTTATTGCATTGCGCCAGGCCGGTTGCCATGGTGATCAGTGGTGGCTGTGTGCTGTAAAAATAACCCTCCTTCCTTGATAGATTTCACTTGAGTGAAAATAACCCTCGAAAATAGGTTGGAATTTACATACTAACTCTTCCGGCAGGTTCCGGGGGGAGAACGAATCACGTTGCCGTCTGAGGGGCCCGAGTCGGGGCGTCCCTGCCCGCGTCGGAGCAGGGGTGTCGGCTGTCGGCCCACCGCAGGCCCGCCGAGTTTTAGGCTCAAGCCTCACATTTCCTTGTGTCTTCCCCCGTCGGTGCTGTAGGACGGCCGAGAAGATGCACTAGACAAATTGGAATCTCCGTGGAAATCGGGGGTCGCCTGAGCCGGTGGCCCCTGGGTCATGGTACAGGTTGGTTGTGACTAAGTTACCGCTTCTCGACTGTGTTCCCGAGGACCCAGCCTCAGCAAACGCAGACGGGGTGCCCTTCCGAACGCGCATGGGGCGCCCCGGGCCAACTGCGTTCCAGAAACGGCACACGGCGCACGGTGCCCGTAGGGCACACGAGCACGCTGACGTGTCCGGGACGCTCTGAGCAAGGGCCCACCTGCTGCAGGTGGCACACCACCGTATCGAGGCATAAGTGTCCTGCTAATAACAGTGACGAGAATCTCCTCTGGGGACTCATCTCGGACCCTCCCGTTCCTCTTCTGTGTGTGTGGGTCTGAGTGATTTCACGAAGCGGGTCCAGCACGCTGGAGGAACTCCGGCCAGCTTCTTTTGCCACGTTTTTGCCCAGGAAAATGAAGACGAAGAAGAAACCCGGGGCGTTGGGTGGGGAGAAAGCTGGTGCCGCCGTGCGGGGAAGGAGACACCGAGACCCCGTCCCACGAGAATGAGCGGATTGCGGACCCGGGTGTGTCCCACAACGAAACCGGAGCCGTCTGCACGCCCACTTTGGTGGCCTGCGCTCGGGGCATTAAGACAGTAAATGTCAACACAGGCCCATAAATAACTGGATTTTTACAGAAGTCCATCCGAACACACACGTTGTGTCCGGGCCTCCAGAGGCTGGGCCCACCGCCCCCGTGGGGTTCCTCTCTGGCTGCGTCCCCGCACCCGGGACCGGCCCCTGGGTCCCGGGTCCCGTCGCGACCGGGTGACGCGTGCTTTCCCCAACAAAAGTCGGTCCGGCGGCTTATGTTCCCGCCTACCTCCCAAGAATCTCCAGAGACTAACTGGTCACTTTTGAAAGGCCAGCCAAACCCCTGACTGTAGGTAGGTTGAAACCTTACACCTCCGGCACATTCCGCTTATTTCTCAGTTCCCTGGTCTGAAGATGCCAGTTTTTCCCAGGATGCTGGTCGCTTTCCAAACCACTCGTTAGCTCTCACTTCTTATCCTCGCCCTTCCGGAAGGAGCAGCTGTGGTCTGTCAGTCATGGCGAATTCGGTGTGCATGTTCTCTGTGTACCTAGAGAGAACAGAATTTCTTTTCCTTTCACCTGGACCCCTTCCCTCACACCACACACGAGACTTAATCTGAGGTGGATCATGTAAGGCTCTGGGAAGAAAACAGAAGCCAATTTCTTCATAGCATTGAACTAGACAAAGATTCCTTAGACACCACAAAAGAAGCAAAAGCCACACAAAAAAAAAATAAAAACATTTGTTGGAATTCATCAAAATTTTAAAAATTGGTTCATCAGAGAACCTAACTGCAAAAATGAAATGCAAGCCACAGACTGGGCAAAATATTTGTGATGTGTATGTCAACAGGCACCTATCAAGAATACATAAGAATCCCCCCAACTCAACAATGAGAGGACAGCCTGCTAAACCTGAGGGCCAGCCTCGAGCATGGCCCTCATGTAAGGAGACGGAGGCCAACAAGCCCGTGAACTGGGCCTCGATGTCATTAATAACAAAGAAAATGCAAATCGAAACCTCAACGAGGTTATCACTCTGCACTCACTAAAATGACTGAAACTGGAGAGACTAACAAACCCGGATGCGGGCAAGGCGGAGGGACGCCTGGAGCCTCACAGTGTTGCCAGGGTTTTGAACAGCTTCCCGTTTGCAAAACCTCTGGCATTTTCCCCCACAGTGGAGCATACATTCAGCTTACGAGCCAGAAGCTGCACCGCCAAGCGGAATCTGTGTGCACGGAGAGACTTGAGCAGAGTTGTCGTACCAGATTTATTTACTACAGCAAAAAACAGAAGCGACCCCTGGACCCATCAACCGCTGGATGGTGCACAAACCTTGGTGTCTGTCCGGCGGAGTGCCACCCAGCGGTCAGAAGACGTGAGCTGCTGGCATGTGCGGTCACGTGCGTGAATCGCAGACGCGCGGTGTGGAGTGTCTGCAGCCAGGCACGGAGGGACGCAGACTGCGTGGCTGCACCTCCGTGAGGTGGGGGAGAAGGCGAGAGCGGCCCGGGGACAGGGCTCCGAGCAGCGGCCGCTGCTGAGGGCCGAGGCGCTGCCGGCTCGGGGGCCTCTCCGGAGTGCTGACGACGTCGCGCACGTGTACTGGGCACGGGCTGTCACTGCCGCGGTTGCACCGGCGAAGAGGTCCATATGGGGTTTTTTCCCGTAAAATAAAAGACACGTTTCATTTTCACCAATAACTTCATTGATTTGGGTATGTTGACTATGTCGGCTCTCTCCCACTAGTGACTTCTAGTGGGCAGAGGCCGGGGTGCTGCTAAACATCTCCCAGTGCCTGAGACAGCCCCGCAGCAAAGGATGAGTTGGCTGAAATGCTGTCAGTAGTACGAAGGAACTTCGCAAACCACTTGGACACCTTCCATCGGTCGCGGCACCTTCTCCACACACTGCACAAGTCTGTTGTTTGCTTTTCTTGAAATAATGAAGCATAATATGCTGAAAATGTTGCGTATTTTCTCCCATCTTCAGTATTGAAGTGGCCGCACAAAAATTCACCAAGTTTGATGTTTTTAAATGCACACTCATATGACAGCTGTCACAGTACAACCTAACAAAGTTGTTTCACATGAAGTTCAAGACAACTAGGCACTACTAAAGCCATCACACAGGAAAAAGCAAACGGACTTCTTGGCCAGCCCAGTGACACACTAGTTTCAGGTGTACTGCACAACAATTCAATGTGTGCATACATTGCACAGTGACCGCCACTGTAACTCTAGTTACCACCCGTCACATGTGCAGTTAACACGCATTTTTTCTTGCAAGGAAAACTTTTTTAAGATTTACTCTCAGCCCTGGCTGGTGTAGCTCAGTGGATTGAGCGCAGCACGAACCAAAGTGTCGCAGGTTCGATTCCCAGTCAGGGTACATGCCTGGGTTGCAGGCCATGACCCCCAGCAACCGCACATGGATGTTTCTCTCTCTCTCTCCCTCCCTTCCCTCTCTAAAAAATAAATAAATAAATAAAAATCTTTAAAAAAAGATTTACTCTCTTAGCAACTTTCAAATATGCAGACACGGTTCCTTTTTACTCCGGCACTGTAATTTCCCACGTAATCCCTCCTCTTTGGGTGCTCTCTTCTTCCTGGAGAAACTGATTTCTGGAAGTGAGTGGGGGGGCCCTGCCGCCGGGACCGGCCGAGTCTGTCCGGCGGGGTCGGCACAGGGGGTGGCAGCCGACCCAGCGGGTTCCCGGAACCCAGGGGCGGGGGGATGAGAGTGCGAGCGGGGGAGATGCGTGTGTCTGGTGATCTGCCCTGTGCGTCACTGCAAGTACCAGTGCCAGGGTTCCGTCGTCCGGATTCGGGCTGCAGCGCCTCTGGTCTTACCGGGGGAGGGGGGGATTGCTCTGAGACATGGCCCCCCAGGGAGTTACCAGGGGGGTTGTTCTCAGGGTCTCCAGTACGTGGAGGGGCGGGGGGGGGTGTGACTCAGAACCCTCTTGGCCTTAGCTCGGCGACGCGGAATGTGTTTACATTCCTGTCTGGAGTGCAAGGAGTTTATAAATGCACGTCGACACAGCGCTGAAATGGGCTAGAGAATCGGTCATCGCTGCTGTTGAATTTGCGGGGGAAAGTCGCATAAAAAGCATCCCTTTTAACCGAGCAGCGGGGAGAGAAAGCTGTCGGAACTCGCCTTCCAGTTTGCTTTCAGGGGGTTCGCTTCCCTCCACCCTGTAACTGTTTCCGTTTTCTCGGTTTTGATTTCCCTTCCAGAAAGAAAGGGGCAACGAACTAAGACAGCGTGACTTGTGTTTTTGTAAAGCGGGTCCTTGTTTTCTTTCGGGCGAAGATGCCCCTGTGCTTTGGGGGGTGTCTGGAGAGAACCGGAGCCTCGGCGATCGGGGCGCAGGCGGTGCGCCGCAGCAGTTAATGGCTGCGTCCTGATGATTTCATTACTGACTTCTATTAAGCTCTCTCTGGGCTAAGAACCAAGCTCCCCACAGCTCTGCAAAACTGCATCGCTGGGTCTATTTGCTATTAAGTTTAAATCCTCATTTCTTCCCATGACACGCTCGTTGGCTTGGGATGGCCTCCCCTGGTCCCACGCAGACGCCTGCAGACGCCCAGCTCAGCGTCTGAGCCGCCAGCCGCCCCGCCCCCACCTCTCACCTGCCGACTCTCTTCCCTGCCGCGTTCGGCCTCGCCCGTCTCTCTCCCTGCGTCTCCCCGGTTCCTGCTGCTCAGTCACCTGTCCCACCCCCCACCCCCGGCCCTGAGGGCCGTTCTCGGTTCTGAAACACAACCAGATTCTCCTTGCAAGGTGAGTCCGGCCCTCAGAAGTAAAGCAATGAGCTTATGATTAAAAGTGCACCTGACGGTGGGGCGTCCGTCAGCCTGCCACAGACACCCTGTCTCCGGAGCCAGTCTCACCAGTCCGCCCTTTCCGCTACCGTCGCGGGTCGGGGCTGCACCTGCGCGCGCACTCGCGGAGCCCGAGCGCGCAGCTCGGGGATCGGCGCGGGCCGCGCACCGCTCCTGGCTTGGTGCCGCGACGCTCGCGCAGCCGGGTCCCTCTTCCGTGGAATCGGGGGCCTCCTTGCGAAGTAACTTGGGTTGGGATCGAGCTGGTCGCGCGGACGACACGGACCTGGCGTTAAGCTGACCGGCTGCTGCGGCGCACGGAACCCTCGGTGTCAGGGGCTGCCTCTGTACAGGCCTGTTTCTGCTCCGGTGACAGTCACGGGGCGTCCCTGTTGGCAGGTGCGCTCCTCTCCAGGGAGCGCCAGGTGCCCCCGTGTTGCAGCTCTGCGACCGCGCGGGCCGGGAGGCCCCGCACCCAGTTAGCAGGTGAGGAAAGTCAGCGAGCGGGTGGCCGAGTGCTCGCCGGGGACCCCGCCCTGTGCGCACGCGTCCCGAGAACCGGCCGGTGACCCCGCTGCTGGAGGGCGTCGGGAAGCACCGGCTGGTCCGGCAGCCGCGAGCCACGCCCAGTTCGCCGCTGTGCCAGGAAGACCGGGCTTCTGGGGACGGCTGGCCACGCCCCCTCTTGCAACTCAGACCCGTTTAAACATACCGAGTTCCTGTTTCAGAGACTGTGTTTTTACATTACATTTCAGCCGGTGCCTGCACTCTGCTGCCTCAGACACCTGCTCCAGGGTCCGTCCTGGACACGTGATGGCGACCCGTGTGCAGCGAGCACACTCCACAAGGTGTCCGTAACCGCAGAGCGCGGCGATCGCCGGTCGCAGAGCTCCGGGTACAGGCCGTCGACTCGGTGTGCGCGTTGAGAAGCACCCAGGCGGGTGTGAACGCAGTCCGTCGCGTGGCGTTTATTACCTGCCTTTCTGTGCGTAAATAAAGCAGAGTTGGCCGCAGGGCGGAAGACCCACCTGCCGCTCACTCACGGTCTCTCGGAAGGACTTGGGTCGGTTTATGCAAAGTAGACTTCAGACGTCTCAGCGCCCTTCAGACTCTCGCTCCGTGCAAGTCTCCGGAGGCAACGAGGAGCTTGGGGTGAACGCTGGCGGGGGCCTCCTCACCCCGGTCCTGGCCCCCCTCCCAAGCAACCCCTGGAGGGCCACACGTGCTGTGCCTCAGTTTCCTCCTCACTCAAATGCTCAAGGGGAAGTGGATAAGGCCTTAGGTTTTTTCCACTGCAGATAGTTCATGCTTCTTTATCCCTTTGACTTTGAAAGTCATTCTTCCAGAGTTGGGGAAAAGGAGGGGAAAACCCATTTTCAGAGCTGACTTCTCATCTGTCTGGTTTGGCAGTCTTCAGAAGTAGTGGACTGGACCCTTTGTCTCGGGGACCGGTCTAAAAATACCGCGTGTGCTGGTAAACCGCGAGGTCGGTTCTTCCAGAAGTCTGAGCAAGAGCATTTACCAAGCCGGTCGGTCCCTTTGCAAACCGTCCGAGACCTGGTGCTCAGAGTCTCGCACAGATGGCGTGGGCCGAGGTGCCATTGGGGGGCCCAGCACCTGCGTCACCGTACGCTCAGCGTCCAGGCTCACCCACGGCGCGACGGTCGGCAGACGCCGCCCTCAGATGCAGCGAGCACGCACGCACACGCGTTCTGCCGAAGGACGGGGCGCCGCCCCCGCACCGGAGCACCAGCCGCCGGCGCGGCGGCCGCCCCTGTGCAAGGCCTGGCTCTTCTCAGAGCATGCGGCTTGGCCGCACCCAGACATGCGGCTTAGTGACTTGTGTCTTAAAGCTCAAAGGAGGAGGAGAGGCCAGGTGTCACTGGTGGGAAACGAGGAGGAACCCCAAGAAGCTTTCCTGTTTGCTTCAGACAACACAGTTCTGGAAGTGGGGGGCTTCTGTTCTGACGGACCGGGGCAGTGCCCCGCCCCCCCTGCAGCCGGCCGGTTCCCGCCCTCCCGACCCCAGTGCTCCCGCGGGCTCTACTGTGCATTCTAAATGGCACTGGGAACGCCCTTGGGAGGAGTGGAGGTGAGTCTCTTCTGCTCTGAGCAACCCATCGGGATGTTTGCGGAAAGGGAAGAGGCATCCAGCACCTTAGGAGGTTTGAGATATAGAGAATTCGGCTTAGAGTGTTACACTTTGTTCATAAAACAATAGTCCTCTTTAAGAAGCCCCTATTATGTGCACATTCTCTAACGGTTCCCTCTCTTCTTACCTGCTGAGTTGTTACAATATCCCCAGGACACGTGTTTCCCAGAGACGTGAGTTCGCAGCATCGTGGAAGTACCGCAGGATCACACGCTCACAACCGCACGGGGTGCCCACACTCGTATCCCAGCCAGCACGGTGCGCCCTCCCAGCGGCCCTCTCCTCCTCCTTCGCCTCATTCGGGGACACGGGTGTCCCTGTGGAAGAATCGGAGGAGGACAGGATGTGGGGAACGCTCAGAGTGTTAACTAAGAATTTGAAGAATGCAGGATTAATATCTTCTAACTAATATGCCCATGAAGCGGCAGCTTCAACCTTTTGACCCTTAAGTGACTGAGACGGCTCTGTGACATTGAACCGTCTGGGAGCTAAACCAAACCCGAACGGCCGCGGTCCTTGCAGACAGAAATTAGGTGGGAGAAGCGGCTGACTGCGGTTTTGAGGACGAACGGGGCGAGGATGCAGTGAAGCAGTTGGTGCCTGCTGGCAGCTGGGCACTTCGAGTGGACACGCAGCTCTGGGCAGTAGTATTTGTTTCCTTGTCTCTCTCTCTAAATTGTGCATGCTTTTTCGTTAATGACAGGTAAATACTATATTTTCCGGACCATAAGACGCACCCAAGTTTTAGAGGAAGAAAATAGGGAAAAATGTGGTAAAATATTTAATAACATAAATAACATAATATGTTATTTCACCTTTGTAAATGTAAACAGAACTCAACGGCAGCATTAACAAACATTATTCCTCCCAAATTTGGGGGGAGTGCATCTTATAGTCCAAAAAAGGTGGTACTTATTTAAACGATTTGCTTTATAGACAAATCACGGTTTTTGGAGAGCACTACTCTTAGCGACTTGTGCCTGAAAACAGTGTCACGTGGACATAGGTGCCAGAATCTATCTAGCAACACGTACAGCTTACTAAAAGCCTCTGATTTTAGTTTTCCAAGTCTGAGCCCATAAAGTCACAGCACGTGTCATTATGAAGTCCCCCCTCTAGGTCCCATCCTTTCATGGGAATTTTTGTATTTCACCGAAGTCCATAATCTCAGAATTCTGGAGACCTTGCAGCCGACTCCTCCAGGCCGAGGTTTCTCGGATTCTGCAGGTGCGCGTGCTCCGGGGGTCAGAATCCCCCGGAGTCAGAGGGAGCAGAGGCGGCCCCGTGCCTGCGCGCCCCCGCCCAGTCTGTCCCTAAGATGAAGCACTTGGACTCGGCCGGGAGGCGAGGGAGGCGGCGCCCGAGGCGTGATAAACAGGGCTGGCTCCGCCGGCATCACGGTTATGGCTGAGAACTGCCGCGCGGGCTGGCGGGGCATTGAGAAATAAACTATTTGGACGTCAGGCTCAGTAATTTATTTAAATGTTATTGCCGCTCTGTGACTCCCAGTGGAGTTTCCCTCTCCCATTTTTAATATCGAATAACTTTGAACAGCCCATACACAAATTTCATAAAGTGAAATAACTCATTTTCCCGGAGCGGTCTGAGGGTTCCCGTTTGCTAACCGGCGGCAGCGGCCTCGGGGTGACGACCTCTGTCCTCGCCCAGCAGGCTGTCTGCCCAGTGCCGGTGGGTTTGGGGCCCGCAGTCATGCCGGCCCAGGTCTTCCCGTCGGCGTCGAGGAGGAGGGTCCCTCTTCGCCAGCCATCTGTGCCCAGGGCACTGGGAAGGCTGATGATTGCTAAGTGGAACTCATACACCAGGAAAAAGCAAAGCTGGTTTTCCACAAAACAAAAATACCCTAAAATTAGTTGTTCGTGCACATTTTAAAATGTTCGGTTATTTTAAAATGAGACTGACTTGTAAATCCGGGAGTAGGTTCTGTGCCACAGGGAGCACTGGTGTCCGGGCCTTTGTCTCCGGGCGATGTGCAGCGTGGGGTCCCTGCGCACCTGAGACGGGGCGGGGCGCTTGCGAGGACCAGGCCCGGGCAGCATGGGCCCCCACCCTCGGGAGTGGCGCTGACCTGACGGCGCTGGGGTCGCGGGCAAGAGGAGGGGCATGTCGTGCCGGGCTCCAGCCTCTGGAAGTGGCGTCTCCCGGGAAGTGGCCCGTTCCTCTTCGCTCCAGGAGCGGCGGGCTGGGCCGGCCGCAGGGGACCTGGCGTCTGCTAAGGGTCGAAAAGCCGCCTCCATCATTTTCCACGAGCCGGCGTGTCCAAACACCACGTGCACGCCCGCACACGCATGGACACGCTCGCAAAAGGCAGTGACGTCCCCCACACCGGCCGGTCGGGGCAGCCCCGGGAAGCTCTGGGTTGGTCCGGGATCAGTGCGCGTGGATGCGATCGCCCGCCGTTCTCCCGGGGGGGGGGGGTGGGGGGCGCGGCGGTGCGGGGTCTTATGCTAATCGCACCGGTAATCCCACGCTAATTGACTTTATCGAGTCACAGCGAACGCCGCTCTCTGGCCCCAGGGACCTGCTGTTCTTTCCCTGGTCCCCGCAGTGGGCGTGAATCCGTTTAGGGGAAGAATTGGCCAGGAATATAAATTAATAAAACAGGATTAGAGGGAGACACGGTTACAACCGAGTCCTTAATCCCAGTGAATAATTAATGAGGGTGGTTCGTGGTTTCTCGGAATTCTTCTCACATCTGAATAATAAATAGCTTCCAGATAAGCTCCCCGTGCAAACCCCGGGGCGCCTCGGGAAAGCGCCTCGTCGGGGTGGCGTCGCCGCCTCGGTCCCCGCGCTCGTGCGCGCAGAGTCCCGGGAAGGCCACGGCCCTGCCCGCGCGCACCCTCCTCCCTGAACTGCCAAAACCGCACGTACGACTCCCCGCCGCCCCTGCCAGGGAGCCTGAGGCTGCGGGCCTGCAAACTCGGTGGGTGGGCGCCAGTGACGGCCTGGCGTCCGGGGAGCCAAGGTTCTAGGGCGGGCGCCCCTCGCACGGCCCCTCGGAATCGCACGGGGCGGGGCGCGCCCGCCAAGCTCGGCCCTCACTCTGGGAGCCGGGCGTGCGCCGGGCACGGAGCCCACAGACGGGCCGCTCGCGGAGGGCGCTCCGGGGTGCCCGGGTGCGGCTGCTCCTTTGTCCTGGGACCTTGCTCCGGGACGTACGAGGACGTGTGCTGCGCACGCGCGGGCAAACCTAGGCGAAGCGGAGCTGTGCCGCCGCGTCGGCCTGCCACCGACTGGGCTCACTCCCATCCAGCAGCCGGGCGAGTCCTGGTCACTGAGTGCAGCTGGTCACCTCCCCTCCGCCCCCGTGGCTCCCCGAACGCCACCTCTCTGTTTGTCCTGGGTTTGCTGTGCTCGTGTCCCCGGGGTGTGAGCTGTAAATAACCTTCCAAGGAACAGAAGAAACTTCGGCTGAGGTTGATTCATGAGCACCCCAGTCCTTCCACTGCACCCGAACTACCCCTGGTGCCCCAGAGGGCGGAGGGGCCGGAACCGAGGCAGAGGCCCCGGCGCAGGTAAAGCCCGCTGGTCGGAGATGAGCAGTTGGCGGCTGTGGTTCCCCTGTGAGTGCCCCCCATGAGTGTCCCCAGAGCCGGGCGTCCGCAGCGTTCTTGCAGCCACCCCTCGAACAGGACGGTGAAGGAAACACCTCACCTGCCAGGGAGAGCAGCCCCCTGCTGGACCTCCGCCAGCAACCAGGCCCCCGGCCCGGGGTCTCCCCGTTGCACAGACCCGCAGGCGGGAGACCCGGAGCTCCGCGGGGCATGGGGCCGACCCCCGTGTGGGGTGAAGGGTCGCAGGGCGCCCCGCACTGGAGAAAAGGAGGCCAGGGCCCGCACGGGGTGTGGGTCTGGGGTGCCCGGTAAGGGTGGTGGTGCGGACGGTTCTCACTTGTCCGAGGCGCTGGAGGAGGACTGAGCCATTTTCGGGGGCCGCACCCCAGAGCCGCGGCAGCGGGCCCGAGGCCCGAGGGCCCTGGGGAGGGCGTGGGCGTCCTGAGAAGTCAAGGGCGGTGCTGTGGGCAGGGAGACGTGTTCCATTTCTGGTGAGATTTTCGGTTTAGATGAACTTGAAAATGAGTGTGGCCCCAGCAGGGTTCCTTCAAAATAGCCCAATTCAATTTGGATCATCAGTCTGCGGAGCAGTTAATAATGTCGGAGTAGATAGAATTTAGTGCTTCTTGAAGGTTTTTATACGTTGCAGCAGGAAATTAACTGCAAACCCTAATTATTTAACCGAGTGTTTGTGGAGAGCGCACTGCACTTACTGCACTGTTAATCCTTTGACCGGGACGCGGAAAATACCAAACCCAAACTTTGCTTTCAAGGATCTCATAATCTGCATACCAAGAGGAAAAGGGAAAAGACTCATAAAATAATGAGAAGCCCAGCCTCGACTGCAAGAAGAAACTGTTTTATAGAATTAATTCTTGTGTGTGTGCGAACGATTTAATTTTTCAAGTCAGCCAGTCAACATGTGAAATTGGGAAGGAACCCCTTGAACATTCCTTGTCTGCGAGCTCACAGTTGCTTTCAATTAGCGGGGACTCGGGGCTGGCCTTGGAGATGAAGTCGATGGATCTTTCATCAGCAGGTCCATAAATCATACAGGAGAAAAGCAGCACTTACGCCCACCTAAGGTCGTGCGGGGGGGGCGAGCTGTTTTAGGGCGTGAAAACTCGCCGTCACCAACTCCCCCTCCGCTCCGGAAAAGCCCCGTGCGTCCTGAAACCGCCACGCACGGGAAGTGACCCCTCAATAGAATTTCTTACTTTGTCGGCTCCAAAGAGAAGGGCTCCGAGCACCGTCCCCACCTGGGAGGCGAGGGCCCGGCCGTGGCGCGGAGCCCCGTGGGCAGGGCACCAGGGCAAGAACGGCCCTCTGGGGGTCTTCCAGGACCTCGCCTGGGGGATGAGTTGTCTGCACGGCTCGGATCCTTTCGCTTTGCTGTCCCGTCTCTGTCCCCAGAAGGCCGTCAGGGTGAAGGTAGCTGGCAGAGGCGACACTCCCTCCCCACCCCCCAAAAAACCGGTCACTGTAGAGCACCATCTCAGCAGAGCTGGGCTAGGACGGGCTGCCTGAGTCTCGCAGCCGGGCCCAGGCTCTGGGGGGGCCCCGGGGCTCACCCCGTGAACTTGAGAGCGTGGAGGGCAAGGGGAGCAGAGCTGGGGCGGGGCTCCGGGGAGGGGCTGGGTCTCTCGGCACTCTCGGTCACTTGTGGACTCCAGCTCCCAGGGTCCGGAGAGCCTGCCGCTGCCAGGCTCCGGCCCACATGCGAGGGCACGCCATCGCAGCGGGGACGCGCCATCGCAGGGAGGGGCCGTGCGATGAGCCCACCGAACAAAACAGAAACAGAAGCGCCCATCAGAGGACCTGGAGCAGCGATTCGGCGCTGGGGGGAGAAGGAGCGAACGGAGCTGGGGGAGTCGACCGCGCGATGACAGGGAAACTCGAGAGGAACTCCTCGGTGGCCCAAAGGGAGAGGGCGGCGAGTTTCTCCCGCAGGAGTCCGAGGGGCGTGCTCCAGGTGGGGGGCTCCTGGGCTCCCCGGGCGGTTCACGGATGGAGGTTCTCCTTCAAGACCCCCTGGGCACGCCCTTCATCCCTCCCGCCCAGAACGCCTGGTGGGTCGAGGTCACTAACGGCGGGGGGGCGGGGGGGGGGCGGAGGTGTACAGTGGGCTGGGCCGATGGAATTCTGGGAAAAGGAAAGGGTGGGGCTCGCAAGGAGCCGGCGCTGCCACTCCGAGTGAAGGACAGAGCGACGGGCTGGTTTTGGAGCCGATGGTTGGGGGGGCTAGTCTTGAGCACAGGACGCCTTCGTTTATGCCTTCCCGGTGTTTCCATGTGATGAGGCGACAGGTAGGTTCTCCTTGGACTTTCGAGAAGATGCATCTTCAAGCGAGGTCCGAAAGAACGGCAGGAGTGGCCCCCTTGGGTGTCTGAGGGCCGTGCCTTCTGGGCAGAGGCTCCCGTGGGTGGGCACGGTGCGCGGGAGGCGGGGTTCCTTGGGCTCCATCGTGAGGGGCCTTGTAGGAGTCACCAAGGCTTTGGAGTCTTGAATATTTTCTTGAATGTTTCTTGAAGTGTAGAATCAGCCCGTCGGCTTCTGCGCAGGAGGCAGCCGGGGTCTCCTGGGGACTGCGCTGGGTTTGCCGGTCCGTCCGGGGGAGCCGCCCGGGCGACACCACTAAGTCTCCCAGCACGCAGGCCTGGGACGTTCCCAGTTATTTAGAGCTTTTGAATTTTCCCAGCAAGACTCAGTAGTTTTCAAGAGTAGAAGTCTTTTTGCTTCTTTTACTAAATTTACTCTTAAGTAATTTATTCTTTATGATACTATTGCAAATTGCATTGTTTTAAGTTCATTTTCAGATTGCACATTGCGAGCTTGTAGAGATTAAACTGACCTTGTATAGTGACCTTGTATTCTGCAACCTCGCTGAGCTCCTTAGTTCTAAATGTTTTTCAGTGCACTGCCAAGGGTTTTTGCAATGTACTGTCTTATCACCAGGTTCACCTCTTCCTTTCCGGCCTGCGTGCCTTCCATTGCTTCCCTTGCCTGCTTGCCCTGGCCGGAGCCCCGCACCCAGGGCGGAAGGCAAGCGGTGGGAGCAGACCTCCCGGTCGCGTTCCCGGTCTCAGGGAGAACGCGCAGCACCGCCCTGCCCGGTGTGCTGTCCGCTGCGGTTTCGTCTCGGGAGTTCCTTCTCCAGCCGCGGGAGTTCTCTTCCCGGTGCGCTGGGGGGTCCTGTGAGTACAGGTAACTGCGCTGTCCCACAGACTGTCTGCGTCTGTTGAGAGGATGACGTCGCTTTTGTGTCTTATGCATTCGATGGGATGCATTAGATTAATTGATCTTGGGATTTTTGAGCCAAACTTTTACTTACGGGGCAAATCCCACCTAGCGGTAATGCATGGTTCCTTTTTCTGTGCTGCCAGATTTGGTGTGCTAGTGTTTTCTTCAACGTTTGGCATCCGCACTCTAGGAGATACTAGTCTGTAATTTTCATTCTTGTGGCGTGCCTGTCTGGCTATGCGACCCACGTCATTCTGGCCTCATGGAATGAAATGGGAAATGTTTCCTCTTACTCAGTTTTTGGAAGAGTGTGTGAAGAATTGGTGTGAATTCTTTAGCGTTAAAAACTTTGAGTACTGCCCGTGAACTATAGTCGTAGATGAGACAGACACACACCCCCTCTGTCTCTGTCTTGCTTCCGCTTTACCCCCTTGCGGCACGCTGGGAAGTGGGCTCCTCCGCCAACGCGAAGGGCTGCGCCCCCGGGAGGAGGTGACCGACACCCACAGTGCAGTGGGCCTGGGAGTCCCTGCCCACCTGGACGGCGGGACCCCCCCCCACATCAGGGTTTTTCCTGCTGGAGGCGTTCCCTGTCGCTGACTGCTCTCAGTGGAGGAAGGGAGCCCACTCTCTCCGCCTGGGGGGGCCGTGTTCCGGGAGGGGCCGGCTCTGACCTCTCCTCCGACGCAGCGACGAGTGGCTCTAACACGTGTCCCCCCTTCACGGTCGGCCCCCACCTTCACGGTCGCCCCCCCTCCCGGCGTCCAGTTTCCCTGTCGGGCCGACGCGCGCCCCACGAACCCCGGTTTAAGCCTTTGCTAGTTGTGACCACACACAGCGCCCCCTTGCGGCCGCGATGCGTCACGAAGGAGCGAGCTCACAGAGGGGGCGGGTGGTGTGGAGGTGATGACATTTCTGCGGCCTTTTTGGTTTTTTCTTTACTCTGGCTTAGCATCAACTTGTTCAAACAAAAGAGAGTGGAGCCTGATTAAATATCAGGGTTGGGCTCTAATGAAAGCAAACCCCACAGCAAACATGTGGGGGTCGTTTCCGCTCCGACTGTGGCGGGGCGAGCTTCAGGGGACGGCCCCGCGGGGCCCCTGCCGGCCGGGAGAGGAGCCGGGTCTCGCCCCTCGCCCCCCCCGGGGCCCGCCCCCGAGCTGGGCTCCCAGGCCGCCTCCTCTGTGGTCCGACGGTGCGTTAGTGGTACGTACAGTCGGGGAAGGAGCCCCCCAGGAGGACCTGTGCTTCGGAAAATCGCACGAACTCCTTAAGGTCCTGACATTTCTCTGGCTTCTTTGAGTCACGAGGGCGGGTGGAAGGGGTGAGGAGAAACCTCTCCAAGGGTCTCGCCTGCGGTTCACCTGTCACAGGTCAGAAACCGTGCATGTCACCCCGTCACGCCCAGACGGCCGGCACGTGCCCTTACCTGACTCTGCGCCGTGGCGCTGGGCTGCCGGTGCGCAGTGGGAGGAGGAACCCCGGGCGGCGCACGGGTGGCCGGTGCCGGGTCTTGTCGCCGGGGCTCTGTCTCGTCCCAGCCGCCCCCGACACCGCCCCCACTCCCGCCCGGGCCGCGCCCTGGCCTCTGCGTCCGAGGGGCTGGGGCAGAACGCAGGCGCCCGGCCGCCCGCAGCACCAGGGGAAGCGGCGCGCTAGACCGAGCAGGCCAGCCTCCACCGATGCCGGGCCGCTGCTGGCCGCAAGCTCTCCTGACCAGGGACCCGGGGAGCGAGCGGCAGAGGGGGGCGGGAAGGAGCCCGTGCCCCGTCCTCGAGCCGGGACCCGGCTCCGTGCTTCACGGGCCTCGGGGCCCCCTTCCCGGTGCCGCTCGGGCCACTGCAGCCGAGGCCCTCGGCACCCAGGCGGGCCTCGGGTCGACCTCCACCTCGCACCGTGACTTCTGTCTGCCCCAGCCCCTGCAGTTTTCCTGCTTCCGGATGAAGAACGACAACATCACGTCCAGTTCAGCCTAGAAACTTCCCGTCTGTCCAGTCCCACGGGCCTCTGCCGAGGTGCGCTTCCCAGTGACGTCACAGAACCAGCTTTTGTGGGCGTGTGACCGTGGTGGGCTCCTCTGGGCATCGGGGTGCCTGCAGTAGCCGCCCTCTGACCGGCCGGCCCCGTCCCCTTCCCTTTGGGAGCCGCCACCTGATCCCACACGGTCTGGGTGGGAGGGCCAGAGGGCAGCACGTGGTCCCGCCTGGAGGGTCTCAACCCCGCGCTTCCTGGGCGCCGGTTCCCGGTCCTGGGGGTGGGCACAGGGGTGGGCACGCAAACCACGCGTCGTCCCCCCAGCTCTCCTGTGAGCGGGATGTGGAGAGCGGCTCCTCCGTGCTCCTGCAGGCCGCAGGTCAACACTGCGTCCCCTTCCCAGCCCGGGAGGAGGGCAGGGGCCGGGCTCTAGCCAGCAGCAGTGAGGCAGTCGCGTGGGGACGGAGAAGGGGAGTGGGGACGGGAGGGAGAGACTCCAGGAGCCGAGGCCCACCCTGAAGCAGCCCACCCAGCTGGCCTCGCCTCTCTATGTGCCGTCACCGGTGCCATCGACCGTCGCTGTCTCTGCGCCCCTCCGCTTTTTCTCTTCTTTTGGAAGTCAGGTGCTTAGACTACTCGGAGGTGGTTCCTCTCGCTCCCTTTCGACCCCAGCCTGTAGGCCCACAGAGAGCACTTGCCCTTCAGCAGAGGAGCCCTGCCAGCCCTGTGGCCCCCGCCGTACCCCCAGGGCGGAGCGGGGTGGGGGCCGGCCTCATCTCAGTGCAGGGGGCCTCAGCTGTGGGAGAGGTCGCCTGCGGCCTTCCATCTGGGTGGCTGCCTGCCCGGCACCAAGCAGCTCCCTGCAGAAGGGCGCTCGGCCCTCAGGAGAACCCCGGAAGCCGTTCAGTGCTCCCCCCGCTTTGCAGATGAGGGAATGGCGGCTCAGAGGCGCTGGGAGACGTCCCCGCAGCGGCACCGCGAGGGTCAGGGCCCCAGCTGGTCCCCGAGCTGACTCCCAGCTCTGCTCTGCAGAAGGAAGCCGGGAGCGGCAGGGGCAGGAGAGCCCTCCTCCCGAGCGCTCCCGTCCGCAGAGCCGCGGGAGCGAACGCAAGGTCCTCGTGAAAACCTGCCGGGTTCCTCACGCTGCCCGGCCTGCTTGTCCATTTCTCACTGGTTTTTCTCCAGCCGGGGAGCGCTGCTCAGACCAGACGCTCGGGAGCCCTCCCCTTGAAGAGGTCACGACGCCGGGTCTGGGTCCGACCCCTCGGGCTTGCGCTGGCGCGCCGGCCGGGGGAGGACAGCGAGGAGAAGAAACCCCCTCGGCCGGGGATTACGCACCGCTGCCCGGCTCCAGGCCGAGACCGGGGCCGTGACGTCCTCGCCGGGCTTAGCATTTACTCTGCGTCGCTGGCTCTGTTTGAACACCCGGTCCTCCCACGGCGGGGCTTTAGCTCAGCCGCACCCCGTGTGCCCTGCTCTCACTGCAAATTCCAGGAAAAGTCAAGGAGATTTGGTGCCGGGGTCTGATCTTTGAATGACCGTAGGCTTCATCTTCTGGAAAGGCAGCTGAAACCCTGCCCCCAAGTCCGCCTTCTCCCCAGCGAGCGCCGGGGGGCCAGTGGACCGTCTGCCCAGCCATCAGCAGGCGGGGGGGGGAGGGGAGCCGTGTGAGCCTGGTGGGGCGGGAGGGGGCGGGAGGGGGCGGGCCGGGGCCTGCCATCAAGCAGCCAGGTGGTCCCGGGCCGGCCGTGTCCCTCGGCCACTCTCAGCCCCCCAGCGGCCGGGTGAGGCCAGGTGGCAGTGGCCCGAGAGGGCTGCCTCGTCTCCAAAACTCCGTAAAATTGTGACGACAGCCGCCGCAGCTCATGGGCAGTGTGAGTCATGTTCTGTAACACAGCTTTGGTTTCCGATTCCTACGGAACATGCTGACCTGGAATTAGGCCTCCGAGCCCAGCCCTGGATAGAAGGAAATACGTTTTTTTTCAGGTTGGTTGGTTAAAACCTTAATACTCCAGGGATAATACAAATTCAAATTCTGGTTTAAGCTGTTTGCCTTTAAACATTTGGTTGCAGTTACACGTGAGACTGTGTGATTGCCATGTGCGCCTTTCCACTTTCTGGGGGAGTCCAGCCGCCTCTCCGGCGAGGCCGGAGGAGCCGTCCGTGGTAGGTCCCAGCCCGCAGTTCCTCCCGAGGCCACCGGCTGTCCGTCTGTCCGTCTGCCCTGGGCATCTGCTGGGGGCGGCGCAGTCAGGACAGCTGCCGGCTCGGCTTAAAGGCGCCCCCCCCCCCGTTCTCTGGACACGGGTGCGATGCGGAGCGCCGGCAGCTGCGCCATAAGACGAAGTGGAAACAGCGCGGTCCGCCGGAAACCGTGCGCCTCTGCCCGCGCACCCTGCTCACCCGTGTGGGCGGCCCAGGAGCTCGTCTTGTAGCACGAAACGGATGTTCACAAATAATCCGAAAACTGTCCTTGAACCTGGAGACAAGCCTCCGTTTGTCGGGCTCGCTCTGCTGTTGGGAGCGCCCTGTGACGCTGCCCTGTGATGCCCCCTGCGCATTAGTTGAAGTGCAGCTCCCTCAGGGCCGCACCCAGCGTCCTCCGGCGTCCGCCTGCGCCAGCGTGCGCGCCGCCTCTGCCTGAATTACAGTGATTTGCAGCCGGATGCTACTGTGTCATTTAGGCGACAGATCTGACACTTCCTCGCTGGTGGTTACTGCGCATTCTCTGTTTATCAAAACTCCCTCTCCCTCTCCCCCCCCTCCACCACGAGAATGCGCCCGCACTCCTCATCCTAACCGACGGCCTGGCCGTGTCCCTCTTCGGTCCCCCTGTGTCCGTCAGCATCTCTCAGGAACCGGGCCTGCGTGACGCGTCTTAGAGTTTCCCCGTCCCCACCCCGCGTGGGGCGCGCCAGTCTGCGGGGAGCTGCTTCCTTAGGCGAGCTCCAGTCTGCGGCCACGCCCGGCCACCACCCCTGTGTGAGTGAAGTCGGGTCGAGACGCAGCCACGCTCTCCCCTCACCTGTCACGCCGCGGCGAGCCGGGTCAGCGCGAGGGGGACCCGAGGGCCCCGCGGGCTCCAAGCTGTGTGTGGTCTGGTCCCGGACAGGACGCCGGCGAGCCCCCTTCCGGCCAGGAGCTGGGGAGCCCGTGTTTTGGATTCAGTGTTCACTGTTATTTCCAGAAATCGGCCTTTCTTCCAGGTAAAAGGCACACATCACCTTGACCACAACCCCAGCGGCGTTCTCTCGTGCCCCTCTGTCAAGGTCAGAGTTTTATTCGGGGGGGGGCGGCCAGAGAGCGGGGAGAGGTCCCGGGCCACCGCTCGGCCGGAGCCGAGGGTTCCTGGAGGGTTGGGCGCCGGCGTCCGGCTCACAGCCCCGTGTCCATCCCCCTGCGCCCTGCGGTCAGTTCCGCGGAGCGACAGCCGACCAGTAGCAGCCAGGGCACTGGCCTCCAGGGCGCCCCGGCGTGTCCGACGGCTGCGTGTGCCGGGAAGCGCTCACCACGGTGGGTTGATTCACGCCCCTCACCCCACACGGTCACAGTCGGTTTTTTATTTTTCTTCGATGAGCACTGCTACGATGCCCTCTGAAAAAAGTGTCGGACACACACGACAGTCCCGTTAACTCTGGCCCCACGCTGGGCATGACGCCCCTGGGACCGGCCGGTCTCGAGACTGGAGGTCCGTGCCTTCGGCCCCTCCCCGCCCCCACCGCGCCCCGGCACCCCCGCCCCTACTCTGCTCACGACGGCAGACCCCCCCCCCCACCTGCCGGCCTGCAGCTTCCCTCTCCGGGTGCTCACCTGCTGACAGGCGCCAGGCCACCCGCCCGCAGGGCCGGTTGGGGGCTCCGGGCACACGCAGTCCCGAGCCCGGGGAGGGGATGCGCCGCGCCCGCGCCAAGTGCCCTGGCCCCGCGGCCCCCGGCCCTCTCTCAGGTCTCCGCCAGCTGCGTCCGCGTCTCCTCCTTCTGCGTGAACCGCCGCGCCCCAGGGCGGGTCGCCCCCAGGAGAGTGGGAGCCCAGCCCTCTCTCCCGTAAAACAGATAGATTTTTCATTGAAATCAACATATCTTTCTGAATCGAATAGGTTTTCATGGGGCCAATAAATTTCTTCAAAACAATGCATTTTTATTACAACATATTTCTGTTCAAACCAATACTTTTTGACAACCAGATATTAATGACCTGGCCAGAACTATAAATTTACCCCAAACTATGTGTTTTCTCAGAAGAAAATAATTTTTCTCATACAAACACATTTTTATTTGAATCAATCCTTTTCTGAAATCAGATACGCTTCTGCAGGGGACACCAGTAACCTCTCTGCTAAGAAATGTCACTGTGTTTAAAGGAACACAGCCCGGTTTCGGGCTGTCCTAGGGACCTGCCTTAGACAACGTTATTCAGACGTGAGGGAGGTCAAGGGTAGGAGAGGAAACCTACTTCCCGGCCACCCACAAGTGCAGGGAGGCGGCAGCAGACACGACTCGGGGAGCCTCCGAGAAGCAGGTGTCTGGGGCCGCAGAGACAGGGACCTGCAGACGCACCGGCGGGAGCCCGGGAGCCCGGGCCCTGGGGGCTGCCTGTGGCGCAGGCGGCAGCCGAGGACCAAGGACCGGGAGGCCCCTGCTCTGAGGGAGGGACCTCACCGCTTCCAGGGCGACCTCACATCAGCCTTCCCTGGGAGCCGGTCCCCTCGTCCTGGACACGGGGTTCTGACCCCCCCACCCCACTGTGAGAATCACGCGGGAGAGATTCACAGAAGTCGCAAGGGGCTTCGCGTTTCCGAAAGGGCACAGCGTGGAGACCGCCCCCAGGCCTGCCCTCCCGTCCAAGGCTCCTCCTCCCTCTGCGAGTGCGGTGGTGCGCACGCCAGGTGGCCCACTCGCCGAGCGCAGGCCCAGCCGTCCCCGGGCGCCCGGGGACCGCCGTCCTTGTCCCAGCACAGGAAATTCGCGGGACCCCTGTTTCCCGCTGCCGGTGTGAACACGTTTGTGTTTTCCGTGTCCCGCTCGTGTTCGTAGGACAGCGAGAGAAAGGCACCCGGGAGCGCCGGCGCCCCTGCACGACGCTTTTCCAGACGCGGGCGGCTGCGGCCGGATCTCCGGGTGGCCGGGGCTTGGGCACGCCCTGCAGTCACACGCCACCCAGGCTGGGCACACCCAGGGCCGGTGCACAGGGGGGGACATCGAGAGGGGACACTCAGGTCCTCGCGGATAAAATAATTACCGTTGCTGAGCAGACACTGTGTGTACCGGGCTCCGCGGTCAGAAGCCCTTCCGTCCGTTTCCTTCCCTCTCAGCACAAACCCACGGGACAGGTGCCCCCACCCCGCCCACGCCCGAGGACAGAGCCACCGGAGCACGCGGAAGCGCTCTGCCCAGGCTCAGAGCTGACGGCGGGCCTGAGAGCACTGGGCACGCAGATCCTCAACCTTGGACCCGGCGCTCTGCCCGCCGGGCCCTGGGCCGGGAGCTGCTGGAGCCCCCGGGGGGGGGGGGGCTGGGACGCTGCGACCCTGGGTTTTCCGACTCTGCGCCCTGGGTGCTGTGCCCCCGCTGGACCACCTCCCGGTTTTCCCGGGGCAGAGGGAGGGCGGCGTCCAGGCCCCTCCATGGTGGCTCAGCGCAGCACGCAGTGTTTCTCTGGGCTCGTCCGGTGCCGATTCCACGGGGACGGGGAAGAGAGCGGCGAGAGAAGGGCAGCCGGCAGACGCGCCCTTTCCAGGGAGGGCGGAGGGCTGCACGGCCCCGGGGCGGGTCTCGGCGGACGGCCGGGACAGACGGCCGGCAGCGCCGCCCTGCCACCTCCCTGCCGCAGGGTCGCCGGGACGGACGGAGCCCCTGCCGCCAGCGGCTTGGTGTCCTGGAGGGAGGACCTTTGTGAATAACTGGGCTCCTCTTCTCGGAGGAGGAGAGTTAAATGAATGTCAGTTGTTTGCTTAACTAGACAGCTTGACCTTTACGGCTGGAGAGTTTCTTCTCCCATAAAAGGCAAGGCCCCGGAGCACACAAGGCCCTCCGTGGACATGTGGGGCGGCCCCGCGGGCACGGTGGGGGGGTGGTCCCCCGAAGAGCATCTTCGCCCCAGACGGCCCCGCCCGGGCGCGCAGGCGCTGGGCCGGGGCGAGCAGAGGGCTGGGTGCCACGCATTTGTTTTCCATTGAGCGGGATTAGGGCTCCTGACACGGATGATGAATCACCGCATTGCAGACGGCTGACGCGCGCGGCGGAGGGGGCGCCCGGACGGCGGGGCGCGCCGTCGCCCCCGACCAGCTGCCGGGCGTTCCTGCCTCCTCCGCCCGGCCCCGCTCTCCTCCCCGCCTCCCCTTCCCTCCGCCCCGCCCCCCTCCCTCGTCTCCCTCCACGGTCACGGTCGTGCAGCCCGCCCTGCTGACGTCGGTCCTCCGTCCTCTCCCCCGTCCAGCCTCCCCCCCGCCCCGTCTCTCTGACGTGTGTGCCCAGCCCCGAGCTGAGGGTCCAGGAGGCCGGCTTTGGTGGCACGGGCTGCCTGGCAGCCACCCTCCCCGCACCGGACAGACGGGGGCCGTGGAGAGGGGGCGCCCTTCCGCCAACCCGGACGCGGGGCACGCATGGGTCACGTGAAACAGCAGCACGGGGAACGGGGCCAGCACCCAAAGGGGCCACGGGCTCCGGGGCCCTCAGCAGCTCGCGCCGGTGCGGGTGGACCCAGAGGGGGACTTGCCCGAGTCGGCCCCGGCCCGTCGGTCTGCTGTCTGGCCGGACACTCACGCTCCCCTGGGCACCGTGTGGGTTGGGGAGGCTGTGCGCTGTGCCCCCCTTTGGGAGGCGGGGCCCCCACAGGTCCTCACGGGTCGGGTCGATGGCCCGGAGCAGGCTCTGTGGAGGCTAACTGTCCTGTCTGATCCCCGGGTCACACCACTCACTCTGTGGTCCCCGACCCTCAGCCTGCGCCAGAATCTTCCGGAAAACGTAAAAATGCCGACCCCTGCTACCCACCCGAGTTGCTGACCCAGTGCGTCCAGGCTGCGGTCCCAGAGCGTCCCTTTGTCGGCGTTGCCCGGGTGGTCCTGGCCGGGCCGCTGTGGGACCCCACCTGGACAGCCACTTCCCCACGCGGCTTCCTGCCCCTGCTGCCCCCCCTTTGAAAACGCACCGAGGGCCTGTGGCCGGGCCCGTGTGGCTCAGAACACCCAGGGCCCCTCTCAGAGAAAGGGAGCGCCCCCACAGCGCAGGAACGGGCACCATGTGTCCGAGAAGGTGACGCAAGACACGGGGACAAACTAGCTGTCACTTTCGATCTTCTGGAGTCTTCTCCACTCCCCCACCCCCAGTGAGAGAGCCCCTCCCCTGCGCCACGCCTGCAAGGTCTCTCTGTGGGGCCCCGCTCCAGCTCCTGGTCTCAGCCCCGCCACACCCAACGTGGTGGGCCCTACGGACTCGGGGCCCCACGGACTCGGGGCCCCACAGACTCGGGGCCCCGCGTCTCTGACGCCCCGCCCACCTAAGGCATTAGATGGGCTTCATACATGCTTCTCATGATGACTGCCACACACGTGTTTCTCTAAGCTTACCTGGCCGGGCCAAACAGATCAGCAAGCTGGCGGGCCCCACGCCCACCGGCCGGAACCGGACCGCGCCGCCTCTCAGCAGGCCGGGACCGATTCGAGGTCGTAACTGCACCTGAACGTCCTCCGTCAGGTGACTCTGTCCACGGTCGACTTCCCTGAACGGCATCATGGGACGGGGGCCCTGCAGAGGGCGCCGACACGGGAGAAGGGGGGCACGGGAGTGAACAGGGCTCGCACTGGCCTGGGGCTGGACGCGCAGGTGCCCAGCGACCTATGTCCCTCCTCCTCCTCGTCGTCCCCAGATGCGGGGCCCTGTGCGTGCGTGACGGCCGCAAACGCGGTGGCCGGCCCGATGTGCCCCGGCCCCTGGAGACACGAGGCTCCCGGCCCGAGGCTGGCTCTCCAGTCGAGGGTCCCCAGGCCAAGGGCCTGGGGGGGTGTCGGCTTCTCACCCGCTGGCGGGGGCAGCCCAGGCGCACGGGCGGGGGCACTCGGGACCCTTCCCCGCGGGGGTCCGTGTCTCAGCTCCGCCTCCCTGCCCTCGGAGACGCAGCCGACGCCTCCTTCACCGAGCTCTTAACCGCACAGCGGCGCTGGCATCCGTGAACGCTTTATCGCCGCTCTTTAACTTTACCGTCGGCGTTAAAATGCCGGGTCTTCACCCGTTCGGTTTCGGAATCGCCTCAGCAGCGTCCCGGGTGGAAGCGGGAGGAGGGAATTTGTAACGTGCCACAGCCTCCGTGGCAGACGTTTTTAATAAAAGTGTGCTGTCCGGCGGTGGCGGCGGCGGCGGCAGCAGCCGGACGCCTCGGGAGACGCCGGTTGGTCCCGAGCTTCAGGCTTCTCACCTGGTTTGGGCACTAATGGGCAGCGACGCCAACAAAACCCCTAAAGCCGCCGGGATGCGGGGGCCTGTGTGGGCCGGCCGGGCTCCGCCCACTCTGCCCAGGCGGCTCTCAGGTGCACGCGGGTTTCCCCTCACCCCCGCCCCCGCGCCCCGCGCCCCGCGCCGTGGCCTGGGTGTGCCCCACAGCAGAGACGCAAACGCCCAAACACACCCTGCGTCTCCTGCAGCCCTCGGGCTCCTTCCTCCGAGGCCAGGGGTCGGGGCTGCTCCAGGTTCTGACCCGGGGGGTCTGCTAGGCGGGGCTGCCCCCGTGGCCTCAGACACGCAGGCCCGACGGAGAGAGCGGGCGGCGGGCCCCAATCTCACGTACAGCCAGCCAGTCGGGACGGGGGCTGCCCAGCCGGTGCTGCCGGTGGAGGCCGGTCCCAGCACGGGGGGCTGCGAGGAGGCGGCACGGGTCCTGCCGGGCACGCGGTTGTGAGCGGGGACCGTTTTCGTGGGACTCGATACGCACGTGGGCGTCAGCGCCTCTCGACACGCGAAACACCGCGGTGCTGGTCACCGAAGAGCTGACCCCGTCACATCAGAGACGGACGGGGTCGTCGGGGTCGTGGTCAGCACTTCAGACCTGCAGACTGACGGTTGTTGCCCAGCAGAGTGCACTCTCCGGCGGCCAGGGTCACGGGGATCCAAGGAAACCATGAGAAAACCCGAAGAAGGAAGCCTTCCCGGGTCGTGGCTGGACCCAGACGCACTCGCCGCACACGAGCGTGTCAGCAGAGCCGGGGCCCGGGTAGTGCGGGAGTCAACGGGGAGATTCAGGGCTGCTGTCCGCGCGCGTGCAAGGCAGTGCACCGCTGTCTCGAAACGAGACCGTCGGCGTTCCTGGACCAGCCCGACGGGTGGCTGGAAAGTTCTCCGCTTCCCGCGCCCCAGCCTCCTCTCCTGGGTCGCTGGCTCCCAAGTTTGCTCGGGTTTTAGATGAACGCCGGCCGTGGCCGGAGGGAGCCTGGGGGTGGGGCCGGGAGTCTGGGCCGCCGCCGCCGCGGGGTGCGGATTAACGAGACCAGAGAATGCAGCCTCTGGGCGGACGACTCCGGGGCCCGGCGCCCCGAGAGCTCCCGGCGGCTTCGTCGTCGTGAGGCTCTTCGCAGCCGCGACTCCCGGTGATCGGCAAACCACACGCACAGACACCCACCGAATCGTCGTTTCCGTCTCAGAGGCCCTTCCGTGGGGGCCCCCCAGCCCGCTCGGTGGGGGGACGGGGCCTCGTCTCCGCTCACGCCTGCAGCTCCGAGCCTGAGGTCGCACGATGGCGGGACTGACACAGCGCCGAGAGCAGGCGCGCCTGCCGGCGGGCGGGCAGCCACAGCAGACGCCGGGCGCCAGCTCCTGTGTCGTGACAGAGACCAGGCACAAAGCAAGGTCTGCCGTCCAACCGTCTCTTCCGTTTCACAGGAGGACACGATAAAATTAGAAAAAGTACCATCTCAAGTGAGTGCTGTCTCACAGTAAAAGGCGGCCCCTTATCCGTTTAAAGCAAATTGAAGGGAAGTGTTCGTCTGTGGCCTTCAGGCCCACACGTCGCCGCGGGCCCCGGAGTCTGCTCCGTGGCTCGGCCGTGTGCCTGGCGCCGAAGGGGAGAAGCTCCGTCTGGCCGAGGGCCTGGCCCGAGGGGGTCTGGGAAGCGGCCCTGTCCTCGCCCACACGGCACTGCCTGTCACCCCCCACCGGCTGAGACGCTGGTGCTGTGGCTCAACTGTGCAGGGCGGGAGGCTCCCGAGTGAGGGCCCTGTTACGTGGAAACGGCCTCGTGACACCGAGGTGTTTGCCCGCTCCCTATGCACGGCCCGGCCCAGGGGGCGGGGGGCAAAGGCGTCTCCCCCAGGTGGAGCATGAGGTGGTCTGGAGGTCGGTCGGGTCAAGTGCCGGCAAATGGTCCTAGAAGTGCGTGATTGCGGGACTGCGTGTGTTGTGGGGAGGCCGGGGCGGCGGGGGCGTGGGTGGGCAGCGCGGCCCTGCGTCTCTGACACACGTCCGGGAAGCTGCGTGGCCACGTGGCAGTCGGCTCTGGGGCCCAGAGTGCGCATGTGGCTGTCCCGGCACCAGGGAGGTGCAGCCTGGCTGGCCCTGGCACGGGGGCTTGGGACGCCGTCACCCCCCGCCACACCAGCTCTCTCGGGACGAGGACCGCGGGCGGGGGCGGGAGGGGGCGGGCGGGTGAGCCTGAGGCCGGGGCAGCCCTTCCTGGTTCTCAGCAAATGCCGCGACCTTCCTTGTTAGCTGTGCTCGCGACCTTGCGGGACAGACTCCAGACGCTCGTTTCCCATGTCCCGGCTGCCCCCTGCAACACCCTGCCGCTCTGGCCCTGATGGCTTATGGGGGGCCGGGCCTGCCTTTCCGCCTGCACCCCCTGCTGGCTCCCTCCGGAGGGCCCGCGTGCCGCCGGCGCCCCCGTGGACTGTCTGGGCGGGCGGGTCTCTCGCGCCACACACCTTCCGTCCACCTGTTCGCCGGCTCCGCCGCCGGAGGAAGTGTCCTTCGTGCGGGCTCGTGCCTGTCGGCCGCAGGCTCCCCACAGAGCTGCGTCCTCCGCGGGGGGGGGCGGGGGGGGCGCAGAGGCGCCACACCGGTGGGAGGGGGCACGATCCACCTGCGGAGGCGTGCGCAGCGCAGCTGGGTGCGGGCTCGCACCTGGGCTGCCGCGGGCCGGCTCGGTGCGGGAGGCCGGCTGGACGGGGAGAGAAGACTGAGCCGCTGAAGAGACGTGGAAGATGCCGAGAGGAGAAAGACGCGTCGTGGAGAACCGTGGGCCAGGGGAGAGGGGGAAGGCCGTGACCTTGGGCCGATGCCCAGCTGCAGGCCGGCAGCTGTTCCCGCAAAGCGCCGGGGCGCTCGAGGGTGTGTTGCCGCGGGTGCCCTGCCCCGGCTGGGCGTCTTCTGCCCCAGGTCACGCCTGTTGTCAGCTCTGCGGGCGCAGGCCGTCACCCCGCAGAGAGGCCTCTCGTCCAGGCTCCCTGCCACGCAGGCGCGGCCTCTGGTGCTGCTCGCCGGGCGTGGGTCAGCCCCTGAGATCATCCTGTACGGGGACATTTAAGTTGTTTCGTGTCATCGTTTTGATGTCGACCTTGAAGGTGGCCTCAGCAGGGCGACTGCGTGTCCTGGTCGCCTGGAGCGTTCGCGCCTCCTGCCCGTGAGTCGTGCCTGGCGGCCGCTCTCACCACCTCCAACCCCCACCCCCCCCCCCGCACACAGGGCGCCGCGCCGGGCCCCCTGCGTGAGGCGCGTGGCCTGAGCCAGAGGGTGAGGGCACTGAGGGGGTGAGGACTCACACGTGTGTTCCAGCGGCACCCCCATCCATCCCCTTGGACCCCCCTCAGGGGCAGCAGGTGCCTCCTTTCCGGGGCCCAGAAGCTTGAACTGAGTGGCCTCTTCCCAGCCCCCGACCGAAGGCGTGGGGGCCAGCGAGTTCGCTCTGCTGAGTCGGAAGCCGTGCGTCCACACTCTTCTCTCCAAATCGTCGTCGGGGTCTTTTGTCTGCTGCCCCCCCCCCTCTCTCTCTCCCTCTGAGTCCGAGGCTCCCGTCTTACTAAACAACTGTCTGTGCAACCCCAGGGGGCTCTGAGGGGGGCTGGGCAAGCCTTTGGATCTGTCCCCTCCAGCTCTAGCTGGAGGGCGCTCTCTCTCTCTCTCTCTCTTTTCCAAGGCAGACTCGTCTGATTATCGTGCACGTCTTGAGCAGGGGCCGGGAGGGGTGTCTCTTCATGACCCAGCCCGTGGCTCCCCGGCTCACTTCGACCGCCAGCGACAGCCAGGAACGGGAAAGGCAAGAGCCGCAGGAGCCCGGCTGTTTGTGAGCCCCGCGCTACGGTGGCGATGTGGAGATCGGGGACGGCAGGGACTGCGGTGCCGGTTCGGTGCCAGTCACCTGTCGCGGCACTGGTCCCCAGGTCCCCACGAGCCAGGATTTTCGCCAGAAGTCACCGAGAGCACAGGCTGTGGCCGCCCATGTCTGCCCCCGAGGGAAGCCTCAGCCGCCAAGCGCGTTCTGCCTTCCGGGCGACGAAGAGCAGAGACGGGTCAGGGCCGCACCTCCCCCTGCTCGGCCGACATCGCCGCGGGGACCGAGGGGACCGTGCGGCTCCCTGGCAGGCAGAGCAGCGTGCGCGCGCCTGGGGCCTGGTGGCCGCCCTGCCGGGGCCTCTCGGGCTTCGGATGTGGACACCGGCTAGCGTCCTGCCCGCTGCCGCCGTCGTCGTGAGTTCTTCGTCGTTTTCGAGCAGGGAGTCTGTGCTTCCGTCTGGCACTGAGCCCCGGATGTGAGGTGGTCCGTCCCACTGGCGCACCGCAGACACCGCTCGCAGCTGAGAGAGCGCAGGCGACCTCCGCCCGCCTGGCCTCCCCGCTGTGCGCCGGAGGATCAGGGGAGCCAGCAGGGCGGAGAGACTTCGGCGTGACAGGGCAGCGGAGGGGACGGTGCCCATGGCCCACGGCCCACGGCGGCAGACACGCAGCTCCAGGCTGGCCAGCCGGCGAGTGGGAGGGGCTCGTGGGCCCAGGCGACTCCCCGGGACGCCTGCGCGTCTCACAGCGGGCTCGGAACCCCGACTTCGTGTGCCCAAGCAGGAGGGACGGCAGGTTGGCCCACACTGACTTCTGTGTCCCCCCGCGCCTCCCACAGACGGGAGTGTGTGCTTCCCACTTGGGACGCTTCCTGGCGCGCGGCCCCGTGTTCAATCCGCCCGTTTCCCCTTGCTCCGTGCAGCCCCGCCCCCGTCTTTTCCGCTGTGTTTGATATGGGCTGTGACGCGGTGAGATCATCGTGGGGCGGGGGGCAGCGTTCCCGAGCAGATGGGCCGAGTGTGGAGGGTGTGCCCCGAGGCTCGGTGAGTGGGGGTGCCAGGGCCCTGGAAAGAGCTGCACAGCAGTGCGGGGGTGTGTGTATGTGTGGACGGCTTCTCCTGGGCCTTAGGATGTCCCCAACTACTCAGGGCCACCGTCTCCAGAAGGAAGTGGAATGCGGACGGCAGTGGGAGCAGGGGGTGGGTGACCCACGGAGAACCGGCGGCCCCAGACGCGGACCAGGCAGGAGGCGGAGCCCCCGCGTCCTCGAAGAAGCAAGACCTGCCACCTGGCCCTGGCTGTGGGCCTCTGACCTCCAGAACTGTGGGATAATCTTGTGTCGTCGTAAACCACCGAGAATGTGGCGGTGTGCTCGGCGTCGGTAGGAAACTGACATGCACCGGTTCCGTCAGTGTCACCGTCCCCCAGTCAGCAACAGGCCTCACTGAGCGCTTGCGACGTGCGGGGCGCTGGATTAAGTGCAACACTTCACACGCGTTATTGCATCTGCCTGGCCTGTTGGGGTTGATCTCAGTATGAGTATTATTACTGTTTGCCTGATGTGGAGAATGAGGTTAATAAAGGCCGGATAGCTTCCCGGGGTCACCAGCTCATCGCCTGCTGGTTTTCTGGTTTTTGTATCTGTTGTCCAAAACTCCTTGGCCTCTCGAAGGCAGAGGTGGCATCTCGCCCTCCTGTGCTCGGAATCAGCTCGCGTCTCAGTTCCGGAATCCGAATGAAAGTGAGCACAAGAGGAAGACCACGTGCAACTCTGACGTCGGCCAGTGAGAAACTGGCTGTCCGTGTGGGGGTTTGACCCTGGCCGTCCGCCCCGAGGGCCGCTGACCACACAAGGGGCGTGGCCTCAGCTCTCCCCGCCGCCCCCGCTCTGCCTGTCTCCCGGCCCCCGGAGAGCTCGTCGGTGAAACTGGGCTCACGTTCGTGTCCTTGGCTGCCCCCCGCCGACTCTTTCTCTTTAATCCTCGCCCGAGGATGAGGACGTGTCCACTGGTTCCAGAGAGCGGCAGAAACATCGACGTGAGAGAGGCATCCGTCAGTTGCCTCCCGTACACACCGGACCGGGGACTGGACCTGCGACCCCTTCGTGCGCAGGCGGATGTTCCAACCCACTGCGCCACCCGGCCAGGGCCCCCGCTTTTTTTCCAAGTAAGTGATCCAGTCACAGGAAGTCGGTTTCCTGCAGGAGCTCAGCCCCCCAGAAGCCGAGGGCTTCTGCCGTTGCATTAGGTGCTGATGGCGTTGGGCTGGGAGCTGTCACGCGGCCCTGATTAAACATTATGCCAGCTCACAGATTCTGCGGATTAAGACACAGCGCGTCGCGGAGCCCGGCCCAGGCTAAGTCAGAAAGGAGGCTGTCAACACGCAAAGGACCCTGCAAAGCGCTTTAAATACAGATTTCAAATTTAAAATGCAAACGGCTCGAAGCCTTTCCAACTGGAAAGGAAAATTAAGTGAGTAGAGAGCGTTTCATTTCATTTTTCGCTAATCACGAGGTTGACTCCCGTGGCAGGCACGTCTCGGCCGTGGCAGGAGCGGCAGGCGGAGCCAGCACCCCCCACCCTCCCAAGCCGCCCCTCCCCCTGGCTCCTCTCGGGCCGAGGGGGAAGCAGGAGGCAGGCCGGCCCCGTCAGCGCTGACAAGTCAGCACATGTGTTGAAACAGAAAGAAGTTTTCGGATTGAAACGGGCAGGACGGCTGGCAGGCCTCAGACCCGCACAGCTGTGGAAAGTTCCGCACCTGACGCCATCACATCGGGGCGGACGGGCGGGCAGACGGGCGGCGAGTCGGGAAAACCCGCAGGGGCCGCAGGCCCGGGCACAGAGCGGAGCACGGGGACCGTGGCCGCCCGAGCTCAGGCCGCAGGGAGCGGAGGCCATGGGGCAGGACGGGAGAGGCGGAGACCCCGGCACTGGCTCCGCACTCCCGCTCCCGCCGGGACCAGGCTGCGATGTGGTCCCTTCCCGCCGCACCGGCCGCGGCGGCATCTCTCTGCGCAGCATCGATCTGCCTGCCCCCATCCCCCACCCTGCCGCTTCTCTCGAGGAGGCATCTGCATGCGGCCGGCACACCCGGGCCTCCGAGACGTTCACGCTCGAAGCGAGCACTTGTGATCAAAGCGGCCGTTCTCCAGACAGAGCTCGAGCGTGAGGAGCGGGAGTGGGACAGGCGTGCACACCACCCGCTGCCCTCCCGAGCGACAGACCTCTTGGTGGAGAGCGACCCCCGGTGACCCCCACCGCCCCCCCACCCCCGGGCCGGACAGGAAAACGAGCCTGAGGCGGGGGCGGGGGGAGGTGCCTGACACCCGGGAAGACACCTTGCCGGAGCGCGGTCGGAAATGGAAGCGCGCTCGGGGATGGCTGACCCGAAGGGCAGGTAACACGCCGACGGAGGCTCTGGGAACGCAGCGATGAGGGCGGAGCCACTGGGAGCGTCTGGCGACCACGCGGAGGACGGGTCCTGTGCACTCAGCTCAACTGAGGGAGCCGGGACGTGGTCACTGTCTTTTCCGAGTTGCCCGTTCCATCGACGCTGAGCCCGAGCCGTCCACACGGCCTTCCCAGGGCCGGAACGGCAGCCCCGGGCACGTCGGGTCTGGAATTGCTCCCACAAATAGGAGCGCCTTGGGAGGCAGGCGTGTGACTGAATAACGGATTCTGAGGGTTGGGTGTGGTTGCTTTCACGAACCTCGTCACGGGGTCATTGGAACTGTTTCCATCTCGTAACCTCTTCAGGGAGAAGGCCACCCGCGCACGGTCGTAACCCCCGGCCAGCAGTCGGCCCGATGTGTTTAGTTTCCGTTAAGCTCGGGGCCCACCGTGTGTGCAATGACACGGAGCGCAGTCGCACCCCCGCGCTCGTGGCCCGCACGCCGCTCTCTGCTGTCGGGGCGGTCCGCGTCCCGGGGGGAGAGGGCCTGTGCTCGTGAAAACCGCAGCGCGGCAGCACGCTGCGCGGCTGGCACGACGTGCCCGGGGGACCGGAATGCGGTGCCGGGTCGGTGGTGGAACTAGACCGGTTCCGTGGGCGGCCGGGACGGGAGGAATCGAAGCCGGAACGGCTGAACTGAAATGGGCTGGAGTTAACGATTGTTTGCGTGCGTGAGCACTGCCGTCTCCAAGCAGCTCTGACGGCCTCCTCGTGGCCGGCGGTCCCACGTGGAAAGGGGCAGAGGCGGGGCCGTGCCGGAAAAGGGCGACTTTGAAGAACTTGTCAGACGAGGCCGCATCAGGAGTTCTCGTCTTTAAAAAATATCTTTAACGTATTGAACTATTTAATTTTCTTTAAATTACGCTGGGAAAACCAATTTTTCAAATTTATCTTAATTTTAAGGAGGAATTAAATACAATTTTCTAAATAACATAATTGTAGGAAAATTGAATGGCTTTTAATGGATTTTGCTAACTGAAATAATTAAATGGTAATTGCTTAATAATGTCAAATTATTTTCTGCTGCATACAATTATTAATTACATGCGAAGAAGAATTGAATAGTTTGTTCTTCTTTGGCGACGACAGTGATTGGAGACATCATTCGATGGTGTCGATCACCCATGTTCCGTTCACTGCCGAGACCAGGAGTGTCCAGAAGGTAGCAGAGGAACTCGGCCTTCTCCCTCCGGGAGCAGCGCACCTGGACCAGAGGTCCCCGTGGGATCCGGACAAGGAGTACATGTCATATTCATCCTTATGTATCAATAGGTTGTCAAAATCTGTTTATTTTTTATTTTACCAAGTGAGGGTAGAATACAAGTTTGGGCCCAGAAACACTTTTTCCTTTTTCCTAGAAGGAAAAAGCTGGGAAATGTTTCACCAGCCCAGCCCGGGGCCCTTTCCGTGCAGGGCAGCGGGGCCCCCTTCCCGCAGGGGTGCAGGCAGGGCGTGCGGCCCACGGGCAGCCCTCCCTGAGCCCGGGGACTCCGCAGTACGAGGGCTCGGACTCCGTTCCTGCCGACAGCCCGACGGGCTGAGACCCAGTCGCCCCAAACACTCTCGGCGCACGAGGGTTTTCTGGGGCGGCCTCTCTGTCTCCCGCGCTGAGAGAGCACCCACCTTCCCTGCGCTGAGACCCGCCCTTGGGAAGGTGGCGCTCAGAGGATCAGGGACCCGAGCGTCGGAGCTGCCGACAGCCCGTCCGGGGAGTGCGCCGCCCCTACCTCGAGGTGGGGTCGGTGCTCGGCGTGGGGTTCGGGCCTTGGCCAGAGGGCAGGGTCCGTGTACCCCGACTCCCCCTCGCCCCCCGCAGCAAGGGCTGCCCCCGAGTGGTAACTGGGGGAGGCCTTTGGGGGAGGAAGAAGCGGGCCGAGTCACACTCGGTGGAGAGGCAGATAAGACCCTGGGCTGATGGAGCGCGTTCTGACCGTCGGTGAGAACTAGCTCTGCGTCTGGACACAGGAGGTTGGGACGAGCAGATGGACAGGCGGATGATGGACCTGGCCGGCTGGCTGGATTAGTCCTTCTTAGAAGTGTCTGGTCACAACACCCTCTCTGGCGTTTCTGTGGTGGCCAAATGCAGGCAAAGGAATTACCACATTTAACAGGCCTACAATAAATTTTGCTCTTGGATTTCTGAATTTGTAATTAATATCTTCACTGTAAAAGTAAAGGTATTGATGGTAAGAAGCCAGAATAAAAGGAATCTTCTGTAATCAGCCGGTTTGTGTCTATCAAGTCCTGTGTCCCCTACAGGTACAGACTGAGAGCTTTTTGTCTGGCTTTCCAGAAATTTCTTTGGGGGAGTGAAGAGATGAGGAGGCTGTAATAGCCATTGTAAAAATTTGCACAAAAGAAGCATCAAACCATAATATTCTGCATTTTGCTTTTGGCTGTAAAATATAGCTTGCCTTCTTTTTGTAAAGCTGAATCATTTTCTCTTGTGTTTGTATCATGCATTTAATCTACCTGCATGTGATGGATGCCTATTGTGTCTCCAGTCTTTGGGGACCATGGGCCAGTTGAAACTTTAAGACGCTCGGGACACTGGGCGGAGAACGGTCACTGCATGTGAGTCTGCAGACAGGACGGCCGCGCTCGTTGCCCAGCGGCCAACTAAGGCGGCGCAGGGGCGGCTGAGCGACCTGCAGTGCTGAGGGCCGGTGATCCGGGAGCAAAGGTTCGAAGACGGGGATTCTGCTTCCCGGCTCTAAACCCTGCCACAGCCACTTGGGGCTCCTGGCGAGCCTCAGCCTCTTCTCCCGCTCCCGGAAAGCGTTCATAAATCACATCGTGTCCCGAGCGTCCCCAGGCGAAGTGCTACCCAGTTTGCAGCCACATCGCATCGCCTCTGGGGAGCACGACAGGTGGGAGGGACTCCCCTGATACGCCACAGGTGGTGACCGAGGCACCCTCCCCTGAGGCTCTCTGTGCCCGCCGCGTGGGGAGGAGACCGGAGCACCCACTCACTTCCCGGCTGCGGACTCGGACGCGAGGCCCCACACACAGCTCTTGTCTTCCCTCGGCACCGCCCCGGCTCCCAGTCGTTCACCGCGTGCCTGCTTCGCACGCCCGCCGCGGGCCCCGCTCGGCCCCGAGGGCGGGGACACGCACGTGAACGTGGCCCCAGGGCGCCTGCACCCCCACGCCACTGGAAGAACTTCCGGACAGGCCGCTGCTGTTCTCTTTGCCGCTTCACACCATTAAATCTGGACTCGTTCAGGCCGCCTGCCTCACGCTTGGCCCTCAAGCCCCCGCCTCCCGGGCCGGGGGTGCACGTTGCTCAGGGCGGTGGCTACGCCGGGAGGCCGGGGCTGGAGCGGTGGAAGGGACGCAGCAGGGACTTTGAACTGTGCTCCTCGGTGGGCCGAGCGCAGTGGCTCGGGAAGGAAGCTGGGAGAGGGGCGGCGACGAAAGAACGGCGCTGACAGGCAGAGGGAGACGGCGGGAGCCTGCGGTGACGGGGCCAGTGAACGCGGCCAGGAGCCGGCACCGCAGAGACGTTCCGGGAGAATCGGGAGGACGCACCGCACCGACCGCTGAGGGCGGCAGTGGGCCGGAAGGGCAGGCGCATCTTTTGCAAAGCTCCTTCTCCGTTTTCCTCCCGGGACAGCGGGGCGGGGGAGGGGGGTGTTCCCACCCGCGAATGTGTCACTGTCACCAGACAGCCTGGTGTTGTACGTGTCCCCGGAAAACACTCCGGCGTCCATTAAACAAAGTGCTCTTCTTAAATGCCTCCCTTGTAAGACCTGGCTGCCCTACCCCGGGCCATTAGAGGGAGCAGAACGTTAATAAGGAGGGACCGCGGCATCGCTCAGAGCGCTGACCTCCCCGGCGGAAGCAGGGCGCCCATTATGCCGCAGCGATCAATCACCAGCTTCCCCTCCGTCGTCTCCCCAGAAGCCTCCCCGCGGAATGCATAAACGTCCCGGGGGGAGGAGGCGCGAGGCGCAACAGATGAGCCGGAAGGTGGGGAGCGAGGGTGGGCGGGCGGGCCACCCGCGGACCCCCAGAGGGACCTGGGGCCCTGGACACACCCCGAACACGCGTCCACAGAGCTGCGTGTCGTGGAACGCTGCCACGACCTCAGGCGGAGGCGCCTCCCCCAGAAAACGCGTGAGGGGCTCTGAGAAGCCAGGGCCTTGCCGAGAACCGCGGACACGAGGGGCGTCTGCCGGCGCGCATCGCGGGGTTGCTGCTGAAGTGCTCGTGCCCTGCTGCAGGTTCGGAGGCAGGCAAACTTGTGGACAAGCGGGGGGCCGGGCTTATTGTCTGCCTGGCCCAGCAGGCTCCCGGCTGCAGGAGCGGTCCCTTCCCGTGGCACAGACACCGGCGTCCGGGGGACAGCATTTGCTGGTTCCCCGCCTGCACACACTGATCAGCAACCAGCACTGGGCAGCCCTGCTGGCCACACGGTGTCACGCACGAGGTCCCTCAGTGGCTGTTCCCAGGGACCCGCTCTGACCCCAGCCACAGCACCATGGCTTTCCGGCGACTTCGGCCTCTGGGGCACAGGACACACGGGACGAACGTCGGAATGAACTTCAGGGCTCTGGGAGGATGTCTCCCTCCCGTGGAGACAGGCTCGGTGTGGACGCCTGATGGGCACGGGTGGGGCAGGCCCCGAGGGGGCCGCTGCGAACAAGGGGGGCCTCCCCGGTATCTGGGCAGACCCCGAAGCTCACGGCGAGGGCCTGCGTCGGCCGAACTGCTTGCCCCCAGCTCAGAGTGTCCGCTCAGCTTCTGATAACGAGCTGCCCGTCGACTGGACCCCTTCAGCTCTGAAGCTCATCTTCCGCCCGTGACCTTTGGCACGGCTCTTGTCAGGTCTTACACTTTATTTCGCCTTCCAGCTGTGCCCGGGATGCACCCTAACATCTGGCTCTTGTCCTCCCAGCCCCTGGCTACCCGGGAACACTTGGCGAGGGGAAGGAGTGGGTGCCGGACATCAAGGCTACGGGACCCAAGGAAGTCCGGCTTGTTCTTAGCTCTTTGTGGCCCTGCACGAGCCTCTCCCGGTTAACCTGCCCGTGGGGGGGGTGTTGTCTCTGGGAGCTGCCCTCATCCCGCCTGGGAAAGCTCTTCTCCGGAGAACCACACCCGCGTGGTTCCGCAGAGGCCGACCTGACTTCTGGCTGCAGACACGAGGTGCACGACCCAGGCACAGCCAGTGGGGAGCATCCCACCCCCCTCTCCGCCCCCCTACCCCCGCATGCTGGGCAGGGCCGTCCTTTCGGGACCGGGAGTGGGACCTCGGGGGGTCCGATCGGGATGTGTTTCAGGGCTTGTTCTGGAGATACTGGGGTGCCGGTGCCACCCCTCTTCAGCGGGCGAGAATGAGGAAGCATCCAGCTACAGGAGCTGTCGCAGCCCCCTCGGCACCACGCGGAGTCGGGGTGACAATGCTCGGGCAGCCTCTGTCGCACTCACTCAGCCTCTGTCACACCCGCAGCCTCTGTCGCACCCGCAGCAGGAAGGGGAGAACACGGGGCAAGGGAGGAAGTGGGCCGTGGCGCCCACGTCACGCTCTCCTGTGGCTCCTCCTTCTGGCAGTTTCGTTGGCATGAGGCATTATATCAGATTTGAGGCCACTTTGAGTCAGGGTTGCTGTTACTCACAAATGCACGCAGACCGGCCCGTGAAGGGCGGTTGTGTCACCAGCTTCACTGTCGGCCCCGGTCATGACCTTGCACAGGTGTCCTGCGTGACAGGTAAACAGCAGGCGCGCCCGCGGTGCGCCCCGCCTTGGAGCAGGAAGGCCCTGACAGCGGAAGGGCACACCCGGAGCCGCCGGCCGGTCCACTCTCACCCCCACCAGGCGTCCCGCTGGCTGTGAGGTTGTGCTTCCGGCCTGTTGGACGTGCAATATTTCCATGACATCGGCCTTGGCAGTTTTATCAAAAAATTGCTTTCTGTGTTCCTCCTCCCACTCTCTCCTCCGTGATTGCTTTGGGGTTTGGGCTCCATAGCTCTTTCCGTGACAGTCGCAGAGAGGCCCGTGTTCCAGCGAGCGCCGCCGCGGCCCCGCGCACACGGGAAGGGCCCGAGCGTCCCCGGCTTGAGCCGAGGAACATGTCCCCCCGGGCCGCTGATTTACGCCCCGGGCTTTTCAAACACCCTCTAGCAGGGCTCTCCACCAGCGGCTGCTCTTCATGCGCAAAGTGCTCGCCGCTTTCTCACAGCCCAGCCGCCCCCCTCGGCTTCCTGGCGAAGCTCCGTGTTCCGGCTCGGGCGTCCGTCCGGTGACCTGGCCGTTCTGAGCCGCCGTGACCTTCGGCCCCGCCTGATTTGTCAGCGGACCACTCTCTGCCTCAGTGCGTCCGTGGGGGCCTCTCGGCCCGGCTGTCCGGGGAGGTTTACGGCGCCCGCAGCCCGCGGCCGCGGCAGTGGGCGCAGGTGTGTGCACCTCGAGACCGGCTCCGCTTTCGGAAGCTGCCCTCTCGGCTCATCTAAATAAAATGTCCCCAGCTGCTGTTTGTGCTGCGGAACCATCCAGAACCATCTTCTCCACTCTGGCCCCCAAGGTTTTTTTAACTCACAGACCTCTCCATCGCTTCCGTGCTTTGCCGCGACCCTACCACGGCCCTGTGTTCAACAGTCGCCCGTCGCCCCCCGTTTCTGTGTCCGCCCGGCAGCCTGAGTCCCGAGTCCCCGTCCCGGCCCATCGGCAGCACCCCCAGGCCGCCCTCCGTCCGCGGGCCCCGACGGTGTCACCGGCCGTCAGAGGCTCGCGGCGTCCAGCGAGCGTGGAGTGCGGCGCAGACGCCCAGATGCAGGGGTTGCCACGGGCCCCCTCTAAGAATCTCCACTTCCCCCCTTGTCCTGTGAGGGTGACAGCAGTGGCTACATTGTCTTTATGGACAACAGAACCAGGTGTCAAAGCTTTGTGGTCCGTTGTGTGTCTGTTACCTGCCCCGCGGTAGGGACGGGCATCTGTGGCTTGGAAGGATTTCAGCATCTAGACCCCTGCCCCCCCGCACGTCCAGCTGTGTAATTAGAGACCGTTCTTTTCGTCCCGACTCCTCCGAGCCCGTCCCAGTGCCGTTACCCCGGGGAGGAGCCCAAGAAGCCGCTCTTGTGGGGGCGTCTCGCAGCCCTCCTGGGGGTGTGGGGACCAGAGAAAAAGACCTTGAGGAGAGTCCAGGGAGAGGCGCTTCTGAAACGCTGCATTTGCACATTCTCACCTTGATCCTCATGTGGCCCCGGCTTCGTTTTTCGGACGTGGAAGTGGGAGCCCACCAACCGTGGGCGAATTGTGCAAGGACACCCCACGGCTGACAGAAGGACCTGGGGTCTGGGTCCTGTGCGTCCATCGCCGACACCCGGGCGTGGCTGCCGTGCAGGAGGAGGCCGGGCACGTGGACCGCAGCGGGGCAGGCGGGCGGGGGCAGGGCTGCAGTGACCTGGGGAGGAGTCCGGCTGCACGTGGAGGGAGCCGGTGCCCGCGAGGACCCGCTGCGTGCCCTGCCACACCTGAGACGGGGGCCTGGGACTTGCTGCTTCCGTCACCCGTCCTCCTGTGCGCGCAGGCCAGTTATTTAGTAATTAGGAAGCCCACCCAAGACGGCAGGGCTCTGAGCCCACTCGTGGTGAATCTCAGCTTCGCCGGGATGCAGGCGTCAGGGTTTCAACTTCCGTGTGAGCCGTGACACACGGTCCTCCCTTTGCCCGGTCCTCCCTTCGGCCCCGTGTGGGGGGGGGGGAAGCAAATCGTTCTCCTCTGCCCTCACGGACGCAGAGCCGAGGTCCACAGACTACACTGGCAGAGGCCAGGTTAACAGGAGAAACACCAAGTTTACGTGCCTGTACGGTGCGCACACACGTGGGAACCCCAGGGACGGGAAAACTCACAGAAGCGGTCAGCATCTGGGGCCTGCAGACAAGTTTAACGGAGGGCGATGCATTTTTGGAGGAGTGGCAGGACAAGGGAAGGGCCTGGATCCGAGGGACAGTGACGACCTGTGGGAAGCGGCACCCACGGGAGAAGCGAGTGGTGCGTGAGGACGCTCCCCGTGGGGGCTGCGTGTGCAGACCCGGCCTGGGGCCCGCGGTCGGGCCCGGGATCCCGGCTGCCCCCCTGGGGCAGGGGCAGGGGTGGGGCACCTGCACGACAAGGAAAGCGTGTCCTGCTCCTGGGCAGGTCGGTGCAGGGCAGGAAGCTCCTTTAGTAACACTCTGGGGCGGCATATTCTGATTCGCTCCAGCGCCATAGCGTCTGCCCTACACATGCCAGGGCTCAACACGGGGTCGGTGCTGGAGATGCACACCCAGCCCAGATCCGCAGCAGCCAGGGTGGTAGTGGTGATGGTGGTGGTGGTGGTGGTGGTGGTGGTGGTGGTGGTGATAGTGGTGGTGATGGTGATGGTGGTGGTGGTGGTGGTGGTGATGATGGTGGTGGTGCTGGTGGTGGTGGTGATGGTGGTGGTGATGGTGGTGGTGGTGGTGGTGATGGTGGTGATGATGGTGGTGGTGATGATGGTGGTGGTGATGGTGGTGGTGATGGTGGTGGTGATGGTGGTGGTGATGGTGGTGGTGGTGGTGATGGTGGTGGTGGTGATGATGGTGGTGGTGCTGGTGGTGGTGGTGATGGTGGTGGTGATGGTGGTGGTGGTGGTGGTGATGGTGGTGATGATGGTGGTGGTGATGGTGGTGGTGATGGTGGTGGTGGTGGTGGTGGTGGTGATGGTGGTGGTGATGGTGGTGGTGATGGTGGTGGTGATGGTGGTGGTGGTGATGGTGGTGGTGATGGTGGTGGTGCTGGTGGTGGTGGTGATGGTGGTGGTGATGGTGGTGGTGATGGTGGTGGTGATGGTGGTGGTGGTGATGATGGTGGTGGTGGTGATGGTGGTGATGGTGGTGGTGGTGGTGGTGGTGGTGTTGGTGATGGTGGTGGTGGTGATCTTGATGGTGATGATGGTGATGATGGTGGTGATGGTGGTGGTGGTGGAGATGATGATGATGGTGGTGATAATGGTAAGCAACTGGGGCTATTCTTCTCTTTCTTGTATGTTTAACTTCTGACTTGAATATGACAGAGGCTGACGAGCCAAGATGTCAGTTGTTCCTGTTGTCCAAGATGGGGGGTCCAGCACCTTGGGGTACCATTTTCCCGCTCCTGGAGGACGACTCTGATTTACAGCATCAGCCTGGGACATTTCCCTGAATCGGGCTCAGGGATCAGCCAAGCCCAGAAAAAACACGTGAGGCGCACAGTTCTCCAAACCGTGACGTGACAAGCTAGGAGAGAGGCGTTTTGCTTCGTTTCCAGAACGTCTGAGTTCGGGGGGCGAGGCCTAGTCTTCCTCCCGGATGCAGACTCCGGGGCACGGCCAGGGGCTCGTTGGACGGGAGGAGGGACCGCCTCTCCGAGCCCGTGTGCAGACCTGTGCGAGCCCATCGGTGTCTGTTCTCTGACTTCTCCCCCGAGACCGGGGGGGCACTGTCCTGTGTGAAGAAACCCTGGCCCTTCCTCAGCGCTCTGAGCTGGGACGCCCACACACCCTCACTGCGGACACGTGGCTGCCTTTCAGACTTACACCTGGACCTGACCCGGGGGAACCGTGGCATTTTGCATCATCTGCCGAGGCCGCACCACGGCCAAGGCCTGCGGCGATGAGCTGTTTGGTCTAAGTGTTAGTTTTCTCCTTCCAGGCGAGAGTTAAACTCCCTCGCTTTCCCGCAGCCGGCCCTCGGGGGCCTGAGTGATTTTGTCCCCGTTGGTGATAAATCTGACCAGGTCTCCGTCCGGAACACAGCCCCCGCTTTGGCGCCCGTCCCGAGGGAGACGGGCTGGGGTGTGGGGGTTAAGCGAAGCGTGATGAATGAGGGATTATGGATCACACCCCCAGCTCTGCTCCCTAATTGCTCTGCGCGTCACTGTGAAGGAAGGCCCAGTCGGCAGGGCTGGAGCACTTAACGGAATAAAGTGAGAACTGAGGGCGTGACGGCCAGGAACGGGGCGCTCGGGGGTGGGGGTCCCCGAGGTCGAGTCCCGAGCAGACGTGAGCGGCGCAGGGAGGGGGAGCGGCGGGTGTCGGGAGGCCCGGCCTCCCCGGGCGGCTCCGAGTCGAGCACCAGGCGTGTGTGGGTGGACACCCAGAACCCGCGGGGCTCCCCGGGCGGGAGGGCAGTGTCACCGGAGGCTCTGGACTCTGGCACGGTGACAAACCACGTGCCCTGGGGTGGGAAGGAAGGGAAGGAAGGGACCTAAGAAACTGATTATATAGCTAACCAAAACTCAGGGTTTTAAGCCCCAAATTGGTGGATTTTAGTTTTCTGCCATCGCCAGGGAGCTACATGTACACACCCCTGAATCTCGGGGGCAGAGGGGGAGCGCTCCCGTCAGTGGGGAGCAGGACCACCAGGATGTCGACGGCGGGGTGACGGTGGTCCCGGAAGGTCAGCATGGAGAAGGGCCCTCAGACAGGCGCAGCGTGGCGGCTGTGGGCCCGGCCGGGACGTGGTCAGTGGGCTGCCGGGAGGAGCGGGGACGTGGAGCAGGGACTGGGCAGGAGCCCTGGGAGAGCGGCCGTGGCTGACTCGAGACCAGGTGGGAGGGGAGAGCCGGAGTTGCAGAGGGGGTCGGACAGGACTCGCGGTCGTGCGGGGGCGGGGGGAGGGGCGAGTGGAGGTTAAGACGCAGCCCACAGAGAGACACCGGAGCCGGGGCAGGAGAGGAGGCATCGTGGAGGGAGCGGGGGCACCGGGTGGCGTGACGTGCAGGTTGGCCGTTGTGAGTGGGAAGAGACCTGCTTTCTTCCCGGGGACAGGAGGCGGGCGGCAGGGGCTTTCTGGACTCTGAGAAGCGGGCTGAGGGCGAGGGGGTCACGGCGGCCCCCGTTTCCAGCGTGAAAACCTGCAACACCCCGCCTGGACACCCTTGCACGGTGACTACCCCCTTCCGACAAATACTTGTAACCGCCCTCCCTTCCAGCTTCTCTCCACCCTCCCTGGCTCCCCAGCTGCTCCCCAGCGCCCAGCACGAGCTGGTGAGGCAGCTCTCCCAAACCGGGCTTTGCAGAACGAGCCCGTGCACGAGGGGGAGCGGACCCGTCTGCGCTGAAGACACAGCGCCCGGAGCAGAAGGGCGCAGGACGCGGGGTTCCGGAAGCGGAGTGCTGTCACTCTGGTCAGTGACTGTCCCGCACGGTGCTGTCTGCTTGTGTGGGTTCTCTGTGTGTGCCTGAGCTGGTGTCTGGTCCTGGGACGCCCCAGGTGGCAGGGGCCTTCCTGGGCCCCTGCAGGGGAAGCCCCTCGTCCAGCAGAGCGCCAGCCGCGCCCCGCGCCGGTGGCCCCGGAGGAGGATGGCTTCCAAGAACTGCTGAGCAAGTTTCCTCAGTGCCTCGCCAGACTCCTTAGCCTGTAACCCGGGGAACAGATACCATTTAAACTAGAAAAAGAGGAGGAGGAGAAGGAGGAAGAGAATGAAGAGGGGAGGGAAGGAAGGGAGGGAAGAAAAACAGAAGAAGATGGAAGAGAGACACAAAGAAACCCAACCCAAGGAGATGCCCACCCCCTGGAGTCCACAGACAGGCCTGTGGGCACAGTCCGCTGGGCGCAGAGGGCCTGGGGCAGAGCCCCTCCCCCACCCCGCCACCCCCGAGAGAGGTCACCACGCTGCCGCGGCCTCCCCGTGTCCCAGCCCTGTGTCTGCCCCGCTGGATGCGGGCCGGGGGATGGGATGCAAATAACCAGGCAGAGCCAAACCAGCAGAGGACGAAAACCAGGCAGCCGGCGAGGGAGACCGGCCGCGGCCCGGCTCTCGTGCAGGGCAATGAGACGTGAGCCGCCGGGTGCCGCAGGGCGCAAAGGTCCGCGCTGTTTCGGGCTGAGTACGAGGAGGCTTCGGGTATCTCGGGGCAAAACAATGTGCTGACCAGGGAGGTTTGGGTGGGAGGCCCCGTGCCCAGTGCTGACAGACAGCGGGGTCTCAGGAGGGGGGCGGGGTCCCAGGAGGGGGGCGGCGCCCCAGATGTCCGTGTCAGTGTTTCCTTTTACAGTCACAGCCGTGGACTCACGGGGGCACCGAGAAGACAGTACCAAGGGTGCTCCCGCACCCACCCCCCAGGTTCCCGTTGTTCCCCGTCACAGGGGGGTGTGTGCGGTCGCCAGCGCTGCGACGTCGTGTTGTGAAGTGGCGGGTGACGATTTTCAAGAGCCAGTCCTATGCGTGAGTCAGAGACGGGCGGCGGGAACCGTGTATACTTATTCCCAAGGGGAGTCGGAGGGCTCGCGAAACAGCAAAGCTTCATGCGCAGAGCGGAAGCTTTCAGCCGCCGCTGGGAGGCAGGCGACAGCCGGGTGGCACACGCGACGGTCCCCAGGGCCGAGGGGGGCGTCACTTCACTTCCGCACTGACGTTCGGACCCGGCGAGCCACGATGGGACCGGCAGGACTCCGAAAGACTGAGTCCACGACGTCTGAAAGCCACACAAACCAAAATAAAAAACAAATAAGCCAGCCAGCCTGGCCACCGGCCGTGAACCAGGTGCTGACATCCTGCAGCACACCGAAAGTATGGTTTTGCCAATCCAACAAAAAATAGGTATAATTTGGACTCATTCACACCGGCCGGCGATGGTTGTGTTGGCTGATGCCTTTTTTTCTATGCAGCAGCGTAAAGGAAAGCGGCCCGCGCCCCCGACGGAACGCCCCCAGGCGGATGCCGGGCTCCGGCCGCCCCCCTCCCAGCCCCGCCCTCGGCGTGCGGAGTGCGCTCACGCTCGGCCCCCCACGGCGCCAGTGGGGGAGGGGGCGCCCCCCGGTGGCCGCAAGTGAAGCCCGTGAGCTCGCGCGCCTCCCAGCGAGCCCCTCGGAAGCCCCGAGGAGGGGAAAACAAGTTTCACCCACGTGTCAGGGGCGGAGACGCCAGCGTCCCGCAGGGTGGGCTTCGCGGATCCCTGCGTGGACTCCCAAGGGACCGCAGTAACTCTCCGCCGGACGCAGAGGCGCTCGGCGCCGGAAGCGGCGGAATCCGACGCGGAATCGGATGCGGAATCCGACGCGGAATCCGACGCGGAATCGGATGCGGAATCCGATGCGGAACGGTGCAACCCGGAAAACAGCCCCCCCCCGCCCCGTGCTTGTCCAGAAATGGGTTTTTTTAGGTAGAAATAAATAAAGCAGAACAAAGAGGAGCTGGCACTCGTGATGGGCGAGGTGCAGGCTCACGTCAAGGGAGCTCGGGGTCCCCTCCTGGAAGACGTGCAGGCAGTGCGGCCGCGGCCCTTCCTGCGCCCCAGCGGGGACGCGCGACGGCTCGCGGCGGGACCCCGGGCCCGCCCTGCGGCTTATCTGAGCCGCACACGCGCTCCCTCCGCGCGGACGCGGGGAGCAGCCGTGCGGGTAATGGGAAGAGGCTGTGCCAGCCCGGCCGGGGTTGCTGCCAGAGCCTCCCGGCGCCCGCGGCTGGCAGCCCCGGGCCGTGGCATGCGCCCCCCTCCCCCCGCACCGCGCCGCGCCCGGAGCGGAGCGCCGTCGTTTGCCGGGCGCCCCCCGGGGACCGGGCTCTGTGCTGAGTGGCCGGCTGTCCTGCTCCAGCCTCACCTGCACCCCTGTGGAACCGGCGTATTTTCTCTCTCTCGTGGGCAAGGGGAGGGCGTCTCTGAGGGTCAGGGAACTTCCAATGGTCGCTCTACTCTTTGAAGAGAGACAGCTCTTTCCTAAACTGAGTGTTTTGTTGGTTTTGTCTTTTTAATTAAAGCAGAGTCCGAACATACTTCACTCTCCCGCCCCCCAAGCCGTGCTGCGTGGAGCAGGCCTGGGCGGGTCGTGTCTGCCTTGGGGGGGTCAGAAGCGGGTCCAGAGCAGCAGCCTGGCTCTCACCCCCCCGCCCCAGGAATGGTCCCGGGCCAGGCTTGTTGCTCAGAGGATTTGGGGAGTGGAGTTCCTGCTAAAACTGTAGTTGTCTCGGGGGAGGGAGGGCGTGAGCCCCCACGCGCAGTGGGCACGTGGGGCCTCGGCCTCCGGGAGCTTCTCTGCAGTCTCCCTCCTGGCCTTTTCCCTGTTGCAGCTCCGGGACCCCTCCCACCCGGTGCTTTCTGTGCGACCACGTCCAGTCTCTCATGGTGTCCCCCTCCCCAACCCCCTAAGTAGTGGGGCTCCCCTGGTATCGCCCTTTGTCCCTCTCCGTGGCTTGTTTAGGTGTCCTGGACGTAATTCCCACCAGGCCCCGGGGCCAGGATTGCGCCCATCTCGCCGCTGACCCCACCCCATCCCTCCCCTCCCCTCTTTTCCCCCCACGGGGCGTTTCCTCCCAGATATCAATCACATCAGCCCCTCTGAGGCACCAGTTTGGAGTGAGTTGCTTAGATTGCTCAGAAAATTATATTATCACTTAGCAAAGTGCCTTTCGATGTCACGTGTATCACTATTAGCATCAGTAAGTAATTAAGCAGGGGATGAATAATGCACAAAGTTCAGGCTTCTCGGCGGAGAGTCAGAGAGAGTCTCCCCCCAGCTCCAGGTCGGCCTGCCTCCTCCCGCCCTCAGTGCCTGCCCTCTGACCCCTCCCCTCTGCCCTCAGGATCTCTGAGGTCCCCTTTCCTAGTTTCCCACACCCAGGTGTAGACAATGTTTGGATTCTGTGCCTCTGGTTTTATGCATATTTTGTCCTTAATTCTCTTCATCTTGTGAACTTTCACTCACCTTGTCAATTTGATTCCAAACGTTTTCTTTCTGCCCGGGCCTTCAAGGCGGTCAGTCCTGCTGGTTTGTCATACACATTAGTAATGCAGACCGCCTCCTAGTGCACGGGTTGGCAGAGTGTCAGCCCGGTCCACGCTGAGCCGTGGGGGTGAGGGTCCGAGACCCAGGCTTCTCTTCACGCTCGTGACTGGACGCAGCTCCCCTGCACCCAGCGGAGCCCGGAGGGTGGCGCGTGGTCTGTGAGCTCCCAGTGCACAGCAGTGGTCACACTCAGCTGAACTCATCTCAGCCTGTGACCGAAGGGCAGGGAGCGGCTGGGGGGGCAGGCCTGTGCCCCGCGGGCCTTGTCCCCACGGCTCCCCCTCGGGGCTCCCAGGAGCCCAGCCCTCCGGCACTCCCCAGAGGACTCAGGTGTGCGACGCCGCCCGCCATGAAACCTCGTCCCTCGAGCCGGGATCGCTGCAGGGGCGGCGGGCCAGCCGAGAAGTGCCGGCACGAGGTCCCGTCTCGAGGTCCCGCTGGTCCCCGTGGGAGGGCGGGGACCCCAATGCTGGCTGCCCGCTCCTCGTGCGCACGCCAGATGTACCCCCAGACGAAAAGTCATCCGTTTGGCTCACCCGGCAAAGGACACATCGTTATGAGACGACGAGAACCGCCTCGGGTGGGCACGAGAGTGGGCGGTCCTCCTCGGGGCCCGGGGCCACCGCGGGCCCTCCAATCAGAGAGTCACCTGGCCCGTCACCGTGACTGATAGGAGGACCCGAACTGCCCGTCCTCCTTGCCTGCATCTCTCCAGCAGGGAGTCCTTTCGTGAGAATAAAAATCCACTTGTGATTTTCACGAGACACTACACGTGACAGTTTGCTTTCCTAAAAGTTCCCATGCGACCCCAGTTCCTAGACCGCCACTGTCCACGTTCTTCCGCCTGCGCCGAACTGAGCGTCGTTTCGTGTCCCGCTGCCCTGAGTCTCTGCTTTGGGGATCGAGTGAGGCGATGCGTGTAAGTCACCTGATTTAATAGGAGCCTCGTTAGTAACCCACCAACGATAAGGGGTGTTGCCGTCCTGTCAGAGGCCCGCTGTGGCACCGGGAGGCGTCTGTAAACACAGACGTGGGGAGAGACGGCGGCCGGGCCAGGCTCGCCCCGCAGACGGAGGCCACCGGCCTCGGGGACTCGCCCCCGTGAAAGTCGCCCCTCACTTCCGGCCGCACACGTGGGATTTCGTCGTCGGGATTCCAGACTCGATTGCACGTTCAGCGTCCGAGTGTCTGCGGTCCCCAGCGCAGCCACCGGAGACCAGGTTCCCCTCAGCTCGGAGCCCCCACAGCGATTCTGCCGGGGCTGTGCACACGGAGGCCGGGAGCGCAGGGGTCTGGAGCCATGCAAGTTAGGGGTTCAGGGCGCACTGATTCGGGGGGGCTCTGGCCGTGCCCTCGAATGCTGTGGTTCCCAGACTGCTGATGTCCAGCTTCTCCCTTCACCCCTGCCCTGCCCTCCCTCCTGGGTGGGGGGCCTCACGCACAGCAGGGTGCACTGTCCACCCTCGGAGGGCCTCAGGCCTCGCAGACCAGATCTGCACTCGGAGAGGCAGGCTGCTGGGCTCCACGCGGTCCCCACAGTGGAAGAACCCCCCCGGGGGGCCTCCCAGGGGCGCCACGCCCTCCTCACGGGCCCCACGGCTCGGGCCCGGCGCTGCCACAGCACTCGCCACGACCAACGGTGCCCGGCTCCTACTGCCCCCCTCCCTGCTGCCCCCGCCCTGCGCATCCTTCATTCCCTCTTCCCTTCACCCCTCGACTCGTCTGCCGCGCGGCACCAGGGCCGCAGGAGGTGCCTGGCCGGGGAGGGCGGGCGCTGCGTGTCTGTGGAACACATGAGTGAGTGAATGAATGAATGAATGAATGAGTGGAGACAAGCTTCCACTTCCCAGGCGGACCCACGGGTCCTGGTCGCTGGTGGTCAGAAACTGCCGCCAGAGGCAGACGCGTGACTCCCTTCCGGAACGTTCTGCAGCGGGGTCCGGGGAGAGGCGATGCGGTGAGCGTGAGATGAGGCAGCCGGATGGCATGGGCCTCCGACGGCCGTTTCCCGCGGCGGACTGAGGGACGACGGGCGCGTGCCCGTGGGGCGTCTGTGGAACCCCTGGGGCACCGTCCCCGGCTCTCGGGGACGCGCCTCCCTCCCGTTTCTGGGTGGGAGGGAGGAAACGCTCTTCGGCCCAGACTTTGTCTCGGCAGCTCCAGAAGCGGGTTTGCCTTCTCAGACGTTCCCGTCCGGGCGTTGCGTTGTGGTCCCTCCTCTGACCTCGAGTAGCTGGACCCAGCTGGGTCGGATGGGTGGACTAGACCATTAACGTGTCTGGAGAGGGGAGCTCCTTAGAAACCGTCGAGCTTCTTAAAAGCACATTTCCAGGGCAGAGCGGGTCTTTTTCACGGGAAGCTGACATCAGAAAATACCGCTGGGAACCAAGAAACGTCTCAGCGGCCGGCACACCCGCCCTCAGTGGCAACAGGAGAGGGGACCCGGGTTTTTTCCTGAAAGGATTCGCTCTCGCAGGCGCTGGGGCAGATTCGGGGCAGACGCGGGTCGGCCCGGGCCGAGGGAGCAGGAGGGAGCCCCGAGTCTAACTCGGCCTCTGCAGGATGCCGCGCAGGGACCGAGCCCTGGGGCTCCGAAGCGCCTCGCTCGCGATCTCTGGACGACGTGGGGGGGGGGGGGGCGCTGTGGCAGGACCTCGGTGGATTCCCGCAGGGGGAGCCGCAGAGCGGCAGGGGAGCCGCAGGCCGCTTCCCCACGCTCCCCTCCCCCTCCCCCTCCAGACCCCAGGCCTTCAGGGGACGTGCTGTGCGCTGGCGAGCACCGAACCCGGACTCGTTCAGCGCGCCGCCGGGCCTGCGGAGCCCCCGGTGTGAGCCCGGTGCTCAGCACCACGGGGGCGGAGGGTGAGCGAGACGCGCGCGGTCCCCGGGTCGCACCCAGTCTGCCCCGCCGCGGAACGCGAGAGCCTTGGGAACCCAGTGCGGAGGAGACCCGGTGAGGACGGCTTCCTGGGGCCTGGGAAGGGCGTCTGCTCCTTCCGCGGTGACGGAACCTGGCTGCCTGTTGACCCCTGCCCCCTGGTGACCATCCTTGCAGCGTCCGGGGGCCGTCCTTTCCGGGTGGCCAGCGGGACACACGTCCAGTCACCAGTCTTGTGTTTCCCGCCCCTTTGAACTGCCACCCCCATCCCTGGGGGGGCCCTGTGTCACTCACCCGGGCCCCAGACCCAGTCCCTGGAGACCGTGCCTGCTCAGTGGCGGGCCTGTCCTCGCGGTCCCTGGGAGGCCGCCTACGCTCCTCCCGCTCCCGCCGGGGTCGGGGTGGGCGCCGCAGGGGCGGTCAGAACGTAGGTCAGAGGGGAAGGTCGGCCTGCAGGTCTGTCTCCCTGGACCCGTCCAACCTGCACCCAGGTAGTGTTTTCATCGGAGCCAGTTGCTAGTGTGCTGGGCGGGGCAGCAGTGGGTTTGCGGTGGTTTGCACGGGAAGTACTGCGATGATTAGTAAGTGATGAAGCAAGAATAAACTCTGTGCTCTGCATACCCACAACTACGGACTTCCTCTCACCCACCCCGTACACGTACCGGGAGATCGCACCCACCAACCTGGGCTTCCAGACCCGCCTGGAGAACTGGAAGCCCGCCCGCCCCGGAGAACTGGAAACCCCGCCCACCCCAGAGAACTGGAAGCCCCGCCCGCCCCGGGGAACTGGAAGCCCCGCCCACCCCAGAGAACTGGAAGCCCCGCCCACCCCGGCCACCCCTCCCCTCGGAGAACTGGAAGCCCCGCCCACCCCTGAGAACTGGAAGCCCCGCCCACCCCAGAGAACTGGAAGCCCCGCCCACCCCGGCTGCCCCTCCCCTCGGAGGACTGGAAACCCCGCCCACCCCAGAGAACTGGAAGCCCCGCCCACCCCGGAGAACTGGAAGCCCCGCCCACCCCAGAGAACTGGAAGCCCCGCCCACCCCAGAGAACTGGAAGCCCCGCCCGCCCCAGAGAACTGGAAACCCCGCCCACCCCAGCCGCCCCTCCCCACACAGCGGCAGCGCCTGGCAGGCCCCTTGGATCGAGTGCACACTCCTGCCTCGCCCGCCTGCCCCGCTCCTTCGCGGCGGCACGTCGGGCTCCGTGGGCGCCGAGCTAATCGCCCCGCACGGGGTGAGAGCGGCACCACATCTGACCAGTGGAGAAGTTATTTAAGTCTGTTCACGTTCCTTTGCAGGAGATCCGGGTGCAGTCTTTACGGACTGCGTGCTCGTGAGCCCTCGAGTGAGCTGTGCGGGGCAGGGCGGGGGGAGGGCGGTCAGAGCACCGCCCGTTTCTGGGCTGGGGACGGCGGTTCTGCACGTGGGTTTGCGCGTTTGAGAAAATACGTGTTCTGAAATCGGTGGAATGTTTATTGTACATATTCCAGTGAACCCAAAGATGGTGGAAACCTAAATGAAGCGTTCAGCATTATTCCGCGTTCTCCTCTCAGCGAGAGGCTATACATTTAAATAATTTAATTTTGTCCGTTTGTGTGCTGCATCTGTGCTGACACCCCCGCCCCCTCTGGAAGCATTAGCAGATTGCACGGCCACCCGAGCCTGCCGGCCGCCGCGCTGCGTCTTTCAGAAGCAGCTCCGTCGTGGCGGAGGAAAGAGCGCTTTTAAGAAACCGCTTTATCTGCGTGAGGCTTTGCATCGTAATGCGGGAGCGCTTGGGGAGCGGACGGAGGATGAACGCCCACGCAGAGTCCGGAGGGGGAGCCCTGCTCCTCGGAGACGTGCGAGCGGGAACTGGCCGACCTCCCAGGCCGGGCCCCTGCCGCCTGCGCCGCCGAGCTACGTGCGGGGAGAGGACCAGGTGATTTCAGTGTCGCCTCCCCAGGAGGCGCGGAGAGAGAAGCCGCCCCGTCGCCTGCCCAGCTGGTCTCCCCCACTGGAGCGGGACAGGCCTCTCGGCCCCGGGGAAAGGCCGGTGCGCTTCCAGCACCGTAAACAGAGACGGCGGAGCTCGATGTCCACGCAGCCTTCGTAGTTCACAGCACGTTCGCCGCCCACGTCCGCGTTTCCCGGCCACCAAGTCCCTGTGAGGGCAGTGGGGCCACCGGACCGTGTCTGTGTCACAGCCGCTCGAGCCGAGACACGGGAGGTAACAGGACTTGGGCTCGACCACCCAGCGGCCGGGTCAGGCGCTGCTGAGTCCAGCTTCCGGCCCCCCGGCGTGTGTCTGCGTGCCTGTGGGCGTGTGTCTGTGTGGGGTGCCGAGCCCCCCCACCCTGCCTGCCGCGGTGGGCAGTGGGAGGAAAGAGCCCTCCGTTCGTCACTCCAGGGAAGGCGTCTGCTGCGAACTCCTTCCTTTGCCCCCGACCAAGTGCAGGGAGGGGCAGGGGGAGGGGGGAGGGGACCCGGAGGGGGCCGCATGGTCCCCACGACATCGACATCCGGGGCTCGGGCCGTCCTGCAGAGAGGAGGGGCGGGGGCGCGACAGGTGGGCACAGCGGGAGGAGACTCTGAGTAAAAGGGGAAACGGGGCGAGCGCCGAAGCCCCGAGACGCAGGGAACAAACCGGAGACGTGGCGGGAAGTGGGACGAAGGAGACGTCGGGACCCTCCACCGGGTTCCCCGTGGAGGCTGCGAGGGGGCGTGGGGCCGACCGTGAACGAGGAAGCGCTGAGTCCGCGAGTCGGACCCGCGAGGAAGACCATGTGCAGCGCCCAGCCCGCCACACCCCCCCCCCGGTCAGGGCCCCCCACAGAGTCCTGGGGGGTCAGGCCCACGTTCCGGGGATGCAGGTGCTGCCCGTGGAGAGACATCCGGCCATGTCTCGAAGGGGCCTCACACACCTGCTCTTGGAAGGGGTCCCCGTCTCAGCCAGTCCCCTGCCCCTGCCCATCCTGGGCCCTGACTGCGCCCTCTGCCTCCGGAACCTCCCGGTTGACCCAAGTGGGTCCCCCACGGAGAGCCCGGGTCTCCCCGGGTCCCCTCCTTTCCCATCGGAGCGCCCTGCGCTTCCTGCCCACCCGCAGCCCACAGTCTCGGGGGTGTTGGGGAGACCAGGACTAGGAGCCGTCCCCTTGGCCGTGCCAGGGTTAGTGAGGGTGTGGTGCCACTCCCCGTGGGCGGGACGTGTTTCTCGCTTGCGTTTGCTGCCTTTGTAAGCCCAGCTGGCTGGTCGGGGGGGTTGGGCTCCCCCTCCCCTCTTCTCTGATTCTTCCACTCCCTTTTGACGCCTGAACCAGAGGTCAAGGGCCCCAGCGGGCGTGCACGTGCGGAACACCTGGGTCGGACTCTGGAGCGCGTCCTTGCACTCTGAGGAGCGGGGGCCGTGTTCTCATCACACCCGCTCCTTCAGGCACAAGCCCCTGGCTCTCGCGCAAGAGCGACACTCGCTGCCCTTGCGCAGGCAGGGGCAGCGGGGCCGGCGTGCAGCCGCAGGCCCTGACCACTGGGAAGGTCTCAGGGCCTCCCCCGGTCCAGCCTCTCTCCTCCCTTCGCAGGCTCGGAGCCCGGGCTGCTGGCGTTTCATCCCAGAGCCTGCGGGGGACGTGCCCCGCCTGGGCCGGTCCCTGCCTGTCAGTCCTCCGGCGCCTCCCGCGGGTCCGCTGCCCGTGCAGACGGCAGCGATCGGAGCGCTCTGTTCCGGAGCCTCCCCCGAGGGCCTCCCCCGAGGCCGGCGACAAGCCAGGCCGGAAGCCGCCCGTGTGCCTGGAGAGGCGCCGGGCCCACGTGCTGCTTCTCAGACCACCCCCAGGAGCCCGCAGGGACCCACCCAGCACTGAGTCAGCGTGGGGGCCGGCGGGGGTGGGGGGGGGCTGGGAAGGAGTCACTGAGTCAAAGTGTCAGCTGATTGGACCGCCGACCGATGTCACCCTCGTGAAAGCCAGAGAGCCACACGGCATCGCTTCCTAACACGAGCTGTTACACAGAGCACGATGCCCGCTGCGAAGTATTCCAGAAACAAGTTGAGGCAGAATCCAGCGGAACCCTACATCTGACTCTCTGTCGGTGGGAAACAGAGAACGGGGAGGCTGGGTGGCGTCGGGGACGGGAGGACCCGGAACGGGGAACATTCCGACCTGACTTCTGCGGCGAACCCGTCAGCACGGTAACGACCGGGAAGAGTGAATTAAAAAGGGAGGGACGTTGGAAAGTTCTGGATTAAGAGAACTTTAAAAAATAGTTATGAGATAATAATCAAATAAAGTAAGTAGGCCTTTATATTCTGATTGAATATGCCAACTATAAAAATTATTTTTCAGGCAAATGGGGCATTACATATGAACTGGGTATTGGATGGTACCAATAATTTAGAAATTATTCTTTTCTAAGATTTTATTTATTTACTTTTGGAGAGAGGGGAAGGAAGAGAGGGAGAGAGACATCAGTATGTGGTTGCCTTTTGCACGGCCCCTACAACCCAGGCATGTGCCCTGACTGGGGATTGAACCGGCGACCCTTTGGTTTGCAGGCCGGCGCTCAGTCCACTGAGCCACACCAGCCAGGTAGAAATTATTCTTATTTTTTTAGGAATAACAATGGATTTTGACAATGCTAAAGCAGTACCACCCTGACGTGCAAACCAAAGCACTTGGAAGACAACGAAGCCTAGTGTTTGATTCCGATTCCTCCCGTGAAAAATAAAGACGTGAAGGAGGGAGCTGGGAAGGAATTCAATTTTTTTTTTAATTTTAAAGCCGAATGAAACAAATGGTGATGTTAGTGAGCTGGGGGAGAGCACGCACCGCGTTTTTGTGACTGCTTCGGGTGTTTTCACAACGGGGAGTTTTTAAAGGAGCGGTAGCAAGGACACAGGCCGGACGTGTCTGACCTCAGACCAGCGACGCTCTGAGGAAGGATCGGGCACGGGCGAGGATGACACTTGGGGGCCGAGAGACCGGTGACAGTGGCTCTGTGGGACTCGTGAGGCGCCGGGGCTCCTGCTCCCGAGTGGGTGGGTGCGGGGGGCCCTGGAGACGCGGCCGTTAGGAAGCACGTGGGGTTTTCCGGAGGGGAAGGACCCAGGACTGATCACGAACTCGGTTTCGCTCCCGTCCCTCCCTCCTCCAGCCTGGCCCGTCGTCCTGGCAGTCCCTCCTCATGAAAAGGTGTCACTCGGGGTCACCAGTTTAGGCGTGAACGTTAAAAAAAAAATTAAGCGGATGAGCTGTCAATAGGAAACGAGGACATGACCCTCACACCACTGGTGGTTCGTGGCCCCTCTTTGTCCACCAGGACCCTCCACGCGGCGTCCGACACCGGAGAACGGCCGAGTGCTGAGCGCAGACCCCCCCCACCGCGAGGCCCTGGGGAGTGGGCGCTGCCCAGCCAGCCCCAACCCGGCGGACACCAGTGTGAACACGCCGCTCGCTCACGAGATGATCGCCCCTCCCGGCACAGCCGGGCCTGCTCGGCTGGCGCTGTTGCCGGCTGCCCGTTCGGCCGAGGGCCATCGGGAGAACGGGCTGTCGGCCAGGGGACACGAATCGCCTCCCTCCCGCGGGTGGTGGGCGATGGCTGTCCGCGCTGTGGACGGCAGGAACTCTGTCTGCGGACACGGTGTCTGCAGAAATCCTGTGCTCCCTCTGCGAGAGGCGGTTTCGGAGTCTTGGCCCCCCGGGAAAAGTTAGCAGTGGCCCATGTGGCCCTCAAATCCGCCCAACACAGTCGCAGGGTCTCGTCCTGGTCCCTCAGCCACTGCTACAGTTCAGGCTGCAGTCTTCTCTTTTTCAACTTTAAATCCCCACCCCAGGATGTGTGTACTGCTTTTAGAGAGGGAGGAAGGGAGGTGGGGGGAGAGAGCATGTGCCCTGTCCAGGAGCCGAACCCGTGAGCTTTCGGTGTACGGGAAGACGCTCCGACCCCCTGGGCCACCCGGCCGGGGGGGCACCGGGTCGTTTAGTCGGGGAGCCCCGTCCCGTCGGGGTCGGGCACAGGGCTGGTGCGGGAGACACGCGTGGCCTCCCCTGTCGCAGAACCGACCGCCAGGGGCCCCAGGGGCAGGCGGCTGGAGGCCGGTGAGGGTGGGCACGGTCGCTCGGGGTCCCCCTTTTGCGTCTGTTCTTGCATTCTGTCCAGGCCCCTGTCCCCTGCAGACCCACCTGTCCTGCCCGTCCTGGGAGGACCAGGTCTTGCCGGAGGGTGTCTGTTTAGAGGCAGGGCGGAGTCACGCTTGCCGCCCTTGCCCCGCCTGTCTCTGAGCCACCACCTCGCCTCTCTCAGACTCGGGACCACCCCACAGGGCCGGGTGGAGCCCACGCGCCTGGGAGGAGGTCGCAGACGGCCGACCCCTCCACGCTCTCTCTCTGCCTGCCCCACGGCCGGCTGCTGCCAGCGGCTGCGCCTCCAGGCAGAGCGGCTCTGGAGGAACGGAGCTGGCGGTCCCTCCGGCTCCACAGTGCCGCAGGGCAGCAGGGGCCGAGGACGGTGGGCCGTGCTCGCCCCACAGCCAGAGCCTTCGCCCGCCTCCCGAGTCCCTCAGGGGCTCGGACTCTGATGACGCCCACGGCTCCCTCCTGGGTTGCAGTCTCCGAAGCGGCGGCCGGGGCCAGGCTCCTCGGGCCTTTACGGAAGTGCTGGAACCCCGCCGCTCTCATGTCTCCGGGAGTAGGCGCGTCCCCTCGGGCATTACATGTTCAGCTCCGCACGACTCCGGGCAGACACGAACTCTGCGAGTGCGTGGACACACACAGCCGCTCCTGCGTTCCGTGAGACGGGGGCAGGGGGGGAGCAGATTGCAGCTGGAGAAGCCCGTGTGGGCTCGGAGAAGCCCCGTGGCAGGGGGCTCTGGGGGCCTCCAGGACCTGAGGGTGGTCTCCCGCGGCAGCCGGCACACAGCGAGGGGCCTCCAGCCAGAAAGCCCCCGGGGGCGGGTCCTGCCAGCGTCCTGACGGGCGTGGACGACAGCTCTTCCCCACCTGACCACAGCCTGGCCGGGGCCCCGACGGGCGTTTCCAGTCTCTCTGGGCCCCACACCCCTGGGCCTCCGGCACCTTCTTCCGGCAGCGTCGGGCTGAGGCCCCACACACGGCCTCCCCCCAGCTCTGTCTCTGTTTCCCGCTTCCAGGGACGGGGGGGCCCCTGCGGTTACTCTGACCCCGCCCCCCCTCCCCGGGGAGCTCAAGGCACCCTCCCTGTCTCCTCGGCAGCAGGCCGGCGACCCCAGTGCCACCCCACCTCCGTTTCGCTTTGGCGTGGGGCTGTGTGGCACCCGGGGTTCGGTGTGAACACCCGGGACACTGCCCCCGTCCCCCACGCTTGGTGAGAGACGTCCGTTCCCACGCGGCCCGAGGTCCCGCTGAGCCTGGTGCCAACTGTTGTGGCGCAAGGGCCACCCTCCCTGGGAGTTCGCACCCTCAAGAGACCCCCCACAGGGCACAGAACCTCCGTGCAGAAGGGACGCCGCTGGCCGGGCGGCCTCGGGTGGCGCCGGGGTGGCCTCCGATGGTGCGTTTCGGGCAAGGGGGCCTCGAACGGCCCACAAATCGCATCGTAAAAGCGAGCGCTCGCTCTGCCCCCTGTAAAAACGTCTCCGCCCCGGCCTGCACGGTCTGCGCCGCGTCCCTGCCCTGCCGTAGCCGGAGGAGGTGAGCGGTGGGAGGTGGGATGGACGAGGTCGCCCGTGGGAACGGGGCCGGGAGCCGCCGGCGCGCCCGCTGCCACCCGCACCCGAGCAGCAGACACCTCCGGGACGACGCGGGCGGCCGTGCGACTCCCCGGCGCGCGCCAGTGATCTCACTGGGAGCTGCAGACGCTCCAGTGACTCTTCCAACAAAATTAATTTTAATGGCTTTAATTAGCCTTAATGGTGCTATTACTATTATTGTACATGCTCCTTTGGTGAGGGCGCCGAGAACAGGCTGGGAGAGAAGCAAACCCACGGGCAGACGAGGGGCCCGTCAGGCCCGAAGTGCTTGGGAACCACTTGCCCGCACGCCTGCGTGTGTGTGTCCCCGAGACTGGGGGTGAGCGGCTGTCGGCGACGCTCGCGACGGATTCCGGTGCGTTTCTCTCCAAGATGGCTGCTTCCTGCCTAACAGACAGTCGGGGACACGGACACACACACACACACACACACACACACACACACTGTTTTCTGTCTGTGTTTTCCTGGCCCTCTAATTTATAGTTCTGAGAACTGTCCTGCAGGTCACTGTTTTAACCCCCCCCCTTTTTTAATCTGGCCATGGTTGTCAAGAGGAAATTAATCTTTTGCAGCCAAATGAAATTTGGGCTTCCCAGCACTAGCACTAATGAAAAATGCATTAATGGCAAGCACCAGAAACCCCTGGCTCCCGGGACCAGAGGGTACATTTAAATAATTCTATGAATATAGATCAATAGAACTGATTTACTTACCGCCTCTGTGTGCAGCATTCAGATCGGAACAGAAGTCGTTGGTACCACGGTGTTTTGTATTAGTTTGAGGTATCCGCTGCTTTGCATATTAAATTGATCTTGGACTTCAGACAGGGCATCATACGCGCCGTTAAAACCCGAGGCCCCGGACGGGATGTCAGCGACGCTCCGGTCCCCTGGTCCAGCCTGTTCTGCCCGAGGCCATTAGCTGGCCGGCAGCGGTCCCCGGGGACCGGCCCCGGGAAGCGGGGTCAGGCTGTGGGGAGCAGAGGGCTGCAAGGTCCCCGCGGGCGGCGGGGGGTGAGGGCTGTGGGGGTGGCCGTCGTCGGCACCGGGCGTCCAGAGCACGGAGGGCAGCCACGGAGAGGGGGCGTCCTGGCTGGAACGTGGGGTCCCACGTGGGGTCGTGCTTCAGGGAAGGTCGTTACTCATGCAGAGTGTGTGTTTCCTCGGCGCCGCCTCCGGACCAGCAGCACGGATGCAGAGAGGACAGGCCTGGGCTGGGGCTCCGGTCTCCGGGCTGGCAGTCTCCAGGCTCCGGGCTCCGGGCGCCTCCGGCTCCAGGTGGCTCGGACCGGCCAGGAGCGGTCCAGGGCTCCAGAGCCCACTCAGCGCCCCAGCAGCCCAGGGTGCCCCAGGCCGCTCTGGCCACGGAGTCCTTTAAAAACAAATAAACCTCTTAACACCCCCTTAAAGTCTGTCCACATGCAGCTGCGGATGGAAACCCGTGGCCTAGTTAACCAAGGGGCAGCCATGAAGGCAAAAAATTAAACTCTGTCTCCTGCTAAAAAATTAAACGCAGAATTACCGTGAGATTCAGCGGTTCCCCGAAGAAGTCAGTGTCGTCCCCTGCCCCCACCACCATTCACGTCCCAACCGGGAACCGAACCTGCAGCCTAGGCGTGTGTCCTGACCAGGCATCGGACCCAACGCTCCAGCCAGGCCACCCGGCCGGGGCGGAACGGCGTCTTCCTGGACACTGAGGGCGTCAGGCCTCCTCGGGTGCTCAGGCCCTTCCTGTAGCTCCTTTGGAGAGATGGCTGTTCGGATCCTTTGCCTACTTTTTAGCTGCACTTTACTCTTTTCGTTATTCAGTTGTACTTTTTATGTATCCTGGATACAAGTCCCTTATCTGACACGAGATCTGTAAGCATTTCCTCCTGTGCTGTGTCTCGTCTTTTCACCTCTTTGATAAAACCATCGCGAGGCAAAATTTCCCATTTTTATCAGGGCCAAGTTATCTATTTTTCCTTTGTTGTTAGTGTGTTGGTGCCATGTATAGGAAATGTTTACCTAAACTAAAGTAACAAAGATTTACACCTGTGTTTTCTTCTTCAAGTTTAAGAGTTTTGGCTCTTTCTTTTGGGTCTGTGATCTACTTTGAGTTATTTTTGGGGCATTATACAAAGAAAGGGTCCGACCGTCATGTTTGAATGTGGATAACCTGTTACTCCAGCACCGTTTGCAGAACAGATTTTCCCCCATTGACTTGCCTTGGCATCCTTGTTGAAAACTAGTTGGCCGTAAGGTAGGCGTTTATTTCTGAGCCACAGCAATGTCCCACCGATCTGTATGTCTGTTCATGCGCCAGCGCCACACCGTTTGGCTGCTGTAGCTTTGCAGTATGTTTTCAAATCGGAAAGTGTGACTTCTCCAACTTTGTTCCTTAGTACTATTTTAACATTTAAATTATTTCTTATCCTGCATGTTTAAGTGCTCAGCCGCGCGTGGTGTGACTGTAAAAGTTAACACTCTGGGTTTTGTCGAGGATACGCAGGTTCATGGTTTTCGTCACATTTGTACATTTTCTGGCCATTATTTTTTTCGCATATTTTTTTGACTCTTCTCTCCTGCCTCACTAAGACTCCAACTGCACCTAATTTTTATGCGATAATCATCACATAACCATCAGGCTCTGTTGCGTCTTAGTCTTCCCCCTCTGGGCTTTGCTTTAGGCGGCGTCCTTGCCGCACTCTCGCCTTCCGGGCCTGTTCTCCCGCCTGCGGTGACGCGCGTCCGTACAGCCCGAGTATTTTTTGTCCGAAATTGCATTTTTCATCTGCAGGGTTTCCGCGTGGGCCGCGTGGTGGTTTTTCACTCTCTCTCGCGGCGCCCACATCCCCGTCACCCCCTGGAACAAGAGAGCGTGCTCGCCAAAGCTCGTCTGACGCCTTCTGGGCCCCGCGCATGACGGCTCCCGAGTCTGGGTCTCCCCTGCCCACGGACGGCCCCGCGCACACTCACCTTTTCTGTGCTGTGCTCGCCCGGTGGGGCTCGTCCGGGAGCCAGGCATCCTGACTGTCGTTGCCGGGTCAGTGCTGGACTTCGTCCCGGCTGTCACTCCCTCAGGCAGCCTCAGGCCGTGCCCGAGGAGGCCGCAGGGTGACTGGTTAGTTGGGTCCTCTGCGTCTCGCTCTCACTCCCCGTGAGGCCGGCCACGGCGCCCTCGCGTCTAGAGCGAACCTGCCCCCTCCGACAGCGCGCAGAGCCGGCCTGCCTGCTCCGCCCACGGCCCCGCTCCCCGCCCCCTGCCCCCCACTCCCCGCCCCCCACTGGCCCTCGGAACAGAAACCGCAGCCCACTCCCTCTGGGCCCTCCGGCCGCTCGGCGAGTGTCCGCTGGTGGTGCGTGCCTGCACGCCGCCGCTTCCCCCCGTGCCCGCACGTGCTCACAGATTGCGCGCCGACCCGGAGCGACCCTGCCCTGGCCCTCCAGAGCCCCCGCTGTCCGTCGTCCTTCCCTGGTGCTCCGGCCCGGAACTTCTCGCCACCTGGACTTCCCTGAGCAGTAGCCTCCGCCCTCCCTCGAGGCACGGGCACCAGGTTTGGGCCCCCGGGTCCGTGCGGGGCCGCGTCCCGGGGGCCAGCTGGGCCACGCAGAGCTGCTTTCTGCCTTCCCGCTTCTCGGGGCGGGGGGGGCACGGCCCCTCGCTGCCTCGCGTCCGGTGACTGAGTCACTGTTTCCTGTGTTTTGCCCAGTTCCCTGCTTTTTCAAGTTGGACAGGCAAACGTGTCCTTGCTGACCACACCGCAGCTGGGCGCGGCACTTCATGTTTTCACCTGTGGCCGCTCGCGTGGGCCGAGGAGCCCCCCACCGTGAGCCTCGGCTTCCTCTCCGGCGAGTGGGGGCCGCGCCGTTCCCCGGTGGTTGTGACGTGAACACCCAGTGCGGAGCTGCGCCTGCCGTGGGCGTGCGGCGGCACAGCCCCTCCTTCTCTTTCCTTTGGTGACGGGGAGACGTGCGGTCCCCTCTGCTCATCCAGGTCGCGTCCCACTGCGGCAAGGGTCGGCGGAAGCTTTCTTTCCCCTTTTTTTCCTCCTTAACAGTGTACCTGCCAGGCCCGGCCTACAGGGTCCCTCCTTTCTCTGCAGTAAATAGTTCAGCAGTTGTTGTCCGCGCGGTGTGTGCAGGAGTTAATCACAGGTGCCCTCCAGTAGCACGGCGTCTGTTGTCTGGGACGGCCACTCAAACCTTTTGTTACTGCATGTCGTCGGATGCCTGTAGGCCTCTCTCCGCGACAAGACGCCGGTTTCCCTGTGCACAGGTGCCTCGTTGTGAGTGTGTTAACACCCCGTCCCGCTCCCAAACCGGCGCCCAGCGCGTAGCTCGGCCAAACTCGGTGATTTTAGCTTTAATAATAATATGTGGTCCACGTAGCTTATTTTTTGGACTATAAGACACACTTTTTTACCACATTTTTTACTTCAAAATTTCTTCCCCTATTTTCCTCCTCTAAAACCCAGGTGCATCTGGGGTCCGTACCATAAGACGCACCTAGGTTTTAGAGGAGGAAAATAGGAAAAAAAACTTTTTGAAGCAAAAAATGTGGTAAAAAAAAGTGTGTCTTATAGTCTGAAAAACACGGCAGCTGGCACTTTCTTTACTTCCTCGCCCCCCTGTGTTCGCCACATGTCAGCCTCGAGGCCTGGAACGCGGCCCCGGGAGGCATCACGTTAGCGGTGTGGCGTCTCCCCAGGGCGCAGGCGTGAACCTCTTCCCCATTCAGGCCGCCCTGAACGGTCGGCGCGGATCACCTCCCCCGAGCCCCGCTCCCGGGCAGCCTCCGAGAAAAGAACGGGTCGGGAGAGGACGCGGGGCCCCGGGAAGGAACCCCAGGGGGACGCTGTGCCGCCGGGAGGGCCGGCCGGTCCTCGCGACGACAGGGCCAGCTCCACCCTGACTGGGCTCCCCTGTGGAGCGCGGCCCCGGCCCCTGCGCCCACCGACATCCGGCACTCTGACCGAGAGGTCGGCGCGAGAGCTCTGCGTCCGTGACTCATCGGCGATGGCTGGGGCCGAATCGTGTGCGCGGTGTGAGCGGTAGGGTTTGTTGTGCTGTGCTCTGTTCGTAATGAAAAGAGATCCCCCCCCAAAAAAAGAAACAACCCCTGTTGTTGCCCCCCGAGCTGGAAACCTTCACGACAGGCCAGGCACATCAGCAGTCCTCGCCGGCGCCCTTCCGGGGGCAGTCGGCACCCACCGCGCCTCCCTGCCCCGCGCCCAGGCCTCACCACCCCCCCCAACCCCGGACTGGACGTTCCGAGGAGGTGACGGTGTGATGAGGGGTGACGTGGCCGTGGGAGCCCGCTTCACCTCCGTGACTTCCTGCGAAACTGGGTGTCTGCTCGTCACCTGGCGGCTGGGGACGAAAGCCCTGGAGAGGGCCCCGCGTTCTCGAGGCACCGGCTCCCGTGCCCAGGACAGCCGAGCGATCGCGGCCGCACGGGGGAGGCTCGGAGCTCAGAGCACCGCGGCCCCCTGCCCTCCGCTCTCACGGCCGGCCCCAGGCGCGTCCTTGGCGGGGAGTGAGAGGGCGAGTTTCCTCACCCTGGGAACCGAAGGTTTGCCCGGAGAACTCCTCGGGTCACAGGTCATCCGTAGGACGGGCCTGGGGCCGGGAAGTGTCTGTTCTTGTCACGTTGTCTTTGTGGGATCTACCAGCTTTTCTGTTAGGAAAACTAACAAAAGATCGAACGGTCCCCGGGATGCCCCCAGTTTCCCCCTGCCCCCCCCACCCTGCCCCCGGCCTGCATGGCCGTGCGCCCCCGAGCTGCCCAGCTCCTCTCCTGTCGTCCACGTGGACAAAGCTTCATGCACGAGAGCGGCGTCTCTCACGGTCACTTGCGACATTACGGATAGAAATTTCAGGTCTCAGAGGCTTGCTCCTGGCTCACGGTCCCCCGCTGCTGCAGCCGCCCCTCCCACTGCCCCCCAGGTGGCGTCCACCGTGCTCCTCCAGCGGGTCCAGGAAACCCGGACAGCACCCGTGCACGCCGCCCAGCCCAGCCCGAGGGGCCTGCGGTTCCCCGCCGTCTGCCGCTCCCTGCAGCGGACTCCCCTCCCTTCCAGAAGAGGCCTCTCTCTCTCCAGCCCCGCCTGGCGTCCTCCTCCAGGTTCCGGAGGCTGAGGCGATGGCTTGTCTGTCCTGCCCTTGACCCGTTCTGTGGGGGGAGTGACCCAGAGCCCGGGAGAGCTGCTTCCTGGGTGAGGGGATCTGGGCCCCGGGGGGGCAGGGGAGGGGGAGGAGGCAGGTGCTCCCTGGGCTCCTCCTCCACTTCCTCCTCCTCCACTTCCTCCTCCTCCTCCTCCCCCACCCCTCCTCCTCCCCCTCCGTTTGCCACCTCCACTGAGTCCCAGCTCCCCGGGGCGCCTCCACGCCCAGCACCTGGACACGGCCTCCCTCCCAGCCCCTGGAGCTGCCGTTAGCCCCGGGGCCAGCCTGTTGCAGGGAGTTTGGGGGGCAGTTTCGAGGGGAACGGGGCTCCCTGATGAGCGTGCAGGGCGCCCCGCGCATCGCGGGGCCTGGACGCCCATTACAGGAGATTTACTGCTCTGTTCGGGGCCTGCTCTCCAGGTTGGGGCTGGCTGACAAGGTCTCGGCTTGGGGAGGATTTATTCCTACATATTAAATTCTTTTTTTAATTAGTTCAATGCCCCAGCCGTTTCTAAACCAGAGAAATGTGAAATAAATAAGTTCCTGAAGGGAAGAGGAAACAGGCCATGGTTTGAGTTAGTTGTTCAGTTTGCACAAAGAAGTCTGCAGCCATGCCCCCCACCCCCACCCCCACCCCCACCCGTAGACCTTTCCGTGCTCCGGTGAGGTCCCCAGGAGCCCCCCGCGGCCTGACCTTCACGGCCCGCACGGTTGCCCCCGGCCCCCGCAGCCCGGGCTCGCGGTCACGCTCTGGGCGAGCAGGAGGGACGAGCAGGAGGGACGAGCAGAGTCTCGGGCCGGGCGGCGGGAACAGGCCTCCCCCCCCCCCCCTCCCCCCGCGTCCCCTCTCCCCGTCTCTGGCGCAGGGAGCGCCTACGTGTGGCGCGGTCGACGGCGGGTCTGTGCCTGGCAGATTGTGGGGAGGAGGTATCGTCCCCCACACGCGCACACGCACGCACACGCACACACACCCCAGATGGCAGCGTGATGAGGAGCAGGAGCCAGCAACACCAGGAGTTATTTCGGGAACAAAACTGGAAATCTGCACATGGCTGGATGCTGCATCCTAAACGCTGCTCTCGCCTGTGACAAGCCCCCTCGCCGGGTGGAAGGCAGCCCATCAATCAGCTGCGTTAGCTCCCTCGCGGCCGGGGCTTCGGGGGCTGGCGGGGGGAGAAGCGTGTGTTCTCTGAGGAAGGGCCACGGTGTCGTGCGGGCCCAGGACAGGCCCTCCTTTCCAGGACGGGTGTGCCGCGGCAGTAGCGGCGGAGGGTGGTGAAAAGCCAGGTACGGCGGCTCCATGCAGACTCCAGAGGCTGGCGAGCGGGCCCTCGCCCGTGCGCCGTGGGCCTGGGCTGCAACCCGGCAGGCCTGCGGACGCCCCACACGCTCCCGCTGCGCCCTCCAGGCCGGGCAGCCGCCCACAGCCCGAGCTGCTCAGGGCAAAAAAGAAAGTGCACACCGTTGTTTGCGGGCATCACCTTCACAAATGTCAACACGATTCCTACCCACGTTTAAAACCACGGGAGACGGCCTCTCCCCTGCGGTCTCTGTCGACCTCCTGACCGACCCACCGCCTCCCGGGCGGCCTGGGGCCGGTGCTGGGAGTCTCGGGGATGCTCTTCCTCTTCAACGGCGACATTCGCCGGCATCTGAAGCGGCATGGACAGCTCCCCTTCCCGCCCCACATTGCTGTTTGAAAGACTTGTTGCTCCCACGCCTTGGAGCGGAGTCTTAAACCAGGAGACGGTCGTTTTTCTTCTGTGGCGGGAGATAGAACGCCACGCTCCGTGCCAGGAGCGGGGCACGTCCCGCGGCTGGTCTCGAGGAGCCACCGTCCAGACACGAAAACAGGCCCATAAATAACAGCCACGAGGCGGTGCGCTAAGTGGTTGACCAGATGCACACCCTCGATGGGGCCCCGGGGAGCGAGTCACGAGTCGGGGCCGGGAGCGGGGCGGCGGTTCCTGCCAGCGGCCGGCCCCACGGGCAGGGCCCCCGCCGCTCAGCGCTGCCCTGACGCAGAGCCAAGGGCGGCGTGGCATGCGGGTGGCTGCGTAGTTGTTGTTGCTGTTGTTGTAGCCCTCACCCGAGGACATGTTTCTTGATGAGAGAGAGAGGAAGGGAGAGAGGGGAGGGGAACAGCGGGGGTGCGGGGAGCACCGGTGGGTGGCCTCCCGCACACGCTCCGCCTGGGGGTCCGACCCGCGGGCTCTTGGTGCACGAGGCGACGCTCCCGCCGGCTGGGCCACCCGGCCAGGGCGGCCCTCTGCGCAGTGTCTGTACGGGGGGCATGGGGCGCGGCCTCTGCTTCAGCGATGGGTGCGCCTCCCTTCTGCAGAGCATAGCGCCCCCTTTGGACAGGGAAGCCCTGTTCTGCTCTTCAAACGTGTGATCCCTCTGAGAGTCACGGGTCCTACTCTCTCTGCACGGAGCCCCGGGGGTCTTCAAGTGAGACTGCGGGAAGGCGAGCAGCCCCTCTCGTGTGGACAGACTCTAAGTGCGGGCCTGGGACCCACCAGTGGGCTCGTTTCCAGCCCTTGGAGGAAGCCCCTCGGAGAGAAGGAAGAAGGCGGAGGACGGACAGGACGAGACCTGAGAGAGACCCGCGGAGCGCGCAGTCGGGCTGCAGGCCCCCTGAGGCCCGGCCGCACCCCACTCTCCCTGCTGTTCGCTGGCGGAGCCGCGGCCCTCACTCTGCGCCCTGTGCACGGACACGGGTGTTCGCCCCTGCGTCCAGGCACTTCAGGTGGGCCAGGAGTGAACGCCGGGGTCTCCCCGCAAACTCAGTCTGCGCAGGCTTGCGAGGGGTCAGCCCACTACCCGAGCCTCGTGTGGACTCCGCTGCCGCGGCCCCGTCCCTCCCCCCATTGTGCCAGCACCGCCCAAGGGGGGCGGGGGGAGAGGCCGCCGGGTCTGGAGACGTCCGGACAGTCCTTTTGCCTGCCCGGAAGGGTGGCCGGACTCCCCCGCGAACAATTACTTAAATGGTGTCTTGGCCCCTTTCTCTGGAGCAGGACATAACCTTTATTGACATTGTGGCTGCGGCCCCATCTGTTAGGCTGACAGAGAAGGGGGGCCGGCCGGGCCTCCTGATGGATTCGGCGTGGTCAGACCTTCTGCACAATTTGTCACGGGGCAGAAGGAAGCCCTTCGCTAGTGGAAGGGCCCCCAGTCCTCACGGGGCTGGGGGGGACTGTGCCCCTCCCCCTACCACCAAAGTCCTGAGGTCACCTCTGACGCACGCCGGAGAGAGTGAGACCCCGCCTCCGGAAGCAGCTCGCAGCACACGCGGAAGGAGGGGCCCCTGCACCTCGAGAAGCCCTGTCCCCCGGGGCCCCGCAGACAGACACCAGCAGGAATCGGGAGAGAGTCCCGGAGCAGGACCCACCAGACACAGAGGGGGCCGCAGGCGGGGACCTACGGCAGCCAGGACGGTGGGACGGGCTTGTGCTGACGGGGTTCGCTGGTCCGCGGGCCCGCCGGCTGCGGTGCAGGGTGAACTGAACCTCCGTCCCGGGCGGCGCAGGCCCTTGCTCAGGGTCGGAGCAGGCTGCTGCGTCCACAGCACAGGCCGCGCCCGCAGACCGCAGTGCGCCGAGGGCCTGGCGCCCAGCCGCACGCACCGTGGAGAGGCCGTCTCGGGGCCTGGAGCCTGTCGTTCCCCTGAAGGTGGAGGAGGTGGCCGATTGAAGGTCCCCGGCCGGACCACAGGGAAGGCAGTGGTGGCAGCTCTGGCCGAGCTCAGAGTCTGAATGTTTACGGTGTCGATCTGAAATCCAGGTGACCACAAATACCGTGAACCCACGCACGCCACTCCTCGAGGACAACTCCGCAGCCGCTGGTGCCGTCATTGCCCGGGGCGCCGCCGCCTGGGCCCGCCGTTTCTGCGGGGCAGTTGGCTGTCTCCTCCGTTCTCCTCTCCCCCTCCCTCTCGCCGTCTCGCTCTTGCCCCCGTGCCCCCTCCCCCGTGGCTGTGCCCGGCTGTGCCCGGCTTCCGGAGCACTGGGAGCGGCAGCGCCGCCGGGAGGGGCCGGCCTCCTCTGCGCTCCGCACTCCCTGCGGAAACGCCGCAGCTCTGCGGATCCCTCTGAGGGACGCACCGCGCCGCCCTGGTGCAGAGTCTCCGCCACCTGCAGGGAGAGCGTGTGTTTCCCAGGTCGCCAGGTGACTGCCCCTGAGGTCCCCTGGCTTGCGCGTGAAACCTTTGCTCGTCAAAGCACAGTTGCATTTCTGTGCTCTCAGCCGCTCCAGAAGGCAGCGAGTGCGAGCATCCCGCGGCCTGAGTTCTGAAGCTGGCGTGGCTTGGTGCGTACGGAGATGCCCCCACGGGCCGGAGGCACGGCCCCCGTGAGGGCGAGGGCGGGGGCGGGGGCGGGGAGGAGCAGTGGCTGGAGTGGGCGGGGCTTTGGGGCTCCAGTGCCTGCGAAGGCGTCGGAAGCCGTTTTCGGGCTCCGACTGGTTTTCTCCTCCTCGTCCGCTGACCACAGGAGTGCGAGGCCGTGTGAAAACCCTGTCACCCTCCTTTCCCCTCCACGAGCAGCGCCGCTCAAGAAGACGCCCACCGCCCCGCTCCCGTCCCTGTACCTGAGAGTTAGCGCCCTCAGGGGCCGGCCTCACCAGAACAGACCCCCCCGACCATGGCTGCGGGAGGGTCCGGGGCTGCAGCGGGCCCAGCAGGGGCCCGGCACCGCGGAGCTACCAGGAGACACAGTCGCTTCTGCCGTGACCTCTGGACAGCGCAGGTGCCCACCACGGCTCCCAGCCTGTGGGGCCAGGGGCGGGGCGGCGGCCTGGTCACCCGCTAATGCAGTTCCATTCAAAAGGACATCGAGGGGCACGTGGCCTGCACCCAGAGTTCTCGCTGCTCTTACTCCGCCCCACGGCCCTTCTGGGTCCTCCTTGCCTGCCAACAGCACGGCCGTCGTTCGCCAGTGTGTGTGGGGCTCCCCAGCTGTCTGTGTGAGAAGTCCTGTGTCCGTAGTCGGCCACTCACAGCCTCAAGTCCTTGGAAGCTTCTCAGTCCTGGACGAAGCAGGGGTCTTGTCACCCGGCCCCCAGCTGCGCCCCCAGCCTCGCCGCGCTCAGGGGCCCGGTAGGGGAAGTGTGGGGCTGTCTCTGGGCCGCCCCTGGGCGACCTGGGCACAGCCCCGGGGACACAGGGAGGCCCAGCTCTGTCCTACCTGGGCTGTGGCGCCGTGTCGTCCCCGAGTCCAAACCTGTTCCCTGGGGGGTGGTTAGTGTCTACGGCGCCTGCTGGTGGGTCGAACCCGAGGCCACCGACCCAGCTAGGTCAGCGTGCGGGCACCAGCCGTCCGGCGGCCCGCGGTCTGCTGGCCAGAACTGGCCGAGGCCCACACGTTGTGGCCTCATGGTGGTGGGGGGGTGTCCTACTCTTCCCTCCAGGGCAGCGTCCCCCCACGGGGAAGCGCGGGGCGGGGGGCACACGGGAGCCTCTCTCTGTCAGAAGGACTGGAGGGCCATTTGCGCCTCGGTGGCTCATAAATCACTCGCCTCCCTCCCTGAACGCCCGGCGTCAGGACACTCGGCCGGCACTGAGAGACGGCCCCCGGCCCCCGGCCCTCGGCAGTGCAGTGCCAGAGTCGTCCCCGCAGCCCCGCCGGCTGCTGTCACCATCGTCCATCACGGGAGACGGAGCCAACAAGGCGTGAAGGTGCGGTGGCGGTGGGGACTCTCGTCCGAGGACCGGACCGCTTCATCACGGCGGCGGGGTGGCGTCCGGGAGAGCGAGCGGCCGGAGGGGCCCCGGGGGGAGTTTCCGGGGGCGCTGGCCCGAGTCCGAACAAAACCCGGGGGGGCGAAGTTCCCACTCTGCTCCGGGCCCCAGACTGCGCCCGAGAAGGTACGTCTCTGTGCAGAGGCGCCGCGGCCCGTGCTCCTTCCTGCTGGCGGCCCCTGTGGACCGCGCGGTCCCCGGGCGGGCGGGGCTGCTCTGGAACATCACGCGGCCTTGGGCACTGGGGCCGCCCCACCCGCATCCCCTGGGCTCGCCCTCCGGGCGGGTCCCAGGAAACAGATGCGGCCTCTGCCTGGGTGACACTGGGGTTTGGGCTGGAGGAGACTCGGGAATGGGCCGCCCCACTCCCCCCACCCTGCTCCCCCCGCCCCGCTCCCCTCGCCCCTGCCCAGCTTCCCAGGGGACAGGAGCGCGTGTCCGAGCGAAGTGGAGGTCACTTGGGGCAGGGGCAAAGCCAGGCGCACAGCCGCGCTCCTTGCGCAGCGGCCTCTTTTGTTCGGCGACGGAAACCCGAGTGTAGTGGACCTCAGACACAGGACCTCAGAGGACGACGAGTTCACTTAGTCAACCTGCAGGGGGTCCCATGGAGTCCGCGCCCGGCACGCACGCGGGGACTCAGGAACTGCCTGCTGAGTGAAGCGGTGACTGCACGTAGGGAGAGCCCGGGCCGGCGGTGGTCGCCGTGTTCTGCGCGGAGAAGCTGGTCTGTGACGAAGAACAGCCGGCACCTGTGGGGACCTCTGGGTGCCGCCGCTGTTCCCGGGGCTCTGTGCTCATCGCTTCGCTTCATGTCCGCGCTGACCCGGCGGGTTCTGTGCTGGGAAGGGGCCTGAGTGAAAGGGGGTAGGGGGCGTTTCGAGGCCTGCAGTGAGTGAGTGTCCGGCCACTGGTGCCCTGGAGGCGCCCGGGAGGGACCCCGTCCAGCCAAACCACACCTGTCCGGCTGCTCCCGCTCCTGATGCTGCTGCTTTGCGCCCCAGCGTCCCTGGAGAGGCCCGAGGGGGTAGGGGCCCAGGCTCACTGCTGCAGGACCGGGTGTCGCCGCCATCAGGGGCATCGTGCGGAATGGGGGGCAGGGCAGCCCCCCAGACTGAGGGCCGGCGGCGCGTCCCGCACTCACCCAGCGGAGTGGAATGTTAAGTGCTTTTTAACAGTTGCTCTGCACATGGGCCCACCGACGTCACCGTCCTCTGGTCTGTTTCCAAGTGCCTGATGAATTAGAGCGGCCCCCAAGTTCGCGGGGAAACTTCTGAACTCGGAGCTCTCTCTGCCAAGAGTGCTCTCGACAGAACCCCGGAGAACAGATGCTCAGGGAGGGGCGGGGGGAGACTGGAAGGCAGGCAGAGCCCTTGGGCATGGCGCGTGCGCTGGCTTTGTCCGAGCTGCGCTGCCGGCCCGGATCCCCTGAGGTGCCGAGGGTTCCGCGCCCGAGGGTGCACTGCTGTCTGGGACCCCCCGCCGTCGGAGTGGCCCCGTGAGTGCCCGATCTCCTGCTGTGGACAGATGTGGGCATTCGACGGGGAGGGATTTGGGCAAGAGCCCCAGGCCCACACTCGCCCGGGCTTACTTAGCCACCCACCCAGGAGGTTCCTCGGGCCTTCCTCATCCTCCCCGGCTTCTCGAAATGGTGGTCTGGCGGAACCGACACTCCTAATGAGAGCACCCTGGACCTCCGTAACACAGGACCGGCGAACCTCCTCTCGGCCTCATTTCACCGGCTCGGGCCCCAGGCTCCCAGGGCCGCCGCGACGTGGGGGCAGCTGCCTACCACCCCGCCGCCGAGGTGCAGCGGGGTCCCCAGGGGTCTTCGGAAACGCCGGAGGAAGAGATTCCTCGTGTTCAATCCACTGTTGGTTTTACACGAGTTTCATGGTCTACACAGGCTAGCAAACGACTCCTCGTTGGCCAGACGCGTCCCGCCATCTGTTTTGCAAACAGTGCGGCACCCAGGTGCGTGGACGCGTGCCTGGGCGGGTCGGCCGCGGCTGCTCGGCTCCACGGGGCCCGGAGCGTGCTCGGTGGGGGAGGGGTCCCACCTGGGCCTCTGCGGCACCCCCACCCCCAGCTCCCTCCACCTGGAAGTCAGCGTGCTGGGCGTGCGCCGCGCCAGGGGCGACAGTCTGCACAGCTCCTGACCCCGAGGCCCCGATCCGCCCGCCTGCGTGTCTGGTGCGTGTCCCGGTCTTCCGCTGGCGGCGAGGAAGAGGAAGGAGCCGCAGCCAGAGCGTCTTCACCGCCGAAACCAGCACGCACTGCAGGTCAGACCGGTTTTTTCTGCACGGCGCTGGTTGTGGAATCTTTCCCGCACACCCCGGTAGCCGGCACTCGGGCGGGTGGCGGGCAGCGGTCCCCTTAGTCACGTGGACCCGCCTGTGCCACAGACCCCCTGCACTCGGAGGACTTTAGCTTAGCTCGTTACAAACTAATCCAGCTTCTTGGGTGGGGGGGGGGGAGTCTTAGGAAACACGGAGCTGGACGTGCAGGCTCACCAGGCTCTGCAGACTGTGGCGGGAACTGTCGGTCTTCCCTGCACTCCCGCCGTGCAGTGGTGTTGAAAAGTATCGGAACACACTGTTTATAGCCTTGCTGGTTCTGTTTTGACGGAGAAACTTGTCACGTTGCCGAATGCTCTGCGGCGCCACCTCGCACGGGTGTCTGGACTTCGCGCCGTGGGGTGACTAACGAAGACTCCGTGGTGTGAGCTGCAAGGGCCCTGGTGGGGGGGGGGCCTGGGGGGGCCTGGGGGTGCCCTGGGACACAGGCCCCCGCGGTCCGGAGAGTCCTGCAGGCCGGTCCCAGGGCCTCGCTTCCCTAGAGCCCGAGGCCCGAGGTCCGCACGGCGCATTTCTTTGCAGGCTCAGCTCCGGGTTCACGGACAAATCTGAGTCTGTTAGACAGTCCCCAGACACCTGCTGGACACTCAGACTTCACAATTAAACTCCCCTGCCATCTGAAGCGATCGTCAGGGAATAACACGGGCAGCAACGGGATGGGAGACGCTCGCAAGACACGGACCTGACAAAGCATCGCGTCCGGAACGCATGAGGACGCGTTCTCACTCGGGTGTCCGGACTCAAACAGGCAGATAAAACCAAATGCCGGCAAAGATGCTGAGCAACTGGAGCGTTGAGGGTCGCTGCTGAGTGTGAGACGGTTCACACGCTGTGGGAGCATTCCTGACAGTTCCTTCTAGAGCTAAAGCTAAGCGTGTGCCTCCCTTAGGACCCAGTCACCCACGCCCGGATAGTCCCCAGCAAGAATGGAAGCAGGCGGCGCGGAAGCCTTGCCGGTGACCGTTAAGCCCACCGTGATAAATAAGAGCTAAATGGACAGCTCAGCTGCTCAGAACAGGCCAGTTGGCCGATTAGCGGACATAGTAACACAATCGAATATCATTCAGCAGCACAACTCGATTTTGGTTCACGCCACTGCATTTGCCTGGAGGCCACGGGAAGGAATCCAGTTTCTCGGCGGCTCGGCTCCCGGGCAGGATTCGTTTCCTCCCGGCTGCGGGGCCGAGGGGCCCGGCTTCCGTGCTGGGGACCAGCTGACGCCCAGGGATGTTTCCTAGGGACCAGCCACGTGACAGGCCCACGCCTTAGTTGGCTGGGCGTGCTGACAGACCCGCAGACAACACACACCGGTGGCCTAGAACAGGGACAGCGTGTTGTCTCGCTGTCCTGGGGACCAGAAGGTGCCGGCAGGGCCGAGCCCCCTGAGAAGGCCGGGGAGGGTCCGTTCCAGGCCTCTCTCCTCGCGTCTGGAAGCTCGTCGCCTCTCTGGGTGACTCCCATCTCCCCGTGGCACCCTCCTCGTGTGCACGTCTGCCCCTCGCGAGCCCTCAGTCTCGGCGCCAGTGTGGCCTGGCCTTGGCGGACTCCGTCTGCAGTGGCCATGTGTCAAAGCGAGGTCGCACTGTTTGGGGCACGGCGGCGGGGCGGGGGCGGGGGGGGCGGTGGTTTCAACACGTGGATCGTTGCCGGAGGCCGTGAGCCCGTCCCAGCCCCCTCCCTTCCCCGTCACCGCCGGCGACAGTGGGTCACGTCCCCGCTGTGTTTCGGGTCTCCACCCCCCTCCTCCCTGTCTCCCCGGCAGCCCGTGGGCCTTCATCCTGGCCCACTCCCCAGGCCGTGGGGCGGCGCTGGACTCGCGCGGACAGTCCGGGGTGATCTTCCTGCAGGGATCGCCCCCCGGAAATGTCTGTTTTCCACGCAACGCAGAGTATTCACAGATCCCGGGGGTTGGTGGTGGGGGCCGCTCCTCCGCCCACCGCACCCCTGATCACTGGAATGTTCCTTTCCACCCTGCTGTTGGCGTGTTGGGAAAGGGGGTGCAGCGGTGTGGTAGGAACTTCATCTAACAACAGGCCGGTGGGGGGCTCAAGTGCAACGAGTCAGGAGCGAGGTAACATGGTGCTGGAGTGAAACGCATCATCCTCTTGCGCTTGGAACCTTTTCTGTTGCACCGCGTAGGTGTGGACCAAGAAAAGGCTCACCGAACATGAACAGGTCAAAAGTAAACCGGTGACGTCAGTTTTGACCCTGTGACCTCACACGTGACTCCCCGTGTCAACCGTGTGGCCGTCCTGAGGCCTGAAACAGCAGCTCAGGCAGCAGGCAGAGGGGTGGGGGGTCTGCTCCCCGAGCCTGGGGCACGCTCTCCCCCCGCCCTTTCCTTCCAGGCTCCACGTGTCCCTCTGCTCCCGCCCCCCCGCCTGCCGTCAGAGACCCCGTGCAGCCTGCAGGCTTTTAGGCTTTTGGGTGAGCCCTCCCGAAGCCCCGAACTGCCGAGGCCTTCAGGTTGTGAGCTTCGTCTGTGCTCCCTGCATGAGTGAGGTGTCGACTTTCTTCTTCTCCCACTGCGGCCCAGCAACTCTCTAACCCGCCCCCCGCCCCGCACCTCGCGCCAGGGTCTCTGCGGCCCCTGTCCCCGAGCTCCCCCCACACACGGCGCCTCTCTCGAGACCCACCCGCGGCGGGCGCCCAATCAGCGCGTTCACACGGATGCGCAGAATGAGTGAGCGACTCAGCGTGACCTTGGGCAGAACCCAACACTGTGCCCCCACCCCCACCGCCCCACATGACTAGCGAGGTTCTCGCCCAGGTTCCAACGTCCTGGATCAGTCGTTTCTATTCGATACTCGCTTTACACCTTCCGCCTCAGCCTGCCCGCCAGAACAGTCCCCCTGACCGCAAGCCCCTGCTCCCCGCCCGGCCCGTCCAGCCCATCCCGTCGTGACGTCCTGCTTGACACGCAGGCACGAACCGTCAGGGCCGCCCCGGCCAGACCCCTGGCTCTGGGCCTGCCCCAGCCGGCGCTGCGGCCACGCCCCCGCGTCCGCCCTCCCGTGTCCGCCCTGCCAGCACCCTCGTGAAACCCACCACAAGCCTGAGCGGGGCCCGCACGTTGCCCTCAGCGATGAGCTCTGTGCTGGAGCTCGTGTTTATTTTTAACCTTCCCTTCCAGGCACGTCGGCTCCTCCACACCACCCCCATCACAGCCCATTACTGTCATTGTCCGCCGAACAAAGCAGGGAAATCACAGGGCGGCCCCAGCCTAAACACAGTGGCGCGGCGGAGGCAGATGCGTGTTCGGGCCGTGCACCTGCAGCCCCCAGGGAGCCGCGCGGGCGGGGCCGGGGGGGCCGGGACTGGCAGGGCCACGAATAGCTGCCGCGGGCGGACCGCGGCCCGGAGCGGCCCCCCCGCGGCGCGCTGCCTGGGGAGCTGTGATTACAGGGCGCCGCGCCGCGCAGCTGCGCTCACAATAGGGCGGGAGTCTCTGCCGGAGACGGGTGGGCGGCGGCCGCCTGGCGTCTGAGGTGAAGGAGCTCGGGGAGAGCAGGTGCACGCTCCCTGCAGACTCGCGGGAGCGCTCCGGCCGCGGTTCCGCTGCTGAGGCTGCGAGCCAGACACCCGGGGTGACAGGGCAGGTCTCTCGCGCGCGGGCGTCCTCCGGCCCCGGGCCTCAGCGGGACCTGGGGCCCCGTGGAAGCCAGGAGGAGAGAGAGCCCGGGGTCGGGGCCTGACCCTCTCACCGAGAGGGACTCCAGCTCAGGCCGGGCCCCTTTGGGGTCTCCGTCTGGCCTGCGGCTCTCCCAGGTGACGTGCGGGTGGGCGGGCGAGGCGGAGAAGTGGTCTCCTGCAGCTCTTCGGCGTCAGACAATGGAGGGGGGTGCCTTTATCCGGGCCCCACAAACGCTGAGACTGGCCTTCCCTCCCGGTGTGCTCCCCAGCTCTGGCGCGTCAGCGGAGCAGTTAGTCCCGAAACATCGAGGTTCCGTGGACCCGGTGGACGGCTGTGCGTTTCAGCAGCACCCTGACGTGAGGCGGCCGTGCCCTTGGGCCCGCCTCGTGGTCCTCCGGCGCCTTGCCTGGGGACAGGGGCCTTCTCCAGAGCTGGGCAACCCGGCGCCCTAGGCCCGTCTTCTCCGCGCGGACCACGTGAGGCCGGGAGGGGCGGTCACCCCGTCTGTGCCCCCAAGGCACGGGCACCGGCTCTCCCGGTGTCACAGCTACCTCTGGCCCACACTTTGGTTTTGAAAGGACATCCCAGTGGGTGGTCGGTGTACGAACAGCAGGTGGCTGGGGGAGGGCTTCCCAGGGTGCCTGCCAGGTGTCGTTGAGACTCGGTGTGGCTTACCTACGACGGGACTGTCCCGCTCGTCCGTCCTCAGGGGCAGGTGCCAGAGCTGTAGGGCAGGGCGGCTGGAGGGGCATTGTTTGACTCTCACGGAATAGTTTCTAAGCTCAAGCTCTCCTGCATCCTTTCTTTTCTGCCTGCTCACCTCCAGGTCCTCCTCCTCTTGTCCTGTGTTACATGGTCACTGACCCCAACGGCTCCCTTCCCGCACCGGCCCCGAGCCCTCCCCGCCCCCCCCCCCCGCCCAAGGGGCCACACCTGCATCCTGTGCCCAGGGCCCTTCCCGGGCCTCGGGGTCTGCCCCGCCCAGGTGTGGCCCCGGGCTGATGCCCTCAGTCTCCCGGTTACACACACAGGTGTGCACACAGGTGCACACAGACTCGATGGAGGCGAGTTTTCAGAGTGCTTTACCGACCAGACATTTAGACTCGAGGCTGTTTAAAGCCGCACGTGAGTGTCCCCCTGCGCAGGGGCACCCGGAGGCACAGGGCGACACAGGCTCCCTCTGGACGACAGACCCAGCGAAGAGGGAGAAATCACGTCTGACCGCAGAGCCCGCGTGGTCTGCACTCGCGGCGGCACCCGGTGAACGGTGGCAGAGTCACACAAAGACGGGCCAGGACACGGCGACACGGTGTGCAGACCATCGTCCCGTGCAGCGCCCCCGTGAGGTCGCCTTCCCGTGACCTCGGGGCCCCTTCCCGTCCGTGGCCCCGACGGCCCGGGCCGGGCACCGCAGGCCGGGTGGGCCGGGGTCTCCGTCCCGCCACGCGTGTGCGCTCCCTGGCGAGGGGCCGCTCAGGCCAGCCGGCCCTCTCAAGGCCGGCGTGTCCCCGACGGGTGAGGAAGCCCGACCCCGGAGCCACTTTGGAGACTGCAGGTCGCATGTCCCCGCGCCATCCGACCCCGCCCACCCCGGGCAGAGGGCCTCTGGGCAGCACTGGCAGGAGGGAGGGAGGGAGGTCGCAGGGCAGCCCGGCCCCACCCACAGGGTCCCCACAGGCTGCAGGCTGGTTGTCCCTCTCCCGGCGGACCCTCCTCCCCGCCAGCTGCCGCCGCCACCCTGGGGTGTCACCGAGGAACGTTGCCGACCAAGGCGAGAGGAGCTGCGCCTCCCAGGGATGCTGACAGCAGGTTGCAGAGGATGGTGGAGTGTCCGCTCCGGACAGGAGACTCGGTGCGGACCTTTCACCGTTCCGAGAGGTTTTCTCGTTCCTCCTCGTCTTCCTGCCCCTTCGGGGGCCAGGGCGGGGCCGAGGGGGCATTCCTGTGGGGCTCTGCGTGTAGGAGCCACCTGTGCCCCGTTTCTTAGCGCCTCCCCAGAGCAGAGCTGCACCCTGTGGCCGTGGCCGTGGCTGCGGGGCGGCGAGCGCCTGGCAGGACGGAGCTCGGTCCCAGCCCCAGCGTCACCAGCGTCACTGCAGGGGGCGGCCTCGGGGAGGGGTGGGCGTCTTCAGAATCGGGCTGCGCTCCAGCCGGCTGTCGCTCACGGCCCTGCCGCCGCACCGGGCGAGTTCCCTGAAGGTCCCCTCCTGTGCCCAGCGGGTGGCAGCGCGGGCTCCACCCCGGGGGCTCTGACCGCAGGCACTGAGTGTGCGCGTCCCCGCCCCCCGGCTCTGGGCCCGCCCCCACGAGACCCGGGGAACGTTGGGTGTCGGTCACGGAGTGACGACTGTGTGACTCTCGATCAGTGTTAGCTCCTGTCGTCCTCTTCCCCCGAAAACACGGTGGGCCGGCAGAGCTCGCCCTGGGGCCTGTGAGAGCGCGAGACCGACCGGCCACACAGTCTGAACGGGGTGGGGCAGGGTGGGGCGGGGCGGGTCGGGTCAGGTCGGGTTCGGTCTGGGTGGGTCAGGTCAGGGTTGGGTCAGGTCGGGGGTGGGTCGGGGTGGGGTCAGGTCAGGGTGGGTCAGGTCGGGGTGGGTCGGGTCAGGTCAGGTCGGGGTGGGTCTGGGTGGGTCAGGTCAGGGTGGGTCAGGTCGGGGTGGGTCGGGGTGGGTCAGGTCAGGTCAGGTTGGGTTGGGTCAAGTCAGGTCGGGTCAGGTCGGGTTGGGTCGGGTCAGGGTGGGTTGGGTTGGGTCAGGTCAAGTCAGGTCAGGGTGGGTCAGGTCAGGGTGGGTCGGGTCGGGCCGGGTTCTTGGTCCATCCAGCTCACAGTGACGTCTCGGCACCCGGTTACTAGGCAAGTGCGCGTGAAGGTCACATTTTAAACGTCATCAGACGTGCCCCTCCTGGCCTTGGGGCCTCTGTCTCCTGGCCCACACTCCCCCCCTTCTGCCCCCCTGTCCAACGGGAGTCGTGTTCCCCGTGCTCCTCGCTCTCCTCGCTCTTCTGCTCGCCCCGCACCCGCACCCGGGCGGCGGGTCTCCCCTCCCCGCGGCCGGTCCCCTGGCCGCGCTCAGGCAGCGGCCCCTGCTCCTGGCACTCTCCCCGCAGGTGGGGCGTGTCGGTCCCGGTGTCCCCGGGGAGCCCCGGTTCAGCCAGACTCGTCATTTGCCAACCCGAGTGGGGGCAGAGGGAGATGGAGGGTTCCGGAGGTGGTCGAGCTGTGCTGAGACTTCGGGGAATCGTGGCCCTTCGTGAGGCGGGGAACTCCTCCACGCAGGGAGACGCGTCGAAACTCAGGACGGTTTCTCCCACTGAAACCAGCTCAGTGGAGAAGCCTCGGCTTTCCGCCAGAAACACTGCTGTCGGCGGGAGTCCAGGGTGACGGCTGCCTCGCGACAGTCATAGATCTCGGCCCGCCCTGGCTGGCGTAGCTCAGTGGATGGAGCGCGGGCTGCGAACCAAAGCGTCGCAGGTTCTATTCCCAGTCAGGGCACATGCCTGGGTTGCAGGCCACAGCCCCCAGCAACCGCACATGGATGTTTCTCTCTCCCTCTCTCTCTATCTCCCTCCCTTCCCTCTCTAAAAATAAATAAAATCTTTTTAAAAAATAAATTAAAAAAATAAATCTCGACCCGCTGATCTGTGGGTGCCAAGGGACGATGTTTTCCGCTGAAGTAACTGGTAAAATCAGTTCTCTGTGCAGAGGGATGCAGGCTCACCGCAAAGCCCTGCGGCCACAGTGCCCCGGTACCTGCGCCGTCACTCCGCACGCAGAGTTCCCACTCCGATGGTGTCGCCGGCAGAGCGCTTTGTGGATTCCCGGAGCCCCCGCACCCCGCACTGGGCTACGTTAAGAGACAGAGCGGGGCCTTGACTCAATCAACTGCTCCAGTAACCCGGGTCCCCGCACCTGCCGGCTGAGCGTGCCGACCGCTGTACAGATGTCACCGGTGAGCGCCGACACGGGAAAATGGTATTTCCAGGCCCGTTGCCCAGTGACCAAAACGCCCAAGTGTGACGAGCTGGAAGCGCAGGCGAGGCCCAGGGTCCTGCTGAAAATACAGAGGAAATGAAAGAAAATGGCTCCGTTATTAACTAAGTTGGAAAAGGTCGAGCTTCAGAGTCCGATGGTGGAGCTCAAACAAAGGCCCTCGGATGGGGACCCGCCAGTGCCGCCCCACGGGGGCCGCAGCCACAGCCCGCGGAGTGGGAGGCGGTCCCTGCCCAGCGCCCCCGACAGCCCGCAGCCCCGGGGCGGCTGGCGCGGCGGGGAACTCATTCCGTAGCGTCTCCGGCCGGCGTCAGCTCAGGGCCAGACTTAGCAGTGGGAAGTGACGGAGAGAAAGACGCAGCTGACAGGGAGTATGAGAGAACACGTTCTGTGAGACTGAGAAAACACCCTCATTTCATGTTTTTTAAGTGAGTGGGTCTCAGGAAGATTGGGGGGCCAGGACCCCTCCTGGGACTTCCCACCTTGGTGCCACCTCCGGCCTCCCGCACCTCCCTCCCGCTCACAGCCGGCGGGACACCGGCGGGACCCTCCGCGGTGCCTCCCAAGGGAGGCCCTCCCCTGGGTGGGCCACGTGAGGTCCCACCCATGAAGGAGACACGACGTACTCAGTACATGTGAGTTATGGTTTATTTCAACAGCACTGACCAAGCGTCTCCTTTGCGTCAGGCATGTTCTAGAAGGTGGCGCCACAGAGGTAAGTTAAATGCAGCCTCTCCCCTTAGGGGACAGTCCAGTGAGACAGCCGTGTGAACGGTGTCCCCGTAACTGACTGAGGCCGCTGACAGTCACGCACATTGCCGCTGAAAATTGTAGCGGTCGGGTGCCAGTTGAAAGAAAAAACCTAGTTTAATGTACATTGATGGTATCAATGTAAATACTGTTTAATGTAAGTAGAACCTTTTACCCCAAATTAAAAACACACTTCGCAGAAACTACTAGTCACATAGTGCTGATTCTCCATCGTGAATGTTACAGATGTACTAAACTGACCGAGGGACACTCCCTCAGGGTCATGAGGCAAAAGAGGGAGTGTTCACTTGACCTCTGTCGTTTGTTCATCTCTGCTGTCGCTTACGATTTAACACCTGTGACGTCAGTCAGCCCTCTCATCGTTTTGTAATTGACCTTGGAAAAGTCACCTGAAGATCATCTGAACTTCCACGTTTTTAAAAGTTAGGTTATCATAAAGCTAAGGACCATGGAGTACCTGCAGAAAATTTCCATGTTTATAACACCGCAACTTTTAAAATTATGTATAAAAGAACAAAATTCCCAGAAAATTCCTCATTTCCCTTAACTTATGAGCCTTCTGTGTTTCTTTAAAGCTCCCTGCCACCTATTTATTCTGAACTTGAACTAAAACCACATGAATGTTGGGAAAAGCAAGCTTAACAATAGTAGTTGGAGGCGTCAACACCTCACTTTGTGCAGTGGAAAGAATAATGAGCACCAGAGAAATGAAGACATAGAGATGCGGACAATGTGACAGACCACCTAGACCGAACAGACACCTGGGGAACATTCCAGCCAATAACAGCAGAGTACACACTTTTCTGAAGTCACCTTGTATATTCTCCATACCATGTGTCAGGCCATAAAACAACCTCAATAAGCATAAGAGGATTAAAGTCCTACAAAGCCTGTTCTCTGATTCCAATGGAAATATTTGAGAACAATGGCATGTGGAAAATTGGGAAATTCACAAATATGTAGAAATTATACAGCATAGTCCCAAATAACCAAATGATTAAGAAAGAAATCCCAAAGAAATTAAAAAATACCTTGAGACAAATGAACATGAAAACAAAACATACTAAACTGTATGAGATGCAGCTAAAGCAGTGCTTAGAGGGAAATTCATAGCCATACTATCAACTTAAACAATAATAATATCTCTAATTAATGACCTAGATTTTTACCTTTAAAAAAATCAGGAAAAATAAAACCAACTAAACCCAATGTTTTCAGAAGGAAAGAAATAATAAAGAACAGAGTGGAAATAAATGAAGTAGAAAAGATAAAAACAATAAATACAATCAACAAAAGCAATAGTTGGTCTTTAAAAAAACAAAAAAATGACAAATCTTTAGTTACTGCCCCTCCAAAAGAAAACATTCAAATTTATAAAATCAATAGTGAAATAAGGGACATTACTACCACAATCAACAGAATACCAAGAAATTAGTTAAGTTTACATAACTGGACAAATTGTTAGAAAGACACAAACTGCCAAAGCTGACTCAAGAGGAAATAGAAAGTATGAATATATCTATAACAAATTAAAAAATTTAGTAATTTTAAGAAATTCTCATGAAGAAACCTCAGAGCCCAGTGGCTTAACTGGTGAATTATACAAACATTTAAAGAAGAATTAGTACAAATTCTTCATAAATAGTTAACAAAAAGTAGAAGAGGAGGTAACACTGTCTAACACATTCAGCGTGGTCAGTATTAGCCTGATGCCAAAACTAATAAAAACATCACAAGACAAGAAAACTATAGATCACTATACATTATGCATATAGATGCAAATATCTTTAGTAATACAGTCAGCAAACTGAATCCAGCAGCTTATTTTTAAAAAGACCCCATACCAGAACTAAGTGATATTTATTCCAGAAATATGAGGTTGGTTTAATATCTGAAAACCAATGAATAGAATGCACCATATCAATAGAATAAAAAATCAAAAATCTATGATCACTTCAAAAGATGCAGAAGCAAAGCCTTTGACAAAATGCTGTACCCTTTCACGATTTAAAACAAAGCACTCAACAAACTAGTTATCAGAAGAGAACTTCCTGAACCAGATAAAGAACACCCTCAGAAACCCGCAGCTGCCATCACACCAAATTATGAAGGACAGTGAGCCTCCTGCCAGGAACAGGGACCGGACACGGAGGTGCACGCGTGTCGCTGCTGTTCGGCACTGTCCAGGTCATGGGTCCTCGTCGGGGCAGTTGGACTCTCTCTGTGAATACGATACAATCTAGTACATAGAACATACTAAGTCATTAGCAATAATAAAAGAGGGAACCTGGCGCCAGGACACGAGATCGGAGCACGAAAATCTGGTTTTCTCTGCGCTCACCCACAGTGACTGGATGATAAAACCTCGCCCACCTCATGGGCTGGGTCACCTGGAGAGGGCCGTGTCACTGGAAGCACCCAGCTGAGGCAGGCTGTACGACTCGCTCCCAAAGGCATGAGACTGTTGAAAACGGAAGCTCCGGCCCCACCCCTCGCCCCTCCCCAAGGATAGGTGGCCATTCTCAGCAGGGCCGCCATTACGGAGAGGAAGCCAGCTCAGAGGAAAGCCACTCCGGTGAACAGGGACATCTGTTACCCGCGTGAAGACTGGGTGTTCTGAAATGCTCCTCATGGCAGCCATGTCCTGTGGCCCAGACAGAGCCAGGCAGGTGTGCACCAGCGGGTAGGCAGAGAGGGAGGGTGGGATTCGTGGGGCGGCCATGGAAGAATCCCTGGCAGCAGGGCAGGTGGTCTCTGAGGACAGGCACAGAGCCACTGCTGACCGAGAGGCTGAGTGTGTGGTGCACTTAGCTTCTGCTGCTGGGTGTGACACCTGGTGCTGCAGCAGCCGCTTTGTGACTATGAGTGCCGTGGCTGCACTGAGGAGGGCCAGGCGCACAGGAGCTGCTGGGCTCCAGGCTGACGCTGCTGGCTCCACTTGTCCTCCACACTTGGATACATGGGAGAAACACCGACGGTCCCCCTTCCAGGAGTGTGAACTCTCAGGTGCTTCCCCAAGTCCCAGTATCAGAATGGACACAGGACGGGGCTGCAAGGCTGTGAGTCTGAGCAGACAAGTTAGGAAACACTAGCTTGATTGACTCTAGTCTGGCTTTTCACTATTTCACCTAGAGCACCCTGCCTGGTGGGACAGTGCTCTCGGGTGCAGGCTGTAGGGCACGGATAATGAACGGGCCGCCATGAAATTGGAGTGAGACCAGCCCCTCGGAGGGACAGAGGGGTTAGATGCTCCATCGTGCTCCAGTCACAGGGACGGGGCTGCGGGGTGCTCTCCCGAGCTCCCAGCTCCTTGGGCGCCTGGCTGTCCTGGGGGCAGAGGCCTCACGTTCAACCTCAGGGTTGACTCGACCTTAGAGGGCGCGGCGGGTTGTGCACCCACTGCTCTGACGGACACACCTGTGCACCGGCCGGCACCCCGCCCCGTCGCACAGGGAGGTGCCGCTTCATCAAGCCACGCCTCCCCCCGGCCCCCCCCCAGGGTTCAGGGACCCTCAGTGTCCTGATCTCACTGTTCCTACCTGTCGCGGGCTGAGCTGGGGCCCCCAGAGTCGGACATTGAGGCCCTGACCCCCAGGCCCTCAGAACGGGACGGAATTTGCAGACAGGACCTTTACAGAGGTGACCGGGTCAGGGGTGGACCCCAACCAGTGTGACAGTGTGATGGGCGCCCCCAGGAGAAGAGGACACAGACACGCTCCGGGGACAGGGAGGAGACCAGCCTGGCCGACACCGTGGTGCTGGAGGATACACCGCTGCGGCCCTGCAGCCCTGCGTGCGCGGACGCCCCTCGGGCTTGGGCCTCGGGTTCCCGTTCCCGCCCAGACCACGTCACTCCCGGCACGCGGGCCGGTCGCCGGCACAGACTGCGTCGGCTCGTACGTCAAGGTTGGGGGTTCGATCCCCGGCCAGGGCACAGGCAAGAAGCAGCCGATGAGCACGTCAAGGAATGGAGCGACACGTCGCCGTCTCGCTCCCTCCCCTTCTGTCTCTCCCAGCAACACGTTTAGAGATTTAGAGAATTTCAGTGGAAAGAAGGGCTGGCGCGCAAGTGAGGAGCGACTGCATGAGCGAGGAGGCCCCGGGGGCGGGCTGTCGGGGGCGCGGCGCGGCGCTCGGCTGCGCTCGGCTGCGCTCGGCTGCGCAAGGACCCGGCGTTGACAAACCCGCCGCCGGGGGGCGCGCGCGCGCACACGACTCCGCGGAGACGGCGAACGGCGCCGCCTCCCGGGCCGGCTGGAGGGACAGACGGATGGCGCGGGTCCCCGCCCCCCCCCCCGCCCCCGGCTGCGTCTCCCCCGCCACATCCCTCACTGCGGGGGATGGTAACGCGTCCACAAGGACGCGCTCCCTGTGCGTCCGCGAGCGCCGCTGACGCTAACCGGCAGATCTCTGGGTTTGTAGCGACCCGGCCGCCGTGAAGGCGGTGTGGGCGCGGCCGCTGCGGAGCCCTCCGTGCGGGAATAACGACCGGGGTTCCCCGGTGGACCGTGCGGGCGGGCGGGCGCGTCAACAGTGGACCCTGCCCCTCTGTGGGCAGGACGTTTCCCCGGGTTTTCAGGTCGCAGCTTTTTCATCAATGGATGCCCGTTTGTTTAGCCTCTGAAACGTACGCCGTATTGTCCGTGTAAACAGGGAAATGTGTGACCCATCGTTGTCTGGCCCTAAAGGGCCTGCTTCGCGAAGAGACGCGCGGCTCGGGGCCAGAATAACACTGCGGGGGCTGTGGGTGTCAAACAAAGTGTGTGCAGTCTAACACGGGCTGAGCCTGACGGACAGCACTTACGTGACGCAGAGTCCCTGCAGCGCGTTTTGTTCCAGGGAACAGGGGTGGGCTCTGTTTCTGTGCTCATGCGTGAGTGCGTGGCAGCGTCGCAGGGAACCAGACCTCGGTCCGGAGAGGCGCCGCCGCCGCGGTGGAACGGGGTTCGGGCGGCTCTGAGTGTCTGCCCTGCGCCTTCCCACTCGCGGGAAGTCGCACACTCGCGCAGTGGCTGTGTTTCCTTAGCACCGGGAGCCGAGACTGCAGCTCCCGAAGGTGGGAGGGAGGTGCCGGCTGGAGGCTGAGCTTCCAAGGAGCAGGGGGTCCAGGCTGGACTCTCAGGAGAAGCCCTGGGCAGGAGGCGGGGGCGAGGGGGTGAGGGTGTTGGGCAGGACTGAGCAGGGCAGGGGTGGGGGGAGACAGTGCCTCTGTGTCGGCTCCAAGTGGCCCCCCGCCCGGCCCCCCACAGAGGGAGCAAAGGGAGCAGTGAGGCCCTGGGAGCTGTCGGCCCCGACTTCCCCAGACGAACGTGTCCGTCCCCTGCCTCCTTCTGTCGCCCTCCGGCCTCCGAGTCCCGGTCTCCTCCCACACTCGTGGTTCTCCAGCGGATCTTCGGACTTGGCCTTGAACTTGGTCTCCCTCTTCGGCTTCGGCCCTTTCTTCGGGGTGCTGACTGGGCTCCCCTCTCCTCGTTTTCCCTTCACCCCACCCTGGGCAGCAGCCTCACCGCCACCAGCCCCGGGGCCCCACCCTCGGTCTGGCACTGGGACCCCTGGCCCCTGTCGACCCCAGAGGATCTGGACGTGGAAAAACAAAGTTTGTGAAGCGCAGAGTGTGCCTAGAGGTCAGAGGCCAGGGGACAGCGCTCAGAGGCCAGGGGACAGCGCTCAGAGGCGGGCTCGCGGAGCGAGGGACACGGAACACGCAGCAGGACCACGCGGTGGGAGACCTCACCGGGCAGGACAGGGCTCTCCTGCTGCCGCCGTCACAAACCACACAGGCGGCCGCCAGGAGGCAGGACACGGCGTGGGCTCAGTGAGAAAGCAGGGAAGGAGACCTGCCCACAGCCCTCGGCTCCCGGCCCCTCGGGTCCTCACGGCCAGCGAGGTCCGCCGGGCCTTCCTCTCAGCCCACCGCTGGGACCCCGACTCCCTCCTGCCTCTGCTTCCGCTTGCACGACACACGCCGGCTGTTCCGCCCGGCCGACCCCACCACCCGGGATGCCCCCGATCACGGGTCAGCGGGCCGGCGTCCTTTCTCCGGCCTGCCGCGCGGGTGTCCCTTTGCCCAGAGCAGCGCAGCCTCAGGCCCTGGGCGCTGGGCAGCGGACGCAGCTCTGCCCGCCACAGAGAGAGGCGAGGCCGGGGTGTCGCCGCCAGGTAACGGGGAGTGCGGAGAGCTTCCAACCAGCGGCCACGTGGAAGGGAGGCGGAGATGCGTGAGACGCAGGTCGGCTCACTCACCCCCAGAGAGTGGAGTGTCCCCCCTGCCGTGGCTGAACGGGGTCACCCCATCGGGAGACCCTTGCCTGCTCGCTGTGACTCCACTTCGACGAAGGGACACGGGAGGTTCGAGTGGCAAGAGGTCGAGCCAGCAGGAGCCACTGCTGGGGCTGGAACCTTCCTCCCAGGCTGGGGCGCCCGGCCCTGCCGAGGGCGGGGCTCTGACCGGAGCTGCAGGCTGCAGGTTCAACCCCTCCCACCACGGTCCCCCCCGCCACACCATTTCTCTCCGTCTCCCTGCGGCTCCCTGCCACCCCCCAAAGTTAGTCTCTCACAGGCCCCTGTGCTTTGGCTGACATGCAGAACTGTCACCTCCGCGCACACGCTAACTCCAAGGCCCTGTCATCCCTCCCTCGCATCAGAACACTGCCAGCAGGAGTCAGCCCGGCTGGACTCGGCCGGCGAAGGGGCTGGTTCCCCGCACGACGCAGCGACAGCAGCCTTCCCGCGTGACGGGCCCGGTCGAGCAGACAGCTCGAAGACACCCTCCTTCGAGCCAGCTGCCGCTGGTGACCCGCGTGGGAAGGTCGTCCTTCTGAGCGACTCTGCTCCTGCCCACGAGGGGGAGAGGCCAGGGGTTACGAGCTTCAGGTTGTGAATATTCATGGTTCAGCGACCGCGGCGGCGGCGAACAATTAGCAGATTCCAGACTCGAGGTTCACACTCTAGTTGTCAGGGGTGACCTTCGTGGGCCCTGGAGCAGCTCTTTGCCGTGCGGACCCGAGGACACAGGCCCAGGGCGCGCGGAATCCCGGGAGGGACAGTGAGGCCCCCTCCGTGTATTGGGGCCTCTCAGAGAGGCAGAATCGCCGCCACCACACCGCCGGTCCCGCCAGAGCCGCTCTCTCCTCCTTCCCTCCTTCCCTCCTCCCTCCTTCCCACGTGGCCCGTTTGGGCAGGTGGTGCCGACTGCCCGCCGCATGACCCAGGACACAAGGTCCATGACTATTGTCGCCAAACCCTCGTTGGCACATGCAGCGTCACAGACCGGCTGTGCTGGACGCAAACCGACAAAAAAGGGCCCACAGCAAAGGCTCCGGCTTCCGAGCTCACGTCCCCCGTGAAGCGTCCCGCAACTCCTCCCGGTTCCCAGGAGCAGCGAGTCCCCCGTGGGCCCCACTGGCATCTCTCTTCTGATGCAGCTCCACTGTGTGTTAATAACCTGCAACGTCGACGCCGTCTACAAGTGAAAACCACAGCTCAACCCTGGTCCCCTCGCCCCGCCCGGCCCCTTGCCGCCGACCGGGCCCGTGTCCTCCATCTCCGGGCTGCCCTCACCCACTCCTGTCTCCAGACACCTCCGCCGCAGGAGCCGTGCTCGGGGGTGAACTTAGGAGAGACACGTGGTCTCTCCCGTGACACTGAGGCTCCCGATGGCAGGCAGCGTGCTCTGTGGTCGAGGGGCCATGCCTGCCCCACGTTCAGCGAGCACAGTATCTCGTTGAATGTTCGTGACGACTCCACCGTCACCAGCACGTCCCAGTCCACTGGCCGGGTTGTCCTGCTCCAGTGACGGCCACTCCGATGGCGTCACAGTGCCTGCCACTCGGGAGGGAAGGAGCAGAGTCTTTGGGGATGAGTCTGAGGTCGGGGTGCGCCACCTGCACCCCTGGGCCTGCTCCGTCATGGCTGAAATTCGGTCGGTGACAGAGCACCGTCCACCAGAGTTTCGTGCAGAGTCGGCGAGAGAAACTGTGGGGGGAGTGGGGGAGGGAATCGAGGAACCCGTTCCCCCTCCGCACGGCCCTTCACCACCCAGGTCTGCCCGCGAGGGCCTGCTCCAGTTTGGGGGACGAAGCGTGGGCCACTCTGAACTGCTGAGCCTGGTGTCACCTCCCCAGTCACGAGAGCAGGTGACCCACAAACGTGGTCTCCCGAGCGGCCACTGGCGGCCCTTTTAGCTGGAGTCCCCCTTCAGTGCAGACCCTGGGCAGAAGGTGTCCCAAACCACGGCTGGAGGGGGTCGGGGGAGAGAGCAGGGTGCTGCAGGGGGACCCGGGACGGGAGCGGAAGAGAGGTTCACCGGGTTCACAGGCCGTCCGCCTGGACTCGCGGCCCTCCGGACACGGCGCGCGTCCCCACGAAGGGGAGATGGCCGTGACTCCAAAATCACTTTGGAGTTTGCGAAGGGAGCCCCCCTCCCCCGCCCAGGCTCCTCACGTCCCGGTCGTCCTGCCCCCACCCCGGGAGGAGGCAGAGGCAGGACCACGCTTGCACGGGTCGGTAAGGACCCCTCGTTTGCGAGACCAGACGGGGACAGTCCAGCTGCCGCCGAGTTAACGCGAGTCCCAGCTGGGGGTGGAAGAACTTGTGTCTACCGGAGAACGTGAAGGCGGGAAACTAGACCATGAACATGAAACCGGAGGGAGACTCTAGCACAGTCAGCTCGGGGGCTGCACCAGGCGCCAGTGGCCGATGAGTCCGTGCATTCCTTCCTTCCTCCCTTCCTTCCTTCCTTCCTTCCTTCCGAATCAACCGGATCGTTGGTTCGCTCGCTGAGTCATTCCCCTGTAACTGAAGCGAGTAAAACCCAGGGCCCCCGGACCCTCCGCAGTGGGCGTGCACGTGAGAAAATGACAACTCCCAGCGTGTGCACGTGGGGCCCGCTGGGGTTGGGGGTGAGCCCCGGCCGATGGCCTCCAGGTGCCTGCGCGTGGCCCTGCGCTTCTCGGGGCGAGCAAGGGCGTGGCAGTCGAGACGAAGCCCGAGAGGGCGGGGCTGCTGGGGCGGGGCTGGGTCCAGGGCCTTGTCGGCTACCGACGGGCTCGTCAAATTGTCCAGGTGCTCGGGTTATCACAGGGCTTTTCAACATCCGCTAGAGAGAGGGGAGAGGCGGAGAAAAGCCAAGAGCGAACCAGCAGGTTTCAAGTGGATCACGGTTCCTCGACGCCTACCAGCTGGTTTTGGCGAATGTCCGTAGGTGGGAAGGCCACCGGGTGCGCCGGTGGTGGCGGGCCGGCCCCTGCTGCGTCCCCAGCGCCCGTGGCTGCGGCCGCCCCCGCAGCGGTGGAGGCTCCGGGCTCAGCCCTGGACAAGCAAGCGAGTGGACGGTCTCCTGGCTGGAGGACGGGCAGCCGGGGAAATCGGGGGTTTATTTACCGACGTCTCACCGCGCTGGTCCGGTGAGGGCAGAGAACTGCACGTGCCAGGAGCTCCGACGGCACCAGCAGGTGACCTCAGAGTTCGAAGTCACGTTGAGAGCCTCAGTTTGTACCCAGAGTCAACCTTAGAGAGTCCAGCCCGAGTGAGATGCTGGTGCTACTCGTTTAGCTTGCATTGAAGGAATCACGAATGATTGATGAAACTTAACAGAAAACAAAAACAAACAAAAAACAAAAAACCACACCCTTTTTTATGTTCCTGTCCTGATGACGCCCCTGCGCCAAGTGAGTGACAGACTTCAGCTTTCTTTTCCGGGCAGTTTTGACGCAGTGAGTTGAGGAGAAATGCGTTCGGTGCAGAACCACACCAGTCTGGGGGTCCGATGACTGACCCCTCCACCACCTGGAACATCGACAGTATTCGCCCACTGGGGGGTGGTCTGCAGGCCGGCGGACAGCCACTCTCCGGACGTTCATGCGGCCCTGCAGGGCCGGCGGGTGCAGCGGTTCCAAGAATTCTCAGCGTAAGGTCGCCTGCACCGCGCTCTCCCCCGACTCGTCTACGTGGTGGGCGTCGGTGGGGCAGAGAGCGGCCCACACGGAGCATCGCTGCCTGTCCACTCGACGTGGCCGGGCTGGTCCGGGTGCCGGAAGACGCGGCCCGCCCCGGGTGGCACCGCCCCGGGTGGCACGGCCCCGAGCTCCCCCGAGGCTGCCGGCAGCAGAGCCGCAGCTCCCGCTCACGCGGCATCTCGGTGGCCGCCGCCACTGCCCCGGCAGGGCCCTCCATGTTCCAGAGTCTGCTCCGGACACAGCTGCTGCTGCTGCTGCTGCTGCTCTGAGGGCCCTGCAGGGGGCGCCCTGCGCCCCCACGGCTCGGGTGAGGGTAACGCAGATTGTGTCTGTGGTCGGACTTTCCTAAGTGGCTTCTCTCTTTGGTCGGGACGGAGTTCTGCCCATCGGTGTCCTCGGTCGCCTGCCTGCGCCCCGAGGAGCTGACGCTGCGCAGCCATTGGTGTGCGGAGGCCGGGCCGGGCCGGGGAGGGAGGGACGGGCTGCAAAGGGGTGCCCCGGTCCCCTTACTGAGGGGCATGCGGGGTAACCAACCGCCCTGCAGACCGATGCCGTGGGGACAGAGTGTCCCGCTAGCCCCGGGCCCCCCGCAGCACACATCCCACCGCCCTGACTGGGCCCTCCCCAGCTGGGGTGCAGCGTCTGGGCCTCGGAGGCGGGCCTCGTGCACGAGGAAGGCAGGGCCCTTCCGTCCCGATGAGCCACAGGGTCCTTGTGTTTAGAAAAAAACCTTAAACTCTGCCCTGGCTGGCGTAGCTCAGTGGATTGAGTGTGGACTGCGAACCAGGCATCGCAGGTTCGACTCCCAGTCAGGGCACATGCCTGGGTTGCAGGCCATAACCCCCAGCAACCACACATTTCTGTCTCTCTCTCTCTCTCTCTCTCTCCCCCCTCCCCCCTTTCCTCTCTCAAAATAAATAAATAAATAAATAATCTTTAAAAAAAAAAAAACCTTAAACTCGCAAACAAGTTCAAACTCTATTTAAAGGACAGCAGAAGTCCCCACCCTCACTCCTCCATGAAACACCGTCGCCCTGGCAAGGCTTTCCCTCTCTGTCGGGTCAACAGGCCTCCAAGAGCTTAAAAGTAGCCGATGGATCTTCATGTGTCGTCTGAACAAACATGGGAAATTTGGGAATAGTTGCCGTGGATTTCCGGAGTGATTTTTCCATCCCCACGGCCGGCAAAGTGGTTCTCGGGGAGCAGTAGGCTCCGTGCACGCACACACTGGGGACCGGCCGTCCTCCAGCCTCCGGAGACACGGGCCCATGGGGGGTGGTGTCACTGGGAGGGGCACCAAGGGAGGAGGGCACAGCGCTGTGTGGGAGCCCGGTGACACTCTCCCGGGGCCCGAGGACCCCGAGACACACCGGGGCTCCGATTCCCACCTGCGGCGTTTCCTCCCGCTCCCCGGGGTGCCGGCCAGCACTGGGGGGCTGGGGGCTGGGGGCTGAGGGGCGAGCCAGTGTGGGGAAGGGAGGGGTCCTGCAGAGTCCCCGAGCGGGAGAGTGGGGAGGTCTGGGTTGTCACTCCAGGCGTGACGGTGATGAGCGTGACCGTGGGCCGTCTATACAGCACAGCGGGCTTCAGCCCCTTCTCCGTGAAGGGTTCGGTGGGCCTGGAGCCTCCCCGAAGGACCCCCACGACGGTCCGTGGGAGGCTGTGAGGGGGGTGGACCACCGGCAGGGCAGCGGTGACAGGTGGAGTCGAGCGAAACAGGAAGGAAGGGAAGCAGAAACCCGCCGTGGAGAGACGGGGGCTGGCAGTGGGGAGGGCCACTGCGCTCCTTCACGCACACACGCTGACCCAGAAACGTGACCCCCGGCCAGGCCAAGGCCAGGCTCTCTGCGGGGGCGGGGGGCTGGCGCGTGACAGCGAAAGGGCGGACTTCCCCACTCTTCTGGAACTTGCGTTCTCCAGGGGGAGACAGGGAACATGAAAACAGAGAGAGAGAGAGAGCAGGTGATTGGAGATGGCCGTAAGTGCCACAGAGGACACGCACGGGGGGCGGGGGAGGGAATCCCGGGGCTGCGCAGGGCGCGCCGGGCAGAGGGCGGGCCGGGGAGATGCAGGGGCAGCGACGGCGGCAAGAGCCCCAGGTCACGCGGGCACAGGGATCCCTGCGACGGTAGCAAAGGGCACTAAATCGTGGGGTTTTAGGGGGAAAAGTGACATTTGAGTCGGTCTCCCTTGCTGTGGTGTGGGGAAAGGGGGTGCTGGGCGGAGCGGGGGTCCGATGGGCTGGCAGACGCTCGGTCATTATCCCCCATCAATCGTTCGTGGTCGTTAGAGTCCTTCTTCTTCCTGTGTCCAGACCTTCCCAGGCCTGGCCCAGGCGGGCAGCGGGCGGGAGGAGGCTCCTGGCGACCCCGGTGATTTTAGGCACGGCCCCTCTGCGTGCCTCTCTCTCTCCCCTTTGACCCTGAAACTGCACGTCCCCACTGTGCGCCCCTGGGGCCTGGAGTCCAGGAGTGGAGAGCGCGTCCGGAACCTGACACTTGGGCCCGAGCGCGCCCATCACTGCGTCAGAGCGTCGCGGGCGCTCGGTCGCACCCAGGGGACCTGCCTCCGGTCCCGTGGACCAGGGAGCCCGCCCGCATCTCCTGGCCCCTTGTTTGGGTGACTGCTCTGCCTCACCTGGGTCAGGCTGACGGAGACTGTGCGGTCCCCACCTTCACCTGCTGCTGAACGGCACCTGGTCGTCCCCACGCGGCGTATCCAGGGCTCGGCCCACCCCCCGGATCTGTGTGCACCCTTCTCCGTTCACCAAACCCCGGGACCCTGTCTGGACGCTCTCTGTTGCTCGGTCACCCAGTCCACCCGTGTCCGTGCCCGGCCGGCTCCGTGTGGGCACGCGGGGGCCTGTGGGGTGCGTCCTGTCTGCCGGGGCGCGCCCTCGGGCACCGGCCCCCCTGCAGTGCTGTTCTGGGCTGTGGTTGCTGATTTTGTGGTCCATGTGAGACTTAGAATCAGCTTTTCTTGCTTCATAAAAGCAAACTGCCGTCGCTTCTGTCGGGCTCCGTGTCCCCTGTGACTGGGGAGGAGCGTGGCGCCCGTGCCACTGCCCCGCCCTGGGAGTGAGCGCACGGGAGCCCTCGTCCCCGCTCCGCCGCTCCGGGCCCTCGGGGGGCGCTTTCGCAGAACGCCCCCTCCCGCGGGGCTGAGCATTTCCTGTTAAGTGTACCCTGGGCATTTCGTGGTCCCTTTTCTTGTTCCCCTGCTCAATCTTCTGATGCGCTGTTATGTTTAGATGAAGACCATTCGTATTCCAATACAGCAGAACGTCGACTGACCGTCGCCCCCCTTTTCCGCGGACAGCTCCGTGGGGACGCTGCGGGGAAACCGAGCGCTAGACCCTTTCGCCCCGCAGAAGGGGGGCTCCTTGCCGTGCACAGCCCCCCACCCCCTCCCAGGCCCCGCTCCTGCCACCCCCCGTCTCCGTGCAGGGCTGACTGCAGTGGGGTCACGGGGGGGCCCACCCGCCAGTGACTGGCTCATGCCACTTCCGACGCCCCCACGGTTCATGCGTGCTGTGCACGTGCTGGGCCCTGCTCCCTTCTGAGAGCCGCAGAGCGGCCCGTGTGCATGTGTGTCCCCTGTGTTCGCCCGCCACCTGCTGTGGGCGTCCGTGTCGCTCCCGCCCCCTGGCTGCTGTGAACACGTGTGTGCAGAGGTCTTTTCGAGACACGGCTTTCCGTGGGGGCGGGATATACACCCAGAAGTCGGGGTGCCAGATCACGTCAAGGCTAGCTCTGATGTTCTGAGGAGCCGCCGTACCGTTGCCATGGCAGCTGCGCCATTTTGAAGTCCCACCCACGGTGCCCACGGGTTCCAGCCTCTTCACAGCCCTGCCCACACTTGTTCTTTCCTGTGCTCGTTTCTGTTGTGTGTGTGTTGTGTTCTCTCTAGAACAGCCACCCTCACGTGGCAAAGTGCTTTCACTTTGCGCTTCTCTGCCGGTTTCTGATGCTGCGGATCTTTTCCCGGGCTCGCTGGCCGCTGCATTCCCTCTTTGGAGAACGGTCTGTTCCGGGCCCTGTCCGCCCTTCAGTGTTTGGTTTTTCTCCTTGAATTCCCTGCAAGGTCTGGATGTGACCCCTCGTCAGGTGTATGATTTGCGAATATCTCCCCCCACGCTGTGGGTGGCGTCTTCTCTCTGTTGAGTGTGTTCTCAGGGAAATGATGTTTGTACGTTGGGTGTGGTCCCTTGTCCGTTTTTGCCTTCGTCGCCTCTACTTTTGGTGTCATGTTCAAGAAATGCGCCAAATCAAGTGTTATTCAGCTGTTATCCTGTTTTATTGCAGGAGTTCTATTGTTCTGAGTCTTACGTTTACATCTTTGTGCGTTTTGAGTTAATTTTTGAATGTGGCATAAAAGAAGGATGCGGCGTCACTCTTTTGCAAGCCGGGGACACCCGGCTTTCCCAGCACCACGTGTTGGGGAGACCGTCCTTCCCGAAGTGGCTGTGGCCCCCCACCGGAGGGGCTGGACGTCCATCGGCCCGTGTGTCTGTCCTTGTGGTAGCGCCATGTCCCTTTGAGTGCACAGCTTTATCATACGTGTCGAAATCAGGAAGCGTGAGTGTTCTAACTTTGTTCTACCAATCTCAAAATTGTTTTTACTCTTTGGGATCCTTGGAAATTTCATGGGAATTTCAGGATGATTTTTTTCTAGTTCTGCAAAAAATGCCACGAGGACTTTGGTGGGGATTGGCCTACATAAGTCGACCCCTCTGAATCATGTCGGCATCTTAACAGTATCGTCTCTCCGTGAATTCGTGTCTTTTTACATTCCTTTCAGTGATGTTGTATAGTTTTCCGTGTATAAATCTTTCACCTCCTTGGTTAAGTTTATTTCTACACATTTTATTCTTTTTGTTGCTCTTGTACATGGAACTCTGCTCTTAATTTCCTTTCCTGGTTGTTTATTCTTCATGTGTAAGAATATACCCGCCTTTTGTGATACCATTTTGTATCCTGCAAATCTGCTGCATTTGTTTATCGGTTGGAACAGTTTGGGGTGTTTCTGTGGAGCCTTCAGGACCCTGTCCATGCAGCATTACATCATCTGCGAGACAAGCTTCCGCCCCCCTTTCCGGTTGGGTGCCTCTGATTCACTTGTCTTCCCTGACTGCTCCGGCAGCACCACGTCAAACCGGGGTGACGGGGGAGGGAGCCCTCGTGTGGGTCCTGACCCCACAGGAAAGGCCTGTCTTTCCCCACGAGCGCAGGGGTAACCGGGGGCTTTTCCTGGGTGGCCTCTGTGCAGGTGGGGGGTAGTTCCTTCCATTCTCAGTTTGTCGACTTTTTTTTTACAGTGAAGGAGTGTTGAGTCTTGTCAGATGCCTCCTTTGCACCCATTGAAATCACATTTTTGTCCTTCACTCAGTTCGTGTGCTGTGTGAAAACTCATTATTTTAGTTTAATGTAACGTTCTTCACCTTTACTAACTTTAAAGTCATTTGCATTGTATTTCTACAAGTTGTTGTGGGTTTTCAGCCACACGTACAGCCATGTTGTGGCAATAGAGGTATTTTTAACTCATCCTTTATAATTCCCACGCCTCTGATTCTGTGTTTCCATCAGAGCCCGTGACCTCAGAGCTCCAGGTCTGCAGCGAGTGACGACGAGTGGCCGCGTGGCCCCGCACCAGACTTCGGAGAGCGGAGTTCCGTGTTTTTCCGTTGAACAGAGGCCAGCTTCTGGGTGAGTCGTAAACATTCTCATATCGAGGCAACACCCATCAGCGGCTTCCTCTGTGACTTTGTGCTGAGAACAGGAGTCACACCCCGCAGACGTTTGTCTGCGTGCGTGAGGACGGCACGGGACCCTCCTCCGGGGTCTGAGCGCGCGGTGACACGCACCAGTGGACGTCCCGGTGTCAGTCTGTCCCGCATTTCTGGTGGAAACTCCGCGTGGTCCCGAGGTGTCATTGTCTCGATGTGCTGTGGGGCGCGGCGGTAACGCTCATTTCGGACCGTTGATTGTATCAGTCCTCACACACGAGATTTGTCTGTGGGTGTAAGGGGGGAATGGTTAAATCGCATTTCGTTATTCACGTTGCGCCCTTTTTGTCAGAGGGACTTGGAAGACTCCCTTCTTTCTCTGCGCTTCTGCACAAGTAGGGTGGGCTGGGCTTGGACACTTCCGGAGAGTTCCCCGGTGAAACCATTTCACCGGCTGGGTTTTTGTGTGTGTATTTGTTCTGTTCTGTTCTGTGTGGCTTTTGAGACCTGGGGAGTGGGAAGTGAGGCACTCTGTCCATTTCTTGTATAAAAATCGGTCTGTTTTGCAGGAGTCACTTTGGGCAAAGCTTGTTTCTCGGGAAAAGGGCCCGCGGCCGCCTTGTGGGAACCCCAGCCCCAGGGCCGTTCTCCTTTGTCATGTGTTACCTGTGTGTCCGCGCCTCTCCTCCCGCCCGCTCCCCATGAGCCATCCTCGCTTTTCTCCTGCTTCGGCCGGTTCGGGGTCGCTCGCTGTGTTTCTCTTACAGCCACACAGTTACGGACGGCGTGGCCACTCTTCTCCCTTCTGCTTCACCAGTTACTTGTTCCGTCCAAAATTATTTCCCTCTTGTGCCTCAACTCACTGAACTGCCCTGTTTTTCCAGATGTTGGGTTAGGCGGTTATCTCCTGCGTTTTCATTGTTCGTTTTTATTGACATGCACATTTAAAACTATAAAACTTCCCCTGACCACGGCTTTAATTGCATAGATTAAAGATCCCCCAATCCGTGATGTTTTTAGTCACTATGTTGCACAGTGTCTGTGATACCGGTCTGTGTTTCCTCATTCACATCCACTCTGCGTGACGACCAGGACTTTCCGTGTCGCTGCCGCTCATGGAATGTATTGGCCGTCGCGTGGAGCCCCACTGCGCGCGGGGCCCGATGCGCTGGCGTGCGCACTCGGCGTGCGTCAGAGTGGGAGGCCGGCTCTCTGTTCTCGGGGCGCGAGCAGGCCCACCTCTCGGACGCCACCGCCGAGCCCCTCCCCCTCGCTGCATGTTCCGCGTTGTCGGGACGCGCGCAGTGTGCCCAGGTCCCCGGGGACGTGCACGCCCCGTCCCCTTGCGCCCCCTGCGGTTCCTGCCGGGGAGGAGGCCCACGGGCAGGACGTCCCTGTCGCGGCTCTGCTGTGACCGCGGCCCTCGCCGCCGCCGCAGGGTCTTCTTCGTCCTCTCGTCCGTCTCTCCCTGCCCCGCGCCCGCTGGTCGGAGAGAAGGACCCGGCCCCCGTAGCGCCCGCCTTCCTGCAGCACGGGGGGCGCTGCGCTCCTCCCAGCCTGCTGCCCCCCCTGGAGCTGGGCTAGGGCCGGGGCTAGGGTCAGGGGCTAGGGTCAGGGCTAGGGCTGGGGCTAGGGTCAGGGCTGGGGTCAGGGGCCAGGGTCAGGGGTTACAGTTAGGTTTGGGGTTAGGCCCGGGGTCAGGCGTGTCTCGTGGGCACCGCGTGGAGCTGGCTCTGCTCCGTGAGCCAGGTTGAAAACACACTTTCCTGTGACGCGGGAGCTGAGCGTCCTTATTAGCAGGAGCGGTGGGCTCCGTTTCAGCCCCAGTGATTCTTCTTCTCTGTTCGTGGACTTGTTTCCCCGGAAGGTGGCACAGGTCGGGTCGGGGCATTTGCCCAAGGTCACACAGAGGGCACGCTGAGCAGCTGAGCTGCAGCGCGAAGGGAGCGGCAGCACAACAGCCATGCCCAAGGGGGCAACACACATGCACACGCAAGGGGGTACGTGTGCATGTGTGTGCGTGTGCATGGGACGGAGAGATGCATGGCCGGTAGAGGGAAGGATGGACGGACGGATGGACGTACACACACAAACACACGCATGTGGAGAAGGTGTGGACCGGAAAAGGAAGTCCAGACCGGGGGGGGGGGGGGGCGGAGTCGATGAGAAGCCAGACGCAGTGAGGAGGGGAGGACCTGGGGCACCCCAAGGCGAGGAAGCGGGCGCACGGGCGGCGACGTGAACCCGGGAGGGCAGCGCTGCCCCCGAACCACGGCGCGTCTCTGAGGGACCTCCAGTCCTGGGGAACCACTTCTGCACAGCGGACGGGGGGCTCTCCCGACAAGGACCACGCAGCCCCCCGGGGCCGGGGGCCCACTGCCGTCCCCCCCTTCACCCCAGCGGCCCCTGCGCAGCGCTGCCTGGAAGCAGCCGGCTGTGTGGGCGGGTGGGCCGGGTCTGGGGTGCGGGCAGCGTGTCCCCGAGGGTGTGGTTCTGTGCACATACCCGCCCGGACGTGCGCACCGCCCCGGACAGTCAGACAGAAAACCACGGTATCCCCTCCGGGACGTGTCCGTCAGGCGACTGCTTCCCCCACGGGTGCCGTCCCTTCCCTGTGGATCCTCGCCAGTGAGAGAGCCACCCGATCGTCTTCGGAGGAAAGACTGAGTGTCATAATCACCAGCGGGTTCAAAGTCACGGTTCTGAATGAAAAAACAGATGATAACTTGAATGTTTGTTACATTAAATATATGTTTAAAACGTATGAACTGCTGTGTAGGTTCCGCAAAACACCGAACCCGCCCTCCTGGAGACTGTCCAGGTTGTGAGAAACAGTGGCGGGGGGGAGACCCTGGTGGCCGGCGCCGCGGGCGGTCCCGGTGCGGCTCTGGGTCGGGAGAGGCCCTGGAGCCGAGCCCCCAGCCCCTGCCGCCCCGGCTCCCCGGCACCTGGACTTTCGGCAGGGTCCTGAGTGGCGCGCATGCCACACGACTTAAAATAATCTGTTTTTCAAAGTTAACATGTCAGAATCTTTCGGGGAAAAAATGGGAGGCCTGTTTTAAAAAATGTGCTAAGTGGCTTCAATGTTTCAAACTATTTTAGGGCAGAGATGGGCCAGGAGCGCGGAGTTGCCCCGAGGCGGCCAAACCCCAGGCCCGGGCACCAGCAAAGCGGGCCCAGATGCACATCTCTGAAAACAGAGGCGGTCTTCGGTCATTCTGGGATGTGTCACGGTTAGGTGCTGTTCAGGGTTTGGGGCCAGTTTGAGCTGTACGGAATCGCCCGTATTTGACTGGTTCTGACCTCAAGAGAAAAAGGTAGCTCCGCGTGGTCCCACCCAGTGCGTCTGGGGCGGGCGGCCGAGTTCTGTCTGCACCTGAAGTCTCCACGTCGCCCCGCCGCCGGCCCGAGCCCTGCCTTGGAGTGGCCAGCGCTGCGAAGATGCCCGAGGAAGGTCCGTGTGGGTCCCTTCTCTCGGCAGGCCCAGGCCCTGCCCGGGGAAAGCAAGGCCTGGGGACGGTTGGGGGGAGGGGGGTGCTGGCGCCGCCCAGCCCAGCGAGAACCTAAGCACAGGCCCCACGCATTTCGTGGAGAGATCTGACGCCCGGGGAGGGGTCCCTCCTCGGTGGACTCTGGGAGACCTGGCCTTTGTTGGGGGGCCGGCCCCCGGGCCTTGGCGGGACCCCCCGCCCCCCCCCCCCGCGAGGGCCAGGCTCTCAGGGATCCAGGGACGTGCTCAGTCGGAGCGGGGCCCCGCCCGGCAGAGACCCGGGAAGGAGGGGCCGTATTTCATCCCGGCTTCCTTCCCGCCTGGGCCCCCCCCCTTCCAGGTCTTGGCTCTCTTTCTGTTTCCCTGGAGCAGCCGCCGCCGAGCGAGCACGGGGTGAAAAGTCGCCGCGAGGACACGCTGACAGATGGCCCTGGGGGCGCGGGGGCGCGGGAGGCGGGGGATCCGGCTCCGCCCGGCGACTTCCTCAGAGGTTTCAGCCCTTCGTCCGCTCACACGTTGGGACACCTGGAGGCAATGCAGAGCCAGGAACGACCTGGAGGGCAGCCGGCCCCTCCTGCCCCAGAAACTGCGGGGGGGGGGGGGGGGGAGATGGGGAGTTAACCCTCTCCTGCCTCCCCAGCGAATGCCGGCACAGGCTTTGTCTGCAGCGAGGGCCTCGCCTTCCCGAGACTGTAAATAACGGGAAGAGGCTGCCGTTTACTGCCCAAGACGCACTTAAGTGGCAGCTGTGGCCTCTTTCGTTGACCCTGCGTCCGGGCTTTGATTTACTTTCAAATCTCTCGTCGTAGAGTCTTGGGAAACGTTTGTTTCGGGGCTGGGCTGGGCGTGGGGTGCGGGCGGTGGGAGGAAGGATGAGGGGAGAGGAAGGCAGGAGCTACCCAGGAGGAAGACTGTTAATGTCTCTCCTGAGACCGTGGCCAGACTCTCTGCTCCCTTACTTCCCCGAGAGGTTCGCAGCCGTCTCTGCCCGAGGGTGTCAGAGCCTCCAGTGAATAGGTTTCGGCAAAGGAGAGACCGACGGGGCGGGAAGGCAAGGCTGAGGTCGTGCTCCGTGGAGCTGGTGGGGGGCGGGAGGGCGCAGCTGGGGAGAGGGGGGCTGGGGACCGGGGACCGCCGGGAACACACCCCCTCAAGCATCCTCCCTCTGGACCAGGCGTGGAAGAGAGGGGGGCCCCAGCCCTCGCTCCAGGCCCCCACGGAATGCCCACGTTCTCTCTGTTCAGACTCGTCACCCCTCTCCACGGCGTCAGCTGAAACGCCGCACGAGCATGTCCCCTCCTTGGGGCGGTGACTGTACCCCTCTCGCCTCTCCGAGTGCCTGAGGACAGCGGGGCGTTCTCGCTGGGGGCTCGCTCATCCATCAGACGTGGGGGGGGGCCCTGCTGCCGCCGGCCCGCGAGGGGCCAGGTGACGCTGGCGCCCGTCGCCGGCAGGTGGGCCGCGGTGCCTCTCGGTGGTTTTCCCTCGCGCTCCCCCGACGACGAGTGACGTTGAGCCTCTTCTCTGTGCTCGCGGCCCATTCGTACGTCGTCTTTGGGAAAATGTATTTTCAGGCCCCTTGCCCATTTTTAACCAGATTTTCAAAAATTTAATTGTATGAGTTCCTCGCCATGTTGGTGGTTCGCAAACATTTCCCCCACCCACTCTGCTGGCGGTGTCTCTGACTTTGCTGAGCTTCCTCCGAACGTCAAGCCGGGACGGCTGCGGGGTCCACAGTCCTGCCTCTGGGCATCCGTCCACAGGAGAGAAAAACCAGGGTCCCCAGGAAGTGTCTGCACCCCGAGGTCACGGCAGCGTCGCGCCCGTCGGCCACGGCGCGGAGCAGCCTCGGCGTCCGTCCTGCGCGGCCGCGTCGCCCGGCTGCCCAGCCACGCCGACGGCGGGAATCCTCTCTGGGACGACGTGGCCAGACCCGCGGGACAGGATGCGCGGCGAAACAAGTCACACGACGTCACGGAAAGACAGACGTCGCACGATCTCGCTCACGAAGCGTGGGGTCTGCAGACCCCTCACCCGGACACGGAGAGCGCGTCGGTGGTGGGCGGGAGGGCGGGGGAGGGGGTGGTTGACGGGGGCGGGCACGCAGGTGGCAGACGAGTGGGCTCTGGGGGCGTGACGCGCGGCCCGGTGACGGGGTCGCAGCCCTGCACTGCGTGCGCGGAGGTCGCTGAGACAGGAGACCCGGAATGTTCTCGCCCCCAGGAAAGGTGCCACGGGAGTGGGCGAAGGTGCTCACCGGCCCCGCCGTGGTGGCCGACTCACAGTGACCACCTGTATCCAACCCTCCGGTCGCACCTGGAACTCACAGAACGCCCGTGTCGATCACATGCCCCGGGACGCTGGGGAGGAGCGAAGCCTCCCCAGCCGGACGGGCTCTGTCGGGCCCCAGTGCGGGGCCCCGATCCCGCTCACCGACCCTGCCGCAGGGCCGGCTCCTGGACGGCGAGCACGCGGCCCGGCCCCGCGGGCTGTCTCGGGCCCCGCGGGGCGGGGGCAGGAATGCTAGGAAGAACACAGACGGGTTTACCCCCCTGCGGCCCCTCCGACCAGGAGAAGCAGCAGCTGCACCCCAGATGCTTCTGTCGTTCTCACGGTTCACACCGGCTTCACACCGGTTTCACCCACGACGTGGCCTCGAACTCCGCAAGAGAGACACCAGATGTGCGACACGGGGCCCAGTTCCTCCCACCCCAGACCCCCACCCGCCCCCAGGCGAGGAAGACAGGTTTTCTCCCCTCACCGACGCTGACCGTGTCTCTGAGCCCACGAGCCCTTGGTCGGGGGCGGGGCCTGTGTGGCAGAGCATGCAGGGCGGCGTCCAGGCCTCTGCCCACCGGAGACCAGTCACAGAGCAATGCCCTCCCTGCCCCCCCACCCCGGGTCGGGGCAGCTGGACACACCTCCAGACTCCGCCCAGTGTCCACGGGGGGGGGGGGTGGCCCCGCCTGCGTGGAGAAGCGCTGACCCACGACACCCAGGGCCAGCAGGGCCCCGGCCTCGCTCCAGTGAAACTCCACTCCGGGCGTCACACCCTCCGACCCCGGCCGTGGAGACAGTTTACGGATAACCCCACTGCCCACGGCAGGCATCCCCGGCCACACAGGACGGAGACGCGTTTCATTGGCGGGGTGGCGCACCCACTGCCCACCGCCTGTGCCGGACACGCCCGTCTGAGCAGATGGCGCGGCGTAAGCAACAGCCAGGCGGCCGAGGCCGGGCGGGCGACCCTGTAAACGCCCGCGTCCCGGACGGCTGTGGGCCCATGCGTGCGCACCCCAGACGCGTGCCCAGCTGGAAAGGGAAAAACAGACCCTGCCTGACGCTGGCGCCCGAGCGGGCGGTGCAGACGCAGCCCGGCCCAAGCCCCGGCCTTCTCAGCCGGAGACGTTGCGTCGGGAACCGTGAGTCCTGGGGCTGCTGGTCGGTTTTACGATCACAGCGATTATAGCGCTGTGCGGCCTTGCAAACCCCAGCCCATCGCCCCAGGGTCCGAGCCAGACCGCCGTGGGGAGTGGGCGCACCAATCGTGCCCACAGGAGGCAGCTGGGGAGCCGCGGCACCTGCTCCTGTCGGGCTGGGCGGGTGGGGCTCAGCGACTCGGGACGGAGAGGACAGGGCGGCCATCGGAAAGGGAGTGTGGCCCCTCCCTGACCGCCGAGTCCAGGAGCTGGGGGGAGGGTCAGACTCGGGGTGCTCCACGTGGTCCTGCCGCCGGAGCCTGGACGGGGCCGTGCACGTGGTGGGCCCTCTCCCGATGTTCGAGGAGCACGTGTCCACGTCCAGACATGACTGAACGAGCCCCTTCCGCCGGGACAGGCTCGCTCCCGGTGACCATGAGCGTGGCCCCGCCCTCGGCGGGACGGGACGGGGGAGAAAGCCAGGGCACGCCGATGGGCAGTGGTGGGGCTGGACCCGAGCTGGCGTCCTTCCCGCAGTGGACACAACACAGTGTCGCGCTGCGGTGACCACTTGTGCTGTGCCCTCGGGGGTAAGCTGGTTTCCCGTCCAGCCGCCAAGCTATTGCTCAGCTTCTGGCCAAACGAAAGGTCACCGAGTCAAACGGACTCTCAGGAAAGGACAGGCTGAGGGAAACCCCAAGTGGCCGTGCAAACCCGAATCTCGCTGCCGTCGAATGCGTGCGGTGTTGGGTCGGCTTGCTCCCGGCACGGTGGGGCGTTCGGCCCCAGAGATGCGCTCTTCCTCAGGGTGGTGCCGCTGCACGACTGCACGGGGCTCGGGCAGGGTTCCGCGGCCCCCCTGTGCCCGCACACTGTCCCCACAGCACGCCTGGCGCCCTGAGCTGGCCGGCAGGGCCATCCGCCGCCCCTCCCTCCCGCACGCGCTGTGGGGCTTGTTCCTGCAGGGACGCGGAGGGCAGGGGGCCCCGGGGGGCAGCGTGCGGGCGCCCGGTCCTTGGGGGCGCTCCCGTGGGGGAAGTTGTTCTGCTCCCGGAGGGCCCGTCCCACTTTCCCTGCAGTAGACCACCCCCCCCCATCGTTCGCTCATCCCCCCGTTTTCTCACCTCCTGCCCCTCCTCCTCCTTTTCTCGGATCCGGTTCCTCAAGCTGTTCTCGGCGAGGGCGTGTGGAGGAGTGAGCGCTGCTCCCATCTGGGGCGTCTGCGGATCTCACCCCCCCCCGCCGGCCCCCGCCCGGGCCCAGGGAGCGGGGCTTGTGGGGGGCGGCGGGGCGGGGCGGGGGGGCCTCTAGCTGAAGAGAAGCGTCCCTGGGTTGGGCCGGGCTGGGAGGCACAGAGGGAAGGGGAAGGGGCCCCACAAAGCAGGGGGACGGCGGCGAGCCTGGGGAGGCCGCCCGCCGCCAAGGGCCGGCCGCCGGGGCCGGGGGCGGGCCTTGCGGGTGTCGGGAGCCGGCCACCCCGAGGTGCCCAGAACGGAGGGCGGTGCGTTTCCAGCGCGAGAACTCGCCCACGATGCGATGTCCTGCCCAGTGCCTTTGGGGCCCCGGGGGTCCCACTAACTTGGGGACCTCGCGGCTCCCCTCACGTTCAGCCGTCCTGGGCCCGTGTGGAAACAGGTCCCACCGGCAGTGACGTCCGCCGTCCCGCACAGCGCACACGTGACCGTGACTTCGGACGGGTTCCCGGGCTGGACTGCTGGGCCCTCGCAGGGCCCACACCAAGCAGGAGGCTGTCCCCCACCCTACCCCCCCCCCCCCCCCATCCCCGTCTCGGAGAAGGGCGCACCCCTGGGCGGCAGGAAGCCCCGTCGCCTCGGGTCGATCGGGGGCTCTGCCGGCCGCACCCAGGCGGGAAGGGAGCTCTCTCCTCGCCAGTCCAGGTCCCCGTAAACCCCTCGGCCCGCCTGCTGATTGGCGGAGGGAGCCCCAGCGAGGTGACGCCCCAGGCGCCCAGCCCCAGCCCGCCCCCCGACTGCCCCCCGTGTCCGTCCGCACTCGGGTCGGGCGCCCGTGGCTCCAAGCGGGGGGGCGGAGGGGACAGAGCGTCCGGAGCGGGTCCCAGCCGTGTGCACACTGGCACCAAACTGCAAACTAACAGCGTGCTGGCTGCGCTCCGCGGACGTCCCCGCCAGTGGCCCTGGCGACTGTGGCGGGCCTTTCAGGGGCCGGCGAGGAGCCCGGTCTGGGCGGGCGGCGAGGGGCCCACCTCCAGGAGGGAGAGCCGTGCCTCTGGCTGACCTTCCTCGGCACGGTCTCCCCCTGCCGCACGGTCTCCCTCTGCCGCACGGTCTCCCCCTGCCGCGCCTGGCCCCTCGCACACCCGCCCCACGGGGCGGGACTCCTGCCCCTCGCGGCCCGGCAGCCGGCCCGGTCAGCGGCGACTTCCTTCAGCAGAGTGCCCTGTGCCCGGCCACGCAGACGGTGGTGCGCCAGTGTGCGCGGCACCCCCAGCCGTGCGTGGAGCTCTCCGGGGTGCGAAGTGCTCCCCTTGGGGCAGAGCCGCACTTAGCCAGCGCCGTGAGCCCCTTTTACAGCTGGAGAAATTGAGGTTCGAGACACGAGAGGTGTGCTCGCCGTCACGGAGTAGGAAGTGCGGGCGGGGGCGGGATAGAATCCTCGCCCCGTGGTCCCCGCGGTGTGTGAGCCGCTGCTGTCCACACCCTGCCGCACTCGGCGTGGCCAACGCCGCCGCCTTCACGCCCCAGCGACGCCCTTCGGTCCCGTGTCCGGAGCGCTCGGGCACTCACCCGTGCACTCCGCACAGCTCCCCGAGCCACCCGGCCAGCGCGGTGTTGCCGCGGCCACGAGCGCCCATGGAGGGGAGGGCAGTGCAGCGTGGCCTCTCAGACGTCCTCGCGGGCCTGGCGGCGGGTGCGCCCGAGCCGTCGGCGCCAACACCAGACAGGAAGCCCGTCCGGGAAGGTGGGGCTGCACCGCGCCCCCCCCCTCGTCCCCCGCAGACCCCAGGGCAGGGCCGGCGGAGAGGGGCAGTGGGTGCGGGGTGGTGGCTGGAAGAGGGGCAGCTGTGCCCAGCCCCCGGCACACTTGCCCTGTCCTTCCTTGCTTCACGGGACGTCTTGCCGCTGTTGCTGCGGCTTTGGCTCTTGTTTACTCTCTGCCTCCCCCTCCCCGGAGTGCAAGCGCCCCCCGCTTCCGTGCACCCCCCGTCTCTCTGCCGGGAAGTCAGCTTCAGGGAGAGAGAGGCCTCGCCTGTGCCGTCCCCGCTGTGTCCACAGCATCTGGAGCTCCGAGTGGACATTAGACATCGACGGAGAGAATGAATGGCGGAATTATGACAGTGAAAACAGGTCTTCTCGTAAGCGGGGGGATTCAATGAAGAGGAAACCCTGAATGTTGCTAATCTGTGTGCCCCGAGGCTGGTCTGTAATTTAAACAGCCCCCTCTGGGTCGGGTTAGAGAGCCGCGAGAGGTGCTGGGGGCAGGAGGCAGGACGGTGGGCCTGAGTCGGAACCACTTTATTTTGACACAGAGAGACAGAGAGAGAAAGAGACAGAGAGAGAAAGAGACAGAGAGAGAGAGACAGAGAGAGAGAGGCAGAAAGAGGGAGAGAGAGACAGAGAGAGAGAGAGACAGAAAGAGGAAGAGAGAGAGAGACAGAGACAGAGAGAGAGAGAGACAGAGAGAGAGGCAGAAAGAGGGAGAGAGAGACAGAGAGAGGCAGAAAGAGGGAGAGAGAGACAGAGAGAGAGGCAGAAAGAGGGAGAGAGAGACAGAGAGAGGCAGAAAGAGGGAGAGAGAGAGAGAGACAGAGAGAGAGGCAGAAAGAGGGAGAGAGAGAGAGAGAGAAGCAGAGAGAGAGACAGAGAGAGAGGCAGAAAGAGGGAGAGAGAGACAGAGAGAGAGGCAGAAAGAGGGAGAGAGAGAGAGAGAGAGAGACAGAGAGAGAGGCAGAAAGAGGGAGAGAGAGAGAGAGAGGCAGAGAGAGAGACAGAGAGACAGAGAGAGCATGGGAAGTGACCACACAGAAGGAAGACCAGGCACAGGCAGAAGGAGGAGGCCGGAGCATGCCCAGTCGGGCCCCGGGAGTCCCTCGGACAGTGGCCCCGAGGCCCCGGGGCAGACGAGGGGGGAGACACGGTGACGGTGGGGGGGAGGCTCGCTCCGCGAGAACTTGTCTCCGGAACCCGCCTCGCGTTACTTCAAGGCAACACTCCATCAATCTCCGCCACAGAATCTTTAATTGCGAGATCTTTCATCAGCGCCGCTCCGGGCCGCAGCTGTCACTGGGGCGGGCGTGCGCGCCGGGTGTCGTCATCCCTCACGCTAATTAGGGGCCGCGGTGCCGGCTGTCCCTCCACGGGGCCGGGCGTCGGCAGCAGCCCCGCCGATATCCCGCCTGCTCCGGCACAGGCGTGCCCCGCGGCGTGCGCGGGGCGGGTTCCGGAGGATCTGAAGGGGAGCGTGTGTGTAAGATGCTAATTAAATACCCCACAATATTAACAACTTCCCCGTGCCCTTTAACCGCCCTGCAATCCATCCTGCACCTGCTGCAGCCGTTAAACCTCAAATACGCGTGTTTAACATCCACTTGGGCGCTTAATGGTCTCACCTGAACGGGGACCATTAAACCTGAAGAGATGTGCATAATTGAGTTATTGCACATTAATTATAAATACCTACTGGCTGTTACAATCTCTCTGGGTCCGGCTACACCTTGCCCAGCCTGTGCTCCTCCGGGGCCGAAGGTGCTCTCTGTGGCGAAGGGGCGGCGCGGCCGCTCTCTCCGGGGCGGGCCAGTGGGGTCGGGCCAGTGGGGTCGGCACGGCCGAGCCCGGGTCCGGCCAGGAGCCGCGACCTCCACGGAGCTGCACGGAGAGAGCACCGGTGACAACTCTCTGCGCCTGTGTAGCGCTGAGAGCGTTTCACAGGACCTTCACCGAACGTCATCGCTGCAAACGCCCAGGAGCCCTGGCAGACGTGGAAGGAACACGTTACGATTCCCGTTGGGACGGGCGGGTACTTGTCAGGCGAGGGGACTTCGGGCGACCTTCCCGCCCCACCCAGAGTGGACGTGGGGGCCGCCAGGGCAAGTGGAGGCCGTGTCGCTGTGTCACGTTGGGAAGGCGACAGGCAGGGCAGCGAGGCGGCGGCCGCGCCCCTAACCAGCTCTGGCCCGCCCCCGCCCCCGGCCCTCCGCCCCCCGCCAAGCAGGCGCCCACCGCACGTCCTCCGTCCAGCCTGACGTGCGGCTGGAGTGTCTCCCCGGCGTCCCCACGGCACCGCGCGAGCCTCTGATTATCCACTGAGAGGCTCGCGCCATCTCGTTGCTCTGCGGTGGATGCGAGGGTGTTTCGGCGGCTGCAGCTTCGCCGTGCATCTGGGGGCCACGGGGGCCCTGTGCGGCCTGGCCTCGTGCGGTGACAGTCCCTGGTGCGTGACTCGGGAGACCGGTGGCTGAATCCCATTGGTTGGCTGGCACCCGCTTCGCCCCCGGGAAGGTGACACCCTCTTCAAGTGCCTCAGCGTGTCCCGTGCGCCGGACCGTCCTCGCTCCCGGAGGACAGCGTCACGGTTTGGGGCCACGGGACCAACTCACGGTTGTGGCTCGGTCCCTCCCTGTCCTCCTTTTTTTCTTCCTTTTTTCGCCCGAGCTCCGAGGTCCCACTGGGCCTCCCTCTGCGGAACCCCACAAACACGTTCACCTCCGGCCCACGCAGCCCCACGTGCGACAGGGAGACCCAGCGAACGGGCCCCCCCCACCCGGCCACAGCAGGCCTCCGGAGGCCGACGACGCCCACCACGTCTGTCTCAGCGGGTGCCCCAGGCGCTGACGGCCCATCCTCCTCCATCGGCCCGGGCGCGCCCTTCTCTGGCCCGGGGCGGCGTGGAGCCACGCGGCCTGGGGACTCCACTCTGATCTCCGGGGCTCGGGGGCCTCCCCCGGTGTCGCTCTGAGCTCGGGTTCAAGGCTGGACACACCACGGACTGCCGACGTGCCCTGCGTCCCGGCCCGAGATCCACGGGGGCCCCTCCCGCTGGCGCCCCGTCGGCTGAAGGACTCGTGGGGCCCGGTTCCCGGTCCGTCACCATGGCGCCGAGTGCCTGTGAGAAGAACATCGTGGAACCTCTCTGAGCCTCGGTCCCGTCCACGGTGGAGGGACGACAGCGAGGCTGGCCGCCCACCCTGTGCAACCCGTGTGGGCCCAGTGGAGACGTTGGACACTTCGAGAGAGGCAGGAGCTCACTCACGTGCAAGTAAGCGGACGGTGTCCGGACCGCGCACGATCCGCCCGCTGGGGCCTGGCACCGCGGGGGCTCAGCGAGCGCACCTGTGTGCAGAGGGGGGCCCGGGCGCTCCGGAGCGGCCTCCGGGGGCGAGGAGGGGTCCCCCGGCGGAGCACCCACAGAGCTGTCCTTGGAGGGAGGTGGCCGCGGGAGGCCGTGGAGGGGGCACTGGCCCGGGAGGTGGGGTGCGGGGCGTCCGTCCCAGGGCCGCCCCTGGCTGTGTGTCTTCAGGCCCATGGCACAGCGTCTCTGGGCCCCCGTCTCCCCAGCCGAGAAGCGAGCCAGGGCTGGACCTCACGGCCCCCGAGGCCCTTGCCGGCCAGGCGCTCCGCGCACACCTCCACCTGCCGGCCCTCGCGCCGTCGCTGGGCCTGCCGGGCAGCCGAGCGCGCGGCCGGGACGGGGCCCTTCGCCCACCGTGAGCTTTGCGGGCCAAAGTGCAGGCTGGAGGCTGGACTGGCAGGACAAGACGCTCGGAACCTGTTCCCACGGAGACCGCTCTGCTGCTCCCCCGGAGCTCGGGGCGGGGCCGGGCCCTGCCAGACCAGGCAGCCAGGCAGCGGTCGGGTGCGGGGGCGGGGTGGGTGGGGGTGCTGCTGGCCGAGGACCCGCCCGCGCGGCACCGACTGTGCAGCCGGGAGGGAGGTGGTTCCGCCGTCCCCTCTGCTCGGACCAGGGCAGCCCCACGGCGGTGGCGGCCGCCCCGGCAGGGACCCCGCTCCAGGGGGCCCCCGCCCGCGCCGTCATCCAGGTCCTCAGAAAACGGCTCTTCCACCGGGTCTCGGCTCCGCCTGCCCCCACATCCGCAGCTTCTCATCCTCATAACCTGACGCTGTGGCCGCCCGCCCCCTGCTGGGACCCGCCGGGGGCCCGGGGGCCCTGGGCTCCTCCCTCACACCTGGCTTTCTTACCCGAGCAAAGAGGCGGCGTCTCCCCAGCTCCCTGTGCACGGAACTGACGGGTTCTGTCTCCCCTGCGGGGTCCCCACTTTGTTTGATCTGGTTTGCCCTCTCTCCAGAAAGTTCGGCCTGATTGTATATCACATGCCGTTCAGCCCCAGCTGCTGTGGCTCAGTTGGTTGGAACAGCATCCCCTGGGCCAAAAGGTGGTGCGTCCAGTTCCCCATCAGGGCACATACTCAGGTCGCAGGTCGATCCCTGGTCGGGACGCACCAGGATGAGAAGGTCAATGTTTCTCTCTCTCCCACTCTCCCCTCCCTGCTCCCTTGTCCTTCTCGCTCTTTCTAAAAAGCAATGAAAAAAATAACGTCCTCAGAGAGAATTTAAAAAATTAAAAATGTATCACCCTGTTCACCCTGGGCAGGAGTTTGTACATTTTATAAAAAGTAAAGCACAGCACGCCACTTCGGAACCGCGGGCAAACTCATTTGCTAAAAGGCTGCAACGCAGATTTATGGAGAAGTTCTCCCCACCGGTGGCGTTCTCCTCCGGGGAAGCCGAGGGTTCACGGTGGCCCGAGCTCCCGTCCGGAGGAGCCGCTGGGGAGCCAGCCCAGCGGACACAGAGGGCCCCACGTGGGGCGAGGGGAGCTGGGGAGAGCCCCCCCCCCAACGGGCCGTCTCCACACATGACGCCGCACTGACAGGTCGTGGGGTCCCGAGCCCCGACACCCCCGCCCCCCGCCGCCAGGTTTCCGCAGGAAGGCGTCGCGGGGGTCGGGTGACAGCCTCCCGCGGCCTCGCCAGTGAGCTCGCGTGCAGCGGGGCGCCTCCGCGGGGCCGGGGCGCAGCCCTCAGGCTTGGGCGCTGGAGGCTCGGCCGACCAGCCCGCCTGAGGGCCGCCGAGCTGTCGGGGTTCCGGGTAAGAAACCGCGTTCCCCAAGTCCACCCAGGTTCGGGGAACAGCCACTCACCTCCGGCGTGGAGACGGCGTCTAAATGGCAAATGCAGCCGCGTGGCTCCTCTGCTCAGCATTCTGGGCCTCCTTCCCGCCCACGAATCGCTAATGAAGCGACGGCTGCTGCCGCCTCCTTCTCCCACCACGCCACCCTGTGTCCCGACCTCCCCAAATGCACTGCGCCCCCCGCAGGGCACGTGCGCCCGCCGCCTCGAACCCACGCCCCCCAGACTCACGGTCCTGACCCCCCAGGGCCTCGTCTGGCCCGCACAGGTCAAAGGTGAGTCCAGGTGCCCCTTGTCTGACGACCCCTCTCCCCGAGGGCCGGCTCAGCTCCCTGCCCTCCGGGGGCCGCTGGCTGTGCCTGTCGCGCCCGGTGACCTTCAGCTCGGGCCTCCTCCTTGTCCCCAGGCCCACGGGGCGGGTTCCCTGCCGCCTGCGCCTGGAGTCGGGGCGGGGCGCCGCGTGTGCTCGGAGGGGCCGAGGAGCCGGGCTTCCCACCGGACCCTCGGAGGCAGAGACCCAGGAGACCCGCCGTGGAGAAAGGGGTCATTTCCGCGCCGGGCAATCACACAGGGGAAAAGGCCCCTCTGCGGCGTCACTCCGCCGGCGACAGGCTGGCGACGAGGAAGCGAAGCCGGAGGTCGGTGCTCCCGGGACAGCTGGGAAGACCCTGTAACCATCTTCACAGCAGATCGATGCAGGGAGCCCGGGGGTCCGAGTGTGGCTGTTACTCTCTTTCTGGGGGAACACTCCCCTCCTCGCCCTCCGCGGCTTTCGTTTCTCCGGCGACACCGCACTGTCCGGGCGGCCGCGAGGCGGGAGGGCTAACACGGTGGCTGGCGTTTCTCCTTGTGCCACAAGCTCATCCTCACCCCGCCCACCCTCGGCCACACCCGCCAGGAGACCCTCGGGCCAGGCTCGTCCTCGCCGCTCCCCTCGTGCAAGTGGCGCTGCCAGGGGCCCTGGCCCCGCCGACTCCGCGCCACCCTCAGGGCCTCCAGCACGTTCTTCCCCGTCGCACACGAGTGCAACCACAGGTACACGCGTGCCGGAAATGGCCCACTGCAGGGTTCGCCTGGGGAACCCTCTGGGGGAGCCGGGGCGGTCCCCACCCCCGCCGCCACCGCCAAGTTTCTGAAAGCAGTAAGAGCCTAATCAAGTCGGGGAGGTGCTAACACCTGCTCAGGTGGAGATCCGGGGACTAGCAAGGCTGGCATTTAAAGCCATTGGGGACTGCTGACCGTGGAGGGCCTGCCCGGACCGCCATCCTGAGGGCCCTGCACTGGGGTTAAGGGACCAGCCTCTGGGACGGGCCGGAACCCAGGCTGGCCCGTGCGCTGCTTTAGACTCCCGGGTCCGTCCCTCCGGTGATCCGGTGAGCTGGTTCTCCAGCCTGCGGGGGAGGGGGGGCCTCCGCCGCCCGCACCTGGGGCAGGCGTCCCGAGGCTGCGCTGGCTACCGCGCAGCAGGAAGCGCTGGCCAACGACGTCTGCCGCTGTTACCACTGCTCGCGTCCCACGACCCAGGGAGCGCAGCCTTCCGATGGCGCGTTCCTTGCCCCGTTGGTATCGGTCCGCGGACACTCGGGGCCCTGCGTGCGCTCTGGAGGACCGTGAGGCACTCGTCGGGAAACGCCAGTGAACGGCTCAGCGGGGGTCCGGTCTGCCGGGAACGGGGCCTCGTCTGGCGGACTCACCATGGCCGGACCGACTGCTTCTGGAGGAAGGGAGGGGGCAGGAAGCCTCCACCGACCGCGGTCGCGGAGCGGAGGGGGGGCCTCGCCTCTGCCCCCGGCCTTCCTCCGAGAGCGCCCGCCCGCCCGCCCACCCGGCGGGAAGGAGGAGAAGCGGAGACAGCAGGCCAGGCTGCGGCACGGGGGCAGGAGGGGGTCCGGGGCTGGGGGGTCAGAAGAACAGGGAGGGGGCATTTCCACCTGGGACTGCGGATGCTCGGGACACGGCGAGAGCAGAGCGGAAGCCGCCGGAGAGAAATGGGCCGCCCGCCCTTGACCCCCGTCCAGACCCCGGGAGGGCGGGCTGGCGTTGGCGGTGACTTTCCAATTAGCCGGCCCTGCGGCAGCCTGGCTCCAGCCTGGGACCGGCTGGCCCGGACGGTGGCTTTTATCTCATTCAGTCACCGGGCACACGGAAATCAATTTTTCCCAATCTCCGTTATGGCTGGAAATCCATCCTCTCCGAGTCAGCGGGAGGATTAATCTGTTGAACGGTCCTCAGGATTCTGCTGACACGTAAACATTTTAAGAATACATTACACTCTCCCCTCCCTCCCCAGCACGATTTTTTAAAGTGACGCCAACTCTCTGCGCGGACCAGGAGAAGAAAGGGGGCCAGCTGTCCCCCCCGCCACAGGGCGCGGACGAGGCACACGCTCCAGGTCGCGTGGGTCGGTGGCGTCCCCTCGGCAGCTGCCCCACCTCCCCGGGAAGTCCGCCGCCTCCTGCAGCACGGGGCTCTGTTCAGGGGGGCCCCCCCACCAGAGGGGGTCCCTTTCCACGGCACCCCCTGTGGTGATTTGTTTGCTCTGCTGCACTGAAAACTGGGGGGTGTTTGGGGAAGCACAGCCCAGAGTCTTTCGGTGGGAAAAGGCTGAAATGGGTAGTTTCCAAAATGCGCGTGGGAGAATTCTGAGATCTGGGGTGCCGTTTCACAGCGCTCAGAAACACCCCCAAGAGCTGTCTGCAGAGCGAATGAGGGGCGCTCGCCCCACACACACATTCCCGCGTCCCGAATGCACTTGATCGCTGTCGCGCTGTAGCCTAACGAGCAAGTGCAATGTATAAATAATACGTGCAATGGTGAGTAGGGGCTAAGTGTGGTAAATACTAGAGTAATGGAGTAAATAATGGAACCGATGACACACGGACGCACGAATGCGCTAAGCGAGTAATCTGTACGTTACACGAACACACAAACGTACGAAGATGAGGCGCGGAACAGAGCACTCTCAGGCGCCCGCCTGCCGCAGGCGGGGGTGCCGGCCGGGGGCGGGCGACCGCACTCGGGGATCCCGGAAGCCCTGGTGTGGGGGGGCTGGGACGGAGGGGCGGAGGGGCAGGAGCTGAGCTCCACAGACGTTGCCGGGTGGGGCCGGGGCGTGGACACCGGCAGAGACACCGTGGGCTCCGCGGTGGGCGGGGCCTCGCCAGGGGCGGCGCTGTGCGGGGTGTGGGGACAGAGGCAGACACCCTGAGGAGCCGGTGAACACTGGGCTTCGAGACCCTCCCTGGCGCCGCCCCCCCACCCCCGGCACCAAGGCCCCGGGAGGAGCTCCAAGAGTACGTTCACCTGATGAGGTTTTGTAAAATCTGCACAAGTCAAACATGTCAGCCCCTTGTGCTAAATCCAGTCGGAAACACTCCCTTCCTGCAGGGCCTGAGCGAGGGGCTGGGGCCGCTGGGGGCCGGGCCGTCGAGCTGGGGTTCATGGAAGTCAGACGTGCGCGGTTCACCGTCACTTCCACGGACAGTGAGGCTTCGGGCCGGAGGCCCCAGGGTGAGACAGGGCAGCCGCCGCACCCGGCGAGGCCTCGGGGGAAGGGAGGCAGGGTGGGCCGGCAGTGGGCGTGGTCGGGCGTGCGGCTGCGCGGGTGTCCTCTGGCAATCGGACGTCTGGGACGGGGAACAGAAGGCTCAGGCCTGGTCCACTCTGGGCCGGGGTGGGACCACGGCGTCAGGGGCGGTCTCGGGTTTCACGCGATCATGCCGCAGGGGACACCCCAGAGCTCGTGTCTGGGGACACGGGCTGGACCGCAGTGCGTCTGTCACACTGAGATGACAGATGAGTAAATAAATAAATGTGTGTGTGTGTGTGTGTGTGTGTGTGTGTGTGTGCTCGTGCTCGGGCACGCTTGCAGGGGAGGTTGCCTGTTTTATCACTAATAATCAGAATCGAATTTTGATCAATCACATTGATCAGAGGAAAGAGGGAATTGTCTTTCTATCCTTTAGCTGGAAAACACAAAAACTGCTTTCACAGGAACGGCTGATCAAAGACTTTACAGCCAAGACATTTAGAACAAAAATTATTGTAGAATGGCGTAGAGATGGACTCAGTTAGTTAATGAATAAAAATATATTCTTTTTCTGCATGTTGTTATGTTTGCAGTATTTTAATTTGTTAGGACTTGTCTTCTCGCTAAATGAATATTCCGGTTTGTACATCGATTTTGTCTCCTGCAACTTGATGGATTCTGTTCATTGCTCCTAATAGTTCTTGGTGGAGTCCAGGCTTTTCTGCCATGGCTAAAAATCATACCATCTTAACAGGCGCAGTGGAAGCATTTGATAAATCCTTACTTTTATGCCTTAGATTATACTCATAATTCTGTTTTAAGAGGGCCCCCTAAATTTCAGACCCCTCGGGTCCCACAAAGCCTGCACCCACCTCTGGGGGAAGGAAGCCCCCCAATGCCCTTTGGTTCAGCCCCCCCGTGATGTCCATCCGGTCACAGTTGTCGGGGTTCAGGCAGTGGTGGGGCGGCTCAGAGCCCCGGCCCTGACGCCAGGTCCCCCTGGCCTCACATTCGGGGCCTGCGCCTCCAGGTCCCGAAGAGCTGGCCCCGGCGACCCCCGGCAAGCCGGACCGTGTCCGCTGAGGACGGGACTACGGTGCCCGGGAAGCCCTGGCGGCTCCGCCTCAGGCAGGTGGCCCACCCGGCGAAGGTGGGGGAGAGAGGGCCGCAGGCACCAGACACACACGCTTCCTCGGGGGACGGGCGGCCGCTGGCCCTCCGGACGCACCCACCCGGGACGGCAGCAGGCGGGGCCGCCCGCAGGCACGGAGGCCCAAGCAGAGGGACCAGCCTGCCCCCAGGGGCGTCCTCCCCGGGGGCAGCTTCAAAGTCCCGATCTTTTTTTTAAGGCTAAACCAGCAGTAACTCGTTGCAGGTCTAGTTTATTTTCTTCCTCGTGCACTCTCAAGGGTCAGGGTAGGCTGTGCAGGTGGATAAACTGTGTTTCTTTATTGGCAGGGCAGCGCAGAACAACATGCAAATGACATGCAAAGTGACACGCGCACTCCCGTCAGCGACGCAGCCACTTACGGAAATCGCGCTCCGCGCCGCGGCCTCTGGCCAGACCTGCCGCTGTTTCCCGGGGATCGATCGCTCCCGGCTGCCGGCTCCTGCTGATGCAGCCAGACCCCTGTCAGGAGACGCCGCGGAGGCCCGTCTCCCCACGTGCTCCGTCCCTCTCCCCCCACCACACCTGGGGGTCGGCTCCCTCTGTGTTTTGTCCTGGACGCAATGTGCAGCGTGGGTGTGGGGGCATCGCTGCCCTCAGAGCAGGGCGGCTGCTCCCCGGGGGCGGGGGGCCTCTGTGGAAGGGAAACGACAACCTGGTCCGGCTCCCCAAGACCTGACAATGCGGGACGCAGGGTGCAGCCCGAGCAGTGCCCCCGTGTCCCCGGGGACCTACAGCGCAGCCCGGGCCGCGCCGGCCCCCCAAGCAGCCGCCGTGCGAGGAGGCGGCGGCGGGCGGGCGGCCGCCTCAGCCCCGCTCCAAGATGAACGCGTCTGGGCGCGACAGTCACTCCTTTCCCTGGGAACGCAGTGACGATGCGATTTCCAGGGTCCTGCTCCCGGTGCCCGCGGAGCGGGCCTGCGATCCATCATCCGCAATAAACTGTCCTCGTGTAGGTATTAATTTAGTCTCGTGGAACATACAGGAGCTGCTTGTCGGCCGCTGGGCAGGCGGCGTGCGCTCCGCAGGCCCGGCGGGCGCGGCCCGTCCCACGCAGCTCCGACTTGGCCGCGGGCACCGCGCGTGTTGACGGCCGCTCCGTGGGGGGGGGGGCTGTTTTCCGGGTGCTTCCTCACGGTCTTCACTAGCACAGGGAGCCTCTGCCGCGGTGGAGAAGGCACGGAGAGGGGTCCGCGGAGCACACTGGGCTTGCGGCTCCCTAATGCCTGGCGACCATGAGACAGGGAACCGCGCCTGGAGAGGTTTGCTTTCTCCTCTGGTGGTTTGCGAATAGACGCTCATGTCCGTGGGCTGTTCGTTCCCCTGAGTCCGGGCTCCGAGAAGGCACGCTCAGACCCGAGCAAGGCCGAAGGACGTACCCTGCACTGCAGGAGGCTGGCTGGAAACAGAACACCCGATTTTTTTTAAATTGGTGGTGTCTCCTGCGTCAGCTCGGGCTGAGGAAAATGTGGTAGAGCCAGGTATCGACACAGAACTTAAAATTTGCTCGGTGACCACAGTAAAATATCTCTGGAAAGTGAACTTAACTTTAATAATATATTTCGTTGAAGTAAACATTGAGAATGTGTTTAACACGTTGATACCAGAATGCTCTTTAATGCGCAACAAAGTCACGAGGCACTTTGCGTGCACTTTGTTCTGAGTCTGACAAACTGGGGTCTGTTTCCCACTTACATCAAAGCTCGGTTTCCGAGAGCTGCCGGGTGCCACCGTGCGGGACCACAGGGCTCCGGGCACACGCAGGACGGTCCCTGCCCCGAGGCGTCGGGGTCCTGTTCCCACAGAGGAGGACCGCAGGGTCCCCTGCCGACGCTTCGCGGATGCCCTGGCAGCCGGCAGGAGAGCGTTCGCGGGCAGGAAGCACAGCCGAGCTGTGGCCGTTCAGGGGTGCGGGGGAGCCCCACCGCCTCGCCCACGAGGCGGGGTCCCCAGGCCGACGACGTCTGAGCCCTCTTCCCCACGCAGCACGGCGAGTTTCGTTTCCAGCTGTCTGTCCCCCGTCGGTCCTCCCGGCCTCTCAGAGTGGGGACAGGGATGCGCCCCCCCCCCGTGGCCGGCCCCACTGCCACGTGTTAGGGGGTTAGGGGGACTCTCCCGCCGCCTTGGGCAGAGGCTCTCTCCTGTGCCCGGGACCCCCGGCTGCTCCACCTGCGCTCAGCGCCGCCGCGGCCCGGCCCTGCGTGTGTCCTGTGGGGTGGGAGGGGCGGCCCTCCAGGCGCGCGCGGTTTCCGTGGTGGCCGCCAGCCACCAGTGACCACTGAGCCCTGGGCATGTGGGTAGTGGGACGGAGGAAACGAATTCTCAGTTTTAATTAAAGAACATTTTATTTTTATTTTTTAGAGTTTATTTACTTTTTAGAGAGGGGGAGAGGGGGAGAAGGAGAGGGAGAGAAACATCAATGTGTGGTCGCCTCTCGCATGCTCCCGACGAGACACCTGGCCCGCAACCCTGGCGTGTGCCCTGACTGGGAATCGAACCGGCCACCCTTTGGTTCCCACACCAGCACTCAGTCTACCGAGGCACACCAGCCAAGGCTAAATCATGTACATTTTAGCACTGATCACTGATTCAGTTACTGGAAACCACTCAAGAATGTTTACAACAACTTGGGTATATCAACCTACCTTTCCACCTGGAAATTCCACCAGGTTCGAGCGTGCCTTTTGGGAGCCCAGGTCGGAATCACGACCACGCATTTCCGATAAGAATTCAGCACGGGGCCCGGCATGACCGTAGCCCTGAAATACTCGCAGATTTCAAGACTTGGTGTAAGTGAAAGTGGAATCTTTCATACAGACTCTGCTGCTGTGTTTTAAAAAAACGACACATCTAATCAAAAGCAAGCCCGTGCAGTTCCGCGGATGCCGTGGGGACACTTGTTTTCCTTCAGCGAAACTCACAGGTTTGGGAGGGACAGCAGAGGCCACTGGCCTTCGTCACTGTCACACATAAAGACAAACCCACGCCTCGCCCCCCGCCCCCACCCAGGTGAGGAGATGGAGGCGGGCCCGGGCGTCCCTGAGGCAGCCCAGCTGTCACACCGGCTGTGATCACGTGCGGTTGAGCCGCAGAGCCGGGGGGCCAGCTAGAGGGCTCTCACTGGCCCTCCCCAGTGTCTTGTGTGGCTTTTAAAGCGCCGACCCCCAGACGGGGAGCAGTCTGAAAACCCCCGACACTCAGTCACCCACAAACCCAGCGGTGGGCTTCTCCTCTGTCTCAGCGTCCCGTGGGCTCTGCCCAGGCCGCGGATGACGAGCGTGAACTGCGCCCCCTGTCTCTCCCCCTCCCCCGCCTTTCCACCTGGTTCCTCCTCGAGCGACAGTCAGGAGCAGGGCTCGTGGGTCCCTTCCTCGTCTCGTCTCGCGGAGAAGGCATCTGAGGCTCAGCCTCGGCGACCGAATAATCAATTAACTCTCAGGCGGCGTTCCATTTACATAATGAAAATGCAGCGCACTGATATTTTAGACACGTCGTTCTGGGCCGTCTAGACTGTTAATATATTGTGTATTGATTGAGGGGGAAAGTCTAATGGGTCTTCTGTTGTCGAAGTTGCAAAATTACCATCAACGTGAAATGATAGAAGCAAGCGTCGGTGGGGTGCGTGTGTGTGTCTCTCTGTCCCCGACGGGACTCGGGGGTCTGGGCCTGAAGGGGTCATGACCCTCGTTTCCGTAGAAACGGCACCTTCGGTGTGGCGGCTGGTGTCCCCGTTGCCGGAGCCGCGATCGATCCCGCGGTGTGCGCAGGCACCCCCAAGCGCAGAGCGGTGCCCGGGGTGCTCTGGTGACCAGGGCGGCGGCCTCAGCCCAGGGACGGGCGTCTGCGGGGACCTCCGACCGAAGAACGGACAGCGAAATGCCCGCCGGCTGCACGGCCCTCGGGGAGAGGGGGCCTCGCCGCCCAGCCCCAGCTCCCTGCGACCGCGAGTTCACACAGCCAGGCATCGTTGGCGGTGTTCGCCACGGCCCTCGCCCGGGCGAGGCTCCGGGCTCTGGGGCTGGGCCCCCCGAGTCAGCCGCACGGCCACCGAGATGCAATGCGGCCGGGCACGGGGCCTCCCTGAGCTTCCGCTCTCTCGTCTGTACACGGACAGAGCACCGAGGCCCCACACGGCGACGGCCCCGCCGAGCTGGCTCCCACGCCTGCAGGGCCGCAGCCCGCAGCCCCGCGGTCCAGGGTGTCCGCCCCCGGGGCCGGCACCCGCCGGAGAGCAGGTTCCGGCAAACCCGGCTGGGCCACCACCAGCGGCGGGTGGTTACTTATTTAACACAGGTGGCAGGATTACGTTGGCTGTTTTTCATCTTTTCACCGTATTTTCACCGCGTTTCCTGCTGTTCTCACAAGGGCCGTGAGCTGCTTCTACAACGGTCAGAAGATGACGTGGTCCCCACTCTGACGGCAGAGGCTCACCCTAACCCTAACCCCCCTCAGACCCTGCAGGGTCCCACTCGCCCGGGTGGGACGCAGGTCCAGGGCTCCCGCTCCTGACCCTCCCCGGGGTCGGGGGCTCTGACGGGTGAGGTGGGACCCCACCCGGCGCGACCGTCTCGCAGGGGCGGCTGAGCGGACTGGAAAGGAGTCACCGCCCGACACCCCCAGTCACTCCCCCCGCCAAGCGCGTTTTCTGTCACTTGGGAAGCTGGGTCTTGCCGCCCAATGCCTTGGTGTGTCGCGGGCGGTGGCGTTTGTCACTCTACTGCCCAGCGACAGGACGGCCTCTGTGCACGCGCAGGCCACCGGCCGCACCGACGGTCGCGTCTGAGCCGCGCAGCCAGTGACGGCCCCACCCGTCAGTCCCCCAGAACGGGCACCGGCGCCGCTCCCAGCACCCTGCGGTCACGGCCTCGTTTTATCCTCGCAGTCCCTCTGCGGGGTCAGGCCGCATTGCCACCCTCATTCCACAGTCGAGGAAGCGGAGACCTGGGGGTTAACTCGCCGAAGGTCAGTTAAGAGCCGGAAGTGGCCCCACTGGTGCAGGCCCGGCTGGGGAACCTGCGCAAACGCCACACGGGTCAGAGTCACGGGACGCGTCCCGGGGGACCCGCCGCCGGTCGTCTCGGGCTTATTAAAGCCTGAACTGACAGCTGTGCCCCGTCACCGCGGCCGCCACAGGCAGACGGAGAGGCGGTGGGTCTGGGACTCGAACCGGCGGAGCTGTGCGCCCGCGTCTTCAGAACCAGGTCGGTGGAGCGAGGCCGGCCGGCAGTCGCCGTGCCTGTCAGCGACAACGCCGGCGACCAGAACAACAGGCAGCGACGTCAGACCGCCGGTCCGAGCAGAACCGATAACACGTTATGAGACTTTCTCCGAACATCTTCCCCTTGTGCAACATCGTTTCCCCCGCGGGAAGGACCGGCGGCGCTATGAAACAGTCACAGCATAAGGGCACATCTCATACTACCGCAGCGGTAATCCTGCGGAAACAGTGCAGTGCGGTAAAAAAATGTGTTTGATAAAGTCTGGAGCCTGGAGCGGCGGTGGGGGGTGGGGCCCGACTGGCGCGCCAACCGTGGGTCCGAGGGCGGGGGTGGCCGGCGGCCGCGCGGAGGGACCCACCGCGACCTCGGAGCTCGCGGCGGCGTCCTGAGTCGGAGACGCAGGTGGGCGATGGCCGAGCGGACGGAACCGCATCTGTCGTCCCAGCCGCGGTCCGAGGGGACGGTCCAGGCAGACGGCCTCACCGCACAGGGCGAAGGTGCACAAGCTCACCCCGCCCGTCGGCGAGCCTGCAGTGCGCACGGCTGCTGCTGCTGCCGGTTCTGGCGGCGGCGTCTGTCCCGCTCCACCGTGGCCAGTGTCCGTCGGCCGTGTGCGTGGCCACGGCCTTGGAGACGGGAGGGTGAGCCAGGCGGTGTCTGCCCCCAAGACTCTGACCCCGCGCGGCCCAGCCCCTCCTGCGTGTCCGCAGCGCTTGCTTGCTTGCGGGGTCGGAGTTCCAACCCGAGTCCCGCCGAGGCGGGTCACCGCCCCCACTTCTCCGACCCCACGCGCACCGTCGGCAGACCCGAGGGCCCGATCACAGAGCCCCTCACTCCGACCCCGCTCCCGCCCAGCACCGCCAGCCGAGGGTGGGGTTCGCGGACAGATTCCGGGTCCTGGGGGGCAGGAGCTGAGGCCCGCCGCGGCGCAGCCTCCCCCCCCAGAGGGGGTGCCGGGAAGGGGCCTGCGGAGGGAGGGCTGCAGTGCGGAGGGGACACGCGTCAACGAGACACGCGGCCGCCCCCCCCTCGCTGCTGAACCTGCCCGCGTCCCGTCACCCTGATTGCTCTGTCACCGGGTGACGGGACAAAGGGAAAATTGCAGATCTAATTAGCATAATATGGATAAGCAAATGAGGCCTAATCATTACGGTTCACACTTGCTTTCACCGCCTGTGCCAGCAGCCGGCAAACGCGCTGACGATCGAAAGGCGACGTTTTCAGAAGCCGTCCGCACATCAGTAGCGGCGACAGTACTTCAGACACTCTCCTCTCCGCGGCGCCCCCACGCCCGTCTGGGAGGGGCAGCCCCGCCGCCCGGGGCGGCACCTGGGCTCAGGGGCCAGAGCCCTGACCCGCGGGGGCGCAGGGCCAGGCCTGTGCGGCTCAGCCGCTGCCCGCCGGCCTGCAGGGCGAGGGAGGCGCGGGGCCTGGCCCCAGTCCTCAGTCTGTATCCCCCAGCAGGCGTGTGTGTGTGCGTGTGCGCGTGTGTGTGAGTGCGGGAGGCGGTGGTCCTGTCGTTTGCGCTGCCCCACCTGCGCGGCGGGGGGATGCCGAGAGGTGCACTCACCCCCTGGGCGAGGCTGGGCTGGGGGAGAGCGAGAGCTCAGCGGAGACGCACGTGCTGTCTGTGAGCGGGGCCGGCGCAGGGCACGGCGGACGCGGACCCGCGGCCTCTGGGGTGGAGGGAGACCGTCTGGGCTCGCGGCTGACACTGGTGGTCCTGGGGTGTTCAGGTCGAACACCCCCACCCCGGCGCGGCTCTCGTAGGAAGGCCCAGGGGGGTTAAAGCCCAGAGTCACTGCAGCGAGGTGAAGCCCGACGAGGCCAGAGTCGCCGCTGTCACCCCGTCCCTGTCCCCCCCCCACTCACGGGGATCGGGAGGGCGGGGGGCCCGTGGGCAGGGTTACGTCTGGGCTCCGGGCTGAGTGTGAGTCGGGGTGACGGTGGACTCGGGCGCCCTGCCCAGCCGCCTCCTTCTGGAGGGGCCTCTGGGACACGTCTACTCCCGGGCTCCAAGTCCAGGCAGCAGGCGTCCTCCCCGCCTGTCCCTCCCCCCGTCCTCTGAGTCCACGTGAGCCGGACCCCAAGGACCCCCCAGCTCACCTGCTTGCTCTGGGTGTCATACTCACGTGGTGATTCCGTGTATCTCAAAGATCACCACTGGTCATTTTAAACGCGTATACGTTAGTCCTGAAATGTTTACTTCTAGACTCTACAAAACAGTTTTATCTTAATCCACCCAGAAGCAGTCCTTACGCAGGTTTCCACTGCCTATTGCTACAAAATTACCGTGCAGCCAGTCACCACAAAAACTCCTGGCCTGGGACAATGAGTGACCACATGTTACAGTGTTACACGGTGTCTCTGCAGCCAGGCTGCGCTTGCTCACGTCTCTGTGGGGGGGACCGTCTCAGCGGCATCTCACCCTCCCCCCTGGGAACGGCCGTCTCCCCAGAGCAGGGACAGGAGGCGGCCCCGGCCGCCCTTCCCACGTCTCTGCTCCGGTCCCGTCTGCTAACGTGCCATTGGCCACTGCTGGCCATGCGCCCCAGCCCAGGGTGGAGGATGAGGCCCTGCCCCAGCCAGGGGCGCCGTCGGGTGACGCGCGAAAGGCGCGGGCAGCTGTCAGGGAGAAGGACCACGGCCGTTAATGCGAGCGCCTCACGGGGGAGCATCTGGAGGCAGCTTCCACGGGAATTCGCACGTCTCGGAGGGGGGGCTTTGCCGCGTGGGACCCGACGACCCCGCAGCGAGCACAGGAGCACCTCCAGCACGGGGGAAGCTGGCTGGAGTGGCCTGAGGAGAGACGGACAGTGAAGCCGCCGCTGGAGGTGGATTTCGGTGACCAGATCGGACGCCGACAAGCCGGTGAGAGAAGGGAGTGTTCTGGGTGGTGGGGGCCCGCTCCGAGGGGGCACGCGGGAGCAGAAGTCCTGCCCGTCAGGGGCGATCGGGCCCCACCCCCGCCCCTCACACGGCTGCGCTCTGCCAGACCGTGAGCCCCCACAGTTCCCCCCCCCCGCACGTCCCTTCGAAGGCGGACACGGCCTGACTCGTCCTCCAGGAATAATCGAGCTGCACGTTCAAAGCGAGGGAAGACCATGACGACCATGTGAACACCACAGGCCCACTCCGCTCAGAAGCTCAGAGGAAAGACCCCCGAACAGAATGCCCGAGAGCCGGGTCAGCGCCGTGGGAAGGTGATGCGTCACTCACAAGTCAGGTGGTCCCGAGAGTGCGGCGCGGGTTCGGTGCAAGAAAGCGCACTGCTGGGACCTACCGCGCTAAAACAGTAAAGGGAGAAGTACTTCAGGTCATCTTCCTGAAGAGGAAAACAGGTTTGGTAAGACTCAGCTAGTCGTCCTGATTTTTAAAAATAGAATCTCAGACAAGTTGGAATCAGTGTGATTTCCCTCATCTGGGAGAATGTTTGTGCCAAAAGCTGCAGCAGCTCCGAGTTTCGTGGGGAATGTTAAAAGCATCCTCCTCCCAAGCGGGAGTCGGGTTAGAAAGTCTGCCGGCGGCACCTCTGGGTCAGCACCGTGTCCGGGCGACACCGAGTCCGGGTGGCACTGAATCGGGGCGGCACCGTGTCGGAAGGGGGACAGCGCAACTTTGCCATCAAACACAGGAAGTGCCGGCCTGGAGAAGGAACCACACTGTCATTGTGTTCAGATGTCACGGTTCCTACATAGAATACTAAAACCAAAATAATGATTAGAATTAATGAAGTAATTTAGCAGTGTTTCCAGTAGTAAAATTGATCTACAAAACTCAGTTGCGTGGGGAGAAAGCATACGAAAGCCTTAGAAAACTCTGTGTGTGTGTGTGTGTGTGTGTGTGTGTGTGTGTGCGTGTGTGCTCGAGCTCCCGCGTAATTTATGCCGATAAAAAAGTTCAAGGAGCAAATGTATCCAATGTTGTGCAAGGCAAGACCCATTTGGATAAAACTACAAGATGTTATTGGAATACATGAAAGAAATCTTAAACGAATGGCAAGAGCTCCGTCTTACTCATCCCTGGATGTCAGCGCTCCCCAAGTTATTTTTCACATTCGGCCCCACTCCACGGAGAGTTCTGTGGGGGCTTCTTCGAGCCGACTCTGACAGAAAGTCAGGGTAGCCAGTGCATTCCTGCAGAAGGAAGACGAGACAGTGAATCCAGCAGTAACTGCAGGTCATCGTAAAGTCTGCTAACCCCCACGTCGCCGGGGGCCGGGGTTGAAAGAACAGGGAGAGGGAACCGAACAGAAACCCCAGAAACTCAGGAGCCCCCGGTGACTGAGCTGGGGGTGTGCGGTGGTGACGTGGGGACGATGGGCCACGTGGGGGAAACGAAGCTGGCGTCTGTCCCCCCCCCCCCGTTTGTAAGTATCGGCCGCAGCCGGGATTGCTACCTGAATGCAGAGGCAACGACTGACACCCTTCGGAGAAAACAGAGGACACCTTTCTGACTTCAGTGTGAGCAGAGGTGTCTCACACTCAAAGAGCAAAAATCGTAAAAGAGAGAAATCGGTAGATTAACTGTGTTAACACGGGAACTTACATCTAACGACAGGCACCACGAGGGAAGGAGGTCAAGGAGGCCGGCCACGGACCGGGGGGCACTGCTGGCCACACAGTCATGACACAGGACTGGTGTCCGGAGAAACACGCCGCACTTCCGTTCAGACAGCGAAGAACAACATGTCGTCAGGGAAATTGGCCCAAGTCACGAACAGTCATTGTCCAGAGGAGCAGACGACGATGACTGATAAACATACCGAAAGATACTAATTTTATTATTCACCAGTGAAATGTGATTTAAAGGCCCAGTGTAATACAACTGCAGGGCCCACAGATTAGCAGAAAGTAGAGTGTTGGCAGGAAGGTTCCGTGGAAAGGACCAACTGGAGGATAAATCGGCCCCCGGCGGCTCAGGAAGATGATTCGGTAACAAACCCCTGGGGGTGTGGGCGAGGTGCAGGCGCCGCCCCCCACCCCGACCACGTGGGTCCAGGAGACGCAAGAACGCAGAGCAGAGCTGGTCTCCTGTTCACCTGAAACTGAACCACCCGTGGCCTGTGAAGGCCAGGAGTTGTGCTGGAGGAAATGAGTGAGTATAGCCAATGCGAAAGTCAAATCAATGTCGAAATACAGAACCGGGCAAAACCAACCCAAACCCCAGGGCACAGGCAGTGCGACTTCACTTACGTGAGAGTCAGGAGCAGAAGGAAGGAAACAGCACATGGTTCAGGGCGACACCCGGGCGGGCGCAGCGGCAGGAGGGACCCACCCCCGCCAGCAGGGCGCACCCACCCCTCCCCAGCAGGGCACGAGCTCAGGGCCCCGGACGGACGAGTGCGTTCCCAGAGACCGGCGTCGGTCCCTCCACGGCGTGCGCACAGGCTGCTGGGTGCACAGGTTCATTTCAATACTTTCCTTTAAATCCTAAATATATGTTCCATGCACTCTTCTCCGCGGATGATGTATTTCACAATAAAAAAATTTTAATATCCTGGAAATCCCCTGTTGAAAATATTTCCGACGTCTCGGAAGAAAGGCTCCGCGGACTGCGTCCCGCGCACAGTAATTCAGAGCCGGGAGCCGGCTCGGGGCGGCGGCGGCCGGAAAATACGACCCAGACAAAAGACCCGGCGCGCGGACGGGGCGGCCCAGTGCAGCGGCTCAGGGCCGGTCCAGCACCGCCCGCGTCTCCCGATGGGAGAGGAGGTGAAAGGGCGTCCTCGACGTTGGTTTCCGAGAGGACACATCCCAGCGAGCGACCTTTTGCGCGGAGACCCCAGAGCGAAGCGTTCGCCAGTCTGTCCGGCTGGTCGCTGGGGGCCACTGCGGGCGCTGGCAGAACCACAGCCCTGGGAGCCGGGGCCGGGCCGGGACACGGCTGGTGGAAATCACCCCGAGACTGAGAAGACAAAGCACAGCAAGGAGGCCACGCCGGGGGTGCGGGGAGAGGCCGCGAGGGCGCGGGAGCTGCTGGGGTCACACCCGGCGCCCCCGTCAGTGAAGCAGCAGCCACGCGGTGCTGTGGGCCTGCCGGTCGTAGCGCTGACTCGTTGGCCTGACGGACTCTCGCGGCCGAGAAGGCAGAACGTTCCCTGCTCTGGACGGAGTGCTCCAGGCCTCCGCCTTCCCCTCTTCCTTCCTTCCCCCCGGCCCCCCAGCCTCAGAGGAAGGCCCGCCTGTCTGTCCGGGGGCAAGCCCGCAGACCGCGCCCCGCAGGGCGGAGACCCCGTCCGTGGCTTTCGGGACGGCGTGTGACCCGCACCGGCCGGCTTTTGGGCCCGGCCGTGCGCGAGGACAGTGTTGCTCCCTGTCAAAGGCGGCGGGCCGCAGCGCGTTGGCTGAAGAGGGTGTTTTGCCACCGCAGCACTAAAAGCCAAGTGGGCCACATTTCTGAAAGATCCATAAAGTTTAGGAGGGAGTGGAGGAGAAATACATCAACACTCACGGAAGATTAATGAAAAGTGGCGAAATGTGAAAGGTGTGAGGTCCTGAACTTAGTCCCGGGAAAAGAGGGATGGGAGATGCTGAGCGGAGGGCAGGGGGGATTCAGGGAGAACCCCCCCACCCCACCCCCACCCCCGGACAGACGCAGGACAGGTCTGCAGCCCCGGGGGCCTTTCCCGAGGGAAGCGGGGGGCAGGGGGTCCGGGCCACGGTCAGGCCGGTGAGGGAAGCGACCCCCTCGGCGCGGCGTCCCCGCCCCCCCGTGAGGGCTCCTCCCGCCCGGCCCACCGTCTCTCCCTCTCCACCCTCCTTCCTCTCCGAAGGAAGACCCGGCGTTCCCACGCGGGCAGGCGGACCCGAGGGCGGAGTGAGAATCCCACACGGAGGGAGCACCCTTCCCGAGGGCGCGTCCCTGGGGCACCCGTGGGGGTTCCTCGGTGCTTCCCGGGGGCGGGGGTGGGGGACGGGGCACAGGAGCAGGTGGGGAGAGACTGGTTGCATTAAATAAAGGTAAATAACAGCTTGGACTCTTTATGTGACAACAAAAAAGTTCGTGCCCCTGCAATGTTGGAACCGCGGACGAATCAGAGTGGGCCAGATTTTTTCTGGCAGTCAGGGCAGCTGAGTTCTCCAGTTTCTGTTTTTGTGGATCTCCTTTTCCAAGTGGAGGGGAGGGTGACACCGCCCAGCCCCGAGGAGCGGGTGACGGGTGACGAGGGAGAGTGGCCTGAGACTGAGCGGCGAGGCCTCCCCCGGGGGGCGCTCCTCGGGGGCCGGGCAGCGGCACCGGAGAACCCGGTCCCCGAGGTCAGGGAGCTCCCGGGCCACCCACGGCAGGGACGCCACGCAGGTGGGGCTCCCAGGCCGCCCCGTTTCCGAGCCCGCCTGCGCCTCGGACACACGCCCGCGGGGTGGGCGTCACGCCTGCGTCTTCCCGGAGGAATGCGTGAGCTAGAGAGCTCGCTGGCGTGCGCAGAGTGCCGGGTCCGAGAGTGCGTGGACGGCCGGGGACTCCACCCCTGACCCGCCCCCCGTGGCCTGGGGGCCTGGGGAATGGTCCAGGACACAGCACCAGGGCCCCCCCTTGGGTTTGAGGGTGACAGGAGGTAGTATGCACGGAGTGTCTGAGGCCAGCGGCCACCACAGAGCCGCCCCGGGCTGAAAGGCAGGAAACGGGAGGGGGGGACAGAGGGAGAGACGAGCCCCCCCATCCCCCCCGGCCCGGTCTCCGCCCAGAGTACGTCGTGGCCTGTCCCTGGCTCTTCCCCCCGCCCGCCCCCGCAGGGGCTCGCTCTGCAGTGCTCGTCCTTAGACTCTGGGCTGGAGCCCTCTTTCCAGGGTGACCTTCAACTTCCCGAACAGACACCTGAGGTCCCCTGAATAGCCCGGGGCTACCTTTCTGGCCCCATCCTCCGCGACTCTTCCTCAGCGCCCGTCTGCACACCGGTGGGAGCACGCTTTTTCTCGTTTTGTGACGTTTGCAGAGAGGCCTGTGGCTGTTGTGGACGAAGCTGGTCGGGCAGCCCTGGCCCGGTGGGGCGTCGTCCCGTCCTCCAGGGGCTGCAGGGTCAGTCCCCGGTCCGAGGTGTTCGCAGGCAACAACCGATGCTGCTCTCTCAGATCAGTGTTTCTCTCTCTGCCTTTCTCTCTCCCTCTCAACGCAATGAAACAATGTCCTCAGGTGAGGATTAACAAAAGAAGGAAAGAGAGAAAGAGGGAGGGAGGGAGGGAGGGAGGGAGAGAGAAATCGAGAAGGAAAGAAAGAAAGAAGGAAAGAAGAAGGAAACTGTATTGGCAAAGCGCACCCTCTGCCCTCTGGACCTCTGTCCGTCCGTCCGCGCCGCGAAGAGGGTGGGCGGCCCAGTGTCCGCAGCCCTGCGCGTGCCCGGTGTTACCCTCCGCGGGAAGTTTTCTGGTGGCGGCCGTCTCCAGAGCCCCAGCAGGCAACGGCTTCTCTTCACTAGCGGGACAGCCTCCGCTCTGGAGGGGAACGGCACGGGGGCAGGGGGGGGGGGCTGCTCCGCACCGCGCCTGCTCCCCGGACGCGCTCCACCGACGTCCGCAGAGCGAGTCCAGTCTGCGTGTGCGGTCCGCCGCCCTGGCTCACGGCGCACCCGTGTTCCCCGGGCTAGCTCCGCCCCCGCCGACCCCCACCCCAGGGGTCCGTGCCAAGCAGCCGGAGCAGGCAGGCCTCACCCTGCTTTCTGGGCCCGAGAATTGGAGCCCCAGAGCGTTCGGGGGCGGGGGGGATGCCGAGGCCGCAGGAACCGTCTCGGGCCAATCGGGCTTTTAACTCTGAATCTGGGGCGCGTCCCGTGGCTTTCCTCGGGGGCCTGGGCCCGGCCCCCCGTCCCCTGGGCCTCGTCCAAGCTCTCGGTGGACTCGTCCTCGCAGCCCCCAGGGGCTGCGTGAGCTCCGTCTGGGCGTCCGGGGCCCGCGGCAGCAGCTTGCTTTAATCTGATAATTGGCCGGAGCCGAACCTCAGAAAGGACATAAAAAAGGCAAATTGTTATTTTTCAAGACCAAGCTATTCCCCTGCCTGAAAGGTTCACAGCCTTCCCCTTTTCCAAGAAAACACTTATCCCTCCGAAAGAGTTCTTCCCGTTAACAATATTTTTACAGCCTTTGTGATCCTTCTGCGGCGTTTCAGACACGACCGAACCCCCACGTACCTCAGCGACGGAGCCATCCCATCAGGAGCGCCGCATGTGTTTAAAAGGGTCTTTTATGACGTTTGTTAAAAGGAGCCGTAAATTTCCGAGGAAGGTTGAAGCCGTGTGACATGGGTCTTACTTCTCATTTAAGGAAAATGTAAACTTTACGTGAAAACCCTCGACGTGGAACTCGGACTCACGCGCACCCCCGGCTGGCTCGCTCGCCGGCCGCTCGCGCCGCCCCTGAAATATCAAATCACCTCCGAGGCACTCGTTTCCTTGCGTGTTTTCCAACCACAACAAGTAGCTTCCCGGTGGCGGCCGGTACCTGGGGCGCGGCTCGGTCCATTCGCAGTCGGCAGCGAGACGCCCTCCGCTAACGGGAGCACGGACGCAAAAGGTGGTCGTCCCCGGGTTGCAGGCGGAGACCCGGGGCGGGGACGGGGGGCACCGCCCAAGGTCACGCGGATGCAAGGAATGCGCCTGCGGGTGGGCCCCGGCCGGGCCCTGCCGCGCCCCGGGGCTCCGGGCCTCCCCGGTGGGATTATCGCGGGGATTACACGGGATAATCCACGGGAAGCGTTTGGCGCCGCGAGTGACAGATGGCACCCGCAGATTAGCCATGAGCAACGCCGCCGTCCTCAGTCCCCGGGCCGCGACGGCTGGCTGCTCTCTCCGGGGCCCCGGGAGGGGCGCCGAGAACCGCCCTGCGGGCCCAGCGCCCGGGGCGAGCGGCGTGTCCAGACGGAAAGGAAGTTCCAGGACCAACCAGGTGGGGCGGGAGGTCGCTCCGCCCCAGCTTCGGGCCTTTCAGCCCCGCCTCCTGGCATCACTGGGCGGCGCCCTCCCCCCACCCCCACCCCCGCCCCCACCCCCACCCCCAATGCCCAGACCCGCAACCCACGGCAGCCGCCGTGGGGCTCCCCTCCAGGTTCCACGCTCGCACACGCACAGTGCTCCTCTCCGGGGTCTCTTCTCTCGGCCAGCGACGAGCCCCTGCTCACCCTCCGGTGCGAGGGTCCAGTCCCCCTCCCCTTCACAGACGCCACCGGCTGCCCTGCAGCGACGCGCGGGTGGACGGCCGAGCCACGCCGGCCGGCCTGCCTCTCCCGCCCCGCCGGACTCTGAGCGGCCGAGGAGACGGTCCGGTGTCCTTCTCGCCTGTGCCTCTCGCCCGACCCGCGGCCCCGCCCCCAGGGGACCTCGCGGGGACGTCCAGTGCGGACCCCGCCCGGGGCGGCCCCCGCGGCCCCCGCCTCCCACCCGCCCGGTGCCGCGGCTGGACCTGTCAGAGTGAAGGACCGGACGGACCTCGTTCTCCCAATGCTGCGCCCCAGCCGAGGCCTATGGGGTCCTGGGGTCACGGGGCAAAGCCCGAATCACTGACCTTTGACCTTTCCTGGCCCACAGAAGAGAAACCCACTGGCTCCAACCCAGCGGCCACACAGCCAGCGCCCAGGAAGGCAGGTGCCTCCTGCTGCGCCACAGAGGTTCTCCCTGCCCCGGGTCCGACTCCCCTCTTGAATGTGTCTGAAGGTCGGGCCTCCGTGGGTCCCATAGTCGCTCTCCCCCGGCTCCTCAGGAATGGTCTGAAGAACCTGAAGATGAGGGGTGCTCCCTGGCAGGCAGCGGAGGGGTCAGACCCACTGTCTCTAGAAGCTGGGGGAACCCCTCTGCTGCCAGGAGCCAGAGTGGAGAAGCTCACGACTCCCAAGTGAGCCTGGCGACCTAGACATTTTACGGAAGGTGGTCGTCACTCTCGGCCCCGGGCGTCCCACAGCCCACCCTCCCTCCGCTGTGTCCCGGGTCTCCAGGGGAAGCCACTCACAGACCAGTTTCTGGGAGGACTGTGCGCTGCAGACTCGAACCCAGGGACCACGCCACGGACTCTCTGTCTCTGTGCAGCAGTGACATCTGCTGGGGAACACCGTCGGCTCAGGGCTTCGGGGTCTCTGCTTTCGTGGCCACTTTAGAACAGGCCCTGCCGGCCTCCCCAGCCTCCGGCCCCCACAGCTCGCCCTGTTCCCCAGGACCGTGGGCACCGGCGTTTCTCGGGACGGGCCCGAGCCCCATCCATGTCCCCAGGCTCCGGCGCCACCTCTGACCCGAGCACCCTTCACCCCCAGCCCCTCCCTGGCCTGTGACCCTGCACCACTCACTTCAGACTGAGGCGGCGTCTCCTGCGGGAAACCCTCCCCCCACCCAGGGCAGCTGGGCGGAGTCGCCCTCCCGTCGAACAGCGGCTTCGAGGAGGAGGGAGGGCTGGGCGGCCCAGCTGGGTGGCCCGGGCGGGGTCCCGCCGGCCCTTCCATCCCCTGGACGTGCGGCCGTGGGCACGCTCCTTAGAACCCAGTCCCCCACTCTGAAAACAAAACAGCGTCCTAAGTGCTGAGTGCCTGAGCAAGTGCGCGCCGCCTGGCACTGGGCACTGCATGGGGACCGAGTGCCCAGACGGTGGTCGCTGTCGGCGTCCACTTCCTCGTCTCTCCTCCCGCCTGCCGGGAGCGCCCCAACCGAGAGTTCGTGTCCACGGGGCCTCGCTGGGTGCCCGGCAGGGAACGGCAGTGTCTGGGAGGCACCTGGGCGGCGGAGGGCGGCTGTCAGCCTGAGCGGAGCCCAGGGGCACGGCGGGGGTGGGACGGGCAGAGAGGGGCGTTGATGGCGGCTTCTGCACCCCTCCCCCCTGCCGTGTCCTGGGCCGGGTTCCTCTGTGGCTGTGTCCTCAGCCCCCCAGGCCCAGCCCCCCAGGCCCAGCCCCCACCGGGACAGCTCTGAAGGCCCACCGGCTCCCACACGTGGAGTGCACATTGAAGCCATCCGCGGTCGCACAGAGATCTGATCCCCGGGGCGGGGGCGGGGGTGGGGGGCCTCAGAGCTGCTGGGGACCGTCCCTGGGGCTCCGCACGAAAGGCCCTGACGTGCCCTCGTCTCCAAAGGCCCCCCCGTCCCCTCCCCCGGTGGTGAGGTCCCCGAGTGTGGACCCCCTGCTCTGGGACGGCACCACAGGTCCCAAGAGACCCGCCTGGAGGACAGCGGCGGGCTCGGGGGGGCCCGTCTCCGTGGCGCACCGGGAGGGTGTGTTTTCCCGTGGAAAATGTGGACCTGGAGATGCTCGGGCGGGAGGTTCGCTGTGGGAAAGGGAGGCTGACGCGGACGGAGCACTCTCTGTGACCTCACGGGGAGCGTTGAGCTTGTAAGCGCCACACTGGGAAGGGGGCCCGGTGGCCGGCCCTGCGTTGACAGGGGGGTTCAGAGGACGCGGAAGGTCGCAGAGGAGAGGCGCAGACAGTGGGCCCGATGTCCCCGAGGCCGCGCTCGCCCTGTGGCCCAAGGAGCTTCGGAGCAGGTGCAGGTGGCGGAGACGGCGGCACAGCCACCCAGGGGCCTCTCCTGCCCCTCTCCGTACGGCCACAAACTCACGCAGATTTATTCGCCCCCCCTTCCTTTCTCTTCCCTGCGTCTCCGCCCAAACCCATTCCCAAAGAGGACCAAGTGGGTACACGTCTCCCTCAAGGTCACGGCGAGGTTCGCTCGTCGCCGGGTGCGCACCACGCACGGAGGGCGGGTCGGAGGATGGAGGACCCGGGAGACCCAGCGGCTCGGTGAACCCCGGGAGGGGCTGTCAGATAAACCCGGGCAGCACACCCTTGAAATCCCCCTCAGGGCTCCCCCATCCCTCCCGCCACTGTTCCATCATTCCAGAACCTCGAGGGGTCACCCCAGCCGGTGCGCCCCAAGTTGGCTGTCCTGTCCCCTGAGCAGAGTCTGTTAGGAGCTTGCGATGTGCCCTCATCTTCCTCAGAGCCTGGTCCCCCCACTTCCCGGCACCCCCGGCCGAGGAGGGGCGGAAGTCTCCCCGGCGGCACACGTGTTTAACCCGCTCTCATCCCATGGCCAGAGTTCACTTAGTCCTGTGCCCGACGTCTTGTGGCAGCTTTACCCGGTCCTCAGGTCCCCCAGCCCCCCGCCCGGCTCCTCGTCCACGGACACCGGTCACCTCGCCCGCATCACCTGCTGTGTGCCTGCCCCCTGGGGCTGTGCGCCCTGGGGGAGGGGTGGGGTGGGGTGGGGCCCACGGTCCCTTCGCCCTCCAGCACACACGGGAGGGGCACAGGATAGAGGAGTATTAGCAGACACCCGGGCTTCACAGCCAGGCAGCCCGCCCCGGCCTGTCCCTGCTGCGTGGCCCTACACGGAGGACACCGGAGCTGCAGACGGTGCCGTGAGGGTTAACCGGAGCGCTGTGCACAGAGCTGTACGGAGAGAGCTCGGCAAATGTCGGCTTTCTCTCCTTCTCTCCATCTTCTTATCATTCTCCTAATCAATGCTCCTAACATTTGGGACTTGCCTTTATTAGAAAGCCTAATTTTTTCAACAAAGACTTGAAAAGTGACGCCGACAATCGGCTGGAATATAAAACCCGTCTCAGATGACCCAGGCCTCCTGAGGTTCCCACAATGAGACCCTTCCTGCGAGGCTGCGGCTGCCGCCACCTGGTGGGAGCATGCTGCATAGCGTCTCTGAGCTGAGTGTGAGATCATGCACGTTCCTGAGGCTTTTACATGTACTCGGAAGGGTTTAAACAACAATTTTTTTTACAACACATTTTTCTGGCCAACACATGGCGCCCTGTTGGTGCTGTAAAGGTGCCAGGAGCGGTCACCTGGATGTTGCCCATTCGCTGGCACCAGGATCCAAAGCCATCAGCAGCCTGAACCCAAAAGCTCCGGGGTTCCTTTGAAGAGTCATGCGACAGGGAAGCGCGTTGCAACACCAAAAGCACAGCCAGAGAAGGAAAGATAACGGATAAACTGGACATTGTCAAACTTGTAAACCCTGGGCTCCCAGGGGCGCTCTGTGGAGAGGGGGAGAGACGGGGGAACGTGGGGGAATCGAGTCGCTGGTGAGGGCTCTGCACCGGGAACGAGGTAGAAAGGACTCCCGCAGCCCAGCAGGGAAAAGACAGGCAGTGCCGCCCGAACCCGGGCACAGGGATGGGGTAGACACTTCTCTAGAGAAAATACAGGAAAGGCCAAAGCATGCCCAGCACTCGCCCGTCCGGGAAACGTGGGTCGGAACCGTGAAGAGACTCAGGCTGCGCGGCCGAGGGGACGGCGACCGGAGACCGCGGGTCAATGACCGCGCTGGCGGGGGTGTGCGGCCCGGGAGCCCAGGCTCCGTCCGCGGAGCCTCCCCCGGCGCGGCTGCTGTGGGACACGGCCTCGGGCCCCGTCAGGAGGCGACACCGGCCGGTGGCTCCGCTGGCCGGAGTATCATCCGTGCACCAAGAGTGACAGGTTCGGTCCCCGGCCGGGGGCAATGGGCCGACGTTTCTCTCTCCCATCAGTGACTCCCTCTCGCTCGCTCTCTCCCTCTCTCTCTTCCCCTCTCTCTCTCAAATCAGTAAACATATTCTCGGGTGAGGTTTTTTTTAGAAAGGCGACGCCTGGATGGGGTTACCACGGGACCCCGGCCATCCCACTCCCAGGCGGGTGCCTAAGGGGAGGGCGCGCACGTCCACGCAGCAGCTCTCACACGGATGTCCACACGGGCACCGCTGTAGCAGCCGAGACGCGGGAACCACCCGACGCCGCCAGGCCGCGCAGTGGCCCCACGGCGGGACGTGGTCCAGCCGGGAAAGGGCAGGTCAGCTGCGGGGCGGGACACCGGCGACGTCGCCGAGGTTGTGCAGGTGTGGCAGGCGGCCGCCCAGCCCCAGGCCCTCGGGTTCCGCTCGTGCCAAGCGCCCAGAGTCAGCGAATCAGGGGCCGAGGGGCGGGGCTTCGTGGCTGAGGGGCGGGGCTTCCCGGTCGAGGGGGCGGGGCTTCTCTTTGGGGCAAACGCCCTGGCGCGCGCGGGCAGTGGCCGCGGCCGCGCCCCTCTGTGAACCCACGGACGGCCGCCTCACGCGGGGGAGTGCACGACCTTTCACTACGCCCCGGTGAAGCCGGCAAAGCCACGGAGAGCGCGCCCGGGATGGCGCCGAGCGGCCCCGCCTCCCCGGAGAGGAGCAGAACGTCCTCGCGTCCCGGCCAGACACCCAGGACCGAAACGCTGCACCGTGGAAAGACGCCGAAGGCTGTTTTATGAACGAACGTGGGGCCCTGGGAGGTTGCTGCCGGACTGAGCTCCGTGCGGAAACGCGGCTCCTCCCCTGGCTCCCGTGCCGCTCGGAACTCGGGGAGATGGCCTGGGTTCGCGGGTCGCTGGGAGCAGCCTGGGCGAGGCGAGGCGGCAGGCGTCCACTCGCTGCTGCGAGGGTCCGAGCGCGGCCCGCCCTCCAGGACACGCGCGCACACGCGTGTGGGCCGCGCAGGCCTCGGGCGCCGCGGCACCGGGGGGCAGCGTGGGGACGGGGGGGCGGCTCGGCCACGCGGGCGGGCGCGCCTGCCGGGCCGGGGTTCTCACGGGTTGCCCGGAAGCGGCGTTGCGGGACCCGCCGGCGCGTGGGAACCGGGAGAACGCACTTCCGCCGCGGCCGGGCCAGCCAGCCTCCCCCCCCACCTCGGAGATGCAGAGCGATCGCCGGCAGCGCCTGTGCGCGTGAGCTTCCGGTGCCTCTGAACCAAGCCCGGGGTCCAGACCTTCGAAAAGCGTGCGATATAGCGAAAGGCAAGGTTTTAAAAGGGGTCGGAGGCATTCCTGGTGCAGAAGAGTTATTTCCTTCCTGCCTCCCACCCCTAATAATAAACAGCCCCACGATGGGCCAGGCTGCAGGGCTTGGGCGTTGGACCCGCGCCAGAGGATGGTGCGCGAGCCGCGGCAAATTTCACGGAACTTGAAAGTGGTGTCATCATCGCAGCGGACCGTGTCTTCCAGAGCCTGGCGCCGGGCGGCCCGGATCGGGGCCTTCTGATAAAAAACGAACTCGTGACACGTTCCCCGTTCGAACACGGTGACACAAATGCTCCTAGGAGACGCCCACTCGGCGAGGCCCCGTGCGACTGCCGGCCGCCGGCACCCTCTCCCTCCTGCAGAGCAGTGGGGTGGTCCCAAGTGGGGCGTGAGTGCTGGTGCCCCACACCAAGCTTCTGTCCGGAGAGAAAAGGCATGGAGGGAAGGCATCCACTCGGTGGCATGTCCCAGGGTGGAGGTCCCGGCAGGTGGGCAGTGACCGTCACGGGGGCTCGAGGAGGCCCCGCTGCCTGGGTGACTGTGGAGGCCATGCCACCCCCGGTGTGGCCGCATGGCCCGAGGTCCCCCCCACAGGCCCGGTTCTCTCCCCCCCGTTGCCCGGAACGAACTGTGTTCCTGAAGGCCAGCGACACGGGAGGGAGGGGCCCTCTTCCTCCCACCCTGGGTTTTCGTCCTTTACCGGAAACGCCCTGCAGACCCGGCTCTGGCTGGCCACGTCTGCGAGGCGACGAGGGCCGGAGGAGGGGGGCCCAGGGCACGTCGGGGGCAGGAGGCCCCGGCTCCTGCCCGGAGCTGGAGCCACCACGAGACCCACGGCCGCCCTGCGCACGGGAGGACCCCCTCCTCGCGAGAGACCGCTCTCGAGGGCTGATGGGCCCGCTCTCTCTTCACGAACATCACGGCGGCGGCAGAGCTGAGCCGGGCACCCCCGGGGGAGGGCTCACCCGCCTCAGTCGATCTCCAGCCCGTCCTGTGAACGGTGCCCGCGAGCTGCGGCTCCCGCTCCGGCCTTTGGGGAGCCTCTCGACTCCCCGGGGCTCCCTGACTCTGCGTTCAGCGGCGTCCTGAGCACAGGACGGGCCTGGGGCTGCGCCCTCTCAGCACCAGCGCTGAGCCCCAAGCAGCGCTGGGGCTGCGCCCTCTCAGCACCAGCGCTGAGCCCCAAGCAGCGCCGACCCTGGGCGGTGACAGACACAACAACGCTGAGCTCAGAGGTGACGCAGCACAGAGCGGCCGGCCCACCCTGCCCCTCTGCAGCCCGACGGGGCGGCGGAGCCCGAGGAGAGAGGGCAGTCCGTCCCCGTGTTCGTTTTACCTCCTGGACCGGCCCCGGGACAGCAGCGCCAGTCGCAGGCTCCCCACGGCCCCTCCGAGTCTGCCCTGTGGTTCCTGTCTGGAGCAGAACCTCCCTCTGAACCAGGAGGCGGGACAGGGCGAGGGGGGCGGGCCCACGACTGCCAGTAAGAGCGAGGCCAGATGTGCGGCCCCGCCAGCCCCACAGTGAGTGGGGTGAGGGGGGCCACAGACGCCAACCCCCCCCCAGGGCCTAAGTCGTGGATTCTGTTCCTTCGGACACTACGTGACGTCACTGCGGCAAATGCCCACGCTTTCGTGGCCGTGTCGATTCCTAAAAACGGGCCCAAGGGGTGTTTCTGGCTCAGAAACCAGCTGTGACAGTGTCGCAGTGAGGCTGCCGTCACCGGCCAGGGCCGCCGCGCCCCGAGTCAAACACTCCAGTCTTCCCGTGCCCCCACCCCAGGAGGCGCCCAGCTCTGGGAAGGCGCACCCTTGCCGAGGCCCTTCTTTGTGTGTGTGGGGGGGGGGGGGGGGGCCAGTGTCTGGCAGCAGAGTGCTCGCTCGAGGGGGAGGTGGGAAGACCCCGAGGGGCGATGGAGGGACAGGGAGGGAGCAGGGCCTCCTCGGGTTGTGTGTTTCCCCGCAGCAGAGCCGGGGCGTGGCCGTGGCTGTCCTTACGTCTGCCTGAGCTTCCGGACCTGGGCTCTGACGTGACTCTGCCGCGAGGCCGGCGACCTGGGCAGGCGTGTCACCATGGGGAGGGGTGAGGTGCAGTCCCGTCGGTGGGGTGGGGGGCGGGGGCTGGAGAAGCAGCCACGGCGGTGATCAGGGGGGTTGGTGACGAGGCGGGTGGCGGCCGACCTGAAGTGCAGTCCCCGTCCTCCCCGAAAGAAAGCGGACCCCGGACCACGCAGCGCCTGCTCCGCAGAGGGCTCACCCAGCAGCACCTGGGGCACCTGTGCTCAGAGCCAGTCAGTCTCCGCCTTCACCTGCCTCCAGGCGCCCGCCGGCCTGCCTTCAGGGTCACTCGAGGTCAAAGACCAGAGCCTTCACTCTGCCGGGCGCTTCCCCCGACTCCCAGCGGGAGCTGCGAGCTCCCTGGTCCCCCGGTGGAGCCCGGGGTGCGGGCTCCGGGCAGCAGCCCGCGGCAGGAGTGTCCCCGACTTCTGTCTTCCCCGTGTTCCGCGTCACAGGAGATCACGGAAGGCTCCGGGTCTGATCTCTGCCTGGGGAGAGTGTCTGTGGGTCTGGGCCACTTACAGGAGGTGCCCGTGCGCACGTGGGCTGCCCAGGGCGGGATCGGTCACGCCCGCCCCACTCCGTCACCGTCCCCGGCAGCAGCCACGAGGGGTGCCCCGGGCCGGGTGACTCGCGCTCCATCGCCCCCACCCCGGCTCACGCCCTCCCTCAGCGCCCACCGGGACCGCTGTGAACACGAGGAAGGACGTGTCCAGCGTGCACGCTCCATGCACACCAGGGCACGCCCGGGCTGCCTGGCTCTCTCCCGCCCGCACTGGAGTTTGGCCGAGCGAGCCGGGTCCTCTGTGAGGCTGAGACCCCGTTCTCGGTCTTGGGGGAAGCACATTCCTTGTGGTTCTGGGACCGAAGTCCCCAGGACCTTGCTGACGACGGACGGGGACAGGCCTCGGCTCCCAGGGCTGCCCCCGCTGGCTCAGAAGGCCAGCCACGAGCACCTGCCTCGTGGAAGCCGCCTCCCGCGTCCTGTTCAACCTCCGACCCCGTCTCCTGCAGCCGCTCGGAGAAAAGTCCCTGCCCTTAAAGGCCGCGGGGGCTGAGGTTCCCTCCCACCCCATCGAGCCGCCCCCACCCGACGACCGCTGCAGGGAAGTGGTCCTCCCTGAACCAGGGTCGCCCGCTGATGGCCGAGTCCCGCCGCCCCTGGCTGGTTCTCAGCGCCGTTGGCCCCCGTGCGGCGCCGGGCCCCTCCAGCGTCTCTCCTCCGCGCACCGCCTTCCGGCCCACCTGTGGGTGTCACGTCTCCCGGTGTCCGGTCCCCGGGCTCCGGGTCCCTGCTGGGCGCCTCGACTCGCCGTCCTGGGCACGGTCTTCCGGCCCCACACGCCTGCCCCCCTCACGCTGACACCTGCCCAACGCCTGTCACCTTCACCCCTGTGCCCGAGCCCGGGGCGCACCGACCCGCCTGCATCCGAACACCAGATGCCCCAGAGGTGGCCTCGTTTCCCTCCCGTTGCCCCCTCCGCTGCGTCCCCTCCGCTCTGTCCCCTCCGCCGCGTCCCCTCCGCCGCGTCCCCTCCGCTCTCAGGGAACTTGGCAAACCCCGAGACGCAGACCAAACCGGAGACGGCTGTCGGCTCCACAGGCCGAGTCCGACCTGTTGACTCTGTTGCTCGCCAGCCTTCAGTCACCCGGCTGTTCTCTCCTCGGACCCGGAGTCACCCGAGTGCGAGAGGAAACGCGTCTGCACCCGGGGGGGGCGGGGCGGGGAGGGCGGCACCCGTGTTTGAGGAAAGCCTGTCCTGGCTGGTTTCTCCTCGCGCCAGGGTCTCCCTTCTGATCCCGACCCTGCGCGGGGGCCGCAGAAAGAGACGGGCCTGCGAGCACCTGCGCTGCGAGGTTAAAAGCGGGCAGGAGAGCCCCCGAGGACTGGCGAGGCCGACAGTGCAGAGAAGAAACAGGAGGCCGGGGCGGGGCTTTCAGGAATCACGGAAGCCAAAACGCCGTGCCAATAACTGCAGAGGTTTTTAAGATAACAGATACTTCCACACGAAAAAACAGTCACTAGTCCAGATGACTCGAAACTTTCGGTGACGAGTCCTGAACCCTAAGGAGGCAGAGGGAGAAGGTGACGCAGAGAGACAGGGCTCGCTGACTTTCCCTCCCCCCTCGGCCCTCCAGACGCGGCCACGCAGCTGCCGACAGAGCCGCGCTCCTCCTCGGACGCCTCCCTGGTCCGGGCAGGGCAGCCAGGCGCCCCGGGCCCGGGTCACTGTCCTCAGCCCTGGCCTCACGTGCAGACCGAACAACAGGGTGGGCCGGCAGGACGGGGGGCAGAAATGCCGACTCCGCCCTGTCGTTTTGTAGACAAACCCGAGGCCTCTAACCTCACCCAGGGGTGCCCCCTCTCAGTGTGGTGGGGGTGACCCCCTGGCACAGGGGGGAGGGGCTTTCCTGTGCGTCCTTCTGGGGGGGGTGTGCCCTGGGCTACGTGTTTGTCACCAGCGTGGAGCCCTCGTCCCCGGGTGCTCTGCCACAGCCGCTGCGCCAGACACACACGCGTGTTCAGCAGCCCCCTGGGCATCTACGGGTCATGGGCCCGGTGCAGCCTCGCAGCCGGCGGCCAGCTGGCCGAGGTGCCAGACCCCCAGCGGGGACCCGTCCCTCCCCAGAGAGGAGACCCAGCGGGGACCCCTCCCTCCCCAGAGAGGAGACCCAGCGGGGGACCCCTCCCTCCCCAGAGAGGAGACCCAGCGGGGGCCCGTCCCTCCCCAGAGAGGAGACCCAGCGGGGACCCCTCCCTCCCCAGAGAGGAGACCCAGCGGGGGCCCGTCCCTCCCCAGAGAGGAGACCCAGCGGGGGCCCCTCCCTCCCCAGAGAGGAGACCCAGCGGGGGCCCCTCCCTCCCCAGAGAGGAGACCCAGCGGGGGCCCGTCCCTCCCCAGAGAGGAGACCCAGCGGGGGCCCGTCCCTCCCCAGAGAGGAGGAGGAAGAGACGTCCGTGCTCGAGAAGAGCGAAGAGGGTGAAGCCCAGGCCGCGTCCCACGAGAGGCGCTGCCGGTCGGGGAGGGGACAGAGCGGGCCGGGCGCCCGTCCCCAGGGAGGAGCCCCGGCCAGCCTCCCGCCCGGGCCCGGAGAGCTCCACCCTGCACGCGTGCGCAGGTGCTCCTGGGGCCCGGGTGGCCGCGCGTGGCCTGGGCCGAGGTGCGCTCGAAAGGCCTGTGGACAGGGAGTGGGAAGGGCCCAGAGCAAGAGGTCCTGGACGCCCCGTGGCCGCCGCCCCCCGCCCCCGGTCCCTCAGCCCCCCCAGCTGTGCGACCCCGCACACCGACTCAGACTTCCAGACGTCCCCAAGCCGGCCCGGGCTCTGGGCGTGGTTTGGGGCCCACCCGGCGTGCCCGCTTGTCTCGTCGTTTCTGGGGGCATCGTCCGGGGGGGGGGGGCGGGGCCAGGGCACCAGCGCCTGGGGGCCGGGGCCGGGGCTTCGGGTCACGGTTTCCGTGTGATTCTCCTCCGAGGCGGACGGCGCCTCCTGAGAGCTCGAGCTCTCGGGCGGGGGTCCCCGGGCCCCCGACTCAGGCCGGAGCCGTGGGCACACAGGCGGGGCCGGACCCGGCAAACCACCGCTGGCCTCCTGCGGCCTGGACCAGGACCTCTCGGCCCCACACGGCAGGTGCTCCTGGGGTGGGAACTCGGCCCCCACCCCCCGCCCTGTTCCACTCTGTCTCCCGTCCCCACGGAGCAGCACGTGGCCCCGCCCGCCCACGGGCCCAGCGGCCAAGCACACACCCGCCGAGCTGGAAGTGTGGAAGTGGCGGGGTGGGGGGAGCCTGGGGGGTGGGAGGGGGACCGCCCCGCTTGGCATTTCCAGCTGGGAATCCCGGACACGAGGCGAGAGGAGCCATCAGAGCCGTCCCGCAGCCGCCCGCCCCCTGCGGCTCACGGGCGGCTCACGGGAGCTGGTTTCCCCGCCAGGACGAAGCCACTCGGGTCCCCCTGGGGGGCAGCCCCGGAGCCCGGAGCCGATGCCCTCAAGGTCGTGGCCGCGAAGGTCAAACACGTGTCTGCAGGCCTCCATCCCGGTGACGCCTCTCAGGCCCCTTGGCCTTCTCGCAGGGTCCTGGCGGTTCTCCCCGGGCCTCCCGGCGAGGGCCGCAGGGCGACGCCGTGGACGGGAGGCGCGCAGACGCACGGCGGGAACCGTGGCACAGCCGCCGCCGCCGCCACCACCGCGCCGGCAGCGCCCGCCCGGAGCTGCGTTCCGTCTGAATAAAGCGCCAGGCGGCAGTCAGCGAAAGTGACATTTATGGTGTCCCTACAAATGCAGGCGGCGGGCGCGCGGGGGCGGGGGCGCCAGCTGCGCTGAGAGCCGCCATCTGCGCGCGCCGGCCCCGTTTTTAATATTCTGTACTCTCATAAAGAGCGTTGTTTCTGTCACTGTTCAATCTCGCAGACTCACACGGAACACTGTTAAAAGTCAGCAGTGTGTGAAATGGTATTTTAAAATAAATGGAGGGGCCGCCGCCCGCGCGGGGAGATTGCCGCGCCGGCGCTGACAGACAGGCCCCGGAAAAGTAACAGCCGCTATCATCCCGGCGCAGAGCGGATTAAATAAAGCCCCGCGCCGGCCCGGCAGCGCCGGGGCCGATATTGACACAGCTGCCGCGCGGCGATTTTTCATTGTCTCATCAGGACACAGCGTCGCGGGGATCAATCTTCCGCTGTCAGGCCCGGCCCGCGAGAAACTTTCCCGCTTACATTTCCATTATGTCCCTTTATCTCCCAGCCGGGCCGCCTCCCTGACCGTGGGGTCCGAGGGCCCGGGGCCGTGGTGCTGCCTCGCCCTTCGGCGGGCAGGGCCCGGCCGCTGCCCCTGCCCGTGTCTCCCCCGCGGCGGCGAGGTGCCAGCCACGCCGCTGCTTCGCGTGCCAGGGGACGGGGGACGGCAGTGCTCTGCGTGTCTGCGCAGAGAGCAGGGGAGGGCGAGGGCGGAGGGCCACCCCCGCTCACGTGGGGCCGCGTCCGGGGCGTCTGTCCTCCCTTCCCCTCTGCACTGGAAGGAGGGGTCAGGAGATGCCCCGTCTCCCGGGACCACCAGCGAGAAGCGGTCACAGCCCGTCTTCCGTCCACCGCTGCGGCACTCGCTGCCTGTCCGTCCAGCAGCCGGCTTCTCCGCGGAAAACATGTTCCAACTGGACCCGCAGGAAACAGAGTCTCCGAGAAGAGCCCCCCTTCCTGCGGGGAGGTCGGGGCTCACGGATTTCTCTGCACCGCCCCCCTTCCCCACCCCCACCCCCCCCACGTCTCGTCCTCCGCTTTGGGAAGTGGTTGGAGCACTTCCTGTAGGAGGAAAATCTCAGTCATGAACCGTCTCAGGGTCTGGACTCTGCTGTGTGCGAGGGTCCCGGCCCCGGGGGCAGGGGCACGTGCCCAGCAGTTCCTCCTGCAAAGGTTAGAAACCTGGTCCGTGGGGTCGGGATGCGGGGGGACACCGAGGGAGGGGCTCAGCGTCCCGGCGGGGGCTGTGTCTCGGAGCGTCTCCCACACACGCACACAGTGGGAGGCACGGGCGGGGCGGGGCATGGGGGAACAGCCATGGGCTTTGCCGACGTGCTCACCAGCAACCCCCCCACGGCCGGGTGCGCGTCTGCAGCCCCAGGGCCGCCGTCCCCGGGTCTCTCTCGAGTTTCCTCCGTCCTCCCCTCCCGGCACCAGAGCCCTCCGGCCCGGAGAGGGACGTCTCCCCCACTGTCACCGTCCCTTCTGCTAAGAGCTGGGGACACAGATGTTTGCAGCGCAAGATTCCACGGGCAGACTCGGTCTCCGGGCCGCGGGTCTCTCTGAGAATTCTCCGTCGGCCTCGAGGCGTTCGAGGCCCGTGGGGGTCCCACACGTGTCAGCAGCCTGGCGCGGTGGCCACAGTGGGAGGGCGCCACTCCCAGCACCGACGCCGGGAACAGTCAGGGTGCCAGCTGCCCCGGAGTGCGTGTGAAGCGTGGAGGGTCGTGCTGGAGAGGGACGGGGTGGGGCCGCCCCATCACTGTGGGGCCCCCCAAAGAGGCTGCTGCCATCCGTGGAGGGTCAGCGGGGCTCCCGGCGGCCCGGGCACCACCCGCGGGTCTTCGCTGTGTCCCCTCCTGCGCCCACTGGTGTTCCTGGAACCCAGCAGGGACACCGAGCTTTCCCTCCCACTTTGCTCTCTGGGCCACGAAGGGGGAGGGGCGGGCAGAGAGGCTGCGTCACGTGTCCAAGGTCACGGGGCCGCCCTTCGGAGCGGGGGCGTCCAGACTTCTGGACTCACCGCTCCTGCCGCTGCGCTGACCGCCCAGACGGGCTCCCTGTTCGTTCTCAGGCGTGGGGGCCGCCGGTACGCCACGCCGGGCCCTGCACCCAAGCACATGGTGGGGGGGGGGCACACGCTGCCCTGTCCACCGCAGGCCAGGCTCCGGGCTGGAAGCGGAGACGGCACTGGACGGCAGTGGGGACGTGACGGTGGTGGTGACGACGGAGGCAGGGCGTGTCCCTTCCCTCCGGCAGAGTCGTCACCCCGCACGGCGGCCGGGGACGTCTGGGCGCTGGGCGTGCGGCTGCCAGTGAGCGGAGTGGAGGGACGGGGCTGTGCCGACGTGGAAAGGACACCTGTCCCCTCGTCCCCTCGTCCCCTCGTCCCCTCGTCCCCTCGTCCCCCCGTGGGGACCGTCTAAAACGCGGCCTGGAGCGAAACGCACGGGGGCACCAGGTTTGGGGGCAGGTACAGACCCTGGCGTCGGAACGAGAGCAGGTCTTGGCCGGAAGGGCACGGCCAGGTCCGCGGGGGCGGGGGCGGGTGGGGGGGTTCGCAGCACAGCCCTGGGCATCTGCATTCCTGACGCCCGGCTCCCGGGGGGCCAGCGGGAGGGCGGGCTCCGCTGGTGTGTGGGAGGGCCTGGGTTCACCCTCCCTTCTGCCTTAGGGCTCTGCATGTTCTACGTGAGATTTCCCTCAGACAACAGAAGGGATTTCAGTAGGTTCAACGCAAGGGGGGACGACCTCTTTTGACCAGTCAGGCCCCTGGAGCCGGCCGACTGGGACGACCGCCGTGGCCCCCCCCGGCCGCGTCCCTCGGGGCCACCGCCGCCCGCAGGGGAAAGCTGGAAGTACAGCCGGGCCATGTGGGTTCGGCCTGAGACTCTAACTGTTTTGTGTCAAACGCCCTGGTCGCTAACGGGGTGAGTTCAGTGCGCAAGGACAACATGAGGCCTAAGCGGCATCTCAGACGGTGTCGGAGCCGCGAGCTCCCTGCCGCCCCGACCCGACTGTCTGGACCGGAACCGGTTCCGGATCCGGCCCCTGCGGGCCCGAGGCTCCGTGGCCGTCCCGCGGTGGGTGCCGGGTGCCCGGCACCGTCTGTCTTCAGGGTCCATCAGGGTGTTGGGTTTTCACGGGGAAATTCTCCTCTCACACCAACCACGTGGGGTTACCAAGTGTCTTTTCTTTATTTTGTTTTCTTATCCCGCAAGAATTTTCCTGGAAGTGATCGGGGACTCCTCACCCGCCCCCGCCGACCCTGCAGGTGGGTGGGGTCCCGGCCCGTCCAGGAGCCACACAGGCCTCAGCACCTCAGGGTCCCGGTCCCCACAGACACGGGCGCCCCTGGGCGCACCCGCCGGGCCACACCTCCGCCTGCACGGGACAGAGAGGCTGCACACCTGCGCGTCCGCGTTCAGGTGCGCACTGCGTCCTCGCCGGCGCCCCCTGCAGGCAGCGCAGCTGCGGCTCTGCCTGCTTCAGAGAGGCCGACAGGAGGGCGTTTTGTGCAGATTCACGGAGGATCTGCCCGGGCGGTCACCCGGGATCAGACCTGAGGGCACAGCCGCGGCGGCGAGTGCTGCGTCAGCGAGGGCCTGTCACGGGGAACGTGGGCCTCCCGGCTGGGAGGTCGGTCGTCCCCGAAAGGCCTCGAGAAGGTGGGGGGCGGGGCGGGGGGGAGGGGACCAGGCGGTGCCTTTCCTGCAGATGCTGAGAGCCACGCCACTGCCCCGTCCCCCTCACCTCTCCGCCCCCAGCTCTGCGCAGCCGGCCCTGGCGCCCTCGAGCCCAGACCAGCGGGTGGGGCTCTGCGTCCTCCTCGCTGCCCGGCCCCCGGCCCCCGGCCCTGGCCCCCGGGCTCCGGGGCTCACAGCCCAGGGTGCGGGCACCAACTGCCGGGAGTTCCTGTGCGTCTGTCGAGTCCCCTGCGGGCAAGCGCCGAGATGCCGGCGACCGGCAAGCGGCGGGCCTGTCACTGTCCTTGGAGAGGCTGGCGAACGAGGAAACGACCTCCAAGTGATTCTGATCGCACTGGGGAGGGTTGTCTGGACCCCCGCTGCGCCCCACCCCACCAGCCCGCCCCCCGAGCCCACAGTCGGCCACACGAGCAATGAGCACAGACCCCGTCTCCCCGCCCGGACGACTGGGGAGCTCCGAGCGACGCCTGGTGCGGCACCGGCAGCCCCTGGGTCCCCCTCTCAGCAGTGCGGACACGCCCCGGGCCGGTCCTGCTGCGGCCCTCGCTGGCTGGCCGGCCGGCCGGCCGCCCCTCGATTCCGGAAGCGACTCAGCACAAAAATCACCCCGCTGAGCCGTGACCCCAAGGAACAGCCCTGAAACCGTCACAGCGACCGCCCCCCCAACAAACAGCGTTCACCCACGCTGCCCCCGAGGCTCCTGTTACTCGAGTCGCCGCAGACTCGGGTGCGGCCCCCAACGCGAACACCCCTCGTCCTCGGACGCGGTGAGGACAGGTCCCACCTGTGTCTTGCGTTTCCAGAAGCGCAACATGGCACCGAGTGTGCACTGACACTCGAGTGTGGTCCCCAGGCACCGATTTCCATAACGACCTTTTCCCACGTCTTTCTGACCGTCTTCTAACATGCACGTCTGCTGCCCTGGGGGCACGAGTGCCAGAGTGTGTTCACACGGGGGTGTGCTGCCGTGGTTGCAGCAGACTATAGGGCACAGTCGGACTAAAACAGACAGAGGAGTGTGATCGGGGGCAGGGGCCCCGGGAACCTACTGCCCGCCGGCTCAGGGGACCCCAGGGGACGGACCCCCAGGCCCGCACCCTGACCTGCTGCTTGAACCCCGTGAAACTGCCCGTGTTCTGTCGCTGCTGTGCGCACACACGTGACTGAATTCAACGTCATTTTTTTTCAAGCGCAGCTGGCGCTCGGCTGCACTAGTTGTACGGGTTTTGGGCGCACGGCACAGGGACTGGACGTTTTTACACCTTACGTGTGCTCGTCCCGCCGGCTCCAGCGCTCACCTGCCGCCGTGCAGACTCGTCTCACTGACGGCCATCCCGGCACCTCTCCGCCCACCCCCCCACCCCCCCGCCCCGGCCACCGCCGGTCTGCTCTGCTCCTGCGAGCCCACGCTGTCTCGTGTGTCGGACGGACTCCACGCATCAGCGAGGCCAGGCAGAGTCTGCCTTTCCCCCTGGGACCCATTTCAGCCTGGGGCTCCCGGGGCCCCTGGGACCCATTTCAGCCTGGGGCTCCCGGGGCCCCTGGCACTTTCGACCTTCAAAAGACAGCCACGTTCATGAGGCTCATTTCTGCTTCCGGGGTGAACTTCCAAACTGTCGGGGCGCCTGGCCGCCTCCTGGCCTCGTGGGCTCTGGCTGCAGTGAGCACGCCCCCCCCGCCCCCCGGCTCAGGTGCTCAGGTGCTCAGGTGCGGGGCGGAACCGCCTCCGGGGCTTTCCGATGTCTGGGCCCCGTCCCACCGACGTCTTTTTAAAAACTGGGTGTCTCTCAGGGCTGGACCCGGGCGTCACCCTGTTGCAGCCGCCCTGCTGGCTCTGCCCGGCGGTGGCACCGAGACCCGCCCTTCTCTGGGGACGACCGTCCTGTTGGGAATCCGCTCCCCCTGCAGGTCTCCGGCGAGAGGCCCTGCTGGCTCCCCCGGGACCCCCGGGACCGGAGGACACTCGAGACAAGGGGACTGGCCCACAGCCTCGCGCGCCGTCCGGACTCCCGAGTCATTGTCGTTTCCGGTCTGCGGCCGCGTGGTCCCCAGGGGTGAGCCAGGAGCACCACGTCCGGCCTGCCCTCCGCCTGGGCACGGTCGGGGGCTTGGGGGCTGCTCTTCCCTTTTCTCGCTGGCCAGGCACAAACTCAGCCCCTGCGCCCTGTCCCCGCCGTGGCCCCTGCGTCCTGTCCCCCCCCCCGTGGCCCCTGCGCCCTGCCCCCCCCACCCGTGGCCTCATTAGGAAACACCGCGTGCCGGCGATCGCCCGCTTCCCACACAGAAAGGTGGGACAGAAACCTGCTCCCGCCCCAAGTCCGAGTCTGTGCTGACCACTCAGCCCACAGGACTCTCCAGCAGCGGCCCCCCGCCCGCCTACCGGGGCCCCTCGGTGCCCGCCCGGGCTGGGACCCCGCCAAGCAGAGCAGGATGTCAGCCGGATGCCGGACCTGCGGCCGAGTCTGACGTCACCCCCTTGTCAGGGGCGCCGCGGCAGCCGTGCGTGCCCCCCTCCCCGTTCAAGGTGGGCACTCGGTGTGCCCAGCCCACACGGGGCCCATTAGCGGCCCGGCCGGCGGTGATGGATCGGCCGTGTGCTGCGTCCGGACGGGCGGCGCTCCGCAGGTTGTTCTCATTTAGCTCAGCGGCTCCGCCAGCACGGGGGGGGGGAGGAAGATGAGGGAGGGGAGGGGAGAGGGAGAAGAGCCTCCGTCATACATCAAACCCCCTCGCGCTCCCACTGGCTCTGAAGTGAAAGGCTTTCAAGCTGCCGCCCTCCGTCCGCGGGGACGAGTGTTTTCCTCGCGGGGCCCCCGCTTCCCCGGGGGCTCCCTGTGGGGGATGCGTCGGCAGTGGCTGCCCGGGCCACACCATGGGCGTCGCTGCCTTCCGTCCTCCTCCCCTTTCAGGTTCCAGCTGGAAGGGGCGCCCAGGCCGCTCTGACCCGCGGCAGCCCCGAGTGGGTGGGCGCGGGCTCCTGCGACAGAGCGCGGCACCCAGCGAGCTGCGGACAGTCTTCCTTCCCCGGCGCCGGCCTTGACCTCGGCCCACCTGCGTCTCCTGGCCCCCTGCAGCACGCCTCCTCAGCGGGCGGACCCCCATCGAGGGGCGCAGAGGTCGCAGGGTCCAAGGCGCCAGGCCCCCCTGGGCCCTTGAGGCAGCCGACCACGTTCCGAGGGCAGCGGCTGGGGGGCAGGGCCTGGACGGAGGGCACCCCGCGATGCCACCGGCCTTCTCAGGCGTACCAGTGCCCCCGGGTGACCCTCGGCCCCTGCTCTGCTGCCAGTCCCACCTGCCCCGTCCCCGACTGCCCCCCAAACGCCACCCAGACTGCCCTTCCTGCAGAGGCGCAGCCGGGCGTGGTGGGTGAGCCCGGGCTTCGGGGTCAGACGGGTCGGGTGCCCAGCTCTCTTCTCGGTCGTGTTCACATCGAGTTACTGGGCCTGTCCGTGCCTCAGTTTCCCCGTCAGTGCCGGCAGTGGGGTGGCTGTGCCGCCCCCCAGGGTGGCAGTATTGTCCACGGAAAACCCTGGGCAGAGCCCCGCGGTGTCCCCGTTGTCGCTGTCGCTGTGGTGGCTGCTCAGACGTCGGACTCCGGCCGGCCCCTTGCGCGTCTCCTGCCTCCTTCCCCGAGGAGGGGCAGGGACAGCGGGGGCCAGGAGGGAGGGGGGGAGGGGGAGGGGGGAGGAGAGCAGGCGGCTCTGCTGGCTCCAGCAGGTCTCCCCCCCCCCACCCCCCCGTCCCGCTGCGATGCGGGCCGGTCCGTGGTGAGCAAGATGCTTGGAGGACAATGGAATGGAAGGACGCCGGGCAGCCCCGGGCGCCGGGACCTGGGCCCGCGAGGAGGCGGAGCCGCCAGAGGACAGCCACCGCCGGTGCTCTCAGAGTCCCGTCACCGGGACGAGGCGGAAACACCGTGCGGGGCCCTCCCAGACGCCCCACAGTGCGCTCCTGGGCCCGGGACGTGCGTGTGGGCGCAGCTCCCGGGGCGGGCCTGCACCCCAAGTCCGAGAGTCGCTGGGGCCCCCAGTCGAAGGCCCGGCCTGAGACCCGGTCGGGGAGGGGTGGCCGTGACCCTGAACCCTTGGCTGGCTGGTGAGGACTGGAGCAGCAGGCGGTCTAGCCCTTGTCCCAGGTCCCAAACCGACTGGTCAGCCGTGGGCGTCGAGGCTCTTCCCGGGCACCAGCGGCTTCAGGGGCCCGCCCGTCCCCCTCCTCGCCCCCGCGGTGCGGGGCTGCGTCAGCGGTCACTCAGAGACGCTGAGCGGGCAGCCGGGGCCACGCTCTGAGGGACGAGGCGGGGTGGCGGCTCTAGCACCCAGGTCTCGGCGGTGGGGACCCCTCCTTTCCGGGGCCACCCAGCCAACGCCCCCCGCCCCCAGCTGCAGACCCCAGGGCCTTGAGCAGCCCCCGCAGGCAGGCCGGGACCCCCGTCCAGTGAAGGGACACAGTGGCGAGACGGGCAGCTGGTGCGGGCGCAGGTGGGAAGGCGGCTGGACTGCTGTGTGCTTCCCACACGCGTCCCCCTGCCCCCCCCCGGGGCTGGCCACACACACACACACACGCGCCCCGGCCGAGGGCTCCGTGGCGCCCCAGGTGAGCCCCGCTCTCTGCCGCCTCGTCTCCAGGCCGGGGGGCCCAGCCGCCCCTGACTCAGCCGGCCGCAAGCCGACTCACCAACATGAACTCGGGGAGACTGTCACGAAGTTTCGCCGTCACTGCACGTCTCCAGACGAGAACGAGAGCGAGAGAAACGCCCCGTCACATCCCATTTCCCCCGCCGCCCGGGGGCCCTGTGATCCCCGGCCAAGAGGCGCGCGGGGCCCGCGGCGGCGGCGGCCGCCATCTGTCTGCAAGCATGCGCTCCCAGACAGCCAACCCCCCCGCCGGTTCCCCGGGAACAAGCCCCCTCCCGCCTGCTGGCCCTGGCGTGAGGCCGTGGCACCCCCGCAAGGCCCGCTCCTCCGTACGGGTCACCCCGCCTGCGCCCGTGTTCCGGGCCTGACCCATTCCTCTCAGGCCTCGGGACATGCGTGCGCGTGTTTTCCAGGAGCGAGAAGTGCTTCCTCCCCACCTCGTGCCCCAGTCCCAGGCCGCCCAAAGGGCGACAGACTCTTGCTGCCCTGGACACGGCGGCGACCGGCGCTGAGTGACGGCTCACTGGCCTCCCCCCCACTCCCGTCCGCCCCAGAACCTCGCTGGAGGCAGGAAGGACGCCTCCCCCGCCCTGGCCGCCCCGCAGCACCCGGTCCAGAGTCGGCGCCGTGAGGCCGACTCTACGTGGACGCACGCGCAAACCCCCGTGACATCGGACCTGGGGTGGAGGGAGGGACAACCCATGGCCCGTCTGTGGGGGTCACGGAAGACCCCCAGCGGGGCCTCCGGAAGGCTGTCCTGGCAGGTGGGACCTGTCGTCCTCAGGGACCTGAGAGCCAGACTCCCGTGTTCAGTTCTGAGCTCCTTGGTCGCGGGGACGGCAGGCGGTCTTCCCGCCACTGCCACTGCTCACGGCCCAGCCCCGGCTCCTCGAACCCGAGGCGGGCCGCCCCTGGGGGTCCTGCCGGGCACAGGCCGCCGGCCCCACCCACGGCCCCCCGGCGGCAGGTCCACGTGAGGCCCGAGGGCTTCCGTCCTGACCAACCGCCAGGTGAGGCCCATGCTTCTGGCCCAGGGCCCCGCCTCCCGGGACCGCGGGCTGGGGACGCGGCACAGGGACACACCACAGGAGCCCAGGCGGCGTCGGTGCGCGTGAAGGACGGCACGCGGGCCTGCGAAGGGCCCGGGACCCCGGTCGGCTCCGACCTGCGTCTGAGACGGCAGACCGCGTGACCGCCGCCCCCTCTGCGGTTCGCTGCGGCTGAGCTGTGTGCGGGGAGCCTGGGGTGGGGGGGTCAGCCGGGGGGAGCTCGAGAATCGGGGGCCCGCAGCTCGGGGCTGGGCACCCTCTGAACCGAAGCGCTTCCCCGAGTCTGGAGTAAGGATGAGGGCCGAGGCAGCCTGGGCGGGCCACGTCCCCCCTCGCGCCCACGCCCCTCCCAAGGTCAAGGGAAGGCTGCCCCCTGAGCGAAACCGGAGGGGCTCGGAGCAGCGGGGGCCCGCCTGTCCGCCGTGGCCCCAGGGCGCTCGGTCCCGAAGGTCCAAGTCCTGTGACGTCACAGAACGCTCAGCTGCGGCCCCGCCTCACCATCCCCGGGCCCCGGGCCTGCCCTGCACCCCGGGGACCCATCTCGACCGGCCCCCAATCCCGCCCGTCGGAACCAGAGCTGCGGCTCCTGGGACAGGGACCGACGGGTGTCCAGTGGGAGGACTTAGACCTGGAACCTGGAGTGGGGTGGGGGGGGCTGGATCCACACGCACCTGCTTTCCCGAAAGCAGCGGCTGCGGAGCGCCAGGTGGGCCTCCGTGCACAGGTGCCCGGCCCTGTGACGGGAAGGCCAGCTGCGGTCGACCAGATGTCCCTGTGGTGTGACAGGCCTGACCCCTGGTTCTGCCCTCGCTTTGGCTGAGAGGCCCTCACCCCCCCACCCCCCCGAGAGGAGGGGCGCGCCCACATGTCCGCGGCCCACTCCTCTCCTCTCCCGCCTCCTTCCCACCCAGCTGTCCACAGACGCCTCCTTCCCTCCGGGGGGAGTGCCTCGTTCTCCACCGAACACAACCCAGAACCCATCTGCGTGGTGCGCGCACAGCAGGTGCCGTCGAGTGAAGTCTCGCATCGACCCGTCTCTGCCACCGACACCCAGCACCACGCCGCCCGCGGCCACCCCCTGCACCCTGGGCGCCGGCCGCACTCCCCGGGCCGCTCGCCTGTCAGCCCCTCTCGCTTCCCCAGAGCGCGTCACGTGCCGCCTCCTCCATGCAGCCGCCGGGGTGCCCCCTCTGCATCTCCAGTCTCCCTGTGCTAGGCCGCGTGCCGGCCCGTCAGCGCCCCGAGCACGGGGACACGCCTGGGGGCGAGGGCGCGGGTCTCGGTGCTGGTTGAGTACAGGTGGGAGCGACAGCCGAATAAGACCCCCACTCACCGTGCAGGGTCCCAGTGGGGCCACTGTTCCCCGCAGCCAAACCTCGGGCCCTCGGCCCCCGGCCCCCCCACCCTCTGCAGCAGCCGTGGAAGGGACAGGGTGGCCCGTTTGGGGGGCAGAGCGGAAGCTCCGGGACCCTGGCGTCCTCGCCGAGGGGGCCTCCGTCTTTGTCCCGAGGGCTCCTTGGTGCCATGCCGCCCAGTCCCCTGCCCCTTTACGGGAGGCGCGACTGTGCTCTCACACCTCCACCAGGCGCGGTCCCTCCCGTGACGCTGACGGTCAGTCACCTGCCGGGGGAGAGCGCGGGGACAGGCACCTGGTGGCGCCCCACTCCCGGGGAAGCCAGCAGACACAGGGGACCCCGGACGGTTCCGTGCCGCCCGCCCGCCCGCCCCGCTCCTGTCAGAGCTCGGAGAACAGTGAGTTCCCTTCCGGGTTCTTAGGAGATTTCATTGTACTTGGTAATGTATGATTTACACACATAAATAAAATAAATAGGGTTCCGAGGGCATAAATTCTGGCCAGACTGCCCGTAAATCTCCTCCCTCCGATGTCTGCAGCCCCCCCCACTCCCCTCTCTCCTGCGGCGGGGGGGGGGCCCTCCTCTCCATGGGGAGGAGGCTGGGGAGGTGGACGGGGGGGGGAGATGGGGGACCACCGCACAGGCCGCGCCGAGATGTAAATTCCTGCGGATCGCGGGCGCTGGAGGGCGGCCCGCCCGCCCGCCCTTTGTTCCGGGAGTCAGGCCGCGCGGCCTGGGAGGACGGATGTGCGGCCGCACGGAGACGGGCCGTGCGTGTGCCGGGCCCCGGACCCCTCCACCAACCCCTCCTCCTCCTGCTCCTCGGGACGTCCGGCCACAGCTGCTGCCGCCACCGCCACTGGAGCACGTGGGGCCCGGGCAGGGGGTCCTCGTTCCGCCCGCCCCGCCCCGTGGACCCCGGGCCTCCTCGCTGGCCTTGGGCTCGAGACCCCCGGCTCCCTCCTTCCCCCCCCGCCCCGTACCGGACGGAGACCCATGGGCCGCGCCCAGTGTTCACGGGAGAGCCGTCCGAGCTGCAGTTCCCTCTGGGCGTCAGCGGCCCACAGCGGGTCTCCCCGCCGGTCCTTTGTGTTCACGCTGGAACCGTAAGGATGGTCAGGGCACGTGTCACAGGCGTGTGCACAGCCTCACGTCTCTCGGGGGCCCGCCCTGACCACACCCAGGCCCCAGGGCGGGGCGGGCTCTGGCCCCCCGGGCACTGCTCTGTGCCTGCCGCGCTCTCGGTCCTCGGGAGAGTGGCTGCCGGGATGCGTGCACCATGTGATGGACTGGGGGACGCCTGCGTGTGCACGTGTGCTCGCGTGTTTGTGTGTGCTTGTGTGCTGTGTTTATGTGCTTTCGTGTGTGCTCACATGTTCTCTGTGTTCGTGTGTTCTCGTATGCAGGTGTGTCTCTGTGTCTATGTGCTCTCACGGGTGTCTGTGTGCTCACATGTGCTTTTCTGTGTTCATGTGTTCTCATGTGTGGTTGTATGTTCATGTGTGCTGTGTGTGCCTGTATTCTAGTGTGTGATAGCCTGTGCTTTTGGTGTCCATGTGTTCTCACATGTGTGCCTGTGTGTGGTCGTGCATTGTGTGCGTGTGCTCATGTGTGCGTGCATGCTGCAGCCAGGGAGGCCACGGCTATGGAGAAGAAACCGCGTCTGTCCCTGCAGACACGCGCGTCCCGTGTCGCTGAGCTGTGGCTGCTGCGGAAACACCACCGGGCCACTGTTGCCCGCCCCCCAGAGCCGGAGCTCCCCCGGGGCTCCTGTGGCTTGGTGACATGAGGCACCTCTGTCCCGACCCTGACCGGGGTCCCCCGTCACCCTCGCAGGCCCTCTGGCCCTCCCTGCACGACCCTCTCTGCACGGACACGGACCACACAGGGCCGTCCCAGGGCTGCACAGGCTCCTGCTGCGAAGGGCCCGGCCGAGGCCCACGGGTCCGGGCTCCGCTGAACCAACCTCCCCCCACCCGCCCCCACCCGGTGTTTCACCAAAAACCCTCATTTCTGCCCCGGAATCTCTAGGCTCTGAGAAGAGGAAGGAGAAGGGAGAGAGGCCATGCCTGCGGCTCAGCCACACGGAGGGGCACCAACTGCCCCTCTCGGGCTCCTGGGGCCATGCGTGTCTGGGAGCCATCGCGGTCTGCCCCCCGTCTGTCCCCCCATCACAGGCGTCTGCGGCGGGGACCACGTCGGCTCCGTCTCGGGTGCGGCGCCCCGAGTCGACACGGGCCGGCAACCCCGGACGCCGCCTCCCCCAGGGTGTCCTGCCTGAGGGACCAAGGTCGCGCTTCTCAGCCAAGGCAGACAGTCCACTCTCACGGACGCCCACCCCCTCGTGTGACGCGCTCGTGACGGAACCACGGCCAGGCTCGCGGGAGCCTTCGGCCCGTCAGCCGTCAGCACTGTCCCCGCGGAGCCGGGCTCGCAGGCACCACCGCGCCAACCGGGCCTGTGCCTCTGGCAGGAAGAGACAGACAGGCAGACAGGCAGGCGGGCCTGCGTGTTCTCCGCCCGCCTTGCCGGGTCCGGTGCCGAGGCCCCGCCCCGAAGGAGCCCCAGGCCTGGCAGCCGAGCGGACGACCGAGGGACGTTTGCTCTGACGTCCGAACGTGTGGGTCGTCTCCTCTCACGAAACCAGTCACTCCCCAGGGCCTCCAGTCCCCTCTGCGGGCCGGTCTGGACTGCGCCAGACCCCAGACGGCCCCGGGCCTGGGCCCCATGTTGACGGCCTGTGGACCCACCAGGGGGCCCCACAGCCCGAGCAGGGGCCTCTCCGTGCCGGCCGGAAGCCAGGCCCACCGAGGCGCTTTGGGGTTTTACTCGACGTCCTCCCCCCCCCCCCCCCCCGCTGCCCTGAGGAGGAGGGCGCGCATCGCGGAGATCACGGCCGTTGGGGGTCTGGCCGCTCTCTTCCCGGGCGCGTCTCCGGGACAGACGCCACGCCCAGGCCCCGGGGCCCAGCGGAGACACTGCCAGGGAGACTCAGAGCCGGTGAAGGGCGGACAGCGCACGGGTCAAGTTCACAGTGTGTCGGGTGGGGGTGTAGGTTCTCGGGGGGGGGGGGCGGGGAAGGGGATGAGGGCGGGAAATGGTCTTCGACGGGCTCGTCGGGAATAGTGTCCTCGAAGCGGCGCCGTTTGGAAAGGGACTCACGGGGGGAGAGCGTGGGCCTCCTGGAAACCGGGGAGGGGGGCGGGGGGATGCGCCCCCAGGCCCGGGGGGCCTCCAGCACAAAGGCGGGCAGCCGGCCGTCTGGTAGCTGTTATGAGAACTCCGGCTTTTAGCCGACGGCAGAAAGAGCCGTGGGCAGAGGAGACGTCTGTGCAACTGGGCTTCTGGAAGGGTCCTGGCAGCTGGTTTCAGAGGCGTGTGCAGGGGACAAGGGTGAGAGCGGGGACACCCAGCGGGTGGCCGCCTGACACCAGAGGTCAGAGATCAAGGCACTCCGGCCCCCTTACCGGTCAGCCCACAGAGAAGACGGCTGGTGTCGCCCACAATCTGCGCGTGCTGCCCTGCTGTTCCCCGCGCCCCTGCTGTTCCCCGCGCCCCTGCTGTTCCCCGCGCCCCTGCTGTTCCCTGCGCCCCTGCTGTGCCCTGTGTCCCCGCCGCGCCCCGCGCCCCTGCTGTTCCCTGGGCGCCCCTGCTGTTCCCCGCGCCCCTGCTGTTCCCTGCCGTGCCCCTGCTGTTCCCTGCGCCCCCCGCCGCGCCCTCGCGAGCGCACCGCTCGGCAGGGCCCCGGGGCTGCAGCTGTGTGAGAAGGACAAGAGGAAGGTGCACACCTGCACAGGGGGTTTCTGTCTGGGGACACACGTCCCTCACCCCAAAGAAAACGACGGTCGGTGAGGGGGCGCGGGGAAGGGCCCACGCGCTGTGAACCTGGACGGCACGCGGGCAGCCCCGTGGAGGGTCGCAGCCGCCGGCCTGTCCCGGACACGGCACTGGCCCTCCCCCGCCCTCTGGCGGGGCGGAAGCGGAGAGGAAGAGACCGCAGCCTCCGCGACCGGGACCGGCTGGGAGGGCGTCGTCTCCAGGTGAGCAGCGCCCTCTTCAGGCGGCTGCCGGAGCTGCCGACCGGACGAGAGAAGGGTGCTGGGCCCCAGGGCTGGGGACCGCACTCTGCTGGGTGGGGTGCAGGCTCTTCTGGGTGCAGGAGGTTGGGGAGTTCTCCGGGGGTCCCCCGCTGCCCAGCACCCTGTCCTCAGGGCAGCACTGGGTCTCGGTCTGTGGCTGTGGAAATGGGGGTCCAGCGGAGAGGGTCACAGAGAGGCGAGCTCAGCCCGAGGGGGGGGAGTGGGAGGGGCCGAGATCTCGGGGAGCAGGCTCTTCCCTCCCTCAGGAAGGCTCCTTCTGGGGAGCCATCGCCTTCAGACACTGGGGAGCCCCCCACGCCGTGGACCCCCTGACTTCTCAGGAGTCCCACCCACAGTCCCCCCCGCCGCCGTGCCCCAGATTTCCCCTTCGCAGCCCTCCTTGGGTGAGCCTCCCCCCCCCCCAGCAGCTGACCACCCTCTCCCCACCGCGTGTCCTGACCTCCAGCTCCGCGTGGCCGCAGGAGGGACGCGGAAACCTCCCAGCGGCCTTCTGGTTGGAACTGGCTCGAGGAAAGGCGCGGGCCACCACGCCCGCGGGGACCCAGACGCGGGGAGACCGGAGTCTGGAGACGCCACGGGGGTGGGGAGACCCGGGAGGCGCGGCGTCCCCGGGGCCGCTCCTGCCCAGGGTTCGCGGAGGCCTCTGGGCTGCGGCGTGCTGGTGGCGGGACCCTGCAGGCCCCGAGCCGCACCGGGTCCCTTTGCCCGTGCGCCACGGACACCTTGGCCGGCGTCGGTCTCCCGTCTCCCCACCCGCCCTCTGGAGTCCCCAACCGCGGACGCGCCCGGGGAGGCCCCGCATGCCTCCAGGGGCCGGCCCGCCTCCCCCTGCTGCGCCCCAGCCAAGGGGTCGGCCCGGGAGACAGGGGTCACCAGGCAGACAGGCCAGCGGCCACCCGTCCCCGAGGTGCCCTGCGTTCGGGCGCACTCAGTCCCGTGACCGGACCGGGGGTCTGCGCCCCGAGAAAGGGACGCCCCCCTGCGGAGGCAGCCCCCCGCCCCCCGTTCTGCCGGCTCTCTGCCGCCCCGGCCTCTCGGTGGGGGCGGCTCCCCCCAGAGTTCCCGCTGCACGCGGGCTGGCCGGGCGTCCTCGGGTCGGTCTCTCTGAGCGGCAGTTATCTCTGTTTCCCTTGGGGGTTTATCCGGCAGCTTTTCTCGTTACCGTTCGCTCTGACCCTATGTTTGCTCACGTGAGTGAGACACAGTCGTTTCGGGAGGGGCCTGACGTGGGGGGCTCTGTGTCCACTGCGCGCTGGGGTTCGGCCGCGCAGGCGGCAGCGGGCAGGTGCTGAGGCCAGCGGGGCGCTGACCCACGGAGCAGGAGGCGCAGGTGGGGAGGCCAGGTGCGTGTAGTGACGCCCTCCACCCTGCCTGCTCCCTCTGGCGGGGCTGCACGGGCTGTGGAAACTCACTGAGGATACCTGGCAGATGGGTAGCGCACCTGGGCAGAGCCCCACCCACCCTGCGGAGGGGAGGAGGGGGAGACCTGTGGCACAGGGCGTCGGGCGGCCCCCGTGAGTCCTGGCTCCCCGGCCACTCAGTTTGGTCTCTCTGTCGGCTCCTCGTCAGAATCCAGCGCTTGGGTTGGGGGGGGAGGGGGGTGCTTGTGGGGGTAATTGCTCTGCGGTGGGGGGCGGGGGGGGCTGTGCACTTGAGTTTGCTCCTGGAGCTGGGGGTGGGGCACGTCCTCCCAGGCCTCCCCAGTCCCAGCCTCCGGGGGGTTGTTGGCCGAGAGGAACCAGCAGGGGCCCCACAGGGACCAGAGGGACAGTCGGTGGCTTTTGAGGCAGCCCCCCGGGGAGGACCCAGACCTGGGGGGGGGAGATGGGGGACGGAGCCGTGCAGGCGGGAGAGGCACAGAAGCCCACACCCTGGCGGGCAAGCGCGGCTGTGTTTCTAAGAGTGGACAGCTCGGCTCGGAGGGGGCAGAGGCTGTTCTCAAGGAATCAAGGAGGGCAGGCTGGGCAGGCAGAGGAGCCAGGGGGAGGGGCGGGTGCTGTATTCCGGGGAAGGCCCCCCACCCCTCCCCGCGGGGGGCGGGTGCTCAGGACAAGAACGCGCTCGCGGCTGCCCAGCAGGGACGCCCCTCTTGCCCCCGTCCCCGGGTTCTCGTCAGGTAACTGAGTCACCGGCGGCGAGGCTGGAGGGTGCTGGGGTTGCCAGAGCTTCGCCAGACCGACCAGCCAGGAGGGGACACCCAGGCCTCCCCCCCCGGCCCCTGAGGCTGCTTCCTGGGGTGGCGAGACCTCCTCACCTTCCCCTCTTCGCCCTGGGCTGGCTCTCTCCTGGGCTGGGCGGTGCTCACAGGCTGCGGCCGTGTGCCTGCGGTGCGGGCAGGGATGGCTGGGCTGCCTGCTCGCGGCTTCCCCGGAACCCTTCCCCCGGACCAGCAGGGAGACCCCCGTCTTCCTCCAAAGCCTCTGGGGACGCTGACCCCCAGGGGGGGCTCCCAGAAGGAAAGGTCAGGCCAGCAGGGGGTGGATGCTGGCGCGGGGAGAGGGGAGGGGTGGCCAGCCATCTTCCTGACCGGGGGTGCCATCAGTGTTTTGGAGTCAAAAGCACGCTTGTTTGGTGTGAGTTTTTGTATTGTAATTAACCCAGGTCTTAAAATGAACATTTAAATATTCTCAACATGATTAAACTTACACAAACCTGTATTTTACGGTAATGGAGTAGCACACTGGGGAAATGCGTGTGTTCATTTCCGGTTGCTGTGTAACAAGTTACCACGCACCACACGCGTGTATCACGTTACAGGCAGCCCTACCCTGGTTTCGGGTGATGGGACGTCGGCACAACCTCCGAGGCGATCGCCCCGATGAGTCTGGCACCACCCGACGCCGTGCATCATGTTACAGCGTCACCGACTGTGTCCCTGTGCTGTACTTCACGTCCCCCGGCCGCTCTGTGACCGCTCATCTGCACTTCCTAACCCGTGCCCGATGCACCAGCCCCCCGGCACCAATCCCGTCTGGGGACTGTCAGTTCGTTCTCTGTGTGGAAGAGTCTCTCTCTGTTCCGTGTGTTGGCTCGTTTTGTCCTCGAGATTCCACGTGTGAGTGAAATCGGACGCTGCTGGTCTCTGTCCGACGGACTCTGCTCAGCGTGATGCCCCCAGGTCCGTCCATGCCGTCTCACAGAAGGTGCGAGTTCCTTCCTTTTCACGGCCGAGTAGTGCTCCGCCCGCTGCGTGACCGTGCCACTGCTTTCCCGTCCGCTCGCCTACCGGGGGCCCCGGGGCTGCTCCCGAACCGGGGGACTGGGACTGGGAGGCAGCAGCTGGGACGGAGCAGCCGGAGGGAGACCCGGCCAGAAGTCAACACGGGGGGGGGCTCGAAGCACGAGGGAGACGCGTCTCGCCCGTGGACTCGGCCGTCCTGAGCCCCGTTTGGTAAGGTTGCCGGGAGCGTCGCAAGCAGAACGGCGCAGGCGGCGGGGCGTGTCCTCCAGCTGCTTCTGCAACAATCAGTGTTGCTAAGGCTGCTGCGTCCTGAACGCCACAAGCGGGAATCGTCCAGGAAATGGGGGGCGGTCCTTCACGTTCTGTGCTGGGAAGGGGTCCCTGTAACAGTCCCACCGACGAGGACACGGAGCCTCTACTGACGGGAAAGAAAGCCTTTGTAGCCGCACATCGCTCCCAGGTCGGGAAGAGGGGGAAGAGGGCAGTTGCCCGGAGCCAGCTCGGGCGTGTGACCCCGGAGCCCCAGCGGTCGGCGTGGGTGGGCGAGCTAAGCGCCCGCTTGCAGCCCCGGCTCGAGTGTGCGGGAGAAAGTTACTACAAAGGAACGACTCCGTGGGCACCCGCGGTGAGTTTTATACACAAGCTCACAAGGTCACTAACAAAGTAACGACTCTGCTGACACAGGCTGCGTGTTTCCTACATAAACTCTCCCAAATTTATTAACAAAGTAGCGACTCTGCGGGGGGGGTCGGGGTGGGGGGCGCCCGCCACGGGTTTAGCACTTAAACCCGCTCTCTCGCGTCCACTACGCAGGCTGGTCTCTCGCTTGAGTCGTCCTCCGGCCAGGGAGACAGGAACCCAGGTGGGGGCGGGGCCTCCTGGCTGGGGGCCTCTCTCCCCACCTGTAACACGACTGCTGCGGGGAGCGGGGGGCACGGGGGGCGGGGGGGGCACGTGTCCTTCCAGTGAGTGAGTGAGTGGGTGGGTTTCCGAGGGGGGTTCGCAGCAGCGGACCCGCAGGGCGGTGAGGCAGTTCCACGTGTAGTTTGTTGAGGCGACTCCAGTCTGCTGTCCACCATGGGTGCCCCGTCTGCGTGCCCCCCCAACCGTGCGCTGGGGTCCCCCTCTCACCAGGTCCTCGTGGTGTGTGGACTTGTCGACGACGGCCAGCCTGGCAGGCGTGAGGGGCTAGCTCACTGCGGCTTAGATGTGCGTCCCCCGGGGTCGGTGACGCGAGCATCTTCCCGCCCGTCTGCGGGCCACCTCTGTGCCCTCTCTAGAGGAGTGTCTGTGCAGGTCGCCTGCCCACTTTGTAACTAGACTTCTCTTGATCTGTTGGTGGTGAATTACCGAGTCCCTTAAATATTTTGAATATTAACCCCTTATCAGAGGTATCATTGGCGAATATTTTCTCCCCATCAGTGGGTTGTCTTTGCATTTTGTTGATGGTTTCCTTGGCTCTGCAGAAATTGTATATTCTTTCATTTCTCTTGCCCAAGAAGACATATGCCCCCCCCCCCCGAAAATGGCTAAGAGCTGGCCCAAAGACTTCCCCGCCTGTGTCTCCTTCTCGGAGCTCCGTGGTGCAGGTCTCGCGTGTGCGTCCTGGACCGCTGTCAAGAGTGTGTTCTCGAGTGAGGTGCAAGAAGGTGGCCTGGCCTCACTCTCCCTGCGTCGGCCCTGCTCTCCCAGCACCGCGCACTGGATTCAGGGACTCCGTGCCCCGCTCCGTGCCCTGGCCTCCTCTGCCGTGGACTGACCGACTGCCGGGTGTGGGTTTAGGTGCCTGTGGCAGAGCCAGGTGGCCGCCCATCAAAGTCCATGTCCCGGGCGCATCGCATCGCCGGGCGGCCTCTCCCAGCCGCCCCGGCTGACGAGGGAGGCCGCGACCCTGAGCTCCGGCCCACGGACAGGGCAGAGGTCACGTGGCACAGAAAGGCCCGCCCCCACAGAGCCCCGCCTGGCGGGGCTGGTGACAACGGGGGCCCCACAGGGCGGCGTCCGGGGAAGGGCCCCTCGGGCTGTCCCCCGCCCCCCACCCATGCTGTCGGGTGATGGAAAACTTCCACCGAGTTCGAGTCATTGCACGTTTTTGTCTGTTTGTTTTAGAAAACTCAGACTCTACTGGTTGTCTTCGGGACGGTGATGTTGCCCAGGAAGGGGTGGTCTGGGGGGGGCCACATCTGCCGGCCGCCGGTGGCACCAGAGGACCAGCGTCTGAGAGAGACGTCCCAGCAGGACACAGAGACCGTGGTTGGCAGGGCAGTCTGTGGAGGCGCAGGGGAGGGCGGCACTCACTGGGGTGCGGGAGGGACGTGGGGAAGGAGGGTGGAGTGGGGGGCGGTGTCTGCCCTCCCCCCTCACTCCGGGCACCCTCCCCGGCGCTCGGCAGACCCGGTGCAGCTGGGACCTGAGGCAACGATCCTCCTGTGTCCTCGGGCTCTCGCGACCCCCTCCGACCCCCCGAAACTGAAATCAGGCCTGTGCATTATCTGCTGATAATCCAGTTCCAGTGAGAAATTTAATTACACTGTCTGGGGGAAATGGAAACGACAGTTTCTTTGAATTTCATCCATTCCGGAAACCCCCACAGAACGATAAATCCGCTAATTGATTTCTGTACCTGTGATGTTTGATTAGGTGTGTGTTATTGTCTTCTTGGTTTTAATTAACCCCGGGCTTGTCAAAACGCCGCCGGCGACAAAGGATTTATGATGAAGTGTGATAAACTCGATGAACAGAGGCTGACTTTTGTCAGCGATGGGCCCCACGCACGCGAGCTATTAGAAGTCAGCGCCCGGACAAGAGGAACCTGCACCTCTGCTCACAACTTTTGGCGGCCGCCACCCGCCGGCCGCTCGCCCCTCGGGGCCGGGGATGAGCAGCTGTGAGGGGCCGTGGGGACCCGGAGGGGACCCACCACGCCCTGGAGGCCCGTGAGCAGGAAGGGCGACACCACGGGGAGGAGAATGACGGAGTCCGAGAGAGAAGAGCCGGAATTATGCCAGCAGCCCTCACTGCCCCCACGGGGGGACTGGGTGCGGGGGGTGGGCATGGACGTGCCCCCCAGGCTGCTGCCCCCTCAGCTGGCCACCTCGGCTGGCCCCCGCGGGGACTCCATGGGTGCCACGCCGCTGGCATTAGAACCAACGCATCAGCAGCGCAGGCGATCAGGACAGTTACAAACCATTTTAACCGTCACCTCCCAGCCCCGGGGCCGCCGGGACCTGCTGCTGCAGGTGGAGAGAGAGACAGTAACGGGCCACGAGCTGGTGCTTCCGAAGCAGAAGCGAGGAAAGGCGGGTGGCTCGCCTGGACACCACCGTGGACCCCCGTTTCCTGACGGCCCGCCGAGGTGGTCCCCCACGGTGGTCCCCCACCAGCAGCGGCGTCTCGGTGCGGGGTCCGCGAGGCAGACAGACACCAACCGCCTCCCGGGGAGTTCCCGGTGAAGACCGGTCCTCCCAGGTCCTACGTCAGAGCCCGACACCAGCGTGCAGGACAGAAGTTAATGCGATCGGGTGCCTTTCTCTTCAGACTAGACGACTCCCGTGACGCCCGGGGGCCTGGGGGTCGCTGGCTGTCCGGAGGTGTGTGATCACGGGACAGCAGCAGGGGGCGCTCTCTTTACCCGGGCGGAATGAGCTGTGGGGCCGCCCGGCCCCCTGCGCACCATGGGCATCGCCGCTGTCCTCACGCCGGCCCTTGGGGGCCCGCTTGCGGGGTGTGCCCACGTGCACAGGCCACCGCGGGGACAGCAGGGACCGCCCCCACCGTCGTGGCCCTGAGCGCCCTCGCGGGTTCCGTTTGGGCTCCGCTGGCAGCGGTGGAGCAGGCCGGGCAGGTGCAGGTGGGTCAACAGCTGGAGAGCTTTCCGGGCCGCGAGCTGACGCTGCGTTCGTTTTCAAGAGGAAAAATATGAGCCGGGGCCCCGGCCCCGGGGGGAGGCTGAGGGGACCACCACTGGGTGCCGTCGGGCAGACGCAGAATCTGGGAGGCGGGCAGCCTTTCCCGGAGAGATCTGCGTCTTCGGCGGTGGGTCTCCCTTCCTGCCGGCCTGGCCGCGCCTCCCCCCCCCCCCGTGTTTCAGGGACCGTCATCAGGGAGGGAGAGGAGGGACCCTCACCGCCGGCCCCCTTGCACGCGCACTGACTGGTTTAAGGAGCCCGGCGGGCGGCTGCCCGGCTTCCGAGGAGCCGGCAGCTCTCGGGGGCTTCAGAGCGCAGCACTGGGTGCCTCCCACTCTCAGGGGCCAGGCTGGCTCCGTGTTCCCAGCGCCCGCCCCTCGGTCCCGGCTGGAGCCTGCAGTTTGCCAGCCTGTCCCGGGTGGCGGCGGTCCTGCCGAGCCGGCAGCTCCCCGCCCCCCCCCGCCCCGTGTGGACGCGTGTGAGCGCCTCCCCTCCCACACCCTCCCCCCCTCGACCCGGGGGAGTCAGCGGGCCGCCGATGGGGCGCACAGGGACAGCAGAGGCGGCGTCCCCACAACTCTGGCCAGAGCATCTCCTGCTCTGACCGAGGGTTTCGTTTGGAAGCCATCCGCAGGACAAGCGGGTGTGACCTCGCACTCGGGAAAGTGCCAGGGCTGGACCGTGGGCCCCGTCGGGGTGAGTTCCGAGGAGGGAACCGCCCGGCTCCGAGGCCGGTGAGACGAGTCGCCCCCGGGGGTGACTCTGTCGTGTGCCAGCCGACGGCCCCTTGGTGGCCGCGGACCCGCTGTCAGAGGGGGAGGCTGCTCGCTTGCACCGCGTCCCGTCTGCAGCGGCCGCGTGGAGACCTTCCCAGAGCGGCACCTCGAGGAGGAACCGTGGAAGGGACCGCTGGGAACTTTGAGGGAGGGGAAGGGGCCACTGATGACCTCAGGTGGCTCGGGCCCGTGGCATTGGGGGGGACGGGGACCCAGAGACCCTGGTTTCCAGTCACGGTGGCCAGAGACCCGGCGCCCATCGCCGGCTGGGACGGGAGGAGCACACGGACACAGCTCAGTGATCTCACACACCAGCCACCCCGGTGTCCCATCCGGTTGGGGAGGGGGAGCCCCCACTGACGCCCCAGGGCGGACGTCCACAGGCTGTGAGCGCAGGGAGCGCGGCCCAGGGGACAACCCCCCACCTCCGCACCGCAGACCCGTGACTGGGCGATGCCCCACCTTCACAACTCCGGAGCAACCCAGGGCAGTTTAGGGTGTTCTTAAAAATTCAAGGTCACCCCATGGACACGGGCCTGGGCTCCGTCCCGGCCAGCAGCGCGGTGGCGGCCGGCGGGCCTGGCCTTACAGTGGGAGGCTGCCCCCGGCGTCCCTCCGTCCTCGGACCCCCGTTTCACAGACCGCCCTGGGCTCTTCGGGTCACAGAGCTTCCGAGACGGCAAACAACTGCCGGCAGCACTTTCGGGATACCGGAGCGAGTGAGGCCGGGGAGAGCGCGCCGACCCAAGCGTGGCGTCTGGGCTTTGGCGCTGCCAGCAAACCCGAACCCCAAACCGCCCCTCGGCTGCCCCCCAGCCCCGACCCCCCAGCCCCGACCCCCCAGCCCCGACCCCCCGACAGCGAGCGGCTCGGCCTCTGACCTGCGTGCGCGCAGAAACCTGCACACCGGCTCCCGGAGGGACACCCTCAGGGCGGCAAACTTCTGTTCTGAGGACATTAAACAAATTATTTCCTTAAGATCATATGGCAGATCTATAATTAATTAAACCCACCATGATATCAAGGCAAAATAATTTCGCTCTTCTAAAAAGGTAAATGTAATTTGCCGATCTGGTATTTGGAAGAATGCTTTGCCCGAAACCAATTCCTTTAGTTTCTAGAGAATAGAAACGAGAGGCAATCTCGTTTTAATTATATCTCTTTATTGCTAACAAAGGAATGATTTATGCAATTAAATTAACTGGCTAGAAAATCGCCCTCAGCCGGGCTGTCCCGGTCCCCGGCTCTGCGATCGCAGGCCCTCGCGCCCGTGTGCAGATTAATTTTTCTGATAAGCACACGAGGCCCCGTGTGCGCCTCCCGAGCTTTATTCAGAACCCCCTTTTCTTCCTCCTGCCGACGACATGAGTAACACTTGTTGAACTGCTCGGCTCTGACTCGCTTTCTTCTCTTTTAATGTTAAAAAGATAAAAAAAGATCTTTTCTTTCCGGCCTCGTTGTCCCGGCGCGGAGCGAGGTCCGGGCCTCCCCGCAGTCCCGGAGAAGCCGCCGATGTTGGGAGACAGCGACCATGTCCCAGCCACGCTGTCGGGCTCGGTCCGGGGGGGCCCAGAACTGGGTGCCGTGAGCAGACACCCCGGGGGCCGTCCTTCCTCCTCGTCCCCTCGCCCCCAGCCTCCAGCCTCCCCACCCGCCTGAGGTCCTCCCGGCCCCTCAGGCGGTTCCCGTTGAACCGAACCAGCGGCAGAGGCGGGCGCCCTGCGCCATGCCCGCGCGGTGTCAGGGCCGCGTCACACGGGCAGCCGATGTGTGCAGAAGCTGCCGGACACGGTGCAACAAGCCACCTCACGCCAGAGTAAGGGGCCCCCCCTCCCCAAGAGCAGCGGGGGCTGCCCGCCGTGGGGGCGACGGTGCAGACGGCGGTCGGCCTGTGAATCTCTCCATGGACTATGAACTGGGCGGCGGCGCGTGGGTGGCCGTGATCACGTGCGACTCAGGGTGGGGGGGTGGTCTGTGCCAGACGTCTCCCCTAAAGGAAGTCGCGTGCCCCCGTGTGCGGTCGTCAGGCCGAGGTGTCGGTGGCTGAGCGTCGCCGCCCTGCGATGGGCGGGCCTCCGAGACCCGCACGGCGGCCGGCGGGCAAGCGGTGGTTGGGCGCGTGTTTCAGGGAGATCTGCGTGGGGCCGAGGCGGGGGCGACCTCACCGTCCCACCAGAAGGGAGGGAGGCACACGGAGAGAACGAGAGCATGGGCTGGGCGAGGCCTGGGTCCAGTCCCACGTGAGCTGCTCACGTGCTTTAGTCCAAGCCGGAAACCCGGAACCAGCACCGGCCGGGGGACAGTCTGGGGGAACAACCCGGAAAAGGTAAAACAGGGTCGGGCTGGGAGCTCTGGAGGCCAACGCCCCGTCGGAGAGCCCCTGAAGGAATGCCAAGGTGCCAGGTTGGAGCTGGTCCACGCAGACGGGCGGTCACTTGCTCCTCCCTGCCCCCTGCGTCGCTCTGACCGCCTGGTCGCTGCGGCGGGGGGGTCTCAGACCCGTGTCCCGGGGGCAGCGGGGGCAGGAAGACGGCAGCGTCCCCCGTGGAAGGGGGAGCACCAGCTTAACTGAAATGGGCGGCAGGACGCGAATTCGAGAAGGAACTTCCCATACAGCTGCTCTGGTCGCCCTAAAGCCGGGAGACGTCCCGTGCGACTAGAAGGTGCGTGAGCTTCCGCCCGCAGGGCGCCCGTCGCAGCCCCCCGGCTCTGGGCCCAAGTGCACGGCCCCCGGGACGTGCCGCTGAACGTGTGTGCCCTTGCGTGCCGGCAGCGCAGGAGCCGCACTCGCCAGGGGCCCGAGGTCCGCCTGCCTCACGGTCGGGCTCGGCCCGCACCCCCGGCCTGGGCTCCACGCCCACGCTGGCGACCAGCCTGCCTGCCCACACAGCCCTGACGGGCGTCGTTTCCAAGGAGGTTCGGGGGGGAAATCTAGGTTTTCTAGGCTATTCAGCCAAAGCAGCCAGACGGAGGTTTGAGTGCGGGAGACACGGAGGGTTTCCGAGTCAGGCGAGGACATCTGGACGGCGGTGCGTTCCACCCCAGGAGCAAAGCACGGCCTCCCGTCTCTCAGTGCGACCGAACTGGATCTCACTCAGGTCCCTGCGGTGTCCCTCACCTTTCAGAGCAGGGGTCAGACTCGTTCTCCCCGGGGGAGAGCAGCCTCGCGGGGGCCTTCAAAGGGCCAGAATGACCTCAGGACTGCGCAGATGTGACCCCTCCTCAGGGAGCTGAAGTCACACTCAGCCCCTTGAAGGCGGCCACAAGGCTGCTGCGGCCCCGGGAACGTGAGGCTGACACCCGTGCCAGCGGGGGAGTCCTCACCTCCTGGGCTGACTTCGCTCCCCGGTGTTCCACGCTTCCCGAGGCGGCTGCGAGGGGGCTCCCCCCGACGGGGCGCAGGAGCCGACAGAGGGGCGGCCAAGGCGCAGGCAGCTGCAAGACTTTATTGTGACACCACAGGGTCTGCACCAGACACACCGCCCCACAGGCCACCACCAGGGGGCGCCACCACCTGGGGGTGCCACCACCCGGGGGCCACCCGAAAACAGCCTCCTCGGCACTGTCCACTCCCCCCGCCCCCGCTGGCCCCAGTCCTGACAGGACGGCCCTCGCGCGCCCGTCAGGCCGGCAGCCTGGACAGCCTCCTCTGCAGCTCGGCGGCCCGCTCGTCCAGCTCCGCGCGGCCCTCCTGCGCTGCCCTCTCGACGCCCTCGTGGTACTTCTCCAGGGCCCCCCTCAAGGCCAGAAAGATCTCCTGGAGGGAAGGAGAGGCGGTCAGTCGTGCGGCGACCCCAAGGAACCGGGGGCCGCGAGGATTCCGTGGGGCTCGGCCACGGCTCTGCGGCCCCACGTCCCCCGTGCACGCCCGTGCCCACTGCCACTGGCCCCCGCCCTGCGGCCGGGCGGCACGCCGGCCAAGTCACCCCTAAGGCCGGGGCCCGAACGCCGGCGAGAACGCACCACTGCCCACACGCCCCAGGAAGCGCCTTCTCGTCGGCACCCACAGGGCCGGACCCGGACGCAGGGGCAGGCGCCTGTGCGAGCACCTCGAGGCCCCACAACTGGGACGGGAGACGAAGCATCAGGAAAACAAGCCAGCAGAGTTTTAAAGCTTTGGTTCCTAACTCTGGTAGGAAAGTGCGGTGGACTAGTTGCCAGCACGTGTAAGTGCCCTTTTAAAAAATTAGCATGTTCAGCACCTGCTATCAATTTAGGTTCTATAGGTGTGTGTGTGTATATATGTACGTGTGTGTGTGTGTGTGTGTGTGTGTACATACACTAGAGAAGCAGCTGAAACCACCTGGTGGGAAGCGATCCTTCCTGGCCAGATAGAGGGGCAGCTGGTGCCCGTCCGAACCAGCGGTCCCCCGGGGCCCAGCCAGCGGCACCCCTGTGCCAGAGGGACCTCCCCCGCGTCCCGGGCAGCATCTCAGACGCGCAGGCACCGGGGATGAGAAACGCTTCTGAGGTCCTCGACCGGGAAAAAACGCGGGACCGCCGTGGACTCCGGGCACCGGCTGCTGTCGGGAGAGGCCAGCGGGGCGAGGGGCGCGCAGACCAGCCGGCGCCCGGACGGTGCCAGCCGCAGCACGGGGCCTGCCCCGGTGGCCCGTGTGGACCCGAGAGGCGGCCCGCGCCCACTCCTTGTCGGCTCTCACCTGGGACCTCAGCTTCTCCCTCTCGGCCGTCTCCCTCAGCTGCTGGATGGCGGAGCGGACCTTCTGGATCTCCTGGTTGGTCGCGGTTATTCGCTCGTAGACGGCCCCCCTCTTCTCCTGGACTTTACTGCAGTCTCTGGAGGGGGAGAGACGGCCGGGCTACCACCCCCTGCAGCGCCTAAGGCGGCGACGCCTCACTCTGACGGCCACTACAAGGTGGGCCTGGGTCTGGCGCCCGCTTCTCTGGGCAAACGGCGAGCAGAGGGAGACCCTGGGGTGGCGTGACTCAGGGTCCCGCGCCCGTGGGCCACACGGGGTCTTGCGGCCACGGCCCCTGCCCGGCGTGCACCCGCCTGGTGTGCACCCGCCCAGTGTCGGCGGGCCTGGGAGTCGGCGCAGCTTGGCCGCCGCACAGCCTGTCCCAGAACCCAAGGCCCCAGGGGGCTCTGCCCTGTGCTCCACCCGCAGGAGGGAGGATGAACAAGGGAAATCAGCCCTCGCCCCGGGCGCACCCTGGAGAGGCTCACAATGGCGTCTCAGCCGCCCCGGGGGCCTCGACTGTGCTAGACGCTCAGTCTGAGGCCACGGGGTTGGGGCGGGGGGACCCCAGCAAACAGATGACGAGGACAGATGTCAGCGCGGTTCTGATCTGCACACAGGGGGCAAGACCTGCTCTCAAAGCGCAGGCTCCACGGGGGCTACAGCCGGCGGGACTGGGCGGTGGACCCGCCGGGCGACGTGGCAGACCCCCGGGCCCTCCGGGGGGTCACGCGGATCCCGGAACCGTGACCCCTGGCTCGGAAACCTCTCTGAGCCTGGACGCGCCCCGAGAGCCCCGCGGACTGGGGCCCCGAGGACGGGGGCCGTACTCGATCACCGCGCGCTTGTACTGCTTGGCGTCCTCGTGCTTCTGGCGGGCCCTGAACTGCAGCGTGGCCAGCCGCTCCTTCTTGGCGTTCACCAGCCTGCGCAGGGCGTTCTCCTCCGCCTTCAGCTTCTTCAGGTCCGACTCGCCGCTCTCGATCTGGTCCTCCAGGTGCAGGCTCTGCGGGCCACGGGAGGGGCTCAGGGTCCCGCAGCCGGGGAGGGCGTGCCAACCGGATGGATGGACGACCGCCGTCCGGGAGACGCCGCAGGTGAGGGCTGCGGCCCCGACCCGAGACGCGGCGGCACATGCCCGGCACCCGCAGAGGCTCACGGACTGCACGGCAGTGGGTGCCGGCGGGGGGGGGGGGGGGCACACGCTGAGGCTCGGGCGGCTCGTGTCGCTGCTCCATCAGCGAGGGTGGGGGCGGGGCACATGTGAGACCCACCGCGGGGGAGGGGGGCCCAGAGGGGTCGGAAGCGGGGACCCCCACGCTGTCCCCGCCAGCCACGCAGCGGGGGACAGACACCCCGGGCATCACCACACTCCAGCCCCAGGCCCCTCCCACAGGAAGCCGTGTCCTGTGACGTCACGGTGACCGCCCCTGGGGACAGGCGGGTGAGGACGTAAGGGGGGAGGGGGGAGAGGGTTTTCCAGTTCCCGGCCTGAGAGCCTGAGCGGCCTGAGAGCCTGAGCGCGCGTGGGCCCTGGCTCCCGGCCTGGTCAGTCCCAGGCCGCGCCAGGCATCTCGTGGGCCCCGGTGCACGCTGTTGGGAGGGTCACCTCCGCTGTCTGCGTGAGTGGAAACCCCCCGCTTCCTCCCGAAACCCGGGTCAGAGACAGCCCTTCTGCCCCGCACACGGGCGACTGGGGCGGCCCTGCCTCTCCTGGCGACGGCCCGGGGGACCGCAGCCCACCCCGGATGGACGCGCACGCCCCCACGGGGAGGGAGCAGGAACCCACCTCCTTCAGGACGCCGGCCAGCCGGTCCCGGTTCTCGGCCAGGTCCTGGATCTTCTTCTGGTACAGCTGCACCTCCAGCTGGCAGGACGGCAGCCCGTCCACCGAGTCGCGGTAGAGCTCGTACTTCTCCATGACCTCAAGCTGCGGGGGGAACGCAGGGCCCGGTGGCGGCCTCGCCTGGGGGCTGCCAGGGGTCGGAGCACCACACGAGTGTGACCTCTCGGGGGGACCCACCCGGGCTCGTCACAGTGACCTGGGAGACTCCACGTCCGCCCACACCCAGCCGCCCCCGAGGGCTCCGGCCCCCACGGCACCACCACGCACTGACGTGGCCTCGGTCCTCTGTGAGGACAGCTCCTCCCGCTCCTCCCTCCCCTCAAACCAGGACAGCCGCCGCGGACAGAGGAGGGCAGCATGCCCCCGCGGCCAAGCGCGCCCCCGCCCCGGCCCCAGGGGGTGGGGGGGCGTGTGGTTGAACGAGGGACTGGCCCCCGTGAAAAGGAGACCCACCCTGGAATTTTTGAGCTTCTGCACTGTGTCTTTCATTTTCTCCTTGTAATTCTTCAGCTTCTCTGGAGAATCCACCACTTTGGTCTTCAGACCCTCTTGCACTTCCTTCAGGGACACCACGGACAGTTTCAGCTCGTTCTGGGAGGAAACCAAACACCGTTCTGTGTCGGCGGCAACAAGAAACTCGGCGACTTCCCATCGCAGGATCGGGCCAGACGGGAGAGGCTGGCCCCCCGCACGCTGTGTGGGGGGAGGCCACGGGAGGGGCACCCAGCCACGGCACACACGGTTCCGTGCCCCGCACACACCCTCTGCACCCTTGGTGCCGCCCGCACGGAAGGGCGCTCTCACCAGGTGCTTGGCTTTCTCCGACAGGTCGGCCTTCTTCTGGGCGTTGCGCTCCTGCAGCAGCGTCTGAGGGGAGAGCGAAGGACCGTTTTCCGACGATGCGGAGCGAGGTGTCAGCGCTGCCTCCGCGCTTCCTCGCAGAGCAGAGACGGGAGTCGGAGGGTCAGACTCCGCTCGCGAGGCCCCGGCCCCACGTCCACAGAGGTGCACGAGCACCCACGTGCTGACGCCTGGGAGCCCCAGCTGGAAGCGGGCGCTGACCTCCCCTCACCCTAGACACACAGGACGGCCACGTGGGCGCGCACCCCCTGGGCCCCGGAGCCGCACACCCCAGACGCAGCCCACGGGCGCCCTGCGGTGCTGCCCCACGAGGACTTGCGCACGGCGCCCGCCACCCGTCATGGCGAGTGCCGAAGGCCGGGGCTCGGCTCAGACAGCAGGGAGCGGGGCTCAGGCTGGACCCGAGCGCACGTGGGCTGCAGCTCGAGCAGTGCGGGACGGACAGACAGACCCGCCCTCCCCGGTTCCCTGGAAACGGTCCAGTGCCCAGAAGCCCTCGGGGGCTGGCTGCAGTGCCCAGGGGCCGGCGCAGTTGAGGACAGCAGGGCTGGGCCGAGGACAGCCCTCAGAAGTCCCCGTCCCCAGAGAGCGTGTGACTTGGGCACCACCAGCGACACGGCGGTCGGACGGGGCTGACGGAGGCGCGTGCCCCTCGGAAGAGCCCCAACAGGCGAGGTGGTGACGGTGGTCCATCACGGAGCACGCAGCCCCCGCCCCCAGGAACGGGCCGGCCCAGAGCTGAGGTCTCCAGCGACAGGTACCGTCTTCTGCCGGAAGTCCTGGTTCAGCAGCTGCTGCAGCTCCTGGATCTCCTCGGACAGCTGCTGGAACTCCGCCTGCTCCTCGGCTGGAACGGAGCTGAGCAAAGGGTGGGGTCACCACGTGCCCCCTGGGCCACAGACGCACTCCCGCAGCCCCTGCCCTCAGATCTCCGAGGGGACCACTCCCCGCCCTCCCCGGCGGCACCAGCAGAGGCCCCGCCCGTCCCAACCTCGCCCACGGGAGGGCCCCAGCGCTGCTGCTCTGATTTCCTCTGTTCCTCTCCCACTCACTCGAGCTTCTCCAGTCTCGCCAGCGCCTCCTGGTGGGCCGTGTTCAACTGCTGCATCTTGTCCACCGAGGATTTCTGCAGAGCGACCCCAGGGACTCCCCGTTAGTGCTTCTCCACCACGGTCAGGGGCGCGCCGAGAAACCACCGGCCGGTCCAGCCTGCAGCTCCCTCACCACGACTCCCGCCGGGGTGGGGGGAGGCCCACACATGCAGGCTGACACGGAGCCCGGCCGTCCGCAGCTCGGCCCCCTCGGAGGGGCAAACCCAGGAATCGAAACCGCAGCACAGCTGTCACAGGGCCCAGGACGCAGGGCCCAGGATGCAGGGCCCAGGACGGTGGCATCCGACTCAGCCGAGGTGACGGCTGGGGGAGCGTCACAGAGGGCGTCGGGCTGCACCTCACAGACGAGGAGGAAGCAGCCAAGCTGCGTGCGCACATGTGGGCTTGGAGAGCACGCGGCGCCAGGGGGCACGGGCTCAGCGGGACCCCTGCGAGGGCGTGCCCACTGACCCACGGCCCCGCGCAGCCGGGGCGCGAGTTCTGACCACCTGGGCCCCGGGCTCCTCTGAGGCCCCCGCCCCAAGCGCCTGACTCGTGACGGAGCGAGTCTCTCTGCCGTCCACCGGGGCTGAGCCGTGCAAATGCGTGACGCCGACCAGCGCAACACACGGAGCGAACCCCCGCGGGGCCGTCACTCAGAAGCAAGCACAGGCCTGGGGCCTCGAGGGCCTCAGGAACTCTGCCGTCACCCCGCCCGCCAGGCAGGGAGAGACGGGCCCCTCCGTTCCCCTCCCTGCGCTTCCAACGCGGGGACGGGCACCTCAGGCGCGAGACCGGAGCGGGAGACCCGGCCTCCGCCCAGCGCTGCCCCGTCTCAGAGAGCCTCACTCGGAGACGCGCCGGGGACAGAAACCTGCGTCCTCCTCGAGGTCAGGGCCGTCCGGCTCGTGCTCACCGGGGGCCACAGCGGCCTCGTGGTGGCCGTCAGAGGGCCAGGCGCAGTTTCAGCTCCGAAGAGTGGAGGGGCGGCCCCACCCGTACAGCCCTAGAGCTATTCCAGCCTGGGAGGGGCAGCCGGAGGCTGGTGCGGCCCCCGGTGGGCACGAGTGTGACGCCCCCGCTCAGACGTGAGAAGGAACTCGGCTCCCCCACCACGACGAGCCGTCCGTGAGAACCGCTTCAGACAGCCCACAGCCCACAAATGACACCCCTCACCCGCTGGGGACCCCCACCCCGAGGGCTCACGTATTGCCAGAGGAACTCCAGGTACGTCTCCCGGCACGCCTCCCGGAAGTGGATGAAGTTGATGATGCCGCTCAGGAACCGGCAGGTCCGCTTGGCCTCTGAAACACAGGCCGAGGCTCTCGCGTGGGTCCTGGGGACAGCGCAGGGGGGACAGCGCGGGGGGACCCCTGGCCCACCACGGCTCTGCCCATGGGACAGAATGAAGCTGGGTGTGGGCTGCGCCCTCCCAGGGCCCAGAGTTCGCTCCACGACCCTAAGACCAGGGTTCCCCTCGCGCCCGCGACCCAAGAAGAAGCGAACCACTTCCGGCCCGGAGGGCAGGACAGGGGCCGATCCCCCCTCGCCCTTGACCGGCCAGAGCGCCGGGACCCCGACTGCGGGCAGGTGGCCGAGGACAGCAGCCCCCAGGAGAACCCCGGGGCACTCAACCCCGCGGACTGTGAACAGCTTTTCTGCTGGACGACATCCGGCGCCAGGGTGGAAACCCGCCCACCTCCCGGGGGGACGCCCCTTCCGCAGAGGGGACACTCACTCGGGTACAGGATGTCTGCCGTCTCGAAGTCGTTCACGCGGCAGATGGGCAGGAACGAGTTCCTGGAAGGGGCGGGGGAGAGAGGGATGCTCAGCAGCGCGTCGTGCGCCACACCCACCACCGAGGCAAGAACCACCTTCCCGTCAGCGAGAGCCCTGGCCGCGTGCGTCCTCCACGCAGAAGGCCACTCCCAACGCCCACTAGGAAGCACCGAAGGACGCCTCCTGCCCAGCACCCAAGTGCACACCCAGCTGCAGCGAAGACCAGAGACAACGCACAGGTGGGCGGCTCGGGGCCATGCCCGTGGGTGGACACTGCCGTGGGTGGGCCGGGAGCTGTGTGTGCCAGGTGTGTGCCGTTCTGACCATAGTCGGGGCAGGGTGGGGCGGGGCGGGGCGGGGAGGAGGACGACAGGAACTCCCCCCCAACGGAGACCACGCCGTCGTGAAGACAGCCGAGCGTCCCGGGGACAGGCGGGCTGCGGAAGGGAAGGCCACCCCACTCACAGGTAGATGAACAGGTTGCTGACGGGCAGGAAGCCCTCCATCAGGTGCGGGTACATGACGTCCGAGTTCACTGGCATCTGCGGGGAAGTGGCGCTGAGCGGCACCGACCCACCAAGCGGGCCCCCCCACCCCCAAGGAGAGCCCTCGGTCTCAGAGCGAGTCCCGCGGACTTCTCCGGGAAGGGGAAGCGCGACCCACAGCCAGACGTGCACACGGACCAGGGCTGCTGTCAGCGGCGGGGACCCTGGGGTCGCCGGGTGCTCACGAGCAGTCCCCGCGGCGGGGGACAAGGCAGGGGCTGGCTCCCGTCACGGACGCGCAGCACAGCCCACCAGCTGCTCCCCGGGCGCCGTGACCCTCGGGACAAGCCCAGGGCTGGGGGCTGCCCGCCTGACGCTGGGGACACCGACGGACACTCTGTCTCTGCGCATCTCCCAAGGACCCGCCCGTGAGAGGCAGGACCTCCCCGCCAGAACTCCCCAACCCGCGAGGGCCCCGCCGCCCGAGTGCAGCTGCTCGGCCCCCAGCGCCACCGCCCCCCACTCCCCCCCCGCCCCGTCCGAGCGCCCGCGGCCCCGCACCCACCATGTAGAAGTGCTCCAGGCGCGTGCCGTACACCATCTGCAGGGCGCGCAGGTAGATCATGTGCAGGACCTCGGGCTGCGGGGGCAAGCGCCTGTCAGTGACGCGGCCGTGCTGCCCCACAGCGGGGCTCCTGCAGCAGAGGACCCCAGACAGCGCCCTCCACCGCTCCGCGTTCCGGAGCCCCCGCATGCTCGCCAGTTCCCGCAGAAGCGGTGCGGGGTCAGGGAGGTGGGCCGCTCGAGCTCAGGGGGCGAGAGCAAGGCTGCCCGAATCCAGGCCAGCGACCCCCCCACCAGAGCGGGGGCGGGTCATCTTCCACAGGGGGGCCCTGGGGACCCTGGGGCGGTCTGTCCTTAGAAAAGGGAAAGGCCGCCCGCCCGCTGCACAGACCCCGGGCGTGCGGCGTCCGCAGGCGTCAGAGCCTGGCGAGCACTGAGTGGGGCTCAAAGGTCAGAGGGCAGCACAGGACTTCTGGAGTCTCGTCATCTACGGTCCGGTTTATTTCTGACTTTCAGAGAGGGGGAGGGAAGGGAGGGAGGGGGAGGGAAGCACCAGTGTGCGAGAGACACTGTCGGGCCACCTTCCGCACGCGCCCCGACGGGGACCCGGTCCGGCGACCTCTAGGCCCGGGGGGCTCGCCCAGCCGACCCCACAGACAGGGGTGTTAGCTGTCCCCCAGCACTGGCCTGGGGGACCCGCTTCGTCCGCAGGCTCGTTTACTCCGAGAGCCGCCCTCTCTCACTTTAAAGAACTGAAGGGGCCCCGCGATCAGGAGGCTGAGTTCCGCATCATAAACCAGGCGGGTCGCCCTGTGCCGCCACCTCACGACCAGCGCGGGAAGCTCGAGGGGCCTCCAGGGCTCTCTGTGTCACGGAGGCCGGTCGTCCCCCCGGTCACAAGCGCAGGCACAGAGAGGAACGCCTGTGAGAGCAAGTCAGCCCCCTGGGGCGGACGCCGGAGGACCGTTAACCTGGGAGCCTCCCAGGAGGGCTGCTTCTCCCGCTCCTTGTGCTTGGGACCCCCCGAGAGCGTCCCCTGCAGACCCTCCCCACCAGCGACCCTCAGAGCGCCCTCCAGAGACATCGGGAAACGTGATGCAGGTCCGCGTGCCTGGGGCTCGAAAGCCTTTTCTTCTGGAAGACAAGGACCACGCGGCAGTCGCCGCGCTCAGAGGTGCAGGAGCGGGGCCTCCGCGCTGAAACCACCGGCCCGGCTGGAGCCTGTGTCTGGGGCGCCACGCTCGCCCCCAAGACACACCCGGCCGCCAAGCCTCCCCGCTCACCTTCGGGTTGGGGTAAAGGTCAGTCTTGGAGAGGTTTTTGCCGTCGGGCCCCGTTAGGATCTTGTTTCGCACGTGGGTCACAATCTCAGCCACATTGTATCTGGGGAAGGACAAGGTTTCCATCCCGGAGGTCTGCCGCGGGCCTGCAGGGAGAAGAGCCGGTCAGAGACACGGAACGGCGGCGGCGGGATGCCCCGCAGTCAAAACGAGCTGTCAAACCGCAGTGACGCTGGAGCCGGAGATCCGGCCTGGAACCCTGCGAGACGTCACAACCCTGCGTGACGTCACAACCCTGGCTGCCGCGTGACAGTGCTTGTGACGTCACAGAACGCCGGGCTGCCCAGCGAGGCCCCCCCCTCCCGGTTCGCGGCAGCAGCGGTGGGAGCCGTGGAAGGAGCGGCCGCCGCCCAGAGGGCGGCACCTGCCAGCGCCCCTGAGGACCCCGCTCCCGGGGGAGGCAGCAGGCCCCCGGGCTCCGCTGTGCGCATGCTCAGTCCCGCAAGCGAGCAACACCTGTGCCGCTCGCTCCCCGCTCCCCCGGGAGACCAGCTCTCGTCCACGTCTCCTTGAAATGGGACGCTGACCCCGAGCACGACCGTGCGACGTGGGCGGCCACCCGGGCCCTGCTCGCCCCACGGGGGACCGGACAGACACACGGGGCACAGCTGCGTCCGCGCGACCCGCGGCCACCGGCCCAGGACCTGCCCGCGCCCGCTCGCCTGCCCGCACCGCGTCGGGGGCGGACACGCCGCCGGGGGGAAGGCCGGCCCGGGGAGCCGTCCGGTTCCCAGGGGCTCCGGGGCCTGGAGGCCCCTCCCGCACCCGGTTTCCGCCTGTGAGAGTTCGGTTCCGACCCGCTCGTGGGGGGCGGGGCCGAGCACCGGCGGGCCTCGCTCTACCTCGCGGCGCCTCGTTGCGCTTCGCAGGGGTCGCGCTTCGCCCCCAAACTGCAGGCGGCAGGAAGGCGGGGGCTCCAGGGCGGCAGCCCCCCTCCCCCACGACCGCCCGGGTCCCCCCGCGGTCGCAGCCCCTGCTCGCGGCGGGGAAGGGGCCGGCACAGGGACGCTTCGGGGCGGCGCGCAGCCGCGCCTCCGGCCACCGCGGGGCTTTCCCGCCCGAGGCTCGGCTGAGGCCGCGGCCCCCGGGCGACGTCGGAGCCCCGACCAGCCTTCCGGACGCGCCGCCGCCGGGGACCGTGACCCCGCAGAGCCGCCCGCCCCGCCCCCGCGGGCCCCCGCCGCGCTCACCGCGCGCGCCGCCGCCGCCCCGGGAGACGCCGAGTCCGCAGAGCCGCCGCGCGCCCAGCCCCGGACCGCGGTCCCGATTTGAAAGCCCCGCCTGCCCGGGAGCCCCGCCCCTTCCGCCCACTTCCGGTAACGGTCGCGGCGGCGGCCGGTGGGGCTCAAAAGACTCCGGCTGCGCGGACTGCGCGGGCGTCGGTCGGAATCGCGCTCCGCAGAAAGTGGGGCCGGGGCCGGGGCCAAGGGCCGGGGCCGGGGGCGGCGGGGTGCCGCGAGCTCGCGGCTGGGTTCGTGGGTGCAAAACCCCTCCGCGGTCCGGGGTCGGACTGGCCTTCGCACAGCGTTCCTGCACTTAATTATGAACGGACAGCCAAGCAGGCTCAAGGCTTTTGAGTACTTAGCGTTGCACTTAGTAGGTGCACAGGACGTGCCTGCGGAGTATTTCCTGTTTGGGGCACCTGGTGGGGCTGCAGCTTCGCCGGAGACGCACCGGGACTCGCAAGAGCAAATCCCGGGAGCGTGGCGCGTGCGCCGCGCAGCCACTGGGTGGCGCTGCCGCCCCGGCGTGAACCCGACACCCGGCAGTTTGGTCCCATTTCCTTCCGCGCGTGAACAGAGTCAGGCTGTCCACGCCGGACGCAGGGTTCCGTTCCGGGTGGGACGATCAGTGTGAATGAAGCGGCTTGGAAACGCGAGGTTAGCTCTGGGGCTCCGGAAGGAGGACGGCGTTGGATTCAGGTCACCTGTCCGCCTGCTCCATCCCGCCGCGTGTTCACTTTCACTCGTGGATTGAGAACTGAGGCTGACAGCGCGTGAAGGAGTCACACGCAGTTTTCCGTTAGAAACGTTAAAATGCACGTCCTGTGCGAAGCGCATTGGGGGTGGGCTGGAGACCAGGTCCCAGGAGGCTGGACCGGGGCCCGGTGGACTCCGCCCCACTGAGGTCTTCTCCCTCCGCTTCCCCCGGGAGTTTCGTGATTTTGACGTGAGCCGTGGAGAGAACCTGGGGAGCTGATGACCCTCGGGAGCTGATGAAAATATTTGCCCAACCTGACTTTTTTAGTATAAGTTTTCTGCTCTGGGTGTTTCAGCAGCCGTTTTACATTGCCCTGTGGTCTGCCCACTTGTTCCAGGGGAGCTACTGAGATTTGGGGGGGAAATGTTAATGTTCATGCACATCAGTGTTAAGGTTAATCATTTATCACACAAAGTTTGAAACAAGGGCAGTTCCAAAAACTGGACCCAAGGATGGCAGTGTCCCAAGTCAGACGGTGTCCCCGGGGGATAACCGGCCCCCCGTCCTGTGGGGTCCTCGGTGCCCTGGTCTCTGTCCCCGACGGTCAGCCCCCGGGGGGAGGAGCCCTGGGGGGAGGTCACGTCGAAGTTCCCGTCCACTTCTCATGGCTCCGAATCCCGTTTTCTATCAACAAACGGAGGCCAGTTTTCTCAAAACCTTTCTGTGTAAAACCAAGTAACATCTAATTTCATCCTTAGTATTTGGACGGAAAATAAAGTCAGTTTTCACACACCCCCCTCCACCATTTTTTAAGCAGGCTCAACCTGGAAAACAGGTGGCCCACACAAATTCCAAACTGGTACCTGAGTAGCGTTGCTGGGGTCACCCACCCACTAAGATGCGTTGTGTTTACAGTTTGCACACGGCGCTTAATGGTAGCACCCACAGCTCCCATTCCTGGGAGGTGCCCGAGGTCCTCCCTGAGTTACTGCACTCACTTCTCACCGCAACAGCAGAGAGAAGGGTCTGTTTCCACTTTTCAGACGAGGACCCGAGAACAAGCCCCTTAGGAACACTCAGTGGGCTCACGGTCACACGCCCAGGAGGCCGATGGGCCGGAACCCGAACCCAAGCAACGGAGCGGCAGAAGCTCCGGCCTCGGCTACCCACCGCGCTGCCTGCTGTCGAGCCCCCAGCACAGGGGGTGGGCCAGTGGGCACATTTGTCACCTGCAGGGATGGGACCCCGAGATGCCTTCTGGCCCCAAGCACCTCCCACTGCACGCGCGCACACGCACATGCACACGCACCAGCTGTGAACAGAGACCCCGGGGGGCAGGCGGTTCTCGTGGGAAGGAGTTGGCTCATCGGTTGTGATCCACCTGCCGAGCTCCGTGGTGGTGTCCCCGTGGTGGCGTGCGGGGGGCCGGCAGCCCCTCGTCCTCTCGCCCACTCCTCTGGCCCCCACCGTGGCCGCGTCTGGGGTCTCTCCCGGCCCCGGCCTCCCGGGACCGAGACGGCCGCCAGGAAAAAGGAGGTCCCAGGTTCTCTCCGTTTCCTTTTATCTCCGCCGGAAGCTTCTCGGCTTCGCTGTCCGTGGACCGCCAGCGGCCCCTGGTTCCGCGCTTCAGCTCGGCCCTCGATGGGTGCTTTCCGCGCGACCCGCTTCCTCCGCCCTGAGCCCTGCTCTCCCGAGGGAGCCCCTGTGTGCTCCCCACACGGACGGAGTCCGCGCTGCGTGGGCCTCACTCCCTAGGGAGAGACCAGACTGCGTCCTGCTGAGAGACCACGCCCGCCCTGCGGGCGAGGACTGTGTAGTCCCTTACTGCCCCCACCCACTGCAGGGCCGTGGTCGTGTGGGGTGACGGGGCGTCTGGTTCCGTGCCGCCAGGATTTCGTTCCGGGCTCAGACACGGGAGCCGGGGGGCGGCGGGCCGGTTCGTCCCGAGGCTGTGAGGAGTCTGGCCCCGGCTCCTGGGGGTCTGCTGGTGGCCTGTGGGGCCTCGGCTCACAGACGCGTCACCCTGACCCCTGCTCCATCTTTGCACCCGTCTGTGCGCGACGGGGTCCCCTCTCTCACCAGACGCCAGTGACAGCGGATCAGAGCCACCCTCACCACCTCACCTTAGCCCGACCACCTTCACAAAAGACCCTGTTTGCCCACGAGGCCCCATCCTGATGTGCTGGGGCGAGGACCCCCCATGTCTCTGGAGGACACAGTTCCGCCCCCGGCTGCCGGCTCGCCACAGGGTGGGCCAGAAGCCCTCCCCAGCAGGACCTATAAATAGCCAGAGGGCCCCAGCAGGGCGCGTGTGCCAGCTCCCCGCAGGGCAGAGTCCAGCCCGGGTTTAAATGGAGCCCTAATCCCTCATTATGTTTCCATCACCGGTGTCCTCTGAGGGCCACACGCTCGGCCTGTGTGATTCATTCCATTTCATTTTTCTTAGAACTCCTAACAGGCGGGCCTGGATAGCTTCAAGGGGAGTAAACAGAACACTGACACTCTGGGTCTCGGTCACAGAGACGAGGGAGGTTACATGCCCCAGAGCACAGAGGGCGGCTGACTCACTGGGCTGGGCCGAGCCCGTCCTGACACTGTGCATGCTAAGTGAACCCACCGAGACGCCGCGGAAAGAGTGTAACAGAGTATCAGCCTAGAAGCCACGCCCAAGCCCCGAACTGCAGACGGGGCGGTGCCTGGCCAGGGGCCAGCGGTGGGAGGCCAGTTCTGGTGACGTGTCTCGGGACGGCACTTCCCTGAGCCTGCGGGACAGTCGCCGGCCCTTGGGACCGCACACGTGAGACCAGACCACGCGTGCGCACAGACTCACGGAAAGCAGTGGGACGGGGCAGCCTGGAAAGGGCCGCTGGGCCCCGAGGAGGGCGCCGCCCGGGCCGGTCTCTTAGGAGAAACCCGGTCCTTAAGGAGAGGCCCCCAGGGAGGGGGCGGGGCTCGCTCATCTCCGACGGCTGTCTCGGGGGTCCCCGCACTCTCTAAGGCCGGCTCTGCGCCGTACCCACCCCCCCCCCCGCCCCCGATCTGGAGGACGCGGAGGAAACGCTGCCTGCCAGCCTGCGCTGTTCGGCCGGACGCCTCGTTCAGTCTGAGCTTCGACAAGGAGCGGGGACTCCTGAAACGCAGCGCGTGCACCGTGCTTGCGTGTTTTGCATATTCAAAGATTGCACTTAAAATAATTCTATTTGAAATTCAAGTGTAACTGCGTTTTAATTTCTTTTTTAAATCGGCCACCCTATTAAAAGCTGGGCTGTGCGGAAGAGAAAGCAGGAACCAGGCGTAGATTCCGCTCCAGAGCCCAATGCGACTCACGTACAAATAACCGAGTTGCCAAGTGAAAGTGAGGTTTACGAGAAACCTGCCGCGAGAACGCCGTAGAAGTGCCCGAGAGGAAGAGGGTCCTTCCAGCCCTAGAAGCCGGGGCCTCGTCTGGCTGGGCCGGGAGCGTGGCAGGACCGGGGGTGGGGGGCGGGGGGTGGGGCGTGGGGGGGCGGGGGGCAGGGCGGGCCACAGCAGAGTGCGAGGACCCCGGCTGGTCGCCCACTTCGCTGCGCCCCGGGCACGGGACAGGAATTAGTGGCAGCAGACCCCGGAAAGGGGGGTCCCCCAGCCCAGGGGCCGGCTGGCGAGGTGGGGGTGAGGCGCGAAGGCCGGTGAGGCCGCACCGTTGACGGGCTGCCTGTGGGGTTTGGGAGCAGGCGGCAGAGCGCACCTGGGAGACCAGGAGGGGGCGAGGGTCTGTCTCCCCAGACCCCGACCTCCAAGGAAGGGTTTGTGCACAGAGGAAAACTCGGGATTTGAACCTGCGCAGGAACTGCGTGGGGAGGCGCTAACGTGGGAAATCACACACTTGGGCATGAAAACATTCGGGTTCCCATCGCACGACCTGACCAGGGGACGCCCTCTCGGCTGGCCGCCGCTGTCCCAGAACCCGAGTGTCCTTTTAAAGGGAAGCACGGACTGGCTTTCCTGCCCGCAGCCCCAAGTAGGTAAGGCAGCTGTCGATTTCACCTGCAGGGAGAAGTCCTGAGGGTGAGTGTGGATGTAACGAATGTGCGTGTGTGCGTGCGTGTGCCTGTGAGCGCCTGCCCCTCCGGGTGAAGGGGCACACCGCGTGTGCCCCTCACACTTCCTTCTCCTCTCCCTCACCCCTCGCACTGGGCTGGTTCGTCGTTAGTGCGTGAGTAGGTGTTTGTGAAATCAGACGTGACGTGAGAGAAGAAGGCTGGTGTGCAAGTGTGTCGGCACCGCCCAGCAGTGGCTTTGTTCCTTCTGCCTCCAGAAAAACGGATCACCCCCCCCCCCCAGCGGAGCCCAGCTTGGGGGCGTTCCCGACACACGACGGGCAATCAGCAGCCCTCTGTCTTCCCGGCTCGGAAGACAGAGCGCGAGGAGGCCGGGCGAGGTGGCCTCGGCTGCTGCACCGCCTGTTGGGATGCTCCGTGCATCACGGGTGCAGTGAGGGCCGAGTCACGTTCTCGGGAAACCGCACCAGCCCCCGGTTCTCAGGGGCCCTCGTGGCCGCGGGACTCTCTGTCCTGTTCCTTCCCCCTGCCCGGCCCACTTCTCTGAACGGGGCGAGCTGATCTCGTTTTTTAAGGAAGAAACTGGCCGCGTATAATAATAACATTATCAAGAGACTTTTTTTTTTATTTTGGTTTGTTGATGCCACACTCTGAAGTATTTAAGGACAAAAACATCTACGTTTCTGAACGTTTCACAGCATCGAGCCGATGCCACCCGTCAAGGTTGGAGCCAGGACATTCGCTTCCAGTCCTGATGTCGTGACTGTCCCCCGCCCCAGGGATTTGAGAAACGGGGGCGGGGGCCAGAGTCAGGAGAGAAGAGCCGTGAGGAAGGCCAGACGGAGGGGGAGGGGAGAGAGCGGCTTGTGAGCTCTCCCCGGGGAGCAGCTGGGCAGCGTTTCGCAGCCGACTGTCCAGGACCGGAGGGCGAGGCCCGACCTGTCACCTGGTCACACCGGGGAGACACCAGCTGTGCCGTCACGGAGCTGTTTTAAGGACTCGGTTCCTGCGCCCACGTGAATGGGTTAGCGGCTGCCCGGCGAGCAGTAATCGCTCTGTAAACGTGGCCCGTGGCTCCCCAGCCGGCCTCTAGCACTGGCCTCTAGCGCCTGGGCGCCGGCCGGCCGGGGTGCGGACCGGCCCACGCCTCACTCGTGGTGGACCAGCGGGGGGCTGCGTCCCAGGCGGTCACCGGGTCGCAGGCACGGCTCTGTGATGCCTCTGACGGTCTCGGACGGGGGCCCATCCCTGTCTGTGCTCTCTCCGAGCCTTTCTGCGGAAATCGCAGCTCAAGCCCGCTTTTCCCAAACCGACGTAATCTGTCTGGTTTTTTTATGGAGCCAGGTCCACTGATGGAACAGGTTATCTTCCTATTTTTCGTTTCCAGTCGTATTTTTAATATAAAATCCACTGTTTTCTTTTTTTATAATATTTATTTTCCTCTTAGTTTTTGCAGTTCTTTTTTTTAATTTTATTTATTTATTTTTAGAGAGAGGGAAGGGAGGGAGAAAGAGAGAGAGAGAAACATCAATGTGCGGTTGCTGGGGGCCGTGGCCTGCAACCCAGGCATGTGCCCTGACTGGGAATCGAACCTGCGATGCTTTGGTTCGCAGCCCGAGCTCAATCCACTGAGCTACGCCAGCCAGGGCTAAATCTGCTGTTGTCTGTACTCAGAGGGCAAACGCTTGTAACCCACTGCCCAGCGTTTTGAGAGCCAGGACACGGCACTGTCCGCCCCGGTGAGCCCAACAGTTACACCAGACTTGCCTCTGGAGGGAAGATTCGGGGCAGTTTGTGAGTGTACCAGTGTCCACTGCTGTGACGGCTGAGATTAAACCCTGTCCAGTCGTTGGTGTGGCCCCGAAGTGTCACTGGGCAGAGAGGGAGACTGGAGAGTGATACAAACTCGGACGCCGGGCTTCGAGGAGGAAGAGCCCGCCCTGACTCACGAGCGCGCGTCCACGGCCGGTCAGCAGGGGGCCTGGTCGCGGCCTCAAGGTCACGGCTGGGATGGGCCTGCCGAGGTCTCGTGTTTCTTCCTCTTCCATCGGAAGGTGATGAGCTGTGGAAAATCTATCCGTGTTGTTTAAACTGCCGAGTTTGCTGGCAGGTAATTCGTGGTTCGTGGTGTCCTTTGGGATACTTGGCATTTCTTGGTGTCCGTCGTAGCTTCTGTTTTGTCCATGATCTTACGTATTTGGGTTTTCTCTTTTCATCGATGAGGCTGGCACAGGCTTTTTTTTACTTGCTTTCCAAAGAACCAGCTCGTATTCCGTCTTGTGTTTGTGTTTCTGTTTCTGTTTCCATTTTGTTTGTTTCCGCTCCGACCGCAGCGGTGTCCTTCCTTCCGTCTACTTGGGGTTGGGTTGGCTCTTCCTCCCCAGCTCACCTGGAGGGGTGCGTCGTCCGTTGCGGGTTCCTCTGTCCAGGATGCAGCCCTGCGCAGACCTCCACCCCCCTCAGCAGCCGGGCCGCGTCCCGCCAGCTCTGGGACGGCCAGTCTCCCTTCGCACGTTTTGGGGGGGGGGGGTGCAGCTCCTGGTCCCCTGCCCGCCTGCCTTCTCCGCTCCGGGCTGTCGAGGGCGCGTTGCCGAGAGTCGGGGTGTCGGTCTCTTCCCCAGCTCTCTCCCTGAAGCTGGCGTCCGCTTCCAGGCCACTGAGGTCGGACGAGGGGCTGACGGAGACCTCCGTGCCCCCGAGTCCCCGGAGGCTGTCCGATGCCCCGAAGGGTGATCTGCCCCGGAGAACGTTCCCCGGCACCGGGAGTCCCGGTGCATGCCGCAGGTTTTGCCTGACGGGTCTGTTCAGCGGATCTCGTCTGACACGACATTTAAAAAGCTGTTGTTTTCTCACTGATTTTCTGTCTGGAAACGACCCGGCTGCCCACCAACTGGGGCTGGAGGTGACTGCGGGTGTGCAGCCCCCCCCCCAGCAGGACAGGACACCACTCCCGGCGAAGGGAAAGGCGTCTGCGGTGCCCGCGGCGACGCGGGTTAACCGACGCACGCGTGACGGGGCCCACTTCCTGGCCTGAGGTGCCGTGTCCGTGGGGCGGTCGGAGGAAGCCAAGTCACCGAGACGGAAACAGCACCTGTCGGGGAGAACTGGGGGGGGGGGTGCCGTGGGGGGTCCAGGGGCCCATCGGTGGTGCAGCTTGTGACACTCTGGGAAGTTCCTGAAACACTGGATTGTGCACTTCCACTGGCGGACTTTAGGGTAGTTAACACATGTGCTTCCCTGAAGCTATTTTAGTAACTATTTTAACAAGAGCTTAAAAAAGCAGTGGGCGGCAAAGGGCAGCGCCCCGGTCAAGTCCGGTTTCGTCTGTTTAGACGGAGCTGCGCCCGGCGGCCTCGCGTTCTCACCGTCCGACTCCGTCCGCCCCGCTCTCAGCAGCAGAGGCTTGTGGGAAAGGCCGGCGCTTCCTCCCCCAGAGGACACCTGGCTCCCCGCCGGCCCAGGAGAGACTGGTCCACGCAGCGGACGCCTGCACTTCATCCGGGACGAGGGCTGGAGAAGTTTCTGGAACGTCTTTTGCAGGACAGCGTGCCCCTCGTTCTGTCTATCTGCCCGATACTCTCTCTTCTCAACGAGCAAACCCACTCCCTGAGGCCCCCACAGGCTGAGTCAGCTGCAGGGCTGCGTCCCAGCCCGCTGGGACCGGCGCAGCCAGCCCCGAGGGCGGGGCGGCCTCGGCCGTGGACGGTTGTTGCTCACCGTTCGGGAGGCCGGGGAGGCCAGGGTCGAGGGGCCGGCCGCGCCCGTTCCTGGTGAGCCTGTCCTTCTGGCTCACGGGTGGCCCCCGTTTCCCTGTGACCTCAGGGGGTGGGGGTGCAGAGCTCTGGCTTGGGGAGGAGACACTGAAGACGGAGTTCTGCGCACACAAGAGAGGAAGGGCCCCTGTCCCTCCTTGTCTGGGACGGTCCTGGGAAGGCCCTGCCAGGTCTGGGGGCCCTGGGAGCTGGCGGGCCACTTTGGAGACAGAGCCCGGGACAGGGGACGAGCCCCCCGCGGGGCGTGGGTGCCGGGAGAATGGAGGCGGAGCCCCAGAGGCGGTCCTCCAGAGGTGGCCGGAGAGCGGCGTGGGAGTGCCTGCATCCGTGCGCCCAGGCAGGGGGTCAGGGAACCGCCCCCAGCCCCTACCCCCGAAGGAGCCCCGGAGAGGGGCAGAGCTCACACGGCGACGGTGATGGGACAGCGGGTAAGGTCGGGCAGCACCCCAGGGGCGAGGCCCGCCAAGCTCTCCCCCGCCGAGGGTGGGCTCGGGCCGGGGACGGGAAGGGGGCACGTCCCCTGTCTGCCGGCCTGGGGGCAGCACAGAGGCCAAGCCCCAGTGGGGTGGACAGGGGGACAGTCAGGGTCCCACACACCAGAGTGAGAGCCCAGCTTTGGGACACCTGCCCAGCAGCCTCTCTCTCCGGTCCCCGCCTGGACACGCACACGGACACCGGGAGGTGTCTCTCGAGTCCTCAACTCTCTCCGACGTCCGGTGGTCACTCAATCATCGCGCAAGGGCTTGTTGGGCTCCTGCCGGCGTCCACCGCGGCTTAGTGCCCGAGGACACGGCCTGGAAAGACCAAGGGCGTCCCTCTTCCCGTGCGGGGGACGCACACCACTCGAGGAGAGGACTCCACACGCCTCGTCCGGGGGCGCCGGCGCCGGGAGAGCTGCGCGCTCCCTGGCTGAGAAAACGTGCTCCTAGCTCGCCGACCACCGTGGCGAGCCGACGGGAACTCGCGCTCTCTGGCGCGCGGCCAGCAACCTCCGCGAGCCGAAAATGTTTCCTCCCGAAAGCCAGCGCGGGCCCCCGGGAGCTGCAAATATTTACACAGGGCTCAGAACTGGAACAGGCCCGTTAACGAAGACCTCATTAACGCAGAGGGGAGATAAAAACAAAACTCGCCCCGGACAAGGACAGAATCCACTTTTATTTACTTAAACGCAAGTGCGTCTGATGCCACAGCGTGGGGAGCGTTCTGGCTTCGCGTCTGAATTCCTGCTCCCCCCCCCGACCCCCCGCCTTTCCCGCTCTGGGGCCCGGGCCGAGGCGGCTGCTGGGCCCTCCCTCCCTTTCTGGGCCTCGGTCTTCATGCAGGAGGGCAGGTCGGCGGTCCCCCGCGCTGGGTCCTCGTCAGAAGATGCAGTGAATCGACCGTGATGGCAAAGTGTTCGGATCACGTCAGCCCCCCATCAGCGATGCAGGCAAACACACGCTCCGCCCCCCTCTCTCGGCGTCCAGGCGGAGGGTGGCCAGCCTGTCACCCGAGAGCCCGGTGGCCGCTGCTCCAGCCCCACCCGCACGCCCGCACGCCGGCCGCCTGCCCCTCCTGGCCACTCTGGGTTTGCGGACGGCACCTCCTCTCCCCCCTTCCAGCCCCGGGGACCCTGCGGCCCAGCTGTCCCTCTTCCTAATCGGGTACGAGCGGCGTCTCCGCGGACGCCCGGATACTGCACAACCACGAGTGACAGGCGTGTGCGGCTCCCGGGAGTCACGCGCCAACAGCCCCTACCGGCCCAGAGGAGCCGGAGGTCCCCGCCTGTCCCTGTGCACAGCCGTCCATCCCCGAGACCCGCACCATCCACCCGGCTCCCGCACCGCGCGGTGGCCCCTGTTCACGGCCCGTCTGTCCCCGGGGGCCGGGAGCCCTTGGAGAGCCGAGACCGAAGTCTGCGGCAACTCAGAGCCGGAAGCGGACGGGGCGTCGGGGCGTGTGGCTCCAGGCGGGGCCCCTCCGAGAGAGACGCGCCAGGCCCGTGCAGAGGGAGGGTCGTGGGGAGCGAGGAGCTGGGTGGGTGCGGGTTTTCCTTTTCCCAAACCACACGTCAGTGCGGCCGTGCCCCCCCCCCCCGCCTCCGTGTGCCGCTGGCCTCGGCTGCGGGGTTCCCAGTGAGTCGCCGGAGGAGGTCAGAGGCTCGGGGGAAAGGGCCTTGCCGCTGGTCAGCCGTGTCCTTCCTTCCACACCAATGTCCGTCTCCCACCCGCGGGAACCCCTGTGAGGGGGCAAGCTGCCGAACTGTGGTCTTCCTGCCGCCGGAGACCTCCCGGGGCGGGGGCCGCAGACCCCAGTCGGCTTTCCCCTCCAATGCCACACGAGGCCGGGGTTGGGTTCGGCCTGCGAGGGGTCGGAGTGCACCGCCTGCGAGGGGCCGTGGGAGGGGCCGGGCGGGCGGGGACAGCGCCAGCATGTCCTGGGGGAAGGGGGATCGGTTTGCCGGCCAGCCTGCGGCCCTCGGGTCACGGGTCACGGGTCACGCCTGAGAGGAAACATCATCTTCATGGGAAAATTAGGCGAACATGGAAACAGCCAGACTGTGCCTGTCCTCCCCAGCCCCCCGGGGAGGCCGTCTGCAGGGAGAAGGCAGGAAGGGGGGGGGTGGGAAGGGAGCAGAAGCTCTGCCCCCGCCATGCTAGAACGTTCTGGGGTGCGCGACGCCGTCTTGCTGGGACTCAGTTTCCGCCCTTCCCGTGACCTCCCGTGAGGTCAACGCTCGTGCTGAGGTTCTGAGGGGCCGTTCCCAGGCGTGGCCCCGGCCGAGGCGCACGCAGAGCAGAGCGGGGGGAGAGAGAACGCTCCGGGGGACTGATCTGGACGGTGGAGAAGGCGGCAGCAGCTCGGACGCAGAAAGCGGGGACATCGTGGGGTCTGGTGGCCCCGCCCCGCCCTCGCGCCAGCCCGCCTGCCCCCTCAGAGAAGGGGACTCGGGGTGTCGGTCACCCCTGAGAAGGGGCCTTTCCCACCTTGTCTTCCCTTCCCGAACCGCCCCCCGCCCCGAGGGCCTCCCACCCGCCCAGGCGGGAGGAAGCGTCCCCCAGTTTCCCCTGGCCCATCCCCAGAAACCCAGACCCACAGCACGTTAACTAGGCTGTGGTCGGGCGGCCCGGCCGAGCCGGGCGAGGACGGCAGCTCCCCGCGCGGACGGTGTTGCCGGGGAAACGCCGGGCCCACACACACATGGGCACCAGCGGCCGAGTGGCCTTTCTGCTCCCTCCAAGCCCGAGTCCGCCCAGCTCTGGTCCGGGGGCCGGTGCTCCCTCCATTCGGACGCGGTCCCCGGGGTGGGGGGGGCGCTCTTCCCGCCAGCCCTCCTGCACGATTTCTCAGACGTCTGCTCCCCGAGTCTCATGTCTCTGCCTTTTCCTCCTCCGGTGCCAGGGTGGCAGGTGCCCAACACTGCTGCCCCCGCCCCCGTGCCCCCAGCTGCTCCGGAAGCCAGGCCGGGAGAAGAGCACCCTTCCACGCTGACGTTCAGACCCCCTGGGGGCGGGACCTCGGTGTGTGCCCATCACTGGAGGCGGGGGCCCTGCCCACCTGGGGGCGAACCAGTCTCTGGGTGGGCAGGGGTCAGGGGTGGGCGTCGGCCTCCTCCCCAGGCTCCCTGCTCCCCTGCCTCCCTCTCCGGCCCCCCCAGATCCAGGCGACGCTGGGAAAGGGGGGAAGGGGGGTGCACTCCGTCCTCACTCCCCCGACCACTGACGTCCGGTGCCGACTCAGAGGAGACGTGAAGCAGAACCAGCCTCGCGGCGTCCCGACCCCGGACCCCGGAGACGTGGGGGGTTGAGGTCAAGGCTCTGAGGAGCAACCGAGGGGAAGCCCTCATGTCCGCGTGAGAACCGGGGCTGCCCGGGAGCTCCGAGGGTCTCGGAGACGCAGCCGGTGCTGCGTGAGCCCCGGCGGATCCGGACGGTGTCCTCGCCCACGAGACCTGCGTTTACGTCGGGGTCCGGGTCGGGGGGGGGGGGCGGTGCTGCCGCAGTTTCCTGCCGCTGAGACGGCTCCTCTGCTCCAGCCCCTTCGTTCTTCCCCACGAGGCCCTGGGGTCTGGGACCGACCAGCTGACCCAGGGTCCCACGGACCACGAGGGGCAACTCTGGGACAACCGTTTCCGTCTGTGGCTCCCCTTCAGCTCCCGGGACCCTAAAGTTCCCACCTTCCCCAGCTCCTCCGGCTTGTTCGATGTTTGCCGGCAGGAGCCCCCGACAGCGTGTCCCGTGTCCCCGAGGAGCAGCCGTGCCGTGAACGGGGGTCTCGGATCAGCGCCGACCCCGGTGGAGGGTCAGCGGGACCGGGCAGAATCGGGTGTTCTCAGGCAGGCGCACCTGGGGACACGGCAGGCGACTGGAGTCTGTGTTTCCTGCGGGAAAGGCCGTGAGAGGCTACCTGGGGGCGAGCGGCGCGACCTCGGGCAAGCCCGCCGAGCACTGTCGGGACACACCCAGGCGGGTGGGGGGTTTCGCTCTCGCGGTGCCCGTGACCCGTGAGGGGGCGCACGGGCCAGCTACAGGCGGAGAAGACATTTGCCACCGCGGGTCCGACGAAGAAGAGCCACAGGCCGGCAGCCGCAGGACAGACCACACGGCGGGGAAGTGGGCAGGAGACGCGGGGAGGCGGCCCCTGAGCGGCCGGCGTTCGCAGGGGGCGGACTCCCGCCGGAATCCCTGCTCGCCGTCGCCCGCGGAGCGAAGACCCCACCGCGAGATGCCGTGTGCGGGCACCGGCGAGGCCCGGACCGAGGGGACAGGGGCCCTCGGCGTTGGTGAGGACGCGGAGAAACCAGCTGCCCCCTGAGTGCGGCGCAGGTGGGAGGTGGACGGCGTGGGGGTCTCTCCAAAAACCGAACACGCAGACGCGCCGCCCGCCTTCACGCCGCTGGGCGCGTACCCCAAAGCGACCAGTGAGTGTCCACACGACACACACGCGTGTGGGGATGTTCACGGCAGCTTTCTCCGTGACCCCCAAACGTGGACGGCCGTCTGCACGCCTTTCTGCGGGCGCCGTGTGGACAACGGGGCTCCGACCTCGACGCGGGGGAGGGGGCGTCAGCACACGGCAGCCCAGGTGCGTCTCTGGGCGGGGGAGGCTGATCTCGGAAGGTGACGTGCCGTACGGTTCCAGCTGTGTGGGATTCTCAGGACGACCGAAGTGTGGAGCCGGAGGACGTCTGTGTGGTTGCTGGCGGCTGCGCGGGGGGACGGGGTCTCGGGGCAGCCGGGACCCGACACCGCCAGCCCGAGGGTGGACACCCGCGGACGCCGCTCCGGAGGTGGACGCAGAGCGGGCGAAGCAGCCGAGGACGAGCCCTGGGCCCGGACACGGTCAGGGATCCGTGGGAAAAGGAAGGGGGTGCACGGGGGAAACTGAGGCAGGCATGGCCGCAGGGAGTTAGAGTGAGGGGGATGGGGGCAATTTTCCCTTGTTCTTATTTTCTCCATTGTAGTTTTATCACTTTAAAAATATTTTATTTATTATACTTGTCTATCATCTATCTATACTTATCTATCTATTTTTAGAGAGAGGGGAAGGGAGGGAGAAAGAGTGGGAGAGAAACATTGTTCTGTGGTTGTCTCTTGTGCGCCCCCTACTGGGGACCTGGCCCACAACCCAGGCATGTGCCCTGACTGGGAACCGAACCGGTGACCCTTTGGTTTGCAGGCCGATGCTCAGTCCACTGAGCCACAGCAGCCGGGGCAGTTCCATTGCTTTAACCGTGGAAAGTGCTCAGAGGAACGTTTGGGTGTGTTTGTGAGCACCTTGGAGACAGGACACAGCTTCTCTTGCTTGTCCTGGGGTCCTTTTCTCAAACCCGACTCCACCGGGGAGCCCCCTCCTCAGAGGGAGAGCCTGTTAATTCATGGAGTGCGGTGGCCAACAGAAATGTAATTTGAGGGGGAAAATATCAAAACTCTATCACTAGACAGCGTGCACGAGTGGACTTCCCTCCCGGAGACCCCCAGCGTCCAACGGTGAGCGAGGGGTGGCCCTGCTGCTCCCACGGTGCCTCTGTCTCCCTGGGCTTCCCCCCCCCCCAGAAGAGACGGGCGGGCCGGCGACACGCCCAGAAATGCCCGCACCTCGCCCTCCTGGAACCCCCCTCGCTCGCGCCCAGGCCCCGGGCAGAAACCGTCTGCCACTCGTGTGCCCGGATTTTTTCCCTTTTATGGGCGGACTTGTCAGGTTGTAAATTCAAGGGCCTGGGAACCCTGGGCACTGCTCATGCCTCTGCTCCCCGCCGGCCCCTGGGGTGCATTCCTGCCCCACCGGCCGTGCTGGAGCTGGCTCTTCTCTAGCACAAACAATAGTTTCCATTTGTCAAGGTCTGTGGGCAGGGCGTCGGCGTGGCGAGGTGGGCAGGAAACAGCCCTTCCTGTCCGAGGAGCAGACCCTGGGGGCCCGCCCCCGCGCCAGCTGCAGCGAGGGTCCCCATTCCCGCCGCAGCCGCCCCCAGCCGGTGGCCCGAGGGGAGGCGGCCCTGGGTTAGGTGGCCCGTAGGGACAAGGCGCTGGGTCCCCGTCGGGGCTATAGTGCTGTCCCCCCCCCCACCGCCGCCGAGGACTGCAGGGGGGTGGGGCAGAGGAGACAAGGTCCCCGAGACGCACGGACGCCCCCAGGCCGCTCACTGCCCTGAGCACAGTCGTCCCCAACACACTTGTCCCCAGCTGCTCCACACGCCCACGGGTGGCATTTCACAGCCGCCCGGTCGTCTCCACCGGGTGAATCCGTAGCAGGCGTCTCTGGCCTCCACCCCCCCCGCCCCCGGCAGAGCACTGGTTCCACCGGCCGGCGGCTGTCCCCGCACCCGCGGCTGAGCCACATCTCTGGGCGACTCGGGGCTGGACGGGAAAGCCCAGGGGGCCCCTGGGGGCTTGGCGCCGGGTCGCCGAGACCCGCTGGTGCCTCTGGGGGCTGCGGCGGGGCCGTGCCCGCCGACCGGGACGCGTGTCCCAAGCGGGGAGGGCAAAGCAGGACACATAGCACCCACGGGCGCCCTCTGACCTTGGCCCCTTTAATCCTCACGCCCCTGCACGGCCTGCCGTCACACCCCAGGTCCCTCCCGGGAGAGGGAGCAGGCACTCGGGGGGGGGGGGGGGGGGGTTGGCCGCCTCTGCAGCGCTCTCCTGACTTCACGTCGAGGGAGGGGCAGGCCCCCCGCCCTCCGCCCTCCTGAGCAAGCAGACAGGCAGGCGGCCCCCCCTGGCGCAGGTGGGCTGCTTCCTCGCCCCCGTCCAGCGAGTGCAGCAGACCCTGCTCTGCCCGCCGCACCCGACCTGCGGATGCCCCAGGTCGGCCCAGGCCCAGCCACCACCCCCACCCCGGCCCTGCCGACCAGCCCTGCGTTTGTGCTGTGCTGACCAGCCGTCCACGGGGCTGGGTCTCCTCCCCCTAATCTCCCGCTCCCCAGGAGCCCACAGAGGGGAGAGGCGCCCAGCGCCGCCCATGGGGACGGGACCAAAGGGCTCGTGCGCACTGAGTGGCATGTGCGCGGGGAGACGCCCGTTCCGGACCCTCCGGGGCCCCTCTCGCCCGGCCCGGAGCAGAGGCCGTCCGCCCCTCTGAGTCTCCAGTCCCTCCCAGGGCCGGCTCACCCGGGACCAGAGCAGCCGACGCTCTTCCCTGCCCCCCCCCACCCCCCGTGGTTCACCACAGGACACGGCAGAGCCTGGCGGGTCGTCTGTCCCCTCGTGCTGCACAGCCACCGAGCGCCATCTGGGCTCCGGGCCGCCTGAGGGGTGTCAGCTGTCATGACAGGGAGTGGGGGAGACGAACCACAGGAGCCTTTGATCCGCAGGCCTGGCCGCCGTCCGCCTCGGGCCCCAGGGCGCCGCACGGGGACACGGCGCAGGGACACGGCTAGGGACAGGGCGCAGGGACGCTCTCTAACCACATTACGGGCGGGCTCGGCGCCTGCCGGGGCGGCCGGCCTCCCCCAGATCTAATAAAGAGGGAGATCTTATCGCTGCTCTGCCTGCGCCGCCCGAGACCAGACCGCCGGGACCGGCACGTGGCCCAGGGACAAACGCGCCGAAGTGCACGTCTCCCTTCTTCCGACTCTTCAGTTGTAGACGTTCAGAGCCGCAACCCCCTTCCCTCCCACGGGGGGGGGGAGACAGGCGGGGCGCAGAGATGGGGAGGACTCGCCCTGCGTCACAGCCCCCGGGGGTGACCGCGCGGGAGACGCCGAGAAGCCGGGGGGCGGCCGACGGGGAGAGCCAACCTGGCCGACCCTGGGTGGGCCCGGGCGGAGGGAACAGGGTCAACGGGCGAACAGGTGTTGGTCTCCGTCTCCCCGGGAGCCACGCGGCGCCCGCGGGGCTGCGACGACAGGCGAGGAGGTCCCGCGGGGGAGGGGTGTTGTCCCGGGACGGGATTCTTACAGCTTTACAGACATGCAAGAACCCACGTGCCCCGGCTGCAGTGAGAGCTCTGCGACCACAGCAGCACGTAGACGGGGCCGGAGACGGTTTGGCGGAGCCCAGGGCGCCGCCGCTGGGGTGGTCCTCGGGTGTCCGATCTGAATGGGGGCTGATGATGTTCTAAACTGGTCGGAAGCCGGTCCCCGAGCCCAGTGGGGGGAGGGGGTGTGTGGGAGGCAGGGGTGCGGCTGAGGGACCCTCCTCGCCGGACCAGGGTCCGAGAGGTAACTGCGCCGCCGTGTCGTGAGGGAAGAACAACCCTGCCGTCCCGCCGGCGACGGCATCACCCGTCCTGGGAAACCGCCCCCCCAGCAGGACGCCTTCTCACAGGGTCCCCCGCGCCGGCGCCTCCGTGGAACAGCAAACCTCCCCCGCGCCCGACCGTGGAGAGCGAGGACGTAGAACGCGCAGCCCGAGGGCAGGAGCCTGCGCCCGCGTCAGGGGCGCGAGACGGCTCTGTGCTCGGGCGGAAAACTGGGGTCCATTCGCACAGGCCGTTCACCGCGCTCCAGGCCCCCCAGAGGTTCCCGCGGGAAGGGGGTGCAGGGCCCAGGCGGGGGGCGGAACCCGTCTGCACCCCCCTCTGCTGCCCCCACCCCCGGCCCTGGGGGCGGATCTGACTGCGTCCGGCCCGGGGTCCCTGTCCTGCCCCTGGAGGCCCCCCTCACCCGCACGTCCCCGACTGGTCCTTCTCTGGGCACGCCCCGACCCGCTCCCCGTGACCCGCACGCCCCGGTTCCCACCTGCCACCTGTCTCCCCACCGACCCCTCGCACCGCGTGCTTACGGCGGGCGGGGGGGCGCTTCACTCGCACGGGTGAGCGTGTTCAACGCCCCCCTGAAGCCCAAAGCTCGGGCCTGTGGACCCACTGCGTGCGTTCTGTAGACACACGGGCTGACGCCAGAGACACCAGAGGCCTCCTCGCCCAAGGTCCCCCGGCCGGCGAGGGACGGGCTCGGGCTGAAGCCCACGGCCCACCCCCGGGCGCCGTCCCTCCCCCACACCCCCACCCCGCACACCGCGGCCCCTCGAACACACGGCGTCGGCCCGCGTCACGGCAACCACGCACAGACTTTCCAGAGAAGGGCCCAGATGATGCGAATCCACGTGGAGAGGTCTCAGACAGAGTGACTCCGTGGTTCGTGTGGCTTAAAATAAATACGCACGGCTGGACTCCTGGTATTTTTGGAGAGACGCACACACACACACGTATACAGTGGAACGTGCCCCAAGGAAAGCTGTGCTTACGTGCAGGGAGGAAGGGTGGCGATCGGGGCGTCTCACAGCGGTTTTCCTGGGAAAGCCACTCAGGGAGGGCTTCCTGGGGGCGGTGTCACGAGGTCCCACATCATCTTCACGGGACTGCTTGGGCGATGGGCGGGGGGGACGGGTGCCGGACAGGGAGGGCTCGGGTCTGAGGAGCTGAACGGAGGGAGTGGGGGCAGGGGGGGGGTTTCTGGTCTGGGCACAATCCTGAGCGAGTCCGTGGCCGTGAGACAAAGCATCTCGGAAGTGAGCGGGAAAGGTCTTTGGGGGTACACATCAACTGCCCCCCCCTCGGTCCCAACGTCCCAGCGCTGACAGCCGGGATGAAGGACAGTGTGTGGTGGGGGGGCCGGTCCACCCGGGCATGGTCCCAGGGGAGCCAGGAGCAGGAACCAGAGCGGCCGAGGCGTCACCAGCCCCCGAGGACCCCCCGCCCCCGGCTTCCCAGGAAGTCTGCGCAGACAGACGCCCTCCGCGTTCATGCCGGCCCCTCTCCCCAACCCCCGTCTCCCCCGTGCGGCCCTGCCTGCGGTCACGCTCGCTGCCTCCGGGTCCCCGAGACCCAGGGCCCACAGCCGCGGTTGTCACTCGGGTCAGACGGGGCGGCGGGGCCTGGGGAGCTGCGTCTCCTGCGCTCGGGGTAAGTCAGACCCTGTGGCCGCACGGGCCGAGGCGCCCAGGGAGGCTCGTTTCAGCCGTGTGAAAAGCTGGGCACGGCGGGCCTTCCGCTCAGAACCAGCTCCCCGTCCGTCCGTCCATCCGTCCGTCCACATGGGGACGCAGGAGGGCGGGCCGCGTCCTACCAGGGGACGCGGGGCTCGGCGGGAGGGTCCCCCTGGGGGGCAGGGACGCCCCCAGTCTCCGAGCGACGGTGCAAAGAGGGGACCAAACCACCTGCTGCCCCAGAAGCTGCGGGCTGTGAACACACAGACAACAGTGGGAAGAAGCCCCCCCAGTCGGAGGGGCAGTTCGGTTTCTGTGACGCCGGGAAGCAGCGGGGGGTGCGGGCGGGGGAAGACAAGGGAAGTGGCTGGTCCACAAAGATGGGGGGGCAGGGGCGTGGGGGGGGGGGCGGGCGGTCGGTGACCTCAGGGGCGCGTGTGTGTGTGTGTATGTGTGCGTGTGTGTGCGTGCATGTGTCCCAGTCTGGGTGCTGAGGTCAGCGGCACTGTGGTGCCCAGGACAGCCGGGCCGCCTGCAGACCCAGTGGGGGCCGCGGGGGCCCGACCCTCACGTCTCACAGGAGGTCGTGCTCCGCACAGGAGCCCGTGGCCGAGAAGAGGGGTGACACTCGGCTGGGGCTCCCGTCTGACTCTCTCCACGGTGGCCCCTGGGGCGAAGCCGCAGCGCTGGGACGGACGGCCCCTCGTTTGACGGTCTCACGTCCGTGGTCAGAAGCCGAGAGTTACCGACGCAAGCCTCCCGTCCCACGTGCTCCGGGGCCCCAAGCCTCGTCCTGTCCCCTAGGCAACCTCAGGATGCGGAGGCCACACCACGGGTTTACAGCGAGGCAGGTCGCTGGGGTCGCTGGAATCTGAGCCGGCACATTAGACGTGGCGGGGGGTGGGCGGCGTCCAGCCACCCCCTCACCTGGGCCGGGGTTGGGGGTGGCACCTGCGCAGGCTGGAGCCCAGCAGCGCCAGGCCCGGCCGGGCCCGGCCACGGGGCAGGGCAGCCACCCCGAGGCCCTTGGCTCCGCACGACCGAGACAGGTCGTGTCTCTGAAACGCCCCCGGCACTGGGCTGGTGATGGCTGTGGCGGGAACATGGACTCACAGCGTGTTCTTGCCACAGAAACGATTTATCGGGGAGGACACTGTTCTCCGGGGGGGGAGGCGCCCCCAGAGCAGCCTGCTGACCTCAGGACAGACGCGCATCGGGGTGATGGCACCGGGGAAGCGGCTGTCACCGGGCTGTGCTCTCGGTCCGTTCCCTTCAGACACTCGGGGTACGGGGGGGGGGGCTCCTTGTTGTCCGCGCCCGCCTGAGGCAGATCCACGGAGTGGGGGCCGGCTGCCCCGACACCTGGTCTGGCACGCACCGGCGGGGCCCGCGGAATGTCCTCGGGCGTCGTCCGGCCCGGCCGCGGAGCCCTGTTTGGGGGGCGGGGGTGTCCCTGACAGAGAAACCTTTGCCGACTGAACAAAACGGGGAGGCCGGGCCCGGCCCTCCTGGCACCGGGCGGGAAGAGCGACCGAGCCTGTCTCCAGGCCTCCGGGCCTTCCTCGGCTCCGTGGGGAAGCCCGAAGCCACCGCCCCGCCCCGTCCTCTGTGCCCGTCACCCCACAGTCCCCTCCAGTTGTCGTCCGCCTTCGACCTTCCACCCGGTCTCGGGCGGGGCCACACACCCCCACCCCCCCCCCACCCCGAACCTCAGCCCGCCGCCCCGCCATTGCGCTCTCCTGGGCACTCCCACCTCCCGGAGAGAGCCGCCCACCCCTGGCCACACCTGCCCGCACCCCACTCACTCGCGGGTTCCCGCGGGTGGGGTTCTCTGTCGTCTCCAGGTGGCTCCCGCGGTCAGCTGGCGGGAGTCAGGCCGGAACCGAGTCTGCTCCCCTCCCCCTCCCCCTCCCCCCCCACCTCAGTGCGGAACCTCGCATCTCCGTCCCGTGGGGCTGCCGGGCCGGCGCTCGGGCCCAAGTCAGACTCTCCGTCCCGCCGCCCACCTCCAGCTCCCGCCAAGTCCCCAGTGCACACCTGGCGCGAACCCCGACACCGGGCCACCACGCCATCGGTGACACCCAGGACACGCTCAGGGGAACCCGTGCAAACCACGGGGCCCCAGGCCGGGGTCAGAGACCCGGAGCAGGTTCGGCGTCGGGGAAGACAAACCAGAGAACCAGCGAGAGGCCGTCCCGGCGGCGAACCGTCGGTGAGTGCCCCCCGGGTGTGAACGCAGCGCGGGCCCCGCCCCGTCAGGTTCCGCTCCTCGAAAAGCACGGCTGCCACAACGCAGGGTCCGCTCAGCGTCACGGCCGGCGGCAGGGCGGCCTCCCGTCTGCCCTCGGGGCCACGAGGTCCCACCGCCCTGCTGGGGGGGCCGGGCAGCCCGCAGGGCACAGGCACGTGCTTTTAAAAGTGTCAGGACGCAGCGATTCCGTGGCTGGTGTCTTCGCCCCAAGACACTCAAAACCCTGACTCGGAAAGACGGAGGCACCCCGTGTGCGCTCACTGCGGCGTGAGGAGCGGCAGCCAAGCCGTGGACACGGCCCCAGGGCCCCCCGCGGACAGCCGGGTACAGACGGGGTGCAGGGTCACAGGGGAGCGGTCCTCGGCCGTGAGCAGGACGAGCGCTGACCGTTTCCGACGGCACAGATGGACCTGGGCGGTGTCACGCTCGGCGAGTAGGTCGGACGGACGGGGGCGAACACCGTGTGGTTTCACGTGTCGGTGGGACCCAAGGGGCAACTGCGTGAACCCACGAGAGAGAACGGACTCTCGAACGAACGCAGAGACCAGGCTGGTGGTTGGCGGGGGGAGGAGGGGCCGGGGGCTGCGTGGAGAAGGTGGAGGGAGGGAGGAGCCCAGACGGGCAGTGTTGGGCCTGAGGCACAGGGGATTCGGTCGGTGACCCTGTGTAAACGGGGTCGGTGCCGGGTGAGCACCGCGAACATCGGGGAGACCGCTGTGCCAGGTGCGCGGCTGTCTGACTCCCGGGCTGTGCACCTGTCAGCTGTGATGGGAAAAAGATGTATTGAATGTAAAAAAAAAAAAAATGTGGAGGCAATGAAGCAGCACATTAGGTTCATAAAACCGGAACAAGGACAGTTACCCCGACGGGGCCAGTAGGAATCCTGGAAGTTCAATGTGTAGCCCCTAGAATTTCTAGAAAGGAAACACCTGTGTTAGGGGTCCACGGAAGAGCCACCACAGCCGGACCCAGAGTCCGCGGGCGGGCAGAACAGCGTTCAGACTGTCCTTCCCAGCGTTCCCCGGGGACTGAGCGGGACGGAAACACCCCAAGGTGGGGGGGGTGACACCGGACCTCGCCCCCCCCGGGAGGAAGCCGGCCGCCCAGACAGCAGAGACCCCGGGCAGTGCGGCCGCGGGCAGAGCACGGCGGGCGGCGTCTGGCACCGCGGACAGCCTGGGACCCCCGCGTGGACCGTCCTCAGTGTCTGCTGGACACGGAGGGAACCCCTCGGGGCCCCCCCGGCGGACCTCGCGGGCCCGCAGCCAGGCTGGCAGGCTTCGGGGCCGGGCAGCACCATCGGTAACAGACGCCAGAGGCGTAAACATCGCACCCTCAACGTGCTCGGTGGAAAGGAACCAGATTCCACAACCAAGACTCCCAAACCAGCCTCCCTTTTTTTTTTTTCCTTAAGAAACACCAGGATCCGGGAAGTCCACACCCACAGACCCGCGCTGACAGAAACACTAAACCCAGGAGGAAGATGAAGGGAGAAAACAAAGCGGGAGACACAAAGTAGCTGCGGGTGGAAACGTCGGGGACAAGCCCGGCCACTGTGACCGACTGACTACCTAGCAGAGAAGCAGCGACCGGCTGTGCCGCGGGCGTTTCTCCTCAGCCGGACAAGAACTTCGGCCGGACAAGAATAGAAGATCCCGGTGGCAGAAGGAGGGGTGTGTGGGGGCTCGGGTTGTTGATTTACTTGAGGAGAGCAGAGAGTTATTTAAGAGACGCTTAGACTTTAACTGAATACGCGTATTAAAAATCTCTGGGTAGCTGTTAAAATACTGGAGTGTGTAACTACCGAATGAGTCCAGCCTGATAGGAAGGCACGGATAAGCTCAGTGCTTAGAAAAAGGGGAAAATGTCCACACGACATAGGATGGTAAGGAGATACCCACAGATATTACCGATCACCAGTTGGTAAGGAAGGGAGACTATTGGATTTGAAACATGGAGATACGTTTTTTAATGTAAGAAAGACCCAGAAATGATGGGTGAAGGCCTCTACTAATCAAAACAAAGGTGAGGCAGAAATGGTAACCTCGGACAGGAAAGGTTTTAGAGCAAAATTCGCTGGAAGAGACCATCGCAGGCCTGATACACAGGTTCCTAAAAGCCACTCCACGAAGAGGCACAAAGGCTGTGTGGGCATCCGACAGCAAAGCTTCAGAGTCCACGGAGCAAATACGGCTGGTGACTAGGGGATTCTGAAAAGTCCATCTCCTGCTGAGAACACTGAACTGTGTCTGTCACTCACTGATGGACAGGAAGGCACGGAGAAGATTTGCGTATAATCAATAATCATAACAGCTCCAGGTGTGTGGGACCTTGCCCGTCTCTACCAAAAAGAAAATGCACATTCTCCCAAGCATAGAAGGAATGTTTACCAAAAAACTAACAGAGAGCAAATTTCAACAGAATTTGACATTTCCAGACCTCATTCAATTACAGTGAAGAAAGTCTTACTGTAAAACTGACACTTTTTGAAAGTGAGCTACAGTGACAACCCCCCCCCCACCCTGCATTTCTTAATGATCCCGGGGTGGAAGGGTCATACGGTGAAAGTGACAACACCGTTTCCAAGTGTCGGTACATCCGTCCAAACACACTGTGATTCATCCCCTGGAAACCCGGAGTCTGGGGCCCTGGGGGCCCCCGTGGAAGCATCTCAGCGGCCTCCTGGCAGAGCCCCGGCCCCAGGTGGGCTCCTGGCCCCAGGGGACCCAAGGGCCCTGCCCTGGATTAGCAGTGGCCGCCCCGGTGGAGCCGGCAGAGCCCCAGGCGCCTGCTGGCCTGGAAGGAATGCAGCCTCCCCCTCAGTGCAGGCTGCCCCCCTCCCCCACCCCCCCCCCCCCCAGCTCCCCGGGCTTGGGATTGGCCGCCAGCCCCCGCGGCGGCAGGGCAGGGCCTGCTTATAGCCCGCAGCCGGCCGGCCCTGGTCAGTGCCCAGTTCCGTTCCCAGAGAGACTCGCTCAGCTCAGACCCCGTGCTCCCAGCCGAAGAGCCAGCCGCCAACATGTGCAAAGGCCTAGCAGCCTTGCCCCACTCCTGCCTGGAGAGGTGAGAGCCCTCATGGCTGCGGCTGCGGCTGCAGAGGGGCGTCTGTCCACCCCGGGAGGGCACCCCACTGGGCCAGGAAGCAGGGTTGGGGGAGGCTGGGTTGCGGTGGGGCAGTCGGATCCCCCCGTGTGCACCACTGCGGGGGGTTTGCAGAGCCGGGCCGGGAGGCGGAGGCGGCGGGGCACCCCCGCACCCCACGGCACCCCGAGCAGCTGCCACAGCCCAGACACCCGCTCTGGCGCCTCGGTGTTCCGGTCTGTGAAATGGAGCCCAGCCCGTGGGCTGCAGGCCGGTCGGGAGGGTCGCCGGCTGGACAGGGAACTCGGGGGACCCGTCCGGCGCCTGCGGGTCCTGCGTGAACGCCAGCGGGGAGGGAGGAAGGTGGGCCCACAGGAGGCACAGGGCGTCTCGCTGCTCGGTGCCCCTCGACCCCGCGGGGAGGAAGCAGCCGGTTGTAGGGCAGAGCAAGGCCCTGGGGCAGGAGCGGTTTGTCGGTTTGTCGGCCACCAGTTCCTCTCAGGGCAGCGGACACGCCCTGGAGGCCCAGCTCCCCTGCAGCTGGGTGCTGTTCTGGGCCGGGGCGGGCGGGGGGGGCGCCGTCCTAGGCGGGCCACGCCACGGGGACCCGGCCCGGCTGGTGAGGAGTTCACCCCGGCGACCCCAGCTGACACACGGGAGGAGGGGCTCCCTGGTGTCTCTGAGGAAGGGGTTCGGCTGAGTTTGGGCCGAGCCCTGGTTGCAGGAGGGCAAGGGGGGCCGGCCTTCATACCCTGACCCCCTCACCAGGCCCCAGCGCTGTCTCCCCACGAGGCCATGCGGTCGGTGGGCAGCCGCGGCCCCTCCTGTCCCCAGCTCAGGGCTCAGGTCTCCTCCTCCGCGGCTTCCACCCGAGAAACAGCCCCCGAAGGGTGTTCAGAGAGACGGCCCCACAGCGAAGGGGGTTGTCTGTCTCCGAGGATGCGCAGACAGGACACAAAGCCCGCCCTCGCTCCCTGCTGTCAGAAGCGAAGGCTGTTTTTAAAAAGACACAGAACAGTAGCTTGTTAGGCTGCAGTGGCTGGACTGTGACCAGGGAGCGACACTGGCCATCGGACCCACCTGGGGTGGGGGAGGCGTCCCTGCTGGGGGCTCTCGGCCTGGCCCTCACTCCCCAGAAAGCCCGAGGGCGGGAGACCCGGGCAGGCGAGCGGCGCCCAGGTGCCCCTGGAGGTGAGGCGGTGCCCGACGGTGTCCCCCCCCACCCACCCCAGGCGTGCAGCTCTGAGAACCACAATCCACACCCCACACAACTCGAACGGGCGCCTTTTGCCCTCCTGTTGCCCGAAATCTTTCCGTCCTTGCCCGTCGTGGCCGGAGCCACCTGGTTCTCTGGGAACCGGGCACCTCTGCAGTGCAGTGACACCGGCCTGTGGCTCGGCCCTGGCGGCCGGGAAACGGTCACTCGGCGCCGGTCACCCGCTCGGCGTCACTGCTGACGTTGCTTTCGTGTTGCTGCGCTGTGCACCTCGGTCCCCGAGACACACGGCGGGGACGTTCCCATCCCTGCCCCCGCCCGGCGTTTCACAGACGAGGCTCCATCACCGCTCACGGCCCCTTCTTGCACCTTCTACCGCAGCCAGTGCTCACGCCGCCGGACGCAGCTGCCGGTGACGGGCACGCCGTGCTCCCCCTGAGGGGGGGCCGTTGGCGCGCCGGGCTCCTGCACCCCTCGCTCTCCCGGCAGGCGGCAGAGCCCGCCATGGTTGTGTGCGTCCCTCGCCCCCCGTGCCCGTCATAAATGGAGCCCCTTTCCGGTCACCGCGCTGCCGCGGGGCTGCTGTGGGGACAGGCGCCGGGGAGCGGCGGGGCTGGCAGCCTGCATGAGGAACGGTCCCCCACCTCCCGTCCCCGGGTCCGCACGCCCCTCTCCCCCCCACACCCCCTCCCTGTCTTCTCTCCAGGCTGCTAAGGGGCCCCGGCGAGCCTCTGTGCTTAGGTCAAGGTGTCTAACATCCGCATAAAGTAAATTAGGACGACACGCGCATACACGCTTTGCAGGGCAACCTGTATTTCACGGCGAGCCCTGCGTCCCACACACACGCGCCGGGGAGAGCAGGCTGGGTCTGGCCGGGCTCCGGTCTGCACCCACGGGCCGCCTCCCTCGCCCTCTGGGGCTCTGTCTCCTGGGGCACGACGTGAACCCAGGGTGAATGACCCCCTGGCGTCCCCCTCCGGTCTCCCCTCACGCTCACACACAGGGAGACGCAGCGGGTGCCCGGGAGGAGCCAGAGATGCGCTGAGAGGGAACTTCCCCTGGCTGATTCCCCCTAAAAGTTGGGGAGCGGGGAAGAGTCGGCAGTGGACTCGTCGTGGCCCTGAAGCGGCCCAGCCCTGCGCCGAACGCCCAGCTGAGGCCGATTTACGGGAACGCAAATTCCGCTCGTCTGCAGAGAGCTTTAATCTTAGGAAGTATTTCCGTCTCCGCGTTCAAAGAGGCATTAACCAAGGTCCACTTTGATGTATTTATAGGAGCTGTTCTTTCTCTGTCTATTTAGATCTCCGAGACGGTTGCTGATGAAAACGCAAAGTTGACCTCGCGTGTTTTTATGTGTTTAAAGAGAACAATAATCCCGGCATCTGAGCCGGCAGCGGCCGCCCCCCGCGCCCCCCCGCCCCCCCGCCCAGGGCTCAGGCCGCCGCCACCGGAGCCTGTGGGGGGGGCGGAGCCTGTTGGGGGGGCAGCCCAGGCAGCTCGGGGACAGGGGCTGAGTCAGCTGAGGGGCCTGTCTTCGCCCGGTGACTAATCCACCTGCAATGTCAGACTTCGTCTGAAAACTCACTTTATTTCCGGAGCCTCTTGAGCTTCCCTGAGGGAGATTAATTTTTAAAGCGAACAGCGCTCTTTGGGAAAAGATGAGAGTATTCTGACATACAGAGTGTAATTATTAGGGTCCCCAAAATGCCACCCTAATAGCAGGCAGCCAGCGCGATGACAGTTGTGTTCGTCCACCTCGGGTGACGGCCCGATACCCAGTGCGCCGTCCCTGCGGACGGGGGCAGGGAGGGACGGCGGGGGCTGAGCTGCGGACAGAGTTCCTTCGCCACAGGGCGGGGATCGGGCGCCACGGACCCCTCCCCTCCCCTGCACCGCGAGGGTCTGATTCCTGCTGCTGGGAGGGGGGCGGGCGTGTGGCCACAGTCTCGCGGGCTCAGCCGTCTCTCGGGGGGCACGCCGGCGTGTTCGGGAGCTGCACATAGCGTGTGGGGACGTGGACACTCTGGTTCCGTGTTTTACTGACCGTTCCGGTCCCTCCCCCTCCCCCGTCGTCTCTGGTTTAGGTGGGTCTCACGGGGCGGTTTAGGGTGGGACGGCGCCTGGAGGCAGGGCCTCTTCCTGGGTGCCTGGGTGGGGGGTCGGCGGAGGGGGGCGTTCAGCCAGGGAGGGGCCCAGCCTCCAGGGTCTGCCGGGGTCCACGGAGCCTGCTTCCTCCCAAGCCCTGCCGGGGTCCACGGAGAGAAACGCCGAGCGAGCGCGGAGTGAGTGGGGACTGTGGCTCAGGGAGGACGGACCCGGACCGTCCGAGGAGCCGGGAGGCAGAGCTGCGGCTGAGCGTAGTAGGGTCACACCCTCCGGGAGCTCGCGGTGGGGGAACCGGGCCTCGAGACACAGCTGGCCGCAGAGGTTCCGGCGCAGCTCTGAGATGCCGAGACAGCGAGCCAGCCGTGTGACAAAACGGGGCGGTCGCTAGGAATGCCCCCGGTTCCCCCGTCGCCGATGCAGCGGCGTGGGTTGTGTCTCTGGGCCGCTCGAACCCCTGTGCTGGCCCTCGGGGGGCAGCCCGAGAGCTCGCTGGAAAATCTCACCCCCCCCCCCGCCGTTCGGAGAAACAGGGGGAAGTGCCCTGGGCGCTGGGACCCCCGGGGAGGGAGTGAAAGTGCAAGCAAGGCGGTGGGGGGGAGGTGAGGGGCGGTCCTGGGGGCTTGGGGAGCTTGTGGTCCAGAGATAGCTGTGCCTGGCAGTCACACGGGGCTCGGGACGGCTCCTGAAGGGGCCGGCGGTCGGCCGGCTGCAGACAGGAGGAGGGCGGGGGTCCCGGCTGCGGCCCCGCCTCCTCTCCAGGCCAGCGGGGGTGGGGGGGGGACACACTGAATTTCCGGCCCCGGGCCCCGCACCGCGGCAGACCCTCCAGTGCCCCTCCCCCCCACTCCTGGCGCTCTCCACTCAGGAGATTCATGCAGGGGAAAGACTGGTGTCTCCTCGGCCTAAACATTAAATTACCAAGAAGACGGACGGACTGTCCTTGGCACGCAGGGGACGCCTGACGGCCACCGAGGGCGGGAGGCCCTCGGCCGTGGGGGGGGGGGGGGGTGGTCACAGAGCCGAGCTGCCCCCTCTCACGCAGGCCGGGTCTGGCTGCGGGTTCTGGCCGGCCGCCACCCCCTCCCCCTCCTCCCTGGGTCTGGGCCGGGCCAGACTGCCAGCGTCCAGCGCAGACAGCTGCTGGGGCCCAGCGCCTGGCGTTGGGAGGACCCTGGGCGGGTGACCTGGTCTGTTTTCCCTTTGCAGCCGGGCCCGCTCCCTGTCACGGAGGGATGATGTCAGGGGACAGGGCGGGCTCCAGGGGCCAGCTCTGATGGCGTCCATCTGTCCGTCCTGCTGGCCTGGACGCAGGGACCTGGACCTTAACTCCTCGGGTCAGGATCCCGCGTCACAGGAGCCAGGATGTGGCTGGAGGCCAGAGACTCCGGGTCCCTGTCTTCCTCCTGGAAGCCCCCAATCCGCTCTCAGGCAGCAGGGGTCTGCGCGGCGCTGCAAAGGCAGAGCCCCGGCGGGCACGGAGCTCGGAACCCTGGTGGACGGTGGCTTTCCCACTGCCTCGGACGGCAGCTCCTGCAATGACACCTTTCGGGGCGCTGGAGAAACCCAGAGGGAGGAGGGCGGAGGGTCCAGCCCGCCCTCTGCCCCTGCCCCGCCCCGGGAGCAGCAGCCAGGGGGTGGGCAAGAGGGACCTCGGAGTGGGGGGCAGCCCCCTGCCCCGGCCCTTCCTCCTCGCTGTGTGTGCTTGGGAAAGTCTCCGCACCTCTCTGGGCGCCATCTGCGAACGAGGGCGCTGCTCCCCCCGAGGCAGGAGCCTCAGAAATCAACGAAACGGTGGTCGCGCTGATTTCTTCCTGGGCTTCCCCATCCCCCCCGAGTCTGTCGTCAACAGTACAGAGGAGCCCTGGCCGGCCAGACGGCTCCGTGGGCTGGAGAACCATCCCACAAAAACCCCAGCGTGCGGGTTCGATCCCAGGCCGGGCGCGCCACCCAGCAGGCCACAGGCCTCGGCTCTCCCCCCCGTCCTCCCTCCCTGTGAAACCCAGAGAAGCGAGTCCTCGGGCGAGGAGGACCGGGACGGTGACGACGACGAATTTGTGAGGTGGCACCATGCTTTTGCCATGTCACCCGTAACTCCCTCAGCGGCTCCTCCTTTGAGAAGCCACGCCAACTCTTCGAGAAGCGTACGGGAGGCGTTAGAAACCACGCCCGTTCCTAAAGACGGACGATTCTTTCCCGCCGGGAGCTGGGAGGCGGCGTCCGGACCTCCTCGAGCTCTCCCGGTGGCTGGAGCGTTTGAATCGGGAGCCAGACGGGTCCCGCGAGCTTTCCTCTGGGGGCAAACGTTATCGTTTTCGGGTGGATGGGCCCTCGCTGTGGACGAGGGCTCTGCCCACCAGTCACGGCCCCGGCTATGTCTGCAGGATCCCTTTCGTCCCCTAAGGCAGCTGCGTCCCAGGACTAGGGCGTGGCCACCCGGGGGGTCCTTTGGGAGCGGCCACCCAGGGAGCGGTGGGAGGTGGTGTCGGCCGTGGGACCCACCCTCCTCTGTCCAGGGGGCTGCTCAGCCCGCAGACCCCGCTTGTCTGTCCCCTTGCTGCCCCTGGGCAGCCATGTGCAGGTCCCTGGACCGTGTCCCCACCCTGAGCCCGGACCCCCCACTGGGCGCCTGGCACCCAGGAGCCACCCCGCCCGGGAGCCCCAGCGCTGCGGCTCCGGACTCTGCGTGCCCCGGGCAGACCTCACTGCTGCCCCAGGAGGAAGGGAAGGAACCGGCTGAGAGCACCTGGCGACAGAGGCGGGGACCTTGATCGCTCCTTCGGAACTTCCAGAAAATGTCCTCGGAAGACGTGGGCTTCTCCGTCAGCTCGGGGAGGACCCCTGAGGAGCTGGGTGGGAGCAGCACCCACGCCCCTGGCCCTGGGGGCCCAGCCCCCTCCCGCACCCCAGCAGCACCCCCGGGCAGCGGACCCTCCGGGGTCCTGCGACCTCTCACAGGAAGATCTTCCCGTCCTCCTCGCGGCTCACACCCCCCCTTCTTGCCCGGCGGCCCTCCGGTTCAGCTTGGGCTGGGCATTTGCCGTCACCTAGCTTTGTCCTCTGCTAAGCCCCCGCGTGCTGGGCATTGTCAGCCTCGCTGTCTCAGCAGAGAAGAAGCAGGGAAATGTCCCATCGGGCCCGAGGTCGGACCATCCGCTGCACGCCCGGAGTTCTGGTGTGCTAACTTCCGGGGGGGCCCTCCCCCCACCTCCGAGCCGCAGCCCCGGAACAAGGGGCACCTGTCTCCTCTCGAAGGCGGGAGCCGGGTGAGGCCAGGAGCAGGGTCTCCTTGACCTTGGGGAACACGCCCCCCCACCAGGCCCGACAGGCAGCGGTGGCCTTACTGGGGTCTCAGAGAGCAAGTGGAGAGACAAGCGTGTGAACCAAGAAGTGGACCTTGGAAACGAGGGTCTTGAGACCAACGAGGTGCTGGCACCAGACGCTGGGCTGGGCCACGGGGCTGGTTTGAAGTCCAGTCCGCCCTCCGGACGGGACAGTCGCTCTGGGTCCAGCCGCCGGCGGGTCTGACAAAGGCACCAGTCTACCCGGCGCGCCACGGCGCCGGGTCTGCGCCTCCGTGACCCAAGTTCACGGGACGGCGGGACGGGACACGCTGCCTCGTGGGACTCAGTGTGACCAAGGGACGCGGTCCGCGTGGACGCGGAGGAAGGTCTCGGTGAACTGTGTTCTTCTTCCCGCCCTCCTCCTCCTCCGGCACCCTTTACCCCCCACCTCTCCTCCCTTCCTCCGCATCGTGCACCGCAAACAAGCAACAGGGAACCGCGTCTCGGGTCCCCCCTCGTGACCGAGAGCCGAGCAACATGAGGCCACACAGCGGCCGGCCCCGCCCGGGCCCCGAGAAGCTCCCGTGGGAACGCCCGCTGACCCGTCCGCCTGCGGAACTCGGGATAAATGACCCGTCACCTCCTGTCTTCCCCGACCGCAGGGCCGTCCTCCCACTGGTGGCCGTCTGGCCTCCCAGCGGGGCCGCCGGGGTCCGGCAGTGCTGCCAGCAGTGCGGAACAAGCCGGGGGCGGGAGGGCGCAGGGGCCGGAGGGCGCAGGGGCCAGATGCCTCCGTCCTGTCCTGTCCTGACCCCTGACTCTCTCCTTCGTCGCCCCCGGGAGCTCTCTGATGGATGAGTGGTCAGCGGCAGCCCCGGGACCCTGGGAAGCGGCTTTCTTTCCGTGGGAATCCCCGCCCGGGGCGTGGCCGTGCTCGGAAAAAACAACATTCTCCCTCGCTCTGTTATTTTATTTTATTTTTGTTTTTAAAGATGTTATCTATTTATTTTTAGACGGGGGGAAGGGTGGGAGAAAGAGAGAAAGAGAGAGAGAGAGAAACATCCATGTGCGGTTGCCTCTCACTCGCCCTTACTGGGGACCTGGCCCGCAACCCAAGCACGTGCCCTGACTGGGAATCGAACCAGCAACACTCTGGTTCGCAGGCCAACACTCGGCCCCCTGAGCCGCACCAGCCAGGGCCATTTTAGTTTTAAATCGCAGTTCAGGGCAGGTGACGTGCCAGCGGGACTCGGGGCCTTGCCGGGCCACAGCGGGGTCTCGGCGTGGCGCTCCGGGCCCTGGGTGTCTGGGCCGTGCTCCCCGCCAGGCTTAGGGTCGTGGACTCCAGACCCCTGCTGAGCACCGTCTGCTGGGGTCCGTCCTGGTCTGTGTGTCTGTCCCTTCGAGAAACACCCCTTAGCCGACATCCCCGAGTGAGACGCTGTCGGTGGGGAAGAGAACGCACACGCCCGCGTGGGAAGAGAAGGGGGACACGGTAGACTGCTCACCGTGGGCCAGGGGCTGGGCTCGGCTCTTTAGTGCGTTACCCCTTCAGCCTCATAACATGTACACACACACACACACACACACACACACACACGTGTACACACGTGCGTGCAGAGGCGAGGTGGAAACTGTACCGTCGCCATGTCACGTAGAAAAATGGCAGCTTGGAGTTGAAGGAACTCCCCGAGATCACCCAGCTGATCAGCAAGAGCTGGAGGCGCAGAATTCATTCATTCACCCTTGGTGCCGTTAAGTAGTAATGTCCCAGAAGCTGAGGGGGACGACTACCAACTACAATAGACGGGTACAAGCTGGGCGTTAAGGGAGAGGTGGTGGTGGTGATGCTGATGATGGTGATGGTGGTGGTGGTGGTGATGGTGATGATGATGATGGTGGTGGTGATGCTGATGGTGATGATGGTGATGGTGGTGATGATGGTGATGATGGTGATGGTGGTGATGCTGATGATGGTGATGATGGTGGTGATGCTGATGATGGTGGTGGTGGTGATGATGGTGATGGTGGTGATGGTGATGATGATGGTGATGATGATGATGGTGGTGATGGTGGTGGTGGTGATGCTGATGATGGTGGTGGTGATGCTGATGGTGATGATGGTGATGGTGGTGGTGGTGATGATGGTGGTGGTGGTGATGGTGGTGGTGATGGTGATGATGGTGATGGTGGTGGTGGTGATGATGGTGATGATGATGGTGGTGGTGGTGGTGGTGATGGTGATGGTGATGATGGTGATGATGATGGTGATGATGGTGATGGTGGTGGTGGTGATGATGGTGGTGATGATGGTGGTGGTGGTGATGGTGATGGTGGTGGTGATGGTGGTGATGCTGATTATGGTGATGATGGTGGTGATGATGGTGATGGTGGTGGTGGTGATGCTGATGATGGTGATGATGGTGATGGTGGTGGTGATGATGATGATGGTGGTGGTGGTGATGATGGTGTTGGTGATGATGGTGATGATGATGATGGAGGTGGTGGTGGTGATGCTGATGATGGTGGTGGTGATGATGGTGATGATGATGATGGTGGTGGTGATGCTGATGGTGATGATGGTGATGATGATGATGGTGTTGGTGATGGCTACCGTGTTCTACCTGCCACGTTGGGGCCAAAGCCAGGCCCTGGGTTCAGGCGGGAACTCTGAACAAAGCAGGTGCTGCCTGCATGGCCTGGGGACCAGACACTCCCGTGGGAGGGACCGATGGCAGCCCAGTAACGTGAGGGCCGGGGGGGGGGACGCCCAGGGCTCCGGCAGCGAGGGGGGGACGGCCACCCCACCGCACGGTCCTCCTGCTGCCACACGAGGTGCAGTGGGGCTCCTCGGGGTCGTGGCCTGTGTTTCCCACCATCGGTGCGTCCCGCCCGGTTCTGCCAGGAAATGCCTAACATACGATTCACACGTGTGTGCCCCGGGGGCAGCTGTGCCACGCGTGTCCAGGGCAAGGGACATCGCCGTAACCCTGAGACGCCGAGCACAGGGGTTCATGAACAGGCGGCTGTGGACAAATCTTGCTTGAATATCATTGTGTTATTTTTAACAAGTCGGCGATGTTCCTGTCCTCGCTGACCTGGAAGGCCTTCCGCACGGGGCACGGTGAGGCAGTGACGTCCACTCTCGGGCCACCCACGGGCAGCAAGGAGCCCGGCGGCCCGGGACCCGTCAAGGGTGGGTTTCCCAGCCGGCGGCCGCACGCAGGGCACACATTCACAGCTGCGCCGTCCTGAGATCAGTCAAACCGTCTGCAGGCTGAACGCACTGACGTGAGCCATCGAGAGAGAGCATTGGCGTCCTCCAAACTTTTAATTAAAGCTTCACCCAGAAGGTGGGAGGGAAGGGGGCCACGTAGGAGGAGACGGAAACCGCCGCCCGCTCACCGGCGTTGCCGCGGCGCGGCCGGGAGAGACGCCAACTGAGTCGCGGCCGCCGAGGCTGAGCTGAACCGAAAACACGCTGGGAGCGTCCTCCGCGGGCGGAGCTGCCCGAACGTGGAGTCTGTCAGACGCAGCCCTGTGCGTTCTGAAGGGGAGAGTAGGGCGGCGGTTTCGAGCCCTCATTGGTTTCATCTCCCATTTGGTGGGTTTTTCTCCGGCGTTTGTCTCGGCCTGGCTGCCGGGGGGGGGAAGGAAACGGGGGGGGGGGGTCTCGGGAACCCGTCAGCGGCGGGGCAAAGGTAGAAACACTCGGTCCCTACCAAAAGAAAATATTCCAAGTGCCGTCCGCTCCCGCATTTGCCAGCTTTGTGGCTGTTAAACCTCCACCGCTCCGTGAGATGCAGTAATGACATTCCTTCTCTGTGTTCTCGCAAACTCCTGATTAAACCAGCGGACATCGTGACGTACATAGTCTAACTATGTCTCTTTTCTTTTTAAAGATTTTATTTGTTTTTAGAAAGGAGAAGGGAGGGTGGGAGAGAGAGAAGCATAGTCTATGTTTTAACGTCGAGGTCTGAGCCTGTGCAGAGCCCGGAGGTGAGCCCCGGGAGGGTGCTCTCCAAGGACGGCGTTTCTGTCCCTCGCCCGGGCACCTCGGAGTCTGGGTGGGCTCTGGGGCGGGGGCTCCAACTCCACCGGCGACGCCCCCAGAGCCGGTGGGTTTCTAGGCACCCCCCAAAGTCCCCCGTGAGCAGAGACACGGTGCAGCTGCTCTGGGGTCTGATCCATTCTGGTCCCAAAAGGGTTGCGTGGACGTCTCGTCGCACAGCCACCACGTACGGACATCGCTGTCCCGGGGCCCGGCACCCGGGCAGTGAGCCGTGGGAAGCGCTGGGACAGGTGGAGTCGGCAGGACAGGACGCCGCCCGTCCCCAGCGGGGGCGTCTTTGAAGCCCACCGTGCTGGCCTCTGCCCTTCTGTGTTCGGAGCCAGAACTGCTGGGGGCTGGCACTGCACGGGGTCCCCGTCCCCGCGCCTCCACCAGGAGGGGGCGCCGCGGGGTCTCTCCTGCGTCCCTCCCGACCGCGGGCGAGACCCCTCTCCAGCCTGGCAGGCGTGTCCCTTCGTGCCCACCAGCTGCTGCAGCCTCCCCTCCCCCGGCAGGCCCTGGGACTCGCCCCGTGGGCAGGGGGTCCCACCACCCATGCTCCGCTGCCCTGCGGGCCTCCACTCCTCGGAAGCTTCTAGAGACTGAGCTGCAGGCCCCAGCCGACTGTGAGCTCCCTGAAGGCGAGGACCACCCCCGTGCATGCTCGTGGGTGCCGTGCGGTGGCCAGACGTGAGCGGGATCCCGGAGGCGGTCAGTGGAGCTGCAGGGCACTCGCCCGCTTGCCTGCCTCTGGCGAAAGCGAACGGCTCAGACGGAGCCCGAGAGGCACGGGAGACAGGAACGGGACAGACGGAGGGAACAGCAGGTGAAAACCTAGAAGCCAACCGCACTGAGGGCCAAGCCCCGAGCGTGTTCGGTGGAGAATCTTTCCTTGAAGAGCAGAGAGTGCGCTCCCGGTCCGGGCTGAGCGTGGAGACGGTGCACGGCCCGTGTGCGTGTGTGTGTGTGTGTGTGTGTGCGCGCGTGTGTGTGGGGACGGGGGGTGGGCACAGGCACAGGAGGGGCGAGGGGACTTCCTCCAGGGGGCAGGGGCCGGGACCCGGCCCAGGGGACGGGCCGGCGCTTCCCGCCGTGTCCCTGCACAGGAGCCCGGCAGGCGGCCACAACTACCGCCCGCCTGCCCCACCGCAGGGGGACAGACACACAACCGGGGACTCGTGTCTCCAGAGGGACACCACGGGCGGTGGCGGGTGTGGTTCTCAGTGCCCTGTGGGACTCGGGGGGGGGGGGAGGCTTTGATTCGGTGACGGACGCCGCGGAGGAGCGGCACCGAGTGCGGATGATGGAGGGTGACCGCACACCCGGGACCGACTCCAAGGAAGCTGTCGTGTGTCCGTGTGTCCGCCGGCACTGCGTGGCTCACACGCGTGACTGATCATCTGGGACTTCTGCTCGGGGGGCCGCTCCTCAGTCCCAACGGCAGAGGGTCAACTGGGGGGTGGGCAACTCGGGAAACGTGCAGAGCCCGGGCTCAGAGCCTCCCGGCCCTCTGGTTCCGCCTCCGTCCCAGCTTCGGCCCCGACGCGGGGGCCGCTGTCCCAGGCCCCCCGTTGGCCTCAGCCGCAGAGAGCGTCGTCCCCCGGGGGGGGGGGGGGTCGGGTGCACAGGACCCGGGAAGGAGAAGGCGGTGGGCAAGTCACAGTTCGCGACGCCGCGGGAAGCCCCGGCGTGACTGGGTGCCACGGCGTGACTGGGTGCCTCGGCGTGACTGGGTGCCACGGCGTTTTGTGAGTTACACGCGGCTTCTCTCACCTCCCTCCCCCTCCCTGCACGATGGCTGCTCTCACGCATCTTTCTTCCTGGGGCCGTCCCTCCGCCGTCCCCTGCGGACCGACCGGTGATGGGGTGTCCCCGGCCCCGGAGCCGCTCTGGCCGCAGCGTGCGTCCCCCCCCCAGCACCCCCACAGACCTCCAGGGCTTTGCTTGGGACCCGCCTTGCCCAGGAGATGGATGTGAGGGGATTTGTGAGCGGCACAACCAGGATATTTTTAGTTCTCTGCGGCAGATATTTTTGCGTGTGGACTGTGTCGCTAAGCGCTGGGCTGTACTCGGGGGTCAGAGGTATTTAAGACTCAGTTTCCCACTGCGGGCTGTTCTCACTGCGGCCCGGAAAACAGACACACACATCAGTAACCATCATGCCGCTTGGTGGACTCCATGGTAAAGGTCTGCGTGAAGTGTCCAGGTGACAGGGACGGGCGGCTTTTTGGCTCCGCCCATCTACCACGGCGTGTCTTGTGGATTCATGTGTAAGATTTGCTGGGTTTCGCCCCAGCTGGTGTGGCTCAGTGGGCTGGGCGCCGGCCTGTGAACCAAAGGGTCGCCGGTTCAATTCCCAGTCAGGGCACGTGCCTGGGTTGCGGGCCAGGTCCCCAGTAGGGGGCGCACGAGAGGCAACCACACATGGATGTTTCTCTCCCTCTCTTTCTCTCTCCAGTCCCCTCTAAGAGTAAATACATAAAATCTTAAAAAAAAAAAAAGACTTGGTGGGTCTCCTTTTGAGTTCAGACGCGTGGTGACAGACAACTCAGCAGGGTGGTCGTGAAACTGGGCGTCGCACCCCTGATGGAGCCGTGCCCGGGGCCCCGACCACGCGGACCCTCTGACGCGTGGGAGGCAGCGAGGAGTGTAACACACAGAGGCTCGCCCGGGGAGGGCTCGCGGCCCGGAAGGCGCCGCAGCGGCCACTCCGGGACAGCGGGCGGGGGGCTGGGACGATCGGACCCCGAGCGCGGGCAGCAGGTCCCACACGGGGCCGTGGTGGGGCCATGGCCAGGCTGGGGAGGCGAGTCCACGGCGGGACGTGGCCGTTTCCCGGACGTCGGGACGGAGGCCAGGCAGTGGGAGGGGTCATTCCTTTCACGTGTTGGGCGTCTCGCTGACATGGGGCGGCGGCCAGAGCCCGCAGAAGCCCCGAGGGCAGTGCGACGGGGGGCCGTCTGCGGACCCCCGGCTCGGACAGCCCGGCCCACCCTCACCCCTCGGGGCCGGGGCTGGGGCCTCCAGAGACTTCAACTCCCCGCCATTCCTGTCCCCACCAGTAAGACGGGAGGGGCGCCACCGCCCCTGCCGTGTGCGGAGTGACACGTATGAACTCAGGTGCAGGCGTGACGACGCATGTTAACCAAGGACACGGCACGGCCTCGGTGACGCTGACTCCCGGGACCCGAGCACCCCGCCTCCTGCAGGGGCGCCCGGGTGCTCACGGGTCCCTTGTCCCCTCCCTCTGTCTCGTCCTTCAGGGCCAAGGAGATCAAGACCAAGTTGGGGACACTCCTGCAGAAGCCGGACTCGGCCATCGACCTGGTCATCCCGTACAACGAGAAGCCAGCCAAGCCAGCCAAGGCCCAGAAGTGAGTCGTGGGCGTGGGTCACCCCCCTGGGTCCCCGGAGCGTGGTGGGGTGGGGGGCTCGGCGCTCAGCCCCCCGCCCTCAAGACCCCTCGGGCTGCCCACTGAGCTCGGGGGCCTCCCCAGGCTGCTGCTGCCTGGGCATCTCTGTCCACTCTGGGTCTGGGGCGCAGCTCTGCACGTAGGCAGGATGCTGGAAAGTAAAGGGGAGCCTCCCACCCCGGGACCTCGTTGGAGAGACCGACCAAACCTTAAAACGTGGCACCCGCCACCTCGTCCCCTGGTCGCTTGCTGCTCTGGGGTCAGGTGACCACTTGGGACCCACGGAAAGCAGACCACTAGTGCGCACCTGCTGGGGGTCTCCGAGCCTCCCTCCCCAGCAGGGACGTGCCAGGGGGAACCCCCCTTGAGGAAGACGCCCAGGTCAAGGCTGACCATTTAACCCCTCGGTGTCTTCCCTGAGCTGTGGCATCTCCTGGGCCCACAGGGGGGCAGAGGAGGTGTGAGCCCCGGACCCGCTGTTTCAGTTCAGTGCACGTCGTCGGGCGATTCCCCCCCAGTTCCTGCATCAGAACCCCCACCACCACCACCACGGGGCCCCTGCGGCTGCGCCTCACCCTCAGCTCCCCGCACGCACCCCCCAGCTCCCCGCACACACCCCGTCCGTTTGTGGGAACCGCGGTTCTAAACACGGGGCTGGGAGGCAGGGAACGTGGCCCCTGTCTGCCCCGGCCCCACCTGACTCAGGACCGCGGCTCCAGCAGCCACACCCCTGACCCGGCACAGCCCGTCCCTGCCGGGACGGTGACACTCAGTCTCCCGGGAGCCCGGGGGACGGTGGGAGGAGAGAAGCCGCAGGTGTCCACAGTGCGTCCCTCCCCGCCCAGGAGCTCCGAGGCGGCCGAGGAGGGTGGCAGGAATAGGGGAACCCCTTTAACCTCCACCTCTTTTTAGATGTGACCGTTTGTACAAAGTGGCCCATGTTGTGTCCGCACGGATGACCTTGGGCTTGACAGAGTGGCCTGGCTGGGAGCCGGCCGGGTCCCTCTTCGTCCATCCTTCTTCCGTTCCCCCAGTGGGGGGGGCGGGGTTCCCACCCCCTGTTGGTGCTGCTCCAAAGCCCCCCCCCCCCGCCAGAAGGCAGGCATCACTGCATCTCCTGCCCTCAGAAAGGGGGCGCTCGTCCCGGTGGGGTGCGGGTGCCAGGAGGAGAGGACCCCGTTTTGGAGTGGCAGTGGGTCAGAGAGTCTGTCTGGAGGTCAGTGGTGGCGCTGGCCGGTCCACTGGACGTCCCGTCACCCGCGAGCCCGGGAGCGGGCTCCCCGCTAGGCACCTCTGCTCCGGGGGCCCCTCACGGACACCCGGACTCTTGGGGCTGCAGGGGTTCAGGGCGAAGCAGTTTGGGAGGAAACCTGCGGCCATTACTGGACGGTTCCCTTGCCTTCCGACCCATCTTCCTGCAGGGGCTGGAGTTGTTCTGGAAAACTCATCATGCCCCTGGAGACTGCATTCTCCACGGACGGAGCGTTCCCACGCACCCCTGGCCCCCGGGCCGCCCCCACCCCCGCCTGCCGCTCGGCCGGTTCCCCAGCGTCTCAGGCTGACCCTCAGGCTGACCAGCCGGGACGGCGGTCCGGTCAGCCTGGCGGTCTCCCCACCCCTCTCTCACTTCAAAGTTTCTCTGTGCTGTTTCCTATTCATGAGCATGAGCGTCAGAGGACGCAAGAAACCCTCTCCAGACAGGAGGTGATTTTAACCCCTTTTATCTTTCCAAAAAAGAAGCCACTCTTTTTAAAAAAACAAACATTTTCAATTTTTTTTAATATATTTTTATTCTTCTTGTTGGGGAAAAAATAGAACCATGACAAGAATAGATCATTGTTGCCTTCGGCCCCAGCGCCCAAGCCGGCCTCCCCGCCTGGGTCAGAACTCGGGGGGAGGTGGTCCCTCTGCCCCTGCCCCAGGGGCACAGGCCGGTACCCGCATCCACGCTGCCCCGGCCCCTCGCCCTCCCCGCCTGGCCCTGCCCTCTCCCGCCGGACACCTCTGCACGCCGAGGGCCTGCTCCCGCACCTGCCCAGACGGCTCCCCGAGCCCCAGCACCGAGCCGGGCAGCCCCCTCGCAGGCCTCACCCTCGCTGGTCCCCAGCCTGTGCCAGCCGCCTCAGCCTGTCTTCCTCCATAGCTGTCCCCCGGTCCCCTGGGCACGGCCCGTGACACACAACACACAGACCAGTGAGCCGCCCGGCTCTAGCTCGCAGGCACGGTCTCCGAGGCCTGTCGCCCCCACGGCGACCTGCTGGGCAGCCGGCAGAGACGTGCCCCCCTGCACTTTACTCCGTGGTCTCCCCGCCACGTCACTGACTGGGGCTCCCCTGTTCATCCTCGCCTTACCCCTCAGCAGCTGCACAGTGACCCCACGCGTGACCGGTCCCGGGCAGGGTGGTTCGGAAGCGTTTCCGCCAGCCCTGTGACCGACGGCCGCACGGCCAGCAGCGCCGTGAGGGGAGAGGCGTCTGGGCCCCAGACGGAGCCCAGGAAGTGGCAGGTGTCTGTCTGTGTCTGTGTCCCCTCCCCCCCGCACCCGGTCCCTGTAGGCCTCGGGGTAGGGGCTCTGTGCCCGTGGACTTGAGACCCCTCTCTCTGTGGGGAGGAGGGACGCAGGGACAGGGCGGACACCCGCACGTGCCGGCGAGGGGCTGGGATTTCGTTTCCCGGGCCACGAGCGAGGGCGGGTGGGGCGGGCACCGGAAGCGTCAGGTAGATGCGGGGACGGGGCAGCTGTTTAAGGAGGACAGAGACCCTGGTGCTCAGAGAGGCTGGCACGCGTTCCCACGGCCACAGCCACTCGGTGTCAGAGTGGGGACGGCTCAGGGGCTGAGCGCGTTCACGTCTGAGTCGGGGGCTGCTCCCGGCTGTCGGCACCCAGGCTCACTGTGGGCGAACGGAACCTTCCCGCAGGCTGGCTGCGGGGAGGTGCCACAGCATGGAGGGGGAGGGGCTAACTGTGACGGACAGGCTGCGGGGAGGTGCCACAGCACGGAGGGGGAGGGGCTAACTGTGACGGACAGGCTGCGGGGAGGTGCCACAGCATGGAGGGGGAGGGGCTAACTGTGATGGACAGGCTGCGGGGAGGTGCCACAGCATGGAGGGGGAGGGGCTAACTGTGATGGACAGGCTGCGGGGAGGTGCCACAGCATGGGAGGGGGAGGGGCTAACTGTGATGGACAGGCTGCGGGGAGGTGCCACAGCACGGAGGGGGAGGGGCTAACTGTGACGGACAGGCTGCGGGGAGGTGCCACAGCACGGAGGGGGAGGGGCTCTCCATGACGGACAGGCTGTGGGGAGGTGCCACAGCATGGAGGGGGAGGGGCTAACTGTGATGGACAGGCTGTGGGGAGGTGCCACAGCATGGAGGGGGAGGGGCTATCTGTGACGGACAGGCTGCGGGGAGGTGCCACAGCATGGAGTGGGGAGGGAGCTATCTGTGACGGACAGGCTGCGGGGAGGTGCCACAGCACGGAGGGGGAGGGGCTCTCCGTGACGGACAGGCCGCACCTTCAGGCTGAGCGCCCTGCGCTGCGGGAAAGGTGCAGTGAAGGGAGAGGCTGTCACCTCCTGGGCCAGGCAGCGTTTGCGCCCGGGTGTCCTGCAGCGCCCAGCCAGCCGATGGCCTCTGTGAGGTTTATTCCGCCGGAGCCAGCCCCCCCACCCCACGCCACGCCCACACAGGCTGCGGGCCCAGCTGCGCGGTCAGCCACCGCCTGCGGGCCGGGGCACTCAGCGGCCACTCAGCGCGGCGCCTGCCCGGCTCCTGAGGGGTCAGACGTAGGGAGGGCCGGCAGACCCGGGGGCCGGGGCAGGCCGCTCCTCAGACGCCGGCCTCGTGCTGCCGGCCGGCCGGCCGGCCGCGTCTCGCTCGACTGTGTTCCCGGGTCAGTTTGGACTCCTCGGCCCCCCCAGGGGCCGCACTCGCCTCCTTTGCAGGGACCGGGTCTCGGCTGCGACGTCCCGCCGACAGTGGGCGTTGGTCCGGTTCTCCCAGGGGCTCGGGGACAAATCGGCCCCGGGGACAAGTTCAGGGCGGGCGCGGCCGTTGGCGGCATTCCGTGTCCCTGAGCCGACGGCGGCCGGCACGGGGAAGGACGGGGACGGCGCCTTCACGAGAGCTCACAGAATCAGAGGTTCCGGGCGGGTCGCGGGCCTGTGTCTCTCGCCCGGAGATTTCGCGTCCTGCGGTGTCTGCCGGCCACCAGCAGGGACTCGGCGGCCTCTGCCACACGCAGAGGACCGAGCCCGGGCCCTGAGGACGTGAGGGTCCCCGAGGCCGGCGCCAGGGACGTAGGCGTGAAAGAGCGTGGACCAGGGCGAGTTCTGGGGGGGCGGGGGGGGGGGCAACACAGAGGAGCCGGGCCCCAGGAGTGGGGCCCCAGGGAGCCAGGCCCGTCTCTGGGCGGCGATAAAATGGGGCAGAAAATGAAGGGACACACTGGTAACCCCTCTGCACCTGCTCCCTCCCTCCCGCGCGGCCTGCGCCGGGCGGGGAGGGCGTCCGTTCCTGGGACTGAGTTTCCAGGGACAAGGGCTGCGGTGCTGCCCGGGGACCCCTGAGCTCCGGCCAGGAAACAGGAAGAGGCCCCTCATGGCATTTCGCCCAGAGGGTCACCCGCGTGTCTGGCGTGTGCGACCTTCAAACAGTGACCCTAACGCTTGGTGAGACGTTAGTCGCAGGATGGGGTCTCCTGATCTGTGCGTGTCCCGCCGCGAGGCAGAGGCCGGACGAGTTACTCCGACACTTGCGCCCAGAACACCAGGGACCCCCCCCCACCCCCCGCCAGCACCTACGGAAACGCAGGCGGGACCGGAGGAGCCTGGGGCCTCCTCAGCCTCTGCTTCCCATCTGCACAACTGAAGCCCCGAGATACCGTGGTTTAGAAAGCCCAGAAGCAGGAAAGTCCGATTAGGAGAACCGCCTCTGCCGGCCTGGCCCTCCCCACGAAGGCCGCGCCGGACCGTGGGGACGTGCCGACGAGGAAGTCCCGTCCCAGCGCGAGCAGGCGAGTCCTGCGGGCTCGGCCAGCCGCCCTCCCCGACAGCCCTGCGCGACCCGCCCGGCCTGCGGGGCCGAGAGAACGGGCGGTAGCCGGGGGACCGCAGGGCGCTGCGCCTGTGGGTGTTCCAACGAACCCGGCGCAGGGGCCTCGGCGGGCGGCTCCCACCCCCCCACCCCACCCCCGCTCCGAGTCCAGGCTGGACCCTTGGCGCACGACCCCCCCCCCCGCCCCCGCTGTGCACGGAGAGCCGCCTCGCGCCCGAGGACGCGGAGGATCTGTTAGACGTCGCCAGCTGGTCCTACGGGGGGCGGGGGGGGGGGGATGCAGTCAGAGGTTTGAGAATGAAGACTCGCCCCCAACACACGGGCCGACCTCCAGCGGCCTCGGCTGGAGACGCGGTGGGGCGCGGGCGTGGCGTCGGTGCCCTCGGCCGACTCCGCCCGGGGTGGGCCCCACCCCGGGGTGCGCCCTGATTTCACCCACTCCCATTTAGGGGAAAAAAAACACAATTGGAGCCACCCGCACGGTGTCTACAAGAAGGTCACACGCAGCTTTCAGGCAAATAGACTGCACCTCTAAAGGGGCCCCCCAAACCACGCTGTCCGGAAAGAGGTCAAAATGTAGAGCGGACGTCCCAGAGCAAAGCCAGCTCCTCCGTCGACGACCCCCTGGTGCTGGGGGCGGGCCCCTGTGCGGGGGGCGGGTCCCCGCTGTGCCGCTCCCGGCGGAGGCGGGTCCGCGCGCGCACGGTGTGGTGGGCGCCCGGGTTTGCCTCCCTCTGACGGCGTCCCGTCCTGTCCCCGCCCCGCCGTAGGCCTTCGTCGGGGGAGGCTCTCCAGTGGCGCGACTCCCTGGACAAGCTGCTGCAGAACAACTGTAAGTCCGACCGTTCCTACGACGTTCGCGTTTCTGAGATTTTCCAACGGGACCCCCGCAAGGGACGGTGCGAGGGGGCGGGGGCGCGAGGACTCAGTACACAGGCCACGCCCCCGCCCCCGCCGCAGGGGCACCTGTGTCCTGACCCGCGCGCCCCCAAAAATGACTGCAGAGGGCGCGTGCATCTGAGAGATGCGTTCCTTACTGGTAGGTGCTGAGATGCGAGAAAAAGTTTTAAAACGCTGCAAATTTGCATTTATTATATCTGTGTCATAAAATACACAACTTCCATTTAGTTTCAGCTGTAGTCTAGAAGTCAGTCAACAAACAAAGGTAAAAACGTAAAGAATAATTTTTTTTTCTTTTCAAATAACGGAAACGTGGGTGTAGCTAAAAAATACAACCAAACCAGGTCTTCAGCGTGAATCAGTCAGAACCCTCAGCGACTGGCCCTGCGGGCGTCTGCATCAGCTCCGCACACAGTGTGGCCGCGCTCCCGGCACGGACACTGCTCACGGCACTCGCAAAACTGCTTTGATAGGCGGCTTGAGTAGCGCTCAGGTTCTCCAGCATCTCTTGGATTATCGAGTTGATATATCTTTCCAGCCATGTTCAACAGTACATGAGAAAAAAAAAAAACCCACGACACTGACTTTGAAGTTCACGAAAAAACCGCCACAGCAACACTGACTTCAGAGTCTGTGGTATCTCCCAGATAAAGTTTACTATAGGAAACTGCACACCCTCACAAAATACGTGCGATAAGCAAGCTGACGGCTTCCACGTTATGGCCTAACGCTCAGCCAGCCACGACCTTGAACCCGTGCACCGACACACGTAACGATGTTTGAGAAAAGAGTTGGCCGGTATCTCTCAGATGAGCCGCGACCTCCGCAGGCCGGCATCTCCGTGTGTGACAGCGACCCTGCCCCTTCGGGCTGGGCCTCGTGGCGGGTCAGTGGGGGCTGAGACGGCGTGGGATCACCACGGGACCGGGGCCCCCGGGCGGCGAGTGTGGTCACTGCCTTCGTGGCCTGACCCGGGTCGTAATGTCCCCAGCCCCGGTTCCCGCTTCTGGCAGCACGCATGCCGTAGCTTCGTCCGAGATGCGACATCACTGTCGGCGAGGACGCCTTCCCAGGACAAGGCCGAGACACCTGAACCCACCTTCCCCCGATCCGTGATCCTTAGCACTTCCAGGGCCTCCTGTAGTGTGTCGGGTGCCAGTCTCCAACACTGGAGACCCTCCGTAGTGATGATGGGGCTGGTCAGCGGCCACACGGAACTGCCCTCCGGCCCTCTGTGTGGATGCTTGTTCGTCTGTTTGTGTATTTGTGTATCTCATTGATTGATTTTAGACAGAGAAATGCTGATCAGTTGTTCCACTTGGTTATGCACTCATGGGGTGACTCTTGCGTGTGCTCTGATTTCATGTTTTTTCTGTGGAAGTTCTCCCAGCCCTATCAAGGCTAATCCAAGCCCTGAGTGTCTGGTCTGTCTTCCTCCCTCCGAGCTTCCAGAGACATTTGCCCGCACCTCTGTTATGCTGCTTAATACTTGCTACTTTGTACTTAGTGTTTGCTACTTCGTGCTTAGTGTTTGCTACTTTGTACTTAGTGTTTGCTACTTCGTACTTAGTGTTTGCTACTTCATGCTTAGTGTTTGCTACTTCGTGCTTAGTGTTTGCTACTTCGTGCTTAGTGTTTGCTAGTTTGTGTTCTCTTTATAAATCGATTTCCTCCAGCTGGAGATCCCGGACTCACTGGCAGCTGGCACTTGGTCTTTCTGATCCAGGAAATTTCACAGCAGGAAGTGCAGTTTGAGGAAAGTAAATACTTGTTCAAGAGTTCACTCTTAAAAAAAGAGTCTACTTAAGACATCCACCCCATGTTTCTCCATCTTCACCACCAGAATGGCATGTGAAATTTTGTTAGATGCTTTGCGAGAACCAGGATTTAAAAACCATTTCTCGCGGGATCTTCAAGACCGACAAGCCCGGAGTAGATAGCAATGTGAGTTCCAACCACACGAACATGTTTTCGTTGTTCTGGTGGGTAAGCGCCCGCCTCCCCGCAGTGCGCTGAGAATCCTGTGTTCAGAGGCAGAACCCCGACACCTCTGTGTTTGGGACTTTCTCAGTCTTACCCGTTTCAGATCCTCTTCTTGTTTTTTTCTTTTTCTTTTTTTTTTTTTTTTTTTGGCTAAACAGAGCCCCGCCCTGGCACATGTAAAGTGTCCGATAAATGTTTACTGGCTCGATGGATGGCAACGAATTCATCTGCTTATCGAGCCCCCAAGCCCACGAGGTTAACTCCGAGAACAGTGTCTGTGTTTGTCCAGTGACTCATTCCCGGTCTCCCAGAGACGGTGTGGGGCCGGAAAGCAGGCAGACCCTCAGGCGTGGAGGGCCGGGCCCGGAGTCGCCCGTGTGCGTGCTTGCGTGTGTGTGTAAACCCGTGTGTATTGTTAATGACACGCAGAAGTCACATGAGCGGCAGCGCACTGAACACAGGGTCAGAGCGGCCACAGTCAGGTTGAATTTACCCCGTTTTATTTTTTAAAGTTTTTATTTATTTATTTTTAGAGAGGAAGGGAGGGAGAAAGAGAGGGAGAGAAACATCGATGTGAGGTTGCCTCTCATTCACGCCCCCTACTGGGGACCTGGCCCCAAACCCAGGCATATGCCCTGACTGGGAATCGAACCAGCGACCCCTTGGCTGGCAGGCCAGTGCTCATCCCACTGAGCCGCACCAGCCGGGGTGAACTCGCTCCGGCTTAACACCGATGGGTGACTGGCGGCACAGCCCCTCCTCTGGTGTGCCCTCGGCCCCAGGCCCCTCCCTGCACCCTGCAGGGCCGAAACCCAAGGTCGCGCGCGTCCTCCTGGAGCAGGCGAGGGCCCTTCTCCCTGTCTTCCTGTCTATCCATCCCTCTGTGACTGCTTTCCTCGTGGTGGTTCCTCCGTTGGGCGCGTGTGCTTCCTGTGGTCATTTCCCGTCTGCCCCCCCACCCCCACCCCACAGTCTGTCACTCCCTCGGGAAGGACCTCGTGCATGTCACTCACTAACGACCCTTCCCAGGGCCTGACTTGCTCAGACATCATCTGCGGAAAGACAAAAAGGGTTGTACGTCATTTATGCACAATATTCAACAGTCGTCTTGCTCTCACCCCCGAGCCAAGTCTTAAGTGTGTTTTTTCTCCTCCTCGAAATCCAAAATTAGCAGGCACCCCCTCTCGGTCCCGGCACGCCCTGAGGCCGTCTGCAGGTGAGCCCCCCTCACCTGCAGACGGACGGCCTTCGGGTCCGGACCCAGCTCGGCCTCCCACCCGCTGGGCGGGGGGCGGGGGGGCAGGTCACGTGACCGCGCTGCCCTCCCCCGAGCAGTAGGGTGTCAGTCACACCGGCCTCTCGGGTCAGTAGGGGAAGCAAAGGAGGGAGCTCCGTGAGGTTCCCCGTCGTCAGCGGTGGAGGGTCAGCACGTAGCGAGCAGGCCTCGGCTGCGGCACCACAGGCCGCAGGAATGGGTGGGCAGACAGACGGATGGATACGTAGACAGACACATGTATCTGTTTTACCTCCGGCCTCTCCCCTCGCTAGACGGACTTGCCAGCTTCCAGAGTTTCCTGAAGTCGGAGTTCAGCGAGGAAAACCTGGAGTTCTGGATGGCCTGTGAGGACTTCAAGAAGACCAGGTCCCCGGACAAGATAGCGGAGAAGGCGAGGAAGATTTACGAGGAGTTCATCCGGACCGAGGCCCCCAAGGAGGTCGGTCCCAGGGGCCAGCGGGAGGGCGTGGCCCGGGAGGGGGCGGGGCGGGGGCAGCAGCCACCCCTCGGGAAAGGACTCACCTCTGGCCCGGGTTCGGGTCCCCTGCGGGGTGCAGGGGCGGGGCGCGCGGCCAGGCCGGTGTGAGCTTGAACCCTGCTCCGAACCTGGGGGCTGCGCTGCCTCCCACTGCAGCAGGTGGGAGGCACACACCTTGTCGTCCAGGCTGGATGGACGTGCGAGTCTCTCCGAGTCCCGTGACTCCCTGGGGGGGAGCACGGGGCCCGGAGGACGGTTGTCAGGCTGGGGAGGGCGGACTCACCCAGTGGGTGCGTCCGTCCGTGTGCCAACTCATTACTGCCAACGAGTGTTCCCACCCCGCACCGTCTCTCTGCCCCGCCCCTGCCCCTTTCTTTCCGTGGAACATCTTCTTCCCCTCACCCCTCCCCACCCTCCGCCCCGCCCCGGGCGTCCGCCGTGGCTTCTCCGGCTGGAGCGGCAGGGTCCCCGCTCGCGGAAACCCCCTTAGCCCCGGACAGCACAGAGCCAGGGGCCCTGCAAGCCAGGGTCCCGGCGGCTGGCTACCACAGACAGGATGGGTGCTGGTTTCACGGACGCTCTGGGGCGGTTTATCCGCCCTCTGCTGTCCGTGAGAAGGGAATCGCAAGGCCCTCCGGGGACCTCCGGGCGGCCACGGCAGAGGCCGGTCTCGGGGTTCCCGTGGCTTCACCCCGGCAACACCCCGGGGCCTCACCGGGCCCCATACTCCGCTCTGGGCCTTGAGTGTTTCACAGGATGTGGAGTCGACCCAGGAGTGGTCCGAGCAAGCCCCGCGGGTGGCAGCCGACCCCAGACGGGGTGTGGGAGGGACGCCCCTGCGACCCCGGCCCCCAGTGTGCCTGTTCCCTCATGATTCTCTAGGCTCTGGTCACAAATTAGTATGACGAGCTATGCCCCTGTCCGCCACCAGGGGGCGCGCTCCCCGCCGCGGAGCTGGTGGTGGGAGCCGGCGGGCGAGGTGGAGAGGGTGAGGGTCCCGAAGAGACCTGGGCCCCGCCTTGCCGTGGGGGAGAGTGAGACCTGGGACCCTCTCCGGCCTCCTCCTCTGCCCCTCAGCTCCCCCCCCCATTCCTGAGGCCGTGGTGCCGGGCCGCCCTTTCCCTGCCTCCACGAGTCTCCGTTGATGATGTTCGCAAGGAGATGGTGAGGACGTAGAGGGACCATTTCCCGCCAGCTCCGTTCCCCTTCGCGGGACTCGGGGGTTCGCTGCCATCTCCGCTCCTGGTGGCCGCCCGTCGGGGCGAGGGCCTGCTGGTCTGCGTCCCGGGAAACACTGTCCTCGGGTTCCTTACTTGGTCCCTGGCGTCCTCACGAAACGCGGAGACGCTGGAAGTGGCATTGCAGAGCAGACAAAGCCCTGGCTGGGTCTGCAGCCCCCGCAAACGGCAGCCCGTCCGGCCCCCCCAGGGGCCCCTGGGCTCCCGCGGACGGCCCGGCCGGCGTCCTCTGAGCTGTGAGTGAGATGGACTCGCCCCTGGACTCAGAGTCTGGGGCTCTGGTTTCAACACGCCCCTGAGCTCTGTGACCGTGAGGAAGCCACGTCACCTGGATACTTGTGTGTCTATGTTTTCCCTCCCCCCTTAGAAGGGAAGGCTGAGTCTCGGGGTGCAGAGGGGTCCGTGAGGCTCGCGTGCGTCCACAGCCACGGGGACCCCGGCACCGAGTGCCCGTCCCGCGCTGGCTGCGTCTTAGCCGCCGTCACACACTTAGCCCGAGCCACCGGCGGCCGCCCCCGGCCTAGAAAGCAGAAACGTTAGTTCTCACTTTTGCTTTTAACCGTCACCCGAGGGTGCGTGTACGGGCTCGAGAGAAAGAAAGAAAGAAAGAGAGGGAGAAACATCGGCCCGAGAGAGCAGCACTCACCATCTGCCGCCCGTCCTCGCCCCGACCGGGCGGGGATCGAACCCGCAGCCTTAAGGTGTGCGGGACGACACTCCCAGCCACCGCGCCACCCGGCCAGGGCGACAGTCCTCCCTCTGCGGCGCCCCCCCCGCCCCGGTGTGTGTTCTGTCAGTGAGAAGTCCCACTTCCCCGCCCGCCCCCCGCTCACGCCCGCGCCGCCCGCCCGCAGGTGAACATCGACCACTTCACCAAGGACCTCACGGAGAGGAACCTGGCGGAGCCGTCCCTGAGCAGCTTCGACGTGGCGCAGAGCAGGGTGCACGCGCTGATGGAGAAGGATTCGCTGCCCCGCTTCCTGCGCTCGGAGCTCTACCAGGAGCTCGTCAAGTAGCCGCGCGGCAGCCTGGCGCCCCCAGCAGACGGCCCTCCCTCCCCCCCCCCGGCTTTGCTCCCAGACGCCCCCACGGGGACCCCCCGGCGGCCGCCTCCTCGTCCGGCCTGCGTGGTTCGGGACGGTGGTTGTCTGAACGATTTCCTTTCCCGGCTGCTTCTTCCCGCCCCGACTCTTAATCAAGCTCCAGTCCGTTCGTTGTGGTCAAACCCGCTCAGAATCCCAGGAAATTCTGCCCCAGGCAAAGAGACAGGCGTGTGAGGCCCCCCCGACCGACCGGGGGGCCTTGGGTTGAGGTCACAGGTCGCCCGATGTCGGTCGGACAGGACAGGGGACGGGGGTGGTGGGGGGGGGCCGACCGCCGGTGAGATGAGTCGCCTCGTTGGCTGTCTTCACTGTGGGTGGGGGGCATCACCGCCCGGTTATTTCCCACCTGGGCTGGAGGGCGGTGGTGAGCGCTCCACGAGGCGGCCACCCCCCGATGTCCTCAGCAAATCATTGAAACCGTTGTTCTTCCCCATGGAGAACCTTCGTGCAGGCGGAGGTTAGAAACCAGGCGTACCACCGACAACATGTGTGTTATCTGTCTGAGCACAATTACCATCGATTCTCCCTTTGCGCCTGCCCAGACGCCCCCACGGAGTTGCCAGGTTCTGTGTTAGGCCCTGAGATCGACAGTGGGCTCCTTCACAAACACACCTGAGCCTGCAGTGGGTGGGCCCAGAGACTCGGTGTCCCCGCTGTTTTAAATCCGTGTGAGTGTGAAATTCTGAAATGTTTAACTCCAGGATGCAAAAACGGAACAGCTGCTGTCTCCCGCCTCAGAGTCCGGAGGGCCGGGGGCCGACACGGGGACTGACACGGTTGACGGCCCCGTGACGCTGCGTGTTCGGCACGTGACGCTTGTCTGAGAAACAGGAGTCACCGTGGGGGAAGTCCGACCTGCCGGCCCACCGGGCTTTCTGAGCGAGAGGCAGCACTCCAGGTCTCCGCGTTCCGCAAAAGAACGGACTCGTCCCGCAACCCCCGGCCCCCCCCCTGCCGCTCCGCCCCCCGGGTCAGTAAACCGTCACCCCCGCACGCTGACCCCGCCCCGCCGCGCACGGCTCACGGCTCACGGCTCACGGCCCGCCACGGCACCGCTGGCAGTGCACGGCTGTACCTCTGTATCTCACCACTGTGAGTGTTGCCAGGGCATCTTCGTGGCGAGAGTAGGTAGGTGTGCTCAGGGGAAGTCCGCATTTGCCCGGTTTGGGAACAAGGAGAGTCGCAGGGAGCCTTGCACGAGGGCCACCAAGATGAGGCGGCTCAGAAAATTAACAAGAGAGTGCTCTTAAGGACGAATAAAGCCCGCACTGCTTCGGCGGAAGGTTGCATCGTCCAGTCTCGGTTTCCTGGGTTTTATCCCTTCCCCCGCTCCCGGTTTGGGAGGGGGGAGCCGTCCCTTCCGGTGTCCGTCCGGCAGACACGCAGGGGGTTGCTGGGTGCCCCCAGTTGTGGTCACTGCAGAGGCCGGCCGGCCGGCCCCAGCTGGGCATCCACTCCACACTCTGCCCAGGTTGGGGGGAGGGGACTGCGGGTCAGCCCGTTCGCATCCTGCACGGCAGCCGCCCCAGGAGACCCTGTCTCCGTGCCGTGCATGGCCGGGCCTGGTCACGCCCCACCGCGAAGCCGCCCCCACCCCATGCACCCGCGCCGCTGACCAGCAGCGGGGGTTCCCAGCACCCCTCCCCCAGCCCTCTGTCCCGTGGCCCCGGCAGCCAATGCCGCCGGCCGTGCTAGGAACCAAAACCCCCGGGCCCGTTGCTCTTCCCTGGATGCCAGACAGGACTGAACGAAAAATGGGATGCTTTATTCACGCTGTTTGAGACGGCTGCGTGTCTGAAGGTGCCCAGAGAATTAACTGGACACAGCACGGGGCTCACCCGGAGGGGCGGCCGGACAGAGACTCGGGCCGGCTGGACTCTCCGGCGGTGGGAGGGCTCGTGGGTCCACCTTTCACCGGCCGGACCCAGGAGGCGGGGGCGGGCGAGCCCCAGGGCAGCTGTGGGGGGGACGGAGGGGCCCCTCCCGGCCGACCGCGACAGTGAGACAGTGACGTGGGGTGGGACAGGTGGGGGTGAGCCTGAGCTCGGAGCGGTGGGTGCCCCGCCGAAAAGCCAGACATGAGAAAACTAGCCCAGAAAAGTTCTCTGAACTCTTTTGGAGATGTTTTCAGTCTTAGCAGGAGCGGGGAAGGAAAAGGGAAAAAACACTGTTTCTAAAGTCTCCATGGCAACACAAAGACAATACATTTTTTTTTAACCCTGGGAAAGATGGTCTGGGACGATCTTTCCGGGAAAGAAACTGTAACAGCTGTTTGTGGCCCCCGCCCCGCCCCCGCCCCCCAGCGCGTGGCCTGGGAAAGTGGCCGGCGCGGGGCCTGGGGGGCACACGCCCCCAGGGACAGCGCGGCCGCAGCTGTGAGTGCACCTGGGACGTGGCAGGCGGCCGTGGGAACGTGCGGGTGGCCCTCCTTCTCGGGGGGGGGGGGTGGGGGGGACCAGGGCTCGGCCGGGGGTGGCCCGTGACTGAGCCTTCCTCCCCGGCTGGGGGCAGACCAGGAGTGACGTGGACCCAAAGGACCAGACGGGCGGCGGGCTGTGGAGGACCGTGGGACCCTGTGTTCCGTGTCTGTCCGCGAGGGCTGTGCTCACGCGTGTGAACACCCCACACACGCGGTCTTTCTCCCGGACGGACACCGTCTGACACCCGGGACTCGCCGAGGCGTTCGGGAAACTTCGCTTCCCGGCCAGCAGGCGCCCTGCACGCACCCGGGTCTCGGCGGCGGCCGTTACGCTTGAAGGAGGTCTCAGGTTTGGTGCATGAAGAAGGAAGGTGGTGAAGGAAATGGCTGCAGTTTCACCCTCTGCGTGTGGCCTCGCGAGTGGCCCGGCTGGGGTGCCCTCTGGACTCACCCCCCTTCGGCAGGGGGCGCTGACAGTTATTCCCCAAGGACAGCGGCTGCGAGGGGTTCCGGTGAAAACCTGGCCGTCGCCGGTCAGCTGAAAAACGCCCACGCATCCCTGGGCCGGGCTCCATCCAGCTGCCCGTCCCGTCACGATGTGATGGTCTGAGGGTCACCTCAAAGGCTGATCATGTCTGAGGGAAACAGTTTCAGCCCCCAGATCGCCCCCCCCAGCAGTCCTGGGGACGCAGCAGGTGTGGGAGGGACAGGGGCAGGGGCAGGAGAGCAGGAGGCGGGGGGCGGGGAGGAGGAGAAGGGGTGCGGGGCGAGCGGCCGTGCCCAGGGCCTCGGCGTGTCTGTGGGGAGGGAGGCAGGCAGGGTCCACGTCAGTGCTCCGGAGCGCCCCCGGCCCCACGTGGCTCGCACGGGCCACGCAGCAGTGGGTGGGCTCCGCCTCCAACACCCAGGGGTCCCAGCCCGAGGCCTGGCCAGCGGCGGGTCCCGGATGTGACGTCCCCACGCGTCTCCGTGTCCTGTCGCACACGCGTGTGCAGCTCACGTTCGCCTGGGTCTCGGCTCCCGGCGCCCAGCGTGGTCCAGGCTGCTGCACGCGCGCCCCCCCGCGCCCCCGCGCGCCCGAGGCCGGGCAGAGGGCTGGGGCCCCGGGAAAGGCTCCCCCCAGGCCCCGGGCTCGGGGTCGGCCGAGGACACAGAGGCAGCTCGGGCTGGAAACCGGCCGAGAGAGGGCGGAACCCAGACACGTCGTGACGGTGTCCTCATCGCACAGTCGAACGGTGACAGCCCCCGTGTCCTTTCCGCAGAGGAGCCGCAAACCACGCCCCAACATTCCCGTCGGCTCGGCCAGCCTCACGCATGCCGCCCCCCTCCCCCGAGAGGGGCGGCGTCAGCCGGGTCGGCGCCAACACGGTTCCGGGGCCACACACGCGTGACGCGTGCAGAGCGCCGCCCGCCCGTCCGGGGCCGCACGGGAGCGACACCGGGGTGACGCGGAGGGAGCTGGGCCGTGGCCGCCCGTGGCTCCTGCTAGGTCGCGGTGTCCGGGCTCGGGGCCGGGGGACACCAGACTTGTGTAGCAGGCTGCCGGGCGCGGCCTGTCTCCGCAGACGCGGCCGGAGAAAGGGGCGGGAATGGCGGCGCTGGAGATCCGTGTCGGCGTGCACGCCGCGGGATTCCGTGGGGGGGCCCCGCGTGCATCTCGCGGTTCTGCATCCAGCGCGCTGTGTGCTGGGTGGCGTGTCCGTCCCGGTGGATGGCGCACCCAAGTGTCTCTGTAACCACAATCACGCTCCACCAATAAAGCACCGTGCACACCTGAGGCACAGCCGCGTGCGAGTCCTTCCTGGGCCGCGAACACTCTCGGTCAGAGACCCTCCCTTCTGGGGGCGCGCGCTCCCCCCTGCTGCCGACCTCGGGGAGCCCTCTGTCGATGGGGACCACGCCTGCCCTGGCGGTCACCGCTGACCGGCAGCCCCACCCGCGGGCCGGACAGGAGCTACCCTCCAAGGGCCCCTTCTCTCCACGCCGCTGACCACTCCCCTCTGCTCGGGGGGGACCCAGCTCTCCCCAGTCAGGAGGGACCGAGCGCCTGGTGTCCTGTGGCTCCGGCACAGCCACCCCGTCCCCTCCGCCTGGGAAGGGCCGGGGGAGGTCCGAGGTCGGTGTCACTGTTGGAAGCTCTGTTCTCTGGCCTGGGTCTGGTGCCCCAATGGCTCAGGTGACAGACTGAGTCCCACAGGTGCGGGAGGAGCAGGACCAGGCGCGGAGGGGCCGGGAGAAAGGACCCTGTGGGGACAGCGGGGTGGACAGAGACGGGCAGGGCCGGCGGGCCGCTGACTGTTGGGCCTCGCGGCCCCTGCCTCCCTCTGATCCTGTCCTCCTCCTCCTCATCCCCACGGCCACGGCTGAGGCCCGAGTGCGTCCACCCGGGGCTGGGAGGGCCAAGGTCGCCGCTCTTTCTCCGTCCGGCCCACAGAGCAGAGGCGACGCCCTCAGGGTCACCCTGCGGACCAGCAGCGGGGCTCCGAGGTCAGGCCGACCCCTCGCAGACGGCTGGGTCAGTGCAGCCGTCAAAACAGCAGGATTACCACCGGCCCCCGCGTGGCCGGGCAGGACTCAGTGCCCAGCCGCCCAGTGCGTCGGCCGCTCGGGCGGGCCCCGGAAGCCCCGTGTCTCCAGAGCACAGCGGCCTCGGGCTGCGCGTCCCCACTCAGAGAGCCGGGGAAGCCACTGCCCCCGAAAGTCTCGTTCCAAACACCCCAGTGTGCTGTCGGCCCCCAAGCCCCTGGCGCACGCTGCGTGGGGGGCGGCCTCGTAGGGCACATCCCCGGTCCTGTTGCAGGTTTTCCATCTTCTGGTCCGACCCGACCTTCCCAACGTCTGAACTTGCCCAGACGGTAAAGAACGTGGGTGGAAACTTTATTAGGACGAGCGCTTGTGAGGGGCCGGTCCCACTTGCTGGCCGCGCGGCCGCTGCCGGGCCACGTGAGTGGGTCACGGCCCCAAAGCAGCATCCCTCGGAGAGCGCAGAGCGGCCGAGGCCGCGGTGGAGGGCGTCATTCAGACGCCTTAGCTCCGTCTGGAAGGGCGGCCTCGTGACTGCCGGGAAGGGACTGCCCGTGACATGTGACGCCCGCCCCAGACGCACTGAGCCCCCCGGCTGCCTTGCAGGTTCCTTGGAAAGCCGGCGGACTTGGAGGAGCCGGTGCCCGGGGCCGGCAGCGAGGGGGGGGTGACGAGGCCGGCGTTTCCGTGCATCCTCTCGCCGGCGTCTGTTCCGGCTGCTGGGTGAACAGCTGCCAAGCGCACAGCCTCTGCGTGCGCTGGGCTTTCGCTAACAGGCCGGGGACCACGAGCAGAGCAGGAGGGACAGCGGCGGCTGTCCCGGCGCACTGGGGACAGAGCGCCAGCCCTCCTCCGCCTGCAGGCTCTCCGCAGCTGAGACACCAGCGGTGGGAGCCGCGGGGGGCACGGGGCGGGGGGGGCGGCACAGACACTCTGGGCACCGAGGAGGCATCAGCCCAGGGACAGTCGCCCCCCCCCCCACAGCAGCGCCCGCCGCGCTAGGAGGCACCGTTCCCCTCGTCACCGGCAGGAGGAGGCGCCGAGGCCCGCGGACAGCAGACGATTTGTCCAAAGTTGCGCGTCTGGGTGACGGCAGGCGCGTCACAGAAGCACGTGGCCCCAGCCCGGGGCGGTATTCCCCGGGGCTCAGTGCGCACGACACCCATCCCATCGTGTCTCCGACGGCGGCAGGCGATCTCAGAGTGGACGGCAGGGAGCCGCCGGACGTCAGGGAAGCCGGGGGGGGGGGGTGCGGGGGGGGGGGGGGGCCCGGGAAAACAGGCTTCTCAGAAACAGACGCCTCCCCCCGCCCCCCAGTAATCTCCCCGAGCAGACAGACAACCTTCCCGCTAACGGACGTTTCTCTCAAAGTGAACTAGCCAGTTGGAGAGGTATCAGCTCTTCGCACTGTAACACGACTCCCGTAGGATGGGCCCCATCGCGCGTTTCTTGCGACCTCCCTGCAAACAGCCAGAGGGAAGGGTCGCTGACCGAGGGCGGGGGGAGAGAGGTCTGCCGAGGTCGGAGACCGGCCGCCCTCGCGCATGGCCCGCAGCCCCGTCCCCCGGCAGCGCGGGGGCCCAGCCCAGACGCAGGGGCCCGACCGGCCTCTCACGCTGCGTCACTCTAGCGACAACCGTGCGGTGTTCCCGTCTCTCCCAGCATGCCAGGGCCGGCAGGGTTCTCACGCCAACTTTCCTGAGTACCAGTCGTAAACCGTCAGTGGCCACTCGTCCCCCTTTGTTAGCCATTGTCCATCACTCAGGAGTTCCCCCTTAGCCCTGGCTGGTGGGGCTCAGTGGATTGAGCACTGGCCTGCAAACCAAAAAGTTGCCAGTTCGATCCCCAGTCAGGGCACGTGCCTGGGTTACGGGTCAGGTCCCCAGTAGGGGCGTGTGAGAGGCAACCGCACATGGATGTTTCTCTCCCTCTTTCTCCCTCCCTTCCCCTCTCTCTAAAAATAAATAAAACCTTTTTTTAAAAAAAACGCCGTGTGTATTTCACATTAGGAGGGGAGCAGGGTGGGGCTCGCCCCACCCCCTGGAAACCACATTGATTCCCCCAAGAAGGGGTAATGAGTGGCCCGTGGGGATTGTGTGTGTCTCGTCTGGACAAAGCTGCCCGGCCCCGTCCTCCTAGAAAGACTAGGAGGAGGCGGAAGAGGCCAGAGCGCCTGGTTTTAGCCTGTATGAGGGGCCTTCTGTGTTCTCATCAGCCCGCAGAGGGCCGGCCCGGAGAGAGAGAGCCTTTGGAAATCCAGGTGAAAGCGTTTATTCGGATCTTAGTGGCTGGAGACAGACCAGAGACGCCCACGGGATTTCGGAGGGACGGCGGCGTGTTGTGATAAAAACCAACTCGACGTCGCCTGGAAGAGTGAGTGAGGCTCCAGAACACCGCCTGTGGGCCGTCCGGGGCTTTCGAGCTGGAGAGACGGCTTCCTAGTCGCCGCTGCCGGTCCCCTCCCTGCAGCTCCGTGGCTGCGGCCCGCCTGGCCTCCCTCTGCCCGTGCGCGGGGGCTGCTTAGAGTTGACGGCACGGCCGTGGTGAGGAGGGAACGGGCTCCACGCTGTTAGAGGGTGCGGCCAAGGGGGCAGCCCAAGTAGGGATTTGGAATGGGGCCCAGAACTCAGGGTGTCCAGGAAATATTAGGACATCCTCACCCCCGCCCCCTACAGGTGTGGGCTGGGGGAAGGGACACAGGGAGCAGGGCCATTGAGAGCTGTTTTGCACAGCAACAGCTTTGCAGCTAACCCGTGGTGTGGTCATTTAACATATCTATAACCTTTAATGGTTCCATGGATATGTTAAATAGCTGAGGCCTTACTCTGAGCCAGGGGAATGAAAGTAACTTCCTCACCAAGGTGTAAGGGGGGGGCAGGTCCCCCAAGTTACAGCGCCTGCGTGGGAGCTTGGAGGTGACTGGCTCCACGCCATGGGGCCACGCCTGCCCAGACCCACGATGGCAGCCCAGTAAACCTGGAAGGATAGGGGAGTGCTGGCAGGTGTAGCCAATTGTGGGAGGAGTCGGAAATGGGGCTGCAGAGGAGGACTGGCGTGAGGATTTAAACCCAGACACGGCAGCCATTGGAGGGAGAACCACACGGCTGTGGCAGAGTGGCGACCCCCCTCCTTGCAGCCATTGACGGGGGAAAACCACTCCATTTTGGCAGAGTGGAGACTCCCATGGCCATTGTGCAGAGAGAACCATGGCTTTGGCAGAGTGGGGACCCCCACAGCTTTAGAAGGGGGAACCACCACCCAGTTTTAGCAGAGGTCCCGACGACACAGCTGATGGTGCCGGGAACCCAGGGAGGCCTCCCAGCCGAGACGGATTACTGGGAAGAACTGGGGGCTGCCCAAGCCTCGGACTTCTATTTCCTTTCTTGAGATGCGGTACCCCAGACTGGGCAAAGGGGGAAGGAAGGAAGGACTATGTGTGTTTGTGGGTGTTTTAAGGGACTTTGGGATTTTGATGAAAACATTAGGTCACTACTCTAAGTCTGCACAGCATTAAATAAACGTTTCCTTTCCTTTTCTCAAATCTCTGGCATTGAGAGACGTCTTTCCTCTGGGGGTGGACATAACAGACTTGGGGGGGTTCCTTTCAGTGATAGCATATCGCCCCAGTCCCCCCCCCCGCCCCGTTGTTCTGTAACAACGCCCCACAGAGCAGGGCGTTTCCCCGGAGCCTCAGCAGCCCCGTCTGCTTCCCGCCGGCCTCGCTGACCGGCCGTGACCGGGGGACCGAGTGTCTCAGGTGTCGCCAGGGCAGCGAGCAGGGATGTGCTTTGTGCCCACCCACTGTCCCCCCCCCAAGCTCGTCCCTCGCCGTGAGCCGGAGAGGCACCCGTCTTGGTCCTCGCAGGCTGCGCGTCCTGAGTCCGGGACGGAGTTCAACCAACTGGTCTGGGACCCCGACAGCCCGGGGCCCCGACGGGTCCTCCCCACGGCGGCTCCCCATGGTGACGCCGTCCTCCGGGGAAGGGGGCGCAGGGTCAGGGTCCTGAGTGACACAGGAGAAGTCGGTGGACGTGGCAGACGACCCGGGGACGGTCAGCAGTCGGGGCCGAGCGGCGTCTGGCCCCAGTTCTGACTTTCAAAGCCTCGCTTCAGGCTGGCGGCAGAGTGGGCGGTCTGGAAGAGGACCGCCGGTGCGCGTGTGGGCGTGTGTGTGCGTGTAAACAGCATGGTTCTTGTTGAACCCTCCTCACGGGGCTTCCCACTGAGGGAGTCGGTTTCCCAAGTGGGTGAGAGCTGGTGCCGCGTGGGGACGCGGAGACCTTGCTCCCACCCACGGTCAGACTCACAAAGCCCCCGTCCGGTTCTTGTGGCTGAAGACTCGCAGACACACAGAACGGGCGGACAGCTGTCAGCAGGGGGGCGGCAGGGGCAAAGGTGACGGGATTGAGGAACAGAAAACCCTCACAGACACAGACGGCGGGGCAGTGGGGGAGCACGAAGGGGGTGGACGGGGACGGAGGGAGACCTGACTGGGGCGGTGAGCACACCGCACGATGGATCGACACACACGTGACGTGCCGTAGAGTTACACGCCTCGAATACATTCAGGGACAAAAAGACGCCTGATCTCAGAGCACAGCCAGCTGTCACGTTGCCCGGGACCTGGGACTCGCCGGCCGTCGCGGTGGCCGTGACGTGACGTCCTCCCGTGACGCCCCAGCGCCGGCATGCCCTGCTCGGGGTCACGTCCTGCAAGCGTTTCCCGACCTCTCACCTCTGGACGCTTCCTTCACACCGTCTGATCCTCTCCCCCGCCCAGCGTGCCCAGGGCCAGCCTCTCGCCCTCTGGGCCCTGGTGGCTCTGCCTCTGGGGCCGCACGCCCCGCTTTTGGCCCGACGGTGCCCTGGGATTCCTCCCTTCCTGCCTGTTCCTCAACCTCCTCTCGTCCCCTCCGCTGACTGGCTCCTGCCGCTTTTCCTGCCGCTTTTCCTGCCATTCCGTGGGCTGGGCCCAGGGCCGCTGGGCTCTCCCGCTGACTCCGTGGCCCCGGCCAGCTTGCACTCCCCTCCGCGGCCGGCCCCGGGCCTGAGCGCACTCGGGCGGCGGCACCCTCGTCCTCTGGCAGCGCGTCTCGGTTTCCAAGCACACCGGCTCTGCAGGCTCCCACTACCCGGGTCACGCCGGATTCGAGAAAAGCTGCCGTGCACAGTGTCGTCCCTCTTTCCCAGACGACGTGGCCGTGTGTCTCACGGCATCAGACCCCCCGTCTTTGCAGCTGCTGTTAGAGCTTCCCGACTTTTCCCCGTCCTTTCTGTTTGCAAACACCCAGGGCCATCGGACCACAGCCACCTCTCCCTTCGCTCCTACGCGGTTGCTTCTCTCACGGCCTGTGAGCGAGGTCCCCGCTGGCCAGCCTGCACCCTGCCTGGTGCGCAGGAACCGGTCAAACGTGTGGCTAGAGATAATGAGGTCCGAGATGAAGTGGGTGCCACTGTGAACCGCCAGCTGCACGTCCGTGAGACCTGCAGGTGCAAAGCGACGCTCCGTGATGCCCAGGTGCATCGTCCTGGAGGAGACTTTCGCTGCACGTGTTAGAGAAATAAAGTCTCTGAACACGTTTCTTTTTAAAATCTTTTTGTTAGTGTTTTTTGTTTCTTTTTTCTTAATGAAGAGGTACCATAATGCTATCTGCTCTATTAACCGTCCAGAAAAAGGTGTTATCATCTGAAGCAGTGGTTTTCAGCCTTCCCCATCTCAGTGCACACACAGACTGGTCACTAAACACCCGGGGTGCACTGAAACACACTCTTTTTGCCAATTTGACAAAGAATAGGAATAGTTTTGATTCATTCACACTGGACGGCTACTGTGGTATTTGTTGTCATTTTTTTTTACTTTTTAAATTTATTATTTTTTTAAAGATTTTATTTATTTATTTTTTAGAGAGGGAAGGGAGGGAGAAAGAGAGAGAGAGAAACATCAATGTGCGGTTGCTGGGGGCCATGCCTGCAACCCAGGCATGTGCCCTGACTGCGAATCGAACCTGCGACACTTTGGTTCACAGCCTGAGCTCAATCCACTGAGCTAGGCCAGCCAGGGCTCATTGTCATTTTTTTTTCTTGGACGCTGTACGTCAGGGGTGTCACACTCATTTTCACCGGGGGCCGCACTTTCACCTCGGTGGCCTTCAGAGGGCCGAGTGCAACTCTGGGACTGTGTGACTGTAACTAACTACTCCTTAACTAGGGCCAGGAGCTCGGCACTGCCTCAGGGTAGAGACAAGGTGCCCAGCGGATAAAACCAGGCAGAGGGCCAGTTCACCCTCGGGCCTGGAGTTCTCGGCCTCTGCCCTGAGGGAGGAGCGGTCAGGGCCCCGACTGAGCAGTCAGGTGTTGCCTGTTGTAGAAGCCCGTGGGGCACACCGGCTGAAAATCACTGCTCTCAAGTGTTACCACGGGGCATCCTCTAGGAGCCCGAGACCTTTCTCAAAACCTAAACTATGTCACGAGCTGTGTGCTTCTGGGAACTGCAAAGGGTTCTGGGAAACAAGGAGGGCGGGTGCAGAGGCCGAGGTGGCCACGGGGCCTCGTGCGCAAAAGGGCTGTGAGCAGAGGGGCCGGGTGAGGGCCCCGGCGCCCAGAGGGAAGCCGGAGCAGCTCCCGGGATTGATTGCGTCTCCCAGGGCCTCAGCCTGTGGAGGCAGAGGCCCCGCCCCGGCGGGGGCAAGGTGCCTCAGGCCCGAGCTCACCTGCCCCCATCCCTTCATCAGAGAATGAAGTCTCTGATCTGCTGTTCCGAGCTCAGCCCATCCTGTCGGCGCCCACGGCGAGGGGCAGGAGGACCTTGGCTTGGGTCCTAGACCGGAAGGCAGGTCGCAGAGCCCGTGAAATGTGAGCTGCATTATTGTTACCGCCGCCCCGGCCCTCGGCCCTCGGCTCAGCTGACTCAGAAGACAGCTCAGAGCAGACAAAACAACTCGGGGGGAGGGGGAGGGAACAAAAACAGCTTCAGCGGGAACTGCTGCCGCTGCTTCTGCCAGAAACTGTGAGATAAGCCAGGACTCCACGTCACGATGGGCAAATCACTCAGGGGCGTATTTGAAGAAGGATCAGTAAGGAATTCCGCTTATCACACAGAAAACACTGGGCTGGGCTGCTCATTTCCGTCCTGGGGCGATGGCCTTGAGGCTGGGCAGTGAACCCGGAAGGTGAGGATTTTCCAAAACCAACACTACTTCTCCCAGAAAATGGGATTCCTAGCTAGAAGTTTCTAAGTTTCCAACCGGAATCCTGGCTTATCATCAGCATCCAAACCCGCTTATGTTTACAGTTTCCTAAACATTTTTTAAAAAGATTTTGTTTTTAGAGAGATGGGAAGGGAGAAAGAGAGAAACATCAGTGTGTGGCTGCCTCTCCTGCGCCCCTACTGGGGACCTGGCCCACGACGCAGGCATGTGCTCCAACGCAGAATGGAACCTGCCACCCTTTGGTTCTCAGGCCAGCGCTCAGCCCACTGAGCCACACCAGCCAGAGCCAATTTTCTAAGCATTTTTATGTTTTCTTAAGTGTTTTATACAGTTTGCCTTTTGGAAAAAATAAGTGTTTGAGAGGCATGCAACACAGGGTGCCAATAACTCTCCCTCCGCCCTCCCAGGGCGCCGCGCATCGGACGCTCAGCGCAGGGAAAGCGCGGAAAGAGGCGCTGAGGGTCCCGCCCCGTGCGCCCGGGAGCAGGGACCGCGCGTCCGTCCCTCGTCTGCAGATCGTCCCCTTCCCTGTGCGAGGCTCACGCCCGCGCACGGCTTGCGGGCGGTCTCGAGCCCGGCCGGGTACTCCGAGGACTCGCAAGCAGCTGGAGGCTGCAGAACTAGGAGGTGTCACGGGGAGCCGCGCAGAGCCGAGGGCGCAGGCGCAGAGAACCGAGTAAACCGCGCCGGAAGCCGGAAGCCGCCCGCCCACGTGGGAGGGTCCGCGACGGAGTCGAACGGAAGCTGGGAGGCCGCGGGCCGGAGGCGCAGGTGGCAGGCGGACGGGGCTGGTGGGTGACGGCGGCGGCCCCCACCCGCCACCTCCTCGGCTTCAGGTCGTCGCAGCGGCGGCAGAGGCCGCGCCCGGGCCTGAACGCCCCACGGGGCCCAGAGGCAGAGTCTGGGACCCTGCCTGCCGAGCGGGCGTCCCGCCCGTTTCCCCCCGGGCAGCGGGCGGGCGGATTTGCACCTGGGAGCACGCAGCCCTTCCCGTTACCGGGGGTCAAGGGGTCTCGGCCTGGAGGCTGAGCGACCGGAAGTCCGGCCCAGGCATCAGGCCCGGCCCTTCGCGAGGGGCCTGCAGCGTCCAGGCCGGGGGAGAGGTGGGGGTGCGGGCTCAGAGGGCCCCCCAGAGGACTCTGCAGAGTGGAGGCCGTCGGCGTGCGAGCGGCTGAGAAGGAGCTGGGCGCGCGTCTGGAAACCTCAGCCGGAGGGACTGGGGTCAGCGGAGGCCACCTCCGAGATGGAGCCGAAAGCGGACCCTGGCCTGGGGTTTGCAGACGGGCCTGGCAGGGTCCTTGCGGGCACCCCAAAGGTACGCAACAGCCAGGGGCAAGGCGAGGGCCGTGAGCACACGGCGTCCTGCGGGGGTGGTCAGGTGGGGGGGGGACCGTGGTGCCCCCGGCAGGGAGGGGACAGAACACCGGGCGGCCTTGTCTCGGCGATGGCGTAACTAGAGCCGCTGCCTCCCGTCACGGCTGTGGCCACCGTGTCCACGTCTCGGGGACGCCCGGTCCGGGGGGCAGACAGCTGCAGGGAGGCCAGAGGCCGCGGAACAGGCTGGGAACGCGACAGACAGAGCTCTGTCTTCCTTCCTCAGAGCCGCTGTCCCCAAGTCACCCTGGAAGATCACCGCTCACCCCTTCCCACGGCCGTGCTCTGCTCTGTCTCGGGAGCAGTGGCCTCGAGCGGACTCTGGGGGGGGCTCCCTCCCCCCCGGGCCCTGGGGTCACGGCCGGGGTCCCTCCCAGAGGACAGGCAGGAGCAACGGGACCAGGACCCCGTGTCTGCATGGCGTCCTGTCCCTGTGTGACTCCTGCGGTGGCCGGATGACTGGGAGTCCCTGTGCGCTGTCCCCCCCACCACAGAGGTGACCTGGGGCCCAAGGGTAGCGGAGCCATTTTTTTTTCTGTTTTCTTCAGACATTAAAATAAAATGTGGAGGAAGACTTGCTCTGGAGAGCAGGTCAGGGCCTGGCAAACTTAGACAAGGAAACGGGGAGTGATTCTCAGGGAGGAAGCTGGCCCGGCGTCCCCCCCCTCCCCCCCCCACCCCTCACTTCCAGGCTCCCTATTCACGGTCCCCGAGGGACCTTCACCGGCCCCGACTCAGGCGGGATGCAGAGACACCCCAGTTCTGCAGGGCGCCCGCCAGAGCCCAGGACACCGCTTGTAGGGGCTGAGGGGGTTCCTCTGTCTTTTTTCCCCACAGATGGCCGCAGCTCTCACCCGATCCAGAGAAGGGCCTGTTACTCTGAGCAGTTCGGACCCTGGGCTCCTGACACCTCGCAAGTGTGTCTCGCGGTGGACAAGGAGGCAGTCAGGGAGTGGGGGCCCGTGACATGGCGGACGTGGGGTCCATGGCCGTGAGGCGAGCGTCCTGTGCCCCCTTTTCCGGGGAAGAGAATCTGGGAAGGCAGGAAGGCAGGCCGAGCCGTTCGGGGTCTGCCCCTCGGCACCTCCAGACGCCGCGCCTGCCCTCTCCTGGCAGCAGACCCGCCGAGCACCTGCAGCGAACCAGCGGGCCCCCAGGCCGAGGCGCCCGGCCCTGCGACCAGAGGGAGCGGCGTGGCGGACACACACCGTGTGCATCTTCTGCTTCGTCCGCAGAGCCGGCACGGCGCAGAGGAAAGAGAGGCTGCGCGCCCTTCCCGGCTGTCACCCCTGCCCCCGCGGGTCGTCGTCACGTCCACCAGCAGACGGTGCGTGTGTTTCCCGGGCAGCACCCACCCTTGGCACCCATGGGAGGACACAGAGGGGTGCTCGGGCCCAGGACCAGGGGCCTCTGGACGTCACATGCTGATGAAATAATGAGACGCAATTGAAAAGCACACGGGAAAAGGCGTTCCGTAAAACCGTTTACTTCCCACAAGAAGGACCCGCGGACCAGCCTGGGGGGCGGCGTGGGCACGCCTGCAAGTCCTGACAGTCTCCACAGCGTCACCCGCTCGCCCCCCTGCGCCCTTCAGGGACAGAACTGTGGACGTGTGTGGGGGGGGGGGGTGTCCCACGAGGGGCCCCGGGACAGGAGAGTGTGGCTGCCAGACACGCCAAGGGCATGGCCCAGGCCCCGCGGCTTCAACGCAACGGGACACGAGAGCGCACATGCCGGCAGCTTCCACCGCGGCCTGGTCCCTGGGCCTCAAAGCACTCGGGGCTCGTGTGTGATGGGCATGGAGGGACTGGGCGCAGGGGTGCTTCTCGGGCCATGGATTCGGAAGGAGGAGGAGGACGAGACTTCCTGGCCCCTCGTGAACCGCTCGGGGGCTGCCGTGAGCCTCTATTTAGAAAACGACGCGATGATAAAAACAGGTACAAAACAGCCTCATCAGCAACACGAGTGAGGAGTCTTCAAGTATTTCGTGTGCCTCGGAGAGTTCCAGACGGGGTTCCAGCCGTTCACACCCTGGCCTGCCCTCGCCCTCATCCTCCTCTCAGAGGGAGCGGGGGACGCGGGCCCGTCACCCTGACGTGTGAGACGCCACGAACGGATGCGGTGAGTGGATGCCACGCAGAACAGCGACTCCGGGGGCCCTTGGTTTGCAGAAGGGTGTTCCGTAGACAGGACCACCGTCCCCGGGGCAGTTTGGAGCCTGGGCTACGACCTGGAGCCCACAGCCCACACCCCTGGGGACAGCTGCCCACGTCCCCCGGGGACAGCTGCGTCCCCAGGAAAACACAGGGTGACAAGTCCACCTCGGTCAGCAGGGGCAGCGGGTGGAGGCCTCATGCCTTCCAGCTCCACGCCCACCCGGCTGCTGGCCCTGCGCCTCGGGCACCCAGGGGCAGCCGTGCAGTGCGAGTCGAGGACAAGACTCTCGGTGACCTTTGCTCTTGAGGGTGCTGCTCAGTGGGCCCGGGGGGCGGGGGGGGGGCACAGCTGAATCAGGTATGGCGCCCCCTGGAGGATGGCGGCGGGCCTGCAGGCGAGCCGGCAGGAGCGGGATGCTGCTGGGTCTCTGGGTGGAGACGGGGACTGGATGTGCGTGCAAGTGTGTGTGCGTGTGTACACACCGGCGCTGAGTGCCTGGGGCCTCTCCGTCCATTCTTACGGGTGTGCGCGCGTGTGTTTGCGTGCGTGCACGTGAACACACGACTGATCAGCCTCACCCAAACGCCCCCAGTTTGCAGGAGGTCCTGGCCAGCACCACCCGTGAGCCTGTGGGTGTCACGTGACGGGGACCCACCGACCGACCCGCCTGAGGCCACGCCGCTGGGCAGACAGAGCGGCCAACGGTCTCTAAAAACCGGGGGGCGGGGGGGCGGGCTGGAATGAGAGGCTGGCCCAGCGGACGCGGAAACATGGACACGAAATCTAGGGAGGGCACGGGGCGGGCAGCGTGGGTTCTAGGCTACGGTGCAGGCTCGCACGCCCCTGCCGCCCACGGACCACGGCTGGCCGCGGGTCTCCGGCACAAGTCTCGGCCGCCGGGGGGACTAGGCACACTGGGGCACCAGGGAGGGGCCGTCCGCGGCCGGCTTGGCCCCCCTCTGCTTCCCGGGCCTGCAGGCGGCGGGGCGGGCCAGCTCCAGGAAGAAGCGGGACCGGAGGAAGCGGCGGTAGGAGTCCTTCTCCATCAGGTGGAAGATGCGCCGCTGGGCCTCGTCGAAGCAGGTGGCCGTGGGCGCCCGCAGGTTCCGGCGGGTCTCCTCCCGGGTGCAGGCGTCCAGGTTGACCTGCGGGGCGGAGGCCGGGCGGGTGAGACGCCCACGCCGCGCCCCGGGGAGCACGGGCCCCGCGTGGGGGCCGCCGGGCTCGGGCGCCCCCGCTGCTGTTGCCCGCAGACGGGGCGCACTCCTCCGAAAACCCGCCCGGGTCATCCGGGGGAAAGGGCCTTTTCCTGGGCCGGTTCTCGGGGGTTCGGGGTCACAGTGAGCGGTCCCCTGCGCTGTCTTCCCCTGCGCTGTCTTCCCCTTCGACCCGGCGACCCGCCAGCCCCGGGACGCCCCACCACGCCCCCACGTCTTCGCGGTGAGGACGCACCTCCCTGGCGGCCTGGACCGAGACGAACTCCTCGTAGATCTCCCGGGCCCGGGAGCCCCGCGCGCAGGGCGAGGCGAGTCTCTTGTACTCCTCGCAGCTGACCCAGAAGTCGAGGTTCTCCTCGCTGTACTCGGACTGCAGGAAGGCCCTGAACGCCGCCAGCCCGCCTGCGACGGAGGGGACGGGACCGCCGTCACCACACGGGGTTGGGGGGCAGGGGGGGCCTGCCCCGTGCCTCAGACGCGGCGCTGGGGCTGGAGGGAATGGGGCGGGGCTCGGGCGGACCCCCACACCCCCTTCTGCGGGGTCAGCTGGGGGCAGGTGCCCATAACCTATGTCAGTCTGTGCAGGGTCCGGCCACACCCCGTGCTCCAGTGGGTTTGGGGGAGCGAAACTGAGGTGGGTTCTGCCAGAAATCCCAACGTGTGGAGGTTTTCCCTCTGCCCCTCCCCCACTTTCTGCATGAGCCTCCCATCGTAGGGGACAGAGCTCAGGGGCAGGTCCCACATCGAGTGAGACGGCGTGTGTCCAGGGGGCGTGGGGGGCGGGGCGGACTTACACTCATGGCTGATCAGGCTCTCCAGAGATTCCGCCCACTTTTTGACTTCCTCCGGGCCCACCCTGAAGGAAAAGAACAGTGTGACTGCCATGCTCCGAAGCTGGGAATAAATTTAAGACCCCAAGTACGACTCGGAGACTTTATTCTCCGCCGGCCGTTGGGACGAGGCCCGCCGCTGCCTCGGGCCGCCCTCCCCCATCATCCCCCCACCCCACCCCCTGGCTCGGTCATCGCGGACTGCGGTTCCAGACCGGCGGCGCCCGCCCGCTCACCTCTGGCAGACGACCAGCTTGTCCCTCCTGCCGTGGGAAGAGCCGTGCTCGCAGGACCCCGACTTCTGCAGCAGCGCCCCCAGCCGGTGCTTCACGTCCTTCGCGCTGCGCGGAACAGGGGGCGGAGCGTCAGGGCCGCCGGCTCCCGTCCCAAGACGCCCTGGCTGCTGGGCTGCGGCAGATCTCCGGGGCCGCGGGGCCCCTTCCCCCGCCGGCCACCGGCAGCCTCTCCTGCGAGCCGGCCCTGTCGCCAGGAGCACACGGCGGGGGGAGGGGATCTCCAGCAGACGCTGGGGGACCCTGGCCGACCTTGGAGCCAGCGCAGGGCAGGGAGCGGCAGGCGCCGAGGCCGGGCACCTCCCGGTGGCGCCACCTCCTGGGCAGCGGTCGCCACTGCCACTCTGGCCGCTGGCCCCCTGGGCTGCACAGGGGTCCCCGCCTCGTGGAAGGGGGGCCAGCGGCCTGCGGCAGGCGTGTGGCCGCCGCGGAGGGCCCCGACAGGGAGGCGTGGAGCCTGCAGCCCCAGCCCCCTCGTGCCACCTGCCCCCCCCCCCCGCCCCCCGAGACGTTTACACCCTCAGGGCCCTGGGCGCATGGACAGGAGCGGGAGGAGCAGGCAGCGTCCTCGCCGCGGCTCTGACTGGGGGCGGCGGGGGACTCGGACACGGGGATCCCCCCCCCCCCCGCTCAGCCCCCTCGTCCTCAGTAACTGCCCTGTGCTCGTTTCCCCTCCCCCACCAAGACCCCGCAGTCGCTTCAGGAGAGAAGCAGCCTCTTAGGGGAAGCGAGTGCCGGGCGTCCCTGCTCAGAGGGGGAGACGCGGGGCCCTGGCTCTGGGGCGGCTGCGCTGTGGGTGTGGCCCGCGGGCGCCCCCTCGCCGTCCCCCGGAAGGACGCAGGGACCGAGCCCCGGGACGGCGCCCCTGGGCGGTGCTCGGTCGGAAAACAGAAGTCCGCTCCCACTTCTGCGCACTGGCCGCCGGAGCCGCTCAACGCGGCGCCACCGCACACGGAGATGCCTGTCCTCGAGAAACCACGCCCCCTCGGGGAGAAAACCCCAGGGGCCCCGTGGGGGCCAGGACACTGGGGTCGGCTCCTCACTCTGGGCCCCGCCCCCCACCACTGTGACCCCGAGCCGCAGTGACAGGCACAGGAGGGAAGGGGCCGGGCCAGGTGCCCATGCTCCCCAGGTAGGACAGAGGCCGGCAGCTCACCCCGGGGCTCCTGGCGGGCAGAGCGCCAGGGTTTCGTCCACCTGCCCAGGTGCTCGCGAGCACAGCCCCTTCCCACGCCTGTGTGCTGCACAGCCGATTTCCCGAGAGTCAGCCGGGGCGTGGGGGGCTCCTCTCGATTCTGCCAGGACCCCAGCTTCGTGTCAGAGCCGCCAGGTGGGAGGGCAGGCGGGGGTCATGTGTCCTGCGCCCCAGTGATGACCCGGAGCCCAAGCCACGCGTCTGGGGGTGCCCAGGATGGCGCTTCCTGGGAGATGAGGGCGGGGGCTTCCCCCGCCACCTGGCTTCCCCTGAGGTCGGCTCCCAGAAGGGGCTGGGTTTCATCTCACGTCAGCTGCCCAGTGCAGAGGTGCCCCGGGAGCAGTTACTACCCCCTTTAAAGACCCAAAGACGTGTGAGTAACTGCATCGCTGTTCGGGCTTTCAAAATCAAGATGCAGCGCAGGACAGAACCACGTACCCGGGGTGAGACCTTGCACCCACAGGTGGGGGCGTTGCTTCTACCCGCCACCCACACGAGACACTCCAAGACCCGGCGGGGGGCCGAGAGGCGGGGGTCCGGCTTTGGAGTCACGTGTGGCTGTGACATCGGTCCAGAGAGCACAGGCTGTGGCCGACACCCAGCCCCACCCGGGAGCGGAGCGCCCTTCAGGGGGCAGAGCTCACGCCGGCTGGGTGTCCCCCCCCACGGGACCCAGTGTCTGCGGACCAAGAGCCCCGAGAGGGAGCCGGCGTGCCCCGGTGACACTCCCACCGCGCCGGTCACAGCCGAGGCTCGAGAGACGGCCGTGTCCCGGGCAGACCCTCGCCTCGCTGCCCGCTGGGGCCGACTCGGCCGGAGGAGGGTCACGACAGCGCTCAAAGCCAAGGTCAGCCGCCGCGACTCCGAGGGGGGGGGCGCCGGGTCACCAGTGGGCGCAGACGCCACCGAAGGTCCCCTTACCTCCTCAGGCAGGAGGCCGGCAGCCCCGCCAGGCCCTTGCACATCCTCGGGGGGGGGCGCGTCCGCAGGGAGGGCGGCGGCGGCGGCGGCGGCGGCGCTGGGGGCCTGCGAGCCCTGCGAGCGAGCGCTCTGGCCTCTTCTGCTCTGGAGATGCTCCGGAGACTGCGGCTTCGTCCCAGCCGGCAGGTCCCTTTTAAAGCCCAGCCGGCACCGCCGGGCAGCCAATCAGCAGCGCCCGCCCGGCACCCCCCCTCCGGTGGCTGCAGCCTCCGCAGAGCCTGGGGGGGCGGGGGGGGCAGGACGGCTGGCACAGCCGCAGAGACACCTCCTGCCAGGCAGAGAACACTCAGGAAACGTCTCCCCCACGGCCCCAGGGTCCTGGAGGCTTCGAGTCTCTGGAAAAGGGCTCGTGGGGCCGCACGCACGCACGCCGTGGGGTGTGCTCACGTTTCTGTAAAAACAGGGTCACCGGGAGTTTCCCCTGGGGGCGGGGGGCGGGGGCCCCCGGAGCTCATGGGCTTAGCTGGGGGGCTCTCCGCGCAGTAGCTTCTGTCCGGTCAGAGACAAAGGATCTCAGGGCCCCAGCTCTCACCCCCCCTGCTTCCAGGCCGGCACCTGCAGACCGGGGCCTTCCGGGGTCAAGGTCACGGCCACACACGGCCGGGAGGGCCGCTGGAGCACGGGCCCGGGAGGACGTTTCTGGAACTCTTACTCAGAACATCCTCAGCCCAGCCGTGACGCCCTCTCCGCCTCACGCACGGAGCCGGGGGCCGCGGACCGGGACCGGGGCGGGGACACGCACGCAGACAGACGCCGCTCCTGTTTGCAGGCAGACTCGCACCCTAACGCGTCTCCCAGCTCCTGAGTCCCCAGACCAGATTCCAAAACACTGAGAGAGGGAGGGGCACAGGTGGCTCACCCTGCACACCTGTCGCCCGGCTGCAGGGTGAGCGGAAGACGGTTCGAGACTGCAGGTGCCACGAGCACCTGGACAACGACACCGTGTGACGGACCGATTACTTCAAAGACCCGGGCAGGTGTTCCGACGGCGGCCGCCCCGGAGGCCCCAGCGCAGCGCAAACAGCCTGCCCCTGCAGCAGAGCTGGGGGGCGGGCTGGAGCAGGGGGACGGCCGTGTGCCTGGCCCATCCCGCAGCTTTGGTTTGGACAGCACACAGGCGCCCGGGCAGGTGTGGCCCAGTGGGTCGGGCGTCGTCCCGCGAGCTGGAACACCCTGGGCCGGGGTCCCAGTCGGGGCACACGCCTGGGTCACAGGTTCGATCCCCGGTCAGGGCGCACGCAGGAGGCAATCAATCGATGTTTCTCTCTCCCTCCCTCTCTTTCTCCCTCCCCCCCACCTAAAAAATCAGTAAATGTGTCCTTGGGTGAGGATTTTTAAAGAAAGGAGCAAAGACATCAAGCGGTTAGGTGAAGAGGGTGCAAACCAGAAGGCGCCTGTGGCTGCGGAAGGCACGGGGTGAGACTCACCCCCACATCCGAGACGCAAGCACCCGGCACGGCCACCTGGCCCGGCCTCGGTGGCACCGCGAGGGGACGGCCGAGCAGGGCAGCCCGGTGCAGAGGCCATGATCCCAGAGGAAGCACTTAAACCACAGGAAAGTCCCCCCCCGCCCCGTCCCTCGCAGCACGGAACACGTACCTGTCTCTGGCGGCGCAGCGGGAAGGACGCAGGCGCGGTGCAGAGTGACAGAGACGGCCCGCCGGGCCCAGGCAGGGGCAGCCGGTCAGGAAGGGCCTCCGACGTGGGGGGCGACGGTTGAAGGAGAGGCGGGCCCTGGAAGAGCACCGTCCCCGACACCAGGCTGAGCCACACGAGGGGGGCCACGAAGAAGCTGCCGCCTCGGACTCGGACCAAAGGGGAGCTTGTCCGTCCTGAGCCCGGTGTGAGCAGCTCCAGCAGCTGAGCCGGATCCGCCCTGAGTCCCGTGTGAGCAGCTCCAGCAGCTGAGCCGGATCCGTCCTGAGCCAGGTGTGAGCAGCTCCAGCAGCTGAGCCGGATTCCGGGTGGGTCGGGGCGAACACCTCCCTCCCCGCAGGAAGTGGACGGGGGCCGTGACCTCAGGGACCCGTGGAACCTCTCGCTGCACGCTCATTCACCTCTCCGATGACCATGTCCTGCCTTCTCGGGCGTTTCGACACTCCCGAAGACGTCTGGGAGGGCTTCCCACTGCCGGCTGCGTTTCCCCCCGGGGGGGGGGGAGCTGAGTGTGAGGAGGTGGGGGCCAGCCCAGCGCGAGCCCCGGCCGACACGCGCACAGCTCCCGACTCCGTCTCTCCGTCAGGCGGCGTTCCCGACGGTGCTGGCGACATGAAGAACTTGGTTCTCCAAAGACCTCGTTTTTACGGATTCCTTGACTTCAGGCAGGTCTCCTGGGGTTCAGGTGCGAGGCTGGGGGCTCACCTGCCTGATACCACGGGGGTCTGTGTCCTGGGGAAGCCCCCCGGCGTCTGGGTGGGCAGGGGCCGGGCGGACCTGCCACGTGGCGCCGTCTCACGGGGCGTCCCGCACGGGGCGGAAGGGCCCGGCCCCTCAGACCCCGGGGGAGGGACCGCACTCGGGCAGGGGTGCAGGGCGTGGAAGGCGCAGGTGGCACCCGTGTGGCTGGAGTCCGCCCGCCTTCCCTCTCTGTTGCACGCTGAGGCCGTAGTCAACTTCTGGGGGAAAACCCGAGTTCCCCGGGGGACGTGGACATCAGGAATCTCCTTCTGAAACCCTCCCAGAGCAGCATCTGACCTCCGGGCCCAGCTCCCTGCCCCGCCCGAGGACCCCGCTGCCCCCACAAACAAGAATCAGGGCCCCCGCGGAGCCAGCGGACGGTAGCCACACCTGCCCCCCGCCCCTCCGGGCCGCAAGAATCTGTCTGACGCGCGTGGGGAGACTCTGCTGGTGGGGAGACGCCTGCAGCGAGGTGCGGTTCAGCCTCTGCCTCGGGTGGCCGGGAGACGAGGCCGTGATCAGAGGCACCTGCGTTTCCTTCGGGCCTCGGGGAGAGTGCAGCGTGGGCACGAGGAGGGCAGGGCTGCCGGGCTCAGGGGTCGATCCAGGAGTTGGGTAGGTGGGGGGCGGGGCGGGGGACCGGGGAGCGGGAGGCTGTGCGGACTCGGACCTCCTGTCCGACGCTGGGGCCGGCCCGAGTCTCCTCACTGAGTGTCCCCCCCAAACTGGGGGTGGAAGCTGTCCGTTCCGGTTGCATGTCCGTCACTTCTGCGCAGGCCAGAGGCACTGGGTGCTCGGCGGGTTTGAGGAGGGAGGGTGGGCATGGGGGACACTCCCCCTGCACGCTCTCACCCCACCCCCATTCCTCTCGGCTCCCAGGACCCCTCCCCCGCCGCCCCCCGCCCCGGTCACGGCCGCCCACCGGAGGGACGGGCGTCCATGGATGGCCGGTGCGTTCCGGCCGCTTGGACCTGTGGGGGCAGCAGCCTCGGGGACCCTGTGTTTTCTCGGGTCCCGAAGCCGTTCCACGTGTCTGTCGAGGACCTGCCTCATCCCTTCCGTGGGGAGAGAGCGGAGATGAGTTTGCCAGCGGAGATCCTCGAAAAGGAAGTTGATTACTGTGCGGCCAGCCATCGGAGAAAGCCACCTGGGGTCTTCTCGTCCCCCACGAAACACGGGGGTCAGGAGGCCCCCGGCTCACGAACAGGGCGGGGAGTGAGCGGCCCCTGCAGGAGCCCACCGCTGGACCCCCCCCCCCCAGGTCGGGAGGCCTGCGTGGGCCGGGCCGGGGGACCACAGCGAGAACAGGCCCCTCCCACGTCCCTGCTGCCCAGCACCCGCCTCCCACCCACCCGGTCCCCGGCGGCCTCCGGGGAGCGGTGGGGAGGAGGGCAGTATTCAGCCTGTCGTCCACCTGAGAAAAACACACTTCAGAATTCTCGGAGATGATGTCAGTGAGTCATTGCTGATAAGGAATTCTGGTTCCGGCTCCAGTGCGAGCCCTCTGACAGCCCACAGCTGCCCCCCGACCCGCGGCCCCCGCCCCCCCCGGGCAGCCGGGCCGGGGACCTGCACAGGGACGGCAGTGGCCCCGTCCGTGACCTCTCCCCCCGCCCCCGTCCCCCCTCCCCCGGCGGCGGCCCTCCACCGAGAGCGAGCGGGAAAGGCTCTCGGCGGGTGGAAGTGATGCCGGCGATGGGCCCCGTGGGCGATGTCATCCACTCAACGATGCCAAACAACATCCTTCGGCAGGTTGCCGTGGCAACGCTCCTCTCCTCCGAGCGGCTCCCAACAGAAACATCTCAAGGGCAGAGTAATTAGGTAAGTGGAGCAGTCGGGCGGCACAGTCACTCCCGGTGAGCACCGCGCTGCGGAGTGTCGGGCGCGCGGGCCCTGCCTGACTCGGCGACGCCCCCTGGGGGCCGGCGTGCACGTCTGTGCAGGCGTGTGCGTGTGTGTGCACGCGTGTGGTGTGCGCGGGGCTGGGGTGCGAGGGAGGAGGCGGGCTCTCTGAAGGGCACCTGCCCCGAAACTGCGTCAGCCAGGGCACCTGGCGACAGGTGGACTCCTGGGACCGGGGCACACTCAGCCCCCACGCGCCGGGGAACATTGCTCGCCTACGCCTGGCTCTCCCCGCGCAGCGAAGCTCCTGAGCGTCTCAGGCGGCTGGTTCATCCGCTGACTCAGACCCTCCCCCCACCCCCCCACCCCGCCGGCTCGCCAGCCTCTTTTCCTCCAGTTTCTGAACCCGGGCCCCCACCTCAATGCCTCCGAGAACCGCTCACTCACTCACCCGGGAGACGGGCGGGGGAGGGCCGCACTCCCGGGCTTTCCTTCCACGGCGCCCCCCCTCACCCCAGCGCCGCCATGGAGAAGGTGAAAGGTACTGAATGAATCTCACCGACGACCCCCCCTGCCCACAGGCCCGGCCTGGGGTCCTCGAGCCCTTTGCAGGTTTTCTCCGGCGCTTCCTCCTCCCGACGACCCCAGGACAGAGGAAGACGCACGGGGGGGGGGGGGGACTAGTCCCAGCCCAGCGGCTGGGCTGCCCCCTCCCCACCATCCGGGGCCCTCCAGGCCCAGCTGCCTCTGCTGGAGGTGCACAGACCCCGGATGGGGGCTCCCACACAGCCCGCCCCTGGCCCTGTGGCCACTGCCTCCATCCACGTGGCCCAGCTCCCCTCTGCCGGGGTGGCGTGGCCCCCCTCCCTGGGGACGTGGGACAAGGTCTGGAGCCATCTGGGTGTCCCGCGGGGCAGGGGCCGTGGGGGCGCTGCTGGTACGACTGCTCATCGCCCTGCCCCCCCACACACAGCCACCACCTGGAGTCACCAGGCCGCGGGCCCAGATTGAGAGACGCCTTCTGGTTGCAGGAGGTGGTGCTGTTGTGTACGGGAGCAACCGGAAGAACCAGCTGCTTTCTCTTAAGTCCGGCCATACAGGGGTTTGTAAAAAAATGTATAAAACCGTATTTTAAAATGCCACGTTTCTCCCTAATTGTTTTGCTTTGAAGAATATAGCATTTTGCATTAAATTGGTGTGGGCTTTTCACTGTTCTTTTGAAATGTCTTTAAAAGCTTTTTGCTTTAATTTCTAAAATGGTAACTATAAATAGATATTCTCCTCGTAAGACAAAAGCCCCTGGTGGTCTTTGGTCATTTTTAAGAGTGCGAAGGGGCCCTGAGGTGGAATGCCCTTGGCCGCCCTCCGGCCCAGGGGTGCTGACACCCACGGCCAGGGCCGCACTCGGGGGGACGGTCCGCGGGGGCCGCGCAGGCCCGGGAGCCGGGCTGCCAGGCGGCAGGCGCTCGTGGTCTGGTCTGGCGAGGAGGCGGAGGGGTGCTGGGTGCTGGGTGCTGGCTGCGATGCTGAAGCTCTCCCCCCAAACTTGTGTCAGACTCTGGAAAGACCACACTGTTACCCACGAGGCTCCACACTCCTTAGAGTTCGTCCCAGCTGCGCGGTTACTGGAGCGGCAGCGGCTCCGACACGGCAGAGCTGACCGTCCTCTCACGCAGGGGACTCTGGAGACATGGCCCCACACCGGGCCCCAGACACACTCGTCCGCCGTGCTTCCGGCACGTGGCCTCGGGCTCGGCGTGGCCTCCTGGCCCCCACGGGCGGCTCTGGCTCCAGCTGCCGACGCCGACCTCCGGGCAGAGAGAAACAGGTGGGCAGAGGCGGGAAAGGCCGGGCCGGAAGAACCCTGCCTTGGAGGGGAGCCCCGGGGCTCCAGCAGGGGCCGAACCACCTTCGCAGGGGCCTGGGGTGCACAAGGTCACGGCGCCACCCCGAGTAAAACTGGAACCCTGCCAGGGAGGACCCAGGAGGGACGGGCACGGGGCGGGCGGTGAGCAGTGGCCGCAGGGCCGGCGAGACGCACTCACGGTCACTGTGCGGGGCGGTCACTCCTAAAGGAGGCACCGGGGGCGGGGGGTGGGGGCACCGTGGTGTGGGAGACTCGGCGGCAGGCTGCCCCCAGCCCACCCTCCCTGCGGCCGTTTCCCTCTTGAAAAGCGGCCTGAGAGGCCCCCCAGGTGCTTGCGGCCAGGGGGGCCGGCGCAGCCTCTCTCGGCCGAGGCCGGTCTCCGTGGGCCAGTGTCCCGCTGCACGGGCGGGGCTAGGGGGGCTTCCCCACACCCCGCAGGCTGCGTCCGGCGAGTTGCAAACGACACATCTGCTCTTTGCGGAACGTGCCCGTGTCTGCCGGTGGAGTCCCGACGTGCAGCCTCTTCGAAGCAGAACAGGAAGAGCTGGCGGCCCGCCTGCCCTCGAGGCGCCCACGCCGCCCGGGAACCCGGCCACGAGGGTGGGGGTTCCTCTCGGCATTCACGCCCTAAAAACGGAAACGCACGGGTCTATTTGAGGAGTTCCACAGTTGAATATTCATGAAACGACGTCCGTGTGCAAACACGTATAACTGGCGGGATTGGAACGAGGAGGAAGGGCTCCGTCTGTGTGGGACGGGAGAGCATCTCGCACAGACCCTGAGCTCGGAGGGAGGAACGCGGCCTGGGCGTCCTTTACGGTTTCGCTGCCGGCCGTCTCCATACGGCGGCGCATCCACCTCACGGCAGTTCCTGCGGATGTCTGCACGGCCGCGCACAGCCACCCCCGTGAGGGTCCCGCGTCAACGGCGGCGCGGAAGCCCCTGGCGGGGGGCTGCGGGCCACGCCGCCCTCGTTTGGAGAGAGGCCCGAGACGGGAGACGTGGGCGGACACAGTCACGCTCCGCAGAGGACCGAGTAAGTCCAGGTGCGTTTGCAGTGACTGATCTCCAAGTCCGTATTAAAAAGCAATTTGCTTCAATGGGTCTCAAAGTGACGAGAGCAACGAGCCTGAGCTTCTGTTCGAGCCGACGGCGCCCCGCGTCTCCCGAGGGAAGGAATTCCTGGTCGCGGTGCCGCCCCTCCCCCGTGCGGGGAGCACCGGTGAGCACACCAGGGCGCGTCCGCGGGTCTTCCCCAAACGGCCCCCGAGCCGACGACTCCCCGCCCAGTGAGCGACGTGGGTCCCCACGGGGCGGACCCCCTTCTGCCCGTCTCGTCTGGTCTCCGACACTCGGGCCGTTTCGTGCCCAGTCGCTGCACTCCCACCACCCCGTCTGAGAGCGGCCATCACAGGCGCTTCCTAAGTCACGCCACGCCCTTCGTGGGAGAGCGTGTGGGCGGGAGAAGCGAGTCCGTCCTCTCGGCGCTGAGCCCTCTCTGTGCGGGGGCGGGGGGGGAGCTCTGAGGCCCTGCCCCGTGGTCTCTCCAGCGTCACGCACCCGCTGCACAGCCCACCCCCCGCCCACCTCGGTCCCCCGTGTCCCCCCCCTGCAACTCCCCCTCAGTGGGTGGGGGTCTCCAGGGCGGCAGGACCAAGAACAGCGCGGACGCACAGGTACAGGCAGACGCACAGGCACCGGGGTGGCATCCACTGGCACCGCCAGGGCCCGTTTGTCACGATGAAGGAGCCGTGCCGACGCATTCGCTGAGATCGAGGTGAGTCCTCGTGTCCCCACTCTGGCCCCGGAAGCCTCCGGCCAGGCTGCACGCCACAGCAGCACCTGCCCCCCCGCCCCCGGGTCACCGACCCCTGAAACGGTTTATCGTGTGCCCACAAAGCTTCACTCTTCGGGCTGCCCCTACGTCCACCGGCGCCTCCAGTGGGCAGGGGGCACAGGGCTTCCCGGAGGGTCCCCGATGCCCCAGGGCAGCCGACCCCCGTCGGGAGCTTTGCGGGAGCCCCGGCGGCGGGTCGGCCCGGGCTCGGCCGCCCACCGTTTCTCGGGGGATTCCTGAAGCTCCTCTCGGCAACGCCCGGCACTTCCAAGCGCGGGGAGGCCTCAGCCACTCTGTGTCACTTGTCTCATACACACGGCACCACCGCGGCCACCCAGTGTGGTGACCTGCTTGTCCGCGGGTGGCGTCATGGGTTTCCAGATGGCGGGGACCCACCGCCACCTCCCTGCACCCTGGGCCTCCCGTCAGAGCCACACACAGTCGGGGCCCCACACCGCGCAACGCCGCAGCAAGTCCCAGGAGCCCCGTGTCCCCACCGAAAGCTGCCTCAGCCCTGGCCTGTCAGCAGGCGCAGTGCCCCACTGACCAAGCGGGGAGGTGGGAGGGCCGGGGGTGGGGGAGAAGGCTGCGTCTGCACCGCGTCCCCAGGGGCAGAGACAGGAGAATCGATCGATGAAAACAGCCACAGGCTGTGCTCTCTGTGGCTTAGCAACCGGCCCCTGCACACGAGGACGGGCAGTCACATGGGGACCGTGCCTGCGGGGGCGGGGGTCCGGCACCCAGGGCCGTGCGGGCACCGCTCCGGGGCAGCACGCGATGAAACCGGGTTTTAATGGCTCTGCTTCTAGGAAGCCCGTTCTCGTTGGGCCGAACAGCGGGGGGCCAGTTTGCTTCTGCGAAGCGCATCAGCGAGCAGAAAGGGTGTCTTCCTGCCTCAGAAGGAAGAGGAGAAGGATAAACAGCAGCTCCCCCCACCCCCCCCAACCCCGAGGACAGAACAGACAGTTTTTAGTACAGAGGCAAACAAGGTATTTGTGCGTGCTGCAAGGAGGTGCAGGGGCTGAACGGGAGTTTGCAAAACCCAGCAGTGCTGTTCTGGAGCGCAGCCTCTGGATTTCTGTGCAAAGCAGCAGAAGCAATAAAACGTGGTTTTATTCTTGAGAGCAGACAGAGCGCAGCACAGACCCGGAGCACCCAAGGTCGTCCTCAGCCCGAGCCCGAGGGCACCCCCACGCCTCCCGGCCCCTTTCTCCGCCCACCCTCCGCTCCCCCCGGCTCCGCAGCTCACTTTCCCTAGACATTCTGGAGGCTTCCATGCGTCTGTGACTCTTTCACTCTGCTGCCTCCCATCGAAATGCCTTCCTCCCCTCTTCCCACACTCCGCTGTCACTTCCCCAGCTCCAGCGCCACCTCCTCCAGGAAGTCTTCCTTCATTCCTCCCGGAACGACAAGGCGCGTGCTCCTCTTTGCCCCCGTACACGCGTGTGTCACGAGGCGTCTTCACCTCCCTCGCAGCTCCCGCCCCGTGTCTGGGTCATAGTCAGGGGCTGTGCTAACCTGAATCAGGTTTACCCAGGAAACGAAGAGGGGGATTTATGATAGGAGGTTCGTCATCGTGGAGAACCCCTTGGGGGCGGGGCGGGGGGGGGGGAAACTGGAGAAAATGTGTTGTCTCTCGGACGTGGGCGTGGCCTTCTGTCACGCAGCCGTGAGGTTTCGCCCGAGCGGTGCCGTCCTCCACCCGCCGCTCTCCGGCTCCCCCCGGGATCCGGGGACCGCCCCGCACCCCGACGTTGGGAGGGGTGGCTCCCCCGGTGGGGGCAGAGGGAGGCCCGGCGTGGCCCTCCACCCTGGCCAGGCCCTGACGCACCGAGGGGGTGAGATTCAGATCGCTCTCGTCGTCCCGCCCGACCCCCGGAGAAGCGAGGAGGTTTCCATCTGTATGAAGTGACGACTGTCCCGACAGCCGCCACTGCCCGGCCGCCGCACGCAGGGACGTGCACACGGGGAGGGGCCGGCCAGGCGCCGAACTGCCCCCCCCCCGGCCTCCGTGTGTGCCGTCGGGCCCCGCGGAAGGGTCAAGGCGGCCGCCAGAAATCCCCACTGTGTCCGGACCGGGAACACGGAGAGAGGATCCGGGGTCGGACTGTCCACGGGTCCGTGTCCTCGGAAGTGGGATTTGTTCTGGGCGCCTCTCACCCTGCTGCCCGAGGGGCCGCCGTCCCGTGTTGTTAAAAGTGTTGACGTATTTACTTGTTGAACGTTCAGCTATCTATAGGCCCGTGGGTTTATTATCCACTAAACACTCCGCTTCTCTGTCTGAGCGGCACCCATCGCGCTGGCCGGCGGCTCAGCCGGTTGGAGCGGGGCCCGGGCACCAAAAGGCCGCGGGCCCGGTTCCCAGCCCTGAGGTCCGGGCCTCGGATCGGCCACAGCTTCAGCTCCGCCAAGGGCCGCTGCAGCCGTGAGCCACAGGTCTCCACCTCCTCCTCCTCCTCGGTCTCTGAAGGACACAGTCACCACGTTCCCCGGGCCACTTAACTCCCTCTCCTAATGGATGGCAGCTGTTTGTGACCTAGTTTTCCGAGCACCTGAACGCGGCGAGGCTGCAGAGAAGGGTTGGGGGGCGGGGTGGGGGGGGGGCGGGGAGGCCTGCGTCCACGGGCAGCAGGGCAGCGGCGGGGCCTGGGCCTGCGCACTGTGCCCAGGGGGCTGCCGACAATGGGAAGGACCAGGCCCAGGGGGGCCCGGGGACCCTGGGGGCTCTGGCTCCTGCGGCAGAGGTCGCCCCGGCTCCCATCCTCCTGCCCTGACCCTCGTTAGGAGGCGGTCATCTCGTCATGGACCCCAAAGAGAGGATGACAGAGAAATTGCTGCCATTGGCCCTGGCTGGTGCGGCTCAGTGGATTGAGCGCCGGCCTGCAAACCAAAGGGTCGCCGGTTTGATTCCCAGTCAGGGCACAGGCCTGGATTGCGGGCCAGGTCCCCAGGAGGGGGCATGTGAGAGGCAACCACACATTGATGTTTCTCTCCCTCTCTCTCTCCTTCCCTTCCCCTCTCTCTAGAAATAAATAAATAAAATCTTTAAAAAAAAGAAATTGCTTCCATTGACGATGTGGGGATGGCATGCCTAGCCCCTCGTGGTTACAACAGGCAGGAAGGTGAGCCTGGGTGAGCCATCGGTGAGCCCAGAGCTGGGGTCCCCGGCACCCACCAGGGCCCCCCAAGCCACAGTCGCCTCCGACAGCCACTTCCCCAAACACTCACAGGCCCCAGGGCGTTTGATCCCGGTCCCCGGGTCCGGGAGCTCTGAGCCACGCACCCCCCCTTGCCCTTCCCGTCAGTGGGGTCGGCTTCTGCTGCGGGACTCGGGGCGCTGCTGAGTGAGGGGGGATGGCAGACATCCGGGCAGGGGCAGATGGCAGGGTGACGGCGGCAGGGACAGACGGGGTGGCCTGGCACCCTCACCTACGTGTCACCTCCGTCTCAGCTGCTGACACTGTGCTGCAGTCAGGGGACACGGCTCCTGGGAGGGCACTCAGCAGGGTCTGCCCTCACCTCCCCCTGGCTGGGGGGTTGCAAGGAGGAAGCAACCAGCCAGGCCCCTCAGCGGCCCTGGCGGAGCCCTGGGACCCGGCTCAGGGTGGCCATGCGGCAGCTCCTGCCCCCCAGGCATCCTCCCTCGGGGATCTCCGGCGGGGGGGCAGGGGAAGGGGGTGCAAAGCAGCCGGGCGTTCGGAGAGGGACAGAACCGGGGGGACGCCTGTGTCCTGCCGACACAGACCCAGACCAGCGGCAGCTTCACCCAGGGCGCGAGATGCGGCCAGGCCCCCGGGCAGGCTGCCCGCTCGCCGCCCCCCCCTGCACCCCCAGCGTGCGTGCCGTGGGGGTGGGAAGACCCCTTGCTTCAGGTCCCGGTCCGAAGGGCATGAAGGCGGGCGCGCCCCCCGCCCCACCTCCGAGAGGGAACCCCTCTACCCGACTGTGCAGCGAGAGGCGTGCGTTTTCATAAAACTCGGGCTTTACGTGGCCCGAACTAGAAAATGGCATTGTGACCCACTGCCCCCAAATTCTAGAAAATTCCACCCTGGCGGGGGGGCGGCGAGGAATGAGGGATGAGACAGCCTTCCCCTTGCCTCCCGCTCAGCGAGGGGAAGTGGAGCCTCTCGAGTTGCCATGGGAACGGAGAAGGAGTTCCTGGAAGCGGAGTCAGCGCCGGCTGCCCCTGCCTCCGTCAGCGGTGTTAGCGAACGGGTGTCACCGGGCCCCGGCGGGCCACCTGCTAAGAGGGCGCCTTTGCACGGCCGGGTCTCGCTGCTGTGAGCTGATTCACCGCAGGGCAATTTTTCCATTGCTCCTGGACCTGAAATCTCTTCGCCCTCCTGTAGGAGGCGCCACTGGGAGGGGGTCCGGATGTGCGCCCTCCGCAGACACAAACCTCAGGGTCCCGGCGAGTGCCAGGGTCGGGGGACGGGGGACGGCATGGTCGCGTAGGATGGACAGACAGCTGACAAACACGGCAGACGCCGTGGCCCCGTCACCCCGTGAGACACAGGCGTGTCTCGGGAGAGCCGGCGCCAGCTAAGGTGGTGTCCGGCCTGTCCACTGGGGAGCCCTGAGAATCGGAACCGCAGACCCAAAACGTGCGGCCTGGCAGGGGGTGGGCCACGTGGACCCCAGGCCCGGCCCGACCGACAGAACCAGCGCCCACTTTCCAGCAGGGTCCCAGGGCGTTTGCACACGGAGGTTTGAGGAGCACAGGTGTGAGCCTCCCCAACCTCGCAGGTGAGCCGACTCAGTCTGAGAGGACAGGCGGCCCGGGCGCCCGGGGCCGGGTTGGCGGTCCACAACGGCTCCTGAACCGAACGCCGGCGTCCCGAGGTGACATTCACCCTCCAGGAGGCTCTCGCAGGCCCCACCCCTCCAACCTCAGAGTCGCCCGCGCCGCCGGCCCCGGCGGCCCCGGCTGGCCGCTCCGAACACCAGTTTTGCGAGTGCCCCCTGGCCTGCGGGACGTCACCTCACACCCCCGGGAACAACCGCTGTCAGTCAACAAGCAGCCAGTGCCGGCGACAGCGTGGAGGGAAGGGGCCCCGTGCACCGCGGCGGGAACGGAGGCTGGGGCAGCCGCCGCGGAAACGAGCGTGAGGCCCCTCGAACACCCAGCAGCCTCACCGCGGGGTGGAGTCGTTCATCCGAAGATCACTGCCCCCACAGTGCAGCGCGGCTGCGTCCAGCCCCTTCTCTGCCACCTGACACCAACCTCGCACACTCGCGCACACGCACGGGCGCCCCGGCGGCCCCCAAACCAGCACAGCCCCGGACGGAGCGGAACCGGCGGCTCCGCCGTCTTCACACCTGAGATGCGTTGGGGACTTCTCTCCGGCTCCGAGGCAGCCGCTCGCGCTCCCAGTGAGGACAGACAGACAAGACCCACGAGCTTTCAGAGAGAACCTCTGTTAAACCACAGGGGGCCGTCGGGTCCGCCAGACCCCCGGGGCCGGCACCCCGGGAGAGGCCACGCCCACGGGAGCCCGCCCAGCTCTCTGCTGGCGGCGGCTGTTTTCGGAGTGGTCCTAGCCCGGGACTCGCCACAGAGCAGTGAGGAGCTGGGAGAATAAAGATTCGCGTCCCACACAGCCCTGAGTGACGACAGTACGGGGAACAGGCCGTCCTCGGGGCCCCTGGCGGGCTCCGTTCCAGGAGTGGGGGGCACGGGAACTCGGGGTCCCACCCCCAGGCCAAGCCCCGGCCCTGGGCTGGCGCTCGAACCCCAGCGCACGTCCCCAGGTGAAGCGACCCTGGGCCTCCCGGAGGGAGAGCGCCGTGTCAGCTCCGCCTCCGTGCACGGGGCTCAGAACACAGGCTTTGCCTCCGTCGGGGTGCAGGGCCCGCCCGCTCTGCACCCTCTAAGTCTTGGGGGTCAAGCGGCGCCCCCAAAGTCAGCACGCAGCCCTGGTCAGGGGCTGACCAGGTGCGTCAGGGCCCGCGGCCGGCCACCTGGCTCGAATGAGGTCCCCGCCCCGAGGCTGCACCCCACAGGCCACGGCTGCCCCCCACCTTCCTGCAGACAGGACCCCTTTCTGGCACCCCTTTCCGGAGATGCCCCAGGGGGCTGTCTGGCGACCTCTCTACCGTTCGCTGAATATTCATGGCAGTTCCCCGCAGGTTCGCATTTCTGACGGTTCCCGAACGTCCGTTTGGTGTGTGACTGAGGGAGAGTCGCAGGAATTATCTCGCTGAGTCTGAGTCGCTGCCGACTCGAGCCAATTTGCACGGAGTCGGAAGAGCTGCCACCCGCCACCCCCTCCTCTGGTGCTTCTCCCCTGACACAGGGAGCTGGTGCGGGAAGGGGGGGGCCCTGCGAATCTGGGTCAGGTAGGGCTCCGGGGGCCTCCTGCACCGGGGCACTCGAGGCTGGGCTCCCTGGGCACCGAGAGGCCGGACAGGACAGAGGACTCCAGCAGGGTGTCGGGGGTGGGGCCCAGGAGGGAAACAGGCTGGAAGGGTGACCAAGGGCCCCCCTGTCACCCCGCCGAGGCCCCCCGAGGCCTCCTCTCCTGCCCACCCTCGCCCCCCCACCGATGTCCGGGCCGCAGCCCCCCTTCTCCCCGGGTCCAGTGGGACAGCGTTACATCTGGGGTCTCAGTGCATTTTGCAGACTTGGGAATGAAGAGGCTGGATGAGGGGTGGGGGGTTCAGGGGGGCAGGGGTGTCCGTGAAACAGCTGGAATATCACAATGCCACCCGCTCGTTTGAAAAAGTTTGATTTTATTTAAAGCACAGATGTATCTCCTGGGAATGGAGACTTCGCACGGATTTTTAAGATGAAACGTGGGACTTCAAGGAGCTGACTTGGTCTTGACCTACCCTCCAGCCCAACCCCCGGACCTCCACCCGCGTCCCCCGCCGGGGAGAGCGGGAACGTCGGATGCCCTCTTTGGTCCAGTTTAAAGCCTCGGCCACGATGCAGGCCGTTTGGCGCTCGGGGACCGAGACGGTTTCTTTCAGGGGGACATACGTTTGTGAGAGGGAAACCACGGGCACTTTCTGCACGATCAGCACGTCCGCGGAAGGTTTTCGAAGGGCCAGCCGCTGGACAGGGTCATCTGTCCACTGGACTGGGAGCCCGTGCGGAAACCTCGAGAACGGCCCGGGCCACCTCCTCCACCAGGCGGAGAACTTGACCCCACAGCCAGGCCGCAGGCGTGCAGGGCAGCCAGATGCCTGGGGCGAGGGGAACTCCGGCGGCTACCCTGGTCCTCCTCCCCCAGGCCACGCCGGTGGCCGAGCCCTCCTCAGAGGGACCGCCAGCACCCACGGGCCACACAGCGGCGTGAACTCCAGCCCTGCCCCTTGAGCTCCTCCGCCTCCGAGAGCCTCTGTCTCCTGGTTTGAGAAAGGCGACGGGGATGGTGACACTCACGCCACGCGGTTATCGGGGACCTTCAGTGGGTACGTGCACGCGACGTGCCTGGGTCAGAACCAGGCTCCAGAGAGCCGCAGCCTCACCTTCACCACCGGCGGGAGGGGGCGGGAGGGGGCTGCCGGCCGCCCAGCCGGGGGGGGTGGGGGGGTGCCCACAGCGTGTCCGACCCAATCGCTGTCTGCTGATCCACTTCCCCTCCGGTGTCGGGTCCAGGCCGCCCCCCAGGAGGGCCAGCTAACGTCTCCACAGGAGTGACTCCCCTGAGACCCCCGTTCTCGCCCTTTCTGCCCCGTGTTTCCTCTGCTGACGCCCACGCCCCTCCAAAAGCCTCGTGCGCAGCAGGTGCTCAAAGAACATTCATGGATGGATGGACGCGCACACAAACACCAAAACCGTGTCTGATGAGCAGGCGGCTCCGCCTTCCTTTGACAGGCGAGGGGACGGGCACCCGGGTCAGGGCCGTGTGACTGGTCAGCCGCAAACCAGGGCTGGACCCCGGGCCCGGGTGCGTCCGAGGACCCCGCGTGCATCCCCAGGGTGATGCATTTTCACATGCCCCGCGGCGCCTGGGCAGCGGTGGGCGCAGCGCCCAGGCCTTTCCCCTCTCGGGTCCCCGGCACACGGCTGTCCCCGCTCCCCGGAGCCGGGTCACACCCAGTTCACTGTGCCCCCCAGCGTGATTCACACGCCGGCCAAGGTCTGTCTGGACGCACAGCTGAGCCCCATCGGCGTCCTTGCCACCCCCACCCGGCCTCCTCCCGCCTGGGAACGGGCCGCGAAGCCGCCACAGAAAGCCCCGGCGGCCGCTGACTCACCGGCGGCCTCTGCTCCCAAGGCTAGGCACCGCAGCGTGGAAATTCAGAATGCAGGGTTTCATTGGAAAGAGAAAAATAAAGAGTCGATGCACTTCCGGGTCAGACTTCGGGAGGTCATTCGGCACACAGGTGACGTGGGTTTCGGTCCCAGCAGCCTTTGCTCGGGCCCCTGGGCCCTGGGCCTGAGGGCCTGTGCCCAGCGAGGGGAGAGCCGGGAAGTCTGCGAACTAGGAGTCCAGAGACGCCGGGTGTCCGCGGGGGAAGGGGTCCCGCTCCTGCTCCGCCCTCGGGGGCTGGACACTCAGCTGTCCTGCCCCCCCAGCCCTGCCTCCCCCCAAAAATGATGCGGGGTCCCTGCCATGCAGAAATGTTCTGATCTTGCAGAGAATAAAAAGCTATTTTAGGTGCATGAGCCAAAAACATAACCTCTGCAAAGTTTTAAGAGAGTGTCGAGCAGAATGCGCTTTGTAAATTAAATGTCTGGACGCACACAGAGTGCATCTCAGGGAGAGAAGACTGACTCTGAGAGGAAGGGCAAACAAAGCCAGCCAGAGCCCCGGCGCAGCCGGTGACAAGGTGGCCCTTGGTCAGGGTGCAGGCGAGGTCGAGGCGTCACCGTGCATCCAACCTGGTTGGGCCGATCGAAGACAGGGTGGGAGGGGCCGGGCGCAGGGAGCGGGCGCCCCGGCAGGTGGCAGGTTGCGGGATGAGGAGGCTGGGCACAGGCGGGGGTGTGGCCCAGCCCCCTCCACGGGCGCTGCCGCGAGGCAGAAGGCCCCTCCTAGGACCCTTCCGGGGCTCGGCCCAACCAGACGCTAGGGAAAGAGGGGGCTTACCGACCCCGTGGGGTCAGCCGGAGCAAACAGCAATTAAGCAGAAGCAATTAAAAAGGTGTTCATCACCTGTGTGCGCCGGAGCACACCTTGTGTACACAGCTTCCCGCGGGCTGGGCGACCTGGCCCCGCCCCTCCCCTGGCCGCCAGGTGTGGGACAATCCCCACCTGGGATTTTCACCTGCTGAGGGGAGGCTCAGCAGGCCCTGTGTTTCCAAAGGCACCAGGAGGGGGCGCTGTCCCATGTTGCTCGCTCCGCAGGCGACCAGAGAACAAAAAATCACCCCGAAAGTTTTCTGTGGATGGGCCCTCTGCGGACTGAACACGTCCCCACAATCCCACACAGTGAAGCCCTGGGCGCCTTCCCCTCCCCGCACCCCCCACCCCCGGCTCATCAGTGTGTACCCTCCTTTGGAAACGGGTGTGGCTGGCGTGACTCATGGGGACAGGGTCCCTCGGGGACTGCGTGGGTCCCTAAGCCGAGAGGACCACTGCCCGGGAGACGGAGGCAGAGGCTGTCCGCACACACCAGGAGCTGGGGGGAGAGGCTGGAGCCACCTTCCTCAGCAGGGACCACCGCTGACCCAGACCTCAGACCTGTGCCTCCACGACCAGGAGACAGTCAGCCCTGGTGGTTGGAGCCGCTGGGTTTGGGGCCCCTCGTCCCCGCAGCTGAGGAAGCAGACACAGGCCCACGAGTGACCGCGGGGCAGCACCTAACCGGGGGAACAGTGGGCACCTCGGCCCGGCTCTGGCTCGGGGACCGGCTGCCGGGGACAGAGCCTGGGTCTGTGCCTGGAAAAGCTGCGGAGCCACAGAACACGGCTCGGCCTTGGGGCACCTCCGCTTCCTCAACTGTGAGACGGGTGTAAATAGTCCCGCTTGGCAGGGCCACAGACGCTGCGGCCGCTCTGGGCGCCGGGCCTGGCCCGGGACGTCACCAGATGGGTCGGTGAGGCGTCCCGTGACGACCAAGCCCCTCTGTGTCACCTCCCCCCAGACCCAGCAGGGGGAGTGCTGATTCACGAGTCCCACCTGGAGGCCTGAGGCCCAGGTGTGGGAAGCCGACCACAGGGCGGGTTTGGGACCCGGTGGGGGGGGATCAGCGGGGGAATCTGGGCCGGGATCCCAGCTGCACCACCTCCTAGCTCGGCGGCAGCGTGGTGCACCTTCCGCAACCCCGCTCCCCCAAACCTGCTTCCCGGATCTCAGGTGAGGACACATGCAGAGACGGGCGGGCAGCGTCGGGCTTACGCTTGGCTGTGGACCAATTACTGTCACTATTCCACGGTCTGGGCCCAAGAGGCCTCACATTGTTCCGCTGCACCCCCCGCCCCGGAGGTGGTAGGTGGCGAACATCAACACTGGCGAAAGGTGGCAGGGTCCTCTGGGACCAGTCCTCCGGGACCAGCCCCCCACAGAAGGACAGAGGCGGCCTGGGCAGGGGCCGTGGAGGGGGGAGGGCGGGGGGAGTCCCCGGGAATCCAGGAGCCCTCAGGGCCTCTCTGGCCCCCTGAACCCCGACGCTGGGTCCTGCCTTATGCTCGGTTCTCTCCGTAACAGACACAGTCCTCCTCGTGCATAATTCACTGCAAGTTTGTGGCGAGTTACCCTCAGCCTTTGGTTTCCTTTCCCCAGTGGACTGACGGCACCGAAGGTGGCCGTCCGGTTCCACGGCCTGGCAATCCCCCCCGACCCTCGACCTCTCTGAACCGGGCTCTGCTCAGGCGTCTGTCCCCGTCCAGCGTCCCCAGTGTCGCCCTGGCCAGGCTGGCTCCGCCCCCGCAAGCCCAGATCTTCCCCCACCCTGTGCTTAATTACTCAACACTTTGTAAGCTGTCCCAGCATCTTTCCTTTTTTAAATCCTCTCCCAAGGATATATTTACTAAATTACTGATTTAAGAGAGCGAGAGAGAAAGAGAAACATCAATCCAGGAAAGAAACATCAACCCATTGCCTCCCATGTGCACCCCAACCAGGGATCGAACCTGCACCCTCGGTATGAGCCCAGACCGGGGATCGAACCCACAAACTTCCGGTGCAGGGGGACGATGCTCCAACCGACTGAGCACCCGGCCAGGGTTCCTGCTTCCTTTGCGTCGTGGGTCTGAAGTGCCTGGTCTGCTGTTGACAAAGGCAGAAACCCCATTTTTCCATGTTTTTAAAAATATTGTCTCTCTTTTCTTAGCGATTAGATGGTCTCTGTAATTGAAGAGTATCAGTCAGCTGTCGCATCTGCTACAGAAATATCTCCTCCATTTCTGGTTTGAATTTTAAGATTATTTGAGGCATTTCTTGCCAAACAGATTTTTTTTTGAAGTTCCTTATGTATCCAACATTCCTTTTTTGTGGGGATTTTGGCTCTTCCCTCTCGCCTAAAGGCTTGCTCACTCCGAGACTATCAGCACATCGGCCCGCGCTTTCCTGTGGAAGTTTTGCTATTTTTAGTGTCTACATCTTCCAACCATCTGTGACGCCGGTTTCATGTTTCGCAGGAAGAATAAGGGGAATTCATGCACCGAGTTCCTGAAATGTTTTGCATTTCATTAACTCAGACAGTTCCAGACATCCTTTCTGTTTCTCCCTCATAACGTGCCGCTTTCTGATTCAACAACAACACACCTTTTATGGTAGAAAACGCGGAAGCCACAAAAATATACAAGGAAGAAAACAAACAGCAAATAAACAAAATCGACAGTAAGCCCAGCAGTCAGAGACAATCTCTGTTAGCATTTCGGCCTATTTATTTCAGGCACAGCTATAGTTTTTATAAAACTGGGATTGCGCGTTATCGTAGATTTGACTCCTGATTTTTTTAATATTGAACCATTAGATTTTAGCTCCATATCATTACAGGTATAGAGAGTCTTCAAAAACATAATATTAAAAGACTATATTTATATATTATATTATTAGTATATTATATTGTATTTTATATATTACATTATACTATATGCTATTGTGTTACATATTTTATATTATATGTATTTTATATTGTGTTGTACTATATTATATTACATTACATTATATTTTGTATTATATATTATATATTTACATATTTATATTATACTGTATTATATTATTGTACTATGTTATTATATCATATTGTTCTATATTATATTTTATGTTTATGTGTATATATTCTATCTTTATATATATTATATTGTATTATATATCATTGTACTACATTATTATATTGTATTATTATATATTATATTACACCATATTGTATTATTACATCATGTTGTATTGTTATATTTATTACATTTATATCATATCACACTACTCTACACCACGCCACAGTGTACTGACGCGGCACGCGGACAGCCACCCCCACGGTCTGGGAATGGGTCAGTCATCGCGCCCGCAGCTGGCTCACCGTGAAACTGTTCTCCAGGGACCCCCCCCCCCGCTCCGACCAGCAGAGCCAGCTTCTGTGCCGGCCGCCTGCCAGGAAGCATACACCTCCCACGGACGGGCCCTCTTGGTCTCTCCAGCCTGGAAGGCGACCCAGGACCCCCGCCGGGCCCTGTTCCGGCCACGCCCCCCGCTGCCGCCCCGCGGTGGGGCGGGGCGCCCCAGCACCAGCTAACCGAGGGCCCGAAGGCCCCAAGCCCCCAGCTGTCCAGTCCCAGGAAGTCAAGGAACTTCTCCCCAGACTTGCCTCTGCACCTGGGAGCCCAGGCCTCCAGGCAGGACACCCTGCCCCGACCCCTCGCCCGGCACCCAGCGGCTCCCTCCCCCCGACCCGCCCTCCCGAGCCTGAGGAGCCGAGGCCGGAGCAGGTGCAGGTGCCTAGAAACCTGGCCCCCAGGCCACTGTGCGTGCGCCCCCAACCCGGGAGGGAGAGCCTGTGACTCAGCATTTCGTCACCGCCCCGCCCCCCAACAGCCTCCTCGCAGTGCGCAGCCAGGGGGTCCGCGCGGGAGACAGGGAACTCTCGGTCTGCAACGTCACGAAGTGAGTTCACTGCCTAAATACACTGGCATTTCTGTCAACCACCGGCACCCCAGGAGCCCCGTACACCCCGTTCAGACCCCGGCGGCGCCCCCACTGACCTGTCCCAGGGGAGGAGGCCCCCAGTGGGGACCCCGTGTTCGCTCTCCCGGCCTCTGTCCTCCGGCTCTCTCCCTCCGCCCCGCGGACGGACGCGCTCGCCGGGGCCGGCAGCAGGTGCTGGCGGTGAGGGCCGATCCCCAGCCGGCCTTCTGGGATTTCAGACGGACTCCGGGCAGGTGTCCCCGGAGCGGAGCGGAGCGGAGGGGAGGAGAGGGCGGGGGAGGCAGGGGAGCTGGATCTGTCGGTGATGCTGACAGTGATGACATTGTGCAGCCCACCCCGGCTCTGAGGGAGACAGAGGGAGAGAAGTACGGCTTCCTTTTCCTGACAGAAACATGGCCGCTGCCCTGGCCGGGTGGCCCAGGGGGTGGGAGTGTGCCCCCCTCCCCCGCCGATCCACCAAGGCTGCAGGCTCAGTCCCCGGTCGGGCCACGTGCAAGAGCCAGTCGGTGAAGGCAAAACTGAGTGGAACGACCAGTCGATGTCTCTGTCTGTCTGTCTGTCTCTAAAATCCGTCCGTTGAAGAACAGAATGTGGGCAGAGGCCAGGGCGAGGGGGAAACCCTGGCCTGCCCGTCCGAGGCCGCAGGCCCCCTCGCTCCCCAGGCAGACCGTGCCCCTGTCCGGGCCGCCGCCCCGTCCGCTGCAGGGGCGAGGGCTGACGCCCGCGGCCTGAGCACCCTGGGCTTCGAGTTCCGGGGCGGTCGGTCCCGGGCGGCCTCGGCCTCCCCGTCCGTGAGTCCCAGGCCTGTAACAGACAGACAGACAGACAGACAGACAGACAGGCGCGCAGGCGGGCGTCCGCAGCAGGAGCAGCCCCCACCCCGGGCTCCGAGCTCCGAGAGCGGACGGTCCCCTCTTCCGGAACGTGGGCCCCGTCCTCGGGTGCCGAGGTCAGACCGTCCTTGACTCTTCGCCCCAGCGGCTGCTCTCAGGACATGGGGTCCCCACCGCAAGCTGGGGCACCTCCCGTTGACCTCGGCCCGCCCCACTCCCCCCGCCCCACTCCCCCCGCCCCCGTCTCACGGGCGGGAACCAGACAGACTTCTGCCTCCTGCCGGAGAGTGCGTGACGTGGAGCCCGACTGCGGGACGAGGGGGCGGTGGGGCCGAGGGGCGGCACACGGCACACGGCACGGGGCGTGGGGGCCGCATGGAGCCGCAGGCAGGAGCCCCCCGGGCGGCAGAGCCTGGGCCTCGGGCCAGCGCCGTGAGGGGGACACAGAGAGGAAGACACTCCTCGGGCCTCTCCCGCCCTTCCGACGCTCGGCCCGGCAATGGGCCCCGGCCCCCGGCTCCCTAGTCCCCTCTGCACCGCAGAGAACTGCCCCCGCCCGTTGTGAACTCTGCCCCCTCCCCTCCACCCTCGGAGGGGAGCGAACACCTCTGCGTGCAAGCGTGGAGGCCACGCGACTTCACGCGTTGAAATGACAGGCACACTTGCTGTGCTGGTTCCACGACAGACGCGTCCCCTCTGCGTGACACGGCCCGGTTGCGCGAAGAAGCAGGTGGGCGCTGCGCCAGGGTGCACCCGGCCCGGCCCCACGCCGCGCAGAGCCGCCGAGGTGGCGCTGGGTCACCGCCGCAGCTGCTCCTCCCGTGAGTGCTCCACCCCCGGAGCCTCGGGGCCCCTCCGCAGCGCTGAGGTGACAACCTGTGCTGTCCCACGACACCCGCAGTTCGGGCCGCGTCCGCCTGTCTGTCTGTCCCTCGCCCAGCCCACGCCGACCTCGGAGCACCCCCCCGCCCCAGTCTTTCCCTCCAGTCACAGCAGCTGGAGACGAAGACAGCGGGGGCCCCGGGGGGTGGGGGTGGCTCCGGGCCGGCCCGCGGCAGGGCTCACACCCGTACACCGCCCTCCAGGTGGGCGCTGCCTCGGAAGCCTGAGCCCCCGCCCCCCAGCCGGGTCACGGCAGAGCCACCGCCTGAGCCCCGGCCTGGGCTCCCCGCCCCTCGGTCCTGGCCACACCAGCCCCCGTCTCCCCCTCTCCCGGTCCCATCCCCTCCTGCCCACACGCCGGCTGCCGGGGGCGGGGGCCCGGGCTCCTCTCCCAGGGCAAACAATTAGGGAAGCATTAAGGCCCTTAATGGGCAGAGCGACGTGAAGCAGATGGGGCCCGGACCCGGTCACTCTGCAGAGCTGGGCCGCCGTGGGCCGCCAGGGCCCGCGTGTGGCCGCCCATCGAAACTTAAGTGGCCATTAGCGGAGCTCATCTGGTGGAAACAGAGGTAATTAGGCACGGAGGCAGAAAGCCTGCCCGCGTCCGGGGCTTGGGGGGAGCGGAGCACGTCCGCGGCGGTCGGCAAACCCGGGCCCAAGGCACAGCCAGTGGCCCCCGCCCCCTACCGGGCGGTGCGACCCCCCCCAGGGCCCTGATCCTCGGGACCCGGACGGTGGCAGCCCCGGGTGTCCCCAGGGTGGGACAGGAGCAGCGAGGGAACCCTCCGGAAACACAGCACTTCTCCCTGGGGACCCCTGGCTGACGGGCGTGGCCGAGCTGAGAACAGAGGTTCATGAAGCTACTTTTTCTGCATTTCAGAAGGAAAACGGGACCCCCCTGCAGAGAGAAGGCCAAGTCCAGGAGGCTGAGTCGCAGGGAGGTCCCAGGGCTGCCGGGGGCCAGGCTCCACGCGACCCCGCGTCCCTCCCCCAGGACAGTCGGCCGCGCTCCGCGGGCCCAGCCTTGCCCCCCGGGGCCCGGACATGGCAGCACAACCCCTGGCGGCACGGTGCCGCAAGGCGCCCCCTCAGGGCCGCACGACGTTGAGGGGAGACCACGGGCCTGTCCCCACCCCACGAAGAGCCCAGGCCCACCCACGGACCCCCGCGCAGCTCAGACCCCCGACGTCAGGCTGTCTGACCCCCCGCCCCCCCCCCGGGGACCACCCACCACAAACCCGCGGGAGGAGAAGCCCCGTCGAGGTCCCGGAGACGCAGCAGAGGCAGCGCGTGTCGGGAGGACGAGCACCTCCCGGCCCAGACGGTCAGTGTTGGCCATGGGCCGGCACGGCGGGCGGCGGGGCACCATCCGGCACCCTCGCGAGACGGCCGTCTTGGCTCCGGGGATGGCGCACGGGAGACGGGAAGCCCGATGTGAAGTTTTGAACGTGACGTTTTCTCTTCACAGGGCGCGGGTGTCTGCACCCGCCTCACGGACGGAGGGCAGGCGGGGCGTGATGGCCGACCCCTCGCGAGCCCGTCCGGCGTGGGCAGGGCACGGAGACGGACGTCAGTGCCAGGCGGGCTCGCTGGCCACCTGCTGCCCGCACTGGGGCTGAATGCAGGAAGGGCCACTGCTTAGACGTAGGCCCTCGGAGCAGGGACCGGCACCGACGGCCCGGGACTCGTGGGGACACACACGTCCGGGCCTCACGCCACAGCCGCCGCCTCCGAGGCCCGGGGGACCCGGCGGCCCGTGTGCGCAGGTGACTCGGACCCCAGAGCACCGGCGGGAGGACGGCGGCGAGGCCTGTGCCTGCCCCCAGGGATGTCCGGACTTCGTGGCTCCGGGCTGCGAGCGGGTTGCACAAGCTCCCCTCGGGCTCCCATGCGGGGACCCCGGGCGAAGAGTCCAGAGTCCAGCCCCCGACGCGTCACTGACCGGCCCCGGCCCGGCCGTGCAGCACCTCCAGTCTGACGGAGCGGACCCCCCGGGCGTCCCCGGCCTTTCCAGAGGCCGATACAAACGTCTGACGGGGGGGCCGCCCCTGCAGGACACGGGTGGGGGCGGGGCTGCCTGTGGTCCCACGTGAAATGACCCTGTGCTCTCACACAAAACCCATTTGACCGTGAATTTGCTACTCCTTTCCAAAAACCCCCAAAGCACGCCTCCTCGAGCCGTGTACACGCCGAACGTGACACGGCCCTCACTCTCACAAGCGGTGGGTGTCCCCCAGCAGCGACGGCCTGTCAGCGACCCTCTCGCTGATATTCAGCTGCTCCCCCCCTCCCCCCGCCTCCGCCTCCGCCTCCGCCTCCGTGTGGGTTCAGAGTCAGGGACTCCCTCCGTGACTGTGCCTGGGCGTGCTGACCCCGCAGCCCGGGCGCGGCTCTGGGTGGCTGGCTCCGAGCTGCGCCCGCACGAGGCGACCCGGGTTCCCTTCCTCAGGGAGGGGACGCACGGCTTGGCCGGGGCGGCAGAAAGGTGGCGGTGCCTCCTGAGACATGCGGGGCTGGGGGTGGGCGGCCCCCAGGGAGGACACCGGGACGAGTGTCCCCACAGCAGAGGGGGGCGTGGAGGCCGAGCGCCTGGTCCGGCTCGAGGTGGGGACACCCCAGGCCGAGGAAGATGGCGAGAGACGGGGCAGGAAAGGAGGCGGCGGCCAGCGGGGACACGGACCAACCAGGGCCAGCGTTGCACGTGACGTCACAGAAATGTGACAACAGCCCCAGCTGGCGCGGCTCAGAGGATTGAGAGCGCCAGCCTGAGAACCAAAGGGTCACCTGTTTGATTCCCGGTCAAGGCACAGGTCTGGGTTGCGGGCCGGGTCCCCAGCAGGGGGCGCATGAGAGGCAACCACACATTAATGTTTCTCTCCTGTTTCTTCCATCCTTCACTGTCTAAAAATAAATAAATAAAATCTTCGAGAAAGACAATGTAACAACGGAGGGACACAGAGTAACAGGCGTCAACAACCTGGGAACACTGTGACAACTGAGGTGTCGGCAACAAAGTATCCGCACCCCGGGCCTGGCTCCTCCCAGGCCGGGGGCCCACAGAGCCCAGGTGCCCACCCCAGGGGACCGGCAGGCGGGGCCTGCTCGGAACAGGCAGGTTTGAAGAACGAACAGCTGTCCACATTTATTCCTGGTTTTACTCTGTGTTGTTCTGGATTGGCGACCGCCCGCCATCAGTCACGCCCGTGGGAAATGAGACTGTCACGGCCGCCTGAGCGCAAGGGCACTGTGGGTGAAATTCCAGGCCGTGGGCCACACAGCCAGGGTCCTGCCTCCCACCCAGCGTGGGGCCCGGGCAGGTGTGTTCATCCACCGGCACCCCGGTCCCCCCCACACCCAGAAACGGGGGCAGCAGGTGAAAGGGCTGGGTGGGCTCCAGACCGCGTCTCGGCTCCAAAGCCAGCACGGCTTCCGCGAGCAGCCCGTCCCCGAACACCCACGTCAAAAAAGCGTGCGTGCCGGACGCCAGGTCACGGCTTCCGGGGGCTGCTGACTGCCCACACTTCCTCTAGGGCCCTGCTGCGGTCAGCGGGCAGCGGGTCTGGTCCTTGAGGCTGATGGTGGGGCTAAAGGGCCAAGCGTCCACAGGGGAGTTCGGTTTCAGCTTCGGTCTTCGTGCCCAGGGGTCAGAGGCCGGCTGGGGGCCAGAAAAGGGCCCGGACATGTGGAGAGAGCGGCACAGACAGTCCCTCCACCCTCCTCCCCGAGGCCTGGCCGCCTGGCTACGTGCTGCCCTGCGCCCAGCGGAGGTGAGGGGGCCGGGGGGCCGCCATCTGGCTCGGAAGGCCCATTAGAGCCGTGCCAGGCGGCCGCCGGCTCAGGCTTGAAGTCACACACTTAGCGAGCACGTGTTGGGACCCGCCACCCCCCCTCGGGGACACAGGGAGGAGAAAGCAGGGACGTGAGCACCAGCACAGGCAGCTGCCAGGACCCGGGCTCCAGCGCCCGCCACTTCCCACCCATCCACACGTCCACACAGCCTTCTCCCAGGGCCACGCCAGAAACGCAGCCCACTTACGGCAGGGGCAGACGAGGGACACCGGGACGTCGGGCAGAAAGCCACCTGGTAACTGTCACCCCTGCAGACAGCCTGGCCTGCGACAGGAGGAGGCTGCACTGGGGCTCACGGAGGTGGGGGGGGGGGACGCGCAGCCGCGGAGAAGCACAGGCCTCGCTGCCCAGCCCTGCACCCGCGACCCTGTGGAGCTGGGCACAGCGGCAAAGGGCAGGACCCCACTCGGCTCCCGCGGTTCGTGCCCAATCGACCCCCCTCCCCAGCATGGGCGACCACCCCCCGGACACAGGCCAGCCCGACGGCACACACACACACACGTTAGGGCGTCCTGAGACGTCCTGCGCGTCACTGCCTCTCGCATGACCACTGTCTCCCGCACACACAAGGGCCTCCTGTGACGACCCTCGGGCCGTGCTCCCGGGACCAGCAGGCCCGTCCCCAGGCTGGACACCCACCTCCCGGGAGGCCACTCTGAGGGCGGGGGCTCCTCAGCAGCTGCCCCCGCCCTGTCCCCTTGGTCCCCTCGTCCCCTGTCCTGTGACCCGTGGACGAGCGGACAGCAGCGTCCGCTCACCTGTCTTCAGGGTGAACTGGTCCGTGTCGGTGAGGGACGAAACCGGTGCCCGGACTGCGTGACGCACGGGTGGACGTGGGTCACGGCTGCAGAGGGCGCCGACCCCGCCTCCCGCACGGACCTCCCCCGGCGAGGGGCCGCGCTGCCCTCGGGCTCCAGTCACACGCCCGCCCCTCCCCCTCCCGCCCCTCCCCTCCCCGGCGCAGGGCTCTGGCCTCGGGCTTCCCGGGGCAAGGGTGCCACTGCGGCCGCCCGGCCCCGGCACCCACCGAGGGCTGGCACCCGGCGGGCACTTGGAAAGCCGTGTGCTGGGTTAACCCGGGTGGGAAACCACTCTCCTGCCCCGATGGGCGGTCACTCTGCCGGGCATGTGGCCAAGACACTCATTTGTGCTAATACGTAGTTTCTTTATTATTTGACTGATAAGTAGTGTCTCTGACCTCCATCTGGTGTGTCCCCGGCCTCGTGGCTCGGGAGCTTGGCTTCCAGAGCACGAGGGACTCGGTCGGGGGAGGAGAGGCGCTGGAGACGTGAAGACCAGCGTGGCCCTGGGCGGAGAGACGCCGGGCCAGCGCCCCCTGGAGGGGGACGTCGGGGCGCAGGGGAACGTCCGGAAAGGAGCACAAACAACTCAGAGACACGTCTGGAAAAGTGGGGCGCTCCTCAGAGGCGCAGAGAAACGAGGAGGGGAGGCAGCCGGCGCAGGACGAGCCCGAGTGGGTGGAGGGCGGCTCTGTTTGTATGTGTGTGTGTATCTCCGTCGATGCATAAAGTGAGGCCGAAACCACGGAGGCCCCGTCCGCACCCTGGACGCTGGGACGGCGTGCCCCCCAGGCCGGAGGGGACGCCCCACGTTCAGATGCGCAGACGGGACCTGCGGCAGCTCGTGAGGGGGCTGAGGGGCGTGGTCCCGGCAGGCGGTGTGCTCCGCCGGCTGCTCCCACGTGCCCCTCTGGGGCCTGGGAGGTGGCAACGAGCCGGACAAGAGGGCGCGGGCGGCCGAGACGGCGACGTGAGTGGCAAATGTCCGGCAGTTTTGAAGGACGGCAGCCGCCGCCCACACGACCCTCATAACGGCCGCATCGCAGCTCACGTCTGCGGGGGGGGGGGCACTTTTTTTAAAGCCTTTCCCTCTGTCACACCATTTTATGAATTTCACCCCAAAAAGACCTTGGAGGTTTGGAATAACCCGCTGGGTGAGCTGGTAGAATTTCTTCTGAATGGACAGAAATGCCATCTTTATTCCCCTTGAACACGACAGAGAATGATGTCACGTGGCAGTTTTAGCATTTAAAAACATTTCCTTACTTGTACTGTTTAAAAAAAAAGCCTCTGCTTATGTGGCAGTAGAAACAAGAAAAGGAAAGGAAAGGAGAGAGAAGAAAAGAAAGAGAAAAGAGAGGAAAGGAAAGGAAAAAGAAAAGAAAGAAAAAAGAAATCAAAAAGAAAAGAAAAGGAAGCAAAAAAAGAACAGAAGGAAAGAAAGAGAAAAGGGGAAAGGAAAGGAAAAAGAAAAGGAAAGCAAAAAGAAAAGAAAGAAAAAAGGAAGCAAAGAGAAAAGAAAGAAAAAAGAAAAGGAAGCAAAGAGAAAAGAAAGAAAAAAGAAAAGGAAGCAAAAAGAAAAGAAAGAGAAAAGAAAAAGGGAAGGGGAAGGGGAAGGGGGAGGGAAGGGGAAGAGAACCCGGTGCCGCAGCACAGGCCAGGAACCGCAGGCCCAGCCAGAAGTGGACGGAAAAGGAAGGGGCCGGGAAGGGGCGCTGCCCGAGGTCACACACGCAGCCCGGCTGTCCGGGTGGCCCGCCCAGGCCGCGGCGCAGTGCGTGGTGTAGGGGCGCCACCCCGTGTCGCACTCAGGAACTACACGTCTCCCTCCCAGACACACCGGGCCGGGAAGAGCCCGGCTGAACGGTGTCTGTGACCCAGCTCCCGGCCGGCGCGACGTCCCCCGCCCACGCCGCTGCGTTCCCGCACGGGTGCGGCAGTTCTGTGCGGGAGGCTCCGGAAACCGTCTGAGGCGAAACAGAGCCGGGAGGGACACCCCATCGTCACCGCTGTCCTCGCCGGGCGTCTGGTGACCGGCCGCGTGTCCGCCCTGGCCACCCAGGGCCCGAGAGCCTGGTGGGTCCGAGCGGACGCCCCTGGTTCTCGTCCGCTGAGTCACCGTCCTTGGTCCTGTCTCCCACCCGGTCCCGCCCTCAGGCCCCCACCCTCCTCGCGTGACAGCCGCCGCCTCGGGCGCCCGTGAGTCTCCGGGACGCGGCCCCTGGTCCCGGCTTCGCTGAACTGGGGTCCAGCTCTGGTCCTGGGGGAGGGGTGTGCTGGGGTCCCGCGGGGTCGGGGTGTGGGGAGCCGGACGCGGCCCCAGACACGCGGGCGCTTCGGAGCCAGGGCGCCTCTCCCCCCACTCCCCTAACGCACCCCCTCCGCCGCCCCCCCCAGACCCTGGTGTCTCCCAGTGACCGTGGGACGACCCCGCCCATTCCTTGCAGAAACCAAGCCAACCAGCAAAGCAGCTCTGACTGCAGAGTAACCCCCCGCCTCGCTGGTGGGCGGCAGACCTGCCGTCCCCGTCCCCCAGTGGTAACGACCAGCGGCCCGCGGCTCCGGGCGGCGTCTGCTGACCCTGGGCCCAGCGGCCCTCTCGTCCGGGCCCCCTTCCTGGTCATCGTTCTCCCGGACGCCCGGCCGACTGACCGCCTCGCTCCGTGCCGCTGGACCAAAGCGCGTTTTAAAGGGGCGAACGCACTCAACACTCAGCCCTGGGTCTCCTCGTCGCCCTGCCTCTCCCCACCTCATCTCACGCCTTTGACCTAAGAATGGGGGCCACGCTACAGCGGATCAGTGACAGAGCACGCTGCAGTGGGTTGACGGGATGATGGCCATTGAAACTGTGTGTCTCCCCACAATGACTGTAATAAATATTCAGGTGACAGCCATTTTTAAAGAATACACAAACTACCTGTTTGTTAAAAACGGAAATAAAAGTCAGGTCACATGACCCAACAGAACGGGCTGAACCGTGGCCCCGGAAGGAAATCCGTCCTAACCCCGGCCCCTGTGGCGTGACCTCGTTTAGAAACATGGTCGTGGCCGATGTGACCCGTTTCGGGTGAGGTCACGCTGGACTAGGGAGGGCTCTAAGCCAGCCCACGTCCCTGCAAGGCCAGGAGAGGGCGGGGACAGGACTGATCCGGCCACAAGCCGACGAGCATCTGAGCCCCCGGAAGCTGGGACGGGGTGGGGGCCACGTCCCTGAGCAATGCTCCCTCACCATGCACCCCCCACCCCCCGATAAGGGCGCTGCAGCTGTTCCCTGATCGCTGGGAGACGAGGGGGGGAAACCCCGGCACAGCCCGCTTCCCGGCACTTGCTGTGCCCCCGAGAGCTGCATCCCGGCAGCCGGTGGCCGCGGCTGCCGGGTGTCAGAAGCCCGACACCTCAGAACCTGTTTGCTTCGAGATAAGACGCGAGGAGGGAGGGTGGGAAGCTCAGCCTGAAGCAGGGGGGAGGGCCCAGGTGCACAGGGAGCGTGAAGGGGGCATCGGGGGAGGGCACCCCCCCCGCTCCCCACCTGAGCACCCCCACGCACACGGGGGTCCCCAGTCTGACCCCCCCCCACGGGAAGTGCTGCAGGAGCTCTGGCATCCTCTCAGACACACGCCCCTGGTTTCAGGTCGGCGAGAGCAGCCCCGGCGTGCTCTCGGTCCCCGAGTTACCAGGAACGTGAAGGGCCTGATTACGCAAGCTCCCGGGGGAGGGGTGCTCTCCCCTGATTCATGCCTCTCCCAGCAAACATTTCCTGGACGCTTGGCGCGGGCCGGGCGCTGACCTGCAGGCGGAAGGAGCCAACGTGGATTTGGGGGAAAACAATTTTTAAAAAATCCCTCCTCTCCAGGCGCTTGCACTCTGCCGGGAAACAGACACACAGCTCGTTCTAGGGCACGGGCCTCCCAGTCGCCCGGGGCGAGCGCTGGCGCTGCAGGACGTCGGCAGGACAGTGACGTCAGCGCCCCAGTCCCTCTGCAGAGACCAGCGTCTGCCCTCCTCTCAGGACGGCCCGGCCCTCCGGGGGGGCCCTCAGGGCAGGGAGGGTGGGCCAAGGACAGAGCCTTGGGGTCCACGCCCTCCGGGGAGAAGGGCGGAGCAGGGCGGACGGGAAGTGAACAGCAGGACGAGCGATTGGGGAAATTTCAGGACGAGGCCAGAGACGGATTTGTTTTCTTGCCCTCATCTGAGGACCTGTTTTCATCGCCTTAGAGAGAGGCGGGGGGAGAGACATCGGTCAGCTGCCTCTTGTACACGCCCCGACCAGGGATCGAACCCACAACCCAGGCACGTGTCCTGACCGGGAATCGAACCCAAGCCCCTTTGGTCTACAGGGCGATGCTCCAACCAACGGAGCCACCCCAGCCAGGGCGAGGGGCCAGCTCCTGAACATCATCGGGGGGGCAGGGGGCTCCACCCTCAGACCCAGCTGTTTGTACCCCGGCGTCGGCCAGCTAAACAGGGCACCTGGATTTCTCTAAGAGGGTGCATGCCCGCGTGGGCTCCTGCTTTGTTTCTAGTCAAATCTAAAGAACTTCATAGCAGTGCCCTGGCTGGTGTGGCTCAGTGGATTGAGCATCAGCCTGTGAACCCAAGGGTCGCCGGTTCGATTCCCAGTCAGGGCACATGCCTGACCTGGTTGCAGGCCAGGTCCCCAGTAGGGGGCGCATGAGAGAGGCAACCGCACACGGATGTTTCTCTCCCTCTCTTTCACCCTCCTTTCCCCTCTCTAAAAATTAATAAAACCTTTAAAAAACAAATATGACATCTAAAAATACTCGTATCAGCACGTGGCCACCTGGACAGGCACCTGATGAGTGAGTCCCGCCACACGGGATGAGACAGAGCTGTACAGTAAGCAGCACCGCGCTGTCCCCGCCTGCCCCCACCAAGGGGCGGACGTCAGCGACTCAGCTCCCAGCCTCTGCAGGATCCGCCGGACCAAGGCGTCTCCTAGAGCAACTCAGCTCCTCTTCCTCCACAGCAACGGCACCCGGGGGGTTCGGGGGGCACGTGGCCACCCAGAAAGCACAGCACGCTGCCCTCTGAATAGGTCCGGGTCGATGCATCCTGAGCGGAAGCACCTTGCGGCAGCTTCTGGAACCTTCCTACAAGGCAAGGAGATTGCCTACACACGGCCACGGGGGTGGGGTGGCCTGGCGCTGCCCACACGCCCCCCGCCCCGTCCCGCCTGCTTCCTGAGTGCGTCCCTCAGTTCCTGACCCACGGGATGCGGGCCGTCCGCTTCTCCTGACAGGTGTTTCAGCTTTCACCTGTTTACCTCGGGTCTGGGTTTGGGGACCCACCTTAAAACACGTCCGGGTCGGGTCGGCTCAGCCACCACCGTGGGGCCGAGACACTTCAGAGGATTTCACCGTCCCCCCTCGCAGGTGTTTATCGCCGTTTCAGGGTCAAGCGGCCAGGCTGGTGGTGCCGGGTGGTTCACACACCCACCCGGGCAGGCCCTCACACCCTGACTGCGACACTTCGGTGGAGACGCCCATCGTACTCGTTCTTCCTTCCCGATCTCTCTCCCTCTCTGGTCCTGTTAGTGCCCACCCGGGGAGTGGCCACGTGGACCCCACTTCACGGAGGGGGAACACTGACTGACGTCTCCACCCTCTCTCTCGGGCGGGAACGGAGCCCCGGGCCCCTCGGCCCCTCGGCCCCCCCAGCTCGGCCGCCTGCAGCCACTGCCTCCGCGCCTGGCGCCCCAGGGGCCGGGCGGCCACGGGGTTCCTTCAGACGCACCTGCGGTCCGCCGTGCCCTCACCTGCGGCGTGCGGCCCCTCGCCCCGCCTCTGGGGACGCACCCTGCGGAGCGTCATTTAGTGCAGAACGGACTCTGCCTTCCGATTGTTCGTCTGCAAATGCCCTCATTTTCCCGTGTATCAAATTTTAGGTCAAACACTTGTTGTCTTCCGAGACACTGAAGACAGTCTGCTGTGTTCTGGTTCCTATTATTTCCGCGGAAAAGTCGGCGAAACGCACGACCCTCAACCTGGTTGTCTCAGAAGAACGCTAACTACTTATTACGGAAAATTGACAACATTTCCAAAATTAGGGAGGCCCAGATAATGGGCCCTTTCGTGCCCAAATCCCGGTTTCCGTGGCCACCACCCTGCCACTCTGGCAGGCGGCCCTCCGCGCTGGAATTCTGTCCCGTTTTGCTGGACGGTGTCAGAGCAGACAACTGCTCCTGGGCGCAGACACCCGGCCGAGTCCCTGGCCGACAAGCACTCTGTCAGCGAAGCACCGAGCCATCACCGCGACCAGAGAAAGCAGCGAGAATGTGTGAAGGTCCTCTAGCCCGCACTCGGCTCGGGTGCCCCCCCCCCCCCGCACCATCCCAAAGGCGCCCCCCACCCCAGCTGGTGGGTGGGACGAGGGCCTGGAGGGGCCCGCCCTCCACCTTGGTGGCTTCCTCCTCGGGCTGCTACGTCGTGACAAGGGGCCCGTTCTCCGAGTCACCCCCTCGCCCTCGATTCGGCAGAGACACCGGAGAACCCGGCAGAGAGGCCCTGACTCCGGTCTGGCTTTCCCCGGCTGCCGGACAGCGTCTTCAGAATTCTGGACGTCGGCCACGAGACGTCCGGGTTCGATGAGACTCAGGTGCCGTTTGTTCCGAGCGTCTTCAGGACACTGGGCTGCTTGGTCTTCCTTCTCTCGGGGACTTGGACCCAGGCCGGGGGCTTGCGTGGTGTCCCTGGGGCCGCTGTGAGTCCCTCCCTGGCCGAGGGCGGCTGCCCAGACCTGCGACTTCCTTAGAGGCTGAAACGACGGCTTCCCTCCACCACCCTCTGCACTCTGCTGCCTGGAGGGCGTCGTCGAGGCAGACCCCCATGGCGGTGACACGGGCCAGTCCGCACCGAAGGCCCGAGCTCACGCACCTGGGTCCCTGCCGGGCCGGGGTGCGAGGGGTGGAGCGAAGGAGAGTGGCCTGCTCCGTCCCTGTTCTGCCTCCGGCCCCTGGACCGGGTGGGGGCGGGCGGGGGCGGGCGGCCCTGTCTCCTCCCCTCTGTGCGGACACTGTGCCCGTCTGAGGCACCGGCAGGAACAGACCAGGCAGCGTCCTTCCTGGGGACAGCGTTCTGGTCCAGCCCTGGTCAGTCCAGACCCGTGGGCCCTGCTGTCCTCTGCACTCGAGACGCGTGGCTGTCAGGGGGGCGTCCACCTGCCATCGGCCGCCTGCGGCCCTGCCCATGATTCCGTGTTTGCTCGGGGTGAAGCATGACCTTCTGTGACCTAGAGTCTCCCTCTAGGGACAGCTTCTGCTCCCTCCTGTGACCCCCCCACTTGGCCCGGAGCCCCCGAGGTCCCGCTGCCACCCCCTCCCCAGGGCCACCACGCCCCACGGTTGGCGTGGGGGTGCGCTGGGCCCTGCCGGGTCCTCAGATGACGCTGAGATGCCTGCTCGGGTTGGTGGCCCGGCCGGGAGCCACCCTGGCGGCGGCACTGAGATTCCGGGGGAGAGGACCCCGTCACAGGAAGGAGGGGAGGGGCGGGCCCCGCCACCCGCAGGGGTCCCCGGGGAAAGCCTGCTGCTGGGGTGACAGCGGGTAACCGGCTGGGCTGGCCTCCGCCCCGGGAGCTCCGGGGACACTCTCCAACCCCGCGGGACCTCAGCCCACTTGCTCCGACACGAAGCTGAGGCGACGGCAACAGCCCCACCTCACCCCTGCCCCACGGCCAGCAGGGGGCCTGGCCCACTGCAGCCTGTCCCCAGGGGAAGGGAGGGAGTCCCACTGCGCCTGTGGCCACAACCTGGGAGACCCGAATAGTCAGCAGGGAAACAGGAGGCGCAGCGGGAAGGCCAGGTCCGCAGATCCCCTCCTGTACCCCCCCCCGCAGACACATGTGCCCCCTCTGAGGACAAGGACCTGGTGCCTCCTCTGGGGCCTGGCCCGGAAGCTGAGAAGTAGGGGTGGGGGAGGGGAGGGGAATGGCAGAGTGGAGGAGAAGGGGGGTGAGGGCTGGGACTCTCATGCTTTCTGTCCCTCCCTGCTCCCATGGACACGGTGTGGGGGGGTGGCCAGGGGAGGGCAGGCACTGGCAGCAGAGCCACCGAGAGCCACTCAGGGCTGGGACGGGCCTGCCCGGGGAGCCGGCATTCCTGAGCGGGGGAGGGGTGTGGAGCTCTTTCCCTTGCAGCCCACACTCCACGGCCCCTCGGGCAGCCCAGCCCCAGCCCCAGCCCCAGCCCTGGGCGGGCGGACCCCCAGGCCCAGCCCCGGGCGGGCGGGCGGGCGGGCGGGCGGGCGGGCCAGAGGAAACGGGGCTCCTTCACCCAGACCCCGGAAGGCCCCGAGGCCTCCCCGTGGCAAGCACCGGGCTTGCAGGTAAGCACTGCTCCCCTGTCCTGTCCAGGCTCAGACTGCTAAGCTGCTGCTGTAACAGAAACTCTCCCCCCCCCACCCACCCCCCAGCACAGGGCTCACGGTACCGCGAGGGGCCCAGGGCGGGGGAGGCGTCCCTGCCTGTTGGTGCACGGAGCTCGGTGGGGAGAGGAGTCGCCCTGGGCTGGGTCCTCGGTCCTCGGGGCGGGGAGGGCGGCAGTTCCGGGCAAACAGCCGAGCTCGGGCCCAGGAGCCGTGTCCGGTCCCAGAGGGGCCCCCAGAGCCCCCAGACGCCCCGTCCTCGGGGTCCGTGCTCTCCGTGACCCTTCACACTTTCTGGAAGATGGACTGTCCGACTGACTCCGGTCACCGACCTGCAGACTCCTCGAGGGCCGGCTCTCCGCCCGGTCCCCGACCGGGACCCTGTCCTCGGAAGAGCCGGCACGGGACTGGGGCTGGGGCTGGGGCTGGGGGGCCCGCCTGCCTCCTGTCACTGACTCGCTGGAGACCGAGGGGCTGGGGAGCGGCTTACCCTCCACCCTCCCCGGTCCCCCAGGAACGCGTTTCTCTGCAGAGCAGGGTCCCCCCAGGTCGGCGAGGAGTCAGAAACACACAGAATTCACACCCGGACGCCGGAGGAAAGCCGGGGCCGCCGTGGTGCCCGGGAGCACCCGGCCCGCCGTCCGCAGGCCGCGCAGGGGATGGAGGGGCGCGAGGCCTGGGGACGGCTGCGCAGGCGCCTGGATTCGGAGCGGACGCACGCCCGGCAGGCCGAGGCCAGGCTGCGCCAGCACCTGCAGAGGCTGGAGCGCGCCTGCCGGTCCCACCTGAGGCTGCTGAGCTGGGAGCAGAGGCAGCTGCGCGGGGAGCGGGAGCGGCTGCAGCGGAGTGAGCGCCCGGGGCCCGGGGACCCTGCCCCCCCCCTGCCCCCCGCTGCCCCTGCTGCAGCGGCCACACCCCGGTCCCCCAGTCTGCCCGCTGGCCCCTCTCGCTAGACCCCTCGTCGCCTGTGGTCTTGCTTCCCTTTCGCTGCACTGGGGTGAGTGGGCCCCACCTCTTTTTTTATGCCCGGTCAGCTGCCACTCACTGGGCGACGGCCAGCGTGAAGTGGCCGCGGGGACGGGCGTGAAGTCAGACCCCCAGCACCCGTGGCCCAAGCGTGCCCGGGTCAGGCGGCCTCGGGCCGGCTGAGCGAGGGAGGAGCGCGCACTCTCGGCGCACCGCCCCCACCTCCCCTCCTGTGGCCCACACCCTGGGGTTACTTTGTTTCGAAAACACCGTGCTCGTGCTCGGCAAACAGAACCTTCAAACAAAACCTCCTCGGCCAGCCTGTTCAGGCCTCTGACCCGGGATTCCCAAACGCTGGTTAACACGCTTTGGGCAAACACCGCAACACCGCCCGGCCCGGCCGGGTGTCTGCGGGTGTCTCGTCCCCCGCTTTGCCGGACGCCGTGACCCGGCGGCCACCTGCACGCCGGCCCAGAGAACCGGCTCCCGGCTCCTCCTCCTCCTCCTCCTCCCTCTCAGGTTTAGGGCCGGGACAGCCAGGTGCCACGGGCCGGGGCTTAACCCGCCGAACTCGCGGGGTCGGTTCTGGGGGCAGGGACCCAGACCGAGGGGTGGGCGGGCTGCTCTCCCGAGGCCGCGAGGGGAGGCCCGTCCAGGCCCCCCGTCTTCGGCCCCTAAGGTGCGTCCCCGCGCTGCCATCCCTCTGCACGCGTCTCTGTCCGAAGCCCCCGCTCCTTGGGGACACCCGAGTGACCTCATCCTGACTCGGTCACCTCTGTGGAGGCCCCGTCTCCAGGAAAGGTCACGTTCTGAGCTCCGGGGGTTAGGACTCAAATGCACGACAAGGTGTGGGGGGGACGCGACTCGACCTGTAACGCTCAGCTCGCCCCGACCAGACCTCAAGAGCAAGGGCCCCTCCTCCTCCGGGGGCGGATGCCAGCAGAGACCAGCAGACGCCGCCCTGCGCCCGGCGCGGGGAGGGAGGCGCGGAGGAGCCCCACGGGCCTCGGGGCTCAGGTGAGAGGTGCCCTTGGCGGTGTGCACGCCCCCGCCCCACCCCCTGTCCCCTCCCCGAGGAAACGCTGCCCCTCCCCCAGCACAGACACACCCCCACAGGTCACCCAGCCACACACCCCCCACTGCTCCTCTGGCTCACACCACAGGAAGGGGCCGTGGGCCAGTGACTTAAAAATTCAAACTACGGGCACCTCTGTCAGCTGTCAGAGACCTTCCTTCTTCCCGCCTCCGTCCCCAGAGCACCAGCGACTGCCAGCCCGACGCAGGGAACCCACAAAAATGGGTGCCGGGAGCCCCCTCCCTGTCCCACCGGCCTCAAGGACCCCGTGGAAAGCCAAGAGCCGTCGCCGCCGTCCCCAAGCAGCGCAGCCTCGGACGCCCCAGAAGGGGACCCGGCAGGCCGAGCCACCCCCACGGAGCCCGCACACCCAGACCCAGGGGCCAGCCCCGCGGGAGACCGCGGAGGGGTCCGCGGGGAGGAGGCCGGCTCAGGAGATGCCTCCCGGAAGCCGGACCACAGCGCTGGGGAGCCCACGTCCCCGAGGGCCACGGGGTGCGAGGGAGACCCCAGCAGCGAGGCCTCGGCATCCTCCCTCCGGGAGCTGTTTGCCAGGGCCGCCCACGCCCGCTACCTGCGGCTCCGGGCACCCCCCGAGTCCGAGCGGGAGCTCAGCCTCGCCGAGATATTCGGGCACAGGGGCCCCGGGGCCCCGCCGGGCAGGGCGTCCTCTCAATCACCTCCTCTGTGACCGGCCAGTACCCCATCAGGGTCACCGGAGAGACCTGTCCCCTGTCCCATCTCCTTTCGATCCCCGTTCTCTCCCTCTCGCTGCGTCCGCAAGGCCAGCACGAAACAGCGGGGGGGGCTTCTGAGAACAGGCGAGGCCACCGCCCAAGCTGGCTGCTGACGACAGAAATGGGAGTCTGCAGGCCGACCCCCCCGTTGCTGAGACCCGTGGTGCCACCTGCTGGCCACAGGGGAGGCCCCGTTCCCGGTCACAGCCGGGGCCGGAACAGGGACTCCCCGAAGACTGGACGGGCACCCGCACTCGGCCTGGCCCGCGCCGGCCACCTTCCCTTCCGCGTGGCCTCACTTCGGTTTTCCGATCCCCACCTCCAGCCCGCTCACCCAACCTGCCCCCTCACCGTGGACCGTGGACAAGAAACACACTCCCTCCAACATTCCCTTCCAGGAAGCAAAGCACCAGGGGCTGGGGGGGGGGGGCCGGCCAGGGTGCCACGCCGGCCACGAGCATGAACCCACTGACAGTGGCCACGGCCGGGCCCCTTCCGGCCTCCCCCTCACACCCTGTCGTCTCCCTCAGGACCCCCCGAGGCCGAGCTCTCCACTCCGCCAGGGTCTCTCTCCTGCAGCCAAGCTGTGGGGCACCAGGGCGCGAGCCGCCACAGCAGCGGGAGCGCGGCTGCTGCCCGGGCCTCCGCCCTGGACAAAACTCATGCGCGTGCACCGTGGTCTGTGCCCCTCCTGGCACACCGTGCCCCGTCCTCACGCACCCGGGGCACCCAGACCTGCCGCCCGTCCACCTGCAGTCTTTCACCCTCTCCGTGTCCAACCCCATGTCACGTGTCGCGGCAAAATCGGGCGCTCACTCGGTGCCCTGACGGCAGTGTCTGGGCCGCCATGTCCGACGTACCGGCCGCGGGCAGAAGCCGCAGGGCCACCGTGCTCAGAGACGCCGCCTCCCCTCACTCACAGGTGTCACAGCACCAGGGACAGAGGGGGCGGAGGGGCTCCGCCCGGCACAGACTGGGGCGTGGGCGTCCGCCAGGCGCTGCTCCCCAGCCCTGCCCGCCCTCGGGTCCCCCGCTTCACCCCCCACCCCCGTCTAGCCCTCGTGTTCCCGTGCAGAACGTTGAACTTTGTTGAAAATACCTTTAGTGACCAAAAAAAAAAAAAATCCATACTTCAAAATACAAAGCAATTCTATTTCTGCATAATTTTTCACTTTTATTGACTCATCCAAAACTTCACTCGCTGTACTCTATCCCAGGTAAGGGTTACATTTGGGGTCAGAACACCTGAAGCGTTTCAGGATTCTCTTCTTGTCACCAAGGTGGAGTCTGCGCCGACCTCCGACCTCGGCCGACACCAGCAGGCAGCCCCCACCCGCCCGCCTGCAAGCAGCAACCGGTGGAAAACTCCACTGAGACGACGTGAGCAGGTCACGTGCGAGCTCACGCCCAGTGCAACGTGAGCGTGAGGCCCCCGCCGGCCGGGCGGCTCCGCTGGGGGGAGCATTGCCTTGGGCGCCAAGAGGCTGCGGGTTCAGTCCCGGTCAGCAACCCATCGACCTTTCTCTCCCCACCCTCGCCCCACCCCCTCCTGTCTCTGGAAAACCAGTGACAAACATCCCCTCGGGCCAGGATCAGAAAGAGGAAGCCAGCTGGTCAGTAACGAGCCAGTGCGCACGGCGTGGGGTCGGGCCACCTCGGCTGCAAGGTCAGCAGTGACAGGCTCTTCAGATCAGGGAGGAAGCCCCGGAGTGGCCCAAACACACGCCTGTCCCTGAGCCCCTGGGCCCGAGCGCCAGCCCCTGGGGGGGCAGGGCCCTGAGCAGGGGGGTCGTTAAAGGCAGCAGCAGGAAGAAGAAGGTGAAAAACCTGAGGAGACACTCCCAGGAAACACTGAGAGTGGCCGTGAACCTCCCGCGGGGACAGGCCAGCAGGAGGACCGGCCGGCCTGCGTCTCAGCCACTGGAGGCCACGCCGTGTCCCAGAGCTTGGCGTGGGCTCCGGCTGGCAGGATACGCACCACGAGGAGGTGAATGCGGGGTCACCGCAGACTGTGATGGGGCACCATCCCGTCCCAGGTACCAGCGCAGCCACCACCTGTCACCCGAGGAAGCTCTTCACCAGAGCGCAGGGGCGCCCGGGGCCTCGGAGGGGAGGGAGACGGCGGGAGGCCCCCCGCTCACCCCAGACCGCACCGCCCCGCGAGACAGCAGCCCCCACGCCAGGGAGGACGGAGGCGGGCATGTCCCGTGGCCGCCCGCCGCCCCGCTAGTCCGCGCTCTGGACGGTGGCCCGGACGTGCCGCTCCAGCTCCAGCAGGTGCCGGTACAGCTGCTCGGCCGTGTTCTCGTCCAGGTCCATCTGGAAGAGAACCGGAGACGAGGGTGGCCGGACGGGCCGGGGCGGGGACGTTGCTGCAGGCAGAGAGGGAGGCGCTCACCGTGGGGGAGGACAGAGAAGCGGCGGCAGGGAAGGGCCGGGGCCTCCAACCCCGACACCCGGGCACACACACACGGCAGCTCTCGGGGCCCCACCACACTCGCCAAGCCCACAGACCCCCCACCGGACGGGGAGGCCCAGGTCTGCCAGCCCCTGGCCGCCACGACCCGGTCACGGACGACCCCAACCGACTCGGACGGGAGAAAGGACCGAGGAGGACGGTCCGAAGGGTTTCTGTTCACGTCCCACTGCGGTGAGCTCCCGGCACCCACCCCCGCACCCACCTGCGCATCGTCCCCAGACACCCAGGGGGCCCCGGGGAGGAAGGGGGGCCTCTCCCTCCTCCCGCCAGGCTGCCTCGGAGCCCGCCTGCCCCCGCCCAGGACGGAGGGCCGGCCTGCGTTCGCCCAGGACGGAAACACCACCTCCCATGCAGCTCCCCCGAAACGCTACTGAAACACCTCCGTTTGCAGAGCTCAGCACCGTCTCCCCAAGTGAACAGGCCACTCCCCCGAGACTGACAAGTAGGACATTCGGACACACCGAGGGTCCCGAAGGTCGCTGAGCTACCAGCGTCCCCGAGGAGGGCTCGGGGTGTCACCGCATTTTACGCAAAGCGTGAAGAAGACAGTCACAGAGTCCAGGACAAACGGTCACCCGAGGTCACACCCTGGGCGCGCGCGTCTGCGTGGTGGGCGCGCGCGTCTGCAGGGGACCTGGCCGTGCACACTGGCCGAGGGAGCAGGACCCGGCACGGCCCTCGTACCCACTCGCCGCCCGAGCTCTCTGGAACCCCGTCGAGGGCCTCGCACCCCACGGAACAGGCGCCGGGCACCCTGCAGGGCCGCTGGTGACTTCAGGGGCCAGTGCCGTGGGCAACAGGGCGCCACTCCCCTGGGCCTCCGGCCACCCCACCGACGGGCAGCAGGGTCACTGCCCGCCCCGGCCCCGAGCGGAGACCGGACGAGCCTCAGGCCCACTTCACGTGATAACAGCGCCTCCCACAGGGAGCTGGGCGGGAGGATCGGCGGCTGAAACACACCCCACGCACGACGGGAACACAGCGCCGTCTGTGGAATGAGTCTCCTCCTCCCTACCGGCGCTCTGAGCTCGAGTCCTGCTCGGGGGACTGGGGGTCTGACACTGGCAGCCGGCCCCACGCCCGCAGGACGCCCGTCCCTCGGGCCCACGGCGGTCTGCCCTGGGCGGGCTGCACTCGGAGGGGGCCGACGCCGCTCCGAGGCCCTCTCCTTCTCGTCCAGTGCGCAGCCCCCGCGCGGGGAAGGGGGCAGAGTCCGCCCCCCAGCGCTGACGTTCGGACAGGGAGGGGCCCCCTCGGGAGGGACACGCGCGCCGGCCCAGAGTGAGCAGCCGGCGACACCCCTCAGCAGGCCCTGGCCCCGCCTGGCGCGCCCCAGAGGCCCAGGCACAAGCCGAGACCTGAAGGGCGAACGGGAGAAACCAAGGAGCTGAAAGAGGACGGCGAGGGCCTGGCGAGGGAGCCAGGAGGCCGCGGGCGGGGCAGGAGCGCGGGGAGCAGCCACGTGGCGGCGGGGAAAACAGGTTTACCTTCTCGGTCGTTACGTAATTGCTCCCGAGGCCCGTGGTGGCGCTCAGGTACTTGGTCAGAGGGTTGAGGGACTCGGGCTTCTGGTGGAAGAGCCACACCTGCGCGGAGAGAGGGGAGGCAGCCGCGGTTCCCGTCCTGCCCGAGGCCGGCGGGGCTGGCGGGGGCTCCGGGCTGGCGCCTGGCTCCGGACAAGGCAGAACCCCCCCGGCCGCTGCTTTTCACAGACAGTAAAAGGCTACTCGGGAAAAGGTGAGCCCACGGGGTCGCGGCCAGAAACCAGAGAAGCGGGACGTGAGCAGGGTGCAACGCACGTGCGTGCGGTGCTCACACCCGCGCCACCCCCCCCCGCCCCCGCACTCCCCCCCCACATACCGCCCCCGCGCCCCAGCCTTCCCCAGGTGGGCTGAGCAGGAGGCGGCCGCCCGCCCACCACCGTCCAGGACGTCGCAGCAGGGCCACGTGCCTTTCTCCAGCCGTGACCCTGGGGTCCGGCTGCCTGTGCTAACAAACCTGCCCACTCTCCCACCCTGCCCACTGTCCCCCACTTCCGAGCACCCCGAGACCACTCGCCGCCAACAGCTGGGCGTCTCGCTGGCTCACCCGCTCCCTGTCTTTTCTCTAAACTCGAGCTCCTCGTAAGGGAGAGTCTGTCTTCTCCGCCCCACACCCTCGGGCTCGATTTTCTGTCTGACACGCAGGGGGTCGTGACATCCCTCCCGAAAGGGCTGCTCACGGACGCCCCCGACGGCTTGGCAAACACATCGAGGACCAACTGAGGTGAACCTGAAAGCGCTCTCTCTGGGCACCAAGCTTCTCTGGGCACCGTTCACCGAGGCTGCGGTGCCCGGCAGGGTCCCTCGTCAGAAACCCTCCCTCGTCAGAAACCCTCCCTCGTCGATGCTTCCCTGCTTGTTTTAATTCGGCCGAGACTGAGGAGTCCACTGCGTGTGCGCCCTGCGGCGCTAGGTCCTCGAGGGCCCCAACCAGCAGAAAAGTCCGGAAGGAGCGCCGTCCTCCAGCCCGGCTTCCGGACGGAGGAGTGGCTGGACCTGACGTGGACAGGCCTGGGCGCAGCCACCTCTGCTCCCGCCCCACAGGTGCGCCCTCCCCGGGGAGCCCCCCGACTGCCCGGCCGCCCCGCACCCTCCTGCCCCGCGGGACCCCCGGCGGGCACCACCCTGTGAGCGCCACCCCTGCAGAGAGCCACTCCCTGGCCCGAGTGGGCCCCTGACTGTGCACAGAGCTGGTCTCTTCTGCCGAGACCAAGGCCGCTCCCTGGGGGGGGGGGGGCGGGGGGCAGAGGCCACTCCCTGGGGGGCGGGGGCAGACTATTTGCCTCTGGAGCAACCGGACGGGCCGCGGACCGGCGACCTACCAGGGCCTCGGCTCCGTTGTGCGGCGTCAGGGTGAAGGCGTTGGTGAAGAAGCGCATCTGGGGGAGAGAAGACGGAGTCACCCACCGTGCGGCGGCTCGGGACAAGGCCCCACAGCCCGCCTCCCGCGTGGACCCAAAAGCGACCGGCATGTCTCCTCACCGGACGTTTCCAAGGACCAGAACACAGGGAGGTCTGAAAACGAAGTGTCGTTGAACCCCGTCACCCCGAGTCCACCCCCAGAAACACAGAGGCCGACTTCCTTCGGTCCGTGTCCCCACCGGGCGGGACGAGGGACGGCCTCTGGGCCCCACGAGGGAGCACGCGTCCGGGGGGGCGGGAGGTACGCCGTCCGACAAGGCATGGGAACCACGGAGCAGCGGCCGGGTCCACACGGCTCCACAGTCACGAGACCCATGCGTGCCCTGACCTGGGGCTTTCCACTCACGGGGCCCCACGGCGCGCTCGGGGCACCCAGGTCTCCCACATCCGCGGCCCTGGCACCCTTGGGGCCCAGGGACCATGGTCCCGCATGGAGAAGGAGACAGGTGTGGGGGCTCCGGGGGCTCAGCTGGGGGGCAGAGGGTACCTGCTAAGTGACTCCAGACCTCCAGTGACACGGGATTCTGCCACACCTGGGTTCAGTTCCGCAGGGAACCGCCTGCAGGCACGGCGGAAGGAGGTGCCGGCGGGCGCGCACTCACCAGCCATATGAAGGGCATCAGCAGGGTCCACACGAAGGGTGGCAGGATCCCGTAGGTCAGGTTGGTCAGCATGGTCCCCGGGCACACCACGCTGGAGAAGAGGCCCTGGGGCATGGGGGGCGCACTGAGCACTGGGGGTCCAGCACAGGGTGGCCGACGAGGGACACGCCCGAGCAAGCCCGGACTCTCAGGGCAGGAGGGACCTCCGCCCGGGCCACACCCTCCACCGGTCCCGTGAGCTCTGGGTACAGGACAGCCCCTGCAAACCTCAGCGTCCTCGGGCCCACCCCACCTGACGGGAAGGTGCCGCACACCCAGGGACGGCGCGTGCCCCGGAAACGCAGCGGCGGGTGCTGTCACGGTCCCTCCGCTGGGGACACTGCAGCCCTTGCAGACGAGTGAGCCCCAGACGCCTCAGGCTGGGGCTTGTCCTCCCCGCCCTGCGACGGTCGCGCACACCCACCTCCAGAGCCCCTTGGGTCCCACCCTGCCCCCAGAGACCCCGCCCGAGAGACCGCACTGCGCCCGCCAGAGGCGCCCGCGGGGGCCGAGCGCCGGCGGGGCCTCACCTGCCCATTGCCGTGCCGGTTCAGGGCCACGCTCAGCAGGTCCACCGCGTACTTGGAGGAGCTGTAGGGCTCCCGGCCCCTGCGGTGCTGCACGTCCTCCAGGCGGAAGTTGGCCTTGCAGGCGTTGCGGGACGACGTCCAGATGAGCTGGCGCGGGCTGTCGCCGGCGCTGAGGAGCGGCTCCAGCTCCCGGATCTGAGTGGGGAAGAGAGGAACAGAAACTGCACCCACGTCCCCCGGGGGGCACAGGTAGCTACTCTGAAACCACTAGAGTGTCGCCCGGGGTGCAGCAGGTCAGCCACCGGGGGAGGGGACCTCCCGGGAAACCAAGGGGAGGGGCCTGAACGGCCACGCAGCCTCGTGTTCGCCCCAGCTGAGATGCTGGCGGTGTCGTGTGGAGATCTCCGAGAGCACGGAGCGAGCGGACGCAGTGCCCGTCTCTGCTCCCCTTCCCACCCGTGCCCAGAACAGCAGCGCGCAGGCGCTGCGCTCAGGAGGTCAGGGGTTGGGAGGATCAGTGCTGGCTGCGACGGTGGCTTCGGAGAGGCCAGCCGGCTCCCCTCCCACCTGAGGCCACGCCCAGCCCTGAGACCAGCGGGGTCGGTCTGTGCACCCTGCACCTCGTCTCTGAAAGCGTCTGTGTGTCCGTTCTCCTTCCTCTCCCCTCTGCAGAGCCGACTCAAAAGCAGCAGCACAGCGTGGCCGGCTGCAGCAGGGAACCAGGGCTTCAGAGCAACCGTCCCACTTCAACACCCAGAGACCGAACGCCAGCAACGGGCTACACCCCCAGTGCCAACTGTTGGCCCGCTGGCTTTACCAGGAGAAAGTGGCCGAAGACGTTGGTGGCAAAGACCTCCTGCAGCCCGTCGGCCGTGACCCTGTCCTCCTGGGTCAGCAGTCCCTCGGCCGTGGAGAACACATGAATCACGTTCCTGAAACGGCAGGAGAAATGCCGTGACTCTCAGCTCCCGCCACTGGAGGCATGAGGAGACCCCCGCTCCCCGCTGCCGTCCCTGCCCCACACCCCCCAGTCCCGAGTCTGGGCGACTCTGTCAGATACGGAGCAAGGATGCCTCCTTTCCCCCGGAAGTACTCACGCACCACAGGTCACGCTGCCAGTAGGAGCCCAGGCCTCTGAGAACCTGCTCCAACCCTCTCCACCCCTTTGCCAATCAGCTTACGGGCCAACATCTCCGGGGACAACAGCTACGCCAAGGACAGTCCTCCCCCCACAAACCAGTGCCAGCTGCGCCCCCCGAGTCGGTCGGACGCCTGGGGTTCGTACTGGGCACTCTCAGAGCAGGAACACTATGAATACGGTGTGTGCCGTGGGCCCACTGAGGAGGTCAGGGCCAGCGTGGGACTGAGTGTCTGTGTGCAGTGTGTAATGGGAACTAAACCCAAAGAACCTCTGTGTGTGAGCACGCACTCTAGGTCACGGGATAGGACGGCCTTCCTTTGGCAGGTTGGGGTCCAACACCTTGGAAGCCGCCACACGGCACTGAGGGTCTCCGGGGGCTTGGTCAGTGCTCAGTGCCTCCCCCCTGCCGGGCAGAGGACCTGCCAGGAAGGCGCCGTCCTGGGGGCCAGAGTCCGGTGGCCCCCGCCTGATCCTGAGGGGCTCTGCTCACAGACATCGCCGGCCCAGCACAACGCAGAACCCGGCCGCCCACTGTCCCCACGAGAGACGGATGCTTCCCCGCCCTCGGTCTACTCTTCTCAGCGCCCCGCTGCCCCCCGGCGTAACGTGCCCAGGGCAGAAGGAGGTGAGAAGCAGGCACCTTCCTCACCGGCAGGGTGCCTGGACCGTGGGAACTACCTTGAGAAGAGGCTGGAGACTAGCGCCTTGACGTTAAGGTGCGGGCTGGGCATGATCCCGGCGTTCAGGTACACGTAGTCGAGCCTGCGGAACCTGCGGGCAGGACACCAGACGGGCGCGTCGGCCCCGGGGCTGTCCCTCCCCGGCGGTGCCTTCGAACGACGGGACTGGGGGGCTATGATGTGGAGTCACATGTTCCCCAGTCCGTATCGACCGTCGTTCCCCAAATCTGGACGACGCCGCCCACCTCCAGGGCAGCTGTTTGGAGAATTAACTAAGCACAAGGCCACACATGTACAGGACGGCGTGTGGCCGGTCGGTCAACCCACTGGTTACTTGGGTGCTTCCTTCTCCCCCACGGCCTCACCGCCGTAAACTGGGGCTAAATCACTAAATATCTTACTAGACACGAACTTACTCGTTTGTGACAACTCAGTGTCCTCCCTGACGAACCCGGGAGGAGACCTGGGCTCGGGGACCAGCACAGCAGGGCAAAGCCCTGGGACCGCCCTGGGCACACTACTCCCGTCTCTGTGCCAGAAGCTGTCCGGTCAGCACCTGCCTGACTCACCCAGCGATCCGAGGAGGGGAGAGGTAGAAAATGCACTCAGGTGTCAGAGGAGCTACACTCCGTGCGCTCCTGTATCAAGCTTCATTAAATTAGCATGATCGCGAGGAAGAGGAACGGACTCCTGAGCGTCACTTCTTTCGCCCTGGGGTTCCTTTCCAGGGCTCCCTGCCCTTTCTCCTCCCGACGGCGGCTACGCTGCACAACCCCAGGTGAGAACGCCCGTCAACGAGAGGCCCACCTGCGCCTGAGCTCCCCGGCGGCCCGCAGCACCGAGCGCAGGTCGGAGACGTCCACCTGCACGGTGCTCACCTGGGCGGAGGGCCGGGCGGCCACCAGCTCGGCGCGGAGCGCCTCGGCGCGGCCGGGGTTCCTGCATGCCAAGCAGAGGTGCAGCTGGTCTTCCTCCCGCAGCAGCCGCTGGCAGAGCGCTCGGCCGACGCCGCTGGGGTTCGGACACGGAAACTGCGTTACCCACGCGGTGCCCCGCCGGCCTGCCTCGCTGGATGAGAGCCCAGGCGGCAGGAGGGAAAGCGGGACCAGGCACCGCGGGCCCGCCCCCAGACCCGCCGCCGCGACCGCGCACCAAGTCTTACCTGCTCGCCCCGGTGACCAGCACCACCTTCGGCATCGCTGCACACTGACGCCCGACGGCCGGCAGGACCCGCGGGGCTCTCGGAGGAAGAGCCCAGATCCCGGCCGGCCCCTCCTCCCACGCGCGTTGCCCAATCAGGACCCGGCGATACCCTCAGGTCTATGACTCAAGCACGCCCTCCAATCAGATCCCGGTCGGCCCCCGTACCCCGCCCGCCGCCCAATCAAGGGCCGGTGACACCGCCTGCAACGCCCCCGCCACGTCCACCAATCGCGTTACACCTCGTGCTCTTTGCGACTGCCCAGGTGGGGTGAGATAGGCTGAGGGGAGGGGCCAGCTCCCAGCCAATCTGCGCTTTCCCGCCTCCGCCACGCGGGGGCGCCGGCCCCGCCCGCCAGGTGGCGGCTGCGGCTGCGGCAGGGGTCCGCTCGCGGCGCGCAGGCCTGGCCTCCGGCCGCTGGGATTGGGGCTTCTGCCGCGGAGCCCCACGTGTCCCAGGGAAGGTTCGGGCCCGGGAGCTGAGGTTTGGGCACTGTCCCCTCCTCTTTACCTGCGCCGCTTCACAACCACTTCCGCTCCCGGGCCTCTAAAACGCCGTCTTTGGAACACTGACTTTACGAACGTGCAGCAATGCCAGTTTCCCACACCTGGGCCTGCGACGGAATCGAAGGGCCCCGGAACTTCACAGGACGAAGGGGGTCGTCCTGTGGCCCGCCCCGGCTGTTCTCTGTTCTCGGGGCACTGTCTGTGCCCCCCGATCTGTCCCGGGCACCACGGGGGGGTGGGGGGAGGTGTTCACAGTGTTCAGGACAGCGACCGTCCTGCGTAGGCGCAGTCTGCGGTCTCGCAGGTGAGAAGCGTGTGGTTTGGGGCGTTTCGTCCTTGTCTCCGCTACAGAGACCGGCTCGTTCCCGGGGTTCGCAGCCTTTTCCGCCGTGTGCGTGCCTGGGCGGTCGGGACGCCAGGGCAGAGCGTGTGTGAATTCAGAAGGGATTTCTGAGTGTCAGACCAGACACCTTCGTGACAGCCGCAAAGATTCCCCACTTACTCCGGGGCCGGATCCCCCAGAGCTGGGCTCGTGCAGCAGCAGAGAGCCCCCGTCTCTAGTGGGTCCGGGTCTCCCGAGCCCCCGCTGCCTTTCTCCCAACCAAGTCGGCTGACAGGTGAGAGGCCTGGGTCGGACCTCCCTGCGGAGCGCCCCCCCCCCCACGAACAGGGGCAGCACTCTGCACACATGTGGACTCCACCCCGTGCCCTGTCGCCTCCCCCAGAAGATGCAAGGCCCACGGGGGAGGGGTGACACAGCCCAGGACGCGTGCCATCTGCACAGAAAGGGGCCGCTCATTCCTTAGTAGCGTATTTCTTTAATCGTTGTTATTTACAATGTATCATCTGACAGACTTACAGAGAATAAATAAAGAAAAGAAAATATACAATTGGTATCTCGTGGCTTTTTTTTCCTAATACAGAGAATTCTTACATAATCTATTTTGGAATGACTAGGATAGTTTTAAGCAGAAATTGAGTCGGTTTGCTCTCTGCCCCTTGACCCAACACCTGGCCCTCCACAGTCCGCAGAGCGGGCCCAGCCCCTCCCCGCTGGTGAAACCTGCGTCGTGCTGCTCCCAGCGGTCACCAGACGGCGGGGGGCGGGGGGTGGGCACCGGCGTGCAGACGGAGAAGGGCGTGAAGTGAGCCCCGGGACTGCAGACTCGGGGTGTTTGCCGGAGCCCTCCTGCCTTGTGTCAGTTCCAAGCCTCTCCTCCAGAAACCAAGTTTCCCTTGACGTAATCGACCGCCTCACCCCGCTGGGCTCCCCCGGTGTCTCTGCTGACCTTCCCTCCACCTGCGGCGGTGCCTTCGGGGAAGCGTGGGCGACCTCTGGGCTCCTCCTGCCCCTTTGGAGGTTTGGGGAGTTGTGGACCAGGCGTGTGCGGGAGAAACTATAAGGCTGGTTTCCAGTGGGCCAGTTTGGGGCCAGCGTGTGGTGCCCGCTCTGGACGGGGTGTCCTGTACAGAACGACCTTGAAAGGCTGTCTCAAGCCCTCAAAGGTCGACTTCCCCATCAGGAACAGACAGGTGGTGAGCCCTGGGCCCTTCCCCCCTTTCCCGGTTTGAACACAGACTCTGTACGCCACAGCGGGGCAACTCTCCCTAACTCACCCCAGCACACAGTATGACAGGTTTCTGCTTCCATATTTTCATTCAAAAACAGCCCCCCGCAAACACGTACGCAATGACCGCACAGCAGGCAGCGGTGGCCACGTTGCAGCCTTGTGACCCACACACGGAGCAGTCAGGACACCGGCAGCCAGGAGCATCGGAGCCGGAAGCTCCGCACCCCGAGGTCGCCGTGGGTTTGCCTTCCCTTCGGTCCACTGCGGCTGGGGCTCCGTTTCAGAACAGACACCCAGGCAAACGAAACCTCTCCGCTACTCTGACAATGGTCCATCCCACATCAGAGGACCACACCACGGTTCTCGGTTCCTTCCACAAGCGGCCCTGGGGCCGGCACTTGGTGCCACCTACTTCTTGACCAATCACTGGCCACTCTCCAGTCCTCTCTGCCACAGTTTCAAGCCCTCGTCACCCAGACTTCCCTCCTCGCCTGGTTCTCTAGCCAGCAAGCCGCGGGCAGGTCTTCCTGCCCCGAGTCCTTTCAGGTTGTTCTGGGCTGTTCCAGGTGCTAAACGGCCAATGTGGACCCCGGCTGGGCTGGACAGCGCTCGCTGATAAAGAAACGGGCTGGTTTGTGACACTCTCTCTCGGGGTTTGAAGGACAAGTGGGTCCAGGTGGCGTCTCTCTCACTACGAACCAGCTACTTAACCAGGGGTTAACCCCACCCGGAAACTGAACAAGCGCGTGTGAAGAGCTGCCGAACTCTGAACGCTCCTTCAGCTTCGTTGCTGGCGTTGCAGCAAGGTCGGTTTTCCGGCTTTGGAAGCGCACAGTGGTTACGTAAGACGCGAGCAGTGGCGTTAGGGTGGGCCACGCTGCACTGCTTTCGCAACTTCTTGGGAGTCCGAAAGTCTCCCAAAACAACAAGTTCTGGGAGAAGGACACAAGAGCCATCGTCCCCCAAACGACGCAGCCCCCGCAGCAGGGCACCCAGAGGCCCCCGAGATCCAGGCACCGAGAACGGTTCCCGCCCCCTTCCCCATCAGCTCCAGGACACTCGCCACGGGGAGCGGACATCCCTCTGTTTCTACGGAAACGTTACATTTTAGTTCAGAACGCTCTCCCAGCATACACCAGGTCTGAAACGTCCAGAAACATTCTGGGAGCTGCCACAGGCACGCCCAGAGGCCAGAGGCCAGAGGCCAGAGGTCAGAGGCCTCGCTGAAGGACTGAGATGGCAAGCCTGGAAATTCAAGGCTTACTGGCCCTGTCTGGGGAGCGAGCTGCGCCTTGACTGTAATTTTCTTCATTCTTTTTTTTTTTTTATTTTTGGGCAAAACAGTCACTGTTCTGTCTCAGAGCATTTCCTTGGAACATCTCCCTCTGCTTCCCTCTTTTGGACTCTCTCCTCCTCTGATCTCCTTTCACTCAAAACACATGGCTGAGCCCCGCTCCCTGCAGGGCGCCTGGGTGGGGTGACAGCCTCACGCAGCTCCCACGGCGCCCGGCACCCACCCCTGCTGGGGCGTCACACCAGACCGAGTCAGCCTCACTGGGGCCCATCGCCCCCTGTTCCCGTGCCCTTCTGGGCTCAGCAGGGACCCCATTCACACACGCGAGGGCCGGGACCCCAGCCTGGCCAAGCTCCGCCAAAGCCTGCTTCCAGGCCTGCACGCAGGGCACCCTGGGAAAACCGCGTCCGGGGTGCGCAGGGCTGCTCCCGTCTCAGCTGGAGGACACAGGCACTGGGGCCCTCGTCACCCGCTTCCTCTGAAGTGCAGCGCCCTCCCCGCTGGGTGCTCCCGGGCCCCACACCCACGAGGAACTTTCTCTGTCTCAAACCCCCGAAGCTCCCTCCTCCCCTCGGTTCCCTACGCCACCCCCGACGTCTCATTTCTCGCCAGTGCGATCTCCATCGTCTGGCACCTCCTCCCCCCAAACACAGCTGCCCTTTGTCCCAGCACACTTGCTTGCCCTGCCCTGTCTCAGCTCCGCTTCCCGCGTGACTCTCGACCGACCGCGCTCCCACAGCCCACCTGTGCACGGTCCGCCCTCCCGCCCACCTGCCTCCCGTTCGGCCACTTGCGCGCTCCTTCCTCGTCCGCCACCCCGGCCCACGCTGTGCGCCGTCCCAGCCTCGGGCACCTGCGAGCCGTCCTGCCCCTGCACTGAAGCCACGTGCCTCCATGGGGGTCTCCCCAGGGGCCTCCCCAGGCCAGGCCGACTCTGGGCAGGAGAGTCTGGGCGGGCGCCAGGTCGGGCTGAGCTCTCCTCCCACCGACCAGCCTGCGGACACTATCACCCTGGCCCCAGAACCACAGTCCGACACAGAACGTTCCACATCCTCCCGCCTCCTTTTCTAATTCATTTCTAGTTTCCTTCCTCTAATGTACATCCCAGCGACTTTTAAATTCTCCACACGAGGCCTTCGCCGCGCACGACGCGCCAGCTGGCCCTCTCGGGTTTGTGCTGTGACCTCCGTGGGAACGGCCAGGCCGCGGCAAACCCCGTGTCGGCCGCACAGAGGTGGGCCCTCCCTCACCCCAGAAAGGGTGGCAGCCCGTGACAACGCGCTCCGGCCAGCGGCCCGACAACGGCGGCCCCTCGGACGCAAGCCCGGGAAGATCCAGACACTGCGCTCACTTGAACTCTGACTGTTTTCCTGCGGGACCATGAGATGCTGAGCCTGAATGCTTAAAAAAAATAAGTGGGGGATGTTAGACAGAGGAAGGGGGAGGGGACCGCTTCCCTGGGCACCTGCGGAGTCCGGGGTCCGGGGCTGCAGCCCTGCAGGGGGCTGCAGGTGACTCGGTGTGGGAGCTCCTGGTGCCTGGTCACGTCTTACTCTGCGAGCGGTTCCAGGAGAGATTAGCATCTCAACAGTTGGGCGGAGCAAGGCCCGACCCTGGGCCAGGGTGGGGGCCTCACCCAATGGAAGAAAAGGGGACACGGCTCCCTCCGGCCTGATGCTGAGTCTGAGCCGTCACCTCAGTCTCCGGGGGAGGAAGGGGACCCGCAAAGGGACCCCAGGGGGTGGGGCTTCTGCATCTGCCGAGGCCGGGAGCAGGTGAGGGCGGATGGGGGGCTGAGTGAGACCAGGTGGCGGAAGCCGGCCCCCAGGTCAAGTTCTGTTTCTGAGCCTGGGACGTGTCTCTGCCACTTTTTCTGCGGGACTTGGGGGTTCCCTTCCCTGCTTGCCACCGCATCTGAGGGTGCGTGGCTCGGCCCCAGGTCTGACCGGGCTCCGATGGGACCATGTGTGTCTGTTCCCGTGAATTCTGGAGACAGGGCCTCCCCCTTCCTCTCTCCCAGTCACCGCATCTCCCAGGCACCCGCCCACTGAGCTGTCGCCGTGGGCGACATCTCTGCTGCACCTGACCTGCGCAAAAGGCCAGCCAGCACCATCTCCCTCCACTTCTCTGGGCTCCAAAACCTCCGTCCGTCTGTCTGTCCCCCCTAGCTCCTCGGCCTGGATCTGAGCCTCTTGAGGGACAGAGGCCTCCGCCTCCGAGGCAGCCCGTGCACCCTGGGAGCTCCCCGCACACAGAGGGCATCCGCGCCCTGCAGCTGCCCCTTGCTGGTCCCAGGCCAACCCTTCGGAGCACCCACAGCCGACCTGCTCCCTGTCGTGCACGCCTGAGAACTCGAACCCCGGCCGGCGAGGGCCGCGGGGGATTCACCCCTTCAAACAGCCAGTTGGTTGCCTTGGAGAGGAGGAGCCACAGGGCCTGGGACGGAGCTGCCGAAACGCCGGTTCTTACGGATCCAAAAGCAAACTTTCCCTAAGACACACCCCGGAAGTGTCTGAACAAGAGGAAGAGGAGGACCCTCTGCCGAAAGGAGTAGCACACCTGTCACCTGTCCTCCTCGGGCCTGCTCCCCTGTGTCCACTCTACTGCAGAATCCTTCCGTGCATGAGGTACGCTTCTTGTTCAGCCAACGACAGTTCCCTTCACGCCGGCCGGCGGGCAGCGAACGCTCTCGCCCGCGCCGTCCTGTGTTTCTGGGTGCACCCACTACCACCCCAGCCCCTCCCGTGACAGGACACAGCACCCGTTCCGGGAAGCGGGGGGGGGCGGGGGGGCGGTTCTCAAGCAGGTGTCAGCTGAGCTGGCAGGAGAGAGAGGCCCGGAGGGAGCCCAGCCCAGAGGACGCAGGGCGAACCGAGGCCGTCCGGGGCTGGTCACGGGAACCGCTTCTTCCCAGTCTCCACACTCGCTGGGTGTTTTCTCCCCTAAGCCTGACCGCGGGTGTCCAGAGACGCGGGTGTTCTTCAAGTTTTCCTCGCTGAAACTATTTCTTTAAAGGCAACGTGGAAAAAACATTGTAGAATCTGCACATGTATAAACACAAGCATATTTAACCTTTATAAATTATCTAAATCATCTAGCCTTTCTCATCCAGCACTTCGGTGCATCGGTGAAGATTTCTTGACTGGATTTTATCTGCCCTAGGCTTTTTTTTTTCCTTTTTTAGTTCTTTAATGTAAAAAACAAGTATATATGGGCCGGGGCGGAGAGTGGGGGTGCAGCGGCGGGAGCCGAGGACAGAGAGAGCCGCGGGAGCCCCCGCCCTCGGCGCACTGGGTCCGGGGGCGCGGCGGGCGGGGCTGGGTGCTGCGTGTCGCCGGCGGCCGGGGCGCGGCGGGGGGCCGGGCGCGGGGCCTCACTCGTCCCCCTGCTGGAGGAGCAGCAGGTGGATCTCCTGGAAGGAGGGCCGGTGCCTGGTGTCCCTCCTCCAGCAGCTCAGCATCAGCTTGTACACGGAGTCCGGGCAGATGGCGGGCTGGGGCAGGTACGTCTGTGGGAACCAGAGTGAACACAGGGAGAGAACACTGAGGGCGGGGAGGGGGCGAGGGAGGGGAGTCGCTGCATCGCTGTTTCACCTGCCCGCGTCCCACGGTCTTGGGCTGAGGTCCGCGTGGTGTCCCTTCCCCCGAGGCACAGTCACAGGAGTCGGACCCCTCCGCCCGTCCCCTCCCCCGCCTGCCCCGCTGCCCTGCGGCAGGGTTTCCCGAGGGCCCGTCTGGGGCCCCCGTCGCCAAGCAGAGAGACGTCACAGCCAGAACCCAGGGGCCAGCAGCCTGTCCCTTCAGACCATGAGCGTCCGAGGAAACTCCCCACACTCTGTCGAGAGGAACTGAACGCGGACGTGCTGCGCTTCTCCGTCAGGGAAATGGCCGCGCCCCCCCCCGCCCCACACCGCACGCCAGGCGCTCAGGATGGCGTTCAGAGCGGTCAGGGTTGGCCCCGGCTACGGCCCCACGCAGCGAACCCTGCCCGAGTGCGGGCCGCTGCAGGTGTCTCCTGCATCACATCTGCCACCTCCAATCAGCTGGTGACGTCGGCCAGGCCACTCGGGGACGACCGAGGCCCCACGCGTGTGGCCCGTGACCACAGCACCCGGCGCGCAGCGGGCCGTGGGGAGAAATCGCTGCCCCTCACTCAAAGGCCAGCCTTTTACAGTGCGATTCCCAAAATTCTAATAATAAAAGTGAAAGCAATAGACTATAAATTGTAAACTTTCAAGCACTGGCTGCCGTAGCTCAGTGGATTGAGCACGGGCTGTGAACCAAAGTGTCGCAGGTTCGATTCCCAGTCAGGGCACATGCCTGGGTTGCAGGCCACGGCCCCCAGCAACCGCACATGGATGTTTCTCTCTCTCTCTTTCTCCCTCCCTTCCATCTCTAAAAATAAATAAATAAGATCTTTTAAAAAATTATAAACTTCCCTACAATATTTACACAGTCATATCTAATAAAATACAATGCTATCACTTAATAAGCTATACTCACAATAAATCATGCTCCCCAAGTTCAAGGGTTAAATTTAACACGTTTTTACTGAAGCTGTAAACTTAAGCTGGTGGCGAGGCGCACCCTCAGCACACGGTGGCGGCCTGTGGCTCTGGCCACGGCTTTAGTCAAATACTGGGCGTCACGACTCAACCGCCTGGTGGCCGCTGAGAATGTCTTTGGTTCGCCACCAGTATTTAATGAGGGGGAGGATGGTGCCCCCTTTTACACTGGGTGTTTTTAAATGGGTGAAAACAGTTAAACCCCAAAGCATCTGGGTCGTGGTGACAAGGGACACCACCGGGCAGCCCGTCTCCCAGCCCGGGGCCTGTCCCGCCCCCGCCCCCGCGCGGAGAGCGCCCGCCCGCCCGCCCGCGCCGCCGCCGCGCACCCCCGCAGCCCCCACCTGCCGGCCCTGGTCCCGGAAGAACTCGCCGGTGTTCTCGATGACCTGCTCGTCCGACAGCTGCGAGTAGGGCTGCTCCTGGCAGAAGGTGAAGGTCTCCCACAGGGTCACGCCGAAGGCCCACACGTCGCTCGCGGTGGTGAACTTGCCCTGGTTCCAGGGGGGTGGGGGGAGGGAAAGCGGAACAGGTTAGGGTTTCACGCCCGGCGTCACCCCGGCCCCCGCTGAGGGCGAGGGCCCCGCGTGGACCCCTCGCGACCTGCGTGGGGGTGGGCGGGGGAGCAGCGGAGAGGGCGGCGCGAAGCTGGCGCGGCCCCCCCGTCTCCGCTCCGGGCTGCTGGGGGCGCGGCCGTGGGCCGCCAGACGCCCGCTCAGCTACGGGGGGGGGGGGGGGCAGGAGAAACAGCTCCAGCGGGGACACTGGTGGGAAAACGTCTCTCCGCCCCACCCGTGGCCCGGAAGGCCGAGAGTTGAATAAAAATCTCAAAGCAAAGAATACGACGAACTTAAAATAAAAAGTAAATAGTAATACTCATCAAAATAGAAATATAGAGAACAATGTAAATAATTAATTAGAAGTATAGTTAGGAATTCAAAAAAAATGGTTTTGTGTGGATAACATGTCTTCTAAGTGATTTTTTAAATATCTGAAACTAAGACCCCTCAGTGGGTGCAAAGGAGAGAGAGAAAAAAACACACTAAATCTCTTATCATGTGGGTGTGTTTTTAACCCTTTCATGCAAATTTTTTATCGGGAGCGTATTACATTTGCTGGCAGAAATGGGTGAGTGTTAAAAATGATGATCAGCTCTCAAGTCCACGCGGCCCGGAGGCCGGAGGTTCACCTGGGCCACCCTGGGCGCCCCAGACCCGCAGGGTCACCCGGGCCCCGCCCACCAGGATCAGGCCCCGCCCACCCGGCCCGGTCCCGCCCATCAGGGCCAGGCCCTGCCCACCCAGACCGGCCCCGCCCATCAGGGCCAGGCCCCGCCCACCCAGACCGGCCCCGCCCACCAGGACCGGGCCCCGCCCACCAGGACCAGGCCCCGCCCACCCGGCCCACCAGCAGGATGCTCTCCCAGGACATCCAGCGGATGGGCAGCACGGCGCGGCCCTGGATGCGGTAGTAGTCCCCGCTGTACAGGTTCCGGCTCATGCCGAAGTCGGCGATCTTGATGGTGTAGTTCTTGCCCACCAGGCAGTTCCGCGTGGCCAGGTCCCGGTGGACGAAGTTGAGGGAGGACAGGTACTTCATGCCCGACGCGATCTGCGTCACCATGAACTTCAGGTCGGCGTAGCTGAGGGAACACGGACGGGGAAGTCGCCCACGCAGGACGCCAGGGCCGGGCCGGTCCGCCCGTGGGCTCCAGGGCCCAGGCCGCCGCCTCCCTCTCGGCTCGTGCGGGGTCTCTGCTGCCCCCCGCCCGGGGCAGCGCGCTGCGTGGAGCGCGGCCGAGATTCGGGGCTCAGGGCCCGTCTGCAGTGGGCCCCCCGGGGTGTCGGGGTGTGGGGGCCCCGCCGCTCACCTGACCGTGGGCGCCTCGCCCGGGGCGGGGCCGGGGGGCTCGTGGCGGGACAGGAACTGGTTGAGGTCCCCGTTCTCCATGTACTCGGTGATCATGCACAGAGGGTCGTCGGCGACGCACACGGCCAGCAGGCGCACGATGTTGGCGTCCTTGAGCCGAGACATGATCTTGATCTCCTTGAGGAAGTCGTTCCTGGGGGGACACGCACACGGGCGGGCCCTGAGCGGCCGGAGTCGGGGCCGGAGGGGGAGCGGGTGCGGCCACGGCTGGCCCGCCCCCACACCCAGCCCAGCCCCCCGGCCCACCTTCCAGAGGACGGGCACTGGCCCCCGGCCCCCGGCCCCACCCGGGGGCTGTCTGGCCCCACACGCGCTGTGAGCGCTCAGGAAACAGGGCCTGTGGTCCGCCCGGGCACGCCTGCACCCCGGTGCCCGAGGACGCGCCCGCTGCATGGACCGGGGCTGGTGTCGGCTGGACGGGGGGGAGGGGTGCGCCGCCCAGCACGACTCTGGGAAGGGACGCTCTTCACTGCAAAGGAGCCCCAAGCGCACTGGAGTGTGTCCCCTGCAAAAAGCCCCGGGACCCCCGCCCTGACGAAGCAAAGAAACTTTTTATAGACAGAATCGTGGCCCTCAGGCTTGTCTGCTGACTCTGCGCTTCCTCTCGGTTTTTCCGAACAGGGAGCACCAGCTGTCAGTCCCCACGTGCCCCGCCCTCGGTGGCCACCTGGGGTTTCTTCAAAGCAAGCGCCCCTTGGCCAGGACGAACCGTTGTGTGGGTGTCTGGTGACAGCCCCCCCGAGTCACACAGCGGCTATGTGCTTCCCGGTAACGACCTTCGGGTCTTGGGGCCACAGCCCAGGTTGCCCGCGTGGCAGGGGCAGGTCTGCTGAGTGCTCTAGGGCCCAGGAGTCGGGCTCTACCGGTGGGACCCCCAAACCACATCCAGCACATCAACCCCAAACGGGGGTGTCCACGGCCAGAGAGGGGCCAGAGCCCCGGCTGTCACCCATGGCTCGGCGGGCGTGGACGCAGGAGCAGGGACGCCGTCCCCACCGAAGTGGACAGCAGGCAGGAGCCTGTCCTGTGGGGGGCCTGGGGGGGGGGTTGCAGCGTCTCTGCTCAAGTGCTGAGATCAATATTAGGAAGAAGCACTCTGCCTCCCCTCCCTACGGGACCCCAGGGCATTACCTGCCGTGCAGGCTAGCACCCTGGAGACTGGTATTCTCAGGTGAAATCCGACCCCTCTCCTTCCCATCCCTGGTCTTTCCTCCTTGCACCCCCCGCCCCACCCCTGCCATTCGAGAGAGTCTCCAGGAAGCCCTCTCAGCATGCTGGGTGTCTCTGGTGGTGGGGAGGGCGGGGGTCCAGCGGTGGGGAGGGCAGGGGTCCGGTGCTGGGGAGGGCGGGGGTCCAGTGCTGGGGAGGGCAGGGGTCCGGCGGTGGGGAGGGCAGGGGTCCGGCAGTGGGGAGGGCGGGGGTCTGAGAAAGTCTCAGCGAGAGAAAGCAGCTGACGCAAGTGGAGAACTGCGTGCCCCACCCCCAGACGGGGCCTCACTGGGGGCCCGTCCAACAGCCTCTGGACGCACCTCTGGGTGAGGCAGCTCACCCTCACACACCCGGAAAGCCCCTCGGACAGTGGTGTGGCGGGACTGCGCCCCGTGGAGGGGAGGGCCCAGGCTGGGGCACAGCCACAGCACCGTGCGTCCTTCGTTGGGGTGCGCGTGTGCTTCTCCAGGCGGAGGCGGCTTCCCGCTGCAGGGGTGCCGCTGCAGGGGTGCCGGGCAGAGAAGGGAGGGAGCGCGGAGGAAAGGGAAGGCCGAGGCGGTGACAAGGGAGGGGACCGGAGGGCACAGGAAGCGGAGGAGCAGGAGTGCGTGTGTGACCGGGAGTGTCTGGCAGGCGTGGACGCTCGGGCCGGGCGGAGGGACGGGCGGTCAGGGGAGAACCGGTCAGGAGTCCGGCGGGGAATGTGCGTCTGTGTCCGGGGGACGGGGGACCCAGGTGAGGACGCCGGTCTCGCGGGAGGGGAAGCGTAACCATGGAAACCTGGGGCAGCTTGGAGTCCCCGGGAGGCCCCGACGCCGCGGGCACAGACCTGGCGTTCTTGTTGGCGTCAGCCCGGAGCATCTTCACGGCCACGAGCACCGGCGGGCCGGCGCCGGTGTCGGGGGCAAAGCCCTCGTCCCCCAGCTTCTCCGTGGCCTCCACTTCGCAGAGGTGCACCTGGACAAGAGGCAGGACTCAGGGCCCCGCCGCTGCACCTGCGAAGGGGCCACAGCGCCCCACAGCGGGCCCTGGGGACGCGCCCAGCCTCACCAGGCAGCCAGGCTGGCAGGGGCCCCGCCGGGGCCTGTGGGGCGAGCCCGCGGCTCAGGTAACGGGCAGAAACGGTGTGGGGCCTGACGCTTTGTGAAGGGGCTGGCTGAACGTGGGTCACTGAAGTGTGGACGGGCACGCGTGTGACACGGCTCGGCTCACGAATACATGGGGCTCGCTGAAGTGTGAACGGGCACGCGTGTGACACGGCTCAGCTCACGAATACATGGGGCTCGGTGCGAGCGCCCGGAGTTCTCCGGGTCGTGCAATTTCCTCTCTACGAACAATCCCTGAGCACGGGATCGGGATCGCTGGCCTGCACCTTTAGCCCGGGGACAGTCGGGGACACGCGTCACCTCCTGCCACACTGAACCTACACACAGGGGACACAGGCTGTCCCCTGACCTTCGGGAACAGGGCCCCGATGACCAAACATTACAGCCGGAGAGCAGAGGGCAGCGCGGAGCTTTCCACGCAACTTCGGTCCCCGCGGCGCGCTCTCCGGGGGGTCAGGGACCGAGGGAGGGGCAGGCGCGGCGGGCCTGACTCGGAGGCTGCTCAGCGGAGGGAGGGCTCCTACTGGTCTCGGCCGGAGACTTGGCCCCGAGAGGGTGCCTCTGGGACCCAGCGCCGGGCAAGGCTGCTTCTGACCATTTCGCACAAAGCTCTCGTTAGAGAGGAAAAAGTGTGGCCCTGGCTGGCGTAGCTCAGTGGATGGAGCGCGGGCTGCGAACCAAAGCATCGCAGGTTTGATTCCCAGTCAGGGCACATGCCTGGGTTGCAGGCCATGGCCCCCAGCAACCGCACACAGATGTTTCTTTCTCTCTCTCTCAAAATAAATAAATAAACCTTAAAAAAAAAAAAGAGGAAAAAGTGGAAGCAGAAGCGGCTCTCAGCAGCGGGTGTCCCCGGGGCAGTTTGTGAAGGATGGTCGCATCTCATGGGGCCCTGCCCTCTGGGTCCCCTTGGACAGCATTTGCAAACACTGAGTGGTTCTCAGGACATCTGGTGAGCCCCGCAGCTGGCCCGCTGTGAGAACGTCTACCTAGCGGGAGACCTGGGAAACCGCCGGAGGCTGGCACAGCCGAGGCCTGGCACGGGACCCCACTCACCTCCCCAAACTGGCCCTCCCCCAGCTTCTCCTTGAAGGTCAGCAGCTTCCGGGGGAACTCCTCCACTGCCACGTCCTTGCCGGACAGCAGGTCCATGGTGAGCGCCGGCACAGAGTAGGTGTTGCCCCCGGTCACCCCCTGCAGGTTCACGATGTCGGCCTCGGCGTAGTGGGGCACCCCGTCCGGCCCGCTGGGCTGGACCGGCTTCACCAGGCCACTGCAGCCTGGGAGACAAGGGGCAGGGTTGGTGCAGGCGGCTCCGGGGGTCTCTGCAGGGGGGCGCCCTGAGGGACCGGAAGGGGGCAGGCCTGTGTCCCTGGGGCCCCACGCGAGGTTCGCCCACGGGGCTCCTCAGAGGCTGCCCTCGTGGCCTTTAGTGGGGAGGCCGCGGGCCTGGCCCTCACTCTCTCTCAGGCTACAGGGGCCTGTCCTTGGGTGACCTTGCGGGAAAGCCAGGCAGGAAGGTCCGGCTCCGAAAGGCAGGGATGCTACAGGCTGGTGCTCTCACAGCAGGTCTCTCTCCTTGTGAGACCCTGTTGCTGATTTAATGGCCTAGGTATTTATGATGCTTCTGACCAGCCCTGGCTGGTGTGGCTCAGTGGGTTGAGTGCTGGCCTGGGAACCAAAGGGTCACTGGTTCGATTCCCAGTCAGGGCACATGTCTGGGTTGCGGGCTCGGTCCCCAGTAGGGGGCGTGTGAGAGACAACCATGCATGGATGTTTCTCTCCCTCTCTTTCCCCTTCCCCTCTCTCTAAAAATAAAATCTTTAAACATTTTTCTGATCAAATGTATATGATCTAGTTTCAGACACTCCCTAATTTAAGGGAGGAGATGAAAATATAAGGGGGGATGTTTTAGACTTCAGGAAATAGGGCCAGTCGGCCAGCCCAGAAACCGTGGCGTTTACTCCCTTATTCTCGCCGCCTGTGGGACCCGAGTCCAGCGCTCCCTTCCTCTCTGTCCTCCAAGGACCAAGCACCGACCCCTGGGAGCCGGCACTCCCGCGGGTGGTCTGTCCCCCCGCCCCCACTGTGTCCCCGTGGGATGCCCTTGTGGCCGACCTCGGGGAGAGCCAAGCCTCAGCAACGCCCCCAGCACCCCCCCCTGCTGTCACCGCCAGATCCACACCAGTTTCTCTACACGGGGCGGCAGCCAGCCAGCCCCGTTTCACCCAGCGAGGCCGAGAACGGTCACTCTCGTAATAAAATCTGGTGCGATTCCGATACGCTTCCGCCAGAGAGCAATCGGCCCTGGCAAGGCCACAGAGGCCCAAGGGGCGGGCGAGCTGGGACCGAGGGCTGTTTCCTCCAGCGGAAGCTCCAGCCCCAAGTGCACCCCGAGTTGGGCAGGTCCCTGGCCGGGGCACTTCCTCCTGCGTAAAACCAGGGAGTTGCCCTGCTGGAGGTCCCTGTGGTCCCCTCGCTTCCCCTCCAGAGACAGGGCCCCCTGCCAACTTCTGCTCGGGCAGGAGCAAAGAGGAGGCGCTCAGAGACGGAGAAGGAGCGGGGGCTTCACCCCACTAACCGTCGGAGAGACGGCACAGCGGCCCCTCGGGCCCAGGCCCCTCCCTCGGCCCCGCCCACGCCCGGCCCGCACCTGGCTCCTCCTCCCCCGGCGTGAACTCCGGAAGTTTGCGGATGAGCCGGGAGGGCTCCTGGTAGTCGGGGCGCAGGGGGAAGATGCGGTCGTAGGTGGAGTTGGAGCCCTGCTCCTCGCTGGGCGACGAGGAGCGGTTGTTGTTGAACATGCTGGACTCGCTGGGCAGGGACAGGCTGACGGTCATCTCGTCGTCCAGCATCCGCCGGGAGGCCTGCGGGGGAGGGGAGGCGAAGGGGGGTGCTGGCTACATGAGAGGGACCCTGCGTCCCCTCTGCGTCCGGCTCCCCATCTCCAGACGCACCGCACGCGCCCGCTGGCTCCCAGGAGGGGTGCCGGGTGACCCAGGACGGCCCCTCACTCCTTCAGGGCAAGTGCCACCTGACCTCTGTGCTGCCGGCTGCCCTGAAGCACCTGTGGTTCACCTGACGCTGGAAGAACCTATCAGTGTGACCCCCGAGCCCACCCTCAGGCTGGCCGGCGTTGTGTCCAAGAGAGGACTCGGCTGGCCGGCCCTGCACCGCACAGATCAGCTGTAAACTGAGTTCAGATGCCGGTTAACTCACCCAAATTCGCTGTCACGTGGCAAACCGCTGGTTCGCCCTGTCACCGGGCCCCACGTTTTTGGGAACCAAAATTAAAATGGCTAGAGAAGGGCAGAGGGATCCGGAGGCGGGTCACACCTCACGCAGGAATAGAACAGCCAGCCCTCACCCTACCTAAGGTGACCTGTCTGCTCCCTCCAAAACCTGCCGGAACCTGGACATGGGCAGCCCCTTGGTTCGTCACCACACACGGGGGGGGCAGTGAGAGACTCGGACGCCTGGGCCGCCCCCAGCCTGGCAGCCCGCCTGCTGCAGGAAAGTCCCCAGCACTCGGCAGGAGCCTGGCACACAGTAGGCTCAGCACGCAGGGTGCAGTCTCCCAAAGAGAGCGTGCAGGGTGCACCATCAGGGTGGCCTACGAGCAATGTCTCTGGGGGTGGGGGTGCACATTTAAACGTCCGCCGAGAACTCCCGCGCAGGGAGAAGTCCTGCGTCCCTCCAGGGCCTCCTGAGTCATCTTGCTCAGGACGCACGGGGCAGAAGGAGGTTTTTGAAGGACAAAGTCCAGTCGTCAGGGGCAAAGTTTGTCTCCCCTTCTTCCCTTTGTCCCCGGAGAGTCTCCAGGCCACACTCCCTCCCAGCCTGGGAGGGCAGCCCGGTCCTTTCAGAAGAAAATCCAAGCAGCGTGGCCAGCGGTGGGTCTGAGAGGAGCAGGTGTAGAGTGCAGGGCACAGACCCCTGCTCCCAGCCCCGTCCTGCGGGCTGTCTGGTGAGGACCCCCCCCTCAGCCCCGCAGCCTCAAGCTGGCCGGCGACCCCCGTCCACCCACGCCAACTGGGCCACCAGCCAGGCCCCCCTCTCCCCGGACTGCCCGGCCAGTGCCCAGCGTTTTCCCGAGGGGCACGCTTGCCGTGGGCGTCTCCCTCCAGTCTCTGGGCGCGGGTTGTGGGCCAGGAGCTTTCCTCCGGGGAAAGCGCTGTTGGAGCGATGACAGAGGCCCGCAAGGGAGGCAAGCAGACCCTCCGTTCTGGGGAATACCGCCGCCTAGAACAATCTTAAAGTGAACCGGTTCGCCCGGACACAGACTGCGGACCTGGCTGGGAGGGATCGCGGGCCGTGCTCCAGACCCTTCGTCCCCCGGGCCCCCCTCGAGCCCCGGCCTCCTGTCCTGCGTCTGGGGTTCCCAAGAGCCAGGCCACCCTCAGGGGCCCTGTTCCTCCTCTGCTCCCCTACAGGCAGGCCTGGTCCCCGAAAGCCCCTTCCCTGCATGACATCGGTCAGGCCCTGCCGGCCCCCGTTCCCTCCCGCACAGCCCAGGGCTCCGCTGACCGCTCAGAGTCCACGGCCACGTGAGCTCACAGACCGGGGGGCCGTCCACGGCCAGGCACAGAAACATGAACCCTCAGGAGCCCCCAGGAGCGAGGGGCACTTGGCTGCTGCATCCAGAAGGTCACTACCTGGCCCAAGGAACCAAGGAAGTCACACAGGTCCCACCTTGGGTGAAATATGTATGTTTTGAAAGAAAAGAAGTGAACATATTTCAAGACTGACAAATGAGTCCTGGCTGGTGTGGCTCAGTGGGTCGAGTACCAGCCTTCGAACCAAAGGGTCACCGGTTCGATTCCCAGTCAGGGCACATGCCTGGGTTGCAGGCCAGGTCCCCAGTAGGGGGGCACATGAGAGACAGCCACACACTGATGTTTCTCTCCCTCTTTCTCCCTCCCACCCCCTCTCTCTAAAAATAAATAAATAAGATCTTAAAAAAAAAATACTGACAACTGGGAGGAGTCATAGGACACGGAGCGTGTCGGGTGAGCTGGCCGGAAGACCCTCCCTGCAGCCGCGCCCAGCTCCCCACCCTCGACGAGGTCCCAGCGCAACAACATGCCCGAAAGTCTCTGCGGACGTTACGTGTTAGACAGACGGAAGAAAAACTGCTCCGATAATTTGAGACGCCCTCTGAGGACAGACGGGGACGGACGAGGGATGGACGGTCAGGACTTCCAGTGCTCAGCGAAGTAGGGACACGGTCGTGAGGACGCGGCTGGCACGTTTTCCGAACACACGCCCTCCGATCAAGCGACCAAGCAAACGGCAAAGCAGCGAGGGAACAGCACTCATTGTCGGGGACTTGTCGGGAGGTCTGGGTTGGCCCTCAGAGCCACGTGCTAGTTTGTATTTAAAGGGCAAGGGCTCTGGCCCGGGGGCAGCGTTGGCTGGAGCATCGTCTCATACAGCAAAGGGTTGCGGGTTCGATTCCTCGGTCTGGGCGCATGCGGGAGGCAACTGGTTGACGTTTCTCCCTCATGTCATGTTTCTCTCTCTCCCTCTCTCTCTCTCTCTCTCGCTCTCGCTCAAATCAACGCTATCCTTGGGGGAGGATAAAAATGCACCTGCGGCACACCCCCACCCCCCAGGGGACCAGAATCTCCAAGGGCAACGCCCGGGCGGAGATCTCACACGCTGGGAGGGGTTTCTGGGGAGGGTCCAGGGAGTTCGCTCTGGAAACCAGACCGTGGACGTGCTCACGCCCCTCTGGCTGCTGCAGCTACGAGCCCCTCCGTCCCCGCGCTTCCCGGCGGCCCGGTGAGCTCCCGCCGCCCGCAGGCCCTCCTCCCAGCCCGCCCCCACGCCTGGGCAGCCACAGCTCCGGCACGGCCTCACCTTCTCCAGCATCTTCTGCCAGAACTGCCTCCAGAGGATGATGACGATGATGGCCAGGAGGATGAAGATGATGGCCACCAGGCAGCCGATCAGGATGCGAGTGCTGCTGTCATCGGCCTTCAGCATGGGGTCTGGGACCGGGGACACGGAGACGGGGCCGATGAGCCTCTCGTGAGGCGGGGGGGGCCGGGGACCAGGCCGGGACAGGCGGCAGAACCTGGCCCTCAGGACAATCTCTCCAGCGGCCACTCCACCTCCTCTGGGCTCTGGGCTCTGTGCCCACCGCAACCCCCCGCCCGCCCCGGGCACAGCAGCGCCTCCTGCTGCTCCGCCTCCTCAAGTGGCAGACCCACTAACGGGCAGGTTTTCCGTTCCTCACAAAGTTGTGTTTCCCCGTCCCTGCGGCCTGGGTCTGTGGGGCCCTGGTCACACCGCGTGAGCCCGGGGGACACTGCGTCTCTGAGGCAGGACGAGGTGGCAGAGGGGCCTCCCTGGACACCCGGGGTCACGCATTCCCAGAGGGCGGCTCCTGGGGCCAGAGAGCACCGGGACCCACGGGCTCCATCAGAGAGCCTGGCGTTTCGCTCCTGGAGCCCCACCCACCCAGGGAGCACCCCCCCCACCATGGGGTGCAGGTGGAAATGTCCCTTTCCCTGCCTCTGCTCCTCGCTCCCCAAACCCACGTGGAGCAATGGGAACAACGGGGGCCCCCTGGGCTGGGTTGCCGAGTCAGCGACCCAGCCACAGAGAGCGCGTGGGCGCCTGTAACTCTGGGGGTGAGCCGTCTGCCTTCCCAGGGCCCCTCCTCACCCCCGGGGGCCAGGCCTCCTGCACAGCCACCTGCATGGCCCCCTGCCCCCTCCAGGGGCTCCCTCCCTCCTGTGTCCCCAGGGAGGACGCCCACCTACCGTAGGTGGCGGGTGCGGAGGGCGCGGTGGGCGGGGCTCCAGAGCTGTTGTACATGGCGGCGTCTGTTAGGGTCAGGGGTCGGGGTGAGGGCTGCGGGCAGGGCCACAAGGCCTCGGGTTTAAGGGAGGCGGGTCGTGACCCAGCACACGGTGAACTCGATTCCTTGGGCTGCCACCAGCCTTTCTTCAAAATGACCTCATGTGAGCCCTGGCTGGCGTAGCTCAGTGGATTGAGCACTGGCTGCGAACCAGGCATCACAGGTTCGATTCCCAGTCAGGGCACATGCCTGGGTTGTGGGCCACGGCCCCAGCAACCGCACACTGATGTTTCTCTCTCTCTCTTTCTCCCTTCCTTCCCTCTCTAAAAATAAATAAGTAAAATCCTTGAAAAAAAGAGTTTAAAAGTGACCTCATGTAACGAACTGAACAAAAGTATCACCAGTCTTCTATGGCATAAGGGCAGCTTTGGTAAAATTTTTGTTTAGATTATTGTACACTAGATGCCACGGTACAAGGAGGTTTAAGGGATGGTGATGGGGAGGTTTGGGGCCACACGTCACCGTAAAGCGTGCGGAAGAAGCGAGGCCCAAAGTCAGCAAAGTGGACAGAGCACTCGGCCGGGGACTGGGCCTGGGGCGGGGGCCCCGAACACTCTCTCGGGCTAATTGAGCAAAATTCCCCCCAATAAAACAATCAGTTGCTTCCCCCAACCCTGAAAAAGAACTTTTTTAAAGCAGTGTAGGGAAACCCTCGGCCAAACTACACCCGGTACAGGCGGAGACGGATGCAGCTGCGCCAGTCGGCGAGCACCCGCCACCGGCCAGACCGGACGCAGGGTTTGGGAAAGGGCTGCTCCCGCGTAAAGGGGACACTTGGGAATATAGTTGAGGCGGTGCCCCGAGAGGGCCCTGCTCGGATCCCTGTGGCGGACGGAGCGTGGGCAGGCCACGAGGTGGCGTGGGGGCGTCACCGAGCCGACCGGTGACCGGGGTTAGGCGTGACCACGGCGTCGCCCGCACGCAGACCGCGCTGTTTTCTGAGAGTGTCCAGCCATGCTCGGGCGGGCGGGCGGGGTCTCAGATTCGCCCCAAAGTACGGCAGCGGAGCGGGGACCGGAGCCGGCAGGGCAGGCGGGGCGGACAGGAGAGCGAGGGACGGGCGGGCGCGCCGTCCTCCCGGCTCCGTGTGTCTTCAGACACTTCCCTTCAACTGTGGCGCCGGGGCCACGCCCCTGCGCCTCGAGGGGCTGCACCCGCGGGGCCTCCCTCGCAGGTCGCACTGCACTGTCCCCGCCCTCCGTGCGCCGGGTCTTTCCCACCAACGCGTGCACGCCCCGAGCCCTCCGGCCCCTCCTGCGCCCCCACCGGGGCAGCCAGGGCGCCGCCGCGGGAAGGCCCCGCCCACCCCGCGGGGAGGCCCCGCCCACCCCGCGGGGAGGCCCCGCCCCCGGCCCGCCCCGGCGCGCGGCCCGCACCCGACTGGAAGGTGATCTCGCTGAACATCATCCAGGTGTCGGCGAAGTGGTACTGGCACTTGACGGCGCTGGCCATGCGGTGCTGCAGCGGCACCGTGACGAAGCGGGCGCTGGGGTTGGCGTCGTCCAGCACCAGCGGGAAGGAGACGGCCTGCGGCTCCCACTCGCTGGACTCCGAGCGGAAGTAGCACTGCACCTCCTTGAAGATCTTCACGCCTTTCTCGAACATGTTGTTGCAGTGCACCTGCGGGGGGGGGGGACACAGGGGCCCGTGGGCACAGGGACTCCCCAGCGCCAGCACGCCGGCCACGCACTGAGACCTCCAGGGTCACCCACCCTCCAGCCCCCTCCGGAACCCACTGCCCGGACTGGGAGCGGTCACCGAGTCCCCACGGCACCTCCCGCCTGGCCGGCTCTCCTGCAAGGGTCCCTGCGCTGGGAAGGAAAGGCTCCTCCCCCGACCCTGTTCCTGCCACACGCCTGCTCCTCCTTGCGCCGGAGGCGGCAGAGACCTCTGTGACCGTGAAGGCTGGCGTAGGCAACACCGCCGTTATAATCGGGTCATCACAGGCATCCATCTCACTGGCATAGGTGACGTGCCAGGGACAGAGGTCGGAGAGCAGGGTCCCCTCCTGGGAGGGGCCTGAGGTCCAGTAAGAGAACTGACACCCGATGCAGACAAATGACGATAGACAAGAACAGGGGACAGCCCTGGCTGGTGCGGCTCAGTGGATTGAGCACGGGCTGTGAACCAAAGGGTCGCCGGTTCAATTCCCACTCAGGGCACGTGCCTGGGTTGCCGGCCAGGTCCCCAGTAGGGGGTGCAAAGGAGCAACCACATATGGATGCTTCTCTCCCTCTCTTCCTCCTTCCCTTCCCTTCTTTCTAAAAATAAATAAATGAAACCTTTAAAAATAAATTAACTGGGGGACAGAAGAGCAGGAATCTTCTCTCAGGACCTGGGTGCTGCGGGTGGGCAGAGGCTGGAAATGCGAAGCCCCCCCTTTTCCCACGGAGGTCAGCCTGCCGGCAGCCCCTCCCTGGGGGGGGACCGTCAGCACTCTCCCAGGGACAGCCACCAGTTTGAAATCATAGCCTACAGCTGCACTGCTAAAAGGCCAGGCCAACTGCTGGCCCGAAATTAGTTTTTTTCTCCTGACCGTGGGAGGAGGCACAACTCCGTCACGGGCCTGAGCGTGCTGTGGGTCCTGGAGACCGTGCTGAGAGGGCGTCCCGGGGCTGGAACCCCAGATCTCAAGGGGCGGTGGCCTGGGGCGGTCGCCGCGCTGGCCCAGGAGGAGGTCGGGAGCCTGTCCTGCGGCCCCGCCCCTCCGTCCCCCCTCCCCCCGCACCGCCGCGCAGGCCCGCTGACCTTCATGGTGGTGAAGTTCCTGACGCGGTCAAACTCGAACACGATCTCCACGTAGCCATGGGCGGCGCTCTCGTTCCGCCAGCCCACATAGTCGTAGCCAGGCCACACGTGGTACTCGTGCGTCTGCGTGAAGTCGTCCAGGCCCGACACCCCGTCCGTCAGCTGGCCCAGCCCCTCCGTCATGCTGCTCGGCCGCGGCGGGGTGGGGGGGAGGGGACAGAGGTGCCCATGGTGAAGGGCCCGTCCAGGGCAGGGCTCTCCCCTCACCCGCCCCCGGGCTCCGGGGAAGCCAGCTGTGGTGGGGGGGAGGGGGCGGGTGGTGAAGGGCCCTGGACCCAGGGCCCAGCACAGAGAATGCCCCGGCTTATCCCAGAACCTTCTATGACCGAGACACAGGCGCGGCATCCTGTTGCATCACAGTGTCACACTCGAGCACACGCTAAGACACGTTAGGTGGCATGTTCAAGTGGGAACCGTGCATCGTCTCACCCATACTGGGACCCGAGCAACCGCACACGGGCAGCCCGACCCCTGCCTGGCCCGGGGTCTCCCAGGACGTCCTGCGTCAGCGAACATTTACGTTCCCCAGAGACGACTTTTACTGAGCGTCTGACTCTGGCTGCCTCTTCAGCAGCAAAACGTTCCAGCAACATCCCGCCGTTTCCGGGGCTCTCCGCAACCCTGGGTGCCCTGACCCCTTCTGAAAGACGGACTCCGTGTAACGAGTCTCTTTATAACGACTCGGCGTTACCAAATGCGCTGGTTAAGGGCCCCCGAGCGAGGGAGCCGGGGAGCGAGGGAGGGAGCGCACGGCGGCCGCCCGGCCCCGGGGCTGCGGGGAAACCGTCCCCACGCGCCTTCGACTGGGTGTCGTCCCCGCTCAGGGAGTCGGCTCCAGCCTCTCCGCCCCACGCCTCGACGCCCGACCTGACATCACACTCAAGGGCGAGAGAGCCCAGCACCCCGGCGCCCAGCGGGTGGAAAGGGGGAGGGGCTGAAAAGTGCAGACGGGCGGTCCCGGAACCGTCTCCGGGCTGGGAAGTCCAGCCCCGGCCAAGTCGGGGGTCTTGCCGCTACTCTGCACGGGGCCAGGCGGGCGCTGGACCTAACGCTGGGACCCCTGCGCAAATCTCAGAAACGTCCAATCCCTATGCTGTACCCCTGAAACCGACAGAAACTAACACCGGAAGCTGTAACTGGGAATTGTATTGAAACCCTGCCGACGGGAGACACCGTTAGATTTCATGTTCATCCGATTTGCAGACCAGGAGCGAGGAAGGTGCGTGAGTCTCACTCACAACGTGGCCAGTGCCGTCCACGTGGACATTCCCGGCCCCAGAGGAGCTTAGTGGGGCTCATGGTCTGCCCGCCTTTGCTTTGACCTCCCGGCACGTGAGGGGCGCGGGCACAGGGGTCAGCGCCCCTGCACGTGAAGACTGCCAGTTCGAGCTCGTCCGGGTGGGCTCCCGGTGCCCAGGGCGGGCCAGCGTGAACGCCGGTCGGGGTTGACTGATGGATCGTCGGTCCCAAGGGGTCCCTTCCGGTGGCCCTCCCCCCGTCCTGACAGCCGAGTGCCCCCCGAGCTCACCTGTAGCCCACAGCTCCATCATAGACGGAGTCGTTCAGGTAGATGACAGAGCCCCCGGGGAGCACCAGCTGCTGCCCCGCCGGGGCGTTGTAGGACACCAGGCCGTCTGCCAGGGAGACGCGGGCGGTCAGCACCCGCGGGACGGGGTGGCCGGCCAGCCCCGGGAGCCCCGAGGCGCCGTCTGCACTGCATGCAGGCGTGGGAGCCCCGAGGAACCGCCTCCGTGGCGGTCAGCGGGGCGACAGGGACGCTCCGCCCCGGGGACGGGCCGCACCCCGGGCCGGCCGAGGGAAACCCCCTCCCCCCCTCGGCCGCAGAGGGAGGGCCGAGCCGCCTCCCTGGGGCGGGGGCCCGGACGCCCGCCCCGACACCCACCCAGCCAGACGCAGCCGTACAGCTCCACCCTCATGCACACGTTGGTCGCGTGGTCGGTGACCGGGACGAAGCGCACGAATCTGGCCACGATGGGCGGCTCCAGGTCCTTCAGGAAGATGTCGTAGGGGTTGCTGTTCCCGTCCAGCACCTGCGGAGAGGGCGGAGGACAGCGCTGACCCGGTGGGCCCGCGCCCCGCGCCGGGTCTCACGGCCACCCACAGGCCCACGGCCCCACACACGGCCCGTGAGGTCCTCCCGCGGCCACGCGGGGCCTGGGCGTCCCGCCGCCTACCTGCCTCCCGTGCCGGTTCCGCCAGGAGATCCAGCGGCTGCCGTCCCGGCTGTAGTTGATCTTGTACATGGGGGCGAACTCGATGCCGTGGCCCCCGGCGTGGCGGCCCTGGGTGCCCACCAGCGTGATGAAGTGCAGGCTGCGCAGGTCGATCTGCAGAAACTCCTTGAGGTCGTCCGGCTCCACCGGCACCTCAGGGCACCAGGCGCCGTCCCCTTCTTCCGAGTCCAGCCTGCAGCACAGGGGGCACCAAGCGTGAGACCCGGGGCTCGCCGCCCAGCCCTCGGCGAGCAGCTGCCCGTCCTGGGAGAGGATGACAGGAGTCTGGGCCAGGCGGGCGCCCTGGGCTCTCCCTCCCCAGCGGTCAGACTGCCACCGCCGTGCCCGCCGGGGGCTGGGCCCCCGCCTCTCCGTGGGCCCCAGGAACCCGTAGGGCAGCCACCACCGGGAGCTGGAGGCCCTTGGGTGACACGGGGCCCAGCTCCGTCCTGACCTGGCACCTCAGGGAGGTCCCACGCCGTGCAGCCCTCCCCACGGCCATGCATGGCCCCTCCCCCGAGGGTCTCAGCAGGACAACGCAGGCCCCGCGCCCCCTGGGAGCTGAGTCCTGGGGGGGCGGCGGGCCCCAGGGTCTCCGGTGTGGGCACAGCCGCCCAGCTGAGCGGAAGCCCATGGTGGGCATGGGGGGTGCGGGTGTGTCCGGCTGCCGGGGAGCAGGGTCGTGAAGTCGGCGCCGGGCTCCGGTGGGGACCCTGTGACCGCGTCCCCTCTCCCCTGCTGTGTGCCTTCCCTCACAGGGGTCCCCTGCCCCCCGGTGTCCCTCTCCAGCCCCACGCCCACTCCCGTCCTGGACCCTGCAGACGGAATTTAGGGGGGCTGCTTCTCCTGTGGGTGACGCCCGGGGAGCGGCAGTCAACGCCGTGCCCCCAAAGGGTCGGATCGCAGTGGTTTGAGGGAAGGTGTTTGTGTCTCCGTGGGACCCCTGGCGTTGGAGCCCAGGCACGCGCCACGTGCCGCCCTGGGGCCCCAGACGGAGGGGAGGCCTGTGGGGGCCCTCACTGCGCGTCACACGGAGTGGGGGGCTCCACAGAGAAGGGGGCCAGGGAGAGGACGGGGTCTCTAACCCCAGTGTCCTACCCGGTCCTCCCCGCCCCCAGTGTCACCCCGAGCCCCGCCCCCAGCATCTCCCAGTGAGAACGGAACACAAGCCCCCGCGGACCACTGAGCCCCGGCTGCGAGGTGGCTCTGGGCCACCGTGGTCTGGATGGCACCAGACCAGCACCGGGAACTCTCTCCCTGGAAACGCACAGCGTGGCGGCGGGGGACCAGCCCGTGCGGTCCTCCCCGCCCCTCCAGCCCCCGCCGCCCCCGCCCAGAGCCCCCGGTCCTGGGGACGGCCCTCACCTTCCGTATCGGGCAGCCGTGGACTCCGACCACTGACTGGACGCGGTGATGTCCTCATCCGGAATGTGGCCGCCCGACATGCCCAGGGGATAGCGGCACACGGCTGCACCGGGGGAACCAAAGACAGGAGACCGTCACGCGTCCTCCCGGAGGCCCCGGGAGGGAGGGGCTGGTTAGTGGACGTGGGGAAGGCGGCCCCGAGTCCCCCAAAGCCCCCCGGGGCCCCGGCTGCGGCACGGTGACCTCGGCCTCTTTCTCTTCCCGAATCCACCTCCACACGGGTTACCGTTCGGTCGTCCGCCCGCACTTTGACCCTGGGCCGGGCTGCCGTTTGGTCCCAAATCGGACAAGCACCGCACTGCGGCCCACTGGGTGACTCCCCCTTTGCTCTGGTGAAGCCCGGGGCCCGGCCCGCCCGTCACGAGCAGGTGGGAGGACTCCCGACGGCTGATCCCCCTGCCCCCGGCCCCCAGGGCTCCAGAGCGTTCTTCTCTCCGGGGAGCGGATTTCGGGAGACCGGGGCGCAGACCCGGCAGACGCCCCCGTGCAGGGGCCGGGCCCACAGCGTTGCCCTGTCTGCACCCGGGCTGGGCCCCAGGCCCTCAGAGATGAGCACCCCCACCCCCCCAAGGGGGGGGGGGCACAAGGCCCAGGCTCGCTGTGCTGGGTAAACCGAACAGACAAGGAAGGAGTGGGTGGTGCGAGTGGAATATCGGGTCTCGATGTGACAGCCGTCAGTCGGCCGAGGGCAATGGCCCCCGAGAGACAGGACGCAAAGGCGGTGAGCCCCACGATGGCACCAGCCTCCGGCCGTGGCCGTGGCCACTGCAGAGGGGCCGGATGGAGCGCTTCTGAGCCGAGGGGCCCGGGGGAGCCTGCAGAGCACTAGGGGACAGGAGCTCCTAGCACACAGTGTGGCCACCGCTGCACCCGTGGGGCTCTCAGCGGCACTTACACTTCAGATAAGCAGAAATGCATTTTCAGCATAAACAGGCCCCGTGCAGTTGGAGAAGCAAACAGTCACTGTGGAATCGGGAAACAGGACCCAGGGGAGCCCAGCCAACCGAAACTGATGCAGAGCCGATAGGGGAGGCGGAGCTGGGCAATTCAGCCAGCCGCCCCGGGCGGGCGCTGCTGTGTCCAGACCTTGAGGGGAGCCGGACGATTTGGGGAGGGTGCGAGTCGGGTTTCTGGGGGTGCGGGCTGGAAGTTCGAGGTCCAGCAGGCTGGCTGGGACCAAAGGCAGAGGCGCCTTGAAGCAAAGACCCACGAACTTGAAAAAACCCATGGAAACCCCTCAGAGGGAAACAGGACAGAAAGCCCCTCGGTCGGTCCGCCAGCAGAAAGACACACCCTCCCCACCGAGACCCGGAGCCTGCCTGGGAACCCGACGGGGCCGGGCCAGGAGTGTGATGGGCGGACCCCGCGGCAGAGCCGGCGCTTCTGACTCTGCTCTGGGCTGTGCTGGTGGCTCCGGGCCCCCTCCCCCTCCTAGACGGAGGCGCCGACTCCCTCTCCCAGCTTCCCAGAGCGGAGGAGTGCCAGAGCCCGCAACGGCTGCTGCCCCGAAGGAGGGCCATCCCCCACCCCAGCGCTGCAGCCGGCGGGCGGGCAGGCGGCCGGTGGCCCGGGAGGGGCAGCCGCCCGAGAGGCTCGCTTGAGGGATGCTGTGCACTTCTGGCTGCCGTGAGCCCCACGCCGCGGCTGCCCACCAGTGGGCGCCCCGCACGCCGCTCCCGGGAAACCACGCACAGAACACGCCAGGCCTGGACCCCGAGAGCTGCCACCGCCCTGTCGGCACAGGGGAGACAGGACCGAGCAGGACGGGGACCGGGACCACCGGCGCCCCACTCCGCAGGAGCGCCTGCCCCCGGGAGAGGTCGGGGCCGAGCCGGGAAGGGCCTCCAGGAGTCTGGCCGCTGCGGTGGCCCGGAGAGGGAGTGACTCCCGCCAGCTCAGGGGGCCGGGCCTGGGACGCAGGTACCCGGTCCCTCGTCCCTCTGTCTTCCGCCCCAGGAGACCACAGTCCGGTTCTTCCAGATCCAGAGAGGACAGGGGGACGCGGTTAAAGCAGCTGAAACGTGGGCCGGCTCCCACCAGAGCCACACGGCAGGCTGCGCCAGGCGGTCCCTGCTCACGTGAGCGTCCCCACCAGTGGGCCCCGCTGAGGGCCAAGGCCGGCTCCTTGGTTTTCCGCCGGGCGCCGGCAGGCTGTCTCGCCGCGACCTCTCTGGCCCAGTCGAAATCCCCCTTAGGAGCTGCCCACCGGGACAACCGTTTTCCCAGAAGACCCCAAACTTCCCAGAAACAGTTCCCGCCCGGCTCCAGGGAGGGTCCCCAGGGCGAGCTGCATTTCAGGGCCCCGAGGTGAGGGTCTCAGGGTCAGGGAAGGCTTCGCTCCCCCACGAGGGGGCCGGGCTCTGAGGCGAGCCCCTGGGAGTGGAGAAGCAGCGGAGAACACGGCTGGAACCGTGGGTGCTGGACACTCGGTCCCACCACACCCGGGGACAGGGCTCCGAGACAGGTGCCCACACCCGTGAGCCTCCAGTTCCTCGTCCCCCACGGGCGGGGCTGCAGAGGTGCGGCCGGGTCCAGACCAGGGGTGTCCAGCCTTGTCTCGTTCAACTCGAAGCTCAGCTCAGCCTCTGTGGGGTGTCTCCCGCCATGTTCACGTTGTGCTTCCGCCGCCCCAGCCCGGCTCCCGGCAACGGGCTGGGCGGGAGGCAGGGCCCTTCGGAAGTTCTGGGCGTGTCCCGCAGGTGCCGTCTGCCTGGGCGGAGCCCACGTCCACCCCTGGCCCAAACTGACCGTCGGCTAAAGCGGCCAGGGAGGAGGTGCCGTCCCGTCCCAGGGCCCCCATCTCTGCTCTGAGCAACTCGGCTCTCGGGGCCTCAGCGCCGGTCGGTGCCTCATGAGACCGACTGGGGGTGTCGCCTGGTTCTTCCGTTTCTTCTCAGGGGGCAGCAGCTCCTCCACCCACTGGACAAACCCTCACTCGTTCCTTGGGGCCGGGGTGAGTCCTGCTAACTGATTGTTTTACTTTTGCATTGGCTGCTAGGAAGCTCAGAGCCCAGTGAGGCGGTCACCGGCCGACCCCGGGGGGAGCCGGATGCAGCGTGCTCTGCACATTAACCTGAAATAAGCCCGGCCCGTTCGGGTCCCTGTTTTCCATGCCCTGCACTCAGCTTTCTTCCCTCTTTCTTTCTTTCTTTTTCTTTCTTGCTTTCTCCCATCCAAATACTAACCAGGCCTGACCCTGCTTAGCTTCCAAGATCAGACGAGATTGGGCGCATTCAGGGTGGTGTGGCTGTAGACTCGCTCTTCCTTCCTTCTCCCTCCCTCTCCCTCCCTCTCCCTCCCTGTCTCTCTCTCCCTCTCCCTCTCCCTCTCTCTCTCTCCCTGTCTCTCTCTCCCTCCCCCTCTCTCTCTCCCTGTCTCTCTCTCCCTCTCCCTCTCTCCCTCCCTCTCCCTCTCTCTCTCTCCCTGTCTCTCTCTCCCTCCCCCTCTCTCTCTCCCTGTCTCTCTCTCCCTCTCCCTCTCTCCCTCCCTCTCCCTCTCTCTCTCTCCCTGTCTCTCTCTCCCTCCCCCTCTCTCTCTCCCTGTCTCTCTCTCCCTCCCTCTCTCTCCCCTCTCCCTCTCTCTCCCTGTCTCTCTCTCTCTCTCTCCCTCTCCCTCTCTCTCTCTCTCTCTCCCTCTCTCTCTCTCCCTCTCTCTCTCTCCCTCTCTCTCTCACTTTCTTATACAACGTTGGAAGCCTTCTCCAATCTCTTTTCAGAAGGTGTCAGAGTAAAACTAATCACAAGATGAATAATCTCGACCTTTGCCAAGCGAGGTGGCTCTCAGGAGCGGACATACGTAGTAACCCACAATGCCTCTCGGTGTTCCTGTAAAGAAGCACCGTTATAGCCACTGACCCGCGGGGCTGGGAGCTTAAGTAAGCAACCGCCCCCCCCCCAGGGCCGTCAGACTCCGGGTTGCTTTAGGAGAAGCGAACGCAGCGTCGACGAGGAACGGCCCCCACGCCAGGGCCTGGGCCGTGCCGCCTCTCCCACAGTGAACTGGGTCCCTCGTCTGCACCGGGGGCGGGGGGGGGCGGGGGGCGTCCAACCTTTCGGCGTCTCTGGGCCACTCTGGGAGGAGAACGGTTGTCTTGGGCCCCACGTTAAATACAGCGCGACACGTAATCACAAAAACGTCTCATAATGTCTTAACTAAATTCTCGATGTTCTGTTGGGCTGTGTGCGGCCCAGGGGCCGTGGGGTGGACACCCCAGAGCCCACCAACAGCAAACAAGCAAATTGAAATCCCAGCTTTCTTGCGTGCGTGTGTCTGTCCCACGCCTATAGCCGGAGCCCCTCCTGCGCCGGTGGCACCGTGGCTGGAGCTCTCGGCACTCATTCACTCTCGGCACGGCACGGCGCGGTGCGGCCACCCGTCTTCGCCTCCAGCCCCCCGCAGACCAAATCAGAATGTCCTTAAAACTCGCTGCCCCTGCCCGCTGCCCGGGGCCGAGGCAGGGGACTCGAGGCTCCAGGGGTGCGCTCGGAGGCTCTGGGGGGGCCTCAGCCGTGCAGCCCCCACTTCCGTCCATCCGTCCGTCCGTCCCTCTGTCACCTGCCAGCTCACTCGCTCTGTGCTTCGCACCCCCCGCGTTTAAAGGGACAATGGTCCCTCTCGGCCTCCTGTCACCGGTGTGCGCTCGTGCCCCACGGGGCCTCATCCCGGCCCTTCTCTGCAGGAGAGCCTGTGCGCCCCTCGAGCGTGGAGAGAGGCAGGCCCGCCCAGTGTGGTGTGACGGCCACACGTCCCCCGCGATCGCCACCACAGCACCCAGGACAAGGGCCAGGGTCATGAGCATGTGGGAAGCGGGGAGAAGTCACAGGTTTTTAAACGGCTCGTCACCTCCTGCTCGAGGCCAACTACCCCCCACCGCACAAACTCTTACTGTGTGAATGCCTGCGCTCCCCCTTCACTGCGTACGCGTCCAAAAACCACCAGAAGAATTCTGGGAGGCCAGCCTGGCCACATCCATCTCTTCCCAGGCATGCTGGTCAGGCTGAGAGCTAAGTCAACAGTCAGGCTGTTCTCTGCAGAGAAGCACGCCGTCGCGGAATGGCCCGGCCCGGGCCCAGGGCCCTGCGTCCCCTGGGTTAGGCCGCCGAGTGCAGGGCTGGCAGAAACTCCTGCTCCCCAGAGGTAACTCAAGTCTCTCCCAAGACCTCAGGGACCCCAGCAGTCACTAACTAGCTGTTTGTTTCTTTCCTCTTCTGTCAGCTACTTGACAGAAGCCATCGTTGTGTGGCGTTGGGGTTGCTTTAACTGCCTTATCTCCCAAAAGTAGCAAATCCCAACCGTGATGTTTGCTCGTGACTTTCCAAAGCCCGCTGGCCCCCACGGTCTCCTCTGGTCCCTGTGGGGCGGGAGCCGTGTACCCTGCCTGTCTCGTGAGGGAGCAAGGGGGGACCCGGAGGGCTGCCTAAAGCCACAGAGCTGGACAGCGAGCCCCGTGGCCTCACGCCACCGTCACCGCGCACCCTCCACACGCGAGACCTCAGGGCCAGAAGGAGCCGAGCTGGCGGTGGCCTGGGTGGCGGCCGAGGGAGTCTGCTACCCTCCTGAGCCCTGGGACACCCCAGCCCCGGGGTCGCGGGGCCTGTGACTGCCAACGAAACCTGTGTCCGGTGACAGGGCACAGCATCGACGCCCAGAAAAACTGTCCCACTTCTGCACGCCGACAGTGAGCTGTCCGAAAAAGAAATGACGAAAACGACACCATTAACAATTGTATCGAGAAGAAAGAAAGGGCCTGGGAGCACACTGGACCGAGGAGGCACAAGACCCACGCACTGAGGACTACGAAACACCGACGCGCGCCGTGGGAGACGACACCAGCGTGCGGGGAGAGCTCCGTGCTCACGGAGCGGAAGGACCGGCACTGCCCGCACACCCGCTCCACCCAACGCGGCCTGCAGAGCCGAGGCAATCCCCGTCCAAACTCCAAACTCCAGTGGCATTTTTCAAATGGGACAGTAATCCTAAAATTTGTATGGAACCTCTTTCTCTCTCTCTCTTTCTCTCTCACACACACACACACACACACACACGCACGCACAAACCTCCAAGCAGCCAAAGCCGTCTTGACAGAGAGGAACAAAGCTGGAGGCACCACACGTCCTGACTTAGAACTACATTGCACGTTGACAGTAATCAAAACAGTGCGGCTCTGGCAGAAACATAGACGCAGAAACCAAGGGAAAACAATCAAGGGCCCAGAGATAAACCCGCGACTACATATGATCAATTAACTAATGATGAAGGAGCCTCGAATACGAACTGGGGAAGGGCAGTGCCTTCAGTAAACGGTGCTGAGAAACGGACAGTCCCACGCAAAAGCATGGACGCGGGCCTCAACGCCTCCCCACACACCAACCTCAGCTCAAAGTGGGTTAAAGATCTGCACGTGAGGTTGGAAACCGTAAAACTCTTTGAAGAGAATAGAAGCAGCCAGCACCTTGATGTAGGCCTTAGAAGTGATTTTTCGAATTTGACACCAAAAGAAACAGCAAAAAAAGGAAAAAACAGCAAGTGGGACCACGGCAACCTAAAATGCACCTGCGTAGCCAAGGAAACCATCAACGGAGTGAAGAGACAGCCTCCTGGACGGGAGAAGATGTTTGCAAATCATCTATCTACAAGGGGTTAATATCCATTAATATCCAAAATACATAAAAACTCATACAACTCAATAGCAAAAAAGGGGGGAATCTGATTAAAAAATGGGCGGAGGACATAAATAGACGTTTTTCCAAAGAGGACACGCGGACGGCCAACAGGTGCGTGAAAAGATGCTCAACACCCAGCACTTCTCGTCACCAGGGAAACGCATGTCCAAACCATGGCGACATGTCCCTGCACGCCTGTCAGGACGGCCGCCATCAAAGAGACAGGAAACAGTAGGAGCTGGCTGGCGAGGATGTGGAGAAAGGGGACCCTCGTGCACTGCTGGTGGGACCGCATATTGGGGTACCCGCTGGGGAGAACGGTACGGAGGACCCTCGAGAAGTTAAGAATGGAACCACCATATGGCCCGTCTAGTCCGCCTGTGGGAACACGTCTGTAGGAAAATAAAACGCTCCCTCACAAAGCAGCTGCCCCCCACCCCGTGCTGGCTGCAGCGCAGTCCACAGCTGCCAGGGCCGGGCGCCCACCGGTGGGCGCGTGGATAGAAGTGCGGTGTGAGCGCACGAGGGGACGGGACCCGGCCCTGGGAAAGGGTGAGGTCTCACCCTCTGCAGCAACACGGACGGACCTGGGGGGTGGAGGCTACGAGAAACAGGTCAGAGAAAGACAAACACCACGTGCTCTTTCGCAGCGCGAAGCCTGAACACACACACCCACCCCCCACACACACACACGGAAACAAAAAACAACACGCGGAGCTCAACACGCAGAGCTCATGCAAACAGAAAACGTGCTGCCAGCTGCCAGGGCCGGGCAGTGGAGGACGGGAGACGTGGCGGAAGGGGTACACGTTTACCGAAAAATTTTTAAATCAGATGAAATGAAGAGTCTACCTCAACAAACAAGACCAACCAGAACCCGCGTGCCCGGAGGAAGGACCGGGGCGGCAGGACCCCGCTGTCGCAGGGGAGGACGGAGCTGCCCAGCAGACAGCCCCGCTCGCGGCCAGAGGGTCCCCAGCTCAGGTGGGCCCAGGTCCGGGCGCCGCCCTGGGCTCACCTGTGCCCGGCGACACCCCCTGCCCCGCAGGCGGCCCACACCCTCGCTTCCCATCCAGGCCTCGGGGCCTCCCTCGCCTCAGCTCAGCCGCCTCCTTCCTCCGAGCACCTGGCCCGGCGGAGCCCACGCCACTGGCCCCCCCTCACGCCCCCCCGCCCCCTGTGTCGCCCCAGCAGACCACCGGAGGCGCCCGGCTGGGGGACACGGGAGCTTTGGGGCTGGCTCCGCGGGAGGCCAGGGGCGGGCCACCCAGGGTGGCGGCAGCCCAGCCCTGCCCCCAGCCCTGCTGGGGGATTGGAGGGAGCCACCCCGATGTTTTGGGGCCACGGCTCCTCCTCCGAGAAGCTGGCACAGTGGACGGCCCGCCCGACAAGGTCCCCGTGAGGGCTGCGCGGGCTGACGCCCCTCCGACCCCTTCCGGGGACGGACCGGGGGTCCGCCGGAGGCGAGCTGCTGCTGCCCTTGGGGGCCACCTTCTCCTCGTCCCCGCCTGGCGCGGGCCAGGGCGCCGCAGGGGCAGGGGCGTCTCTGCCGTCCCCAGGGAGAGGTCCCCTTGCCGGCAGGAAGGAGGCCGCAGGCCGCCCTCGGGGCGGACTCACCAAACACTCTCACGGGCAGAAAGGGCCGACCTGGGCAGCGCGGGGCTGGCTCCCGTACAGGAAATTCAAGTTCCTCCCTCCCCGGGCCCCGCTCGGGCCGTACTGTGTCGACACGGGCACCACACGCGTGCACGCAGATGTTTCGTGTTCCTGGAAAGACGGGTGCACACGGACACCGCGTTTCTTCCGCCCTGGCCGACACAGCTGCCATCTTCGGCCGGCCCCCCCCGCTCCGGGGCGGCCGCCGCTCGCCGACACGGGGGGCTGGCGCGGTCCAGTCAGGTGCTCAGGCATCCCCGCGTCGCCCCGTCTCCGAGGCTGCGCCCAGCGGCCGTGCCCCCAACCCCGTGCTCACACAGCGACTCTTCCCCCGGCTGCAGGGCGGGGACAGGATGCCGGGCCACGGCGGGCGAGCCGGGGCCGGAGGGGACGGCTGGCAGGCCGCTCGGGGAGATGGACAAGGGGAAGGGTGGGAGGGCCAGCACGCTCATCCGGGGAGGCCGGGGGCGCCAGCCCCATTACGGCGACGAACCTTCGAGTTGAAGGCGCCGTGGCCCCCACTTGTCTTGACTAGAGGTCGCGTGGACGCGGGGTTTGTGCGGAGGGCGGGGGTGGTGGGGGTTCTCACAAACGGCTCCGTGGAGGGGCCACGAACACCGTCTCAGGGACCACAGCCCGAAGGGCCGGGACCCCCACCCACTGTCTGGCCGGCCGACGGGTGCAGGCCCCTGGGAAGACACGGTGGCGGCGGGCAAAGAAAGGTCACAGGCGGCACACGACCCAGGAGCCCCACCCACGCTGGGGGCTGCCCCCGAGGGACTGGGCCGGCACCTCCACCGGACGCGGGCACGGGCGTGACCACGGCAGGTGCGGCTCTGACCGCCCAGCCTGGACGGGACCCAAACCCCCACCGCGGCTGACCGCACGCATGACGCACGCCCGGGGGCGGGTGGTGTCGCAGGACAGCGCGAACCGGCGCAAGGAACACGTGCAGCGAGAGAAGCCAGACGGGAAGGGGCGTGCTCCCGCCGTGGGGTTCCGTGCACACGAGTCCAGCCGGCCGCACGGGGCAGGGGCGCCGTGGGGCAGGGGGAGGGGCGCTGGGAGAGCCGTGTCCCCAGCCGGGGGCCACCCAGCTGGTGTGACGTTTGTCAAGTCCATCACATGGAACATGCGCGTGCCACACACGCTTCCCTACGTGTGCACTTGGGGCAGGCGCCGTCGAGGCCCTCCCAGTCCCCGAGCGGGTCCCGGCCACGGAGACTCAAGCCGTGGCAATCCCAGCGGACCAGATGCCGGCGCGGCCATGAACACCGCCGCGCGCTCCTGCTGCTGCGCTGGCTGCCGGGCGATCTTCACGCACACACACACCCACGCCGGCCTGCCAGTGGGCAGCGCGGCCCAGCCCCCGGCCGTCCGCACACTGGGCCGTCTTGCACACCGGGCATGCAGCGGGGCCCATGGGACCCCGGAAGCAGTCCCTCCACGGCCCGGACGGTCACCACCTCCGCACAGTGGTCAAGCGGCATCACCGTGGCAACGGAGACATGACCCTGTTGTCTGCGTCCTTTTGGGTGTAAACGTTCGTGCGATGAAAACATGCAGAGGGAGGGGTGCTGGGAGGGAAAGATTCCCCCGAACACTTCACTCAGGAGCGGGCCGCCCCCTGTGGGAGAGGACCCGCCTGAGACCCCGCGAGACCAGGGCCCCCAGAGCAGCCCTGACGCACACAGGAGCACAGGCCTGAGCCACCCAAGGGCACCTGCAGGGGTCCCCGAGGCACCAGGAAATCCGCCCTGTCTGTTCTCAAAGGTGCACAAGAAATGGGTCTTTCCTCCACCTCTGTTTTCTGTTCTTTTCTCTTTTAAATTTTTATTTACTTGTTTAGAGATCGGGGATGGGAGGAAGAAAGAGAGGGAGAGAAACATCACCATGTGGTTGCCTCTCACACACCCCCTACTGGGGACCCGGCCCACAACCCAGGCATGTGCCCTGACTGGGATTCAAACTGGCGACCCTTCAGTTCACAGGCTGGTGTTCAATCCACTGAGCCACACCAGCCAGGGCTCCACCCCCATGTTCCACAGGTTTCCTCACACCCCGCCTGCTGGAGTCTGGACTCCGCTCCCAGAGTTCATCGAGTCACAGAGAGCAATCCCCCCCTGCTCCCGCGACACCCCCGGCCGAGCTGTCCCCCGGGGCGGGGGGCACCAGGGGGCTTGCCCGTTGGGGTCGGGCTGGTGGGCAGTGCACGGCGGCGCAGCGGCCTGTTACCTGGGTTGACCTGAGCTTCGGCAGAACTCCAGAGGAGCAGCAGCAGGACCGGCGCCAGGGGCATCCTGGGGAGCGGGGTCATCTCCAGGGCGGCGACCGACCTGCAGCCTGCAGCCCACCAGGGCCGAGGGGAGCCAGAGAGAGAAGGAGAGGACGTGAGGGAGGCGAGGGCACGCCCTGAGACCGCCGCGCGCCCGGTCCCCCGGGTTCCCAGGGCCCGTTTCGGTGCCTGGGGCCGCAGACCACAGCCCCGAGAGCTGGAAGCACCGTCAGCTGTCACGTAGCACAGGGGGTCCCACGCGCCCACGGGACTGGATGGAGCCGGACGGAGCGCGGAGTCCCCGAGGTTGGACTGACCCAACCTGGGCGGCGAGACAGCGAAGCTGACACCTGTGACGTCCGCGTCATTCTGACGTGGATTCCCGCGTCAGACCGAGGGAGACACTCCGTGATCTTAGCGTGTCGGCCTTCCCTGGGCGGCAGGCCGGCCGAGTCCTGCCTCACGAGTCCCCCGAGCGGCCCCCCCGAGTTTTCCTGTCCCCCGGAACGGCAGCGCAGCGGTGGGTCGGAGAGAGGCATCAGTGCAAACTCCCGTTTACTCTACAGAGGTAGGTGCAGGTGGTGACGTGTGCAGGTGTGTGTGTGTGTGTGTGTGTGTGTGCACGGGGTGTGCACACGCCTGTGCCACCTCACTGCGTCAGCCGAGCGGGTCGAAAGCAGTGACACCTCGGCAGTGACGAGCAGACCCAACGTCCAGACCTCGGTGCCCGGCACCAGCGCCAGCGAGAACATGGGGGCTCCTGGGAGAGGTTCTCACCCGGGGGTGGGACACGCAGGAGGGGCCCGGAGACTCCTCCAGGGTCAGACATGGAGGCGGCGCTCACACACACACACACACACACACACACAGTCTCACACACACACACACACCCCTCACAGGGACGGGCCCACGGGACCCTGAACCCAGGAGAGATTCCCAGCGGCCAGGGCCGGGGCAATTTGAGCAAAACTAAATGAATACAGTGGGGCTGGATCATAGCTCAAGGTGTAAAATAAACACCCGCACGTCTGTGTTTGCACAAGGGGCTGGGTCAACCAGTGAGGGTGAAGAGACGAGCTCCCCGTGAGAAGAGTTCCAGACCATTTCCGCAGGTGCTCTCCCCGCCCTCCCCCACCCCGGCGTGGCAGGCCCCCAGCGGCTCTTCCCAGGACAAGGGAAGGGGTGTGAGGTCGCGGCGTCGCCACGCACAGGGCGGCACGGGGCCTCCGTGCGCCGGTCACCACGGCACCAGGGACCCTCCCCACCAACGGGTCCCCACACACGCGCCCAGGGAAGGAGACGTGTGGCAGACCCCGGAGACAGTGGGCCCGGCCGTGGGCGAGCACCAGCCCGCCGCTGTGACGGGCAATGCCCGTGCAGAGGCCTGAGCACCTGGCCGGCGGCCACTCAGCCCTCCCAGCTGCCCGAGGAGGTCCAGCCACTGTCTCAGGCACTGTCCTCGTGGGCTGCGGACCCTGACCCGGGTCGCCGACTTCTGCAGGGACCGTCTCGCTGGGCCCGTGATGGGGCCAGCGGGGAGAGGCCTGCCCTCCTGGAAGAAGTCGGAGGCGGCCGGCAGCCCACACAGCTCTGCCCAAGCCCAGGCAGGCCTTCCCCGCCAGCAGGTGGGCCTGGGGCGCGGGGTGGGCAGGGGCCACCGGGTGACGGGCCTGGGCTATGCTGGAGCAGGGACCGTGGGCACCATGGGCACGGCTGCGCAGCACCTGGGCTGGCCCACCTGGGAGACGAGGCCTTGGTGGGGACGGGGACCTGCAGGCTTTAGGCCCCACGGTCCCCCTCGGGGGCCACTGAACAGGCAACTGTCCTCTCTGCCGAGTCGCTTCCATCTCCGAGTCGAGAGCAGGGAAGAGCCCCCCGGGAGCCTTTCCCGTCGGCAAACAAGCAGGTGGACGCGCTGGGTCTGGCAGGAGACAGCCCCAAGCGCACACACACACACACACACACACACACACGTGTGTGTGCTCACACCCACGGCTATGCCCGATGGACCCGAGCTTTCCCTCCGTTCTCCAGCTCTGCCGAGGTCTCCTCATTCCCAGCTCCTCCAGGGAGTGTCCGTCCGTCCGTCCACCCGCATTAAGGCAGGGCACACCCCATGACCCTGGTGACCCTGCTGCCCTGCTCTGTCCCGCCCTTTCCGTCTGCAGAACCGGGGGGCGTGTCTGGGGTCCGGGAGAGGATGGGACCCCGGGCAAAATCACCGTCATGGACGTAGGTCGCCAGACACACCCTCCGATGGGGCGGGTGGGCCCCAGGCGGGCGGCGCAGGGGGGCATCCAGTCTTGCATCCTCGTGGGACCAGCGGGACGAGCGGTGGGACACCGGCTGTTTCAGATGGCTGCCTGGTTCCCCCCACCCCCGGCCCCCCAGCCCCCAGGCCACGGAGGAGAGAGGCTGCAGCGCCCCCTGCAGGACCCTGGGGCCCATGTCTGGAAGGGAGGCCACCAGGCCCGGCTGTCGGGAGCCCGCGGAGAGAGAGCCGGGGTCACTCTGGGACAGAGGCCGGGCCAGAGAAGGGACCCAGCCGAGCGTGGCGGGCGCCAAGCCCCAGGCCGCAGGAACCGCGGCCTCGCCCCCCCCCGGCCCCCCCACGGGGGCGGGAGAGTCCAGCCAAAGGTCTCTGCGGAAGGAGGCCGGCTGCCCGGCCTGGGGAGCCTCGCAGGCCCCGCTGCAAGCGTCCCTCAGATGGGACGGAGCCGTGGGCGCCTGGAGCGGGGTCGGGCGTCCCCCGGCCACAGGCACGCCCCCAGGGGACCCGCCGCCCCCACGGGAAGCCGCTGTCCGGCTCGTCGCCAGGGCGCCTGGTCCCCCGCCCCCGGAGCCGGTCCCCGGCCTCGTCCCCTCACACGCGAGCCCCCTTTCGGGAGGGTCAAGGGCTTCACGCGCTCGCGGACCAGCAGCCGCGGGCAGCTCACCCCGCAGCAGCAGCGCGCGGGCCGGACGGCGGAGAGGAAAAGACCTGACGTGTGTGCACGCCGGCACACACAGTGCACATGTGCACACACGCTTGCACACGCACTATCGATCAGAAACGCCCCCTACGTCTCCTCCTCCGCCAGCTGAGAGGCGCAGCAGACACGGCCTCTGTCCGGCTGGCGGCGTGACCTGGGCCCTCCCGAGCCCCCTCCCGAGACCCGTCCTCTGCAGAGAGCGTGGAGGAGGGCGCGCCCGGCACGCCCTGCTCCTCCTGGACCTCGAGCGGCCGCGAGCGTTGAGTAAGGGCCTGGACGGCCCCCCGGGGTCCTCGCAGCGTGGAAAACCCCGGGGCGTCCAGTCACAAGCTCCTCGTCCCGTGAGTCACACGGAGTGATTCCAGGCTTGGGAAAGGCCCCCGGTCCCTCCCCCTCGTCCCCTGGATACCCCAGGACAGGCCTCTGGGAACGGAGCTCGTCCCTAGGACGCTGTGGCTTGAGGGGCGAGCTCTTCGGGGCTGACGCCCTCCTAGCAGGCAGGAGGCTCCCCAGGAGCTGGGAGCCTGGATCGGCAAGGTGCCGGCGAGCACCCCCTCCTGGACCCGCGCCTGCAGCGCCCGGGCCTCTCGTCCGCTGAGCCCCCTTCCCGACTCCCACCTGCCCCGGTCTGGCCGCACCCGCCCAGCGAAGCGTCCTGGAGACTGCGCTCAGGCACACGGACACGCAGATAAACCGCAGACACCGGCCTCCAGCCGGTGAGGAGGTTCTGCCCCGGCCCAGACAGGACTCGTGCGGTTAGCCGCAGCTGCCTCTGCGGTGGGTCCGCACGGCACCGGCCCAGACGGTCGGGAGAGACGTGGGCCGCCCCGCAGTTCTGTGCGACGCCACAGCCACAGCCACCCCACAAGCCGGCCAGATCTGGGGGTCGGCTCCGGGGGTCGGCTCCAGGGGTCAGCTCCGGGGGCCACCTCCGGGCTGCGTCGTGCGGCGTGGGCTCAGCTCTCAAGTCACAGCACCCTTGTGCCTCAGTTTCCTCATCTGGAAACGGGACTCTCACGGCAGCCGTGCCCGGCAGGACCGGCGTGGACACCGGGACGGTCGCTCAGAGGCGCGGTTGGCCTCCCGCCGGTGCCGCTGTCACTCTCGCTGGCTATACCCGACGGGGCCCGTCTCATTACACGGGGACTGTGTTCTGACCGCCCCTGGCCCCCGAGGGCAGGGCCAGCGTCACACACTTTAATCTGCCGTGACACTGCCACCCTCGGGCGGCAGCCCAGGCCCTGCCCCCTCGGCTCCCACGGAGGCAGCGCCCGAGCCTGTGCAGCTGCCGGAACCCAGCCCCTGCGGGGACCCGCTTCTGCAGCAAGCGTCCCGCGGGGGCCTGAGCCGGGCCACCTGCTAGGGGCCACCGTGGCCCAGCCGTGAGCTGCTCTGGGCTCACCGGGGAGAATCGGGTCCTGGTGCTCCCTGAAAACTGCCTCTGACTGCACCCCGTCCGAGAGACACCGCTAACCCATACGCCCGGTCCCGGGCTCCCGTGGAGCCCGGCAACAGAGCAGAGGAGGGGCCGCTTCCAAAGGCTGTGGCTCCCCCGTGGGCGGGACGAGGCTCAGACTCCAGAGGCTGCGTGCGTGTGGCCGTCCACCCACCACGTGGGGCGGGGCTCGAGGGGTCCGGTGGGGGCAGCCGCGCCAGGGCCTCAGGTCCAGAAACCGGGGTGCACAGGAAGGGCCGGGCAGCTGCAGGCTGTGGGTGGGAGGAGGGGGCCCCCTCCAAGATAGGGGTTCAGCCCCAGCCCAGAGGGGAGGCTGTCAGCTGCATCTCCGGCCAGGACGGGCGAGGGGCCGGCCCTGCCATCGCCCACCAGAGGGGCCTCCGCCGGCGTCTCTGTCCAAACCCGCCCCGCTGCGGCCGAGGCCCGGGACGCAGGCCAGGGGCTCGGCTTGGCCGGGCGCCGGCGAAACAGGACACCCACCCCAGGGAAGGAGTCACAGCCAAACACACACGCCCTCGGCCACAGTGGGCCAAGCCCAGGGGCCAGAGAGGGGCCGGGGATGGGGGCCAGCTGTTTCCCCTCCGGCCGGCCCTCTGGCGGCTGGGAGCCCGGTTCCCCAGGAAGGAGGGGCTCCGCTCCGAGCCCGGGCCCCCCCCCCCCACCGCCCGTGGCTCGGCGCTGCTCCAAGAGCCCCCCTGCGAGCCCCGCTGCTCGGCGGAGGCTTCTGTGCCCGGGAGAGAGACGCCGGCCGCTCTGCCGGTCTGACGCTCGCTCTCTCCCAGAGCCCGTCTCCCCACCTCCAGCCAAGCGGGAGCCGTGCGCGGGCCACCCCCGGGGACAGGTACCCCGCAGTCACACGCGTGGAGCCCCAGAACGGGCCGGTCGGTGAACTTCCGCCGGGGAAGCAGCAGGGCCGGCGGCTGGGAGCCTCGCGTGCTCCAGGCTCAGGAAGGGGCTCCGAAGCGCCGCACCACCGCCAGCCTGCTGGGCGCCCCGGGCCGCGTCGCTCGCCCCCTCTGAGCCCCCCGTCTCAGCGAGGCGACGGGGCTGCAATGGCACCGATGCCCCCTGGGAGCCCCTGGCGTCAGCGAGCGTTCCACCCGGGGCAGCTGTGTGTGTCTGAAGCACAGACCTCTTCGGCTCTCCAAATAATCCTATAGGACAGTTTTTAAAGGTTTTATTTTATTTATTTTTAAAGAGGGGAAGGGAGAGAGAGAAACATCCATGTGCAGTTGCCTCTCATGTGCCCCCTACTGGGGACCTGGCCCCCAACCCAGGCATGTGCCCTGACTGGGAATCGAACCGGTGACCTTTTAGTTCCCAGGCCAGTGCTCAGTGCACTGGGCCACACCAGCCCGGACCAAGATGAGTTTTTAAAAGATCCCCTCACTCTGAGAGGATTGGGCCCGTGTCCCATCCCTGGGCCCAGCAGGTGTCACTTGTCACCGGGAACGGCCACTTCCTCTTCCTCCGCCTTCTCTCTTCCTCTTGTCTCCCCACCGTCTGCTCTCAGGAAAAGCTCCCGTTTCTGCGTGGGGGGGCCGTGGTAAATCGGGGATCACGCCCACTTGGCCGGCCAGAACCTCGACGAAGTCCACAAAGTTGAACTCGACTCGTGTTCTGGAGATGAAGTCTCGAGTTTGAGGTCGGCCAGCACAGTGGTGCCGCCGTGGGCCGGGGGCGGCGTCCGAGCCTCTGCGCTCTCCGGCCGGGCCGGGCTCTGTGAGCTGACGTGCGACGGAGGACCGGGCGATCGCGGCAAACGGGGCCCTTGAGAGGCGTGTGGAGTCTCAGGTGCGTGAGACTCTGCGGAGCACGAGGTTCCTGGGAGGGGCTGACGCCCCGCTCCGGGCCAGCTCTGCACGCGGGCGAGTTCTGCCAGACGGTGACGTCGTCCCGTCGGTCACAACAGGAGCAGGTGTGGGCCCATGGGCACGCCTCGGTCGTCCCACAGCCTGTCCGCAGCTTCCAAACCTGGCGAGCGGCGTGGAGCACCGGGCACAGGCAGAGACCAGGACCCCCCCCCCCCCCGCCGCCCGTGTCTGGGAGCTCAGCTGGGGGTCCGGGAGCCAAGGCGGTGAGGTCCGGGGCGGAAGCAGTGAGGGGGGCCCTGCGGGGGCGTCCCAGGACAACCAGCTCGGCGCCCGAGCCCCGGTGTGCGAAGGTGGCAGGTGGGGCGGGGAGGGAGCCCGCGGGTGGGCTCCCCGGGCAGCTGGGCGCAGCGGCTGAGCCGGCTCCAAGGGGCCGGAGGAGAGGGAGCCCCCAGTGGCAGGAGCGTGGGGTGAGGCCGGAGCACGGCATGCGTGCCCACGGGATGGCAGAGGAAGCAGACGCCTCGCCCGGCCCCGGCTCTGGGCGCGAGGGGGGGGCCCCGTGGGAGCACTTGGCGTGGGAAAGGCGGGCCGCACGCAGGGGCAGCGGCTGGATCGCCACCCCAGGGGCGCGAAGAGCAGGGCGACGAGGAGCCGACTTGGGTCAGTGCAAGGGGGGAGGACAGAGCTGAGAGGGGGTGGGCTCCCCGCGTGGGCAGTGGGCCCCTCCTCGGGGGCCACCGGCCCTGGCGCGGCCCCACGGCGTCGGCCGTCCACATACACAGGAGACGCCCGCGGGCTCAGCAGGTCGTCCTGGACGCAGCTGCCTGGCAGGCGGGCTGCTGTCCGTCGCCGGCTGGTCCCCACGGCCACCCGAGCCCCAGCCCCAGCCCACGGCGCAGCCCGACCCAAGCCCGGGGACGCCGGCACCCGGTCCCCCACCTGAGTGCACAGCCCCGTGTCCCAGCTCAGGGAAGGCACCACGCGGGCAGAACATGGCGGCGAGGGGCCCAGTGCCGGGCGGGAGTCGGAGGCCGGTGCCACGGCCAGCACCCGCCGGGCAGGGTGCAGGGCAGGTGCCGAGGACACACTCTGGTCGCCTTCCCTCTGCCCCTTGGCTGTCCTGGGCCTTCCCCGGCCGGTGTGCCGGCGGCCACAGCGGGCGGTGCAGCCCCGGGCGGCGCTGGGACACCCGGGGCCCCTGACGCACACGGGGGTCCCTGCTCCAGAGTCACAGCCGCGCGTCCCTGACGGGCAGGTCGTGTCCCACACGCTGTGTCTCCACACACAGAGCGCAAAGTCAGGGAGCTGGCAGAGTCCACGCGGCCGGCGTGGCCTGTGGTCAGACACTCAGACTCGAGAGCCAGCGCTGCCCGAGTTCAATCCTCGGCTGAACCACCGGTCCACTGCGGGAGGGAGGTCGCCCCTTGGAGCCCCCAGCACTGTCACGGGAAAACGCCACAGTGACCCCCCCAGGGGGGCCTGGCGAGGCGCCAACACTCCCCTGGGGCGGGGAAGGCACCCAGCTCCCGAGGGCAGACCCAGAGGCGGCCTGGGCTCGGGGCCACGGCCACGGCCGGTGCTCACGGAGCAACCTGTGGGTCCCACACCGGTCACTCCGACCCCAGCTCGGGTCCCCAAGGGTCAGTGCTGCTTGGAACACTCCCCAAAGCCAAGGGCGCTTCCCCAGCCCATCCCGTCCTTCACACAACACCCCTGTCTCTGCATTGACCTCGGTCAGGTTGTCCGGAGCAGACGCCCGGGCCGGCGTCGGCCAGGAGCTTGGAGGGGGCAGGGCTCAGTGTCAGGACGCCCTGCGCCCACGAGAACGGCACCCCCGTCCCTGCCCCCCCGCATGCTCGGCCTCTGGGCCCCGGACGCTCGTCACTCTGCGGGTCCAGCTCTGATGAGGTCAGGGGCTCAGGGCTGAGCTCTCCCTGTGCCCAGCCCCGTGTCTCCGGCCACCAGGCGTCCCTGCCCCACGCACAGGCACCGGGGCCAGGGTGTCAGTCCAATGCCACAGCCAGGCGGACCCGAGCCTCGGGCCGGAGCACCCAGGGCTGCTGCTCCGCCACCAGCCCCCTTCCCTCGGACAGCTGGGCAAACGCCCCAAAAAGTCTGGCCCTCCCCACGGTGCACAGAACCAGACCGACGAAACGAAACAGAAAACGAACCCACACCGGGCGGTGCCGCTGGTCCCCCACGGCCATGCCTGGGGGTGCAAGGTGGGCTCTCTGCCCCGAGAGGAGCTGGCGGGTCGCTCGCCCCGAACTGAGGGCAGGGGAAGCAGGCCGGGTGGTGGGGGCCACGCCGGGGCCCGGGCTTGAGCCGGTCCCAGCCCCGAGCAGCCCTGCCGGCGTTCACGGCCAGCCGGTGTCCTCCCCCAAGGACACGAGCCCCTGCAGGCGAGGCCACCGCAGCCCAGAGCGGGAGACGGCCTGCCCACCGTCGCCCAGCGGGGAAGGGGCAGAGCTGGGCTGGGAACCCCCCCTCGTGCTAGGCGGGCGCTTCGGAGCGGACAGGCGCCCTCCCCCCCGCCCCCCAATTGCGTCACCCGAGGGACCAGTCAGTCTCCCGAGGAAGAGGAGGCGTGGGACTTGTGTCGTCGCTTCCCAGAGACGCTCGCACGGAGGCGCCGACGGCCCGTGAGGCACCTTTGGGGCCCGCGCACGACCCCAGCGACAGCCGCCAGCCGAGCCGTCCGTGGGCGCAGTCGTGCAGAGCCCCCAGTGAGGTCCCGGCCTCGGTGCCCTGCACCCGTCTGCCGCCATGTCCCTGGCCGAGGCCGCGCCCGATGGGCCCCGAGGAGCTCAGCCCAGTTTCCCTGAACCTCCCCTCAGGCGTTTCCAGCAGGACGGCTTGGCCCCCGGCGCTGCTGCTGCCGGACCCCTGCAAGCGGACGGCGTGCCCGCGGCACCTGGGCGACACACCTCGCCTGACGGTGCAGGGGCTGACCGCGTGCCCCACCCCGAGGGCCTGCTGAGCTCCGGCTCCGGCCCGGGGCTCCCCAGAGTGCTCGCCGCCCCCACCGCCGCCGTCGAGAGCGTCCGGCCTTCCTCGGCTCAGTCCCAGCTCCGGTGCCCACCCGGCTGTGGCGCCATAGTGGGTTCCAGGAAGAGCTCAGAGACGAACAAGCAGGATTTCTGCCTTTGAGCAGCTCGGCCCCTTGTGCCGGGAACGAGACACAGACGGAAGCAGAACGTTCTGGGCAGAGAGTCAACTCGGGGAGCCGCCCCCCGCCCCCACCCCGCCCGGCCCCTCCTGTGAGGCTGAGTCCCAGGAGCCCCCCGGCCCCCCGAGGTCTGACGTGCACTTCGTGCTGGGACCTGGCAGAGACGCCCTCGGCGTTGGAGTGAAGCCTCAGTTTCCCCAGCCGGCCTCTGGTGTGGGTCAGGCGTGGACTTGACGGGGGGAGGTGGTCGGGACGGAAGGGACGCCTGAGCGGAGGGTCTGCGTGGGGTCGGGGAGGGGCTCACGGGAGACGGAAGTGCGTGTGGGGACGCGGCGTCGGGGGGAGCGGCCGGGACTAGACCGGGGAAGCCGCTGCCCCCGGGGCAGGGTTTGGACCCCAGGTCTCTGGGGGCGGCGGCAGGGCGGCGGGGGCCGGCACCCGGGCAGGCGGGGGGAGCTCAGAGCGCCGGGCACGGTCCGTGGTCCCCAGGAGCGGCGTGGCCGTGGACAGGACCGAGCGGGGAGCCCGGCGGGCCGTCCCGAGGGGGACCTCGCCCCCTTCAACTATCGCCCGCCTTCCTCCACGGCCCCCGCTGCTGCGGGAGGGGCGGGGGCTTGGCGACCAGCCCCCAAGGGTGCTCAGGACCCAGTGGTCTCGGAACACCAGACGTGGTTCCCGTTGGCCCGTCTTCGTTCCCGTGTCCCTCTGCGCGTGTTAACGTGATCGATTCGACGCCGTCCCGTAACTTTGTGACTTCTGGTTTCAGTGCGTATGAAGCCGGAAGCACCTTCCTTGCTGTCTAAACCCTCAAAACCGTCTCCTTGGAAAGGCCGACAACCGGCATCTTTAACCAGCACCCCCTCCTGTTCCTGCCACCGGGACCGTTCCTGTTCCGTGCCCACGGCCACGTCTTCCTGCAGAAATTGTGTCCCTTTGGGGCTGCCCCCTCCCTCGGGACAGACCCGTGACAGTGAACTCGTCCGTGGAACGGTGCGGACGCCGCCAAGGGCCACTCTTCTTGCTGAACCGATGTACGGCTCCAGGGGCTTCATTGTTTCTGCAGAGTCACGAGTGTTTCTGTCGAACGCAAGGAGCTTCTCCGGTTTAGTAGCTTTTCTTTCGTTGCAAGAATGTTTCCTCTTTGCAGAAAAGACGAGTCTCCATAAAAGTAGCCTCTCGGGGAGGGACACCTTTCCGAGAAGTTTCCCGTGCGCTCTCCCCGCCCCCGGCCATCCGCCCCTCGGACCCTCGGGTGCAGTCGGTCCGGCTGCTAGCCAAGGGCCGTCCACCTCGAGTTCCCCGACAAAGGGCGAAGGGCGAAGGGTGAAGGGCAGGTCCCCACCCGGCGGGTCCCCACCCAGAGGCGCCGCCCCTCCTGCAGGGCCTGGGAGGGCAGGTTTTGCAACACAGAGACTAATGGCGTCTCCCGGCCCCTCGGCCCGTGTGTGTCTCATTCTCTGGCCGGGACGCGACCGCTGGGCGCGCCCACGGAGCCGCGGGAGGCTGTTGGACCCCTCCCTGCGCCAGGGGGCCTCTCGGGCCGAGGCTCCGGGGCCACGCTGCCCCCGCCCGGCTGCCCCTCCCCCCCACTCAGCCGTGTGCCAGGGGCCCCCAGCTTTTCTCTCGCGCTCTGCGTGGGGGAGCGCTGAGCTCACTGGTGCTCGACCCGGGGCGAACGGTTCCGGTCCCCCCTCCACACTCGCCTGGACCCTTGACCCCCACCCCGCCGGGTCAGCCCGGCGGCCGTGTCTCTCAGCTGCGGTCCGTGCCCGCGCCGGGGGCCGTGGCCGGGAAGATGCGAGGCCTCACCGCCCCCCTGCCCGCTCTGCAGCCCCACTGTCCCCTGTCCCCGCCTGAGCTCCCATCCCCTCCCAAACCTAATGCTGTTCACAGAACGTCCCTCATTCCAGGTTCTCTCTCACGGCGCGTCCCAGCAGGACTTCGGGGCCGTGTGCGGCGTCATCGAGACCTGGCCCCCACCCCCGGCGGGCGGCAGGGCAGGGGGCCCCGCCCAATGCAGCCAGACCACCCCCGGGGGCTCTCAGGAGGAGGGGAAGGGGAGGGAGAGCCCAGGGTGGAGGGCGGGGCGCCCCCCCCTTGTCTGCTCTGCGCGGCCGGAGAGCCCTTCGCGTCCACGTGAGCCGGAAGCCCCTAGAACCGCAGCGAAGGGCCCACATGCAGCCCCGGGGGCCCCCCGGTCACCCAGCAGGAGGGATAGGCCCCGACGCCCCCGCTCCCACGGTCCCCTGCGTGCCCGAGCGGAGGCCTCCGCCGGCAGCCTGGCTCTGGGCACCTGCACCTCCTGGCTGGAAGCCGTGATTGGCTGGAGGCCGCAGGTGGCACCGCCCCAGGGACATGGGCGGAGGACGAGAGGGTGCGCCGGCTGAGCCCGGCGGCGCCGTGAGGCGGCCACAGCCACTGGGCTGAGGCCGAGACTCAGGAGGGGGGCCCGGGGCCGCACACAGACGTTCGGGCGGTGTGGGGTCCCGGGTCCCGCCCCCCCACGCAGCATCTGCCGCTGGCTCCTCCCACCCTTGGGGCAAGCTGAGCGTATTTGGAACGCTTGGCCGAGGGAGTCAGCGCAAGGCGGTCCGATCGTGTCTTCCGAGGGAAGGGCCGTGTGCGGGGCCTGGGGCAGCCTCGGACGCCTGGACGCCGCCGCCCGCTCCCCCAGGCCCAGGGCCTTCCCTGCCCGCGTCGGGGTCGGACTCCCGGCTCCGCTTCTCCCCGGAGCACGGAGACGCAGCGGGGGCCCGGGCTGCATGCCACAGCGACTGCCCGTCCCCGGAGGCGGCGACCCTCCGCCTTCCCCAGCTCGCGGCGCACAGACCCGCGACTGGAACCCTGCGGCACGCCGACACACACAGTGTGCCGATCTCACGGGGACAGGGGTGTGCCCTGGCTCACCCGGAGCGGACGCCGACGGCCGTGTGGCTGCGGTCCCTTCCCCCCGGACAGTCTGAGGGGCAGCGGCCGTGCCCCGGGCTGAGCGGTCGAGGCCACAGGGCTTACGCTGTCTCACGTCGTGTGGCCTGATGACCGGGCCTGCGGGGTGTTTGCAGTCCGTCTCACCAGCCAGGGCCCAGCCGGCGCTGTGCCGGGAAGGCGCAGGCAGAGAGTGCCTTTGGCTTTGTGGCCGGGGGTCCCTGTGGTGACCGGTCCCCGGGCCGGCGTCACGCGGGAGAAGCCGTGGTGACGTGGACCAAGGGTGCAGAGCTGTGTCCTCGTCCACCTCCGAGCACCAAGCAGGCGGCCGCCGGGCCTGGGCCGAGCCGGACGCAGCCCCTGGCTCTGGGCTGGGCCGTCTGCCAGGGAGGGGCACAGCCCCGCGGCCCCCCAGGGGGCCTGGCTGCTTCGGTCCCGGAAGTCTCGCCGTCACCTCTGTGACTTCCCTTTGCATCGGGACCTGCCCCCGAGCGTGACTCCCAGGCGAACCGTGTGCGTCTCCCCCGGGCACCCGTGTGGCCGCCACGCCGGTTCCATGGCCAACCCCGAGGTCTGAGGCCCGGGTGCCCGAGCCGCCAGCGGGCTCTGGGGTGTCCTGGGTGCTGCGGGCGGGTGGCCCTCCCCCTGGGAAAGGCTGTCCTGCAAGAAGCCGGGGAGGGGTGGGCGCAGGGTGGGCGGGGCCTCGGTCCCCGGACAGGACGGTGCACACAGCAGGAGCAGAACCACTCGGCGGGCTGGGACCTGGGCCACGAGGCCGCACGGACCTTCACCCCCCGCCCCGGAGGTAGTGTGGATGTCACCCACGTCCTGACGACACTGGGAGCGCCCCGCAGGGATACCCCAGCCCCCGCCACCCGAGGCGGGAGCGGAGCCTCGGCGGGGCGAGCAGGGGCCCTGAGGGGCCGTGCTCAGGAGGAAACGGGGCGGACACCGTCAGCCGGGGCTGCTCAGCGTCCGTCCCCCGGGCCCCGGGCTGGGGCCCGGCCGGCCACACACAGTGACGGGAGAACGAGCCGGCGGGGGACGTGGGCCCGGGAGGCTCTGGCGGCTGCCAGGGCCGAGCAGCTGCGGTCGGGCCCTTGGGCCACTGGGTGCACGGGGGCGTTGGGGCAAAACCAGATAAGACGGTGAGAGGACGGTGGCCCGAGGGTCCCCCCAGGGGTCTGACGCCATGGGCCCCTCGACCTGGGCCAGAACGGCACCCTCACCCCGCAAGACGGGTGTCGGAAGTGAGCGTCTCCGGGGCTCCCCGTCCCCCTCTGAGCGGCACCTTGCGGACGCTGCGCCCCGACACGGTGTCCGGCTGTCCCGGCCCAGCCAGCAGCCAGCACCGCCCCCCACCCACCCTCCACCTTCCCGTCCGGCGAGGCCCTTCCCGGGTCGCTGCTCAGCACCACCGAGGCTGCCGGACTCGCCGCTCTCCACAGAGAAACTCCCACCCAGCCTCCCGGGGCGGGGGGCCCACACTGGGGTCATCTCTGGCTCGTATGTGGCCCCTTCGGGTCACCTCCAGAGCCCCTCACGCGTCACGGTTGCTCGGCCACTGTTTCCGCGGCCGGAAACGGCGCCCCGAGTCCCCGTGTGAGTTCGCCGCTGACCGCCCTCGCCGGGTTCCAGCTCAGAGGCTGAGCGAGCACTTGCTCTGCTGAGCGAGGCGCACAGGAAGCCGGAACCAAGGTCTCCGAACAGGCGGCCCCCCGGCTCCTCGCGCTCAGAGGCGACCAAGCCCGGACCCCGGGAGACCAGGGGCCCCGGCGCGTCTTCCCTGGGCACCCAGAGCGCCCGCCCCAGGCCCACGCCGGGGGGTGGGGGCGCCAGGCCAGCCACGCAGCCGAGGCTATAAACAGCGCGAGCCTCGGACCCCGCGGTAACAGTTTCTGAAACGGTCACTTCGGATTAAGCGGCGGGGAGGGGGGACCACAATGACCGGGTCTGAAGCGGAGCAGCGGGGCGCAGACACGTCCCGTCCGAGGAACCCCGAGAGACGGAGGGCCCTGCGGTGCGTCCTCTGGGCCCTGGTGCCCTTCCGAAACGCACAGCGCGGAGGCGGCCGGGGACCCCTCGGGCCTCAGGTGTGGGGGGACTGTGGGGGGAGGGGCGGGGGAGAGGGAGGGCAGACACCACCATGTCCAGCCAGCGACGTCTCTGTGGGTCAGTCCCCAGCAGAGGCGTCCACACCGAGCCCCTGGCCAGGGGACGTGCGCGGCGGAGCGAGGCCGACCAGGACGCGAGAGACGTCCGTCCCTCCAGGAGGCCCAGCCTCTCCAGCACACCCCCCTCCCTGCGGCAACCGGGGTGCGCAGCCGCCGGGGAATTCGAGGCCCCGCCCTGACCTGGGTCCCCAGCCCGGAGGTGTCGCGGGGACACCAGCCGTGGGTCCTGTGCGCCACTGCTCCCTGCTTCCGCCCCCCCAGCGGCAGCGGCAAAACCCGCTCCACCGGGCCCTCCCGGGCCCTCGACCGGCAGCCCCCAGCCCGTCGGACCCCACCTGCCGCCAGCCTGCACCACCCCCTGCGCTCCCCGCGGGTCCCAGGCGCAGCCTTCTCCGTCGGGGGAACTCCACTGCGTCTCCCCACCATCTTGCTTCCTTGCTGCTCTGAGGTGACGGACACGTTCAGACCGCACGAGGCCCAGAGCACCCCCAAACGCCAGAGGGTACCCCTGTGTGGGCAACCGCGCCATACTCCCCGCTGGCTGCCCACCCCGGCCGTGTCCCCACTGCTGACGGGGTCACGGTCAGTGCGGTCCCCACCGGTCACAGCAGCCTGAGGCTGGGCCTCGCCCCCCGCCTGGCCAGTGCTGCCGCCCCAGTGCGCCCCGACCCTCCGTGCCTTCAGGGGTGTGGGGTCAACACCCGCTCCTGGGCCCCCGGCCGCCCCCCTCACTGGACACTCCACCAGGACACACGCGGGGGGAAGAGACTGCGCTCGTCCACGCGGGCCCGTCGGGGGCAGTCAGTCCCGCTCGCCGCGGAGGACGCGGAGGGGAGGGGGGACACGTCGCATCTACTGACCCCGTTCGAACCGTGCTGATCCCGGCCACCTGCTTCTCTGTTTTAGGGAAGGGAAGCCCTGGAGCCCCCCTGCCCCCCCAGCCAGGGTCCCACGAGTGTTCTCGAGTCTTCGCACAGACAGCCCCGCGCCCCCGCCCTGACGGCCCCGGGAGCCCGGACAGTGTCTGCCGCGGGACGCTCACACTGGCGTCTCTGGGCTCTCCGGGGGCCTGGCCGGACGCGTGTCCGTCCCCGGACACACCCCCCACCGACCCACGTTCGCCCTCCATCCGCTCTTCCAAGGGCTGGGCAGACGCCCGGTGAGCGAGCCCGAGAGAGGAAGGGGGGACGCAGCACGGCCCTGGGCCTGGAGGCCCCAAAAATGCACCAGAGGACCGCCCGCCCCCACTCCCCCGAGGGAGGGGGGGCCAGAAGACGCCGGCGCCCGGCTGCTGCCCACAGACGCTCTCGGTCGCCTGTCCGGGACGGCACCTGCCTGTCCACGGAGCTCCGCGGGGGCCTCCGACGCCGGCCGGGGCTGAGCCCGAGGGCACAGGGACGGGCGGGCGGGGTGGGGGGCGCAGTCAGACCCCCACCCACGTGCAGAAAAAGCCACTCATGGGTGGAGGTGGGCGCTGGGCCGGGACCCTCACGGAAGGAGACGCTAGTTTTGTGGGAGTGCGCGTCTCGTGTCCCCCAACAGTCGGAGCACCCCCGGGAAACAGGCGCCCGGACGGCCTGGGCCTCGGAGGACGAGCCGGTGAGACTCCCGCCGAGTCCGGCGGCTCCCCCCACCCCCGCTCACCGCTTGTGCGACCCTCATCCGCCCCCGACCGACCAGGCGGCCGCTTCCCTGTGGCCTCGTGCCGACCCGCCCGGGGACCGCAGCTCGAGGGCCCGGGCTGAGGAAACCCGGGACGGTGGGCGACCACAGCGGGTGCCCCCGCAGAGACCCCCCCCGGGCCCCATGCCCTGAAGAGGGACGGCACCGTGGCCGCTCACAGCCCCCCCCCCACACACACACACACCGGGCTTTGCGGGGAGAAGCCCCGCGGCCCCGAGGCCCCTCGGGCACCTCGGAGAGAAGCGACCCTGCGAATGTTCCGTCCGGAAAACTCGGAGGGAGAAACCGGGACGCCGACCCTGAACCGGCCTTGTCCGGGGCGGCACGGGCCCGTGCAGGGGGTGCGGGCCGACACGGTGACCCGCAGCCCGGGGAGGGTCCGGGCCAAGCCGGCACCGGCGTCAGCAGAAAACCCACGGCCCTCTGTGAGGGGGGTGGCTTCCGTTTGAGGCGGCGGCCACCCATGAGAGCCGGGACGCTCGGGCCCCCGGAGCCGGCCGACGTGACCGTGTCCAGCGTCCGGAAGCCGCGGCCCCGAAGGCATGGCCGCCATCCTGGACACACACACACGGACGCCGGGGTGCACACGGGGTTGGCTCTTCGCCCGCTGGTGGAGGGGGCGGGGGGACGTGAACCTGGGCCTCCCGGCGGGTCCCGGGCTCCCCGTGCCACACAGGCGCTCACGGCGCCCAGAGATCGGCCCAAGGGACGCGGCCCGGCGCCTCCTCGCACCCAGGATGCCCGGCGTCCCCGGGGGAGAGCCCACGCTGCCCCCGGCCCGGTCCCGCCCTGTGTGGGGACGGCGAGCGGGTGTCACGGCTCGGGGACTCACAGGCGTGCACCCTCCTCACAGGGGGACACGCTTCCCGAGCCGAGCGACGTGAGGGGCGGGGACGCAGCTGTGGCGGTGACGCGTGATCCCCGACGGCTGGGACCTGGGGTCGCTGCTCGGACGGCCGAGCCTGGCCTGCACCCACGTGTGCCAGCCGCGTCTCCGTCTGAACGGCGGGACGCCGGCCCTGGCGACGAGCGCGGGGCGAGGGCCGGGTGCACCTGAGCGTCTGGGTCACCGGCTGCGTCTCCCTGAGCAGCGGGCCCCCCGCTCTGAGCCCTGACGGCCGCACCCTGGGGCCGATGCCCACAGGATGGCGGGCGTAGCCGCCCCGCGCTCGGGGCCCTCGGGTGTCACTGGCTCATCCCCACCCTCGGCCGAAAGCGCCCAGGGACACCGGCACCCGGCTCCCTGCTCGCTGACCGCCACCGTCCTGCGCCGGCCGCTAACTGAGCTCCTTCCTCTCCGGCCCTGGCCGGGACGGACGCCCAGCGGGGGTCCGCGGACCCTCGTGCAGGCCAGCTTGCTCGCAGCCCCTGCGGAGGAGCGAGGCCCCGGGAGGCCCCGGCTCCCCGCCCGTCCCCCCGTCTTCCTGGGGAGGGCGCCGGGGCCGGCCGTCAGCAAAATGGAGCTGAGGCCGCGCTGGGCGGGCGGTGCGGACTCCCGCCCGAAATGGCTGGCCTCACGGTTTCCGCCACTCGGAAAAAAACTCCCTTTCCCCTTGGACGGGACTCCTGAGCCGCGGCCAGCTCCGCGAGGTCCCGGCGGCCAGCAGCCCGCGTCCTGCTAACAAAGGGGACGGCAGCAGCCCGGGCCAGCGGGCGGGAGGTCCAGGCCGGTGGCGGGGTTTCCACCGCGGTCCACTCAGGCCCCACCGGCGCCCAGCCTCGGTGGGAGGCCGCCCCTCTCTGGACCAGCCAGCTCTCCTCTGCACAGGCAAAAGCAGCCCAGGGCGGCTCTCCCGACCGGGGGGCCCCTCCGAGGCCCGAGGCCGCTGCTGCCCACCCCACACCTCTGCCCAGCCTGGCTCCGTGTCGCCCGGCCTGGTCCTTCGGACCCCGGGTCGGCGGCGGGCTGCCGCGGGGACCGGGGTCCCCCGATTCTGCCCATTTCCTTGTTCTCAGCTCTTCGTAAGCCTCCCTCCAGACCCTGAGCCCACCCCCCAAAAAAGGCCGGACCTTGATGTCTGGAGTCCACGGCCCCGGCGGCTGGGGCCTCCTTTGTCCACTCTCCCTACCAGGCCGGGAGAAGCCCCGCGGGCACTTTCGTTTTCGGAAAACGAAGGAAAGACAGAAACTTGCGTCACTCACATTCATCCAGGGGCGCGCGGCTGCGGGGTGGGGAGCGGAGCGGCTGCGGCCCGCGGCGGCCCCCGGCCCCGACGCGGCGGGGCTTGGGTGTGGAAGGCCCCGGTTCCCGCCCTGCCCGCGCGGGAGCCGGCGGCAGGCACGCATCCACGGGCTGATGCAAGGCGCCTTCGCGAGAACCTCACATTCTGAGGATTCCTGGGGAGGCGCCAGGCTCCCAGCATCCAGCACACAGCACATTTGGTTTCAATTAGGAGGGGCTGGGAGCAGGGGCAGAGGCACCAATCAGAGCCGTCCGCTGTTGGGGCCTCGCTCTGCTGACCCACGGGACCCGGGGCAGAGCTGTAATTTACAGCGAAACCCATTCATAGAAGAAAAAACACGTTCGGCCAGGGAGCCGTCTGAGAGGCACAGGCCTCCTCCACCCTGTCCCCAAGCCCCCTCCCTGGAGGACGGGCCCCCGCCCGGCGACCTCGTCTCGTTTGCCCCCTCGGCGGAGCTCGGGCACGGAGGAGGGCTGGGGCTCTCTCCCGGCAAAGCTCCCGGAGCAGCTGGGTCACATACGTGGAGCCGATCTCCGTGTTGCACCCACGAAAGCCTGGGGCTGGGCCCTCCCCCCGAGACCCAGCTCCGTCCCGCGAGCCCCCCCCCCCGCCCACTGGACACACGGGGCCATCGGAGGCCCCCCCAGCCCCCCGTCTTCCCGCCCGAGTCCCCGCCGGTCGCTGCCGCGGAGGGTCTGTCGCTGTCCCGGGCTCAGGCCGCTGCATGAAAACACAAGCGTTCACAAGGACTTTCTAAATTGTTTTGAAAACGTGTTTTTTTTTCCTCCCGTCTGTGGCCATGGCCAGAGATGGTGTGGAAGGGGAGGAGGCAGCCACCGGAGGAAGCCAAGGGGAGGGGAGGCCTGCAAATGATAGCTTATCGTCCAGTCTGTCCGCCCAGGCTGCTGGCCTCCACCCTCCAGAGCCTGGCCGGTTCCAGGCAGCCCCCAGCTGCCCCAGAGGCCCAGGGGTGCAGGGCAGGCCGAGGCCCGAGGTCAGGAGGGGGTGGCAGGGAGACCTAACACCTTCCGGAGACAGCCTCCGTCTGACACCCCCACCCTCAGGCCCGAGGCCACCCACTCTCCTGCCCACTTGCACCTGGATGACCCCCAAGGCCAGCAAGGGGGGGGGCAGACCGGAGCCCGGGCGGGGACCGTGGAGGGACCGCCCCACACGACTTCAGAGCAGGAGCTACTCCCTAGAGGAGCCGGGCAAGGGGCTCCCGGGGGCGGCCGGGAAGGGCCACGCTGCTGGGCCAAGGCCTCCGGAGCCCTCCAGCCGTCAGAACCGGCCACGCGTGTCCGAGTCACAGCGGAGGGCGCGAGGACTCGGGCCGCCCCTGCGCGGGCCACAGGCAGAAAACCAGACCTCGGAGGGGACACTGGGACCGGGGCTGCCTCGCGAAGAGGGGAGACGGCGCAGACAGGACCCACGGGGACGGCCCCTCGAGTGATCCGGAGGGTCTGGGGGGGGCACCAAGCGGCCGGGCCAGGGCCCTCAGCTCAGCGGCGCACACTCCACGGGGCGCGGTCCTGGGAGCCCGCCTCGCACCGCGGCGGACACTCGGTCGTGGACCTGGTCCTGCGGCGGCGGCGGCGGGTGAACCTGGTGAGGGAACAGGGCTCAGCCTCAGGAACAGGGAAGTGCAGCCGCTGCGGCAACTGGAGGGGCCGGCGGGCGGCGCGGCCGGGGAACAGCCGGATGGGGACAGGCAGATGCAGGCGATCTCAAAACGAGAAAAAAACTGGTGGACAAAGCCATCAGACCAGGGTTCCCAGAGGCCGGGCCGGGGGACGGGAGGAAGGGGGGTCGAAAGGCACCAACGTCTGGTTTCAGACAGACGAGCGCCAGTTCCAGGACTGCAGCTCGGTGACCACAGGTGCGTTCTCACCGGCACAGGGTGCCCAGGGCCGGGCGGCCAGTGGGCCCTGGAAGCTCTCGACACAGGGGGAAAACTCTCCTTGTTTGTCTATTTTTCTTTCTTTCCTTCCTTCTTTTCTTCCTTCCTTCCTTCCTTCTTTCCATCTTTTCTTTCTTTTTTTCTTTCTTTCTCTTTCTTTCTTCCTTCTTTCTCTTCCTTCCTTCCTTTTTCTTTCTTTCTCTCTTTCTTCCTTCTTTCCTTCCTTCCTTCTTCCCTTTCTTCCTTCCTTCCCTCTTTCCTGCCCGTACCTGTATGAGCAGGTGCATGTTAGGTGAACCTGCTGTGACCATCCCACGATGCATGTGAATGGAACCATCGCTGGAGCTTATACAGCAATGGATCGCGATTATTTCTCAACAAAACTAGGAAAAAATAAATTCTAAAAAGCAGCAGTCCTGGAATTCTCCCCCAGGAGCCGGGCCTGTCGTGGTCGACCCGTCCACGTCACGGTAGACAGTGCACCCGCGGCAGGGCCGGGGATTTCGGATTCGGTGGGGCTGCCGGCCAACCGTGGGCACTGTCCCGACGTTGCCAGGTGGGTGCTAACAAGGGGCGGGAGCCCCGCCTGCGAGGACCCGTGTCCGTGGTCTGTGAGCTCGAGCCACTCGGACCCGCTTCAGCCGGCGCCGCCGACTACAAACCAGAGGCACGGCCGGCCGTGGGGACTCCTGGGGACAGAAGACCCAAGTGCCACCGAGCTGAGTCAGAGGGAAGGGGAGGCGCCAAGAAAAACACCAGGCCTGCCACTCGATGTCGGCCCGGCCAATCGGGGCCCGGCCTCGAGCCCGCGGGAGGCGCCGCGGAAACCCCAACGTCTGCCTGAGCCGGCCGAGGGGTGTTCGAGGCTGCGGGCGGGGGGGTGGTGGTCGGAGTCGAGGGTCTGCAGACACGGGCCCTGGTGGGGGCGGCGGTGCCCCCCACGGGGGAGCTGGGAGGAACAGTGGAGGGGACCCCGGGCGACACCCGAGCCTCGGGGACCGTGTGACCGGGATCGGAGTGCGCTGGCGCTCCTGCCGGCGCGGGAGCCGACGCGGGAGACCCGCCCCCGCTGTGCTTGGGGACCGTGAGCGACGCCCCGGGGGCGATCTATGCCCCGTGGGGGGGGGGGCGGTGCGGCCGCGTGGGGAGGTGCCTCCCACGGGGCATGAGTGAGGGACAGACGCCCCCGCACCGCGTCCCCGGACACGGCTGGAGACAGGCCCGCCCCTCCGGAGTAGCCGTGGTCTCGGAGCCTCGGGGGTCGGGCCCAGGTTGGAGTGGACGCCTCTCTGAAGGGTGCTGTCCTCCGTCCGATCTCTTGTCGTCATTCCGGTTAGCCCCCAGAAACGACACACGCTCCGTGCCCCGCACCCTGACGGGGGGCTGGGAGGGCCGCCGAGGGCAGCCTGGGAGCTGCCGGGAGCGCGGAGGAAGAGGGTGGCTCTCGGGCACGGGGAGAAGTCGGGGTGGCCGAGGGAGGCTCTCACCGCACAACCCGGGAATGCCCCTCGGAGTCTCGCCGAGCCCGGCCCCTTCCCCGGCCCCCCCCGCCCCCACACACTGCAGACGAGGAGACCCAGCCCCTGGTCGCTCCACCGTCACCAGGTGGGGGGGCCCGGGGGTCTCGCACCCAGGCCCACCTCTGGGAAGACACTGGAAAGGTGGCCACCAGTGGAGGCACACGCCTGAGGTGGCTGACGGGAGACCGAGGCCACCCAGAGAAGGTAAGGGGCGGGGGCTGCCGGGGGCCCCCCAGCTCTTGACCCGACTCTGCAGCATTTTTATTTCTGTCATGAAATTAGCGTCAGAGACGGGGTCTCCGGAAACAGCCCGGGGAGCCTCCAAACCTGAAACAGTGTTTGCAGACACGTAACCGTGCCCTGAGATGCCCGTGTTGAGAGTGAAGTCTGAAAGAAAATGGAGAGAAGCAGGCACACCCACACACACCAACACACACACACACACACACACACACACGTCTTCCGGGGGACGATACAAATAAGAGGCTGGTCAACTTTCTAATCGTTCATGTTCGAGTGTCACCAGGGGATGTCCCCATGGCGTGTCCCGCCCACCCCACGCATGTCCGCGGCCCACGGAAATGCACACGGGAGCATCTCAGACGCAGCCGGCGAAGGCCGGTCCCCTCCAAGCCAGACGAGGTCCCCGGCGGAGCCTCGTGCCGGTCGGTGCAGGACCAGCCCCCGCACCGGTCACCAACGGCTGGCTCCTGTCCGGCTGTTCACAAAGCGGCGGTCATCTGAGAACCCGGGGTGGAGAGAAGGAGGAAGCCGGTTTTGGAATAATACGCGGAAACTTAATTTGTAGTTTTCGGAGGAAAGAAGCAAATGAAGATGAAACCGGTGTTCTGGGTGGGAGGCTCTGAACAGGCTCAACATAAAAAAGGAGATTATGGGAATCTGAACCTATCGTCCACATTTCAGCTGCACACGTGGGAAAAAATGAGGAAACACGTCTGAAATAGCGCTTTTACTTGCCTGCCGACTGAAACGGGCATCTTCATTTCGCTTTCCCCAGTCGGGAGCGGAGCTGTACATAGTGGGCGGGGCCACGCTCTCGCCAGCCTTTCCCTACACGGGGTCTCCCGTGCACGGCAGCAGGGACACGGCCCCTGGCGAGGGGCCGCGGAGACAGGGCTGCACTCCTGCCTCCCACGGGCACGTGGCGTCGTCCGGCCCACCCACGCTGGGCGTGGCCTCCAGGCACGCGCCCCGACCCGGGCTCAGCCCGCAGCCTCCCGGTTCTCGGTGGGGGGGTGGGGGGGGCACTCCGCCAGCCGGGCCACCGCCGGGGCGCCTCACAGATCCTTTTCAGACAATGGGGTGGACAATAGCAATTTGTTGAAATTGTTGAAACAGACCAAAAAATAGGCTAAACACAGGATTTAGGCCTTGGCACGAAAAATAAATTTAGGTGTATTTCATGCTCTTTAAAACAAAGGAGAAACACCAGACCCCCCACTCGGTATCCCACAGAAAACCCTCCGTGGCCTGCCGCCAGCGGGAAGCGAACTGACGAGTCTCCTCCGCAGACGCGGCGGCCAGAACGCTCCCTCGCCCCGGACACCAACTGTCTGTGCTTCGGCCGATGAACGCTAGGTACAGGGTCTTCATAAAGCTCAGCGTTTGCATGCAGAGTGTATTTTAGACGCAGAACCCTTACAGATGATGTACGGCCCATATTCTAAGAACCATGTTATTCCCACTCCCTTTTTCACTAAAAACAAGCAAAACACCCACCTGGAAAGGCAGGAGTGACCCCCCTGGGCCCCAAGTGCCCCTAGGACCCAGGCACGGGGACCCAGAGCTGCTGAGGCAAGGCCCTGCGCCCCGGCAGGCACCTCCACCGAGGATGTGCCCGGTGCCCGCCCTCTGCCCACCCGCCCCACCGCGACCCAGTGCGTGCATGGAGGACAGCTCATCTCCAGGCGGGACCCAGGCCCAGGGTCAGACCGCTGCGCCAGACACCTTGAGTCTGCGGTTCCCTGCGGTGTCCGCCTGGGGGTTTTGTATTTTCTCGGGTTTCCTCTAAGTCTCCCCTTTTCCCGAGGAATAAAGTCCTCCAGGCACAAGCGACACTCCAGAAACAAAAAGAGTTTATTTTACTGTCCAGTTGTTTTCTTTAGAAAGTTCACTTTTGATAAAATAAAACAAAGGTTCGGTACCGTGGAAACCTTCCTGGGTGCACAGAGCATGGGACCACCCAGCAGGGCGCAGACCTGACACCCCGGCCCCCCGGCAGGGCCGCGCCGTGCGCCCGGGCCCTCCACAAGCTGACGTTCTCCTGGGCCTGGGGAACGAACACTGCCTGCCTGACTGAAGGATATAAATAAGACCTCCAAGGAGAGGAGAACCGTGGACACCCTTTCTGAAGTCCAGCACGTGGACACGGCGAAGGTGGGGCGGCTGCTCCAGTGTGAGGCTGGGAGGGGGTCCCGGAGGGTCCCGGCGGCCGTCGGCGGGGGAGGCGTCCCCTGCGCTGGAGGACGCGGCCCCTCACAGCCCGTTCTTCACCAGCTCGTGGACGCCGTGCTCATCGATGACCAGGGGCGCGTGGAACTCCCTGTTGGCCACGTGGCTCTCCAGGCCCTGGGGGCGACAGCGGGGACAAGGTCAGGGGCTGGTGCACGGTGGCCCCGTGATGCGGGACTCGTGATTCAAAGGCAAGAGCTGGGCTGCGATGCCCAATTTAAGTCAGTACAAACCCATCAGGTAAACTGCTAAACTGGGTTTCACGACCCAGTCGCAACCGCCTGAAGCAGTCAGCAGAAAGTACAGTCGTTCTGCGGACAATGTCGTCTCTGAAGTCGGCGGGAGGGTGCTGCTTCTCCATGGGATCACCCAACGAGTGCCGGCCCTCCCAGCCCGATGGCCGCGGACACGAGGCCCCACCCTCTCGGGCCCCGGCGGCGCACTGCCCAGCGGGAGGGCAGTGCCCCCACCTTAGGGGTGAGCGCATCAGTGCGTGAGCAGCCCAGACCCCTGCGTTCCAGCGCACGGGTGGGAAGTGAGCGGCCTGCGGCGGGAGGCGGACACGCCCTTGCTGAGAGGCCCAGGTCTCAGCCCTCAGGTCAAAGGGATAAACCGGAGGGCTCCAGCGGTGGGTGGGGACCGCACCCTCAGGGGGCGGAGCCAACCCCAGGTAAAGGACCCAGAGCGGACGTAGCTGGGCGGCTCCGCCCAGGGGGACCGCGCAGGGCAGGGTCCCCGCGCCGCTCTGGCCTCTCTGCGTGACCGCAGCGTGACCGGGACGCGAACCAGGACCAGGCTCTACTTCTTTAAAGAAGGAAAAAGCAAAGAAACTTACTTCTCCGGCGTAGGAGACGAGGGGAGAGATTTCGCACTGGATCGGGACGTCATTGGCATCCTTCAAGCTGCGAAGAGACCAGGCGCGTCAGGGACCGCGCCCGCGTGCTCCGCCAGAGCGAAGGGGCCAGCGCGCTTGCCCCCAGAGGCTGCCCACAGCAACGCTCCGCTAAGAAACGGCCCCGCCGGCCCCTGGGTCCCCTGGGGATCGAGCTGGCCTGAAGTGGTCAAGGTCAGAAGACGCCGTCTGGGAGGTGCACCCCTTCAGCCCTTCCAGCGCCTCGCTGCGCCGGGACACGCCCCTCCCCTGAGCCTCCTCCCATCGCGCCACTGGTTAAGGCGAGGAAGCGGGGGCCGTGCGCTGACCGCGCACCGCGCTGCAGGTCAGTCACCGGGTGCCATGGTCCCTCACGCCCCCCTCCAGTCCCGCACGCGGCCCAGAGACCCGGGCAGGAGTGTGAGCCGAGCTGCCAACGCTGAGGTCCCTCGCACGGCAGCCACTCGCCACCACGTGGGGCCACCCAAACTCCCCAGAACTGTGAACGTTCGCTGTGACTCTAGAACTCAGCTCTGCCACGTAATGGCCACGTTTCCAGTGCCCCGTGGCCAGGCATCCTGACGACTGGAGACGCAGGCGCAGAGCGGCCCCTACGCAGCTCCCGCCAGGGGCCCTGGGGGCGGCGAGGGCGGCGGTGACGTGCACAGGCGGCACGGTCACCGGCCACACTGACAGCTGCCTGCGGCCTCGGTGTCTGAACCGCAGGACGCAACAGCCGACCGGCGGCGTGTAAATCGCCATAAAGTCCTGGGCCCTCCAAGCTCTTCGCCGTTTCAGGGTCCCGGCAACAAGGTCCCCGGGGCCCGTCTCCCTCACCAGTGCCACAGCCCACGTCCCCACGGGCCCTGTCCCCACCCCGCCAAGCGGCCTGAGGCCACGGCACAGGCAGCAGTCAGCGGGCCCTGGGGCAGCCCCCCGGGGTCTCTGCCCAGCAGAACCACTGGACCCAGCGGATGCCGCCGGCCGCTCCCCCGCTCTCAGGCCTGTGCCAGCTCCCCCCACCGGGGCCTGCGACCCTGCGGCCCACCCACCCTCTGGGACGCAGCCCGGGCCCGGCCTCCCCGACCGCCGCTTCCCGGCAGCGGCCTCCTTCGCTCCCTCGTCTGCGATGAGGCTCCAGAGATGCCGGCACCGCCTCCCGGGGCCGCCACCGCGTGTGCCCCGCACGGAGCACGGAGCACACGGACACGCACCTCGCGTGTGCGCGCCCGCCCCTCCCAGCGGGCTGCCAGGAACAGCGTGTGCCCTGGTGCGAGCGGCTGCTGCCCTGGGCGCACTGACGGCACCCGCGGGTCCGGGCGGCGGCCCTCCCGACCCCGTCAGGTCCCATCCAGACGCCCGGAGCCAGGGCGGCTCAGAGCCACGTGCACCACACGGCGGGCGGGGCCCTACCGCCCGCAGCCCCGAGGGACGGGGGTGCCAGGCCCGGAGGGGCTCTGACCCGGGGAGCACGCAGCTGGTCCGGGCTCAGCGTCCCTCCGCCCCGGAGGCCGGAGAAACCGAGGACGTCGACGTGAGTGCGCAAAGCGGGCGCCCTGAGGAGGGAGGACAGGAGCCTGTCGCCAACTTAAGATCCCAGGGGAGGGCAGTGGGCCCCAGGAGGCTGCCGCCGGGCCTGCGTTCACAGGCGAATGCCGGTCAGCAGGGGACCACAGAAATGGTGTCCCTCCGCCAGAACCCAGCCCCCCTCCCTCCCATTCTCAGGGCCCCGGCGGCCCCCACTGCCCCCCCCCCGCCCCCACCGCTCACGCCGTCTCCTCTCTGGGGGACCTGGGGGTTTCAGCAGGAGCCACGTGACCTCGTTTGGGGACAATGGCTCCAGGGCAACTACTCCACAAATGGCTCAATCAAAGTAAATGGGGAGAAGAGCACTAACTGAACACACTCGAGCGAGGCCCAGCTGTGTATGACTTCTTGCGTCCCAGACGGCCAGGCATGTGGGTAAGCAGCCGTCACTTTCCAGGTGGAAAGCTGTGGTGCAGCGAGAAGGAGGTTGGGGGCCCACACTTATTTCTTGAGTCACAAAGGCGGCCCGCTCCCAAACGCTGCAGGGACAGGAAGCGAAGGGCTGGGCCCCCGGCGGCCCCGCGTGAGGGGCAGCGGCCATCGGTGGCTCCGAGAGGAAGCCAGGCTGGGAGCCCGTCCGGTGGGTCAGGGCCACGTCCCGCAGGGCACAGGCGACCGGCTCGGGCAGGAGAGCGCGCGGGCGAGACCCACACCAGCGCTCCGCCGAGCGGAGAAACGGCCGGCCCGGCCCCTCTGCTCTGCACACGCTCCCCAGTTCCCCCAGCCAACAACGCGAAACGCAGCCTAAACCTCGTCCCTGTGGTCGTGGAACAAGCACAGGACGCCGGCCGTCAGCCCTGAAGGTGATGGCTGTTCCTGGCTGGGGCGCCCAGAGGAGGGAGGACACGTGGTGAAAGTGACCTGCTCCGGGGACAGACAGACTCGTGCCTCGGAGCAGGGCAGTAAGTGACGAAAGGGGCGTGGAGAGGCCAAAAGGGGCGCTGCTCGCGCGAGAGTAAACCCGAGAGCGGTGGTCTGCCCAGCCCGGTTAGCAGCCCCCGCCCCCGCCCCGCCCCCGCAGCCTGAGTGTCCCTCCGGTCCGGTCCGGTCCCGTCCGGGAGACGCACAGCACAGAGTGTCTCTCGCCCGGCTGTGCCCACGCGGAGTGGGCGCTCCCGGCCCGCGCCCCGCGCCGGGTCCTACTGCCCCTGCACTCGCGGGTCCCCGCGCGCCCAGACACCGGGGGTGGGTCTTAGTGAGCATGCTGCCCGCGCCCAGCATGCACCGCGCGTCCGAGTTAGTGCCGCCCAGGCAGCCGCCTGCCACCGAGGAAGCAGCGGAGCCCCCGGAGCCCCCGCCCGGCCGCGGAAAGGCAGAGCCAGCTGCGCCGCGTTAGTGCGGGGAAGCGCAGCCCGTCACCATGCGCCGCGGCAGGCGGGTATATTTACTTGTCACTGACATCGGCTGTGCCGGCCTCGGGCTGTCGGCTCGCAGCGGCGCTGGGTGGGAACAGAGAAGCGTTAATGGGAAAGGGCGAACCAGGCGCGCCAGTGACGTGCGACCGCCAAGTGCACGCGACCGGGAGGCGGCGTTTACGGTGAACGGTGCACCTGGCGACAGAGAGGGGGCGGCGGGGGTGGGGGGGGCGGCGCTGAGGCGGGGGCGGGGGGGGGTGCGGCTGAGACGCACCCCTACGGCCACGGCGGAGCATGAGCGCGCCCGGGCAGCACCGAGCAGCCGGCCGGCGCCCTGGCGTGCGGCCGCTCGGTGCCCCTGTGCCCGACGCGCCGTCCGCGGGAACGCAAACCTCCCGGCAGAGCGCGCCCACGGGCCGACCTGGCGGGGCTCTGGGTGCCGGTGGAGGTTGCTCGCGGAACACACGACTGAGCCTGGAGGGCTTCACCCCAGCGCTGAGCAGGCCCCTCCTCGTTTTAGTCCCGAAACCCCAGAGCATTCAGACAGCTGCGGTCCCCGGGCGGTGAGGGGCGTTCCCTCCCCTCCTGGCGCCTGTCTCTGTGACCTGAGGGCGCCCGCGGGGCCGGGGCCCTGTGTCTCGCAGGTCCGTGGGGGTGGTGGGACTTTCGGGGGACCCCACAGCGAGCCGTGCCGTGAGCCCACAGAGGTGTGAGCCCACAGAGGTGAGCGAGACCACCGCGCCCGCCTCTGGTACGGCTGCTGCTGCCGGCCTGGCCCGCAGGGCGCACCAGGGGGCTGCCTTCGACCGTCCTCCGGCGGGGCCACTTCACAGCACAGTGGACACGGCCTGAAGACCCGAGGGACTCGGCAGGGACTCCCCTCTGAGAGGGCGGAGCTGTCGTGGGTGCACCTCGGCCAGCGCCCCCAGGGACCTGCCTTTGTTAGGGGCGGGGGACACCAGGGAGCGGGCGTGGCGGGGTGCGGTGGGCGGCCTACCGGGGAATCGCGGGCAGGCGGGAGCCGTTCTCGTCCACGAAGTGGCCGCCGGCGTTGAGCACCCAGCAGTGGTGCAGGGACATGAGGGCGTGCCGCGCCGTGGTGGGCGTGTCCTTGCCGTCCTGGCTGTCGGCGTTCTTCAGCGGCGAGAACTCGTCCTCGCGCAGCACCTCGAACACCGCGAACCTCCTGCGCGGAACCACACGCGGACGGATGGAGGCCCGGCTGGAGGCGGAGCTCCGCACAGGGACCCCCGCCCCCACCCCCTTTCCGGCAGCTACGCCTCCGCGCAGCGCCTGCAGGCTCTCTGGCCCGGCTGCGGGCGGGGGCGGGAGAAGCAAGGCTGGTCTCCACCGCGGAGTGAGACCACCCCCGCCCCGGCGGCTCGGGCGGACTAGGAACCTCGGCGCACAGAGGCGCCAGGAGCGTCCGCTCCGGGGAGCAGGAAGGGACGGAGCGTGTCTGGTGGGAAGACCACTGCTGGCCGGCCTGTCTCTGCATCTGCACACCGGTCAGCCCGGAGACGCCCGTCTCAGACCAGGGTGGCCCTGGTGGAGACGCCTGCTCTCAGGTGGCGAAGAGCCCTCAACCAGGGCCACCCTCTGCCTGACCCGTGGTCTCGGCCCAAACAGCGACCCGAACCACCCGGCAGGACAGCGGGCGGCGGGCGAGGGGCTGCGAAGAGCAGCCTCAGGGGCACCCGGCCACCCGCGGGCCGCAGCTCACACGCGCTGAGACCCCACCAGACCCCACGCCCGCCATCGGGCCAGGAACGGCGTCCCACCGGGGACAGTGCCAGGCAGGTCCCGGGCACCTGCTTCGTCTGGCCGGCCACGCGGAACCTACTTGGCGAACTGGAAGATGTCGAAGACGAACTTCTCCATCTTGATTCCGTTCGGCTTGTCGGGCCTGACGAGCCGGCCCTGGGGGTCCACGTAGGGGATCTTCTTCTGAGCCACGTGGTGCTGCAGCCGGGGCTCGTACACGCTGCGCAGGACGGGAGAGGCCGCTGTGCGGACGCCGATCGCCACATCTCCCTGGCCGCCACGCGAGAGCCCCGTGCCACGTGAGGCTCCCCAGGCCACAGAGCGCCCGCCCACCGCTCACGCCAGGTCTGCCCCGACCCCAGGTTTCGTAACCGTTCTCCCGTCAGAGCTCTCCCGGGAGCCGAGGTCGGGCGGACAGTCGGGCATCGACGGCCACTGCGGTGGACTAACGGGGCGCGAGCAGCACCGTGGGCAGGGGAGCGGCGTGGGCCCGGCGCTGACGCTCTGAGCGCAGTGACCGGGCGGTCACCCCGAGGGCCCGGGGCTGTCCAGTGGAGCACCGGGCGGCAGAGCGCCCTCCACCCTGAGGCCTGGGGACACACAGTGCGTCCCCCACTTGGGCCTCAGGGCGGACCGCCCCGCCTCCACCCCGGCCGCGGGCTCTGCTCCGGCCACTCGACCGCACCAGCTCCTCCAGGCTGGCGGGGGGCCCGCTCCCTTAAAGTGCCGGAGCGGCCCCGCAGCACACGTCCACCCCACGTCCACCTCTGGGAGGGCTGGCCCAGCAGCCTGAGGACATCCGCACCCTCAGGTGTCCAGCTGCGGGACAGGCGGGGTCATTTTCAGCCCGCACTTCCCCAGGCCCTGGCTGGCAGGGGGCGGGGGGAGGAGAAAGGGCGACACTGTGCCCTCGGCTCACGGCCCGGGAGCAGGCTCCTCGCCCACCAACCGGCAGCCACGGTGTGAGGCTCTGCCCCCGGTGAAGGGGCCCCTCAGGACGAGGACGGGCTCTGCAGGGCCGGCCCGGGGCACCTCCCACTTCCCACGCTGCTCCGTTCCTGACCGAGGATGAAGGAAGTCCCCCAGAGCCCCGCCCCCAGAGCCCGAGCCCCCGCCCCCGCCGGTACCTGACCACGTCCCTCAGGAACGGCACGGTGAAGAAGTGGTTGGCGATGTTCCCCGCGCTGAACAGCAGCCGCCCGTCCGGGCCCCGCCGCTGCGCCGTGGCCAGCGAGATCTCGCTGTACTCCACCACCTGGTACACGCCGTCCACGCGGCACACCACGCCCACGGGCTCCGTGGGGTTCGTCTTCTCCACCACCTGCGCCGGACAGACAGCCGCCACTGCATCGGCCGCTCGCTCCCAGAGGCCACGCTCGCGGCTGCGCTTACGTTCTCTCTGCGGCGGCGTCGCGTCAAGAGGGATCTTCACCTCCAGGCGGTCACCTGCCCCTCCATCTTCCTCGAAAGGCCCTTTCCAGCCGGAAGCGAGGTTTCACGCCCAACCAACCAGGGGGCGGAGCGCCCGCCGGACCCGGAGCCCAGAGGAGGCGCCTGCCTGGGAGCAGTGCACGCGCGGAGCCGGCCCCCCCACGCACGCACGTAGGTGCCAGGGGCCGCGGTGCTCCGCCCTAGCTGGCACCGCGCCAGCCGCCCTCCCGCTCCAAAGCGGCGCCTCCCTCAGCTCCCTCCCAACGCAGCACCGGCCTCACTTGCCGGGGCCCCGCCAGGCAGCGGGGCAGAGCGGGCAGGTCCTGGGCCCTATGGGAACTTGGGACGCAAAGGCCCCCCAGCTGATCGGCTTCCCACGCCAGAGCTCGCGTGGGAGCTGCTACGCTTTCAAAACAGTCTGCAGACCGTGACCTGACCGTCTGCCGATGGCCCTGGGTCGGTGGGGAGCCGGGGAAGGTGTGCCGGAAATCAGGGGGAAACGTGGGGACGTGTGATGTCAGACCGACCCCACAGGTGCCCCGACCCGCCAGCGTCGGCGCTGCAGCGACAGAGATGCTGAGCGGGCCAGGGCCGGGGGCAGGGCCGTGCCGCACGGCCGGACGGACCCCCCAGCTCAGGGTCAGCTCGGGGCCACTCGGCAGTTCTTAAACCCAGCCAGCCACCCCTCTCCCCGGCCTGCCCAGCGGTCCTGTCGCGGGACACCCTTGGGATGCCCTGTCACCCGCCTTGCTGACATCTGAGTCCACCGCCTGCGCCACCCGCACCCGCGACTCCCGCGGCCTGCTCTGGCGTGCGTCGGCACTGACGGGCCATCCCCGGGCGGGAGCTGTCGCGGGCGAGTGCACCGAGTTCCTTCTAGAGGGAAACGCTGCCAGTTTAAGGTGGGGGTGGGCGGCCGAGTGCTTCGGGGGGATGGAAGGGCCTCAGGTGGCCCGGTCACCCCAGTGACCCCGGCGGGACTCGCGCACACCCAGGAGCCGACAGAGAAGGACCGCGGGGGCCGCGCCCGGAGGACGGAGGCCTCACTCACCTTCGCCCCGCAGTCCGCGCCCTTCTGCAGGCAGAACCCGACGAACCGCGGGTCTGCCACCCGCACCAGGATGTTGTCCACGCAGTACACGTGCACGGCCGCCACGCCCCTCCGCTCCATGTCCTCCACCACGCGCTGCGCCGCCAGCGCCCGGTACAGGCCGCCGTTCCCGTCTGCGGGCGGGACAGGCCCTCAGCACGGCCACGCCCCCGGGAGGGCCCCCCCCCGCCCCCCCCGGAGGCGGCTTCCCGGGGCCAGGGAAGCGGGGCGCCCACAGGGAAGATGCGGCGTCGCCACGCTGCGAGACCTCGAAGGGGACGCGGCCCGGCCACCCGGAGCGGGACGCTGCCCAGGAGGGACAAGTCCACCCCAGAGGGCGTGGCTTCCTCTGGAATCTGCCCCGTTCACCGCGCAGCCGTGGCAGGCGGCGCAGAACCGTGTGCCGGCCGGCGACGGTCTGGGACAGGTCCGGTCCCACAACCCGATGGGCTCTGTGCGCACGGCCCGCCCACGGCGCCCGCCTCCCGCGGGAACGAGCGTTTCGTGCCAGACCCTGGGTCTGACCCAGGCTGACGCCGGCCACCGCCCCCCCCACCCCGTCTGCGTTTGCTGCCGCCCGACACACGCCCGCCGTGGGCAGCCTGGGCCGCAGCCTAAAGGAGAACGAGAGCCCAGAGGTCAGGGAGGGAACGGGGAAGAGCGCTGCTCGCACGGACTGAAGAGAACCGCGCGGAAGGGGAGGGAGCGGACTGAGAGCGCCACGGCCCGTGTCCTGTCGGCCGCCTCCTCCAGGCTTCCTGCACGCGCGGGCCGGCGTGGGCACGAGGACCCCCCCATAGCTCCTCCCCGGGCACCACACCCGGGGCCTCTGACAGCGAGGCCAGCGCTCTGTGAGGAGGGGCGTGGCGGACAAACTCCGACTCGGCCCGGCCCGTCCCGTCCCAAACTGCAGGAGCCGCCCGTGTCCGCGGCCAAAGCCGCGGCACCGCGGCCACCGCTGTGCAAAGCGCGGGGCGGAGAGCCTGAGCCGGGCCGGTGCGGCCGGGGCAGACCCCACAGAGGGTAAAAGCACACCCATTGCCCCCGCAGGCTGTGACGTTTTTAAAAACCACTGCCAATTGAAAAAAAAAGTACGTTAATTTTTAACACCCAAACCCCCATGTTAAAAAGAAAGTAAGAATTCGACGGTGTTGGCTACGGCCGCCTCTAGTCCCCGCCGCCCACGCGAGGCCGCCCACCTGGAGCCATGGAGACCTTGTGCTTCTCCTCCAGGATGACCTTGCCGTCGAAGCTCAGGGCCGGCAGCATGCCCTGCTGGAAGAAGACGACGTCCTGCGCCCGCAGGCCGAAGTGCCGGTGCCTGGCGAAGAACTCCCGGGTGGACTCCATCGTCCGGCCGCTGGTCATGATGTACCTTGCGAGAGAAAGCCCGCCCCCTGAGCGGCCGCGCGGCCCCCTTCCCGCCCGCAGGAGGGCTGAGTGGGCCGGGCCTGCTGCAGGGGGCTCCCCCGCCGCCCTCACGCTCCGCGGCACCCGAGGGCTCGCGTGACAGCGCCACACACCCCGCAACACACGGCCCCCGGCCCGCTGAAGCGAGTCCGACTGTCCCCGAACTCTGGGAAGGTGGACTTCGCGATGAAGACCCCTGCCCTACGTGAATAGGGACAAGAAGGCGACTGCAGTACACTCTGACGAGCTCTCTGGTGCCTGCTGCGACCGTCTGGAAACGGAGCCTGGGTCTGGTTACCGGCCTCGAAACCACAAAGCGAGCTGCGCCCTGTGCGGCCCGAAGGCCCGGCCCAGCCAGGAGGCCCAGGGGGGCTCCCGTCTATGGGGGGCACCAGCAGCAGCGTCCCGAGGTGTCTGATAGGTGGCTCGGGGAGGAGACGGGCGGGCCCACCCCGCTGGTGTCTGTGTCTTCGACAGAGCGCCCTGGGCACCTGGAGGTCTGCATGCCAACAGCTTGGGCACGACTCACAGGGTGACAGAGGGGCCCACAAGAAGCAGGACTCGCGTGCCGTGAGGGGAGGAGGAAAGCCACGGGACCGGGGAGGCCTGGGCTACGGGTCCGACAGTGGCCGCTCAGAGCACCAATGTCCCTCTGACGACGTCCCCAGAGGGACGGAGACGAAACAGGAGGTGGGCCAGCCCGTGCGGGAAGCGCCAGGCCCCCTGGGAGAATGTCCGGAAGGTGTCAGGGCTGCAGGAGCAGCCCTGATCAGACTAGACTTCAGGACAGGGAGCGACTCTCCCGGGGGCTGAAGACAGCAGCTGCCCCTTCCTCGTCTGTTTGCCGACTGGGGTCCAGGCAGGACAGAGAGACCAGCGGAACCCAGGGCAGCAGGGACCGCGGACCGCGGTGCCGGGAACAGTGGAGCAAAGCCTTCCCGTCTCAAAGATCCGGGTGTCCGACCAGACGCCGCACACACGGCAGACGACCGACCAGCACGAGGCTGCCGGAGTGAGCGCACCCGCCGCCAGGACACACGGGGGCCGGCCGGGGCCAGCGCTGGAGGAGCGTGCGTGCTGCTCCCTGAGGGGCGGGACCCCTGCTTGGGTCGCCCTCACACGCCCGGCCTCCGACCTGTGAAGCCGCAGCTCCCGAGCCCGCAGTGGGGCCAGGCGCCGAGTCTGCCGTGGGGGAGGCGCACCCCCCCCACCCGCGGGCCCCGGGCGTCTCACCAGGGGATGGTGCACGGGCGGCCCCAGCACTTCTCGGCCAGCTGCTGCAGCTTCAGGATGCGCTCCGCCTGGATCTGGAACAGGGTCTTGCGGGACGGCAGGCCCACGTCGTACATGCCCTTGGGGTAGGCCACGCCGAGCCGGGTCCCCTGCCCGCCGGCCAGGAGGAGGACGGCCACCTTGCTCTGGGAGATCTGGAAAAGCCCTGGGAAGGGGGCGCTGGGGTCAGCGGAGCCCCGGGGTCCGGCACGCACAGGCACAGGCCGCCCTCCCACGAACCGAGTGGGGCCCACGCGCAGTCCTAGGGGCTCTCTTGTGGATAAGAACACTTGCGTGAGGGAGAAATTCACCCGCACAACCCAACAAATGCCAAACAACACACTTCAGTGAACTAGCACTCAGTTTCCTGACTGGCATTTGGGTTAAGTACATTTATGCCCAGTTAACATTCCTGAGCCTTGGTCTTTGCCGTCCAGTGTCACCAGAAACTACGAACTTCCCCTCCTCCAGATCTGCAGGAATACGGAAACCCCAGAAAAACACATCGCTGGATCACCACGGCATCTTTCCCTTGCTGGACACGAGAGTTAGACAGCTTCCTCCGGGGGTGGGGGCCGAGAGCGGGGCCGACCAGAGGTCAGGAGAGAGCCCAGGGCCAGGGCACAGGCGCCGCGCCCGGGGCTGGGCCCCACCGCCCCTCCCTGGCGTCCCGGACACGCTTCCTGGCGCCGTCTCCAGGCACCAGAGAGTTCACAGCCACGTGTCACGGCTCCAGCACTTCCTGGGTAACTTCCCCCTCAGGCAAGTCCCTCCCCCCCTTCCCCCCCCTCCCCCCCGCAGACACCTTGACGTGGGCACCTGCCTGGCTGGGCAGGAGGCTGCCAGGCCGCTCTGCCAGTGTGGGACCTGGACCGGGCATGGGGGGCACAGGCGGCTGACCGGGGAGGGGGCAGAGCAGAGGCCCTGTCTGTCATTTTTAACCACGGCCGACACTGGCGTCACAGGTGAACTCTTCCCCAACACGTCGAGCGCACTTCAAGCACGCTGGGTGAGCGGGCCGGTCGAGGGAACCTCTGAAGCACCGCGGTTACTGGGGATCCCCGCGAACTTCACCGGCACAGCAGCGACGTCACGTGACGTGACATGACGTGACATGACGTGTGGGCAGGGGGAACGCTCCCCGAGGCTCAGAGGCGCGGCTGAGCTCTGCGGGGGCTGCACACCTGCCTCAGGTGCGACAGCAGCAGGGGACGAAACGGGCTGGAGCACAGGTCGCACCTTTCTGGTAACTAACCGAGGGATGGGGCTGCGGGGGGGCGGGGGGGTTCATCTCACGGCTTTCCTCTCTGAACACCTGTTCCCAAACATGCTTGAAATGTTTCATCACAGCAAACGATTGAAGCAGGCTACGAAACTACACACGCACCATAACCCGTGCGAGCGTGCGTGTGTGTGCGTGTGCATGTGTGCGTGCGAGAACACACCACCACATGGCCGCCTCTGGCTCGTGGGTGGCGGCAGTGTCCGGTTCGGCCCGTGACCGTCAGTGACTCCCCCCCCTCCCACGGGAGCACGCGTGACTTGTGGAGTGACACGAGCCCGTGGAACACGTCAGTGTGCCGTCTCGGGAAGAGGGCAGTGAACTCCCTCCCCGAGGACCCCTCCCCGGCGGCCGCACGACCGAGAGCCCCCTGGGGGTGAGTCGTCCAGTGTCCCCCGGGCAGAGAGGGCCGGCCGCGGGTGCGGACCTGCGACCACACTGTGGAGTTGGAAGATTCCTCTGTGCTTAGCGTAAACACGCAGTTGTTTTTGAAAGAGGGGCGGGGGGGTATTAAGCAAATGTATTTTCCCAATGGAGCGTCTTTCCTAAAATGACTCCTGGCCGAAGCTTCTGCTTCTCTCTCGAGAGCTCAGCGTGGCAGGACGGAGGTTTCCTGGTTGCTCCCCCACAGCTGGCCGGGACGCTTAGAAGAATTAAAACAGAGTCTGTCCTCCGCAGGGAGCACTGTGGCCACCTGAGTGTCTTCGTCAGCGGTCTTCCCCGTCGGCAGCCCCCAGGCACTCTGGAACGACCGCGCAGCGCTGCCCTCTGCCCCAGTCCCGTCCCGGGGGGGGGGGGGACACGCCGCCTCCCGCCCCAGCACCGGCCCCTGGGGTGCGTCCCTCCTGGAACAGGCGTCACCACGCTCACGGGGGCACCCTCCCCCCCCGACGGCCCCTGCGGGAACCGCGCCCTGCCAGGGGGTTGCACATGTGGAAGTGTGGGGCTGAGCAAGAAGGACACAACGCCAGTGACAAAGTCTCCTTCTCCACACCCACGAGTAAACATCTCCCCGGACCCGGAGCCAAGAGGAAGTTTGCTCTGGACCTTCTGGCACTCGCGAGGGCGCACAGGTCCCCGCGTGCGATCTAGAGGAGAAGCCGTACGTGCAGGCTAGCTGGACGGGCTCCAGCCAAAAGGCCGTAAAGACTCGGGTTCTGGAGCCTGGAGAGTCACTCCTGGCCCTCACGCCGCAAGGTCAGCGCCGTGGCCGTCCTGTCCACAAGGGCTGACCTGACGCCGCGCCCCCGGGGCTGCGGGGCGTGCTGGCAGTGGGGGTCCTGGGGGGGGACCCAAGGCTCGTGGGGCTTGGAGCCGGAGTCCCGGCCTTTCTGAGGCGCGGGGAAGGAGGCGGACCGGCGAGTCCTCGGGCAGCAGGGGTCACGGTCCCTCAGACGCCCTCCTTGCCCAGGGCTGTCTGGAAGCTGCTCCCCCAGCTCAGCGGCGGGGCCTCCGCTGAAGAGAAGCTGGCTTGTCACTACCAAGCCCTTCAGAGCCGCGAGGCCCTCCTTGAAGATTGTCCACCTGTTTTCAGTGGTCTTATGTCTCCAGCCCTTTCAATAAAACTCACGCAAAGATCAGAGTCATACCACAGGTCAACTAGGACCGCTCCCGTGGTGGGAAGGGAGGGGAGGGGAATGGAGACCCAGCTGCTCAGACTCCGCTCCCCAGCCCACCCGAGACAGTGTCCGGGAGTGGGACCCCTGGGGCTCTTTGGAGCACAGTTTGAAAGTCGGCTGGTCTCTAAGTCCAGACAAAAACACAGAGAGCTACACAGAGGGCCGGTGACAGCAGTCACCTCTGTCCTTGGGAGGGAGGGCAGTGAGTGCCCGAGGATGGGAGGCGGGACAAACAGCCACAGGGGGCGCGCGCACAGACCACGAGGCCCACCCCCACTGCCACCACTGCCCCCTGAGGAAAGTGGTCATCGGGGCCGGGCGGCGGGGGCGCAAACCCCACAGAGCGGAGGAGCTGACAGCAGCCTCTCTGTGCCGTTCCTGCCGTTCTGACGCTACTTCTGCAGTAAGGTCGTGGTTTTTAAAAAGAAGGACCGGCCTCAGATCAACCACGCCCTTGGGCAATGGGTCCGGAGCTGACCGGGAGCACTCGCGAGACTCGAGGGCCCGGGCTGCGCGCCCCGTCAGACTGTTGTCCCAGGGGACGAGGTCACAAGGCGCCGGCCCTCACCTCCAGCCACACAGCGGCACGTGAGGGGTGCCCCCGACCGCAAAAGCACGACTTAGTGCTAGTCACAGGGGCAGGCTCCTGCTCCGCTTCAGAGGAAAAAGCACCGGGGACTTGGCAAACATGTCGACCGACCGACAACGGAAACCTGCTCCCAGCGGCGTGTGGTGCGCAGTCCGCGGGGCGCGCCTCGGGCTGCTCTGCCGGGCTCGTGAGCAACCCTCACCGCAGGCGGGACGAAAGCGAGGCTGCACCAGCGCCCTCCTGGCTCCTGGGACCTGGGGCCTGCACCCAGCGGACACGGCCGTGGGCCAGACAGTGCGCAGTGAGGCGCGGCACGGGGACAAGAGGCCCCCAGGCAGAGCTGCAGGAGGCGGGCACACAGCGGCCCCAGGGCAGCGTGAGCAGAAGCAGGAGAGGCCCCCCTGGGGTGCCCAGGGGGAAAAGCAGCAGGCCTGGCGAGGGGGGGAGGAGGCGGAGACGGTGCTTGCTGGGTCGGGCAGCACGAGCTCGTGGGTCGTGCTTCAGGCAGGGACCGCTGGGAGCGGGGGCACTGAGGGGGGGAGGGACTCGTGGTGGTTTCAGACCTGCACAGGAAGAGGCCCGAGTCGGGCATGGGCGCGGGCAGGGGACCAGGGACTGGCAACGGCAGGCGCGGGTCTGAGCAGAACTACCGCCACTTCCTGACGGTCACCTGGCCGAGGCAGCGCGACGGTCCCGGCGCCCATCACACAGCCCGCCGGCCAGCGCGGCACAGCGCACCTGGCAGCCGAGCCCGGAGCAGCCCGCCCGCCCGCCCGCACCTTCGCTCTCCCAGGCCTGGAGCTGCTCCTGGTCCCGCGTCGCGCTGCCCAGCACCTCCCGGGGCACAGGCTCCATCCGCGCGTCCACCTTCTCCAGCCGAGAGGACTGGCCGAACCCTTCCGTGGCCTTCTGGAAGAAGACGTTCAGCTCCTCAAAGTCCATGGCCTGGAGCTCTGCGTAGAGCTCCTCCCGCTGGGCCTCGTCCAGCTCGTCCCAGAACTGCAGCAGGTGCTCCTGCCCCGCCCGGGACAGCCTGAGTCTGAGGCCAGTGACATCCATGATGCTCCGGGCGCCCGCTCTGCGAGGACGGGGGTGGTTTCTGCTCCTATAAACCTGCAGGAGGAAGGATCAACGGAAGGTCAAGGTCCACCCTCAGAACCTGACGGGTGTTTCTCACGACGAACGAGCGCACGCGGGACCTGGAGGGCGAGACACGAACGTCTGTCTTCCCATCGCGAGTCCCGCGCGACAGCGGGGCCGTGAGCCGGCGCAGCCATGAGCTGGCACGCGGCGTGACCTGCTGCTGGGCGCTGCCCCAGCCCCTCGCCTGCATGGTCTCGCTCAGCCTCCACAAGGCCGTGACGTGGGTCCTCCCCTCGTCTCTGCCGTCGGCGGCTGAGCGGGATGTGGGCACAGGCAGACGGGCTCCCGGGCTCCCGCGCCCCCGCACGCCGTCAGCCCCCCTCGCACGCCCCCTCTGCCCCCCGAGCTGCCCCGGAAGACCCTCACGCAGCCTCGGGTCTCAGGCAGCCTCCTTTCTGCTCCGGAGGGGAAGCCTCGGGCGCAGCGGCTGCGGGGCGGCAGGCACTCGGCCCGGCAGGCGCTCAGCCCGCTGGAGGGAAGCGGGAGGCTGATGCCTCCACAGCAGGGGGGACCAGAGCTGGGGCGACTGGAACGGCGGCTGGGGAACGAGCAGAGGCCTCTCCCCGCAGGGCCCTGTGGTCCAGGCAGCGGCGCGGGGGTTGGGGGTCAGGGGGGCACTCGGAGCAGCCAGTGTGCTGGTCGGAGGCAGGCTTGGCGGGACGGCTCGCTGCCGTGTTGGGGACGACGGTCACGAAGGCCCAAGGGGAGCCAGCTGGCTGTCGTGGAACCACCAGACTGTCTCCCCGAGAGACGACACGGCTCCACACGGTGGCTGAGGTGGGGACGCGCAGGGGCAGATGCAGACCTGGTGACGCGTGAGCGGAGAGGCAGGCCCGACCTCCACTGAGGGCCGTGGGCAGTCTGAGACGAGGGTCAGTCATCCCAAGGGAAGAGCTGACAAGACTCGACACGCAGGCGCCTGCAGCTCAGAGGTGACGGGCACACAAGACCCGAGTCAGGGCTCGGTGGGACCCCAGGAGGGCGGCCGGCAGGCAGAGCAGGGGGCTCCCTGAGATGTCAGAGGCCTTTCTGCTGGCACACGTGGGCTTCAGAAGATAGGATGCCGTTGCTGAATTTTAAAAGCACACCATGTGCCCTGGCCAGTGTGGCTCAGTGGACTGAGCGCAGGCCTGCAAACCAGAGGGTCGTGGGTTCGATTCCCAGTCAGGGCACACGCCTGGGTTGTGGGCTGGGTCCCCAGTAGGGGGCGCACGAGAAGCAACCACACACTGATGTTTCTCTCCCTCTCTTTCTCCTTTCCCCCCTCTCTGAAGATAAATAAATACCATCTTTAAAATAATAAAATGAAAATATACCATGTTGAAGAGACAGCTGGGAGACACAGGTTCCTATGAAACGATTTTTCCAAGCACCGGGGGAGACCTGAGAGCAGGAGTCCGCGCCCGTGGTCCCTCCCCCGCCGTGGGGACGCCATGCGAGCGGTGTCACCCCCCTGAGCACACCCTTGCCCACGCAGGGGACGCTGCCCGGCAGCCCGCGGGCCGAGTGCTCGAGGCGCGCACACGGCAGTATCCCACTTTAAGCTCCGAGCTGACCTTTTCCTAAAAGCCGTTGACACCCACCCACCTCCGGGCGAGAAAACCAGTCCGAGCAAATAAGGCGCCCGGGCCGCCCGGCCTCGCCCTCGGGGCGGCGTGTGTGGGACTTTCTCGGGCCGAGAAGCCGCAGAGGCGGCGGCGCCCTGGTCCCCTGACTCCGGCGGGCGCGAGCACAGCGCTCCGAGCCCGATGCCGCGCGCCCGACGACCACAGACCCGGCATCACCCGCCTCCGAGCGGCTCCCGCCCGCTCGCGACAGCGCCACCCCTGCGACCGGCGGGCCCGGCCCACCCTCCACGTGTCCGGAGCCCTCCCGTCCCCGCGCCCGGCCGCCCTCCGCCGTCTCCAGGGCTGTCCCACGCCGCGAGCGGCGCGCGTGGGCTCCGTGCCGCTGTCACGTCCCGCCGGCACCCGCGCCCCCGGGGCGCCGCCCTCGGAACCGCTGTCGCCCCCTCCCCCGCGGGGCCCCGGCCCATCGGTGCCCGCCACCCCGTCCCCGGAGCCCCCGCGGGCCGAGCTGCCGCCTGGCCCCGGCCCCGTCCACGTGCGACCACCGCTGGCTCCACACCCCGCCCCCGGCCCCCGGCCCCGCCGCCGGGCCCCGCCCCACACCTGGTCCCCGCTCGTCGCTCCGCGGTGCGGCTCTCAGCGCACGACCTCTCCGCGACGGCGTCCGCTGGGCTCGGCTCGCGGCCCGCGCCGCTGGCATAAATACCGCGGTCCGGGCGGGCGGCGCGCCGGGGGCTGGCCGGGGGCCGGGCGGGGAGCGCCGCCCGCCAGCCCGCCCCTCCGGCGGCGGACAGCTGCCCCGCGGAGGAGGAAGCGCGCGCCGACACGTCAGCGCCGCGAGCGCGGGGCGCGGCCTGAGCTCCGGGGGCGGGGCCTCGGCGCGGGGTGGGGCCGCCAACGTCACTCATCCTCCCGGCCAATGCGGGCGGCGCTGGGCTTCCGTCACGCACGGCCCCGCCCACGTGCCCCAGCCCAGAATGCCGCCCGCCTGGTGCCCGCGCGCGGCAGCTGCGCCAGTGGTGCCCGCACTCCGGCTCCGGGGCGGGCCACGGCCCCGGGCGCGTGTCCGGACGCCCGCGTGGCGGTTGCGAAAGACCCGGTTTCTCAGCCAAGATGCCTGCGGGCGGGCCTCACCCTTGGACCTCCGGCTCCACTCCTCCGGGTGCCCGCAGCGCCCCGCCGGCCAGTCTCGCGTTTTCAGAAGGTCCTGAGCGTGAGGCCAGGCCCTTTTGCTTTTGCAAAACAGGCGCGAAAGGAGACAGGGCGTGGAAGTGCAGGGATTAGGTAAACTGAGGCAGTGAGAGCAAGCCCAGGGCCCGCCCGGGGTGACTGTGGCCTTCCCCTCCTCGGGTTCTGGCTGAGTGACCCCGAGGCCACGGAGGGCCTGTGTTTTAGCTCCCGTGTGCACCGCCAGGCTTGCCCCGGCCTCGTGCACGTGCTGCACGTGCAGGCGCGGGCTCGGCACTTGGCCCTTAGAATCGTCGGTTGCGTGTGAAGTTGGGATGCACTTGGCAGTTTTGCAAGAAACACGAATGCTGAGTCACCATTGAATTAACGCGATACATGAAGAATTCCAGGCATTTAGGTGACTCCTTCCTCCTTCCCGAGTGCAAGTGGCCTTTTCATTTCCTTTGTGAGTTGCAACAGCAGCCACTGCATGAAGAAACAGACTAATTCAGGAGGTTGAGTCCTGCTGGGCTCAGGCCTGCATTCAGGGGGTTGAACATGCTCCTCTCTCATAACCCCAGAACTTCGCCCTTTTAGCTGTGCATCTGACAGCCGCCTGGAGTGTGAGTCAGCGCCTGATATTGCTGGGGTCTCTTGCTGGGCAAGTTTATTAACTCTCGGGCATCTATTCCTCATCTATACAATTTTTTAAAATACCCGTGCCATGACTGACGTGTGTGGCTCCATAGGTTGGGCATCATCTGGCAAAGTGAGAGGTCGCTGGTTCGATTCCTAGTCATGGCACATGCCTGGTCAGGGAGTGTATGAGAAGCAACAGATGGATGTTTCTGACACACGACGTGTCTCTCCCCCTTTATCCCACCCTTCCCCTCTCTCTTAAAAAAAAAAACAACCCCACCTTAAGGTTGTGCTGAGGATTAAACCAGTAAACACAAATAACAAATGTAGAATAGAATAAATACTAAATAAATCCTAATTTTTGATATTTGATATTTGATATTTGAGTGCTTCCTTTCTCGGGCACTGTAGTAGCTCCTGGAAACCTTGATACACATCCCGTCGATGGGAAAGCCTTCTGCCGTCTGGACCCTGACGTCACGGGGAACATTCCTCTCAAATCTGCCATGACATCGGAGAAGAAAAACCACTCCATCAGTGGTGCCAGGTCCCACGTAGAGACCTGGAGCCTGCCCACCACTGTCACCTTCAGCGTAGGGAAGAGTTTAAGACCATTGTTTTCTAAAAAGATACTGATTGTTACTCCTCAACATTCCGACTCCTCGAGAAAGAAATACACGAGGGCTTGGAGAAACTCGAACCGGGCGACACAGACTCACAGTCCCAGTGCCACCCTCACAGGGAGCGTGTCCTCCAATCTCGCTGAACTCGGTCTCCCCCTTTCCAAAGCGAGGGCGATGCCTCCTTCGCACGGGCAGGTGGGCACAGCAAAAGTCAGTGAGCAGGAGCCTCAGGCAGGGCCCGGAGGGCTGCGGGCATGCATCACTCCCAGAGGAGTGAGCGAAAAAGAACAAAATCTTTATAAAGAGTCGAGAAAAGAGGGAGAATCGGGGCCTAGCACAAGTGTGCGCAGTGAACTATGATGAAATCAGATTTTTTACTTTTACCCTTTTTGCTAATTTTGGTTTTCTAGCTCCAAGGCATAAGAAAGGTTTTCATCTCTTGCTGGATAAATACCCAGACACTTCTCACACCAAAGAGTTACTTCTACCCTTTAAGACCTTTCTCGCCCACACGGCCGGATGCTCCCGGGGCCGTGACTATTCAACGGCAGATGGGAGGCATCAACGGGGGCAGCTGGACAAGGGAAGTCTCGTGAGGCTTCAGAATAGGAAAGAGTGCGCAGAACAATCCCGATTTTCAAAGGGCAGGAGCGGGCACCTGGGAAACCCCAGCACATCAACGCGACTGACTGCAGCTGTGAAAATCCGCGATGAGGCTCAGTCAAGCATGTCAGCAAGGCGGCAGGCGCACACAGGAGCGACAGGAGTTCTCACGGACACACGCGACCAGTGCTCAGGAGACGTGATGCACAGAAACCCCGTTTACAGCAGCAGCAGAGAAAAATAAACAACTCAGTATGAATCTCACGGAAAATGTGCAAACCCCATTGAGGAAAGCTGTAAAACGCTCCTGCGGAAGACGCTTGGTCAAATGGAAAACCACCCCCAGCTAACTTATAAATTGCAGTCCTTGTTGAATTAGAAATGTGTAAGTCAGCCAAGCTGATACCAAAGTGGTCATGGACAACGAAACAAGAAAGAATGGCTAGGGAAACACGGGGGGAACATGAAGCTACAGAAGAAGCCTGCCCATCAGATATAAAACATGCTAAGAAGCTTCTGCAATTCAAACAACGTGGGACCCGCAAGTGACTGGCGGAACAGACTAGACGGTCCAAGGCAGGCCCGAGGACCGTCTGGCAAAGGACGCACCTCCCAGCACTGGAGCGAAAAAGCGACTTTTGTCGTAGCAAGAGGGACGACTGGGTAGCCACTTGAAACGAGGTGAAACCAGACCCACACTTCACACCATTCACGAGAATAAACTTCAACAGAGATGGCAGCGTAAAGTGAGAAATCATACAAGTACTGGAAGAAAACAAGTCATACTACACCTAACTACCAAGAAATAACAGACAGAGAGAGAGACTGAGAACTTCCACAAAGCGTCTTTCAGGAAATATTGTTAAAGGAAAAAAGCAAAGTGCGCCTGAGTATTCACAAACGAAACACAGGGACATTAGAAAAATACGTATATATCTGCTTATCTCCAGGGAAAAGAAAAAAAAAAAACACAAAAACACAGGAGGGACAGGCCAGACATCTCGTCTTCTGGAAGGACCCAGCTTACTTCCCAGAAGTGCATTCCCTCGTCAGAGTCTGGCCCGGCTCAGGGCCGGGGTCAAGGCCGGGCCTGAGCCCGCATGAGGTCACCGTTTCCAGGAGACGGGCGGCTGGAGTGGAGGCCGGGCTTTGACCCTCCGAGGACACGGCACCTCCTGCTCCCGGGAGATCACCGCCCCTCCCGCACTCCAGACGCCCTGCAGCTCAGCGTGTGTTCTGAAATATTGTGAAATAACGAACCCACCCTGCTAAATGTTGGGTTTTTATTTTGGCCAAACTACAGCTCCTTGAAACCGACCATCCCGGTCCCTCCTGATTTGCAGTTTTGAGATCCACGGTTTCAGTTGCCCACAAAAAATATTAAATGGAAAATTTCAGAAACAAACAACTCCTGATTTCACACTGAGGGCTGTTCTCTGCGGCGCGATGAAAGCCCGCTTGGCCCCGCCGGGTCCCGCCCAGGACGCGAGTCACGCCGTGTCCAGCGCGCCCACGCTGCAGCGCTGCCCGCCTGTCCGCCCTCGGGACCACCTTGCTCAGAGGCTGAGCCGTCGCGACGTCTCCGTGCCTGCGCTCCAGTCGCCGTTATTTCACTGCACAAGGGCCCACCGCGCAGGAGGAGCGACCACGGCATGTCCAATCTGCCAGTGAGGAGCCGCAGGGGCTCCGCTTAGGGGGTCCAACCTTTCGGCCTCTCTGGGCCGCACCGGAAGAACAGGAGTTGTCCGGGACCAATGCGTTAAATACGCAGACAGTAGTGAAAACCGATGAGCAAACATAAAGGCTTCACGTAAATTTACGGTTCTGTGTTGAACCGCGCTCGCGGCCATCCTAGGCCGCATGCGGCCCGTGGGCTGCGAGCTGGACCCCCTGTGTCCAGGTGAACAGGTGTGTGCAGGCAGGAACAGTGCGGACGGGGCTTGGTGGCATCCACAGTTTCGGGCACCCTCTGAGGGTCCTGGAGTGTGTCCCCCGCGGGTAAAGGGGGGCAACTGGAACTGAGGAGGGGTGTCGGGGACAGAATGGAATGGACCAGGGAGAAAGCAGGCGAGCGTGACAGCATGTGACCGTCACAGAGACCAGCGCCTGGGGCTCCGCACTGAGTGCATTTTCTCGGGTGGGAGAGTAGGCCCCCATCCCAGGGCTGTGGGCCGGCGGTCCTCCGGGCCACGTCCCCTACCTAGCTCACAGACAAGAAAGCAGGATCCCCCCAAAGTGAGGGGGCTTCTCTAAGAACCACCCGGGGGTTTAGGACGGAGGAACCCGAGGGGCAGGCGGCTGCTGGTCGCCGTGGAGTTCTCAGTCCTGACTCTGATGCACGGGGGCGTGTCCGCGGGGAGACCCCGAGGGAACCGCCCGGATCGGTGTCTGACCTTCCCTGCTACCCGAGGGCACCGAGTTTCGAGGCGAGCCTGCATCCTCGCCTACCTGGTGCCTGGTCGGCTGGGTGACCGCCCGCCCACAGCCTGGCCTCGGCTCTCTGGGAGGGGTGATGTATTCGGGCTCATTGTACTTTCTGCCCTGTGCTCCTCAACTCGGTACGAATGGGGCGCAGGGGCTACTGCTGGACACCCCTCCGGGCACATGCTCCTCCTCCGAACCCACAACGGACGAGACTGGCTCGGTGGGCCGGGTGCTCCAACGGGTTTCGCGCCAGGCCCCGTCCTCCCCTCGGCCCCCGAGCTGCTTCCCGCGAACAGAAGGGCCGGCACGGCCATGCACACCTGGCGGCGCCGGCTGCCCCGGCGTCACAGCTGAGCTACGAGGACGCAGCCCCAGCGCACAGCCGCTGGGCACCGGTGTCCTGCGCCCCCCACCCAGCGGCGGTCTCTCGCTCGCCTCCTGCCTGGACTGCCCAGCACAGCGGGTGAGCCCTGGCCCCCGCAGGCAGAGCGTGCGTCTGAGCCCTGGCCCCGAGCGACCGAGTGACCGACCCTGGACAGGTTAGTTGACGTCACTTGAAGTCCCGCATTCCCCGCCCGTGAAATGGGGCTAATGACAGGCCCTACCTACTAGGGCTGTTTGGGTTGAACCTTTTTAAAGTGCCTGGACCATTTCTGACTCAGAATAAGAAAAATAACATGAGCTAAGTTGTGGGGTGTCGGGGATTAGGCGCAGAGCGAGTGACTAAGCCGAACCCCGGGGCCCGCCCTGTGGAGGGGAGGGTCCCCACCCTTGGGTGTGGGCTGGCCCCCTGACGTGCTTCTGACTAAGGGCTGGGACGGGACGTCAGGCCCGGGTGCCAGGCTCTGGGCTGCTCCCGGCGAGGGCCCGCGGCGGGGGGGCGGGGGGGGGCGGAGTTTGCACCTCTCCTTGGGCTGCCGGTGGCCTCGGGCAGGAAAACACCAGCGTGCAGCCCTGACCCCGGCAGGGCCGCAGCCACAGAAGGTCACTCCTGCCGCCGGCCCGAGGGGGCAGGGCCCTCCCAGGCAGCAGACGGGGCTGCAGAGAAACACAGCTGTTCCGACCGTCCCGCTCTGCACCGGACCCCGCGGCCCCCGGGCTACTAGGCCTGTCGCCAGCACGGTCGCTCCCCCCACTTTCCGGTCGCCGGCTGTCACTGCTGTCCCCTGGACCCCTGGGAGAACCTTGCTCTCCTCTCACCGAGGAACCAGAAACGGGGAGCTCACCCATGGAGCTGCGGGCTCACCCCCCACCTGCCCACCGCGTGCCCTCCCTGGCCTCTGTCCTGCCCTCCCTGCCCTCTGTCCTGCCCTCTGTCCTGCCCTCTGGCCTGCCCTCTGGCCTACGCTCTGTCCTGCCCTCTGTCCTACCCTCTGTCCTGCCCTCTGTCCTGCGCTCTGTCCTGCCCTCTGTCCTGCCCTCTGTCCTGCGCTCTGTCCTGCCCTCTGTCCTGCCCTCTGTCCTGCCCTCTGTCCTGCGCTCTGTCCTGCCCTCTGTCCTGCCCTCTGTCCTGCGCTCTGTCCTGCCCTCTGTCCTGCCCTCTGTCCTGCCCTCTGTCCTGCGCTCTGTCCTGCCCTCTGTCCTGCCCTCTGTCCTACGCTCTGTCCTGCCCTCTGTCCTGCCCTCTGTCCTGCCCTCTGTCCTGCCCTCTGTCCTGCCCTCTGTCCTACGCTCTGTCCTGCCCTCTGTCCTACGCTCTGTCCTGCCCTCTGTCCTGCCCTCTGTCCTCCTGCAGCATCTCCCCGTGCCTGGGGCAAACGGCTCCCTGTCCCGCCCCTGTCCCCACGGGCTGTGCCCGCCCTGCCCGGCCTGCCCACTGCAGTGCTGGTCCCCAGCCTGGCTGGTCCTCACCGACCTCCTGGTCTACGCCCATTCCACCCACCCCCACCCCCCACCAAGCGCCTCCTCAGCACTCTGCTGACCCCGGGCTCCTCCCTCCTCGGGCCGGAAGCCCCGGAGTCGTCCTCGGCACGATCTCTCTGGCCAGATCCAACCCCCCAGGGAGTCCCTGGGCTCTGTCTCTGAAGCGTCCCGGACAGTGTCTTCTGCCTCCAGGCAGGCCACCCTGCTTCGGCCACAGCCCCTGCCCTGGCCACGCTCAGAGCCAAGGCCGGCTCCCAGGAGCTCTGCCGCTCCAGGGGACACCTGCTGCACCCCTCCCTCCACGGCTCCTTAACTCACTGCTGAAAAACAAGGCCCAGCGGGAACCTCCCCGCCCGCCCCCTGTCCTCCGGGTCCCGCCCTGGTCCACCAGATGCCGGCCACCTGGAACTCCGACCTTGTCCGGAGCACCTTTCCCGCCCCTGCGCCTGGGATGAGTGGCAGAGGTGGACAGCTGACTTCCCAGCCCGCACACCACCGGGCCCCGGGCCCCAGGCCCCATCGTGGCGAGGCGGCTGGGAGGCCTGGCGGCGGGGCGGCAGCAGCACACAGACCCCCGCGCGCAGCTGCTGCAGCCGGAGGCTCCTTCACGCTCCTGTCTGTGACGTAAGGCTGAGATTCAAAAGCCAGAAACTTTGGAGTTTTTTTAAAGACATTTCTTAATTTTTTTTATTACACAGATATTACAAGCATTAAAATTTGGAATGTTCAGGAGAGGGAAAGAAGGAGCAAGGGGAGAAGAGGGGGAGGTGGGGAGGAAGGAGGCAGGAGAGGAAATCGCCCCAAGGACCTGCCACGGCAAACCGCTCCGTTAACGGTTACATTTCACTCGCACTCTCGGACCACCCAGGGGCTGGGAGGGGCCTCGTGGCGTACCGAAGCCACACCCGGCCCGCTGGGCTCGCTTCCCACCCACAGGCTTTCGACGAGACCTTCTGGGGTTCGCTCGGGAGCCCGCGGCCTTGCTGGCACCTCACCCAGACCTGACTGCGTCCGTCTTGGCCGTAGAGACTGTTTTTAAAACAGATTCTGGAATCTTCTCCAGACGGAAAAAAGAATGAATTTAGTTAAACTGTGCTCCCAGCAGTTACAGTAAGAGTGATCAAATATAAACAGACCACCCAGGACTGGAATAGATCCTTTAAAAAAATATTTATTTTCAGAGAAAGGGGAAAGGAGAAAAGGAGGGAGAGAAACCACTGTGCGGTTGCCTCTGGTGCGCCCCCCACTGGGGACCTGGCCTGCACCTGAGGCATGTGCCCTGACTAGGAATCGAACCGGTGACCCTGTGGTTCAAAGGTCAGCACTCAGTCCACTGAGCACACCAGCCAGGGCGGGGTCAATCCTTTTGACTGAAATGAACACATCGGCTCCCTCCCACCCCCCAGAACCCCTCATTAAATGCCCCGTGAGCACTGACTTCACCCGAAGGCCCACAAACTGCTGCCCCGCCCCCGCAACCAGGATCGAGCTCTATCCAGATCTAAACCGCGCCCGCACGGCCAGGGGCGTGGAGGAACCCGTGGCGAGCGGACGCCCCGCAGCGGGACGTGGGACGCCAGCGGGGCCGGGCCCCGGGGAGAGGGCGGCTGCCCCCCCGGGTGCCCGAGCAGGCGCCGAGTCACCGTTTCACGACCGTTCGCACACGGGGTGGCTGGGCCGAGTGCGGGCACCACGGTGTGCCGAGTCGAGCGGCTTGCGCAAGTCGTGGGGGTCACGCGAGGAAGCCGCACGCACACACGCACACAGCCCGTCATTTCCTCCTCCTGCGTCCCCTCTGTGACTCCCACGCCCACGGGGTGTCTGGCCGCCTCTGTCTCGGACCCTGGTGACGTGGCCTTGTGCAAGCAGGCAAGCGGCCCCGGTGCTCTGTCCCCAAAGGCACTGGGAGAAATCCCGCCCCGAAGAGAGGCCGGAAAAGGAAAAGAACCTGTCCCCTCACCCTGCCCCTCCGTCCACGGGGCACCAACCACGGCCGCAAGAGACCAGGGCTTGCGGGAGCTTCGTGGCCCCGGGGCCAGCCCCTCAGCTGACTCCCACCCTTTCCTCGGGAAGAAGGAGGGGACGGCTGTGTCCCGGCCGTGTGCGCGGAAGCCGTTCTGAGGGGCCAAGAGCAGGGGGCTGCAGCCTGGGCCGGGGTGGCGGCATTGCCTGCTGCCACGAGACCACAGGCCTCTGAGCCCACGTGTGGCCATGACAGCTGGGAGCCCGTGCCTCCGTGTCAGGGGACACTGTCCCACCCGAGCCCCACGTAGGGCTGCCGCAGGGCCCCGGCCCACCTTCACTTTCCCTCCCTCCCTCCCTCACCTGCTGAGGGGCAGAGCTGACCCGCCCCTCTGGGGACAAAGCCAGGCATCGGTCAGCTTGGCCATGACTGTCCTGCACTCGTTGGGCCGGGGGAGCGGCCCTCTTCCATGGCGCGGTGGGGTGGTGTGTCGTCGCCGGGCACCGGCCTGCGCTCTCCGGGACCCCTACCCGTGGACAGCACCCTCCCGAGCCCCACCTGCTGACCACTTTTCCTCCGAAGTTCAGGCCGGGATGCAGAAGGGGGAGGGGAGGGTTCCCTCCCTGGCGTCCTCGTGGCTGGAGGCGGGCGTTCCTGCTGCATGCATTACGTCCTCCCGCTGCGACCTCCCGCTGCGACCTCCGACCTCCGTGAGACCTCCGACCCCTCTGAAAGGCCTCACAACGTGCCGTGAGGGGACAGAAAGGCGCCCTCCAGCGTGAGGGAGGGGAGTCTGGCAGAGGGCGAGCGGCAGGCCCGCGGCGCCGAGGGGAGACCCGGGCCTGGACGGCGGCAGCCGGGAGGGCGTGCTCCTTGGAAACCCAGGCGGCCGCTCTCCGCAGACACTGAGTTGGGGGTGGCGGGGGGGAACTTGGGGGCTTCTTTCTGTCAGCACCCCAGGCAGCTTCCAGGTCAGGCAAGTCCAGCAGCAGCGCTGGCCCTGGGGGAGCTACTGCAGAGCCCCCAGAGGCGGGGGGGGGGGTTCAAACTGCCGGCAGAGAGCGCCCTGGGGTGGCCAGAGGCCGAGATGCTCCCGACAGCCGCTGCCAGGCTGGAGCAGGATGGCCGGGCCACCCTCACGCCGACAGGGCTATGGGGGGCCACAGGGGCCTCCGCAGCGCCCTGCCCCCGCCATCACAGGGCAGACGGAGAACCGCGAGGCCTGGAGACTCAGGCGGCTGCCCTTTCCGGCTCCTGACACGGCGGGAGGCCCGGCTGCACTGCAGGGGGTCGCCATCACTCAGCCTTGGACTCGGGATCGGCTGGAGGGGCCGCCCGGCTCAGTGGCATGGCTGCTCTGGGTGGGACAGGGACAGGGACAGGGACGGCACGGACAGCAGGCGACTCGAGGCCGACGCCCCCGCAGGCCCCAGGAGTGGAGCGGCCAGAGGAGGCCTGGGGGGCGGGGCCGGGTGGGCCTGTGTGGGGCGTCCTCGGGGGGGGGGGATGGCCGCGTCCCTGGGCTCACGGGGAAGGGCCTGCGAAGGACGAGCCGCGGAGCACGGATGCGGTCCCGCCGGGAAGTCAGACGCGTTGTTTCCGAGGGACCAGGAACGCCCCCGCAGCGGGGCCGCGGCAGGGCCCCCGCGGACTCCAGAATCACCACGTGTGACTGCGGTCTGCAGACCCGTGGCCGACCCAATGGCGCGTAAGGAACCGGCAGTGACAGGGCTGTCGGGGCGACCTCCACGTGCACGTCCGACCCCCTTGGTGAGCGAGAACACCCGCGCATTTGGGAGGGACCGGCGGCTGACCTGACCGGGGGCCCTCGGGGGACCGGGCCGCCTCCTCAGAGCGCAGGGCCCAGGCGCGGCCCACGGCTCTGCTCGGGGACGGGGACGAGCCCCCAGCCTCAGCCTCCCGGGTCGGTCCCGCACGGCTCCCAAGCCCATGCCAGGCGTTTGCTGTCCCGGAGCTTCGTGGAATAGCTCGTTTTTTAACTGATGACCAGCAGGGCAGCTGCCAATTAAGCGGGTTCTTTGGGCGACTGCTTGCTCCGTCCCCTTCCTCTTCAAGTCCCCCCATCAGAACACCGTCTTAGAGTTTAGGCCCCAAACAGATGCCATTCCCCTGCGCCCCCGCCCCCAACCCACAGTGACATAAAAAAAGAGCGGAAGAAAAATGTCCTTTGTCCAAATTTGTGTTGAGCATGGGATTATAAAAGAAGTTGTAATTAGAAACAGAATTGTAACCACCCACCGTGGGTCTGTCCACAGGTAGCAGGTAGCGCACATCCAGGGTCCAAGGCTCCCTCCGCAGCAGCTGGCTTCCCCAGGTGCTGCTGCTCTCTGGGTGCGGTCAGCTCCCCGCGACCTCAGAGCCCTCAAGGGCGACACTCGCGCCCCGGGCGCCGCCGCTCCCCCGAAGGAAAGGGCTGCACCTGATGCAGCCGCGCACTCGGTCAACGACGACCAGGGGCCCACGGGGACACACGACTGAGCCCGTCTGCCCCAAGCTGCGGTCTGCGCAGCGCTGACCCCCCACGGTTCTCAGCCGACACTTTAACAATGCAACAGCTGTGACTGCATCCCGGGCAGGGACAGGAGGGCCCAGAACTCGAGGGGACAACGGAGAAAAGCTGCGTGTGTGCGGCCGGCGGCTGTGTCCCCACGGCCATGAGGGGGGGCCACAGAGGAAGGACGCCGCCCCCTGGAGGGCAGTCCCGCCCAAGTCCGCAGGCGCCTGCGCCTTTCCCATGCTCAGAAAACACGGACACTTGCATTATGTTCATCGGGCGGGTGGGGGGGGGGCAAGGGAAAAGCAAACGGGGGGGGGCATGGCCACCTGGTTCAGGGGGCTGCAGACCGCGGGCGGCGGACCCTCCCAACTCTCTGTGCGCAGGCCTCTGGCCGAGACTCCCGGCGCCCGCCCACGGCCCGCGGCGCCCCGGGCTCCGGGACGCCGCCCCCAGCTGGTCCCTCCCTGCCGGGCTGAGGACCCGCCTTCACACGCTCGGTCCTGCCTCCGTGAGCCTCCCTCCTCGGCAACCGTTTTAACAGTTCGATGCCCGGTCCGCCCGCGCACACGCAAGTGACGGCCCAGGGCGGGGACGCTCCGGGGACCAAACGTCCGCGCTGCCTGCGGGACTCGCTGCTTCTCACCCGAGCGCAGCCCCCTAGACCTGAGCGCCACCCTGGGAAGGTCCCTCCGAGCGCGCGCGCGGCTGCGCTCTCCCCGCCCCCTCGACGCACAGCAGGGCGCGCTGCTGCGGTCCGGTCCTCCGGGCCGGTGCGTGTTTTCCAGCAGGAGCGCGGTCCCGCGCCGCGTGCACCTCCGCCTCCGCGGCCACGCGGGGGGGCGCCAAGGCTGCGCGCTCACATGCACGTGAGGGCTGAGGCTCATGCTCGGACGATGCCTTGCGTCCTCCACGCCGCGCCCACGCAGCACCTGCTGCGTGAACCACCAGCGCGCGGTGGGCGCCGGCCGCAGCCGGCCTGGCTCCGAGGCTGCTGCGCACGCGCACCGGCCCGCTCTGCCGCGAGGACCGAAGAGCCGGGTCCTCGCTGTGCGGGGGTCGCTGTGCGGGGGGCGCCAGAACAACGTGCCGCAGCCTCCGAGGCCGACGCGCGCTCTTACACGAAACACGGAAACAGGAGCCGCTCCTTCAGGTGTGAGCTTTATTGTGTCACCTCGTCACACACACACCGGGACGCGCGTCGGCGGTGCGTCCTACGGGTCGGTTCACAGCACGAGACCGAAAGAGGCAGCGGAGGGGACGGGCGTCTCCGCGGAAACCACGCGCAGCGCGCGCGCGGGGACACAGGCCCGGCCTCCTTAGGTGCTCGGGAAAGTGCAAAGAAAAGGTTCGTTGCTACTCGGCAAGGAAAAAAGTGTTAAAGACTCGACGAGAAATCAGACTTGGGGCTCGAGCAGACACCCTCTCGGCAGGGAGCACGCGAGGAGCCCCACCGGGTGGTGAGACGCGGTCACCGCGCGGGACCGTGCACTGTGCGGGCGGCTCTGGGCGCGGGTGGAAGGGGCCGGCGGGGAGGGGGTCCCTCAGGGGAGGGGTCAACCCGGGAGGGGGCACAGTTGGGCGCGGAGCCTCCCCTGCCCCCCTCCGCCCACGGAGCGCGCACAGCCAGCCTGGGGCGGCCGGGAGGACTAGACGGGCTGGGGAAGACCTGCCCCCAGGCGGATGCGGCCAGGAGCGCCGGTGGGAACGGGAGATTTCCGAACCCGTCTGGAAGGAACGAAGGGGAGAGGAGGGGACCTGCTGGGGGAGCCCCACCCGCCGCGAGGCCCGGCCCGGGCGTCTGGCCGTCCCCAGCGCCCAGCAGCGACCCCACCAGGGCCGCACGGCCGGGCTGGGCTCCGAGTTTTCCACCACAAGTGGCCCTGAAGCACGAGAACGAGCAATTCCAGTCTCGGTCTTCCCTTTTACCCAGAACGTGGCTTCTCTTCACCACACGAGGAGTGGAACAACATTCGCTCTTGTCTGCAGAAGGATGCGAGGTCGTTAAGGCAGGTAAGACCCGCTGCCTCCCTGGGCCCTGAAGTGAGACACTGCCCCCCCGGGTCAGGGCCACGCGCAGCTGCGGGGCGGCCACGGCTGCTCCGGGGCACGGGCGGCGACTCTGCTCCACGGGACGCGCCGCCCCGGCAGTCACCCGGCGAGTTTCCCACGGATCCTAGCACTGACGGGGCCACGGACGCAGCTCGGAAAAGCACGGACGGGGCAGATGCAGAGCGTGAGCCCTCCCAGCAGCGGGAGGCGCGAGGTGCCCGCTGCAGGGGGAGGAGCGGAAGCTTCTCATCAGGGGAACAGGGGTTAGGAGGGCTGCGCCCCCACCCCCCGTATCCCCCCATGACCACCCATCACAGATAAAGTCTCCTGAACATCCTCTAACAGCAGACACAGTTAAGACTGTTTTGCCTTCTTCTTAAATACCCCTAGCGCTTGCCAACTGCCCACCGCTGTGGGACCCACTGGTCCTCACGGGCAGCGTGAGCAGCCGTCACAAACGAAAGTGCAGGGACAGATACAACGCACCCCGTCGGTGTCGGGCAGAAAGCAGCTAACCCTCCACGAAACCAGGCCGGATCCGCCACCTTCCAGGGGCCTCAGGAACTGGACACCCACACCCCCCTGCGACCGACAGAAGGCGGCTCGGCTCACCCCCCGGCTCGGCGGGGTCTCCAGGCTGCGGCAGCCGGGAGTCAGACCCGCAGGAAAGGCGACCTGCCCCGGGAAAGGGGGCTCGCTGGCAGCTGGAGCCGCGGCGGGACCCAGGCTGCTGTGCGTGTGAGCACACTTCACAGGAAGTCCGCAGGTCACACCCGAGAGCAGACCCAGAGGCAGCGGACCGTCGGCCCCTGGGAAGCTCGCACCCCAAGGGGCGTCCGCGTCTTCCGGGAACCACAAGGCACTTGCTCCAGTGAGACCGCCGCTCACCAACAGACTAGGCCTCGCGGTGACACACCTGCACCCCCCACCCCGCCCTAAAACACAGCCCCGGCCTGGCGAGACGGCCGGGATCCTGAGCACCCCTTCACCCAGAACCAAACTGCCCGGCTGCTGCCTGTCACCGCGGTGCTGATCTTCATTGAAGGACAGCACAGAACAGGAGGCGCGCTGCCCAGGGGGACCCAGGAGGTTCGGAGAGACAGGCCTCGCGTGTGTCGCGCAGCCCGACGTGCGGCCCGAGGGGAGGACAGGCGGGCTCGCGGCAGCGCCCCTCGCGAGGAACCCGCGTGGGGGAGGGGAGGAAACAACACAGCAACGCGGCCCTCAGAGCCGCCTCTGACTTCTGCAGGGACTGCTGCGCCCCGGCGGCCGGGTGCCAGAGAGCAGGCCGCCCGGGCTCGCGCACGGCCAGGCTCGGGCCCCTTCTGGAGCCACCGCGGCCCGCGGTCCCCCCGGAGGAGGACACAGGGGCGGAGCGGGGTTCTCCTCCTCCCTCCGGGCGAGTGCCGCCTCGAAACTGCCTCCCGCCAGCGCTGCAGCAGGGGAGGCGCTACCTGCCAACCTCCTCAAAGTCTCGACTCGACCCCCTCAGAGGTCTCCTGGCCACCAAAACGCCCCCAAAGAACCCGCCGGCAGGCCTGTCTGGCAGAAACACACCTCAACACCAGGGATACCAGAGAAAGGGGGGGGGGGGCACAGACACCGACTTAGGAAGAGAAAAACTACCTGAGATCCCACGTTCCCAAGGGGTGGGGCGGGGAGACCCGGCCCCCGGACTCCTCACCCGACGCCCCAGAATCCCTAGGGTTTCAGCAACGTCAAAGGGCCTGAGTCTCTGGGTACACATCTCACCCTAACAGAATCTGAAAGTTGCATCTTTGATAATATTCGGTTGAGGTTTAGAAAGATACTAAGACTGCACATCTGGTAATACGAGAAGAGGAAGGAGAAATCTACAAATGTCATCTTTGGTGGCAACAGGCTAAGGGTTAGGGATAAAATAATTTAAATCACAGGAGGCATCTTTTTCCAACTCTGTGGCTTTAATATAAAACATCCAACTCAGTAAGCGGCTGCTTAGGCTCATCGAGTGTTCCCTCCGCTCCCTGCGAGTCTGGTCAGCATCTCCCGCCACGGGGCCCTCCAGCGTGGGCGGCCACGTCCCAGTGTGAGCACAGGGCAGGACGGAGATGCGAAACGCTATCAGACCCAGCGCGGGGCGTGCGCGGCCCCCGCGCCGCCGTGCCCAGCAGCCCACCTGCAGCCCGCCCGGGACCCGGCTCCTGGAGGCAGCGGCGGGGGAATGAGAGGCCCGCGCGCTCGCCCACGACACACACGCCCATCAGGACCCCCGGTGGGACCTGCGCCCCGTCGCCCAGAGGCGGCCCCACACCCCCACGTCTGTCCCAGGAGGGCGCAGGCGTCAGCCGCACGGGGCGCACCCTCCCGAATGGGCATCTGCAGGCAGCCTGGCCCGCCCGCCGCCAGAAGGGCCCTGGAAGGGCACATACCGGGAGCTCGCGGGGGCATGCGCCTCTGGGGCCCAGGCCTGGGGCAACTCATGTGCTGGCCCCCGCACACCAAGCCCGGCTTCCCTGTGCACGCTGGAGGGGGCCTGAGCCACGGGCAGCTGGTGGTCCCCACATCGTCAAGCGGTCCCTGCGGGACCAGCAGGGCAGCGGGCCCCTCCCCTCCCCCGGGGGCCCCGTGTGGGCTCTCGGGGACCTCACAGCCCAGGCAGGAGGCTGCCAGCAGGGAAAGAGGTGAAAGCCGGCTCCCTCGGGAAAAAAACAAATAAATAGCAAGGAAAAACCCATACTCTGTATCCTATTTCGTGTACATATAATCAGTGCTTTATGAAGATTTCCTGAACTTTAACAACCCCCTGAGGTGGGAGGGAGCCCGTGACCAGCTGTGTGCAGGACCTCGCACCCAGCACCCTCTCTGCGGGGAGTGGGGGGGGCCTCTCCACCCGTCCCTCCTCGCTCCCCTGCGCAGCTGCACCGCCCGGAGCTGCCCTGCCTCCAGACCAGGCCGCGTGGGGCGTGGTCCCTCCGGCCCTGCCCTCAGCGGAGGAAGGGCCGGGCGGAGGGTGGGCGTGGGAGGGAGGGGAGCAGCAGGAGCAGGAGAGCCCTTGGTCACCCACTGTCTATCTCTGGGGGTTCTCCTCCCTCCACCGAACACCCCACTCTTCCTTCTCCAGACCACCTCCGTTTTCTGTCACAGCAGGCGAACTGCACCGTGGGAAAGCTAACGACAACCACAGCACACCCCGCGGAAAGGGGCTCCCAGAGGGTCTAGCTAGCGCAGGTGCAGGAAGGGCACAGGCACGGGACCCACCCGCTGGGTCACGCGAGTCCCGGCGGGGCCCGGTCTGGCCCCCCCGCCTGCGCCTCCCAGGCCGGAGCTGGCTCCTCCCCAGGTCCCGTCACACAGGTGGCCCCGGAGCGCCCGGCCCTCGCCCCGACAGGCGCGCACCGCAGGGACGAGGGGGCGGGGGCCACGCGGCTCACAGGACTCACACCTGCACCCGCAGGAAACCTGCACCCGCGGGAGCACACACCCCGGACAGCAAGCCACGCGACGCCAAGCACCTGCTTCCTGCCTTAAAAGCCTTAATGCGCGCACGTACACGCCGACGGGCTCACTGCGGCTGCTCTGCGGGGACGCTCGGCACGGGACTCCCCGGCGCGTCCGCAGAGCAGCGCGGGGCAGAGGGGGACACGGCGCACCCGGCGCCCGCGCGGACGTGGACGTGGACGACACGGGAGCCGCCCCCCCCCCCGGCTGCAGCCCAGCAGCCGCCCCTGCCTCACGAGCACCCGCACGACGGCAGTCCGAGCCACACACGGGGGAGCCCCCCCCCCCAGCGCACCACCCACAGCAAGGGGCCCCCTGGGACAGCAGCCGGGCCCCGTCCTGCCCGGCGCCTGCAGCTGCGCAGGTAACACAAATGTACAAAGAAGCCCCCCGCCCCGGGCGAGGGGAGCTGCTGGGGACCCACGAGACGGAGAGGAGCGCGGGGACGCGGCCCAGGGCGCCGCCGCTCAGAGCAGGGTCTGGTAGAGGTAGCCCCGCCGGTAGGCGCTCAGCGGGTAGAAGGTCGCCACCACGAACTTCCCGTCGAACATCCTGCCCGTCAGCAGCTTCTGGGCCGCCTTGGAGTCGCCGGCGTTCGCGTACTCGACGAAGACCTGGGAGGAGAGAGGACACAGTGACTGTCTCTGCCCGGCCGCCCGGGGACAGCGCTTCCACCCGAGACCCCGCGCGCCTCCCAGCCCTCCCCGCACCGGCGAGCTGAGCGCCGTGCCAGCCCGGGCCCCACCCCCGCCCCCGCAGGAGCCCCCGAGAGGCTGAGGGGGACTCCAGGCCCACGTGGACTTTCTGAGTTTGTACGTGGCACGGAGGGGAGGCCGCTTCTGCCTCATCCCCGCCACGGCCACTTCCAGCCTCCGCACTCCCGGCAGGGGGGCGGCCCTCTCGGCCACAGGGTCGGGGGCTCACACTAACAGCGCTTGTGAAGGGCCACCCTGTGTGTGCGGCCCCCCAGAGGCCCGTGACCTGCCTGCAGGCCGCCCCCCCCCCAGGTCGCACCGACCCCCCCGCCTGCAGCACTCTCAGCCCCGGCACCCCCTGCCTCCGGCGGCTGTCCCCTCCCCGCCCACCGCAAGGCCCCTCCAGCCCCTCCCTTCCCTCCCCAGCACGGTGTACCCAGTGCCCTTGTCCTTGACCCCGCCCTCTCCCCGCGCCTGGAGCACACAGCAGGGGCGCAGTGAGGGGCCGGGTGCCCTCCTGACCCCGACGGGAGAACAGGGTTGGCGCCAGACCGGCAGTCGCTGCCACTGCAGCTAGAGTGAAGCTTAGTTCCTTTTCGGTCTCCCCAAACCCCCATGACATGAGCCATAAGACAAAACGACGATCCGTAACTGGAGGGGGCTTCTCCCCGGGGGGCGGGGGGACGGCACCTGGCAGCCTCTGCAGGCCCCCTGGCCGTCAGCGCTGAGGGCGGGGAAGGGCACCGTCCTGGGGAGGCCTCGAGCCACCGAGCTGCCCGCAGCGCCCGGCCAGCCCAGCAGGGGGCGCCCGAGCACAGGGCCAGTGAGGCCCGCTCCGGGCTGCGCCCCCAGAACCCGAAACGCTGACCCCAGAAGGAAGGTTTCTCTGCCCCGAAGCCCAACCCCGAGCCACAGCTTCTGAAGGAACCCTCGACCCTGCTGCTGCCAGTGCGCGCGGCACAGGGAGGCTCCGGCGGCCGGCCCCCCGCCCTCCGCGGCCCCCGACCCGCCCTCGCTGGGGTGGAGCGGGCCCAGCTGCCACTGCAGCTGACCCCGACCCTCGCCAGGGCTCCGTCCCGCCGGCGCCACTGCCGACGGTGGCTGGACGGCAGGCGGGCACCTTGTAACAGACAGACGCTGGCGGACAGGACAGATGGACAGGCCAGATGCACACTTGGCACAGACCCCGGGAGAAGTGGGGACGCTGGCGGACGCCGCCTCCCTAAGGACACCGCCCGGTCCCAGCCGAGCACGCCCCTCCCCGCCCAGCCGTGCGCCACCCCCCGCGCCCCCCCCCACCGCCGGGGACGCCCGCTCACCTGCCCGCGGCCAGGGCTCTCCTTGGGGACCAGCAGGGACACCACGGGCCCGAACTTCTGGCACTCCTCGCGCACGTCCTCCACGGCGTCTGCGGGTGCGAGCACAGCCACCCTGACGGGGAGTCGCGGGACCCGGCCCTGCCGGCCGCCTCTCCCGGCACCTCTGAAGCGCAGCGCAAGCACGCGACAAGCCCACCGCTCTCCAGGGTTCCTTCTGGCGCAGCCCTCCGAGGGGCCGACACGACAGCCAGACACTCGAAATCCAAAGCCCAAGCAGCGCGGCACTGGGTCTCTGAGACCGCCCGCACCTCTCGGCCGTCCGGCGGCACTGCCCCCCGGGAACGGCGGGCGAGCCCCCGGCCCCCACAGCCGAGCCGCAGCAGCATCTCCGTGTCCTCTGCCGTCACCCACCCACAAGAGCGTGACGGGCGGGCCAGCAGGCCCCACCTCCCCCACGTTTCTAGGCTGCCTCCCGGAGACGGGGCTGCGGCCACGCGACCTGACCTGGGCGTCGTCAGCACGACCCACGAGCCCTTCGTAGACGCTCGCCGACGCCAGCCAGCCCGTGACGGGGGCTCGCGTGGCGGGTCGCAGGCTGCACAGCGCGGGGGCACTGGTGTCCCCACAGGCAAGGAGGAGACACCCGTGGGAGCAGCTCCGGGCACCCCTTCCGGGAAGGGCCTGGCCGTCCCCCACCCCCACCCCCGGCCGGCCTCTCTGGGGCCGGGACGGGTTTTCCAAGATGGTTTTGTGTCTCTTCAGCTTCTGTCAAGGTGCAACGTGTCGCATTACCATCTCACTGCTTCTGAGTTTTGTGGTAAACTTGGGAGAGGCCTTTCGGTGCTGGGAACATTATTTTTAAAAATCCCCCATGATTTTCTAAGTTAGATTTTTCCTTTACTCCCACCCGTCTCCCTCTCTCCGCCCGCCTTTCTCTCCTGTCCCTGCCTTGTCCCCCCCCACCCCCCGCTTCGTGGAGGGCTTGGCCGTTTGGACGGTACAGTCCCCGCCGGACTGAGAGCCCCCGCCGGACTGAGAGCGCACTTTGGTCTGAAGCAGAAGGCTGGAGTCCCACTTCCTTACCATCCCCGCCAAGGTCACAAGACAGCCAGCCAGCCATCCCCACACGGGACTCCTAACCAAGCAAGCTTACCCGATCTGAGATAACCTGACAATGACCTTCTAATCAGAACAGAGGTATTCGTGTGAGACACTTAATCACTAAGATTTAATATCTACGTCCAAACAACATCTAAACACTGTATTTAGGAGGAAAAAACAGCGTCACACAGCAAGACAGGGGGCGAGGTTCACCTGTGAGCGGCCTCCCTGTGAACGCCACCCCCGCCCCCACCCTGGCCCCGTGCCCCCACCCCCACTCCAGGCCCAGCCCGGGACCGAGGGGCTCAGAAGCAGCCCAGGCCCTCGCACCCATCCCCCCGCCTGCCACCCCGCCCCGAGGTTGGCGTCGACCCCACGCGCTGCCACAGAGGGGACAGGGCCAGGCCCGTGAACCCCGGGGGTGTAACTGGGTGTGACCCCAGCACCCTCTCCGCACGGGGGTGCACCTCGGGGGCGGGCCCAGCCTGCGAGGCGGGCGCGGGGCCCGGGGCCCGGGGCCCGGGGGCAGCACCGACCTTCGTAGCCCTCCTCGCTCTCCAGGTGGTCGCCGTCCAGCACGTTGAGCAGCCTCAGCACCGGGGTGGGGAGCATCACCAGGTCTTCGATGTGAGGGGCTGCGGGGCGGGCAGGACGGCGCGGTCAGGCGCGAGCCCCCCCGCCCCCCAGAGCTGGTCACGACGCACGTCCAGCTGCCCGGGGTCCGGGGACGCCAGGAGCCGCACTCACCGAACGGGACGCTGAAGAACGGGCTGCAGAGCGCGGCCTCGGCGGGCACTCGCCGGCGCGGGTCGTCATGGAGCATGCTGTGGCACAGACAGGGCCCGGCGTCACCGTCCCGGGAAGCAGCGCGCGTGTTCGCCGAGGCACGGGCTGCGTCGGCGCGGCCTGCCGACTGCTTGCCCATGGGACGCCCTCTAGAGACACGCCACAACCCACATCCCGGACGTGACGACGGCGAGACCAAACGCCCACGGGCGGCGTCTGCAGAACCAGGTAACCGTGACAACCGCCAAAACACGAGGCGAGGGACAGCCGCCCCCAGCAGACACCCGGGAGGGCCTGGCAGCGCCACCTCCCGAGACCACCAGCCCCAGACCACCAAGACTGAGAGGTGTTCCGGGACCATCTCGGGATTTCTATGGAAAGATAAAATCCTTTGGCCGTCTAGAAAAAAAGGCCAAATGACTCTTGATATAAAGCAAATATTTTGAAACTTCTTCATCTTGTGGCAGCATAAACTGCCGAAATTTTGCAGCACACCCAAAAACTTTATTTTTGGCTGATCTGACAAAAAAAAAATAAGTATAACTTAGCTTCATTCTCAGTGGACGGCCATGGCTGTGCTGGCCGCTGTCATTTCCATCCGACAGTTTTAGCCAGCAAGTGCCCCTGACTGAGTGGCCGGGTGCCCCGCTGTGGAAGCCCCGGCGGCCCCCGGGCAGAGGACGGGACGGGCAGTCCCCCCGACCTTCCTGTGGCGGCAGCAGCGTGTCCCAGACGCTCAGGGACGGGCGGGGTGAGCGAGAGCCAGACACCGCCGCTCGGGGACCCAGCGGGGAGAGACCACGCGGAGCCCGTCCTGGCCGTGCACGGCCTCTTCTCGGTGCGAAATGCCCCACAAGGCACCCAGTCCAGACACCGACAGCGGTTTGTTCACTCCGTCACACACAAGCATGGCGGGGGGCGGGAGGCAGCGCCACACACGCACTGTCGCCTGCAGGGGAGACCCCCCACCGCAGCTGCGGAGAGGCCCCGCTGCGGGGGGCTGGCTGCAGGACCGGCCTCTCGGCTGCCCTTCCCCGAGTTCCCGCGAACCCACAATCACTGCACACAAAAAGCAACCGGGAGATGTGCAGGGTCAGAAGCAGAAGCGTCTGTTCGGTGTGAGCTGGGGGGGGGGCAAAGGGCGTGGCCGCGTACCTTTTAATGAGGTCCCGGAGGTGGTAGGCTGGGATGGCGGCGTTCACCACCGCCTTACTGGCAAACATGTGGTCGATGATGGCGGAGCTGTTGGCCTGGAGAGGGGGAGAAGTCGTCCTTTGGTGGTTCAAGTTCAGCCACTGCTTCCCGAGGGCCAGGCCCGGGTGCCCTGCGAAACCCCCAGAAACCCCACCTCCCCCGCCCCGCACTCTGGAGGGAGGGACCGTGCCCGGAGTCATGTGGGGGTCCTCGGTCCTCAGCGCCGCCGGCCCCGCACGGGCGTGCACCAGGTGCATGACTGGAGACACCACGGCGCTGGAGCGGCCCCGGGGAGAACGGAGCTCAGTGTGCGTGCGGAGGGGAGGACGAGCGCTCCGCTCGGGGCACGAGGGAGCACGTGGCGTCACGTCACTCCCTCTCAGCCCTGCGCGTGCGACGCCGCGCCCCAAGTGTGCGGAGGCGTGCACAGGAGCAGGCTCACTGAAACGCACCGGACACGTGCCACCGGCACCCCACGCTGAGTGCCGGGCGCTTCCTTTCCGCCCCCGACACCGTGACAGGGTCGCACGCTGCCGTCCCCTTCGTCATGCAGACGGCGGCCAGGCCTCGGGCCTCCACACGACGAGCCCCGCGGAGAAGGTGACTCCACGTGCAACTGCAACGTCTCCGCCTGGGGGCGGGACACTGGGCGCCCGCAGTGCACACTCTCCGCGTCTCCCCACACAGGGTCCGCCCACCACCCAGTTCTGTTCGCTCGGCTGAGCGACGCCGTCCCGGGGGCTCAGGCGGTCAGGGCCCACCCACGGGGGCACCAGAGACTGGCACCGGTCTGACTGTCGGGGGCGCCGGGGACAAAAAAGGACACTGATCCCCTCGCTCGGCCGTGCTTCCGTGCCAAAGGTGAGTGCCCGGCACGCGCACCAGGCCACGGCAGCGCTCCGCCTGGGCCCTGACAGCCACACTCCGTGCCTCAGGCGTCACCGCCACAACCAGGGACGCCTCTGCGCTGTGCCCTCGACTCTCCAGCCTGGAGCCGGCCGAGGCCACCGCCGCGCTCGCGCCCCAGGGAGTGTTCTCGGAGAGGGGGCGCAGGCCGCACTGCGCAGGGACAGGCGGGAAGCTCCCTGCTGCGCCCGGGCTGGGAGCTCAGGGCCCGAGCTGCCAGAGCAGCCGCTGCACCGGGAGAAGGCGCAATGCGCCACCACGAGGGCGGCATGCAGCGCTGCGGGCAGCGCCCGAGGCAGGAGGCAGGGGCAGCCGTGTGGCCCCCGCAGAGCCTGCGGCTCCCCTGGACAGAGTGGCCTGCGCCCTCGCTCGCTGTCCCCACCGGACCACCGGGAGAACTCAGTGAGTCTGTGCGTGAAAACGCATCGACGGGACGCAGAAACTGTGCGCGTGACACAGAGAGCACCGCTCACCCCGCAACGCACCGCTGCACTGCCAGTGTTTCAGGGAGTGGCACAACTGCACTACAAGATGAAAGACACCGCTTCTGCTTCTTGGGGAAAAGGCCCGGGTCCCCGCTCCGGCCCTGGCCCAGGAGCAGGGAGGGTCGCTGAGCGGCGCGGCTGCGGCCTGGGTGGGAGGGGCCGCCGCCGCAGGGGGCACGAGGCAGAGCACTCACGAGACTCATGAGCTGGGGCCCCGGGCGCTGGGACCGGGGACCCCGGGGGGAGCGCCGGCGCCGTTACCTTCCACTCCTGAGACCTGACCGTGTGCTTCAGCTTTGTCCCCGAGAACATCTCCAGCAGGATGACCCCGAGGCTCCACAGGTCCACAGCCGAAGTGCACTCCGTGTCGCTCTGCAGGCCGGCCTGGGCCAGGCAGTTCTGCAGCTCTGCCTCCGGGGCCCGGTACCCGTCCGTCTGGATGTACTTCACGTCCTGAGCAGACGAGTGGATACCGCGCCCAGTGAAACACCGCCCGCTGTCCGTCCACCCACCCACCCACCTCGGCGCTGCCTCTACTGCCAACTGGACGCCGGGGCCGCCCCTCGCTTCCACAACCTCACGCCTGCAAGGGACCGCTGGTGATCAAGGACACTGGGCAAAGCCCTGACGAACCAAGACAAGGGGGGTGCGGTGCCGGACCCACCACCCGTGGAGTCCCCAGCAGTGCGGGCGCCAGTCATGCAGCAAAAACAAGAGAGCACCCCGCAGGGCAGTCGCCCCCGACAGTGTCAGGCCCCTTCGCATGTCACTGGTCACCCGCCCCGACCAGACACACGCTGGCGATGAGCTGCTTCCGCCTGCCTCGCCCCCAGGAGCTCAGAACCACAGCCACACGCAGGTCTGAAGCCCCCGCGGAAGCGCCTCTGCTCTTCGCAACACCCGCCTCGGACCCCGGAGTGGGCGGGAGCCTTTCTCACCTGATTGCCTTCTTTGAAGCTCAGGCCAAAGTCAATGAGCTTGAAACACTCGCTCTCCGCGCTCCAGAGGATGTTCCGCGGCTTGAGATCGGCGTGGACGTAGCCCTCGCGGTGGAGGAAGGCGAGGGCCTCCAGCACGTCCCGAGCGCAGTGCTGGATGGCCCACAGGGAGCAGCCCTGGGGGCTGGCGCACAGCAGCAGCTCCGACACGCTGACGTCCAGCAGCTCCAGCAGCAGGCAGCGGGACGGCACGTTCGGGGAGAAGTGGATGGTGAACACCCCGTACAGGGTCACTGGGGAGAGAGACGGGCGGCGCCGCTTCAGGAGTCAGGCCGGGCGAGGGAGCCACCACGGAAGCAGGTGACCGCAGGGCGCGAGCCCGGGACAGACTACAGAAGAGCAGCTCTGATGGGCAAGGAAGCCCCTGCGGCAACTTACTTTTCCACGAGGGAGATTTCTGGGCCACTGGCTCATTTCAACAACATAAAACGAGTCGGCCTTCAGCCGCTGGCGACTGTTCACAGATACCACATGAGGCACAGTAATTCAGGCTGCGTTCCACCACGCGCTCGCGGTGGGTGCATATGCACTGAGGGTGCCCGGCAAGGTTGAGCACAAGTGAAAATTAAAAAACAAAAACAAAATACCCAGCCCTGGACAAGTGCTCAGTGGGTCAGAGCATCATCTGATGCTCCAGGGCTGCAGGTTCCACCCCCGGTCGGGGCACTCGCAGGAGTCGACCAACGAGGCATCAGTAAGTGGGGCAATAAGTCAATGTTTCTCTCTCTCTCCCTTCCTCTGACATCAATAAACAAATTTAAGGTAAGGACCAAATATTACATACTACCCAAGGTGAATGTCACGATGGGGACAAACAGAATTTGAAGGTTGGTTCCTCAACCTTAAAAGAAGGGAGTGTGCCTTGGGAAGACACGTCTAGTCTTTCAGAGACTCAACAAGACCTGCAAAACGGCCAAGACTTCCCCCGGAAAGGCCACGGCTACGTACAAAACGCGGCAAGCTGAGAACCAACAGACGAGAAAACGCCCCGGTGGCCAGTGCTCCCGAGCGGTAAGATGCCGGAGGCCCATCTTCCATGACGCCGCCCGGGCTGCGAGCAGGGATTAGGCAGAGCCCGAAAGGGGGTCTGCGGGGCGGCGGGGAACGGGGCCGCTGTGGTGGGCCCCTCACCCGCGACCAGCTCAGACCTCCCAGTCTGGGCGTCGGCGCCAGAACCCTGAGCGCACGGGGCGTGCGGCCGCCGCACTTCCACGAGGGCCCCCGTGAACCACTGAGTCATGTCTCGCCAGGCCAGGCTACCTGCGGATCCAGGCCGCGTCCACCGGCGTCGCCAGCGGGGCAGAGGGGTCCGTCTCCCGCTGCCTTGCAGAGGCTAAAAATTCCCACGCGGGACCGGACGACGCAGCAAAGGCACGCCCGCTGTCCCGGGGCCGGGCACCTGCGCTCCCCGCCCGCGCCCGCCCGCCCCCGCACGCCGGGCCGCGCGGCGCGGCGGCCCGCCGCCCTCACCGATGTTGCGGTGGCCCTGCAGCTGCTCCAGCGCCGCGCGCTCCTTGCGGAAGCCGTACTCGGCGGCCGAGGCGGCGGCCCCGGAGGCGCCGGGCGGCAGGAACTGCTTGAGCGCGCCGGGGGGCGAGCCGGGGGTGCCGCAGCAGCGCACCCGGTACACCGACGCCGACGACCCGCTGCCCAGGCGGCTCTGCACCTGCCACAGCCGCCCGAAGGCCTCCAGGAAGCGCGGCGGCTCGGCGCCCCACGCGCACCCGGACCCCGCCATCCGCGCGGACTGAGGGCGGCGCGGCGCTGACGCGAAGCCCGGCAGCCGGCCGCGCCCGCGGGTCACATCGCAGCCACCGGCCGCTCCGCAGGGAGAGGCCCACCGCGCGTCGCCACCGCCGCCGCCACCGCCGGGCTCAGGCCGCCATGACGCCGGAAGCCGCACGCCCCGCCGGAAGCCGGAAGCCAAAAGCCGGAAGCGGACCCAGAGCCGGTCCTGCGCCGGAAGGAGGCGGGAGCCCGGGTGGGCGTGGCTCCAGGGAAGGAGGCGGAGCTTCCGAGCGTCTGAACGTCCGAGGCTGTCTAAGCAGGTGGTCCTGGGACTAGGGCAGCCTCTCCCGTCGGCGAGACCGGCGAGCCCCCCACACCTGCTCCGAGCGCCGCGGGCGCTACCTGTCCCCAGCCACCGCGGACAGGCCGCGTCTCCGCGCCCCGCCTCTCGCGCAGACCTGCACACCCCCCTGCTCTGCCTGCTCCTGCCCCTTAGCCTGCCGCCCAGTGCGGTCGCTGCAGCCCTCCGTGCACCTGCTCTGCCTCCAGCGTGCGCCGTGAGCTGCAGCGCCGCCCCTCTCCGGAGGAGTGCCCTCCATCCCTTCGGGGCTGGCTGCCGGCCCGTCCTCGGCGTGCCGGGGAGCGCGGCGCGGACTCCCGCCAGGCTGAGTGCCCGCCTGCTCCGCCACGTTAGCCGTTAGGCGAGGCGCCCTGGCGGCTCCCGGGCCTCCGGCCCCAGGCGAGAGTGGGGGGCGCGGGCAGGAAGAGGCAGCTGGCCCGTGGTGACTGTGGACAGGAAGTGCTACCTGATGCACAGCCCGATAGGGCTTGCAAAGGACACCAGCGTGCGAACGCTGCTGGGTCCAGGGACTTCCTGTGCATCCGAGGCGGGAGCGGGGTCCGCCGGGAGCCAGGGGAGTCAAAGTGGGGTCGCATCTGGGCTGCGAGGGGTCCATGTGCGGTGGGATGCACGGGGCTTTGTGCAGGCCCAAGGCCCTTAGGAGGTGTGTGGAAGTCTCTAGATTCTGGAGAAAAGGGCCTACATTTTATATGAGTTCACTGTAGAAAAGTTAAACAAAATACAAAGGCAGACAAAGAAAGCAGAAACTCTCTAACGGCCCTCGCTAGTATGTTGGTAAAATTCTTTCTAGACTTCTCTCTGAGCATTTACATGCCCATAGGAGCATTGCACGCTCCCACACACAAGCACACACTTGTGCATAGATCAAGTCATCTGACTCGCTGGTCTGCAGCCTTTCCCAACTCAAAATACACCCCAGCCCCTTCCCACACCCGCAAAAGCGGGTGTTCACAAGCCCCGGCCTTCGGTACGAAGCACCAGTCCGCCGGTGTGCCTGTGCCGCACCATCACCGCCCGGCTGCCTCTCCCACGGCCACTTCTGCCCGTCAAGCCACAGAGAGTCCAGCGACATCGGTGTGCCACTGGTGAGCACGCTCAGCGAATGGTGCTCAGCCGCCGGAGAAGACGGACGAGGCTGTGCTGAGACCCCAGCAACGAGCGGGAGACCCACACCGCCTGCCCCGCGTGGCTTTTCGTGGGGAGCCTGACCGGGGGGCTGTGGCGACCCTGGGTGCTCTGCCACCTCCGCCCCTCTGCCCAGGCTCCGTGGGCCTCTCGCTCCTGTGGCCTGTCACTCCTATCGGCCCCGTGCGCCCTTGGACCTGACAACAGAATTTTGCCCGGAAGGCCAGATTTACTTGACATCTTTAGTAGGAGACAGAAAACCGAGCTCCGGCTGTCTTGTGCCAGAGGGAACTGTATTCAAACGACAAGAGGCCCCAAGGCAAGGCCGCAGGAAGGAGTCAGGAAGGTGAAACCCGAGGGGAACCTAGGGAGGAAGTTCTCGCGTCCTCGCAGCTGTGTGGGGCTGCGCGCCAGTGAGGCTCGTCACCGGGTGAGCGTGCGGCGCGTGGCACACGGAGCTGCGGAGAGGTGGCCCGGGTCTCGTTAGCGCCGTCCTCTGGCTGAGACACAAGCAAAAAGGAGAAGCTGTTTTCCTGCTGTGAGAACTCCGAGGCTCGACTCTGAACTCGCCTGCACCACTCAGCAGTGTCCTGTGCGGCCACCACGCTGGACACTTACCCCTTTACAACTGAACATCTGTAGCTTCTGAGCCCCTCCTTCCCATTCCCTCCCCCGCCATCACTCCACCTCTGGGGACCACAGGTCCGATCTCTTTGTCTATGAGTGACATGTTTTTGTTTCTTTTCTTTTTTTAAAGTTTTTATTTATTTATTTTTACAGAGGGTAGGGAGAGAGGGAGAGAAACATCCATGTGTAGTTGCCTCTCACACGCCCCCTACTGAGGACCTGGCCCACAAGCCAGGCGTGTGTCCTGACCAGGAATCGAACTGGCGACCCTTTGTTTCACAGGCCGGTGCTCAATTCACTGAGCCACAGCAGCCAGGGCTTGTTTCTTTCTAAATCTCCACGTAAGGGAGGTCATGCGGTACTTGTCTTTCTCTACCCGACTTAGCGTGTCACTTAAAACAATGCCCTCAAGGTCCGTGTCATCACAAACAGCAGGGTTTCCTTCTCGTTAAGGCTGAGTGATGGTCCGTTTGGTAACCGTACCGCCTCTTCCTCCGCCGTCGCTGGGCACCCAGGTGGCTCCCGCGGCTTTGGCTGCCACGAATAACGCCACGGTGGACATGGCGGAGCTGACGCCTTCCAGAGTTAGTATTTTTTATTTCCTCCAAACACACCCCTGCAGAAGCAAAATTGCTAGATGCTGTGGTAGATCTATTTTAAAGTATTTTTATGTCCAGACGGGTTTTCACAGCGGCCACATGGGCTCACTTTCCCATGAACGATAGGCAAGAGTTCCCTTTTTCCAACTTCCTCCCCGAAACTCACTTCTGGCCTCTTTGGTAATGACCGTCCTGCTGAGGGTGAGGCAACACCTCACCGCAGTTTCGATGTGCAAAACCGATGATTAGTGAGCCTGAGCGTCTTCTCACGGAGCCGTCGGCGGTCCACGTGTCCTCTTTGGGAGAATGTGTGTTCAGATCCCTGGTCCATTTTTTAGCGGCATTGTCTGCTGCTTTTTGCTGCCGAGTTGTGTGCGTCTTTCTGTGTGTGGAAGTGGGTCTCTTTGTTATCGGATACGTGGTTTGCAGACAGTTTCTCCCCCTCCGTGGGCCGCGCTGGCAGGGCTCTGGCGAGTGGGGCTCCTCTCCATGAGTCAGCTTCCTTCTTCATCTTGACCAAGTTCTCTCTCTTCGCCTGGCTGCTGGGAGCGCCATGCCCACCAGCTCACAGGCCCCAAAACACCCTGTCACACGGCCATTCCTGGAGGAGCCTTTTCCATTGTCTCCCCACCCCTCCCAGCCCCCGGTGCCTCTCTCCCCTGTATTCGGTTTCCTCAGACTCCTCGGCAAGGGCTCCTGATGGGCCCGTCTTTGGTCCCGTCCGTGGTGGCTGCAGACGTGACCCTTGGCTTGGATTTCCGCAGACGAGAGAACGGGGGCCCGGCAGGGGAGGAACGCCGCTTGTGTGTGCCGTGCAATCAGCATGGCGTCCGAGTGGAGGTGTTTTCATCGTGAAAAACCTTAAACACACCCCAAGATGGACAGTAGCATAACAGACCCCACACACCATCACCCGGCGATGGGTGCGTACCCACGTATGCACGATGCCATCATGGCCCCTGGCGAAATCAGCAGGAATTCCTTGGTGTCATCCAGTACGCAGTCAATGTTTAGATTTCCCCTATGGCAGGACATTTTTTTAAAGATTTTATTTATTTATATTTTAGAGAGGGAAGGAAGGGAGACAGAGAGAGAGAGAAAAACATCACTGTGCGGTTGCTGGGGGCCGTGGCCTGCAACCCAGGCACGTGCCCTGACTGGGAATCGAACCTGCGATGCTTTGGTTCGCAGCCCACGCTCCGTCCACTGAGCTACGCCAGCCAGGACAGGAAATTTTTTGTACTCACTTCTTTTAAAAAACCAGGATCCAAACCAGACCCTCATGCTGTGCTGGCTTTGTGCCTCACAGGCATCTTTGCACCGGGAGCGGCCCGCCCCCCAGCATCTGACCTGGTGGGCGTGGCTCGGGCCTGTGGAGGGACCTCGGTCACTGCCCCGTGGAATGCCCCACACGGCGGGACTGTCTGCCTGCCTGCTCCCTCAGGACGGCCGCACAGGGAGAGGCCGGTTATGCCCATTCACCGGGGGGGGGGGGGCGGGGGCGCCCGTGTCTGAGCAGCGGCTCCGCGGAGGCCTGCGTGCCCCTGCTGCCGGCTGGGGGGCCGCCAACGTGTGACAGCCCCGCCCGAGACCCGCGGAGCCCGAGGTCGGCAGGTGCAGGTGGTGACGGCCTGGCCTCCCTTTGTCAAGGTCACTCTCAGACATGTGTCTGAAGTTTCCGCCCACTGACTACGTCCCCCGGATTCCTTACTCCGCCGGGCGTCGGGAAGCGGAAACGAGCTGGTCCTGTCTCGGGTAAAGGCGTGCGCCGCTTCGCCAGGGGTGCCAGACTCCCCCTGCGGCGGGAGGAGCCGTCTCATGCTCCGACCGACGGTGCCCGCGGTGTGACTCTGTTCCACCCCGGCAGGGCCAGCCCAGGCCACACTCACACTCGATTTTCGCCCGAGTGACGGGACAGAGATGTTACCGCAGCGTGGACTCAACCTGCACCGTCTGATGCTGAGTGGGGAGGAGGGGGCTGGGCCTGAGGAGGGGATGTGGTTGACAGAGAGGCAAGAAAGCTCCTGTGGGGACAGAGATGAACCGGCGCCAGAGACTGCCGCCTCTCTCAGGAAACAGCCGCGGTTTGGCACTCTGGCCGTCAAACTCTCTCGCCGTCCAACGGTCTCTCCGTGCTGGCCACAGCTCCCCAGAAACGGCACAGGAGGTGGCCACGGCTGCTCGCACAGCCGGGATGGGAGAGCAGATCTCTCTTGATCAGCGTCGTTGAGCTGCAGTTCCTGACACCGACCCCGGGGGCGGGGGGCGGGGGGCACCAGCCAGCCACAGTGCCCAGTGGGGAGGTCCAAGGTCAGGCTGGCCTCTCAGGCCGTGGAAAATCATCCTCCCAGTTAAGAAGGCGTTAGGAGCACGTGGTCCTGTTGGCATACGTTCCTACCTGAGATACACAGCAAATCCTACAGATGTTTGAGTAAGGCGGCTGAAAGGGGCGGGGGGCGTACATACATGTATACCAACTGACTGACGTCGCATTTAGACATGTTTCCATGTCTGGTGTCTCTGAAATTAGTAGTTCACTGATTAATACTAACAGGGAGGATGAGCTGGTTGCTCAAAAGGCCATGGAGGAGCTGGGCAGATGTTGTGCACAGCGAAACAAGGTCTGATTACATTATAAGACGAGTGAGCACGAGTGCGGAGTCGTGACTACAGTTACTAACCCCCTGTCGCACACAGGAACAGTAGATCTTAAATGCTCTCACGACAAAAGAGACATGGTAATTATGTGGCCAGGTTGGAGGTGCTGACTAATGCTATGGGGGTGACTGTTTTTGCAACATAGAAATGTAACAAAGCATCACACTGTAAACCTTGAACTTACGCACTGTTACATGTCAATTGTGTTTCCATTGTATCTACCCTGGGGCTGACTCTGAGCCTCAGAGGAGAGGAGCCGCGCCTCCCAGGGTACCGCGCACCCCCGGGCACCGGGGAAAACAGAGGGCACCTTTCCGCCCGCACCAGCTCGTCTAAGCTGGGCCAGTGCCTCTGGCCGGACGCACGGTTCTTGGTCCTCTTCACGGGGAGGCACTGCTTCCGTCTCCGAGGCAGGAACCTGAAACCAGGCCTGACCACCCCTTTTCTTCTCCCTGAAAAGCCATCCCTGCGCTAACCTGCACGCCCAGGTGCCCCTCCACCTGCACCTGCTGCTTCCCCCAAAGCGCGACGCTGGGGATGGCCTTGGTCACTCGAGGCCAGAGCCTTGTCCAGGGGACAGGCTGCCTCCACCACGGAGTCCGGCAGCTTCCTGTTCCCTTTGACCCACGGAAGTCTCCCCCCTCTCGACCATTCATTGTGGGCTCCCGCAGCATCTCAGCTCGGTCTGAGCGCCCGTCCTGAGCTCTGCACGGGCGGTCAGAGGCAGCCCCCACCCCCGCAGGAGGCGGGCACCGTCACCCGCGCAGGGTGACGCTGCTCTCCCTGCGGTGGGCCCTCGGGCACGGGCCGGCCCGTGCCCCGGTCCCAGGGAGCCGACTCCAGCACCGCGGCCCCCGCGGAGCGCCGCGGCCACAGGCCCTCAGACGGACTTCACACCCGTGAATCACATCGGGGCCGGCCCTCTTTCGGCGGCGTCACTCGCCACCTCCTTCCTTCCCACTTCCTGAAACTCTCAACACTGACCGCGTCCAGAGAACGGTCTCAGCCGCCGCCGGAGGAGGAAGCTGCGCTGGACGTGTGTGGGTCTCGGGGGTGAGGGCCCCATGGAGCTGCCCTACTACCACGGGCCCCTGTCCAAGAAGGACTGCGAGGGCCTGCTGCTCGCGCGGCGCGCGGACGGCAACTTCCTGCTGCGGGACAGCGAGTCCGTGCCGGGCGTCCTGTGCCTCTGCGTCTCGTGAGTAGCCTCCCCGGCCCCGCGTCCGGCCCCACGGGGCGGCTGTCCGGACGGCCGCCACACGGAGCAGAGCTGGGGCTTTGCGCTGCCTCGGCAGCCCCAGCGCGCAGGGCGAGCGGGGCCCCGCCGGGGACCGCCGACCGGGGGGCCCTTTTCTGCCTGTTTCCTCCTGCGGACACTGAGGTCAGGGCCCCGCGGGCAATCTCCCCCTGCGCGGCCGGCCGGGCCCGTGCTCGCTGCACTGACGGCCCTTCACACGCCGGCGCCGTGTCCCGTGTCCCGTGTCCCGTGTGCGGCCCACAGGGGTGCAGGCCCTGCAGGCGGCCTCCCCCGCGGCCCGCTGCGGCCGGCCGCCACACGCCCCCTCGGGGTGAGGACACGGCGCCAGGGCCTCTCCGACCGTGGTCCTGCTGCCGTCTGCCTGGCCTCCCCCGCAAGGGTCTGGTGTCATTCTGAAACTCCGGGTTTGACGACGCCCCGGCCGGAGCCGCCAGGGCGCCTGTGAGGGGCCTGGTTCGGCCGTTGAGACAGGAGCCCGCAGAGCTCTCGGCGGGCGCCTGGTGTCTCCAGGGGTCTCCTGGGGGAGACCGCTGGACCCCTTCCCTCCTGCTCGCCGCAGGACCGGAAGCCCCGTGTGTCCCTGGGGGGGGGGTGTCAGGGAGCCGTGGGGCGAGAGTGACCGTCACCGGCCACGGCTCCGTGCTCTCCGCGGGGCTGGGACGCGGGGCCTGAGGGAGCCGCAGCAACATGTCGGCGGCTGGACGTTCCAGACCCCGAGCACAGCTGAGACGGTTTCGTGGGTCTTTCAGCCACGAGTCATTCCTCTTCCCGGAGCGGCACAGACAGGCCTCCGTCTGTCCCAGCTCCGTCTGTCTGTCTGTCTTCTTACTGATGTGCTTCAGGTTCTATGTAGGAAGGCGAACACTTCTTCCAACACACGCATGTGCGCGCGCACGCACACACACACACACACACACACACAGATAACTACAGACCAATTTTAATTTCTTTTAGTATCAGTTTTCTGTAATCTGCTCACCAAATAGAAACCATCAGCGTAAAATACACTGTGTTCACGTAGGGCTCCTGTGTCTAGAAAGTTACGAGCTCAACCACATGTTCACAGGGCAAGGATTGCAAACCGCGTAGCTCACTCCAGTTTACTTAAAACGTATTAGGTAAAACGTATCATTGCGATTTACTAAAACCCCTCAGTCTGACACACCCAGCGGCGCACCTGTGCTCACACACCCCTCGCAGGCGGGAACGCGCTCCTGACCGCACCCAGCCAGGTCGGGGCACCCAGGGCCGGGCGCAGCTCCAGAGGCGCCCGGGACAGAGGCTGGCACTCACATCACACTTCTGGGTCTCGCGTGGTCAGGGGAAGTGTGAAAACATGGACGAGAAAGAGGCAAAGTTATCATCGGCCGCCGAAACGGTTTTGCACCTGCGAAACCTAGCATTTAACTGAAAAAAAAAAACCAAAACAAAACAAAACAAAAAAAAACAGGTACTAAGATCTTAAAGGAAAGTCAGCAAGGATATCTATCGCCTTTCTAAGCAAGACACAGAGCCCAGAAAGCAAAAAAGGAAAGACAGCTAAATGTGATCGTTGTAAAATTAAAAAAAGAAAACCTGACGTTAAAGCGACTTTAAAAAAATAAACAGGAAAACGTAATCTCCGCAAACAGGGAAGAGCCTTAAAACAGCAGAAAACGACGGGAGGACGACAGGGTGCGGAGGGCGTCCGATGAAACAGAAACGCGAAGACCCAGGAAAGCCGGGTCCCGCAGGCGGCTGGCGAGGCTCAGGGAGAAGAAACGCCAGAGGCCCCCCCCCCCCCCGCCCCGCGGCGGCCGGCCCCGGGCTCCGAGGAGGCCCGGAGGAAGCCAAGCGCCCGGACCTCGGCCCCAAACCTCGCCGACCAATGTGGGTCTCGCAGAGGCCGTCCCGTCCGCCGTAGCACAACGCTGCACCCCCAAAAGGATTTCTCTTCGTGGGTGGGGGAGAGGGGTTGCCGTCGGCCCATCCGACAGGGAGGCGTCTGCCCGGGGAGGACAGACGGCCCTTCTCCGAGGGGAAGGGACACTCCAGGCGGCACAGCCACACAGCTCGGTGGGACGCAGAGGCCCCCAGGGCCCCCCCCCGGCCCCTCGCCCCCGGCTCCTCCCAGGCTCGGGCCCGGGCCCCCCACCCCAGCGACACTGGCGCTGCTGGAATTCGCGCGAACACGACCGAGAAGATGCGGCCACGGGCCCGGAAACCTGCCGGGCCTGCGGTCGTGTGAGCAGGCGAGAAGCAGAGCAGGACCCCGGTGGCACCCCTGCGTCCCGGCGGAGTTCCCGACGTTCCCGGCACGTGTGGGACTCCCCGCGGTGGCCATGCCCGGACACCCCCCCGCCCCCCGCCCCCAGAAGAGGCTGTGGGGCCGCTCTTTCCCTGTGGTCGCGCCTCCGCGCCAAGGACGGGGCTGGGGCAGGAGTGAGTTCCGCGATTTAAAGACAGGGAGCTACGCTGCAGCAGATCCTGCGGCTCCAGCCCGGGCGGGGCCTGGGGGGCTCCCCGAGGAGAGTCCGCCAGGGAGCCCCAGCCTGTCGGTGACTAGAACCGGGTCCAGCGTAAACGCTGCGGCAGGGGGCTTTGCTCCAGCGCAAGGACTGGGGGAGCAGAGACGCCCCGGAGCGGTGTGGGGCTCCCGCTGGAGAGCGGGCGGTCAGGGCAGTCAGCGGGAGAGGGCGGGCGGCGCGAGGACGGGCCCGGGAGGGGAACACTTCATGTGAGCTCTGAAGGGGTCCTTTGGGAGCGGCCCCCTGGAAGAGCAGGTGTGGGGGCGGATCGCGGGGTCTCTGGAGGAGGAGGGTGCAGACACTGGGGAGCCCCGGGTGGCTTCTGAGCAGAGACGGGACGAGGCTGGTGCTGAGTGTCTGGTGACAGCCAGCCGGAGAGACCGGGGACCGGCAGGCTGGGGGTGGGGTGCGGCTGGCAGGGCTGAGGAGCGGAGAGGACCGGAAGGACAGCGCTGCGGGTGGGGGGGGGGCACACTCGCGACAGAGCCGGAGGGACCTGGGCCCCCCGCAGGGCAGGCGGCCTGCGTGGGGCTCTCTCTTCAGGAGCCACGCTCACTCCCAGCTCGTCCGGCGCAGGGGCCGGCTCGCCCGCTCCTCTGAAGGAAGAGCCACTCGGGACGTGGAAAGAGTGGGCCAAACGGGGGGCGGGGTCGTCACCTGGGGGCGCTGTCCCCCGGCCGCCCCCCGGCTGACAGGCACACGGAGCTCCCGGCGCCTCGGGCTCCAGGCTCAGGCCTGGTGTCGCCGCTGGAAAGGGCCCTCGTCACGGCCCCTGCGAACCTTGTTGTCCCCAGGCCGGCCCGGGGACGGGGGACTCAGTGACCGACGCCGCAGGCCCTGGTCGGCCCGCAGGAAGTCAGGTGCAGCGGGAGGAGCCCACGTGGAGAGAACACAGGGATCACCCCCGGGAGGGGCCGAGGGGCGACTTGGGATTGGACTCCGCCGGAAGGGCTCGTCTGCTGCTGCCCCCAGCCCCGAGCCCCCGGCCCCCAGCCCCGAGCCCCCAGCCCCGAGCACGCACTCATAGCCAGGGAAGGCGGGAGGGGCCCATCGCGGCCGGAGACCTGCTGAGGGCGGCCGAGGCGCCACGGCGAAGCTGCTTCCTGTGACCTACACGTCGCGTTACCCACCCCATGGTCACCCTCGGACCCTCGGCCAAACCGCTCGCAGCAGGTGGTGATGTCGACCCTCCTCCGTGGGGAGAGAAACCAGAGCTTCTTGCCCAATGACCTGTCCGTGCCCAGGCCACCGGCGAGCTGCCCCGGTCCCTCTCTTTCCGATGACCCCAGTCCCACTGAGACACGCTCACAGGGTCACCTTGGAGCTCTGTCACCAAGTTCCCAATCGGGGGAGTGCGGGTGTGGACAGGCTGAGTCCCGCCATATTAGACTGGGGCTGGGGTGGGGGGGGGGCACTGGGGCAGCTCCCCGGACTCCGGCCCAGGTGAGAGAGAGTGTGGGGGCCGGGCAGGAAGAGGCAGCTGGCCCGTGGTGACTGTGGACAGGAAGTGCTACCTGATGCACAGCCCGATAGGGCTTGCAAAGGACACCAGCGTGCGAACGCTGGGTCCAGGGACTTCCTGTGCATCTGAGGCGGGAGCGGGGGCCGCTGGGAGCCAGGGGAGTCAAAGTGGGGTCGCATCTGGGCTGCGAGGGGTCCATGTGCAGTGGGACACACGGGGCTTTGTGTGGGCCCCCCACCCCCCGGGGCGGTCACCTGCCGGGTCCCACTGCAGAGGTCAGTCCTGAGATGCACGTCTCACTCTCAGGTTCTGAGACCTTAGGAAGGCTCAAGCTAAGAAAGAAAAAGAAGAAAGAGAGAAAGAAAGAGAGAGAGAGAGAGAGAGAGAGAGAGAGAGAGAGAGAGAGAGAGAGAGAGAAAGAGAGAGAAAGAAAGAAAGAAAGAAAGAAAGAAAGAAAGAAAGAAAGAGAGAGAGAAAGAAATCAGTCTTGCTCATTGTTTTTCAAAGATCCAGTGGGCAGAAAAGTGCACGGGACGGAAGCAGGTGGCATCTCAGGGGCGCCCTCAGAACGCCCGGCCTGGGTGTGGCCGCGGCCACAGCTGCCTCTGCCCAGAGCGCCAGGGACAGCCACACCGTCCTTCCGTGGTCTTTAAAGTCTGGTTGAAATAAAACTAAAACGTGCCCACAAACAAGTCTCCCCACAACCCCGGCCTCGGCTTGAGCCCTGACGTGTCAGCTGCTTGTGACTGGAGCCCGGGGACCCGGGCGTGTGCCCCCGTCACCACCCACGCCTGCCGGACAGAGACACGGGGCACCCGCACCTGCCCTTTCCGACCTCGGCTGGAAACAGGAGGCCAGAGGTGGGAAAACACACCTCACACGGGGGCTGAAGGCTTCCCAGACCTCGGAGGAGACTGAGCAACTCACCCGGACCACAGGCCTGGCCTCTCGCCCGGAGCCCACCCCGCCCCGGCCGCCCTCGCCCGGGACTCAGCCCCCACGGTGCCCTGAGGGCGGGACAGCAGACACGGAAACGTCTTTTCCACCCGATGCCCCAGGGCGACCACGAACACGGACCACGTGGCCACTTCCCCCACGCAGATAGGAAGGGTGGGCGGCTGAGTCACGTGCTCAGCGCTGGGTGCGTGTTTTTAGGAAACTACCAAACAGCCCAGCCGGGTGCCCCAGTGGGTCGGGCGCCGTCCCATAAACTGGGAGGCCGCGGGTTCGATTCCGGGTTTCGGTCACCGTCGGGGCCCGAGGAAGAGGCAGCGGAGGGACGTTTGTCCCTCACGTCAATGTCTCTCCCTGTCTCTCCCTCTCAAGTCAATGAGCATGGCCTCAGGGGAGGATGAGAGGAAAAGGAAAATTAACCGCCGAGACGTTCTCCGAAGCGAGAGCCCCTCCGACCGGCACGCTGGGGTCTGGCCCGTCGTCTCCACGCCGGCCACGTTCGCGAGTGCGCGGGCGCATCCCTCTGTGGCTCCCCTCCCCGCGTGGCTCCTGGCTGACGACGCTGAGCGAGCGTCTGCTCACGGGCGCACCTGCAGCCGCGTGTCTCCCGAGACTAAGTGCCCGTTCAGACAGTCGCCCGTTCCGGGTTATTCGGGTGTTCACTCTCTCCCCGAGTCCGGACGGCTCCTGCTGCCTCGGACCCACGCTCCCCCGTAAGCGCTGCTGCCCCGCCCGGGGCTTGTCTTCCCGTCCTCTCACCGGGAGGCGCCGGAGAACAGAGGCGGACGGTTTTCAGGGAACCCAGTTCTTCAGTGTTTTCTTTTTTTAAATGTTTTGTTGATTACACTATTACAGCTGTCCTATTTTCTCCCCTTTCACCCCCCTCTCTGCCCTGCACACCCCTCCCACCAGCATCCCCCCTCCCCCCTTAGTGCACGTCCACGGGTCGTACACACGAGCTGTTGGCTTCTCCATTCCCCATCCTGTTCTTGCCCTCCCCCCGTCCGTTCTGTACCTGCCGTTTCTGCTGCTCATTCCCTGGACCTTTGCCCCCGTTCTCCCCTCCCCCTCCCCACTCATAACCCTCCATGTGACCTCCATTTCTGTGATTCTGTTCCTGTTCTAGTTCTTTGCTTAGTTTGTTTTGCTTAACTTCCTTGGGACTCTGGGAGCTGCCTGGACTTCCTGGAAATAGACTTACTTCCTTTCCCAGATTGGGGGAAGTTCTCCTTCATTAGTTGTTCAAATAAGTGTTCAATTCCTTGTTCTTCCTCTTCTCCTTGTGGCACCCCTATGATTTGGATGTTGGTGAGTTTAAACTTGTCCTGGAGGTTCCTAAGCCTCTCGCCATGTTTCTTAAATTCTTGTTTCTTCATTCTGTTCTGGTTGGATGTTTATTTCTCCCTTCTGCTCCAAATTGTCGTTTTCAGTTCTGCTTTCCTCCCCTCACTGGTGGTTCCCTGTGCATTTTTCTTCATTTCACTTTGCATACATAGCCTTCCCTTCTTCCTCTATTTTGGGACCAAGCTCAACCAGTCCTGTGAGCATCCTGATCACCAGTGCTTTGCACTCTGCATCTGGTAGGTCGACTATGTCTTCCCTGCTTAGTTCCATTTTTGAAGCTCTGATCTGATCTTTCATTTGGGCCATAGTTCTTTGTCTCCGCCTGCCTGTTATGTAGTACTGGGCGGGGCCTTAGGTATTGACCAGGGTGGGACAACCCACGTCGCTGTGTTGTGACGCTGTCTGTGGGGCAGGGGTCTGCGAGGGGACAGTGCTGCTTGCTCAGCTCCCTGCTGGATTCCAGCCACTCCCCCGCTTCCCACAAGCACACTGGGCCCTCCTGGTGCTGACTCCTGGGTGGGTCCGTGTACGTTCTAGGACCCTGTGGGTCTCTCCACCAAACTCTCCTGTGAGGCTGGGAGTTTCTCCGCTGCCAGAGCTCCCACAGATTTTTTCAGTTGGAGGTTTGAGGCTTTATTGCCCCGTCCTGGAACCCTGGGTTTTGGGTCCGTCTCACTCCCCAGTTGTTCCTCCCGGTTTATCTGCACGTGAACGTGGGACCGCCCTGTCCTGCAGCCGCCACCTCGCCTCGAGTGCTCTCCCCCGGCTGCCTGGCTCTGCCCCTCCTACTGGTCTGAGTAAATATTTCTGCTTTAACTTCTAGGTTGTCGGATTTCTATATAGTTCAATTTCCTGTCAGTTCCGGTAGTTTGTTTTAAAATTTGTTGTTGTCCTTCTTTTGGTTGTGCGAGGAGGCACAGTGTGTCTACGTACGCCTCCATGTTGGCCAGAAGCTTCCATTTTTTTCTTTTATGGATTGTGATGTGTCTGATAAATCCTTGCCTACGTCCATTCATGGAGGTTTTTCTCCTAATTTTTCCCTGGAGTTTAACAGTTTCAGGTGTCTCATTTTGGGTAGCCCAGTCCGATGTTATTTTTCTTTCTTGATTTATTTATTTATTTGTTAGGGAAGGGAGGGAGAAAGAGAGAGAGAGAGAAACATCCATGTGCAGTTGCTGGGGGTCATGGCCTGCAACCCAGGCATGTGCCCTGACTGGGAATCGAACCTGCGACGCTTTGGTTCGCAGCCCGAGCTCAATCCACTGAGCTACGCCAGCCAGGGCTCGATGTTGTTTTTCTAACGGGATGAGAAAGAAGCCCCTTGTTGTAGGATGTAACATAAGCTCTGGGATAGTTGGGCTCCAAACCCACCCCACGATCAGCCAAATGCACCGTCGGGGCCCCGATCTGGACGATACTCCTGGGCAAAGCCTTTCCCGGGACCTCTTCTCAGGTGGCAGGCCACTTCACCTGGCTGCAGGTGCGCCGGGGCCCGTGCGAACCTCCCGCTGCTTGCTCCAGGACCTGGGGACACCCTGGGCTTATTCCGGCCCCAGGAAGCCCCCCACACAGGACGGGGTCTGCAGTGAAAGGGGTCCCGGCGATCAGCCGCGTGGCCTGCCGCCCTTCAGGCTGCGAGGGGGGTCTGGCTCCCCAATTCTGCCCGAACCCCAGCTGTTCGATTCGCTGGCGCAGGCTCCGGTGCTGGGGTCGGTGGGTAGGCGGGCCCCGAGTTGACGCTGTGACGGTTCTGTGGGTTCCGAACCTGCGGAAGCCACTGGAGACGCTGAGCGTGCGCCCCCTCCCCTGGACAGCTACGGTCGCATCGACCCCGTATCTGACCACTGGTGGCACCTGGGAGTGGGAGGGACTCGGTCCTGGCAGCTGGGTCTCCTCGTGCGAGGACCCAGGTCGGGTCTGTCGTCTCGGTTCCGGCTGAGCGGCTCAGCCAGCGGCCGCTGTCCCTGCTGTCCCCACTGTCCCCGCTGGCCCCACAGTCCCCGCAGGCAGCGAGAGCCGCACACCCAGTTCCGACGCTCGCTGCCGTGGGCTCGCTGCTGCGGTCCCTCGTGGGGCCACTTCCTGAGGCAGCACCAGGCAGGGCTCTCCGGTGCCCTTGGGGCTGGGAGGGCACCAGAGGCCCGGCCGTGAGTCCTCTGTCCTCGTGCCCGTGGCTGCGACCCCGATGCCCCCTCCCAGCGAGGGTCCCCCCCTCCAACGCGCGCACTCTCCCCGGCCCCACGGCCGAGAGGGGCGGGGAACGAGCCCGGGTGCTGGGACTCCAGGTGGACAGAGGCTCTGCTCAGGCGGCGTGCCATGGGTGCCGGCACGCAAGAGCCACCTGACTCACTGTCCTCCCTCCACAGCTTCAACAACTTGGTCTACACGTACCGCATCTTCCAGGACAAGTACGGGCAGTACAAGATACAGGTGAGGACGGCAGCACAAGACCGCCCGTGGCGGCAGCTGCAAGCCGGGGCGGGGACCTGGGGGCGTCGTCCCCGGGGACACGCAGGGGAGTGCGTGCCACGAAGGGACAGGAGCCAGGAGGCACCCTCGTCTGGCCCCACTTGGACCAACTATTCAAAACGGAGAGTCCCACGGTCCTGGTTCCTCCGTGGACCAATGCACCGCTGGGCTCTGGCGCCACCGCGGAAGAGGGGGGCCCTGCAGTGGCGGGGAAGGGGGTGGGGAGGGCGGGGGCAGGTGTGGGGGCTCGGCCGTCGGCCGGGAGGAGCCGGGGAGCTGCCTGCACGGTTCTCTCCTCCCCCGGGTTCCCCGGGAGCTCAGCACACTTCCGTGTGTGTGTGTGTGTGTGTGTGTGTGTGTGTGTGTGTGTGTGTGTGTATTTGCTTCCTTTAAACTTCTCTCTTGTCAGGTTTAGGTTAGAAAACCGTCCTTGCTTGACGGCGGGCGCGCAGAAAAGTGCTCCTTCGCCCCGCGGCCGGCGGGTGCGCTGCTCTCGGCTCGAACCCGGACGTTTCGTCCTGTTGGCGCTCCCGGCAGCTCCGAGGCTGTCGGCGTGCCGCTGGCACGTCTGGGTCTCCCGTCCGAGAGCCGCACCGCCAGTCCCCGCCCAGAGCGAGGCCGTCAGCGAGGTGCCGACCGGCACCAGCTGTCCCTGAGCCGCCGTGGGGCTCATGGGGGACGCGGCCTGAGCCGGGGCCCCCGGTGGCCGAGCCACAGGCGTCCTGCCGACCCGCTGTCCCTGGGAGGCCCCAGGCCTGGGGGGCACGTTCTGGCCTGCCAACTCGGGGGCCACCCGAGACGGGCGCCTGCCACACACGGTCGCGTGACGCCCAGCGGCCCCCTCCTCGTGTCGTTCCCGCAGACCGCGGCCAGCGTCCCGAACCAGGCCTTCCCCAGCCTCAAGGAGCTGGTCTCCAGGTTCCGGAAACCCAACCAGGGGCTGGTGTTCCCGCTCCTGAACCCCGTGGAGAGGACCGGGCCCTGCCTGTGGTGGCGGAGCTCGAAGGTGGACATGGACGACGACGACAACGACTACGGTACGGCCGCCCTCGGAGCCGGCACACAGGGTGGGGGGCGGGGGGCTTTTCCTGCCCCTCGGCTCTGAGGGTCCCTCATCCCAGCTTGCGGGGGGGTGGGGGGCGGCACCTCCAGCCCTGGGGTGGCCGATGTGCACCTGGGACATCAGGGCGGACACCGTCACCCCCGCCTGCCCTCGGCTTTGGGACAGGGCGGCGAACAAGCAGACGGTCCAGTGACCGCCCTGCTCCGACCCCTCCCCGAGGTCCCGGGGCCCCTGCGGGCTGCACGCACTGCATGTGCGCCACCTCAGCCGCCACCACGGGGCAGAGGGGGTCCGGGCTGAGGCCTCTCCCACCGCAGCCCGCGGCGGCTGGGCCCCGACGCCCACAGACAGATTGTCTGCGACCTTCAGTCTGACTGTGACTCAGTCCTCCCGAGACCTCCAGGGGCCCACTTCCTCTCGCTGGGACGTGGGGGTCGCAGCCCCGGGGAGAGGCTGCAGCCGCCGGTGGGCGGGGACGGAGGCAGAGGACAGAGTGGGGGCGTCGCCCCACACAGGTTCCGCCCTGTGTCCGGCAAAGCCCCTTGGGGACCGCCCCACCCTGGCCCACCCAGTGAGACCCAGCAGTGATGGGCCTGGCCCCCACCCTGGCGTCTCCCTCGCACCCGCACGCACGGTCTGCACCCGGACCGCACAGCCCCTTCCCCTCGGCTCGGCTGCAGGCGTGGCCCCGGCTGCAGGACCACTCCCCCAGAACTTACGGGACAGACAGAGCATCAGGGGGGTGGGGCGGCCCGTGGGCGGAGCCACAGGAGCCACTGGGGGCCGGGGGCAGACAGTGCTCACCAGTGAGACAATGGCCACCAGTCCCACAGGACAGCCCCTTGCAGACGGCCCCCCGAGGCCCAGGCGAGACTTGCCGCCCGCCGCAGTCCCTGTGCGGTCAGCCCCTCCTCCTCGGCGGGAAACGCCCCTCCCCTGGACCCCTCGGGACACAGGGCGCCCCCACTCCAGGCATCTTCCGGGGCCCGACTCCTAAAGCAGGGCCCCGGGTGGCAGGAGGAGCTCTGTGCGGCGCCCTGCCCTCGCCGACACGGTGCTCTGACGCGGCCTCAGGCTGACAGGGGGGCGGGGGGGGGCAGTGGGGATGGGGGCAGGTCCGCTTCCCCACCAGCAGGAGGTTGGGAGGACCCTTGGGTGCTGCTGGGCTTCACGCCGGCCCCTGCTTGTCCCCAGAGAACTGCAGCAGCGAGTACATAGAGGTCTTGCCCTGAAGCCACGGGGCCGCGGCCCTGGGGAAGATTCACGCATCTGGAGACCGGACCCGGGGGACACGTCGCACTGTCCCGGCCTCCTGACTGCAGGCGTCCTGTCCGCCAGCCTCCCCGCACCACCGGCACCACCCACCCGGCACCACGGGCCCGGCACCCAGCGGGCGGCCCGGAGCCCCGCCCCTCCCAGCACCTGACGCTGGGCCGTCCTCCTGGCCTCCCCCCTCCCCCCACTGTGCCGCTTCCCTCAGGCAGCGCCTGGGCCCAGGGCTTCGGGCGCAGCTCTCGCGCCCCCCCCCCCCGCCCTGGGCACTCGTCTCTCCACCTGGGAGGGGGCCCACCGGCTCGGCCCCTCCCCGGAGCCTGGCCGTGCCGGGCGCACTCAGGGCCCTGGAGTGACAGACGGACATGCCAGCACCCATCGGGGACCCAGCCTCCCGGCCCGCGCGTCCCCTGCGGTGGCCGCACTGTCCTGGCCACGCGGCCCTCCGGCCCGGGGGACCCGCCTTCCTCCTCCTTTCCAGTCTTGACCTTGCTGCCCAGCCTGGCCCTGGACACACCTGCCCCCCGGGTTGGCCTCATTTCATCGACGCGCTTGCCACCTGGCCGCACGGACAGGCTCTGTCCGGTGACACAGGTGGGGTGGGGGTGTCGTGGGGACCTGCGTGACTCCTGCCCCGCCCAGGTCTGAAGGGCCCCGAAGGGTGGCCGGAGCCCGTGTCCTCCTCGTGGGCGGAAACTCCCACTTGCGCCGTGACGCTGGAAGGGTCCCCGAAGGCCTGGCCGGGCTGGCCCCGGGCCCATGGGCTTTCTCTGAGTTGTGCCAGGAAGAAACCCCAGGTTTCCGCACGGCGTGAGCAGATGGGGGACCGGAACCCCGAGGGGAGCCACGGGGGCTCACGGGTCCCGGTGACCGCAGCCACCGCCGAGCGCAGAAGGCGTGAACCTCGGGGTGCAGCCCCACCTGGAGGAGGGGGATGGAGCAGACCCTGCCAGAGGGGTCGGGAAGGGGCCAGGAGCAAGCAGCACCCCGGGCGTCCTGGTCTGACTCTCTCCGTGGGGCACGAGGAGGGCGTCCCCGCCCTGGAGCCCCCGCCATCCTGGGCACAGACCAGACAGCCAAGAATGTTTCCAGAACAGACACTGAGTAGGTCCACGCGCACAGTGGGTCCATCTTCTGCAGGGCAGGGGTCTGTTTGGGAGTCACACCTTTCAGAGCCCAGCGGGACAGGACTCGTAGCTCAAGGTCACTCAGTGCACCTCCCAGGGCCGTGACCTGTTTCCCGAGTGCCCAGGCCCGGGCCCCGCCTGCCCCTGGTCCCGGAGGGTCCGCCTCTCCCACCGGCAGGCCCCGAGGAAACGGCTGGCGTCGACGCCAGGCCGCACGTCCCCAAAACTGGTCGGAAGAGCCCGCACATGCAGCTCAGTCTGGGCCTGTGGGCCGGGGAGGGACTCCCACAGCCACTCCGGGCCTCTGGGTGCCAGCCGCTCCATCCGCGCGGAGCTGCAGGCGCCAGTCACACGGACGGGGTCGTGGACCTCGCGGGGCTGCGCTGCGTCAGGGACCAAACGCCCAGCCACGTCGTGCTCCTGGCTTTCACTTCGCCGGCGGGGTCAGGAAACCGATGTTGCATTTGAGATTTCCGCATTAAAGTTCATAACCCGGCCTCGGCTGGGATGGCCCAGTGGATGGAGTGCCAGCCTGTGAACCAGAGGGTCGCCAGTTCGATCCCCAGTCAGGGCACGTGCCTGGGCTGCAGGCCAGGTCCCCGGAAGGGGGCGCTCAAGAGGCAACCACACATTGACGTTTCTCTCCCTCTGTTTCTCCTTCCCTTCCCCCCTCTCTAAAAATAAATAAATAAAATTTCCTAAAAACTTAAATAAAATTCACAACCTGCGTGGAGCTGCACTTGGCCGCACCCCCCCATTCCAGCCGCACACAGTGAGTGCCGCCGTCTTTGCCCCGGCTGGTTTGCTGCGGCACCTTTGGAAGCCGAGGCGGGCCCTCCCGCACCTTCAGCGTCCATTTCCGTTCTTGCGAAGAAACTGCGTTTGAGGCCCGTGGACAAGGGGGTGCGGGCGTCTCACGACTCTCAGGGTCTTCAGCTCTCCTCAGTCTACTCAGTTATGTTGCCAGTTTTGCCATTCTTTGTTTTACCAGGAATGCATCCATCTTTTGACTGTTTCCTCAATTATTAACATGTAGCTCATAATGTTTTTCTATTATTTTTAAGTGGATTTTTCAAGGTTTTATCATTTACTCATTGTTAGAGAGAGGGGAAGTGTGGGGAGAAAAAGGAAGAGAAACACCACTCCCTCATGCGGACCCCCAACTGGGGGCTGAAGCCACAACCAGGCCTGTGCCCTGACCGAGACTCGAACCGGTGACCTTGCATTTTGATGCCCAACCCACTGCACCCCACTGGTCAGAGCAAGTGGGGGTCTTTCCGTAACTATCTCATCACCTCGACCTGTTTCCTTTAGTTTACAAAGGGTTTCTCTTCGTCTCTTGAAGGTTTTTGCCTTTAATTGTATTTTGAATCATATCCTGGTTTTCCTCTAATTCACACTTTCCCAGGATAACGACATTTTTCAAAACTTTATTTTCATTTTTTAAAAAATCTTTTACGTTTCTGTAGACAACATATTGCCGACCATAATTCCCTTCCGACCCAAGACCCTCCCCGTGGTGAGCTGGGTGAGCTCACCGTTACTGTAGTCTGTCCTGCTGGGGTTCACCTGCCGCCGAGGCTGGCTGGAATGTGTGCACCCACCCCCCACCCGCGGGCTGAAGCTCTGCCCCCCAGGGCGGTGGTCTTTGAGGAGGGGCCTTTGGGAGGTGACAGCTTCCCATGAAGCCTGGGGGGGGGCGAGACCCTGAGGGGATTAAGTGACCCTGGAGCGCCCCCCGGGAGGGCTGTGAGGACACGGGGCTGGGGTGTGGCCGTGGGCACCCCAGGAAGGGGCCGCACCAGACGCCAGAGCTGCTGGCACCTCACCGCAGGCTTCCTGTGCTTCCTGTCGGAAACACTCACACACCTCAGCTGCCGTAACGAGGCTCACGCGCCTCCCTCCGGCCCCCTCCACCCCCTGACCCCGCTTTTCTGGGGTATTGATCCTGAGGTACTAGGAGCTACTCCTTCGCCACCGAGAAAACTGTAAATGTCGCCGCCGCGGGGACGGTCCCTCCTTCCTATCTCCAGACGCCCACAGTCCCTCCTCTCCTCCGGTGCGTGTTCAGTGACACGGCCACAGACGGCGGGCGGAGGACTTCCCTTCTGGTGACACGAGGGAAAGGGTGCTTACAGAAAAGGTCCTGCACCCAGGTATGCACAGTGTCGTCTTCTGTTCCGTGACTAAAGAGGCTCCCCTGTGCTTTTGTGTGTTTTTTGAAGTGGGATTACTTCTGAAAAAAGAGAAGCAAATTACTGGCGGGGGGGACGGGGGGGGGGAACGTTCATCACTGACTCTCGGGAGTGGAGGTCTGGAGCCTCGCAGGAGGCCCAGTGTCGGGGACTCTCGGGGCCGGACCGCATACCCAGCCCCCGATGCTCGCCGTGAGCTCCACGCACCCAGGACCCGTAAGCACTGCCCGGCACCAGCGCCTCCCGTCCCGAATTGCCACAGAATGTGGTGACCACTTCCTAGCGTGGAACACACGAGAAATGAAACACGGAGCCCAAGTTCGAGCTCCTGCCGCAGGGAAACCGCGTCCAGCCAGCCCCACGAGGTCAGCCAGCCACTGAGCGAGCGAGCGGGCCCAGAGCTGTGTTCAGCCCGGCGAGGCACCACGGAGCCCACAGAGCAGGGGTCAGGGGCCTGCGGGCGGACGCCCGGCCAGCGAGAGGGGCACACACATCGTCCTGCGCTGCCCTCGGGCCAGTCCCTGCCACTCGTGGGGCAGACCCACCCTGAAGCCCTTGAGAGTGGGTGTCTTCCGGGGCCCGGGGGCCGCCGGGCCCTGCACAGGTGGGTAACTTTGGACAAGATGCCGGAACTTCCTGCAAAGGGCCCTCGGTGGGCACGTGGGTGGGCGAGCACAGGTGAGCCCCGGGAAAGACCCTCCTCCTGGTCCCCCTGCCTCGGAGCCCGAAGTCCCCAGGCCACGTGACTGTTTGGTGCCGGTGACATCGCACTTGGCCCCGGAACCCCCTGGCTGGTGTGACAGGGGGGCACCGGCCCCCAAGTCGAAAACACAAGCCTCCAGGTTCTGGCTCTGATCCGTTGTAAGGCGACGTGCTTAGTCCTCCTCCCAGCCTCAGTTTACCCATCTACAAAATGGCGCCAACGTAGCTACCCGTGAGCATGGTCTAAGGAGACCCTGCATGCGTGTCTCTGGACGTGGGAGGGCTGCCTCCGACCAGAGGGCCGAGCGGGAGCTGGCCTCCCACGCACGGGTTCCCGCAGCAAGCAGGCCCGACCAGCACTGGACGCAGAGGAGCTCCAGAGAGACAGCAACGCCTCCCCCCCCCACGGGGAAGGTCGGCCGGCTGCTAGGGGCTGGGACTCGGAGCAGCTGGGGACCCGGCGGCCGGCGGGTGGCCGGCAGAGACGTGTGGCCTCTCCGTGCAAGGCTGCAGGCTGGCGGCCGCCTCTGCTGGCCGCACGGCGAGATGCCCTGCGCAGGGTTCAGAGCCGCAGGGCTCAGGCTGGACGGACAGGAGGGCACAGGGCCCACTGACCACGTCCCACTTCCAGGGGGCCTCCCTGCCTCCTCCCTGCTCGACCCTCCGGTGCAGGGGCCGGGAAGGGGCTGTGAGCGGCCGGGGCGGGGCTATGGGAGACCCAGGAAGGGTGCGGCCCAGTCCGGTCCACACCGTCCGGCACACGTGCACTTGCACACACACACGAAACCGCCCGAACGGAAGGACAGACTCGGAGCTCCACTCGCAGTGCACCGTCAGCCGCCTCCCGTGACGCGCCCGGCGGGCGGCTGGGGACCGAAGAGTGACGCACGGAGGTGACGCGGTCGTCCCCCGAGGAGCTCCGAGACCCACGGGAGGGGCCCCAGGAGGTGGCGGCTCCCCGCACGGGGGGGGCAGTGCCCCGGCTGGAACAATGCACAGGACGCTCCGGGAGCGGGCGGGCGGGGCGGGCGGGGGAAGGAGAGGCAGAGGGGACAGAGCGTGCGGACGGCGATCGGGGGCGCTGGTGGGGCCCCAAGGTGCCTCTCTGAAGGGGACTGAGGTGTCCCTGTCCTGGGCACAGTGTCTCCTGGGTCTTCTTCCATAAACGCCACTCTCGTTCACAGCTCAGGGCTGGACGCCCTCTGGGCAGAGCTCGCGGACAGCGGAGCACCCCCCACCACGGAAAGTGGGGGAACACTGCTGTCTGTGACAGCACCGGCTGTGGGGGGGATGGAGAACACCGTGCTCAGTGGAACAGCTGACGGCGGGAAGGACGGAACCTCAACGACCTCACTCGCTCGCGGAGGTCCTGGTGGGGTCTCCCTGGGGGGCGGGGGGGCCGAGTGCAGAGCCACAGGGCAGCCTTGAGGTCTCGGGGGTGGGGTGGGGGCCACAGCAGACGGACACCACGTCACCGCCTCGTCCAGAGGTCCCTGAGCGAACCATCGGCCGAATGTCGCCTGATAAATCCTCCCTGAAGAGCTGCTGGGCCAGAGCACGCCCCAGACCACCTGCTCCCTCCCTGCCCCGGGGGTCTCACCTGCATGCGCCGGTCCGTCCGAGTGCCTCCCCCGAGACGGCCGGTGGGCAGAGGGCACCTCCCCGCGGCCGGCCGCACGGCAGGGCCGTCTCCGGGCCTGAGGCCGGCGGGCTCCTCAGCCATGCCCTCTCGGGACCCACACCCTCAGAGACATACAGAGACGTATGGGGTCCAGACAGCCGGCCGCCCCCACCCGCCAGGAGAAAGACCAGGCCAGCAAGACAGAGAGGTCGTTTATTGTGCCGTCTCCTATCCGGAAACTACTGAAAATATAAATACAAAATCTCTAGAAAACTCCCCGGACAGCGCTGCCGTCCTCTTCCTGCCCCGAGGGGGCGACGCCTGTCCTTCCGCAGCTGACGACGGTGACAGGCCTGACCGACCGACTTCACCCCCCACGGGACGGGGGCCCTGACCCCCACCCTCAGGTCTGGGAGTGGGGGGGGGCGGGGAGAAGAGGCAGCGCCCCAACTTGCCCTAGGGGACACAGAGCCTCCACGGGCCCCCCAGCCACCGCCCTCAGGGCTGTGGCCGCGCCGCCCGCAGGGCGGTCAGACTGGGGGTGGACGTGGGATGTGGACAGGGCCTGGGGCAGAGCGGCCCCGAGCCCTGCCCTCAGCAGGGTCGCAGGCGCTCGGACGAGGGGCCGGGCCGAGAGGGGCCGTGGGGGACAAGCCCCGGACAGGCCACCCACTCAAGGGCAGGGACGTTCTCTCCGTGCTGCAGAGGGGCCGACCCCAACGGGGTCCTTCTGGCCACAGGAGGGCGGTGGGACGGGACCCCTGGGGGCACAGGAGCAGGGTGGTCACGGGGGGGTGGGGGGGGCACGCCAGCCCCTCAGCAGCTCACAGAGGCAGGAGTGGGGGCCTGTGGCTCCAGGACCAGAAAGGCAGGTGGGGCCCCCCGGGGAGAGCCAGGGCCGCAAGGCCACTTCAGCACCAGCGCCGGCCCCTGCCGCCAAGCCCAGGCGTGCGCCTCCCTGAGACCGTGTGCACCCCCACCTCTGTCCGTCCAGGCCACACGTGCCTGCTCGGGCCCAGAACTCACCGCCTCGGGCGGCGGGGAGCCCTGGACAGCAGCCCGGCCCCGTGTCCAGTCTGCCCTGGGCTCTCTGGGCACCAGGCCCCGAATGCCAAGCTCCCGGGCCCCCCAAACCTGGTCAGTGTGGATGCTGCTGCTGCCACACACCGGGGAGCCGGAGCGGAGCTGACGGCACCCCAGGGCTGCTCCGGGGGACGCGCGAGGGCCTGGTGAGCGCACCCACGGGGATGGGGCAGGCTGGGGGACGGGGGCAGGCTGAGGTCCGGCTGGCTCTCCGGGTCTGGCCCCTCCTCAAGACAACCCCGTCATTCCTGGCCCTGCCTGAGCCCTGACCCAGTGCATCCCTGAGGCCGGAGGGGGTCGGGGGTGGGGGGTCAGAGGGCAGACCGGGGCTCTACTCGAAAGAGAGCAGGTCGGGGTGCAGCCCCTCTGTGTCCAGGCTGCGGGTCCGCGCCCCAGCACGGGCGGTGCTGTCCTGTCGCTCGGCCAGGCCCAGGGCACTCGGGCCGGCTGGGAGGCCGTTGCTCTCGCTGGGGCCCGGGGGCGGGGCCCCGCTGCACTCGCCGGCCCTCAGCTTGGCCTCGTCCTGGCCGTCCTGGTGGATCAGGTCAGGCACCGACAGGGGCGCCTCGCCGTTGGGCACAGCCGTTTCCCCGGCGGCCTCCGGCTGGGCGCTGGGAGGAGGGTCCTGGGGCTGCCCCGGGGGCAGGGGCGGCTCCGCCCCGCACTCCAGGCTGCTCAGGACGGGCTGGGAGGAGATTAGCATGTCCTGCGTGGTCTTCAGGGCCCGGGGGGTCCGCTTCCGGGCGGTGGGGGGCGGGGGCTCCAGCCGTGGGAACGCATCCGACCCGGAGGACCTGCAAGGGTGATGGTGACACTTGGCCATGGCAGCCCGTCCCCACCGTGTGCCCGCCGGCCAGGCTGCGCCCCGCCCCCCGCCCCGACCCTGCCTGCTCCCTCTCCGGGGCTCCGGGGCGGCGCGTGCCGCAGCGGCTCCGGCTGGGATGCGCTCGCTCGGAGATCTGGGCAGCTCAGTGGGGATCACGGGTGCTGCGGGGGCACCGTGGGGGGGGGGTGCACTCACCCGTCGTCCTCCTCGTCGGCCACGCCCGCCAGCCGGGCCTCCGCCGTCCGGTTGACCTCTGTGGCGCCCGCGCTGCCCGGGCCCCAGGGCTCCCTCCGGCGCAGCAGGTCGCTCACCCTGGCGCCCACAGCTCTGCCCAGGTTCCTCAGGTGCTGGCTGCCGCCCGCCCGGAGGCCCGGCCCGCCGGGCCCCGCAGACCCGGGGAACGGGGCCGCCGGCCGGGACGAGCGGGGCCCAGAGCGGCCGGGCTGCAGCTCCGGCGTGAGGCACGCGTTCAGGTTCTCAAACACGCCGAGGTCCACTGCAACAGAGGCGGGGCGGCGGGTGAGCAGCGGGGCCGTGGGCCGCGGTCTGCGTGGCCGGCCCTCCCCGACGACCCCACGCCCAGGCCTGGCACCTGCCCAGTGGTCTGCAGACGTCCAAAGGGCCAGCGAGATTCCCTGCGGGAGCGTGGGACTGGAGACACGGCCCGCCCGGCCCAGCCAGCCCCGCCCTCCGATCTGCCTCCCCCGGCACCCCCCCTACCCCCACCATGCGGGCACCAGCCCCGTGAGCAGGAGTGCCCGCTGGGCCTTGGGCCTGGGACGGCGCAGTGCAGGGGGCCTCTCGGGAGGCCGGCACTGGGCCCTGCCCCACCGGAAGCCCCATGCGCACGCAGTCCAGGGAAGACGAGCGGGGGCTGCGGCCCCCCGGGAGGGGGGTGGTGGAGCTGGGGGCCGGCGCCCTGAGGCAGGAGTGGGACCGGCGCCGGCTCACTGAGCCCTTGCGTGCCCCCGGGACCGCCTGAGCCGCCTGGTGGCCCCTCGCTGGCTGCACCGGTCCCTCCAAGGGCTGGCGCGGGCCCACTGGGCTACAAAATTTGCAGAGCTGGGGCTGGCCCACTCATCTCTACCTGCAGCAGCCTGCCCGAGTCGGTCTGGCGCACAGCAGGTGCCCGATAAGCACCTTGAAGCAAACTCTGAACGGGTGCAGGTGGAGAGCTGTGGAGGCCACGCCTGCGGCTCGGGGTCCGTCACGGGGGCGGCGGGGGCCCCGAGCTCTACGCCGGCCAGCCCCACTCGCCTGGAAGCCCATGTAGTCCCCGACGCAGACAGGCCGCCCGGGGCCCCGGGAGCAGCCCGGGGCCTGCCCTGACCAGCGACGTCCTGTGGCTCTGGGCAGGCCGCAGGCTGCTGCCCTCGCCTCCCGGGAGCGCGTGTGGTCAGGGAGTGCGTCTGCTCTGCTGACCTCGTGCGAGTGGCAGCCCCCGGCCCTGCGCTGCCCGGTCCGGGGCCCCGGAGCCCGCAGCCCGGGAGTGGGGCAGCAGGAGGCGGCGTGGAGGCCGCCCCCCACGACGGGCCCCAGAGTCGTGCCCCCTGCGCAGGGCGTGCCCTGCCGTGGGGGATGGGCAGGCGGGGACCGGAGGAGGGCGTCCCTGGGACGCGGGTGTGGGACCGGCGGGTGTGGGGTGCAGACCCGCCCCACGGGCAGAGGCCCCCCGCTCACCCCGAACCGGCCCATCAACTCCCGGCTCTTCCCCAGGTGGACGGCCTGCGTCCTCTCTCCGGGGGTGAGCTGCCCACTCGCCCCACCTCCCCGTCCTTTCTCGGTGCTCGTGACACCTGCGCGCCAGCCGCAAGGCCCCTGGGCGGGAGGCTCAGTGCCGTTCCCCTGCAGCCGGAGGCGCTTGGACGCGGACGCCTGAGTGGACAGGCCCCCGCTGCGCTCAGACAGCCCCCGACGGGCCGCGGGGGGGCCCCCGAGGTTGCCGTGTCAGAAACCATTTCTGACGAGCGTGAGCGACCTCCGGCCTCCGGCCGCGCGGGTGCCCAGGCACCCAGCCCGAGCTGGGCTGTCAGGGAGCTCAGAGGCAGCGTGTGGCCGCGCTCCGCACCCCGGGGTGGCCGTCCCGGGACACCGCCATGCGTCTGCGGTGACACGGGGGGGGCCTGGGGGGACGTGGCCGCGCGGGCATTCCTTTTCTGGGGCACTCCCCGGAGGCCTCAGCGGCGGGCGCGGGAGAAGCCGGTGTAACAGAGCTGAGCGCTGATGCGGCCAGTTAACGCCGACTGCACCGCAGGCTGGCCACGCAGGGGGCTGTTCCCAAGCCTCTTCCGGTCTACGAACGCCACCCAGCCGGCCCCCGCCCGCCGCCCGCCCGGGGACGGGTCCGCAGGGGCTCCGAGGCTCCGGCGCAGAGAAGCCGCCCTCCTCCAGGACCGGGGCCCCTTCACCGTGCCGCCCCCCCCCACACAGGAGTGATGGGCCCGGTCCCTGCCGGTGACACTCTGACCCCCCTCCCTCAGGACCGGGGGCTTGGGGCTGAGAGGACAAGGGCGAGAGGGACCCCCACATGCACAAGCCCCCACGAGAAGGGCGGGGTCTTACCTGAGCGGCCGAGACGGGCTCGGACAGCAGGTGGGAAGCAAACGAGAGAGACAGTTTATGTGGCAGCAGAGCCCCCTGACAGCCCCCCGTGGGGACAGGGACCCGCCGCACACACAGACCCCGGAGGGCCAGGTCCCACCAACGCCAACTGACTGCCGGAGCGGAGCTGCGCCCTGACGACTGCCCGGCAGACCCCTGGCCCGCCCCGCCCACTGCCGGGCGAGGCGGCTGTCTGCTGCAGACGGAGGGCGCAGACCCCTGGAACGGCCTTGGGCCCCTCCTCCCAGGAAACGCAGTGAGGTTTGGGCCTGAAGGGGACCGCCTGTCGGCAGTCGACTGGTCAGGAACGTCGATGCGGCACCCAGGCCGCGGGGGGCGGGGGGCGGGGATGGGGCGCAGGGAACGGGCCGGAGACGCAGGGACAGGGTCCCGAGAGGCGGCTCCTGGGTGCAGGGCCGGCAGGCGTCATCCGTGCTCACTTCACACTCACGGCCTCGTTGTAAGCACGGAGCCACCTCCGAAACACGTGTGTGGGGGGGTATAGAACGTACCCCGAACCACACACACACAGGCTGAGGCAGGTGACGAAACCTTGCCGGCAGGGGCGAGGTGGCGAGGAAGGCGACAGATGAGCCGGCGGCGGCCAGTGAGACAGAGGAGCCCGGAGCGGGCGGGCGGAACCGCGGGGCCTCCTGTGATGTCGCCGGCGCGCGGAACGCGGTCGTCTGGACGACCCGGCACCCCGAGGGGCAGGTGTGTGTCCCGTGCCCCCCGCAGGGACAGCATGGAGCGCTTCTCGCTGCTCAGCATCTCGGGGCCCCGGGCCTCCTCCTCAGCTCTGACCGCCCTGCCTGGCCTCCCGGCCCCGCGGGCCACCAGCCTGCCCGGTGAGCTCTGGGCCGCGCGAGCCCGGGTCTGTGGACCTCCATGACGCTACCAGGCCCCACCCCCGACCCACGTGCAGATACCCCTCCCCCCGACACCCACGGCCCACCGGGGGACGCCGACCACCTGGGCACGAACCGGGCAGGGCCGGAGGCCGGAGTGCCAGGGGCCGGAGCGCCAGGGGCCGTGCGGGTGTGACAGCAGCTGCTGGGGATGGGAGGGCCTTCGCTCGGGGAAACCAGCTCCCGGTCCTCGAAGGGCCCACGCCAGGCCCTTCAGCGTTAGGCCTGCGAGCCTGAACGGGATGGGGGAGGGGGCCGAGGACCCCCGGCTCTCTCAGCACCCAGAACCCATAACGTGTCGTCTGCCCCCAGACGTTGCCAAGCCCACGTCCCCCACGGAGGTGCCCAGCCCAGCGCGGGCCCCGCCGCCGCCGCCACACACGAGCAGCGCTCTCCGGCATGGGGTGGTGCTCTCGCCAGGTGAGCCCCGCGGGCGGGCACAGGACAGGCGCTCAGGGCTGCCTCCTCCCTGCAGTCTCCTCTCTGGTGCCCCCCCCACCTCCCGAGATCGCAGGCTGTGCCGACTCCCGTCCCGACTGCCAGGCTGCCGGAGACCGGCTCCCGCCCGGTGGGGGGAACCACGGCCACGGCCACGTCCCCGTCCCCGGGGCAGCGGGGCCTCAGCCCGCCGCCCCCGTCCGTGTCTGTCCCAGAGGGAGCACGCCGGGGGCACCAGGGCACCGTGCCGGGGAGTCCCTACCAGGGACTGAGCTGCTGTCGGTGGCGGGAGGGCGGGGGGCCGCAGGGAGGGGAGGGGCCCTAGAGGCTCCCCGCTCTCCGAGCCCGAGGCCCCGCCCGCCCGGCCCCTCAGGAGCCCTTTCCTCTGCAGACTGCGTGCTCGGGGAGCCCCCGGACGGGGCGCGGCCCAGGCGGAGCTGCACCATCTACCGGCCCTGGTTCTCCCCGTACAGCTACTTCGTGTGCCTGGACAAGGAGAGCCGCCCCGAGGCCCCGGGCCTCCCGGAGCTGCCGCGGGAGGAGGGCCGGGGGGACGGCCGGCTGCCCGAGGACGCGGCCGACAGCGCCTGCTCCTCCGCGTCCTCCCCGGACAACGCCTGCCCCCGCGAGGCCCCCGCCAGCCCCAGGCCCGGCCCGGACACCGCGGACCACGTCACGTCCCAGGACCTGCTGCGGGCCTCCCGGGGGCTGCCGGCCCCGCCGAGCGGCTTCAAGTGCGCGGCCTGCTGCCGCATGTACCCCACCCTGGGCTCCCTGCACAGCCACGTCCGGGGCGGCTTCCGCGAGGGCTTCAGCTGCCGCGTCTTCTACCGCAAGCTCAAGGCCCTCTGGGCCCGGCCGGCCGACAGGCTGTCTTCGTCCCTGGGCGGCTGCCGGGCCCACAAGTAGCCTGGGGGCCTGGCCCGCGGGGACTGAGCCTGCGTGTCTCCGGAGAGAGGCCAATAAACCCGTTACCACCGCTCGTCGGGTCTGAGTCACCCGGCGCCACCTGCTGGCGGCCGGCCCCACGCCGCGCCCCCCCCCTCCGCTCCCTGTTGCCTGGCAACCCCAGACAGGCCTGCCTGTCCGTTTTCTTCTCCCTCTCTTCCCCCCATCAATGGCACCCGCAGTTTGGGGGGGTCCACTGGGAGGGCAGTGAGTTCTCAGCCTGAGGAGCCCAGACTGGCACTGTCAGCTCCAGGGACCCCGAGGGGAGAAGATTCCCAGGCCTGCAGAGCACCCCAATGCCGCTCGAGTGTGAGGCCCCCCACCCTCACACGCCGGCCCCCCCGGGACCAGTCCTCGCACGCCCCCCGGGGGTGCTCCCGAGGGGACTGGGGGGGCGCCCTCTCCTGCTGGCACAGGGTCTCCACTGGCACCACGAACCTTGGCACCATCTGAGGGCTCCGGGCGTGCGCGGGGAGGGATGGCGCGGGGAGGGATGGGGCACGCCTGCACGCGAGGTCGCAGGGCAGTCACGGGGCTGGGCCGGGGCGGCTGAAGCAGAGCACACGGGGCCCTCTGCACGGCTGCGTGCGGTCGCCCCTCCCAGGTGGGCCCGTGAGAACCCTGCCTCCGGTCGCCAGGCAGCACCCCTGCGCTGCTTCCGGTCACTACGCGGCGTCCCTACGGCCCCCGAGCCCCCGGCCGAACCAGCCCCCAGCCGTCAGAACGGCTGACCACCCCGGCCGGCCTCTCGGCTTCTCCCACCCACCGGCGCCTGCATGTCCCGCACTCCCCCCGACCCCTGGTGCTGATCCCCTCCCGGCCGGCGGGAGCAGCCCACCCGAGCCGGGCGCAGAGGTTGCCAGGCCCGGCCCGAGCAGCCTCCAGCGGGGACACCCCGTCAGGAACCCCGAGGGACTGCCCTCCCCTGGTGCTCTCAGGGACGGCTCCAGAAACACGGCCACGAGGTCACGTTTTTGCAGCACTCACACCGGTCACCCGAGCGCAGCCTGGAGCCAAGCAGGCCGAGCTGACGGCGTCTCACCCTCGAGAGCGGACAGAGTCCCGGCACCTGCCCACCCTGCCGACGTCCCCTCGTCGTGACAACCAGAACCGTCCGCGTGAGGACAGTGCTCCCGGGGGAAGAGCAGCTGTTCCCGGAGGAGCACCAGGCACCGGGCTGCTCCACGGACACCCCGCCCGCCTCTGAGACACACACGGTCGCGCCCTCACACCGCGGCCTGGAGAGCGCGTCCCAGGGCTCGGGCAGCGGGCGACAGCGGTGACAGCGAGGAGGAGGAGCAGGGGGAACAGAAGCAGCAAGAGGAGACATCGGGAAAGCTTCAGAAACGAGCGAGGTTTATTAGCGAAAGCCACAAGTGTCAGCGTTGAGGGTAAGTGCACTTCCAGGACACAAGCTTTCCCAGAGCGCACGTCCCACAGCGCCCCCCATGGGGCTGCGGGGGGCGAGCGCCTGGCCGGCAAGGCCGAGGGACGCAGCCCCCGCCCAGGACGCCCCGGCGGAGGGAGCCGGCAGCCCAGGGCTGTGCAGAAGCCCCGCAGAAAGGTGCTGTCCGTCTGTCCGCACTGTGGGCCTGGGGGGCCGGCCGCAGTGTCCATGTGTCCTCCACACGGGGCAGAGCAGGGGGACAAGCGGGGAGGTGGGGGGCAGGACTCGGTTAGCAGAGCGAGAGGCCCCCCGGTCTGTCCCGAGCCCAGGTCCGCCCCGGCATGTGCTGGCCTGGGCCCCCTGGGGCGAGGCTGGGGCTGGCCAGGCGTCTGGAAGCCCTGTGCACTCGGAGGGCCAGGCGTGGGTGGGTTAAGCCAGGGGCTCAGGGATCAGCGTCCCCAAAGCTGTCACCTCTCCTCCACTGCCGCCTGGGTCCCCTTCACTCACCTGGAAGCACTGTCTTCCCACCCCCATCTCGCCCAGGGTCCCACCACGTCACTGTCACCGGCCTCAGGTGGGGCCTCAGACCCAGACCTTCCGGTCTCCGGACTCCCAACGCTGGCGGCCTCCGGGGGCCCCCCGAGGAGCCTGCCACGTCGGCCCCACCCGAAGCCTGACGGCAGTCCCTCGGCTTCTGGGGCCTCATGGTCCAGCCCTTCCTCCCGCTCACGTGTCCACACCCACCGCCATCGCTGAATCAGCAAGGACTGCCGGCAGAACCACGCTCTCTGGCCAGACGCCGTGAGGAAAACGCCCCCACCGGCGACCCACACACCCACACACCGTCCTCTCCCACCTGCCACTCACAACCCGCACACCCCCCGCACCCCGCGCACACGCTCACAGCACGCACGCACACGCCACCCCACCCGACACCAGGCACCACGCACGCAGCTGCGACCTCTGCTCTCGGTCCCACTGTCCAATGCGTCACCTGCGTCCAGTGAGACCACCTGGCCGACCCACCCTCGGGCCGGGCCACACAGAAGAGCTCGTCCTCACAGCCCAGCACCCCCCGCCCCCCGGTGCCGAGTGGCGAGGGCCAGGTGGCCAGGCGAGAGGACCGCCCATGTGCGCTCCCGGCACGGCCCAGAGACACGTCGGGGGGCGTGGCTGCGGCCCCCGGCTGAGGTGGCCGTGGCTCTGGACCACGGGCACCACAACGTCCGCTTCCAGCCTGTGCCGGTCTCTTGCAGCAAGAACTAGCCCTGCTGCCCAGCAGAGGGGCTGCCGGGAGGTGGGGCTGGGGCTCGGGCCTTTCCCAGAGGTCAGAGGTCAGGTGCAGCGAAAGCCTCCTACACCGACGGCAGGGCTCGTAGGTGGGTGGACAGGAGTCGGAACTGAGCGATGCGAGCGGCAGCGAAGAGGCCGCCCTCCCCTCGCAGGCCCGTCTCCCTGGGAAGCACACTCACGGTGGACGTGGGGCACCCCCCCCCGCCGGTGCAGGGACCTGAGCACGGCCCGTGGCACACTGCCACGGGAGGACCGTCCTTCCCACTGGGACCCAGAGCGTCCGGCCCCCACACCGCTGCAGGGGCCGGGGGGGCCCTGTCCTGCGAGGCAGCTGGCCACGGCGGGGTGTCCAGACACAAGGCACCTGAGGAGGCACGCAGTCCCCTTCCCGACCAGACTGCGCAGCAGGGGCTGCGGAGGGCTGGCCTTGGGGCCCTGTGCCAAAGCCCCGGGCTCCAAAAGGCCTGGCCGCCCCTCCTGAGGTCGTGGGGGGAGGGGAAGTGGGTCCCGTGGCCCCCCAGTGTCTTCCACGGCCCCCTCGGGAGCAGACCCTCGTCCTCCTCTGCAGCCGCAGACTCTGGCAGGGCCTGCCCGCTGCCCCCGAGCCACCGCGCAGCCCCGCGGCCCCGCCTACACCGCGACCTCGTCGTCCAGGGTGTCGCCCGGCTCCTGGCGCCGCCGCACGTGCAGCAGGCGCGGCGGCTCCTCCTCGCTCTCGTCCGTGGTGGACTCGCACTCCGAGGCGATGCCCGACTCCCGGAACCGCAGCAGCTCCAGGCCGCCCAGCAGCGGCCGGCCCCGCGGCCCCGCGGGGAAGCGGAAACACTCCAGCTTCACCAAGCAGTCGTGCCTACCTAACGGGCTGCCGGCCGGTGGGGCCAGGTCGGCCAGGCCGCCGCCCAGGGGCGGCGAGGGCAGGTCCTCGGGCTTGGGGGTCGTGGGGTCGCAGAGCACAGGCAGGGCCCCGGAGCGGAAGGTGATCTCCAGCAGGCTGTCCTGGGATCCCACTGCGTGGACACGAGGGGGCAAGGGTCAGGGGGTGCCTCCCGGCTCCTCAGGCTGGGACGGTGATCCAGGCCGCCCCCTCCACCCTGTGCCCAGAGACGGGGCTGTCTGGGTGGGCGGGCGGGGGCCCGGCTTACTGGCGTTCTGTCCCGACAGCTTCAGCTCCAGCTCCTGCACCTGCCGGACCAGCAGCGACACGTGCTGCAGCGCGTCCTTGTTCTGCAGCAGGAGCTGGTGCACGCGGGCCTGCGCCTCCAGCCGCGCCGCCGCCTCCGCCGCCAGCTGGTCCTTCAGCAGGTGCACCTGCGGGCGGGAGGTGCGGGGCAGAGGGGCCGAGAGGAGACAGAGCACGAGTGAGGACGTGGTCCCAGTGGCAGCCAGGACTGGAGGGGCCTCCGCGCTCCGTCCCAGACAAACTGGCCCCGGGCCCGCCCTGCGGCCGGTACTAGGACCCGCCGCAGCACTGGACCCGCCCCCGCCCAGCAGCCATGCCCCCCCCCCCCCGCCACCCTCGCACGGGACCGCTGGAGGACGGGGAGCCCCACCGCCCTCCTGAGCTGCGAGGCGGCCGTGGCCGGGCCTGCCGTCGCGTCTGCAGTGTCAGCCTCGTCCCAGCTGCCCACTCCTCCCATCTCCACGGACCCGGGGCCGGGCCTCCCGCCTGCTGGGCGCTCGGTCTGCTCTGGGTGCCCGGGTGTGGGGGTGAGCTCAGGGGAGGGGGGCCCCGGCTTGGAGAAGCAGGGACACGGGCAGTGGCAACGTTCACCCGCCTGCGCCTCCAGGCGCTCCCTAGGGACTCGGTGGCCTGGACAAGGCCGCCTGCGGGAAGGAGCCCCCAGACCTGCTGGTTCTGAGGAACAGGGCAGGGGCTGGGGGAAGCCCCCAGAGGAAGGGCAGGTGGGCGGGGCCTCCCTCCTGCGAGTAACGGGTCGCAACAGGAGAACGGCTGGGAGGGGTCTCCCGAGCGGACGGCGGTCTCTAGTCTCTTTGGTGGGCAGAGACGTGGACCTAAGCTCTCAGGGCACGGGAACAGGGCGGAGTCCCGCACACGGCCACCCACGGCTGTGGGCCCCTGGCTCCCACGCCGGAGCACCCCAGCACAGGCTGCCGGAGAGCCGGCCGTAGCTGGGCCCGTGTGGCCCTCCGCACCCGCGGGCAGCCCTTCTCCCCAGGCCGCACCTCCTCATCGCCCAGCCCCGAAGCCTGGCCAGCGGCTCACGGGGGGCCAGGGCCCCGTCCAGGCAGACAGAGCGGCCGGCACCCGGGCCAGGAGGAAAGCTGCTGCTCCTGCAGGAGAGTGCGTTTCCCGGCGGACAGGCCACAGCGGGGAGGGGGCGCTGCGGCTCTGCACCTGCCGGCGACAGCGTCCCAGCGGCTCCCACGCCCCGGGGACATGGAAGCCCAGGTTGCCGCTGTCCGGGGCCAGCCGGGACAAGGCTCTGCCCCTGCCAGTCACACGCGGCTCAGGCTCCAGCCACCGTGCGGCTCTGGCCAGGCCCAGTGGGCCCTGAAGCACCGACCAGAGCGGCTGCCTCCTGCAGCGCACTCAGGGCTCTAGTCTGGGAGCCCGCCCCCGCGCCCCTCCCTGCAGACGGACACCCCCTCGCCTGCAGCACGCGGCCCGGTCAGGTCGTCCAGCCCCCATCTCACGCGCATCAGCGCCTCCTTCCCGGGGCCACCAGGTCTCCAGTGACACCGACTCCGGCACGGCCTGTGGAGCACAGCCCAGCTCCGCGTCCGGCCCCGGCTCCGCGCTGCTCCCGCCCCTCTGGCTCCCGCCCTCAGCCCGTCCTGTGCCCTGACCCCGGCCCACTCGCTCTGGCCTACTTGCCTGGACGCCAGCTCCTCCGCTGGGAGTGGGGGCAGGGCCGGGCTGACGCCGGGGAGCACAGAGGGGCACAGGGGAACGGCAGTCGGCCCCCCGCCCGGATGCAGGTGGGGGCTGGCGTGTCAGCATGCACAGGGTGGGGACCAGGCCGGGGGCGTGGGGGCAGCCATGGGGACAGGCACTGACCGCAGGGCCTAGGCTGGGTGCAGAGCGCTCTGAGCACACTTCTCTAACTGCGGCACAGGCGGCCACGGCGCTGGGGACCGCCCCTTGGCTCAGCTCAGGCGGGGGACCACGGGGGACAGCGGGGGAGGGGTGCCGGCAGACAGCGACGCTGAGCAGCACTGACGCCCCCTCTGGAGCCCCAGGGCCCGGCGGCCAGGAAGCCGGGCAGCCGGCCCCGCTGCAGCTGGCCACGGGGCCCAGCCCACGGTCATGCGGACGCCCAGGCCCTCGGTCCCAGCCCTGGCTGTCCCGTGCGTTAAAAAGCAGGAGCCGGGCAGCCAGACAAGCCCCATGCTGGGCGGGGAAGGCGGGCAGAGGGGCTTGGTGTCCACAGCACACGCACGCAGGCTGAGCTGACACGTGGGCAGGGGGCCACCGCTTCTGCCCAAGCTCCGTTTTGGGTGGGGCAGCTGCTCAGAACCAGCTCAGAACCAGTTTGTGTGTGTGGGCCGGGGGGGCGGGGGGGAGAGGCAAGGGTCAGAGACCGAGTCAGGCCACTGGGGGGGTCTCGGGCCAGGGACAGAGGCAGAGGCAGACAGGCTTGAGGGTGAGGGAGCGTGAGTGGCACAGGAGACCCCGGGAGAGTGCGTCTGCGAGAAACCGTCCTTCCCCGGCTGAGCGGGTACGATAGGGAGGGGAGCGGGGAGGAGAGACCGGCAGGGCGAGGACGAGCTGCCTCGTGCGGACCCCCGGCACGCCGGACCCCCTCCGCTTCAAATGCTTAGGGAACACCCGGAGGCCCAGCCCACCCTCGGGGTAGGTGATGGTTTCCGCTGGGAGGCAGGGACCCTGACCAGGCCCTGGGGGGTGGGAGGGGCGCCAGGAGGAAGAAAGGGGTGTGGGGACACCTGCAGCGCAAGGTGGGTCAGGGCCCAGCCGCCCAGGGGACGGGGGCACCCAGTGATGGGGACAAAGGAGACCTCGGCCGCCGTCCCTGCAGCCAAGACCCCGAGCAGACGGCAGGGAGGGCGCGGCACGTGCCAGGGAGGTGCCGGCCGACCCCCAGGCCCTGCCTGGCCTGGGTGAAGACCTCACGTCCGCACCCCACCCAGGCCCCCTCGTAGTGCGGGCACGGGTGCTTGCCTGGGGGCTTCCGGTCACGTCCCCGCCTGATCGAGCCGGCCTGGACAGTGCCAGCTCCCGTGAACGGATCTGCGTCCCTCGACAGAGGGACAAGAGGCAGGGGGACCTGGCCGCCCTCCTCTGCGAACCAGTGGCCCCCGAACCAGCCTCTGGGGGCTGCACGACCCCACTGCTCAGCCTCAGCCAGGTCTTTCCGTCGTGGCTCCGACACTGTGGCTGAGCCCCTGGGGGGTCGAGTGCCCCCGCCAGGGACTCCCGGGGCAGGCGGGTGTCCAACGCCCCCTGGGACGCCTGCAGCGCGAACGCAGGCGTGGGGACCCGTGTGGGCGAGCGGCCGGACGCACGGGAGGGCTCTGCGAGGGCGCTGGGCACACACTCACGGAGCCCCTGGAAGGCGGGTCTCGCGGGCCAGCTGCCGCCACCAGCAGGGAGCCAGGCAGGAGAGGGGAGCGGCTGCCCCGCCCCCAGGTCAGTGCGGGTCACGCCCAGCGGCACCCAGCCAAGCCAGCCAAGCCCAATGCAGCGGGACACACGGACCCTCCGCCCTGCGCCCGGCCCCCTCCCCAGGCCCCAGCCCCCACAAGCACGGGCCTCAGCGTGCGCGGTCCTGCGCTCCAACTTTAAACCTGCCCTGCGCCCTGGCGGGGGGCGCGTCAAGCCCCTGAGCGCGGAGCCTGGCGGTGGGGAGGAGGCTGAGCAGGACCTGGGCCACGGCCACTTGGGTCTGCTGCTGCTGGTGCTGCAGGAGCTGCTGCAGGAGCTGCAGCTGGTGGCGCGAGGACAGCGGCGTCCGGGGGTCCGGGTCCGGTGCGGAGGCCGGGGGCAGCAGCATCCTGGGCGAGGCTGCGGGCCCGGGCTCCAGGGGCGGCACCTGGGGGGGCAGAGAGGCCCAGCATGACCGGGGCGCAGGCGCTGCGGGGCCCTCGCCCTCTCTGACTCAAGGTGGCACCTGCGGGGGGTCCGCGCGGACGACAGGCTGCGACCGAGGGCTGCAGGCCCTGCCCATGGGGAAGGGCCGGCTCAGTGCCGCCCCCTCCACTGCCTGTGCCACGTGGCTGGGTTCCATGTGCTCCGGGTGCGCAGGGACCTAGTTCTCCGCCGCTCGGCCCCCACCGCGGCGGTGCAGAGGGTGCGAACAGACCAAGGCAGCGCTGCCCCGCAGCCCCATGGCCCTCCTGCATCCTCAGGGCCCGTGCTGCGCTGCGTCCCCAGGTCGGCCCAGGGGGAGCAGGCCGTGGTGCCAGGCTGCTGCTGCCACCGCCCGCTCACAGTGACAGCCACGGGGCGGGGAGGGGAGGTCAGGGCCTGGATAGAGCCTGCCATTCCTGGAAAGCACCTCAGCCCCTCCTCCCCGCCCCCTCCCAGAAGGCAGGGACGGCCCCCCCACAAGATGCTGCCCGGCGTGGGCTGCGGGGGGGCCCTGATCCTGACTTCTGCTGCTGGTGCTTCACACGTGAAGGAGCAAGCCAAGCCCCCACCCGCACCCCGGAACGCTGGCAGGGGAGAAAGGGTGAACGCGACCAGCCCCCAGAGGAGACGGGCTTCTCCCTCTGTGGACCGCCCCTGAGCTGAGGTGCCCGTGGCTCGCCGACGGGCTGGGACCCCGGGGGTCGGGGGACATTTGTCACGATTCGTCTCCGGGCCGTCTGCTCCGTCCTCGGGGGGCAGCGGGTCTCCAGGCCCCCCTCTCGTTCCCAGGCCGCTGTCGGGCGCCCCTGGGGCCTGGTCGCCCGCGCGAGCCCGGAGGCCTGAGGGGGCCTCGTGGTGCCCAGAGTCCGGCCAGCCCCGCCTACCTTGGTGTCTGCGTGGGAGCCGCCTTCCTTCCCCACGGCGTCCAGGTCCGTCACGCCTCGGCTGAAGTCCAGGCCGTCAGCCCCCGGCAGCGGCACCTCCACGGCGTCGATGTCGGTCTCCTCTGTGGCGGCGGTGGCGGCCCTCTCGGCCCCCGGGAGCTGGCAGCCTGCGGGGACAGCAGGAGGAGGGCGGGGGATGGGCCCCAGGAACCACGTCCTTCCTGACAGGCCGGTGTCACCGGGCCACGCCAGGGACTGCCGCCAGCTCCCTAGCACCTTCCCTGCGCCTCCAGCAAGCCCCCTGACTCTCCCACCTGGGGGTGCGGAGCCCGTCTCTGAGGCCGGGGCCAGGGCGCTGCAGCCTGGGGCCTGGGTGGGACGTGCACGGGGACAGGGTGTGGGGGCCCCGGGCAGGGGTGATGGTCGTCTCGGCCTCCCCCCAGCTCGGGAGCGCAGTTGGTCCGGGGTCCTGTGGTCTCCCCAGCCTCGCCCGGTGGCTGGGTGGGGGCTGCGTGACTGCAGAAGTGGACGAGGAGTCGGGAGGCCCCGCCCCAAAGGCACAGGGAGACAGGTGGTGCCGCCCGGGTCCGCGCCTCCACCCACTGGGCACTCCGAGAGCAGCCCATGGGGCCGGGACTCCGCGGCCCAAGAGCAACAAGCAGGGTCGGTGGCCCCGCTGCCACTGGCCTGATGGAGGAGCAGACCCACACCAGTGGCAGCGGGGGCCAGCCGCCGCCCGTGAGCCCAGAGAGGAACGCGTGGCCCAGGCGCCCGGGGAGAGCGGCTCGGGCAGGTGAGGGGTCTAGGGGGCGGGAGGCGCAGAGAACCCCCCGTGACAGCCCTGTCGGGGCAGCCACCCAGCACGGCAGGGGCAGCGCCTCGGAGGGCTGAAAGCAGGTGACACCAGAGATGTCCTCCTTCACTGTCACGGACGACAGGTGACCAGCTCAGGCCAAAGGGCTCCCAACGGCCCCTCGGGCCTCAGAACGGCAACGGCGCTGAGGGAGAGCTGACCGGGTCCCTGAGCTGGCGTGAGGGCTCACCCGTGGTGACCCCCTTCGTCCTCCTGCGCCGCCTAAGAGGCAGGCACAACCACGCCCCCGAGTGACCGGCCGGGGCCGGAGGCACAGGGCTGCTGAGGCTCAAACCAGAGCACCGCCTGCCCTGTCCCCCGAGTCCCCTGCTCCCTGCCCACTCGTCTGCACTCTCTAGACCGACTGAGTGGACGCTCGCTCGTTTGCACCCCCACCCCACTCTGCGCGGAGGCACAGGTGTGTGGAGGAAGCACAGGTGTGGGGGATGCACAGGTGTGGGAGCGGAGGTACAGGTGTGGGAGCAGAGGTACAGGTGTGGGAGCAGAGGCACAGGTGTGGGAGGAGGCACAGGTGTGGGAGGAGGCAGGTGTGGGAGCAGAGGTACAGGTGTGGGAGGAGGCACAGGTGTGGGGGAGGCACAGGTGTGGGAGCAGAGGCACAGGTGGGTGGGGGAGGCATAGGTGTGGGAACAGAGGAACAGGTGTGGGAGTGGCGACACAGGTGTGGGGGGCACGGGGGACAGGAGATCAGTGATGTGCTTCCTCTGCAGAGGGAGCAGGGCTCCCGGGTCCCCCAAACGTAACAGTAACAGTGCCCCTGTCTCGACGACGAGAGCTGGTTTTCAGCAGTGCCGTGCTCGCCCGCGGTGGGCTGGCTCCTGTCTCCAGGGGGACAGGCCTCTCCCAGGACACGCTCTCGGGGTCAAGGAGACGCACGGGGCAAAGTGGTCCCACTGGGCTGAGCCCAGGACGGCCAGGGCAGCTGCCACCCAGACAGACACAAGGCAGCCACCCCCGGGGGAGGGGGGGCACAGGCACAGAGGACGACGTCCCGAGAGCACAGCCGAAACCCACGGGGACGGCTGACAGGCCCCCCAGACAGCAGGGCCTCGCTCTGCCCAGCTCCCAGAGGGAACCTGCTCCCTCTGCACACGAGGGGCCGGCCCTGCGGGAAAACGGACCCCACTCGCGGAGCGCGGCCCACGGGGGACGAGAGTCTCGTGACACGAGACAGACCTGCTGGCGGCAGATGGCCCTGGAGCTTCAGGAGCCCAGGACGGAGGGAGCCCCAGCGGGGCCCACAGACACAGCACTGCCGGGAAAGCACTCGTGGGGAGGGCAGAGGTGCCCTGGAATCTGTGGACAGCGAGCGAGCAGGTGGCCACGAGGGAGGGGCCGAGAGGCAGCAAGCAGCCTTCCTCGTGCGAACACCCCACCAGGTTGGCCACGTGCCCAGCGCTGGCCCTCAGCCGGGTGGCTGTGGCTCTGCCCTGGGATCGGAGGGCAGCTGGCCGGCCACTGGGCGTGGACCTGCCACAGAGCCACAGGCCTCCCGAGCCCGCGAAGACAGTTGTGTGCTGCACGCTTGGGACGGGACCGCCTGCCGACGGGTTTTCAGATGAGTGATGTGGAAACCAGCAGACTCCGAGGAAAGATTCCCCCCATGACGTGGGTGGGCCTAGCCCAATCAGGCGAAGGCCGTCGCAGACCAACGACTGACCCTCCTGAACGAGGAGGCAATTCTGGCGGCAGACGGCCTTGGGGCTCACCTGCAGCCCCACCCTGACCCTCGGGGCTGCAGCCTGCACTCCCCACGCCTCCGCCATCACCAGCGCCTGCCCCCACAACGCGTGTGCGTGCGTGTCTCCCTGGCCCACGCGGCTCCCGTCAGTCAGCCCCCAGGCCACACCCACACCTGCATGAGGGTGATGGCCCTGTGGGCGCCAATGTGACACACGGCAATGGGGAGGGCAGGCACAGCCTCCGCTGGCCGGGACCGCGGCCCGGCCTCCTGGGAGAGCCACGCCCAGCACCCGAGTGGGGCCTGGGGGGTTTCTCAACACAGACCCCGGTGCTTCCACCAGGGGCAGATCAAGTGCCCTCTCCCCCGGGGGAGGGGACACCGACGATGCCACGCGGCAGAGGTCCCCTGTGTCCCTGGGACCTGAGAGAACCGTCACCAACGTGGGGTAGTTGTGTCTGATCGCTGCAGTTCAGCTTCTGGGACTCGTCAGATAAAAGGAAAACCAAGGAGACCAGGGTAACGCCCACACCGAGGGGGCACGGGACGACGGGTCCAGAAACAGGATCGGCCGCGCTGGCGGTGGCCGCCCACGCACGTCCCCTCTGCTCCACGCGGCGGCTTCGGGCCCGGTCCTCCTGGGGGCGGACTGGCAGCGGCGGCCGTGCCCTCGGGTGTGCCCGACGGCGCTCTCACGCCGGCAACCGTCCGCCGCGAGGGGCACACGCCCCTGCAGGCACGCGCGGGTCCCGAGAGGGGCAGGGAACGCAGACGCTGCTCCGGGCCCGGGCCGGGGGCCGCCTACCTGGGTCGCCCGAGCCGCGGCTGCTCCGCTCGCCCGGCCCGTCCTCCTGGCCGTCCGCGCTCTGCTGCGTGTGCTGCAGGCTCAGCTTGTGGCACACCTCGAAGGCCTGGCCCACCGTCCGCACGATGCGCATTGCCTGGCTCTGGAGGAGAGGGGACATGGGTGAAGGGCGAGGGGACCTCGGCGAGGACGGAGGGGCAGGGGCGGAGCAGGGTGTGTGGGGGGACAGCGGCCGGGGCGGCCGCGGGCGAGTCGGGGCACCCACGGTGCCCCGAGTGCACCCACTCACAGAGTGCAGACACTGCCCTTCCCCCGACACTGCAGACGCGGCCGCCACCGCCGGGGAAGAGTCGGTCCACGGAAGGGACGGAGCGGAAGCCCCGACTCCGACTCGGCCCGACCGCTCCCCCAGTGTGGCCGAGGCCGTCAGCCCCCAGCTGCAGAGGCCTCCGCCGGCTGCCACCCACCACGAGCTCAGTGGGCTCACCACACCAGGGACTCCTCAGCCGCTGTCCCCTTTCTGCCGGGCATGGCAGGTGCCTGGGAGCCCCGCCCACCAAGGGCCGCAGGGACCGCCAAGACCTGTGGGCTCGACAGCAGAGGCCGCCGCCGGAGCCCAGGGCACGCCTTCACCCGGGGCCCGCCACGCCACCGCCTTCCTGCCTTGTTTTGCGGTTGAATCTCCTCCCTGGACAGCCCTGGAACAGAGCCTGACCCCGCACTCTGATGCTCTGAGGTGGGGGGAGGGGAGGGAGGCCAGGGCGCCGGTCCGCAGAGCCCGAGGCCCGCGCAGGCCCCGAGGAGCTGTCGCAGGCAGGTGCTGGGCTTGGTCCCCACCGCGGCCCCTGGGCCGTCACTGGATGGTCAGTTTGCTCCCACGGCCCCTCAGAGCCCGCGGTGCGCTCAGGCTGGGAGCCGGGGGCCCTTCTCCCCGACATCCCACCACCCTGGACAGTCTGGTCACGGGGCAGCTGGGACCCCGCGGGCAGGGGGAGGCCCTCAAAGAAGCTGGCGTCCCCCCACCAAGAGAGGATGAAGCCACCATGCACCCGCAGTATCCAGTGCTGTGAGGACCCCAAAACACCCACGGCTCCTTGTGGTCGGGTCAGGCCGGCTGCAGTCGCTGGGAAGCCCTCAGAGGCGGAGGACACGCCGACCTGGAGGAGCCCCCAGCTGCACACGGAGACGCCGGAACACGGGGGGTGCCGGTGACGGGCGTCTCCGTGGAAACAGAACGACGTGCCACTTCCCCTCGAGGCGAACAGACGTGTTTCTTCACACCGCCCGCCCACGCACAGCGCCAGAGCTGCCAGGCCGCTGGGGGGTGGGGGGGTGGGACGGGGCAGCAGCTCTCCTCCCTGGGGCCCAACCCGATGGGCCACCATGGCCAGCACCGCCCCCGGGGGCCGGGGGGCGTCCGCTCAGAGCAGACAAGCCTGCAGGGGCCCCCCGGCCTGCCTGCCCCAGCGAAGTCACAGTTTGTCGTGGATGCAGGTCCTGTCCTCCCCCTAAGTGGCCGTGTCGCCGGCTAGCCCTGCACACCGGGGGAACCGGAGTCCTGTGTACATGCGGACAGGTCACTGCTAGCCTCATTCCGCAGCTGACTCAGGAGGCACCCACGGGCGCTGTCCTGAGCGCCCACCCTGGGCTCCCAAGCTCGTGGACTGGACGAGGGGGGTCTGCGGGCAGGCCAGGGAAGGAGGCGGGGACACTGGACACGCAGGAGCCCGTGCACACAGGGCTGACGGGGGAGGGGAGGGGGACGGAGCGGGGTGCCCGCCTCACAGCCGGCTCTGGACTCGGGGGGTCCACGCCCCGCTCGGTCCTGCTCCCGGCAGCCCGGGGTCTGCACACACACGGCCGCCCGGATCCGCAGGGGGTGGCGGAGGGACAGAGAGCCCGGAGCCGGAGGCCGGGAGGAGCTGAGGCTGAGTGGCCGGGGAAAGCGACGTGGCAGGACACAGGGCCCGTGCAGGAGCTGCCTCCCGGCACTGCCCCTGCCCCACGCCGGGTCCCCCGCGCAGCCCCTCCCCGGGGCGGCCTCAGGGCGCAAGGGCCCTGGCGCAGGTGTTGGCCCCGGTCAGCCCCTCCAGAACGTGGGCCGGCGGCGGTCTGTCCACCTGTCTGTGCGTGCTGAGCACGAAGCACCAAGGACACCAGAGGGACACGGGGCGACGGCCCAGGGCGCGAAGGGTCCCCGTGCGCCCCACCTGCAGGCCGCGCCCGTCACCAGGGAGAGACTGGGGCGGAGGGGGGCCGTGGGGCCGTCTGGGGACGAGGGGACGAGAACGGGCGACCGTGACCGCCCTTACCTTCTTCTTGGACTTGAAGACGTTGCACCGGAAGACGTTGCTGGCCCCGTCCCGGGCGATGTAGCTGAAGATCTTCAGGTCCTGCGAGTCGTGGGAGACGTAGAAGATCCTGCGGTGGGGGGGGGGGCACGCAGCAGAGACGCTGTGAGTGGGCACGGCCGCGGGCACCAGCGTCCAGGAGCCCGAGGACGCCGACCCTGGCCAGGGGGCCTCTATGTCCCGCTGGGGGGCCACTCTGTCCCGGGGGAGAACGCCAGCCCCCGTCGGAGCACAGAGGCCCGGAGACGAGACGGGGTCCTGCCAGTGGCGCTCAGTCTCTCCGACGGGGGGCCGGGGCCTGCCGCCCCCCCACCGCAGGACCCTGCGTCCCGCTCACAAGGCGCCAGTTTCTCCTCCGGGAGCCGCCGTCTCCAGGACAACCGCTCTGGCCACAGCTGAGGGCTCCAGGCCTAGCCCCTCCTTCCCAGCACGCCCCTGACCTCTGCCCCCAGCCCCCCAGACCCATCAGGCCCCCAGCAGAGTCGCCGCCTGGCGTGTTTCCCCGGCTCCAGGGCCGCGGAGACCCCGAGACACCGGCTGCCGGCAGAGAAACGATCCCCGAGGCCCCCGGGAAAGAAGGGCCCACGGACGTCTCAGTCCGGGCGTGGTGCCCTGCTGCGGCCCTGCGGCAGGACGTGAGCCGGGCAAGCACACGTCTGTCCGAGAGCCTGGCCAGGCGCCCGCCGGCCTGTCTCAGGGGCTGGCCCGCTGCAACGCGCTCCTCCCCCCGTCCCACTACAACCTGCGTGACACCTGCAACGCAGCCACAAGCCGCCCCACGGGGCCGTGCAGGGGTCGGCCTCCTGAGGGTGACCCCCCTGCCCAGCACCGGCCAGGCGGGCAGACTCGGGCCGCACCCCTCACAACCAAGCCCCTCCCACACGGCGACCTCCCCCCATCACTGACTGTCCCCGCTGGGCCTGCAGACCCGAGGACCTGTCCTCTGCACCCGAGACCTGGACCCCGCGGTGGCCGTGTCCACGGCCCCAGGGCCAGCAGCCCCCCCACAGCGAGGAGCTCAGGCTTCCTGAGGACGAAGCCTCCCTCCTGGGGAGGCCCCGCCCCGGGGACTGCGCCCCACACCGTGCACGCCCCCCTCCCCACTTCCGAGACAGCGAACGCCCTTCTCCAGGTGGAGGAGGGTTGGGCACGGGTGGGCCCAGTGCAGCCAGCTGGTCACCAAGGGCTCGCAGCCCCTCACCACGCCCCGACCCCGAGGGCCCGTGACCTCGTGTCACGGGGGGGCCCGCAGGGGCACCTGGCTCCCGCAACACAGCGGGACGGGGTCGTGGGACTCCTCGCTCCCCCGGGCCCCCACCACCACCTTGCCCGCGTCACAGCCGCCCGGGGGCGGCCGTCTTGCTGTCGGACCTCGTGTCCCAGATGCTCTGCAGCCCACCTCCCGTGCGACCTTCCCCAGCCACCGCCCCTTCCGGCCCCTCCGCCCGCCCGTTCACCTCTAGGTGAAAGCCCGCAGAGGAAAGGCACTGCCTCCTGGGAGTTCTGCCAAGATTTAAGAGATCGATTCAATCGACCAGAAGCGTGCCGAACACCACTGTGCACGAGGCGGTGGCCGCAGGGAGACCGAAGGAATGGGCCACGCACGGGTGACAGCAGCACCAGGACCGGCAGAGTCAGGGCCACGGCGGGGGGGGGGGTGCACAGGGGGACGCCATCAGGGAAGGGGCCTGGCAGTCGTGGGGCAGAGGAGCCTGCGGAGGTGACCAAGGAGGTGGCAGCAGAGATGCTGAGCCCAGCACAGGGACGTGGTTCCCCATGGCCGAGTCCCCGGTGCCACCAGGAGCGGGAGAGGCCTGGAGGCTGTCACAGCCGCCCCCCGGGGCCGCTGGGCTCCCCTCCCCTCGCCCCACACCCCACACAACCCCTGGCCTCCCGTCCCCCTCGGCTCTGCAGCCGAGGTCCGTCTGAGTGGCAGGAAAGGAGGCCCAGGCTCCCCGCAGGCTGCGCTCTCAGAGCAGGGACGGCACCACCGCGGCGCCTGCACCGGTGGGAGGCTGGACGCTGAGCCGCCACAGGGACCACCACCCTGGCGCGGCCCCACCCTTGCTCGCTGGGGGCCGGGGCCGACGGACGTCCCCACATCCGCGCGACTCACAGCCCCCAAGGCACACGGGCTCCCCTTTCGGCGGTCAGCAGCCTGCCGCCCAGAACGCTGACGTGAAGCCCACCGCCCACGCAAACGCTGCGTCACCGCGAGAATCACACTGGGTCTCCCTCCTGCGGGAGGACAGCGGCAGCCAACGCCCCGGCCTGAGAGGCAAGCCGCTCCGGGGGCCGGCACCGGGCTCCGGCCTCAGCCTTGTGCCTCTGCGGGGCCCACGGAGCCTGCCCGGGGGGACGCTTTCTCTCGGCGGCGTCCAGGGCAAGGCCCCTGGGCTCCAGTGCCGACACGGCGTCTCGGGCGGGCAGGGCAGGCAGGGGAAGGGCACTCGGCCCCGCCCGGGCCGGGCACCGGCGCTCACCTGTAGATGGGGTCCTGCATCACCAGCATCTTGCTCTCGTCCCACGTCCACTCCTTCTTCTGCAACGGAAGGAGCTGTGCGTGAACGGGTTAGGCTTGTCCTCGGCTGCGGGGGCGGGGCAGACACCAGGAGCCATGGCCGGACCCTGCCCCCCTGCCCCCACCGCCGGAGGGGGTTCCCAAGGACGTGTGTGCGTGCCCAGTGCCCGGTCTCCTCGCCCGCGTCTGTGCCTGAGGACGGGGGCTCTGGGCACCGAGGCCGGCTCTCCGTCAGAGGCTCACAGAGGCGCGGGCGGAGGAAGACACTGTCCAGGGGCAGGAGACCAGGCCCCTGCCCCCGCCCCGCCCCCGTCCCATCCCTCCCCAGGGTGGGGTCGGCAGCGGGCGCTGCCCTTGGGGCGGCTTCTCTCTGAAGCCCTGAAGGGGATCAGCGCCCGCCAGCAGCGCCTGGCTCAGCCGCGGCCCCGCCCCAGCCAGCCGGCCTGCGGTCCCGCCCGCCCGCCCACGCGGAGGCCATTCTGTGGCAGGACCGGGCAAGGAAGGCCCGCCTCCTGGGGTGGCCGCGAGGGTGCAGGGCATCAGGCAGGGCCTGCCGTCTCGTGGGCTGGGACCCTCCGCGGCCACCACTCAGGGTGCAGCGACCCCCGGCAGTGTGCCCCCTCGGCCGCGCCCCCCCAAACAGGGAAACGGAGCGAGGTCGGGTCCTGTTCCTGCCGCTCACGGCCATGGCTGCCGTCCGGGAGGGGCCGTGGCCGCCACGAGCACGCTGGCTGCGCTGCGAGGGCCCTCGGCCGACAGCCGGTCGCCCGTCTTGCCCAGTGGGGGTCCGCCCGGGACAACGAGGCCCTTCCGGAATGTTTCCCGTGGGGTCCCCCAGGGTCACAGGCCCACAAGAGGGGCCACGTGCCACAGGCCCGCCGGGCCCTCCACACGGAAGTCCCCGGGGCGGCGCTCAGGGTGCCCTCCGCCCTCGGACCCCGCTCCGCGGAGCACGGGCGACCCCAGGCTTCCAGGGCCACCTGACAGAGGCCGAGTGGCGGCGCTCAGGCCGCAGCGCAGGAGCAGGTGGGGCCGCGGACATCGAAGCGCAGCCCCGGGGCCCAGCAGCTGCGTCCACACCCCAGCCCTGAGCCCCAGGCGTGGGAGGCCCCGTCTGGTCTGCGGGCGGTGTCGTCGTCGTTACATGGTAGTGACTGTCGTGTCGCTGTTGTTACATCGTTGTTATTGTGTCGTCACCCCACAGTTATTACTGTATCACTATTACAGCTGTAACTGCAGTCATTACTGTTGCGTGGACATTGTAACTACACGGTTGTTATTATGTAGTCCCTATGGTACTGCTACTGCACGGTCACTGTTACTTCAGGATTATTACTCATGTACAGTTATCATCGTAGGGTTGCAGCTCAGGGAGGCAGTCGCTACCGGGGACCCCACAGCCAGGAAAGGCAGAGCCAGGACTAGAACCCAGGTCTCGTCTCAGCTGAGGGACCTCCCACACGTCCCGCCGACCAGGCAGAGATCAGTCTGCCGTTCGCAGGCAGGGGCACCCATGGGTGGAGAGCGTCAGGCCACACTTGCCCGGGGCCCGGGGCGGTGTGCCACCGAGGACCAGCACGGCCGTTCCTGCACCCGCAGCTGCCTGACCCTGTGGTGGGCTCCTGGTCTGACCCGGACAGCCACCACCGAGACCTGCTGAGGGCGCCTTTCCTTGGACACCAGGGGGGCGTGTCCACTCTCCGTTCCACAGACACAAGGGCGGCGTCGGCACACCCACACCTGAAGGCTGTCCCGTGGGAGCAAGAGGCACAGAGGCCGGTGGCTGCTAACGCCCCCCCATCTGTCAGAGGCGGGGTCCCTGGACACCGCGATCAGCGGTGGGACGGGCACTGAGCAGCCCTGCAGCCAGGTGCGGGCACAGCGGACAGGCCCGAGGCGCCTGTCCGGCAGGCGTGTCCACTCCCCGCCCCCGGCGGGTGCCGGCACAAGGCTGCTCACCTTTTTCTTCTTCTTCAGGATCACTTTCACCCCGTCCACCGAGACCATGATGCTCACCTTCTTCTTCTTGATGTTCTTGGCTTTGAACTCGTACTGCGGGAGAGAAGGGGCCGAGAAGCGCAGTCAGAGCAGAGCGCCGGCCGGGCCGACGCGGCTCCTGCGGACGAGGGGCACCAGGGCGAGGCGGCAGGCGGGCGGTGGCCCGGGCACTCCAGGTCGGAACAGCGAATGCACGGCCGTCGGTCTCGCCGCTCGGCCCTCAGGCAGGACCACAGAACAGACCTGGTGTCCCCGACAACGACGCGGAAACAGAGCCTCCCGCGAAACCTCGTCAGGCGTGCGGGGCTGTCCGGGGCTGTGATGCCTGCTGCTGCGGTTTGAGAGACTGGGGCAGCGCTCCCCACGCAGTCCCCGATCAGCCCCGCCCCCTTCCCCCGCCCAACGGCTGGGTTCCCCCCCTGCTCCCTCGTCTCCTCCCACACTCCTCACCCCACCCCCCAGCAGTGGAGCCAATCAGCACACGGGCTGAAACCTCTGCTGACATGGTGCCACCCCTCCAGCCCCAGGCCCAGGGAGCAGGTGCCCGCAAACCAGGCCCTGACCCGGCTCGAGTTTCCGGAAGAATCTCTCTTGCCCAGCCACCTCCTACCAGCTTCACCGTCCCTGGGACCCTCGGTACGGCAGGACACCCTCCCGAGGCTGGCGAGAGGCGCCCTGTCAGCCCCCTGCCAGCGCCACTAAGGCTGGTTTCTCTTTCCCGAGTCTTCCCCGCCTCGGCCCTGCCTGTGACCCTCTTCTCACAGACTCAACACGCCACGGAAGTCTCTCTCCGCACAGGAAGCAGCTCTCACGGGAGCACTGTACGCACATCCCCGGGGCTAACGTGGGGTCTGTGGGAACACAGGGACCGTGGGCGCAACCATGTGGCCGGAGGGACAGAGGCAGCACGGGCGTCCTCGTCACCGCAGGTGGGGGCGCTCTGCACACTGCCAGGCCCCTGCCCCAGAGAGGCCCAGCCCGCTGCCAGGGCCCCCAAGACACGACCCTCCGACATGCCCCGGCGCCCGGGGCCGGGCGTCCCCGACCCTCTCCCAGCACAGAGAGAGCGCTCTGCGGAGAACCACTGAGGTGAAGCCAGTCTCCGAGCCGTGCCCTTCCCGGGAGTGAGCAGACCAGCAGAGCCGGAGCTCACGGGGACCAGACCCCTTTCTCCCAGGCTCACAGCTCTGAGGGCAGACGTACTTGGGAGGAAGCATCTGTGTCTGCAGGAAAGGAGCCAGCCGCCTGGGCTGTGCCAGGGCTGGAGGACAGACAGGACGCTGGCACGCTGGCGCCACCGTCTGCGGCCGAGGCCAGACCCCCACAAGGCCCGTGCCGCTCCGGGGTCTGTGCCAGCAGGTCCAGCTCAGCCCCTGGCATGCCTGCTGCGTCAGCCAGAGCCCTGGCAGCCGGGACAGAGGAAGCCTCGCAGGACCTGCCTTTCGGAAACAAAACCAGCCAAGTCCTGGAACACCGACCACCAACCAGAAAGAGGAAGGTCAAGCTCTGGGCCGCAAGCAGAGCCCCAGGCCTGCACCGGGTGCAGCTGCTACGCCGGCTGAGACACCGTGGTGGGAGGCGGCTCCAGGCCCAGCACGAGCCAGGGGCACAGGCTCAGCGGTGACACAGGGGTGCCTGCAGGGGACCAGACCTGGTCAGCGCGAGGGGACGGGCTGTGTGACGGGGCCTCGGCTCCTTGGGGGCCAACAGGTGCAAGCAGGTGGGAGCCGACGGGACCCGGGCACACGAGGGCGGCCCTTCTCCCCGAAACGCAGCCGCCGCCACCCCGGGGCGAGCCCGACACGGCCCGAGAGAACCGACCGGCTCTTCTGTAACTACAGACCCGCACCCACTCAGCACACGTCGGAACGGTGCCGTGTTTCTTAAAACGTTTACAGCTTTTTAAAGGCGCTCGACTCCGTGGGTTTACACACTGTGAACTTAACCTAAATGCAAGTGAGTTTTAACGGCTTTCTGGCAGTTCAACCGCGAAAGAGAGGGAATCTCACACGCAGTCAAGTCGCACAGGAAAACCTGAGAACCGAGACGCAACCGTGCGGACGCGGAGTGGTGCGGCCGAGTTCATGGAAACGAGCACAGAGACCCTGGCGAGGCCCCGCGGTTACACAGCCGCCTCTGCCCACCGGGACCCGAGAGACCGCCGCGGTCTGGCCGGGACGGCCCCGCGCTCGCCGGGAGGCCGCACGGCCTTCCAGGGCGCACAGCCCTCTCCCCGCCCCCGAGCCAGGGCCAGGGCGTGCGCCACAGAGCTCGCAGGCTGCAGGGAGGGCCCCCGAAACCCACCCACACCCCTGCCACCTGGGGCCGCGCCGCCCCCACTGACCTGGGCCACAGCCGCGGGGCCGCCACACGCACCGGCCCCCAGCGCGTGACCCCGAGGAGCCCTGCCGACTCTGGTGGCAGACTTGTTTGTGGGCGCGCCCCGAAAACTCACACGCGGGGAGCAGCGTAGAGGAACTCGGGTCGGAGACAGAGCGCCAGCGCGGGTCGGAACGCCGCCCGGGCCCGCGGCAGGTCAGACGGGTGCTGCGGCCAGGGGCTTCACACGGCTGACCACGGGCCTGGCCCGCGACACGCACCTGGAGCTCGGGGGTGAGCCGGGGTGGGAGACACGTGGACGACAGGTACCCACCTGGGCACAAGGCAAGGTGGGCAGGCTGCCTGGAGGGGAGCGGAGGGCCCACGGGAAGGTCACAGACCGAGGCCCCCCAGCCCCCGAGGCTGTGCCGAAATCGACTCCCTGCCATCAGCACCCCCGCCCACCAGGCCCCGTGGGAGGGACCAGCGAGGGCGTCACTGTGACCACGGAGCACGCAGAAAGCACCCGGCGTGGCCCCTGCCCCCCGGCCACAGACCAGCGAGAAGGCTGGTGCGGGACAGCTGTGGTTCGGCGTCACAAGCACCGCGTGGGTGGGGGGCGGGGAACGGGGGTGTGCCCGGGAGACCAGGAAGGGGGCCCGGAGGGCTGAGGGCCGGGCAGGCCACGGGGCAGGGGCGCAGGGTGCACAGAGGCCCCCAGAGCCCCCCACCGCCCTCGGAGCCCAGGGGCGCAGATGGCCGTGCTGCGCCTGCAGGAAGTGAGGGCGGGGGAGGTCGGCAACAAGGCTCGGAACGAGGCCAGAGCCAGGGCCCGGCCAGCTTTGGAGCCAGCAAAACAAGGCCATAAATCTGGAAGGCGACGGAGAGCTGACCTCTGCGGCCCTCAGATAAAGCGGGGACCCACCCACGGCAGGAGAACGCTCACGCGGAGAGGAGTGTCGAGCGAGGGCCTCGCCCGGGGCTGGCGGCCACTGCAGTCCCGGCCATGGGGGCGAGCTCGCGCCGGGCCCCACACCCGCAGTGGGAGGCCGCCCGCCCCCACCAGCTGTCACACGTGTGCGGGACTGGGACCCGGGCACCCGACTCCGACGGGGAAATCCCACACAGAGAAGCTCGGGCCCCCGCTGTCCCCCCACGTGTCCACTGCCCAGCTCTGGGAACGCCCCGCCCCCCACCTTCCTCTCTGACCGGAGGCTCCCTCGCGGACTCGAGGCCTGAATGTGGGGCTGTGGGGTGAGCTGCTGAGGCCTTGCTAGTCCCCTCCCCTCCCCTCCAGGGGACCCCCTTCACCCCCCACCCCCAGGACCCCCGACCACCCACTGGAAGCGGCCTCACACAGAACCAGCCTCGCCCAAGGTGCCGTGGGTTGTGGAGGGCTGGCTGGCGGGGGGTGCAGGACCACAGAGCGGCACCTCCCGCCCACGGGGGGGGGGTCCCAGCAGCCGCGCCTGGCACTAGGTGACAGGTGGGAGAGGCAGCAAGGCCCGCCCCCCGGCCCAGCCAAGGGCACGAGAGACCCGAAGGCTCCAGGGGAAATGGCTCCCGTGCCACCAGCCGCTCTGTTCCTCAGAGAGGAGAGACACTGTCACCCCAGACAAAAGCCACGCACGTGTGAGTGGGTGTGTGTCGGGGGAGAGCGGGGAGCAAAGGAGCCAACGGGTAAGGTGGCAGAGCAGGCCGTGGAAGGCGGGGGCTTTGCACGCCGGGGCCAGGGAGGGGTCGGTCAGCCGGCCCCCGTCAGCGAGTTGTCCGGCCACCGGCCCCAGACTCGGGCGAATGTGACGAAGACCTCGCGGAGGGAGATGCGGCCGTCGGGAGCCGGAGTCCCCCCCGCAGCCAAGGAAACGGCTGCCACACGTCCCCCTGCGTGTCCGAGGACAGGAGGACGGTCGCCGGACACTCAGCCACGGCCCCGGTCCTGCTGGCTGCGCCGCCCACCTGCGCTGGTTCTCTCTGTGCTCATCCGCTCCGGCCGCCCTTGCCTGCCCGGCGCTCCCACGGGAGGGGGCTAGGGCCTGGCCTGTGTCCCCGTGTGTGCGCTCAGGCCGTGACCACGCCGCCACAGAGGCCCTCCTCCCCCACGGGGTCCACCTGACCTCTCCCACCCCCCATGGCCACGGGCTCCTGCCCCACCGCAGTGCGCCACAGCTGTGCAGGGTCACGCAGGGTCACAAAGGAGCAGTCGGGGCAGAGGCGGGGCAGAGGCGGGGCAGCTCGCGGCAGCTGGGAGCAGCAAGCTGAGAGACAGACCGACACCCCGAGCCCCTCTGCCGGGCCGCCCGCCGCGTCCGGCAGAGCCGGCATTGAACGGCTGAGGGACGGGAGCAGCCCTGGGGGCCCGGGAGCCGGCCTCAGCTGGACCAGGCCAGCGGGCACAGGCGGGCAGAGCGCACGCTGCCTGGCTTCCGGGGAGAGAGCCCCGGTGCCCAGTCTCCCAGAAAGGACAACAGTGACCGACCTGTAATGCAGGCGGGGCCCCTCCAAGTGCTCCTCAGGGTCACCGAGAGCCCCTCCGGCACCTTGGGCAGCTGCTAACCCCGCTCCCCTCTGGCTCCCACAGCCCCTCAGGGCACACATCAGCCCACCCAGGGCTCCGCCGGCATCCAGAAGGGCCTTCCCAGGAAGGGTGCCTCCACAGAGTCCTGGCCGCAGAGATCGGACCGGACCGCAGAGCAAGCGGCGGCAGGAAGAACCGGACTTGAGAAAGGCCTGGCTCCGGAGTCCGGACCGGGCCTCCCAGCTGCGTGAGCCCAGGGGCGGCGCTCACATGGCCTCCGCTTCCCCACCGCAGGCGGTGAGCAGCACCCCGCCCGCCCCGCCCCGCCGACTGCGTGGGCAGCACAGCCTGCGCCCTGTGCACCCCATGAACCGTGCTGCTCCCTGAAGGAGCAAGCCATCTGCCCCCGCTCCTGGCACCCCCAGCCCCAGACGCTCCCGACCTGCTTGCCCCCTCCCGGCCCACCCGGGTGCAGGCTCAGCTCTGCTCCCTGCCCTGCCGCGCTCCCTCCGCTGCAGCCCCCTCGGGACCCTCGGCCCAGTGGAGCCGCATGCTGCCCTCCAGGGCCCAGAGGAAAGGCCCCGAGCCAGGCTGGCCCGCGCCCCGGGAAGTGGCTCAGGGGGTCTTAACAACACGTCTGGCCCATCAGCTGGAAACACCCGGGTTGCTTCCCGGTGACGCGTACAAACACGTGTGAAGTCAGCATGGGGCGTGCGGGGGGCGGGGCTACTCGCCCCTTCACGCCACAGCGACTCGGGCTGCTCCCGACCAGCGCGCCCTCCTGAACCGCTCCTGGTCCCCGGACAGCCCGGCCCCAGAGGCCCGGCGCGAAGAAACCAGGAGCAAGGCTGCACGTGTCCCACCGGAGCTCCCGGGAGACGGGCACGCGGCACCCAGCGCGCTCGTGCGCCGCGCTCCCAGCCGCCATGGGGCACCGGGAGCTGCCGGGCCCCTGGGAAAGCAAGAGGCCCACTGGCTGAGGCGCGGCCGGAGAACCACCCCGCTCCCCCGCCCCCACGCCGGTGGGAGCCAACTCTGCCCAAAGCGCCCGGCCGCGGGAGCCGGCGGGAACGGGGAGCCCGGGCCTGGAGACCCGCGCCCCCGCTGCTGCATTCAGGGCACAAAGCCCTCCAGCCGCGGGAGCCGTCTGCAGACGGAGGCCTCTGTGCCAGTCTCCAGGGAGACGACGCAGACGCCGCTACCAGAGGAACCGTTGCCACCGTCCATTGTCCGTCACCCCCGATGAAAGGCCGAGGGGTGCGGGGGTGGGGGGGTGCGGGGGGAGGAGAAAACTGCCAGAACTGGAGTTATGTCAAGACGGCAGCAGCCCCCGAGGTTTGTCCCCTGAAGACTCGTGTGGTGGGTGTGCCGAGACCTCCGACCCCACAGCCCACGGAAGGGGGCATGAGAGCGGGGGCGGGCTGCCGCCTGTGTTGGTGGAGTGGGGGCGAGTCCAGTGGCACCCGGAACGGCTCGCCCACCTGCCGGGCCTCAGGCTCTGCAGAGGACCACGGGGGTCCGCGGGTCCTGGCCACCGCGCAGTGCCTCTCGGCACTCGGAGAGCAAGCCAGCGGCTGGGCCCGAGCAGAGGCTCCCGCCGGCCCACCGGCCGAGCCTGACAGGTTTGCAGGGGCTGAAGGGTCGCGTCCGCAGAGTGGCACCGGAGGAGCCGTGGCTAGTGGGTGTGGGACTGGTTCCCGGGTGGGGCTGTCACCGTCTCAGGCCTCTGTGTGGACGTCCTTTCGTTTCTCTCCAGTGAAAACACCTGAAGTGGAATGGTCAGGTCACACGGCAGGTGTGTGCTTATTAGCATTTCAAAAGGCGGCCAGGCTGCCCTCCAAAGAGGCCGCACCGCACGGCGCCCCCACCAGCAGCGAGCAGCCGGCCCGTGTCCTCGCCGACCTTGACGCGGCCGGTCGTCCCCAGCGCAGCCGTCCTGTGATCCCTCGCGGTGCGTCTGATTGGCGTGTCCCGGTGACTGACGACACTGAGCGTCCTCCCGAGGGCCTGTCTGCCATCTGTGCATCTTCCCCGGTGACGTGTCCACTCAGATCTCCTGCCGTCCCTTAAGCTGGGTTATTTCCTTGTTACTGAGTTGTGAGGACTTTTATACGTGCCGGGCACAAGGCCTTCAGACGAGGACACGCACAGCCTTCCCTGAAGACACAGCGCCCTGACCTCCCCGAGCCCTCCCTGCCCCACCCCCACCACGGCCGAGGTTCCTCCCGAGCACTTCCACGGACGGGCGGCCGTGGGGCTGTCTTCCCCGCCCTCGGCAAGCGGTCTGGTCACAGGCAGTCAGGACGCAGGACGTCTCCGCACACCCGAGGGTGGGTGTGCGTGGGTGTGTGCACGCCGGGCTGCTGCCCCCCCACGGCCCACGAGCGCCACAGCCCCGAGCACCGGCCACGTGGCCCCCTCAGCGCCCCTCCCCCCCAGGGAAGGATGCACGTCCCCACTGGAGACCACAGGTGACCACACGTTTCCCTCCGTGGCACGTGCTCCGGCTCCGCAAGGCACGGAGCTGCACCGCCCACGCTGGTGCCCCGCCCGCACCCTGGCCCACTCGTGCCGAGTGCTGGGCCGAGTGCTCTACCGTGAACAGGACTGGGCCCCAACCCTCGCTCCGTTCTCACCAGACAGCTGCCATGCGCAGGGTAGTCTCAGGCAGACGCACAGACCTGACCCGAGGTCACGCGTGCCTGACCTCTGGACCGGCCGACGTCCTCATGCCACCGGCCAGCCTCGGGCTGAGGACGGGACCCGGGACCACACCCCAGCCCCGGGACAGGAAACGGAGGCGCTGCTCCCGACCGGACAGGCCTGTTTCTGGCCTTGAAGGGACGGCACCAGGCGTGCCACGCCCCCTCCAGCCCCCTCATCCGGCACCTCTATTGCTCATGCAATGACCTGGCTGCGTGTGAGTGCGTGTGCACACAGACACACTCGTGTCGGCAGTGGGTAAGACAGGCGAGCCCTCCTTGCACACCAGCCCCTGTAAACCGGAAGACGGTGGGGTGGGGGGGACAGGGAGTTAACTGCCACCACCTGTTAGCAGTGGCCTCGCTCCCTCCCACCGCCGAGCCGGGCACGCGGGCCTGGCTTTAATTAAGCAGCGCGGCGACGGCGTCTGACCAGGCACTGCAGCGCTGATCTCCCCGCGGGGCGCGTTTCTGCACCGCGGAGCGTGCGCCGCACGTCTGCAACACAAACCAGGGGACTCCCGTGCCTGTCCGGCCTTGACAGAGCTCCCGCGGCGGGGCGGGGGGGGGGGCAGAGGTGGGGGACAGGGCGGCAGTGGGGAAGGAAGAGAGGGCGGGGGAGAGGACGGTGGGGAGGGGGTGCAGCGGGAGACCCGCCAAGGCCGGGAGCCGGCAGCAGCGCCAGAAGGCTCCTCCCCACCGGGCCCAGATCCACGCTGCTGTGGCCCGCCCCGTGGCCGGCTGTGCCGGGGCGTGCAGGGGCTGGCGCGGACCACCAGCCACGCGGGGCCGGGTTCCGGAGACCGGGGGCGAAGGACGGAAATCCCGCAACCACCGCACACCGATTGCACCGAAGACACTGCTCTGGGCACACCGGGCTGAACACCAGGATGGAGTTACCGCGAGGGGCTGGTGTCTGTCACTCCCTCGGCGTGGCTCCCAGACGGAGCGCTGGTTCAGTGCCCAACCGGCAGCACCGCCCGAAACCTAGGGGCTTGGCTGCAGGTTCCTTGTCTTGCCAGCAGAGGGCGCTGGACAGGCGCTGGGGGTGGGTCCCTCTCCCGTCCAGGGGCCGCAGTTCAGAGCTCCGGCTCCTGGGGCGCATGGCCCCCCAGTCTTGCTGGTGCCCCGGGACTTCTCTACCACCCTCTTGGCTCTGGACACGCACCTCTGGGGACCCCCTTTCCCCCGGAGGCTGCCCCTGTGGTTCCGTGACATTCTCTTCACCCCTGAGGGTTTGTTCCTGCTCCTAGCTACTGATCTGTCATCTCGACCTCCCCCGTTCTCCTTACCCAGGGGGCAGGGGGCTCTGTCCCTGGCTGGGCCTACTGCGTGCAGCGAGAAGCGAGGAGAACGCATCACTGACGGGGTGTCGGGAGTCTCCAGGCCACCGCCCTGCACCCCTGCATCCCGCGGATGCGTCTTCCTTCCCCCCGTCCTGTGCCCCCCCACACCCCAAGCACAGATGTTGTCGGTTCAAGGTCCGAGCACCACCCCACCCTGAGACTCTCGGCCGGGAGGCGCCGGGCAGACTGGGGCTGACGAGTGAGAGCCACGCCCTCTCCCTGGACAACCGTGCGCCCAGCTCCTGCTGCGGGCGGGCGGGGGTCAGCCACACCGAGCGGGCGGAACAGGCGAAGGGCAGGCTGCAGGAGTGGTCCCCACCCGTCGGTCCGCCGGGGTCCCAGACGGGCCTGCCTGCTGCGTTTGCTCCCTGCTCCCTCTCTCCAGACGCACTCCGAGGTCTGAACCAGAGGTGTCGGGCCTGCAGGACCTGTTAATTAGGAGCTAATGAGTCTGCAGTCCTCACACCCTCCAGCGGAAGTGCGAGTGCGAAGAGGAGCACAACTGAAGGCCGCAACTGACGTGAACTTCCGCAGGGCGCCCCCCGCCGGGCACCGGGGCAGGGAGGTCTGCAGGTCAGTCTCCTGGCCCTCACCCGCACAGACCTGAGGGCGGGGCCTGTCTCGCCACCTCAGGTTCCCTCAGGTCCGTTCCTGCAAACAGGCCGCCGAACTGCTGGGCCACGTAAACGGCTGTGAGCACAGTTGGCACTGTGCTCGGAGTCTCTGGACCGCAGCGGAGCCGAACCCGGACCGGCTCAGACCCCCACTGCAGTGCGGCCTGTGCGTCGACGGGGACACCCAGGCCCTCTGACCTCCCGCCAACGTCCGCTCAGCACACTCCCAGGGGCCTCGGCCCACCCTCCCCCAGCTCCCCCACCGTGAGCCCCACCCCCAAGCCCCGTCATCACTCCGCGGGGAGGACCTGCCCTGAGCTGCTCCACAGTCGTCACAGCACTGGGGCGTCCCCGGTCACCACCCTGGCCTTAGCCGGCCTCCTCGGTCTCTCGGCGGCGCAGGAAGAGGGAAAGGAGCGGTGGGGGTCAGGGAGATGGGGGTACAAACGGCACCTCTAAGTTGAAAGCAGAAAGCTCCACAACTTGATTCTAAGGGGGGTGTTTTTTCACTTAAGAATAATCACAGTGTCTTGGATGTAATTTCAGGACGGTGTTTTAACGAGTCCACAGACCTTGTCCTCAGCACCCCGGACAGACGTCGGAAGGTCTTGAACAGGGCAGGAGGTGGGGGTACGGCCAGGGGACAGGCTGCAGGGGCTCCCCAACGACGGACGGTGACGGGAGAGGGCCACCCGTGGGCCCACCAGCCACGGGCCTTCACCCCCCCAGGAGCCCGAACTCCACGCCGACGTCTCTTCCCTCGTGTTTCTCTCAGCAGCTTCCAGCCTTCTCAGGGGGACGCAGACGTGCTGTTGTGACCGACACAGAACAGGGCCCCTGCCCCGGGGCAGGGGGGATGCTGATGCCACGGGGGAACCGAGGAGGCGGCTGCGGACCGAAGTGCAGGCGTCTCCCTGGGGGCGTGCAGAGGGAGCGCCGGTCCGGGTGGCAGCTGGAGACAGCAGCCCGGGCCCTGCTGAGTTTCCCCGGTGGTTTCAGGCTCCCCAGGTCTGCGCCCACCGCGGGGCCAGGCCCCCGGCCTGCGACTTCTGGGCCCCTTTCGAGTGCCGGGCACGGCGCCACCTTTCAGGCCTCCAACAGACCCATTAAAGCGCGGAGAAGGGACAAGCGACGTGACCTCCCTGGGCAAGGTCCTTTCACTGTGATTTACGGGGAAGTGAGCTGGCGGCTTATCAGCTTCCCTGCGACAGGCTCTCCTCAGCACAAAGCCGCCTTTCAGGACCTCGAGCGGCAACGCCTTCTCGGGGCTCCGGGCCTGGTGTTTCCAGGCAGCGCAAGGGGCCAACAGCACAGTGCACTGGCACGGCCGCATGCCAGGGGAGCTGGCACCGCACCTGCCCGGCTGGGCCCAGCTCCAGGCAGCCCGGCCGGAGTCATGAAAGCTCGTAACTCATCCCGAGGAGAATTAAAAACAATCCAATCCGTCAGGTAGGACTGCAGGCTGGGCATCGAATGCCAACCAAAATCCACAGCAGGACAGGAATCAGGGGTGGGAAGGGGGCCGGGCACAGCCCTCTTTCCCCAAAGCACATGACCCGGGTGAAGGTGAAAGGTCAGCTTCTTGGAAGCGGCCACTCTAGCCATGGCAACCTGTCAGCAAGAGTGCCCGCACGGAACCAGTGGGAGACTCCGGCCTTAATGCAGAAATTCCTCACTGGGCAGCTCCCGGGGAACTCCCCGGGGCCGGACAAAGGAGCTGATTCTCAGGGAAGCACAGGCTTGGGGACCGAAGGACAGGCCCAGGGCCAGGTGCGCAGTCGGCCACCCCGGCCCGTGCTGGTGCTGAGGTGGCGCCCAGTATTTAAATGTGTGCGCAACAAAACGGAAGGGGCCGTGGCCATGAGTTCATGCCCTTTCTCGGGAAGCAGGTGACTCTGGACTCCCAGCAGCGCCTGGGTTCCCCGAGGCTGAGGGGAGCGAGGCAGCCAGTCCTCCTGACCCCCCACACCTGCTCCGCCCGGACTCAGGGCAGTCGTGGGACAGGCTTCCCAGCAGTGGTTTCCAGGCTCCTCGGTAACCGGGACTGCCACAGCCGGCTGAGTGTGTCGGCACCATGCACTGGGCCGTGGAGCGCCCCGGGGGCACTCGGGAGCTGGACAGCAGTGGACACAGAAAGAAAAGCCAATTCTGAAACACACCTGGAGCCACAGAAGACCCCAGGGAGTCACGGCAGTCTGGAGAAAGAGGAACGCGCTGGACCCGTCCTGCTTCCTGACTCCAAACCACGTCACAAGGTCACAGTCATCAGAACAGGGTGGGGCTGGGGTCAGAGCCCGCAGACACACACGCCGACAGAACTGGGTCGAGAGCCCGGAAGTGGACCCGAGTGCTGTCGAGTGGCGTTCAGCCACCGAGTCAAGAACGCACGATGGGAAAGGACAATCCGTGTGACAAGCGTTGCTAGAAAAACAGGACGGCACCGTGCAGAAGCGTGAAACTAAGCCCTTGTCTCACCCCATCCTCAACAACCAACTGGAAACATCACAGGCTTAGCCGTGGGGCCGGAAACCACACGACTTCCAAAAGAAAACACTAGGGGGCGAAATCCTTGACACTGGCCTCGGTGACGGCATTTTAGATGGGACATTAAAAGCTCAGGCAACAAAAGCAAAAAATAAAGAAGTGGCACCACATGAAACTCAAAAGCTTCTGCACAGCAAAGGAACTCATCAGCCAAAGTGAACAGGCAACCTAAGAACTGGGAGAAGATATTTGCACACCGCGTGTCTGTCGAGGGTTACGTAAGGAACTCCTACAGCTCAGTAACAAAACGCCCATCACCCAGTGAGAAACGGGCAAAGAGCCCGAGCAGACGCTTCTCCAGAGAACGCACACGGGGGGGGGCCAGCAGCTGCACAAGAAGGTGCCCGACACCACGGGTCAGCAGGGAGCGAGAAAGTGAAGCCGCCTCGAACCTGCCAGGATGGCCTGTCACCGAGAAGAAGAAGGAGTGAAGTGCTGGCGAGGAAACCCTGGCCTAAGGAGACCGTGCACGCCGCTGCTGGGAATGCAAATCCACTCAGCTGTTCCGGAAAACACTATGCGTGTCCTCCAGAAAACTGAACACGAAGCCACCGAATGACCCGTCAGCGCCTCTCCCGGGCGAGCGTCCAGAGACAACGCAGCCGTGCCTCAGCGGCACCCGGCCCCACGCTCACTGCGGCCCCTCCCCCGACGGGCGGCCCGGGAAACCGCCCGAGCTGAGCGCCCGCCGACGAGGCACGACGAGATGGCAGTGTGTGTGCACGCTGTGCGTGTGTGCGCCCGCACAACACACACGGTGCGACACCACTCGGCTTTACACAAGGAGACCCTGCCACTCGCAGCGGCCCCGATGAGCCTGCAGGGCCCGTGCTGTCCGAGTGAAGTGGGCCAGTCCGGGAAAGCCAGCGCCCACAGGCCCCCGCCCGTGTGGGGTCCGGGAGGTCTCACACGCGGAGGCGGAGGGCAGAGCGGTTCCCGGGGCAGGGAGGGGACGGAAGCCAGGAGGCGGTGCGGAGCATGCAGGGCTGCCGCTGCGCGGGTGACCAGGTCCCGAGGGCTCCCGCCCGGCCGGTGACTTCCGTGGGCGCCACGCCGACACCGGCCTGTGCTGCAGGGGCGGTTCCCGGTGCCCGTCGCACGCACCACGGACGGCACACTCACACCGCGTCCCAGCCTGCAGCACAGGGCAGAAGAGCACGCACTGCGCGTCCCGCGTGCTGGGCATGAGGAGCCCCGGCGGGCCGGGTCTGAAGGACAGCGGCGGGACCCGCAGGCCTGGGGAGACGCCGCACGGTGCGCCACCTCCTCCTTTTCCTGTCCCTTCAGTGTGACAGGAGCCCCCACGGCAGCAAAGCTGGCGGGCTCCTCCCGCTCCAGCCGCCCGGGGGAGCAGCAGCTGCAGCCACCTGGGCTCACACTGGCCAGGCTCCTCCTGGTCCTGCGAGAAGCAGCCTGAAGACAGTCGCCCTCGGAGCGGTCGCAGGTTTGCGTCTCTGCAACACGCTCTTCCAGTGGAGGAGGGACCGGAGCTCGCCCTAAACAGGCCCAGCTCTCTCCGCGGATGGCCGTGCCCAGACACCCGGACTCCTTCAGTGTCCCAACACCAGGAGCACTCAGCTGTCTGTGGACAAGGGCGCGCTGTGGAGAGGAGGAGGTGGCTCCCGGGTCTCCAACAGGCACAGGAAGGGCGCAAGGGAGGGAAAAGCCGGCGTCCCGGCCGGAAGACGCTGCCACTGAGCTCCCTGCTCACTGCGAGGTGCACGCCCTGGGAGGCACTCGACTCCTTGCGTTCAGAGCCACCAGTGACTAAGTGCCAGGGCTGCAGTCGAGTCCCCCAAACTCCCGTGTTGAGGGCCTGCCTCTCAGAGTGACTGCCCGGAGAGGGGCGTGGAGGAGGTGACGCGGGCTCAGTGAGGCCGTGAGAGCTGGCCCCGCTCCGACAGCTCTGGCGGCCCGAGGAGGGGAGGAGACAGAGCGGGTCTCTCCCCTCGGAGGTCCCCGGGCACAGCTCCTGGTGTGGGCGTGCAGCCGCCAGGCCTGTGACAGACAGGCGTGGTTCTTGTCCCCCAGCGTGTGGGGCTCTGTGTGATGGCCGAGCTGGTGCAGACAGCAGAGGCCCCAGCAGCCTGTGGGCTCCCCAGCCCCAGACTGCCCCCCGCCCCGCCCCCGCAGAACCTGAGTGGGTTCTGCAGGTGGGTGGAGCACAGCAGCGAGCGGGCGAGGCCAGCACAGTGCGGCGTCGGGAGGGGGGACCCAGAGCCCCAGGCTCGGGGACAGACCGCAGGCTGGACCCAGCCGCTCGGGGCCCCCAGCTGGTCGCACACGGAGCCCCGCTGCCCACAGCAGCAGAGATGAAGAGTGAAGGCGCTCCGTGGGCAGAGGAAGGCCGCCGTCACGGGACCATCCGTGGGCACCACTGTCACCCCACTGTCCAGACAGACCCCCAGCTCCCAGCAGGAAGTGGGGGGACGGACCGGGCAGGGAGCCCGAGCGGGCCGCCGTGAACACAACCGCCCAGTGACTGGGCAGGACAGCGCCCGGGGGGCCCTGCAGACGCCCCTCGGGGAGAGGAAGGGCGTCCTGGAGACGCCGGCCTCGGGGAGCCGGCCCCGAGACAGCCGTGGGCCTGGCGGAAGCAACGTCCAGAGAGAGTGGGCTGATTCTGGTCTCAGTGACAGCCACTGCGTGGCAGGCGAGCCAGCACCGTGAGGAGACAGCTGGTGGGGACACAGCTGTCACCGTGGGGGCAAGGCCAGGTGTGGGTGCAGCCCGGACTTAATGAACGCAAACTGACTAGGGAACGGCAAGAACAGTAAGGAGCCACCACTCAAGGAGCCGGGCGGTCTGACGAGCCCCGGACCCGCCGCATCTCCCTCAGGCGCCCCCAGCTCCTCACCGGGCACCACGCCCGGCACCACCTGCCCCCGCCACCGAGTCTGCGTCCTCCGCGGGACGGGAAGAGTGCCGTGGAAGTGACATCACCACGCAATTAAACACCAGGACAAAACCAGCTGGACTTCTCCCCTTTGTTCGAGTTGTATTTACTCAAAACACCAGCTTTCGGGAGTGTCTGATGCCGTCTTGGCTCGGCCTGAAAACCTCACTGCACAGAGACCGAGCACGTACACCGCCACTGTCTACCAGGCAGCACCCACGACAGCGCCACGAGCAGTTAATGATTGACCCTCACGGCCACGGACTCTGCCCTCGGCAGCGTGTGCTCACGCACCTGCCGGGAGAGGCGCACGCACCGCGTGGCCTTGCTCACCCACAGTGGGACTGCCAGTCAGCCCCTCCCACCCCCGCCGGGTCCCCCGTGAAACCGACAGCTCTTGGCTGCAGATGGTGACAGCGGAACGCCGTGTCACACGAGCACACGATGTTGCAACAGAACACCGCGTTGCAGCACCTCCGGTCTCGCTGTCTCAGCCACGGGCAACGGGCTGCTCCTCGGCCCCTCCTCCGGGGTCCTCCGCCCACCCCTCGCCCCGGCTCTCTCCCTGCCGCGTCACTGTAGCCCAGACCCGGCCCCGCATTTCCCGTGTCATCCATCCATCCCCAGACACGCACAAAGCACCTACTGTGCGCTGCACACCTGCTGACATCCCCGGCACATACAGACTTCTCGGCTTGACTCCGCCCCCGCCGATCTCGCCCAGCAGGCATCGCCCGCCCAGGGAAGATGACCGGGTGCAGGCTGCCCCGGGCAAGCAGCCTCCACGCTCCCATCGGTCGCCCCCACTTCCTTTACCACTACGCGGGTGGCCTTCCTCCCCACAGGCAGGTGGCACATCCTCGTCCTACCACGCTTTCCTTCACACGGCCAGAGAAGCGCCAGCACCCCCAGCAGGGACGCACCCCCAGCAGGGACGCACCCCCAGCAGAGTAGGGGTAGGGGTAGGGGTAGTCCAGAGGAGGAAGGGTCCACAGGAGGAAGGGGCAGACGCAGCATCCTGGGAAGTCGGCGGGATGGCCGGCCGCAGAGCCCCAGCGTGCCGCCACGCCCCACATGCAGGGGACTCTCGGAGGGCGCCCGGAAGGCCCCCCTCCGGGGCAGAGCGGCTGGGAAGGGCGAGAGCAGAACCGGGGGAGAGGGAGAGAAGGCCCAAACCCCAACACTGGCCGTGACACCTGTCCCCTGGCCCCCACAGACGGACCACCCACACAGACTGAGCGCCGTCTGCACACACACCTCGCCCCCTCCCCCGCTTCCCTCAGTCACCCTGACGACGGCACCCTTTCATGCGGAGCTGCCCCTGGCCTGCGGCCCCCATGGACAGACCCCCTGTGCGGCAAACGGCTGCCCCCAAGAAGCTGACAGTCTGGCAGGGGAGGGGACACGCCCACAAAAGCTCAGTCCCCGAACAGGGCCCATGGGCTACACACGGACAGGGCTGCCAAGGTGGGCTGGCTGGGCCGGGGCGGCTGCGGACGCACCGTGGAGAGAAGGGACGGGAAGGGGGACCAGACGCAGCATGGCCACAGGGAAGAGAACGGGGTTTGGGAGCGAGAGGGCGGGCGGGACCAAGGAAAGGGACGGCAGTGACGGGGCCCCGGGAAGCAGGTGCATGCGGTCCGGGGGCGTCTACACACCGAGTCGGTGAGAGGGGCTTGCTCGCTCACCAAGCCGGCACACCGTGCCGCACGGCCTCCTGGAGAGGCGCGAGCACGCCTGCCTCACCCACCCACAGCACTGTGTCTGCGTCGTCGTCTGTGAGGTCGCTCAGGACGAAGAGACCACTGTCGCCTCCACAAGCGCCTCCCGCCCCCGGAACTGACTGCGAACCCTGAAAGGCCACGAGAACTTCTCTGCAGGCACGGACCTCCCACAGGGACACAGCAGGTGCAGCACCCTCTGGGAAGAGAGCTCAGAGCAACGGAAGCACGCAGCCGGCACGATGGCTCACCGTGTGCAGGCCTGCGCTCGAGCAGAGGGGCCCCCCGACCCCCGGGGCACCGCAGGCCCCCTGCCGGGCAGAGCAGCCCGCAGAGGCTGTGGCCGAGGAGACCCACCACCCGCCCCCGCGAGGGTGCCGACGGCGCGGAGGCTCCGCTCCCCCGGCGAGGGGCCTGCGGGGTCCACACCAGGTGGTGAGGGCCAGTGGGGTATCTCACTTGGAAGCAGGCACAGGTGGGAAGGGAGTCGGACGTGGGAGCAGGCGGGTCCGTGGAGATGCTGCTCGAGGCTGGGTGTGGGGCCCGGCACGGACGCGGCAGCGCCACCTCGCGCCGGCGGGCTGGCCGCTTCGCCTCGGTCTCCCGGCAAACGCCTGCCGGCGGCGCACACGGTGCCGTCTCGGTCAGCGAGAAGAGAAGACAAGAAGCGTCCTCCCGGCACTCGGGAGCAGAGCCGGGGACCTGGCTCCCGGGGCGGCGGGGGAGGGGCGGCGAGGAGAGAAGGGCCGCTGGGGCTCCGGGAGGCGTCCGTGCCCTGGGCCCCCTCTGAGCCGGAGGTTCTCCAGGGGACCGTCAGGAAGGGGAGCAGACAGCCCCGCGGAATCAGCCGGAAGCCCAGAGAACTCGGCCTCCTGGCTGCTGTTCAGCCACACAGACCAAGACTTCGTCCGTCCGTGGGGAAGAGGAGGAGGAGCCCAGGCCGGCACCCAGAAGTTCCAACTCCTGGACACCCCTCCCCGGCCACCCCCGCCCACGAGCCCAGGCTGCTCTCTCCCCTCAGAGACCCCTCAGCCAGGAGGGCCCACAGTCCCGTCCCCCCCACCCCACCCCTCCACTCGGCCGAGGAGCCCGCCCTCAGATGCCCCACACGGGCCCATCTGTCACTGGGATCTGGAACGGGGACGGGAGCTGCCTGTTTGCACACAGACTCCCAGGCGCCCTGTGTCTCCCGAGAGCCTGAGAGGTGCCGGCCCCTGGCCGACAGTCCAGGAGACCCTCCCGTGCTAACCCCTCCAGCAACGCACCACCCGCCCTCCAAAGAGGCCGAGCCCTCCCCGGGGACTTCTGGGCCGAGCCCTCCGGCCCCTGGCCCGGGCCTGTGCCGCTCCTTGGCCAGGTCACAGTGGAGGGTGCAGGGCCTGGGGGCAGCGGGCGACAGGGACAGGCACCTCCTCAGGTCCCCTGGGCTGTCTGTGTGCAGGAGGTGGGGACAGGCCTCGCCCTGCAGAAAGGGGGCCAGGAGCATGTCACACTCACGCTGCTGACCATGAACTTAAAAACCAAATGGGCATCACACCCAAAACTGCCTGCAGGAGACAGACAGGAGACCAGGGAGCCAAGACCCGGCTCTGCGTCCACACGAACCCAGACCGGAAGGGGCTGGCACTGCGGAAGCCCAGAGGGGCTGAGCGTCCACAGAGCCACAGGCCGGAGAAGCCTCCCTCGGACACACTGCTGGAGCCTCCGGGGGTAAATGGGGGGGGGGTGGGGGGGGGGTGGGGGGGCTCCGTTCTGCAGGTGAAGGCGGCCGTCGGCCTCGGCCCAGCTCTCAACACAGCCACCCAGAACTGCGGCCTCCACAGCCCTTTGCTCAGCGCCCCACCTCCCCCAAGCCTGCGCCGCCCGTCTCCGGCTCCACAGGCCTTCCTTCCCATGAGCCCGTCGCCAAACACAGCTGCCCGCCTCTGAAAACCTCTCCTGGGCCAGTCCCGTTCCACAGAGTCATCTCAAGGGCAACGGCTTTCATGCCGGAGCCTGGGACGCCCCAAGGAACCCCAAAGGTCAGGCTGACAGCCCGGAACCACAGCCCCCACACCGACGTCCATCAAGACCACCGGGAGGGCTCGTCAAACCCCGGAGCTCCTGGGCTGGGTCATGGGTGGGGCCAAGAGCACCCTTCTAACAGGCTCCCAGGCAGGGCGGCCGGCCTCCGGGCCACGCCTGGGGAAGCACTGGCCTCAGTCACTCCGGTCACCCAGGACCCAGGCTTAGGAGACCAGGATGCTCTCACTGACCTAAAACCCCAGCCACCTCCCTTCACTTCCGGGGCACAGTCCCCTCCCAGCTGAGCAGCAGCGGACCGTGAGCCGAGCACCAGCCCCCCCCCCCCGCCAGCACTCAGACAAGCCCCTGGCCCCCGTCACCGCATCCCCCACGGATGACGGATGGGGCACGGCCAGGCTGCAGGGGCAGTGTGCCCGCACAGACGGCAGCAGGCTTGTCCTCACTGGAGCTGAGGGGCCGCGGCCCTGGAGACCGAATGCCAGCACAGACTCGGAGGCAGGCAGGTACAGGGCCGGTCTCGCCCCACCCCCTCTCCTCCTGGGCCTCCTGGCGGGGGCGGGGGTGGGGGAGAAAGGCATCTGGCCAGCTCTCGGGAGAGAGCAGCAGGAATGTCTGGAATCCCTTATCTTCCCCTGCAGCCCAGATGCAGATCCTCCGGCCGCTCAGGAAACCACAGAACAGCACCAGGAGTCCGGGGGGGGGGGGGGGGGGTGATGAGGGAATGTCCTCCCCGCTCCCCCGCGTGGGGCCTGGAGAGGACACGCAGGGACACGGGCTGGGTGCCCCGCCCCCGCCGGCCTCGGCACTGGAGGGCATGGTGCAGAGAGCCCTGGGGAGCAGGGGGATCCCCGGAAAAGGAGGCTCGGAGAGGAGCGGAGAACGAGCCGGGGCGGACACGCCACAGACCAGAGCCCGGGCGCCAGGGGCGCGGGGTGCTTCCCCGCTGAGCTGAGTGCCATCACCGTGGGGACTGTGGCAGCCGTCCGGGCTGGAGGGAAACCACGCGGAGGCCTCTGGGCAGCTGCTCCGCGTAAGCTGCTCCGGGCAGGCTCAGCGCCGGGCTGGGTGGGGACTCAGACCCCACCCGAGGGGCCTGGCGCAGGGCCCTCCTCACCGAGTTTGCTCAGCCCGGCACCCCCCTCCTCCCTGCCCGCCTAGCTCCTCAGGCGAGCCCAAGGCCTGGGCTGCTCCAACCAACCAAAACGTGCTCTGCCCTGGCCGGTCAGAGCGTCGTCCCACGCACCAGAGGGTTGTGGGTTCGAGTCTGGTGATCGGTTGGCGGGCAACCAGTGGATGTTTTTCTCACATCCAAGTTTTTCTCTCCCTCCCCTCTCCCTCCCCAAAATCAGCAAACACACCCTTGGGTGAGGACGGGGGCGGGGGGGGGGGCGGAGAAGGAACCTGGGGGTGAAGAGCCCACCCCGCAGGAGAGGAGTTGCCGGGGGGAGCTGGTAGGCCACCCTGGGGGCAGAGAGATGCCTTCAGCGCACACCTGGCCCGAGGGCAGGAAGGTCAAGTGAGGACTTTGAAAGTCCCATGACCGCTGCCACACCTGCGGAAAGGTCAGGCCCCACCAAATCCCCCCAGGTGCCGGTCTCTGGGCCTGGGCAGCGAAAGCCCCAAACGGGACGGAGGCCTGCCTGCCTCCCCGCCTCCCGTCCGTGCAGGGACACGACCCACATGCAGGGACACGACCCACGCTGGCGTACCTCCTGCCGCTGGACGGGCCGGCTCAGCGCCCGCAGTCAGGCTCGGGGCCAGCGCGGGGGCCGCTCTGAGGCCGGAGGGGCGCCTGCCGCCCGCACGTGTGGCCCTGCGCACGGAGCCTGGGCCCTGACCCCGGGCAGCCGAGGGCTCAGCCGTGCAGGGACACGCCGGGGCGTCCGGGGACGGACAGAAGTGCGAGCCCTACCTAAGTCAGCACAGCACGAGTTCTCCCGGTGAACCACCTGGCCGCGAGCCGTGGCCCCCGGCTCCCGCAGGGCAGGTGTTGGTTTAAAGGCAGACCCCCTCGGACGTGACCGTCATCCTGCTGATTGGAGACCAGGTGTACCAGCCAACCAGAACTCCTCACCGTGTCTGAGGAACAGGTTTCCGTGACAGAGACCGGGCAGCTGGGGGAGCCCCCTGCTCCACGGGGAGCGGCGGTGGTCCCGTCCCCCAGAGAAGGCAGGCTTTGGGGGACTCAGAGCCCTTCTTCCTCCCTCTGTCACCTTTACCAGCATGGTGAGTGCACAAAGGTCTCTAGAGGGAAGCTTCTAGAAGGGAGGCTTGTGGAGGATACCTGAGGGGACAGGCTCAGCCACAGAGAGAAGGGGGTGCCTCCCAGGCAGAGGCAGCCCCAGGACATGTGCAGGGCCCGGGCGCCAGGGAATCCAGAGTCCAGCCCCCAGTCCGCAGGCGAGGAGCTGCAGGGTCCCGGACAGCCACCCCCGCAAACCTGCCGGCAGACGCGGGCGCTGGGCAGCAGCGTGGAGGCGGTGGGAGGGCGCAGAGTGACCGCTGGAAGGCCACTGCCAACGTCTGTGCATCAGACGCCCCGGGCCTCCCCGGCTGGGGGCTGGGGACGGGGAGGGAGCCGCACGTCTGAGAAACGCTTAGGGGGCGGGGGGATGGGGGGACTGGGGGGGGGGCTGCCACAGAAGCGCCGAAGGGCAACCCTGAGGCCCCCCGGCTCCCACTCCCGCCTGGGTGGGCTGTCTGGCAAGGGGGTCTCCGGACAGAGGGAACACAGAGGGGGGAGGGCTCCAAGCAACGAGAAGAGGCCGCAGACACGATGGAGTTGGTCTTTGAGGGACACACTGAACTTGAGGTGCCCTTCGGACACCCCCACGGGGCGTCACCCAGGGCCTAGGAGCCTGAGTCTCCAAGGAAGTTGATGGGAAGGCAGGAATGGCCCTCCAGACGCCCAGGGCTGCCCACTGGCCAGCCGCGTGAGGGGCCCACCCACAGGGAGGCTGAGCCAGAGGCGGTGGGGCTGGGAAGGAGAGGGCCAGTCTGCCCCGGGGGGGGGGGGGTGATGCACCCTGTACTGCCCCACCCACGGTCCCGAGCACAGCCGCACACGGGGTCAGGGAGGGGACACTGCATGTGGCACCCATGAGAACACTGTGACCCGGGTCCTACCTGCTGCGCCCAGGGAGCGCTCGCTGCCCTGGCCAGGCCGGGAGGCCCGAGCCCCACCCTGACCAGCCCGACGCTGGCCTCGCCCGCTCAACACAAAGGACCGAGCCGGGAACTGCCCTCTACACGGAAGGCCCTCGCCCCAGTCCCGGGCAGCGGCAGCCCCGCCCAGAAGCCCCCCTGCCACGGCACAGGGGCCTGCAGGACACCCACACCCAGTGGGTGGCAGCCAGTCCGCACAGGCTGCGGGCAGCCGACCAAGCAGCTCCGTGGCCAGTGAATCTCTCCCTCCAACGTGACGGGCTGCTCATTAAGCCCTGGAAGCAGGTCACGGGGACAGGGCTCCTGGCACAGGGAGCACGAACGGGCTGCACTCAGGATGACTCCCAGCCCCCCACACCCCCCCCCACCCCAAAGTCACCGCAGCTCGTCCGACCCACCCGAGCCCGTCAGTGCCCACGGACCTGCAGCGACCGCCCCGCTCAGGGCCGGCACCTGGCAGGGCCCCGCGCAGAGGTCGGAAGGAGACACCTCGGTGGGTGCGCGTGCTCTGCCCCGCCCCCGAGCCAGGAGGGGCGTCCGGCACCCCCCCGACCCGAGGGCCCTCAATGGCAGGGGAGGCACACACACTTGCAGAGCCCAAAGCAGCCGGTCGAGGAGATGGGTGAACTCCCACACTTGTTCCTGAAATTCCGAGGGAACCCCGCCTTCTGTATCACAGTCAATGGCTCTGGGCTTTGACTGTTCCGTGCTCATTAACTGCTGCTGGCCAAGCCCTTCCCCAACGCCGCTGACTGAGACCCTCTCGCCACCCCCGCCCACGCCCCGCTGGGCTCCACACGTCTGCCAGCCAGGGCGCCAGGCACCTCAGGGTGAGCAGCCTCAGGCCAGCCGAGGGGAAGGATGTGCCCCTGCAGCCGCTCCATCCACTTGGCCCTTGGCCCTCACTCCAGGCCACGCCCCCACTGGGAACAGCTCCCCTGCGGAGTGGGGAGGGGACCCGGGGACCCAGGGGCAGCCCCGCCGCCGGCACTCACCCGGATCCGGCGCATGGCAGCCACGATCTCCACTCTGCTGTTGGGCCGCGGCACGTCTAGGCTCCCGACGTACTGCGGGGAGAAGCAAACGCCCAGTGAGAACAGGGCTGGCACGCGTCCCCAGGGCGGCCAGTGAGCAGCGGACAGGCCCTGGGGGGCCGGCCAGTTCGTCACCCCACTTCGCAGCAGCCACACAGGTGACTCCTTCTAGCTGTGTGTGTCAAAAGCAAACCAATGGAGTCTTTGAAATGAGGTGACCAAGTGCTCCCTTCACCCTCGCGGTCTCCCCCCGAGGTGCAGCGCTGGCCCCAGCAGGCCCCAGAAAGACCCAGGGGAAGACCGGCCCCGACCCAGCTGGGGTGACACGGTGGCCTTCCTGTGCCACCTCCCTCCCTGCGGCCCGGGGTCCCAGGCAGGGCCCAGGAGCCGAGGAGGTCTCTCACACAGACCCGCTGCGCACACCCTACAGCACTCCCGGAAGACCAACGGCAGGACGGGGAAGGTCTCTCAGCCCGTGGCACAGCCCCGGGGGCCCGGTGTTTCGGAGAGCCCGCACACCGCGTGAGCCCCGGACTGGAGAAGAAGAAAGGACGCGCCGTGTTTTGTTGAAACGTCGGACCTGACCACACAGAGTGACACGTGAGGTCCATGTTCGGTGTGTGAGTGGCTCCTCACCGGACACCGTCCGGGTCGCCCAGGGAGGTGCCGGGCGAAGGAAGGAGCCCCAGTGCCAGCAGCCGGGCGTGCGTCTCTGCACCACGTCCCTGCGCCACGGCGGGCGTGGGGCTCCGGGACGCGCGGGGCATCCGTTCTGCGCGACGAGGCTCGCGCCCTCACTGGCACCGCCCTGCTCCGCGGGTCCCCACGCGAGAGACAGCCTGGACGTCTTTCCTGGCCCCGACCAGCCCCTGGGCTCGGCCTCTCCTTCTGCCGCCCAGTCCCACGAGGGAGCCCAGGGGAAACCCCGGAACTCAGCCCCCCCGGGGGGGGGGGCCCACGCCCTGAGCAAAGGCGGCTTCCGTGGGGGTAGGAGTGGGAGTCAGGACGGGTCTGCGGCTGTGGGAACAGCAGGACCTTCCTGTGACATGCGGCAAGGCCGGTCCCCTGGAGCGACCTCCCCCCCCAGCACCGAGAAAGGGACGGCAATGAGGCAGGTGCGACCGCACTGGGCGGTCGCGACGTGAGACCCTCTGGCCAGTTCACCTACGGCTCTGTCTCCCAGGTCAGCAGGCGCCAACTGCAAACCAGGCCCCCGAAGGGCCTGGCAGTTAGCCCCCCGAGTTTCCACACAACCGCAGCCTCGGGGCTGGATTAAAGCCTCGGAAAGCTCATCTCCCCTTTCTCGCTTCCACCCCGTTTTCTGGAGATTAGCTTCTGAAGACAAGGACACTCTCGGCTGCAGTGTCTCCTGGTATGTAACCCACAACCCGAAAGCAGCCTGACGTGGCAGCTGACAGCCACAGTGCCCCCGCCACCCCTGGACCGGACAGCCCTTCTGCCGTCGCCCTCCTCGGGGAACCCCCTTTATCCACGAGCGTTTCCGAGACCAGAGAAAGAGACATGTGAACCAGAAATAAACGCATCAGGTGATGGTGCTTCTGGTCATGTTGGAGCAACTGTGTCATCACCAGACAGGGCTCCTTCACACGGAAAACAGAAGTCTGGACAAGATACAAAGTAACTCTGCAGAGAATGTGGACACAGAGAGTGAACGGCAATACAGCTGTGGACACTAGCTAACCACAGTGTGTCCGCAGGGGCTCAGTTGTGACAAGTGCACCACGCTGAGCAAGAGACCAGTGACAGGGGAGACTGGGGAGGAGGGTCTATGGGAACTCCGTCCTCGCCACCCAATTTTCCTTTGATCATTACATGAGTCTTAAAAGATGAAGTCCGTCAATTACACTCGGAAGGCACTGGGGAGCCTCGCGCAGGCAGACAGGCGCTCGGCGAGCGCGGTGCCTGCCCAGCACACGGCCCGCGGCACAGCCCGGAGTGTGAGCCGAACGGCTCACTCAGACCCCTGGTGGGGCGGGCCGCAGAGACGGGGCGGCCCGAGGAGCGTCAGAGGGAGGCAGCGACTTCACGGGGGCCTCACAGAGGGAGCCCACGTCCCAGACGTCCACCCCACCCAGGTCCTCGGATGACCCCGCACTGCACGTGTGCACGGGAGACTCCAAGGAGCCCGGCAGAAGGGACAGCGCCCCCCCACCCAGAGGCGGATTTAGGACTCAGGAGCGGCCGGGCTGACTGTCTGTGGGACCCAAACTCTGCAGTGCTCGGAAGAGGACCGCAGGCCGTGCTGTGGGGCTGCTGACGCCTGCCCGGCCGTGGGAGAGGCCCGGCCACGGGAGAGGCCACAGGGCCCTGTGCTCCTGCGGTGGAGAGAGAGGCCCACAGGGGGACACACAGTAACGGTCCCTGGGCCCCTGCGCTTCTGGCTCTCAGCTTCTCTCTGGAAATGGCTCGTCCCGGGCCCAGAGCCTGCAGCGCAGGCCACACGAGGGGCCGGGCCCCGCAAGGCTCAGCAGACGGCGGAGGAGGGGCCGGTCTCCCCAGCCCCTGGTTTCCTCCCCAGACCGTCCCGCCTGCCATCCCACCACCTCTCTCCCTTCAGGTCCAAACCGGCTTGGGTTCTGCTCTGCCACCCTGCCTGCCTGGTCACTTCCCTTGGTCTCCCAGCCACCCTGGGTCCTCTCCCCCAAAACACACGTGGCCAGGGAGAAACCCAACTCCCTCTGTTGTACCTAGAAACCACCAGGGCGGCGCCCGTCTGAGTCACTCCTTCACAAGCCATCTGTCCCGGCACCTGCTGAAAACCAGAGTCACAGGCAGCAGCAGAGACTTCAGAGCCGAGGGGAGCGTTGTCAGGAGTCACGTCCAAGGTTACGTCGCAAACGGGTTCCACGAGAACGTGTGACAGTCCCGGAGCGCTAGGCACCCGGCCAGCGCTCACAGGGCTCCCGTTCTAAGCCACCCAAAGGTGCTCTGGGGTCGCCCTTTCCTTCCTCGCCAGCACTCCCACAGCCTGCGCCGGGGGGCTGCCCCGTGACACGTCCCCACCTGCCTCCACATCGCCTGGGGGCCCCTGGAGGGTGGGGGCCTCGCCCCGAGTCCCGAACCCCAGGCCTCGGAGCAGGGTGGCCAAGGGGCTGACGAGCCCAAGGCCCACCTCAGCCCTCCCGTCCCTGGAGTCCCCGCGGCTCCGGGAAGAGGACGAGCAGGGACGAGGCCCAACCCCAGGACGGGCCCAGGGCAGCGGCTGGGGCGAGACGCTGCCCCACGGCCCGAACCAGGGCCACCTGCCGGGGACGCCTGCTGGGGACGCCGGCCAGCCGTGAGGTCGCTTGGGCGCGCAGAGCGGCGCAGCCCCCAGGGAAGCAACTCTCGCCGTGTTTGCGAGGACCAGCGACCACCTGCCCAGAGCTGCCCTGGTCTGAGCGCTGCAGCCCCCATGTCCCCAGAACCCGGGCCGGGCGAGCCGTTCGAGGGGGCCCTTGGTGCTGCGTCCCTGCCCCTCCGCCCCGAGTGGCTTCGCCTGGGAGGTGGCGAACCCACTGGCACCCCCCCCCCCGAGTGCTGCAGGTGCCAGCGGCCTTACCAGCCCAGCACACCGGCTCTCCCGTGGGCGTGGGGAAGGTGGCAGGCACAGGTGCGGGAGGGGAGAAGGCCGGCCCTTTGGGGTGCCCCCAGCAGGAAGGAGGGCTCCAGGGACACCCTCGGACACCGCACTCGGCCACCCGCCCGCCCCCCACCGTCTGCCCCGGACAGACCGGGAGCTAGCGGGACCGGACGCCACACTGCTCAGGGCATGAGACGGCGACGGGCGACCACACGCTGATACCACACGTATTTCTGGGCAAATTCCAGGAACTGCGACCACCCCGCCACCACGAAGGCTTATCCTCCTGGCCACCCCGCCCCCGAGTGCACGCCAGAGGAAAACCACCCGCGCTCGGGGCGTACGGCCCCCGCCCGGGGGGGACACGCGGGCCCCCCAGACCCCGCCTCCTCGGTGCGAGGCGCGGAAGGCCGCCTGCTGTCCCGCCGCCCGTGCAGGGGCCGTGAGCCTCTGACCAAGGGTCCACAGGGTCGCAGTCCGAGGAGGACAGAGCCCTACCTACAGGAGCGCAAGGTGACCTGCTGTGACACGGGGCAGGAGACACAACCAGGGGAAGAGGCGGCCAACACCCAGATGGTGACAGTCCCTGCCAAGCGATGAAGCAGCTTTGCCGCCTCCCGGCGCAGACCGGCCGGCCCCTCGGGAGACAGGGAACGCTCCCGGGTCCAGCCCGTGCCAGCTCCGCAGACGGAGCAGGTGTCCCCGCGAGGTCAGAGCCGCGGATCCAGGACACCTGCGCCCACTGTGCCGCCTCCAGCCCTGGAAGTGCTCCGGAGCAAGACAGGAGCCCCTCTCCCCCGTGCCACAGGTGAGGCCACAGGCCTCCTCGGCCCGCAGCGGGCCCACTGTCGGACCTTGGGAGCCCGTCCCCCAGCACAGCCGTGTGCGCCGCATGCCGCCCAGGGGCCCGCAGCGCAGCCGACAGGCCCGCGCTTCCACAGGTGGCGGCCGTGATCCCCGGGGCGGGGCGGGGCGGGGATGGAGGTGCACCTGCACGCGCCCAAGCTGGCCCGGCCGGGCGCCGGCCGGGAGAGACAGGCCCTGAGGGGTGGGCGGGCAGCAGCTGTGGGCTGCTCCCGTGCCTGCCACCAGTCCTCCGGCCTGGGACGGCAGGGCTCTGCACCGCAAACTGTGATCAGGTCAAATAGCAGCTTCGCGGGTGAGGGGTGGGGGGGGTGGGACTCAGGGCCAGGGAGAGAGCCGGGCGGGATGACGGGCCCGAGGGGCAGCAGGGACGGCGCCCCCCACCCCCGTCGTCGTCTGATGCGGCCCACCGGAGCGGGGACGACCCCAGGCTGGGCTTCAGGATCCCTCTCAGCCTCCTTCGACCTTCACCTTTTCGCCCCTGCCCGCCCCCGCCTCACCCCGCCGCCCTGCAGCGTGCCAGGCGCCGCACCTGTGCTTGCTGGGCTCCCCGCTTGGAGCCGCGGGGCTTGGCGGGCCCAGACAGCCGCCACCTGGGTCTCGCCCCATCTGACTGGATCCCGAAGGTGTCCTTCCGACCTGAACTCGTGTTCTCCCCCCCGTGGGGCAGGTTCTGGAAAGACGTCTTCTCCCCCCCGCCCCCCAGCTCCCCTGACCGGGCGTCCGCGGGCAGCAACCAGGCCTGGCCCCGTGCTCCTCCCCCCGCCACTGGCACGCCCTCGGCCCTCGGCCCTCGGCCGACGCCGCTCGCCTCACCTCTGCCCGCCGCAGGAGCAGGGACGGGGACCGTCCACGACGGCCGCGGCTCCCGGCCCCGAGAGGACCAGCCACACTGCGACTGAGGGGCGGCCGGAGCGGCCACGCGGCACGCACCCCCGCAGTGCAGGCCGCGAGGGCACGGGGACGGACCGGCTGCAGCGGGCGCCCGGGAGGCGCTTCCCATGGCAGCGCGGCCCGCCCGACGCCACGGCGGGGCGCCGGCAGCTGCACAGACCTCGACCGCGCACAGGCTGCCGCCCGCTTACGGAGAAACGGAGAGGTGGCTCCAAAACCCAGTCCCACAGAGCATCACGCTCTCAGAACAAGAACCTGGGGGACACGACGGCCCCGTTCGGACTTCCGGAGAAACCGCAGCGGCCGCCGCGCTCAGGCCCAGCAGGGACCAGTGGGGCGCAGGCCCCCAGGACCGGCTCCGTCCGGCGGGCGCGGGTGCGCGAGGTCCTGCGGGCCGGTCTGCGGTGGCCGGACAGGACCGGGACCGAGCGCGGGGCACGCAGCAGTGTGGCCGAGACTGGCCCTCGCTGTCGGTCGCGTCCACGCGTCCCTGGACCTTGCCAACGCTGAGGTTCTGCCAAGGCAGAAGTGGCGGCAGAGGACGGGCAGCCGGAGCGGACAAGACGCCGGGCGCGGGCCGGCAGCGAGCTCTGCTCCAGCGAGCAGGAGGCCGGGCAGCCGGCGTGGAGACCAGGAAGCCCAGGCCCCGGGACCCACGCCCCACGCCGCCCTCAGAGCCGCTCACACGGTGCCCGTCGGAGCAGGCCTGTCCGGCAGCGCCCTCTGCACAGCTCCTGCGCGATGAGCAGAGGGGAACAGGCTGGAGTCGCCGTCACACACCCCGAGGCCCCACCCATGCGACGCTTCTCCCCCCTCCCACCGTACCTGGCCCCCAGGGAGGAGCCTACATCCCCCCCACCACTCCTCTCCGCCAGGGCCGCGTGTGCGCCGATCGGACCCAGGGGACACGAGACGATCCCACTTGGCATCCCCCCCCACCCCCCCCACCGGTCTCCACAGAGGTCAACCTCCCGCCGTGAGCGGCCCGACCCCTGCCCGGGGGTCCTGTGGGACTGGACGCGCCCTCTCCCCAACGTGCGCCACATGCCCAGAGCCTCTGGGCACCACTCTCCGCCGCAGGGAGCTGTGCGCGCACCCAGGGTGCACCTAGATGTGCTCCGTCAGGGCCAGGGCCTCCCCGCCCGGGGCTGTGCCGTGACCCCCCCCAACACCCGCCCCGGCCCCAGGAGCAGACGGTCTCGGCCGACCCTGGCACGCACGCCCAGAGGTCAGCGTGTCTGGGACACACACATGTGCCACTGCACCGAATTCCACGTCTCCGCAGTCGCCGACCTGGGTCAGCGGCCGATCCTCGGAGCGCCCTCACTGGCTGCCGCGCGGGTCTGGCAGGGACCCCAGAGACCGAGCAGACAGCAGCACCACCTCGGCCACCGGGGAGCCGCCTGGGGGCTGGCCCGCCGCCAGGGTCGGAGGCCTGGGAGCCCGACGCTCTGCCAGGGCCCTTCCGCCCCTCCTCGTCTTGATCACGACCAGAAGACACGCCAGCAGCTCCAGTGGAGCCCGGGACGGCCCCAGAAAGGGCTGCCCCGCTGAGATCGGGCCGGGCAGCAGCTGGGTCACACCTCGCAGCTCTGAGCAGCAGTGGACGCCCCGGGGAATGGCCCCCGGGCACGGCCCTCTGGGCCAGCCCGGCAACCTGTCTGTCGCCACGGCGCGTCACCAGCTGAGCTGTGGCTGGCCTGGCCACCTCCGCGGCTACGGAGCGAAGGCCCCGACCTCTCTGCAGGGGCCCCCGCACGTCCTGCCGTGCCGACCCCACCACAGGAGCAGCAGCGTCTGCACGGAGTCATCGGCTGGTGCAGCTGCTCCTCACGGACCCACGGCACCCGGCCGCCAGGGAAGGTCGGGGTTTGTTCATCCTCCCGAGACACGGCGCGTCCGTCCGCCGTGGGCCTTGCGCAGGCCGCCCGGGGGGCAGGGCAATGTCAGGAAGTGGCGCCGCCTGCCCCCAGGTCTCGGGGCCTCGGGAAGACCCAGCCGTGTGTCCAGGGCCGCTCGGGGCTGTGCCACTTGCTGACGAGGCCGAGGCCGGGGGTGGCTTCGGACGACGCAGCGGCGGAGCTGAGCCCACTGGGAGGAGCAGAGGGGGACGTGGACGGAGAGGCCGCTCCAGGCCGTGAACACGGGGGGAGCCAGGAACGCAGGGGGGCAGGCGGACCGTGTGCTCGATGTGCTGACGGGACGCTGAGCCGAGGGGGCCGCGCTGGGGGCCACCAAGGGGTCACGGCCGACAGGGAGCCCCGCTTACTCGACTGGGGGAGGAGACCAGGGGACAGTGTCACAGGCGCCTGTGACCTGGGCCAATGAGAGGACAGCGTTCTGAGCAAGATGTGTTGCAGGGGAAGCCGCGCCTGCCCTGCGGCCTTTCCTCCACCTGCCACCCCCAGAACGCAAAACCGCTTTTGGAAGAGACCCCACAGCACCCCCAGCGCCCCTCCCTGGGGCTCAGCCCAGGTAACAGGCGTGTCCAACGACCGGTTCAGCCAAGCTCTGCCTGAGCCACAGCTGCAGTGAGCTTAGGGCCTGCACGGCGCCCGGGCCCCAGTGGGTGTGGGGTCCCACGACAGAACCGGAAATGCACCAGGACGGGTCAGGGGGTCCGAGCACACGGAAGAGGGCGTCTCCCGCAGGGCACCAAGACGCGACCCACCTGCAGTGGGTCGGCGCACAACGGTCCCGGGGCCACAGCTGCGAGGGGGTGGCGACACAGCGGCCACACAGAGGCAACCGCCGCGCAGCTCCGGGGGAGGGGACAGGGCTGTGACCACAGCCACACGTGCCAGAGGCCAGGCCCACGTTCCAGGACCCCACGGGGCCGCTCTGGAATGAGAGGGGGCGTGACGCCCAGGGACCGCAGCTCGGGCGTCCTCTTGATCGAGGCCCATCCCGCTTCTCGATCCCCCCCCCGCCACCTCCCCCCGTGTATCTGGTGTCCTGCGGGGACTGGGGGCCCAGGAGAGGCGCCCGCGCAGAGCCCAGCGCGAGTTCTCACGGCTCAAAGCTGCACGGCTCTCATCGTCACCTCACACACTGGCCATCTCCGTCACAGCTCACTTCCTTGTTTTTTAATACTCAACTGAGAACACTTTTCCATTGCTTCCAGAGAGAAGGGAAAGGAGAGAGGGAGCGTCAGTCCCCTGCCTCCAGCACACGCCAGGACGGGGGGCCAAACCCCCACCCAGGCATGTGCCCTGCCGGGAACCGAACCTGCAACCTCTCAGCTGCAGGGCGGCGCACCAACCACGGGGGCCGCCTGGCCGGGGCCTGCAGATCGGCCCCTCACGGACGGACCTGGCCCGGGGCGGACCGACAGCGCTGACCTGCCGCCCGCGCCCTCTCCCTCTCCAGTGCTCCCGCTCCTCCCAGGCCTCTGCTCGGCCCCCAGCCCAGGCGGGGCGAGCAGGGCGGGCTGCAGGAGGAGGGGCTTGGACACGGGGGCGCTGGCGCACCCAACTCCCCAGGCCGGCTGCAAACAGTACAGGCCACAGAGGCGATGCTGTCCTTTGACCCGTCAGCCTGGCTGGGCCCAGGCCGCAGTCCCTCAGACGTGAATCCAGGCGTCGCTGTGCCAGTGGACAGACCCTGCAGCCCTCAGATGGACAGTAACAAAACGTCTCAGTGGCTGGCGGGGGGGTGGGGGGGGCGGGGCGTGCCAGCACGCCACCACCCAGGACAGGTGCTCTGCACACCTGCGGACCGGCAACTCTGCAGAGCCTCAGAGCCCTCTGACAAGCCCACCTGATGCGACCCAAGGCTACGCCACGGCACCCTGCAGCCAGGCACTCAGGCACTGTCTGGTCCGAGGCCCCACCCCGACCCTGAGCATGGCGCCCGGCTTGCGGCAGAGCTCAGGACGAGCCCAGGAGGGCAGCAGTGACACCGTGCCCACGAGCCCCTCCCGCCTGAGGCTCCCCACGGAGCGTCTGCTGGGGGCACACCCTTCACCAGAACAGCTCCGAGAGTGACACGGGGGGGCTCTGAGTCCCAGGAAACTGCCTCCCACTGGCCAAGGCACGCCACAACCCTGAGTGGCAGGGGGCCGCTTCCCTGCCTGAGAGCGGACACAGAAATAACCCTCAAATGAAGGCTCTGAGGATCAGACACACTCATTACGGCGTCTGAGAAGCTGCAGAAGCAAGCAGGCCGGCTGGGGAGCGGACTGCAAGGCACGCGGGAGGCGCCACGGAACATGTGCCCCTCCCCCAGGGCCGTCTGTCCCCAAGGGCAGAGTGCACCGTCCCGGGGCGCCCCTCACGCGACGTCCCCGTCACGGCTGTAAGGGCGCAGGAGAGCGTGGGAGAAGCAGAGCGAGGACCCGGCTCCCCCCATGACCACTTCTCCGGGAAGCCCACCCACGCCCTCCTCCGCGGAGGTGCCGTGCACTGCGCGGTGTTCAACGACACGCAGGATTTCAGCATGCTCACCTTTTCGAGTGTGGGTCCCGTTTCTCCAGAGACACGCACTGTGCGTGCATGTGCAGCAGCACAGGCCACGGGCCAGGGGCGGGAGCGCAGGGGCGGGAGCGCAGGGGCGGGCCACTGCGTCCTCAGCCGCAGAAACGAGAGACCCCTGGACAGAGCGCCGGCCGAGGTGAGCGCGCGTCAGCCCGCTGAACCATCCGCCGTCAACCCCGCCCGGGAGTGGCCCAGAGCACTTGGGGAGACGCCCCCTGTGCGTGGAAGTGTCAGGGCCTCCAGGCGAGGCCCCGGGGCCGGGGAGCTCGGCGGGGCGACGGCCTCGAGGCTCTGGGCGCTGCCGGCGGGGCTCTGTTGCTGCGATGAATCCGGCTCCACACGGCCCCACCCCCTGCGCCCCCATTTCAAGAAAACCCACCGGCTGAAACGCCCACGTCTTGAAACAAAAGCCTGGACACCCTGCAATTCACTCCACGACCGGTGTCCCCCCAGGACAGCTGTCTGTTCGCCCCACACGGTGAGGACCGTGAGGACCGTCCTGGGTGGGCGGCCCCACCCACCCCACCCTCCACCCAGTCGGCAACAGTGGGAATGAGTGGCTGCCAAGTCTCTGCACTTCAGTCCCTCGTCTGTAAAGCGTCCCCTCGCACGGACGCCCCTGACTTAGAACCTGCATCTCAGTGACCCTGACCCTGTCTCCCCTTCCCACGCCTGCCACAGACACACTGGACAGCAAAACTGAAACCTCGAGGACAGCACCCAGCAGAGTGTGGCGACGAGGCAGCCCCGCAGCCAGGCACACGCGAGGGGCACACACCCTCGCAGCCGGCCCGAGGCTGGCGTTCCTGCGGAGCGAGCTTCTGGGCACAGGCCGACCCTGAAGGAGAGGCCGGAGGACCGCGGCTCCCAGAGCACATGCTGGGGCGGCAGGGAGTGGTGGGGAGGCCAGGGGAGCTCGGGCCTCAGGGCCCGTGGGGCGGACACCAGCCCCTGGGCTCGTAGGCAGTGGGGGAGGCTGCGGGGCAGCATGCCGTGCGGCAGGAGACAGAGGAGAGAGAGGACTCGGGTGCAGGGCAAGGGGGACAGCGCACTCTTCTCGCCTAGCGAGGACGGCAGAGAGGGTCTGTGAAGCTGGAAACGCCACCCAACGTACTGTCCCTTAGAAGTGCAGGGACAGAGGCTCACAGCAGCCGACACCAGGCAAGTGTCAAGGTCAAATCCATCGGCAATGTCACAAGAGAGAGACCAGAGGCAAAGGGGCATCTCTGGGGACGTGTGATAATGAAGCCAAAGACACAGACTCCACATCAGATAAAGACATAAACGCATAAGTCAGCCCCAAACACTTTAAATTATGCAAGGCGTGGAGGGGTAAGTTAGAATCATGGAAGTTCAAAAACAGAGAACAAGAACTCAGGGGAAAAGTCAGAAGTGAGAGAATCACTTTGGAAACGAACACCGACTGGCTCAAATGCTGGAGGGAGCAGCCCTAACACGCAGCTCAGAGTCGGGAGGACTGCAGCTCGGACGGACGGGAGACACGGGGGGGACCCCAGGGCCCTGGGGGGACGACCCCTGAAGGCAGGGAGGTGGCGCTGACGCCCGACGGAGAGGGCTCTTGGAAAACCCACGGCCCTGGACTCGGCCACACGTGACGACGCGTCGCGGCAGGGCAGCTCTGGCTCTGGGGGGGGGGGACGTCACCAGGGTGGGGGGGGACACCGCATGGCTCTCGGGCCTCAGCCTCTACGCTCCCCAGCCCACCTGCCGCTGGGGTGCCACCCCTCCAACTGTGCCCCTGGCGTCACCTGCAGGGCTTGGCACTGGAGACCCACAAAAAGGACTCTGGCCCAAAATCAGGCCTGTGCACCGGGGCCTCGCACGGACGCCCCAGCTCTGAGCACCTCCACCCTCCCGGCTGCAGGCTGCACTCACCCAGGAGCCGGGACAGGGACGGGGGCAGGTTGGGGCCCCCAGCCTGGCCCAAGGGAGAAGGACACAGGGACCCGGCATGCGTGTCCTCTCAGTTTCCCGGTGGCCCCGATGAGCGCTGGGCTGCAGTGGGAGTCGGCAGAAGCTGGGGGTCTGACCCCGGAACACCAGGTGTGGGTCACTCCCTAAAAGGCTGAGGCTCTGGCCCTGGGGCGGCCCAGCCCCCGGCCTCTGCCCGCCCGCACGCCCCCAGAAACCAGGGCCGAGCCCGTCCTCTCCTCCTGTGCTTGTCTGTGGGGTCCGACCCTGCAGGGTTCTGCCGCTTTTCAAAACGCTTTTCTTCTGGCTGCGATGCAGAAACATGGGTGACTTATTCTTAAAGTGCCTTTTCACAGAGCAGCAGAAGGTGCAAACACCGGAGAAGGGAAGGCAGTAAGGAGTGAAGTGTGCGGTTCAGGGAGGAGGAGCCCCTCCCCCGCCCGGCCCCCAGGCGCGTGCCCAGCGGGACACCCAAGGGCTGGTCCTGGCTGGCTGGCCCCGCACATCTGCCAGCCAGCGCGGGTACTAAGCAACGGGGACGTGGCTTCCCTGGGGACGGGGTGGCCTGCAGGGGACAGGGGAAGAAGAGACAGAGTCAGGGTCACTGAGGTGCAGCTTCTAAATCAGCTCCTCGCTTTACGGATGAGGGACTGAGGTGCAGAGACTCGGCAGCCACTGGTTCCCGCCGTCGCCGACCTGGCGGAGGGCGGGGCCGCCCACCTGGGACAGTCCTCGCCTCGCTCCAGCCTCGGGGCCGGGGGCTCCCTGCCGAGCACAGGGCCCACCAACTGCAGGAGGAGAGAGGGGACGGCTACCCGCCCTCCCCCGTGGCGTAGGCAGGGCAGCGACTACTCCGGCACAGGAGGTGAGTCAGCTGCCTCGGTGGGAGTTTCCGACATATTTCTCAGGAAAAACAGCTTCAAGCTGTTTTTTTCCCCCAAATGGAAAGAGGAAACAGACACTCACTAAAAGCCATCTCAGTCACGAGCACCTGACACCCACAAGACCCTCCGGGGACCGACCCCAGGCTACCAGCCTCCGCGGGCCCCACCACACACCCGCAGGCCCCGCTCAGCAGCCAGGGGTGCCGGCCTCTGCCAGGGCCGCAGGGAGCCCCGACGTGCAGCCGCCCTGGGCGGGGCCTGTGCACAGACAAGCACACACACAGTCCCGCGGTGGAAACCAGACGGGCCCTAGCTGTCAGGGGAGGGGACGCACGCCGACTTGGGGGGCGGGCAGAAACGAGCCCTGGGCCACCTCGCCCCGGGAGACGAGTGTGGAGCCAACACAGACGTCCCAGCCGGCAGTCTGGGGCAGCTGCGGCCCGGGCTGGTTCCCCGTCGGGACAGGGAAAAGGAGACCGGCATGGGGACCAGCTCCGCCATCTTGCAAAGGGACTGGCTGGGAGGGCAGAGTCACCACACACCGCATCTTCTCCACAAAAGCCGCCTTGTGCAATACAGCTGAGAGGTGGCCCACGGCACGGCCCGAGGACCAGTGCGCCGGGCGGGAGCGGCACGGCGACCGCCCTGGAAAGGCCCGCGCTGGGGGCCCCGGTCCTGGGGGCCCCGCGTGAACACAGCGAGGGCGAGGCCACGTGCGTGCCGTGACGGCCGTGCTCGCTGGAGATCAACGGCACACCTGCACCACACCCGGGAAGCGCAAAGGTGACCCCGACCTGGTGCCCCCGGAAGGCTCCCCAGGCCAGTGGGCACCAAGCGGGGGAGGGGCTGAAGGCGCAGGGACCACCCTGTGGGCAGGGGAGCGCCCCCGGGAACCCAGGGACGTGAAGGAAGCTGCTGCCCAGGTCCCCGCAGGGGAAGCACCTCTGAAGCCCGTCCCCAACCTGCCAGCGACCGGGAGTTCCTGCCGGGACTTCGCACGCCGGCAGCCGAGCAGAGGCCAGCAGGGAGGCAGGGACGTCCTGGGAGGGGCCGGGTGGGACTGCCCACTGCTCTCAGAGCCCCCACGGTGCCCACGCAGCCCTTCCTGACCTCACAGAAGGGCCCCTGTGGACACGGCCTCGTCCTCGTCGCTCTAGCTCAACAGGCCTTAGATGGCCACATTCCAACAGCCTGATCGCCCACGTCCTGAACGTGGCATCACTTACTAGGCCGCTCTGAACAGGGACAGCGGCCGGTGGGGCGTTAGGACCCAGTGCAGCCAAGGGCCAGATGCAGAGGGTGGTGAGCCGAACCACCCAGGCCCAGGGCTGCAGACACCTCCGGGTCCCCCAAACGGAAGATGTTGAAGCTTTGCCAGGTGAGTGTCAACAACTCGCTCAGACAGAGGTTCCTGGGAAGCGGGGCTCCAGCTCTGCACGTTTTACTCTGTCCCTGCTCCCCAAGCACAGCCCGGCCCCACCCGCCTCCCAGCCATTTCTGTCCACCCACCCCTTCCTGCCCCGCCCCCGCCCCCACGTCCTGGCTCAGGCTCACACCTGGACTTGGGCACCAGTGCATACATGTACGAGGAGTGACTCGTGTGCATGCACCTGTGCTATGTACATGTACACCTGACACATGATTCCCACATACATACGTTATATAAGTAGGCGCACACACACACATACACACACACCAAACACACCGAACACACGACTGCATGTGCACACCGCATAAGCACAGTCCCATCAGCTGCTGGAAACACCCACTCCCTCCCCAGTCTTTACGAGAGGAGGCCCATCTCCAAAGCCGGGCACCTCCAGCCTCCGGGGGCACCATCTTCCTGCCTCCCTCTCATGCCTCCACCAGCCATGGTCATCTTCTCACTGCCCCCCACACCCGGTTGGCAGGAGTGACCTCAGCCCCCATAGAAAGCCCGCTCCCCGCCAGGAGCCAGCTCCAGCCTTTCCCTCCCTCCCTCCCCAAAGAGCCGCCGCCCCCTTCCCGGCTCACACCCCGGCTGTCCACACCCAGACGAGCCTGCACCCCTCGGCCACTCCAGAAGGGACACGGCCCCCCGTGGCAGCCCCCCTCCCTGCCCCGAGGGTGGGAGCTTCCTGGACAGCCTCACAACGCCTGTCACTGCCCACTCCCCAGAGCACTGCGACAGACACCCTGTTATACCTCAGGGATCACCCCTCGGTGCCCTGCGAGACCCCTGCCAAAGTCGCAGACTAAGCCACTGACAGCAGCTGCCTCCACACACTGGCCTGGGAAGAAGGTCCACAGGTGACCGCCGCCCCATCACAGCTGCACCCCACGAGCACTCGTGTGGCCAGAATTTGGGGCACACAGCTGCACCCCATGAGCATGCGCGTGATGAGAGCTCAGGCAACATCTCACTGCAAAAAACAACAACAAAAAATCAAGGGCTAGCTAGTCCCAGCAGCCAAGCCGAGGTCCCAGTCCGCCCCGGAACGGCGCATGGAGTGACCTTGGGGAAGCCACTGAGGACTCGGCCTCCACCACGCAGCAGCTGGCGGAAAGGCCGACGTTTCCGACACGCCCAGCAGGAGGCTCACCACGTGCTTTCCGCTGCGCACCTGCGGGACCCCACCGCCGCAGCTCCTTCCATGGCCTCCCAGCCCCCGGCTCCCGCCTCCCCGGGCCGTAAACACCATGGATGCCTCCCGCGGGATCGGGGCGCTTGTGCACCCGTACTTGGGGTCGTGGGTTCGGGGAACGGCAGTGAGCCTGGGCACCGGCTGCGTGGAGAGAGAAACACGCGGAACACGTCTGCGGCAGGGAGCACCAGCGACCAGAGCCGGCGAGGGAGCCCGGGGCCCCTAACCACCGCCGCTCGGGCCACACCCCGAGCCCGGCGGGGCCTCCCCTGAGCCGGGTCTGCCGGGCCCGGCGGGCTCCGCCCCGCGCTGACCACGTGGCCTCGAGTAAAAATGGCGCGCGCCGCAGCTTCCGGGGAGACGGAGCAGACACGCCCTCGCGTTCCTCCCGCCAGCGCGGCCGCTCGGACTGCAGCACGCGCGTCGCAGGCCTCCGGAGGTCGGAGGGGCTGCGGCCGGCCAGCAGGGGCCCCAGCGCCGGGGCCGAGTGCTCGTCCGCCTCGGCGCCCCCAGGCCGGCCGGGGGTTGCAGAGGCCCGAGACCCAGGAACGCGGACGGACAGACGCGCGGAGCCCCGGGAAGGGCCAGCGGTCTCCAGCCCGAGGCCGGGGAGGGGCGGCCTCCGCGGCAGGGCACCGCTGGGCGCCGACGGCCCTAACTGCAGCCCGACACCGGGGAACCCGACCCCCCCAACCCCGTCATCGCGCTGGACGGACGCCGCCCTCGCCTCCGCCGGCGGCACAGACGGCTGCCCTACCCGCCGTCACACGGCGTCCTCCCCCCGGGCTGGGGTGTCAGAGGAGACCCGCCCCGGCGTCAGGGCTCTATCGGCCAACAGGAACCGGGCGGAGTGCCCCGGGCCACGTGAGCGGAGGGATGAGGTAGAGCGCCGCAGGCCACGTGAGCAGAGGAACGAGGCGGAGCGCCGCGGGCCACGTGAGTGGCGGGATGAGGCGGAGCGCCGCGGGCCACGTGAGCAGAGGAACGAGGCAGAGCGCCGCAGGCCACGTGAGCAGAGGAACGAGGCAGAGCGCCGCAGGCCACGTGAGCCAGGAACCCGGCAGAGCTCCGTGGGCCACGTGAGTGGCGGGAACGAGGCGGAGCCCCCGGGCCGCGCGAGCGGAGGGCCCGAGGCCCACCTGGCAGCCCCAGAGTGGCACCCACCGAGGCCAGTGAGCGGCCTAGGCCACCAGCCCCACCCGCCAGCAGCGCCGCAGCCCCGCACCCCCGGGCCCTGGCTGGGGCGCCTCCCTGAAGGAGAAGACTGAAGGTCGGGGCTCCCCTCGTCTCCTGCTCCGACGCCCAGGCTGCGGTGACAAATCTCCCCCCCCACCTCCGGGAACCAGGAAGGTGTCGCCGCGAGGGCAGGTGTGCCCCAGGCACCGGACACGGGTGTGAACGCCCGCTGCCTGCAGACGCGGCTTCCACCGGCCGCCGCGATCCGGCAGCCGCTCCGAGGACTCGGCCGCGCGGGTGGCTCCCCGCGTCGGGCCGAGCCTCCAGCCGGCGCCTCCGCGGCGCTGGCCAGTCCGGGAGGTTCTGACGGACACCCCGCGGGAGAGCAGCGGCTGCCCTCATCCGAGGGGTCTGCGGGGCACCCCCCTCCCGGGAGGAGGCTGCAAGGTGCTCCCCTGAACGAGGAAAAAGCTACGTGGAAGTGACCTGGAAGCAAGAGGGGCAGTTTCCGCCGCAGTGAGGAACAACAGTTGCAACCACACTGGGGGCCCCGGTGCCGGGGGTGCGAGGCGTGCGCCCCGCCGCCAGGGTGAAGGGCAGAAAGCACGGGGGCCTTGGGGGCCAGGTCCAGATGCGGCCCCGGGACGGGGTGCGCCGGGCAGAGGCCGGGAGCGAGGAAGTCCGCCACCTGCCGCCCGGCCCACGGGAGACGTTGACCTTCCCGGCGCCGGAAACACAGTGCCTCCGTGCGAGCGCCTTCCCGTGCGCGGAGCCCGGAGCAGAAAGGGAAGCGGCCGTGCCCCAGGGAGGAGGCACGCGGCCAAGGGGCCTTCCCGCCGCGCTGCGGGCAGCGGGTTTCCGAGCACAAGGCAGCACCTCGGGCTGCAGGTTCCCGGCATGTGCACGGACCGCCCTGGGGGCCCTGGGGCTCTGAGCACAGCGCTGGTCGGGGGGGGGGGGCACCCTGGCGCTGCGGGGTAAGGTGCTGAGGGAGGAGGACCCCGGCCCGCGGTGTGCAGACTGGGAGGCCCCGAGCAGGGGCCCCACTTCCGCACCTCGAGTCCCGCAGCCGGACCCGGTTGGAACCGGCCAGTGCCTGGTCCCAGGCGGAACTGCAGCGGGAGGGGCTGAGACCCCCACCTTGAATAGACCGGTTTCCTGTGCGACCCAGCCTGGGAAGATGTGCCTCAGTCTCCCCGTCTGCACCGTGAGAACAAGGCCCACCCCGAGGGGGCCACCGCCGAGGCTAAACTAGCTAACGTGCTGAGCACCGCAGCGAGCAGAGCACGTGGTGAGTGCCTAGTAAACGTCAGCTCTCGGGCTTTTCAAAGACACTGGCCCGCTGTCACCAACGCCCCGGCCACGCTGCGGGGGTCTGACCGGGGCCCTGTCCATCACTACCTGTGCGGGGGAGCGGGGTCGGGGGAGGTGCCCCCACCTTTCCGTGCAGCAGCTGCGCCCCGTGAGGCTCAGTCTCTGCTGCTGGGAGGAATAATCACTTCATTCACAGAGCGTGGCATAGTGCCTGGAACGCAGTGAGTGCTTTTTAAATGACGACAATGACGTTCGTCTTCTCTGACGCAGACGGCACGGGGCAGGCGTGGGGGGGGGGCCCGGCCTCAGGAGCAGGTTCCCCAGAACAGGAGACGAGCAGTGCCCATGCCGGCCTCGGAGAGCGGCACAGGACAGGGGTGCGGGCACCTCTGCAGGCACGCACGCACGCACGCAGCCTGCTCGCTGCGGTGCTCACACCCCCCCACACCGACGGAGTTCGGCGCGTTCTGAATGCCTTCTGGGTGGCACATGCCCCCCTCCCAGCCACCACGCCGTGGGGGGGGCCCCAGGTCTCGTCAGCTCTCCAGGCGCTCGTCTCCCCCTCTTTCCTGACGGCACTGCAGCTCAGGGGTCAGGCGGGGGCAGCTCTGTCCCCGTTCTCCTGGACGGACCCCACGGTGAGCCCCACGCGTCTCCCTGAAACGCTGCAGAGAACCCCCGGAGGCGCACGCAGCGGGCAGAGGAGGGGACCCAGTGTGCTCCAGCACCCCGGGCACAGCACTTCCTGGAAGTGCCGTTCTAAGTGACATTCAGAGCAGCTGCTGCCGTGCTTGCAAGGAAACACGGTGCTGAATTTGAAAACTGAAAAGGGAAATGTAAGCATCGCAAGGTATTCCTCGTTCCCACGAGGCACAGTCCCCAGGGTGCAGAGAGAGAGTGACGAAGATGACGGGGCTGCGCCGGAGCTCCTTAACCCCTTTCTGCCCCTCCAAGGAGGCCGCGGCTATCTGCCGTCGCCCGCAGAGCAGGGCGCTGTCTGGTCCCAAGTGCAGGGACCGGGCGGCACTGCAGCTGGGCGCTTCAGGCAGCACGTGCAAGGAAGACAGCCCGCTACAAGCCTCTGTCTTGCCAATGAGCAGAGGATCCCAATTCCAAGGTCAAAACCACGCATCTTCAGCTGCGGTGCGTGGGACTAAGGGGCGGTGAGGACAGCGGCCGGTTCTGTGCCGGGCAGTGTGCCGGGCAGCCCCACGCGTAACTCACTTCCTCCGCTCACCAGCCCTCCGAGGCACAGGTTGCTCGCATCGTCTTTTCACAGATGTCCACAGGGCTCGAGGAGCCCACACGAGGACCCACGGCAAAGGAGGAACAGGGCGGGGTCTGCAGCCACGTTCAGGTCGGAAACACTGCGACGTGGCAGGTTAGGAGAAAACAGTGAGGTGGAGGGAAGGGACCACTTCACTGACGGGATGACAACAAGGTTGAAGGTGTGTTTTTACCTATAAACGACAATCAGCTACTGAAGTCGGCCACATGTTCCGCAATCAAAGATTCTAACTGCGTTGCCCGTCTGTCGCTGGGACTCCATGTGTTCAGTGCTGGCGTCCTCGGCACTGCCTTTGGGAGGTGGGAGTGGGTGCCCTGTGGGGCACTGGGTGGGGCCTCTGGGGACTGAGCGGTACAGGCCTGAGGCCAGAGCAACGGCAGGCAGGAGCCAGGAGCCAGCGGAAGCACCTCCCACCCTGGGCGACACAGGAGGGCCCAGCAGTCCTTGTTGGGAGTGTCTTGGAAATTATGTACATTCATTCAGAGTGCATTTTCTACACCCAAGTGCAGCACTCAGCCGAGAAGGGGACACCGGCGGCAAAGGGGCAGGGACCCTGGCCATGACAGTGGGGGTGTAATCAGACTGGCAGGCAGCTCTGGTCCACAGCAGGTTGGCCAGTCCTTTTGACACGGGGGAGGGGCAGGTGGCGTCCAGATCACTGGTGACAGGCGGGCGATTGCTGGGGCACTTAGGGGCTGGTGAGCACTCCTGCCGGACTGAGCGCAGGGGCAGTGAGGGGGTGTTCAAAACCAGAGAGCCCTGAACGTCACGCTAAGGACTGGGGATCTTCTAGAGGTTTTGAGGAGGAGAGTAACGTAATTATATTTCAGGAAAATTAACGGCAAAGTGGATCGGATGCCGGGGAGGCCTCCAAGGGCTCACTGAAATGTGTGTGCAACCGCCTGGTGGTGTGGCTGCGTCTGCTGCTTCCAGACTCCGCACCACCAGCGCTTCCTCCGTGGACACAGGGCCTGGCGGCGGGGGCCAGGTCCCCCGAGGACACTCGGTGTCAGCGCAGGGGAACGCCCGGGGAAGACCACAAGTGCGGTGGCCCGCTGGGACCCAAAGACGGCTCACTTCTGCAGTGTCATTCGTCCCTTGCACGCTCATCCGGTGGGACTTCCACGCCCCCATCGGGACGCGATGCCCACGTCCCTGCCCTGGAATCTGAGCAGGCCGACGCCCCGAGGTGCCCAGCAGAATGCAGCAGCAGCAGTGACCCTGGGTCACGCTGGAGGCCGGGCCTCAAGAGCTTCTGCCTTCGCCACTGCAAACACTGCCTCTTGGGAACCAGCTGCCTGGTGCCAGGGCCGCGGGGCTGTGCAGCCGTGCAGGAGTGGCGTGTGGAAAGAGCTGCCGTGGGGAGACCAGCCATGGGAATGGCACCTCTACGACCCTCCGGTGCAGCCCCCCTGCAGCTCGCTGCAGCCCCTGAGTGACCCGGGTGGGGGCACACCGGCAGCGCAGCCGCGGCGGGCCCAGGGCAGCAGCGGCTCACTAAACAGGCGCCCAGGTACAGCCCCGGGCTGGGAGGTTGCTGGTGCAGCAGCAGTCGGTGCCTGAACTCAGGCTGGAGGGACCCAGAGAGCGAGGGCGAATCCTGGCTCTGTTCTCACCAGGGTCTGTGACCTTGTGCCCGTGACCTGCCCTCCCTGGGACCTGAGCCGCCGCCTCCGCACCACGAGGATGCTCTGGTGCTTTCCACTTCCTGTGGTCTGCGCCCTGCGGGCGCTGAGAGCCACCGCCGGGGCAAAGTGCCGGGTGTGGACTGAACGAGGCCTCGCCGGGGACAGCCGCAGCCCACAGTGAGAGCATCAGCCGCCGTCACCAGGCTTTCATCAGCTCTGCGACTCCGGGCAGGTTCGTCACTCCGAGCCCCGTATTTTCATTGCAGAAACACAGATGCCAGGAATGCCTGTTTGCACACGAGGAGACCTCTGTGTGTGCAGGACCCGTGCACGTCGATAATCGCCTGTGCGTGTAAGGCTCACAGCTCTCACGAACTCTCACACCGTCCTCGCTAGGTGTCTCCTTACCCAGGGAGCAGAGGGTCTGCTGGTGGCGCTGGCCCCCAGGGAGGCACACCGAGACACGGAGGGGCCACGTGACCCACCACAGCCGGGGAGCAGGGGCCTGTGTGGGCTGCCCTGGGGAGCAGCTTCCAGTCCAAGGGGCGGGGGGGGGGGGTCTGGGAACAGCCCAGCATGAAAAGTTGGGAAAATGTCCTACAGCAGAGTCTGAGGGGCCCACAGCCAGAGGCAGCCCACCAGCGAGCTGTGAGCCAGACCACTGCCCAGCACAGAGCGTCAGGTGAGGCAGCAGCGGGTGTGGGAGTCTCAAGTTCCGGGCCCAGGTTCCATCCCGCGCTGCCGTGCACCACTGCGCGGCCCCAAGCACCCCAGCATCCCTGGGGGTCGGACACGAGGAGGCCCGCTCCAGGGAGGCGATGAGAAGCACGCCAGGCCCTGCAGGTGAAAAGCACCTAGGATTCTGCTTGTAGCTGAACACGGTGGGGTTTTTTTAAGTGCCAGACCTCTGACGTCGGGGTGCCCTTCAACCCAGCCACAACCTTTCGACCTCTGCAGAGCCCTGGAGACGAGAGGCAGCTACCCAGTCGCGCTCTTCCCGGGGACTCTGCCAGCCTGCCAGCCCTGGGGAGGAAGGCCCTGGCTGGCCCTCCAGGGGGACCTGTCAAGGCAGCAGCCACGCACTTAACGTTGCACAGCCGGTGCGTGGCCAAAACAAGCAGAGGTGCTGCACACTCAGCCCCAACTGTGCAGCAGCCGTGCGGCTTCCCAGGCACGGCCCAGGAGTGGGGGCGTGGAAACTGGGTGTGCTCAGGACAGAGAAGCTTCTGCTCCCCCTTCTGCATGGGTCTCAGCTGGTGGGGTGTGCAGGTGCGGGCGCCCGGCATCAAGCCTTACCGCCCGGGAGGTGGGACCCTGTCCTCGGAGCCCTGTCCCTCCTCCCCTGTCTCACCACACTCAGCTTCCTCCCTGCACTCGGCTCTGTGCTGGGAAACAGCCCCGACCCTCGGGGGCACCCCCTCCTCTTTTGGAGCATCGCTGGGTGGGAGCCCAGGGAAGTTGCCATAGAAACCACATCACGCAGCCCCCAGACATCGCTTAGAAAAGAAACCGGGAAAGGGAGGGCAAGGCCCAGCAAGTTGGAGGCAAGCCGCAAGCCCAGTAGTTCCCGAAGTCTGGACCCCGCCACCTGCATCAGACCATAGGGAATGCCCCCTAACACCCACAGTCCTGGGCTCCCCCAGGAGTCATCAGATTAGACTTGGAGGCTGCGAGAAGCGGACTGTTTAACGTGTTCATCTGGCGACTCGCACGCACGCCAGGCTTCGACCCTGAGCGGGGATCCAGTGCGGAGACTGGGAGAAGGAAATAGAAGGCTCGAAACATTTTAAACCTGATCTCTCTCCTCACCCTCATTCGTGCAAAACAGAGCCCCAGGGAACCCAACAAAACAGAAGCCAAGTTCCCAGTTAAGGTACATCCAAGAAAATTTAAGTTGTGACGGTAGTGGAAACACGTGATTTAAAATTAAAAAACAAAACCTGCTTACCAAAGCAACAGGCCTGAACAAAAATTAACCCAAACATCCCTTCCTAGACCGACCAGATCTATTCTGAGAGAAGCGAGATAAGACGGTGGCGGCAGCCCCACTCTGGTCCCAGCCACAGCCAGTGATTCGGCTCCGCATTCCACCGCGGGGCTTGCCGTCTGGGGGCAGGGGGTGTCCCTGCTCTACTGGCCAAGACGGTCGGGGGAAGGTTACTGGGGGGCAAAGGAAGAGGCAGATCCCCAACACACATGTCCAAGAGAAGGGGACAGATCCCAGCAGGACCAACAGCCCGGGGCCCGTGTCCACGCTCAGAAGAGGGTTCATGGCTGCCACGAAGGGGCCACGTGACGGCCCGATCGCTGCCAACACCTGCACCCACACAGCCCTGCAGGGGAAGCAGGGAGTGCTGAGCAAAATCACCTCCACACGGAAAGTGCCACCTTTCCACAGGTGATGGGCACTCTTCCACCGCGATGGGCAGTGGGAACCCCAGCTGCAATTTTAGAAACCAGAGCTCCTGGCTCTGAGAAACGCAGCATGGGGGGGGGCGGGAAGGGGGGGGAGCTTATTCACACCTGAGTGTCCAGAACAGGGGCCGCCACCCACCCCGCCCCACGGAGGCCCAGGCTCTGGCCCCGGGCTGGGAACCTGGTCACCCCCCTAAACTCTGCACCTGCGAGCTGCTGAGACTTCGCATTGTGCCAGGGAACCAGCAGAAGGGGGCTCTCAGCCCGCCCCCCTCCCTGACTGCCACTTGCCAAGGAGTCCTGGCCACCCGGGCGTGGGGAAGGACCGACCGGGGCCTGGCTCCCTGGAGCCTGAAGCGCACCCTGCGTTATGCTCCTCAACCCGGAAGCGGGTATTCCCCCTCCAAAGGCGTTCTCGAGAGCGCCTCTCCCGTGGGATCCCGGCAGGTAAATAACACCAGAGCTTCCCCGAGCTGGTTCTAAGGGGCCGGGTGTCCGGGCTGTGCTCACTGCCCCCGGCCCCAGGCTGCTGGGGCTGATCTCCCCAGGACGGGGTCTGGAATGCGGCCATCAGTGTTGGGCCAGTGAGGACAAGGGTCTGCAGGTGGGAGAGGGGGGCAGGGGTCTGCAAGTGGGGGGGAGGGGGGAGGGCCGGGGTCTGCAGGCGGGAGGGGGCGAAGGGGGGTCTGCAGGCGGGAGGGGAGGAGAGGGGTTTCTGCAGGTGGGAGGAGGGGGAGGACGGGGCTCTGCAGGTGGGAGGGGGCGGAGGGGGTCTGCAGGCGGGGGTGGCGATACCGCCGCAACTTTGCCAGCACACCCCGATTCCGGGCAGCAGCCGCGGACTCCGCACTCAGAGCTGCCCCCCCGCCAGCGCAAAGGCCCCCGGCCCGCCCGCCCCCTCCCCCCTCGGTCCGGGCGGGACCCCTCCGCCCGCCCCCCACGCCGCCCGCGGCGGGCGCCCTCACCTTGGCCTCGAAGCAGATGCCGTGCTGGAAGGCGTCCTCGTTGTGCAGGGGGATCCGCAGGTCGTGCCCGTCGTCCACAAGGTTGTACTTGGTCTTGCTGGGCATGGCGAGCGCGGGCGGCGGGAAGGGGCGGCCGGACCCGGGGCGGAGGGCGGGCGCCGGGCGCGCGGAGAGCGCGGGGGCCGGCGCGGCGCCGAGGCGGGCGGTGCTGCGGCCGCGCAGGTCCCGTCGCGGGGAGGCCGGACAGCGGGAGCAGGGCGGGCAGCCCGGGACCGGGAAGAAAAAGCGGCGGCGGCGGCGGTGGCCGAGAGCGCCTGTCACGGAGACGCCGGCTCAGCGCGAGGCGGCTCCTCCTCCGGCTGCGAGGCCCCGCCCCCCCGCGAGGCTCCGCCCGCCGCCGCCGCCGCCGAAGCCCCGCCCACCGCCGCCGAGGCCCCGCCCCCAGTGTGGGCCGAGCCGGTGCGAGTCCCCGGAGCGCCCCCCCGCGGCCGGGCCCGGTCTCCTCTCCGCCCCGCGTCCGGGTCGCGGGAACCCAGGCGGGTCCTGCTTTTGTTTCCCTGTCGGGCTCCGGGCCGGCGGGGCTGCTAGTGGCGGCGGCGGCGGCGGCGCCCGGGGTTTTTGTTTTTGTTTTTGTTTTTGTAGCGGGGCAGGGCGGTACTTACTGTTTTGTTTCCACGTCCTACCGGGAAGGCCCCAGCCTGGTGGCCCAAAGTCACCCACCTCATACTTGTGAGCGGCTGCTCTCCCCGGAGAACCGAGACTGGGCCCGAACCGGGCCTCTGTCGCGTGCTGCGTCCCCGTGAGCAGGGCTGCCTGGCGTGTGTCCTGGGGGCGGGACGCGGAAACGGGGCACGGAGGCCGGGAGAAGCCACGGCGGTGTTTGGTCCTTCTCCCCGAAACGCCCTCTGTAACGGGGTACGGATGAAAAACGCCCGTTTCTGGCGGTGGGTCCCGCTGCCCGTCTTGGGGAGAGCTGGAGCTCAATTTGCCCGTCGTCGAGAGGCCTGTGCGTGCCTCCCCTTCGCGTCCGAGTTTTTCCCGAGCCGACGGTGCAAATGAAGGGACCCAGCACTCAGCCAGCATCTGTCCAACCCCGTGGGCAGGGGGCAGGGCAGCTGTCATGGACAGGCTCAGGACCCCAAAGTCACCAAAAGAGCCACCAAACCAGCGCGAGCAGAGCCAGCCCAGCCTGAGGTCACCGAGGCGGAGTGGCCAGCTCCTCCTGGGAAGTCACCACCCGAACCACGCACGGGCACAGCCACCTGAGACAGCCTGCGCAGCAGGAACCTCAGCTGCTCGTTGCGCAGACAAGGCTGGGAAACGTCCCAGGGGAAGCGCCTGCAAAGGGCATGTCTTCCCACACCATTTGCAGCATGAGTTTATATAAAATGCACTAGCATCATCGTCATATTTCTCGTCTTGAAAACCCTTTTCACATGTTGCCAACCCCCTGGCTGCTGGAATCACTGGTCCAGGTGCAGCACCCGCTCCGGCATCTCCCTGAACAACAGCGAGCTGAGGGCTGGGGCAGGTTAACCATGTACGTTACGCTGGACAGACTTCATTTATCCCTCAGTATTAGTAAGAGCCAAAAATAATCGGCACTGAGGAAGCACGCCGCTAACCTTTTTATAAATACAGGACGTGAGTCTAATCAGGCTCGTTTGACTCTTTGAATGTCATCCCGGTTTTAACACGCATCTCAGGGCGCTGTCCAAAACCTGGCGCCGGAGCGACAGTGTCCGGGCGAGACCGCGAATAACTACTTCGTTTACATTGCACCCCCTCCCCCAGCCTAAAAATCCGCTGCCTCCTAACGGCCTCCACTCCCTGGACCGGTCGACCGCAGCTGCAGATCTACACTGTGACTCAAACACACAAAGGCTGGGCCCCCGAAGTATTTCAGGGTCTGGTATCTAGAGGCTACAGCCGAGCACACATCCAATAATTGGTTATGGAATCAAGTGGTAATTACAGCTGACGGTCGCTGTGTGTCATGTGTCATCTCCGTTAATGGGCACGGCAGCCCTAAGGCTAGCCCTATTCTGGAAGAAACGGAGGCACAGAGGCATCGCCTAGCCGGCCCAAGGTCACACGCTTAGAAAGGGGACAGAGCCCGCACTGGACTCCGGTTCCGTCCAGAGGTGCTGCCGCCGTGGCCGGGGAAGGCACAGAAGGCTTCCTGCTGCAGGCGAGACGTGCACGTGCTCTGCAGGTGTGTACCGTTGCCGGGCTCGGTTCACCCCCCTTGGCCGAGACGGAATGTTCCAGAAGGAGAGGCCTGCTCTCCGCTCTGGCCTCTGCCAGCTCCGGTGTCGACTGCAGAGACCCGGGACGACCTTCTGCCGGGAACAATGGGCGTCCAGAGTCATTTCCTTTTGCAGCAGAGACTTCAATCTTGTTTGTACACCTTGGAATGGGGCTGGCAGTTGACTTCCACCCACGGCGTTTTCAGATCCACACAGAAACGAGTCGGGTGTCACTCCCTAAAGGGGACGACAGGCGTGCGCCTCGCTCCCCAGAGCCTTCTGTGTTCTAGACTTGCATACGACAGTCTCAATCTGGAGTGCATGTGAGTAAATGATAAACTGCCGAAGCATACAGTTTTTTGTTAGCTTTTATTAAAATTGTGCTTAAAAGTGAATTCAAAAAAAATCCTAAACACAGACTTTACAACTGGAAGTTATACAGTGACCTTCTAACCCAGCTCTTTCGTTATAAAGACCAAAAAAATAATAAAAAATAAAAAACCCAACAACTCAGAGAGGTTAAGTCCCTTTCCCGGCGGTCACTCCAGGCTCCAGCCCCGAGCTCAGAGACTCTCCCTCACACAATGACGAGTGATAAACTACTTGACAGCAAATTTATTTTTAGCTCATGTTTGAAGTGGAGAAAGTGAATTCATTTTCGACCGTAAAATGCTTGCTTTGCCAGCTGAGCATGGCCTGTGGGTGTCTCCAGTGGCCATGTGAGGTGGGTGGGCAGACGAGGACCCCAAGGCTGTGTAGGTCTCGGACCTCCCCAGAGAACTGCCAACAAAGAACGAAGTGTGGCCCTGGCCGGTGTGGCTCAGTGGATTGAGCATGAGCCTGTAAACCAAAGGGTCCCGGGTTTGATTCCCAGTCAGGGCACATGCCTGGGTTGCAGGCCAGGTCCCCAGTAGGGGGCACGTGAGAGGCAACCACACACTGATGTTTCTCTCCCTCTCTTTCTCCTTCCCTTGTCATGTCTCCAAAAATAAATAAATGAAATCATTAAAAAAAGAACAAAGAGTGTGTCCACTTGCTCAACCCCCTCGGACGCACACACGGAAGAACTCACAAAATCTTTGAGTAAATAGTCACTTCAAGGTGTAACAACCCACAGTGACTTCCTCCTGCTAGGTAACACTCGCTCCAAAGAGTTCGAGGTTTTGTTCCACGACATCATGGTTACCCGATGGTCTCTCCCCGGGTCACAGAGAGCGAGAGCCATGCGCCCAACTCAAAGGCGGCAATAAAGACACTGTGTGGTTTCTGGGCAAAGGTGGGGAGGGAGGTGGACAGACAGACAGGTGGCAGACAGACAGGTGGGTGGATGGAAGGAAACAGAGACAGGGAGGGAGGGAGAAAGAGGGAGAAGACCCTCCCTCACTGATGGTCTCTAGTCAAGGTTTGGTCAGTCCTGGTCTTTTATTCTGTAACCAGCACTTTGGGGTGTCCTCCCCATAGGAATTACTCTAAAAGGCTCCGATGCTGACTTACATGTTTTCCCCTTAGTTGAAACTGACCCCCCCTCCCAACCCCCACACCACGTATCCCAGGCCATAGCTGTTGCCGGGGGGTCTACAGGCTGCCCCCACATTCTCTCTCCTGGGGCACCGGGGGCCCAGATCGCCATGCAGAGAGAGGGGCAGGGTCTGGGGGTGCCGAGCTGCTGACAGCAGGCTGGGTGGGCTCCCACCGGCCTTGAGCACCCTCTCTCTTGTGTGACTTCTCCTGTCCCTCCCTCCTGAGCGGAGGGACCTCCTTGTTTTTCCAGGTCAAGTTCACAGCTGTGTTCCTTGGCCTTGCTTCATATTTCAGGTGAGAAACACTTATTGACTCAACAGCTTTTGCTTCAAAAACCTTTTGGTCACAGGCAATAAAACCATTTCCAAGAGGGGTGGCTGCTCTCACAGCCTCCCAGGGGCCCCGGGGGTGTGAGAGGCAGGTGCCCTGCACGAGACCGACCCCCGGCCGTGCGCAAGGCGACGCGGCCCGACCGCAAGAACCAGAGGCACCATCTCCCAGCGTCACGGAAGGCAGGGAGGGAGCGAAGCCGGCGGGACTGGCTTGGCCCAGACTGGGCCTGGAGCCTGGCTCGAAAAGAGGGAATGACTTTGACCTGAGCACAGAGCCCGGCCGGAGGAGGCCAGGCCATGGGGCATGTCACTCCACGGGGTCTGGGCGACAGGAGGCTGGCTCACAGGATGGTGTGTCCTCCCCGCGGCGCTGCTGGTGGCTGCGAGGAGCGGCTTCCCCGGGTGCAAGGGCAGCCCGTCGTGGGAAACACCCGTTCCCGCGACCTAAGTCGCCGTGGAGGAATTCTGGCTGTGGAGCCGGCGGCGGGGTTTTCCGCAGAGGGGAGCATCCAGTGCCCCCACCGTCCCACAAAAACGCCCAGCGATGGAAACGGGTGAGGTGTCAGCAACTCCCCCACTGGTCTCGTGGCTCCAGAGCACCCCCCGCAGCACCGCCCTCACCGGCTGCCACACCCTGCTCCCCCCAACCCCCGAGTGCGCGCGGCAGCTCTGGGACGGTTGTGCTGTCGAGACAGGGTTTGGTTCGGCGGCGGTTTCAGCGCCCCCAGCGAGGGGGCGAGCTTCGTGGAGAATGCGCATCGGCTGCCCCTGCTCAGGCCCGGCCTGGGACCCTCCCTTACCCCTGCAAACTCAGATCTCTGTCTCCAAATCTGGGGCTGTTCTCGCTGCTTGTCTATTTAAAACCCGAAGTAAGGGCCCAGCTGTTCCAGAGCCGGGAGCCTGTCGGCTCAGCTCAGCCCACCCCGGCGCGGCGACGGGTCTCGCTGCTCTTTATAAACCCGCATTCTCCAGACAGACACGAGGGCTGTGAGGGGACCATGGGAATGCTTGGGGGTGCAACGTACATTTGTGGTTTTGGGTTTGGGTTTTTTAAAACATTTTATTTATTTTTAGAAAGAGGGAGGGAGGAAGAGAGGGAGGGAGAGAAACATCCCTGTGTGGTTGCCTCTCACATGCCCCCTACTGGGGACCTGGCCCACAACCCAGGCATGTCCCCAGACTGGGAATCGAACCCGCGGCCCTTTCGTTCAAAGGCCGGCGCTCAATCCCCTGAGCCACACCAGCCAGGGCTGTAAGTTCGTGTTTTATTTTCAGATCTTCTCTCTTTGGACATATAAAGCTTTTAAGATTTGCAGCTGCTTCAAAAGTAGAGATTTCTTCAGGTGCCCCACTGGCGTGCTTTAAAAAAAACAAGGAAGAAAGAAAGAAAAATACAGCCGTGTGCTCACCCGGGTGTGTGGGGGGCCGCACACGCCCGCCTAGGCCGGGTGGGCCGCGTGGGGCCTCCGGTGTCTGGGGAGCCGACTCCTGATGAGCACACCGGGCTCTCCGAGGAGCCGTGGTGTTGCCCCCCGAGGCCCACACGGGGCGGCACTGTGCTGTTGAGGAACGACAGGCACTTCAGGAGGACGAGGACCCTGCGCGGCCTCCTCCAGACCCGGTCTCGGCGGGGTTCCCTCGAGAGCGGCGGCAGCCCGCCCTCCAAAGGTCCCACAGTCTCCGCGATAAATCCCTCCGCACCGCCAGCGGGTCCCCTTTCCGCGCCGCTTGGGGCGTCCTCCCGAGACCGGGCACAGGGGCTTCGGAACTGCCCACCCGTCTGAGCAGCCGCAGGGCCGCCCCCGGCCAGGGGCCGCCCCCCGTCACCTGAGCTCCACTCACTCGGTAACACCGTGCCTGCGGCCAGGTTCGGTTCAGAACAAGCGTTTCTCAAGCCCACTCCTTCCTGGAAAAGCAGCCGGGTCTCCGGGCCAGAACGGAGAGTGCGGGGGGGGCTGTCCCAGCACAAAGCTGTTCTCCCTTCCGAGTGGAGTGCCGGCACAGCTCCGGGGAGCTCCCGGTGAGGTCACGCACCCCCTGTGGCCTGGGGCGGCACTGCTGCCTGCCACCGACTCCTGCGCACCCACCCCAGGTCCCAGGAAAGTCCTGGCCAAGCTCGTGGTGGGAGGGGTTCCCTAGGGAGGCGGGTGGAAGGCCGCCGCGGACACGGGGCTTGCCGGCGAGAGCGAGGATGAGCCTGGGCTACACAGCCTCCTTCTGGGCAGTGTCGTTCACCTGTGCCCCCGGGAGCCGGAAGGTGGAAGCAGCTCACACACCTCCCGGCAGGTGATGGACAACCGTCCCCTCCATACGGAGGGAGAAGGCCCCCCCATGCGGTGCAATATTACCCAGCCTTAAAAAGTGAAATTCTGGCACAGGCTGCCGTGGGGAGGACCCCGGAGGACGCTGGGCTGAGTCGAGAAAGCACAAATGCCATGTGGCGCCGACCCTCCGGGGCAGGGCTGTCCGGTGACACGGTGGCTCGAGCCCCCATTTCGGACACGACTGGGCAGCCGAGAAGGGGGGTCCGTCCCTCTGGAGCCCTGTCCAGCATTGGGGGAGATCTGTGAGACCCCCCACTTCCCTCCTGACCCTCACCCCCGCCTGCCGTCCGCGGCTCTGGTGCCACCCCAGCCCCCGTCCCCGCCAGACTCGCTCCTCCTGGTCCCGCCGAGCTCCGTGCCCAGGAGAGGACGCCCTCAGAGGCCCAGGACCCAAGGCCCTGCGGTTCTGTCCTTCCCCGGGTTCCCTGGCACGTAGAGCGATTCAAAGCACTGCGGGGAGATGCCTTCCCGGTCCGCTCCTTCCGCCCCAGCCCCTTCCTGAGCCGGGAGCTGAGGCCCAGAGAGGCCGAGTCGCTTTGGAAGGCTGCACAGCTGGCTGGTAGCCCAACTGGACTTCGGGTCCTGTCCTGACCCCAGGGACCCGGCTGCCCTCTGCCCGCCACGCAGACCTCTGCAGGGATAAGCGGGCCGCGCCCCTCCCTCCCCACCCCCAGCCCCCAACCCTGGGATTCCCAGTTCCCCAGCCCCCCAGCCCCCGCCGCCCCAGAACCCGTCGGTCCTGCCGGCGGCGGCTACAGCCCAGCGGTCTCTGGTGCCCTCTGGCGGCGGAGTGAGGAGCGGCAGCCGCCCCGCTCACCCGCGGGAACCTGCCCGGCACCGTCCTGCGGGGTCCCCTTCCTGCAGACGTCGCGCCAGTGCGGCGCGCGTCGGAGGGAGTTCGCCAGGACGCAGACTGCCCCGAGCTCCCCAAGGGCCCCCCCAGAACCTGACGTTGAAATGTGTGAGCGGAGCGGGGCCGGCGAGGCGACTCCCCGCGGGTGGCAGGGACGTGGTTTCCTCCCTCCGGGTCCCGAGCGTCTCAGGGCCACCTTCTCACCGACCCGACCGCAGCGGAGGACCAGGGTCAGGGCCCCGAGCTGGAGGACAGGACCCGCCCAGGGCGAGCTGGGGGCGGGGCCGCGGGGGGCGGAGCCCGGAGGAGGCCTGGGGGTCCCCAGAGCAGCGGCGGCAGCGGCAGCGGGGGACATCCACCCGCGCTGTGGGCCTCCCTTCCGCGCAGAAGCCACAGCACCTGCTGCCGCTGCGTTTGCCGCGGAGCGACACCCAGATCCCGGGGCCTTTCTCTGCCGCCCGCCCACGCAGACGGGTGGTGCCGTCACCTGTCCCGCAGCCCCGTGTGGACACTCACCGCACGTGGCTGCGTCTCTGACTCGCAGACTCGGCCGTGCAGCCAGCACTGACCGCGCGCCTCTGTGGACAGCACCGGGGGACGCCGACCGTCTCCGAGCCCGCGCGGGCCACACTGGGCTCCCGGTGCCCCGGTCCCAGCCCTGTGCATCGGTGCAGGACAGCTGGTGTGCGGCCAGCACGGGCCACGCTCCCACCGGCACTCGGGCTGCTGGTTGGGGGTCCCCTTCTCACACAGGTGACGGGCGGGCTCCCCCTCCCAACCTCGCCTCGCTCTAAGAAGGAGGTCACCTGAGTCAGCGGTGGAGCAGCTGCTGTGACCACCCGCCCGGAACCTCAGTGACTGAGCACTCGGAAGGCTTGATTCCCACTCACCCGAGGGTGACTGTGACCCCAGAGCCGGGCTCCTCCCTCCTCTGCCGCTGCCTCCAGGTGCAGATGGTGCACTGTGGCCTCCTGACTGACCTGGGCGGCCACGTGACTGACCCACGGGGAGGCCCAGGTGCACAGGCGTGGTGGGACGGGTCTGCCCAGATTCTGACCTCTCAGATCCCCAACGCCCTCAGTGGAGCACCCTCTGAGTTTCTTCCCAGAGACACGCAGAACAGCCCCTTCCTGTGGGGAGCTGCCCCGACACGCCGGAGCTCCAGGACACTGCGGGAGGGCCAGTAAGTCCAGCTCGGGGGCTGCAGAACTCGGAGTGTTAGGGCTCAGAGGGTCACCCTGGAGATGAGCCCAGCTGCCTCGGCAAGCAGGCCGAGCTGAGGTCGTGAGAGCCTGCGGCTCCCGGGCTCCCGTGCCACCGGGGGAGGGGCAGCGTCGGGGAGGTGCCAGGGCTCCCAGGTGGGACGTCCCACTGCCCTGACTTCTGCAGGTGGTGGTTCTTCCACGGGCGTGCCCCTTTGCACGTCTGGTGTTGGGGAGCCTCCCGGAAGGGCAGATGGCACGTGGGCGAGGGGCTGAAGTGGGGTTTCACAGTCAGGTGCTGGAGGGCGGGCGTGAGTAACGGCCGGCGCTCGGAGCCGGCTTGCCCCTTGCAGGCTGCGTCCTTCCGCCCTCAACCCCGATGGTCACCCTCGCTCTTCGGCGTCCCCGCCTGCGGCTGCGGGCAGCAACCCCTTCGCTGCAGGACAGTGGTGAGCGTGAGCAGAGACGCTGGCACCCGGCCCTATCAGGTGCTCGGCTGTCGGGAGCTGTGGGGACCCGGTTCCCGGCGCACGCCCCCTGGGGCGGTGTGGGGCGGCATGTGACAAGATGCTGTGCAATTCTAGGTCTGCAGGACTCGAGGCCCCGATGCTGAGAGCCGCTGAGTGGCAGCGCATCCGGGACGCACACCTGTGACTCTCAGGTGACGGACCTGAGGCTCTGAGTGGCTTCCCCCCCGTGGGAAGGGCAGGAGGAGGGACTGGGGGGGCCCCAGGAGGGCACCTGAGGCCGGGGACCCCCCAGGCTGTTCACCGGAACAACTTGAGCCGGGTGTTCGGAAGGAAGAGGTGGCGGCAGAGGAAGGGCAGAGAACCTGGGTGGGCGCCGACACCCCGGCCGAGCACCCCCCCCACCCCCCACCCCCTGTCCCGAGGCTGCTCGAGGTGTTTCTCTCCTTGGACGGGAGCTCGGCTCTCGGGGCACGCGGCTGGGCTCCCTCTCGTTTGGGGTGAGGGGGGACCCTGGGTTTTCACTCCGGACTCCGTGTCAGGCCAGGGGTTGCGCCGGACTGTGCCAACCATCCTCCCAGAGAGCACCCCGCTGCCCTGCTGCCGCCCCCCCGCCCCCCCTCAAGCAGCATCTCCACAGGCCGGATAGGTCCCGGCTGCTCTGCCCGCGAAGACGGGCGGGCAGCCGCCCCCAGGCCCAGGCTCCGGGAGCCCCCCCCCCGGAGCCTCTCGCACCGTGGAATGTCCCCTCGTTGAAGTTCATCCCTGGAACCAAACAAGTCTCCAGAGGGGACGGCCTGTCGGCCCAAACCACAGGGAGCAGAATCAGAAACGATGACGTCCTTTCTTCAGGTAGGGAAACCGAGGCACAGAGTCCGCACTGAGTTCACGCAGTGAAGATGACGCCCCCCCCTCGCCCCCACCCCCGTAACAAAGGGATGCCGTGCGGTCAGATGCTCACCGTCCAACAAATACTTGGCAACAGGGCGGGATCTTTATACAGCCCCGATCTCCATGACAACTGGGCCGTCCCGGAAAAGCATGGCCGGGCAGGGAAGACCTGCCCGAGGTCACCCCCCAGACGAGGTCACCCACCAGACGAGGGGCCAGGTCAGGGTCAGCGCCCAGGCCTGCGGTTCCGACGCCCCCACAAAGCTCGGAGGAGAACCATCTCTCCTCTTCCCAAGTAACCTTCACCTTTCCACCAGGGTCTCCGTGCTGAATACGACCAACTTACCCTTTCTGGCGCCTTCTGTGACCTTTGACGCCGTGACTCTGGGGCTTGGGGTCGAGGTTCAGGCCTGGGAGACTGAGGAAGGAACACAGCCAGCAGCGGAGGGCGCTGTGTGGTCCCGATGCTGGGATGGAGGGACCTGCCCGAGGCCAGCAGAGCGTGTGGCCGGGCCACATCCCATAGCCCGCCTGTCTGACCCCAAGGCCTGGGGCCCCTGCGACCCCAGGCTGCCTGATACGCTACAACTACACGACATTGTCCACCGACGGTGTCTGGTGTCGATTCAACGCCAGCGAGAAGCCCCGGAAGGGGAAACCTGACTCAGTGCAAACAGCTCAGCCGTGTCACAGCAAGGCTACTAGGCGGCCCCTGCAAGGCCCCGCTCTGGTCTGGCCTCCTGGGCCATCCGCAGGGTCTCACCCCCGACCTGGAGCGAGCACAGTCCTCACAGGGCAGGGAAAGTGCCCCCGGGAGCCAGAGGGAAGCTGACTTTATAGAGAGGAGCCCCTGCCCCTGGCCCTGATTGGTCCACCCTCATGCAAATGAGGGCTCTAAATCCCCAGCTTGATTGGTGCAAAAGGGACTGTCCTAATTGGTCGGAATGGAGCCACTCAGACTGGTCCCTGAGGATGCTGATGGGGAGAGCCTCCATCCCATTGGCTGAAAGCCAGCTCCAGGGGCCCCTGTATAAGGGCTGGGTCGGCGGCAAAACCGCAGTGCCGGACGGGACGCCGGGCGGCCTTCGGCTTTTCCCTGGAGTGCGGCCTGTCGGCGGTGGCTGCCAGACCCTGGTTGGCGAAGGAGCCCGGGGAACCCCAAGGAGCCCTTCTCGGGTGACAAACATCTCTTCTCAAGGCGCGCAAGTGTCCCCGTCTTGAAATCCTGACCTTTCCCCTGGGAGTGGCCGAGTCTTCCTCTGAGTCCCCCCACCCCCCGCAAATGCCCCGACTCTGGCTAATGACTTGGATGCCCGCTCTGCTCCCCTCCCTCGCCCACCGCTGCCCCGTCTGGAGGACGGCGGGTCCCGCCCTCCCGTGAAACACCTCGCAGCCCGGAGCGCCGCCCCTGCCCCCGGCCGGCACTCCCCACTCGCCTGAACGGAACGCTGCACTTTGTGGAAGCGTTTGCCCCGCGGAGCTCCGGAGGAGATCCCGCAGCTCGCGTGGGTGTGCTCGACGCTCCCACCGCGAGTCCAGACGCCCAGAGCGCGGGCCTTTGCCCATACGCCGGGGCTAAAAATAAGTAAATAAAAATGAGAGGTCGGTCCAGAAAAAGTCCAGCCACTGTTGATATACTGAGAACAATTTGCGTGACACCGATGTCACCTGGCAGCCAGGGAGCGTGGGCTGGGATGCACACGCGTGAACAATGACCACTTCACTGCACTGGTCGGGGGGGTGGGGGCGCTGCTGAGGGAGCGTGTGCACTGTGTGGCCGTCACGCTCAGAGTGCCTGGGCGACAAGAGCCCCAGAAGGTACGCACCCAGTTTTGCGCGGAGCTTGCACATTGCGCTGCAGACAGCGTCCGGCTGACTCAGGAGGCCGCACCTGCGGGCACCTGGTGCCTGGCAGCTTCATCTCGACAACGCACCTGCTCACGCATCCTGTCTCGTGCGGAGACTTTTTGTGAAACATCCAGTCACCCTGGCGACTCGGCGCCCCTGCAGCCCAGGTTCGGCACCCTATGACGTCTGGCTTTTCCCGAAACTAAAGTCACCCACCGCTGAAACAGAAGAGACTTCAGGCCACTGATGAGTTCAGGAAATTGCGGCAGGGCAGCTGATGGAGACTGGGAGGACTGTGTGAGTCCCGAAATGCCCGCTTTGAAGGGGACGGGGGCGTCGTCGTCCAGCGTGCCACGCGCGCGTACCTGCTCCAGCAAAGGTCTCTGCTTTTCCACCACACGTCTGGACGGCCTCGTGCGTTAACAGGGGCTGTTACTACACGTCTGTCGGCGGTGACCACGCGTTGGCAGCAAAGTCTCCTTCGTGTACGCTGGGCCATCGCAGTGCTTCCTCTTCAGCGGGAGAGGCGGGCGTCCAGCTCGCTCCGGGCCCAGCACTGGCATCTCCCCCGTGTTCGCGGGGGCAGCTCTGTCCGGTGTGTCCTGGGGTACAGCTGTCCCCGAAGGCACGGCGCCCTTCCCGACATTCACGGAAGGGTCACCAAAGGGTCTCCCGTGCGGGGACAGGGTAACAGAGTCTCGTGCTGAGAGGGGACGCCGTCGTGAAGATCGCCGAGTGACGGTGCCCCCGAGACTCGTCGCGAACCGGAAGGCAGCGCCGGCTGCTCCCTCTGACGGCCGCCGGCTTCCCAGCAGCAGCCCCCGCCCCTCGCCCCCCGCCCCCCACCCGGCACAGAGGGTCGGAGATGTTCCAGCAAACCCCTGTCCCCGTGCTTAACACTCATGCTCAAGCGCCAGCGGGCAGTTCAGCAGCCGCCCTCTGCGGGGAGGGCGACCAGGCCCGGGCGCTGCACCCAGAGCGAAGCGCCGAGGCAGCGGCAGCGCCAAGTTCAAACGCTGCGAGTCCGCGGGGCGCTGCCGGGGCAGAGGCCCCGCCCTCCCGGCCAGCACCCTGCGCCCCCTCTCCGCCCCAGTGCGCACGGGGGGCCGCACATCGGAGACCCGGATCAGGGTCACTTCTCTCCCTTCCTCATCCGCGCTGGAGGCCACCCCGCCCACGCCGCGGCGTGGGCCCTGAGCCCCGTGGGGCGGGTCTGGGCGCCCCGGGCTTCCCGGGCTTCCTCCGCCCCGCTGCTCAGCTCGCTGCCCGCCTCCCCCCTGCGCTGCCCCCTCCCCCTGCGCGCTGTCACTGGCTGCACCTCCGAGGCCGCACAATAGAGGCTCCGCCCTCGCCCTGCAAGCGCCGGGCTGCCTCTGCGCCCAGCAGTCGGCGCGGTCTGCCCGCGCTCCCCAGGCTCCGGTCCCCCGCGCCGACGACCCCAGGCTCCCCGCTGCTGCTGGCGGTGCGCTCACGGCCTGGACCCCTTCGTCCCCACTGGGGTCTCCGGGTCACCTCCTGCTTCCCTCGGCCCTGCTCCACCGGCTTGCAGTCCGGGCTACTCGCGCGGGAGGGAGATGTCCGGGCGGTCCGGGGCGAGCCCGCCTGCCGCGCTGGGCTGCACCCGGCTGGAGAAGGCGCTCTGAGCGGCCCCCTCGGACTCCAGGCGAGGGACCCTCTCACCTCCGTCGCTCCGGACCGGACCTCCGGCGCTGCCGCGGGCAGCCAAGCCCCTTCTTGCCGCCCCCATGGCCAAGCCTCTGCTGCTGGTTCTGTGCCTGGCTCTGGGTGTGGCTCCAGGCTGCGCCTCCAGCGTGGCCCCTGCGGGAACCAGCCAGCTCCCGGCGGGAACCAGCGCGCCCCCCGCAGGAACCAGCGCGCCCCCCGCAGGAACCAGCGAGCCCCCCGCAGGAACCAGCGAGCCCCCGCCGGCCCAGACTGCGGCCCCCACGGAGGCCGAGACCCTGCAGAACGAAGCGGACAACCAGGAGAACATCTTGTCTCAGGTACATCCCCCGCCACCTGCCCGCGCCCACGAGGGCGTCTGCTCCTGACGAATCAGAGCAGTTTCCTGGGGAGGGGACTCGGGTCTCTCCAGGTGACGGACTCGGGAGAAAGAAGGGAAATCACGGAAACTCTGTGCGGGGCTGGGGACGGCAGGGCCCCCCTGGTCTGCGTGGCCGTTCGTCCGGCCAGGACTGTGAGCGAAGACGGACGTTGGGCGGGGCGGGGGGGGGGTGGGGGGGGGGTGGGGGGGGGGGGGGGGGGGTGGGACCCACAGCAGAGCGAGACGCCCGGGAGGAGATGGGGTAACTGCGGGCAGAACAGCCACGCGGAGGCCCCCCGACACAGAGGGACCGACAACCCCCGACTGGGGCGCAGCGTGGAAACTCGGACCACCCAGGGCTGGCGCGTCGGGTGGGAGTGTGGGTGACGAGTGACAGCTGATACGGACGGGCTTCGTGGAGTGCCCCTTCTCAAAGGACCTCGCTAGTTTTCCGACTCCGTCCTCACGCCCCCACCCCCCGGTCTGCAGCAAAGGACCCGTTAGGGCTGGGGGTGGGCAGAGCCGGGGTTCCCACTGGCTGTCCAGACCCGTCCACTGCCAGGGACAGCTCTCCCGGGCTGTTTATCTCGCGTTCCCAGAGCCGGCGCGGTGACGCGCGGTGGGTGTCGCCGTGACCTCAGCAGGGGTGGCTGAGAAAGAGCCCCAGGCGGGCAGCTGTCAGCGCCTCCGCCAGCCTGGCACTGGTCTCCTGGGCTTTCCCTCGGCCGCGCAGCTTACGCGCGCCCCGCACCGCCCTTGCCCTCGGCTGACCCCCAAATCGGAAAGCAGACGCCTCACAGGGGGACTTTTCCTGAACGCCCGCCTCTGGAAGGCAGGGCCCCCGGGGGGTCTCAGCGCAGGTCCGGGAAGGACCTGGGCAGGGTGTCAGAGGGCTGCAGGCGGTGGACAGGCGGCCCTGCCGGGCCGGTCACCCCGAACCACCCCGCCTTGGTCCGCTGGGCCACGCTGCGTCCGAGCGCAGGCCTCACCCAACTGTCAGCGTCCGAAGAAACCCACCTTCGCGGGGAACCATGGCCAGGCTGCTCCCAGCATCCCAGGAAGGTTTCCACGGCAACACGCTCACGACCTGCCGGCCGGGTTGTGCGCCTCACGGAAGGGACCGGTCTCTGTGCCCGGAAAGGGAGCCTGGCTTTGGGGGCGCCGGGCCTACTGGGGGGGTGCGGGGGAGCCCGCGCCCCTGCGTGTGCCCGCCGGGGAGCCTGCTGTGGCAGCCCCGGGCCCCGGCCGGCTGGCGGGGCCGCGCTCTGAGGAAATGGTTTGCATCGTGCAAGCGAAAGGGCTGCCAGCTCGCATTCCTTGCTCTGGCCTGGAGTTTGGGTTCAGAAACTGCTCCGGCAGCCAGACGGACCCGTTAGCTGAGTGACCCTGGCTGACTTCTCCACCCAGTTCCTCCACTCTCACCCGTCCTCCGGGGCCCAGTGCTAACGCCGCCGCCTCCGAGAAGCCCTCCAGGGGCCCGGCCCCCACTGCGCGGGGGAACACAGTGGGGTGTCCCTGCTTCGCTGGGGCTGCTCCTTCCTCCCTCCCGCACGGAGGTCCCTGAGCGCTGGCCTGGCCCCGGCTCACGGGCTCACCCCTGGGCCCCCCACCCCCCGTGCTGTCCAGTCCGAGGCGGCGGTCAGTCAGGGCGGATGGCAAGGGGGGCGGGAGGAAGCGGCCTTCAACTCTGAGTGCCAGCGAGCCCTCGGTCCGTCCATCCTGTTTCCGTCCATCCGTCCAGCCGCGCCTGGCGCTGGTCTGCGTGAGGGCTGTGGGGAGGACCGAGGGCTTTGGCAAGGCTGCGGCCCCTGGACACGGGCAGCTTCCGGGGGGGGGGGGCGGGGCGGCCACTCGGGGCGACGTCAGGGAACTGTCGCGGCAGCAGGCGGTGTTGCGGTGACCCCTCAAGCTGGCGTGGCCGGAGGTCTCTGACCGCGGGGGCGGAGAGCCCTCTGCGGGGCCTGTGCGTGCGCCCTGCCATCTTCCCGTCTCTCCGTCTGTCTAGTTGCTGGGGGACTATGACAAGGTCAAGGCCGTGTCCGAGGGCGCCAACTGCCAGTGCAAGTGCGTGGTGAGGCCCATGGCCCAGGACGCCTGCCGGAGGGGCCAGGCGGGGGACGCCCGGCAGGAGGACTTCTACACGGTGGAGACCATCACCTCGGGCCCCGCCTGCAAGTGCGCCTGCGTCGCGCCGCCCTCCGCCCTCAACCCCTGCGAGGGGGCCTTCAGGCTCCAGAAGCTCCGGGAGGCTGACGGCCGGGACCTGAAGGTGGGGCCTGCTGGGGGCGGGGCCGTGGGGGGGCGCCCGAGGGACCCCGGAGCCTGACAGGCCTGGGGGGCGCGGGCCTTGGAGTGCGTGGACCTGCTTCACCTTTACCCGGACGGCCACTCCCGGTCCCCAGGAGCAGGGGAGGCGCAGCGAGCCCAGGGTGCCCGCCTTCCCGCTGCAGCCCGGGGGGCGGGGCCCGGGGGCAGCTGCCAGGCCCGGCAGCCAAAAGAACTTGGCGTCCTTCCCGGGGACCGCTGCCACGGCGAGAAGGCCACCAGCACGGCCCCCGAAGGGGCGCGGGCGCACACCCAGGCATCGGCGTGAGTGCTGGGTGACGCCAGGGACGCTGGGGCCTGGCTCTGACCCCGTGGCCCTGGTCCCCTGGGACGGGGAGGCTCCGGCCTGCCTGGGGCGGCCCGTGGGCCGCCAGGGCCTCGGCTGGTCCCTGCTGTCCCCCTTCCCTGGCAGCGAGGACAGTGGGAGGAGCCGGGCCTGGGAGTCAGACAGACGGGCTCAGAGCGTCACTCTGCCACCACTTGCGTCATCCAACTCGAGACGTTTAAGCGTCTGCTCTGAGTCCCCCGCAAAGGGGAGTGGGGACAGTAACACCCGCCTCGTGGAGCTGTGCTCAGAGCCGAGGACGACCATCGGGCCCCAGCCGGGCCCCCCTGCAGCCGCGCCCCGGCTCTGACCAGCCCTGGCCGTGTCCCGCAGCTGGCCACCGTCATCGACATGCTGGAAGGGGCCTTCTATGGCCTGGACCTGCTGAAGCTGCACTCAGTCACCACCAAGCTGGTCGGGCGCGTGGACAAGCTGGAGGAGGTGAGGAGGGTCCGGGGTCTCCCTGTCTGACTCCTGGCTGGGCCCCGAGTGTACCAAAGTCTCACCGTGTTTTTGCAGAAGGTGCGAACCCTGACTAGATGTACGTAAGCCACTCCCTTCTTTGGAAAGAAAAAATGCACGGCAAACACGCACCCCAAATTATGCCGAGCTGTTGGTGAAACATAATATAAAGGCCTTCCTTTTTGCACGGGGGAGCCGCGCAGCCACTGTGGCTGTGGTCACGGGCGGCCCCCCTGAACGTGGGCTGTCGTCCCAGAGGCCCGGGGCTTCTCTGGGGCACCCTGGGGCCAAGTCGCCCTGTTTCCCAGGTGTGAGCCCGTACCTGTCGGGGGCCAGATGCCCACCAGCTGTCTGCTTGGGAGCGACTGACCGTGGCAGCTGGCAGCCCCACCCTGAGGCCAGCTGCCCAGGCCGGTCAGCTGGGGTCAGAGGCACTGGGCCGCGGCCTCCCCGTCCTCACAGTCTGAGCACCAGCTGTTTCAGGGGCTGGCGGCAGCTGTCCCTGGCCACCTGGTCCCTGTTGTGTCCCGGAGCGCTCGGGCTGAGCTGCAGGGAACCCCAGCCCCCTCCCCCTGCCGGGGCCCAGCGACCCCCACACTCGCTCATGCCACTCCCTCAAGGCAGCCTGTGCCCTTCAGCCAGGCCCTGAGCACACCCATCTGCCTGCCGCGGGTCGCGCAGCTCCCGGCTGTGGGGTGGCGCCCGCTGTGCAGCGGGGGCCCTGCTCTGCCCAGCTGCCGTCCAGCGAGCGCTCCCCCAGGTGTGCGGGTGTCTCTTTACAGCCCAGCACTCAGGCCCCACCCTCCTCCGTGCCCCGTTCCACCAGCTTGTCTGCGACTGTGATCCAGCCCCCCCCCACCGACCCGACCTCGCCCTTGGGTGCCATGCTGCACATGCAACCCCGCCGTTGTCGGCCCCAGGCCTGGGGCGGGAGGCAGGCAGCACCCGTCCTGCCCCACCACTGGCCCGTGTGGTCACACAGCCAGGCCGCACTCGTGCTGTGGGCATCTCGTCTGGTGCCCAGAGCAGCACCCCCCCCCACGCCCACCCTCTGCTCCGGCTGCCTGAGCTCAGTGCCCTGGTCACCTCCCCCAGGTCCAATGCGTTGGGCTTAGTCTTAGCCAGGAGCGCACACCTGTCCGGCAGCTGAGCAAGGTGCAGCCAGTCTGTGCCCGGGGACAGCCTCCCCCACCTCCCCCGGCCCAGGCCCCACCCGCACACCCGCGGTGCTGGCTCCTTCAGGCTGCGCTCTGACCGACCGCTGCGTTCTGACCGCTGGGCCCCGCGTCCACCCACGTCCACTTCTCCCTGCCTGGTGGCTCCGCCTCGTCCTCACGCTTCCGCCCCTCGGCGTCTGCGAGTGTGTGCACCGGCCCTGCCTTCCTGGCAGTGCGGCGGCTGCCGGCAGGCCCCCGGGCCGGTGCTGCCCCCAGCCTGTGGCACCTGGCCGTGCACGCTCCGCGTGCCCAGGAGAGACTGCCCAGGTCTCCCGTCGCCGGCCCGCCTGCTCCCCTCTGCCTCCTGCGCCGCTCTGCCATAGGGGCACCTTCCCCCATGGTGCCCACAGGCCCAGCCGCACGCCGCACATGTGCCAGGGCTGCGGCTCCCTGCCAGGGTGGGAGGTGGGATCGAGAGCAGAGAGCACCCTGGGTGGGGGCGTCCTCTGCGCCCCTGAGAGGGGCCCCCACAGGCCCTCGGTGTGAGGGCGCCGCCCAGGGAGCAGACCAGGATGGCGGTGGCTGGGGGCAGCCGATCGGGCGATGCCACCGCCAGCCGGGCGTCCACTCCGCCATTGGCCAGGCCCGGGCTCTGGGGGCCCCCTCCCCCCAGCCCTGTGCCGCGCAGACCCAGAGGTGGCTTCTCACCGTCCTGGCGTGGGGACCGAAGACGGTAAGTCAGTGACAAGGGGCCCCTGGGGGTGTGGCGACGCCAAGGTGCGCGGCCCACAGGCGTGAGCACACCTGGCAAGCTGCTCGGGAATCCGGGGACCTCGTCTGGGCACCAGGGTCACTAACGGCCAAGCCCCCGGGGCCCCCATTGTGGAGTCCCGGGCCGTGCTGGCAGCGGTCCTCAGTCCCCGCCCCCCCCCACGTGTCACCACCCGGACTCACTCCCCACGGCATTCGTCACGTGCGCGCACGGACGCCCCGCGTGGTTCAGCTCCTGGGTCTTGAGCCCTTGCCCTCAAGGAGGGTCGTCGCTAAGCGGGGTCCTCACGCGTCCAGCCCCTCACCTAAAAGCGTCGTCGGTGAAGTAACTCGTCCAACGGGACCCCGCGGCGCTGCTGCCGTCGCAGGACGCGTGAGTCGCGGAGACCGCGGCCCAGAACCGCGGGAGCCCGCCGGGACCCAGAGCGCGCCCTCTCCTCCAAACCGCCGCTCCCCTTCGCGCCCTTCCCCGGGAGCTGCGCTGCCCGCCGCCCCCCATCCGGGCACAGACCCCCGCAGTGTGCGGGCCGCCTGCCTGCGCGCCTGGGCGGCCGGCTCTGATCCCGGTGGGCGGGGCCTGGTCCTCGGTGGGCGGGGCCTGGTCCCGGTGGGCGGGGCCTGGTCCTCGGTCAGGCGGGGCCTGCGCTGCTGCCTCTTTGGCCTGCTCCCCAGGTGACAGGTGACACCTGCTGTGGCCCCTGCCCCTCACTCACGCAGCGCCCCTGTGTGGAAACGCACCGCCACTGCCTGCGTCCATCCGCGTGGGCTCCTTTGCCCCTCGCCCCCCACAGGGAGGCGCTCGAGTCCCCACCTGACCCGGCACAGGTCCAGCGGCAGCGGCGCTGGGGTGGGAGCTGGAATGCTTGCCCCTGAATCCACGCTCGTAACCACCGCACGCGGTCGCCCCACGCACCTGCCCGCACCCTGGGCCGCCTTCTCGGGGCTTCGTTGTCACGGCGCTCGGGGCATCTGGGGGGCGGGGCTCAGCACCCGCCCTGCACACAGAGCCCGTCCACTGCAACGGGGAGCTCGGCCGGTCTCCGCACGCACCTCGGGCTCCCCCGGGCGGCTCTGCAGGGGCCCCAGAGCCGCCGTGGGTGTCCCGTCGGCCGGGGCTTGGGCGTTCCGGCCGCCCTCCTCTGTCTGCTCAGGACAGGTGGGGGCCAGCCCACCCTGCGCGTCACCTGCTTGCTGCCTGCACGGCCTCCTGAGCCTGGCGGCTGAGAGCTCGGCTGCCCGAGGCGGCCTTAGAGCCGGCGCGAGGGGGCAGGGCGGGACCTCAGTGCCGGGAGCGGTGCTGAGCCCGAGGAGGAAGGGCATCCTCGATTCGGACCTGCGGTGCTAGCCTTCCGCAGCCGCTGTCCCGCTGCCCGGGCCCTCCGGGGCCTCCCAGGCGCTGCCCACGGTGCCTGGGGCCTGCGACCCGGAACCCTGGGACAGGTCCTCAGCGCAGGGCTGGACGCACCCTGGGGCCCCAGGGGCCTCCCGCTGGCGTCTGGGCCCATCCGGCGCGGGTCTGAGCCGAAGACGTCGGCCGGCTGCCTCCTGCGCGTCTTCGGGGCGTGATGAGGAACCCCCGTCTTACGTGTCTCCCCAGGAAGTCTCTAAGAACCTCACACAGGAAAAGGAGCAGACCAAGGAGGACGTGGAAGGGATCCGGGCCGAGACGCACCAGCGGGGCCGGGAGAACTGCTCCCAGAGCACCGGGCACAGCCTCCCGGACGTCCGCTCGGCCCTGCAGAGGGACGCGGCGGCCGCCTACGCGCACCCCGAGGTACAGCCCCGCCCCAGCCCCGCGTGAGCCCCACCTGGCGTGCGCCCTAGTTGTCGTCGGCTCGGTGCCCCCACAGGCCGGGGCCAGGCGGGGGGGCCGCCCCACTCCACTCACTGCGGAGGCCTGGGGAGGTCCGCGAGCCGGGGGCGGGGCGACCCTGCTTGGCCGGGACGCAGTGGCAGGGGCTCAGGCCTCTGTCTCTGCCCACTCTGCTGCGCCGCCGGCCCGGCGTCACCCACACACGCGTGTGATTTGAGTGACGCTTAGAGACCCACTTGCTCCCAAGTTCCTCCCCGCCTGGTGCCCGCTGGCTCTGGCCCCCATGGCTAAGTCACGTCCACGTGCCAGCGGTTCAGTGTTACCGCTTCAGTGTGAGGGTGTCCCCCCAAGTGGGTGCCGAAGACGCCGGCGTGCGCCGGGGAGCCAGCCCGGGCGAGTGAAGGAGGAGCCGGGGAGGGAGCGGGGACACCGTGGGGGGCAGGTCAGCGTCGGGGGAGGGTGCCGGCCCCAGGGAGCAGCCGGGACGGCCGCCTCGCTGCCTCTCCGGGGTCGCCGGTCAGGGGCAGACGGCAGGGCGAGACGGCAGGTGTGCGTGGAGGGGCTGCGTGGGCAGGGTGGGGCCTGGGGCTGCCGCCACGAGGGGGGGGCTGGGTGCTGCTGCCCGGGTCGCTTGCGCGCTGGGCCGGGCAGGACGTCAGCCTGGCCTGTGGGCCCGCTGTCCCGGGAGCTCCTCGGGGGTGCTGGGCGGGCAGCGCCCCGGGCCCAGGGTGCAGGCACGTGAGCTCCGAGGGCAGGGCCGCAGGCAGACCGCCCGAGGGGCGCGGGGACCCTGCCCAGAGTGTGACTCAGGACAGGGCCGGGTCCAAGCCGGGGAGCAAGGACAAGGCAGGCCTCGAGCTGGCTGGCGTGGCCTGTGATGACTCCTCTGATGCTTCCTGGAAACGCCGGATTCCGCCAGAAACCACGTTCACTCCCGGCTCGGGGAGTCCCGGGCGAGCTGGCTCTGTGCGGAGTCTGCCGGGCGGCCCCGGGCAGGGCTGAGCGGGGGAGCCTCAGAGCCCGGGCCCTCCGGGCCGGGAGGGAACCGGCGGCACCCTCGCGGCCTGGCCGGCGCCCTCCGCCCACAGGCTGCCCAGGGTCCCCGGCGGCAGGGCTGGGAACCGCCGCCGTCCTGGGGCCACACCGTGTGGTGGGCTCAGGAGCCGGCTCAGGCTTCCCGAGGGCAGACGGCAAACCAAGCAACAGAGACTTCCCCCGAGCCAGCGAGGCCCGGTCCCCTCCAGGGTCCCCAGCGTCACCCAGCTGAGGTCAGCGCGGTCCGCCCGAGCCGGGCGGTGGGCCAGGGGCAGGGCCTGAAGGGAGGAGGGGGCCCGAGCTGGGCCAGCCTCTCTCTCCCCACCCCACCCCACCCCGCCCCCCAGCGAGCCCGAGCCGCTGGGACACAGCGGGGGTCTGGGCCGAGCTGCTGCTCTCGGGGTTCTCGCGGGCGACGTCACAGTTTCTCAGAGTGGTGGTGACGACGCGGGGGGCCTCTCTCCAGGAAGGCCTCTGCCTGGGGGCTGGCGGCCGCTCCGGGTGCGGGCGGGAGAGGGACAGCTGGACGCCAGGAGTTGAAGTCAGGCAGTGGAGGCACAGAGGGGGTCAGAGCGCAGCGGGGCCGCCGCCACCCCGTGCGGCTGCCCCCAGGCGCCCGGGGAAATCACACGCTCCCCGGCCGGCCCGTCTGAGGCCTTGCTCCATCCCCTTGGCTCCGGGGAGGAGCCGCTGTGCCGCCCCGCCCGTCCCTGGGGGCCCGGCACCAGAGGCCACCCCTGGGGTTCGCCACGAGGAAATGACGGCCCACCTCAGCCATGCGGAGGGACGCCGGGCGGCAGTTAAGAGGGCCCGTGGTGGCGCCTGAGTCCGGGGCTGGGGCCTGGTCCGCCTCTCGGGCCGCTCCGTCCAGTGGGAACCCAGGGGTCCCTGGGCCTGCCGGGCTGCAGGGCCCGTGGACAGGGTCTCTCTCGCGGTCACGGCCGTGGGCCCCGAGGCTTCACGCAGGCAGGCAGCCCGCTGAGAGGCTGTGTGACCACAGGTGCCCCTCTCAGCCCCTGGACTGGCCCGCGGCCGGGGGCCCTGGACACAGGGCCTCTGTCCTCCTCTGCGAAGCGGGGACCACGGCACCGGCCTGCCCGGGTGGGGGAGGGGTGCACACTGACCGGAAGGGCGTGTCCGGCCTTGGCAGGTGGCAGAGAAACGGGAAGCGGTGGGGACGGGGAGTGTCGCCAGGGCACAGGTCGGGGGTCCCTGCCTCCAGCCCTCGGCCGCCACCGCCGCGCTCCCCCTCGAGGGGCCAAGGCCGCCTGCCCGTGGCTCCCGTCCCAGGAAGCCCAGCGCAGGCCCGGGTGCGGCGGGGACGAGGACCCTCCCTTCTGTCCAGGCCTGACTTCACAGGTCCACCCGAGGGTGCTATTTGCTCCTTCCTCTGCAGGGCAAGGAGTGGGCCCTGGGGCAGGGTGCGTCCCTGCCAGCCGACCGTGACCCCCAGGGGCCTGCCCTGGCCCTTGGGGCTCTGGGCATGTGAGGGCGGGGTTGCTTCTGAGCAGCTCTGCTCTCTGGGTGGACTTCAGCGGGGTCTGTAGTGACCGGCTCTCAGGGAGCGCCACCTCCTCCTGGTGGAAGGGGCCCGTCGTGGCTTCCGTGGCTGGGAGGGCCACACCCCCGAGGTCCCACACCTCCTGCTCTGGGGAGCCGGGCCCTGGGGCAGCCTTGATGTTGAGCATGGGGCCTCCCGAACCCTCCCCTCAGCCTGCCTGTCAGTGGGGACGATGAAACCAGCTCCTTCTTCACTCCCCGGGGGGATGAGCTCCTTCCCATGGAGGCGCGCCCCAGTCACGGGCATGGCCGGGGCTCCGGCACAGCCCCCACCATGACCTGATCCTCTCGTGTCCCCTTGGAGGAGACGTTCCTGCCGGAGGCCCCCGCAACCCGGCACGTGAACTCCGTGGAGCTCCCGCGGATGCGGCCGCTGGCTCCGCCCGAGCTGCGCAGGCCCCAGCGGCCGCTGCACAGGCAGGTGCACCTGCGGGGCCGGCCGGCCTCCAAGCCCACCATCATCCGGGGCGTCACCTACTACAAGGCCAAGGAGCCCGAGGACGAGAACGACATCGAGGAGCAGCGTGAGTCGGGGTCCGCGGGGCCCCCAAGGCCGGGCTGGGGGGAGCCGCCTGCCTCTGCGGTCAGAACACGGCCGCGCCACCGGGGCGGCCACCTGTCGCCCCGCGGGTCCCCGCAGTCACAGCCCCCATGTTCTCGCTGGTCCTCGGGCGGGTCTCCTGCCGTCGCTGGGCGTGAAGAACCGGAGGCTGGGGGGAGGGGCGACCCCGGCTCTCCCTCCGCCCTCTGCTGGTTCCCGGCAGGCGCTGGCCGGCTCACACACATCTCCCTGGTTCCCTGACCTCTGCCCCTCCCGTCCCAGCAGCCCTCGGGGCCCAGCCCTGGCTCCGCTCGCCCAGCCGCTGCCAAAATCGTTTTGCCCGTCTTTAACCGAGTTTGTTGTCTTTTTTAATCACCGACTGAGTTCCCCGTCAGGCACATGACTGACTCCTCCCTGGACTGTCTTCCCGGTGGCCCGTGTCCCCAGGGCGAGGCCGGTCCAGGGGGCCCCCTCCCACCTCCCCGGGGCCCCGCAGGGCTCTGCTCCCAAGCCAGGGCGTCCTCTCCGGTCAGACCCGCCCCCGCCCGTGGCTGACGGCCGTCCTCTCCCCCAGAGGATGGGCTCTTCAGCGGGGATGGTGGCGTGGACCTGCTGATCGAGGACCAGCTGCTGAGACACGACGACCTGCTAGCCAGCGCGTCCCGCCGGGCAGCCGCCACCTGGCGCGGCGCGACCACGGCCACCAGCGTGGGCACCGAGGCCACAGCCCCGTCCTCCGCGCTGCCTCGCGCCTCCCCCTGGACGCCTAGCGCCCCCGCCCCCACAGTCTCTGCCGTTGTCACTGAGCCGACCTCCCCGCCTGCACCGGCCACACCCATGGCGGCGGACCCCCCGGGGGAGGTAGGCCTTGCCCCTTCCACGCAGGCCTCGCCCACCACCGCGGCCCCCCAGCCATCTCCGGCCCCGGCCGCCCCACCTGAGGCCCCTGGGGACACACTTCTGGGGACCACACGCTTGGCCCCGGCGGCCCCCACCACGGTCGGGACAGACTTGCCGGAGACAGAGGCCACCGCCGGGCCGGGCGCAGCCCCCGCCAGCCCCACCCCAAACCCGGAGGAGGCCGATGACATCCGGAACGTCATCGGTGAGTCCTCGCCGCCTGGCCTGGGCCCCGGTCAGCGCGGGCACACGGGCGGGCCTGGAAGCGGGTCGGAGCCAGGCGGTCCGGCCCCCCGCCTCGGGACGGGCCAGCGGTGTTGTGTGGCCTTTGGCGGCGGCCGGCTTTGGCACCCTGGGCTGAGGCGTCCAAAGGGCGCGTCCTCTCCAAAGTGTGTGGGGCCTTGCGGGGCTCCCTGGGCCGGGCTCGGCGGTGTCAGCGCGTGTGGGTCCCCGGTGGAGCGAGCAACGGGCCGAGGGAGCTTCCTCGCCGCTGGTTTCTGCCGCGGCCCCGCACGGGGGGCTGAGGGGCGACGGCCCCCCAGTAATGGCGGGTGGGCAGGGGCACAGCCCACGGGGCGGTCTCAGGTCCTGGGTCTGCAGGGGCAAAGCGAGGGGCTGAGATCCGGGGGAGGGGGGGCGGGTCTGGGGGTCGAGATGTCAGGGCGGCCGGAGGGAAGCGTGGTCGTGACAGTGACCCAGGATGGTAACAGGACCCAGTGGGAGGGGGGAGTCTCGACAGCAGCGGCAGGAGTGAGGCTGAGACACGTCTGCATCGAGTTAGTCCGGGCGGAGCCTGCCTGGGAGTCCAGGCTCCCGTGGGGGACCGGCCATGGCTTGGAGGCGGCTCCCTTCCATCACCCCAACCCCCTCCCCCCTCAGGCAGGTGCAAGGACACGCTGTCCACGATCACAGGGCCCACCACCCAGAACACCTACGGGCGGAACGAAGGGGCCTGGATGAAGGACCCCCTGGCCAGCGACGAGCGGATCTACGTGACCAACTACTATTACGGCAACGCGCTGGTGGAGTTCCGGAACCTGGAGAGCTTCAAGCAGGGTGCGCCCACGGGGCCCTGCAGCCCCCCCCCCCCCCGTCCTCTGGGCTGCACAGCCAGCGCGGGGTGGGGCCAGCGCGGGGTGGGGTGCGGACGAGAGGGAGGACCCCTGTCGGGGAGGGACCTGCTGGGAGCAGGCGTCCCTGCCACACTCCCTGGCGGCCTCCGCTCCCAGCCCCGCCCTCCTTCCCGCCCCGGGACGAGGGGTGGCCTGGAGCCGGGACCTCCTTTCCTGTGGCCCCGACAGCTGGCCACCGGGGTCACACGGGGTGGCCCCTGGGCCCAGGGGCTCTGGTCGTTCCTGTGGGCACACGAGGGAGCTGGGGCCGGCCGGGGCTGAGCGCCTCACTATAAAGAGTACCAAGTTGGGGGGCGGGCCGGACACACCGGGGCGCAGACCCCTTCCGCGTCCCACCCCCGGCCGCCCGCCTGCCCGGCTGAGCCCGCCCTGTGCCCCGCAGGCCGCTGGAGCAACTCCTACAAGCTGCCCTACAGCTGGGTGGGCACGGGCCACGTGGTGTACGGCGGCGCCTTCTACTACAGCCGCGCCTTCACGCGCAACCTCATCAAGTACGACCTGCGCCGCCGCTACGTGGCCGCCTGGGCCATGCTGCACGACGTGGCCTACGAGGAGGCCACGCCCTGGAGCTGGCAGGGCCGCTCGGACGTGGACTTCGCCGTGGACGAGAACGGCCTGTGGCTCATCTACCCGGCCCTGGACGACGAGGGCTTCGGCCAGGAGGTGATCGTGCTGAGCAAGCTCAACGCGGCCGACCTGAGCACGCGGAAGGAGACCACGTGGCGCACGGGGCTGCGCCGGCACCTGTACGGCAACTGCTTCGTCATCTGCGGCGTGCTCTACGCCGTGGACAGCCACGACCAGCGCAACGCCAACATCTCCTACGCCTTCGACACGCACACCAACACGCAGATCGTGCCGCGGCTGCTCTTCGAGAACGAGTACTCCTACACCACGCAGGTGGACTACAACCCCAAGGACCGGCTGCTCTACGCCTGGGACAACGGCCACCAGGTCACCTACCGCGTCATCTTCGCCTACTGACCCCGGCCCGCGCGGACGGGCGGGGTCACCGCACCTTGCGCGCGCGCGCACGTGGTGTGTGCGTGCGCGTGCGCGGCGTGCGCGCGTGCGTGTGGGCGTGCATGGGTATGAGCGAGTGTGTGCGGATGGATAAGTGCTTTTCAAAAAATATGTATTATTTTGTACAATGTAAAGTGACGACTTGGGTCTATTTTTTTATACGGGTTGTGGATCGACCCAAACGTGTGTGTGCTGGTCTCATCCTCCACGGTTTCTGTTTTTGTGCAAACGAGCTTCTCCTCTGGCCGGTGACCGCCCGCCCTCCAGCCTCCGCCCGCCCGCTCCCAGGCCCCTCCACGGGCCGTGCAGCCGCGGCTCCAGAACACGAGTGAGGGCGGCAGGAAGAGGCACTAAGGAGAGGGGGAAATGATGTCCCGGAGAAGTTTTAAAAACCCAGAAAATGCTTTTTTAATAAAGAAGGAATTTTAAACGAGCCCCCGACGCATTTCTGTCTTGTGCTGATGTCTGTCCAGGGCCGGGCCCCTCACCGGGCGGAGGTACCCAGGGCGCGGACCCCGCTCCTCCCTGCCTCCCCTCGTGTGGCCTGGGGCGCTGCGCCGCCGGGAGGCAGAGCGGGGCGCCGTGACCTGGTCCCCGAGTCTCAGTCTTCAGTCTGTCCCCACGGCCCCCACCTCACCCTGGCTGGACACTCTCGCCCAGCCAGGCTCTCCTCCCCACCCCCGTCCCAGGGTGTGAGGCCGCAGGCCCCCAGCACACGGGCGGGTGGGGGCGGGGCTAGCTGGCTCCTGAGACCCCGGGAAGGCAAGCGCAGTGCATCGCCGCTCCCCCCACAGCCCCTCCCCCATGCGTCCCGCAGGCCCTCGGCAGAGGGACTAGAGACAAGAAGCAGTTGTCCCAAGTTCGGCTTGGACGTGACTCTGCGATGAACTGGCTCTCTCTCTCCACGCCGGCCCTGGAGAGCAGGGGTCCGTCCCTGCCCCCAGCGGGCGGTCGTGTGTGTGCATGTGGGTGTGTGTGCACGTGCGCACAGGTGTGTCCTGGCCTCTCCCCCTCCTTCTCCCCGACCTGTCGTGCCGTGCGCCCCGGGGCCTGGTTTTTGTGTTTTCCTGGCCCAGGGCAAGCATGCCGGAGCCGACGGCCTGGGATGCCTCAGCAGTGCACTGCTGCAGCGGGAGGCTGAGCCCCCTGCACCCCGTTTCCTGTGGGGAGGACTCTGGCACGGTGTCCCTGGAGCTGTCTGCGGAGGACCTTCCCCAGAGTGGTGTCAGGCTTCCCCGAGCAGCGACCTGCCCTGGGGTGAAGGGCAGCATGGCTGTGTGTGTGTGTGTGTGTGTGTGTGTGTGTGTGTGTGTGTGACAGAGGCTGGGGGAAGGGGGGAGGCTGGCCCGGCGCCTGGGGCAGGGCCTGGGGGTGGTTTTCCGGTGACCTCAGCTGAGCTCTGGCTGGCAGGCAGGCCTGGCCTGGGGCACCAGGAGAGTCTGGCCGGGCCTGGGAGCTCTAGCGCGGCCAGCAGCCGCAGGGCTGCGGTGGCGGGAAGCTGGTGAGCTTCCTGGAGGCACAGAGCTCGGGCTTGGAGGCCAGGCTGGGGCTGGGGGACATCAGTGTCCCCGTCGCAGTGTGGCCGGGGCCGGGCTCAGACAGGCGGGCGGATGTGCCGACCTTGGGACTGGAGCCCAGACACAGGACTGGTCACATGCAGGGCTCGGGACCCTTCCAGCACCTGCGGGAGCCCGCCGGGCTCCAGAGGCCCCCAGCCGCTCTCTGCCTGCGACAGACTCGCCCCTCGCGGACACCAGGCCCCCCTCTCCGCCCTCCGTCTCCCCTCAGCCTATCAGAGGCTGCGCCCTCCGTGTCCACTGCCCGAGCGGACAGGACCTGCGGTCCCACCCAGAGCTGCTCTGCAGGACACAGGCCCCTGACCCCCGACCCCGACTGCCCCTACGTCTCCTCTTCCCTGGGAACTCTCTGGGCTGGCAGCTGGCATAAGCTCCCGCCCGCTGACTTGTTCCAGTGCGAGGCCAGGCCCGGCCCAGAGCACATTCCCACAGGAACCTCGGGCTGGAAACTCGAGGGAGCACCCGCGGGCCCTGGCCAGGCACGTGGGGGCAGGGTGGGGCGGGGCTGAGCGCCCTGGGCGCCAGCGTCTGAGTGTCCAGTGCTGCCCGGACCCTGGGCGGAGCCTCGGCCCTCTCAGGAGAACAGCTCCTACAGGGAGTGCTGGCTGCAGAGTTTGTGGGGGGGCTCCACGCCCGAACCCCCCACGCCCTGCGCCGTCTCCCGGTGACGAGGGCCCCCCATCGAGGACGACCTGAGCTTGGGGCCACAGTGTGCCTCCCACCCGGGCCCACCCTGCAGGCCGGGAGTCCCAGGCACACGGCACCGCACAGCTAGGCAGGGGCAGGGCTGCGGGGGCCGCTCTCAGCTGCGAGTCCTCTCCGGGGGGATGGACACAAGGTGTGTGCGGGCACTGCCCCGGGGGGGGGACTGCCAGGGCAGGCCCCAGGATCCCAGTGGCAGGAAGGAGGGGTCCTGCTGCTTCCAGGCCGCAGCTGCTCCGGCAGCAACCCCACCCCCACCCCCGGCCCCTCCCCCGCCCGCACGGCTCTTCCACCTTCAGGCTCTCCCCTCGTCTGCAGGGACAGGAGCCTGGGAGCAAATCCCCGGCTGTTCCTGGGCCTGGCCGCCCCTCCCCCCCTCCCCCCCCTCCTTCCAAGAAAATGCCATCGCGCAGTAAGCTCCGCTTTCACAGCTCCGGCTGTTTTCAAGCGTTTCCCCGGCTCTGACACGGCCCAGGAATGTCTGACTTCACCTCCGCCAGCGCAGCGCATCCAGCCCGCACGGCCCCCGCCCCTCCCCCGCTCCGGCTCCGATGACTCAAACACAGCTTTCTTGTCCCCAGAACCCACTGCGCCCTCACCCCCGGAGATGCTGGGACACGAGCTGGGTCTCGGGCTCAAAAACAGCTTCCCGTTCTGACTTTCGACGTCGGTGCCGTTGGAGTCACTGGGGCGGGGCTGACAGTCCCGAGGTCAGGTCACCCCGGAGAGCTGGAGAGCTCGGGCGGGCAGGTGGCAGCACTTCTACAGACCCGCCCCCCCCGCCCCCCCGCCCCCCCAACCCCCCACAGGTGGGTCCTGCCTGCAGCCTCGTCTGGGAGCCACAGACACAGGCCGCAGTGAGGCCGGTTCCAGCCCGCGGCCAACCGCCCTGTCCCCAGGGCTGCGACGGGAGGCCAGGGCAGAGTCCTGTCCTCAGCTGGCTGGAGCCTTCCTTCTCTGGGCGCCCTGGCAGAGGGCACAGGGCTCCCCAGGTGGCCGCCCCCTCGCCGGGCCCAGGAGGCCCCCCCGCGCAGGGGAGAGGGCGCTGCCTGGTGGACAGTGGGCTGGCTGGCTCCCTGCCTCCGTCCTGGACACGGCCCAGCCGTGGGTGCTCCCCTCGGACCGGGGGCCCTCGGAGGGGCGTGCCGCCACCCGCACATCAGGGCTCTCCCGGCGGACCCGCAGGCCCTCAGAGGGGAGGCGCGGGCCCTGCATGGCCCTTGAAGCCCCGGCCCCCTCTCCGACCGGCCGCTTCACACCTGGGCGCTTCACACCTGGGTCGGGTCCCGCTGCTGCATCGGCCTCGAACTGACCCGGGGGGGCTCTCAGTCGGGCCACAGAGCTCTCGGCGCTGCTGAGTTCCGGGAGCCGTGCGCCTGCAGCCCCGCCAGCCCGGGGCCCCCCAGCCGCACCTGCAGGTGGCCAGACCCACATCGCAGGAAGCAGCCGGGAGCCGCCCCCGGTCCCCGGGGTCCTGCCTCGGCGCTGAGCGGCCCGCCCGTGGATGTGCGTGCGGGGACGAGGCCACCAGGACAGACGCCCGGAGACGACGTCCATCCCTGTCTTTCCAAACGGTCAACAGTCCAAGTCAACAGAAAACACCACCAGCTCGGCCCCCGGTGCCTGGAGAGCCACGCCCCAGGCGCAGTGTCCGCTCCCTGCTGGGGGCACACGATGGGGTGGGACGCCGACAGGCCCGCCCGGCAGGACGACGGGCGCCAAACCAGCCCCTGCAGGCGCGGGAGTTCGGACGTGGAGGGGGGCGGTGCTGCTGCTCTGGGAGCAAAGCCAAACCCGGCTGCTCCCTCCTGGGCCCCCGCATGCCCTTCCACCCGGACTCGGCAGACGCAGGCCCACACTGACCCTCTGGGACGCCCAGGAGGACGTGCCCCCGGCTGACAGACCCCCCCCCACACACACACACACTGCCTGCGAACCTGCTCCGCAGACCTCCGGAAAGGCCGGGACCGGGTCCTCAGAAACACGCCGTCCGGCCTCCCCGAGAGGCCGGCGTCACCGTCGCTGCGTGTGCCCGGGGCCGGGGGGAGCGGGGACTGCCCCTTGCCCGCCCTGCACCCGGCTCCCAGCTCTGGCTGCAGGGAGGTGGCGGCAGCCGTGGTCTGTGGACACGAGGCCGCGTCTGCGGACCCATGGGCCTCGAGTTAGCTGCTCCCCGCGGTGCCAGCGGTCACCAGGGAGAGGCCGCAGGCCCCACAGAGGGGACAGTGGGAGATGGGCTGCTCCCTGGCAGGACGGCCGTTCACGTGTCAGGACACAGGGCGGGGGCTGCACCCCACCGGCGGGTGGGGGCCCCACACCTCTGTCTGAAGGGCGACAGCGGTGTTCCCGTCCCGTCAGGAATCACGTAACTCGAAGACACGTTTCGAGTCCTGGTTTCCTCCCCGCACAGACAGAGCCAGCAGGCAGCTTGAGAACTCTTTATTCACATTTCAGAGAGAACAAGCACTGCGTTGCGAAGGCGGCCTGAGAGCCCGCAGCCGTGCGCCGTCCCTGACTCGGCCTCCCGCTGCAGACCCACACGTGTCAGACACACGCGTGCAGACACGCGTGCTCAGGGGTGGGCGGCGCACCTGCCCCGCCCACACTGGTGGTCGGCGTGGACCCAGCCTCAGCGCCCAGCGAGGATGCTGGCCACGCGGGGCCCGCCCCGCCGCCCAGCCACCGGGGTGGTCAGAACACGCCGCAGGCGCCTGCAGGCCCCGGAACACGGCAGGGCACACCTGCAGCCCCACGCCTGCCCAGGTGACAGGCCGGGAAGCCAGGGCTCGACGTCCAGTGTGCATCTGCCCAGGTCAGCCGGCCAACCTGCCTGGGGATGCCGCCCTGGGGGACACGCCGCACCTCCTGGTTTATGCACCCGACGGCCCCACCTTCGCTGCAGGACAGGCAGCAAGCCCGCAAGGCGCTTGCTGACCTCGGCAGATCGCAAACCGAGACGCACTCACTCCCTGGCTCCCGCCGAGTCCGGTGGCCAGTCTCCCAACGTGCCCAGTGCCCGACGCCCAGACCAGCAAACCGGTGCTGGGTGCAGGGCCCACTCCCCAACAAGGGCCGGGACACGCCCACGCCAGGACTGAACCCCCCACCCCAAGAACCTTCCTGCTCCTCCTCCTCCTCCTAAACCCCGGCTCTCTGCCCGCCGGGGACACAGAGGTCACAGCTGCGGGAGCCCGTCCTCCACGGGGACCCTGTCCTCCACGGGGACCCTCGCTTCAGGCGCTGCTGCCCCACACCCCAGTGGGCAGGTCACTCGGAAGCCCTTCCCGGGGTGGGGGGGGGCCTGCCTGCTCCCACTGGGCCCCCGGCAGCACCCCGTGGGGACGCCCGGGGTTCTGTTTCCTAGAAAAGTAAAAATCAACCACAGCTCTTGGGGGGGGGGGGGGATGGACAGGAATGCCCCATCCTAAAATTAGGGATAGGAATGAAACTTCCTTACATTCTACTTTCTTCTAAACATTACGCTTGTTTTTAAAGTTAAAATTAGCATTCACACTAGCAGCAAAGATCCCCGACCTCTGTGAATAAAACGATCCCTCCTGGTGAGGGCCAAGGGGCCCACGGGTGCCGACGAGCACCCACCCGCGGCGGCCCTGGCGAGCGTGAGGTCCATGTGCACGGGGCAGCGGGGAGGACGCAGGGCCCGGCTCCGCGTGGTGGTTCCCAAGGGGGCCTGCGAGTGGGGCTGCTGGGAGCGCCACCCCTAGGAAGGCGGACGCAAGGATGGGTTTGCCCCGCCCCGCCTGCTCTGACGTCCCCACAACGGGGACGGACCAGCCCCCGTGTCGTCCCAGGGTCCCCGACGAGCAGGCCCGTGAGCACAGGGCACGCTGGGGACAGATGGGTCCCGTCAGGGCGCACGGAGGAGGAGGAGACGTCTGCGCACCCCCACGCGGTCTCTGCCCGGCAGCCCCGACAGAGAATCGTGTCCCGCCGACGCCCAGCCCTGGCCCGCAGCAGGGCCCCCGGCCCCAGAGGTCAGTGTGTCCCCAGCAAGAACTGCCTGTTGGACCACCACCAGGACGCCAGGTTGGAGGGGCGTGGTCCCTCGGGGAGGGTGGTGTCGGCGGGCAACAGTGGACGGAGGGTCTGATGGAGGAGGGGCGGGCAGGAGGCCCTGCCCGGGGAGGGAGGTGCCCAGGGCAGGAGGGCAGCGTCCACGCACAGCACAAACGAGCGAGGGCAACGTTTCAGTCTTTGTTTCTTTTCTCGAAGCGCAGGGGCTGCCCCGCACACCCAGCAGGGACCCCGCTTGCCTGGCCGCAGTCAGTCTCGGGGCCGAGAACACCGGTCATCCCCAAGACTCCACGCTCTCCTTTGCTCAGCCTGGTGCCCCCGAGCCCCGTGGCTGAACGTGGCACCACTGAAGAGCAGAGGGGGTGGCGGGTGGGGGCTCTCCACGGGAAGGGGGTCTGTGTGTGCTGAGGCCCCGCGGGGCCGCACGGCGAGCAGAGAAGACTCGGCCCAGCGGCCGCCAGCCCTCAAAAGAAATGGCAGCCGCGGCTCTGACCGAGGACGGCCACCCCAGCGAACATTCAGTGTCTGCTCACGCGGACCTGCCCCTGGCCTGTCCCGTCCTGCCCGTTCTCTCAAACTCGCTGCCCGCCAGCCCCCAACCGCCACCTGGGTGCGGGGCAGCACCCCCCACTGAGATTTCCCTCTCCTAACGCACCGCCGCGCTGTGCTGGCTCTGGGGGTGCGCTGGGCCGTCCAGTCCTGAAACCCCGTCTCCGGGGCACGTGGCGGTGCGCGCAGTGGGTCTGCGCGGATACCCACAACACGTGTGCTGCTGCGGCCGGCGACAGGCGGCCAGTGCTGGCGAGTGAGGGGCAGGGCGGGGAGCGGGCCGACTCCCAGGGGGTGGTGACTGAACAGGAAGCACACACGGGGGCAGCGACTCAGAAAGACCCAGGAGTCCGCTGGAGGCCTCGCCGGAGGGCAGGGGGCCACACGTCCCGTGTCCGCATCCGGGGCCCTGCGGGGGGCCGGGGCCAGGGCCAGGGGCGGGGGCAGACGTGGAGATGGAGCAGCTCCTCTTCTCAGTCCCTGAACTTGACCCTGGGGGCGGGTCCCGGGTCAGACGCCACCAGGACGGCGGAGGAGGCACGCGAGCCCCGTCCCCAGTCTGCGGGTCCCGCTCGGCGGCCCGGGGCTACTGCAGCGACTCGGGGATGGCGCCCACCACGCGGGCTGCCTCCGCGGCCGCGGGCGGGGCCCCGAACAGGGTGCTGGTCTGGTTCTGCCGCTGCTCCCGCAGGGAGGGCGGGACCGAGGCGCTCTTGATGTGCAGGATCCTGGTGTCCATCACCTGGCAGTCGATCTGCATCATGACCTCGTGGTCCTGCCCGTCAATCACGTTCTCTGCAGGGAGAGCACGGGGGGCGTCAGCACGATGCGCAATTCTGCTGCCAATTCTGCCGCCGGCGCGGTCCCAGCGAGACTCGGGCCGGCGTGCAGGGTGCGAGCGCTGCGCGGGCAGGTGCCCCAGCAGCCCGACCTCGGCTCCACCCCCACACCACCCTCCCAGCTCGGGGGGCCTGGACCCACATGGCTCCTGCGACCGTGGGGGCAGGGGCCGACCCGCACGTGGACGTCGGGCCCAGAGGCCAGCCGCACGGCCCCCCGACAGGCCCCCCCCGTCCTGGGGGCCAGCCAGGGTCTGGATCCGTGGGCCCGGGATGGGCCAGTCTAGGGAAACGGCTGCGTCTGTGGACGAGGAAATGTGGAGTGAGACTCTTTCGGGTCAGACGCGTGGAGAGAGCAGGCAAAGCCCGAAACCAGCGGCTGCCGGGCCTGCCCGGAGTGCCTGCCCGGCAGGAAAGCACTTGGGTCAGGCAGGGGCCGCCGCCGCGGAGAGAGCCGGGCTCAGAGGCCCCCGTTTGCTCTTCACGGCTCAGTCAAGGGCGGGGAGCTCCGGGTTCAGCAGGGAAACTCCGCACCAGCCGCGCCGTGTCTGCCTCACTGCGGACTCATGGACACCGTCCCTGCGCCGGCCGCCGCGCCAGCGACGAGCTCGGGCCGGGAGAACCATCGCAGCTGGGACAGAGCGCAGCGGCTGCCACTCCGGAATGACATGACCCGGTCCTCTGGGTGCGCCTGGCCGCAAGCGGACGGGGACACCGTCGGCAGCCAGCACTCGGGCTGCAGAGAACCGGCTGCAGAGGGCCGTTCAGAAGCTCGGAGACGGCCCCTCGGCCCCAAATAAGGCGAGCTGTGCCGAGGAAGGCTGAGGGGCACCTGGGCCGCCGGCCACCGGGCCAGCTGCCGTGCCTGCAGCAGGCACACGGGCCTTGACCCTGAGCTCGCCAAGCAGGTCTCTGGAAGCAGACACGCGAGACCCCGAGAAGGGGCCCGGCCCCCGACTTGCCGCCCATCCCTGACCCCTAGAACACAGAGGCCGCGCTGAGCTGCGCAGGGCACGGAGATGGAGGTGACCGGTTCTGGACGGCTCCCGGGGGCGCACGCAAGTCAGCTCTGTGGCCCCGACAGGCGCTGGCCTCCCATTTTCACCAGCCGAAAGCTGAGCCGTCTGCGCGCGCAGACGCGGACTCCCGCCACGGGGCGGGCGTGGAAGGGACCTCGCTTCGAGCCGACGGGCTCGGGGCTGGGGGCTGGGGGCCGGGAGGGGCAGGGGGCCCGGCAGGCAGCCCCTCCGGGCCAGGGGAGAACTGGACCCTAGGAGGTGCAGTGCACGCCCAGCCAAAGGGCGTGAGTCCTGTGGAAGTGCCTGCAGACCAAGCAGCTCGTGGCCGAGTCAAACACAGGAAGACAAACTGCTCATGGAAAAGTCACCCACACGACTGCCAGCAAACCGCGCATTATCCTCCTCGACACGGCGCACACACCGAGGGTCCGGGTCCGCCGGGCAGCCCCCCACTCCGTGTCACAGCTGCGCGTCCAGGCCTGCTCCGCGGCAGAGGGTTCAGCAGAGGCCACCCCGAGGAGGGCAGCCAGACATCTGGGAGGAGTTCAGCAAGGACGCCAGGTGGCTTCAAGGAGCGAGAGAGGGAGCGGGAGAGGGAGCGAGCGAGGGAGAGGGAGAGAGAGCGCTCGCGCCAGCTGGAGAGCGAGGGGCGGGGACGGCCGTCCAGTCCCCGGCGGGGCCGGCTTCCCCGTGCGGCTGCCAGCGCCGCAGACGCTCCCTCTGACAGGCCGCTGGACCGCCTCCCTCCCTCCCCTACTCCAGGCCTGCAGTGACCTCAGCCCGGCGGCTGCCACGTCTCCGAGCTCATCGCCGCGGCCGCGGGTGCTGCCTTCCCCCCGCCTCCTCTCCACTTGCCGAGCGTGGCTCTCCACACTGACCGTCCCCCAGCAGCGCTCCCGCGGCGCGGGTGCGCCGTCAGCAGGTGGAAGTCACTTCCTGAGCGCACTGGCGACCCGAGCCCCCACGGCTGCACCACTCACGGCCGGTCTCGTCCCCCCAGGGTCCCGCCGGCATGCTTCACCCAGACTGTCGCCTCTCCCCCCTTCTCACCTCTGACCCCACGCCACAGGGTGGGGCGGACAGCCACCCAGGACCGACCTGACCTCTCTCTGAAAAGTCCGTCAGCGTGCGGTGTCTGGGGTGGAGCTAAGCGGCCCCCGAGGGCCCGGACCAGCTGGTAACGCCGCGCCAGAGGGCTGCGAGGCCCACTCTCTCCCAGCCTCGCGGGACAACCGGGGCCACACTCGGCCCGGCCTCCCTGGGCGACTGCTCTCTCCCGGCGCGGCCCACGGCGCGAGGCGGAGGCCCGGGGCCCTCTGAGGGCCTCGTGCAGCACGTCAGCAAACGTGCACGCCCACCACCGCGCTCGCTAGTGGCGCAAAACTGACAGGCCCGTGTGTGTGTGTGGGAGAGAGGAGCCGTCGGCTCGGGCGGCGGGCGGAACGTCACCAGTGCCTGCGGCAGGGGCCACGGCTCCGACGGCGCGCCCGTTTCCCGTCAAAGAACTGAAGCGTGGGTTCTGACTCCACGCACCTGACTGCCTGGACGCGACCCCACGGCACAGGGAGAACCGCAGCGAAAACACCACGTGGTGAACACGCTCTGCAGACAGGCCGCCTGCGGGCTGCGCGGAGGAATGGCTTTGCAGGAGCGGGGGCACGGCTTCCGGCACTGGCCCGCGGGGGCCGCCCCCCCGAGCGAGCGGGGGTGGGGGGGGTCTTCTCTGGGACCGTGCCCGGGGAGGCCGGCGCTGAGGCGGGCGTGTCACCGTCCTCCGACCGTGCCCCCGTCAGTGTGTGTCCTGCCCTCGTTACGTCCTCCCCACCCGCCACGGGGTGTCGTGGCGGGTCCTTCCGGCCGCCTCCGCAGGGAAACGACTCGGGGACGAAGCTCCGCGGCCGTGCAGCCCTGACGGCACTGGAGGACCGGCTCGGGCCCCGACGGCGGCAGGGCGGAACCTGCCGGTCTCCGTTGGTCCCCCGGTGCCACCACGGCTGTGCGCGTGGCACACGGGCGGGCGGGGGGGCGCGCAGGACACGCTCCCGGCCGACCTGCAGCACTCCCGCCTGGGGGGAGACCGCCACAGAGGGGAGACCACTGAGAAACCCCCTTCTCTGTCCTGCTTTGCTGGATTATTTATCAAGACTGAAAGGAAATGAGCAGTTTCACCACATCAGTGGAAATAACTTAAAAGTGGGAAATGCTGACTTCAGTGCAAAAACGTCCAGAACCCTGTTTTAAAAATAGCACGTTTAACTCATCGCCCGCGGCTCTGCCAACCGTCTACAATCACTTTCTCAAAGCTTTGTTCGAGTGTAACCCGCATTTCATTTCACTTCCGTAATCGGCGGTGTGCAGACCCCCTCGGGCGCAGGGGGACTCGGAGAACGCTCTGGGGCGGAAGTGGGAACTGGGCGCGGCCGCAAGCCCTTTCCTTCCAGCGTGGGGCCCCGCCACCGCCGCCGCCGGGGCGCACGCACGAGGACGACGCCCTTTCCGGGCCCATCCTCCCGCACCTGGGGGTCAAGGGTCAGAACGTCTGCAGCTTCCTCTCACTTGCCTCAAAAGACACAGGCGTGCAGACAGACAGACAGATACAGGTGAAGGGAATGTGGTGAAACGTGAACGACTGGTGAAATCCAGGTAAAGGGTCTCCAGATACTTGCCGTCCTCATCTTTCGAATGTCCTGTCGGGTTGAAGTTTTTAAAACTAAAAGCTGGAGGGCGGAGAAAAGAGGGAACCGTCAGCCATGCGAGCCGTCGAGAGGCTGGTGCAGGGAACAGAGGCGTGGCCTTCGGCCTGGCACGGTGACCCTTCTGCAAAAGCTTTCCGGCGCAGCGACAACGGGTAAGAGCCCAGGAGGGAGGGCGGGACGGACAGGCCCCCTGCAGGTTCCGCTGGGGCACGCGGCAGAGAGAGGGACACGGACTCCGGGTGCCCCCAGGGCAGGGCTGACCGGTCCGCCCGCAGGACGGAGCTGCTCCTGGGGGCAGGGAGGGCTCACGGGCGGGGGCGGAGACTCTGACCCGAGAGGAACCGAGATGCGGGCCCACGGGGACGGAGCGGCCCCCACCCCCAGTGCGGCTGCGCCACCAGAAGCTCCTTCCCCGACTCAAGTCGCCCGGCAGGGAAGCTCGGGGTGGCCAGGACGCGCCCGCAGCCGGGGCTGCTGGGGTTTGAGGAGAGAAGGCCGGGTCTGCCGGGCTCACAGCTCTGCTGGCCTGGCGAGGCTGCTGCCCGCCGTGTCCAGCTGAAGACAGGGGACGGCCGCGCTCGGCAGGGGTGGGGTCTTCACAGACAAGTGGGACCCACGACAGCATCAGCCGGTGGGGGAGAGGAGGGGCTGAGGGGGACACGGAATCCAGGTAGGTACAGAGGCACATCCGTCCACAGCGGGCACGAGGGACACAGAAACAGGGGCAGGGTCAGAGGACAAAGGTCATGAGGCCAGGAGTGGGTGATGGCAGCACAGGGCTGGCAGAGACCCGTGGGGTCAGCAGGGGGCAGGGGGCAGTCGCACACTTGAGGGCTCCAGGGACACGCCAGAGGGCAGGGGAGATGGGGTGGAGGCTGCAGTGGGGCCTCAGGTGGGAGCAGCAGCCCCCCCCCCCCGTGAGAGCGTGAGAGCGGCCGAGGGTGCGGGGTGGGGCCTGAGGATGGCCCCCCGGTGTGCACACAGCCTGTGATCCCTGAATTGGAACCTGAACTTTCCTGATAGGTTACTACGCCCTAAGAAGAAAAAACAAAACTGTTTACAGAGAAATCCAAACCATGTTGAAGAGGAAATGAGCCTCCAATGATTGTCTTTTTCGGGTCCGTGAGATGCTCGTGCCCTGGCCAAGACAAACAGAGCTGAACAGCATCGCCCTGTCTCTGGCTTCACAGGAACCGGGCGCTCACAGCTCTCGGCGGCACCCTCCTGCGCAAGGGCCACCGTCACGGCAGCCAGGCCTCACGAAGCCACACTTCGGCCGCAGCCAGGAGCATTGCCGGGCAGAAGCCACTGCCCCGGCTCAGCCGAGAAGCCGGGGGCCGGCGCTCTGGGGACGAGGGCGTTCCCCGAGCCTGGGGTCTGGAGCGTGAGACGCGCACTCACTGCCGGAAGGTGCCGCGCTCCTCAGCCTCACGGTTTTGGTTTTCGTGTGGACGGGGCCAACCGTGGGCTAGTTCAAGGGCTTTCCCGTTCGTCTTCCTCAGACCCCAGGAGCCTTTGCACCAGACACACAGTTCCCGGGGGTCCCGCTGCTCTGACACAGGGGCCTGAGGCGGCGGCTGGTTCCCCCAGCCCCCCCTTCACATCAGAGCCCAGCGCAACGCAGCGGAGAGCCGGCCCTGCCCTCCGCTTGTTTCCAACCCACGCGGCGCTGGGAGAAGGCCGGCTCCCTTTTCCATGGGAACACAGCTTGAAGCAATCTCTCCTTCGCTGCATTTCCTTAGTGCTTTGTGCGTTCCCACGGGGCTCGCTTTCTGGAGCAGAGGTTTCTGTTTGTCTTATTTTTCCTTCTCGAGCATGTTAAGCAAGTGCACTCTGCCTTAACATCTTCAGATAGTTTTTTATTTTTTTTCTAAGTCCTTACCCAAGGATAAGTTCACTGACTTTGGAGAGAGGAAGGGAGAGAGAGACAGAGAGCAACACCAATCAGTTGCCTCCCATATGCGCCCTGACCAGGGATCGAACCTGCAACCTCTCGGTGCACAGGGCTATGCTCCCACCAACGCGGCCACCGGCCAGGGCCATCTCCGGACGGCCTGAAAGTGCCGCAGTCTCACTCGCACTCTAGTTACCGGCCAGCACTAACACACAAAACGCAACGCAACACTGTCAATGCCAAGTTCTCCGGGGTGAGGGATTAAATATAGAGAGGCTTCTGAGGCTTGGTCTGGACATCACACCGCCATCTGCACAACGCCGGGAACCGCTCTGCGCCCTCAAACACGGGCCCCGCGGTGCCCCCCGGGGCTCTCACTGGGCGTCTGGACCCAGAAGGCCCCAGGCGCCAAGTCTGCAGAAGTCAGCTAACTTTTCCAACGTAACCAAAAAAGAGCATTGACTTTTCTTTGAAAAATACATCAACTTAAAAAGTAACTTTAAATCTTTTCATATTTAAAAAAGGTATAAAATTTAAAAATAGTATCTTGTGAAAATAGTGGAAAATGTTTCACCATCGACGCCTAGACACACACGTGACCGACCGAGCACTGCGAGGGTCTCCCGGCCGACCCGGGGAGCCTCGGCCCCCACCCCGCCCGCGCCCGGGGCCGCCACTCACCGCTGACGTTGATGGCGGGCAGCACGATCGACATCTTCGGCCTCGCCGTCTTGTTGTGGGTGGTCGCGGGCAGCAGCAGGTGGTCCTGAGGGCGACAAGGAGCCATCTGTTAAACACGGGCCCGGTTCTGCGGTAGGCCGCAGTCGGGGTGTCCCAGACGCCAACACTCGGGACCACAAGCAAGGGGTTTCCAGTTGACCTTGACCTGCGGCTAATGGACGCCAGGCCGTCTCACAGCTGCTTCCCTCACTACGCAGCACACAGGAGCGGAGTGTCCGTCATTCCCGGACAGAATGCCGGGACACGCCAGGTCCTGGTGACGGGCTGGGTGCGGGACACCAGGGGGAGTGCTGCCCACGCGGCCAGATCCAAGACTGTGACTGCAGCTCTGCCCCGAAACAGCTTCGGGTCTGGGTCTGCCTCCAGGCCCAGACATGAGGGGCCGGTCCAGACAGACAGGCAGAGCCCTGCAGCCATCTACCCAACAGTCGTTCTCCAACTTCTTTTTAGGAAGACAGACGCCCCCCCCTTCGCCCAAGGAACTCGTGACCCCAGACTATGACCGCACACGGCGAGACGGGGGCAGGGCCAGGGCCTGGCCATGCCGCTCGGCCTCCGTGTCCTGGTGAGGCAGACGACACAGGGGACTCGCTGCCGTAGCAGCAGGCCCGCGTGACCAAAGACGGGGTACAAGCTCGCTCTTAAACAGCAGAAACGCGTGCTGAGCACCACCACGGGTGCCGCCGCCGGCCCGCGATGCTCCCCGGGCGAGCCGGGGCCTCCGAGGCTCCTGGTTCCCGCCACGCAAACCCGGAACTGCGAGCAAGCCCAGGGGGGTGGGGCCTCCCAAAGGCGGGTGTGGGTGTCCTAAAGGGTCTGTGCCCCCACAGGTATTCCAAGGGCGAGTGTGACTTATGACTTGGCTATTAACTACTGTCTTCGAGAACTCCTTTTTCCTATCAAAAGCAGGTACTGTCACGACAAAAAGAAAAACACACAAAGGAGCACGACATTTCCAGGGTGGGGGCCAGGCCAACCCAGACGCCGCGGAGACGTGCGTTAACCCTGCAGCTTCTCGTCCCTTTGCTCGTCCGTCTCACCATCACTCTGCACTCTCGCTGCACAGGACTCGCCAACATGGAGGCCCTGCCACGGCAGAGAGTGACAGCAATTCAGCGCAGCCTAGGTCAAAGCCCACGTGATTACGAAATGCAATGTCAGCAAAGCTAAGGAAAAATCTAGAATGTGAACAACGCACAGAGATGAACGTACGGGAACAGGCCTGGAGAGCAGACATTTCCGGTAACGGACGCTTTGCCTCATCCGGGGCGACATTTCCCAGAGAACGTGTTTTTTTAAGGGGCGGAGACTGGGGGAGCCTGGCTGAGGGCTCCAGCCTTGCACGAGGCAGTGTCTTTTGGATGCGTCGTTAGACCCCAGATCACAAATTTCCGAGGGTAAGACAACACATGACAGCCAAGAAAACACAACATTTGCTGACCTTCATGCCACGAAACTTGCAAATCCTATAATTAAAACATAATTGAACGAGAGAACAAACCAACAAACTTGCAAGCCCCCAATTACAGCCACTGCAAAAATAAACAGTCAGACGCCGCTGGCCACGGGCGAAGAAGGTCAAGCTCACACTGAAGCCTGAGTTTCCAGCCGAGGTCTGGATGCCGCGCTGAACCTCGTCTTCAAACATGACCTCCTCAACACGGTATCTCCTGCTTTCTCTCCGTTGAATTTCACACCGAGGGGCTACTTCTACAGAAGACGAAACGCAAGCCCCACCCACACTGTCCACAAAAAAGAAGGCTGGCACAGGGGACGTGACCAGAGCCCCTCCACAGGGAGGGCCTGGCTGTGCCGAAACCCCTGGGTTTCGTGTAACTGGGGTCCCTCTTATGACCAAAATTAAGTTACATTTCACACAAACTTAGAGATTAGTTTCAGATTTCTCTAAGTTTTCTGAAACTGAAAATATTACAGCCTGTTCTGGCTTAGAGACATTTCAGCTTCTCTCGAACTTCACAGCATAAAATAACTTCGTAGGGACATGTTGATTTGTGGTATCCTCCAGTGTGCGTGTTTCTAGAATATCTCTTTCAACATCACCTCAGCAGCTGATGGTGGGGTGAGGGCGGGGGGCGCCTACGGGGGACAGGAGAGGCTCCGCCTCAGACCCCACCTCCTCAGGAACCATGCCGCGACACCCTCGGGCTCTAAATTTCTTCACCTGCAAGACTAAGGGGCAAGAGTGCACCTCTCCACCCCAAAAATCTAAACTGGGGACTAGGATTTACTCAACAACTCCACAACGCTTAGCGCCTTGAAAGCACTATTACTTGAAACTGATGTCAAACTCTATAAAGTCCGATTAAATAGATGCCGACGGGCCTGACCCAGCTGTGAAAGGGACCTGGTCCTGGTGGTGGGCTCACTTCTGCTCCCTGCTCCCACCCGACCCCGCTCTGCAAGAGAGGTCACTGCGCCCACCACCTGCACGACAGGATCGCAAGTGCAAGCTCTCGGGATCGCGAAGCCTCCCTGGTCCCAGTCTGCGGGGTGACCTCGAGGAGCCCGGAGACGGATCACAGCGAAGCAGCAGAGAAGAGACGCGTACACACGGGCAGGCGCTGCACCCAGAGCACCTGCCGCCGGCGTCTGGGTGGGGGCGACGCTGACGCGGGGCGTGGAGCCCCCGCTTCCTGGGGCAGCCTCGGCAGCCCCGCGCGGGCAGGTGCTGGTGGGTCAGGCAGGGCTGGCCCGGCACCTTTCCTGTGACTGACTGAGTCCTTTGTGCTTTCGAAAGATCAGTACCTTTTTTTTTAAAAAAGCCTCAATGTCGGGGCACAATAGCGTCTTTCAGAAACGTCCGAGCGCCGACAGGAAGCGGGGTTCCCTCCTACTCACCACGAAGTACGGAAGCAGGAATTGTTTTCTTTGGAGAGGCCGTTAAGTGCTCTTCTTCGGGGCGGGGGCGGGGGAAGCACTGAACAATAAAGCGACCACACGTACGTGGACAGTCCCGCCAGGGAGCCCCGAGTCCACAGCAGAGGGAAGCCCTGCCCTAAACACGCAGAGGCCCCAGGCCCCCCGAGACCTGACCTCTCTTTCCCACGCTCTCCCCAAACCCCTGCCTCCGACCGCAGCCTCACACGTGCGTCGGGGAGCCTTAGGGATCCTGCAAGTCAGAGAGAAGGGGGCCTCTCTGTCGCTGTCTGAACCCGAAGACTTCAGTCAATACGATGACAACACTGGTGAGACTGGATCTAAACACCAGTGTTTATCCTCCACAAAAATATGCAAGATCTATGTTGTGATGACGTACAAACATTATGCATCTCCTTAAATAAATGGAACCCACATGACTACTGCATTAATTTAATGGAACTAGTGGGTTATAGGTGACTTTTCCCTGTTTATTTTACAAATTTCTGAGCAATGAGATAGTCCTTCTGAAACTTACCACAATTATCTATTAATGGTTGAGATCGGATGGTAAGAATCCTGTATGAACATGAAAACTCCACAGACTATTTTAAAAAACGTTGCCTTGAGAAACCAAAAACTTATAAACAACGCAGCAATTTTCAAAAACTGGAGCCCCACAACTCAGGAACTCTGAAATTAAGCCTCTTTTACTCACGAAAGGTCTTCCACTCAGTTCTCATGCCAGATCGCTTACCAACTGCGAGTTTTCAGTCGAACGGGAGCCAGAAGCTCTCATGAATCACAGAAAGAGTTTAAACTGTAGTTAACTTCAAAATGGGTTTTTAAAACCATTTCTTAAGAGCAAAACCCAAAATACATGCTCTCAATCCAGTTGTCTTTTTAAAAGGAAAAGAGGGATTTAAGTACTAATAATGGGGAAATGATTTATACTGGGTATTATGTTTTTATAACAGTTCACAAGATATGTTTATTATTATAAAAGATTTTGCAACCACTTGCAAGAAAGGGGAAAACCACAAAGGGCTTAATTTTTGCAGAGAGAGGGACGTCAGGAAAGTGCTCCAGCCCCACTGGAGCTTGACGCAGCGTCGGAGCGGAGAGGAGAACGCAGACACCGGAGGCCCTGAACTGCGAAGGACACGCCTGCGCATCAGACACTGTCGGTCTCAGCCTGGCCCAGGGTCTGACAGCCTAAGAGTGGAGGAGCGAGCAGAAGGTGAGGGTTCTGTTGTGCACACAGAACAGACACGTCACACCTCAGAGGACTGACTGCGGGGGGTGGGGGGGGGGTTCCGAGCAGCCAGGGCCCTGCCTGACACCGTCCGCACACGCCTGTGCGCCGGCACGGCTGCCGCCCGGTGTGCACTCACCTGGAGGAGACACGAGGGAAACGGGGAACTCTCAGGGGGCGGGCGGGGGTGTCCCATGCAAACAGACGTCTTCTTGTTAGGTAATAACGCTTGTTGTTTTTTAAGGTCAGATTTGAAAGGCTCAGGCTTTGCAAGAAGTTCAGCAAAATTCTAAACTTGTCTTACTTGTGCTTTCATTTTTCAGCTTACTTTGAAAGTAACGTTTCCACTAAACCAGTCTGCAAACCATCCTAATCTCTGCAGGCCAGAAAAGACAAACATTCATGTCCCCGTCAGGAACTACGAGGTCCGTTTTCTAGACGGACAACTGCAGACACAACCCAGAAGCCAAGGTCACAGGGACAGGACTTTCTGTCCTCCGTCAATCCGCCTTCACCGTCCTCTCACCGCGTCAGCCGAGACGGACGAGGCAACACAGAGCAGCGGGTCGGGGGCACGAGGCACGTTCCGGGTGGACCCCGAGCCGCCCCCCCCCCCCCAGGTGACGGTGGCAGCTCAGACGCGTGCACGGGGCCCTCTGCCCGCACAGGCACCGTCTCCGGCTGCGACCAGAGCCCGCCCAGGCCCGGAGCCTTCCGGCCGAGGCGGGGCCTGCGGGACGGAGGGGGGACGCACAGCCCAGCGTGAGAGGGTGGGCGACTCGAAGGGGCGGGGGCCCGGGGTGCGCGTCGGCTGCGGGAAGGAAGGTGGGACGTGAGGGACAGAGGGCTCAGCAGGGACCCCAGAAGGGCGAGCACCCCGAGGAGGTCCGCACGGGGAGATGCTGCGACGGCAGAGGCCGCACGGGAAAGCCATGGGGCGGACTCCCCTCCGTCCTGAGGGGGGTCTCACGCCCACCTCTCCGGGGCATGTAAGGCCCACCGCTGGGTACGTGCCCCCTTCCTCCCTGGCCGAGCTGAAGCACAGCGGGTGGGGGATCGCCGTCCAGCCGAGGCGGGGAGCCCCCACGTCTGCACACTGGGCCCCGGGGCCGCACGTGCTGGCCGCCCCAAACGTCCAAGCCCGGCCTCCTTTTAGTCTGCTGCACCGGAGGCCGACAGTGGCCCGAACACGCCCCTTACACTCCGTTCCTTGCAAACCCCCCCAAAAAGTGATGATGTAAAAGCAGCCCTTTTCTTTAGAAGCTCCCTTTACCCTTCCTTTAAACGTGCGGTTCTTAGGAGGAGCCCCTGACCGTTCAATGACGCCGACGCCATCAAAGAGAACAAAACAAAGAGCCCTGGGCGACGTTTGCCTGTGAAGCTGCTTCTGGACCGGCCGTCCCCCCTCCTGGGCCCGCCCCAGGGCCTTGTGGCAGAGGGCCTGTCCCCACGTGCTGCTCCCCGAGAGAGACACCACAGGAAACGGGCCGAAGGAACTGGGCGTGGAAACCGCAGAGGCACTGCTGCCCGGCACCGCAGGCCGCGTCCCCGGGCGCAGGGGAAGCAAGCCCCAGGGCACGGCCACCCTGCTGGACGGGGACACTTCTGAGCGGGGCCTCTCGGCGGTAGCCCCGGCTCAAGTCCGTGACAAACGACACAAGCAGCACAGTTTGGGGACACACCGGGTCCCAGATCCTTGACTTTGAAGCTGCTCTGGCCAGGACGCCAGCCCTTCCTCGCTCGCAGAATGCCTGAGGGGGGCACGGCTTCGGGTGGGCGGTGAGCTCCCCAGGCCTGTGCGTCCCCAGCGGGGGCCCGTCAGCCGCCGGGGACCGGCTGTGTGTCTTCACCCGGACGCTGGGACTGTGGGCGTGCACGCAGGGGGGGCCCACGGGAACTGCTGGGCGACTCCAGGCCGCGAGGCCGTTCCCGGTGGTGGGTCTGGTGGCAGCGCCACTCCTGGAGCGGGGCGAGAGCGGGGAGCCCCCTGGGGACGTTAGCTTTTTCCTCCTTTCCCCAGGAGGCAGCCACTAGCCACAACAAGGCTTTTCATCGGGGTCTGGGAAGGACCCCCCCCCCCCACCCCGCCCCCACGACAGCACCGTTCCCGTGTCCCCGTGGGCTGGGACTTCCGCAAGCACATGCCATGTGACTCCACGCTGCTGACTGGAACTTCACCAGTGTGATGTTATCTGTGTTTAATTCACACCACTGTTCACTTCCGTGGTTGTAAAACCGGAAGGCTGTTTCCAGTCGGTTGTTTGTTTGTCCCCCACGTAAACCGGTGCCAGAGAAGCCCCTCCTGTAGAGGGGGAAGACCCTTCCCACTCCAGGTGCAGAGTGGCGGCGCTTTCTGCCCGAACGCACGCCTGCTCCTCTCCCATCTTCTGGGGCGGGCTGAACTCCGGGCGCCTGGTCCCAGCCCCGTCCCAGGGCTCCTGCTGGCCTCTGTTTCCCAGAACCGGCCCTGCGCCCTGCTCCCATGGGCTCCCTCCTCGCCCCGCTCCGGCTCCCCACCCGATCACACAACCAGGCACCGCTGCCGCAGGGCTAACCGTGTGGCCTCCACGACCGCCCGACAGCAAACGCGTCAGGGCCAGCAGCCCTCCGGCGGCCGTCTGGGCGCGCTCCGCATGCCCCTTCCAAGGCTCCCATCGCAGAGCCGTGACTTCTGATTTCCGAGTCGATTTTCCCCCCGTGACAGGCCCCCGGGGACGAGGACGTCCCCTTGTTCCTGTGCACAGGTCCCGTGGCAGCGCGGGGCCCGGGCACAGCGAAGGTCTGTCGGGCCCACGGAGAGAGCCAGCGAGTCGAGGAGCAAGCCGGGTGGGACTTCTCAGACAGAGCGGCCCGGCGGAAGAGACGGGACCCCTGGCGACTTTTCTTTCTTCCCCGGGAAAACGGCCGGCCGGGCCACCCCCTGTGCGAGGCCATTCGGGAGCTCCAACGGCTCCTCCGGCCGAGGTCTCCCAGGGCCTGCGCGAGGAAGGAGACCCGGCTGCCCCTTCTCCCACCGAGGGCGCGCACCGGGCGGTGCGCAGGGGCGATCGAGGCGCACCGGGTTCCACATTCTGCTCTGACTGGGGACGCGCCAGCACCCCACCAGGGGTCGACACGCAGCCCGGGCGACTGGCAGTCATCGCCCTGAGGCCCGGTGGCTGCACACTGCCACACGCCCGAGCGGAACGGCCCCGTGGCCTCGGGAAGCACCAGGGCGGTGCCCACGGGAGGGGCGCTGGCCCCCACTCGCGCTCCTGCGGCCCCCCGGTCGCCTCTGGTTCGTGTGGGGCCTGTTTAACTTGGCAAGCATCCTGGATTTCAAAGGAGAGAGGAGGAGGCGAGAAAACGCCCGAGCACAGAACCGCTGCAGCCAAACAATAACCTTGCGCTGCGTCCGCAGGCGCCCTGAGGGCTGGTGCGTGCTGACCCCGCCCGCCCCGGGACCCCGGGGTCAGGATGCAGCCACACTGAGGGTCTGACTCCCCCACAGTCACTCCCACGCTCAAACGCGGCATTCACGAGCCAGGGCACACGTTTTCAGACCAGCGGACAGAAAATGCACGATGAGTTTCTAATTCCTCTAAATAATTCTCACCAGCAACAGTACTAGTCAAAAGCAAAAAAAAGAAAGAAAAAAGCCAAAGAATTTCTATGCCTGGAACCCACAGCCAGACTCAAATACTTGCTGGGTAAGTGACAGCAGAACCGATTAAATCTCTTGATAAAAATAAACATTCTCTGCAAAGAGCTGTATTTGAAAGAACTATTTATAATTATAAAAGTAAAGCAGTTATCGAAATAGGCACAACTTAGCATGAATACAGTTTTTTTGGATAATAAAATTAATTCTTCAAGGTCTGACGAAACCGTTTATGCTCTGAAGATATCTCATACTTTCTCTTAAAGAGCAACAATAAAGGCACCACTCCAAAAAATTCTGGATTTTGTTATTTATTACTACCATTTATGTTCCTAATATAGAACTGTTTATTTCAGAATGAAAGTAAGATTCACATTTTGGGAATGGAAAATATGACTTCTTAGATTTACATTTTAAACTCACATCAATCACACAAAAATAGAGTAAAATCCAGTAAAAGTGCCGATAGAGACAGCTGCGTCGGGCCTGGCCTGGGCTCTAACAAGTGCTTGCTGGAGGAGACCCCACGTTCCCCCCAGGGCGGGCGGGGCGTGGGGTCGGCGAGGCCGCCCTCGGGGACGAGGGCTCGGGAACCACCAGCAATCGTGCTCACGCAGGAATGGGGGCCCTTCCTTCTCCAGGGGAGGGTATGATGTGCACGTATATTTTATGTTAAAAAATAAGCAAGATAAACTTTATCTCTAAAAAGCTGCCCCCAAAGCCTCAGACTTAAGTTGTTCCGTCTGAACAGACTTGAACAGCTTTATAACCTGCAATCAAATTATTTGTCTTTAATTTTTCATCTTAATAATGTACGGACTTCTATCACCTGTAAAACTGCCAGGTAACAGGCTTCACCCAAACACGGGAAGTCAGGACTCACCGCCTCGTCGAACAGCATCGACAACCACCGAGCTCACGCTGACGTGGGTGTTCTCGGCCTGCGTGTGACTGTGCGTCTACGTCATTGGTATTTATGGGAAGACAAGGTTGGCCCCATGCTGCACACGACAATAGTGCCGGTTGCATCTCCCGGACAAACTCGAACTCGCCACACATCAGGCCTAAGGCTTCTGTGGTGTCCACTGGGAAAGTCAGATTAAAGGCTACCGAGTTTCGTTTCCCTTCCCAGCTGATGTCACTGACTCCATCAAAACCAATGTGCTTGGGCAAGTTGAACAAACCCCCCAAACTGCAGAAAACCTGGCATCTGCTGCTAGTTCTCTACGTGTAATCGAAGTCTAGACATCACGATAAACGAACGTGGAATCAGAACACAGGAAGTCTCTCAAGGACCCCAGAGCCCCTTTACTGAAGGCCCCTCTGCACGGCTGTGCTCTCCGGAGGGAGACTCTGGCCCTCTGTCCAGGAGTGCGGCTCCCGCTCCCCCTCCACAGAAGGGGAGGGCGGCCCCGCGCCTCCACACCCAGCCTTCCCGAGCTTCTCGGGACAGAGAGGCGGGACGGAGGCACCCCTGCAGAGCCCCGGGAGGCCACCCCTCCCACCCACTGCTGGGTCCCTGAAACCACGACCATCGTGCGCTCACTCGAGAGGCCAGCCCACAGATGGGAGGAGCAGACGTGCGCCCGACACCCACCGCGTGTCAGCACGGTGCTGGCGCTCCACTCGCTAGTTCATTTAAAAACCCCTCCACCCACGAAGGGGGAGGTGACCCCGTCCACCCCCCTGTTGGCGATAAGGCGGCTGGGGCTGGGGCTCTGCTTGCGCCCTCCCCACCCCCCCCCCGCCAAAGTCCCCCGAGTCCGGGGCGGCAGAACAATGCTGGTGAGAAGCCAGACTCCTCCGGCCGCGGCCCCGCCCCCATGGCCGCCTACAAAAAACGCTGTGTCAGCCCCAAAGCTATTTTCTCCGCTGAACCAAAGAGCAATGACTCATAGCTGAGTGGGAAACCGCTTCCCCTCGTTTCTGAACAAGGCTGCACGAAGCTCCAGGACCACCTCTCTCTGCCCCGTGCTCTGTCTGCTCTGTGGGCCAGCGCCTACAACGCGTGGGTGCACACGCATGCACAGCACACGCGTGCACAACACACGCACGCGTGCACGATGCATACGGTTTTAAAAGTTCTGGGTCTAACTCTCTTTCACTAAACAAAGGGAAAAACCCACCAGCAGACTGGACAAAAAGCGGCGGAAAGTTCTAGCGAGCACTCCATTTCTAGTCCCCCTTCACTCCCTCTCCTGCGCACCCCCGTACGGTGGCCGGTGGGGGCGAGGCTGCGAGTTCACCGCGTCTGGGCTCCAGAGTCTGGGTTTGGCAACAGCTTCCACTACCCATGACACTTTGCTGTAATTACCTACAGTATACGCTACGTTTCCAGAGAGTACATAAATAACATCCACTGGTTAGGCATGAAGACGGGAAATTTGAGGCTGAGGAAGTGCAATCACAGGGTGCCGTTCTGAGAAGCGGCAGCCCAGCGCAGCGCACCGCCTCCCCCGAGAGCCGGGCTCACACACAGAGGGCCCGACGGGCCGCGGTGCAGACCTAACACTCCGCTCTGCCGTCGTCCTTCCCGGGAAAGCCGCGGGGTGAGGACCGGCACTAACTAACGGCCAGCCGACCCCGGGCACCCACGTGCGACCAGTACACTCTGATCCGTCCCCGCATCGGTACAAAAACTACTCAAAACAAATCACAGACCTACACGCGAAACCTCAAGCTGCACAAATTTCAGGAAAAAAAGTGAGAAAATCTTTGTGACCTTGGATTAGGCAAAGATTTCCTAGGATAACAAAAACACAAACCACGCAAGACAGCTGGTAAGTGGGACGTTGTCAGCGTCAACCACCCCCGCCCGTTGGAAACCACCGAGGAAGAGGCAGAGAAGGCAGGCGGCAGAGGGGAGGAGACACACCGAAACCGCGTGGTGCCTTCTTTAACGTGACGCACTCCTTCCTGCGGGAAACACACTTGTTAAACCTAACCGGATTTTTTCTTTTCTTTTTTTTACACTTACACAGAGCTTAGGATAGCAGCTGGCACCTACTAAATCACTGAAGACATCATCATCATCATCATCATCATCTCTACTATTACTTTTTTTTTCTGAGTGGCTTATTTTACTTATTTATCTTTTCTTACTGCTGCATTAGTTCCACTACACTGAATCACACCTGCCCACACCCCGCCCCAAACCCTGGTGAAACAGTCAAGAAGGAGAAAAAAAGAGGCTTCGACAGGGAGACAAGCTGTGGACGCCTGGGGCGAAACTCCCCGGAGAGCGGAAGGGACGGCAGGGGCGCGCGCACCTCGGGGTGCAGCAGCCGTGCCACTGTGGGGGGCGGGGGCACGGGGGCCAGCTGCAGGAGCAGGCAGGCCGTGAGGGCCTCGGCCGGGTGAGCGGCCCGTCACGTCCAGCAGCGACACAGTCAGCGGGCGGTCACTCCCGGAAGCCTCACTCCTTTCCTTTCCATCTCGGCAAGGACAGGAGGCACAACCCGGGGCCTGAGAAACAGACTCCTTCCCCGTGACACAGCCTGTGGTCTCTGTAGTAAAACCCATTCTCTGCCCCACCGCTAACATGAGGAGGACACAGGACGTCGTCTCCAGCGACCACGTTCTGAGGACGCACAGCCCCACCCTCCCTCTCCGCTCCCCGGGAAGCACGGGGCTGCGGTCGGAGGTCGGTCGGGAACGGAGACGCCCAGCCGGGGCCCCGACGGCGGGGGGGGTACGGCTTCCACGAGGACCAGAAGGGGAGCAGTGGCATCCACCACCCTCCGGCAGCACCCTCTGCAGCACACGCACGAGAAGCCACTTCCACACAAGCAGACACGGGGGGGGCACCCACTGAAAACATGCCACCCGCCTTCCCCTGCCACGATGGCCCTTCCCAGGCAGGACCGTCCTCGCCCACAGAGGGCGCTCCTCCCCGGGGACACAGACCGCCTGACCGGACGGCGCCCGCGGCGCACGAGGCCGCCTCCGACATGCACCCCGGTCTGGACCGGGCGGCACAGCCGGCACCCTGCCCCTCGGCGGTCAGCTCTCTGTGCGTTACAACACCCCCGCAGAGCGCACTCCACGACGCACAGGGCAGCACCCTCGTCTCGTCCGCCACGTCCCGTCTTCCCGGGGCTGGACCTCACTGCTGCGCCCCCTCCTCTCCTCCCTCCTGTCCCCTCAGCCTCGTCAGCCCACGGGGCAGCTGCCCTGCTGCGGACGTGGCTGCACCCAGGGCCCCACCCGGCGTGTGCGGGGCGGAGACCCCGAGGTGTCGTCACCGAGAACCGCGAACGCGGGGCAGGCCGGGCTGCCTCGTCTCTGGCCCCAGGCTCTGGGCTCCTCGGCACTGACACCGCAGGAGGGAACCCAGGGTCTCCGAGCGGCGGTGGTGACGGGACACCGGGAGGGCGCCCCTTGCTCTGCTGCTGGAGCACGCTCACTTACAACCACAGAGCAAGGGAAACCTCGGACACACACCACCGAGGGATTCCAGCTCCTCCCTCACCCGTTCCCGGTCCAACACACGGCACAGGCATCCACGCGGGGCACCCCACAAGCGTGCGTCTTCCCTTCGGAGGGAAGACAGACGACACGCCGTGTGCTCCGTTTGGTCACCACTTGTGACATCCAAAAGCCTCGTGCGGACGCGGACGCTGCGTGAGCTGAGGAACCTCCACCACCTCCTGCGCCCGCAGGCGCCGGCGTCACCGAAGCACAGAGGAGGGGGCGGCGTCTCGGGGCCACAGAGCGGACGCCCCACGGCCACCACCCTCACGGCCCACGGCTCGCCCGGCACCCGCCCGGCGACGGCGACATCTCATCACCTGACGGCCACCCCCAGGCCTCCACAGACACCTGTATGTCGTCACTTCTCCTCCGGCAGCACACACGGCGCGGCCACGTGGCCATAGGGACGGCAGACACGTCAGCAGGGAGTCGACGCTCCGTCGGCGCGGAGCCCCCGCCTGGCACCAGGACTGGGCGCGCCCTCAGGGTGGCGCCGGCCCGGCCCGGCCCCGCTCGCCCCACAGCCCCGTCCACGCCAGCCGCCCCCCGGGGCTCTGCCCCGTGGCAGGGGCCGCGCGGGCTCCCGGAAAGGCGTCCCCCCCCCTTCACAGCGCACTCACCCTGCGAAACGACACGACGTAGAAGGTGTCCCCCCTCCTGCGGATGGCGTCGAAGAAGTCCTGGTGGCTCTGGGGGGAGGCGCGGTACACCTGGAGCTCGCTCCCCGCCCTCCTGCGGGAGAAGGAGGAGGAGGCAGTGTTCCCCCACGGAGCGCCACGTGCCCTCGGGGACACGCCCCTCCGAGCCCACGTCTGAGCTGTAAGACTCTCAACCAAAACATTAGCAGCATCTCAGCAGGGTTTACAGCAACACTTTGAGAAGCCCGAGAGGTCAGGGGATCTGTGAGATTCCGTGGGCTGAGCTAGAACTCCGTTCCTGCCTCGCGGCTGCAACGCCCCCGACAGCCACGGGCGTCACTGAGACCACAGAAGAGCCACGGCCAGCACGACTGCCCATTTCTGGCAGCGAGAACAGAGTCTGAGGACAGCGCCGCCCACTGCGGTTGGCCCTGCGCCGCCCCGCCTCTAAGGCTGCGGGGGTGCAGGGGGTGCAGGGAGCTCAGGGTCCCGAACACAGCAGCCTGGCTCTGAGTGCCTGTCCTCGTCCCCAAGGGCATCCGCGGGGAGAGCCTGTCGGGGCCACTCCGGGTCCGGGTGAGATGGGACGGGAAGCACCTGCGGGGCCCCGCCCACGGGCATCTCCCGGCAACCGCTGGTCAGACGTGGGAAGTGCCGCAGCGGCCCCGACACCACGGGTTAAGGGACACGTAAAGAACGAATGCTTATTCTTGCCAAACACAGCTTACTTTTCTCCTCTGACATCATGTTCTTTCTCAGTTTCCACGAACCTTTAGTTTTCCAATTTCTATTCACTTAAGAGGAGAAAAGAGCGGCCCAGAGGAAAGTCTGCGTGAGCCGTGACAGCTCCCTCTGAGATCACGCCGTGTGCTCCGGGGCCACGCCTGACGGTGAATCTGAACACGCGGCCCGAGACTCTCCAGGGCGTCCACGCTCCGTGCGCACGCTGAACCCCGCTCTCCTCGGGAGGAGGGGGCTGAGGTCCCTGCCGGCTCCCGGCTGCCGCGTTCTCACCCACAATCAGCGTGCAGCTTGCTTCCCTGAGACACCGTCAGGAACGCGGGCGTGTCTCTCCCGGCCACAGGCCCCACGGTGGCTCGGGCCAGGCTGAAGCCCCCGAGACACGGCTCGCACTCCAGCACACGCGGACCAGGGCAACTGCCAGCAAAACGCACAGAAGTGTGGAAAACACGGCCCTGCCACCCCTGCAGAGGACACCTGCGCCAGGAGGCAGGGCGGGCGCGGCCCTGCTGGCCCTGCTGGCCCTGCTGGCCCTGGGTCGCACGCCGGAGGGCAGGCACGAGAGCACTTGGCTGCACTGGGTTGCAAACACGTCCCCACAAGCAGGTGGACTCCCGCACACAGAGCCCAGGGGCAGCGAGGACGGCCCCCACCTGGACAGAGTGCCCGCCCACTCACCTGGCGCTGGGGGTCTCCGTGTACTGGACGGCCAGGAGCTGCGACGGCGGGCCCTGCGGCAGTGCGCCCTGGAAGAGAACAGCAGCGGGTGCGGCAGACGGAAGCGCGCGAAGGCTGCCCTCACCGACCGGCTCTGCAGCCACAGGCACCGAGCTCCCACCGAGGTGGCCGCGCAGCGTCCCTCCCGCCCAGCCTCACGCACTGCGTGTGCGCAGCGCGGCACCAGCCCAGAGACGGGGCTCCTCCGGCCGCAGTCGGGGCGCAGAGGCGCCTCAGAGGGACCGAGGCATCTGAGACCCTTCCCATCAAGTTTCTGGTTTAAGATCCCCAAAGCTTAGTTCAGGTATTCCAAGTTTTAGGGCCAAGTCATAAAAGCATTGTTGGAAAGATAACAATTTACCCTTGCCTAAAACAATCAGTTTCCCGATGGAAAGTTCCTGAAGTGTGGAAGGTCCATCATGAAGCCTGACCCTGCTGTTTGCCGAGGCGGCACAAAAACCTTCGTGCCCAACCCCACCCCCCGCCCCCGGGGTCGCAGTCCCTGGACCCGGAAAACAGCAGGCTGCAAAGCACTGGCCGACGGCGACGGCAGGCAGAGAGAAGCTGGAGACGCCGCTGGCCTACCCAGAATCCACACCCCTTAACAGAGAAGCTGAAAAACCAGCCGTGAGCTTGGGCAGTCGTAGCCACAAGGACTCAGCCAAGGCCGCGGTCGGCAAGACCGCGAGGCAGACAGTAGCGTCAGAGCTCACACAGGCCTCCGGCTTCGCCCCGAGCGCCTGGCCTTGAGGGAGCCTCGGGGCTCACACACGGCGGCACGGCCCCCACCGGACAGCCGGCTCCGTGCGGGCGGGACCCGGCCACCCCCGGCACTGTGCTCCCGGGTCTGCGCCTCAGAGGAGCGACAGACCCCCGACGAGCGACGCAGGGACAATGTGTGGTGCTCTGCAGCAAGCGGCACCCAACTCCGGGTCCACACGAGAGCCGGCGTCCACCCGCAGGGCTCCCCAAGCCCAAGGACAGTCTCCAGAGAGGGGCCTTCCCTCCCCACCTGCCCTCTGTGTCACCACTCTCTTTCTGAAAAGCCCCAAGAACAAAGAACACAACCGGTGTTACTGCACTACTCATCACACCGTGTTTGCCACAAAAAACATTCGATGTGGGAGTCGTGACAGTGGGTCTGCGGACGAGAGCAGGAAACAGCGGTGGCTCTGCAAGGAACCCGGGGTGCGCGGTCCAGCCCCACACCAGTGGCCCCGGGCAGGGGGGCAGGGACCGTCGGGGGCGGCCCCCCCACGGAGCCAGCATGCTCAACTGCCGCCAGAGGGCGCGCGCAGACTTACCTGGAGAACGTGGGCTTTGGGCTGATGGGTCGTTGTCCTCCTCGACTTGGTCCTCTGCACCTCGTGTCTGTGCACCCACCACCGCAGCTCGTGGTTCAGCCTGCAAGGCAGCTCCGGTAAGTGTGCGCGTGGCACAGGGGTGAAGGCCAGAGACAAGTCTGACCACACCCCACAGGCTCCGGAGGGCACTCCAAGTGCCCGGGGGCTCACTGCTGCTGCCGCCTGGAGAAAGGGCAGACGCAGCTAAGCTGCTTTTCACCGGCCGTCAACTGTCATGAAGTGGCCTCCTCAACCTCCAGGGCAAGGCGCAAAGAAAACCGCACCTGAGCACCTGCCAGGTGGAAACACGAGATGCAAAGGTGTTTCCACAGGAAAGTGTCTCCTGCCTCTGCCCTGGGCCGCATGCCCGCGTCCAGATGGGCAGGGGAGATGGCCACAGGGTGTCCGACAACGACAGGTGCGTCACCACCTTTGAAAATCGCCTCTTTTGTGGGAAGGGAAAGAGCGAACTCAAATGCTCGGGAGGAAATAGAGATTTCAAGGCACCATAATCCGAGTTTTCCAGTTTTCCACCAGAAATTTTAATAGCCGAGCTCTACCAAAAGGCCCTTTACTTCCCCCACTCCCTGGAGCAGCTGCGAAGCTGCGGTGACTGCGTCCACGTAGCCGCAGTTGCTGTCAACCACGAGACACGAAGTGGGCTCTGAGGTGCGAGGACGGGGTCCGAAATCACAGAGACGTCCCAGGGAGAAGCAGGCCAGAAGAGGCGCGCCCGTGGGAAGTGTCTCCGGGGTCACGCGTATTCCAGTGACCGCCTCCCTGGCACCTCGGTGTCACCGCCCGCCCGCCCGACGCACACCCCGAACTTCCACGTGAACATCCCTCTGCGGTTTTCGGGGGGACGTCTGGGGCCGCACCCCCACCCCCACAGGAACGGAGGCACCATGCCTCTGAGGCAGACGGGGGCCGTGACGAGTGGTGGCTCAGCCCCTCGGCACCCGGCCCCCCCAGCCCGCTCGGCGACACGCACCTGAGGGACTCCGTGGTGTTGATCAGGGGCCGGCACGGAGGGGGCGGCAGGTACAGCACGGGCTCCTCGCTCAGCACCATCAGGGCCTTGTCATCGGAGACGGCGTGGTGGTACCTGAAACAGACGTGCACAGACGTGTCTCCCTGCGCCCGAGCTCCCGAGGACTCTGCTGTGAAAAGGTCAGCACCCGTATTCCCTTTTCACGGGCGCAGAAGCATGAGGAGGAGCACCCGCTGTAAGACCGAAGCAACGCACAGACCGCAGAGCACAAACGTCACTTCCCGTGGTTTCCTGCAGAGAGACCATGAGGCGTCGGACAGATGGACAGACGGACAGACACAGACGGTACGCAGAGATGCAGCCTCGGCCCCTGGGGCAGAAAGGACGCCGGTGCTCCGGCTCCAGACCGGGGGACCTGGGGGCACAGGCCGAGCGAGCGGGAGCCCCTGGGGTGGGGGGGCAGCAGGCCCAAACCCGCAGCGAAGGCAGCAAGTTCCCAGGAAGGACGGACCACAGCCGAGGGCCAGGGGGGAGCGAGGGAGACGAAGACCAGTTTCCACCGCGTTTGTCAACGCTGACGCCACCGCCCCCCATCGACAAAGGTCACCTGGTGGAGGGAAAGTGACCGGAGGTGTGAGACCGCCCGCGTGCCCCACCCCCAAGTGAGGAAACGCCCACACCTTCCCCACAGCCCAGCCCCGCCCGCCCGGGAGAAGCACTGGGGACAGAGCGGACCGTGGTCTGCACAGGTCCCGGCTGCGCGCACGCAGGCGGCCCCACATCAGCGCTGAGATGGAAGGAGAGAGTCGCCTCGTCTTGCACCGGTGGACTCTGGGCCCAGGACTGGCCGCCCGCCGCCCTGAAGCCCGAGAACGCAGGCCAGCCCCCGACGCATGACTTCAGACACCGGGGCTGCATGCTGCCCAGACACAAACGCTGGCGCCCACCACCAGGCAGGTCCAGAACCGCTTCTGAAAATGCGTTTCTGGTCGCTGATTCTCTCTCCATGTGATAGAGGCTAGTAACGATTTCTGCACATCTGTGCTGGCTGGTTTTGTTCTACCAGCCAGAAACGCTCTCTGGAACAGAGAGAGAAGTCCGAGGGAAGGAATACCAGGAGAGGAGAGGCCGGGCGGAGCCGAGGGGAAAGAAAGGGGCGTCTCGGTCAGCGTCCGTCCGGAGACCGTCAGGCCCGCAGCCCACGCGGGTCAGGACCTGGGCACACCCGACAGCAGAGCCCAGGGCCACCCTGGGGGGAACTGCAGGGCGCAGGCCGGGCTAGCTGGGGCCTTCCGGGGGTGCCCGTCCCCTCTCGCTTACGGGCGGTCCTGATCGGAGCCCGGCAGCCGGCCGAAGCGATGACACGCACCACCTTTCCTTCTCCAAGGTGTCCCCGTGTGGGTGACGAGACTCACCGTCCTCTGATTCTGCCCCACACAGTTCGGACACCAAAACAGATGCAGTTAACTATGGAAGGACAGTAAATACGGTACTTATCATAAATTACAGGACTGGAATCTCCTTCTTAATTTGAACCAGGCCTCACAGCTCTCCTAAAAAATGAAACATAATACGAGCTGCATTAAAAGAATTACTGCCAGTGTCATGGCAGAGGAAAAATAAATCACCTAAAGTTTCACTGGAAACAAATCCGTATTTCAAACGTTTTGCAAACTTTGGTATCTTACTCAGTATCATAACGATGGAGGCAAGACAGCGACTTACTAGACTGATACTTCCTTAAATCTCTGTTATTAAATAGCAACTTAAAGTTACTTAACAATAATCTTAGAGACTTCAAGAGACTTGTATGTAGCCAAGAACCTACCACCTCCCCCACTGTTACGGAGACCCCCAGCCCACGTGGTACGTGGTCATGGGGGACTCGGGGTGGGGACGGAGAGATGGCCTGCACTTCACGCCCTACTGTGGGAGCTGGTGAGTGACAGCCAGGAGGCCGCCCAGACCTGAGGCTCAGCCAGGACGACCAGAGCACGTGCTCTCCGAGAGTCCCTGTGCAGGCCACCTGAGCTGTGACATGCCGTGTCGGGTCAGTGACTGTGTGTACGGCAGGGGCACACCCTCAACTCCATAAACGGAAACCCTGCTACGTTTAAAGCGTCACTTTGGAAGGATCTCACACAGACAACGGAACTCAGGGTCCCAGGCTGGGGATGGCGAACTTGAACAAATAACTTGGCAAAGCTACAGATACTGTCAAACCCCAGAGAGGGGCAGGGACACCACGAAGTGAGCAGTCAGCTCAGCTTCCAGAAGTCAGGAGGTGCCACGCCATCCGACACCCCAGGGTCAGTCACGCCCACGCACCGCAGGGACCCCTGCCCCACACCGCACAGTGCCGCACAGCGCCGCGTCCTGGAAAACGCGCACTCCCTGCGGCCCGCGGCCCCGAGGCCCGGACCGCGCGCTGGGGTGTGGGTGTGATGGGGACACGCAGCAGGGCAGCTCCCCCTGCCCTGTGACACTTCACGATGAGGGGGATCCCGCCCTCAGTGACACTCACGCGTCACCCTGCGCCGCGGCGGCCCCTGACCTCCCTCTGCCTCGCTGCCGAGGGCTGCGCTCCATGGGGCTCCGGTGAACCCCCCGAGCCACACGGGGAAATGTCCGTCAGAAAGGGCGCCGCTCTGAAGATGCCCACGAACGCCACCGAGTGGCCGACTTCCAGTGAACACAACAGGGAACTCCCACCTGCACAGACTGCGTCTTCTGCTCTAGACAGGCAGCGTGAAAACGTGTCAAGACAGCGTCGGGCTGCACCGAGGGAGGAGGAGGGGTCAAGGAGCACCAGCGGCAAGCACGGACGGCCCGCTGGCGGCAAAGAGGCTCGCCCGCACCACTCCGCCCGCTCGCCCAGCGCCGGGGAGGAGCCGCAGACGCTGCCTGCCTCACGTGCGTACACACAGGCAGATCAGACCACCGCGGTGCAGACGCCACACACACTGCGGTGTGCGCGCATCGTGTGTGTTTCCAGACGAACGCTAATGCAGGGACACGGAGTTAGAGCCGCACCTGCACAAGCGTCCTACACAGGAGGAGCTTTCAGAAAGCACTGCGACCCTGACCCGACCGCAACAGGAGAAGGCACAGCCCGCCCGCACCGTCCGCTCCCCGGCCGCACCGTCCGCGCCGCTGAGACGCGAGCGGTGCCGCGGGAGCCGCGTCAGCTTCCGGGCTCCAGCTCGGCACAGCCCCGCTCACCTGTAGCTGTCCTTCCGGAGGCCGCCGCCGTCGGGTGTGTCTTGCGCCTCCTTGGCAGAAAACCCGAGAAGACGCCTCCTTTGGCTCGCAGGGCTCGCGCCGGGGCCCGCTCTCCGGGAATCCGGCTCCGGCGCGCTGCGGGTCACAGACGCAGAACGAGGAGTGAGGGCGCAGCACGGCGCACACGCGGCGGCACGCACAGGCACACCAGAGCTCCCGCGTGGGGCCACGCACACGGCCCGAAAAACACGCTCGTGCACGCAAGCCCCCGGCCTGGCGCCCTCGACACGGGAAAGCAGTCCTGCAAACAAGGTGTGTCAGTGCGAGGGCGCCTCACCGGCGCGCTGTTTGAAGGACGTGGTTTTCCACGTCAGCGTGCGCGTGAGGGGTGAGCGGAGCAGGCACGCGAACACGCTCGGGCGACGACCAGGACGGGCAGCTCTCTGGTGAGGAGACACTGCAGGTGCAGTGGGAGCCGCTCGTGTCAACAGCCCAGACATTAGGCTTTCCGGTCCCGGCAGGCAGGCTACCAGACAGAGCAACAGGGGTCTCACTGTGTCCGATTCTTCCCTTTTCATCCCCTGTAAGAGTTTCCTCTTTACTTTTACCTCTTTCTGTCCACTCTTCCCATAACACCTTCACGTGTCTACACGTGTTCTCTTGATGGGCCCAAGGGCTGGGAGGCAGAGACACACACATGATGCACGTATGTGCTGTGCACCCGTGCACACACACACTGAGCACTGCAGCAGCTATTTAACCCTCCCACACACCAGCCCGCCAATCCCGGGCTGAGAAACCCGGCTCGCCAGAGCGCTCTGTGTGCGTGCCTCGCCTCCCGCCCATGCCTGGGACCCACACCTGCGCGGGCGGTCACTGCAGGCGGCACTGGGGAAGGGAGACCCGTCCTGCCCTGAGGGAGGGAGGGAGAAAGGGAGGGAGGGAGGGAGGGGGCCGGGGAGGACCTGTGGCTCGGAAGGAGCCAGTCTCCGGAGCCCAGCAGTTTGCCCAAACCTGAAGAGAGGTACAATCAAGAGTGGCCACCTGCATGGTACACAGATGATTAATGAACTAAGTCAGTTCAGAATTATTAGCACTCGGAGGTTCCTGAAGAGCCTTTCTTCGAACGGTCACTCGGTCGATATAGTTACGTGACCGGTGACCCTTTGGCTCGCAGGGCGGTGCTCAGTCCACTGAGCCACACCAGCCAGGGCATCGACTCAGTATTTTAAAACAAACTAGAAGATATTAAGAAAATGGTAGTTGCTATGTCTCAGGTATCAGAAACATCCTACTCTCCACTCCTTGCTACGAGAGTCTCGACAGTGTCCCGCTACAAACTAACTCTCACCCCAATAAACTCGCTCGTGTTATCCGCCAACAGGCCCGGAAAGCACAGAGTAATAAAACACAACTAATTTCAATTTCCCCAAAGGCCTGGAAAAGCACTATAAGAACTGTCACTTCACTTTTTCATTTATGAAATCCTAAAAGCCAACAACTGTTTTAGATTATTTACGAAGCTACTTAATCCTTGAGATAAGATTTCAGACACCCAGTTTCCACACCAAGGGGCTGAGCGACAAACGGCACCTCTCCGAATCAACCCTTCCTCCGCGCACCTGCTCTCCTGTGGCGCAAACAGGGCAACTGGAGGGGCGAGCTGCCTCCGCCGCAGGTGGGCTCCCCCGTTCTCCTCCCCAAGGCCGCCCCACGCAGCTGCTGCTGTCCACCTGAGAGCCACACCCGACCTCTGAACCCCAGAGATGCTGACCTTTGGACCCACACACACCAGAGGGGAAAAGCCCAGAGTCTGAGCCAGGGGACCAGCAGGTGTGGCTCGGAGCCTCCCCCCACCCCCAATTCCTTACGTGTAAAATAAGGGAGAAAAAATATATATTTCACAGGGACCTTCAAAGGTTCAACAGGTCCATGTGCCCCAGAGGCGGCCAGGCAGGCTGCGGCAGAGCCAGGCACACGCTCCACCTCGCGACCCAGGTCAGACGGCCGCAGCACTACCACCGCTGAGCCCGCGCCTGCAGGGGGCGCTGCGCTTCGGTCCTCCCCAGCTCCGGCGTCTGAGCCCCTGGCCGCACCTCCCACCTCTCCCGGACCTGCTCCCTCCTGAGGGCTGGGCCACCCTGCCCTTCACTTTCCCCGGTCTGGGGGGCACTCTTCCCACACCCCCCCACCCCCGCCCCCCCTCCCCGGGGCGTCCTGTTCGCCCTGCTGGTCCTCGCTGGCATGGACGGGCCCAGAGACCTCTGCTGCGGCCCAAGGCAGTGCCCACCCGCCCGCAGGGAGCACCCCCCGTATCCCCTCTCAACCACAAGCTGGCGAACTCGTGCTGGGGAAAAACCCAGACCGTCATCTTAGGACGACCGACTCCAAGCCAGGAGTGGGGTGGCGCTCTCCCATGGGGACGGGGCAGGTGTTGGGGGGGCTCCCCAGGGAGCCCGGGCCCCTTCTCACGTCTCTCAGCGACCCCCTCCCGAGAGGGGGGCAGCAGGAGTTCCCGCGGATCCCCTCTCGTCTCCGGCAGCGACATCGTGACCTCTCAAGGTCGAGGAGGAAGTGGGCAGAGGTCTCTCTTCCACTGCCTTCGCCTTCGTCCTAACAACCCATCGGGGGAGGAGCAGGCGGGGTGGCACAGCAGGGGGGCGGCGAGGACACCCACGAGCCCCCAGCACGCGCCCACCCGAAGTCCGGGCCCGCGGAGCCCACCAGCTCTGCGCGGGACAGAGCGCGGCCCTTTTTTTATGCCGAAGGTGACGCCCACAGAGGCTGGGGGGAAGGGGCCCCGCACCTGCACAGAACGCAAACAAAGTGCCTCTGTGGCCCCCCCACCCCCCACGTGCCCCGGGCCGGCAGCACCAGGCGCTGAGGCGTCCTGCATTTCTCCAGCTTGTACGTCACTTTGACAAACGCGGAGGGCGCTGCTGGCCAAGAACTTGAACTGGATTTCGTTTCAAAGTCTGGCTGAACGCAGGCCCCAACAGCTGGCAGCGTGAACTCCACGTCTGAGCTGTGCAGGGACTTGCAGCCGCAGCCAGCGGTGACCTCGCACGGCGCGGCGTGCCTGGCGACCGACCGGAAAAGGGCTGGGGCCGGGCTGGAGGGGGCACGTCTCAGGGTAGGAGCGAGAGCGCTCTCTGGGGGACGACGGGCCGACGGGCTCAGGGCCGAGGGGACTCAGGGCCGAGGGAAGGGACTCTTGTTTCCAACCGGTCCCAGGCCCCGGCTCAGCGCCGCGCCCCTGTGATTGCCTCTCCCGCACCGCCATCTTCTGAGAAAACCGCAGAGGAGCTGGCCCAGAGCCTGCCGGGGACGCGGCCCGCCCCCCCCCCCCTTGGGAGAGGAGGGCGACGCAGCGAGGCGCACACGGAAAGGAGACGCGCGGCCCCACACTCACCTGAAGGGCCCGCAGTTCAGGAGCACGAGGGCCAGCAGCACCATCACGCAGACGGCTCTGCGCTTCGGGCTGGGCACTTTCAGCCTCTGGTTCTGCAAAGGAGCCGTGAGACACAGTCAGACGACACCCATCCCCGCAAAGCAGCCCCTAGGGGAGGGTGTTCACCCCACCGGTTCTGTGAGTGCTCACGCCACAAGCAAAGCTCAGAGGCCAGCCAACGCTGCTCCCCGGAGACCAGAGCAGGGCCTTCCCACTCCCTCCACCTGACACCCGGCACCCGGAGACGCTCCCGCAGCCCGTCCGGTCTCCTCGGCCGCTGGGGTCAGTGACACGGGGCTGCTCCCTCGGGCAGCTGGGCCCTGGGCACCGGGACAGCGAGAAGCCTGCCCCTCCTGCAGAGGCAGAGGCCACCCCGGGCCCCGGGCAGCTGCTCGGGGCCGAGAGCACCGCGCTGTGCGGGCGGGACAGGCGTGCGCCAGCCTGGGAGCGGCACGGCACGGTGCGAACCCCGGAACCGGGCTCGGGTGGGACCGGGAGAGGGGGGCACCTGCGTCTGTGCTGTTCGCGCTTCCCTTCCGAGGGGGGAAGCCTGGGGGACTGCCGAGCCTCGGGGACTCGGGGTGGGCGGCGACCTGGGGCTGCGCCCCCAGGGCTCTGCCCCCCCTCCACCCGCGGACATGCAGTGCTCCCGGCCCCTCCTCACTCTGCTAGGTCACAGACTCCCCTGCGGACGTCTCAGAAAGGAGGGGCGGCGGCCCCGCGCCCGCCCGCCCGCCCGCCGGCACGCACCTCCAGCACCGCCTGGTCCAGCTGCCGCTTCAGCGACCCGTTCTCCTTCCTCAGCTTCTCGTTCTCGGACAAGGCGGCCCGCAGCCGGGCCTCCAGCCCCAGCAGGTACTCCTTCTTCTTCTTGCGGGACTGGCAGGCCGACTCCCGGTTCTTGATCATCCGCTGCTGCCTCCGGAGCACGGCAACCTGGGGTGGGGGGTGGGGGCGGCCGGTCAGAACGCCCCGGTCCCCAAGTCCCACCCGACCAGGACAGACCGTCTGCACGGCTGTCTTCAAACCCTTGTTCAAAACGTGCTACTGGCTGTTTCAGAACAGGTTTTAAAAGTCTCGCCCCAAGTGAAGAGACAGGATTAAGGGAGGTTTTCCGAGGCCTAACGGACACGACCTCTGCTTCCCAGGCTGCTGGACCCCGCCCCCAACCCCGGCCAGAAACCCCCGGGGGACCAGGCGTCACGGCACGGCACTCGGACCTGAGGTCTGTGGCTCAGGCCCTGCACTGACCGTTTTCCGCAGCCATGCACACCCAGCCGCTGCCGGGCTGCCGCCCTGGAGCCACCAGCACTGGAGGCACGGCACGTGCGAGCCGCACGCACCCCCCCGAAAGCCCCACCCCCATTTCCCTCCCCGCCCTCCGTGGGTGACGAGAACCTGCAGACACAGAGGAAGGGAAGCCAGCACGGGCCCACTCCTCTGTCACTCCCCGAGCACAGACTGCGCGGCCTCCGCAGCAGCCTCCTGACCCCTTGGGGCATGGGGAATCTCCTCCCGTCCACCACCCCCAAGAACACCCCCCCAGAAAGCCAGGCCCTTGCCGCCCCCGTGTGGAGAGCAACGCTGGCCCGGCATCCCGCTCCCCAGCTCGGCTCCTCAGGCTCCCGAGACGTGGCCGCCCCCACTCAGGCCCCCACCCCACTCAGCACCGCACCACAGGCCCCCGGTGGTCTCCACACGCGCCTTCCTCGGGCCATCGTCCACTCCAAGCGCTCCGTCTCCGATGCGCTGTCCTCCACACCCTGGTTCTAAGGAGCCCCCACGCCGCCCAGCTGACCGGCCGGGCGCTCTGCTGACGCCCTGACACCTGGGCGGCGCCCTGAACACTCCAGAGGTCTCCTCCGTTTCAGGAAGGTCACCTCCCCCGCCACCGGGACTTTGCACCCAAGCCACCCACCACTACCTACCCCTTCACGGCCCACACCATCTGCCGCAGTGAGAACTTACTGGGCAAAACCTGCTGGGTCGTGTCTTCCCAACTAAAGTATGGAACCTGCCTGTTGCATCAGCCTCATTTATCTGGGGGGGGGGCAGGCAGCCAGGTTCAGTCCGTAAGAAGCACCAGATAACATTCTGATCATCGTGGTACAGAGGGGACTGAGTTGCCGACTTCTACACGTAACGACTTTCACAAACGAGCCATCTACCCTGAGGTGGTCGATAACTGCTCCTAACGAGACCAGGAAAATAAGGTCAAACACCTTAATGTTGGTTTTCCTAAAATGACCACCCAGCCCCCCGCACTTCCTAGACACCGCCTCACCAGAGCCGGCCAGGCAACCTCGGCCCTCACATCTGCCGGCGCCGACGACCCTTCTGCATCAGGGTCCGGGGGAGGAGCCTCACACGAGGTGTCAGAAAAGGGTGCCTTTTCCATTTTTATCAGAAACGCTACAAGAATGCTGACCTGCGCAGCCTGCCGAATTCCAACTTTTCCACCACACTTTCTGCTTAAACGCACCAGGAGCAGATCATGACGATCTTTTCTTCTGGCCATTTTGCATCTGGAATGGACACGAATCCAACCTACACGCGTGCTGGAAAGGCCAGCCCAGGGCCCCCGGCGAGGCTGCCCGCAGCCGCTGCCCACGCAGGGGTGCTCTGGGCTCCCGCAGGGCTCGGGCGGCTGACGCCACCTACACCGCGGCTCCTGCTGTGCGACCCCACCCGTCGCCCCCACGGACTGGACTCGCAGCCCCCACACGCACCCACACACGCACACACGCACACACCCACACGCACACGCACGGCGACAAGACAGACATGGGCTTCACTCGCCCTCACGCCCGGCACTGAGACACTGCGGCCGAGGGTCGCACTTACGTCGGAGCCCACGCTCCTCCCGGCGCTCTGCAGGGCAGGTTTGGCCACGGAAAGTTTTCCATTCGCTGGGCTGCCGGCCACAGGGGCCGGCACCACACTGACCACGTGGTTGGGGAGCTGCGCGGCCCCCGCAGCGACGGCCAGGACGGGCTGGGGCGCGGGCAGGACCCCGGGCGCCCGCAGCTGGACCACGGCGGGCGGAGACAGCACCACGGTCTGGCCTGCGGAGACAGAGGACAGGGTCAGCGGGAGCCCAGCTCTGCGGCAGGAGGAGCCGCTGGGCTGGAGGCCTGGTCTGCGGGTGGAGGACAGGGGGGTGCGGAGCCACCCACGCCGGCTCGGCCGCAGCCCGGGCTCTCGTGAGGACGAGCACTGTCCAGCCTCAGTGACCCCGGCTGTGCCCTCCCCTCCCGCGAGAGCGCTCAGTGCACGCGCGTGTGTTTGGTCTCGGCACACGCGTGCCGAGTCTGCCACGCTGCGCTGAGACCTCTCCAGGTGTGGCCCCGACCTCTGAGGTGCGTCAGTGCTCAAAGGACTTTCACATTGCGCGGAACAGACCGTCCCCCTGACGCAGAGCCCGTCCACGCGCCTCAGGCTGGCGGGACTCAGAGACGCTGCGCTGAAAACACGTACACAGAGGCTCCTCGACTCAGTGCTCGCAAGGACCCAGGGCTCCGAACACCAAGAACGGGGACGCCCCCGAGACGAGCTGTTAGCTGACAAGCCGCAGGGGCGGGTCCAGCCCAGCAGCTGCCTCCGTCACTGGGGTCCTGAGGGGACGCACGCGGTCGGGACGGGCCACAGCCGTGTGTCTGTCTGGCACGTCCACCGCCCTCTGGGACGCCGCCCGCACGCCCCCCCGACCCAGGAGGACGGCTCCCTGCAGCCACGGAGGCTCTTCCTCCCCACTGTCTCCCGGGACCCGAGACCCGAGACGACGCCTGGGGTCCCTGGGGGCTCGGGACGGTCACCGCTCTGTGCCCCGATTCTCTCACCTGCGAGACGCAGGTGGAACTGCACGCTCTTCCGAGTGGAGGGAATTCCGGTCAGGTAAGCTGGCGCACGCAAACACTCAGACCGGAGCCTGGCGCAGACGCCGGCACAGAGCGGAAACGTGGGTGTTCGCCGCTGCCGCTGCGGCCCACTGCGCGAGAGCCCCCCGGGGCCCTGTGTGTGCCAGCGGCTTATTCCTCCTTGCGGGCCCGGCGCCTGACTGTCCACACGCACTTGCCAGCCCCCCCCACCCCGAGACCAGCAGCCACCCTGCAGGAGGCCACAGGCAATCCAGCACCCACGCCAACACCCCCCACGGGGCCAGACCCCACGGCCCACAGCCCACGGCCCGGCCCTGCCTGCCCCCCGCAGAGCGCCCCAGCCAGCGTCTCCCTCTGCCCTGAGCCCCTCTGAGCGGCACCACCCTCCACCCAGGAAGCCCACGGCAGGACCCCATCCTCTGTCCCTGTTCCCTCCCACACCATCCGGGCGCTGAGCCCTGGGGTGCTGCCCGGGCCTCCGGCCCAGCCACCAGCACTGTGCGCATCGTCTCGGGGGCGCATGGGACACAGACGCACAACGGGCAGGAGCTGCACTGGGCCGACAGAGTGGTGTGTGCCGAGAAACCAGGGGACACGAGGTCACTCGGCGACCACGCCAGGTCAGCCGGGCTGGAGAGGGGACTGGAGGAAGGGGTGGCAGACACCTCACCAACGCAGAGGGAGAGGGAACTGGGCCGGGCCGGCGGGCAGGAGACCTGCAGCCGCCTCCTCTGGGAACGAGGTCCCGTCCCCAGTGGGAGACGCCCACGGGGAGGCCCACGTCGTGGCCGGTAGGGCGCCCCCCTGTGTTTCCCTCCTGCTCCCCCCGCCCCGCCCCGCGCACACTTGTAGATGCAAGACGCGCCCCTCCCTCCGTCCTCGGGAGAAGCCCCGCGCTGCACACGGCCCGGAGAGCGAGCACACACCCTGCAGACGCCTGTCTGCACGGCCCGACGCTGCTCTCAGGCCGGAGCACTGCCCAGACAGGGCGGGGTGCCTTCTCGCCGCTGCAGGGTGGCCGCCCCCCCCCCCCCGCACACCCTCTGCTCCTCGCACACCGGCCGGGTCGACGTCGGGCTTTCGCTTCGTACGCCTGTTTTAACAGCCGGCGGGAACTACAACGGGGTCCTTCGCAAGTTTAAGTCCTCGGCCTTTGGGAGACTCGGGTCCTCCTGAGACCCGGACGACGGGGCTGGAGACCGCCCCGGAAAGCCCACGTGCGGACACACGCCACGTCCCGCATCTCACGCCGAGAAGCTCACCAACACGTGGCCGCCACTCAGGACCCAAGAACACCTGCTCCCCCGGCAAGGAAGGCCCAGCGCGGGGCCGCGGCGGGAGGGCGGGCGTCGGGGGCATGCCTGCGCCCATCCAGCCTCCCCGGCCTCCCGGGCTCCACCCCGAGCCGTCGACGACCCGGGACACCACAGAGCGGCCCGGGCCCCGCGCGTACGGCCTCACCCCGTCGCGACGAAGGTCCGGAGAGATGCGCTAACACCCAGAGCTGGACAGGCAGCCCCAAAAGCAGGCGCCACGCTGTGTTCAGGGACAGCCTGTACCCCAGCAACACCTCGTCTTCCTGGGCCCCGGCCGCACCACCAGCAGCCGCTGGAGTCGGGGGGACACGCGCCAGCACGAGCGCGGTGACGAGCACCTGCCAGAGCGGCCGCCTGAGCCAGGGACTCCCGGTCTGGACCGTGCCAGGCCTCTCTCCCGACCCTCGCGGAATCCAGTGCACGCAGCCCCCTGGTGGACGGCACGCAGAAACACACGCGGCCGGAGCGAGATGAAGACGGCTTCGGGGTCCCGGAGCCGCCCCAGGCCACGTCCGGGCCTCGGAGCGTGAGAACCTGGTTCCGCCGCCGAACCCCGAGACCTACGAGGCCGGAACCGGACCGTACTGTTTAAACGCCGCCCTCTCCTTTACAACAAAGTTCACAGACACAAGAGTCTCAGGACAAAACGTCACCAAGAGAGTTTCCGGGCTGCCTCTTCGTCACGCGTGGTCACACAAACCACGAGCCTCTCGTGACTAAACCCGTAAGGGAACGGGCGTGTCGGCGTGGCGGGACCGAGAGCTCTCTCCTGCCGGGACGGGGACCAGGTGTCGGTCACCCGCCACGTCCAGAACCAAGGACAGGTCCTGACGCGCGGCACGGGCGCAGACAGCCCCGCACACACTGGAGCGAGTCACGTGGCACACGCAGCCCCGCGCTGCACGCGGTACCTTTGGTGGGCGCGGGGTAGATGCTGATCGCTGGCTGCTGCTTTGCCACGGGAATCAGGGTGGGCAGGGCCTGGATGATGATGGCCTTCGCGGGGACGCTGGGGCTCGTCGGAGGCCTGGGTGCTGCTGGGAGCAGCAGAGGCTTGGGCTGAAGCGAGGGTTTGGAGCTCGTCTGAAGCTTCTTCCTCGGAGTCAGTCCGCTTTCTGGAGAAACACCAAACCACAAGTCAACCTGAAGACGAGTCGGCAATCACAGGAGACCGGTTCCCTCTGCACCTCTCTCCGCACGTCGACCGCCCGAGTCAGCCACCCTGAGGTCGCCTCGAGCCCCGAGCGACCGCCTTCAGCTAGGTCCATGCACGGCGGCCGCAGGCCCCGGCGGACCGTGGAGCAGCCGCCGCCCGGGGCTCCCCTTGTCCTCGCCGAGGCGTCCCTGACACGCGGCGTTCTGTCGGCGTCAGGCCCGGATGACTCGGCGGCTGCGTCACAAACCGACCCTCGTGGCAAGTCGGGCTAGCATCCACCGTGCACAGTTACAGAGTCATTGTTCTTGCCACGAGACCTTCTAAAACCCACCCCCCGGCACCTTCCACATTTCAGGACAGTGTCAGCAAGTGGGTCCTCGCCGCGCCCTACACGGCGTCCCCGGACTCGATCACACCCCCGTGGGTGCTGGTCCTCTTCTCGGGCTGAGCCGCAGCCTTGGGGAGGGTGCGTCGGGGGGAGGGGGGCGCGGGCCCTGGAAAGCAGCCCAGCCCAGCCCCCAGCCTGGCGTGATGAGGTGGCAGAGGCCACCACCCTGTGGCCCTCACAGTCAGGACCCTCCACTCGGGGGGGAGGCCCCTTCACCTCTGAAGACAGAGAGGACAAAAGGGGGACGTCCTCCCCACCCTCCCCACACCGGTACTCCGTGTACCGTACACCAGCACACCGGACAGGCCCAGCAACCCCCCACCCCGGACCCCACGTCTGCTTCTGAGAAACGGAACCTGGGCCCGGCTAGGCCAGCAGGGACGCCGTCGGGAGGGGGAGCGGTGACGCTGTCGGGAGGGGGACGGTACCGGCTCTGCTCCTGGGACTGGGGACGGGCTTGTCCTCCTTCAGGGGCTCGGCCGAGCAGGGGCCGCCGGAGCTCTCTCCGTAGAGGGACAGGGGAGACATCTGGGACGTGGAAGACAAATCCAGCTCCTCCTGCAGCGAGATCAAACACGGGCTCACCGGAAGAACACCGTCCCCGAGCAGAAGGCCGTGCGGAGAGCGAGGCCAGATCCAGAGAGAGACAGCGGAACAGGCCCGCGGCCCAGGTGTGATGCACCAGAAACTCTGCGCGTCCAGGACCGAGTCGCCACAGGCAGACAGACTGACGCTGCTCGCCAGCACAGGAGGAAAACAGCTCACCGCGCCGGGGCCGACGTCAATCGCAGCTCTGCTCCTACCCCCCTCCCCACAGACTGCGCATCGTACTCGGCTCCTGGCCCTGCCAACGACCGGCGCGCTCTGAGGCCACGGTTGAGACACGAGAGCCCTCTCCCCACAGACGCCTGCTCCGCCCTGCAAGACCCTCCGGGCGAGGGGCCCCGCCGCTCTGCCACCCCTGCCCGCTGGCTCGGGCCCCTCGCCCGGCGTCTGGGAGACGGGCGCGCGGGAGGGACCGGGCTGCGCTCCCTCCTGGACGAGGGAGCGCACGGTGCCGAGGCCTGGAGGGCCAGTGCTCGCACTCCCGAGAGACCCGCACTGCGCGGGCCCCGGCTCGTTCCGACAGAGCGGGGAGCGCCACCCTGGCACCCCGCGGCGTTCCTGCCCTGGGCGGAGGCGGCGTTCCCTGCTATGGCGAACGGGCGCCTTCTGTCTGTGGGGCCGCTGTGGGGCGCTGGGGGGGGGAGGGGGGCAAGCGCTCGCGCGCGGCGTGAGGGGCCGGAGCCAGAGCAGCCCGGCGCCACCACTGGGGAGAAGAGCAGACGGAGACAGGAGACAGCGGCAGGGAAGGCACTCTGCGATAAAAAGCAGAGCGTGAACCAAGTCAGGGGATACAGAGTAACGAGAGTGACGGCTTCCCATCTGTTGCAAAGTAGGAAACCGGGAGTACAAACACAGGAAACCTGATGACAAAGAGGACAGTTTCACACTGTTTAGAGCACCTGCTCTGGGGGCGCAGCCTGCAGCGCGAGCGCCACCCGTCCAAGGCCAAGCGCGGAGGCAGGCGCCCCTCCCGGGCTGCGCGTGCCCGCACGCCCCCGACTCCAGCCCTGACACGCCGGGCGAGCCCCCGGGGGCTGTCTGCACACTGGCCAGTCTCTGCTCAACCGAGTGACGAGGTCTCAAGAGTCGGGAGGGACAAGCGGCCTCACGTGAAGAGGGCCGAGGGACAGCACACGTCAAGGACACGTCAGCACACGTCTGTGGTCGACATCTGGGCACGAGGCGGGGGGCTGAGGGTCAGGTGAGCAGGGGCCTGCACGTACTTCCTGATTTTGACGGTGACGGGGTGGCCACCTAAGACGTGTCCTTGCCTGTCGGAAACAGACGCTGGGGTCTGGGGGGGGCACCAGGCGGCATCTCACTCCCAGATGGCCCCGGGGGAGGGGGAGTTCTTTATGAAGTCCTTGTAACATTTCCGTAAGTTCGAGGGTGTTCAAATTTTAAAAAACTAATAGAAGAAAACAAGGATAAAAACACTGACTTCTGAGTAGTGAAAAACTCTCCTTTGAGTGAAAAAAAGCAATGAAAGACCAGTAACTTGGCTGTTTTTAAAAAAGTACGCCTGAAAAAAGAAGAGGCAGGGACGAAGCTTGAAGACCGAGGACAGACGGGGAACAGAGACGCCCGCACCTCCCTGCGCAGAGCTGAGGACCGGTGCAAGACTCGCGGTACGAGACTCGGTTAACGACAAGGGGCAGACAGGCCGCCGCCGCCGCCACTGCGGAGAGGCACACGGACGCTGCAGGGGCGGCGCTCGGCGCCCTCCGGAGGAGACTCTGGAGGGGGGGCGCCCTGGCAGAGACCCAGCGCCAGCACCCCGAGGACAGACGCCCGGGGGCAGGGGCGGGGGCAGCACAGCGCCAACATCCTGGGCGGGGGAGGGGGCCGGGCCGCACGAAGGGGGAGGGAGAGTGGGGAGCTCGAGTCCACTCCCTGGCAGCGGCCACTGCAATGCACCTGGGGTTCGAGTGGAGGACCGACAACCGACCAAATCGGACCGAAGGCTTCTCCGCGGAGGGAGCCGTGGGCCACGGGGGCGGGGCGGCAAGGACGACACCACCAGCTGGGAAGGCGACTCCCGGAGACCCGGGGCCAGGAGGCCTCAGAGTTTCCCGAGCGACAATGAGACGCCTGTGTGTGAGCCTCCCTCCTCCCACAGCGCCCGCAGGCCCTCTCCTGGCCACGCCCTCTCCTGGGCACGCCCTCTCCTGGCCTCTGGCCCCCCAGACCCGAGCTGCATCACTCCTAAGGGACTCCCAGGCCGACGACACCCCGCCCTCCAGGAGGCAGGTGGGCACCGCTGACCCATCTAGACCACCCTGGGCTCGCGGCTGGGGCTCAGGACCCGACCCTCTCGCCGTGGCCCCGTCCTCCCCTCCTCCGAGGAGGCGCGAGGGAGGCGGGGGGAGAGAGGACAGAGACCACTCCAAGCCCTGCAGAGGGGACCCCGAGCGGCCTCCTCCTCCCCGCCCAGCCGCCCGCCCAGAGGCCGCTACTCACAGGGACGTGCGGGACGGGCGAGGCCGAGTCCACGGACTGCGGAGAGGACAGCGAGCAGCTGCAGGAGGCCGGCGAGAGGGGCTGCGGCTCCGTCTTGACAGGTGAGACTGAAACACAGGGGGCACAGGTTTGCCGCCCGACAGCGCGGACTCTGCTCCGCTCCACGGGCGAGAGTGGAGGCGGCTCAGCTCTTCGAGTCCAGCCCTGGGGCGGCGGGGGCGGACCGGGGAGGCGGCAGCGGTGCACACAGGTGCGGGCCTCTCGCTCTGCCCTGACTCTGCGGGCACCGTGGGGGGAACCGGGGCCATCGCTGGGAGCACGAGGAGCTGGCAGAGGGGCGAGGCGGGGGGGGGGGGCGGGGGGCGCTGTCCTACTCCACAGACTCGTGCCCTCTGAACTTCACGCCACACGCAAAAACGATTGGCTGCCATAAAGTAATTGTGAAAAATGCAGCAAGAAAGAATTATTTTGGAAAGCGTGTTTGGCAATATAGTTAAAACTCACGAAAATACCGTGCCTTTGTAACTGTTGGTGTGTTTACAAGAATGCATTGAGCAGCAGTCACCCAGACGGCCTCCTGGTGCGGAACTGGTAGGGGGAGCCGGTCTGCGTCCCCCCAGCGGAAGTCCTGGCGACCCCTGAGGATCCAGCAAGGCACACCGGCCACACCGCCCGCGTGAGAATCTCGGGGCGCGGGACCCTGCCCGGGAGTGCTGCGGGCACTCTCGTCTGCGCCGCACGCCCCGCGTGAGCCCCCGACGCCGGACTCCCACCAGACGCCACGCTGGGAGGAGGCCGAGCCACGGGGACAGGCCCCGAGCGGGCATCTCGTGGGCAGTCCCCACAGCCGCACGTCACCCAGGCAGGCGGCCGACAGGGGCAGGAGCCCTCAGGAGGACCCCGGGCCCGGGGGCTGCCGGTCTGCCCAGTCCGGTCAGCTTCCCAGTCCGGCCAGCCCATCCCAGGCAGAGACTCGCCGCTCCTGGTGCGCCCCGTCCTGCCCCGACCCGCGGACTCGGGGGGGACGTAACAAAACCAAGCGTGCTCCAAGCCACTGAGCTCACGACACAGCAGCAGTGACCAGCACACTGGCCTCGAGCAGCCCACGTGCCCGAGGGAAGGCAGCGAGCAAGACACACACACACACACACACACACAGAACGGGGGGGGGGCGAGGAAGTGTGTGGTGGGACCCGCTGTTCGTCCACCGCTGGCGGCCTGAGATGCCAGTCATGCGCAGGCCCCGCTGGCCACTGCAGGGACCCCTCTGCAGGGACCCCAGAAGGACGCCACTGGTGGGAGGAGGGGAGGAGGGTCTCTCGTCCCACATCCCCTCACGGGAAGTGACAGCTCACGCAGACGCCAGCTTCTGTCTGCGCAGGCGCACCCCCTCCCCAGCAGGGGGCGCCCCTCAGGGCACCCTCCACAGGCCCCGCGCTGAGTTCCGAGGGTGCCGTCGCCCTTTCCCTGACTCCCCAGGTCTGTCTGGTGCTCAGGCTGCTGTCTTGCAGAGACATCATCCGTAAGTGGAAGCCAGCAGGTCCGACATGAATGCTTTACTCACGTATGGGACCGAAACACGTATGAACACCTTATCTTGCCCAGGCAAGAACTTCATGTGGGCCCCACCACGCTGGAAGCAGGGTGTGCAGTCCCTGGAGTTTCAGCCCACCAGGGCAGCCCCACAGCCCCCCTCCGTGGCTACGGCCAAACCACAAAACGAGACGGACCCTCCCGAAGTGTCCCCGACGACGACAGACCCTCACCTGTGCAGAGCTCGTTGCCGACGTCCCACACGCCTGCCTCCCACGGCATCAAGTCCAAATCAAAATCGAGGCTCTCAAAATTGCCGGCCTGTAGGTGTCAGATCAGCAACAGGGTGTCAGAAGAGTGAAACACACGCCCCTAGACAGCAGACCAGCAGATGCGATTTGCCACAGACAGTGCAGTCGCTGCCACCCAACTTGGCACCGACGATTTTCTGAGATGCCAGCTCACCTCAGGGATCCCAGAGAGAAGCCGACGCAGTTTCCTGGCACGGCGGTGGCAACCGCGGGGAGCCCGCTGGCCCGCTCTTTTCAGGGGAACGGGCCGGCACAAGAGCCACGGAGACACGAGGGCTTGCCGCTGGAGCCCCGCACAGAGAAGTACGCTCTCCCACCGCCACGAAGGGAAGCGGCTCAGAGCCAACGCCCGCTCACAGCAGCACCCACAGACAGCGGCGAGGACACAGACGCAGGCGAGAGCCCGGCGAGAATCACGGGGGCTTCCCCGGGACCCTGAAATCCACCCACGGGAGCCGGCTGTGCGGGAAGGGGCACGCCCGTAGGCGGGTGGGCCGCCTGCTGCTTTTCTGTGCTGTCCTGCACTTTCAAACTTCTAAAATGTAATTTCTAGAATTTTTTTAATCCAGGAAGATAAAACCTAAGTTTTTCAACCGGGGTCAACACACCTCTTCAAGGGACTCAGTTTCTCTTCACTGACACAACGCTTTTCCCCACACAGGAGCGTGCACTGGGCCGTCTGGCCGGCCTCCTGCCACGCACGTGAGCAGCTGGAGGACTGCCACCGGACGCCCGAGCCCTCGCGTGAGCGGCAGACCGGGGGAGAGCACTGCTGGCAGTGCCGGCGGTGCCGGCAGTCAGGAGGCAGGAACAGAGCTCACGCAGCGGAGAGACGGCCCAGCGGTCGGAAGGCAGCCGACATGAACTTACTGAGACCGGTGGCCGCAGAGAACGTGGGCCTCCGGCGAAAAGGGGGGACCAGTGGAGCAATTACTGCCAACCCCTCGGTGATAATTTGTGGACAACGGTATCGTTTCAAAACGTCTGCCGCGTGGTCTGTTTTTATCGAGAATGTAACGGGACTGCAGGCAAACTGCTGCGTCCACCGCCTCTCGCTGAGCAGACACAGCACACGTCACACAGAGAAAACGTGTGTGAGCACGTTAAAATACAGAAAAGGCTGCTCAGAGCACGGAAGAACCACTTTTAAATCACCCTCCTTGTTTTTTCTCTTACTCGAACCCACACATCAGGAAACCGGGAGGCCGCGGAGGCCAGCCCTGCCCAGGACGCTGCCCCTCGGGCTCAGCCAGAGAGACACACCCTTCCCGGCCGAGGACCCTGCTGGTTGGAAGGCACGCGCACGGGACTGACACCCGCCGCCGCGGGGAGGAGGGGGCACGGCCGGCAGCAGGACGGCCCTCAGAAGCATCCGCTCCTGTCCCTCCAATCCAGACCGGACCAGCCAGGGCGCCGGAAGGCTGAGCGACTTGCGTGAGCTCAGAGTGCTGACTGGGGTCCTCCCAGCGCACCGCAGCACCCGCGGATGCCTGGGGCGCAGGGGCTGCGAGAGCGCACCCGCCGCTCGGGCACCGGCCAGCGGTGCGAGTCAGCCTCGGCAGCAGACCACGTTCCACGCCTCTCGGAGAGGCGGGAAGAACCACTAACCCCGAGCACCGACTATAAAGCACGCCGTGTGCTTCCACTGTTCTGTGTCCATTCGCAGTAAAACCACCGCCCAACTGCTCTTCGAGAAGAGCCTCAGAAACCCACTCAGCAACCGATGCGTGTCTTCATACTCCGGCCAGTAAGGGCTTGAGTCACAAGCGACCAGCACCCGATCCGACGGGCGCGCGCCGACCCCCGTCCACGGGAACGACTCCCTCCGGGAGCGGCGCCTCGTCCGAGCAGGAGCAGGGCAGGCAGGGCCCCCGGCCAGAGCACCGCACGTGCGCGCTCGGGTGCAGGTCCAGGAAAGGGAAGGAAGGAAATCCGGGTGTTCCTGAGGACTCCGAGAACCACCACAGCGTTTACCCGGGCTTCCAGCCACAAAGAGGCAAGAAGCAGGGACACACCCAAGTCTCAGAGCGCTCCCCACTCTGCATACCGAACTTCTGACAACTCGGGGAGTTCTCCACGGTGAGTCTGTGACTCGCAGGGGCCCCTTCGCGTCACCGTTCCTGTCGCCCAGCAAAGGGACCCCGGAAACCGGGCCGGAGGCGGGCGGGCAGCCGGGCCCAAGGTGGAGGCAGACCACGCGTCTTCGCAGACCAGGACCAACGCCGTGTCCACGGCTCTGAGTCCGCTGGTGTCTCCTTGCTTTCCCACTCGCGGCCCTTCCACCCTGGACGCCTGGCCTAGCCCTGCAAGCCCGAAACCCCCCTGCACGAAGAGGGCGAGAACGACCACCGCGCGAGGCCGCAGCTCCCTCCCGGGAGCACTCACGTAGATCCCGTCGGCTGCGTCCGCGTCCATGTCCACGTCCACACCCACGTCCGAGAGGCGGCCGAGCTCAGCAAACAGCGCAGAGTCTGGGGCGGAGGGAAAGGAGAGAGGTGAGCTGCCGCGGCCGTGCCCGGACAGGAGCACAAGCACACGCCCCGAGGCCGGCCTCTCGGGGCCTCTCGGCTGCAGCCACTGCCGCCGCCGACAGCGCTACCGCCAGCGACTGATGGGCTGCAGCCGCGCGAGTGACAACTAAGACAGCTGAGACAACTAAGAGCCTAAGACTAAGGCTCTGACGTACGTGCCGCTGCCGGCGCGATTCTCATCTTGTGAGCGCAGTCTTTACACCAGGGTCTGGGGACCGGCCTCACGTCGCGTCGCGCGGGACTCACGGGGAGCAACCCTCCGGAACGGCCCTCCCCCGCCCCCGCCCCCGCCCCGGTTCTGAGACTGCCTCTGGCCCAGCACCAGGAGTGCCGGGCCGGTCAGCAGCGGGGACAGGAGAGGGCCAGGGCCGCCCGCGCCGGCAGTGACGGGACGGAGCGTTTTCTGCCTGAGCGATAAAGGGCTCGCACATCCACCCATTCAGGGTACTTCACCAAATCTAACGATCTCACTATCGACCCAGAAGTGCACGGACACAGAAAATAACCTTCCGTCAACCGGGCTGAAACTTTCCGTAGAGAAAGGTCAAGAAGCTGCTCAATCTGTACAGCGTTTCCCTGACACGTTCCGGACCCAGGTCTGCCCCCTGCGGTCCCGGCGCCGCGGCACCGAGACTGCCCGTGGTCTCCCCGTCGCGCATGCGCGGGATTGACGCTGCCCGCGCATCACCAACTCCACCAGCGCCAGAAACTTTTCACCGACCGCAGCCAAACAACCCACGCGCAAGAGAGGGTGCATGTGGTAAAGAGGACACTCCTCTCAGCTCTCGGGGAAACCGCCTCCCAGGGACAGGGCCCGACAGCAGCCACGGCCCTGCGCTCCGGCCCTGCGCTCCGGCCCAAGGACTGAGCGCCCGCCTCCCGGAGCGAGGTCTGCGGACGGCTCTTCGAGGGAGGGCTCGCTCTGGGCTGGAGCAGAGAAAGTACAAGATGAGACTGGCACATCTCGTGACAGAAAATGAGGAAATTCTCAGAGAACGGTGGGAACACGTCAAAAGCACGGAAGAGCTAGTATGAGTGGTCAAATCCAGGAAGACCTCAGCACCGAAGCAGGAGGGGGCCAGGGCACGACCCCCTGACCCCAGCGGAGCCAGCCCCCGTGACGAGTGCACACGCACACGGGCAGGCTCTCCCACGGTGCGACGTCCGTCACAAACGGAGATGGGACAGAGACGCCCCGCGTGGTTCCACAGGGGCAGCTCTGGAGGCCGCAGGTGCCAGTGGCGCCCAGGGCTGCTGGGCGCAGGTCTCTGGGGCCAGAGCAATGACATCATGGCAGATGTCCCCTCCCAAATCCTGACTGCACAGTGGAGAAACCGGGAAGCCACCGACGTGACCGCGCGATCAAGGTGACCGTCACCTCGGGACAGGTCGAGGGCGTGTGCTCAGATGGTCCTCAACTCGCTGAGACGAGGACAGCGCCGCGTCCTGGCACCCCTCCGTGGTGCACGCCGGCCCCCGGTCACGAGGGGCCAGGGAACAGGCCCCGTCCAGGGTGCCCCCAGCTCTTCAGGACGGTCCAGGCCACGAGAGACACGGCCGCGGAGCCGCCCCGGACGAGCGAGCGCAGAGCGTGTCTGCAGGGGGTGTCCTGGCCGGGAATGGAGAGGGCGAGGTGTGTGTGGCGGCCGTGGACCGGCGGCAGCGTTCCCGCCTGGCGGGGAGGGCGTGTGGCAGGAACGTGGGGCGCCCTTGGCTGGGGAGACCGAGTACAGTCTGCGGCGCTGAGAAGTGACGGGGCGACCCGTCTCGAGAGAGAAGTGGGCAAACGCGGCACAGTTTAACAGGGAGTCTGCGTGAGAGGCACGCATCAGCTCTTTGTCCTGTTCTTACAACTTTTCTGTGGGTTTGAAACTATTTCAAAACTCAAAATCTACCCCTGGCTGGCGTAGCTCCGTGGATGGAGCGGGGGCTGCGAACCAAAGCGTCGCAGGTTCGATTCCCAGCCAGGGTACATGCCTGGGTTGTGGGCCAGGTCCCCAGCAACCGCACATTGATGTTTCTCTCTGTCTCTTTCTCTCTCCCTTCCCTCTCTGAAAATAAAGAAATAAAATCTAAAAAAGAAAACAACAAAGCTGTAAAAAAAACCCCTCAAAATGTAAATTAAAGAGAGAGAGGGGTGTGTGTGTGTGTGTGTGTGTGTGTGTGTGTGTGTGTGTGTGCGTACAGATCCATAACCCACCAGCTTCTCGCCCCCACCGCTGCCGCTGCCAGCCGCCTGGACTCCTCCAGTGGCCCCCGAACAGACCCCTGCTCTGCGCCCGCCCATCTGTCAGTCCGCCTGCAGCAGCACGGCCACAGTGAGCCCCACGGCCCCAGGGTGTCAGTGGGAACCGGGGTTTTCATGGGGGGGAGAAACGCGTGGTCGGGCAGACGCGAGAACGGGCTCCAGCGGCAGCGCAGGCAGGAGCCCAGGCCTCCGGAGCCGCCCGCCTGCTTCCTCTGCTTCCGCGTTCGGAGGCCAGCCCTGGGGGTGGCCAGAGTCCCGTGCAGCCCGCAGCCCGCTGGGAGGCGGTGCGAGGAGGAGCTGTGGGTGGGAGGAGGGGACAGGAAGAGCGAGTGTGGCGGGACGGTGGCAGCTGGTGAATCTAGACGAAGGAAACGCAGGTGATTGCTGCTCAGACCTTTCAACTTTCCCGTGGTTGCTGAGCACTTAGGACCCCGACGGGGGTCCGGAAACACCTGCGTGTCAGTGCGGGGGGTCCCAGGAGTCATGGGGGCGTCCCTCCCGGCCACGCTGGCCCACACTGCTGACACGGAGGCTTCCCGCAGCAGCACGGCCGGCTGGGGAGGCGAGTGACCTCAGCTCGCTCGGCAAGCTTCCCGCCCGACCTCGCCCTGACCGTGTACCCATCCTTTCACCAACCGCTCGTCAGAAGGGTCACGGCAGCTGGAGTCCCTGCGGACATCCGCACGCGCTCTGGGGGGGGCGCGGGGTCCCGCCGCGGCGGGTCCAAGGGACGAGGGGAGGGACGAGAGTCGGTGAACACGCCACCCCCACCCAGAACTCTGCTGTGCAGTGAAGGACTGCAGCGGCAACAGGAGGGGGAGTGACATCCGAAGAGGGCCTGGGGTTCACCGTCTTCCCTCTCCAGGGGAGAAGCAGCAGTGGCGGGGCCGCGCTCTGGAAGTGGAGCACTGGATGGGGCGGGGGCGGGGCAGGTGACACTAGATGGGGTGGGGCCTGGAGGCCTGGAACCCCGAGGACTGGGGCCTGGCCCGTGCGAGGCGGCAAACAGCGTCCACAGGGAGGACGCAGTCCGAGGGAAACGGCAGCGCAGGCGAGAGCTCCTGATCGTGGTGCGCGTGTCTCGCACGGGGCTGGAAGGAAAGGCGGCGTCTGCGCAGGCTAACGGGGGGCGGGAGGCGGAGAAGGCAGGAGGGAAGGCAGGAGGAAGGGAAGACACGCCGACAAGCCACGAGCCTGTGACATCAGCCCTCGCCCTCACGCAGATGAAAACTGCCGCGAGGGACCACGGCACCGGCCGGACCGGCTAAATCCCCAGACACTGACCACACCCGGGCTGGTGGGGTGCGGGCGCTCGTTCTTTGCCGGCGAGCGTGCAGACCGGGGCGGCCACGCTGAAGACAGGGGCCAGTTCCGCACACGGCCAAACACACGTGACTCACCGCCCGGCCAGGCAGTCGCCCCCAGCCTTCACCCTGATGGTCTGAAGACTCGCATCCCCGCACACACCTGCACACAGACGTTTACAGCGGCCTTACATGTGACTGCCAGCACGTGGAAGCAGCCCAGACGCCCTTCGACAGGCAGCCGCATAAACAGCCGGTGTGCCGCGTCCTACCAGCATGCCCGTGCTGATGGCCCAGCCCCCGTGTGGTGGCGCCCAGAGGCAGGGCGGTCTGCAGGAGGCTCCGGGGTCGAATGAGGTCGTAAGGGTGGGGCTCCCATTACCTCCCGCAGGGCTGTGGCCCTTCTACACCCCAAAGATGTCCCCCTCCCTCCCCTTCTCTCCCCTCCTCTCTCTCCCTCCCAACTCTAAGACCTTCCAGAAACCACACACACTAGGGAGGCAGTGAACGGTCAGTGGTTACCTAGGAGGGAGGGCAGGCGGGTGGGCAGAGCACGGGCCAGCGAGCTCGGGGAGATGCCCTCTGTGACACTGTAACCGTGGGCCCGTGACACCCACCGTGCACTCGCCAGCACCCACAGAACGTCCGCTCAGAGTGCGCCTTCCTGTGCACCATGGACTCCAGTTAATGAGGGTGTGTCAGGACCGGCTCGTCAGGTGTCACAAGTGCACCACTGCCCGGTGTCTCCGTGGGGGGAAGGGTGTGTGCGGGGGTGAGTGTGGGATTCAGTGTGCTGTCCGCTCAGTTACTCTGTAAATCTAAATCTGTACTAAAAATGAAGTCCATTCACCATTAAAAATAACTGTGAAATTCAACTTCCAGTGTCCACAACAAAGTTGTAATCATGGTGGAGCTTAGGAATTGCAACGGAAACACGTGACTGAAAATATTCACTATCTGGACCTTCGCAGAAACTGTTTGCAAAATCCTGCTCTGCATTTCATCACCCAAGTTAAAGGGAGGGGGGCCCGCATCACGAGCTGTCCTGGGCTAATCAGTTCGGTTAAATCACCCAGTTGTCACAGTCACAAGCAGTACTAATTACATAAGCTGACTCTAAATTTAACTGCTCAGCTTCTAACAAACAAAACAAATCAATAAAGTACTCCCAGAAAAACAACCCACAGTCTCCTGAGAAACGCCAGCAGACAGAAGTGTTCCACTCTAGCGCCTGTGAAATCTCTCCAACGTACTCAGCACCCAAGGAGTCAGAATCACATCGTTCCACTGAGAGAAGGTTGCCAACGGTTTGAAGAGAAAGCCTGGAGAACCCGGGAAACGGCACGGCCCGGGAGGGCAGGGCAGGCCCCGACTCCAGGGCCCGAATGCCCCATGGAAGAACACTAAGACCAGCAGCCAGGGGTCGGGTCAGGCAGGACGGCGCAGCCTGGGCACCGGAAGACACACAGAGTGCGGTGCTCTCGGGAAGCGTCCCCACCACGGGCGGCTTCAGAAGCGCCCTGAACGGTCAGCAGTTTACTAGGTGAGACAGCAGCCCTGACGACCCAAGGTGACCGGGGATCTGGGTGAGAATCCCACCTGTAGACACAGCTTCCGGAAGTGGTCCAGCACAGAGACCGCAGCGCAGGCTGCGGAGGCGGGCAAGCCTGCTCCTGGTCCTGCTTCTGCCACTCACTGGCCGAGCACCAAGCACTCCTCCCCTCTCAGCCTCAGTTTACTCGTCTGGGAAACAACAGAACTCACTGCCCTGCTGGGGGATCAAGCTCAATGCTGCGCACAGGCGTTCACCGGGGTGCCTCACACAAATTCTGGGTGGCACCTGCTCCTGTTCTGCTGTCGAGCCTCAGAAAATACTCTTGGAATAGGCAGTCAAGTTCTTCCAGCAGCTCCTAGAAAATCTACCCAAGGGTTGAAACAAATCTTAACAGCACATAATCTAAAAGAAGTCCTGCCTTTGGAAAACCAAGTGAGGACTTCAGCTCAGTAAATGGAACTGAGCTCACACTCTTGCTACTGGGCATGGTGGTCCAAGGGGAAAGATGAAGGCCGTCTGGGTTACCTCCAAACTCCAAGGGGTGGGGGGAGATGGTGCAGGCTCAGTGGCCCCTCCGGGACCTACACAGTCCCCGATTCCCAAGGAAGCTGGAGAGCAGTACTGGCCTTAGGGCTCCGGATCACGAGGTGGACTTGGTTCCTCCGCGATGACCCCTTCACCCCTCCCCCGCCACAAAACCTGACAAACTCTGCGAATGAACTGCGTGTAACCAGGCAGCCCCCAGCTTTATCTGGGGAGCAGTGAAGGCTACACGGCGTGTGGGTCCACCCAGGTGAGCGGCCCGCGGCCAGGCGCACGGGTCTCTGCTTCTCTGCTAAGACAAACGACCTCAGCCCGGAGCCACAGTGGACGCTGCCAGACGAGCATCTGCTGCACACTCATTCTCGCGCACACACGCACACACGTGTACAGACACGCACACACGTGTACAGACACACACACGTACACATAGTGCACAAGTGTGAGGTACAAACGCGCACAGCACACGGACGGACACAGACACGTGCACAGACGTGCAAACACAGGAGCGCGCCCGCGCGCACGACCATCAGGCACGCGCAAGCACGTACCCATGTAGAACACAGGGTAGCACAGGTACACATACACACGTACGGCCCTGCGCGCGAGGACTCGTGCAGCACATAGGTACGCGCCGGCACACACACACAGAGACACAGAGACACACGTACAACCACGCGCCCACACTCCGCGGCAGTCACCCATCCCACGCTCCGCCACAGCGCTCCGGCCCCACGCCGCCGCGAATGACGCCGTCCTCGCCCCACAGAACCCCGCCCTACGAACCCCGGCCTGGTACGCGCCCAGGGGCCAGTGACACCGACAGTCCTCCCCCTCAGCAGCCGGCCGGCCACCCGCCGGCCCCCCAGGACCACGGACGCGAGCCACGCGCGGACTCGCTCCGGCAGACCGTCCCCACCTGTCACCGCCGTGGGCGGGGAGGGAGAAGCCCAGCCTCCCGGCCCTTCCTCGCACCCCACTCACCCCAATCCTCATCCGGCCGCAGGGCGAGCCCCGGGCTGAAGGGCGACTCCATGGTGCGGGCGGCGCGCCCGCGCCCCCAAACACGCGCTCCGGTTCCTGGAACTCAGCGACTAACGCCGGGACGGCGGCGACCAGCGGACAAAATGCAGCGCAACGCGCGGGCGCGACGGTGGCCGAAGGCGGACAAACCGCCTCAGCGCGCGAGGATCCCGTGCGAACCCGAGAGCGGACGTCCCGATCCGGCGACTCTGATCGCTCCGCTCCCTTCCGAGCTGGCAGCACTCTCCGTCCCGCTGTTCGGAGGGGAAAAGGAGACACGTGGTAAACAGCGCGCCGCTGAAACAAAAGCTATCGATAACATTCAAACGGAAAAGTCCATTCCCTCCTCTAATACTAAGCACGCTGCCGGGGGGTACTGGGAGGACCGGGCGACCCCTCCGTAAGTTACGTAATTGTCTGACCGCCGAGCGGTACACCCGAACCAGTGGCGAATAGTTCCCAACGTCCACTGAGGCTGAAAAATTAGAATTAAACCAGGAAAAGTGATGTCGCGCCGCGAACACGCGGGCTGGCTCCCTGAAAACGCCCGTCCTCGCAGGACCTCCCGGCCGCCCTGGAGGCGGAGAGCGAGTCGGGTGCAGGGTTTCCGAGGAACCCGCGGTCTACGCACCAGTCCTCCGCGGGGTGGCGGGGTCGCGGGGAGAGAAAGGCGCCCCGCACGGAGCCCCGGCCCGACCGCGAGGAGGACGGACGCGCGCAAACCAGCAACGGGGTCGGTCCCCGCGCCCAGGACGGGGAGGGCGACTCCGGGCCGGCGCGCCTCCACGCCGAGGTGCATTCCCTACCTTTTCAGGACCGAAACTCGGTTTCGGGCAGAAAAAGAGATCAACTCCGACCTAACTAACACTCACCTGAGTTTTACAAAACAGTTTCGAGAACGCCGCTGAATGGGATTTGTTCTTAACGCGTGTTCAGCGGGCAAAGTTTAAAACGCCCTCACCTTAAGAACACGTATCCCTTACCGCCCAGCGCAGTCTTTCCCACGGCCAAAAAAAAAAACAAAAAACACCGCTTCCCAGAACCCTCCGCGCGCCTGGTGGGGCGGTTGCCGCGGATTGCGTCGTCCGCCACCTGGAAACAGCTGGGGGCCCCCGCCCAGAGGGACCCCCCGCCCCCCGCCCCCGCCCCCCGCCGCCCCCCCCGCCGCCCCCCCTCCGCAGGTCCCCTTGCTGGACCTGGATTCTTGCGCGCATCGGTTGCCTGACCGCTGTTCATTAGGGTGTCGTTCACAACACTTTTATTCTCATGCAACTGCAAGTTCAAAAGTCGTCATGAAAACTAAAATCAAACCAGCAAAAGTTCTCTATTCTGTATCCACCCGACACCTTTTTTTTTTCCCACCGCCGTCTTTTTTAAATCACCGTGACTGAACTCCGGCAAGTTGGTTTTTTTTTTTAATTGTTATTCAAGTACAGTTTTCTGTAATTTTTTAACTTTCAAAAATGTTATCTTTTATTCAGAGATGATTATGAAATGAACACTTGTGTACCTATCACCAAAGACGAACAAATAAATATTAACACTTTCTATTTTCGCTTTCATAATGTAAGAAATTAAACACTAAACACAATGAAGTTAAACCTCACTTTTCCTTCCATCCACATAGGCAACGTCTTTATGAATTTTATGGGAATCATTCATTTTTATTTTTTATTTTATATGTTTAAATATGTTTATAGATACATATATTTAATGTGGTTTGGGGTGTTTTAAGAATAACGTAAATGTACTATGCTCTATTTTCCAAATCACTTTTCTTCTTCAACATCACTTCTGGATGATCTATCCATATGTAAACTGTTATATGGTATTTCCTTAAATTATATCACATTTTATATCTTCATTTTCCTGGTGGACATATGAATTGTTCAGTTTTTCACTGTTCCACAAAGTATATTTGTGTGTGAGTCTCCTCATGCATACATGAGGCATGTCTAAGATACATGCTAGGTCACGGAGTAGGAGTATTAATATTCGCCAAATTGAACCAGTTTGCATCCTGGCTGGCAGTGATGAGTCCCCTTCGCTCCACACTCTCACCCATACTAGACCTAGTCATACTTTTGTTTGTGAACGGTGTGTCTACAATTTACAATTTCCCAACAAGTACAGCTGTGACGCACCTTTCCATGCTCCTTAAACCTTACTTCCCTTCTGAGAATTTCCCATCCTTCTCTTTTATAAAATTTGCTGCTGAATTTCTATCACCGGTACATCGTTAAGACGGCTCACTCTGTTCCTTTAACTGGTGTGTGTGTGTGAATCCCTCCCAGTCCAACATGTCTTTGTTTACAGGGTTTTCGTCCTGTAGGTTTCCATTTCTGTGCAGTCAACATTTATCCATCTTTTTTTTTCTTATGATCTCTGCTATTTCTATCTTGCTAAAGAAACCCTTCCCACTCCTGAGGTCATTAAGATTTTTAAAATATTCTTTTCATAATTTTAGGGGTTTTTGCACATTTTTCTAATTTGGTTATTGCTGGGGTATAGTAAATTATTGATTTTTATACAGTAAATTTGTATCCAAAACTCCTGCTGAATTATGTGATTCTATTATTGTCTGAAAATTTTCTAGGATTTTCTATGTAGAGTAACTTGTATGCAAACACTAACATGATAAAGTCTGGTTTATGTAACATTGTGACCTTTTTAAAAATTAACCTTCAATGTAGAAAATCTTAAACATACAGGACAGGAACCTGTCACTTGTCCTGCAGAAGTTCCCACACGGTGGTTCTGCTGGTTGTGTCCTCATGGCAATTTGTCCCTGTAAACTGCCAGTTAGATCTAGAACTTAGATTAGATGGTTTTGCTTTTGTTACTTTTCTCTAAAATTTGCAAGAATACTTCACAGCATCCTATCGGGAGGCACATAATTTCTAATTATCTCACTTTTAGAAAAGTTAAGATTTATTGGTCAGGCTTTTTTCTTTTTAAGTCTGCAACTTTTTCTTCTTCTTTTATTGCAATGGCTAGGACCACTACTACAGTACTGACAGTACAGGCAATAGTAAGCATCTTTTTCCTTGTCCCCAGCTTTAACATGAATATTTTAAGTTTTACCATTAAATAAGACTTCTTTTCTGGATGAAAAATTGAAAATAAAAGTAGTCTGAACCCTGCAAATATTGGTGGGGTGTCCAACTAGTGGATTTATAACTATTTTTAAAAATGCATTACACCCAGGCTGGTGTAGCTCAGTGGATTGAGTGCGGGCTGGGAACCAAAGTGTCGCAGGTTCGATTCCCAGTCAGGGCACATGCCTGGGTTGCAGGCCATGGCCCCCAGCAACCGCACATGGATGTTTCTCTCTCTCTTTCTCCCTCCCTTCCCTCTCTAAAAATAAATAAAATCTTTTTAAAAAAGCTTTAAAAAATTGCATTTCACCAGTTCTACTAGATTTTACATTTTCAGTAAGACGTCTTCAAGACACGTATCACCCTGAAGTGGGAACCCAAGCACAGAACAGAGAGGTTAGGAGCGCAGATTTGGGAGTGAGACAGATCTTGGTTCTGGTGTAGGTTCAACCATTTGCTAGCAATGCAACTTGGAGGAAGTGGCTTACTCCTAAGCTCCAACTTCACCTGTACACTGGGAAGAACAGGATCGATTTCAAAGGGCTGTTGTGAGGATGAAACTGGATGGCACTCATTAAGTGCGTAGCGTAGTGACTGGCACGTGGTAAGTGTTCAATAAAGTGCAGCTGCTTTCAAGGACGAACTGTCGCATGCTGCTTGCTAGGCATCATCCCAAATCCTTTACGTGCGTCGTATCACAAAAATCCTCACGACCTGAACGTGGACACCAGGAGCATCTTCATTTTGCGTAAGAAAGAATGAAGGCTCGAGCAAGTGAAACGACCCTGTAAGGAGAGGCCCTCGGTTTTCAAAAGGACCGCTTGCTCACTCCCAGGAAGAGCCAGCATTGCCAGCGCCCAGGGCCTCACTTCCTGTCAGTGCTGTTTCCCCTGCCCTGAGCCTTGGAAATGGGTCATGTCGCTGCTCACGGCAGATGTGTAAACCCAAACGCTCTGAGCTGGTTTCCCAAATATCAAAAAAGGAACAGTTCCAATTGTTTTTGTTCTTAGAACAAAGGCCAAGGCATTTTCTTTCTACCTACCCCCCAAAAGGTAACCATTAAAGGACTTTAAATCTGAAAATTCTGTTTAGTGTTTCACAAAACTTCCAAATCCACATGAAGTTTCCCCCAACGCACGCCTCACTGGCAAATACAAAATATCTTTCAAAAGAATGTATTCTTGTGCCTGTATCTCCCGGCTACACTATAGATTCCCAGAAGGCAGGGGTTTCCCTAGTTTGTTCACTACGTCACCCAGGGCAGCGTACACACGGGTGCTCAGACCAGCGTACACACGGGTGCTCAGACCAGCGTACACACGGGTGCTTGGGTCAGCGTACACACAGGTGCTCAGGTCAGCATACACACGGGTGCTCAGACCAGCATACACACGGGTGCTCAGACCAGCGTACACACGGGTGCTTGGGTCAGCGTACACACAGGTGCTTGGGTCAGCGTACACACAGGTGCTCAGGTCAGCATACACACAGGTGCCCAGGAAACATGGGGTGCAGCAAGAACAGGCCTTGCGGTTGTTCGTGTAGAAAATAACTGATGTCACAATAATACAAGAGTCAACTGCGTCTTGCTTCCTCACAGCTATCAATCTACTTTCGCTCCGCCCTGTATTTCCTGAACTGGCAAAGGTAAACTTAAGTAAAATCTATGTAAGTTTCTCAGTGCTGTGCGACAGAGAGGTGTTCATTGGAGCCACATGAAACTGCGGCAACTCACGACGTTTCACCTCCGGAGACGGCAGCTTCATGTGGCTCTGCCCAGCTGGTTTTCAAAGGCTTTCTACAGTGCAGTATCATGAAGCACAGTGTGAAGGCTAGGGCAGAAATGGAGAAATTTATTCTCCTAAGAAAAATGTATTCGACAGGAGTTGCCGAAGGCTTCAGGCCATGTGTTGAGATCCCCCACCTCCCACACAACCAAAAACACATGCGGCATTTGGCAGGATCATTCCCACTGCTCGGGTCTGCATCTGAAACACTGCCCGCTCGCTCTGGTGTCTGTATTCACACAGACACACTCACACATGTAAATACGCGAAATGTCTTAAGAACATGGGCTCTGTTTCTCTTTATTGCCTAAGTCTGATTTCATGGAAGTGTTCAAGTATCTAATTTGGTCCAATTCCAACTATTTGTAATGAGTTAAAGAGTTCCAATTTCCAGAAATCACGCTGACAAGGTAACCTGGACACATTCCCTTCTAGCACTCTAACTCATCAAGCTTAAGAAGTCACTGATCAGCAGCTGTTCCACACTTATTTTCCTTGTCGCTAGAAACACACCTAACATCAGTGTGTTTCAGCAGACGGCTTAACTAGGCATCTCAAACACACTTTTCTAAAATACTAGGTAACTGAGCTTCCTGCAGCGACTGACAGAAAAGCCCCACTGAAACGAGGGTTTCCCTCGTGGCCTTTCCAGCTACATTTCCCAAAAATCCAGCCATGCAGAGATTTACTGTCCCTTAAAAGAGAGGGAGAGCAATAAATGTCCAACTAGATCCCAACGGATCTGCTCTACACCCCCCGACATAAAAGAACAGCTCGCCGGTTCGATTCCCAGACAGGGCACACGCCTGGGGTGCGGCCCTGGTCCCCACGAGGGGCATATGCAAGGGGCAACCGATCGACGTTTCTCTCCCTCTCTCTAAAACTAAATAAATAAAACAGAAATTATCTGGATTATAGAAGATTTTAATATCAAATAAAGTATAATTTACGAGACCGAAAAGTTTTGACTTCCATGTGAAGTATTCTACTTAACCACAGTGTCCAAGTCACATCGCGTGGTTTCATCTTCTCACATTTCCGGTGAACGCTGACGGCCCAAACGCCAGACGTTCTGTGTGAACGGCGAGAAGCCAGGAGCCCGTGTGGACCGGCCAGTCCCTCTCCAGCTGGGAAGCGTCGCCAGTTCACGCTCTTCTCGCCGGTGGCCCCAGGGCGGGCAGCGCTTTCACCTCGTCCACCCGGTTCTTGTGGATCTGGAAGGCGGGCGTTACCCACCTGCCGCAGGAGCACTGCTCGCCGCACCAGTTGAAAGACCCCAGCTTGGCGTGGCATTTGGGGCACAGAAGCTGAAATCAAGCGAATGAATTACTTCATTCATTCACTTTTGTACAGAGCAATTCTCGCTGGCACCATAGGATATAAAAACAAGACACAGCCTGTACCTTCAAGAAGTCCATGACCTCATCAGTGAGATAAGATGGTACGCGACTGACTACAACGGCTGTGGGAAGAAGCACGTTGTACCCTGGCAGGTCCTCGGAAAAACTGACTAATTAGAGCTCAAGGGAGGAACGGTCAAGCATCAGACGTGAAACACGAGGTTTCATGGATGTGGCACGTGTGCTGGCCTTTAGGCCAGTCTGCCCGTGGAGATTTCAAACGAAAACCATCACAGCTGAAGGGCAGGAAGTCATGTTAGGATTGGCACGGCCTATTCCTTGCTGGGACCAACAGCCTATAGCTCAGCCCTCAGATCCCTGCCTGCTGAAAAACAAACAAACTGATACTCCAGGAAAACCGATCAGTCCAAAAATGCTTAACAAGTTTATTCTATCTGCTTCCAGCGTATCTACAGCAAAACTCTAGTTAAAATATGGTTTAAAATGCAAGAAGAAACAACATGTAAGCGACTCGATGAAGCTAGAAGATAAGGCGAGTCCTCACCTGTCCGTCCATCACTCCCAGCAGGGCGGGCTCCATCCACTGCACAGGCTCCACGAAGTGCGAGGTGCAGGGGGCGGGGCCCCCCGAGATGCGCGGGAGAGCTGGCGCTGGTCTCTTGTGGGCAAAGGCCACGGGCCCACTTCCTTCCTTGTGGTCCAAAATGCTGGAACTTCGAAATAAAGAGCGCCTGCAGCCCCCAAACAAAACAGAACAAAAAGAAAAGGGAAAACAGATGAAACGTGCAGTACTCCCTGAAGGACAAAACAATGGACACTGACTGTGCTGCTTTAATTTTCGACAGTCCCTACCAGCGACCTGATTGCTTTTACCGCTGAGAACTGACGTTCTTGAAAGCAGATTCAAATCTGAAATGTCTGTAGCATCCGGCTAAGCAAAGCCTTCCCACAGAGATGTAAGAAACTGAAATTTTCCACACCCTTCAGCTGCAAAGACAAGGTAAAAATCTCTGGAAAATACAAACTATTTTACCTGCACTTCCTGCATTTATAGAGAACCTCATCGTTCGGTCCTGGTGAAACCGTCGTCGGGTCGACTGCGAAGAGTTCTTGAGGTAAGTTCTGCAGCTCTACACGACAATGAAAATGTGTCCATTGGTTGAAATCAACTCTGCATTTTCAGACAAAATTCAATTAATGTCAGGATGAGGCAACAAACGCTAACCTCAGAAATTTAAACAAACAAACAAAAACAGGCCTCCAGCTTTGAGGAAGCAGGATGAGCCAGGAGAACCCTCAGGTTCTGGGCACTGGCTGCCTGAGCTCAAATCCCAGCCCACCCCTCACAATCCGCTGTGACCTAGAACTAGGTATTTTTTGCTAAACCGCAGTGCAGAAAGGAAAAGGGATTGCTGGAAAATGAGATAATGCACCAGCTTCTAGAAAGGTCCCAATACATACTAGCAACTATTACTAACCTGGATACTTCTCTGTAACCTTTTGTAAACGGTACTGTTTATAAACCGCACTGGAGGTGTCCACTTCGCACCCCATGGCCTGGTATAACCTCAGCTGCCACTCAAACCCCTCATTCATCCTGAAAGGGCAAACACAAAGCTAAGTTTTCTTTAAAGAAATAAAAACACACCACAAAAGCAGAACGATTATGCCCACCAAAAGCTCACTTAGCCGCGGGCTGGATCGTCTGGAGGTTTTCGTAGGCTTTTTCAAAGGAGAGCTGCTCAGTCTTCATCAGAAAGGCGGTCATTACAGCCACACTTCGACTGACTCCGGCATGACTTAACATGAAGTAGAAAACAGCAGCACTTTAAAAAACAAACAAACAAACAAACAAACAACACAGCAGTATCCTACTAACGGTAAATTTCAGGCCCAGGGTCTGCTTCAAACGCTTTGCCTCTGAAATACTTCCCACGTGCAGAAGAATTATTCCTTCATGCCCTCACTCCTTTTGAATTGTGAACCATGTGCGTGTATCAGGGAGCTATCCAAATGGAATTACAGTGATTTTTTAAATTTCACAGTGGCTGCGGAACATCTCCTGGGCTGCTGGCGGGAAGGGCCCAGGAGACCTGGGCTCGGGCTGCCCTCCGGTCCCCCGCGTCGTCCAGACTCCGCGAGTTCTGCCGCGGATGTCACGCTGCAACCCGGCCCGAAGGGGTCGCCGAGGGCCCCCAAGCACCCGTCACGGCCGCCCCCTCTCCGCCCAGGGCACGGCTCGGGGACCCCGTGTGTCCTCGGCGACCGTTCCCTCCCGATTCCGCTGCACCGGCCCCCGCGCCCGGGACCCACCGAACACCCCGCGGCCGGCGCGGGAGCCTCCGGCGCGCCCCCGCCCGCGTCGCCGTCACCGCCCGGGCCTCGTCCGCTGAGGACCCCACCCCCACCCCCACCCCCACCCCAGAAGAGCTGCCGAGCGAACCCTCCGGCCGGGCGCGCACGGCTGAGGCCCCCCGCGAGCCCGCTCACCAGCGCACCAGCACCCCGCGGCCCTCGGCGCGCGCCTGGAGCACGAAGGCCACGCAGCGGTCCAGGCGGCTCAGCAGGTCCGTCCCGGGCTCGTCCAGCGCGGGCACGAAGAGCTGCCGCAGGTCCGGCGCCTGCAGGGCGGGCTCCTCCGCGTCCACCGTCAGCACGGCCCCGACGCCCGCCTCCCTCAGGCCGCCCGGCTCCGCCGCGGCCGCCGCCCCGCCCAGGTACAGCCCGGGCCGCACCTGCAGCATCCCGGCCGCGGCCGACGTGGTGGCGCCCCGGCCTGCGGCGGCGCCTGCCACCGAGGGGCGGCTGCCGCGGCTAGAGCGGCCCCGCCGCCCGCACTGCGCAGCAGCGCCCTCGGAGGACCCGGCCGTGCGCGGCAGTGCGGCCCCGGGGGAGCGCTGGTTCCGCCCGGACCCCCGGCCGATCCCAACTTCGAGCGCAGAAGAAACCTCCCCAAACGCGAGGCTCCTCGGCATTTGGAGCTGGGACCCCCCGCCCTTTCCGCAGCAGCCATCGAAGTCGGCTTCGAAACGCTGGTCCCGCCGACGGAATCAGCAGCATCGTTTCATGCATTTAAAGTAGAATGTTGCTTCCAGTGCTTCTAGAGCCATTGTTTGCAGTTCCTCTCCTGCTATTCCTTTCCCCGTCTTTTGCCCAGTTTTTCACTGGTGCGTGAATCCTGTTCTGTTGCTCTCTGCTGTTCTATATTTTAAGGTATTAATCCCGTGTCTTTTCAAGAAAGATGGGGCCACGGCCAGAGGGAAACCTGGACTAAAGGGATGTTTCTTTTTCTCCCCCCTCACCCCGCAGGAAGACTTCAACCTTTTTTTTAAAGTACAGGGAAAACCAGGACAGAGGGAGGAGCCACAGACACAGGGCGCCGGGACGAATTGAGGGGCGGGGAGGTGCAGGTGCAAGGCGGCAGGAAGTCACAGGAGCTCTCTTCTGATGGCTCCTTTTTCTGGGTGAAGAACCCAGTTCACACGCTGAGAGTGAGGACAGAGGTTTGAGGAGAATAGCCAGCTTCAGGGGGGAAATGCCTGAAAAGATTGGAGAATATACGTGGAAGCTGACCTGTGGCATTGTCACGGGGGAGGGGCCTGGACAGAGGCAGGTCTCCCCCGCACAGTCTGCAGTGCGTGGGTGCTCGACTTCCTGCAGGAAAGAATGCAAGGCAGGGGTCCAGGTGAGTCTGAAAGCACGTTTACTAAAGCTGGAGGCGGTGAGAGGCAAGATCACAGCAGCCGGAGTGAGCCACGCTGGGCTTCGTGGGCTCGGGACACAAGTTACCCCTGAGGCAAGAGGAGGGCCCTTGGGGGCGGGTCCAGGGGGTGAGCCCAGGGCAAGCTGCCCTGCTCACTGCTCTTGTGGGGTCCCTCAGAGTCAGGAGAGAGAAAGCCAAAGCCCATGCCTGGGAAAGGGGGGTGCAGGTAGGCTCAAGGGAGAGCCCACACTGAGTCCTTTGTCTTGGGGGCTCTTATCTGCTTTCTGAAGGCGGGACTTTTAGGGGAGACCTCAGGGAAGGTCTCTACAGACTGTTCAACAGCGTCCAGGTGGGTTCTTCAGCATGCTGATGCATCAAAATGTGCGTATAGGGAGTCTGGGGTCATTCTCTGGCCAGGTTCACTGCTTCGCTTTTATCTTGGATGCGTGTGACTCTAACTGGTTTGTTGGTTTGTTTGTTGGTTTGTTTGCTTATTCCCCTGACTTCCCCCGTGCCGGGGTCTGGCGGCACTCATGGCACTGACCGGGTCTCTGTTCTCTCTCCCCGCCCGGGGTGGTTGAGGCTCCTTGCCCTCTGGCTGGGGAGGAGAGGTACACACCGTCTGCTCCCAAGAGTCCTGGTCTGCGAAGATAAGATCTTTCGATTTATTACCGGGCTGTGAATTGCTCAACTTTGTTTAACTCCCTTGTCTCAGTTCTCCTCATTCCACTTGCCCAGGAACTCCCTGGCTTCTTCCCACCCTGCCTCAGCAGGCAGCCAGGGGCCGGGCAGCATTCGCCAGTCAGCGACCAGGTCACGGAGACAAAGGGCTTCCGTGCAACGAGGGGTTGACCCCGAGGGCCCAGTGGCTGCAGCTCTGCGCATTCCAGAAAGCCTGTTTTCTGGAAGACTGGCCTGACCGGCTCCGGCTCCGGGAGATGACCCTGGGGCCTGCTGAGGTGCCTGCTGGTCAGACCCCTGGGGGCTGCAGTGATGAGGTTGGGTGTGCCTCTGTGACTGTCCCCCAGGGAAGGCCCTGAACCCCAGGCTTCAGTGAGCTTCCTGTTGGGCAAAATTTTTAAAAAATGCTGAAAGATGTTTCCCAAAGTGTCCAGTGGTTATTTCTGGGAGCTGGCATGTGGGAGTCCTATGACAGGATTTGTACGACTTCTCTCCGTGTAGTTTTTATTTCTTTCGACCAGTATTATTAAAACGGCTTACTGTTGGCAATGATAGATATTTATATTCTGGAACAGGGAGGGAGGGAAACTGTTAAGGGTTCATGTCTCGGACATTTTATTAAGGATCCTAAGCATTCCCTCAACTTTATTGGTTTTCTGTTCGAAGTGAGCTTTCCCTGCTCAGCTCCCTCAGATGACCGGAAGCTCCTTCAAGGATGGGAGTAGGCACGTGTCTGAATTGTCAGTGAATTGTTACCCAGGGAGCCTGGACAAGTGTGGAAACTGGGCTCATAGAACATGCCTTCGTTGGAGGCCGAAGTGTCTTTTCCAGTGTCTGTATTTGTACTCTTGACCACTAGGTGGCGCCATTTCTCTTTCCAGGAGATGAACGAGAGGGACTCCCCCCCCCCCCACAAAAAACTGGAATTTATTTATAAAAATTGTGTATTCATTCTTACATGCCTAAACTTCAGTCACCTTCAAAGTACTCTGCATTTGAAGCAATACACCTATCGAGACTTTTTTCCCACTGCTCAAAACCATTTTCGAACTCATCAATTTTGATGTCTTTTAGTGCTTCTGCTGTTTCCACTTTGGCAAAACGTTTCCCTCTGAGGACTTTCCTCATCCGGGAAATAACAAAAGTGGCCGCGGCTGAGATCAGGTGAATAGGGAGGGTAGGGCACGGGGTCCATGCCCGTGCCGTTTTGGGTCAAAAACTGCTGAACACTCAGTGTGGTGCGGGCAGGGGTGCTTGTAAATCGCCGATCGTGAAATGGGCAAAGGCGTTGAAAGAGTCTTCAAAAAAAATTCGCTGAAGCTGAACGCAGCCTCTCACAACAACGCCAGCTGGTGCACGGACACAGGTGGGTTCCCAGAGCACTCACCAGGTGGGGGACGTCTGTAGGACAAGGGGCCTGCCCCGAAGATAATTCTGGGTTTGGGGGGGGTCTCCCCTTGTGTTTTCAGCACCTCCCTTGAAAGAGGGGGAAATGAACGCGGGAGCCTGTAAGAAGAGCAGGTTGGGTCTAGGGAAGGAAATGCCATGTTCAGGGAGGGGCTGGGTTGCGTCCTGTCGAGGAGAGGACGCAGACCCTCGGTCCTTGGGTTAGCACACACACCACGCGCACTCCCATTTTATCGCGGGCACACCGCAAGCTTGACAAGCCCGGGTTAAGTGAAAAATTCTCACAATCGCAAAAAGACCATGGATATGTTGTCGCTTGCGTGCGAAGAAGACACCCATTTCGAGTGACGTGGCCTGAGCACCTCCCCAACTCCCCACCCTTTGGCCACAGTCACATGTGTGATTTTCATGTTCATTTTCATGTTTCAAAACGTGTGCTGGGAAATGTGTGGGGAAATTTCCCCTCCCCGTCCCGTCACCTCCCCATCGCAGCCCAGGTTCCTCTTTCCGACTCCAGCCCACTGTCCAGACCTGCCCACACCCACTGAGTCACCAGCAAGTGTTTGGGGGGGGGGAAGCTCCTGGACACTCGGGAAGAAGCACACGGAACCTACTTCGAGGCCTTTGAATAAAAAAGGTATAAATGCGCGGTAACAACATATTCTGCCGTTTTTTTCTGTGCTTGTGAACAGTGGTGAGCTCAGATCGTCTCGGGGCCACAGTCTGAAGCCAGAGGAAACCTCGGTCGGAGGGCAGAGTGGCGTCCGGCTCAGCGCCTCCTGACGTGTGTCCATGTGCCTTCAGAACACTGTGTGACTTCTCTGAGTATCGGTTCCTTCTGCTGCAGCACACATAGGAGGCGGTGCGGGCCCTATGCAGAGTTTTAACGAGCATCCGCTGTCACCCTGTTGTCACCACTGGTGTCCAGCTGGACAGATGCTGAGACTAGACACGCAGCTGGAGAACCCGGGGAGCGGGACCCTCTTCGCTTCCCGCGGACACTCCGGCCTCCCACCCTCGGGGGATCGTAGGGCTCACTGTGCTCCGCCAAGTGGGGTGAACGCTCGTCCCTCCCCCCCTCTGGCACCGGGTTCTGGGGGTGGGGAGCAGGGCACAGGAGTCAGTCTAACTGGGTAGTGGGCCCATCAGAGCCGCTGAAAGCTTGGGGTGTTGATGGGTCACTTACACGGTCGGTCCCCACCCCCAGCTCCTGCTCATAACCCCAGGGGCACGAAGAAGCTCTCTCTCTTGGGTGTGACCCGCACTCACACGGAGCACTCGCCTGTCCACTCCACAGCCACGGGGGCTCACACACAAGCTGAGGGGGCGGGGGTGGGGTTGTATGCAGCAGCACGGCCGTGGGTGGCAGCTGCAAACACACGCTAAGCTGGCCGGAGGCTGGACAGGACTGGACTGGACTGGACTTTCCTACGGAGCAGAAATCCTGGGCGCTGGCCCCCGTCTGTCCTGGCCGTACTGAAGACGAGGCTGGCCTTCTTCCACGGGGAGACGGACCGGGATGGGACGGCGGAAGTCAGGAGAGGAAGCCCCTTCGTTGCACATCGTCGCCAAACCACCGGCCCTCCCACGTGGGGCTCAGGAAATCCTTTCGCTCCCGACACCGCAAGAACCCCCACTGTCACCACCGGGGGAGAAAGACGGCCCGGGCTGAGCCCCTGCTCCCGAGGCAGCTCAGAGGGTCAGAGCAGAGGCCGAGCGGGGGCGGGAGGGTCGCTGCCCTGCTGGGAAGCTGTGGAGCAGACAGGAACCCCTGAACCCGGGCAGCCCGGGGACCCATGCTGCCGACCACGAAGGGGAAGCCGGCCCCAACCGCCCACCCTGCTGCCACTGAGTGTCTCAGTCCAGCCACTGGTTTAGCGCCCGCGTCCCGGTGAAGATGCGCCCCCCTTCCCTAGAAGGGCGCTTATCGTCGGGGTTCTGAGGGAGCAGCCTCAGCTCCACAAACTCGGGGACCAGAGGGGACAGGAGGGACCGACGCGCCTCTGGTCTGCAGGGACAGCGCGGTCCACTGACTCAGCGACTGCCCTGCCTGACCCCCGACGTTTGCAAAGTCATCAGGTTGTGAGACACACGGGCGGGAAGTGGATGTGGCACGGGAGCTGTGCTCCCGGTTCCTCTGTGACGCAAGGAGAAGCTGGTCAGCAGTCAGCGGAGCGGGTGCGGCGACCGCAGCCACGCCCGAGTGTCCCTGTGGGACCTTGCGCTGCAGGGCTGCGCCCCCCCCCCACTTTCCCCCAGGGCACAGAAGGCGGGGTGGTGGTCCTGCTGTCCCTCCCAGCTTTGTCCCACCCCCGCAGCTCTTTGCTGCCTGAACGCAGTCTGGAGAGCCGTAGGGGAAAGGGCTCCGACTTAGGCTTTGGGTCTGCTGGGCAGGAGCCGTGTGGCTGGACCGGGCTCGGCTCCGCCAGTCCCCGTGGGCCTTTAACCCGTGGGAGTCAGAGACCCTGTAAACGTGCGGTCAGCGCACAGGACACTCCCAAATCCTCCTAACGCTGCTCCTTGCCCTTCTGACCACCAAATACACTGCGTCTCTAAGTGTTTCGCCTCTGCTCCCTTGCCTCTTCCGAGAAGTGTCTTGGCTCGCTCCCACCAGTGACTCACGTGTCCCCCGCCCCGAGCCTGGAAATAGAGACGGGCCGGCCTCTTACCAGCATGTGAGTCGGCAGAAGGAAAGTTCCCCGAAGGAGGAAAAAGCAGCGTTGAATGTTCAATGGAAGTGCTTTTATACGGTCCCCAAGCGAGACACTTTTCAAAATTAGTTAGCCACCCCCTCCCCTCGGTTACTTTCACCTGAACGCACTCGTTCTTCCTCAGCGCTGGAGACGCCACGCGGATAAGATGGAGGTCAAGCGTCGGCTCGTTTGCTGGCGGAGCGAACAGAATGCCGGGACCCAGACAAGAAATGATTGCATTTTGGCTGGAGGAAGCCGGTGGCCCTTGAGCGGGACTTTCCCGCAGGGAAGGAGAGGAAGGGGTGAGGGCTGGAAGGGTGCTGGGGGGGCGGAGTGAGGGCGCAGCTGCAGACAGGAGGCCACCACACGGGACCTTGCACTGAACATGCCTGACCTGTCCGGCGAAAGCGACGGCTGGTCTGGAAACGCGGCTTCACAAGCCCCCCTGGGCCCCATCGCACCGACCACGTCCGTCCCGACAGCGGCCCGCACAGAGCTGCAGCCGCTGGGAGGGAAGTGACCAACTGCAGCCCCTCGTGCCGCATGTGCCCCAGCCCCTTCCCCAGAGGGTCTCCGAGTCCCCGGGTGGGGACACCCTGTTCTGAGGGGATGAGCCCGGCTGCTCCCACACCTCCAGGCTCTCAGACCAGTCAGGTTGCCCCCAACCCACGATGACCCTCCAGAGCAGGTTACCGCAGGGGTGACTTGTCAGCACCTCGAAAACCAAGCAGCTTTAACTATGTATCGACCGCAGGGCAACTGTGGTCAATCCTGCCTGGAGTCTTTGATGTTTCCATAGAGAGTGGACCTTAAAACTTCTCATCACAAGGGAAAAAATGCATGTCAACTGGACTTAGTGTGGCCGTTTCACAACAGACACAAATGTGGAATCAGGACATCGTACACCTGACACGAATACAACGTTTCCACTGTAAAGACGCAGCGGCCCCAGCAGGGGGCAGCAGAAGCTCAGGAAGAGTAGTCGGGTCCTGCCGGCCAGTTCTCTGCGGGCGGCCACTGGACAGCCGGGCAGGTTGGGAGGACGCGCGCTGCATCTTATTCCCCAGCACGGATCCCCTGGGGACCAGGCACGACCTATGGGATATTAGGGCAGCTGCGTTACATTGGTACCCGGTTAAGCAGCTGTCCCCAAAAGGTAAGAAGTGCACCCGTGGCGATCAGGAGAGATCTCTAGTGAGAGAGAGCCATCACCCAAATTTCTTTCATCAGTTTCATTCAACTTTTGGGGGGTCATTGGGCACAGAACACAGGCTCACCTGATTTGCATGTGTCACAGCTGGGAGGGACTACACTGGGTCCCAAAACTGTCTTGTATTAAGCTAGCAAAGACAAAGCTAAAAATATGTGTATAAGATTCTGCACCTTGACCCCCCCCCGCCCCCAGGGACAGAAGAGAACGGTGGAACTGTCAGCTGGAGGTGAGGACCGGCCTCTCAGCGGGTGTGCAGGCAGCACGCTCCCGTGCCGGCTCCCGGGAGCGCAGTGCCCGCCCGGCCCCACGGGAGCTCCACGCCCCCCGAGTCCTGTTTGCACCTTCCGCCGGCCGCGGCCTCGGCTGGTCTCCGGCTTTCCATCCGCTGATCTCCACAACCGACAAGGCGACCGAGGTCTCCAGGTCGTCAGCAGCGGTGAAACTCTAGGCCTCGCCCTCTGCTGTCTGGGGTGGAGTCGGCGCTCACCTCAGCCTCTCATTCCCCCCCCACCCCCCCACCCCCACCCCCAACCGCAGCAGCTAACGTGTGGGGACTCCATGCCGCCGGGTGCCCAGCGTTCTGTGGCTCCGGCCACTCGGACACTCTGAAGCCGGCACAGCACATGGGGTGACAGTGACTGTCCTTCAAAGCCACAGCCTCTGTGGCTTCTGGAAACCGGGCTGAGGGGTGTTCTGAGCAGCACTGGCCGAGGTCACAGGGCCAGGCGCTGGCTCCGGGAGGCCGGTTTCCACTGACACACTGGACTGCCCGGTCGGGTCCCAGAGGTCAAGCAGACCTGTCCCCTCGCCCAGAGACAGCCTTGTCCTCCTCACCCAGCTGAGGTCCTGACTTGGGGAGGAGTTCGATCTCTCCCTCTCTCTCTCTCTCTCTCTTTCTCTCTCTCTCTCTCTCTCTCTCCTCCCCCACCCCCAATCTTCCCCTCTAATTTGCATCTGCTTCCTTTGCTCCCCACCTCAGCCTCAGAAGGAGGAAGAGGGAAGGGAGGGTGCTAGGGGGGAACAGCAAGGTCTCGCTCGGCTGGGCAGCTTCCCACCGTCCAAGCCGGGCAGGTGGCCGGGGCCAGCTCTGCCTGGTGGGTGCTGGTGTGGACCTGGGAGCTGTGTCCTCTGGGACTACTGCTGTCCCCTGTCCCACCCTCGGGGCGGACACACCTCTTCCAGGGCTCCCTGCACCTCCCCCCTCAGCTCCTGATTCCCCTCCAGCGTCTCAGGGCCTCAGTCCAGCCACCCAGGGGGCCTTGCTGTGCAGGGCCCGAGACAGGCCCCGGGCCAGCTCTGCCTTTCACGGGCCACAAGTACGCACACACTCGGCTGACCCCAGGACCTTCTGGGCTCAGGCTGACCCCGCCCCGGCCCCTCTACCCCACAGCCTCAGCTCCCTCCAGCTCCCCCAGGTGTGAGCTGGGCCCCTTGCCTGTGTCCCAGGGGCACCTCTCAGCTCTCCCCTCTCCTGCATGGGGCACCTCCCCACTAGGAAGGGGGACTGGGATGGGGACTCGCTGTGTGACAAAGGAGCCTCCTCTCAGACCCTCCCTCCTGTCCACACCGCCCTTCTTACCTCCTTGTTGTGACTTCAGGGCCCAAAGCCAACCCCCCCGCCCCCATTTCCCGTGTGAACAATACCCTGACACCCTCGCTGCAGAACCACAGGCCCATTCTGCTGGGAAACGTCACCTGTGACATCCTGCCACAGCGCCCTTGCCTAAGTGTGAAAAATAAAAATGAAACCCCGCCTTCGGGCCTCCGGGAACAGCGGTCCCCGCGGGCCCCACTCGGACCCCCGACCCCGCATGGAGCTTCTGGAGACGAGGAGCAGGGCAGACAGGGGACTCACAGAGGACTCAGAAGGAGAACAGTCAAAAACACGGGGGGGGGGGGGACAGCTGGAAGTAAACTCTGTCCTTCAGGAAAACTAGACACGACCCAAGGGGTGTCCTTGTGCGTCTGGGGGGTCGATGCAAGCGCCAGGAACCAGGTCTGTTGAGTGAACCTGCGAGGCCAGGCCCAGGGAGCAGACGTTGTGACGAAATCACACTGCTCACTCACGTGGGTCGGGGAGGACTGCCAGTGGTCAGAGCCGTCCAGAAATTTCTGGGGACAGCGGGGACACTTGTCATCTGTGGGCAGAGGTGGGCGGGGTGAGTCAGACACATCTGGCAACGTGCCAGAGTAAGCGAGCTGCACATAAGTGCAAAGTCAGCCCTCAGGTCTGGCAACAATGCGACGGCCACGGCTTCTGAGAAACTTTCAGGAATCGCTGCTTGCTGGCCCTGTGCGGGGAAGAGGGTGTCCAAGGGGGGGACTCGGGCACTGGAGCCCGAGCAGAGACGTGATTCAGGCTGACCGTGAGGAAGCTTTGGGCGGACCTTGCCCAACCGACTTCTCGTACATTCTCCTTTGTGTGAGTCTGTAAGGCTGAGTTAGGAGTTTAAAAAATTCTCTTTTCTAAGGAAGCCGGAAGGACCTGCTACGGTCACCCGGTCACTCTTTCCTTTTTTTGCGCCCCTTCGCGGGTGCGCCCTGCAGTCCTGCAGCGAGGAGACGGAGCTCCGGAGCCTGCGCCGCACGGCTGGCGAGTTGCAGAAGTGACATCCGAACCCCGGTCCCTTGACCCCTGAGAAGTGACATCTGCACCTCCACTCTCTCCGACCTGTGGCTGCCGCTCACGGGCTGCGTTAGGGGCGTGTTTGACATCGACAGGCCGGACAGTGATCCCCTCCCACGTCACCACAGTGAGATCGGCTCCTCTGAACTGAAAAAGACTCACGCGGACGGCACCCACGCTTTCTCCTCCGGTGTTAGCTGAGCCAGGGTGCACATCCATCATTAAGAACAGAAAGAAAAAACTTCCGGCAAGATGGAGGCACAGGTGGACGCACCGTACCTCCACGCACAACCAAGATTGGAACAACAACAATTTACAGCTAGAATAATACCCAGAACTGATAGAGAATTTATCTGAATGGAAGTCGGACAGCCAAGAAGTTGAAGTGGACCCGTTCATCCAGACCGGTGGGAGGGGCGGAGAGGAGCAGCCGGGCTCGGGTTGCAGCACGGGCCGTGGCACAGAGAGCAGAGAGCACTGGGCGCATAGAGCAACCGGGAGCGCGCAAGGCATCCGGGGCGCACAGGATGGCAGCGAGTGGCAGCTGGCGGACCCAGTGAGGCGGCGATTGTGGGCTGAGGCGGAGCGCGCAGCCCAGGACCCCAGGGAAGGGACTGAGGTCCCAGGAGAGTGGGGCTGCCGCCATTGTTCCCCCCCCACCCCCACTACAACGTCACAATCTAGCGACTGGGGTGCCCAGCCCCGGTGAACACCTAAGGCTCCGCCCCTCACCGTAACAGGAGCGACCAGACCCCCCCCAAAAAAGAGAGAGAGAGAGAGAGAGAGAGAGAGAGAGATGTCTCAAACAGAAAAACAGATCAATGCCCCAGAGCTGATCCTTTTGAGTGACTAAGAGATAGCCAACCTATCAGATGCACAGTTCAAAACACTGGTGGTCAGGAAGTTCACAGAATTGGTTGATTTTGGGTGCAAATTAGATGAAAAAAATTCAGGTTACCATAAAAGACATGAAGGAAGATGCACGGAGAACCAATAGTGATGGGAAGGAAACTGGGACTCAAAACAATAGAGTGGACCAGAAGGAAGAAAAAAACAACCAAACAGGAAAGAATGAAGAGATAAGAATTCAAAAAAACGAGGAGAAGCTTAGGAACCTCCAGGACATCTTTAAACATTCCAACATCCGAATTATAGGGGTACCACAGGGGGAAGAGGAAAAGCAACAGATTGAACACGTATTTGAACAAATAATAAAGGAGAACTTCCCCATTCTGGCAAAGGAAATAGACTTCCAGGAATTCCAGGAAGCTTAGAGAGCCCCCAAAGAAGTTGGACCCAAGAAGAAACACACCAAGGCACATCATAATTACAAAGCCAAGGTAAAATGAAGGAGAGAATCCTAGAAGCAGCAAGAGATAAGGGGACAGTCACCTACAAAGGAGTTCCCAGCAGACTGTCAGCTGACTTCTCAAAAGAAACCTTGCAGGCAAGAAGGGGCTGGAAGGAAGTATTCCAAGTCATGAAAGACAAGGACCTACATCCAAGATTGCTCTGTCCAGCAAAGCTTTCATTTAGAATGGAAGGGCAGATAAAGTGCTTCTCAGATAAGGTCAAGTTAAAGGGGTTCATCATCACCAAGCCCTTATTTTATGAAATGTTAAAGGGACTTATCCAAGAAAAGAAGATAAAGAAAAAACATGTAAGAACAGAAAGAAAAAAATAAGCCCTGGCTGGTGTGGCTCCATGGCTTGAGCGCTGGGCCTGTGAACCAAAAGGGCGCTGGCTGGATTCCCAGTGAGGGCGCGGACCTGGGTTGCGGGCCAGGCCTCCCAACTGATCGATGTTCCTTTTCCTTTCTTTCTCCCTCCCTCCCCCTCTCTCTAAAAATCAATCGATAAATAAAAATCTTTAAAAAACAAAACAAAACAGACGTCAAGCGTGGAGACAGATGGCCTTTGCAGGCGGCGAGGCCGCTGGGTAAACCGATACGGGAGAGCTGTAGCGCCTGTTCCCCGTGGCTCGTGGAGGTTCGGCGGAGAACTGGGATGATCGGGCTTAGAACGTAAGGGCTGCACTTGGACAAAGTCCACGTTTAGCACGGAAGGACGGTCGGGAGTGCGTTTCGCTTCCGTACCTGGGGACCAGCGAGGCAGGAGTTCAGAAGGACCGGTTAGCATTGCGACGGGGCGGGGGGCGTGGGGGGGCGCGGGGCGGGGGGCGGGGTGGGCACTGTGCCGCCCGCGGGCCGCCGCTTCACGCCAGGCTGCAATGCCACCGGGATCCGGGGAGGGGCACTCCACGGAGCGCAAAGCGCCCAGAGGCTCCCTGGGTCTGATGAGGAACTGACAGTGGGCGGGGCGGGGCCGGGTAGCTCTGTGGGTTAGAACCCGATCCTGGGTCAGGGCCCGTGCCATGAGGGGAACAGCGACGCATGCACGCGCCCGCCCTCATGGATAAACAGAACTGAGAGTGTGCTCTTGTGCCGGAAGAGGGGAGGTGAGACAACACAGGCTCTCTCTCGCAGAGTGTGCACATCGTTAGACCTCTCTGAAGGACAATTCCACGACGTCCGGCAGTGTTCCCCACAGATACGTCCAAACACGAGCGTGGGGATGCAGACCGAAGGGTGCAGGTGTGCGGACGCTCACCGCGGCCCCGTTTCCAACCGGGAACGTCAGGGGCGTCCGTGGGTCTGTCCGTGGGGACGGGCAAGTGTCGCCTTGCCCCTCCTCCGTGCTTCTCAGCCTAAAGCCTGAACAGTGAGGGGTCTGCTCTCTGCGCACGAGGAAGCCTGGGCTCCGGAGGCCCATGCAGCGCCCAGAGAGGGCGAGGCCCCTCGGGAGGCCGAGGCCGGAGCGCCAGGCGGAGAGCCTGTGGCGGCCACGGGGAGGGTGGGCTCTGTGTGCCACAGAGGGAGCGCGGGCAAGCCCCCAGAGAAAACCCGCAGGGTGGAACGGAAAGAGCTCCCTCTATCCTCGGCGTGAAGTCGAGGCGAGACACCGAGGCTCCGGGAGAGCAGCGCGGGGGGAGCGGGGGGGAGGACGGCTGGCGCTCGGCGGGATGCGCCCCGCCCTCCTTTGCTCTCCGGTGGAAGACGCGCGCCCGTACCTACTGTCTGGTCCGGACGCCCTCCGGTCTGGGCTCTGAGACGCAGAGCTGACCAGAGGACCAGACAGAGGCAGCTTCCCCCCAGCCCCCACCCCAGCCTCTTGCTGCCTTCCCTGCTGCTTGGGGTTGAGCCCGGGACCCTCCTGGCCTGGCTGGCCGTCCGCTTCCTAAGCGCGGTTCTAAGTGGGGACAGGGGACGGCTGGGAAGGACATTCTCCGGGCCAGCCAGCCCCCCAGCTCTCCTCGGGGAGGGGGTCTGGTCCGCTCGTTTGCTGTCTTACAGAAGGACCAACCGATTCTTTTCTTATGACTTGAGGTCCTCCGACGGCTAAGCCTCTGGCACTAACGCTGCTCCCTTCCTGTGTGGATGGGGGTGGCCGGTGCCCGGGGCGAGGGGAACAGAGTAGTGAGGAAGGGGCAGAGCAGGGGTGGCCGGGCAGGGCTCGCCGGGAGCAGGGTTCCCCGAAGCGAGAGGGACTTGGACAGGGAAGCTGGAGGCAGAGCCACCAGCCCCGGCCACCCAGGACCCAGGCCCGGGCCCCAGGGGCCGGGGCCTGCCTCCTCAGCGGCAAGCACGTGCCTGCCGAGACCCATTCATTCGATTCTTCTTTTCTAATTTTAAACAGCATCCCCCCCGCCCCCACTCGGGCTCATTGATGCCCCGGTGAAGGAGGCTTCCGAGAACCCGCCCCAAGTCCCCAACAGGTGAGAGGACTTCCCAGCGAGACTCCCCTGCTCCGGTCCCGTTCCACCACCCGGGAGGGTCCCCCACCGCCTTCTCCCCGAAGCACCCCCTGAAGCACCCCGTAACACCCACAGTCCCCCAGCCACTCCCAGTTACGTGCAGCCCCACCCAGCACTCGCTGGGGTCCTGCCCGTCTCCATGAAAACGGCAGCCTTCTCGGCCCCTTCCTCCTCCCCACTTGGAGGCGCCTTGCTTGTCCACCACCGCTCAGCCTGCTTCCCAGAGCGCTCACCCCAGTGCACTGTGGTTCTGGGGTGCCCGCCCCCCCCAGGGTCGTCCCAGTGACTCAGGAAGAAGATGGGGAAGAACAATTCCCAGAAGAGTGTGGTGAAGGGCGTGGATGCTCTTCCGTGTAATCGCTCACGGGAACGTGGGAAAGTGGGTTGTGGCTGCCTCTCTACCTAGTTCAAGTGAGGAGGGGAGGACGGGGGGCTCTCGGAGGAAGGGCGCAGAGCCAGCGAGGACGAGAGTGGCCGAGCGCCAGCCGGGCGGGGAATCGGCGGCTCCAGAACGGGCAGACGGGGCTCGTGAGAACGGGCCGCAGGGAGACACCCCGGACCGTGGTGGACATCAGGTGGCAGTATTGCCACCCTGCGGGGGGGCAGGGGGGGCGTGTGCTGTGAGCCGAGGTGTGCTGCTGCTGCAGTGGCTCTTCCGGAAGTCAAAAAAAAAAAAAAAAAGCTGCTTAAAAACTAGAATTCAGCAATTTCAAGGATCTGTCTTAAACTTTCCTCAAAGACATTTCTGGAAGCTGTGACTCCAACTGGTAACTCGTGGCTGACGTGAGTGGGGCCTGCCTGCTGCCCCCTGCAGATAGGGTGCCCACCCGCTGGTCACGCAGCGCTGACCCTTGTAACCCGCCCCCCCCACCCCCACCACATACGGGAGACTCACACAGGTGCCTCTCAGCCTCTGAAACTAAACCAAACCCAGAGCTTCCGGGGCATGAACCCGTCAGAGGTAGAACGGACCGTCTTCTCAGAATTAGCGTGAAATGACCGAGATTACAGCTGGGCCCTGACAGGTGCCAAAGGGCTCCGCTTCCTCAGCAAGCCGAATCCTGCAGGCGGTGGGCTGCGCCAGGAGCTAAGGGAGCCTCGGTTCTCCTCCAGGCACAAGCCCTTCAGTGCACACGGGCCCACTTCCTTCCTGCGCGCTGCAGGGAAGGAAGCGATCAGAGGGGGCGGGCGGTTGCCCCTCAAGCACGCGTCCAGACCCATTGTGGCGACCACACTTTATGTGCTTCTGAAAAACCGCAGAAAACAAAGGCCACGAACAGATGGTTTTTCAAGGGCCTCAGGTGACAGGAAGCAGAAGAGATGGGGACAGGCGGGCCTGGTGAGGGCACGGGGCTGCCCCTCAGCTCCCCGCCGGGGCTCCCTGGGTCTCTGCCCAGTGAGTGGTGGGCGTTCCCAGTGCTGCCCCCGCCTCCGGGAAGGCCTGAGGGTCCCTCATGTCCCGGACCACCCGGCTCAGAAGGCCCTTGAGCAGCCGCATCTCTCGGAGCAGCAGGTCCACGTCGGATCGCAGGGCCCCAAAGGATTGCTCCGTGGGCTTTGGTGGCGCGCAGCCGGCTGGCGCAGCGCTGGGGCCTCTGCCCGCGGGGTCCCGCCGCCCGGCTGAAGTGGCGTTAGGGACGGAGATGACCGACGGGACTGACGTGGACACCAGCGGCTTTCGGAAGGAAAGAGGCTTGTTCCCAGGCGCCAAGGGTGCAGCCTGCGGGCCCGGGGCGGCCGTGGACGCGTCCCGAGATGGCCCTGTGGAGGCACACCGCGGGGGGCGGGGGCCGGGCTGAGTGGGGGGAGAGAGCCGGAGCGGGAGGCAGCTCGGGCGGGAGCGGGGTGGAGGGGACGCGCAGGACCGGGATGGAAGGGGGCTCAGGAAGACCGGGGGTGCGGGGGCGCGTCCCAGGGCGCGCGCTCACTCACCGCGCCCGGGCAGTCGCAGCCACGCGCTGCGTTTCCGCACGCTGCGGGAGGCTGTGGCCGCCTCGCACCAGTGAGACTCCAGCTCATCGGTCTCGGGCTCGGGGACCCTGTACTCGGCGCCCCAGTCGAAGCGGCGCACCGCGCGGCTGTACTTGTAGAAGGCGAACTGCAGCGGCACCGCGCTCTTCCGCGGGTGCAGGCGCGTCTCGCAGCGCACGACCACCCCGCCGGCCTCCGCGCGGCCCGCCACCTTCAGCACCGGCGCCGGGAACAGCTCTGCGGAGACCGTGCGGGCAGAGCGCGCACGTGAGGCCGGAGCCAGCGCTCCGGGAGCTGGGGCGCGCAGTCCCCGGCCTCCGACCCTGCTCTCCTTGGGTGTCCCGCTAGGGATCCTCGCCCACAGGAGACGGAAGAGCGGGTGGGAGGAAAGGCTCCTGAAACGCGGCAAGGAGTCCACGAGGGAGGGGACACGCAGCTCGGGCTCTCCTCAAAAGGGGTCACTGCGCCTGCCTCGCCCGGAGTCCCACAGGGATCCCCACTATTGCCGCCGCCCCCTAGGTGGGGTCCCCAAAGGAGCAAGAGCCGGGGTGTGAGTCGTGGGGGAAGGGACACCCGTCCCCACAACGGCCGCGGGTCAAGTGGCCTTCACTGCGGAGCAGGAGAGGAAAGCGCACCTGGTCCAGCAGAGAAACCGCCACCGGCAGCCGCTCGACCCTCCTCCGCCCCTCCTTTCCCCGCCTGGTTCCCGACCCAGAATTTCCCAGGCTCCACCGCACCCCACCCCCAACCCCGCGCCCCAGGCCTCCCCACCTTGCACGGTCACGGCCACCTTGGAGGAGAACATGGGCGCGCTCTCCACGGGGATGCGCATGGTGCCGGAGCACTGGTAGCGCCCGCTGTCGCCGGCGCGCGCCTGCGGCACTGTGTAGTTGGCGCTGGCGTGGAAGTAGCGCACGGCCTGGCCGTCGCGGTAATAGTGCAGCTTGTACACCGCCTTGTCGTACCAGCCGCGGCAGCGCAGGACCAGCGGCTCGCCCTCGAACACCGCGGCGTAGGGCACTTGCAGAATCAGCCAGTCTGCGGCAGTCAGCACAGAGGGCCCTGGGGTGCCGCTCCCCTGCGCCTCCCGCCCCACTCCCAGCTGCTCTCCTTTGCCTCGCGCAGGCCGCTCCACCTACTAAGTGGCAGGTGAGTGGCAGGGAAGGGGCGGGGCCAAGATGCCTGAGGCTTGGTTCCAGCCTCAAAGAGAAAGGCCCACCGGAGTGCAGGTTAACCTCGTCAGGAGGCGCAGGGCCTTCCGACCTGTCCTCTGCCCACCTCCCCTCTGCCCCTTTACCTCCCCCCCCCCCCCACCACTCCCGGTGCAGGTGAGCCCTGGGGGAAACCGGCCCCGCTCAGAGCCCGGGGCCGTGCACCTGCTGCCGCCCCCTCCCGTTTAGTCCAGGCCCACCGCGGGCTTCGACCCCGTCTCGGGCGGAAGGCTCTGTGACCCCCCGATGGCCCCGGGCACCTCCCACCGCACCCCGTGTTCCCCAACGCTGACGCAGCTGGGAAGGGGGGGCGCACGGCAGGTGTTCTGATTAGAGAAGGAATTCCACGGGCGCCGGCCGCAGCCCCCACGCACTCTCGGTTCCTCGAGCAGCACTCACGGTGGATCTCGGCCAGCGCCTCTCCCACACGCACCACAATTTCCAGGAACTGCGGCGTGTGGATGGGAGGGGTGTGCCGGGCTGCTCTTTGCACTGAGTGATGGTCATTAAGTTGTGGGCACAGCTGTGGCCCACGGGGCCCAGGGGACCCACTATCCCCTACAAGTAGCCAACCCGGGGCCCCGATGAACACGTCTTCTCTATTTCTCTCATCCTGTAAAGGTCCCCGGGCCAGGCTCTTCGTTGACCCCTGGGCACCCACGTGGGCGTGTTTGGAATGGAGTTCTGACCAAGTGCTCTGGTCACTTGCTGCCTTTCTGCTCCCACAACCTGTGACCCATTCCGGTCCTCACAGCACCCGGTGTCAGGGGCTCGGGGGTGGGGACACTGGCCCTGCTCACCGATGGCAGGCACAGAGAGAGGACTGTCAGCCCGGAGTGACCCTGCAGCCGCGCCGCCCTCCAGGGACCCTGGGCCTGCTTTGCTCTGTCCGCCCCGCCCCCGCCCCCGCCCGGTTCTCTGACCAGCGTCCTGGGCCCTGAGGGCCTCCGCTCTCCGGACCGTGGGCCCGAGTCCCATAAGCTGTTCTTCTGCCCCCCACTGTGGCGGGAGGGTGAGGGGACCTTAGGGACAGGCAAGCTTCCCTGCGTCTCTCACGTAGTGTCACGCACCCCCCTCCTCCGGAGACTCAAGGTAGCCCCCTTTCCCGCCCGATGGGTGTGGCCCGGCATCCCCTCGGACAGGACCGCCAGCCTCACCAGAGGAGCCGCGTGCTGCCCCCCACCCCCCGCCCCCGCGCAGACTCTCACCATTGGACACAGAGAGGTGGACCGGGTCGCTGACCGGCGCCCCCCGGGTCTGGCACCGGTACACCCCGGGGGTCTGCACCTCCAAGCTCCTCCCGTGGGAGGGCAGCAGCAGGTGGCCCAGGTACCAGAGGGTGCTGACCGGCCGGAGCTCCACGACCAGGGGGTGGTGCCCGTCGCACCGCAGCGTCACCCGCTCCCCCTTGAAGACGGTGGTCCAGGGCGGCTGCAGGGACAGTGTGGGCTTCTCCAGAGCAGCTGGGAGCGTGCGGGCGGGGCCGCGCGGGGACGAAGACCACCGTGAGGCCCCCAAAGCTGTGCTCTGTGCCCGGGAAGTCTCGGGGAACCCCAGCTTTCAGGAGCCGGCCCACGTCACTGGCCCGACCCCCCAGGAGAGCGACCACGTGCGGCTACTGAGAGCCGGTTTCCCGATCCCCCGGTGACACCCGTGTCTAAGTGCCTGCAGGCAAGCTGAGTCACAGGGATGGTGGCCGTGGGGAAAGGCACCCTCCCAGAGCAGCCAAGGGGAGGGGGGCGGGGGGCAGGGCCCAGGCAGGTCACTCTGGGGCTGAGGGAGAGGTGTCGGAACTTGGGGTGAAGGAGGCTGGGGACTCACTCACCGGCGTGCCCACTGCTGGGAGCTGCTGCGAACAGGGAGTGGAAGGAGGAGGAGGGAGGAGGTGCTGCAGGGGCGAGGCGAGGAGGCGCCGCCCCGACCGCAGCAAAGACTCGGCGGGGACCCAGTCCTGCTTTCCTTCGGCCTCAGCTCCCCCAGCTCGGAGGAGGCGCCCTCCCCCTTGTCCCTCCGAGACAGTGACGTGTCTGGAGTTGGGGATGGCGTGTCCCCGGCCTGCACGCACGCACACACACACATGTGTGCACACCCGGTCCCCTGCCCGTCGTGGACTCACCCAGGAGCAGGAGGGCTGCCAGCGCCCACATGGCCGGTCTGCCTGCAGCCGCTGCACCGAAATGGGGAGGCTGCCTGGGGGGGGTGGGCGTGCAGAGAAGGGGCCGTGCAGACCCCGGAGCGCCGGCGGTCTGTCAGCTGCCGGTGGGCTGGGGGGAGCAGGAGCCAGGCTGCACAGGTGCCAGCCCTCAGGTGCCCCGCCGCCGACCCCACCCCCGCAAGGGCACCCTTGCACCTCAGGGCAGCCCCAGGGTCTGCGCCCCGCAGCCCAGGCACCGGCAGGCGACCCTGCCACCCGCCATCCAGCCAGGCCCGTGAGCCTCTGCTGGGGAAGACACAGCCTCCTGGCCCGCAGACCCCCGGGGACAGACGCCGGTGTGTGGCTTCGTGGGGCCGACCTCCCTCGGGGGGCAGACGGGAAGAGGGGGCTCGGCATCCCCGTCGAGGACGGAACGTAATGAGTCTCCCCTGCTCTCTCCCTTCCTGGGGCCCCAAACCCTCAGAAGTCAGAAACTCGTCTCTCCCTCCCGCCGCAGTCACCTCGCCCCATGGCCTCCGCACCCACGGGGGCCTTCCTTCCTCCTCCTCCCGCTCCCCCCGCACCCCCGCCCCAGCCATGCCCACGGCGCCCCTTACCCTCGGCACAGGAGTCCCTACTCCGGCCCCTCGGAGACGCCGTGCGGGCGGCCTCCCGGGTTTCTGGGCCACGTGATCCGCCCTGAGCAACGGCGAGCCCGTGGCCTCGGGTAAATAGTTAATGAGTTTTCCAGCCCGATAGAGTGTCTGCGTGGGCTGGGTCCTGTCCCCACCGCGCTGTCCAGCACGGGCAGCTCCGCCCCGGGAGCCCTGGCATGGAGGAGGCCGCCAGGCCCCCTGCACTCGGCGGAGGACCGTCCCCGCCCGCCTGGCCTGGGGACGCCCGGGGCTGCGCTCTGAGAACTCCCGCAGGGCGTCTCCCAAGGCGCCAGCCCTGGCTCGTCACACGTGCAAAGGCCTCCTGGGAAAACGGGGCCAGTCGTTTCGGTCCTGGGGGCCACTTTGACCCAGCGCCCTGGAAGAGGGACGGCGTCCCAGAGTCTGGGAAGCGGGCGGCGGGCAGCACCTGATCAGGGACCGGGGCTGGGAGGGAGGGGAGAGCCGGGGGCCGGGAGCGGGACCGGGGACCGCTGCTCTGGGACGGCACCGCCTCCTCGTCCCCGGCCCGCGGCGTGGGCTCCCCGCAGCCGGCGCCCCCCCCGCCCCGCCCCCGGCTCCGGCCTGGGCCCTGACCAGGCGCCTCGTCTGTGGCGAGAACGGGACAGCGGGCAGCGTGGCCCTCGCCCACACCAGGTGACGCTCGTCTGGCTTCTCGTCACTCCGAGCTCAGCCTCTTGGCCAGACTCCAGGACGCCTCGGGTCACGCCCCACATTCACGGAGCGCACGGCCGTCCCTGAAAACCCCCAGGCGCACCCACGGGGCGCACGCACACGGAGCTCAGAGTCCGGCTCGAACCGCCCCCCCGGCCCCCCCAACATGTCTGTATTCTTGGCTTCCTTCCCGCTCACGTGCGACGGGCACCGGGTCACAGGCCTCCCAGATGTCCCTTCCTAAAACTCGCACCTGAACATCTGGTGGGATTCCATTCCCTCGGTGGTTGGTTTTTGTTGTTTGTTTTTTTTTTTAATTGATCTTAGAGAGCGAGGGAGGGAGAGAAGACGAGAGAGAAGCACGGATTTGCCGTCTCCTTGCTGATGCCTCATCGGTTGATGCCTGCGTGTGCCCTGCCCGACCGGGGACGGAACCCACCCCCTTGGCGTGCGGGGCCGAGGGGTGGCGCTCCAGCCCGCCCACCCACCCACCCTGCCAGGGCCCATGCTCTCGTTTCCCGGTGGCTTGTCCAGACGGACACATCTGTCGTCAGTCACCGAGGGTCACCGCGGGCACAGAGGAATCCGCGCACGGAAAGAGGAAGCGGGAGCCCCGCCCTGGATGTGCGGCGCGTGGGCTGCGGTCAGCACAGAACCGCACGCCGCCTCCCCGACCAGAGGCCGCTGTGGGGCCCGGCTCCCGCTGCCTGGGACTGGTTCGCCCCAGCCAAGCACGGGGGAGGGGGCGGTTAGCGGGGCCCCAGAGAGATTCGAGTGTGTTTGCAAAGACAATCAGCTCAGAGACCAAGTCCTTCGAACAGGCCGCCGCAGCCCCGGCACAGCTGGCTCACCCCAGACGTCCGAATCCAGGGCAGCCTGCGGGGGGCTCCGGACTCTGCCGCACCTCGGGCGGGTCGGGGGAGAGCATCAACTGATCCGGGGCAGAGACGCTGACTTGTGTGTGGGCCTGACAGGTGTGACCTCGGGCAGTGGCAGAGCCACCGCACACCCGCGTGTCATTAGTCAGCGTTTGCTGCGCGAGGCTGGAGTGGAGGGAGGGGGTGGAAGAGGCGAAGCACCCCCCACCCCAGCAGTCGGACACCAAGCTTCTGCCAGGCCAGGGTTTCCGCCCCCGGCGCTGTGGACGTTTGGGGCCAGAGAACCCTTTGTGGTGGGGGCTGCTCTGTGTATCACAGGGCGCCAGCAGCACCCCGGTGTTCTCCTTAGTAGACGACAGTAGCACCCCCCCCGAAAAACTGACAACCCAGACGTCTCCAGACAGTCCCAAGCGCCCCCGGGAGGGTGGGGAAGCGTCTCGCTGCTTCTCTCCCGGCCCCAGACCCGGGGCCAGGGCAGAGGGAGGGCGCCGAGTCGGCTCGCCTCCGCCAGCCCGTGGCGCAAGGTCGCCGGCGCTCGCCCACCCCCAGCGCTGGAGCAGGGCTCCGACACCCCGGGGACCCCTCCGTGCAGCATGTGGATGGGTCGGAGAGAGGGAGGGGAGTGCGGTTTATTGGGGGCGGAGCAACACCACAGGCGAAAGGTTCACTGGCGTTTGGCAGGGCCCTTCCTGGTCTCCGGCTTCAGGTGGCTGGACAAGTCCCTCAGCTCCAAGACCAGGTGACCAAGGAGCGCTCTCACGTCCTGCATTTGTTTGAGGAGGACCCCCATCTGGTGGTGCAGGTGGGGGTCAGGTGCCTGCAGAGGAGAGGGCAGGCCGGCACCCTTGGAGGGAGGGCCGGGCGGTGGGGGCAGCGGCCCAGAGGGCTTGGCAGCCGGCGGCCCTGGAGCCCAGGGTTGCGGAGGAGCCGGGTTCAAGGTGGGCGGCGCCCCAGAGCTCGAGGGACCTGGGTGGGGTGGGAGACACACACACCTGTGCCCACGGAAGCCTGGCTCCCGGGCCCCGCCCTCAGCTCCTGTCGGGGGCCCGGCACGGCAGAGCCGTGAAGCGCCTCGGGTCCCTCCCGGTCCAAATCCGAGCCTGCGGCTCGGCCCCTCGGCCGGCCAGGAGTGCTCCCCACACGTGGGGTGTGCCATCTGTGCACTTCCTCCTGCTGCGCATTTGGGGGTGCTCTGGAGGCCCCTGAGTCACCTCCCTTCAGGATGAGCCCCTCCCGGGTCCCTGCTGCTGCTGCTTTTCCTCTCACAACTCGGCCTCCGGCCCCTCACTGCCCTGGACAGCTCCTCTGGGCGCATTCCCGGTCAGGAGCAGCCTCCTCAGCGGGGCTCCCGGCTTGGGCCCGGGCCCGGACGCCTTGTCCCCGTGTGGACACTGACCGCCCACCAGGGTGCAGGCTGTGTGTCGGGAGCGGCAGGCCTGGGGGCGGCCACCGCCCCTCCCGGGGCCGTGCGGGGTCTCCGAGGTCCGAGGGGGAAGTCCCTCCTGCCCAGACCCCTGGCTCCTCTGTGTCCCCTGGGAATCTGCTCGCGCCCCCCCGCGCCCCCCCGTCCTCCCACACGAGCGGGCACGCCCACTCACCCTGCACCCTGACCTCCAGCTTGGGGCTGCGTTTCCACACGTGCCCGTCCTCGGTGGCAGCCTCGCACCAGTAGGACCCAGCGTGGCCTGCCGAGGCCGCGGGCACCTGAAGCTCCGGGGACGCGCCCCGGCCGCGCATGGCCCGGCCGTCCTTGTAGAAGGAGAAGAGGAGGCGGGCGGCCGACCTCTGCGGCGCCAGCTTGGTCCGGCAGCTCAGGGTCAGCGGGCCTCCCTCCCGGGGCTGGGCCGAGGGCACGGCCCGGAGCACGGGGGCTGCAAACAGTTCTGGGGGAGACAGGCGGGAAGGCAGGGCTCGGGCCTCCGGGGCTCACGCTCCACGGGAGTCTCCACGGCACCGGGCGCGTCCCCCATCTTCCCGCGCCCAGGGCAGAGCGGGCCCAGCGACACGGGTGCCTCTGACGACGCTCCGGACGCCCCGTCGCGGACCCTGGATGCCTGGGGCCCAGGGACCGGAAAAGGCTCCGCCGGCTGGCAGCGGTCCGGCCCCTCCACCAAGAGGCGGTCAGTCTCTCTGTCGCCCCCTGCCCCGCCCCCTGCTCTGCCACAAGGACACGCCTATGCTCTCACCCTGGACCGCGATCACCAAGGAGGATGCCGTCTCTGGGCGCCCGGGGCCAGGGCTCCTGAAGACCGCGCTGCAGTGGTAGTGCCCGCTGTCCGCCCTCTGCGCCGCGGCGATAGAGAACTCCCGGCGAGGCCCCGGCGGGCCCAGAGCCGAGCCGTCGCGGTAGAAGGTGACCTGCGTCAGGGGCCAGTCCTGCCAGGCCTGGCAGCGCAGAGCCACCGGGTCCCCCTCAAACAGGGGGGTGGCTGGGCCTTGCAGAATCAGCCAGTCTGCGACCCAGAGCGGGAGCTGAGTGTCCTCCACCGCCTGCCGTGGGAGCCCCCCAGCACCGCCCACCACAGACCCCGGAACTTTCCCTGAGGGCCCCGGGAACCCCCACCCCAACGACATCTCCAGGGCCTAAGCCTGCGGGTGCCCTGGGCGCCCTGGTCTGTGGGCTCAAGATGTGGGAGGCGGTGCGCCATCCATGCCAGTTTCTGGGGGGGGGGCCCTGCGCGAGGGGCTGCGGGCCGAGGGGGCTGCGGGCGGGGACAGGAGAGCGGGCCCGCACCGGTCAGGGCCTCACCGTAGGACACAATCAGATGGAAGGGCCGGCTGAACACGTAGCTCTTGGCCTGGAAGTCCACCTCCCTGGAGCCCGTCAGGTGCCGTCCAGCGTGGCAGCCGCTGTCCCGGGTGCTGGCCGGCCCTTCGCACTGCAGGGGCTCAAAGCTGGCCGCGGAGGAGGGCGCCGGCCGAGACAGTGACGCTGTGACTTGGAGAGAGGGGACAGGAGAGGGGTTCCTCCTGCTTCGGGGGATCCCCCTTTTTAGAGTGAGAATAGGAGGACCCCGAAACCTTTTCATCAGCAGAACCCCATGGGTCCCTGTGAGCGTCTTTGACGTGATTTCCAGGCTGCCGGGAACTCGGGGGGGCTCAGCGGTTTGGGGGAGACTGGCGGGACGCGGACCCACCGGCGTGACCTCCGGCTGCTGTGGGCACGGGAAACCAGGTGGCCCCAGAGCCGGCAGACACAGGACGGCGGGGGTGGGGGGGTGGGGGGGTCCGTTCGAACCCTGACAGGCCGGGCTCTTCCACACATGTGCTCATTTCACCGCCGCAAGGTTTCAGGGTGCTTGATGCACCCCCCGTTTGTGGGTCTTTAGGGAATGGGCTTGGGACACGCGACGAGCTGGCCCGAGGTTTGAAAGGGGCCAGGAACGGGCCAGGGCAGCCGGGCTGGTCTGCGCCCGGAACCGGTGCTCTTCCCGCCACGCCGCTCCGACAGGGTCTGCCTCAGCCACCCCCCCCCCGCCCCCCGCCCGGCCTTCCTTGGGGACTGTCCTCCAAAGCCTCGTCCCCAGACTCGCTGGGCCCCCCGGCCCCAACTGCCGCACCCCCAGCAGCTCTCGGCTCCCAGCTGCGTCTCCTGCGTCCCCGCTCCCACCTGTAGGTCCTCCCTCTTCAGCCACCTCTGCCCCGATGTCCTCGTCCCTGCTCCCACGGCCTTCTCCGCCCTGACCCTGCTCCCAGGCCCGTGACTAGGCAGCCATGCTCTCTTTGCTCCCAGGCGGCTGAGGGCCAGAGTCACAGATTTCTCCGCGAATCTGCTCGCCCCGCCTCTGAGCTCCACGGGCATCCCCCCTGCCCCCGCAAGGCAACTCCATTTCACTGCCACACCTGTGCCGCCGGGCCCCAGACCCCACCTGCACCTCCCCCCTCCCCCCTCGACGCCTCGGCCCTCCCTCCCCCTCTGGCCCCGGGGGCCATGCGCTCACTCCTCGCCCCGTCCTTCCCTGCCGCCCCTCCAGCCTCTCCCAGCCCCCCCGCCTCTCCCCTCTGGCCTCTCCCCTCCCCGAGGCCCCGCGCGCTCCCCGACTCTGTTACTTCCCGTTGCGGGGGCCCCTCCCCACTTCCTACTTCTCACCACACCAGCCCAGGTGCCACATCCTCTCCCGGCTCTGGCCCCAGTGGCCCTTCTCAGTTCCTCCGCCGCCGCTCCTGGGGGCCCCGCCTCTTCTCCTTTTTCAGCGTAAGACCTGCTCAGGCTACCAGGCGCTTTCCCCCGCCTCGTGAGTAAGATGGCCCAACCCGGAGGCACGAGGAGTGACAACGGTCCTGCAAAGATGGGCCACACCCGGACACCCGGCCCTGTCTCTGTGCCCCTGGCAGAACAGTCCGCAGCACTGCCGTGCGGGGACAGCGCAGGTGCTGAGCATTCCAGTGCGGGCAGGACCAGGTTGAAAGACAAAACAAAAAGGCCTCCTCTTGCCCACCGAGAACCGAGTTTGGTGGGCGGCACGGGCCGGTGGACACACCGTCTCTGCACGAGGAGGGACGGAAAGAGGGCCGGGCAGCCGAGGGAGCAGGGGGGGTTCGACGACAGTGTCCTGGCAAAGGCGCCACCAAGGCTGAGGGGTTGGCGATGCTGGGAGTGTGGGCGCGAGAGGGGAACAGGGCCGTGAGACGCCCACTTGGGCAGAGGGGGCCAGGCGAGCAGAGTTTGGAGACAGGTGAGAGAGTCTGGCAGGGGACTGCCTGAACCCCAGCTGCTGGGGTTTCCCGGGGCATCGCCTGCCGGGCTCAGGCACAGGCAAGGCCACGGAGGTCACCCAGCCAGGCTGGCTAGGGGCCCTGGCGTCACGAGAAGGAGCATGGGTGGGCAGCGGGCAGAGCGAACTTCCAGGACACAAGGCTGAGACAGGGCGGCCAGCTGGGAAGTCGCTGGCCAGCCCCAGGACAGCGCAAGAGGTGACCCTTGCCAGCCAAACCTGATGGCTGACCGTCTTCAGGGCCCGAGCCGAGGGGGGTCGGCCTGTCCCCGAAGTGTGTGGCTGGGCGGCCGCACGCGAGATGGGACGGAGGGCGCCAGCGGGTGCTGCGGCCCCCGGCGGCGTGCAGAGGGCGCGCCTTGTGCAAGGCTGGGCGTCGGAATGCAACGCCCGAACGCAGCAGCAGGGCACAGGCGGGGCTGAGGACTCCGTGGCACAGGTGTGGCGGTGGAAACGACACCTGCAAGTCAGCTCCCGGGGGCGGCCGAGTGCGGACAGGACAGCGGGGGGGCGAGGGAGCAGCGCAGGAAAGACGGGCTTCTGGGCAAGAGCGGGACGGGCTGAAAGGGGCAGAGCGGCAGATGGACCGCAAAGGCGGGCGTGGGGGTCGGGGGCCAGGGGCCGGGGGGTGGCAGCGGTCAGGCCCGGAGGGGCAGGAGCTAAAAACTGCGCCAAGGCCCGTCGTCAGCACAGACATCGCCGCCTGGGCCAAGGAGACCCCGCAGCGGCCGGACCGTGAGCCCCGAGTGGCCGTGAGGACGTGGGGGCGGGAGCCGCAGGAGACACTCGCAGGAAGAGCAGCTGACGCGTCACTGGGGAGGGCAGCGCGGCCGAGGGGCGGGGGATGGCCGGGCTGGACGGTGTCTGTGCTCGGAAGGAGCCCTCGGCCCTGCACACGGACTTCCTGGTTTCGCCCCGACCCACAGGGTGGCTCCGGGGGCTGGGCGTCCTCCCGCAAGTGAAAGGTGCCGGCCGGTTCCCGGTCAGGGCACGTGCCTGGGCTGGGAGTGTGGCCCCCGACGGGGGCGTGTGCGAGAGGCAGCCCACCCATGTTTCTCTCCCTCCCTCCCTCCCCCTCTAGACTAAATAAAAGGAAAAAAGAATTAAAAGCAAATTCCTTGTGCATACCCTTCACATCCCCTTGAATGCCATGTCTTTGGAGGCCCATGTTGTCCCCATTCCCCCCACTGGGTCCTCCTTGGTCAGGCCCCTGCGCCCCCCCCCACAACCTGCAGCGTCCCAGCGTGTCTGCGACTCACCCAGCAGCACCCACAGAACGGGAGGCGGAGAGCGGGCCCCGAGAATGCCGCCCAGCGCCATGGCCACCGAGTGAGGGGTCTCTGCAGCGGCCAACACCCCGATTTTCATCAACATGAAACCTCCCAAATTAGAAAAGAGGAAGCGAGCCCAACTGTCTCCTCTCCTGCATCTGCGGCCCATTTCCCACCCTGATTGGCTCCCATCCCTCGGCTGGGGAGGACTGTGCTCCCCGAGACCCCAGACTCCCACGCCGGGGCCCAGAGAGCCTCCAGGCCCACCGCGGTCTGGCCCCCGCCCGGCCGCACACGCGGGGAAAGGCAGCCGCAATGCCCTTCGCTGGCGAAACCGCCGCGGACAGGGGCGGGGAGGTGCCCAAACGCTGCACAGAGGGCCCTGCAAGGGCAGAGGGCGTTCCGGTCCCCCGTGTCCCGTCCCACACCTTCACGCTCCCAGTGACCGTGACGGCGCACGGCGGCACACGGGGGGGGGGGGGGCAAGAGGACGGACGTGGCACCGAGTCGGACACCAGCGGCCCCTCCCGGGCTCCGGCTGCCCCAAGGCCGCGCAGACCTGCCCCTGGGCTCGCAGGTCTGCAGCCCGTCCACGAGGCGGGTGTCGGGGGCCATCGGAGCTCGGTGCAGAGAAGCACCGGGGAGCCGGAGAAACCCGGGGACCCAGGGACGGGGCGGGGGGGGGGGGCGACCTGGAGGCAGCAGCGTCTGCTCCAGCTCACAGGCCCCTGCACGGCCCCTCACTGTCTGCCCTGAGGCTGTGGCTCCACCCATGGAGACCTCCCTCTGCTCCCCATGCCACCACCGTCCCCGCCAGGCCCCCAGGGGTTGCAGGAGGTGACACCTGAGCCCTCAGGAACCGGGGGGGGGGGGCAGTCCTGCGTGAAGGCGGGGGTCCGGCCTGGCCCTCCAGCTGCGAAACCGCAGACGAGAGCAGGCGTGCGAGCCCCGTGGCCCCAGGGGTGGGTGTCTTGCCGTCTAAAATAAGCCTTTACAGCAAAGTTTCCATTATCGAGGGGCATGCACGCTGGTGCAGGCGGCCCCGAGGAGCCCGGGCGGCTGCGCGTCGGGGTGTGGGAGGCAGAGGGCCCTGCACTGGCCCAGCAGCCCCGGGCCCACCCACGTCTCGTCGTGACCCACAAAACATGCGCCAAAAATGGGTCACGGGCTGAGGCGCCAAGTGGGGAACTACACACCTTCTAGAAAGATCCAGGAGGACTTGCCCTGGCACCCAAAGCCGGCCTGGGTGCCCGGAGCACGGTCTCTCGCGGACGGCGAGTCCCCTGGGGGTGGGAGAACCACCAGCCGGCAGCTTGCAGAGCGTTTGCCACAGGCGTCTGATGAGAGGCGCTCCTGCCGATGCAAATGTCCGTACGGTTTACATGCTCGGGTGGAACCGCACTTTCCTCGGAAACAAAAGAGAAATAAGGAATATTTCATTCCAGGGACACAGGAGCACAGAAAACAGGGAAACTGTTGAGGAAATATCTCAGATGACTTTAAATCTATACACATTTCTTTGTGTTAAAGAACACAAAAGACCCCCTGGCTGGTGTGGCTCAGTGGATTGAGTGCTGGCCTGTGAACCAAAGGGTCACTGGTTCGATTCCCAGTCAGGACACGTGCCTGGGTTGCGGGCCAGGTCCCCAGTTGGGAGCGCACGAGAGGCAACCACACATGGATGTTTCTCTCCCTCTCTTTCTCCTTCCCTCCCCCTCCAAAAGAAATAAATAAAGAAAATCCTTAAAAAATACCAAAGTATCAGAAATAAGAAAGAGTATATTAGTTAGGGCTAAAGATTATTAGGAGTATAAAAGAGAACACAGTGTACGCACGAGAAAGCAAGTAAGGTGGAAGGCCTGACCAGAAAACCGAAGGTAGTTTTGCGAAAAGAGCAGTAGAACAGATCTCTGATTAGGACAAGTCTGATTAGGACAAGCAGAGTAAGAGATAAAGGTGTCTCTCTGGGAGTCAACCACTGAGCAGCATTTTATTTAATATCTGCACAAGAATGCTGGTCATGTGTCACAGAAAACTCAGTTACAGGGAACTGAGTTTACGTCCCTAAGGAGGGACTGCTGATGAGAAGCAAGACACTCCCCCTGGAAGATCCCCGGGAAGGTTCGGGAACTAGGGGGGTCGGAGGGCAATGCGAGAGGTGGGTCAGGAATGGTTCCGAAAATGAGGGCTCAGCTGGAGAGCCAGCCTTCGGGGGCCTTTCCCCCACCCAGGGGACACAGGTGTTTCCAGGTGGCTGCTCTGCCCAGCCCCGTAGTTCACTTCTCCGGGGAAACCGAGCCAGCCAGCAGGTACAGGTGACCCGAGGTGAGTCGAGTGAAGACAAGGGGGGCACCGAGGACATTTGCACCCTGTCACCAGCCGCCCTTTCTCAGGATGCCCGGAAGGCATGCTGCAGCCAGGCAGGGAAGTAAATCAAGAAATTGGAAGGTGTAAGATTCAGGGAAAAGGGGATTTAACACAAAAGACAGATGAAGGGAAGTCCCAGACAGTGGCTTGCAGGCGCAGAGAGGCTGCAACAATCCAAATTCGTGTCAAAGGACAGAGAATCCCAGGGCTTCTTGGGACAGGGCTTCTTGCTGAGAGAGACGGGGGTGGGGGAGGGAGGAAGAAAAGAAGAAAGGAAGAAAGAAAGAGGAAGGAAGGAAGAGAGAAAGAGAAAGAGAGAAATGGAAAAACTGCTTGGTCATTTGACCCCATGGGAAATAGCATTAAGCTGCTTCAGAATGTTCTTGAAGGCTCTGGTTAAAACTAAAAATAGGCACACAGAGAGCCAAACAAAGGACAACATGAGGCAGTTATCATCTCTAGAAGGAAAGCAGCTTGTAGGGGAAGGAAGCGTGATCAGGGAGCGCCGTCTCGGCGGGGAGCACCGGCCAGAAGACCTCGAGGACAGCCGGCGGCCGCCCTGGGAGAGGAGGAGCGGGGGGTGGGACCTGCTACCCCTCGGCCGGTGCTCGGGCCCCACAGCGGGAGACGGGTGGGTGACCGCTGACACGGGAACACCAAAACATGGCGGTCAGGGAGCAGGCGGCACAGTGAAAACTACTGGGAAAATGGCCCTGAGAACAGGGCTGAGGGCGTGCGAGGGACGAGCAAGAAGCAGCTACTTCTTGTCGCAGCCTTGGGTGCTGCGACCCAACGCAGACTCACCGTAACGGAAAGGAAAGGTTTCCTGAAAACCGAGAGGAAGCGTTGTCTTCCCATGGACCCTGAAAGACATCGTCACGCTGGAATAACCGCAAAGAAAAAGACAGTGGAGGTAAACCAAGGAAATCACTCTAACGACACCTGGAGTTCCGAAGAAAATAGAACTGAAGCTAGAGATTATCCAGCAGCCAATAATGGCAAGAGCACACATCAAAACATCCAACGGATGCGGCCCACACAGCAGCGAGAGGAACAGTGGTAGCCTTTGGTGACTCTGTGCGAAACCAGCTGAGAAATCAGTGGGAAATCAGTGGGCCACGCAGTCAGTCCCAACCGAGCGGAGGAAGGGCGACCTCAGGGACAAGGGAAGGGCAGAGGCTGGCTGGTCGGGTCAAAAGCCGCGACCGGACAGTGAGGCAGGCGGACCGTCGGCAAGCTCGGTTAAGACAGACAGATGTGGGGACCGTGGGGACCGTGGGGACCGGCGCCCCAACGGTCACTCTGCTGGGAAGGGTTCGGCTAAGCGACGGGAGGTGGGTCATCTCACTCCCGTGTCTGGGGGCTGACTTGGGGGGGGCGGGCGGCCCAGGTCTGACCGATAGGACACGGGGGAGACAGGTTTCCTTGCTCCCAAGGAGGAGACGGGCAGGAGAGGCCACCATTCCCCGCGTCCCCTGTCTCTCGGGCGGTGACGCGTCTTCTGCCCCCGATGGAAGGGCCGCACCCGGAGCAGCTCAGGACACCCTGTCTCTGGACTTGCCGTTGTGTGAGATAACAGTTTCCTTGTCGCTCGAGCCCATTGAATCCCGGCTTCCTGTTATTGCCATCCGAAGTCGCCCTCACTGATACGAGGGGATCCCAGGTCCGGGTTCAAGAGGGGAGCGTGAGTGCAGACACAGGCGGCGGCGTCCGAAATGGGAGAAAACACGGCACTCGGCTGCGCTCCAACTCACACGGGGGTGACTGCCTGGGAGAGTAAAGTTTCTCCAGATCGGCTCCAAAAGGGACTGAACAGCCTGATCGGACCAATAATGACAGAGACAGTAAGTCTGTCGAAGACCTCTCCTACAAGAGGTATCAAGCCCAGGTATCACTACAGCAGCACCTATCAGATCTAAGTGGACCAGTCTAAGGGGAAGTTGGTGGACCTCAGAAACCACAGGAAACAGGGTGGGTTCAGGGAGGGCCCCATCTGGGCAGCGCCTCTGGGGTGCAGGACCCTGCTCCCTCTGCTCCGGGCGTGAACTCCAGGGGAACGGTACCCCACGGCCCACTGGGCGCACGTGTCCCCTCTGGAATCGGGGATGAAGTCAGCCCACCCACCCACACAGACTGAGGGGGAGGGGGAGCTATTTTGCGAAATCAGCCACTGTTATAAGAATTGGGGGAAATTCGTGCTGCGTAGAGAACGGGAATATTGCCCGCCGTAATCAGACCGGCAAAAACGAAAAGTGCCCAGGGTTGAGCACAGTGTTAAGAAATGAGCAGGCCGATGTGGTGCGGAATATTATACAACCCTCAAAAAGGAACACCCAAAGCATGAGCCCTGCAGTTCATTGTTAATTAAAATGAACCAACCACATAGACCTACCTAGAGTATGATCACATCAAAAACAATAACAACAACAACACTATAAAAATGTGTCCTGGCTAGTGTGGCTCAATGGACTGAGTGAGGGCCAGCGAATCAAAGGCTCGCTGGTTCGATTCCCAGCCAGGGCACAGGCCTGGGTTGTGGGCCAGGTGCCCAGAGGGGGTGTTCGAGAGGCCACCACATATTGATGTTTCTCTCCCTCTCTTTCTCCTACCCTTCCCCTCTCTAAAGAAAGATAAATAAATAAAATCTTTTTTAAAAAATTCATAGATGCATACCAAAAATCCAGAAATATATACCAAATGTGCTACATCCGTCACCCGTAGAAAGGGTTATAGGATTGGGGGCGGATAGTGAGGACAAAAGCAAACTTCCATTTTCACTGTTTGTTTTCGTATTGTTTGAGCTTGCACACTCAGGAGGAGCACGGATTTTTGCCTGTGTGTATTCAGGAGTACATGAAAACAGTGTGATCCGATTAAAGAATACAAATACACATACTTGAAATGCCACCTTGATTCTGTCAAGTTCGTGGGTTCTCAGATGATCTTTTTTTAAAATTTTTAAATTTTAATTGTTGTTGCACTACAATTTTCTATCTTTTACTCCCACCCCAACCCACCCACCCAGCCCTCCCCTGGTTTTCAGATGATCTTAATGATCTTGCTTATCTGTAGTTTTGTTTTGTTTTGTTTTAACACCAATGGGTGGTTGCCTCTGGTGTGCCCCCTGTTGGGGACCTGGTCTGCAACCCAGGCCTGTGCCCTGACTGGGGTCTGAACTAGAGACCCTTTGGTTCGAAGGCCAGCACTCAATCCACTGAGCCACACCAGCCAGGGCTGCTTATCTGTATTTTAGTTTTATTTTTAAATTACTCTAGTAGAACTGGAAGTGTAAATAACGTCAAGCAGGCCACCATGCTGTCATTCATCAGCAGACGTGCACCATTCCTATAAAAACGGGCAGGAGGATGCGAACAGGAAGATCACCACACAAGACACACGAACGGCCAGCCCTCAAACTCTCTGACTCCGAAGCACGTAGCCTGGCATGGCCTGACCCCCAGTGGCCCCGTGACCGCGGGGATCGTAGCCCGACCTGAGGGTGCAGTCTGGCTGCCGGGCTGCGCGGCGTCTGCTGGAAGCCGCGGAGACCACCCATGCAGGGACGCCGCGGCGTCCTGACGGCGAGAACGCCGCGGAGGGAAGCGCGTTAGGGTCCCCAGGAGATGAGGCCTCTCCCGGGACGCCCGCGAACCCCCGGGACGCGGTTGGGCACGTCCCCAACCTGCCGGGGCGGCACGTCTCCGAGGTCAAGCCCTGCGGGTCCCCGTGGCTGGGGACAGGACAGGACAGGACAGGATGAGGCAGTGGTCCCCACTGGGGACCCACTGCAGCGTGGCTTCCTGCCGACGGGCATCACGGGGGAGACCCAGGGTGAGGGGTCCGCAGGAAGAGGAAGGAGACGCAGAGAGGAGAGCGCAGGTTCTCCGGACGAGCAGGGCACCCCCTCCCCACCGCCCCGGCCCCCTCTCCACCACCTCCTGCCCGCCGCCACCTTCCCGAGACCGTCACCGTCACCGAAGAGAAACACACCCGGGGCAGCGCACCCCCCGCCCCACACAGCCTCCGACAGGCAGCAGGAAGGTTGTTTTACATGCTTTATTATAAAAGTGATACATGCTGTGTAGAGGAAAAGAAAGGAACCCCCCCAGATTCTGTCGCCCCGCAACAGCCGCGCCAACCCGCCGGCCTGTGGTGCTCTGCTCGTCACATCCGAAACCAGACATCCGTGTAGTTTCTCCCGGGGCACGCGTGGCACACGCACTTCCCCTGTGGCCGAGCTGTCTTCACGAGAGCGCAGTTTGCTGGCCGCGTGGATGCAGACAGAGGACGTGTGATGGGGACCGGCGCCGCGGCCGGGGTCGGCGCGGCCCGTCAGCCGGGACCACATGGTCTGTGGCTGTCGGGACAGGAGCCCGGGCGTCCGGGCGGGGACACCCCCCGGAAGAGTCCTGCTCCCTGGGAACCTCGGGGGCCTCTGGTCAGGCTGGAAGACCGACCCAGCTCGCCTGGCCCTCGTGCCCACGGCTACATGTTCTGGTAATCCGAGAGCCCCGGGTCCTCCTCCGGGTGCATGAGCAGGGAGTAGGTGATGGAGTTCTCGGCCTGGAGACGGCAGGGGAGACACGGGACCCATGGAGGAGCCACACGGGAGGCAGGGGAGGGGGAGGGGCGGGGGGCAGCGGGGGCTGGGGGGCTCACCTCCGTTTTGGCAGCCTCTTCAGCCTGGGTGAGGGTGGCTGTGGACGGAAGGAACAGGTCAGCCGGGGCCCTGCTGCGCAAGGGAGGGAGCCTACTGTGCGCTGCAGTTGACACCCAAGGCCAAAGCACGCTGGAGTCCGCAAGGCCTTGCTCCGCGCCCCCACGCCCGCCCTGGGCCCCGGCAGGGCAGCAGGCGGCTGCGCCAGCGTCTTCTCGGGGTCGCTGCGTTTTCCCAGAGAGGAAGCAGGTGGCCTCGGAGGCCCGAGGCCCCGCACAGGTGGGCGGCCAGCGTCACACTGAGGTCAGGTCTGGATTTTTGCAGCCACACACTCGAAGGCGAGAAGACGGGGCGGGGGGGCGGGGGGGGGCAGGGGCGGGGCATGCTGGGCTGAGGACGCGCCCCCTTGCTGGAGCTGGAGGAGTCTGGCGACCCCCTGATGTGAAAGGAGCGAGCGAGCGAGCGCCAGAGCCAGGGCGGAGGGGGGAGGGGACGGCGCAAGCAAGCCAGTCCCCGGGCGGCACAGCCAGCCCCCTCGGGCTCCGGCCCATGCACCCCTTCCCCGGGGAAGCAGCCTCGGTGTCTGCATGGCGGGGGGGCGCCTGAGGCCACGGTGGGCAGTGTCCTCCCTGCGCCCTGGGCCAGGCGTCCCCGCTTGCCACGCTCCGAGTTCTGGGACGGTCCCCTCCCGAACGATCCTTCCCACGGCCTCGGCCCCAGTGCCGGCTGCGAAGTCGGTGCCCCGCCAGACGCACCCGGGCCAGCGCGCGCAGAGCTGAGCGCCGGAGCGGCCTGCGCAGGCCCGCGCCCCGCCCCGCCCCGCCCCGCCCCCCCCAGCGGCCTGGCCAGCCCGTGCGAAGCGCAGCTGGACAGTGCCACTCGCTCAAGCCCTCAAATCTGTTGTTCCGCTCTGAGCCACACCCTGGCCGTCCGAGGCGGCGGAGCTCCCAGGGCCCCTTCCCCACCTGGCTCTGCCCTGAGTTCCCTCACGCTCTGGCTCCGAGGGCGGTCAGGATGCCGCCTGGAGCCCCTCCCCACAGTCCCACCGGGCCAGGCTCTCAGCAGCTCGGACCTGAGGGGGCTCTCGTCCTCAGCGGGGTCTGAACCCACGAGGCCGACGACTCGCTAAGGGTCCCACTGCGCCGTGGAGACCAGCTCGGGCCAGCCCACGGCAGCAAGCTTAGACCCGAGCTTGGCCCGCAGAGCCCACGGGTGCCGCTGGGGCCCCAGAACGTCCTGTGGCAGCTGAGCCTGGGCAGGCTCCCCGACAGACCCGGGGTCCTCCCTGGCCTCCTCCTTCCCTCTGAGAGCCCTGCGCCCCAACCCTGCTTCAGCCTCGCCTCTGCACCCCCGCCTGGCGCCGCGCCGCAGCCACGGCCCCCCGAAAACCCGACTGTCTCTCCTGTCCTCCGGCTCTGGAGATTTCCCAGCATTCCTAACCCCGGGAAGCCCGACCCTGGCGAATTCCCACCCCTCTACCTGGCACAGGTGCGCTGCCCGCCCCCGCCCCCGAGGAGGTCCTCTTCAGGCCCAGGTGTTAGTCTCAGAGCTGACCAAGCGACTTGAGCCCCGCCCGCCTCCCCCGCCCCCTCCCTCTCCCCGTCCCAGGTGCCATGCTGACCTCACACAAGCCACGTCCTGCTCCCATGCACCAGGCAGCCCCGGGCGGGGCAGCAGGAGCCCCCGGGGGCTGCACTCACCTGGTTCCTCAGGTGGGGTCTCTCCCACTTCCCTGCTCTCAGGGGCTCCTGGGAGGGTTGGGAGGGCACACAGGTCAGTCGGCGAGGGGCGGGGCCCGAGTCCTCAGCTCGGAGGACCAGGGAGGCACCGGGTTGGGACCAACGAGGGGCCTCCAGACCCGCCCTCCCCTCCGGCCGGGCACCTCTCCTGCCCCGACTGCAAAAGGACCTGCTCCATCCAGAGCCCCTCCTGGCTTTTCAGCGAGGCCATCTGCTCCCTGCTTTTCTCGGCGCTCCCCCCCCCCGGCCCCCCCAGCGCTGGGCATCAGCCAGTTCGGGTTAACATGAAGTTCCTCCGCCGACGGGCCAGCGAGCTTCCAGTGGGGGCGCCTGCCGGCCGACACCGAGACGGCCCCTCTCTCTGCCCACCTCATCTCTCCGGGTCCCGGCCGCGCGCCCTCCAAGCCCGCCCCAGCCACATGGGGCCTCGCCCCAGGGCCCCTGCCACGGCCACCCTGGGCGTCACCTCCTGCATGATGACAGTGCTGCGTCTGCGCAGTGGCCGCTGCCGGGAGGCCCGAGGCCTGGTCCTCCTCCCAACACCCCTGGACGGCGCTTCCGTGCATGGCCTCTTGTCCAGAAGAAATGACTGGGGTGCAGAGGCATCGGGGAGCTCAGCCCAGGCCCCGCGGCCGCGCGCCGGGGACCTGGACTGAACGCAGGCGTCCGCCCCCCAAGGGAGGGGGGCTCCCGTGAAAGCGTCCCTGACGCGCCCCCCCCCACGCTTCTGCCCCCCGCCACGGCCTGTGCCTTTGTCCGCCATCACCCTCATCCCGTCTCGTTGTGACGACTGCCCGTGCTTCCGTCTCCCTGGGGCGCACGCGGCTCCCTGGGGCGCAGGCTGAGCTTCTGTGTCATCCCCAGCGTCTGGCACGGTCTCCCCACCACGGAGCCAGAGGGCCCGCGTGAGTTAGCAAGTGTCGCATGCGTGAGTTAACATGTGAGTGAATACGCAAAACCCAGGGCACCCCTGAGCGCTGGGGAGCCCCGGGCCAAAGGTGAGGGTTCCGGCCCTGGGCCTGGGCCTCGTCGCAGCCCGGAGCAGGAGAAATAAGGAAAGGCCACCCACCTGCGCTCTGGCTCTGCCTGAGGCAGACCCAGGCCGCCACGGCAGCCACAGCGGCCACGACAGCGATGACCACGACCACGGCCACAACGATGGTCACCGGGAAGGAGCTGTCGTCCCGTCTGCCTGCGGGGGAGGACAGAACTCAGGACAGGCCGCCTGCCCCCTCCCGCCCCTGCTCCCAGTGCGGCTCCCTGTGTCTGGGCTGCGCACGGGGCGGCGCCTCTGGCCCCCCAGCCTCGCCTGCCAGGGGTTTCTCTGCATGGCTGGGCCTGTGACCCCCATCCCCGCACCTGTTCACTGACCTAAAGCGCACTGTGATGGGGTGGGGGGTCCTCTGAGAGTTCAGGGGTCACGGGGAGGGGAGCCTGAAGCCCCCACGGTGCAGGCACCGTCCCTGCGCCCAGCACAGGCCCGACAGAGCGATGGATGGACGTGAAGGCCTCGGCTCCCGGCGTCCAGGGTCTCGGGGCCCCCGCACCCGTGAGGGAGGCCCGCTGTCCCGCTGTCCTGCTGCGGGGCCTCTTCCCCTGGAAGGGGAGCTCTGAGCTCCGGCCCGTCCTCCTGCCCTGCGCCCCGGGGTCCGCCTGCACTGCTGGGCGGCTTCCCAGACCTCCGGGGGGGCTCCTGCGACCTCGGCCCGACCTGCCACCCCCTCGCCTCACCTCCTGCTGCCAGGACAGCGCCCCCACCTTGGACAGTGATGTTCACAGGGTTGGACTCGTGCTTCATTCTCCCGATGAATCCGGAGCAGTGGTACGTGCCGCTGTGACTGACGTTAGCGTGCGGGACGAAGAAGCTGGAATTGGCAGGGGAGTACCGCCTGGAGACGCCGTCCTGGAGGAACTGGATCTTGAACAGAGGCCGGTTCTGCCAGCTGTGGCACCTCAGCAGGAGGTGGTCGCCCTCCTGCAGCAGCAGGCTTGGGGTCTGCAGCAGCAGCCAGTCTGAAGGACACAGAGGGGACACGGGACCCCGGAGGTCAGGACTGAGCTCGGAGACCCAGGGCACGCCGACCACGGGACAGGCTGTGGGGAAGGAGGGGCTGCGTGGGCACCCTGGCGCCCTGCTTTCTCCCTCTGGCTCCCTCACGGGTGAGCTCTGCCGTCGCAGCTCCCTCGTCCGTGAGGGTCCGTGAGGGTCCGTGAGGGTCCGTGAGGGTCCGTGAGGGTAGACAGAAAGACACGCGGGCCCTGGGTGCCCAGGGAGTGCTGGTCCTCCCTTTGCTGCCCTGGGAGTGGCGGCACCACCCCGTCCCGCCTGGCAGGCCTCTGCGGGGAAGGGAGACCCCGGGTGGAGGTGACAGGGTCCGTTCCGACGCAGCACACCCACGCCTTTGGGGACGGCAGAAGGTGGTGGACATTTGGTGAAAGTTGGGGAGTGTGGCGCTTCCGTCAGGGGTCTTTGTCGGAAGCCCTCCGTGACCCAGGGGGGCATTGGTCTGCTGTGAGAGTTCCCCCACTTTTCACCCTTGTCCTGAGGAGGGGAAGTGTTGAGTGTTTTCTTCTGCAGGGAAGAGTGCCCGAGGGCGGCGCTGGGACTCCTGAGCTCAGCCCGCACGCCCCTCCCCCCCCCCAGCTGCAGGGCCGGGGCTGCAAAGAAACGTGGGCCCGGCGGCGGCAGCCCAGGACGGCCCAGGCCGCAGGAGTGGAGCCAGCCCCACGTGTGCCAGCCCCGCCGTCTCCGTCCCTGCCGCACGTCGGAGCCAGGCCGCCCCAGGCCGCCCGAGGCCACCCCGGCTGGCAGCGTGCCGCATGCGGGAGAGGTTGACGACCGACCGAGGGAAAGCTCGGGGCCCCCGCCACCCGCGGGACAGCGGGGAGGGACGGCGCGTCCCACGAGCTGGAACGCCCTGCGTCTCTGCTGGGAGACACCCCCGCCCCCTTCTCCAGTGTCAGCACCCCTCACGTCCCGTGTCCCCCCACTCCCCCCGGGAACGGAGGCCCCTGGGCTCCCCAGGGGGGGTGGGTGGGGAGGCAGAGGAGGGTCAGGATTTCCAAAAACGGAGTAGAAGCCAGAGAACGTCACAGCTGCCACTGGCACAGCCCTTCCGTCCCTGGGAGCTTCTGCTGCTCCAGGTCACAGGGGGCCGAGGGGAGGGGGGGCCCCAGGCCGGTCTGTGCCGGGGGGGGGGCAAGGTTCCTGGGGACACGTCTGGGTGCCACTCCCGGCTGTGGGCACGGCACTAGGGAGATGCCCCCCAACAGAAGGGCCTTTCTGTCGGTTTCCTGGGAAACGCCTGTGCAGGCCCCTGGGAGCCTCGTAGACAGAGCAGCCACAAACACCCCTCCCCCGCCCGACTCAGGGTGGGGGCCGGCACAGCCCAGTACAGGGCCCAGGGCCCCGTCTCCACGCCGGCCCTCCGTGTCTTGGGGCGGAGGGTGTCCCCACGGCGGTGACAGTGGCCCTGGGTCCTGGCATCTCTGCTGGGTGAGCCCAGCTGGCCTCTCGAAACTCGCTCATTTTTTTTTTTTCTGCCTTCAGCCAGAACTGGTGGCCGCAGCTCACGGAGCAGAACCTCTCGGAGACACGAGACCGCCCGACACTCGGGACACTGGCCTTCCTGTCCGCGCGGCAGATGGGCCAGCCCCCCACAAGGGCGCCCGAATGAGTCTCGCTCAGCTCTGTCCCGGCCACGTCTGCCGCAGCTTCTCGCTCGCCCTGGTTCTGCTTCGTGCTGGACACGGAAGCCTTCAGTGGTCTGGGTGGCAGCCGGGGCTTCCCAGGGGCCTGTGGGGGTGTGAGTCACCCGTCCGTCTGGACCTGTGGCCGAGGCAGGGGGCGGTGCTCACGGGCCGGCCCACACGCCGCTCTGGGTCCCCGCCGGCGTGCCGGCCGCCTCCGCCGGCTCTGTGCTGCCCCCGGAGGTGCCTGGGCGGCAAGCGCTGAACCCCCGCCCCCGCCCCGGGGAGACTGTCTTGACAGCTGACGTCGGGTTAGACATGCCCAGCAGGTGCCCAGGGGAGGGGACAGCAGGGACCTGGCGGTGATGGCCGAGGGGCAGCCAGCGTTGTCAGCACTGGGGCTGGTGGAGCTGGAGCCCCAGTGGGGGGACAGGGCTGGACCTGCATGTGGGGGGAGCACTACGGCTGCCTGCCTCGGGGGACACCTGCGTCCTGCTGACCTCTCTGGCTCCTGGGCCCCGTGTGGGCCGCCGGCCAGGGTCCAGCTGTCCTGGGCCATTCCTGGGGCAGTTGCCACTACTGCCCGCTCCCAAGGGCTCTCGGACCCTGGGGTGCCACTCCCACCGCCTCCCTCACCTCGGCTGCGGTGGCGGGATGGGCTGAGGCCCCGGGGTGAGCCAGAGCTGCAGCGAGGGCCCGGTGAGAGGCCTGGAGGAGCAGAGACAGAGGGGCACAGCTGTGCCCTGCTCAGTGGCTGGGCAGCGGCCTGCGGGCTCCTTGCTGCCCAGTCCGGCACCGGCACAGGCCCCAGAGGCATGAGCCTGCCTGACATCCGGGACGCTGGCACCCCCCAGGTGAGCTGGGGCCTCAGGTGAGCTGGGCGGCCCAGGGTCCAGTTTTCCCGCCTTCAGTTTTTCAGCCGGGCCCTGGGCACACGTGGGCCCAAGTGCGTGGGGCTGGGGGTGCTGGCTGCAGCAGCTCCCACAGAGGGGTGACAGGCAGGGCGGGAAGGGGAATGGCCGGGCAGACACGGCGTCCAGCGGCTCACGGCCACACCCCCCCACCCCCGTCCCTGAGCACCCGCGGCCCTGCCGGCAGCAGCCACGACCAGGGGCTGGCGGAGAAGCTGGTGGAGGGTGGGGTGGGTGGACGCCCGCGGCCTGGGTGCTGGTCTGCGGCCACAGGGAGCTGTGCCCCAGTCACGTGGGAGCTGCCCCTGCCCCGGGAGGCCCAGTGGGGGGCCAGAACTTCGGGTGGCTGCTGGTCACCGAGTCCTCCAGGGGCATCCAACTCATCGCTGGTCCCGTTGGCTGGTGGGGACTTGCCTGTCTCAGTGTGTCCCCCCCTCCCTGAGGGGCAGGGCCACCCGGCCCCCCCTCGGGGCCCATCCCTCGCTGCTGGGCCGGGGCAGAGCAGCCCGATGGCCTTCTGTGCACTTCTGAGGGGGATCTGGGCACGAGCTGAGGAGAGGGGACGAGTGACGGTGGCCTCGCTGCCCCGTCACCCGCGCACTTCACGGATAACTGCCTGCTGCCGGCAGCGCTGTGAGCTCCGCCGCCCGGTCAGCAGAGGGACGGAGCCGCCCTGAGCCAGACTGGACATGCTCGTGGGGGGTGCTGGGAAGTGAGCCTGAGGGGGGCCGGAGCCCCCACGGAGCAGAGGGGAGACGGAGACTCAGGGCGGAGCGGGGCGGCTTCCTCGGCTGGAGCCCCCCAGGGCCGGGGCCCAGCCTCGACCCAGCTGTGCCGGGAACTCGGGGCCCTCTGAAGTCAGGGCTTCCTTCTGCTCCCTCCACCCCCACCCCCGGGGGCCTGTGCATGGCCTTGTCACCTTCTTGCTTCACCAGGACTGAGGCCAAGCACCCTCGCAGTCCTGGGGCACCCCGCATGGAAGCAAGGGGGGGCGGGGCGGGAAGGGAAGTGACTGGGCAGAATCGGCTTCCAGCGGCTCGCGGCCACGCCTCCCAGGCACCGGCCACCCTGCCCCCCGGCACGCGCAGCCCGGTCAGCAGGTCTCAGGTCCTCATCCCCCAGACCCTTGCGGGGCGGCCCCACTGACCGGAAGTGACGTTCAGATGCACAGGGTCGCTGAGGCCGGTCTGGCCCGTCTGGCACCTGTAGTCCCCACTGTCGCTGAGGCTGGCTTTGAAGCTGAAGCGGGGCTGGACCTGGGCCAGGATGGGGGTCCCGTCCCTGGACCACTGGGTGGGGCCGTCCGCAGGGCCGTGGGGCCCCTGGCAGTGCAGAGTCACGTCGTCCTCCCGGAGCACGTTGAACCAGGGGGGCTCCAGGCGCACCACGGCCTTCGGGGGACCTGCCGAGGGGCGGACAGAGGAGCCTGAGACGGCAGGACGCAAGCAGCCTCGAATCTCAGACGGGGGGCCCCTGTGGTCCTGCTGGGGACGCCAAGAGCAGGGCAGCCCCGAACTGGGTGCGGCTGAAGACAAAGCCTGTCACCCCCTTCACGGGCCAGGGCCTCGCTGGGGGCCCGGCTGCTGCTCGGGCTGGGCAAGGGCCAGGAGAACGCAGCAGGGGCGGGGCCACACTCCAGAAAACGGCAGCTCACCAGGGAACCCCAACCAGCTGGCGCTCGCTCTCCCTCTCTCTCACACACGTGCACACACACCCCCTCGTGGGGACTCACTTCCCCCACCCCCGTCACCTGGACCCGGTGGGCAAACCCTCCCCAGAGCCGGGTGACGAAAGAGGGGCAGGTGCCAGGTGGAGAGCCCAGCGCCTGGTTTCTGTTCTGACCTCAAGTCCTGCTCTGTCCCTCAGGACAGACCCGTCCTCACCCCCAGGCACAGAAGGGCAGAGAGAGTGCGAGAACGGCGGGGGGACCAGTGCAGGGAGCCCTGGGCTCAGGCCGTGGGAGAGCCCCCCCCCCCCGAGGTCCTGGGAGTGGTGACTTGTGCTCCCGGAAAGCAGCGCCTGCACAGCCGCCCGGCGGCCGGAGGCGGTGGGTCTCCCTGCCCCGCTCCAGACCCCGGCGCCCGCGCACACACGCGCAGCAGAGGCTTGGCCCGCTCTGGGCCGACACTGGAAGGGCCCGACTCCTCTGACGGTGGGACTGAGCGCCTCCGCAGGGAGGAGGGTGTCTGAGAGGGAGGGGGGGGGGTTACCGGGGTGGCAGTGTCTACCCCGGCCCCCGGCCCCGAACCAGAAGGCAAGGCCCCTGGCAGCTGGGAGCAGGGGGCAGAGGAAGCAGCTGCCTGCCCTGTCCCCACCTGGGCCCAGGGGCTGGCAGACGTGCAGGCAGGTGCTGGGAGCAGAGTGGGGGCGCGGCTGGGGGCCGGGGGGCCGGACTTACCCTGTGGGCTGGGAGTCCCAGCTGCGGAGGCCGCGGGAGCTGCGGGAGAGAAAGCGGCGTCACTCGTTGGCACCGTAAGCCGCCTCCTTGCAGCTCCCGGGGGCCCCGCCCCCCTCTGTGTCCACTGCACCTCCCATGTTGCCCGTGTGCGGCCAGGCTTCACCGAGACCGGCAGGGTGGCAGGCAGGTGGGCGACTCCGCAGACGGCCGGTCGCTGTGCTCCCGAGGACCCTGAGCTGCCGGGAGGCACTTGCCCCGCGCATGTGCTCTGCTGCTCTCGGGAGGGACACTCGTGTCTTCTCGCCCCCCCCGCCCCCCCCGGGCTCTCCTGTCCCCTCCCGACCCCTCGGACCTCGGCCGGCCTCCCCCACCGAGCCCTCAGCCCATGGGCCTCCCTGCCCTGCTCCTTCCTCGCTCCGCTCCCTGCGGGCGGCAGCCTCTCCACCTCCCTGGGGGGCCGGTCCCCTGCGCCCCCTCGAGGGTCCCTCTCTGCGGCCCCCTTTCTCCCCTGCACCTGTCTCCTCCCCAGCCGCGTGTCCCAGTGACGGAGGCGTGTTCCGGCACCTTCCGTAAACAGAGGACCCTCTCACTGGGCCCCACGTGGAATTCCACACTCGCTGGCCTCTCCCCCTCACAGCCAGACGGCTCCGTTTTTTCTGCATCAGCCACCCCCGTCTCCTCCGGTCACTGTGTCACCCTCTGCCCCCGAACCCCCCCCCCGTCTGCTAGAACTGAAGTCGTCAGAGGGACACGTGGCACCTCTCTCCCGGTCCCCCTGCTCCGTGCGGCACCCTGCGCCCAGCCTCTCCGGCTTCTCCTCGCGCCCTCCCCCCGGGCCCCACCCCCTCACACCGACGCAGGTCTTGCTGGCTCTGCTTCCGACAAAGATCTTGGGTCCCGGGTCCCCCCCAGCCTCCCCCCATCTCCCCGCCTCTGTCTCCCCTGCAACCCCTTTCCCACCGAGACGCCAGCCATTTCAAACACATCGCACTGGACTCGTCACTCTCCTCTCGTGTGCCCGCGGTGGCCTTCCTTTGCTCTCAGCAGAAGACACGCCCACGACCCCAGGACACGCCGGCCCCCGAGCCCCCTTCCCCACTCACCGAGCTCCGGTCACACCGGCCACCAACGGGGGCCTTCGTCTTCGCCGGCCCCCCTGCTCTGAACGGCTTCCCTTGTCCCCCCCTGCCCGGGGGCTAAATCGTCGGGCTTGGTGGGGCCCTCAGGAAGCTCCACATCATCCCGCCCCAGCAGGCTGCCCCGCCCCCACGGCTGTCCCCCGGGGCACCCCTCCCCAGGCTGCACTTGCGCCCCGGGGTCTGTCCGGCCCGCTCACCCCCTTGGCGGGGTGTGTGCGCTCACGCAGGGCCGTGGCCGAACTGACCCCACGGCCCACGCTCTGCGGGCCGTCCCTCGAGTGACCCCAGGCGGGAGGCGGGACGGCCCCACGTTGCAGCGACGAAGGGAGGTGAAGCGGAGACCCGGGCAGGACCGGCGGGGCAGAGGCAGGAGTGAGGGGAGCTGGTGCGGGGTGAGGGTCCCAGGAGACTGGGACAGAGGCTGGGGCGGAGAGCGTGTGTGTGCGGGGCGGGCGCGGGGCAGGGGGGCGGGGGGGGGGCAGGCAGTCAGACCTCGAACGTGCCCTGCTCTGAGCCGGCAAGTCCAGGAGCAAGTGTCCCGGCCGCGGGTGGACCTGGAAGACGGTGCCCGACACAGGCGGGGGCTGGGGCGGGGGGACGGGGTGGGACGCTGGCGGCGAAGGGCAGCAGGGCGGGACGGCTGGGGCCCGGAGCAGGCGGGCCGGGCTGGGGGCAGCGCGCCAGGGGGCCGGCCAGAGATGCGGGGACGGAGGAGGAGGAGGCGGCAGAGGAAAGCGTTGGGGACACAACAGCCCCCGCCGTTCATTCCCCCACAAACAGCCGTGGACACCAAGTGTCCCCCCCCGGAGCCACCACGAGGGGTCGCAGGCCGGCGTGCAGGTCAGGGGCGCTGGCTGTCCCGCTGGCCGGCCGGCGGGTCTCCAGACCAAAGCCTGCCCCGGCGCTCACTGAATGTTTAGCAGACCAGGCCGTCTGTGGCACCGGGGCGCTGGGAAGTACAGGGCAGCGTGGCCGGGGGCAGAGGGCCCCCCGGCCCCCCTCGAGGCGTGGGCTCGGGGAGCAGGAGGCAGGAGCCCTCGGGACTGGGAGCTGTAAAAACTGCCGTGGAGAGCAGACGAGGCGGCCCTGGCCGGGTGGCGCAGTCAGTTGGAGCGCCATCTGAACACCAAGAAGCTGTGGGTTCAATCCCCGGCCGGGGTGTGTATGGGAGGTGCTGGTCGATGTGTGTGTCTCTCTCTCCGTTAAATAAACATGCCCTCGGCCAAGGGTTAAAAAGAATAAGAGAGAGAGGGCCAGACCCTGGGTGACGGAGCAGAGGGGCGAGTGACAGGAACCGGCAGGAGTCGCCGGGACCCGCCCAGGAGGCGGGGTCGGTGGCCGAGGCGCAGAGGCAGGTGCCAGTCCTGAGTGTCACGTGCGAGGCGCTGTCAGTCACGTTCAGGGCCCAGGGAGAGGCGTGTGTCTCCCTCTGGGGCCCCCCCGAGGTGGATGAACTGGCAGCTCCAGGAACTGAGCTTGGGGACAGTCCCGGCAGCAGGTCCCCTCGGTGGCCTGCCCTGGGCTCCCCCCCCAGCAGCCCCAGCCCCTGGCCCTGGCTGAGCACGGTCAGCCTCCATCTTGGCCCGAGACCCTGGCTCTGTCCCCACCCAGGGCCCGGGCTCCCACCTGCGTGCGGTGCAGGCAAGCATGATGATGGGGTGGCCCCAGGGAAGGAAAGAGGTCTCTGCTGCCTGACGTGGGGTCAGGGGAGCAGAGAACAGCCACTGCCCCCCAGGTGTCTTCTGGCTCCCCCTGCCCCTGTCCGAGGGCTGTTAGCCTCCCCCACCCCCCCAGGAAGGAAGGCAGCCGCCTGCCTCCCCGCCCCAGTCATCCAAGTGCACGTCCCCAGACTTTCCTCGAAGCAGGCTGCTCTGAGGGGGCGGCGGCGGAGCACCAGAGACCCAGGTGCCCTGGGAGGTCAGGCAAGGGACACTCCCAGAACCGCCAAACCCTGCCCCATCACACTTTGCCGCGCCGGCAGGTGGTCCGGGCGCGCTCTCAGCAGCCCCACCTTGCTGACATCCTGCCCCGTCTGCCTGTCCCGCACCCCCACCCCAGCACAGCCCCACCCAGGGGGGCCTGCCGGCCCCATCTCTGCGCCTCTGTCCCCCCGGGACCCTGACTCACCCAGGACCAGCAGAGCTGTCCACAGCAGCATGTGGCCCCAAGGACGGCGGGACGGGCCGCCAGCCCGGTCACTCGCCGCGGCAGGGAGGGGCAGGACGGAGGGGACCCCCATGGCCCCTACAGCGGTGTCCCGAAGGCACGGGCAGGCCAGCCGGACTCTCTGGGAGGCTTCACCACCGGCTGCACCCCAGGGACCAGCCGGCTCTGAAGTCCAAAAGCGGAAGTGAGAGGCAGCGTTTTATCACAGGCCCCTCCCTCCCTCTTTCCTCCGAGCCGCTCCCTCCCTGAAGACGCAGGCAGGGCTTCCCAGAATCAGGCTCAGCCCGCTCCAAATTCACCGAAATTTTAGAAACTGGGAAGCAACTTCCTCCTCTTCCTCTGGGGTCACTGCCGGGCTCAGCCTCGCGGAGAAAGAGGGGACGGTCGTGGGACTGGGCTGGGGGCTCCCGCCTGTCTCTGTCCCCTGGGAAAGGTGACTCCGGACAGTGTGTCACCTGCAGTCACACGGGGCTTGTCCTGCCTGCAGTCACACAGGAAGGCCGGGACGCAGGGCCGGCCCTGCTGGACTCAGCGAAGGGCGCAGACCCCGCACCGTCACCCGGGGGTCTTCACTGTCATAATCCCGACCCCCTTTCAGGGAGTGGGACGAGACGGAGCGGTGTGTCGGCACGGAGGGGGCAACGGCGCCCACCCACGCTGCCCCCTTCCCACTCGGGCTGCTACCCTCTCTGGTGTTCACTAAACTCCCGTGCCCCCCGGCGGGTCCCGCAGCCCGAACCGGGACCGAGGGCTGGCTCAGGAGCTCGGAGCTGCGCGGGTGTCGGCTGGGACCCCAGACAGCTTCCGGAGACTTCCGGCTCCTCGTCTGCAAAAAACGAAGGCCCTCCACGCAGGGCTTCTCGGATTCCGTGCCGGTGGCATTTGGGGCCAGGTGACCCCATGGCGAGGACCCGCCCGCACCTTGTGCACCTTGTGCACCTTGTCCGGAGTCTGGCGCCCCCGGCTGTGAGCGCAGACGAGTCCCCTCGGCTGAGAAGCGACTTTGGAAAACACAGAGGGTTCGGAGGGTTCAGGTGCCCGGGGCGCGGCCCCCGAACGCTGCTTCTTTCTCTCGCTTCCTGTCCCCGTCCTCTCTGTCCTTGTCGCCCCAGCACGGGCCCCGCCCGGCGTCCCCAAGGGGCAGTCAGTCAGTGCTCAGGGGCATGACCTGGCACCGGGGCCTTCAGAGCCTCAACCGCCCGGGGCCCTGACCACAGGCTTGGCCACCGGCGCCTCCAGCCCTGACCTGACTTCGGGTGAAAAACTCAGATCTTTGCCCGGGGGGCGTCTTCAAGCCTCGTCTCTGTCTTTGTTTCACTGTGACTCCTGCTGGCGCGAGCCTCCTCAGGGGCAGAGTCGTGGGGAGCAGGGCTCTGGACCAGCCACACGGATGATGACACAGGATGATGATGACACGGGATGATGAGGATGACACGGGAGGACGCAGGATGGAGCGGAGGTCCTCAGGTCCCGGCTCAAGAGGGCGCCGCAGGACGGCAGGCCCCCCGCCCACTCTGGGGAGCTCGGGGCCCAGGTGGCCAGGGGGCGTGGGGCAGTCGGGCTGGCTGCGTCCCCCACGGCTGGGAGCCTGCGTGGCCACGCTTCCCTCCGTCTCCACCGCCGCCGCCGCCTGGAAGGGGAGCACTGCCGTCCGTGTCTCCCAGGCTCTCGCCGAAGGGGAATCGATTTGATCACTGGGTTTGCCACCGAGGACCCCGCTGGGTCCGAGACCCCGGGACCTGCAGCGCTGCCTGTTGTGACACCGCCCTGGTCCCAGAGCCTCAGTGTCTCTGGGCCAAGGGGAGCCCCCTCTGCACCCCAGTCAGTCTCCCCACCTCCAGGTCGCAGCCAGCAGAGCAGCAGCGCCCGGCAGGTGAGCCCTGGAGGACCCCCCCAACCCGCCCCTGCGCTCCCCCTCCCACGGCCGCACCGCCTGCGTGGGAGCCCGGCCCGAGTCTGTGTCACCTCTGCAGGACCAGCACCCCTCCACGCCCAGGGAGCTCGGGGTGCACACAGTAGGAACACGGTCGGAGCTGCGACCCAGCGAACTGCCCACGGCCAGGCCGACACACCACCCTGGGCTGCACCCCTCAGCCGACTCACATGGGAATTCCCAGGAGACTTCAGGGTTCAGAAGGTACCTGGCAGGTCCCTCATGCTCCAGCTCGCAGTAATTAGGGCAGTGCAGCCACCCCCCAAAAGCCCCTAGACTCTCCGGCCAAAGCCCGAAGCCAAAGTCAAGGGCTAGGAAAGCCCTCGGTTGTCTTGGGGCTGAAGAGGGCGGCGCCCACACGGCGGAAAACACCACTTGGTGCCCTGGACTCGCACTGGGGGGGGGGGGGGGGGTAGCTGAGACCCAGCCACAAAAGGCCATTGAAGGAGCCGCTGGGTCTGACCACGTGGTCTCCTCGGTGAGGCCTCTGGCTCTTCCACCCAGGTTGGTCGGGGTGGGGCAGGGGCGGCTGTGAGCGGGGCCTCCCAGTGTGGGGGGGCCATCCTGCCAGTGGTCTCCGCGGGGCTCCCTTCTCCCAAAAGCTTCAAGTGCAAGCACGCAGCCACTGGGGACCGGACAGAGGACCCCACTCAGCGTGGACCCCGGCCACGGGATGAGGGAAGCAGCCAGGTGAGGGGTCGAGCCTGGGGCCGGTCAGCCTGTGAGCTCCAGCTCCAGAGCCGGCCCGGCCCGACCCGGCCCGACCCGACAGCAGCAGCACCGGCGCTCTCACTGCCGAGCGAGGGCGGGGGGTGGGGGCGCGTGAGGGGCGGCTGACAGAGCCCGTGCGTCCGGCACACCAGGATCCACAGGATGGAGGCGGCCGGCGGCCCGGCCCGCGGGGCAAATCTGCGGTCAGTCACCCCGCGCCAGGTCAGCCAGCCTCTCGGTGCCCGGCCCAGCTAGCCACCTGGCCTGCCCTGGAAGACGGGAGGGCTGGCCCGTCCCCTCTTCCAGCTCCCTCCGGAACTCGCTCCGCCCGCGTCCCCGGGGAGGAGGGCTCCCCCGCCCACGGGCGGCCTCCCCTCCGGTAAAGGGCGTCACGACCGTTCCCTAAACGCTGAGCTTCGTCAGCTGATGCAGCAACAGCGCTGAGCGGCGGCACCGCGAGAGGCCGAAGTTCATATCTCCGGGCCGCTCTAGGACGTCCTCCTTCCCGCCTCCGGGAGGAGGACGCCCTGTCCACCCCCGTCAGGCTGACTCCAGTCACCGGACACTCTTGTCCTTGGGGGGCACGGGCTCGAGTCAGCATAACCGCTGCCCTCTGCTGTCTGTCCCGATAACCTCCCAGACGTCGCCCCCCCAACCAAACCTTCTCCTGTCTTCAGCTGGGGAGAGTGTTTGAGGTGGTGCCTTGGGCCACTGGGGGGGTTACTCGGTTTCCCTGTGTTTGAGGGCACGAGGCTTAGCGTAAGTGGCTGCATTTGGGGCTCCTGGTCTTGTTTTTCACAATTCTTAACGCAGAACCTGGCGTTCGGTCTGTATCATTGTTAACCATGAGGAGAGCCCAGCCCACCGTTCCCCGTGGGACTGGCGTGGACGACGGTCCCCCTGCGAGGAGGGCAGGCGCCCCCGTGGCCCCAGCTCCGGACACGGAGCGGCCAGCCACGCGGGTCGGCAAGCGCGGTTCTCTCTCTCCTCGGCCGGCTGGGTGCCCTGTCTCCTCCTCCGGACACCCCGACCGCCCTGCAGTCCCTCCCTGTGATTGCTCTAGGGTTTCCTCCTTCCCGCCACTTCCTCCGCGCTGGGCCGCCCTGGGCAGCGCACAATCAGCTGCTGACCCCGCAGCGGGAGGAAGTTCAGGCGGAAGGGCGACCGCAGAAGCAGAAGCGCGCCGAAAGGGCATGGGGGGGTGGGGAGGCGCTGATTGAGGGGTTCCTGGCGGCCTCACCACCAGCACCACCGGCCCAGCCTGGAAAGGTCCCCCAAGAGGTCAGGTGCGTGTGTGAGAGTGCCCTGGCCTCTAGCAGTCTTCCCAGCGACACAGACACAGACACAGGCACAGGCACAGGCACAGGCACAGGCACAGGCACAGACACAGACACAGGCACAGGCACAGACACAGGCACGGGTACAGGCACAGGCACAGACACAGGCACAGGCACAGACACAGACACAGGCACAGGCACAGACACAGGCACGGGTACAGGCACTGGCACAGACACACAGGCACAGAGACAGGCACAGAGACAGGCACAGACACAGACACAGGCACAGGCACAGACACAGACACAAACACAGACACAGGCACAGGCACAGGCACAGGCACAGGCACAGGCACAGACACACAGACACAGGCACAGGCACAGACACAGGCACGGGTACAGGCACAGACACAGGCACAGGCACAGGCACAGACACAGACACAGGCACAGGCACAGGCACAGGCACAGGCACAGGCACAGGCACGGGTACAGGCACAGGCACAGACACACAGGCACAGAGACAGGCACAGAGACAGACACAGGCACAGGCACAGGCACAGGCACAGGCACAGGCACAGGCACAGGCACAGGCACAGACACAGGCACAGGCACAGACACAGGCACGGGTACAGGCACAGACACAGACACAGGCACAGGCACAGGCACAGACACACAGACACAGGCATGGGCACAGGCACAGACACAGGCACGGGCACAGGCACAGGCACAGGCACAGGCACGGGCACAGGCACAGGCACAGACACAGACACAGGCACAGGCACAGACACAGGCACGGGTACAGGCACAGGCACAGACACAGGCACAGGCACAGACACAGACACAGGCACAGGCACAGACACAGGCACGGGTACAGGCACTGGCACAGACACACAGGCACAGAGACAGGCACAGAGACAGGCACAGACACAGGCACAGGCACAGGCACAGACACAGACACAAACACAGACACAGGCACAGGCACAGGCACAGGCACAGGCACAGACACACAGACACAGGCACAGGCACAGACACAGGCACGGGTACAGGCACAGACACAGGCACAGGCACAGGCACAGACACAGACACAGGCACAGGCACAGGCACAGGCACAGGCACAGACACAGACACAGGCACAGGCACAGACACAGGCACAGGCACAGACACAGACACACAGGCACAGAGACAGGCACAGAGACAGACACAGGCACAGGCACAGACACAGACACAAACACAGACACAGGCACAGGCACAGGCACAGGCACAGGCACAGGCACAGGCACAGACACACAGACACAGGCACAGGCACAGACACAGGCACGGGTACAGGCACAGACACAGGCACAGGCACAGGCACAGACACAGACACAGGCACAGGCACAGGCACAGGCACAGGCACAGACACAGACACAGGCACAGGCACAGACACAGGTACAGGCACAGGCACAGGCACAGACACAGGCACAGGCACAGACACAGGCACGGGTACAGGCACAGACACAGACACAGGCACAGGCACAGGCACAGACACACAGACACAGGCATGGGCACAGGCACAGACACAGGCACGGGCACAGGCACAGGCACGGGCACAGGCACGGGTACAGGCACAGGCACAGGCACAGGCACAGGCACGGGTACAGGCACAGGCACAGGCACAGACACAGACACAGGCACAGACACAGGCACAGGCACAGGCACAGGCACAGGCACAGACACACAGACACAGGCATGGGCACAGGCACAGAGACACTCCGCGCTCTGGGACCAGGGAGTCCGGGGCACGGGACTCCCTGTTGTTCGGAACCGGCGGGCGCCCGGCTGGTGCCCGGCTGGGGTGAGAGAGGAGAGGGGTCACCCGGCCGGGGGCCAGCGCCCGTGACAACGGGGGTCCATCGCTGAGGACCTGGGCTAGGAAGGGAGGACGAGACCTGGTTGTAGGTATTTGTTTCTGTTTTTATGTTTGTTTTTAAACTGAAGTATGGCTGGCACACAAGAGTGCGTTAGTTGCGTGACTTCCGGGTGCTCGACATCTCTGTGCCTTGCGCTGTGCTCGCCCCGCGGACCCCAGCGCTGCCCCGTGGTGCGCAGACTCGTCAGGGTCGCTGGCCGCAGTCCCTTCTCCTTTGTCACGCACCTCCCTCCCCGGCCCCTCCGGCAGCCGTCCCTCGGGCCTTTGCTTCCACGAATCTGTTTGCTCAGTTTGATCTGGTTGGGTGGTTTCTGCGTGTCCTACGCTTGTCTTTCCCTGACTGACTTCACCGGGGACCCACCGTGCCCAGGGGCGCACCCGTGTGGTCGGACACGGCAAGATTTCGTTCTGTTTCACCGCTGCCCGGCATCGCACTGATGCCTGCAGCTCGGCGCCTGTGTCCCTCTGCGGACGGCCCGGGGCCGGGCCTCAGACCGGCTCTGCCGCCGCGCGGCCTGGGCCCCCGCTTCCCTGGGCCTCAGCGAGCGATTTCGAGCGGCTTGATCTTCCTCGGGTACAACTTTCTCGAACATTCCCTCCCTGTCTGCCTGCGGCTTCTCTTCTCTCTCTCTCGGCCGGGTCTCCACAGGACAGGAGCTCTCATTTGACGGAGGCCAGTGTGTCCCTTATCTCCTCCACGGGTCAGACTTCTGGGGCTGGGGCTGGGAGTCATGGCCGCATCCAGGGTCGTCGAGGGCTCCCTCCCATATCATCTTTTGGGAGTTTTCGTGGTTTTGCATTTTCACATTTAAGTCCGTGATCTGTTTTGAGACAATTCTGGTGAAGGGCACACGGTCAGTGTCTAGATTCACCACTTGTTTTGTTTTGTTTGTTTGTTTGTTTTTGCACATGGTTGTCCAGTTCTTCCAGCCGTTCGTTAAAAAGACCGCTTTCCCTCCGTTGCGTGGCCCTTGCCCCTTCGTCAAAGGTCACGGGGCCGTGCTCCTGGGGGGGGTCGGTTTCTGGGCTCCCGGTTCCATCCCATTCGCTCACCCGTCTGCTGTCTCGCCGGTAACCACGTGCTACGCGAGAGCGTCGGCCTGCACGCTGACGCAGACAAGCCCGGCTCCCTGCCGTCCACCCCGTTCAGGCCCCAGACCTGACCGTCTCCTCAGTTCTAACGACCGGGGCAAGGGCGGCCACCTCCCGCCACCTCTCAGGGGGCGAGAGCTGGGACCCAGGTGAGACCCAGGCACGCTGCTCCCAGGGCAGCACCGAGACGGGGGGGGCGACACCCCACGTGCGCCCTGAAACGGGTGCTACCCGGGAGGGGCGAACTATGTCAGCGCCAACCCCCCCCACCCCGACCCAGGGGACAGCGGAAGAGGCAGGAGGCACACCCCTCGGCCAGGGCAGAAGTCCCGGAGGGTGCGGGCCGGAGACAGGTGGGCTGTGCGGATGCAGACCCAGCGTGGGGCCAGTCTGGTCGAAGCGGAGTTCCCGCCGTGCACCCCTCCTGTGCGCTGAGGGCAGGATGCCGGGAAAGGACAGACGCCGAAAGGGCAGGACTGTGAGGAAGGGGGTGGGCGAGTAGCAAAGTCCGGGCCGCAGCTGGCAGCGGAGCTTTACGGAAGTGTCTCCACCAGGCCTCGGGGCCTCCGTCTAGAAACTGGGAAAAAGGATTCAGAGGGGGCAGGTGGGGGGCAGGCGGAGCAGGCGGGGGCCCTGGCAGAGGGGAAGCCAGGTCGTCCTGACCCACGGCAGGGAGTGGCTCCGAGGCTGGCGCGGGTGGCAGGTGCTGGGCCCAGGAGGAGGCCCGGGAGGGGCGGGGCCAGCCGGAGACAGTGACTCGGTGGGCACCCAGGCCTCAGCCTCCCGTGGCCTGCGGGCCCGCGGCAGGCGGTGCGGGGGAGTGGGAAAGAGGAACTGGGAAGGGTCTCTGCCCCGAGGCTCGCTCCGCACGAAGGGGACGACGGCCGGTCCGGGCAGGAGACAGACACACTCCGGGCAAGACCCCCCCCCATCCCCGCCCGTCTTCCCCTGCAGGAGCGGGGCCGGAAGGAAGCTCGTGTTTGTGGCTGCAGCTAAAGTGTGAGGAAGCTGTGAGTGCCAGCAGATGTGAGTGTGGACGGTAGAGCCAAAGCATTTCCTCCCGGGGGCGGCCACTTCAGACAGGTCTGCAGGGCCGCCGCCGCGAGAGGCGGGTCTGAAGGTCAAGCACTAGCTGCAGAAGCATGACAAGTCACGCAAGAGCTCAGCAGCTGGGACGGGCAAGCTCGCGCCCTGAAGGGTTCGAATGGCCCCAAACGAAGGTGGTCACGTCTGTACGTCAAACAGCACAGCCCCGAGGAAGCAACTGCCAGCTCCATGCAGCGGGGAGCTGGGCTCTGGGGGAGTTCAAGCGGGCCCGGGGCGGGGCGGGGCGAGACATCCGGAAGAGCCCCTGGCCGGAGGGAGGCTCCTGCAGTCCCCTCGTCATGGCTGGGCCGGCTCTGAGGCAGTTTTCTGAGGGCATTCAAAACACCCCATTTCTAGACAGGAAACGTCCCAACCTCACACCTCAAGAAACAGTGAAGAAACACATCAGCCAGAAGGCAAACCCTAACAACAGCACAGCACATGCTTCCATGTCAATAATCACCCCAAACACAAAGGGACGGGTGTGCCCATCAGAAGGCACAGAGCGGCTGGCTGGATTTAAAAAACAGAACAAGACTCGGCCAGCTGCTGCCGGGGGAGACCGGCTCTGCAAGGCAGACACACAGGCCCCAGCGTGAAGGGGTGGAAAAGAACACGCCACACACGTGGCCACCAAAAGGCAGAAGGTGCAGCTGTATCTGTACCAGAAAAAATACACCCTGGCCGTTATGGTTCTGTGGATTGAGCGCCAGCCTGCAAACCAGGGGGCCGCTGGTTCAATTCCCACTCGGGGCACCTGCATGAGTTGCGGTCCAGGTCCCCAGCAGGGGGTGTCCGAGAGGCAACCACACCTTGATGTTTCTCTCCCCCTCTCTCTCCCTCCCTTCTTCTTGCTTTAAAAATAAATTAATTAAAATCTTAAAAATAAAAGAAGGCAACCCAGTTAAAAAGTAATCGAAAGATTTAACCAGACGCTTCACAGAAGACGACATCTAAGTGGCCGATGAAGCACACCCGAAGACCAGCGTCGTTATTTATCAAGAACATGCAAATTAGCAACACGGCGAGCATCACCACGCACTGAGGAGGTTCAGAGCACATCGTCCCAAAATACGGCACCTGGGCGTGCGGGACGTTGTAAGCTGAAGGAGTTTCGAAAAGAGGAGGGCGCAGAAAGTGCCCTCTGACCTGCCCCCCCCCTCGTGGCCCTTCTTCCCCACAAGCAGGAAATCTCCCAAATGAAAGGTGCCCCCCCACCGAGCCCGGCGGGAGGGAGGCGTCCTGTGAACACAGAGGGGCGTTGGGGCCCAGGAGACGCGTGAACGAACCTCGTTCGTTCTCCCCCACAGACCCCTCCGCCCAGGCCTCTGCCTCGCCAGGTCTTCAGAAACCCACGGTTCCTGCGGAGAAAGGCGCCAAAGCTTGGTGGCTCCTTTGTGGGGCTGTATCCTTGTGGGGCTGTATCTTTGTGGGGCTGTATCTCTGTGGGGCTGTATCTCTGTGGGGCTGTATCCTTGTGGGGCTGTATCTTTGTGGGGCTGTATCTCTGTGGGGCTGTATCTCTGTGGGGCTGTATCCTTGTGGGGCTGTATCTTTGTGGGGCTGTATCTCTGTGGGGCTGTCTCTTTGTGGGGCTGTATCCTTGTGGGGCTGTATCCTTGTAGGGCTGTATCTTTGTAGGGCTGTATCCTTGTGGGGCTGTATCTTTGTGGGGCCGTATCTCTGTGGGGCCGTATCTTTGTGGGGCCGTATCCTTGTGGGGCCGTATCCTTGTGGGGCTGTATCCTTGTGGGGCTGTATCTCTGTGGGGCCGTATCTTTGTGGGGTTGTATCCTTGTGGGGCTGTATCTTTGTGGGGCTGTATCTTTGTGTGCATGGCATTTGTTTCTCTCCTGTTAATCTGTCTACACCCATTGAACAATTAGACCAGCCACAGCACCTGGAAGGGAAGAAGGGAAAATTTTCCTCCCCTACAACACCTACCTGATTAGCTAACATTACAAAGACTGACGGGACCAAAATATGCCTCGGATAAAACCAAAAAACAACACTGCCTCAGTATCCGGTGACCTCCCATGACCTCCCATCACTTCAGGACGACATCTAAGCCCTCAGGACGCCACGGAGCATCTCCCAGTGTGCGCATCGCCGCCGCCCCAACCCCTGCCCCAACCCCGTGCCCCAGCCCCATGCCCCGGCCCCATGCTCGCCAGGGACGCATCTCTTGCTGCTCCCCGCCTGTGCCGTGTGCTCACCCACGCTGCCGCCTGCGAACCAAGCTACCTGGCCAACTCCTGCTCACTCTTCAAGACACACCCCCTTCTCCAGGGACTCTTCCGTGACGTGCACACGACTCAACTTGCTTGCAGGTAGAGGGGGCGTAAGCCCAGCCTGGCTGACTCTCCAGGGGCTGCCCTGCCTCCACACACATCTGTCTGCTGGCAAACACGGGAAGTACGCTGTGCCACATTTGGGGCCCCTTGGCATTGGCATAATGTTGTAACAAACTGGCACTTTATTGGGCTGGTTTTTTTCTTCCTGCACTGAGGAATGCGGGCTGTTTGTTGCTCTCTACTGCCCTCTGCTGAAATGAAGTGGGCAAGGTACCCAGTTTTCAAGGAAACGAAATAAAACCTTTTTTTAAAAACGAAAGAGGGAAAAGAAAGCTAAAGATCTGAGTGTTTTGACACCAGAAGAGTGTGAGGTGGGTTCAGGGGCTGGGAGGAGCCGGATGCTCTTGCTTCAAGCCACTTGCTCTGCCTCTTGCTCCGCCTCAGAGGTTCTCGGACGCAGCAGGTGGCTCCCGGCCCCAGTCTTGCTGCGCCCACCCCCACCGCGTCTGCCTTCGGGCCTCCGTGGTGAGCGCGGGATGTGAAGGTGCAGGAGAAAACGAGCAGTTGGATCCCAATATTTAGGGTCTGCCTGGGACCCTCCCCTGCTTTGCCCTTGACCTGCGCTGGAGCCTGGGAACCCTCTCAGCCCTGGGTGCAACTCCAGGGGAGGGCGTCCTCCCGCCGCAGGCGCGCTCAGACCTGCTGCAAGCGCCCCCTGCTGGGGAGCAACCGAATACTCGCGAGGACCTGGGAAGGATGGCAAGTGAGGCTCTAAGTGATTCAAAATCACCTTCTTGGAAACAGACACCGCCCCCGCCCCCGCCCCCCCCCCCCAAGGCCTCGGCAATGAGGGACCCACCTCCGTGGCTTCGGCTGGCTTTCTCGGCACAGTCCAGCTCCCGTCCCTGCCCAGTCCCGGCCCAGCCTCTCCTCCCAGGCACCGCGCTGGTCCCAACAGGCCCTCCGTGTGCCGCGGGCACCTCCCACACAGAGCGTCCCACCTGAGCCCGCACCCCCAGAGCCACCCGGCTGCGCTTCTTCCCATCGCCTTTCCTGCCGCGGGGGCCGGCAGCTCCCGAGCCAGAAGTCTGGACACCATCATCACAGTGGCCTTCCTCTCTGCCAGGACCCACATCCAATTTGCCGGTTCTCCTTGCTATCTAAATATCTCCGCCTCACCTCCATCACACGGGGGGGAAAGTCAAAGAGGTACCTTGAAGAGATGCCTGCACCCCCAGTGATTGGTGCAGCATCGTGCCCAGTGGCAGCGACTCGGAAGCACCCCAGACGTCCACCGACAGAAGAGGAGGTAAAGAAAGCGGGGCGGGTGCCGGCGGCGGAACACGGCGCAGCCTTAACAAACAGGAAAGTGCTCTCACAGGTTACAGTGTGGGCGAACCTCGGGGACCCACGCGAGTGAGACAGGCCGCTCGGCGCGGGACAGGCCCGGACGACGCCACTCCAGCCTCTGACGTGCGAACATCGTGGAAACGGAAGGCGCAAAGCCGGGTCCCAAGGGCTTGGTGGGGGAGACAGGAGCCAGAGGGTCGCGTGTGCAAGACGAGACGGCTCCCGAGTTTGAGGACATGACAGAACGCTCACGTTGCTGAATAACACAAAACTAAAATCAACCCAACAGAAGCTACCAACTGCAAACTGTAAAAAGAAAAAAGAATTTAATTACAACCCCCCCCCAAAGAGGTGATTTTATCATACAAGAGATTAATAAGGAAAACCTGGAGTCCTGGGCCCGGGTGCCAACAGAGACGTGTAGAGACCCTCGATCCTGCGAGCGGCGGCGTCTGAGTGCCCAGACGCTTCCACATCCCGGACGACGAAACGCAGCCCGAGCACAAGGCCCAGGCAGCGCCGGACACTCGAGCGATCAGAGAGACACCAACTGGGGCGGGAGGCCCCGCTCCTCACCCGCCGAGCCGCCCACGGCTCTGGAGAGCACGCAGCTGCACGGACCCTCCGGGGCTTCCTGCTGAAGAGTAAATTCAAACAGATCTTTTGGAAAGAGGTGAGGGAGCACTGTCAAAATCTTAGGAATGTGTATGTATGCCTATACCTTTGTAATTGCACTTATGGGAAAATGGCCTTTGGAACAATGCCAAAATATGTATTTTTTAAAACATGCCATTGCTCTTGGCAGCACTACTGAAAATCATGAAAATTAGGACTTCCGGCCAAGATGGAGGCGTAGGCAGACACACTGGGCCTCCTTGCACAATCAAAAACAGGACAACAAACTTAAAAACAAAAAACAGCCAGAACTGCCAGGAAATCTAACTGTATGGAAGTCTGACAGCCAGGGAGCTAAAGAAGAAACATCCGTCCAGACCGGGGGGAGGGGCGGAGACGGGCAGCCAGGCGGAGCGGACTCAGGGCGAGGTGGCGGCTAGTGGACCAGGTGGTCCCACATTCGCGTGCAGATACACCGGAAGGAACACCTGGGGAGCGAGACAGACCATGCAACCCAGGGTTCCAGTGTGGGGAAATAAAGCCTCAAACCTCCAACTGAAAAAAAGTTATGGGGGTTGCGGCAGCAGGGGAAACTCCCAGCCTCACAGGAGATTTGCTGGAGAGACCCACAGGGTCCCAGGATGTACACAAGCCCACCCACCTGGGAACCAGCACCAGAAGGGCCCAGTTTGCTTGTGGGAAGTGGGGGAAGGGACTGAAAGCCGACCAGAGCCCAGCAAGAGGCGTTGTTCCCTCTCAGACCCCTCCCCCACATACAGCGTCACAGAGCAGATGTGGGTTTTCCTGCCCAGGCAAACACCTAAGGCTCTGCCACTTACTAGTGACAGGCATGCCGAGACAAAAAAATACATATGGCCCAAATGGAAGAACAGATCAAAGCTCCTGGAAAATTACAGCTAGGTGATGAAGAGATAGCCAACCTGTCAGATGCAGAGTTCAAAATGCTGGTGATCAGGATGCTCACAGAAATGGTTGAGTATGGTCACAAACTAGAGGAAAAGGTGAAGACTATGAAAAGTGAAATAAAGGAAAATGCACAGGGAACCAACAGTGAAGTGAAAAAAGGAAACTGGGACTCAGATCAATGGTTTGGACCAGAAGGAAGAAATAAACATTCAACCAGAACAGAATGAAGAGACAAGAATTCAAAAAAATGAGGAGAGGCTTAGGAACCTCCAGGACATCTTTAAACTTTCCAACATCTGAATCATAGGGGTGCCAGAAGGAGAAGAGGAAGAACAAGGAATTGAAAACTTATTTGAAAAAAATAATGAAGGAGAACTTCCCTAATCTGGAAAAGGAAATAGATGACCAGGAAGCTCAGAGAGTCCAAAGAAGTTGGACCCAAGGAAGCACACACCAAGGCACATAATAATTATATTAGCCAAGATTAAAGATGAGGAGAGAATCTTAAAAGCAGCAAGAGAAAAGGAGTTGGTTACCTACAAAGGAGTTCCCATCACACTGTCAGCTGATTTCTCTCAAAAGAGACCTTGCAGGCAAAAAGGCGCTGGAAACACATATTCCAAGTCATGAAAGACAAGTACCTACATCCAAGATTGCTCTGTCCAGCAAAGCTTTCGTTCAGAATGGGAGGGCAGATAAAGCGCTTCCCAGATAAAGTCAAGTTAAGGAGTTCATCATCACCAAGCACTTCTGATAAGAAATGTTAAAGGGACTTATCTAAGAAAAAGAAGAAAATCAAAACTATGAACAGTAAAATGACGACAAACTCACAGCCATCAATAACTGAACCTAAGAAAGCAAAAACGGACTAAGCAAACAACTAGAACAGGAACAGAATTGCAGAAATGGAGGTCACATGGAGGGTTATCAGTGGGGAGGGAGAGGGGAGAATGGGGGCAAAGGTACAGGGAATAAGAAGCATAAATGGCAGGTACAGAACGGACAGGGGGAGGGTAAGAATAGTACGGGAAATGGAGAAGCCGAAGAACTTACATGTATGACCCATGGACATGAACTAAGGTAGGGGAATGATGGTGGGAGGAAGGGTAGGGGGTGGAGGGGAATAAAGGGGAGAAAAAAATGAGACAACTGCAATAACATAATAAATAAAATATGTATTTTTAAAAATAATGATAATTAGAAATGACCTAAGAAATGTCTAACATCTGGCTTTAGGTGAATGGCTCTGTGGTTGTGTCTGCTGGAGCACCCCAGGCACTGCCAGGGAGGCGTGTGAGTCAAGTTCCAGAAAACGGCTCTCACGAGGCTTCAACGAGAAGAAATGTTTCATTATCGCACACATCAAGTTGTCTGAAGATGGGGTGGTTCCAGGGTTGGTTAATCTGTATCATGATAATGCCAGTGGCGGTCCAGATTCTTTCCTCTCTGCGCTTGGTTATCTTTAGCACGGCAAGCCCGTCCCTCATGGGAGCAAGGTGGCTGCAGCAGCTCTGAGTATCACACCCTTAAACATCACATCCCAAGCCTGGCAGAGGATCCATTACTTCCCGTGCCCCAGAATTCCCACAGCTGATTGCTCTTGAGGGCTCCTTGTCCAGAACGGTATCACACGCTCCGTCCTTGATCGCCAGCAGCAAACGGGTCCCCACCGTGTGGTCCTTGGACCGCACGCAGTGTCACCCGGACACTTGCTAGAAATGTGCCTTTTCGGTCTCCACACCCGAATCAGGAAATCTGAGAGTGAAGCCACTGGTCTATTCTCCACAAGCCTTCCAGGTGACGCTGGTGCAGCTCAAATTTAAGAGCCACTGACTTAGACCACCCAGAGTCACCTGCTGGCTGAGGAAGGTTCTGCCCGTCACTGAGGCTCTCGGCCACCGCTCATCTGAACAGAATCGCGTTCCACCCGCAGGAAAGGAGAAAGAAAGGGCCACGGGCAGCCGACCCCCGTGAAGGGGACGCTCTGGTCCTGGTGTCCCGTCTTCTAAGGACGCAGAAGTCAAAGGACAGGCACTGCTCTTCCCGCCCACACAACCCTCTGAAGTTCTTCCAGCAGTTTCTCTCCTGTTAAAAAAGGTGGAAAATATTGAGTGGTGTGTGCACTTGTGTGCCTGGGTGTCTGTGGAATTATTTTAAAAATCGAGTTGCAGAAAATCCTGTCACAAAATGTGTAAACATCAACAGCAAAAAAAAAAATGAAGAAGATACAATGTGTGCAGGCAGATGTGTGTTGCCGTGGAGATGAGTGTGTAGGGAACGTTCTGGAAGGACTCAACTGTCCTCTTCTTCCCCAGGAGGGGCGTGAAGTTGGGGGACAGAGGTCACTTCCCCTTTTACGTTATTTACTTCTGAATTGCTTCACTTTTTGAACAGCGGGGCTCTGTTAGGGAGCACATGTGTGTTTTGAAACAAAATGTTCTCGGCTGCGCCTGTAGCGAAGCCCTGGGAACGGGGGGAGGGCTTCCTCCCCACCGCCCGCGGGGGTGGGGGGGTGCTGCTGGTGACAAAGCAGCACGAGCCAGCCCTTGCCTCTCCTGCTCAAAACCCAGGCTTCTTCCTGCTGTACCTGTCACCCTCCTCGCGGGTGCTGCCTGTTTGCATGCAAGTAAAAGCATGAGCTTTCGAACTTTATCACCAACGTTAGACCCTAGAGGCAGCAACCTGCTAGCGATGCTCCAACCCCCCCCCCCCCGAACTCCCCAGAGTTGTCCGGCCGCTTCCACTGGGGTGTGCAGACCACAGACACTGCTGCCCTCTGCGTTGTCTAGAAACGTCCACCGGAAGCCGGCATTCAGAACCGGAGGACGTTTGCGATGGGAAGAGATGGACGCGGGGCGGCCCGGCGACCTCACCGCAGACGAAGCAGCGGAGGCTCGGGGAGCAGCGGGCGGCCTGCCGCCCAGCCTCTGTCATCTCGAAACCGAAACGGCGGCACTTCCTTCCCGGACAGCGCGGTTCCCACAACACGCCGCCAGCGCTCCGCGTTTGAGACCCTGAGGTTCTGCGGGGTTGTGGGGGGGGAGGGTCTGTGTGTGTCCTGATGGGAGGTGACCAGGTGAGTCAGGCTGGCGGGTAGCACTGAACCTCTGGGGCGCTCTTCCGTGTCAACAGGCCGGGGTGTGTTAGTGACTGCGGGCACGGTCAGCAGGCCGTGGCCGAAGGCCCCACACAACCGCTTTCGGTTCTCTGTGGTTTTCGCCCCTTTTGCGGCCATCAGTCTGTTCCTGTTTTTTGAGTCTCTCTCTCTACCTCTCATCCTCCCCACATGTCCTTCTGCGGGCGGGGCATCCGCACGTCCACCTCTGTCCCCGGCTCGGCCGCCCAGGACCCTCGTCCGCACGGCACGTCCCATCGGTTCTTCTTCACCCTCGGCCCCCGGAGGGGGTAAGGTCTCCGCATCTCCCCCAAGACCTTCCCCACCCAGCACACTTCCGCATTCTGGAAGTTTCCTTTCCTAGCTCCCTCCCTCATTTGCCTAGAGACGGGACGGTGAACCTGTGTCCGAAGTGATCTCGGTGCCGGTTGCGCTTGCACTTGAGAGGCCACTGTACTTGGTGCTGCAAGTGGAGTGTTTCCTTAGGAGGCCGTCACGGCTCTCCTGGCCGCTCGGTGGCCTTCGCCGTCCATCTCTTCGTGGACGCGTGACGGGAGGGAGGGGCCCTGGCTCTGGCCGACGTGCAGGAGGACAGAATGGGCCAAGCCGTGCGGGTCTCAGCGCACATGCCTTCCGAGGCCCAAGAAAGTCAGGGGGGACACCGTTCTTCCTTCCCACACGCCCCTCAGAGAGGCGGAGAAAGACACACACCCCATGACCTCACCCCTAAGTGGAACCTAATCAACAAAACAAATGAGGGGAATAGAAACGGAGACACGGAAACGAAGAACAGAGTGACCGAGACCAGAGGGGCGAAGGCGGGGGTAGCGGGGAAGGAGGGGAAGAGGCAAAGGGACGCGAGCAGAGGACTCACGGGCACGGGCAAGGGGGGGAGTGACTGCGGGAGTGAGTGGGGGGGGGCGGTCGGGGAAATCTCGGGGCAACTGGAAGTGAGCAACAATAAAGTTTTCAAATACTCAGGAAAATGTGGAACATGTTGAGTGGTGTGTGTTTGTGTGCCTGTGGGGGGGGATTAGTGTAAAAGCTCAGGTTGCAGAAAATCACGTCATGTGTAAGCGTAAACCACTGAAAATGGACAAAATACACAGGTACAGGCAGATGCGCATTCGCATGAATGCGGATGTGTAGGGAAAGTTCTAGAAGGGCACTATGGTCTTCTCGGTGGTCACCCTTCACTCTCTCCCTCTGGAGACTGGACCCCTGCCCCCACCTTGGATCTGGGTGGGCTCCTGACTGCCCCACCGGCCCAGTGCCCTGGCGAGGGGAGCCATTACAGCAGCCTGTGGACAAGTTCAAGTCTCCCGTCAAACAAAATAAACTCTCCCTCCCCCCCCCCCGTCCTCCCCGGGACGCAAGTGTTTGAGTCTCCTCTCCCGTGGCGTCCCTCGGGGCTTCCGACTGGGGGCGGCCCCTCCAGAAGCCGCAGGTGTCAGCACAGGAGAGGGAGCTCCTGGCGGGTGGGCAGTGGAGGCGGGTCCGCCGGTCCCACTGCGGTGACGACCGAGACCCCACCGTCTCCCCCCCCCGGAGTCCCCTCCTCGGGGGCGGCACCCCGGAGGGGACCAGCGGGGCTGCTCTCTGGCCCCCATAACAGACGTAGCTTGGACAACAGATGTGTCTTCCTCGCCGTCCCGGAGGCCGGAGGCCGAGACCCGGGTGTGGGCAGGGCCGGCTCCTCCCCGAGTCCTCACGGGCTCGTGCGTCCCTCTGTGTGTGTCTGTGTCCCCAGCGCTTCCCAGGAGGACACCAGTCCCATGGGACGAGGGTCCTCCTTTTAGCTTAGTTGCCCCGTTGAAGGCCCTGCCGCCAAACACACTTCCCTCCTGAGGTCCTGGGGGCGAGGGCTTCAGCATGCAGGTTCTGGGGGGACGCCGTTTAACCCACCACAGGACCTCAGGGCAGGACACGGAGGTCTGGCCCCTTCGGTGTCTGCAGTGAAAGCAGCCACCACGTTGTACTGAGACCGCCCGCAGTGGGGCTCCCCCAGGGAGGATGGGGTGCTGCTGCGAGGGGGCGGGGCTCCTGGAGAGCCGGGACCACCGCTCACTGCACCCTCATGGCCTTCATCACAGAGATGCTTCAGAGGACTAGAAGTTCGTCGAGACAGTTTTTTATTTCTGCTCCGTCCTCAGCCAGGAGGGATCAGGCTTCCGTCCGCAGCCCCAGCCCCTGAGATGATGCAGGCGAAGACCGCAGCCACTCCCCGGGGGGCCACACGGACTTTTCCACGGCGCTTCGCACAGGGTGGGGGCCTCTGGGGGCCCTCTCCTCGCTGCCCCGCCTCCCCAACCCGCTCTGTCAGCGGCTCTGGTTTTGCACACGCAGCAGGAGTGGCCGAGTGCCAAGCCTCCGACCCCGTCCGCGCCCCCGTCCTCACCCTCCACCGCCCTCCCCCTTCCCCGGTCCCGGGGCAGAGAGCACTCTCCCACACTCTGACCCGACCGGGGCCCTCCCTGGGGCTTCCGGGGGGCGTCTTGAACTACAGGGAAAACGGAGTGCATGTTGTCGTTGTTTCTCACGTTGGAAGAGCAAGTCCATTCGGAAAGCCACAGAGGCAGGAGACGTGAGCCAGCAGGGCTGCCTGGGCTCCGGAGCCCCGTGCCAGGGGCCGGAGGGGACCCTGGGGCTCAGGAGGGGGAGGGCACAGGTGACGCCCGGGAAGAAGGAGCACGGGGGGAGGGGGGGGCAGGAGGGTGCAGGCACTCTCGGAGAGGGAAAGCACCTACACTTGCATTTTTCCTTGGGAGACGCCCAAAGCTTTTATCAGTTTAAAACACCAGCCGCGTTGGGGCCTCCTAAACGCGTCCTTGGTGCAGAGCCGTCCCCGGAGCCGTGCGTCCCACCGCCTTCTGGACGTCTCACCCGAAACCGCCATGACCCCCTCACTGCGGCCCCCTCCCTCGACCCAGGCCTGCACCCTGCACTCTGTCGGCCTGTGGCAAGTGCACACCAGCCTTCTGACCCCTGCACCCGGGGCTGAGCTCCACCAGACCCTCCCTCGAGCCCCAAGCGCCCGGGGCTCGCCCGTGCCCTGCCCACCCCGCCTCCTCACTCCTCTCTCCTCTCCCAAACGCCCTCCTGCTTCCACAGGCCCCCCTCCCTCACCGGGGCTGTGCCAGCAACCCCCCGCCCCCCCCCCACCTGCAGCCTCTCCCTCCACCCGACTTCCAGGCCTGCTGGCGGAGTCACTTTAACACGGTGTAAACCCGCTTGTGCTGTTCGACAGCCTGAAGCCTCGATGGTCAGTCCCACGCTCGGTGACTCTTGCTCCGAGGGCGGCCCCAGGAACCACGTGCTGCTGCTCCCCGTGACCGAGGGGCCCTTCGGCGTCACCCAGTGAGTGTGAGTGGAGAGCCTAGGACGGTCCAGGCTGGGTGCGGGATGCTGGGGACACGGTGGTTGCCAGAGGAACCGCTGCCTGCCCTGAAAGACCTCGCAGTCCACAGGTGTGACAAGCCCCTGCAGGAGGCCAGGGGACGGGGACCAGGGGACGGGCGTCGCAGCCTAACGCAGGAGCCAGGGAGCCCCGCCTCTGCTTTGGGGCTTGAAACGGTGGCCAGCGGGCACAGGTCCGGACAGGGGGCCAGCAGCCGCACGGGCACTGTCCTCAACAAGTCCTCGGGGCTGGGACTGCTGTTTGCAGCCCCATTTGACAGAGGGGGAGACTGAGGCCCAGGAGGCTCAGGCGGTGGAGCCGAGCTTCCACCCCCGCTGTTAACCCACTGGGTGCCGCGTGGCGCCCGCTGATCTCGGGGACGGTGCCCAGCTCTGCAGACACGCCAGCCACGCCATCCACTCTCTTGTGATGCCACCGGGGGCCCTGTCCTCTGTGCAGACTCCTCCCCGGACGGAATGAGCCGCGGCCCTCTCTGCGTGCCCACGGCTTTTCACAAATGCTCCCGGAGACGCTTATCCAGAGGTCTCCCCAGGAGAGGCTGGAGGCCCCGGGCTCGATGACCTTGGTCGACCTTGGCGAAGGAAGACGCAGCGCGGTGCCCGGCGCTCCGGCGTCTCCGCTCGGGACAGGGCAGGGCGGCGGGGACCAGCCCCCGGGAGCACCCCCTTCCCTCACCTGCGGGCCTCTGCCCACCCCAGGAAGTCGGCCGCCCACCCGGCAACTCTCGGCGGGCCCGCCGGCTGCGGGGTGGACACGCCCCTCCCCCCGGAAGGCCGCACCCAGAAGGCGAGCCGGAGAAGGGGAGCCTTCCAGAAGGAAACCCGAAGTGTTTGCCATGCGGCCAGGGAGCCCCTGCACCCCCGGACAGGCAGCTGAGGTGGGCGCGGGTCCGCATTGTGCAAGACGTGAACGGAGGCCCTGCGGGGCCGCTCACCGGTGTCCACCAGTCCCCGGGCGTGCGGGGGAGGGGAGGCTGCAAGGAGGCCTGTGGGGGGGGCGCGGTGGGAGCGGGAAGGACGACGAACTCTACGCACGAGCCAAACAAACAAAACTCGAAGCCCGAGGAGGGTTTTGGCCGCTTCTGGCGTGAAAAGGGGCGTCAGTGCCAGGCGGTTCGGTTTCCTGTCCGGGGCCTGGACGCAGGGGGAGGGTGGGCACCTGCTGACCGCCGGGGTCTGGGGAACAGAGTGGACGACGGCCCTGCACCCCCAGGCTGCCCCGCAGCCCCACCTTCTCCGCAAGGAGCCCCGAGCGGCCAAGCCCCCCCCCCGCCCCCCGCCAGTGGCTGTGGCTTGGCGCAGCCCTCGTGCCGCCACGGTGGCGGCACAGAGCCCCCGCCTCGCCGCTGACCCCTCCGCCCCCACCTGTCTGCGGGCCCCTTGCTTTCTCCAGAGCCCATCTCCCCGACAGCCAAGGCTCCTTTTTCCAGAGACGCAGGGAGCCCTGGGAGCGAACCCACGCTGGGAAGCGAGAAGAGGGCGTGGGCACTGCTGCTTGGAAGGAAACGCTGGTGGAGAAACGCCGGGCTGAGAGGGCCTGTAGGGTCTCTGGGGTGGACCGCCTGCCCCCTGTGCTTCGGTGGCGCCGGGGGTGGGGGGGGGACCGGGCCGGCCGGAAGAAGAAGGTCGGAGACGGAGACGGAGACCCTCGGGGACAGTGGTCCGCCCCCTCCCCCGTCCCCGCTCTCCCCGCTTCCTGGTGCTGGGCGACCCAGCCCTGCCAGGTGGGGCAAACCCTGAGCCTTCCGAGGGTGCCCCGCAGACTGTCACCGGCCGGGCCCGCCACGAGGGACAAAGGGACACGCCCCGCTCAGCTTCCCCTGCAGGCACCCCCCCCGCCTGCCCGAGGCTCACGTGTCTGAGGTCAGAGTCAAAAATCAATGACGTTCCCAGAGCAGGAGCCTGTTGCGTGAGGGAAGGCAGGAGACACTTCTCCCGAGTCAGCCAGGCACAGCTCCCCCTGTCGCTCTCCGGCCAGCATGTGGCGGCTGCTGCCGCCCACCGCCCTGCTGCTGCTAGGTGAGTCAGAGTGGCCAGCGCAGGGAGGTGCTCAGGGTGCCTGGGGGTCAGGCGAGGATCGGGGACCCCCGGCGGCTGCAGCCCCGGGCTCAGCTCCGGGGACCAGCCACCGGAGACGCAGAGAACGCTGGTGCCATCGGGGGGGTGAAGGGGGCCCCCGCCCCAGTTCTCAGTGCCCCCACCCATGTGTGGGCCGGGGGCCTCTCCCATCGCGGCGGCCCGGCCTCCTCTCCGGGACTTTCTTGTGTCTGCTCTTTCCAGGGAGGGGGCTCGGGCGGCGGCTGCTTGAGGCTTCCTTTCAGGCAGAGTCTGTCCACGTCCTTAATTTGGGGGACTGGACAGGGACCAGGGAGTACGGGGGCGGTGGTGAAAACAGGGGTTTGGGTGGGCGGGCGGGCGGGGAGGGGGCTGGAGGCACGGACGTCGGAGACCAGCGAGGACAGCCGGCAGCCGCATGTCCTGGTTCCTGGGGACACGGGCGGCTGGCGGGGCAGCCCCGCCCCCCCACCCCCGCCCCCGCCCCCGTCCCCGTCTCTGCCCGAGCTCACGTCCATCTTCCTCTTCTCTCCCACAGCTTCGGGCCGCTCTCGGTCTGGTGAGTTGGCTCTCAGGGTGTCCCGCTGACCGCTGGGGCCCGTGGCATGCAGAAGCCACGGGCCGAGGCCACGGCTGGCGGGGGTGGGGGCGGGGTGGCAGGGGCAGTCCCCCCGTGGGGCGGGCCTGGCGCTGCGCTTCTCCGGCCAGCTCTCCTGAGGGCGCAGCAGGGAGCCTGTGAGCCATGACGCTCCCGGCCTGGCCGCAGACCCGCAGACCCGCAGACCGGCAGACCGGCGTGGGTGTGCGGGGCTGGCCCCCGCCCACACGGTCCTGCCTCCGCAGAAGGCCTCCCGAAGGCCGCGCTGTCCCTGCGCCCTGAGTGGGACAGGCTGCTGGAGCGGGACCCCGTGACGCTGACGTGCCAGGGCGACCGCGTGGAGGAGGACAGCTCCGCCCGCTGGTGGCACAACGGGACCCTCCTGCCCGGCCAGGCCTCCAGCCTCTCCATCGCGTCGGCCCGCGTGAACGACAGCGGGGAGTACCGGTGCCAGACCAACCGCTCCGCGCTCAGCGACCCGCTGCGGCTCCAAGTGGTCGCCGGTGAGGGGGTGACCGGGAGGGGGATCGCCAGTGACCGGCGCAGCAGAGGCCAGGGAAGGCTGGGGGAGCACCAGAGGGCGACGTTCGGGGGCGGGGGAGTCAGAGCCAGGATGAGGGGATCCGTGGTCCCTCTGCATTGCCTGCGGGCACGGAGTCTAACCCCGCGCTGCGGGGCGGGGGGCGGGGTGCGGGGGGGACCGGACTGCGGCCCTGCCCAGTCGCAGGAGCAGCGTCCGCAGTGGACGCGCCCCCCCGCCCCGAGGCTCACTCTTCCTCGCGCGTGTTAACGAGTCTGTTCTCGGGCCTCCTGTCCTCCTCGGTCTCAGACACACAAAGCCCAAGCGGCCCCCGCCCCAGCCCTGGCGGCCGAGCCGCCCGTCCCTGTCCCATCAGCACCACACGCAGACTCACAGCGAGACTGGGCCGCCCGCGGTCCTCCTGGCACCCAGAGGCCCCTCCAGACGGCTCGCAGTAGCGGACCAAAGGCTCTGTGCCCTCCGCAGCCCCCAGGCACCAGAAGCGGCGAGGCGGGGGGGCTGTGGAGGTGGGATCTCTGAGCCGGGTGCCACCCTGCCCCTGTCCCCTGGGCACTGCAACCCCACTGACACCCTGGATGGGCTTGGAGGGGGAGGGGGACCCGGCGCTGGCTGCCCACTGAGCTGACCTCTAGCGCGGAAGCTGCAGGAAGGGTGTCTGCTGTCCCGCTAGGAGAGAGCTGGCCCCCTACGACCAAACAACACGGGGTTCACCAACAGGCAGCGACAGAGTAATCGGCTCGGGGAGTTGTCGGGTCGGCTAGCCTGGGGCTCGGCTCCGGAGGCCGGCCTCCGAAGTCCAGCCGGGCAGGACCGTGCATTAAACTGCTGCCAGGGCCACCCAGGTCCCCAGGCCAGCCCCGGTCCCCACCCCCCCGCCCCGCCCCGCTGCACCCTGGGGCCCAGCTCACTTCTCCCCCCCGAGGCACCTTCCCCTTCCTGCCTTTCTCCGGGCAGAGCCCCTCCGCCCCGTTCTCTCCATCCCGGAGTCCTGGGATCTTAGACAGGGCCGCACTTTCTGCCACCTCCTGCCGGGATGATTTCCGAGTCGCTCGGAGGTCAGGACCGTGCGGCCAGTCCCCGGGGGACCCCCTGGCTGCACAGCCCGGTGCCTGTTCCGTGGCGTGTCTGTCCGACGAACACACGCAGACGCTCTCCGCGCATGTGGCGGGGCAGCCTGGGGCCAGCGAGTCCCCGCAAAGGCCGCCGGAGCACCTACGGGCAGGCGGCATGGCGTCTCCTGGCCCCGCCCCCACACTGAGGTAACCCTCTCTGCTCCCGCGGCACGTGGGCGCACAGGCACGGGGCCCCTCCGGACCACTGGCATCTCCTCACAAACGGTGAAGGCTCCCTTCTGTCCCTTCCGCTTGGCAAACATTCCAGGTGGAGAAGGTTCACGTTCTGTCAGTTTTGTTTGGCCTAAGAGAGTTGATTTTTTAAAAGTAAGTTGTATTGTTTTGTTCTGACAAACCTCATTCTATTTTCAAAAATATGTGGAAGTATAAGGAAGAAAATTAAAGCACCCCACCGCACCCCCCCGAAACCTGTTAACATTTAAGGGGAAAGTGCGCCCCTCCGTGGGTGGCCTCGTGAGCACGCGCTCCCCACACCCCGTCTTCCTCGCGGAGCCTCGCCTCCCGACCGTTCCCGTGCCGGGTCACGGTCGGTCTGCAGCTCATCTGCGGTCGTCCAGGCCCGCCCGCCGGCCAGGCTCCCTCCGTGCGGAGTCTGGGCACGGGGCGGGGCAGCCGTGAGGCCCTTGAGGGGGTGGGCGAGCCTTTTCGCTCCTGAAGGCTGCGCTCAGGGTGCCCGAGGCCCTCAGACTCCCAAGGGCACGCCCATCTCGACCTTCAGACCGAGCCCTCCCTCGCCGAGTCTGCGGCGGCTCCTCCGCCGCCCAGGGACCACGCTCCTGGCTGCGGCCGGGGTCTCTCCACGTCTCAGCAAACTGTCTGCTCCTTCCAGGGCTGCCTTTCCTCCCAGGAGGCAGGTCACCGTTGTCAAACGCAACTTTGACTCTTGGATCTGGAACACGCCGGGCCCCTTGCCCCCTGCCCTCGCACACCAAGGGCAGCCCTCCACCCTGCAGACGGCACCTCGCCTGCCTCACCCGAGTCCCTCTGCCCTGGCCGTGGTTCCCACCGTGTGTCTGTCCCTGTGCCCCCGCTACACAGGGGTCTTGGTGTGGCTCGAGCTCTCACGCAGGCCTGGGCAGGGTGGGTGGGGGGCGCTTTTTCCTGGGGGAAGCTTGTGGGAAGGGCTCCCAGTCCGCTGTCCACCTGGGGACCTGGTGGCCAGTGTCCCTTCGAGAGCGAGCCGTGCCCATCACCGAGGCCTCCGGGGGCTGTGGTCTGTGTCTTTCAGCCTGGCTGGTGCTCCAGGCCAGACGCTGGGTGGTCCAGGCGGGGGAACCCATCGTGATGAGGTGCCACAGCTGGAAGAACCTGCCTGTCTACAGGGTCCAGTTTTTCCAGAACGGCAGAGGCAAGAAGTTTTCTCGCAACAACCAGGATTTCCACATCCCGGCAGCGACCGGCCAGCACAACGGCTCCTACTTCTGCCGGGGGATGATCCAGGACCGGCGGAACGAGTCCTCTGAGGCCGTGCAGGTCATCGTGCTCGGTGAGCGGGGTGCGGGCCCAGAGGGCGGCCGGCGAAGCCACGGGCCTCTCCGGGCCCCAGTTTCTGCGACAAACACGGGGCGTGTGTCGGGCTCCCTCCTGGGCCACGCGCTGTGCCCAGCGTCTCCTTGCCTGGGGCCGCCACCGCACCCCACCCCCGCCCCACCCCCGACCAAGTGATGGGAAGGGCACCACCAGCTCCCCGCACGGAGGAAGGAACTGAGGCAGAAAACAGGGGGTCATTGACTTGCCCCTCAGGTCACACCTGACCAAATGAAAGAATCAGACAGGCACCCGTGTGCTCCGAGAGATGTTTGCCCAGATTCTGTGGAGCACCCTGGGGGTGGGGGGGACTGCGGTCACAGCCCCCACCCCCACCCCCCCAACACACAGTGCTCCTGGACCCCCAGACGTCACTCACGTCCCCTGTATCCAGACTGAGACTGCACAGTAAGACAGCAGAGAGACACACACCTTTGGGGACTTCAACAAAACAGAGCCATCATTTGTGTGACAATAATTGCATTGCAATTTCAGTTTAAAGTCAACACTCTCAATAGACGAAGGAAAGAAGGGGCAAATAATGGAGCAAATGGGACAGAATGCCAGCAGTTAGGAAATGTAGGAGATATATATATATATATGAGTTCATTGTATCATTCTGGTAACTTTTTGTTCGTTTGCAATTGAATCAAAGTTAAGAGTTAAACACTTGAAATTTAAAACCCAGCCCAATGTTACCAGTGTGAGGACAGCAGCGAGGAATGAGTCCGCAGGAACAGCCACAAGAGAGTGAGAACCAACAAGCCCCACCTCACTCCCTTCTGGGTGGGCGACTGGCTCCTGCGCCTCTCAGCGAAGAAACAGTATCCGTTTTCCTGCCAGTGAGTAGCACAGTTCCACGGTTCGCTTCATTTTCCAGGTTTCCTTTAGTGACGATGACCCACACAATGGGCGGCGTTTTCAGACACGAGACAAAGTTACTGAGTTAAGACATAGTGTTCTCGCACCGACTTGAACTTGGACAACCTTTGTAAATTCACACCAAACCCAGCACCCTCACTTGCTTGGCGGCCCCAGGCACAGCCTCCCTGGGACAGGAAGCTGCCTCTGCTGCGGTTTGGAGGGCCGTGCCCCACGGGCAGCTCCGGTGCGGGGGACGGCCTGGGAGGAAGCGAAGGCTTCCGCAGACCCCACCGGCCCTGGGAACCCGGCTCGGCTCCTGCCAGAAGGACCCTCCTCTGAGGAAGGGCCTTGCTCTTGATTCCAAAGGCCTGCCCTGACGGCTGCCGTCTCCCCGTCCCTCTGCCTCTCCTCGCAGGTGTGGCAACCCCACCTGTCCCAACTTCCCCACCTGGGAAGCTGGCGATCGTCAGCCTGCTGCCGGGACTCCTGTTCGTCTTGGACACGGCGCTGTACCTCTCCGTGCGGAGAGACCTGCGACGCGCCCTGAAGAAAGGGAGGAGTGACAGAGTCACGTGGAGCAAGGGCCCTGAGGACAAGCAGGAGCAATGAGAACAGCAGCTCGGGACCCCCTCCCCGCGTGCCCCACGCACTGCGAGGTCCCCCGCACCCACCTCTGGGGAGAGCAGGAAACCTGCACCTCAGGGCGCAGGCTGAGGGCCCTTCGCCCAGCTCCATTTTCTCTTGGTCTCCAGTGAAAAAGAAAGGCCTAATTTTTAAAAATACTGCTGTCATTTTTAGTGCTCAGTCTGGTTCCTAAAGTTTGCTTTTAATTATAGTCGACATACACTGTTAGGTTGGTTTTTGGTGTATGACACTGGGATTCGACATTTAGCATGCTCCACAAGGCGACCCCAAAGGGCCTGTGATCCTCAGGGCCTCCTGCGGAGCCCCTGGGGCAGCTGCACCCCCAGGACGTGAGGCCCCAGAGCGACACAGCCCCCCGGCCCGGCCCCTGTCCCGGCCCAGCCGCCGTCCAGTCTCCAGACGGCAGCCCATCTGGAGACGAGAGGACGTGTGGACATTTTCCTTAATAACTGGAGACGCGGGTGAGAGAGCTCGCGGCCGAGTGCCAGCTGGCCCGGGGTCTGCACCCTGCCGCAGGGCCGGTGCCGTCAGGGCCCCCGAAACTCCTCAGGCAGACTGTGGGGACTGCTGGGGGGGGCGTGGCCTGAGAGAGACAGCAGAGCCCACAAAGGGGGCGGCTGAGAAAGAGCAGGGTGGTCCAGGACAGACGGGAGGACGCCCCGCTGGGACGGCTCCCTAGAAAACAGGGTCCGTGTGAAACCTAGGTGTGCGGAGGGGCGAGGGGTGGGTGGCTGCCAGAACCGGGTGCTGTGCTCGTGCGTGATGGGTGCTCCTCACGTCCTGAGGAGAGATGGTCCCGGGAAGCGAGCGGGGCCAGGGGCCGGGGAGAGAAGACAGAGCCGCCCTGTGCCCTGGGGAGAAGCGATGCATCTCTGCCCCAGACTCAGCCTGGCGCGCAGACGGCACCCGTCTGCACCGAGAAAGCGCAAGGAGAGAGAGTCCCCCCGGGAAGGAATGGGCAGCGGAGGGCACTTTGCTGGCCAGGGCAGTAGGAGCCAGGGAGCGGAGGGGCGGGGCCTGCGCAGCCTCCTCACTGCCGGAGGGCTGGCGTGGCTCTCCCCGCGCGACACACCACCAGGCAGGGTAACCGGGCGGATCGTACCAAACCCCACCCGGCTCCGCTGTGACGCCCGGAGTCCCTCGGCTCGTAGGCCCGGGTGGTGGGGCGGTCGCTCTGTCTTCCTGCCTTCCCAGTTTCCGGCAGGACGTTTTTTGACTCTAGTAAAGCGTTCTGCCAACGTACCGTTTGCTCCTCTCAGACAGAGGGTGACGACCCCACGGCACTAACACAAGACTGTCGGAACCCTTCCCACCCACCTCCTGTTCGTCCAGGGTGATGGACACCCCTCTCCTTAAGCGGCATCTGGCCACAGCTCCTGGGTCAGCTGGCTCGGTCGCCAAATGCGCGCAGGGGTCCTCTGTAGGTGTAGGGATGGGCAGGTGTGGAGGGAGCGGAGGCAATTGAGAGCACGGGGCAGGAAGGAGAAGGCACAGGTGGGAAGGGGACAGGGCCCGAGCAGGGAGGGGTGCAGGGTCAGCCGCCGCCCGACGGTGCTGATCCGTGCGCAGAGTCGCCCGGAGCTGGCTGCGGGAGCCTGGACGGGACTCAGGCCGCAGCCGGTGCAGGTGGCAACCCTGGACATTGGGCTCACTTCCTCGGCGCCCACACGGAGCCCAGGTTGAGGTGAGGTGCCGAAGACCCCAGGAGGAGGAACCACCCAGGGTCGCTCCGGGGTGGGGGCGGGAGCGGGGCTGTTGTCCTAGTGGGAAAACCGCCCGCGGGGGGAGAGGGCAGAGGCGTCATTCGGGGGGTGACGGCCGAGGACGAGCGGGAGTTTGCCAGGCGGAGAGGAGAAGGGCCCGCGGCCCACCAAGGAGCGAACACTCAAAGGCCAAGGGAGTCGCGGGTCTCGAGGCTGATGGGCGGGGGGCCTGTCCGGACCCCGCAGGCCTCCCAGGGGCGCGGGCAGAGGAGGTTTGCGCCTTGGACGCCCCTCCGCTGGAGCGGGCGGGACGGGAGCGAAGGCAGCGGGACACCCGCGGCCGGAGGAACTCCCCCTGACCCCCGAGCGCCCGAGCGGGGCGTGACTGCGCGCCCAGGTGCCCGGCGGGTTCACGAAGTCCGGGCGCACGAGCGCACCTCCCAAAAGGGGCCGCAGGTGTCGGAGGGAGACCCGGGCGCTCAAAAGGGAGGCGCGCGTCCCTGGGTGGGCTCGAACCACCAACCTTTCGGTTAACAGCCGAACGCGCTAACCGATTGCGCCACAGAGACCGGCGGACGTCGTCTCCGCCGCCAAGTCACTTGAGTGAAGAGTCAGGCCGCAGCGTCACTTCCCCCAAGCAGCTGCGGCCGAGGCGGCGCGGGAACCGCGAGGGGCGGTCCCCGCCCAGCGCCTGGCGCGCGGCTGCGGCGCGAGCCCCCGCGGGTCTCCTCCGGCGCTGTCACCTGTCACCTGCTGGGGCCGCGAGGCTCAGAAGGGGCGCAGCGAGGTCGGAAGGACCAGGGGCCTTCGGGGAGCCCGAGGCGGGCACTCCCCGTGGATTCCGCAGTCCCCTGGTTTTGCTCGGATATTTCGTGAACTCATGTGCACGGGCGCGCGTATTAACGCAGAAGAATTTTATCGTGAAAGTGTAAAATACCAACCGCGTCCTGCAAAGTGTAAAGTCTAAGGAAGGGAGCCTAACACCCCGAGTCACTCTCCCGCCCCAGCTGTTCTCAGTGGATCCCCCCCGTGGGCTTGTGCCCACACCTGACAGATGCCTATGGTTCACAGACTCGCCCACGTCCCGGAGGGCCCACGTATCGGAGGGCAAAGACCCCTTTTCCAACATCTCCAACCAGGGCGCGTGCTCAGTGCCCCCAGTGCCCCAGAGCCCCCGAGAGAACGGAGAGAAGCTCCTGCCTTGTCCCTGGCACGTGTCACGGCCACAGGCCTCTTGAATCACGTCTCCAGCCGCTGGCCACACCGGTTCTTCCTGCCCCGGGCGCACGGCAGCGCTTCGCCACCCAGTCCGGGCCCCTCCGGAGTCCCCCACCCGCAGAGATTTCGGCCTGGTCCTGTGACATGGAAACGCCTCATTCGGGGAAAGCACGCCTGCAAGTAAGTCTCTGGTATCTTCGGCCGACCCTTGACCCGGGTGCGGGCGGGGCAGAGACCCCAGCGGCCTCCGGGGTGAAGACAGCGGCCGGCCGGAGGGCTGCGAGCTCCGCGGCCCAGCAGAGAGCTGAGGCGCTGCCGCCCCGAAGGAGACCAGAACCCTGGAAACGGCGAAACTGCTCAGATGGGGAGCCACGAGGCACAACGCAGTGAAGGCAGCTAAGTCCTGTTTCAGACCGTTACCTAGTGAGTGCAGACCTGCCCACGCTTTGAGTAAACACTCAAGTAGGTGTGGGGGGCGGGGAACAGGCACGGTGTGACTGCAAGTTTGCCCTCTCAAGGGCCCGAGATAAACTTACAGCAAAATATTAATAAGGTTTTCCTGGATGACAAAAAAAAAAATACGTCTGCCTTTTCTTGCTTTGTGAGCTGTTTCTCCTCCACGTTTTGAGCAAGGACCACGCAGTCCTGCGGCGCCCAGGAAAAACACGTCCGCAAAGACGCGCGTCAGGTGCGCCCCGCCCCGACCCGAAGCGGCCCGGGCCAGTGGAACGACGCCGCAAAAGCAAGCCGCCCGGTGGCGGCGAAAGCAGGGCCCCGTCGTGAAGGCCGGCCCTCGTGTTTCTGTGCCGTCCGCGTGGACGCGCAGGCTTCGTTTAGTCCCCAAAACCGAGGCGGAGAGGCCGCGCCGCCAGTCCGGGTGCACGGGAGCGCGCAGGGCGTCCGGGCGCCAGGAGGACGAGAGGGAAAGGCCGAGGGCGCTCAGAGCGCGGGGCTCCCAGCGGAGCCGGTGCGCTGGGGGTCCGGCCCGGCGGGCGGCGGGGCCGGTGGGGACCGGAGGCGGCCCGGCCCGCGGCAGGACGGGCGAAGCTCGACCGCAGGGTCAATGGTCCAACGCATTTCGCGGTCAGGGTCAAAGCGCACCCACCGCCACGGCCGCCCACGGTCCCCGGCATTCTCAGACGAGAGACGTGACCTTAGAGAACACCTGGAGTTGTGGAAGAATAATTTTTGTTCCGGCCCAGGGAGAACCTAGACAAAGTTCTGGCGCGGAGGGGAAAAGAAAAAAAAGGAGGAAAAGTGACACGTGCCTCCCCGTCGGGGAATCGAACCCCGGTCTCCCGCGTGACAGGCGGGGATACTCACCACTATACTAACGAGGAAAACCGCGGACGGGCGTGCGAACTCAGGGCCTAGGAAGCTACTTACAGGTTTGCGCGCATTGACCAAGGTGGCTTTTCGGTGTGCAGGCCGCGTGACAACCGAAACGTAACGGGAGTCAGACAGAAATGCAGATTTCTTAATAGCCACGTTAAAAAGTCAGCAGAAACAGCGAATCATTTCCGTAATCGACCGTACTTAACCCAGCATATGCAAAATGTCGTACACATTAATTAGATTTTGTTCTTACTGAGTCTTCACACAGGCATGTGCGCTACACTCACACACAACACAGCTGAGCTGGGAGGGTCATTTTTCAAGGGAGAAGCTCGGTCCGAGCTTAGATGTCGCCCACTTGTCGATGAAAGGAATGGGCTCGAACGCCCGAGCTGCTCCTGACGTGCTCAGAAATCCCCAGCAGATGAACTGAGGGTGAGTTTGAAGCTTTCTACTCATTCAATTCAATGAACAAACTGCACTTGCTGGGACGCTGGGCTTCCCCTCCGAGCTCAGCGTTTGCAAAATGACAAATAGGGAAAGAATGAAGCTGGGGTGGTGCGAGGAAAAAGTTGCGTTGGCCGGGAATCGAACCCGGGTCAACTGCTTGGAAGGCAGCTATGCTCACCACTATACCACCAACGCCACATGGCGACGCTTCCCGGAATGCTGTACATAAGTGCAGTGCCGGCCGTGCGCCCTCCACACCTGCTTCCTGGTGTCCTGTCTGTGACCGCGAGGCGCCCTCTCCGCAGGACGCGCTCCGCCCACGCTTCGCCTGTGGTCTCCGCTGCGGGGCACCCCAGCACTGGGTCCCCCGGGGCGTCTCACCTCAAGGAAGATTTGGGGCGGAAGGTCGAGGGAGACCGCTGGCAAGGTACCCACCAGGCGCGGATCGGCCCCACCGAAGACGGGGCTCGGGGAAGAGGAGTCTTAACCGATCAGGAAGTGCTGAGGCAGGAGGAAATAGGAAAAAGGGCTTGGAGGCAGTTTTACTTTCCCTTCTTGGCTGAAGAGTTCAGGGACGATTCTATTTTATGTAAAACTATACGCACTGAGGCATCCTGACGTCATGACACAGCACTCTAAGAAAAATTTAAAATTAAATAAGAAAAAGAATATTTTCGGGGTCAGGATGGCCGAGCGGTCTAAGGCGCTGCGTTCAGGTCGCAGTCTCCCCTGGAGGCGTGGGTTCGAATCCCACTCCTGACAGCGTGTGTTTTGTTTTTTTTCTTGCTTCCTTTTTGCCCCTCCAATCAACACACAGGAATTCAGGGAGAAAGGACTATGAATCAATCACCGCCTGTTCATCCTGCATATCTACCTGTGACAGTTGTGCTGCCCGGTAAATATACAATAGGACTTTTTTTTTTTTCTGTAGGCAGGGAGACTAGGCTATGAAATCTGGGAGCAGTTGAGACTAGTGTCCATCCCTGTAAAAATATTTTTTTCCTTTAGATTCCGGCTTTTCAGTGACTATTTATTGATTTCTTTATACGACGGCGACGCACTGAGCCTTTTCCATATACCAGGTACACCCCAGTAGGCCAAGACTCCTCTGACAGAAAGAAAAGGCTTCACCCCAGGGCCCTCCGTCTGCTGCAGTTGGCCAGACTTTCCATGCACAGGCTGGTGACAAAGCCTCAGGATCCCCGCCCTGACCCACTCCCACCACCAGCTCTGACTCAGTAGCCTTGCCCCATCACCAAAAGCAGGAAAGAACTTAACCAGGAGGAATGGGGTTGGGTGGAGTCACAAAGATAAAAGGCCTTGGAGTTGCTTGCTTCAACTCCTTTTTCCTGAAGACCGGGAACAAGCCACCCTCTGCTTTGGGAGCAGCTGGCTGTGGAGAAATCGTGTCCTTTGGGAAGAGGGGCAAACTGTCAAGCCAAAGAGGCTGGATGTGTGAGGTCCCTGAGTGTGAGGGTGGAAGGGCCTTTGGTTGATCAGTGGAAGTCTGCCAAACTGCATCTTTGTTATTTACTAGACTATGGCCTTGGGAAATGCCTTGGATTTTTCTGAGCCTTCCTTTGCTTGCAGTAACGTGGAGGCACAGTCTCTGTATTAGTGAGGTAACGTGGTAGCGCATTAGAAATGTATCTCTCGAACCTCGGCATCCGCGTTATAAGACCCCCAGGTGTCCCAGATGAGTATTAAGCATGGCTGACCCTGGGCTATCCCCTCTGTCTTTGCGTGGGTTGACATTGAACTTGGCCCATCCTGTCCCTGCTTCTCACCAGGCTCCCTTGACTCAGGATTATGTGAGCACGTGCACTGTCAGACCCTGTGCTTAAAACAAAGGCCTAAAAAGTCAAACTGCAAAGTGTGGACTGCAGACGACGGTGGCGCGCTCCCAGGAGACCAAAGAAAGCAGGTGGGGTTGGACCTGAGCCACGTGATCGAGGCAACGCCTCCAGTGGTGAGCCCTGGGGACTCCCCAAACTGGCGGGTGCGGTGCGGCGAGCCGGCACTCGCCCCGGGCCACCGTTCCCACACACCGGTCGCATCACCAAGAAAGCCAGAGGAGCGCAAACGGAGGGCCGGGCAGGACCCCGTGTGGACTCGGCGGCAGGGGAAGCCCGCGGCTCGGACAGCTTTGGAAGCTTGTTACTAATCCCACCAGGAGTTTAGTCGTTCTGTTTTAAAGTCGGCGCACCGTTTGGCCTGGAAACAGACGGGCAATCTAAAAGGGGACTGGAAAGGGGTGGACCCCAGAGACGGGACGAGGAGCAGACCGATACTGCAAAAAACGTGGCTAGTGTGCGCATTGGTGGTTCAGTGGTAGAATTCTCGCCTGCCACGCGGGAGGCCCGGGTTCGATTCCCGGCCAATGCATGTGAGCCCTTTTAGGCTTCGGGTTTTTTTTTCTTCCCTTCTCTTTTTCTTTCTTTTTTCTTTTCCCTCCCCTTACTGCAAAGAACTTCTGACACTGAGCTCAATGAAGCCAGTTGGCCGAAAGCTGGCTTCTCAAAACAGCTTCCCTCTCCATCACCAGGACGCTTGCAGAGGAGTGGGGACCTGGCGCAACCCCGCGGCCCTCGGGGATAGGAGGCAGTGCGAGCACAGAGCACCCCGAGGGGCTCGGGGGCCTGTCCCCTCTGTTGCCGAGCCCCAAGGCGCAGCTCCAGCAGACCTGCGGCCTCAAGCTCTCTGTCCTGTACCCGTGACATCCAGTGTGAACTCGGGGGTTCTGCTTAGCGTCAGCGTCCGCTGAAGAGCCAGATGGAGGCTTTGGGGACACCAGACCTCGAACAGGAATGCAAGGGCGCAATCGACGCGCTTGGGTCTGGAACCCTCATCTGGGGAAGCTCTGCACCTGTGTGCGGGGTCTCTGTCCTGCAGCTTATCAAGGGTCTTCATTTAAGGGCGACTGTTATGTAATCTTTGTATTTGCCCGATTCTAGGGAAACTACTACTCTTTTTAAAGAGACTCCAAAATCCCTTGCTCCTCAAGTGGCTCTTTTCTCCTCAGATGGCTGGGAAGCTTCCGGAAGCTGCAGGGCCTTGAAGGAGGAAGACAGACTCAGATCTAGGCAGGGTTCTGCAAGGGCTACCTCCATCAATCTCAGCTTGGTGGGAGTTTTTTGTTTGTTTTTGTTTTTGTTTTTAAGTTGCTGGCTTTAAATTCATTCACTCTCAGGGTCCAGGCTGGCCAGGCCTGGGTGTCACAGTTGGGACAGTTAGCCTAGGGCCTGCAAGAGGAGGGTCCCAATTCAGAAGGGGAAGGGTGGCCTGGCCTGGGGGCTGTGACCTGGCCTGTTCAGCGACTGCCTGTGCAAGCTCCCCCGACATCCCCGCGCCAGCCCTCAGCAGCCCCAAAAACCCACCAACCCACCCAGCTGAGAGCTCCAGGTAGAGCCCTAAAGCCAGCCGCTGTGAGGCCGGGCATGGACCAGGCACCACGCTCCTCCACTGTCGCTCCCTGCCCTACCTGTTCCTTCGGAGGCTACACATCAGCACACCTGTTCATGCTGAGGGACTCAGTCTGAGCATCTTGACAAACAGGCCAGAGGATAAGAGTGATGACTTACATACACATTGTGAAGTGGGCGGGGGCAGGGCAGGGGGGTTGGCTATGGCTGAACGCAAAAGCTGCAGAACAGAAGGTGGCCTGTGGTCCCAGACTGTGTATGGGAAGGCCTGGGACACAGCTCCCTGGACACCCTCGCACAAGTCGTCCCGAGCTTCTGGGCCACAGCTCCCTCGATGCTCAAATGAGGAGACTGGAGTACATCACGTCTAAGGCCTTCGTGGGCCTAAAATTCTCTACGTGCACTAAAGAAGTTACTCATTCCGTGAATATTTATTGAGTTCTTTACCATGTGCCAGACACTGACCCTGGACCGTAAGTATATACAGTAGTGGATTCTGACGGCAGGAGGGCTGGACAGTAAACCATTACACAGGTGACCGTACGGTGTATCCGTCGGTGATAAATACCATGAGGAAAAACATGGCAGGAGGGGGGTTGGGAGATGGTGGGGGAGTACAATCATACTGAACGAGCAAGGTGGCATTTGGGTCCAGGCCATGATGAGGCATGGTGAGCCATCTGTAAGAAAGAACATTCCAGAAACAGGGAACACCATAAGCCCTGGGCAGAAGTAAGACTGGTGTGTTGAAGGGGACAAGGAACAGCAGCGGCTGAGGCCAGAGGCAGGGAGGAGGAAGTTCAGGGGGAACCTAAGAACATCGCAGAGGCTCTAGCTTCTCGGTGCAAGAGGAAGTTGCTGTGTGGCTTTGGGCGAAGAAGTGACAGATGAACAATGAACACACAGTTCCTAAAGGTCAGTCACTGGCAGCTGTGAGAACAGACTGTGAGGAAGGCTGCCGTGGCCCTCCGAGCGAGAGGCCACGGCAGCTGGGGGCTGGCAGTGCTGGCGCACGAAGAAGTGGGCAGATCGCTGGGTTTGTTTTGAAAGTAGAAGCAGGATTCGGTGAGCTCTGTGTATTTGAGGAACCTCTGTCTAGGCCACGTGAGAACACAGTCGCTGGCAGTCCTGGCAGGGCTGGATGGCTGCGACCAAGCCTGGACCTTCGGGCACCCCCCCGCGGCCAGCCCGGAGCGGTGGGCTCTGAGGCCCACAGGCCCTTCCTGTGCAACGGGCCGGGCCCGGGCCGCTGTCCGGGAGGGGCTGGCGAGGGGGAGAGGTCTGGCCTGAAGAGGCGCTGCTGCTGGGACGCCTCAGGGTGACGGGTCATTTGTCCCCGAGGCTCTTGCTCCACATGACCTTGTCATCCTTCATGTCGCCCGTCAAGCTTCGAAGGTCTTTCCACACAGAGAAATACAGCCCCGTGTCCACTGCAAACAGGAGTCCCATCACCAGGCAGAACGCAATCTGGGGCCACGGCAGAGAGGGCTCTGTGACGGCTGGGGACGCCGGACCTATGGGAAGAGGCAGAGGGATGGGCAAGTGACAGCTGTTAAGGCAGAAGCGTGGGACCCGCCGTCAGGGCCCCCGGCAATCCCTTCGGGAGGTCCTCCGAGGGCCTGGTCGGGGCCGACAGGCCCGCGTCTGCAGGGCACCTCTTCGCCTCTGCGTCTTCCTGGGCAAAGCACTGGGCGCTTCCCCGGGGTTCACCCCGCGCACATCAGGGTGCAGGGGCGGTGACGGAAGTCAGGGGGTTCAGAACGCCCTCCCCGAGGGGGGCCGCCTCCGCTCGCTCGCTCGGGGGTTCTCTTCAGCTGAAGACAGTTGGGACCCTGCCGGCTCACAGGACACTCTCATCTGTCCCTCACAGAAGGTAACCACAGAGGGGCCTTGCCCCAAACAGCATTATCGCCAGAAACGACGTCTTACGGCCTATCTGGGGGCGGGGACGCTGCCAGCTGCTGAGTATCTGCTCTTCCTCTCATCCTGCCCGGAGCTTCCTCCTCTCTCGGGCGCCGGGTCTCTTACCTCACCCTTCGCTCATCACGGCGTCCTCCCCGCATCACCCCTTTCTGTCCCTGCCCCTCCGGGCGCGTCTGTGGGGTCCCCGGATGCACATATGTAATTAAATGTGCTCAATTTCTCGTTGACCTGTCTCGTGTCAATTTGATGATCAGACCAGATGGAAGGGTCAAGGACGCTCTCCTTCCTCCCCCACAAGGTGACAGAGGAAACGGTTTTGTGGACGTGGAGGTTTCGTAAACGCCTTATGACACCCTGTTTTCTTCACAACAGCGCCTCCTGCAACCTCCGCGTCCATCGGGACTGTGAAAGCCGTGCAAGGTGCTCCGTGGCTGGGGCCCAGCCGTCGGGGACGGTGCACTCGGGAACCCACAGACCACATCAACGGCACCTCGCTCACCAGCTCCCACGCCCAGGGCTGGGTGCGGCTCACTAACTAACCCCAGCCAAGCGGCAGTAGCCTGCAGCGCCCCCTGAAGAGGCGCCATCCAGGTATTACAATGCACTGCTTCTCGTCCGCAGACTCCGGACCGGGGAGACCGCTAGGTCACGTGGCTGCCCTGAGCCACGAGTGGAGTCTCAGCTGAGAGGGCCTGTAGTGGGCACCCGCGGGCCTCGGGGTCCCACAGACAGAGGGACACAGGACAAAGTGGAGTGGTTTGAATGGGGTGGAAAGAGAGGTTGGGGATGTCCTGCTAGATGGATCTGAGGGGATGGGAAGGTGGCTTTTGTCCCTTGAGAGTTCAAACTCCAGCTGAATGACACCATTTCTGTGCTCCCCTGGGAGTGGGCTGGAACAGAACCGCGGGGCCACCCAGCACGCAGGTTGGGCCAGGACCCCGTGGGTTCCCCTTGATGCCCACCCTACCCATCCTTCCAGGCCTGAAGCTCCTTGAACAGCCCTGGTCCCCACCTTGGACAGTGATGCTCACAGAGTGGGACTCGTGCTTCATTCTCCCGATGAATCCGGAGCAGTGGTACGTGCCGCTGTGACTGACGTTAGCGTGCGGGACGAAGAAGCTGGAATTGGCAGGGGAGTACTGCCTGTAGACGCCGTCCTGGAGGAACTGGATCTTGAACAGAGGCCGGTTCTGCCAGCTGTGGCACCTCAGCATGAGGGGGTCGCCCTCCTGCAGCAGCAGGCTTGGGGTCTGCAGCAGCAGCCAGTCTGAAGGACACAGAGGGGAAGGGAAGGCGCTGAAGCCGAATGCCTGGGGCTGCAGTGCTCATGGAGGTGAGAAGATTTCGGACGAGCAGTGAAAGATGCTTCCTGGCAGGTGGGTGTTCCCTGCGAGTCTGCAGGACCCATGAAGGATGGAAGTCTCCAGAGGTTTCAGATATAAAGAGTAGGAGCCCACTCCCCAGAGGGAGACGGGGTGAGGCAGGGAGGAACTGAGCCCACTGCACTGGAGTGGGGAAACTAGTGCCTTTCGGCGGCGGCAGCACTTACGGAACAGGACCTGAAACCCTTGTTTGTGTGGACACAGCATTTACGGTCTGGGGATGACTAGCGTAATGGCGACTTCTGACCAAGATTTCGGAAGTGAGGAAGCAGCCAGCAGAGGCCTGGGAAAGCCTCACCCACCCCGAGTGGAATCTTCCATCCACAAAAGCAGTGAAAGTGTGTGACCTTTTGAGTTCAGCATTCGGATGGGACTCTGAACAGGAAGAACACGTTCAAACAGGCTTTTGAACGTGAAATCGCCCTTGTGCTCGGCCACCAAACAACCCCCGCTCCCAGCCACCCCTCCCTTCCCTGAGGGCAGAGCGATCAGATTCCGGAATTCAGGTGCTTTGGAGGAGGAGTCTATAAGGAATGTCCTCCCAAAACCTGTCTAGGAAAAAATCCACTTGCTCTAATTGCTGTTAAAATAAGTACTATAATTTATTACACCTCATTTAAATGAAAACCTTTAAGAAAACCATATTCTGAATATGAAGGACAAGGTATAGTTTGTTTGTTTTTTATCAATTGATTTTAGAGAGAGAGAAAGGGAGAGAGACAAACATCGCATTGATTGCTTCTTGTATGTGCCCTGACCAGAGATCGAACCCACTGCCTTGGTACATCTGGGCGGTCCTCTGACCCACCCAGCTACTGGCCAGCGCCAGAACAAGGTGTAGTTGGTAAGACAGCTCCAGACAGAAATCTGAAGTCAGGGATCTGATTTTGGCTTTTACCATTAACTTCTGGGCTCTGAGATCCCCTGGGCTTAATTCCTTTGTACAATGAAGGGGTCAGACCAGGCGGTTTCCCTCTAACCGCCCTTCAGACCCAAATTTTTTTAAATCCCAATTTTTCTGGACTTCCGGGCAAGGCAGCAGCACAGGTAAACGTGGCTCGCCTCCTCCCACAACCACATCAAAACTACAACTAAACTGCAGAACAGCCATCATTCAGAACTGCCTGAAACTAAGCTGGACGGAACTCCTACAGCTAGGAGATCCAAGACGAAGCTATGGGGGACTGGTAGGGGCAGTGGGACCACGAGACTGGCTGGTCCCGCACCCCTGTGTGACAGGTAAAAATCAGGGGGGATGTCTCGACTGCAGAGGTCCCCGCCCCACGCTGGGTCCCCCAGCTCAAGATTCCAGGGCCAGGAAGAGAAGTCCCCATAACTTCTGGCTGCAAAAACCAGAGGGAGATGTGGATGAGACTGAGGTTCCTGGGGTCCCAGGCAATTCCTCTTAAGGGACCCACACATGGACTTACTTGGACTCAGCCCCTCTGAGCTCCCGCACTGGGGCAGCAGCTTGAAGGGCACCAGAGACACACAGGGAGGAAGTGAAGTGTCCACATCAAGGCAACAGCTGGCAGAAGAGCGGGCAGAGGCCAGCATTCCTTTGATGAGCCCTCCCCTGCCCCACCCCCGCAGAGCCAGCTGGCAGGCAGGTGGCTTAACCCAGTCTCCATCAATCTGGCTCACACTGTTTGCTCCATCCTGGTGATTCCCTGAGACCCTGCCCCACCCAACTGTGGGGCCCACCGAAGCTGTTTCCGGTGGCTTTTCCATATGAATGGCTTGTCTTGGCTCATGCTTCAGATTTTCCTAAAATCTCTCAAACAAGCAACATCTGGCCTAGGCATGCCCTGTACCTCTTTCTGAATGGCCCCAGGCCCAGCACTAACAGAGGGCCTCGCCTGGGCACCCCCAAGCCCAGCACAAGGAGCAGTCATCCGCAGATCCCTCTGTAGCCCATGCCCGGTAGCCCCGGACAGAACACAGGTGGTGGCCAACCTGGGCCTGCACCTCCCAGGGGACCACATAGCCAGCACACCCAGTGGGCAGTTTCAGTCCACGTCAAAGCACCACCACCCAACCACCTCCGCAGTCAACACACGCAAAGGGCGAACTGAGCGGGCACCAGAGCCCGGCTGAAGTCCGTCCTGCTCCGCGGGGTGGGCCCTGCCCAGCTGATGCTCCACTGTGGTCAGTGGTCCCACGAATTGGCCTGGGGGGTAAATCCCTCCCATTGAAGCACAGACAGCAATCAAGTCTCGGCTACAACAAGAGGGTGCTGTGTCCACCCCATGTGCCTGAGACAGGAGAGTGAGAAGCTAGGAGAATTTGTGGGCAAGTGGAATGGGAAAACAGACAAGACCATCAAACAAGGCCAAAGACTTTGAGTAATTTACAGCAGGCAGGTGAATGGCAAGGCCTTATCTCCCCTAACCCTGACCCTAACCCTGACCCTAATCCTCCCTGCCATACACGGCATGCTCCCATCCTGGAAAGACAGGAACTCTAGTGCAAATGGAGAGAAAACACCAGAACAAAGGAGCCCGCTTGGGAAGAAGCCACGTGACCACCCTGCCGGTTTCCTCCTCCCAAGAACAACAACGCAAGTCTCTGCTCCCCTTAGGAACTTCCTCCCAACTTCCCACGTCTCCTCTACATAAACTTACTTCTGAAAGCTTGAGGCAAGGTGGATGTTAGGGTTTTACCTGTCACCTTCTCAGACTGTGGCCTCTGATATGAGCAAAAGCACAGTGATAATCCCATCCCTGTCTCTGCTTTTTGGCCGGGCGGTGACAGGCAGCAGGAGCCCCCGACTCGGTGGCCCTCAGGCTTCAAGCCCTCGAGGCAGGGGGCGAGTGGAGGGGTGGGGAGCACACCTGCAGTGCCCAGGCTGGGTGTCTGAGGAGGTGGTGCCACTGGGCCCTATGGGACACCTACCACGCTGGGCCACTCTACGAGCCCAGGAGACATGGCAGCTCTGCCTAGCACATGGAAACAAGCATGGAGAGGCCGCCAGAATGAGGAGACAAAGAAGTATGAGTCGAAAGAACACAATGAAAGTCGAGAAAGAGAACTAAAAAAATGAAGACAAACAGCCTACCAGATGCAGTTCAAACCGTGCTCAGTGAACTCAGGGGAAGAGGAGATGAACCCAGAGAGAACTTCGCCAGCATGAGAAAGGACATGGAGACCATAAAAAAGAACCACTCAGAAGTGAAGGGTACACTGACTGAAAGGAAGAATAATGTACAGGGAATCAAGGGTGGAGTGGACGAAGCTGAGAATCAAATCAATGAGTTGGAAGATAAGGAAGCAAAAAACACCCAATCACCTGGCTGGCGTAGCTCACTGGATTGAGCGCGGGCTGCGAACCACAGTGTCGCAGGTTCGATTCCCAGTCAGGGTACATGCCTGGGTTGCAGGCCATGACCCCCAGCAACCGCACATTGATGTCTCTCCCTCTCTCTCTCTCTCTCTCTCTCTCTCTCTCCCTCCCTCCCTCCCTTCCCTCTCTAAAAATAAATAAATACAATCTTAAAAAAAAACAACACCCAATCAGAACAGTAAAAAGAAAAAAGAATTTAAAAGTGAGGAAAGTAAAAGGAGCCTCTGGGACAACTTCAGGCACACCAACACTTGCATCATGAGGGTGCTGGAGGGAGAAGTGAGGGAGCTAGACATTAAAAACCTATTTGAAAAAATAATGACGGAAAATTTCCCTAACCTAGTGAAGGAAATAGACAAACGAGTCCAGAAGCACAGACAGTCCCAAACGAGATGAACCCAAAGAAAGAGCCCCACTCTGAGACACGGCATAGTTCAAAGGCAGCCCTGGCTGGCGTGGCTCAGTGGATTGAGCTCCTGCCTGTGAACCAAAGGGTCTTGGATTCAGTCCCAGTCAGGGCACATGCCTGGGTTTGCCGACCAATGTTTCTCTCCCTCTTTTTCTCCCTCCCTCCCCCTCTCTGTGAAAATAAATAAGTCAAGTCTTTTTTAAAAAGTTATTTCTGGTGATAACTCTGAATTTAAATTATTTAAGGGAGAGGTGCGCGTTTCCAATGAACTGGCTGGTCTCAACTGCCTGCGGCTCAAAGTCATTCACATGCGAAGCAGCACACCTCGAGGAGGGCTGTTCTGAATCTCCAAGTGGATACTTACTCCCTTTTCAACGGAGCACCATCAGCAAAAAGTGGCTCCACCACCAGGACTTCTCTGAGACCAGAACCTTCAAAGACCCGAAACTCACCCTGAAGCAGAATTGCCACACGGCACGCTTCCAGGCAGCCCTCCTCGGGGTCTGCGCACCACCACCACCGAGGGGCCGCTGAGGTCCCAGCTGCACCACAGCACCAAGGTGCTCACAGCCGCAGACAAGGGGCGGGCCGGGGTTCGAGTTCGGGAGGATTTCTCCGCAGGTTCTACTAAGCTGGACACTCAGGGATATACTTAAGCCTGAGTCAGATCATGTGACTCTCTTAATTACAACCCTGTAACAAATTCTCATCTCACACAGGAATCCAAGATGGTCTCATTGCAACAATCCGAAAGCCCACCCCCACTTCCCACCTCCTCTTCCAGACCCCATGGCCCCCTGGCCTCCTGCACCCTCAGCAGAAAGGCTTCCTCAGGCATGCCCTGAGCACCCCACCTGAGGACCTGTGCCGCCTGTGGCCTCCGACCTCTGACCCCGGGGCTGAGCACAGTGCCAGGAGGGTAGGAGGGTTTCCTGGAGCAAAGGTTTCCTACTGCTTCCCTCACCCCCGCCCGTGGCCTGGCCTTGTCACCTTCTTGCTTCACCAGCACTGAGGCCAAGCACCCTCGCAGTCCTGGGGCACCCCGCATGGAAGCAAGGGGGGGCGGGGCGGGAAGGGAAGTGACTGGGCAGAATCGGCTTCCAGCGGCTCGCGGCCAGGCCTCCCAGGCACCGGCCGCCCCGCCCCCCGGCACGCGCAGCCCGGTCAGCAGGTCTCAGGTCCTCGTCCCCCAGACCCTCGCGGGGCGGCCCCACTGACCGGAAGTGACGTTCAGACGCACGGGGTCGCTGAGGCCGGTCTGGCCCGTCTGGCACCTGTAGTCCCCACTGTCGCTGAGGTTGGCTTTGAAGCTGAAGCGGGGCTGGACCTGGGCCGGGATGGGGGTCCCGTCCCTGGACCACTGGGTGGGGCCGTCCGCAGGGCCGTGGGGCCCCTGGCAGTGCAGAGTCACGTCGTCCTCCCGGAGCACGTTGAACCAGGGGGGCTCCAGGCGCACCACGGCCTTCGGGGGACCTGCTGAGGGGCGGAGTGCAGAAGGGGATGGGGTGACTGAGCTTGCAGGGGCCGCAGACTGCAAGGGCGCTCCCAGGGGCGCCCAGCGGCCAGAGTCCGCTACAGGCCCGAGCACGGCCGTGTGCTGCCTGCAGCCTCATCCCCTGCGTGCCTCTGGGTCTCTGCTGGGTCCAGGACGGATGTTACCACGGGTCAAACCCCAGGCCCCGCCAAAACGGGGAACCGCCTGGCCGAGCCCGAGCCCGGTTCTTGGTGGGACAGGCAACAGCCACCAGTGCAAGGAGGCGCGGGCAGACTCACCAGCTCCCCCGTCTGCAGCAGCTGCGGAGAGAAGAAGGTGCGTGAGTGCAGGGAAGGGGAAGCCGGGAGACCAGCTGTCGCTGCGTGCGGTTGGGGGGCGGGGCAGGGGCGAGCGTCCCAGCCCCTTCTTCCCCCAGGACCCGTCTCGGAGCCTGCTCCCCTCGATCTCGTAAGGCGCTCCCGGCTCGTGCCCTCACGTCACCCCTGTGGGGTGAACGTGGGTGTTTGGTAGGGACCAGCGTGTGGGTAGGAAGGCAGGGCTCTCGCTCTCCTTTCCATCGGGGGCCAGCTCCCAGGGCCCCGCTCCTCACCACCCGGGGCCCAGGGACTGAAACCGCCCCCCCCCAGACTGTGGCTCACCCAGCAGCAGCAAAGCCCACGCTGCCCGCAGGGGAAGCAGCCCCAGGCCACCGGCGTGCACATTCCGAAGCATTCCGGCCTTCCACGTCCACCCAGGACCGGGCCCGAGTCCAGCGGCGTTTCCGAGGTGAACTGGGGGAAGAGGAAGGAAACCATTTCGCTCGGCACCGCTTGCAACAGCCGCCGGACCCTCCCCGCTCCCGAATCCGCAGTAACAGCTCAAACCAGGAGCTGAGCCTGCTGCTCCGCGGACTCCCACTCGGCGAGTGCCTGGCAGGGGCTGGGGGAGGCCCGGGAAGCAGAGCTGGGGGGCGGGGCCCTCAGGGTGGGCTGTCGGTTCTGCGCCCCCCAGACACCCCTGCGCACCTCGGGGGGCACCCAGACAGCTCTCGATAAACGTGACGCAGACGAGGCGAGGAAACCCATTCCTGTCTGCAGCCAGTACACGACCGCAGCCAGGCGGAGTAGTCCTCTGTGGGAAACACTCAGCCCGAGAAAACCTGTAGGCACACCGCCGTTCTTCCTTCACCTGGCCTTCACACCCCCTTCCCCCCAGCCCTGCAGACGTGAAAGAAAGCTTTCAAGTTCTAGAAATAACTTTGTGAAGAAAGACGTCACTCCCAAGGCTGTGGATTCTGTGCGGGTGAGGTGGTTGAGCAGCGGGGTGTGGGGTTAAAGTTCAGATTGGGGGGAAACAATGGCAAAAACAGACAGATGTAACTGCACCAAACTTAAAACTTCCGCACGCCGGTCAACAGAGGGCACAGGCCACCCGCGGATGGGAGAAGACATTCGCAAATCATTATCTGATAGGAGCTTAACATCCATAATGCATAAAGAATTCCTACAAATCAACAACAATAAAAGCAAAAAAACTGATTTTAAAATGGCACGCCCATGCCTCTCCCTTCCCCTTTTTCCTCTCCCACAGGCTGCATCTCCTAAACTCTGAGGGACCCCACAAGACCTGCAACCAGGGGAGCAGTGGGCAGTGGCAGCCTGTCCCGGGCCCGCCCCCTGAACCGGGCCCCAAGGCCCCCTCCTCTCCAGCCCTCCAGTGAGCCGACAGCAGCCTGGCCCGGGCTCCCTCCCCTCCCATCATCGTGTTTCTAGAGAGCTGGAGTGGCCCCGCCGGTCTCCCCACTGTGGCTTCCTCTACTCCAGGTGCTGCCTTGTTTCACTGTCCCCAGCTTTAATAAACATTCTCTCGAAATAAAAAAAAAATAAGTAAAAGACTGGATTAGACATTTCTCCAAGTCAGATACATAAATGGCCAACAAGCAAAGGGAAAGACACTCAACATCACTAATTGTTAGAGACATGCAAATCAAAACCACAAGCTATCACCTCACGCCCAGTAGAATGGCCACAGAACAAAAGAGAAAATAACAATCGCTGGGGAAGCTGCGCAGAAACTGCAACACTTGTGTGCTGCTTGTGGGAACATAAAATGCTGCACCTGTTAGGGAAATCAGTAGGTCGGTGCTTCACAGAATTAAAGATAGAAGTACCGCAAGATCCAGCAACCCTGCTTCTGGGTATTCATCCAAAAGAATTCAAAGCAAGATCTCAAAGAGCTATTTGCACAGTTGTATTTCTTGAAGCATTTTTCACAATAAACCAACAGCTGGAAGTAACTCAAATGTTTATTCAGCCTTAAAAAATAAAATCCTGCCACATGCTACGACGCGGGTGAGCCTTGAGTACGTTGTGCTGCGTGAAACAAGCCGGTCAGAGAAAGCACGCACTGCCCGTGAACTGGTCAGAGTGGTCGAGCTCACAGAAACGGAAAGTGGTGGTGGTGGCCCGGGGCTGGGGGAGGGGCAGAGCGCCGAGGGCTGTTCTGCTGAGTGGGTCCAGAATTTCAGTTTCGAAGGATGAAGTTCTAGGACCTGCTGCACAGCAAACCAAACACTGCTGGCTGCCCTTTGGAAAATGGTTGGCAGTGAGTTATTATGTTGGTAACATAATCACATATGTTACATGTGATTCTTTTTTAAAAAGCACAGTTGACTTTAAAAAATAAAAGTCAGTCTGTGCTTGGATCTCAAACTTCGGTTTTCTCATCCGTAAAATGGACACTCTCTGGTACCAACTAAATATTTCATTAAAAGTAGCTTTTGCTTTTAGGAGTGCTGACGAGGGTTTTTAACCTTTGAATGTTTCTGGAAGCATGACTCTCCTTCCCCTCATGACCGGAGCTCTATGATCTCATCTTTTTCTCTCAGTCAGAGCTCTTCCTGGAACGTTCAAGAACCTCGAAGTCCCCGGCCTGAACGCCTCTGTTCCTCTCCAGGCTTCCTGGCAGGCAGAAGTGTGGGCACCAAGTTTCGCTATTTGTTTGCAACCTGGCCTCTCACACGTACGACTGGGCTCTCTAGCTCTCAGACTTCCCTTATCCCAGCTTTCTTTCCAACGTCTTTTCTGATTGTCCCATTAGAATACCCGGAATTGTTAATTTCACGTGACCGCGACTGCTCTGAACAGCTGCGCCTCATCACTTATCCTACCAGAGTGCTACCACTGGACGTTGGTAGTTCGGGTTAGTATCGCCAAAATGCTTGCCAGCCACTCCCAGTCACCCTGGAAGCAGGGGACAGACTGTGGGCATCTTGCTTCAAAGTCGGAACTTAGGATAAACTGGTAGATTTCTTCTTTGCAACAAAGAAAAGAAACAAGTTCAGCATGACATCTGGTAACAGCTGATTCGAGCTGCTTACACTGGGATTGAAGGGCAGAATATTCATTTACAGAATCACAGGAATAAAATGCTGGAGTCCAAACCCTTCATTTTTATCCATGGTGAAACCATGGCCCAGCCCAGGGGTGAGTTGGCCCGGGACACACATATCTTAAGTGCTGAGGTTAGGGTCCTCGCTGTCTCCACTCCCTCGCCTTCACTTCCCACTCGAGACCTGAAGGTTATCATGTGCACCTGTCCAATTGTCTCAGTTATTTGTCTTTCCATAATTCAAGAGTAGCATCACCAGACTGAAAGTTTCTCAAGGCTAGAGACCCTAACAGATGCATGACACTTATCTTTGCTGAACTGAATACATGGGCATGGGAAGGCATGAATGTCTAATCTGAGGGGCCTCAATTACTGATTCTCTTATGCAGTAGTTGTCAGAGAGAAAGCTCAGTGTCCATGTCTCTAAAATGATACCTTGCAGGAAAATATTTCCCTAAAGTTTAGGTATTTTCTTTCTTTCTTTTTTTTTTTTTTCATTAAAAGTTGAGATGAGCCTGGCTGGAGTAGCTCAGTGGATTGAGCGCGGACTGCGAACCAAAGTGTTGCAGGTTCAATTCCCAGTCAGGGTACATGCCTGGGTTGCAGGCCATGGCCCCCAGCAACCACACACTGATGTTTCTCTCTCTCTCTCTCTTTCTCCCTCCCTTCCCTCTTTAAAAAATAAATAAAATCTTTTTAAAAAAAATTTTTTTTTTAAAAAGTTGAGATGAAAAAGTCCAGATAGGCTGCATCTGTACCAATTTACATGAGTCAGAACTTTAGTCCCTGAACTTCAACACTGTTGAGTACAGTCAAGATGATGTTTAGGTAGAAAACCCTCAGTGTAACCAGTACTAAGAGGCTCTGTATACCTTACAGAACAATGCCAATGTTGCATTGATTGACTGATTTTTGTAACATAGTATCTGTTCATCACTTTGCCCCTCATGGTAAAGTTAAGCAGGACAGCTGAAAGTGTGTTGGTATGTTGGCAGCAGGCTGGAGGTTCATGAATTTAAAGGGGGGATTTAAAACTGTTCAGGAAAGAGTATCAACTGTTCAAAGTCAGGGAATTCTTCCAAATAAATCATCAAGAGCACTTGTGGACTTCCAACCAAGATGGAGGCATAGGTAGATATGCTTTGCCTCCTCCCAAAACCAAAAGAAGGACAACAACAAATTTAAAAAGGGAAAACAGCCCTGGCTAGTGTGGCTCAGTGGATTGAGTGCTGCCCTGTGAACCAGAGGGTCCCTGGTTCGATTCCCAGTCAGGGCACATGCCTGGGTTGCTGGCCAGATCCCCAGTACAGGAGCAGCAAGAGGCAACCACACATTGAGAAGCAACCACTCACTGATGTTTCCCTCCCTTTCTCCCCTCTCTAAATCTTTAAACAACAACCAGAACCAGAAAATTGAACTGTATCAGAAAACTGAACTGTATGGAAGTGGAATGATTCATCCAGACCAGTACGAGGGGTGGAGAAGGGGTGGAGAGGGGAAGCCAGGCAGAGAAGACGTACAGCTGGAGGACTGGGAGGCCGGTAGCTGGTGAAGTGGGCAGTCCAACATTTGCACTGGCATTTGCATTGGGATAAACCTGGAGTGAGAAACAACTGGGAGGGAGACAGAGCAAGCAACCCAAGGCTCCAGAACAGGGAAGTAAATCCTCAAAACCTCTGACTGAAAAAATCTGTGGGGGTTGCGGTGGCAGGAGAAACTGCCAGCCTCACAGGAGACTCACTGGAGAGACCCACAGGCTCCTAGAGAGGAGAGCGAGCAGCGCTGCTCCCTCTCTGACCCCTCCTCCTCATACAGCGCCACAACACAGCAACGTGGGTTGTCCCGCCTTGGCTAATACCTAAGGCCCAGACAAGGGAATACAACCCAAATGAAAGGACAGATCAAAGCTCCAAAAATGGAACTAAGCCAGGAAGAGACAGCCAACCTATCAGATGCAGAGTTCAAAACACTGGTGATCAGGATGCTCACAGGAATAGTTGAGTATGGACACAAAATAGAGGAAGAAGGCTATGCAAAGTGAATTAAAGGAAAATATACAGGGGACCAAAAATGAACGGTAGGAAACCAGGACCCAAATCAATGATTTGGAACAGGAGGAAGAAAGAAACATTCAACCAGAACAGAACAAAAAAACAAGAATTTTAAAAAAATTTCAGAGAGCTAAGAAACCTCCAGGACAACTTTAAATGATCCAACATTCAAATCATAGGGGTGCCAGAAAGAGAAAAGGAAGAACACAAAATTGAACACTTATTTGAAGACATAATGAAGGAAAACTTTTCCAATCTGGCAAAGGAAATAGACTTCCAGGAAGTCCAGGAAGCTCAGAGAGTTCCAAAAAAGTTGGACCCTAGGAAGCACACACCAAGGCACATCATCATTACATAACCCAAGATTAAAAATGAGGAGAGAATCTTAAAAGCAGCAAGAGGAAAGGAGACAGTGACCTACAAAGGAGTTCCCATCAGACTGTCAGCTGATTTCTCAAAAGAAACCTTGCAGGCAAGAAGGGGCTGGAAGGAAGTATTTGAAGTTATGAAAGGCAAGGACCTACATCCAAGATTGCTCTATCCAGCAAAGCTATTATTAAGAATGGAAACGCAGATAAAGCACTCCCCAGATAAGGTCAAGTTAAAGGAGTTCATTGTCACCAAGCCCTTATTACATGAACACATGAAATGTTAAAGGAAGGGACTTATCTAAGAAAAAGAAGACCAAAACCAAGAACAGTAAAATAAGAACCAACTCACAACCATCAACAACTGAACCTAAAAAACAAAAACAAAAACAAAACAAACTAAGCAAACAACTAGAACAGGAACAGAATCACAGAAATGGAGGTCACACGGAGGGTTATCAGCAGGGAGGGAGAGAATGGAGGAAAAGGTACAGGGAATAAGAAGCATAACTGGTAGGTACAAAATAGACAGGGGGAAGTTAAGAATAGTTTGGAAATGGAGAAGCTGAAGAAATTATACGTACGACCGTGGACATGAACTAAGTGGGGGGATGCTAGTGGGAAGGGGGGTTCAGGGCAGAGGGGAATAAAGGGGAGAAAAAATTGGGACAACTGTAGTAGCATAATCAATTATAATAAAGAGCACTTGCAAGTCTGAGAGCCGGTTTACAGATAAAGGGGGAATTTTTAGGTGACTAACAAAGGCAACGCCCATTGCTGTTGGCCCATTGGAGACCGACTTTCCGCGCTCACTAGGGATGTGGGGCTGAGAGCCCTCCCCACCCCCCACAGAGGGCTGGGAGAGGAGAAAACCTCTTCCTGGTAAACCTGATGGGAGTGATTTGGGCCAAGCACATCTGTAGCGAGGGCAGCGCTGCCCTGTGGAGGACGGTGAAGGCTGGAGTCGCACAGCCAGACCCCGCGGGGGTTAAACAGGAGATGGATAACCGCCAGCTTCAGCGGGACGCCACTGTAACTTTCGCCCCGGACGTATGTGTCGGTGAGCTAGCCTGGGAAGGGAACAATCTGTGCCTGCAGCGTCTCCCAAAGTCCGCGAAACGTCCTCGAGCCGCATCTAACCAACCCCTAGGAAACAAAGGCGGAGCCCATGTTCAGGGCTCACTGTCTCTCCATCAGAGGACAACGTCCCAGCCGGTCCCCGCTTTTCCTTAAACCGTCTGTGTTGTGTCTTCTCTCCGTCTCCTGCCCACCCCACTCAGGAACCCCCACTCCGCGCTGGTCGCGGCACTGTCCGACAGAAATGTAACATGAGCCACACCTGCAAACTGTACAATTTTCTCGTAGCCACCTTTTAAAAAGCACAAAATAAAGTCGAACCACGAGTCGTCCCCTCCCCGAGGGGGACAGTCCCTCCAGCATGTATGAAGCTGCAAGCACATCCATTTCGCATTAATGTGTGGACACACCCAGATACAACGCAGGACAACCGTGGGGATGCGTCGACACCGCGGCAAGGCGGACCCTGCGAGCGCAGAGCGGGCCCCTTCCCTTCCCGGCCCTGCTCCGCGCTGGAAGAGCTCCTTTTCGCCCCCATCGCCCACTCACCTCCGGCGGGCCCCGTCGTCGCCCGAGGAGGAGACCCGGAGTCAGGTGCGGACTTCCCGGAGGAGGCGGCGGCCACCTGCGGGGAGCCGGCGCGGGGAGCGCAGCAGCAGCAGCAGCAGCAGCAGACGCGCGCGCGGTCGCGGCCCGGAGCCCGGCTTCCCCAAACCGCTCGCAGTTTCACTTCCTGCCGCCCTGCGGGCGCGCAGCCGTTTCCTGGCTGCGGGCGCCCTTCCCGGTTCCGCACCCGGGCTCGCCGCCGCCGCCCGTCCGCGTGTGTCTTGCCGAAAGACTTGCGCTCGTGTTCTCGCAGCCTGCGCCCTTCCCGGCTGGGGACGCGGCGGCGGGTCGTCTGACTCGGCGTCACGGCCGTCGCCCGCCCGCGGGTCCCGAGCGCGGCGCCCGCCCCTTGGTGTGTCCGCCTGCCCAGCACAGGGTTACATAAACTCGTTTCCTCCTCACCCACGAAGAACTTGGGGGAAAATGTCAAGTCAGTGGCTTACTCCCCTAGATGTGTGAGCCGCTGTCCCCGCCCCTGCAGCTCCCGACCGCGTCCTCGCCCCGCGGGCGCCCCGCCCCCGCCCCCCGCCCGGAGCGAGGACGCGGCAGGTGTCCCTCCCGGCGCAGGTGCCGCACCGCGCCCGCCCGCCCCCGCCGTCGCCGAGGCGGGGACCCCGGGGGCCCACGCCTCCCCAGGCGCCACGCCGCAGGGCCGGGAACGAGCTTGTTTTGTCCGAAATGGCCTCGCTCCGTCTTTCCGAAACCCAGGCGGCCGCCCCCTAGGGTGCCCAAGAGGGAAGAGTCGGGGCCTCTTCAGGATGGAGCATTAAAAAGGTTAAATGAAATTAAACTACAGTGATAATTTAGTGTACTTAACGGAATGGAGCCGTTTTCTAGGTCTGCACTGCAAGCGCAGTGGCTTAAACGACAGAAGTGGGTTGTCTCGCGGCCTCAGGGGCCCGAGGCAGCTCAAAGCGCCCCCAGCGCGCGGCGCGCTCGGGGGGTTCTGTCTCCACCTCCGCCCTCCTCGGCTTCCCGCCGTCTCTCCGCGCCCTTTCCGCGTCCTACACGGACGAGCGAGGCCAAAAGGTGGCGCAGGGTTGCGCCCGCACGCGGGGAGCCTGGCGGCCCCGACAGAACCCAGAGCCCCGGAGGAAGAAGACAGCGAGCGCAGGCTAAAATCGGGGCGCGGGCGCGCTGGGGAACCTCAGGAGGCGGAGAGGAAGCAAAGCAAGGACACAAAAACGGGTTTCCCTGACCGGGAATCGAACCCGGGCCGCGGCGGTGAGAGCGCCGAATCCTAACCACTAGACCACCAGGGAGTGCCTGGCATTACTTCTGGCAGACGGCTCTTCCTGCGCGAGGAGCCTCCAGGACGCCGACGCGGCGCTCCCCGGGGGCAGCCCGGCTGCCCCTGTCCACCCACGCGCCCCGGCCTCCCCCTGCCTGCGCGCCTCCCTGCCCCGCGCGCGCGCGCAGTCACCGCTATGAAAGGCACCTCAAGAGAGAAACACAAGAAGGGACAAGAGAGGGAACCCACAAAAACGGCCTAAGTTGTTGCGTGTAGCTGCCACTTGGCCAACTGCCCCGGGACTGACACCACAGGCTCAGGGGACCTCTCAGCGTCCTTGCGCCCGAAAGCTTTTGTTCTGTGGCGTTTTTCACAGACTTGACTTGGGAGTAAGTCCACACAGGCGGAACGCAATGACGGGGTTTGAAATCTGCCCAGGACCCCAGCACACCTTCATTCTGGAGCCTCGCAAAAACGTCAACCCTCTGCGTTGGCCGGGAATCGAACCCGGGTCAACTGCTTGGAAGGCAGCTATGCTCACCACTATACCACCAACGCGGCACGGCCGAGCGCACCCGGAGACGCTGACCGCGACCCTCCGCGCCGCCTCGGCCCTCCAGAACCCTCCCGGACGCCTCGCTCGCTCGCTCGCTCGCCCCAAGCTCCGCCCTCCCCTGGGAGCCACGGGCGACCGGCCCCGCGCCCCACGCGCGCCGGGCCCGCACAGCGGCCCTAGTGCCCCAGCCCGATCGCCTTCCAGGGGGCGCTCTGGCCCCCTGGCTGCTCCCGATCCCTCGGTTCCGGCCTGGGCCGCCCCGCGTCGCGCGTCTCCAGTGCCCGGGGTGCCACAGGCCCCTCCGCTGGTGCCGCCGCCCGCAGCCCCAGGGCGCTCACCCGCCTCCCGCCAGCCCGGGCGGTTGAGCGTCGCGTCGCCAGGAGCCCATTCCGCCAGCCACTTCGGGCTGGCCTGGTATCCCGCTGCGGCGGCAGGACCCCGCTCGGCTGCGGCCACAGTGCCCTGCGGGGAAGAAGGGAAAGGTGGGGGCGGCGGTATTGGAGGAGAACCGACATCAGTTGGAACCCGCGGCCTCCAAGGACGGAGGAGGGACAAGGAGAGGGACCCAAACGGGCGAGGAGCTGGACAGAAGGCTGGGCCTGCGACCAAAAGGGTAGCGTCGCCTCCCCGTCGGGGAATCGAACCCCGGTCTCCCGCGTGACAGGCGGGGATACTCACCACTATACTAACGAGGACGGCGGCAGTGACCTTTGACACCCGCCCATCTGTCGCCGCCGCCGCCGCCAGCACCTGTCCCGGGCGCCTGCCGGATGCGGGCGCGGGCCCATGCCTCACCCACGTAGAACCAACCGCGTCCTCCTAGGAGCAGGCGGCGAGCCCAACCCTGAACAAGCCCCCCGCCCCCGCCCCCGCCCCCCGCCCCCCGCCCCCCACCCCGACACGAGTGGCGCTGAAAACCCAGTGCGAGCTGCCTCTGGCCTGCAACGTGGAGAAGAGGGGTGCTCGCGTCCGGTCCCACTCAGGTGAGCGAGAAGCACCCAAGCGCACGGTCAGGACGGCCAAGCGGTCTAAAGGGCTGCGTTCCTGTTCGAATCCCACTCCTGACCCACTCCTGACAAGCACCCAAAATATTTGCACTCGCCCCGGGCCTGGGACACACCCCTCGCAGCCCTTCTCCGCCTTACACTTGCTCCCTGGCTAGGACCCGCAAACTCCGGCCTCTGCGCCCTCGGCGGCGGCCTGGCGTGGCAGCAAAGCCCAACCGGTGCTCCATCCCTCTGCCACAGGGCCCCTCCGGGCCAACACCGTGCCCCTGTCTCCCAACCGACCCGCCGCAGCGGGACCGCGGAAAAGACAGTCGGCCGGCGTGCAGAAGTGAGGTTCGCACACCTGCGGTCTGTCTCGTGGTCTGTGCGGGCCAGGGCCCTCTGCGTTGCCCCTCCCCCACCTTCACCCTCGGATCGCGGCCGGCTCCATCTCCCCGGTTTCCCCCACCCAAGGCCCTAATCGGGCAGGAAACACAAAGGCCCAAGAGAGTTTGGGTCCCTCCTGGGAGTCGTGAAGGGAACATGGGCCCTCAGCTGCTCGCCCCACACACCGCCTGCCCAGCTTGGGATCCGGGCGCGGGACAGCCTTGGTGCGGCTCCTGGCCTCTGACGACAGCGACAGTTGCGGTGGCCCTGGACGGCCGAGAGAGCACAGGTGGGCCGGCAAGTCCTCTTTCATCCTCTTGCCCTGCCACTCTCCTCTCCCCACGGTACGATGTCTCTGTGCCGCATCCCTTGACCTGCCTGCAGACTCCGTTTCCGATCCTTCAACAGCCTGGTGCCCGAATGGAACCGTCCCACCGTGGTGCGCGCCAGCAGTGCGCGGCCAGCAGTGCCAGCTGGCTAGAGGTGGGGCGCGCTGGTCCCTTGTGCTGACACTACCAATCATGGTAGCATGGGTGGTTCAGTGGTAGAATTCTCGCCTGCCACGCGGGAGGCCCGGGTTCGATTCCCGGCCCATGCAACACACCTGACTTTTGGTCCTGCTGCTAGACACTGCATTCAAAAGCCAAGCCTTCAGGCCCCAACAGCCAGGCCATCACCCTGGTACCTCTTGGATAACTCATTTCACTACAGGGAGTAAATGCCACCTTGCACAACAGACTGACTCTTCATCTTTTACCCCTTTCCTAGCTCCCTGGCTCCATACAAACCCACACTCCCCAAATGGCACTGTGTTGCCGCAGTCACGACCCCCAATGTGGACACTCTTAGCAGGTGCAGACAGAGCATCCACCTGCTGGGTCACAAGGTCAACACCGCGCACAAGGGGGCGCAAAATAATGCCACGGTCTCCTCAACCCACACCCCACCTGCCCTTCATCCTGCCCTGCAGCAACACTTTTCCAGCCCTGGCCGCGGCTCCACCAGTAAAACCTCCACCTGAGAACCGGGAACGACCCCCACCAGCACCAGCAGCAGCCCTGAGTCTGCCAGGACCACCCCAGTCCCTCTGCCACCAACCCCGACAGGCCCAGCCAACCCTACTCAACACCACCTGCAGCATCACCACCTCCACCAGCATCACCAGCTGCCCCCTCTCGTTTGCCCCAAACCAGCTTCCACGGGGACACCCTGCTCTCCTTCTTGCACCTCCCACAGCTCACAGCCCATCCCCGTGTATGGAGTCATCTGGCCCTGTGCCCTCATCCCTCAACCAGCCACACTCTCACCCCCAACAGGTGGACAAGGCCAGCGAGGAGCTGCCTATGGTGACAGACTCGGAGCTCCTGTGCTCGCGATGGGGCCCCTTGGCACCGTGGGCACGGCTGTGGACAAGAGGGGGGTGCTCTCATAACATTCTTGACACTTTGAGGCAGAATGGACAGCGCTGGGGGTGCCACTCCGGCCAGGAGTGCACGGGCCACCCATCTGCCTCCACCTCCTCCCACCTGCTCGGCCGCGGGTGTTCCCGACCGGCCTCCCCTATCTCTCTGCTGTCTGACGTGGGCTGCTGCCGGGGATCCCAGCTCCCCGGACGTGGGGTCCAGATTCCTTCTCACACCTCCGCCTGAGGGGCGCCATGGTCCCGCCCTCCACGCCCATCCCCACCCGAGAGCACCCGCCACTAGGAGGCCTCCATCACCAGCCCACCGGGGACGCAGCTGTCCGGACGCTGCACACGTCAGAAAGCCACCACAGAGGTGGCTGGCCAGAGCCCACACGTAAGGTACCGAGGCTCGGGCAGGCGGCCTGGTTTCCAACACCCCTCGCCTTCCCGCCCCTTCCCGGGACTCCCTGCGGAAGGGTGGGCCTGTCCCTGGCGAGGTTTGCCCTGCCCGACTCCCTGTTGCAGGAGAGTCTGAGCAGGTGCCGTGGCCGACCCGGGGGGGCCTGTACTCCCGCGGCCACCGCGGTGAGACAGGCGGCGCGGGGCGGTCTGATCTGCAGCTGCGGAAGGAGGAAGCGAGAGGAGCTCCCGGGACGTCGGAGGGGAGACCCTGAGGGCCTCCAGGGCCAGCGAGGCCCAAAGGTTTGGAGGCGAGGAGGCGACTGACTGGCAGGGTTGGGGCCGGCGTGCAGGAGCCGGGGGGCCTGAAGGGGGGCTAAAATGCGGGTGAGGAAACGATCTGCAGTTTCGGAAACGGAGAGGGAGAAAAAGCAAAGCTTCCCTGGCCGGGAATCGAACCCGGGCCGCGGCGGTGAGAGCGCCGAATCCTAACCACTAGACCACCAGGGAGCGATGGCTGGCACATCTGGCGTGTGTCCTCGGCTCACAACACCTCCAGGCCACCAACAGCGCTTCCTCCACGCCAGCCCTCTGCCTTTCCCAAGTTCGGTGGCCCAGGGCCCCATCCACCTGTGCGCCCTCTTCCGCATGCAGCACCCTCAATACACCGCGCGCGGAAAAACAGACACACAGACCAATGGAACAAAATTGTGAACCCAGAAATAAACCCAAGAGTTAATGAGCAAATAATTTCAACAAAGGAGCCAAAAATATACAATGGAGAAAAGAAAGCTTCTTCAAAAATGGTGCTGGGAAAACTGGAAAGCCACAATCAAAAGAAAAAAACTAGACCACTGTTTGTCCCCATGTACAAAAATTAACTCAAAATGGATCAACGTCCTAAATACAAGACCTGAAACAATAAATAACACAGAAGAAAACATAGGTATGAAACTGATGGACTTTGGCTTTAGAGAGAATTTTATAAATTTAACCCCAAAGGAAAGGGAAGTAAAAGCAAAAATAAATGAATAGGACCATATGAAACTAAGAAAAAAAAAAAAGCTTCTGCACAGAAAAACAAAAAGGCAACCAACCAAATAGGAGATGATATTTGCAACCAACAGCTCCAACAAGGGGTTAATATCCAAAACGTATAAAGAACTCACACAACTCAACACCGAACACACAATCCAATTAGAAAATGGACAGAGGACCTGAGCAGATGCTTCTTTCAAGAAGACGCTGAAACAGCCAACAGTTATATGAAAAAGATGCTCAGCTTTACTAGCTTTTAGGGAAACACAAATCAAAAGTACAATGAGATGCCATCGAACACCTGTTAGAATGGCCATTATCAACAAAACAAGTAATTACAAGTGCTGGAGAGGTTGTGGAGAGGGAAAAAAAAAAAGCAAAACCTCATTCACTACTGGTAGGAGTCTAAACTGTACAGCCACTATGGAAAACAGTGTGGAGGCTCCTCAAAAAGTAATAATAAACCCAAGAGCTATACCATATGATCCAGCAACCACTCTTCTGGGTAGGTATGGAAAAGTTTTGAAAACATTTATTCACAAAAATATATACAACCCTATGTTCATGGCGGAATCAATCATGGTGGTCAAGACTTGGAAGCAACAGAAGTGTCCCTCCGTAGATAACTGGACAAAGAAGATGAGGTACATATATATACGATAGAATATCCTACTCAGCTATAACAGGAAATGAAATGCTGACAATCCATCCAATTGTGACATGGACGGATTTTAAGAATATCATGCTGAGCAAAATAAGCCAGACAGAAAATGTTAAGAACCATATGATATCGTTCACATGTGGGCTTTAAAACTGAAAGCAACAAATGAACAAATAAGACAAAAACTTACAGGCACAGACAACAGTATGGTGGTTACCAGGAAAAGGGGGGGGTAAAAAAAGAGTAAAGGGAGTCGAATACGTGGTGACGGAAAATGATTTGACCTTGGGTGGTGGGCACACAATGCAATATACAGGGGATGTATCATAGAATCGTACACTTGCAACTTACATAATCTTATTCTCCAATGTCACCCCGACCAATTTAAACTTTTAAAAAACGTGTGTCTCATTCTCCCACACTCACACGCAAACGAGAACCCAGTGCCTAGGGCCCAGCTCTCGCATGAGCACGACGCGCGAGGGCCCTGGAGCCCCCAAAACATCAGCCCACCGCGTTGGCTGGAATCGAAGCCACCGCTGGCAAAGCCCCCTTGCTCACCGCTCTGCCCCCAGCGCTTCGCGGCCCGTTCGCCTGAGAAGGTGGACCCCACTGGGGAAGCTGGGGGGGGGGGGGAGCTGCAGCCCTGCCTGGATGCCGTGCCCCTTTGCTCCGCAGACCTGTGATGCCACGAGCGCCCGCCCACGCCCCCGCCGCCCAGACCCACGCAGCTGCGCTGGCCCGCACGCTTCTCTGGAAGGTTCTCGCTGCCCGGCTGCTCTTGGCCCCTGGGCTCCACGCCCCAGCGGACCCGGAATGAAGTACTAGAAAGGCGGCGCGGGTGGGCGAGTTGCTGGACAGGGACGGGCGGCTGAGCCGGTGACCAAAAGAAACCTTCGCCTCCCCGTCGGGGAATCGAACCCCGGTCTCCCGCGTGACAGGCGGGGATACTCACCACTATACTAACGAGGACGGCCCGGACGACGCTGTCCACCGACGCGCCTGTGAATGGCCGCCGCCGCCTGCCGGAGGCGCGCTCGCTGCACGTGCCGGACCTCTCGTCGAACTGACCAGCTCCTCCGACAAAACAGCGGGCGAGCTCGAGCCCGAAACCGACCCCGCGCCTGTACCCGCCTTCGCCCCAGCAAGGGTGGCGCTGAAAACGCCGGGGGCGCTCTGCCTCCGGCCTCCAACGCGGGCCGCGCCAGGACGAAGAGCCCTGAGAGGGGAAGCGAGGCCGCGAGGGGGAGCAGGTGGGCGCGCGTTGTGTCGCGGCACAGGGGCAAGACAGGCCGTGGGCGCTGCAGCCAGATGAGTCGGCGAGTCCTTGCTCGCCTCGGCCGGTGCGCGTCCTGTCCTTGGGGCACCTGGACAGCCGCCTGACCAGAGCCAGGCCGGGTGACAGCACAGGTGCGCGCGTGCGTTCCCAGCCAGGTGAGCGAGAAGGTCCTCAGTTCCGAGGTCAGACTAGCCGAGCAGTCCGCGCCGCTGCATCCAAGCCGCAGTCTCCCCTGGAGCTGTGGGTTCGAATCCCACGCCTGACAGCTACCTGGCCTTTTGCTCAGGGACACACCCATCGCTTCCCTTCCTTGCCCTCCATTGCATCCCTGGCTAGCAAGCACCCTTGGGGCTCCCGGCCACCTTCTACCCTCGGTTTGCCGCCCACGCGCGCCCTCCCATCTGCAGCCCAAACGGGCAATAAACCCAGGTGCCCACAGCACTTTGGGTCGCTCCTGGACGTCGCTGAAGAGACTGTGGGCGCTCACCTGCTCCGGCCACACGCTGCCTTCCCGGCTAGGGATCCCGTCACGGGTCAGGCTTGGGCCGTCTTCTGACCTCTTCTGGCGACACCGACAGTCTCCCATCGGCCAAGAAAACCCAGGACTGGCCAGACTGAGTCCACCCCCGGCCCTCTGTAGACACGACCCGTCGCGCAGAAGCCCTAAATGCCTGGAGTCTCAGGTGTAGGTGGCCCATCCACCTCCTGCACAAATCCAATAGGTGAAGTCGGGGCCTGTGTCCAATAGGTGGGTCTTCCTGCGATCTGCTAGGGCATGGGTGGTTCAGTGGTAGAATTCTCGCCTGCCACGCGGGAGGCCCGGGTTCGATTCCCGGCCCATACAACCTACATTGTCCTTTTGATCTTCTACTCCCTGCACTTCTGAGCCAAGCCCTCAGGCCCCACCAACCAAGCCATCACCCTGATACCACTTGGGTGACTCATTTCACTACAGGGAGTAAACACCACCTTGCACAATAGGCTGGTTCTCCATCTTTTACCCTTTTCCTGGTTCCGTACAAACCCATACTCCCCAAATGGCACTGTGTTGCCACAGCCGACCCCCACGTATGGAGTCATCTGGCCCTGTGCCCTCATCCCTCAGCCTCAGCCAGCCCAGCCACACTCTCACCCCCAACAGGTGGACAAGGCCGGTGAGGAGCTGCCTATGGTGACAGACTCGGAGCTCCTGTGCTCGCGATGGGGCTCCTGGGCACCGTGGACGCGGCTGTGTGAAAACCCAGTCAGAGAACGTAGCTCTGGCAAGTGGGTGCTGCTGGCCCACCAGCCCTGAGCCTCCGAAGAAAGCAGTGCATTGACAGATGTCAGACTCTTTTGCCAACACGGGGGAGGGAGTTTAGGCGGGAAGGAGACCAAGGCGGGCAAGTCACATGGAGGAGCGCCAGCAGAAGACGGTGGATGCAGGAGTGAGCAGAGGGATGGAAGGCTGGCTGGACGTGCACGGTATGGCAGGACGGGTGTGAAATGGACGGTGGTAGGAGTTAGGTCTCCATGGTCCTGTGTGGGGCTCTGGTGGGCAGGGGCCCAGGAAGGTGTCTTATAACATTTTGGGGTAGGTTAGACAGTGTTGGCGGTGCAAGTTGAACAAGATGATGTCCAGGAGTCCACGGGTCACCCATCTGCCTCCACCTCCTCCCACCTGCTTGGCTTCAGGATGTTACCGACCCGCCTCTCCTATCTCTGCTTTCTGACGTTTGCTGCTGTCCGGTGGTCCAGCTCCCGCGACGTTGTGTCCAGATTTCTTTCCACATCTCCGCCTCCAGGGCACCACATCCCGAGATCCATTCCCACCCCCACCCGGGGACACTCCATGTCCCTGGGACACCATCACCAGCCGACGGGAGAAGCAGCTGGTCCGCCAATGGCATGCTGCAGGAAAGCCACAGAAGCGAAGGCTGATGGCAAGCGTCTCCAGGAGAGGCACTGCGTGCTCCGCCAGGTGTCCCGACGTGCAGGTGTAGGTGTCCTTTCCCTTCCAACCCACCTTCCGGGACTCACTTCCGAAGGGGTAGCCTGACCTCTGCGACGTTTGTCCCCGCCGACTCTGTCCTTATGGAGAGTTGGAGCACGTGAGGTGGCCGTGGCGGGGAAACGAGCCGCACTGGGGCCCTCGGGTTTGGGGCTGCAAAACCGGGTGAGCGAGGACAAAGGATGGGAGGGGAGGCGGTTGCCTGGCAGTGCTGGGGCCGAAATTGTAGGGAGCCAAAGGGCTTCCGCAGGTGCAGGGGCCAGGAGAAGGTACAGAGCGTTGGTTAAAAGAAGAGTGTGCACATTCGGGGGCGGTTTAGAAAACGAAGGGGGAGAAAAAAGAGCGTTCCCTGACCGGGAATCGAACCCGGGCCGCGGCGGTGAGAGCGCCGAATCCTAACCACTAGACCACCAGGGACTGGCGAACGATGTGTCTGGCTTACTGCTCTTCTTGCAAACAGGGCCCCGAGGACACCTGGCAGTAGCACCAGCCTTTTCGAGTACAGCCACCCCTTGCTTGTTCCCACTCAGGAGACATCGACCCTCTCCTGCCTGTGGCACCCTCAAAACGCTACACGCCCACTCTTCCCACTCTAGTACGCAGCCGCGGGCCCCGCATCTGGGGCCCAAGTCGCAGGTCCCAGGGTCCAGTAGCTCCTGAATACACACGGGGCCCAAAGGCCCTGGAGTTCAGCAAAAATACCAGCCCTTTGCGTTGGCCGGGAATCGAACCCGGGTCAACTGCTTGGAAGGCAGCTATGCTCACCACTATACCACCAACGCAGCACGGCCAACCTTTCCGTGGGTACTCCTCTGTACTTCCGCTATCGCCGCCACCGGCTCGAACCCTCTCCGATGATTCTCTCGCTTGCCCGCAGCCACGCGCCGCCCTGGGTGTCACGGACGAACGTTCCGGCGCCCCACCCGCGCCGGGCCCACGCAGGTGGCCTCTCTGGGGCGCTCTCGCTGTTCGGCTGCTACCGGTCCCACAGCTCCACGCTGGGGCCGCCCCTGGGTCGCGGGTCTCCAGTCCCCCTTCCGCGGGATTGCCACAGGCTTCCTCCACTGGGTGCCACTGTCCTCGGCGACAGGGCGCTCAGCCGCCTGCCGCCAGCCGGGGGCTGCGGTGAGTCGTGTCCCTGGGAGCCCATTCCACCAGCCACTTGGGCAGGCCTGGAGACAGGCGCTGCGGTGGCGGGAAAGGACTTCGCTGAGCTGTGGGAGTATAGTGCCCTGAAGGAGGAAGGGTGGGGGAAGGGTTTGTTGGGGAACATCTGGCACAAACTGGACCCCGGGCTCCCACACAGGGCAGAAGGGCGAAAAGAGGGGCCCATGCGGGCAAGGTGCTGGACAGAGGGCGGAGCTTACGACCAAAAGGTCCCGTGGTATTCCCATGCAGGAATCGACCCCAGACCTCCGGGGTGCCAGGCAGGGACGCTCACCACCACACTAACAAACACCGCCGCGCAGGTGCTGGCGCCTCGCCACCCCGTGCATTGAAGTCGCCCAGCAGGTGCACCACCCAGTATCGAACCCACCACGTCCTCCAACAAAGCTGCCAGCGAGAGCGAGCCTGAGAGCCTGAGAGCCTGAGAGCCTGAGACCGCCCCGCGCCGGTCCCCGCCCCCACCCCAGCAAAGGTAGCGCTGAAAACGCCGAGGGCGCTCTGCCTCTGGCCTCCAATGCGGGGGCGACTTCACGACCAAGAGGATTGGGAGAGCAAGCGGGTCCGCCGGGAGTAGCAGGTGGGCGCGCATCGTGCCGCGGCGCAGGATGGAAGAGAGCACGCGGGCACCGGGGACAGCCTCCTGACCAGAGCGACGGGGTCGATAGCGCCGGCGTTCACCTCCGATCCCAGACGGGTGAGCCGGGACACTCCCAACGTGGGGTCAGGATGGCCGAGCGGTCTAAGGCGCTGCGTTCAGGTCGCAGTCTCCCCTGGAGGCGTGGGTTCGAATCCCACTCCTGACAACTGGTTACCCTTTTGCTTGTTCCTGACTCGTCACTACACTCGTTGCAGCCATTTCTGGCCTCCCAGTTCGCTCCTGGGTGACACCATTGGGTTCTCTGCAACCTCCCGCCTCCACCTTCCACCCTCGGTTCTCCGCCAGGCACGCTAGGGACTTGGGGCTGCACCTGGGGTCGTTGAAGGGAACTTGGATGCTCAGCTGCTTCCTCCACACATGGCCTAGCCTGCTTGGGATCTGGGTGCCGGCCAGGCTTAGCCCAGCTTCTGGCCTTCCCAGGCGACACTGCCAGACTCAAGGGGGCCCTGGCAGGCCGAGAAGGGGCAGAGTCCTCTTCCGTCTTCCTCTCCCTTCCTACTCTCTGGGCCGGCCTTAGAACCTTTGAATGCAGGGAACCTGTTTCATATCTCGTGTCTGCCTCCCGCACAAATGAAAGGACTCTCGGAGGAGAATAGTGGAGTGAACCTACAAATCTACATTGTTGATGCATGGGTGGTTCAGTGGTAGAATTCTCGCCTGCCACGCGGGAGGCCCGGGTTCGATTCCCGGCCCATGCAACCCACCTGACTTTTGGTCCTGCCGCTAGACACCGCATTCAAAAGCCAAGCCTTCAGGCCCCAACAGCCAGGCCATCACCCTGGTACCTCTTGGATAACTCATTTCACTACGGGGAGTAAATGCCACCTTGCACAACAGACTGACTCTTCATCTTTTACCCCCTTTCCTAGCTCCCTGGCTCCGTACAAACCCACACTCCCCAAATGGCACTGTGTTGCCACAGTCACGACCCCCAATGTGGACCCTCTTAGCAGGTGCAGACAGAGCATCCACCTGCTGGGTCACAAGGTCAACACCGCGCACAAGGGGGCGCAAAATAATGCCACGGTCTCCTCAACCCACACCCCACCTGCCCTTCATCCTGCCCTGCAGCAACACTTTTCCAGCCCTGGCCGCGGCTCCACCAGTAAAACCTCCACCCTGAGAACCGGGAACGACCCCCACCAGCACCAGCAGCAGCCCCGAGTCTGCCAGGACCACCCCAGTCCCTCTGCCACCAACCCCGGCAGGCCCAGCCAACCCTACTCAACACCACCTGCAGCATCACCACCTCCACCAGCATCACCAGCTGCCCCCTCTCGTTTGCCCCAAACCAGCTTCCATGGGGACACCCTGCCCTCCTTCTTGCACCTCCCACAGCTCACAGCCCATCCCCGTGTATGGAGTCATCTGGCCCTGTGCCCTCATCCCTCAGCCTCAGCCAACCACACTCTCACCCCCAACAGGTGGACAAGGCCGGTGAGGAGCTGCCTATGGTGACAGACTCGGAGCTCCTGTGCTCGCGATGGGGCTCCTTGGCACCGTGGACACGGCTGTGGACAAGAGGGGGGTGCTCTCATAACATTCTTGACACTTTGAGGCAGAATGGACAGCGCTGGGGGTGCCACTCCGGCCAGGAGTGCACGGGCCACCCATCTGCCTCCACCTCCTCCCACCTGCTCGGCCGCGGGTGTTCCCGACCGGCCTCCCCTATCTCTCTGCTGTCTGACGTGGGCTGCAGCCGGGGATCCCAGCTCCCCGGACGTGGGGTCCAGGTTCCTTCTCACACCTCCGCCTGAGGGGCGCCATGGTCCCGCCCTCCACGCCCATCCCCACCCGAGAGCACCCGCCACTAGGAGGCCTCCATCACCAGCCCACCGGGGACGCAGCCTTGCGGACCGGACCGGGCACGTGGCAGCAAAGCCACCTCGGCGGCGGCAGGCAAAAGCCTCTGAGTGAGGCGCCGCGGGCTCCCGCAGGCGGCGGGACTTGCAGGTGTACGTGTGGTTTCCAACACCACTGCCAGGCCCTTCCCGGGACTCCCTGCTGAAGGGGCGGCCTGTCCCGGTGCTGCTGGGAAGTACGGGCAAGTGCGGTGGCCAGGGCGGGAGACAAGCCGACCTAGGCCCTCGTGCTTGCGCATGTGGAAGGAGGGAGCAAAGTGAGCTCGGGAGACGAAGGAGGGGAAACGCCAGGGGCTTCTCGTGGGCGAGCGAAGCTAAAGGTTTGGACCCGAGGCGGTTACTTGGCAGGATTGTACCCGGACGTGAAGGATGCCGGGGGAACTCTTTGGGGCCCGGGCGGCGATAAGGAAAACAGAGAGCGCAGGCTAAAAACTGGGTGTGGACACTGTGGGGAGCTCAGGAGGCAGAGAGAAAACAAAGTAAAAACATACTTCCCTGACCGGGAATCGAACCCGGGCCGCGGCGGTGAGAGCGCCGAATCCTAACCACTAGACCACCAGGGAGTGGCGAGTGAGGCGGCCAGGCGACCGGTTCTCCGACACGCTCAGCCGCCAGGTCGCAGGCGCGTCACTCCCCGGCCGCGGCGCCTGCCTTTCAAGTTCAGCGGGGTCGGCCCGGTCGCCAGACGCGCCCTGACCTCCTCCTGCCTGCGACAACCTCAGAACGCCGCGCGCCTCCCTGTCCCACCCTCGCACGCCGCCGCGCGCCTGGCGTCTAGGGCTCCTGACTCCCAGGGTGCTCCGGGCCCAGGTGGCAGGTCCCAGGGTCCACCCGCACCCGCACGCGCACCGGACACGAGGGTTCTCTGCCTCCCCGCAAAAGAGCAGCCCTCTGCGTCGGCCGGGAATCCAATCCCAGTTACCACGTCGTCCCCGGCGCCTCGCTCGCCCCGCAGCTCTGCGCTGTCACATCCTCCCCTTACCGCGCCCCGCGCCGCGGCCCACCTCTGCCGGACAGAACGCCTCTCGGGGGTGCTCTGGCTGCCCGGCTCGTCCTGGTCCCTTGGCTCCACGCCGCAGCCGACTCAGGATGCGCGACAGGAAAAAAAAGCCCATCCGGTGGGGCTGCGGGACAGAAAGGGAGATGGCGAGCAAAAGGATGCACCGCCTCCCCGTCGGGGAATCGAACCCCGGTCTCCCGCGTGACAGGCGGGGATACTCACCACTATACTAACGAGGACGGCCTTGGCAAGCCCCTGCCTTCGCCGCACCCGTCCTGGGCGTTCTGGGCAAGGCGGGCGTCCGGCCCGCGCTCGACCTGACGTCGAACCGGCCGGGCCCCCCAGCAAAGCAGCGGGCGAGCGGGAGCCTGTCCCCGACCCCACCCCGACAGGGGTGGCGCTGAAAACTCCAGTGCCTTCAACGCGGGCGTCGCGTTGACCAAGACCAAGAGGCCCGAGAGGGCAAGTGAAGCCTCCAGGAGGAGCAGGTGGGCGCGCACCGTGCCGCGGCCCGCGGGGGGGAAGAGTAAAACGCCCGACTGGCCGACTGGCCGCCCGCGCGGGTCCGGTCCGTGGACAGCCGTCCAACCAGCGCGAGGTCGCGTGAGAGCCGGGAGGGTGGAACGCTGTCTGGCAGGCAGGTCAGGATGGCCGAGCGGTCTAAGGCGCTGCGTTCAGGTCGCAGTCTCCCCTGGAGGCGTGGGTTCGAATCCCACTCCTGACAGTAGTCCGACCTTTTGGTTCCACAAGCAAAAGCACGTGTCCAAGCCCTATTCATGCACATTGCTGCGCTTTCGCACCTTAGGGTTGGTATCTGCCTGCCACCCTTCGAGCCTCCGCAAACCCTGGCCTGCCGACCGACAGCCAGGCAGAGCCCCGTGGCGTGCGCCAGGCCCCTCCAAAGGGCTCCCGAGCCAACACTTCCTTCTTGCCTCGCAACCCACGCACCGGAGCGGGGGTGACCGTTTCTCCCTATGCTGTCACGTTGTAGGTCTTCCCTTCTGTATAGACGTTTGGAGGTACCAACTCGGCATTTCCACCTCCTTCTTCCTTCCCAGAGAGACCCTGAATCTGTCAGCCGTAGGTTTTGAGCGGGATGCACTGCTGACTTCAGGAGAAAACCTGAAGTGGTAAACTGAGCGGCACATCCTGCCTCCTTTGCCTGTTCAGTCATGAGCTCTGGGAGAAAGAAACATCTTTTCCTGCAGCACATGAATCGGGGAGCCCGTAGTCCAACTCGCTGACGGCATTTTGAAAACGTAGAGTGGACAGCCCGCTCAGAAATGGAGTCCACACTGAGGGAAGAAGGACCAAGAGAAGGAATATAATTTGGGGGGCCTGGATCAAGACTTGCCTGAAGCCCACATTTACCGAGGAATGTGAGGTCATGTTTGCCCTAAGTATTTAAGCCACCTTACGGATTTTCTGTTAAGGCGGCTCCACCTGGTAGATTCTCTACCATTCGCCGAGAACCCAGTCCGCCGGCATTTCTGATGTCCCTCGAGTTCTGCACGGGCTCAGCCCGTGTCATCTCGGCCCTGGCGTTCTCTCCTATGGCTCCCACGCCCTGTCCTGGGCTTAGTCACCCGACGCCCACTCTCTCCCCTGGGCTCCTGCCAGGTCCCAGCTCCCGGGACAGTCGGCCAGGGCAGCGCCCTTCGAGTCCCCCAGGCACTGGCCTCACCCAACAACTGGCTTTAGTGATTGACTCCCTCATCCTCTCTTCTGCTTTTCCTCATGGCTTTGTCACCTGTTTCGTCCCCAAACTGCCTCCACCCCCTGCCTCCGCACACAATTTCCCGCCACACCATTCAGAAAAGGAGGCCATGACCTCTGCTGTCCTTTCCCACGGGTGTTCGGGGTCCTAAACACCGTCCACGAGGCCTCGCACGCCCCGCCCGGTGCCAGCCCCCGCTCGGGCCTCCGCAGCCGGTAGCGCCCACCCCTCCTGCGTCCTCGGACACCAAGGCCAGTGGCCCTGGGACCCTGTGTAACCTGCCGTGAACTCAGGTCAAAATCACTCCGCTCGGTCTCTTCGTCGTTACGCGTTTTCTGTTTTTGTCTTTACACATTTCAAACCACCTCCAACACTTCCGTCGTTGCGGTGTTGGAAGAAGGGCGGGAAAGGGAGACCGCGGCCTGCTCCGCCCGCGCGCGCAGGGAACACCCCGGCCCTTCCCGGCGGCGCGTTTCCCCCCCGCGCGCCCCCGGGGTCGCCGAGCGCGGGGCGCCCTCCCCACACCCAGCTGCGCTCTGCGGCGGCGCCGGGGGCCCACAGCCAACGGCGGGGGCGGGGAGGGGCCGCGATCCGTGACGGAGACGCCCCGGGAAGAAAGGCAGAGGAAGGAGGAAAGGGAGGTTTCCTCGACTCGAGTCCCCGGCTGTGAGTGCTGGCCGGCCTCCGGCGTAGCGTTCCTGTCTCAAACGGGAGCCCGCGCTCCAACAGGGTCCCCGCCCCGCCGCCCCGGGGGTGCGGCAGAAGAGCGTCCAAGGGCCAGGGCCCCGCGGGCGGGGTGGGGGGGGGCCCGGGGACGCGTCGGCGCGCGCGTCAAGGGCGCTCTTTGCGGCGCAAGCTCCCGGCGGTTTCCGTAGTGTAGTGGTTATCACGTTCGCCTCACACGCGAAAGGTCCCCGGTTCGAAACCGGGCGGAAACAGCGCGTGCGTCCTCTTTTTTTTTTTTTTTTTTTCTTCTTTGCCCGCGCTTGGGGCTCTAGTCGTCTTTTCCGGCCCCGGGAAGAGAACGCGCGCTGCGCGGCTGAAGGAACGGTCAGCGGTTCCGCCCGGACCCTGAGGACCAAGGTCTGGTTCGGGGCCGCGTCCTCCAAAGCGGGTGGCTCTGGCGCCCCGCCCCTCCGCGCGGCCGCCGCCGCCACGCCCGCCTGCTCTGCCTCCTGCAGCCGCTCGCGCCGCCACCACCCGCCCCGCCCCGCCCCGCGCTCCCAGCGTCCTCGCGGTCGGTCCCGCCCGGAATCCGGAAGCCTCGGGTCCTAAACCAGGTGGGAGCAACAGACACTTTCTTCCCATTAAAAAGTTATTCTCACAACCCAACCCCGCCCCGCGCCCCAAACCGTGGGCAAGCCCCGAACGGACACCTCTCCTAAGAAGACAGGGGGACCGCACGGAGGCATCCATCGCCACCCGCGAGTCAGGCACCGCAGGTGGCCCGGGACACACGCTGCCGGCGGGGACGGAAAGTGGCCCGGCCAAACGACCCCAGGGCGACCCCGCCACTCTCCTCCCAGAGGCAGCAAAGCGCAGGCCGTCGACACCCTGCGCGCCGGGCGGCTTCTTGCGCTTGAGCCCGAAACTGGAAACAGCCCAAGTAGCAGCCAGCAGGTGGAGATGAACGTGGTCTATCCATACGGTGGGATAGTACACAGAAGGAGAAAAAAAGAAACAAACTGTTGATTCGCATGAATCTCAAAATAGTTATGTTGAGTGAAAGAAGCCCAACCGAGAAAGAGTGCTATATGACTCCATTTATATAAAATTATAGAAAATGGAAACTAAGAAAACAGATCAGAGGCTGCTTGGTACGGGGAAGAGAATGGCAGGTTGGATTACGAAGGGGCCCCCAAATCTGGGGTAGGTGACGGATTTGTTCATCATCTTAACTGTCTTGGGGCTGCAGGACGCTTCCATGGGCTCCTGGGCGCTCGGACCTTCGTGGGCCCCTCCTGTCGTAAGAGCTTTTCAAACATTAAAAATATTTAAATATATGGATATAAAACATTTTACAACTACATTGGTATAAATGTTAATATATAAAATTTCTTCTTTGATATAATTTTTTTAACTTAAAGGACTTTTTTTAAAAAATTAAGCATTTTGAATTTAAAACTAAAACATTTTCACAGGTGTTAACTGACAGTCCTCAACAGGGAGGATGGCTTCACAGGTCTCTCCATGTGTCAAAACTTAACCACTTGTACATTTTTTTAAAGTTTTTATTTGTTGATTTTAGAGAGGGAGAGGCCTCCGTTTGTTGTTCCACTTACTTATGCACTCACTAGTTGATTCTTACATGGGGCCTGACCAGATCGAACCCACAGCCTTGGTGTACTTGGTGTACTGGGATGGTGCTCTGACCAACTAAGCTACTTGGCCAGTGCCTGTATATTTGAAATATGTCCAGTATGTCAAATGTCAATTATGCTTTATTATAGCTTTGAAAAACTGTTTTAGTATTTCTCAGAAAAAAATAATTTGAAGCCTGTTCTGGATACTCATACACATACATATTTTTAAGTTTCTTATTAAGATGTTTGTTTCTATTACAACAAAAATATATATATTCACAGTATTAAATAATATGGGGGTGAACCTCAGGTACAGTGTTAATCTCAATTCACTGCCCTCTACTCATGGAGGGTACTAGACTCTTGCTTTATTTTGGTCTTAATTTATTATTTTATTTTATCCCTATCTTCTGTGCCCATTCCCTCTCCAGTGTGTTTGATATGTAACTTGTTTGTATCTCTGTAAAATGTGCAGTTATTTTGTGTGTAATTGTTTCTTAATTTTGTCTCTTTTTCACACAGCACTGAGACTTCGTGGTCTCTCCATATTGCTGTATGCATGTTTAGTCCTCTGTCTCTAACTGCTGTGAATAATTTCATAGTGTGCACCCACCCATGTTACTTTTCTTTGCCCCGAGATGGATACCAGGTTGTCACTCACTCCCTCCTGTGACAAACAATGCCACTATCTATTCCTTATCAAACAACTATTTACAGAGTGTCGACTGTGTGCCAGGTGCTGTTCTAACCTCTGGGGATTCCGTAGCTAAAAGACAGACCAAAACAAATCCCTGTCTGGACTTGACATTCTAGTGGCTGCAGCAGAGAATAACACTAAAATGCATACTGCACTGTGTTTGAGGATGTTAAGCACTAAGGAGAAATAAGAATGTCTGGGGGAAGCAGATGATCATGTTTTAGGGTGGCCCCGGAAGGGAAAGCGAAGCCCCTGACTTTTGAGTGAAAACCGGAAAAAAGGGAGGAGAGAATTGGCCATGTAGCTATCTTGGGGATAGGCTTCCAGGCTGAGGGGCAGCAAGTGCCCAGGCCCGTGGCGGGAGTTAGCTGTTGTGTTCCAGAAATGGCAAAAGGCGCGGGTGGCTGGATAAGAAGCAGCTGGGGAAGGTACCTGGTAGGGCATGTCAGGAATTTGACTGTCGCTGTGCATGGGATGGGAGCCTGAAAAATGCATTTTCCTGCCGCGAAGAACAGAGATGCCAAAGCCGAACGGAGAATGCACGAGACTTCCAAGAAACTGGTAAGGCGGCTGCTTCGGGCAAAGGGAGTGGAAACTGATGCAGTGAGCTGGAAACACGTTTCCATGCACGTCTTTCTTAAGGTTTGAGTGTATTTTTATTACGTCCCGATAGTACTTTCCCAAAAAACATCAAAAGCTTTTAAAAGTTAAAAGAAACTACGAAGAATAAATAGAAAAAGAAGTGTGGATGACCTAACTCAGTGCAACACAACCTCGAGCCTGGTGAAAAAACACCAGGCGCCACAAGAAAAGAGCAGTCTGGTTACGTAAATTCGAGTAAATTTTTATTACAAAGACAAAATCTGAACACGGCAATGCGCATTTTCCCAAAATCATTCGTCACAGGGATTCCTTTCATATTCCCTGGGGCGCTGGGGTTACAGCCGTCACGCCTGAACTGCAACCACCGCCCCGCCCCGCCCGCGGGCTCCGCCAGGGCCACACCAGCCCCGCCCACAGCACCGCCCTACCCCCGTCCGGCCCCGCCCACAGACACTCGGGTCCCGCCCCCGCTCCTGGCCCCGCCCACAGACGCTCGGGCCCCGCCCGCCACCCCGCCCCCGCTCCTGGCCAGGACCGCGGGGTCCCGAGCCTCCGAGTAAGTCGGGCCTGTCAGGACCGGAAGCGGGGCAGGGCCGGTCTCGGTTCCGGACACTGAAGGGCGCAAGGCCCTGGTCCGGTCCAGGCACCCGCGGGATGGCGCGGGGCAGAGCGCGGGGCGTGGCGGGGGGCGGAGCAGGGGCGCGGGGGGCCGCGCCTGCCGGTGCCCGCGGCCTGACTCCGCGCCCCGGCAGCCCCGAGTCGGCTCTCCTCGTTCCGACCGGATGGACGAGCCGCCCGGGACCGTCCTGGCCCGCGGAGGCCAGCGGCGCTCCTGGGGGCTCTGCTGCGCTGACGCGCGCTTTCCGGCGCCTGCGGCTCGTCACTCCGCGCGGGACTGACTGACGGCGCGCGTCAGCAGCCCCACGCGGGGTAACGGTCTCGCGCCCGAACGCCAACCTTACGGAGGCCCCGGGGCAGGGGCGCAGCTGGACCCCCACCAGGGCCAGCGACCCTGACTGTCCGCCCACCCCTCTCCAACGCAGCGTCCCGCCCCGCAAAGGTCGCACTTGGCCCGGGCGTCCTGGCAGGGGCAGCTGCGAGGGGCCCGTCCGGCGAGGCGGTGAGAGCGCCGCCTCCCGGGGGAGAGGGGCACCGCCTGCGGAGAGGCGGCGGGGCGACTCCGCAGGAGGTGCGGGGGCGCCCTTTGGCCACACCGTCGCTCTGCCCACCTCCCCTGGCCGGAAGCTCCCAAACATCGCAGTGGATCCCTGAAGGGGGCCGTGCGGGAAGGGAGCTGAGCCTCCCACTCCCGAGGGAGTGGGTAAGAGATGCCCTCTGACTGGGAGGTGAGCAGTCATCTGTCTACTGCCGCCGGTGGGGGGACGGGGAGCAGAAGGGTCCTGAATAGGCTTAACTCCCATCTCCTCCCAGGGGAAGACAGGCGAGAGCAAAACGAAGGGGGACCACATCGGCCGAAAAAGATCTGTGCACAGCAAACCAGCAAAATGAAGAGGCAGCCCACTGAGTGGGAAAAAATGTTTATAAATCATATACCTGATAAACGGTTAATATCCAAAATACTCATATATAAAGAGCTCATACGACTCAATAGCAAAAAAAAGAAATCCAATTAAAACGTGAACCAGGGATCTGAGTAGACATTTTTCCAAAGAAGACCTCTGTAGATGCCAACGTGAAAAGGTGCTCAACATTGTTACTCAGCAGAGAAATGCAAATCAGAACCTCAATGAGATACCATCTCACACTCGTTAGTGTGGCTATTGTCGACAAGGCAAGAAATAGTAAGTATCAGGAGGATGTGGAGAAACAGGGGCCCTCGTGCGCTGTTCGTGGGACCGTGAATTGGGAGAGCCTCTGTTGAAAACAGTGTGAAGGCTCCTCAAAAAAAATTAAAAATAGAACTGCCCACTGTGATCCAGCAAGTCCCACTTTTGGGTATTTATCCAAAGAAAAGCGCTAATTCGAAAAAAGATATACGCACCCCAGGTTCATTGAAGCATTCGTTACAACAGCCAAGACCTGGAAACAAGCTAAGCATCTATCGATAACACACGAATGGATAAAAAAGATGTGCCACACACCACGGAATGCTATCAACCCATTAAAAAGAATAAAATCCTGCCTTTTCTGACAGCATGGACGGAACCTGAGGGCATTAGTGAGAGCTAAGTGGAAAAAAAGCTGGAGAAGGACAAATACCATTCAATCCCACTAGGTGAGCAGTTAGGTTTTATAGGATCAGAAAGTGACCTCAGGAAACCAGGCTGTTTTTAGTGATCACTGCTCTTTGTCTTCTTGCTGAAAACTGCGAAGAAGGTCAGAGACGCACGCTGAGGCAGCAGCCCTCCGAGGCCCCCCCTAAAGGCTCCCCGTAGAGGGGGGGTCCTCCGCCGCAGAAACCGGACGAGGCCCAGGGGGCCCAGGACACAGGGCCTCTCTCCTCACTCCCGCGAGAGGCCACTGTGGACGTAGGCTGGTCAGGCTCTGGCGGCCCCTGCCAGCACCTTCCCTGGCCGCCGTCTGACGTCGGTGGTCAGCCAGACGGGGAGAGCCTGGGTGCTGGGAGGGAGGCCTGGACTCGCCCCCTTCGGCCGGGTCTGGCTCGGGCGAGCCCGACTTCCTCCCTGCCCAGCACCATTTCTCAGCAGGGTTTCCCCAAAAGCCTCGAGGGGAGCTATTCCCCGGGGCACGCAGGGATGTGGCGTGTTTATGGCCTCTTGCTGGCCGGAGGTCGTGGGAACCCTCCGCTACGAGGAAGCTGGAGTTCCTTCCAGATGCTGAGCTGAGCAACCCAGGCCTTCCTGGCTCCGAGGGCTTCTCAGCCCCCTCCTCCCCCATTTCCTTGCAGAGCTTGCCGGTCGCTGACTCTGCCGTTCCACTGCTCACCGTCTTCCGCCACACCCTCCCGGTGACTCGAGTACCTGGGTAACCGGACGGTGCGGCCGCAGCAGACAGGGTGCAGACGCGTTTTCTTCCCGTGCGGGGCGGCGTGGGAGGGGCCAGCTGTGAACCCACCCTCCGCTAGAGGGAGACCGGGTCTCAGGAAAGGAAACGGCAGGAAATGTGTGCCGTTAACTTCTTTATACAGCTTTTGTATTGCAGCCAACTATCTCTTAAAAAAAAAAAAACTTGTGAAAATAATGAATAATGAGAGCTTATTCATTTTTTTAATTTTAGGAATTGCTTTTCTTTCGTAATTGTGTGAGATGTTTGCTTGGTTCCAAAATCAACTCTGTAAAACGAGGCACATTCACAGAAGTTTATTTTCTACCCCATCCTTCCCACCTTCTCTCTCCTTGAAGTAATTGCTGTTTAATTACACCATTTAACTTTCCATCACTTTTATATTAGAAATACATATATTTGCACCTCCTTTTTTGATAAACAGCAGCATACTATTCACATGCCATACACCTTGCTTTATTCACTTAAAAGTGTGTCTTGAGGACGACTCCATGGTGGCGTATTTCTCACTGATTCTGAAAGTCGCCTAATACTCCGTAGCGTGGAAGGGACTCTGTCGCTGCTACAGGCAATGCTGCGTTTCGTCGTGTCCACCTCTCTTCGTAGTTTTGCCCGAGTATCTTTGGGACGGATTTCTGCAGGTGGGATTACTTCACTGCTGATCGTTCCAGCTGGAGATTGCCAGGTTCCCCGCCAAGGAGTTTCTGCCATTTTTCATCTCCTCGTGCGGCCTGCTGGGCTGCTTGTTTGCTCACAGCCTGGGCAAGTGAGCCAGTCTCAGGAGCTCTGGTTCGCATTGTTTCAAGAACTTACGAGCGATGCTGAACCTCTTTTCATATGGTTAACAGCACTTGTTCTTTCTCTGTGGTATGTCTGACTATATATGTAGCCCAGTTTTCCGTAAGGTTATTATTAGTCTTTTTCTTCTGTATTTCTAGAAGCTTTTTGAAAAACAGAGATATCAACAATTTGTAACAGAATTTTAACTTATTTTTCTCAGTTGCCTTTTTGCTTTTTGTTGTTGTTGTATTAAAGTGCATTAATCTGCATCTGTGGATATAATCATACTTTCTTTCACCTTGGGTCAATTAGTGTGATAGATCACAATAATGGACTTCCTGATGTGACCATCCATCCTTGCACTCACCACTTGGTCGTAATTTTTTTTAACTGGAAGATCGAATTGCCTTTATTAAGCAGTTTACAAACTGGACAGCATCCCATTGAGCAACTGGAAGGGCGTTCCCTTAATTTTTTTAACATGCTGTTGGATACATTTTTGCATCAGTGTTAGTAAATGAAATCAGTCTACGGTATTTTTTGGCTCTAGTCTTTGTCACAGTTCCAAAGGGCAGAGCTGGGACTCAGTATCACACCTCTTTCACAACATGAATCTGCGAGTCTTCTTTCCTCTGCCTGCTCTAGAATAATTTCGTAAGTTAAAATTTTCTTTTGCAAAGTTTGATAGAATCCTCTAGTGTAACTATCTGGGTCTGTTTTGTTCTTTGGGGGAACTCCAGTTCTTTTATGATAAATGGTCTATTTAGACTTTCTTTCTCCCTAGGGGTCAATTTTGTTAAATTGCTTTTCTCCAAAATTATCCATTTAATGTAGATTTTCAAATATATTTACATGGAATATCTTTACTATTTTCTCGTCTCTTTATTTCTAATTTCATATATTGTGCTGCCTCTCTTTTTCTTGAGTAGTTTAGCTATGAATTTTATTTTCTCAAAGAAAGTTTATTCATGCTATTTTTGTTGTTTTCAAACCCCACTAATCTCTATCATTCTTTCTACTACTTTCTTCTGCTGTCATTGGGTTTACCTTTTTGCCCCTAGTTTTTTTAGTACGTTTATTCACTTATTTTACCTTCTCTCATATAGGTATTTAATACTATAAACCTTTCTACTATAGCTGTTTAAGCTATTTCCCATAGATTCTGGTTTTCATTACTATTTTCAAAAAACTCTATTTGAATTTTCCCTTTGACCCAGGAGTAAAATCCATGTTTTCAAATTTCTCCTCTTCCCCTCTCCCCTTTTAAACATACCTTCTGGATTTGGGGAGAGTTTGTATTTCGTTCTAATGGTCGCCTTTATGCTAATACTTTTATGCAATGCACATGCCTCTCTCTCTTGGGCTACCATCTACCTGAGCATGTGTGAGGGCAGAACAAACATGTGCGTACACACTGGTCTCTGCCCACCCTCCACCTTCCTGGCAGAGAGCTCCTGAAACTTCCGCAATTTCCTAGAGATAGACTTGTCTTTGTTCTAACGAGGTGACTCTGGGTGGCTCCTGAATAGGGGCTGGTCCCCGGAAGGGCCAGGACATGATTAGAAACGTGGAACTTTTCAGTCCCAACCCCCTGCCCCACCCTCCAGAGCGGGGGGAGAAGCTGGGCATGGAGTGAATAACCCATATATATGCCTGTGTGACGAAGCTGAGAGTGCAGGGTTCTGAGAGCTTCCGTCGCCCGAGTGGAGGCCCTGGCCCCTCCCCACAGTCCCCGCCCTCAGCGTCTCTCCCACCTGGACATACACCTGTATCGGTAAGTTCTCCTGCAAACGCTAAGTTAGGTGTTTCCCTGGGCTTTGTGAGCTGCCCTAGCAGATCAGTTGGCCCCGAGGAGGGGGTCATGGGAACCGGTGGGAAGCACAGGTGACAGCTGGACTTACATCTGAGGTGGGGGCCGCCTTATGGGACTGAGCCCTTAACTGGTGGGACCGGCTGCTCTCTCCAGGTGTCAGAATTGAGCTAAGTAGTGTCACAGGATGGCCTGTGCGAGGAGGACCCCACACCTGGTGCTGGGAGTGTTGTGTGTGGCAGTGAGACAGGGAGAAGCACAGGAGGGGCTGGGGGTTTCCCGTACAGAACCCCAGGGAAACGGTCCAGGAACCCCAGCGCCCCGCTGGGGCCCTGGCCCCGCACCCAACCCAGGGCAGGGCCCTTCCATCCCCGCTAATGCCCGTTTCTGACAACAGGGCGCATTCTGCTCTTCCCACTCCCTCCTGCCCTCCCCTCGCTGGCAGCTGCGCTTGACGCACAGGGGCCAAGAAACCTGGCAACAAACAAACACCTATGTGAGTGTCGACACTGTATTTCGTACGGCACGAAACAACAGTATCTATTTCCAGATTCCGTGGCCACCCCGTAATTGCGAAGCACACAGCTGCCACATGCCACATGGTTTCCATTATACCAGCTATGCTCAGTCACGCAAGCAAACCTAAGTTCACCGTCACTGCTAGGGAGAGACACCGATGTCTGTCCAGTAGTTCCCGGTGACTGCAGCTTGTCCTCTAGACTCCTCAGGAAGCGTCATCAAGAATACTTTCCTGGCTCTGCCCAGGTAGCTAAGTTGGTTAGAGCACCAAACACTAAGGTTGTGGGTTCAATCCCCGGTCAGGGCACATACAAGCAGCAACCAATGAATGTATCAATAAGTGTAATAATAAATCCATGTTTCTTGTGTGCTCTCTCTCCCCCTTCTTCTCTGAAAGTATCAGTAAGTAATTTTTTAAAAGAATTATTTAGCCCTGGCTGGTGTAGCTCAGTGGATTGAGCGAGAGCTGGGAACCAAAGTGTCCCAGGTTCGATTCCCAGCCAGGGTACATGCCTGGGTTGCAGGCCATAACCCCCAGCAACCACACATTGATGTTTCTGTTTCTCTCTCTCTCTCTCTCATCTCCCTCCCTTCCCTCTCTAAAAGTAAGTAAATAAAATCTTTTAAAAAAAAACATTTTAAAAAAAATAAAAAAATAAAAAAATAAATAAAAAGAATTATTTTTCTTTTATGGGGCACGGAGTGGGGATCTCCACTCCGAAAGAGGGAGGTCTGTGCCCTCACAGGAAATGGCAGGCCAGACGGCTGTCATGTGTCGCGTGGCAGTGCCCACAGGTCCGCCCCGGCACCACCCAGGCTTCTGCGGCCGTGCTGCTCGGGCCCAGCCCCAGCTGCCCACCTGCTGCATCCGCCCGGCAACGCACCTTCCCTGGGTGGAGGACAGGGAACCCCTGACCACCACGGAAAACTTACGCTCTTCCTTCTGGGGCAAAAACATTGCCCCTCGTTGCGGTGCTGGAAGACGCAGCCGCGGACCCTAGAATCGGGTCTCAGCGGCGCCCACTGAGCTGCGACAGCGCTGGGGCTTGTCACCGAGGCAGGACCCCAGTCAGAGACCCCCTGGCAGTTGTCAGCAGCAGTGAGTTGGGCTAGAAAAGACAGGGCCGCACCTCGGCTGAGTTCCTGGTGCGCATTTCCTCTTCACTTCCAGGAAAAAGGTGGGGGCAGCAGCGGCGTCCCGGGAAACAGGAACCAGGGAGGAGCCCCCGGGAAAGGCGCCTCATGGAGAGGCGGGCCTCCGTGGTTGCCAGGCAACCAGGGTAAACAGCCGAAGTCGCAGGACCATGGCCAACTACAGCGCCAACCAGGTGAGCAGCCCGGTCCCCGTTTCTCCGACCGGCTTAGTTTTGCCTTCAAGAGTCTGCCTTGCGGCTGGACCCCGCGGGCAGGCAGGGTGGGGCGAGGCCGTACCGGGCAGGGGCCCAGGGTCCGCGGAGGCGACCCCGGCTGGTTGTGGGGTCTGAACCAGAGGGCGGCCGGCTTTCCGCGCAGGGCCAGGGCCTAAAGGGTTTGGGCTTTGTGGCCAGAAATACCATGTAGCTACTCACGTTAGTGACAGAAAATACAACATTCAAAATATAACAACTGAGTGTAACTTTTTTACAACACTAATGAAAAGAACAGAATTCTTTTGGGAGAAACATTTTGCTTAATTGGGACACAAAGCTAGTGTTCCCTTTCAGCAAATCAACCGCAAACGTTCATCTATGAAAACCATTCATGGCTTCTCAGGTGGCCCCAAAGCAGACAGGGCGGACCCAGCCCACGACCCCAGTTTGCGGACCCCCGGTCTAAGGCAAGAGTTGTCCAATAAAAAGACTGTGAATCACAAATGCAATTTTAATTTTCTAGTAGCTACATAAAACTTTTTACTTTAGATATTTCGTTTAGCCCAATAAACCTAAAATATTATTTCAACATTTAATCGATTGACTTTATTTAGAGAGAGGGGAAGGGAGAAAGAGGGAAACACAGCTGTGTGAGGTACACATCAGCTGGTTGCCTCTCAAACACCCCTCACTGGGGGACTGGCCCCCGGGCCCTGGCTGGGAATCGAACCAGCAACCTTTCCATTCACAGGCCAGCACTCAATCCACTGAGCCACGCCAGCCAGGGCTTAATCAGTATTTTAAGAGTTATAATCGGATGTTTTACATTTCCTTCTTTGTACTAAATCCTTAAAATCTGGTGTATTTGATATTTACAAAGCACCTCCGTTTGGACTGCCACATTTCAAGTGCCCAATGGTGGCCATGGGTGGCTGGAGGCTCCATATGGGACCCAAACACACTCAGACCAAACACACGATGTCCTCGCTAAAGCCTTGCTCAGTTGTCCAGGCCTGTGGTCCTCACAGCTAAAGACCTGAGTCCCCTCATCATGCCCTGGGCTTGGGGTTTGGGGGCCTCACAGCGACGCTCGGCTCTCTCCCCACAGTATGAAAAAGCTTTCTCACCCAAGTACCTGCAGAACTGGTCTCCTGCCAAGCCGACCAAGGAGGTACTCCTTCCCGCTCCGCTCCGCGCCCCCAGGCCAGGTTCTGGCTGTGCTCGGTGCTGTGTGGTTCACCACCCCCCCGACACACACACCCTCCCCACCCTCAGCCCTACCTCGAGCCCTCAGCTACCGCTTCCCAGCCCGTTCCCCCAGCACTGCTCCCCCCACTTCCGCCCCAGAGCATCCCGGCCCACGAGGGCTACACCCAGGTCATCGCCAACGACCGTGGCCACCTGCTGCCTTCGGTGCCCCGCTCCAAGGTGAGACCCTCACTTCCATTCTCTCCAAGACCCGAAGCAAGAGGGGGGAGAGTCTCCTGCCGCCACAGTTCCTTCTAACTCACACTGCAACGTGAGTGCCCCAGACTCCCAGCCAGGTCCCCCAGCAGGACCACCTGGACCGAGTGCGTGCCTGCAGGTGGCCCTTACCCAGTGGTCACTCCGCCCAGTGTAGCCCCAGGACACAGGACTGGGCCAGCAAGGGTCAGTGGACAAAACAGGGTAACCTGTGCGGGGTGGGGGATGCTTCGGTCTTGTTTCACTTCCGCCCCACCCCAAAGGTAAGGACGGAAATAGGCGAACACGGGTCCTGCCAATGAGTCGGTTTCTGGGGGTGAGGAACGTGTCTTCCTCCCCTTAGGCAAGCCCTTGGGGTTCCTTCATGGGCACCTGGCAGATGCCTCTGAGGATTCCCCCTGCCCGCGTGTCCCTGACGTCTCGTTCCGCTGCTGGTGCCGCCGCCCTCACCGCATGGATACAGAAGGATCCCGACTTCCTCAAGGCCTCCAACGGGCTGCGTCCAGAAATCCTGGGCAAGGTACCCACTCCTCCCCCTGCACCACGAACCCTCGGGTCTCAATCCCAAGTGCAAGCACCTCCGTTATTCCACCGCCATTCCAGCAGGGGGCCCTCTGCCCCATCGCCTTCCCTGCCTAGTCCCTGGGGTCTGAGGGACGGCCTGCGCACAGCACCAAGTGGTGTTGACCCAAGCTCCTGGGGAGGTCCACGGGGCTGCGACTCCACCTCTCCCAGGGAAATGGAGACTTAGGGTTCTGGGTGGGGTGAAGTGACCTTGGCCTGACCAGACTGTCTCCTGTTCCACCCCCTGCAGCCCAGGGACCCAGACAGTTGGAAGCGACCCCCGAACTCTGAAAAACAAGCATCAAATCCAGCCCCAAGTCCCGGCTCCCCAGCCCCACCCCCGAGCCCACACCCCTCTGCAGGCCACACCCCAGGCCCCCCAGGCCCCGTCTCTCCTGCGAGCCCCCTGGGGGATCCCGTCTCCTGGGAGCCCCCTGGGGGACCCCGTCTCTCCTGCGAGCCCCCTGGGGGACCCTGTCTCTCCTGGGAGCCCCCTGGGGGGCCCCTGTGCACCCCCACTGGCAGGTGCTAGCCCAGGTGCGAGATGCCAGCCCGGGACCCCTGGAGGGGACCTCCCGAGGAAGCCTTTCTAGAGACAGAGCGAAGGAATAAGCGAGACCCCAGTCAAGGGAATTATGGGAATGAAGGCAAATTTGGAAAAGAAACATTGCTTGACTCTTAACTGACTTGGAACTTCCCCCCTCAGCTACGGCTGCCTCTCATCACCAGGAACAGGGAGGAGGGCTGGGGAAAGAGGGGGAACACCTGCCCAGGCCTGGTGGGGGGGGACAGATGACAGGACCCGTCTGTCCCCGGTCCAGTGGGATCCATTCCAGCGATGACCCAGGGGCGCCGGTCTGCACCACAGCACCCCCCACCCCACCCTCGCCTGTCCCCTGGGCACGCCCGGGGCCGGCCAGACTCCGGCGCAGCAGAGCGTGCCTGCGTGCGGCACGGCGGGAGGGAGAGGGACCCGGGCCACAGCGCGAGACCCTCCCCGGCGAAGGGTCGCGTCCAGCGGCGGAGCACTGAGGGCAAGCACATCCGCTGCAAAAGCAGAGGAGGTGGTGGTTTAGGACAGAACACAAACGTGACGACCGCCCGGCCCCCGGCCCCGCTCCCCACCTCCAGCCTGCCTGGCGCTGCCCTGAGCCGCACCTTCCCGGCACTGGCTGTTGGGACCCACGCCCTTGCCCAGCCTTTCCCACCCCAGTGCCAAGTGCGCCCCACGGACACTGCACCTCAGTCCCAGGACAAGCACTTAGGATGACCGGCCGCCAGGATCGTCCCTCAGCGCCCAAGGCCGCTGTGCAGGCAGCAGGTCCCCAGCACAGGGCCACACCTGAGCAGGGCCCGCGCCCCCCCCTCCCCCTGGCCCAGGGGCACCACTTAGTCACCTCACCTCCCCCCTCTCCACCCCACGGCTCTCCCCGCCTGGCCAACAGCACCACAGCAGCACCCTCTCCACCTCGAGGTGGAGACCTTCGCCAGGCTGTCGCCATCCCCGCTCTTCCTCTCTCCTCTTCCTCTCTCCAGACCTTGGTCCTTAGCTCAGCTCTCAGTTCCGCCTCCCCTGCCCCCACTCCTCCGGGCTCAGCTCCAGGTGTGTGCTGGGGGGGGCCGGAGCGGCCCAGCTCTCCCTGTCTGCCATCTGTCTGTCCTTCTGTGCGTCCATCCATGACCTCCTTCTGTCTCTGAGGCTCCTGCGCGACAGGGACTCTCTGGCCCCCAAATCCGAGTCCCCGAGCACCTCCCAGCCGCAAATGAACCACCTCCCCGCCCAGCACGGCCGAGACCAGCGGGAGGAAGCGGCTCCTCCGCAGCCGCCACCCCCTGGGCTTCTCTCAACTTCAAGGAGAGTCAAAGATGACATGAGTTTTTTAATCAATCTCAGAAAAATCACATGAATTTGGATTAGAAAACATGACAATAAGAGGCTTGTTTTTCTGAAACTGCAAGAAAAAAAATAACCACAGGTTCAACAATAACCTTCTGGATCTTTCTCTTGATCAAAAACTATGTATCTTCTCCCCAAAGCACACCCTCCGAGAGCCAACTCACCCTCTTCACCCCCTCCAGCTGGGACCAGCCTCCTCCCCAGCCCCCACCGAGTGGGTGCGGGAGACCCCAGGCAGGACTGTCCTGTGAGCCAGCAGCCCACAGGCAGTGGCACCCGGAGCCCCACCCGCAGTCCCCACAGCAGGGGCCACAGAGCTGGCTTTGTTTCCACTGCCCCAGGAAGAAGGAGCCAAGAGCTGACCCTCAGCACAAACCAAGGAGGGAAGGGGCCCCCAGGACGAGAGCCGGCGGTACGCGGGGGCAGGAAAAGAGAGTCTCTGTGTTACTCCACCTTTAGGAGCAAGGGAAACGGCCCCGCTCCCCGGCTGTGCTTCTCGAAGGGGCTCTGCTGCTGAGCTTCAAGGGCAACTGCAAGCACAAGAGGGTCGGACACACCGGGAGACGCTGCCCCGGCTGGAGGGAGGGTGACAACAGGAAGTCAGGCCCCCTAATCAATCATCTGCGGGAGGACGGAGCGGGGCCTCGAGCTGCTCACATGGCCGCCAGACCCACGGAGGACAGCACAGTGAGAACCAGGACCACCACACCCGACTGGTAGAGCTGCGGGATCTTCAGGCCCTTGCCCAGGTCCCACATCTGCAGGGAAAAGGAAAAGGGACAGAGTGTCAGCAAACAGCAGCCTGGCCACTGTCACAGCTCCCTTCTCAGAGGGAGACCCCCGTCAGCGGGGTCCAGAGAAAAGCCTCCTCCCCACGCCCACCATCACCTGCAGACACCCAGAGGGCGGCGCCTGCCACCACTTGCCCCAAGGACAGAAAGGCACCCTTGTCCCCTGCACAAGAGCTTCCACATGGAACCAGTGAAGCCTTCCCAACGACGCCCAAACCGGTGCTGCTGCCCAGAGGGTGTCCCTCCACACCCTGGGCCCTCAGGAAGCCAAAAGGGTCACATGGGGGAATTCTGTGGCTGCGTCCGCAGACATCTGACTGCAGACTTCCCAGACAAAGCGCTGCTGGTGGCAGTGACGGGGTGGGGGTGACTCTCCGGGCCACCGGAGACCGGTCACTTCTCCACTCCCCACTGCCTGTCTGCAAGGTGACCGTCAAGCCCACGGGGCCACGGCCTTCACCGACAACAGAGGCCCTGCTCCGCACTCCGGAGAGAAGCAGAACCTCACTGGGCATAAGAGAAGCCTCACCTTGGCCTGAGATTCTGCAAAGCCCCTCCCCCCAACCCCTGCCAGGGCCAGGAGGTGACTGAGGAAGCGGGTCACTGGTCCCAGGAGAGAGCTCAGGTCTGGGGACAAGAAGTCCAGGCAGGAAATGCCCTTCCTCCGGACGCGCCCCTTCGGGGAAGCCACGTCACCCTGGACCGCTGGACGGGGCCCCAGGACCAGCGGGCAGACAGGCCGAGTGGCACAGGTCGTTCCCGCCCACTTTTCCATCCACTGACCCGGCCACGGGACCAGGCGGACGTCCCTAGAGTGCGCGTCTCTGGGCTCCAAGGCGGGGTCATAAAAGGTCAGATTAAGGCAAAAGCACCGAAGGGCAGAGGCCTCGGGCTGATGGAAACCAGAAGGAACGGAAGTGCAAGTCTCCCAGAAAAGACGGCAAGACCAAGGGCAAGGAGAGGACAGTGTCTGGGAGCCCAAAGTGCTTGGGGGGGAGCCATCTCCTTTGTGAGAGGGGACACCTGTCTGAGCAGACCCCGAGGTCCCAAAGGACAGTCCTCAGGCCACCAAGAGAGGCCTACACCCAGGAGCACACTCTGGGGCCCCAGGCCGAGGTCTGCTGAAGCTGGCCCACCTTCTCCAACAGCTCACACAAAGGCCAGAACCAGCTCTCGCTCTGGGCGGTGGGCGTGGGGGGGCTGAAACAGCAGCTGTTCACCTGCTCGCACTGCAACCCTGTGCCGGACACAGCAGGTGCCAAGCCTGCCTGACACCTGTGCCCTCCGTGCCGCCGCGGGACCTGGCTGCAGGGGCCTCTTTCACGAGCAACCCTCTCAGAACGGGCAGAGTATCTGCCAGGCCTGAGCTCCATCCCGGTCAGCTCCCCCGCCGGCCCCGGGCCGAGGCCCCACACGGGCAACCTTCAGGACAGCACCGAACCCAGACTGGGAATGACAGGGTCCTCCCAGCCCCGCCACTCCCATCGCCCGGGAAACACGCCCACCTCCACGGACTCACCAGGTGCCGGACCCCGTTCCAGGTGTGGTAGGCGAGAGGGAAGGCGAGAGCGAACTTGGCCGTGTGGATCAGCGCCGGCCCCAGGCCCAGCGACTTCACCAGCTCCAGGTGCGACTCGAAGGTTCCAGGCAGCACCAGGGCCGACAAGCCGAAGAGAGAGACCCCTGAGGAGACACACGCACAGGCCTGTCACGGCCGCCGCCGGCCACAGCCAGCGCCCCGCACGGGCCGGCTCTGCGGCCGCCCAGCCTGTTTCCAGCTGCATTCCCCCAACACACCCACACTTCCCTCTCCTGACCCTTCCTTTCACTGCTGTCTGTCCATCTGGGTGATTCACCTGTCCACGCCCTCTGAGTTCTCACCCACGTTCTCAAGGAATTCACCTGGGCTCCCCCAGATTTCTCTTCCATCTGTCAGCATGAAAAATCGTTGAGTGCTTAACCCCTAGAGAACCTCAGCAAGGGAAGAGTGTTACTAGCCATCTCTCTCCAACTTTTAAGGGACTGTCTGTGAAGTTCTTTTTCAATAAATTCTACTTTAGAGTCACACTAGTGTCATCACACAACATGCATTTTAGAATTCCTGCACTGGCCATCGAATCCCTACGGCGTGAGTAAGTCTTCCCGTGGGCCTGTCTGGGCCAGCTGTCCTATCGCTGGAACGGACGAGAACGCCAACCTCGGTGATGCCCACAGCTGGCAGGGCTGTGTCCCCACCGGTCTCAGGGCCGTCGGCACCCCCCCACCCCCTGCACCGGGCACCCCACACCCCATGCCCTGCACAGGGTCCTTCCGCCCTCCTCCCCTGCTCCTCGTGGGCTCCCAGCCACCCTTCCTGCGACTCCTTCAGCTGGCTGCGGCCCTGGGACCTCATCTCGACTGAAAGGCCACCACAGCGCATGATGAGTATTCATATGTCTTACTCCTGGCCGCCTCTACCCTGGAGGGGAGAGGCCATTACTATCAGCCCCAGTTTCCAATGCATAACAGATTAACCAGAAGGTCGGAGGAATAAGCAAACATCCCCAGGTGTTCGTTTAGCAAACAAAAATTCCCTAAGCACCTACTGAGTGCTAGTGGATGTGAATAGTATGTAAGATAGGCTAAAACCGAGCAAACAAAGTAATGACAAATTACGTAATGAAAATTGTGACAGAAACACAAATGTAGCAAGATCTAGAAACAGCAGCTACTCTGGATGTGGCCGTCGGCAGAGCACTCTGTGAGCTGACAGCTTTGATGAGGACCTGAGCACGCAAGACGCATGGGGGGCGCGAGCTTCAGGTCTGGGGAGACCGCGTGCGGCGGCTCTGTGCCAGGGCCTGAAGGGCAGGGTGGCGGGGGCGGGGCGGGGCAGGGGGCAGGGGGCAGGGGGCACAAGGCAGGGGGAGGACAGGCAGTGAGGAGTCAGGCACGGGCCAGACCAGGCACTTTAGGCCGCAGAGAAGATCTGAACTTTCATCGAAGGAGAAAGGCAGAGAGTGCTACGTAACAGTAACAGGAAGATTCTAAGCGGGACATGACTCAACTTACTCAAGGGGTTTCTTACCGTTCTTGCTGTTCTGTGTGCCCCGGAACACACAGATCACGGCTGCTGGACTGGTTCATTTCTGGCCGACAACGGGACGCTGTCCGGTCCAGTGCCCGGCCCCCCGAGAGACTGTTCCTGTTACACCTGCTTACTGTGCTGCTCACCCTGTTTCCGTGAGTCAGCACCCAGGGTCCAGTTCCCTGAAATCCCATCAGTTCCAGGACTGGCCTGATCTGCCCACTTTACAAGGAATGCCCGAGGCACGGAGAGTGCACGAGCTGCCCACGTCGCCCACCTGGCAGCGCCCTGTCCCTGCAGGACGGGAGGAGCACAGGGACCACTGGCCTACAGAACCAGCCTGCACACAGCTTGGGAAGACCAGGATCTAAGCTGAAGAACACGCAGCCATTCATAAGAATAACAATAACAGCGACGGCAACAACACAAATAATTATTAAGTACAGTTGTGAAAAAAAAATACATTCATACTGGTCTGGGTAAATCCCTCCCATTGACCTGCCAATAAGCCACCAAGCCTCGACCACAAGAGGAGGGTGCACTCAGCCCACACAGGGGCACCCTTCGAGTATCCAGCCTGGGTGAGAGGGGAGGCTGGGCCACTGCACCATGCAGGACACCTACTGCATTAGGCGACTAAACCAAGACAGAGTCAAAAGAGCTCTACCCAATACATAGAAACAAACTCAGGGAGGCTGCCAAAACACAGAGACAAAGGACCATGGCCCAAATGAAAGAACAGATCTAAACTCCAGAAAAAGAGCTAAAACGAAATGGAGATAAGCAACCTATCAGACGCAGAGTTCAAAACACTGGTAATAAGGATGGTCAAGGAACTCAGCAAGGACCTCAGCAGCATAAAAAAGATCCAGAAACAAAAGATACACCAACTTAAATAAAGAACAATTTACAGGGAAACAACAGTAGAGTGTATGAAGCCGAGAATCAAATCAATGATATAGAACACAGGGAAGCAAAAAACCACCAATCAAAACAAGAAAAAAAAAAAAAGAATCCCAAGACATGAGGATTGTATAAGCAGCCTCTGGGACAACTTCAAGAGGTCCAACATTCGCATCATAGGTGGGCCAGAAGGAGAAGAGAAAGAGCAAGAAGTTGGAAATCTATTTGAAAAAAACACTGGAAGAAAACTTCCCTAATCTGGTGAAGGAAAGAGTCACGCAAGTCCAAGAAGCACAGGGAGCCCCAAACAGATGGATGCAAAGAGGCCCACTCCAAGTCACCTCATAATTAAAAATGCCAAAGGTTAAAGATAAAGAAAGAATCTTAAAAGCAGGAGGAGAAAAGCAGATAGTTACCTACAGGGCAGTTTCCATAAGACTGTCAGCTGATTTCTGAAAAAGAAACCTTGCAGGCTAGAAGGGATTGGCAAGAAATATTCAAAGTCATGAAAGGCAAGGACCTACATCCAAGATCACCCTCTCCAGCAAAGCTGTCATTGAGAACGGGAGGGCAGAAAAAGAGCTTCCCAGACAAGAAAAATCTAAAGGAGCTCGTCATCACCAAACCGTTACCTACATGAAATGTTAAAGGAACTTATTTAAGAAAAGGAAGATCAAAACTATGAACAATAAAATGGCAAAAAATACAAACCTATCAACAGTTGAATCTACAAAAACAAACTAGGCAAACAAGAACAACAGAGACAGAATCACGGACACAGAGAGCATTCTGATGGCTGCCCGACGGGAGGGGGTGTGGGGGACGGGCGAGGAAGCGAGCAGACTGAGACATGAAAACGGGAAGTCACAAAACGGCCAGGGGATGCACACTAACACGTAGGAGACGGAGCGGCCGAAGAGCTCACACGCACAGCATGGACACGAACAACGGTGGGGGCACTGCCCGAGGGAGCTGGGGGTGTTGGGTGGGGAGGGGCAAAGGGGGAAAAACTGGGACAACTGTAACAGCATAATCAATAAAATACAATTTAAAAAATAAAATAATATTAAAAAATAAAATGATAACATTCCCCAAATGAACATTCAGTTTTGGCCATGGTTAGCAAACGAATACTTTCACATCACATGCTCCTGACCTGGACCACTGCCAGTCAGGGTGACTCGCATGCTCGGTGACAGTGGGACCTGCAGCCCAAGAACGAGCTGCTCCCCCTCCCGTCTGCCCACCAGCACCACCCACTGAGCAGCAGGTGTCAGTCTGCTCACGGCAGGACTCGAGTCAGCAGAAACAGCCCAACTATGACCTTCCAGTCACACAGCCTCATCTGGAAGTGCACCCCACTGCTTCACGCAAGTCGGTTAGAAACCAGGGGCTACCCACGGATTCCCAGGCCACGCCGGTCACACCCTGTACCTGGGTCCCACCGGCCCTTGACCAGCCAAAGGAATGGCCGCCGACCTCAGCGGGGAGTTCCCGCCCTCACGTGGTCACCAACAGAACTAATCTGACTACCAACCGGGGAGAGTTAGCTCTGGACTCCTCCCGCCACGGTCTCGCTGCATGCCGCTCCCTAAGCACAGGCTGCTGCGTTTCGGCCCCAGCCCTGCAGACGACCACTCCAGGGGAACGGTCCTCGGAAGCCCGGGAAGGGCCCTGGAGGACATCATGAAAAACAGTATGTGCGTGTCTCCAGCATTAGCCAAAGGAAATTTTAAAACACAGCTGGCCCTCATCCTGTGGAAAGACACACCAGGCCCCAGACACCTCCTCGCGCGTGCACCCCGGACCAGGGACGACCCTCGCTGCCCAAGGAGGACCAGCGCACGCCACTCGGCAGCTGCGCCACACCGCTCGCAGACGGGCCTCCGGGCCTGCGCCGGGCGCCGTGAAGCTGGGGAGCGAGCGAGTCTGCGGGCCCGACCCGCGCCGGGACAAGGGGTGGGGGCGCAGGCTGAGTGAGGTTCTGTGAGAACGAGGCTGGCGGCTATGCTAGGCCCTGTTCAGCCAGCCACCCACCTCTACTACACGTCCCTGCGTCTCTGCCCTCTGTGACTTCAATAAATACCCCAGCAGGACGTGCTAGGGGTGCTTTAACACCCTTTAGGACCTGAGCGTAACGGGGCTCGCAGTTAATTGTCACAGGAACGAAGGGCCCGCGGGCCGGCATGGACTCGTTCTCTCTAACTCAAGCTGCCGCGCTGCCAAGGAGGTGGTGCCGAGCCGAAGAAACAGCGGAGTTCTTCACCGAGTGTGCGTGCACACGCGTGTGCACACACATACATACCTGCACTCAAGGCTATCCCAGTGCCGCGGTGGCAGATGGACATCGCCATGGGAAGGGACCACCTGCGGAGAAACAGACACAGGCGCCTGAACGAAGGGAAAGACGGCGCCCCACGAGCGTGCCCCCCCCCCCGCGGAGAGAACGTGAACCGCTGGGGGAACGGCCAGCATTTAAACACGAAGAGCGAGCAGCCTTCCCACTCCTGTGTGCGCTCCTCTGTCTGGGGATTAGAGCGCTGATTCGCGGGAGCAGTGTGGTCCCCGAGACCCGACGGCGCTGACGGGGCTGAAAGGAAGAACCAGTGACAGCTCCACTCGCCCACCCCCCGCGGAGCAGAAACAGCTCGGGTCGAAGACGCCCCTGCAAGTCGCCAGACTGCAAGGCCCTGCGGTCTCCCGGGCGCAAGACTGAAGCCGAAGGGAACCCACGTGAGCTTCACTCACCGGCTGCCTCACACGCCCTCGGTCCCCCTCGGGCCCTGCTGTCTTCCCGAGTGCGCTTTCCCATCACAGCTGACACACGACGACGTCGTGTTAGCCTGAGGCGCAGAGCATCGTGACTGGACGTTCGCGTGGCTTCCGAGGCGACCCCTGGTGAGCCCCTCTGACAGCGCGAGTTCCTGCACGATTCCTGACGATACGCCCGTGACTCTTGCTGTAACTAGCAGCCAGCACCTCCTCATCACTGCACCTTTTCCAACCAGCCCTGCAGAACCCCTGCCGCCTGGAAGCCATCCTTCTGTTCTCGGTACCTACGACACTGTGCACCCCGAAATACCCACATTGAGCATTCCAATTATTCCTTAATAAATCGCCTATTCCAAACTTTTTAACCCAGTTTTGCTGGATTTAGTATGCTTCTTAATCCACAGTAGCTCCAAAGTACTTTCTCATCAAACCACTTTTTTAATTATGTTCAGAATCGCCAATCTCCCCAGTGTTTCTACGGAGGACAACCACCCTGCTATCCCCGGGACTGATCCTCAGGCCCAGAGGGAGCTGGTCAGGAGCTGGGGAGGCCAGCAGCGCCTCTGTCCTGGAGAGCCAGCTCAGAGCGGACGCTCTGAGCAGAACCAGACCATGCACTCGACACGCAAGTAGGTTAAAGAGATCTCAGAAAGAGTCTATGTAAGGAAAATAGTCACGGTAAGAGAGGAATAATGCCCAGAGAAACCGGGAAAGCTGGCCAGGCACTGCTCTGGACTCAGCCTGAACAGGACAAGCACAAAAGGCGGGAGAAGAGCCACATAACAAAGGACAACAGAGAACAATGGCATCCTTTCGTTAGAAAAATCAGGAGACTGGAACCCAGAAGGAGCTGAGGCTGCAAAAATAAATGCCCAGGACAACAAAATGGGGCCTTTGCAGCGGTCCCCAGGACAGACAGCCCGCTGGCTGGAGGGACAGAGCAGATCACTCAACTACGCTGTCAGAGAGAAGGGCTGTCAGACAGAGAGAGACGGAGTACACACCGATTTGAGAGAAATAAAATAAAAATAGAGAAAGAGATGGGGAAAGCAAGACATAGCTCAGCATCCCCAGGGCACCTGGGGCCCCAGGCCAGAGGGAGGAGACTCGCGGATCGCCCTGGCTGTCTCTTCTGGAGACGGGAGAAACCTCGGTCTGGCTGGCCTGGTGCGGCGCAGGTAAGGAGAGTTCATTTTCCAGACAAGCACAACACTTCCAGCCCCGCCCCCCGGCGGGGGTGGGGGATGTTCTAGGGCCTCATCACTGCCCATCAGGCAAGAGGACATCACCAGGGTTTTGCCCAAGGAACAAGATGCAGCAGAAGCAACACTGCCTGAGCCCCAAATCACTGTCCATCAGTCCCCATGTCCCTCCCCCTCTGTCTCTCCGCCCATCCATCCCCAGGTCCCTCCTCCTCCTCTGGGGAAGCCCACAACAGCCTGTGAAGCACGTCATGCGGACAGAAGAGGAAGGCCATCTAACAGCCTGAGCCAACCCAAGACACGTGAGGAAGTGGGTCTTCAGATTCATCTGGCCCCTGTGGGTTCCAGCGGAGGCCCCAGACACCACGGGGTGAAGTCGTCCTGCTATCTCCTGTTCAAACTCACAAGTCCAGTGCATACAGTCAGGACTGTTCGGACCCACTTGCAGAAAAGACCGTCACTAGCAGCCTGTGACTTTCCTGATAAACACTTTTTCAGGACACACTGGCATCCTCCTGAACACAGATTGTAGCTTATTCACCCTTGCACCCGTGCCTCCCCCAACACCTCCAGAGCTCAGTGACACAACATGGGTCCAGACGCCTCGGACCTCCTTCCCAACCCGTCACCTGGGAAGCAGCCCCACAGTCGCTGCTGTTTCTTTTCTCCACACGTGTCTCAAGTTTCAAACCAAGACAAAGCTCATCACCCGACCACCATTTGTAATATGACCTGTGAAAAAAGGCCCTGGCTTGAAGTACAGATTCAGAATAATCTGAGAGTTCTTCACCATTAGAATCCTCCCCAAATCTTTTATCTTAAAGACTTTCACCGTAAAGTAGTGAGGGCTGAGGTCCCTCATCAACGTTCTTCTGTTTGGACGAGGGATGTTCATCCAACCCTGCAATCAGAATTATTTCTGGAATCCGGCTTGGGAGAAATCTGAAGGGCGGTGGTATTTGTGGAGGCGGTTAAAGCACGGCCAGCCCCCCTGGCGGGAGCCCAAGCAAGAGGGCGGCAGAGCTCGAGATGCTGGGTTAGCTGGAAAGGAGCAGGTCTCGGGGTGGGCGCTGGCATGCCAGCCATCGATGCTGCATCTGAGGACACGACCTAACGGACACACACGGCTGTGTGCACACACAAGTCCCGGCTCGCTCCACCGACAGGGCCTGGGCCTGGACGCCACGACACCCTGGTGACCGCAGCACACCCAGCCCAGATCACGATTCCACAGGAGACGCACCAGCCGAGGCCCAGACAGTCCGAACATCAAACAGACGACAGTAACAGTGCAGCCCTTTGGCCAAACCACTAAGACATCTATCCACCTCCACCTCTCTGTTTCTGGCTCCTAAAACCCCTGTGATCTCCCGAGTGATGGGGCGCTAGGAGCATCTTCTGTTGGAATATTTGGTCTCTGACCCTGGTTCCTGACACAGTTCCTAAATCCACTGGGATTCCCTGGGTGGAAAGAGCGTCCTTTGTTCAAATGAGGTGGCTCTGAAAGTGGGCTGTCACCAGAAAGACCAGAACATGATCACAAGCTTGAACTTTCGGCCTCAGCCCCACCTCCACCTTCTTCCAGGGAGGCGGGAGGGGCTAGAGGTTAATGGATCCTGTGATGAAGGATGAATGGAGGTGATGAGGCCTCCACAGAAACCCCAAAAGTACGGGGATCACAGTTTTCAGGAGGGTGGGGCACCCCAACTCCACGGGGACAGAGCTCCTGTGACCAGGACCTTTCACGCAGAGAGGTGCCTGCAAGGGCACCTGGCTGCTCCTCTGCGACACCCTTCACACTCAACTAGGTAACGAAAGCACACGTTTCCAGGCTCCAGGAGCCCAAACCCCTGAACCCAAGCAGGGAGTCGGGGAAAGCCCTGCTGACAGCTGGCCAGCCAAGTACAGGCCACAGCCCAGGACCATCACGTGAAGCAAGGGGCAGGGGTGGGCACCGCACCCCTCACCTGCGGGCCTGCGCTAACGTCAGGGGTGGGCGCCGCAGCTGGAGCATAGGCTGCCCAGCTGGCGTCCGCAGCTGGGAAACTGGTTGGCGTGGGAACAACCCTACACACCCCGCGGCAGAAGTGCTGAGTGGGGAAGAAACCGCAGTGGTTTCCCTTTAGTTGGTTTCACGAGAGTAGAGAGAAGTGAGCGTGCTTCTCCTCCGAGGGACCCTTGCATCTGTACCAGTAAGAGAGGAGGCTTGACCCTAGCAATAAAGAAATCGAAAAGGCACGACGGAATCAGAAACATCACAATTTGGAGCCCAGCACAGTAACAATGGGTTGAGGTGGGTAAAAGTGTGACGAGAAACAGAATGTTCAGCCTCAGGTGTGTGTCCCCACGAAGTCAGCACTCACCAGAACACACAAACCCCGCAGACACCCCTCACCCAGCGACAACAGGGTTCCCGGCACCAGTAGCGGGACAGACGAACCATCGGGCGCCAAGAGCACGGCACCCCGGAGAGCTCCTGCCCAAACACGCAAGTCACAAAGGCGCACCGGGCAGGCCAGACCGAGGGATGTCCTGGAAGTGTCGAGGCCATAAACGATCAGGAGGGAGTAAAACACTGAATCTCGGTGGGATGCAGGGCCTAGGAAGGACACTACTGGGATGGCCGGCAAACGTGGCAAGGGCTGAGGGACAGACAGGACCTGGGTCAGCGGTCATTTCCTGCGTGGGACGACTGGACAATGGAGAGTCCTCGAACTCAGGGGGCACATGCCGAAGGGTCAAGGGACCGAGGCAGGCAGAGTAACGACCTCCCTAAAGACGCGCACACGCCAGTCCCCGGAACCTGTGAGTGCTGAAGGCTGCAGAGGAGACAGAGGCTGCTAATAGGCTCACCTAAAGACAAGGAGACCAGCCTGGATTATCTGGACGGGCCCGAGACTCACAGGGTCCCTGAATGTAGAAGAGGCTGGCAGGAGAGGACAGTCAGAGAAATGTGTCCATGGAAGCCAGTCAACTGATGACCAGAGATGAACTTGACCCATCACTGACGGTTCTGAAGATGCAGAAAAGGTGCCACAAGCCAAGGAATCCAGAGCAGCCTCCAGCAGCTGGGAAGACCAGGAGCCCATCTGGCCCAGAGCCGCCAGAGGGACCAGCCTTGTCCCCGCCCCAACTTTAGCCCAGGGAGGCTCCAGAGAACTGGGGGCAACGAATGTGCTGCTTTAGGCCACAAAGTCTGTGCTGCCTTGCTGGCGATGGAACAGAAACGTGACACAGGAGCGTCGGGGCCGTCGCCTCTGCACCTGCCCTTAAGTCCCTCGGGCATGCAACACCCTGTGAATCTGCATGACGGTGCACGGAGCGTGTGTGCTCTTTCTGCAACACTCACGCAAATCTAAAACTGTTTCAAAATAACATTTTTAAACTGACAGCATGTTGACATGCCAGGATTTCCCAAATGGCAGCTGTGTAAGACAGACTACCCTTCTAAGGCCAGAAGATAGGATTCAGTCATCTTTACAACAGGCCTGAGGAAAACAACCAGGGGGCTGCGGGCCAGTCCGGGACTCCCGCCTGCTCCTCCGGATCTCCTGGCCCCAGAGCCCTCACCTGTAGATGGTGATGTGAGGAGACAGGGGGCGGTTTGACCCAAGGTTCTTGTTCCAGAATCTCTCCATCTCTTCTTTGGCCGTGGTTCCCAAAGGAACCGCACTGCAATGAAACCGGAGGGTTTTTACATGATTAACAGTAAAGTCGGTTTAAGTTTTTTATATAACAAAACGTTGAAATAAAAAAGGTGAGCTGTGCTGGATGAGCCACTGTGTGAGGAAAACATGGGCGTCCACTCCCCTCACCTCTATGCACGTCTGACTCGGTCATTAACCTCGACCGCCCAGCAAGGTCCAATCAGGCTCCTTCCCGGCCCACGACACACAGCCCCCCCGACAGACACCCCCCCCACCCCGGCTGCGCACCGAAGCAGACAGGCCACTTCAGAAGCTCGTGCACAAGCGCACGGCCCTTTCCCAGCCGCGTGTGCCGCCGCACACCCCCGCCTGCCCTCATCTGGCTCCTCGAGTCTCCCTTTCAGGCCTGTGACACCCCAAGGCGCACTCGGCTCAGCGCCCCTGCACGGCTTCCTGGCCCCCCCCTTGGCCCGGGGCTAGGCTGACGCCAACCACGAGACAGCTGTGTCCAGCGGTTTAATGTACCATGTGCCCACACCACACAGGATTCCACCCTCCTGAGAGAAGCAAAGTAAAGCATCGTGATTCCTGCAATGTAATTGCAAGGAATCCAGAGAAAATAATAATAATTAAACATGCAACAAACTACATTAAGTTATCAATATTAGGCCAGTTTAGATCTACAAAAATACCAATTACATATGATACAACCTAAAATACATACTGGTAAGTAAACACAGCAAAATTTTAATAACTGATGAATCTAGGTAAACAGTGTACAGACCTTCACTGTATTATTCTCCCAACTTCTCTGAATGTATATTTCCAGAATTAAAAGTTAAAAAAAAGAACAGAGAGACAACTGTTGCAATCAACAGGGTAGAAATGAGTGTAGCAGGAAAATACATTTGAGGGCTAATTCCTGCCCAGAACTAAAGGTTACAAGAAAAGAAAGTATGAAAGGAAGAAAGACTAAGCAGAAAGGAAAGAAGAAAATTAGATACCAAAGAAGGAACCCAGAACTGGATTACATCAGTGTAGTCAGATACAGCAGACAAGCTGAAAGTGAGGAAAATCAACAGAAGACTAAAGAAATATTCTTGTCTTTCCTTCTATGGCTCAACAGGCAAAAGCGACCACTACCCCTGTATTTTCAGCTACCCCCACTGCAGCTTCTTTCTTTCATATGTGGCCCCCAAATCTAAGCCAACAATCTACTGCTTTCCCCAAAGGGAGAAAATTAAGCAATAATAATACCCACAGACCCAGCAACTTACTTTCGGATGCAGAGCTGAGGACCAAGGCGGGCTCGGAGGCAGGGGCGGCCAGCGTGCCTGTGGGACAGAGAACCGGAGTCAGCGAGCACTCCAGGTGGGCCTCGGGAGACCGCACTCAGCGTCCGTCCCACAGCCCACTCAGGGGTGGGGTGGGACACCATGGATAAGGTGGGAAAAGTGACAGCATCCGTGTCCTTGAGATTATTTTCTAGTAGAAAAGTCACAACTTTAAATAACTGGAGAACAATCACAAATCTTACCCAGAAATGCAAAACAGAGTTTCGGCTGAACACAGTCTATGCAAGGTGAATCATGACCACAGTCGGCCACACCTAACAGGGAGACAGGGAAAGGGACCTGGAAGTTGGGTCGTGAAGGATGGGTCAGAGACACGAGTTGAGGGAAAGGACAGGGTGAGCTGCTGGCAACCCCCAGCCCCAGCTTAGCTACGGGGGCTGCCTCCTGCAGGGGGATTAAAAGGTGGGGGAACAGGAGTCCGTGACCCGAGGGCCCCAAACACTGAGCTCTCGCTTTAGGAACCACATCAAGTTTCAGACAACCTGGGCGAACTCCAAGCCCAAGTCTCTCGTGTAACAATGCAAAGACACGGGAACACAGAGGTGCCTTCACTGCGCACAGGAAAAGGTCCCTGAGGAGGACGCACCAGTGTTCCACTGGGAAGCCGCTCCTTCTCACGTCTGACACTGAGGTGTGCCGGCATTCTATCGGAGGGCCGAATGACCCAGGGCTTACAGACTGGGACGGCATCACCTGTACACCCCGGCTCACTTTACTGTCTCAAGCCGCTGTGAAGGTACTGAAGAAAGTGACCAGAGGGCAGCTCTGGGGCTGCAATGTAAAATACGCCGACTCCACAGAAGTTCCCATGTCTCTCCTCTGTCCCACCGCACCCCCGCAGGGGTAGGTCTCGTCAGGACCCTGGTAGTGGCTGGTGGCCCATCCCTCGTGCCCCAAGCTCCCCCACTGAGAGTAGATGCATCAGCATTTCAGGAGCCTCGCGATCCACACCAGGACACTAGAGGGGCCCACCACTTGAAGGACAACTAAGCCGACTAGCACTTCCTTCAGCCCTTCCCTCCTTCCAGCTTCGGAGGCACGAGGTGAATGTGGACATTGTGTGTCCACGGCTCCCGGAAGACAGCAGTGGGAGCAAACCTCCTCCCATCAATGGCAGGGATTGTGGCTCGGACGCTGGGCCTCGCATTCTTGCGCCCGGCGAGCCCCGGCCCGAGGCTCCCAGGGAGGGCTGGCACACGTGGGCTGGAATCTCAGCCTCCCCGTCCAGGGCTATTGTTTCCCAGACAAACACCAATGTCGACTTTGCAGAGGCCCTGACAGAAACTAGCTGCACAAACTCCACAGCCTGGTCTGGAATGTGACAGGAGTTACCAGTCCTTGCCTTTTATGGGAAACCAGGAACTCTGAAAAGGTTTCTCTTCCCCCCAGGAATAGTGCTTTAAACGTTACAGCTAGAAGGGAACAGTACCTTCTTTGTGCTACTTTAAGCTCACACACCCAGAACTTTTAATCTCCAGTCAGGTTTGCTCCCTTCTGAGTGCACTGCAAGCGTCTCCCTGCAACGCTACGTTTTCAGAGCTCTCCTCTGGACTGGGCAACCACAGCGACGCAGAACAGCACCGGACAAAGTCCTACGCCAGATTCGAGTTCTAGGTCTGCCTCCGTTGTGTGCCTTCAGCGAGTCACTGAGCTTCAATTCTTCATTCACAGAATGCAATTGATATACCTGCCTGGCTTTTGCTGAGAAGGTTCCATGAGAAATATACAGGAAAGCTTTCTCTAAACTGCAATGTACCACACGTATGGAAGACAGTAATATTCCATCAGCCTCCCCAAGGTCTTCAGAATCCGCATCACGCCCACTAAAACCGTCAGTGGTGATGAAAACACTCATCTGCTGAAAAGGAATCTGATGTCTGCAGAAAACCAAAAGCCACTCAATTTGATCTACGTGATCAAATGGAATAAACCCATTTTTGGTCCAAAGCAACATGTGACTGTATTATAATGAGTTTCTCTTACATGACCTCTAAATTGAATCTGACGGTAAGCCAAAAGTTCCACAAATGTCTGTGACAACAGCGACACTAAAGAGATGCATGGCCCTAAAGACACGGTGAAGAGCAATCATTTACGTACAAAAGCTGGTTGATGGTGATTAGCCCGCAGCTAACTCCCAAGATATACGGTAAGTCATCCTTGGTTTCTCCCTTCCTCCGCCGCCCACCCCACCCCACCCCACCCCGCGTGTGTGCAATCATCACCCAGCCTATGGTACGATCTGGAAACTCCAGCGCCCTGTTTCGGTCGGTGCGCTCCTCACCTCTCACCAGGAGCAGCGTCACGGAGCTTCTGCGTGATCTCCCCGGCACCGACCTCCTCCCTCCCGCCCAGGCCGGCAGAGCCCACTCATTGAAAGTCCTCCACTGTCTCCCACTGCCTACAGGTCCACGTTCCCACTGCAGACAAACGAGGCCCTCTGCAACGGCCCAGTCCAACGCTCTGGGCCTACTTTCCAGTGAATTCTCTACGGCCGCCACACCTCCCCCACACAGGAGGCGAGCCCTCGAAGCCCACAGGCCTCTGCTCAAGCTGCTGGGACGGGGCCTCCCTCACAGCCCAACAGGCTCACCCTCAGCACCAACAGCCCCGTGCGGCAGCGTCTCCGCACCACTCTGCACCTCTGTAGCAACGTCCATCCTCTTGCTTAATAATTAATCTACTTATTTACCTCCTCTGCTAGACTTTGAGCTACCCAAGGACAGGAACACTCCGCACCTCCAGCATCTGTAATAACGTCTGACACGTAGAAGAGGCTCAAGAAAATGGTCTGTGCGTGAGCACGCTCATGGTGAAAAGCAGCCTTACAAATGCAGGGGTAAAACGCATTTTTGCAGATGTTTCACATGCAGGATTTAACACGATGAGCGATGCCCAGAAGGTTCACGGCTCGGCTGCCTCCCTGCTTGGGCAGCATGCGCACTGAGAGGCCGAAGCCCAGCTGTCCTCTAGCTGTCGCGGCCTGGGCTTTGGCAAGCCACTCCCTGACCGAGCGCCAACAGAGCGCGCTGTTCTGCTGGGGATCGGTGGCCGGCGAATCCGTGAACTGTTTAGGGAATGGAACATACAAAACACAGAGCACTCTTCAAAAGCCATGACATACAGCACTCTGATAACTAATAATATTTAACCACGCATTAAAAATATCTAACCAATATGTCTCTTAAGAGGGTCCAAGCTATTACTACATTCACTCACAAATGAGGAATCCACCATCGTGGAATCAATGACCTTGACGTCTTCAAAGTAATCAGAAGCCAGCTCCCAACTTCTCAGCAGGTATTCTCCTTCGAGGCTACACCAGCACACTACAAACAGTCTCAAACCCCTGTAGTGAACTAAGTTAGAACTGGAAATTCATCAGGATATATATATATTTTTTAATGTTAAAAAGCCCTCCTATGAAATCCCTCATGAGAAAGGAACAGGGCCTCACATCCCCACTGGTGAAAATGTCTACTTCCTGACACGGGGTGCTGGTGGCGACAGGCTGCAGACCCGAACGGGACAGTGTCTCAACACCGTTCACCAGCAGAACGACCCTCAGCTTCTAAACCTGGTCCGGAAAGGAACTGTTTACAACCAATATGATTACTTCAAGGTAGAGGTCCATCCCACCAAAAGCCCTTGACCATTACCAAATGACGAGATGTCAAAGAACCCAAAAGCATTCCATTATGGCCAGACGAACTAGAAGGGAGGCGGTTCTGGCAAGACTGGGAAAGGCATCTGTCAGGAAAAAAGGACTCATTTGGAAATGAGAGGCAGGGAGAAAAATATAAGATAACCCATTCCTGATCTCAGCTCCCAAAGGAGTCCTTTTGTCAACAAACTAAACAAACTCCCTCTATTTTTACACTGGGCGACTTAAGTGGAAAGAGAAAGGAGGGAACACTTGGGTAAACCAGGAATTAAATCTCAACAGCATCAAAGCTAACTTTCCATAACAAACAGTTTCCAGAAATAGGGCTGGCACGAACCTCTTCTGGGATTTGCACCCGGGGAGTGTGAAAAGTCACTAGACGCGCTACGGTCGAAAGGCTCCACGTAGAGGAGGCCTCGGCCGTGGGCAGTTAGGGTCAGCGGAAGAAAACCTAGGGCGTTTCTCGGAACAGGAACTGACACTGCAGAGAAACACTGGGGCTCCCACTCCCCCCACCCCGCAATAAGGAGAGAGATTAAAACTGAGTCCCCTGGGCGCTTGGGGGCGGCGGTGGGAGGCCCACTCCGCGCCGGCAGCTGGGTCTGCAGGCGTCCGAGGCAAGGGCGAAGTACGTCGAGCTTTGCCCCCGCCAGTCCCAAATCCTCAGAAAGACGTCGAAACGGTGGGACCCACCGCCCGCGGACCTCTTGGAGCCACAGGGATAACCCGTTACAGGCACAACCGCGCCCCCCAGGTGTTGTTTTCTTGTTTGTTTCTAAGAAATTAAAGCCGAGACCTCCCGCCCCACCGTCCCCAGCAAAAAGGTCACTGCCGGTTTACTGCGACCCCCAAGTCTCGCCCTACTGCGCGGTCCGAACAAAACACGCCGGGTTTCGGACGAGCGCCCGCATTCACTTCCTCCGAGCCCGACTCCCCCGTGCAGCGCCGAGGGACCCGAGGACTAACTCGGAGGTGGGGCAGCAGCAGGGCGGGAGGGAGCCCGCGCCCTCCGCGGCCAGGAAGGAGGCCGAGCGGGCTGGCGCCCCCGCGGAGCGGCGCGGGCCGGAACGGGTCTCTGGGACCCCGCACGGGCTCCACGCGCACGGGCCCTTCCCCTGCCCGGGCACAGGGTGAACGGCCCTCAGCTAGACGCCAGCGGCCCGGGCGGGTCTCCCGGGGGCCGCCGGCGCCAACTCGCAGGCGCGTACGAAAGTCACCTCAACAACAGCGCAGCCATCTTGGGTTCCTGTATGGACGGAAGTGGCGCAACGGCCCTGCCCCCTCGTGGGGCGGGGGCGGGGCCTCTGTCACGTGACGGCGCGGGCCTCTATAAAAGGTGCCGGAGCCCTCTCCCGCCCCGCGGTGTAGAGAGTTTAGGCTGCCGTTCTCGGGATTTGGGGGCATCCGCCCGGCCTCCTGGGCTGACTCCCAGAATTTGCCAATTTCGGCAGAAACGCCGCTGGCTCAAACTCTTCCCATGTACGTTTCTCGTTTTGATTCGCACCAGGGAGGCCTGACCCTCAGTCTTCCCCAAGACCTGTCGGTCCGATCCCCGCCCCATCCGTGGGGTCAGACACGTGCCGGGGGCCGCCCGAGACGTTCCCTCCCGTCCTCACGTGCAGCCTCTCCCGTGCGGAGACGCGCGAGTCCAGACCCAGGTCTGGGGTGAGGATGGGCCGTGGGGAGGCGCTCGCAGCCGCGGTTCCCAGGCCCTGAGCTCCTCCAAAGCCCAGCAGCCCGCAGCCAGACGCCCACTCACCCAACACGAGTCTCCCTTGTCTCTTGTTTCAGGCCTGTGGGTGACACCCACAGCCAGAATAACCTGGGTGGGGGTGGGCTGACCTCGCTTAGATCATATATATATATATATGAACAGTTCTGAGAAGTCCAAGCACAGTGCCACTTGCAGAACTTGCAGAGCACTTAGGACTTCGGGGAGAGAGTGAGCAGGCGAGGAAGGAACAGGAGAGTGAAGAGGAGGCGTGAAGGAGGGCCCGGACAACAACTCACTGATGTAAAACGTGCTCATGACATTAACAGTCAAACCTTATTATATTTAGCACTCCTGCACCTTCCTTTCAGGACTGCAATAGCATAGATACAGTTATTTCTGCATCAAATGCAAATGCTATTGTGCATTTCCATAATGCAAATGTAATACCAGTCATGAAACCCACCGAGCCTGGGATGTGGGGAGACACCAGGAAGGTACCAGGAGCTGTGGCCTTGCAGGTGAGCTTGCAGAGGTCTCATAGCAGGAACAGCAGCAACCCTCAAATTAACCTCCAGAGCCTGTAATCAATGGAAATGAATCACACTGACACTCAAAACCAAATATTAAGTCAATCTTCTGAATACCAAGGCTCATCTTAAAAATAAGAAAGAAAGAGAAGCAGGATATATCCAAGGCTTGGGGTGAAAGGCAGGGGAAGAGAGAAGGGAAACATCCAGGTTGGAGTATGAGAGGTTCTATGAAAGCACAATCATTTCAGGTGATCCCAAGGAGGGAAGGAAAGGAGGCCACAACCAGGAGAGCTCTGGTCTGAATGATTTTTCCAGCCAGATTTGTCTTAAAACTCAGCACTGAGCATACAGACACTCCCATTAGCCTCAAACACTACCCCAAGATCTTTCAGGAAATTCTTAGAGTGCAAGTTAAATCCACTCTCTGTAGCCTGTATTTCAAGGCCCACCAACACCAGCTTCAATTTCCTGCACAGACTCATTTCCTACGATGCCCCTGCAGTGAAGTTCCCCCGAAGCGAGTCAGGCGGGGGCCCCAGATCTGCCTGAACAAGCCCAGCACTTGACAGACCTACTCAACACACATGCACGTTCTCACCTCTCTGTCTCTGCGTTTGCCGTTCTACCTGCCTGGATACCTCACCCCCGGGGACATTGCTCCTTTTCAAAATGGCACACATCCTTTCAGATTGGTCCACAGCTGACCCTGCCTTCAGGACAGGATCCCCCACCTTCTCTGAGCTTCACTGATTAAGTAAAACGCATTTTTGAAAAACCTCTGTTACAAAACCCTCTCCCTGCCGTGGCAGCTGTGTGTGCCTCCTGGGTGTGCCCCGCCCTTTGTTCGTCATTCTGCAGCAAGCGCATCATTTATTGAAGTTGATGGGGTTGTCCTCTGACCCTCCTCTCCCTGCTTCCCCCCAAACTAGATTTCGAATTCCTTGAAGAAGGGACTTCATTTTTATTCTTCTTCCTGTTACCTACATTGCCCTTTAGCTGGCACTCAGTCCAGTTCTGTTGACTCGCTGCCACTGGAAATGGGCTTGAACTGCAGCCTGGGGCACTGAGGGGCTTCCTGACAAACAGAGGAAAATTAGGGGATTCTCCCTTGGGTGTTTTCCAGTGGAGAAAACTTCCATCTGGGCAGAATCGCCCAGGATGCGGGAAGACGGGGAAACAGGAGGCTCCCGAAGGACCTGGTCCCTTCAGAAAGTCTGTAGGGCAGCCTGTGGTGGCCACGGTAACAGTGGGCATCCTGCTTCCCAAGTTCTCTCGGGGGAGCTGCCTGCAGCTCCCAGGGCTCTGAGGGCGTTGGCCAGGCAAGGAGTCCGGGGAGGAATCTCCTTTTTGTGGCCTTAGGGTTCAGGTTCCCCTGCCCTCCTAGTCCTCACAGAAGTGTTTGTGTCCCTGTTTCTGTCCCTCTCCCTCACCCCCCAACATTCCAGCCTGGGGCAGGGGGAGGCCAGCAGACACAAAGCCCTCTGTGTATGGGGTGGCATGTGTCCCCCCACCCTCCACCCAGAGGACACAATGCCCCTTCTGCTCCCTGCACTCTGCCCCCCTCCCTACCACCTCTCAACTGCACATGCCAGGCTCCAATTGGCCACTGGCTCAGGACAGCCTCCTCACACTGGGGCCCCGGGGGATTTTAAGCAGGTTCCAGGAACCCCCGCTCAGTTCCTGGTCCCCCACTCTCCCAGCCCCGCAGACCCTGCCCCAGCCATGGCTCCTGGGGCCCCCTCGTCCAGCCCCAGTCCCGTCCTGGCTGTGCTGCTCTTCTCTTTGGGTAAGTGGAACCACCCGGGCCTGGGGGCCTGGGACTCGGGTTCTCCAAGCAACTGCCTGCTGTTTGCCCTGCACTGCTCACTGCAACTGAAGAAAGAGTGAGGAGGAGCAGGAAGATATTCTATTCAGAGAAAAAATAGATAGTTTGGAGGGAGGCATAAAGGTATTCTTTGAAGGGAAAAGGGAGAAGAGAATGCAGGCAGCTTCCCTGAGGTGGCCCCGACTGGGCTCACGTTGGAAACCAGTATCATTCCCCGAGCCACGCTCAGGGCCTGGGGGAGGCAATGTGAGGGCAAGAGAAGGACCAGCATCAGATGCCTGGCTTCCGGCCGCTACTCACTGCCCAGTAAGGAGGTGCCAACCCTTAGTTTCCCTGAAAGGAAATCCCAGGGACTGCGATCTCAGGAAGAGTCCTGGGTTTGTGATCCCAGCTCCTCGGGTCCTTTGACTCCTGGTGCCTCAGTTTCTCCTTGTGGACTGATTGTCTATTACTACACGGGTGAAAATGTAGGAGGAAGAGTTGATGAGATTTTAGGATTTTGTTCATCAAAAGCTGCCTTCCTTCGTAAGTTGATCGACCCCTTCCTTGCCCCGTGGTAGGTGTTGGGTGAGCAAGAGAAGGTCAAAAGAGTTTGTTTGAGTGGACCCTGCCCTTCCTCTCTGAATGGACCTGGAGCAGTAGGCAAATGTGTGCAGGCGGGGTGGGGGGCGCCACTCAGCCCATCCAAGGATGTTCTCGTCTGTGAGCTTCTTGGGTCCTCAACCCAAACCTAGATTCATCGGGGCTGTGCTGAACTCCCCCAAGAAAATGTTGGAGAAGGCCATGCGGAGGGACTGGGAGAGGGGATCTGGAGGCACAGGGCAAAAGAGCTCTGTCCCACTCATTGGGCTGAGCTGAAGGGCAGAGGCCAAACTTAGGACAGGAAAAGTAGGAGGCAGAGCCAATGAATAACTTCCCTTGTTACACTTGGGATTCCCAAGACGGCTGTAGAGCCGAGGACCCAGACAGCGAGTTGACGATGTTGCATGCTGAGGTGGGAGATTCAGGACTACTATGAGGGGGTGGCATGAGCCCCCTACATTGCTCAGACAATGGGTCTCCCTGTTTGGCTGCTTGCTCCCCCTCCCGTAGAACAAAAGGGTCTACAGTTGCCCCTGCCCAGGGCCAGCCCACACACATAATCTTTCTGGAATGGCCTTCCTTGTGTGGGTGAGCCTTGGGCGTGGCACTGACCCAGAATGGCCAAAAGGTGGGTGAGGAGAGTCGAACCCCAGAGGGCTCACATGCAGTCATCCGAGCTCTGGGCTTGGGGTCTGCTCTGCACCCAGCTGCCTCCCACCGAGAGCAAGGTGTGTTGCAGCCGGAGACTCCGCAGTGAGAACAGTCGGACCGGGGATGAGGACTTACATTTTCTAGTTACTTCATTCATTTTCCATAGGAAAGTTGAGTTTGCTGTACTGTGAAATATTATGTAGCTGTTAAAAATGAGATTGCCTCACCCTGGCTGGTGTGGTTCAGTGGATTGAGCACCAGCCTCTGAACGGAAAGGTTTCTGGTTTGATTTCCCGTCAAGGCACACGCCTGGGCTGCAGGCCAGGTCTCCAGCTGGGGGCGCGTGAGAGGGCAGCCGATCCAATGTGTCTCTTGCACACTGCTGGTCCTGTCTTTCTCCTTCTCCCGCCCTTCCCCTCTGTCTAAAAGTAATTAAATAAAATATTTTTTAAACAAGACTGTCTCTTTGAATCGACATGGAAACCCCTTCCAGACACATATATTCTTCATATATATATATATATTTTTTTAAGCGTAAGTACCTACATACCTTGAATTTATTGAGTTTATATTGAGTTTGACTCAGAAAAAAACACATTAAACTGATGACAGCGGCTACGTCTGGGAGGGGACAACAGGAGAGGAATTAGCGGAGTGAGGTCAAGAGAGACTTCAGCTTTATCACTATTGCTTGAATAGTATAAAAGAAGAACGTGATATGTATTCCCTGTATGATTTATAACAAATTTTAAAAATTATGAGGTCTGCATCCGAGGGACAGTTTCAGAGTTAGGTACTAGGCCGAAGGGACAGCGAGGCATGCAGACAACCGCCGCTCCCGGGTGTCCTCCAGGGGCCAGCTGCTGCCCCCCTTCACTGCCTCTTCAACACACTGACCAGCCGGGACCAGCGCAGCGTTCCCCCGGCTGTCCAGTGAGTCCAGAGACTTGGGTTCCGGCGGACTCACCACTGCCTCCACCTCTGCTGTGGCCCCGCCCCGCTGTGGTGACCTGGACTTCCCCTGACCTCGCCTCCTCGGGTGCCTGCCGGGCCCAGGTGGACATCTGACCCCCCTCTGTGTCCGCAGTGCTGGCCCCGGCCCAGGCCATCGTGGTTTACACGGACAGGGAGGTCCATGGCGCTGTGGGCTCCCGAGTGACCCTGCACTGCTCCTTCTGGTCCAGCGAGTGGGTCTCTGACGACATCTCCTTCACCTGGCGCTACCAGCCCGAAGGGGGCCGCGATGCCATCTCGGTGAGTTCTCCGGCGCGGGGGCCCTGGGCCTGGGTAATGGAAAGGTGCTTCCAAGATACCGGAAAAGAGAGCTTGGGCTAAGGCGAGGGAAATCCTTTACGAGCCGTAATCCCAACTTCAGCGAAGTAAGTGTCAATGCTTGCCACGGGACTAGGGCCTCTCTGCACTGTGGTGTCCCCCACCCCCAAGCAGCCCCCTCCCTGTCCTGTGGCCAGAGCTACACGCATCCCCTCATTCCTCCAGATCTTCCACTACGCCAAGGGACAGCCCTACATCGACGAGGTGGGGACCTTCAAGGAGCGCATCCAGTGGGTAGGGGACCCCCGCTGGAAGGATGGCTCCATCGTCATACACAACCTGGACTACAGCGACAACGGCACGTTCACCTGCGACGTCAAAAACCCACCAGACATAGTGGGCAAGACCTCGCAGGTCACGCTCTACGTCTTTGAAAAAGGTGTGAGAGGCGACCGGCAGGAGTCCGGGGAACGGGGAAGGGGCGGGGGGGGGGGCGGACAGGCCGGTGCTGGGCAGGCTCTGGACCGGTGGGAGGAAGGCAGCTTTGGCCCCACCTCCGTACCTCCCGGCGGCCAGGGAAGAGGCGTGCGGCCGGGTCCAGGTCCCCGCCGGGCCCCTCACTGGCGTCCCTCCTCTCCCAGTGCCGACGCGCTACGGGGTGGTGCTGGGCGCCGTCATCGGGGCCGTCCTGGGCGGCGTGCTGCTGCTGCTGCTGCTCTTCTACCTGGTGCGGTACTGCTGGCTGCGCAGGCAGGCGGCCCTGCAGAGGAGGCTCAGGTAGGGGCGAGGCCGCCGCGGGGCGGGGCGGGGCTCCGGGCAGGGGGGCTCTGGCGGGGCCCCACCCACAGCCTTCCGTGTCCCCGCAGCGCCATGGAGAAGGGGAAGCTGCACAAGATCGGGAAGGACTCGTCCAAGCGCGGCCGGCAGGTTAGCGGGGCTCGGGGCCTGGACCGCTGGGGAGGAGAGCCCTGGGCGCCGCCGGGCACAGCGAGGGGGGGCCCGGGTGACTGACCTGCGCCCCTCCCCCAGACGCCCGTGCTGTATGCCATGCTGGACCACAGCAGGAGCACCAAGGCTGCCAGTGAGAAGAAGTCCAAGGGGCTGGGGGAGTCTCGCAAGGATAAGAAATAGCGGTTAGCGGGCCGGGCGGGGGCTCGGGGGCCAGGCGCGGAGCCCTCCAAAGGCGCTCGGGTGGTGGTCATCGAGATGGAGCTTCGGAAGGACGAGCAGGGCTCGGAGCCCCGGCCTGCTGTCAAGTCCCCCAGCAGGACCAGCCTCAAGAACGCCCTCAAGAACATGATGGGCCTGGACGCGGACAAGTGACGGGCCCGGGCCCCGCCAGAGCTGGGGGCCTAGGCTCCTCTGGCCCCGTCAGGGGCTTTCCTCCTTAGCGCCCAGCCCCGCCCCGCCCCGCCCTCACCAGCCTGTGAGATGTAAGTTTCGTTCCAAAATTCATTCCCCAGGCACGTCATTTCCTCCCCTACCTTCACCCCCTGGCCTTCTGGGAGCCCAGGGCCTGATCCCAGCCTGCACCGCCCCCAAGGACTGTGTGTTTGGTGCCTGTCCCTCCGGCACCGAGAAGAAAGGGACCTTGCCACCCCGCGCCTCGACTCCAGGCCACCTGCACCCCGACCCCCTGCACCGCCGCCCAGCCTGCCCCTCGGCCTCTTCCCTCCCTGACGCCCCCGGCCCCCGGTCAGGCAGCCCAGCTCCACACTCTGCCCCCCTAGCTAACACCTGGGTCATCCAGATCAGACTGTCCTTCAGGGTTTCTTCAGGGTGTTATTTTTATTTTTTCAGTCCGTGTTTGCTTGTGCACCTGTGCCCTGCTCTGCCCCCCATGACTGAGTACCAATGACGTCATGCGGATTTTGCAGTTCCCCACCCCCATAAAATCCTTCTGGAGAGCCGGCCGAGGGGCCCCCCACCCTCAGGCCTCAGCAGCAGGACTGGCGCCCCGACCACCCCAGGGCCCTGTTCTGAGACTCCGGGTCCCAGGGAGGGAGAGGGACGGTAGATCCTCACAGGTCAGGGGGTGAGGAAAGGGGGCCAACGAGCCCCAAGAAGTGGCTTGCGAACAACCAAGCGGAAAGGAGGAACAACAAATGGGAAGTAGGGAGAAAGGGGAGAGGCTGCACTCCCAGCCACAGGGGATTCTTAGGATTTTTCTACATTCTGTACATTTCTTCTCAAACCCCCAAATGCCCTAATATGTTTAATAAACACTGACATTTCCAGACGCTGCGGCCTCATCCCCAGTTGCCTCGTTCTCCTGGGAATCACCCTGCCTTCTCCCGCCCCGCCCCGCCCCCGCTCCTCCTCCTCCTCCTCAGCTGGTGTCGGTGAAGAACTGGGCTTTGGGCTACCGGCGGGCTTACGTGGTGTAACGGACTGAACCCTGAAACAGGCTCACGAGACAGGTTCCAGCATCCAACAAGCACCCGGTGGGCTCCCACTACGTGCGAAGCTCACACTGTGTGTCAGGCCCTGCGTTCACTCTTGGGGAGAAGATGGTGAAGAGGTGGAGGTAGCAGCTCCCTGGGGTGCTTCCAGGGGGAAGTGGGGCTCGAGAGTCCAGCAGGAGTGAGGAGGCTGCCGGGGCCCCTCGAACAACTCTTGCGGGGGGTGGAGAGAGAGGCAGAGGCGGGCGGAAAGGCCGCCCGGTAACCGGCCGTGAGGGCAGAGGCGAGGGCAAGCACAAGAGACGGACAAGACCCAGGTGGGAGACGCCGCGCCTGCACTGGGGCGGGACTGGGAGGCCGACACCCAGCCCCTGGCAGCAGGTTGCCAGGGAAGCAGGAGCCTTGTCCCTTTGGCGGCCTGACTCTCTGCCAAGGTCACCCCCCACTTTGGGCTTTGGGAACGTGTCCCAGAGCACCCGCCTGCACGGACGGCCAGACCACTCCGCCTTTGCCAGGGCTGCAGCCCAGCTCTGGACAGGACACGGCGGGAACATGGCAAATGAGTGATCAGTGACACAGGCGTGACAACTGCATTTGCTTTCTTCCATGCTGTTTCCAGCACCCATCTCTTCTGCTGGGCACTTGGTGCAAGAGCGCTCACCTCCCCCGACGCCCCCCACACCCAGGACATGCAGGTTCTGCTCACAAAACAAAGCGCTGAGCCCTCCCCCGGCGATCAGTGTTCGGGACCCTGTCCCCAGCGGTGGGACCTGGAGGCATGGTGGACACAAACGTGTGCCAGGGCTCCAGGAGGAGTTGTGGGCTGCAGAGGGGGGCTCCGCTCAGGTACCCTGTGGCAGAAAGTGAGCAGCAGGCAGAGAGGCCAGGCCAGCTCAGAACCCTTGCTGAGAACGCCACTGGTTCTGCAGAAGGGGTCTAACCTCTTTCTGGTTAGAGCTCTTTCCCAGAGCTGCAGCCTGTTCGCTACCCACCTTAAAATATGCATGAAGAGGTGGGGGCGGGGGGGGGGGGCTACCTCTAGAGCAGGAAATGGGACAGGGAAGGAACCATTTCAGCGCCAAGGCCCAGATCATCCTCCAAGCACGGTAGCCTGCAGGAGAGGGCCTTACACCCACCAGCTCCCCTCAGGCCGCCTCCCCAGGAGCCAGGAGCCCTGCTTTACCTTCCAGGGAACAAGGGGACAGGGACTGCTCCTACTGTACCAGCACATGCTGGACTCACAGCAAGTGTGGCAGTGAGGTTATGCTTTTCTGTGCCCATGAGGCCAGGGCTGAAAGCCACCATCGACACTGTGCTGCACTGAGAACAGATTCCAATGCAAAACTTCCTCCTTTGCCCTGCGCGGGAGGAGGTGCTTCCAGGAACAGAGGGCGTTCCTGTGCTTCTGCGCTCAGTGCGCCTAATGTCCTGCAGCGTGGGCACCTAGGCACAGGCCAGCTTCTTGCTGTGGGTAGGTGCTCTTCCGGGGCAGCACCCCCATTTCCTAGTCACAGCTGTGACATGGTTTCAACTCCTGCGTTCTTGAGTCAGGAGAGGGAGAACAGGAGTGAGGACAGTGGGGAAGACAGAGTATTCCTTGCTTGATCTTCAAGCATTTGGCTCTGGTTTCAATGTATAGAGGCCATTTCTCAACAATGTAAAACCACTTGAAAGCCATCATTTTATTTAATGCGTGGTTTGAAGTCTTCAGTGTGACCCAGAGTCATCTCCTGCCACTGCATTTGGCGAACAGGTGTGTGTGTGGGGCGGGGGGCAAAGCGGTAGGTGCTGGGGTGGGTGGTGAGGCAGCACAGGAAGACCACGTGGGTGGGGCAGCAAGGTGACGGCCCGGCCGGGGGACAGCAGGAAGGGGTGGCTTCGATGTGAAGTGCTCAGGCACCTGTTCCCGGTGTCATCGCACCAGCACCCTCTCCTGGGCCAGCCCTGGCCAATGTTCACACTCCTCCCAAGAAAAAACAGAAGAGATTAAATGACTCCACTTGAGGGTTTTAAAAATATTTTAATATAATTATGAAACATGCTAAAATCACAGAGTGGCTATTCCACCTCGGTCCAGACTGCACAGTGGGACAGGTGGGGGCTACAGGGTCACTTGGTCTGTGTGAGGGCTGGACGTGGGGGTTAGAGGAGGCAGGTCAGCAATGCCCCAAGGATCTTCCACAGAGCATACTTTCGCCCCTCACTCCTTTTCCTCCCCAAATCTTCCGGAGTCCCCATGTCCCTGCCTCTGCCCCTCGGGTCCCAGCCTTGAGGTGAAGGACCATCCCTGGCCCCTCCCAGTCCTACCGCCTTCTGTGGAACTCAGCACAAGCTAACGTGGGAGGTGCTGGACTCAGGTCTGCCCTGGGACAGAGGGCTCTGGTCCCCACTGTGGCGCAGCACAGAGGAGGGAGGGGGAGGTGGTGCAGAGGGTGTGAGGGGAACAACTTGACCTGCAGTGAGACTTGTGACCACAGGCAGACCGGTGCACAGGTCCCACCCTCGGGCACCCTAGTTGGAAGCCTTGCTTCTCCTTCCCCCATTCAGGGGTCCCCCCCAACCTCGTCAGCCTCAAAGCCTCTTCCACTTGCACCTCACGGGCAGCACAGGTACTGGTCAAGGAGGCTTGTCCTGAGCAGGAGCCAGTCTACCCTCAGACCAGGGGCTGCCAGCTGGAGTCTTCACCCTGCCTCTTCCTGGTGTCTCTCCTGCCGTGATGGCGTGAGGGGGCCACAGAAAGTAACACACAAGGGTCAAACTCGCCTGCGCGAGAGGCTAGCGGGACAGAGAGACACAGGGGCGTGGGAGTCAGAGCAGTGGGGTGGGGACAAAGGGAGCAGGGTGAGGGCATGGCTGCTGCTTCAGGAGCTGGGGTCCTTTTTCCTCTTTTGGAACTTCCGGAACTTGCCCTGAATGGCCAGGGCGGCCTTCTCTGTCTCCGGGGCCGTCAGGTCGATGTCGATCTCCTCCTCCTCCTCGGCCTTCTTGGCAGGGCCGGCCTTTCCTGCCACGAGATGCACCAGTGAGGGAACCCAGGTGGCCCGGCCCCTTGCTCCAGGCCCCCCTGTCTGCTGGGCTCTGGAAGGTCTCCCAATCTCTGCTGACTCCCTTGAGTCCAGAAACCCTGGCCGTATAGCTCAGTTGGTTAGAGCACACACCAAGGCTGCGGGTTCAATCCCCGGTCAGGGCACATATAAGAATTAACCAATGAATGCATAAATATGTGGAACAACAAATCTCTCTCTCTCTCTCTCTCTCTCTCTCTCTCTCTCTCTCCTTCCTTCTCTCTGTCTAAAAGTCAATAAATTAAAAAAAAAAAACATTTTAAAAGGAAGTTTGAATCTGGGAACCTAGGCTGAGAGTCAGTTACAGTTACTTGGGGGTTTTGCTACTCTTGGGCCAACAGGACAAATGTCTTCTCTCATGACTTGCTCCTGAGTCCTACAATTCAGAGCCCAGGGCCCTCCCATTTCTGATGGAGACACTGGCTGGGACTATCTGATGAGCTTTTTGCTATCGTTGCGCCTGTCTCCTACCACCCCAGAGCCAGTTTCTGGAGTCTAAGAGTAAATGTTGCTAGATGGACTTCCCAGGAAAGAGGGTAAGGAAGCCCGTGGAAACAGTAGTCCTGCCCTGGTGCTTTGGTGCACTCGTCCACGTTGCTGTACATCTGACTTCAGGCGCTCCAGGCTTACAGCCCTACCTGTCTTCACGTCCCCGTGTCATCCACGTGCTCTGCAAACTGCCACCCCAGCCCCACTCACCCTTTTCCTCTGGGCCGGGTGCCTGGTTGGTTGCTGGGGCTGTTTTGGTGTTAAGCTGGAAAAGAAAAATCAGAATATTAGATATTCATGGAAGTATTAAGGTGCCACCGCCTTAGACTCACCATCATCACTTTCAAGCCCTCCTATCACCAGGTGCATTCTCTGGTCTTCTGAGAAAGCGGGTATTGAGGTCAGAGAGAGGTAGAAAGGTCATCAAGACCCACTGAACCAGTTTTTGTTGGTACCAGGGAAACTGTGGAGGACAAAACAGATGAAAACCTTGTCCTCATGGAGTTTACATTCTAGTATATGGATAGGCAAATGAATATGCAAAATGACCCTATGTCAGGTGACGGTAAGTGCTACAGAGAAAAGCCAGGGAAGGGGGGAGGGAGAGGCGAGTGCTGGGGTGGAAATGGAGAAATGCGTTCCTCCACAGAGGGGTTGGGAGAAGCCCCTCTGGAAGCTGACCCTGGAGCCAGGGCTGAGGGAGGGGAAGGAGTAAGGGCTTCTCCCAGGGCTGTGGGTGTCCAGGCAGGAGCTCCCAGGGGCTCTGGGGCGGGGGTGTGACTGGCCTGTGTGAGGAACAGCAGAATCCGATGCAGCCGGAGTGGAGGGGGAAGGGGAAGGTGGGTGGAAGTGTGCAGAGATAACTGGGGGTGGGCAGATTGCGTAGGGCCTTGCGAGTCTTTCTACGGAGTTTGACTCTTACTACAAGTGAGATGGAGGACATCCATTTGCATTAAAGGAGCTCAAGAGAGGAAGTAGAAAGTCCTGCTGGGAGGTCACTGCAGAAAACTAGGCAAGGCTGATGGGAGCTGGACTGGCACAGCGGCAGTGGCCTGGTGAAAAGTGGTTTGATCCTGGGTATATTTTCAAACTATGAGCCATGTGATTGATTGATTGATTGGACAAGCGACATTGTGAGAGGAGTCAAGGGTGACATCCAAAGGATGACTTCATCTGGCCTGAGGAACTTAAAAACACAGAGTTTCCCTGTACCAAGACGGAGGAGACAGCAGGAGGAGCTGAGAGGGTCAGGACCTTGCTTTGGACAAGTCTGCACTGCCCACTGACTGTCGAAGGGGAGATGCTTGCCCAGGCAGCTGGACACTGAAGATGAGTGAGAGGGAAGTCCGCTCCATGGATAGAGATGAGGAACTACCCACACGCAGACGGCATTTACAGCCATGAGACTGGGTGAGATCACCAAGGGGTGAGCTCAAATGGGGCCGAAAGAGAGGAGAAAAGGGTCAGAAGAGCGGAAATGAGGGGAACACTCAATAAGTAAAATTAAAAAGAAGTCGGGTCGAGAAAAGCTGAAAGATGGTGGTGACTGTACCCCATGTGAAGAGACATGTCAGGGAGAAGAGCGTGGCCGTGTCCCACCCGCAGGTGTGGATGGTGGTCCCGAGGAGCACGGGGATGCGGGGCACCGGCCGTCGGGTTTTGCCACGTGGGAGCCCTGCTGATGCCAACGAGAGGTGTGGCAGTGGAAGAGGGGTCACGAAGGACAAGGAGGCAGGCAGTGAAGCCGCACACAGAGAAAAGGCCCCAAGAAGCTGACAGGACCCAGTCTGCATTGTGTAGATTTTGTCGTTTCTACCCCACATTTGATAAATACTTACCAAGCACTTGCCTGTGTTCAGCACAGTGCTAGGCACTAATAGGGTATAGGAAAAAACACCCTATTCATTCATTCATTCAACGAATACGCCAGCATCCAATACATACCAAAAATTGTCCTAGACAGCAGGGATACAGCAGTGCCCAAAAGAGAGTCCCTGAACTCGTTAAACAATTGTGACAGTTAGTGACAAGTACCCAGAAGGGAAATAAATCAGAGTACTCGAGGAAGGCCTCTCCGATGAGTGACATTTGAGTGGAGGGTTGAGTGACACATAAGAGTAAGCCACATGGGTGTCTGGGAAAGCGACCTCTAGGCGGAGGAGGCATCAGGGGGAAAGCCCTGAGACGGGACTGGAGCCCACTGAGTTCCAGGAAGAGCAAGAGCACTGAGGCTGAGCTGAGCATGGGCGGGAGAGAGCACAGGAGCGCAGCTCGTGGGGAGCCAGAACAGGCACGTCTTCGGACCCGGGCAAAGACTTTGGGCTTTCTTCCGGGTGGATGGCGTTGCAGTTGGAGGCAGAGGGAAACCGGGCTGATATTCCTAAAGCAGCACTTTGACTGCTGGGTGGTGAATAAACTATAGAGAGGCAAGAGAAAAACCAGGGGCAGTTGTACCAGCCGCACCATGCGGTTTGGCCCACAGTGGTGGTGATGGAGGCGATGGAGGAAGAAGTCAGACTTGAGACCAAGTTCATGGTCAAATAAGTTGGAGTTTTTGATGGATGTGTGAGTAAAGATAGCTCTTTCAAAGAGATTTGCTTTAAGGAGCACAGAAAAATTGGGGAACAGCAGAGGAAGAATGTGGGGTCATGGGAAGGAGTTTTGGTAATATTTGGGAATGATTTACTAGAGAAGGAAAAGCTGATGGTGCACAGAGAGAGTGATGCCCTGAATAGGCAAAAGGAGACAAACCTAGTGCACGAGTAGAGGGCTTGGCCTTACAGATGGGACCAGGTCACTGACAATGTAGGCATGAAGGCACAGAATGTGGGTACAGGTGCAAGAGAGGCGGCAGAGGTGATGGGAATGTGGGAGAGTCCTTTTCTGATGGCTTCTGTTCTCCCCGTGAAGCAAGAGGTGGGTTGTCAGCTAAGAGGAAAGGTGGGGCAGAAAGTATAGTTGCCCCCGCCCCCGTATCTGCGGGGACTGCACTCCAAGAGCCCCAGTGGATGCCTGAAACTGCAGATAGCACCAAACCCTATATATGCTGTTTATTTGTATACGTACATACCTATGATACTGTTTAATGTATCAATTAGGCACAGTGAGGCTATATTGGTCACATTTATATCACTTTTTCAAGTTTTGTGATTTATTTGTATATTCCTAGCATTCTGCAAATACTGGAGATAGCAGGCAGTTATAAAATAATTACCCAATATTTTTAAAATTAGGCTATAAATGGATATGGTCCAGTGTTTATGAAAGACATAGATTGCTCATCTGCACCTGTACATTTTTACTTAAAAATCTGGAAGAACATGCACAAGTGTTCCTGAATCCCTGTGGATGTCCTGCTCACCCCTCTGCCCAGAAGTCATGTTCCGTGACAGGAGGGGCTGTTCCTGAAACTCGGGAGGTTGACAGTCATGACTCTTTCCCTCTCCAAGACCTTCCTGTGACCCAAACACTATTTCCCCCTATACGATCAATGTAACGGCCCAGCAGTTGACTAGTGACACCTCCCACTCTGTACGCCATCATCACAAGGGGTTGGTCCACACTGCAGAAGTGTGATATGGATGGGTGTTCGGTGACCAGGTGACAGTCATTGTTCAGACAAGAGGTCATGAGCACGAGGCCAGCTCTCTAGTGCCATGACCTCTGGCTGCAAGTCAGTCCTCCTTTCTCTGTTGCCGGCAAGCCCCTGACTCTCGCCTCGCTCAGAGCATTTTCCCTCTGTCTGACTCTGAGCCTGTGCCCTTACCCCACCAGTTCTTTCCTCTCGCCACAGCCCTGCCCTGGAAAAAAAGTATGAGCCCTGACTTTCAGCACCTCGCCTCTCTTCAGCTCTGCTTTCCTTCCACCAACTAACCCGGAGAAGCTGCTAAACTGGCCACCCCTTTCCCTCTGCCCTGCCAGCTGCCCGCTTCCTGAGTCTCTCCTGAGGTTACTAACTTCGGAATGGAGCCATGGTTCAGCCACTGGCAGGCCCCCACGGGTTCACAACTCCATTTGGCTTAAACTTATGAGGTCTCTGGGGAGGTCAAAAAACAGTCCTTTAAAGATAAGAAAACCCCTATTACCCATAATACCCCTTGAAATTTACCATGTGCCTTCTGCTGAAGAGTGGGATGCTGGGGCTCCTACCTCCTGCCCCTCCTGCCTCCACCCTCCTGCCTCCTGTCCAGCCCGCTCTCAAAGCAGCCACTCTCCACGCTGGGTCTCTGGACTTCGTTGCTTGTGGTTTGCTGAGGTTGGCCGCAGGGGCAGTCACATCACAGGTTGTCAGCTCCCATCCTCTGTCTCGTGCCTAGCCCTTTCCTGGTCCCTGGTCTCTGCTCCAACCCTCCCGTGTGTTTTCCAGAAACTCAGCAATTTTAAATGGATCAAGTCCTCTGGCACACCCACCTGCAAGCCACCAGACAAATCATACTTCAGGGAAACCCAGGAGGCGTGGACATCCACTCTCGGTGAACAAAAACCACATGCCCTATAAGAGGGTCTTTTGCGAAACTCACATCTCCAGGTGGTCACGCTAACCCTCAAGGGCTGCAGCACGTAAGCGTCTCTCAGCCTGTCTCTCTCAGCCTCTTGCTCTAGCAAGGCATGGATGACAAACCCTCAGGTGCTCACTTGCTTTTTCAATACCGAGTTCTTCTGACCAGAATCAACAGCCGAGAAATGGTTTGGCAAGCCCCCTCATCTCATCAATCACATGCCTCATTCTTACTCTGGGCCAACCACTTTCCCAGCACTTTATAGCATTAACACAATGAAGCCTCGTAACAGCTCTAGAAGCTAGGCACTGTTACTATTCTCATTGTACAGACAGGAACACTGAGGTCAAGGTTAACTTGCCTAAGGCCATGCAGCTAAGAAGTAGCAAAGCCAAGACTGAACCCAGACAGCAAGAGTCCAGAATCTGTTCTTGAACATTATGCTATGTCCCAACCTCCAGCCAAGGTGTGGGCATGTGCATGCGTGTACACGTGTGTGCAGGTGTGGGCAGACACTAGAGGAGGATGTCCAGTGTGAGACTGAGTTAATGACAGGAGCTCGCCCACACAACAGAGCGATCCCCAGGTTGGAAGGAAAGTCCAAGCGGTCACGATCTCCTCCCGTGCCCAGCCAGGCAGCTGTACTTAAGGACCAGTCTCTCTGGCACAGTCCCCAACTCTCTCTTCACATACACTCTCCCAGAACATGGGGAACAAGGTCCTGTCCTCCCGTGATGTAGAAATCTCCCATGCCATCAGAGAACCTGATCCCAGACTATTCCTGCTCTGCCCGTTGAGCTAACCACCCTGATTCGGGCTTCATCTTGATGGTTGGTCTTTGGGCCTCATGACACACCCTGGGCTGGCCCCTCAGGGGGAAAGCCATGGCTGCGGGTGTGTCCTTCACTCCCAGGGCCAGAGGGAGGGGTGTCACACAGCAGTAGCCCCCCACCCTGTCCCCATTAGAGTCTGCAAACTCCATGCGCAGGATCATCCCCCTGGTTTCCATTTCAAATGACTCCCTTGCTTACATTCAAGCCTCTTGCTCCTCCTTTCTAGCGAGCTTGGAGATTGATTCAGTTCAGCCTCACTGCCCACACAGGACTAAATGTCTCTCGATTTTCAACACACACCCGACACTAATTAGCAGCTGTGAGGCCCATCAACTCCTGCCCTCCCCAGAGGGCCCTAGTTTCTTTCCGAGCCTGCCTTCCTGTGTTCCTTTCCCCCTGCCCTCTGGGCCTCAGCAGCTCCAATGTTCCATTCCATCCTCCCAGCGGTATCTGCCAGCTCCCCCTGAGTACACTGTTGTTTCCTCTCCACTTCACAGTGTGGATTCTCTCTTCCCATGGGAAAGGAGGCACAGGAGGGGCCTGCTGGCTCAGGGGCTGTTTTCCTCAGGCTTTGAGACTGCAGAGAGGCCATCACACAGCAGTACCCCTTTCCCTCTCCAGGCCTTTGTCAGCATTCAGAGGATGTCTCGTCTTTCCATCTGAGCTTCAGTTCTCATTCCCCTTTTCTCCTTCTCAGGAATCCTTACAATCAATTGCCTTCATTCTCTTATATATACAACCTGTCCCTCTCTTAAAAAAAAAAAAAAAAAAAAAAAGCCTTCCTCACCCTGACCAGGTGGCTCAGTTGGTTAGAGCACCTTCCTGTGCACCACAGGGTTGCAGGTTCAATCCCCAGTAAGGGTAAATATAGGAGGTGACTGATTAATCTTTCTCTCTTTCCCTTCCTCTCTCTAAAATCAATAAAAAACATATCCTTGGATGAAGAAAAGAACAAAGGGAAAGGGGGGATTTTTGGATGATGGAACTGCTCTATATCTTGATTGTATAGAGACATATGTTACATGACTGTATATGTTTGTCAAAATTCATAGAACTATACACTGATAAGGGTATGTTTTACTGCATGTATATTGTGCCTTAATTTTTTAAATGGGGCAAAAAGGTTAAGGAGAGGTCAACAAGCCAGCGAAGAGTGAGAAGGAACAGTTGGAAAGGTGACTGGGGTGGCTGTGGCGGGGGGGAGTGGGGGAGGGGCCAGGGCCTCTTCTGTCTCTCCCCTTTTCATGGCTAGACTTCCCAGAACACTGTGTGTCCACCTCCTCACCTCCTACCCTCTCTGCCACCTGACTTCTTCAACCTGGCTTCCGCTCCTACTCCACAGAAATGGCTCCTCTTCAGGAGCGGACTCTCTCCGTGACACCAAGCCAGTGCAAAAGTTTCAGGCCCACGTGGCCCCAGCCCTCGAAGTGTTCAGCACTCTCACTCAGCTCATCTCTCCATGGCTCCTGGGACAGCAAGGCTTTTTCTGGGTTTTCTCTGACCTTCCTGGACACTCCTGCCCAACATTGCATATTAGAAGCTGTCGAGGTTTAGGGATGGGCTCTCCTCTGTTCTCTCTTCCTAGATGACTTAGTCTGTACCTGTGCCTCTGGTTATCATTTATACTGCACCGTCCAACAGAACAGGGGTCAGCTAATTACAGCTACTGCCAAGTCTGGTCTGCAGCCTGTTTTTGTGAATAAAGCTTTGCAGGAACACAGCCGTGCCCATCGTTTACCTATTATCTGTGGCTGCTTTGGCACTACAAGAGCAGAGCTTAGTGTTTGCAACAGAGACCGTGTGACTCACAAAGCCAAAAATATTTATTATCTGTCTCATTCCAGAAAAAGTTGGCAGACCCCTGCAACAGGACTTTCTGCAATGATGGGCATGTTGTATATCTGTGCCGTCCAACATACAGCATCCACATGGTGCATGTGGCTATTGAGTACTTTGAAATGTGGCTGCTGAAACTGAGGAATAAAAGTTATAATTTTATTTAGTTGTAACTGATAAGCTGGTAATAATGAATAACTTAAATAGTGGGTGCCACAGTGAACAGTGCAGATGCCCCTGAGGGTGCAGATGTGTGTCCCCTCCCCAGAGCTCTCCCCTGGGCTTCAACGCACCTTCACGTGGATGTGTCACAGAAGCCTCGAACTTGACGCATCTCAGGCTGGGTTCTCGGTCCTACCCACACAACCTAGTCCTCTGCAAGTGTTCTCCATCTCTCCCAGCTGCACTAGCCAGAAACCTTGAAATTGCCTGACACCTTTCTTTCCTTCCCATTGCCTATCCAATTCAATGTGAAATGCTCTTGACTTTCTCTCCCAGATATCTCTAACCCATTCGCTTCTCTCCACTGCTCTCACCTAACACAGCTGCTTCTCCTGTGGACCACCACGGCAGACCAGGTGGTCCCTGTGCTCTGAGGATGAAGAACAAAATTCTCAATGCAGTTGAAGCGTCTGACATTATGCAGCCTCTGATCCCCTCAGGGACTCACCTCCAGAACACACCATGTGCCTTCCCACCTTGTGGTTCTTATCCCTGCAGCCCTTTTATCTAGTTCATTTCTAGCCCTGGCTGGTGTGAGCTGGAGTGTCCTCCATACACCAAAAGGTCGCAGGTTTGATCCCTATCGGGGAGCATTCGGGAGGCAACCAATCTATGTTTCTATCTCATATCAACATTTCTCTTTCTCTCTCACTCTCCCCCCACCCTCTAAAAACAATGAAAAAAGGTCCTCAGATGAGGGAAAAAAACTTTCTACTTGTCCTTCAGAGCTCTCCTCAAGGGTTCCTTCTTCCAGGAAGTTCTTCCTAGCTCCCCAGGTGAGGCGAGGCCTCACTATAAGTTTCATTGCACTGGTATTGCTCTTGGGTGGCACTCACTGCTAACATCATTAAATGATAACTTTGTGGTTAGAGACTGAAGGTCGTCTGCCTCCTCCCTGGAGAAGAGAATCCCGGCGAGGGCAGGGGCCACGGCCGCCTCATGCACCACCGTGCTCAGGCCTCACACAGGCCTTGCACTCGGAGTCTGGGAACAAAGAGTGCTGCCACCTACTTCCTTTGCTGCCTCATCTGAAACCCGTCTGTTTTCAGACAGCTGAGGAGGCCCATTGTGAGGCTAGTTCAGACTGTAAAAGGGGTATCAGAAACCTGGTTGTTGCTTTTCCTCCCTTCAGCATATGTGCCTGACAAAGAGCTGGGACGAAGGGGAAGAACTACTCTCAAGGTGTGTTTCATGTTACCTGTGTAACAAGTACATGCCTCCCTGTCCCCACCTGCACCACCCACCAGATTCCATCTCCCACTTCCCATTTGTGTGTCACTTATAGCAACTGCAACCTATATATCGCACATAGTAGGTAGTCAATAGATGCTTGTTTATGTGAATTAAAAGTTTCTCAAGTCTCAAGTTCCTGAAAGCAGCAATATGCAAAGTGGGTGGAGTCAAACAGGTTCAAGTTCGTGTCCTGGCTCTGCATTGACTATCTATTCAGATCCCAGTTACGCCACTCCTCGCCGTGACACATTGGGTAAGTCACTTAGCCTTGCTGTGCTCAGACCTCTCACCTTCAGGAAATATCTATCCTGAAGGGTGAAAAGAACTACAGAAAGTGTATACAAACACTTAGCATGTATTAAAATAAATAGTCAACAGCCCTGGCTGGGGTGGCTCAATGGGTTGAATGCCGGCCTGCAAACTAAAGTGTCACCAGTTTGATTCCTGGTCAGGGCACAAGCCTGGGTTGTGGGCCAGGTCCCCAGGTTGGGGTGTGCGAGAGGTGGCCAATCAATGTTTCTCTCACACACCAATGTTTCTCTCTCTTTTTCTCTCCCTTCCCTTCTCTCTAGAAATAAATAAATAAAATATTTTAAAAATAAAATTATCATTGTAAAGCAATGGAACTTGGGTTTAATACAAGAAAGGTCAAGTCCCTGGAGTGTTGCTTGGTGACAGTCCTGGGGTCAAAGAGTATAGCTCCACAGGGCACATCTCCACTGGGTGAAACCCAACACCTGGGAGTGCTCGAAGGGCCCTTGAGGCTCATTCTGTGATGACAGGAGCTTCATAACTGATCTCTTTTTACTCTAAACCAGACCTCCCAGTCTTCCTGACGTCTAGCTCGAAAAGTGCTGACAGTAGCTCTAGACGTCTGGTAAAGGACCCAACAATAGTTTGCTTGGACAGAAACTATTCTGTACAGCCTCCACGCACATCTGTAGCCCTGGACCCCTCCCAGGTTAGGAGGGGCAAGAGAGGCCCCCCCAGTGCAGCAGCTCCACAAATGTTCACGTTTTACTTGCAAGAGCCCTGAGACACAGACCACGGGGAGCAGATCAGCCTTCGGAGCAAATGAACCACATGTCCTTGATCGAGTTCTTTCATCCACTTTCGCACCACGAAGATGACTCTGTAAATCTGCTCCTTGCCTCAGAAGGGCAGTTTGTGAGTACTGTCTTGGCAAGGTATCTAAAAACAGTCAAAGCAGCAGCAACTTAGGTGTTGCTTCTCTGTCGCCACTACTGGCAAATAGGTACCTGCTACTCCAGGCCCACTCGCCCTACCCCCTTCTCTAGCTGTGCTTCTTACTCTCTTTGTCTCCTGCATCTTTAAGGGTGTTGCCACAGCAACCACTGTCACCAGAAGAGGCAAGATAGTGTCACCCACTCTGCTCCAAGCAGCAAGGTAGAGCTAACTTTGGGAAAGGTGACCTAACAAGATTTCCCCCTACTCCTCAGCCTGCTGGGCTCTTTAAGGGGGGTCCCAGATCATTAACTGCAGCAGCAGCAGACAGGAACAAAGCAGCACATCAACCTACCTGGACAGTGCAGGCCCTGTGTCTGCAGGGTACAGCGGGGGTGCCGTGTAACAAAAACACATCGGGTACACACCACAGCAGCACTGCTAGAATCACTTTGTTCACATGAGTAGCCACAGGCACTCAGAATCCTGTCCATACTCCAGGGCAGGGAAACCTAAAAAGAGCCTGAATCCTAAAGACCCTAAATATGAGCCCAAAAGGACCCTATTCTTGCCTTTGTACAGACATGAATCCTAGGCTTTGTAAGCCCCCTGCTTGCTTTAGAGGCACAGAAGGTGAAGGGAGACAGGAGTTAGTGCATCTGTTTCCAAGTGGAGACAAAGAGGCCTCGCTCCCCAGGGGCCCTCCTGTCCCTGCTGACACGTTCTCCCCCAATGTTAAATGACAGTTGCTGCCAAAGAACCTTAGAGAGGTCTCTGCATGCCCCGGTGCCCCTAACAGACCCTGCTCTGCTGCTTTGGGAGCACTGCTGGAACCGGTTCAAGTCTTTCAGTGCAGCAGCCAGCTGCAGTCAAACAGCTTCAGAAACTCGCTCAAGGTCACCCTCAAGATCACAGCAGAAATAGAACTAGGAATCCTTCCTCCAGGTTCTACAGACACACATTCTTCTCCTAACACATGGGACGCAACCCACAGATACCTTCCATCTCAGATGCCTCCTAAAAGGAGTTGACCCCCAGGCCCCTGGTGTGTCCCTCTCCCCGTTTCCTGGAATAGCAGTCCCCGCACTGGAATCACAGGCAGATCCCATAGCCTTGCCAGTTCACGGTGAGTCAACAGCCCCAGCCAGTTCCCCGCCAGCAGGGGCTGCCACAGTTTAATGAGTGGTTATTTGTGGTGCTCTGCACACAGCTTGGAGCTGAGCCTTCACCCCATACTGAGTGGAGCGGGTGGGGGAGAGAGCACTGCCAAAGCATCATTTATTACTATAATCTTCAATGTGCATCCCACCCTGGCGTTAACATCCCAAAATAAACGGATTCATCCCCCCAAAGCCTGCGCAGCAAACACTCAGCTGGAGGGCTCTTTGTGGGAGGCAGGCAGCACCAAGGACAGCAGGTGGGTAACCCACCCTCTCCTCCCTGGGTCATCCTGGGAAGCTCAGTTAGGCATGCCTGCAGGAGTCGGCCAGATGGAAGCCGTAACCAACTCAGGGAGAATGGAATGAGGTCTAGGTTTCAGTGAGGCACTTGTATCTAGGCACCTGGCAGGATCCAGATCTCTTTGAAAAAGTGGTTTGGTTCTGATTCTGACTTGGCTTACTCATGCAGGTAAAATATTTCAGGGCAAATCGAGCCATTTCAAGCAGCAGTTCTGGAGGGCAGGCTTAGAAAATCATGCCCTTAGGATTCCAAAATCTCAGTAGGCTCGCACCACTTACTTGGCCAGTCTAACACATCCTTCTTTTCCCCTTCTTAGTTTTCTCTTCCCAGAGCCTTCGTACTCTCCTTGGAAGTCAAGTGGCCAAATGTAAGAGGACTATGTGTCCAGCACGGTTGGTCAGCAGGTACACTGATCTTACTTAGTCACCTGCTTGACTGCTCTGGGTCCTGCATGTCAGACACTTCAGAGTGAAGAAATTGCTCTCATTCCTTTCTTTCCTTGTTTTTTCTTTTATTTCTTTTCCAGAACAAAGGCCTGCGCTCTGCTCCTGGAGGCTCAGCGGTTATGGGAATCAATGATGGACACCAGGAACGAAGGACCCAGGAAAGGAGGCCTCCCGCTTCCCTTCTTTCACTCCTACTCAGTTATCCCCTTGGGCCCATTCACTGCACCCGCTGTGCGGGGGCCCAGGCATCCCCTAAGGAAGGACAGATAGCACTTGCCCTGCCCAATATTCTACCCAAATGTACCCCATTGATAAATATCATCCTGCATTGGTCTCTGTTCTCTGTCATCTTGCTCGGCATTTATTAAATCACACTGCTTAGCTTTCCTATAGAAAGTATTTGTAATAAATTCCTTAAAAGTTGCATGTTAATTAAATCATTCTATATTCACTGGGGTAACATGATAAAGAAGTCTTATGACAAATTCTTTAAGTCGGCAGTTCTGTGCCTGAGGCAGCGAGCTACATCTTTTGATGAAGATTGCCGGAAAGAACCTCAGGGGCTGAATGCGTCTCCCCTTCCCATCCTTACTGAAACCAGTGAAAAGTTATTCAGCTGGAGGAGTAGACGGTGATTCTCGGCAATGCAGTCCTGCCGGCAGCCGTGAATGCGGACGAGCTGGAGAGCAGCCCCTGCAGCTCTCCTGCGACACGGAGACGCTCTGCTGCAGCGCTGAGGGACAGCAAGGAGCCACCCAGGCAAAGTGGAGCCAAGGCCCTGCCGGCAGCCCCAGCAGAGTCTCTGCACCTTTCGTTGCTTGGGGTCTACTTCTTCAGCCGAAAGGAATTTTTAAAGAGTGCCCAAACCCTCTCATTTCATGCAGTTTCTCTGGAGCAAGAAAGAAAGCAGGTGGGGGATGTGAGGCTTATGTAAGATTCAGGTGCCTAAGGCTTTTTTCCTGGGCTGGACACTTCAGCCTGAGGAGGAGGCCCTGGCGCCGCGCTGAGAGGAGGGAAGAGGGCCGGGGTCTCCCCGGGGCTGCAGGGCTCTGGGCAGCACTCCCGCTGTGCACCCCACTTCACGAGAGCAAGGAAACAGGCTGGGCCCTGGCCTCCAAGGGAGCAGAGACCCTCCGGGGACCTGGTTTGGAGTCAGCCGGCCTCTGCATACAGCCTGGTGGCCGCCCCTGGATTTCACAAGTACTCACGCCCAAAGCCAGGCTCGGCTCCGCACGAGCAGGCAGCCTCCGCGGCAAACTGCTGCTTAGAACCAGCTCCTCGGCCCGGAAGGCCCGGCGAGCGCCGACGGCTCGTCTCCATCCGAGGGTCGCGCTCTCCTCTCACTGCGCCCCCGACGGAGGCCACCCTAAAGGTCGGCGCCGGGGCGAGTCCTGCGGGGAGGCTGGGCACCTCCCCGGAAAAGCTCAGGCCAGCCCACCGCTCGGGGCTGGCACGGCCTTCGCGGCGCGCGCTCCCAGGGGACGGCTGCGAACGCGAGTCAGATTTAGAAACACTCGAGGGCGGCCGAACTCCGGGGGGGCTCGGCGACGGGAGGCACGGCGACCCTCTCTCCCCACGCCGGGGCCGCAGGGGCGCGGGGGCCGAGCACTGGGCCGCGGGGCCGCTTCTCCGCTTCTCCGCCGAGGCCGTGTGGCCGCAGCCGCCGCCGTGCCCCCACGGCCCCCCGGCCGGCCGCGGGCTCCAGGGCAGACCCGGCGGGCACGGCGGCCAGGACGGCTCCCGGCGAGGCCGGGCCGCGAACTGGGCGCCGGGCCCGGGCGCCGCTGTCCCCGCAGCACCCGGCCCCCGGGAGCCCGCGCCAGGCTTCCGCAGCCGCCGGCGCGGGCGACAGGGACGCGGGACGCCGGGGCCCGGCGCCCCCGCCCGCAGGGAACCCCGCGCGACCGGCGCTTGACAGACAAAACCCCGACCCGGAGCGGGCGCCGACCCCTCAGGGCCCCCTCCGACCCCCTCGGGGTCACGGACGCGCCGACACCACCAGCGGGGGGGCGGGGGGGGGGCGGCCGCGCGGTGGGGGGGGCGGGGGGCGCACACGAGGTCCCGGAGCTCGCGCCGCCGCCGCCCCCGCGGAGTCCCGGGGGACGGAAGGGCCGGGCGCGGGAGCGAGGGGCGCGGGGCAGGGCCCCCAGGGCGCGGGGTGTGCCGGGCGGGCCCCGGGCGCGGCCGGCGCGGGGGGCGGGTCTGCTCTCCCGGGACCTCCGGGGCGCCGCGGGAGCGACGGCGCGGTGGGGCCGCCCTCCGACAGGGGCCCGGGGCCGCCGCAGGGACGGCGCGGGCGGCTGTCGAGGGCGCGGACTCGGGGCACGCGGGCCACCTCCTCGGGGGTCCGGGCGACGCGCAGCCGGCAGCCCGGGGCGCGGGGGGGCGGCTGGCGGGGACCGGACGCCGCCCTCCCCGTCGCTGCCCCGGGCCCGAGGTGCCCCGTCCTCGACCCCCGACCCCCGGGACCCCGGCCGGGAGCGCCCGGTCCGCAGCGCCGCTCACCTCGCTCATCGCGGCGGCTGACGGAGCGGGGGGCACGTGCAGTGAGGGCGGCCCTGACGGTGGCGAGTCGCCGCTGGGCTGGGGGGCACGGCTGCCGGCGGCCGGCGGGGCGAGGAGGGTCCGTGCGCGGCCCGGGCTCCGTGCCGGCTCTCGGCGCTCACTCCGCGCCCGGCGCCCCGCGGTTCCGTCAGAGCCGCTCCGCGCCGCTCCGCGCGCGCCTCGGGTCCCGCCTTTTATAGTCAGCTCGGGCCCCGCCTCCGGCCCGACCAATAGGAGCGCCCCCTGCCGAAGAGTGACAGCCGCTCGCACCCAATGGAGGCAGGCTCGGCGGTCCGCTGCATTTCCAACTAGGGTCAGAGAGCCGGAGCGCGGGAAGGAGGGGGGCGCGTAGCGGACGCGAGCGCGGAAAACAGAGCGGGGCAGCCCGGGCGGGCGGGGAGCGAAGGGGCCGCACAGGCGCGGGCAGCGCGAGGGCGCGGCGTGTGCGCCCGAGGAAGCGAGGAAAGAGGGTGCACGGGAAGCCGGAAGCAAGGAACGGGGCGGGTAAAGCCAAGGGCCGTCGCGGATCAGGACTTGGCGGTAGGATGGCAGGGAAACTGCAAAGTGTCTGCTTGGTTAGGAAGATCGTGGATGCCAGGAGTTGAAAGGCCTTTAAGATCCATCAGTCCTACGTCCTGCATAATGAAAAAAGAAAATAAAAAATCGCCTCTCCAACCAAATGACGATCCCCTGACGTCCACCTAAACAGGGAAGCGCTCCTCCCAGAAGCTTATTCGTTCGATTCCAGCCTGACGATGCGCCTCCACCGAGCCAGGCGTGGCGAGGAACCGCTAGGAAGGGGAGACTCGCCGATGGCCTTGCACCTACTGCTGCCGTTAGAACAGGTTTCGACAGGCACGTGCTTTCTCCCAGAGCCTCGTCTGTTCCTCCCAGCCAGTCAGGCAGCCACCCACCGGGTGGCCCGTGGTCCAGGACCAAACCAGCCCCGCGGACTCGGCCCAGGTGTGGAGAACAGGTGCGAAAGTCCGACCCATGTAGATTATTTCTCAGTAAGATGGAACTTGACCGAATAATTACTGTGATGTATGAGTTTTAAGGAAAAAATACGGATAGAGCAAGAAGAAAAGCAAGAGAACATCTCAGCAAATGTCATGATCTTAACAGCTATTCCTGTTTGTCTATCTAGCCTTCCTTTCTGCGTTAAGGAAATCCTTCCAATTCCCTTGCCTGTGGCACTTCTAGGCATTGTAAAATCTCTTCGCCTACGTACAGCTACTGTCATCCAAAGCCCAACAGTCTCCTGTTGATAGTTTCTTTCCTGGCCTGTAACAGCTGAGTTGTTCGCAGCTGAGCTTCTGTCAGCCAGCCGCCACGGCTCTCTTCTCAACAGCAGACTTAGGGGAGACCTCAAACGGCCTCCCTCCAACTCCAGCCTCTGTGCCTGCACATTTCCTGTGCCAGGTCAGACACAGGGAAGACAAAAAAAGACTATGTCTTCCCCCACCCACCTGGATCCTCTGACTCTCACTTTCCAATGGGAATCTGGTACCTAAGTGACTAGTTTCGGAGGCGGTGGAGGGCGAGGGATACACTCATACACAGTCTCTGCAGCCTGCTCCTCCGGCTGCCCTCACCTTTATGATGAACGGCGAATTAGCATGGAAAAAGTCATCTTTAGTGCAACAGACCTCCCCAAAGTTGTTAAACAGCTATGCAAGGAATATAAAGGGAACCCTGGCTGGTGTAGCTCAGTGGATTGAGCGCGGGCTGCAAACCAAAGCATTGCAGGTTTGATTCCCAGTCAGGGCAAATGCCTGGGTTGCAGGCCACGGCCCCCAGCAACCGCACAGTGATGTTTCTCTCTCTCTCTCTCTCTTTCTCCCTCCCTACCCTCTCTAAAAAAATAAATAATTAATTTTAAAAAAAGAGTATAAAGGGAATCTGAGATCCTACATCAGAGGTCAGAAAGCTTTTTCTGTAACAGCCAGAGAGTAAATGCTAACAGTCTCTGTTGAAATTCCAAGTCTTTCCTTATAGTTTGAAAGCAGTCTTAAACAACATATAAACAAATAGGTGAGGCTATATTCCAGTAAAACTTTATTTTTGGACACCAAAGTGTGCAGTTCATATAATTTTCATGTATGATGAGATATTCTTTTTCTTCTTTTAACAATTTAAAGACTTTATCTATTTCTTTCTTTCTTTAGAGAGAGAGGGGAAGGAAGGGAGAAAGGGAGAGAAACACCAATGTGTGGTTGCCTCTCATGTGCCCCCTACTGTGGACCTGGCCTGCAACTCAGGCACGTGCCCTGACTGGGAACTGAACTGGGGATCATTTGCTTCGCAGTGCGGTGCTCAATCCAGTGAGCCACACCAGCCAGGGCTTCTTTTAATTTGAAAAAACAGCCCTGGCTGGTGTGGCTCAGTGGATTGAATGTCAGTCTGAGAACCAAAGGGTCACCGGTTTGATTCCCAGTCAGGGCACGTGCCTGGCTTGCAGGCTGGGTTCCCAGTAGGGGGCGTGCAAGAGGCAACCACACATTGATATTTCTCTCCCTCTCTTTCTCCCTTCCCCTATGAATAAAAAAATAAATAGATATTTTTAAAAAACATTCTTAGCTCAAAGGCTGTGTAAATCAGGCCACAGATCAGATTTGACCAACAGGCCACAGACTGCCCACCCCTGCCATAGGTAATTAAGTGCCCAGTACGCTACAACAGTCAGTTATATAATGCTAAATATTAGTAGGTCCAAGAAGAAAGACATTGCTCAGGGCCAGATGTTTCAAAAGCTTCCTGGGGAAAAGGGGATTGGGTTGGACCTTAAAAGAAGGGTAAAACTTAGATCAATGGTGGAAGGGAAGGAGGGGAAAAGACGGATCTATCTGGCATCTGGTGATAAGAGAAAAATGATGAAAGAAGACTGAGGTTGAGGATGGGGAAGTTGCGGGAGATGTATCAGAATAAGGAACTTAAAGCTGACCCTCATAGAGATAGCATCTTCAGATTACTGTAACCAGGGAAACATAGTACTCATCTGACAATGAAAACAGTTAGAGCAGGAAGACAAGACGGGATGTTGTCACTGTACAAAGTGCGAGAGTCTGGGTGAGGGCAGTGATGACAGCAGAACAGAAGGGACTTGGAGAAACACGAGGTGCAAAGAACCAGTAAGACTTGGTCACTAACAAGATCTAGGAGAGGACTCAAAGTGACTTTTGGAACTCAGGACCCGAGAGCTCGGAAGGTCTTTAATCGTGCATTGGCTGTGAAGCACACGGTATGGGCAGGATCCATGCTGGGCACTGGGAAGAGGAGACGCACAGGACACAGAGCACACAGTCCAGGAGGAGAGGGACAGTCACGTGAGTGCGAAGGCGCAGTGCTGCTACAGGTGCTGCACTGCTACAGGTGCTGCGGCAGAAGTCCGAGCAAGTGCAGTCAGTGTCCAGAAAAAGGAACCGAATGAGATTTACCCTTACCAGGCATCAGAAGAAACTACTAAGAATAGCAAGATCCCCTGGAACTGGGGTTGTAGGTTTTGGAGACGTCACAATCCAGAATAAGGATGACAACTGAAATCAGAAATGTAAAGGTGCGCTGTAAGCTGTGCTGTTACAATGTCAGCTATTTTTACATTTTACCAGAGCCTTGTGAATAGACAGACTGTCAGGGAGGAACATAGAAGAAGAAAGGCAGGACGGATGAAATGGAGCCTTGGAGAAAAGCCTATAGTTTTTCCTGACTGGTAGGCTTAGGGAAAGGGGAAACTCTATAATGGAGAAAGAGAAAAAGAGCTGGTAGAAATAAAGGTGGAGAACCAGGAATGCATAACATCATAGAGGCCAGTGAGAAAGATTTTCAAAGAAGACAACCTTATTAGTGAGTCGAAGCAGTAGGGAGGTAGATTGGGGGGAACAGAAGAGAAAGCACATTGAATTCAACAGGCCACGAGAGATCACTAGTAAATGTAGACGAAGAAGATTGGAAGCAGGTTACAAAATGCGAAGGCAAGGAGGAAGCCTGAACACCGCAAGGAAGTAATTGTGCCAGGACATGGGGGTGGGCACACAGGACAGAGCAGACCCAGACTGCAAATTCCGCTCCGTGGACACCTGAGTGAGGCCACCTCATGTCAAAAGCAAATCTGGCAGGTAGGAGCAGTAGGTAGGAGTGGTTCACAAGTCAGAAAGGAGTCAGGAATCAGACGAGAAGGCAAATGAGTATCTGGTCAGAGAGTCAGGGCAGCAAAGGATAATCGGCTAGGAAAGAAAGCTCCTGAAGGGAACAGGAATGTATCCAGGTGACAGCCGGGACCCCACGTCACTGGGACATGCCTGGCACAAAGCAGACACCTGTTAGACATTTGCTGAGTGAATGACTGCAACACAGGTAATAACATGATGCCACATGAAAAGAGCGTGAATTTGGAATCAGACCTTAATTCATATCCTTACCCATTAATTTATAAATTCCATAAACAGCCCTGGCTGGTGTGGCTCAGTGGATTGAGCACCGGCCTGCGAACCAAAGGGTTGTTGGTTCAATTCCCAGTCAGGGCACATGCCTGGGTTGTGGGCCAGGTCCCCAGTGAGGGGCGTGCAAGAGGCAACCACGCACTGTTTCTCTCCCTCTCTCTCCCTCCTTTCCCCTCTATCTAAAAATAAATAAATAAAATATTTTTAAAATAAATAAATTGCATAAACACTCACTATATGTGCCAGGAGTACACAGACAGACCCTAAGGATCCAAAAATAAAAGCCTTCAACAACTCATAGGTGATTGACATTGCTCTGCAGTGTGTGGGTGCTGTAGCAAGCTTGCGTGCGGAGGTGCAGCTCTGCTGCCAGCCCCCACCCTGCCCCAGCCCCAGAGGTGACCCTCTGCTCAGGTCTGAAGGGCAAGCAGGTCAGATCGGGAGAACCAAGGGAGGGGCCAGGTGAAGATTCCCACCAGACGGAGTAACAGGGGCAGATGTTTGGAGGTCAGTGAGCACAGCAAGTTCAGGAAGCTCTAAGGCTTAAGCACATCTAGAGCCAAAGTGTGAGGTGTCAGGTCAGGCGGGGAAGTGGGGTTGGAGGGATAAACAGGGGCCCGAGCACAAAGGACTTTGCACGTCATGCTGAAGAGATTGGTTTTATCCTGGAGGCGACGGGAAGCCAATGAAGAATTTTAAGCAGGAAAGAGACATGATTAAATTTGCATTTTAGAAATAGCGAGAGCATGGAGGATGGGTTGCAGGAGAGGAAGCTGGTAACGGGAAGAATGATGAATAGGCGGCCGCATAATGAGTGGGAAGTGATGGGTGCCCGGACTAGCTAAGAGGCAGGGGGCAGGCACAGGTCAGGAGACAGAAAGGACAGGGGGTGACGGAAAGAAAGCGGGCCCTGCCCACCCCCAGGCCACTCTCCTGCCGACCACTCCCTGCCTGAAACATTATGCTCCAGCAAGAAAGGCCTGCCTGTGGTTCTACCAAATCCACTTTTCTCTGCCTGGCTTCTGGGACTTCTCTGACTGCACCCTCTGCCTGAACTAGCCCAGTCCTCATTATCCTTATCAAAGTCAACTCAGCTCTGGCTGGTGTGGCTCAGCAGACTGAGTACCGGCCTGAGCACTAAAGGGTCACTGGTTCGATTCCCAGTCAGGGCACATGCCTGGGTTGCAGGCCAGCTTCCCCAGTAGGGGGCACATGAGAGGCAACCACACATTAATGTTTCTCTCCTCTCTTTCTCCCTCCCTTCCCCTCTCTCTAAAAATAAATAAATAAAATCTTATACATTAAACAGAGTCCGAGATCCCTCTCAGCACAGGAGAACGATACTCTGGCACAAGAGTCCCAGACTAACCCAGCTGCCTCTGATTTATTCGAGACCAGCTTGTCCTCAGCCCTCCCTACTTAGGAACTGGGACCTCAGCCTAGGGTCCTCGTTAGACCCGTCTCTCAGAGCTTCCCTTCGAGGAGCCTTGTGTAACTGTCACACCTGTCCATTGGACACCATCCATGAAAAAAGCTTGCTGTCTCCCCTCTCTGCCTGGCATGCCCAGGACCCACATACAGACTGCGGATCCAGCATGAAGCCTGGCAGTAGCAAACATCTCCACGGTCTGATTAGGAGCAGCTTGAAATGAGTCATGAGGTCCCCACCCACCAGGGTCCCTCCCCGTGTACCAGCAAGCAGCACCACAGGCATGCTGGGAAAACCTCCCCCAGGCCTTTGCCCCGGGTCCAGAGTCTGTGCCCTTGCGAGGCAGCCTGAGAGCAACTGGAGGCCACACACAGTGGCAGTTCCTTGTCTCCCAGGTACTGAGGGCCATAGCCCTGATTCCAGACACAGGCAGCTCCTGAGATCAAAGGGAACACAGGGGCAGAGTGGGAGTTTCAGGAGACGCATCCCACACCAGATTCTGCGGCCTGCAGGTGACATGATGCCTAAGAGAAGGCAGAGACCGAGAACACTACAATACAGATTAGGCAGGGGCTGGGCCCAGGGCATGCCCAGGAAGGTGCTTGCGGAAGGGGGAAGAAGGTCAAGGGTGACCTGAGCAGACAAGATGGTCACCTTTCCCACATTCGAGGGCTGTGACAGTCACCTCAGTGCCAGAAGTCGTGGCCAGCAGGGACGCTGGGCCGAGGGACTGCTTGGTGTGGGCACCAGGCCACGGGCTATCGCGTCCAAGTCCTGGCTGTGGGGGCAAGTCCCCCCCAGTGGAAACGGCCCCCCGCCGGCCCGAGCTGGTCCAGCTGCATCCCTCCCGCATCCGGAGCCTGACACCGAGGTTCGCTCCCGACACGTCGCCGACCTCCATGCTACAGGTGGCGTGGTAACGGAGGGGAGGCCGAGGTTCGCCCCATGGACACAACCGCTCAGTCACGAGCACCAGGCTTTCCTGAGGGGCCCTGTGCCTCCACGCCCGCACTAGAGGGCAGGCGCCATGTCCACCCGGAAGGGCCCGTGGGCACAGCTCAGAGCAGCGAAGTCATCCGGGCCCCTCACATACCCACACTCATGTCTCTGCCTCTCACGGACAAACAGCTGGCCGAAGCACCGGTCTCAGCTGCCTTTCTGCTGGGAGCCGCAGGGTCTCCCAGGCCCAGAGGTGCCTCTGCCCAGCCTGCAGGGGGCGAAAGTGCCTGGAGGCAGGCAGGAAGCAGAGCAGTGAGTCGGCCCCTCCCCTCCGTGCCAGGAATCCTGACCATGTTTCTCTCTTCTCCCTGTTCCTACACAGCATTCCCCACACAGCAAGTGGCGTGAGCTCCTGGCACATGCAAGACCAGGTCGCCATTCTGCTAGAAACCTCCAAGGGATCCATCTCCCTTCTGGGCTGTGACCCCACGTCTAGCTCCTCCTCGCAGCCTCCGGTGACTCTGGTGCCCCTGGCTCAGCGCACCCCAGCCTCCGGTCTGCCCTCAGCCACCCCTGGGACTCTCCTCGGTGCCGCTGTGCTCGCCCTGGCCATTCCCTCTCCCGGAACGGTCTCTTGGAATGAGTGCAGCTTGCTTCTTCTCTTCTATCTCACGTGTGGTGCCTGTCACCTAGAAGGTACTCCGTAATTGAATTGATTACTTACGGCTCTTTCTGTGCGCCAGGTGATGAGGCAATGCTCCCAACGGATGGCGCAACTGGGTTCCACACAAGTCAACTTGCCCAGGTTCACTCAGCTTATGAGCCCGCGCAGCCAGTGTTCACACCCACCCGTCTGCCACCCAAATGCTTGCTGCTTCCATGACCTTGGACCTGTCACTGGAATCTCAGCCTGTTTGCATTTCCGAGAAACGAGAATCCCACCTACGGGGAACAAACCCTGCGTCTACCCGTAGGGTTGCTCCAGAGTTGGCCACACAGCCTTCGAAAGCGCAGCGCTGCCCGAACGTCAGGCGATGCTGCTCTAGGTACGAAGGGCCCGCCCTCTTCAATGTTCCCTGGGAAGCCAGGCCTCCGCACACCATCACCAGCACAGCCCCTTGTTCTCTGCCGCCGAGTCCCACGGGCTCGGGAACGTGGGCAGGACCCCCGCCAGCTGGAGCCTCGGGACTCCCTCCCTGCACCCTCCCCTGGGCAGGCTGTCTGGGGTCGAGACCAGAGGCCGGCAGCCCCCTGCTGGTATCCACGGCTTTGTCACGCCACTCGCCTGGGCACAGTGACCCTGCCTGCAGCAGCCCTGGCCCTGAGGCTCGTGGAGCAGGCCCAGTCCTGGCACAGCCAGCCCCTGAGCAGCCAAGGAAGGAGCAGAAAGAGCCTGTCCAGGTGCTCCTGGGGGCCCACACCGCCACAAGGGCCCCATGTCTGACCAGTCTGTGCAGTGTGGGGTGAGCATCTACAGGATTTGGTCTGGAGGGTGACCCAGAGGGTGACCAAGGAGGACAGCCTGAGGGAGGGAGCCATGTGCCATGCACCAGTTCAGAGGACAGGACTTCTAGAAGACCCAGCCAAGACAGGCTCCTCAGCCCCAGGCCCTTCCAAGGCTATGGAGACCAAAGGGACAGCCCTGACCCTGGGCCTCGCTTGGCTGTGACCTCTGCAGCCCCCAGCCCACCCCGGTCCCCACACTGCTCCGCTTTGCAGTACAGCTTGTCACCCAGTTATCCACGGACTGGCCCCACTTCCGGCATGAGACATCTCCCTACCTTTCAGGAAGCACACACTGCAGTGAACTATAGCCCCCGCCCCCACCAACAGAAACAAAACACCACGAGCCACTGACCCAGCTAACCCACCCCTTAGCCTTTCCAGGCACCAGGCCTTGTGTGAGGACACTTTGTGTTTGGGTCTCAGTCAGAAGCAGGAGGTCCTCTGTGTCCTGCCCCTCACGGTGCCCTGCCCACGCAGGCCCAGGTCTCTCTTCTCAGGCCGGCAGAGGCCGGGATCTGTCGCATGCACTCAGCACCACTTTCTGTCTCCGGGCAGAGCTTCTTCTGTGCGCCTTTTGGCTACACAGCAGGACGTGGAGCCCACGCTGAGATGGTGCTGGGACAGCACCGGACGTGTCCTCGAGGTGTGGTTCCAGGCAAGGGGCCCGAGGGCTCCTAAGCCTCGCCTCTCCCCAGGGGGGTTCCAGAAGGGGTCTTGAGAGCTCCTCTTTTGCTTCCACAGGGCATCGAGTTGACTGTGGCTCTGGGAGCCCGAGTGTGTGCTCCTGGCTGCACGGCCCTCTCCTCTCCTGCTGAGCAGCCCCCAATCCAGAAGTTTCTCTCAACACCTCTGCCCAACTCCCAGCTCCTTGCAACCATCCACCCTAGGCCCGCTCGTCCTCCAACCTGCACCACAGGCCTCTCCCAGACTCGGCCCCCTGGGCCGCTGCGCAGGCCCACCCACCCCCACCTGGCCTCCCTGCTCCCTCTTGCAGACTGGCGGGGTCACCCCGAGGGAGGAGACTGACCAGCTAGCTGCAGGAGGAGAGCGCACTGGCTCCGCAGAGCTACACGCAAGGCCCGTACAGGGCTCTGGGGGCTGGGAGGCTGCCCCAGGTGACGAAGGGGCTGGGGAGACACTGGGCTCGGCATGGCCGCTTTTCTGCCCTTCCCTTTGGGAACCAAGGTCCCTTGGGGTCTACTCCTTCCCTCCTGTCCACGCGCCCCAGCACCCACACTGCTCCTGCTGCTGTTTCAGCTCGCTTTTTCCAGGTTTTTTATTCAGTAGAGATGCGAAGTAGTTGCTCAGTCTGTATCGCAGCATTCCTGAGGCTGATGGCACCCTTCCCCTCCCCCATCCAACCTCCCCAGACGGGCAGCGTTTCCGGAGGTTTCACGCTCTCTCTGGGGCCTTTGCCTTCCTCTTCACTGGGCCAGTCCTCCCTTTTCTCATGCCCTCGAGGTGACGCTCATTCACAGCTTCACAGCCAAAGCCGCTGGCTCAGCATCCGTCTCTCCAGCCTCTGAGTGCCCTGCCCCCGCTCCAGCCCACCCTCCACAAGCCAGTCTGCCCAGAGAAGGAGGCTTTAGACCGCAGAACACACCCACCTTCTAGAACCTCCTCTAGAAGGCCAGACCCTCAGATCCCACACAGTCGAAGTTCTCGCCAAGTCTGGGGCTTTCTCCTCACGGGGCCCTCGGAGCTCTGGGTTCAAGAAAAACAACATGGTGAGCGAAGACAGTGCCAGAGGCCCCTTGGGGACCTTTGGAACCTCGGAGAAACCTGTCGCCCTAGAACACGGTTTTCTCTGGTGGTCAGACCTAGCTTCACTGAAGGGCAGTTTGGAGGATTTGGGGGGTGAGGGGCAGGATAACACTCTCAGTTGCTGTATTTCCTTCCTTTCCCTGTGACCCCGCTATTTCTTCCTCCGAAGGCTTCTGTTTGCAAAGCTGCTGGGCCTGTTGGCCGTGCCCCAGAGCATCAACAGCACCTATGGACACCAGGTCCAGCACAGCCAGGGATGTCTGCCAGGATGCCCCTGCTCCAGGAGATCTGCAGCTGCCTTCCCAGCCCACCTGGACACGCGGGGCTGGGAAGGGCCGACATGGGGGCCAGAGGCTGGGGCCAGGAGAAGGGGGCCCCACGGTCCCAAGGAGCGACTACGGCAATGACTGCCTCTTCACACAGTCGCAGGGGCGCAGGGGGTGGCTGTGGGGGTAACGTCGTTCTCCGGAAGCACAAAAGACAGGGAAGGAGGTAGCTCCTTCTCGGACGCATGGCCCCACTTTCTGAGGTCAATTTGGATCCTGGCCTTGGACGGCTCTGAGACGGGGAACAGGGTGGGCGCTAGTCCCATGCGGAGTGGCTTGCTCTGAAGGGGAAGAGGGGAGGGGCTTCAATCCACAGGGACATGAAGAAGGGGAGTGTGAGCGAGACAACTGAGCCGGACGGACCCCTTAGCCCTTCTTCCTCAGTCCAGAGCCACAGTGTGGACAGAGGGCACACGCTGGGGGCACGGGGGTCCTCAGACCACTGCCTCCTCAGCTCCCTCGTGGCAGCGCCAGTGCTGAGGAGGGCATGGTCCTGTCCCCACCTCTGCCCCTGGGACCTACGGGTCGCCCAGCAAGGTGGGCTCTGGAGAGGGGCCCGGTCTCCGGCCCTGGGGGACCTGACTCAGCAGCAGCAGCGGCAGCCCCGCCTCAGCCCACAGTGACGCTGAAGCCGCAGTGGAACCTGTTGCGCCAGTGGTTGAGGAAGGCCCCGAGGGCCAGGGTGACGGGCAGCGGGGGCATCTTCTTCTCCAGCACCGCACCCACACACCAGTTACTGTCCACCAGGCCTGCGGGAAGGGCGTGCGGACGAGGTTACTGAGCGGGCTCAGAGAAGGGGCCAGCGGAAGTAGGGCGGAGCTCCCCGCCCCGCCGGCCACCCCTCAGGCATCATCTCAGTCGCCCTCACCTCTGAACACCATGTTGGCCTGGGGCAGATTCAGGAGGTAACCAAAGGAGAAGGTCGTGTCTTGTAGCCTGGTGTTGGCCTCAAACTCCACCCCGACCTGAACCTGAGGACCACCAGAGGGCAAGGATGGGAGGGGGTCTCTGTCTGGAAAGACCGCAGGCACCTGATGGCGGTGAGCAGGAGGAAGCATGCGTGAAATGTGTGTGAAGCGTGGACAGGAGGGACAGCGGGTCGGCAGGGCCAGCGGAGGTCCAGGGCGGGCCAGAGTTCACGAATGCCATGCTGGGTGGCAGGGGCACCCATCGTCTCACCTGTTCATTTGCCCTGTGGTAGTAACTGGCATGGGCGCCACCGGACCCCACATTCAACGTAGCCACCCAGTGCACAGCTGTGAAAACCAAGGGCATGAGGAAAGGAGCACGCGGCCGGGAAGCCCAGCCACGCCCCCCATATCCCTCCCCATCACCTTCCCCTCACCCCATACCCGAGTACTTCCCAGCCAGCGTCAGGATGGCCCCCTCTTCGCCTGGCCGCCGGTGATAAACGAGCTCCCCTCCCAGCACCAGCCGATGAGTGAGGCTCTGCAGGAAGTGCGCCACCACGATCACTGGGCGGGGGACACGGAGTCAGCCCTGGACACAACGGTGGCCCGCCCCGCTTCCCCAGGAGCCCCACCCCAGCCTGCCCCCCGAGGTCTCTCCTCTAATCCCTGAGCCGTACAGACGAGGAAGGGGCATCGCCGACGCGAGCAAGTGGGCGGCCAAGACAAAAAGAGCCCTGACCCACGTTCTCACCCGACTCCCCGATCAAGTCAGGATTCCCCAGGGTCAGCGTGGCCGTGTAGTCGTCACCCCGGTACTCGCCGTCAAACTGCCACGTCAGGAACTTGGACTGCTGCGTCTGGGTGGCGAGAGCGAGCAGTAAGGTCCCCCGTCTCCCCGTCTCTGGATCACCATTGCTTCTGCTCTGCCCTGGAGCCCCCCAGCAGGACATTCACAGGGGAAGGAAACCCTTGGCTGGGGCGGGCACCACGGGTCACCTGGAAGACAGCCTTGGCTCGGAGCCGTTCTGCCAGGAGGAGCAGGACCTGGGCGTTGAGGCTGCCGCTGCTGTCCAAGTCCCCTACCACAGTGGGGAAGACCTGTTGAAGAGCGCGCACAGCTGGGGTCCCCTGGAGTCCTGAACAGCGCCGGGCGCCCCCTGGGGGCACCGCAAAGAAACACTCCCGCTCAGCCCCGGGTCCCTACCCTCTGCCATTCCGGAGAAACCCAGCTGAACAGGTAGGCGCCCTGCGCCTTCTTCCCCATAACTACACACTTCCTCCTCCTCTAGGCGGGCTTTTAGGGAGGTGGCCCATGTGTGTGGAACCCTCACCTCAGTGGGGCTAAGTTGCCAGTCCCCTGCGTAGGCCGCGTGGAGGTGGTAGCCAGGCAGGCCCAGCGCACTCAGGTGCACGGTGTGAGCCACCTGAGGAAAAAGGAGTCAGTGGAGGACAGCGTCTCCATCCCCCATCTCACCCTTCAGCCTCTGCCCATCCAGGCCTTTTAAGAATCCCACATATCCCCACACATACGGAGGGTCACCTGGGTAAAGGCTGCAAATCCCAGGCCAAGGAAGTTAAAGACCCCCCTCCTTGCTTCTCTACCCCATGGGGCCGGGCCCAGGCAGGGGGACAAAGGACAGGAGAAGAGGAGGAGACAGGCAGGGAGGAACACAGAAGTGGGAACACCTGGAAATGGCTGCTCAGAACCTTGTTGACCACAAGCTTCACTCCCTCCATCTGTCCTGGGAATACATCTGTAGGGGGGAAGTGGGGGGGGGGAGTAGTAAGCACAGACAAGGAACCCCTCCCCCAAGAAGCAGGCCCCATTCCATCCCACAGCAGGCGCTTTAGAGGAACTGACCTCCTTTCACATCCTACAACCAAACACTGCACTCCAAGTGCTGGGCTCCGCTGGGGCACCTGGTCCTACCTCAGCAGCTGTGATCTCCCCTTTCCCGCACACCCAGCACTCAAGACCCTCCCCTCCTGCACGCCTCCAGCTTGAGACACCGAATGCCAAGTTCTCACCTTTGCACAGGCGGTGCAGCTCATCGAAGCTCCCGGGATTGGGCAGAGGTTCCTCTCGACGGGGGCTGCGGCGGGGCAAAGCCCCCAGCGGGGCCAGGCCCAAGGTGTTCCCCATTTCAGTCCAGAGGACAGGGAGGGGCCGGGCTGAGCCCGGGAAAGGATGCTCTTCCTCCTCTACCCCGCACGGGCCCCACCCCCCATCATCCAGCTCCCCAGGCCCCGAATCTTCCACATGGTCCGACACTAGCTCTGGAACGAGAAGGCGGGGGAGGGCACCGGCGGGGCGATCGAATCCCAGGCGCAGCCCCGTCCCATCTCTGATCCCTCACCCCCACCTGTCACCCCGGCCCTTCCCCCACTGTCTAACCTTAGCCCCACCACAGAGCTCACCCAGCTCCCTAGTCTTTCTACTCTTCATCCTTAGGCCTCAGGGCGAGGCTTTCAACGAAGCAGTAGTCCTTACCGTCTCAGACCATCATGCTGCCCCTTTCCCCCCGGCACACCCCGGTCATCTTGATGGGGGCAGCCATCTTGAGTGATGGCAGAACTGCGGCTTCACGCTGCTTCCTCGGCGTGGTCACGGACGCCATCTTGGAGCCGGGCAAAAAAAAAGCCCTTAAAGACCCACCCTCCCTTGATTGGGCCCCTCCCAATCTATTAAACTTAAGCAGCCTCGATCTCCCAGGGGCCAATAGGAGAGGAGGAAGCAGAAGAGTGGCAGGCCCCGCGTCCAGAGAGCTCTAGCCCCGGCGTGGTGGAGGCTGCAGGGCTGGAGGGCCGCTCCCGAACTTGACTCAGACGTTGACGGCCTCGGTCACCCGGCCTGTCAGAGGTCCAGGGACCTGGGAGCGTGCAGGGCTCTGGAGGGAGCATCTTGGAGCTTGGGCCGCTGAAGCTCCCTCCGCCATACAGCTTGGAGACTTGCCTCTTGAAAAGAGGGGCAGAGGGAACGACAGGAGGACTTCTTGCGAGCCTGGGTTCAGTTGCCTCTCCACGCCCCCACCCCGTGAGCCCCTGGGCCCCCTCCCCCAGCCCTGCACGGTGCTCTGCGCGCTGCCCATCCCTCCTGCAGGGCCATGGCTCCCCGAGTTCTCTGCTCCTCTCGCAGTGGGACTCGGGGTGAGAGCTTGGGCTGGAAGAGCAGGACTACAGCCTCGCTCCTAACAGAACTGAGCCCTGATCCAGCCGCCCCCGTAGCTGATCCTTCCTTCCCTGATTCCCCAGGCAGAGCTGGCAGATAAAACCCAGGTCCATGGACCCCCGGCCCAAAGTGCGCCCCACGCCAGGGCCGGGCAGGAGTCAGCGGATGCCTTCCAGCGCCAGGGGCTCCACGGGGAAGTCAGGGGCTCTGGTCACCACCCTCACTGGTCCTCAATCTCCAACCCATCTCTCAGGAATGTCCTACCTACACTTGAAGGGCCAAAGGATGAAAGATGCAAATGCTGACCACCCGAATGCCTTGGGCCTGAGGAATGCACTCCCCTTCCTCTCCGTTGGGCCTGGGATGCAGCCTTGGTCAGAGGGACACCGTGGCCCCTGCTAACTCATACTGGCTGTCTACCACCTAAAACTGATAAGGTGATGCCGTGACTGGGGACTTTCAATCTTTACCCTTTAACCTTGCCGCCCTTTCCCACCAGAGACTTCCCGTGGGGCGGGGGAAGAGCAGAGGCTGCTTTCTGACTTTGACTGAGGGTAGGGTGTGCTCATTGGTCAACACACAGGTCAACACACAGGTCATTCTGGGCTCTCATGTTTTCTGCCTCTGCCTACGCAGTCTCATTACACATTAACTCAAAAAAGGACAGAATCGATCACCTGCCCTCTGACCCTCACCCCTACCCCCTATTTCATGCCCTTTCTTCCAGTCTTCAAAGCCTCTCTGCCAAGTTGCCATGAAGGGGGGTCTGGTTAAGGAGATGAAGTCCACCCATAATGGGACAAAGTTACTGAGGGCTGAGGGCTTGACATGTCAGAGCTTTCTAGAGGAAAACTAGCACTCCAGCGTCCTGCAACCCCCGGAGCCAAGACTGCTGCCCCACACCCCAAAAGAACACACCTGTGATGGGCCCAAAGGATACCCCCTTGGCCTCCACGAAGGCCTGCCTGCCTGCCTGCCTCCACCCCATCACCATGCATCCCCGCCCCCTGTACTTGTCCTCTCCTCCCTCATCTCTCCCACTTGTTTACTTCAACTTGGCCCCTGCCCCTATGCCCCTCCACAGTCCTTGTCACCTGACAGGGGGGTGGGGAGGCAGGCAGGTATATAGGCCCTGCCTCCCCGGCCAGGCCAGCCCCAGACGCAAGGACGGAGGCACTGACCAGGTAGGAAGCCCCGGCTGTAGGGAACCTGCCAAGAGGACCAAGTTTTCATCTGGGGAGGGATGATGCCAGGTTGGAGTGGGCACCGAGGTAGGGGTCCCTGGGAAGGGACGGGGCCCACTGAGCTTCAGTGTCCTCCCCCACCACCGTGTCTGCGCAGGCCACCCTCCCACCGCTCCACCATGAAGCTGCTGGCACTCACAGCACTGCTCCTCACTGTCTGCAGCCTCGAAGGTGAGTGTGCCCTGGGGCGCGGTCCCGGCTGCCCACCTGCCATCCCTCTGCACCCAGGTGGAGCGACCACAGGGCTCAAGAAGAAGACCATTCCCTTCCTAAAGCCCGGAAGTCCCGTGCAAAGACTCAGAACCAGAGACCTGTTGGGCCTGGGGCCTGGCAGAGGGGGAGCCGGAGGCCAGGACTCCTGGCCGGGGACCAGCTGAGAAGAGCCCCGTGTTTCTGTGTGTGCGCAGGGGCTTTGGTGCGGAGGCAGGCAGAGGAGTCGAGCGCGTCGAGCCTGTTCTCACAGTACTTCCAGACCGTGACCGAGTATGGCAGAGAGCTGGCGGGGAAGGTCAACAGCCAGCACCTTCAGGCCCAGGCCAAGTGAGTCTCAGCAAGTGGAGTTCAGGGCCCAGGGGCCCTGGGGAAAAAGATGGGAGGGTGGGCGGTCCTGCAGACGACGGAGCTCGGGGTGCGGGTTAGGGAGGATGAACTTTGAATTGGAGAGAAGGGTTGCCTGGTCCCTCCAGCCCCCCACCCCCACCCCCACCTTGTGGGCAGATGGGCCCAGAGGCTGGGCTGTGGATTTCTATCTCCGGGGCGTGCTCCTCTGCCCCTCGGAGGGCTTGCCTCTGCTCCTAGGAGCTGCCAGCATGGACCAGGTGCTGAAGTTTGGGGTCTTGGGTCTCACCTCCACCACCACCCAGGCCCCTGCCAGTGCCACAGGTCCCTCACACTGACCTCTGACCCTCACATATTCAGGGGTTACTTGGAGAAGACACAGAAGGAGCTGGAACCCCTGGTCGACAAGGTTCAAAATGACCTGATGAGGTTGTTTGATTACTTCGTGGGGTTCACAGCACAGGCGGATGCCCAGCCAACTGCCGCTGCCTCCTAGAGCGCCCTCTGGCTAGGCCTCCTCCCTCCCCACTCTTTGTTTCTGCAATAAATGGGAAAGGGAGTCCAGTCTGTGGTGAGCCTGGCATTTTTGAAGATGGAGGAGGAAGACAGAGAGAAAGCCCATGAGGGGGCTTGGGGGTGAAGGGTGGAGAAAGGGTCCGAGAGACGACAGTCAGACATGATGGAATGGGGTGTGGAGGAGGCTTCTGCAGGCCGGCAGTGGCTCTGAGTGGAGGCTGAGGAGGCTTTGCACGGGCGAGGAGTGGGGAAAGGCAGGAGAGATTCGAGAGTTGCATCCCTGGCCTCAAGCAGGTCACAAGAAACGAGGACTTCCTCAGAATTGCTTCTAGATCATTCAATGAAGAGGAGAAAGCTTCTGAAAAGTGAACCCCGAGGGGTTGTCCAAGGTCCTCCCTTCCCTGCCACCCCCCGTCCTGCAGGAAAAGGTGGGGCTCACTCTCCCCTGGGGTCTGCTCTCACCTGGAACGCTGTCTGGGGACACCTTTTCACACCCCTCCCGCTCTCATCTGGGTGCTGACATAGCCCTGGCCCCCTGGGAGCCTGGAACCAGCAGACGGGAGTCGGTTCAAGGCCTGGCAGTCCTCCAGCACGGTGGACACGTGGGGCGCGAGGGGCTGGGAGCCGTGGCGCCCGGATCCGATCACATGGGCCCGAAAGCGGGCTGCATGGGCGTGGGAGGCTCACGACCCCAGAATTAGGGTAAGGGAAGCCAGGGCACTTTCAAGAAAAGTCATTCGTGCCTAACCTCTGAAACAGTCGCTTCCCTTCCCTGACTCACTTCTCTTTTCATATCTCATCTCAAACCCCTTCAGATGAGGCTCCAATTGCTTGTGTGCACTGCTCGACCTTCAGTCTGGCCTCCGGGCCCCTCTCCCTGCATGGCCACCTTCCTCCCTTCCTTTCCCAGGGTCTGCTCTTCTCTCACGTGCTGACGCACGAGGGGACAGTTCTCAGTCTGTCACTGGCAGGGTGACCTTGGGCAGGTTCAGCTTGAAAGCGCCTGAACCCTCACAGGGTTGGTGGGCAGAGCAAAGGGCACAGGAACTGGAAGTGCAGTTTGACAGCTGTGACTCACTGTGAGAGCAGAGCGCTGCTCGGTGTCTCGGTGTGGGGCGGCCGCCGGGGCTGACCGGAGAGGGTCCCTGGCGGGACTGGCATCCGGATGGGACTCAACGGCTCCCAGGGTGGCCCGCCTCCTGGCGGAGCTGGACACGGGCCGGGCCCTGATGAAGGGGATCCCTTTGCCACCCACCCCTGTGGTCGAGGAGCTTGCCCCCCTTTGCCTTGCCCCCACCCAGTCCTCACCCGACTGGCTAAGGTGCCTCCCTCCCCAGAGCCCACTGAAGACCCCTGTTCCCACACGACCTTCCTTCAGGGGCCTCCCACGAGCCTCCGTCACACCACCCCTCCTGCGTGTCTGACTTTTTGGTCAGGCTAACGCCCACGGACACGGGGACCTGTCCCACACAACTCGGTGACATCCACGGGGATCAGACTGGTCGCTCTTTGAGGTTGGACAGCCAGGCTGCCCCACAACCCGGAACTCATTTTAGGCTCAAATGTCTCTGAATGTGCCCAGAGCCCCGACACAAAAGTCCCTGCTCTTGCTCCACGCTGGAGGGTGTGGGGTCAGGGGTCAAGTCAGCGCCACTCACAGGCCATTCACCCCTTGAGCGAGCAAAACAGCCCGGCGTCTGACCCTGGGCTCCGTCAGCTCAGGAATGGGGCCTGTCTCACCCCCAGCAGCGTCTTCAGCTCAGCACCTCGCAGAGGCTGAGTGTGTGACTGATGAATGAATGAATGAGTGCGTGAGTGAGTGAGTGAAGGAAGGAATGACCGCAGTCCGCTCCAGGGCTTTATTGGTGGCGTCCCCTTTCCATTGTTCGGCAGGCGCTGGGGGTGGGGAAGGGGGAGGGCGCGGTCGCGGGAGACTAGGACGTGAACATTAATGAGGAGCGTCTGGCCACAGGCCTTCGGCAGGGCGGACGAACCAGGGGGCCCATTCATGGGGGCACAGCATCGTCACGGGGGCAGGTCCGAGGGCACTGGTGGCAGGAAGCATACGTGGTGCCAGTGGCGGGGCTGGGCGGGGAGCCCGGAGCAGGAGGAGAACATGACCAAGGGCGTCTGTGTGCAGTTACTGTGCTGGTTTCTCATGCTTCAGGGTCTCGTAGGTCTCCTGGGTCCGGGGGCTCAGGCCCTGCAGGTGGAGGTCAGAGGACAGTCAGGAGCTTGGGCCCAGCCCAGGGCCCCTTCCCCCCACCCACAGAAGATGCCACCCAAAGCCACCCAAAGCCCACCCTCTTGTGCGGACTTTCTGGGGCAGCCCGGGACTCACCGTGTAAATGCCTTCTGACTTCTGTGGAGGCAAAGGAGCAAGGTGTCAAGAGACCCACCCTCCTTCAGGGCCCCCAGGGTCGTCTTCTGCACTCAGCAGTGGTGACATGTCGCCTGTGATTTGGCTGGGAGGTGGGGTGGGTAGGCTGGGAGGTGGGAGGGGGGTCTCTGGAGCTTTTGCAAGTCGGCACCTGAGACTCGTGGGGGCCAAGGACCACGAGGCTGCAGCCCTAGAAGGGCTGAGTCAGCAAACCTGTTGACACCCAGGTGTGGGGGGTCAGGGGGTCGGGGTCCATACCTGGTAGGCTGTGGCTGCCTTTCGCACCTGGATCTGGAGCAGAGGAAAGGTCATCAGCAAAAGCTACGCCCGTTGCCCATCCCCCTCCCGTCCAAACTGGGTGGGTCTCTCAAGCCACGCCCCCACCCACCTTGAGTCGGCAGTAGAGCAGGGTGAGGATGATGCCGTAGAGAAAGAGGATGGCGTCCAGGATGTAGCAGAGCTGCGGCTCTCCCAGGGCCTCTGCGGGGACAGAAGGAGCCCACGGCGCGGGGGTGGGGGTGGGGCGTCAGGACGGACAGAGGTCTGGGGGACGGAGGTCTGGGGGCTCGGACGCGGCGGGAAGACACAGCATCTTTGCGTCTGGATTCCTTCCTCTGGCCTTCCCTCTCCGCCCTCGCCCTGGAGGGTGGGGCGGGGGGCGGCCGAACTCCAAGCCCAGGGCTCTGCGGACTTGGAACGCTCGTGCGCGCACGGGGAGTGCGGGGCCTTCCTTCAGCCCCCGCTCTTGTCTTGCAGCCCTGCTGCGGGATCCTCAGGCCCCATTGAGCACCTAATAGCCCTCAGGGGACGCTTCTGAGTGCGCTGGGCGCAGTCTAAAAACCTCAGACAGGAGGGGCAGGGTGAGGGGAAGGCAGTGAGAAATTTCAGAGAAGAAACCACAGGGGTGTCTCTGCTCAGTCCTGTGACCTGTGGCTGAGAGCTGGACAGGAAGGATGTGAGCTGGGGCAGGGCGGGAAGGGAATTACTCTATTATTGGTCATCTGCCCCGCTGCCCGGCCTTCTGCACCCCCACCCCCACACTCCCATACGCCCGAACAGGGCTCCTGCCTTCCCAGGCCAAGGGATGCCCTCGCCTCGGCCCCAGGACTGCCGGGAAGGACCCCAGCTCGGGCCCCTGCGGGGACTGTGTGGGGACTCTGCCCTGTTCCCACACCCGGTGCCCAGGAGGAAGTTTGCGCAACTGAGAAAATCAAATAGGGTCTGAGCTCCCGCCGGCCGCATCCGCCCCAGCCCGTCAGACGTGGGCTCCGGGCCTCTGGCTGGTGTGCGTCTGGAAAGAACTCTGTGTTCAGAGACGGTCTTTCGCACTCCATGTTGCACAAATCTCAAGACTACCCTGGGCGAGAAGTGTCATTGCCACCTTACAGGTGACGAAACCGAGGCTCAAGGAAGATAAGAAACACGTTTGGGGGCCCAGAGGAGCAGCAGCTGAAAGGCAGATCCAGGTTTTCTGCCGTAGAAGCCTACGGCGGCCTGCCCTTCCTTCACGCCCCGGGCCGGCTTTCTCCTCCACTCACGCCCCACTCTGGTCCTTCCACCGCCCCACTGGGCTGGCGCAGCCTCACGTCCCTTTCCATTTCCCTGATTTCCCTTCAGTTTCACTAACCCCGACCTCCCCAAACCCCAACCCCCGGCCGCAACCAGCCTTCCTGAAAACACTCACACACAGCACCCCCGGGGGCAAGTGAGAGTCCATCCACCGACTGCGGGGACCTTCCCGCCTCTGCCTCAGTTTCCCCATGGACGCTTCGGTCTCTGGAACTGGGCATTGCCTGCCGCCCACCCACCTCCCGTTGGCAGCTGACAGGAGGGCAGACCCTCAGCGACAGCCCACAGAAGTAGCACCGTGCCCGTCGGTCCACCCTGGCCTCCCTGAGGGGACTTAGTAAACAGGACTGAACCAGCTAGAGGTCATCCCCTAATGGGCAAGGCCAGAGGCACCCACAGGAAGCGCGGCCTTTCCCAGAACAGCCTCTTATGTCAAACACACCACACCCCTCCCCGCCAGCTGAAGCCTCGGGTGCATCTGGATCCTGAAGGGCTGAGACGACGAGAAAGGAGGCACCTGACCCGGACAGGGACCGGGGACCAGGGACCGGGGAAGACACAGGCCCTGCCTCGGGGTCTCTGGGCCCCGCTGCCCATGCCGGCCTCACTCCGTGGGCCCTGTCTCACCTGCCCACACATGCCCCCGACCCCGACCCGGGGGCCCAGCTCACTGTCCCCCTCCGAACCCTCTCACCTGCTGGTTCCACCAAAAGGAGTAGGAGCAGGACCGCTGCCAGGACCATGTTGGCCAGGCTGAGGGGCGGCGAGCGGGACCGCAGCTCTGAGGGCGCAGCTGTGCCGGGCGAACAGCTCCCTGACCACAGAGTTCCCCCCTTCCTGCCACGCCTCCCCCAGCTCTGGCCCCTTCCCCTTCCTGCGAGAGACCAGGCGGCTCCCGGAAGGGCCAACTAAGGGAGACAGTGATCTGGGCTCTTCCGCCTCGGCCGTCCAGCGCCCGAGGCCCTGCCACCGCAGGCAGAGGGGACTTGCCCGCCTTGGGAGAGGCTGCCGAACCCGCCTTCTCACAGCAGCCCTGGTCGGAGACACGTCTGCGACCAATGGGCACCTGGGGTTCCCCGGGACCTGTGACAGCCCTTTTCCCTTCCACCTGGAACGTCACCCCCAGCCCTGATTTGAGGGGCTTACCAGGGTGTGGGGGCTGCAGGGTCTGGGCATGAGGGGGGAGTAGTGAGGAGAAAGAGGAAATGGGGAATGGAGAAGTGGGAAGGGCAAGAGTCAGGCAGGGGCGGAGACGAACAGGAAATACTGCTAAGACCGGAGTCAGAGCAGTAAGTGCCGGGTTAGCAAACAGTGAAGTTTCCCATGAAAATTAGGGACAGTGAGACATTGAGAAAGACATACCAGATGCTTTGGCAGAGGGGCCAGAAGGTGGCTAATTTATTACAGTTTCTCCTTTTCTAGAACACACGCGCAGAGCCTGGCAGCTGAGTGCCACGCGCACACTCAGCCCCGGCTGCCGCGGCGACAGGCTCCACACAGAGGGCAGCGGCCGGGAGATGAGCACGCCGTCTGCTCACCGGTCGACCTCACCAAACACGATATCCTGGGTCCCTAGGGGCGGGCGAGAGGAGAGGCTGGTGTGGTCCAGGGCCCAGGCTCACTTCTGGGCGCAGGGCAGAGGGTCTGACTCCAGGCCCAGGGCCTGCTCGGGAGAGGAAGGGTCCAGACCGTCCTCGCTCAGCGTCCCCTCGACAGCCCCCGCCCCACCGCAGGCCCGGTACCTATGATGGCGACGACGTCTGCCAGCATGTGTCCCTGGGACATCTTGTCCAGGCCGGCCTGCGGGCCAAGGGAAGCGGGGTCAGGCGGGCTCGTCAAGGCCGAGGGGTGCTCAGGGCCATCTCGGCCACAGGCAGGCGCGGCTGCACGCCCTGGCAGGCGGCAGGACCGCTGGCACGGGCTCTTACCAGGTGGGCGAAGCCAGGAGCCTTGATCTTGCACCGGTAGGGGCGGCTGCTGCCGTCAGACACCAGGTACACCCCGAACTCGCCCTATCGGGGAGGAGGGAGTCGGCCACGGCCACAGGAGGACGCCCCCTGCGCCCCGTACCCTCCCTCACCGACACCCACCGTCTGCAGCCACATGGCCCTCGTGGCCATGTCTGTCCCCTCCCTCCTCACCTTGGGGGCCTCGATGGCGGTGTAGGTGGCACCTGGAGGAACCTGGTAGCCCTCAGTGTACAACTTAAAGTGATGAATCAGGGACTCCATCGACGTCTGGAGAGGGGAGGGCGCTTCAGTACACCAGCTCTCTGCTGTCTCGCTGGCTGCCCCAGCGCAGGAACTCTCTCCGCCCCCAGGGAGACTGGGAGTGAGAGCAGCCGCAGGAGGGCCAGCCCCTAGCACAGGGAGGCCTCTGTGCACAGCCTGAAGCCCAGGACACCCCTCCCCGGCCCCTCCCTGCAGCCACCTTCATCTCGGCTCGCTTGGGCGGAGACACCTTGGCGTCGTCAACCTTGATCTCCCCGGGGGGCATCTTGTTCAGACACTGTTCGATGATGCGGAGGGACTGGCGCATCTCCTCCACCCGGCACAGGTACCTGAGGCGGACCAGACGGGCTCCTGGCAGAGGCGGCACTGCAGGGCCAGGGCGACACCCTCGGCCTGCCTGGAAGGTGCCGGCCCCTCCCTCACCTGCCCCCCCGACCCCCCCCCAAGCCGGAGTCTGCGGGTCTCATCTGGGGCCGCCCCCAAGCCCTCTCCTGACTTGCGCAGGCCTGCCCGTGGCAGTTCCCTCTGTTCCCGCCCCGCAGACCCTGTCCGGACTGTGGGAGGAGGGGGAGTCAGACAGACTCAGAACGAGAGCAGCAGCCGTCTCCCTCGGGGTCAGCACACAGGGTGCAGGCTGAAGCTTAGGGTCCAGGGGGAAGCTCCTGCTCTGGTCTCAGCTCCAAAGGAACAACCCAAGGCTAACCTCTAACCTCTGCGGTTCCGCCTCCTCGGTGATACAACCCAGCCCCAACTAGTCCCACCTAAACCACAAGGACGCCCTAAGGGGAGAACCAGATGGACCTGCCATGCGAAGCACCCGTTTCACACACGCAGGAGAGAAGGCAGCTGAAAGGGACATTCCGGGGCCCCAGCCGGACCGGGAGCTAAGGGGGGATTTGGGCCTCACCTGTCGTAGCAGTCGCCATGGGAGCCAATCGGAACATCGAAGTCCACCTGGTCGTAGACGTCGTAGGGCTGGGTCTTCCGCAGGTCCCACTGGATGCCAGAGCCCCGCAGCATCACCCCACTGCGCGGAGCGGGGAGCGCGCGGCGGCGGGGTCACTCCGAGCACACCGGGAAAGGCCCCTCCCCCTCGGCCTCCGGATCCCTCCGCCCCCGGGAGAAAAGCCTGTGGCCCCACCTGAAGCCGTAGTTCAGTGCGTCCTCTGCGCTCACGACCCCAATGTCCACCGTGCGGTTTCGCCAGATCCTGTTGTTGGTCAGCATCTGTCAGCCAAGAAAACGCCCTCAAACTTCACACACAAACGGGTCTCTTCAGAGCTGGGGCCCCAAACCCCGCAAGTCCTTCCGGGGGAGAAAGGAGGCACTTTCCCCAGCGACGCCCGTCTTACCTCCTCCACCTCATCGATCCGAAGAGAGAAGTTCTTAGAGAACTGATAGATGTCGTCCATAAGCCCCAGGGGCAGGTCCTGGAAGCCCGACAGAGGGCGACAGTGAGCCCAGCACGGCCCGCGGCCAGGGCAGTGCTCCGAGCGGCTGGCGCTGCCCCCCAGTGGCCGCCGAGGACAGGGCCGCGCCTGCGCCTGGGAGGCAGGCACTCACCTGGTGCACACCGCCTGGGCGGATGTAAGCCGCATGCATCCGGGCCCCCGACACGCGCTCATAGAACTCGAACATCTGGGCAGGACGCGCAGGGAGCTGTGGACACAGGCCTAGGCCCCTGCGCCCGACCTCCCGACAGAGGCCCTTGGACTAGAGCCAGGTTAAAGACCCCTCCTCCCAAACTGTTCCGGCCGTGTCCTCTCCCCTTCCAACCGTGTTTCTTCTGTCTGCCTTCGCCGCCGCCTCATCACATCTTCATCCCACTCTCCCTCCTACCTTCTCCCTTTCTTCAAACATCCAAAAGAACGGGGTCATGGCCCCGATGTCCAGGGCATGTGTGGTCACAGCCATGATGTGGTTCAAAAGCCGTGTGATTTCCCCAAACAGCACTGCAGAGAGGGGGAGACAGGGGCAGGGCCAGGGACCCCCGCTGAGGGCAGCACCAGGGGAGCCCAGGGTCTGTGCTCTGAGCCCCGAGTCGGGACTGGGGGGGAGGGGTGTGGGGGGCGGAGCGTGGGGGAGGGCGGAGCGCACCTCGGATCCACTGCGCCCGCGGAGGGGGCTGGATGTTCAGCAGTTTCTCCACGGCCAGCGAGTAGGCCTGCTCGTTGCACATCATGGACACGTAGTCCAGCCGGTCGAAGTACGGGAGGGCCTGGGAAGAGGGAGGGGCCGGGTCCCCCTCAGGGCCAGACAGACGCCCACGCAGCGGCAGTGTGTGGGGAAGGGACCCTGAGTCACCCGCCGGCCTCCTCGGCAGAGAACTCCCACCAGGGGCAGTTTTCGGCTCCCAAAGGCACCTGACCCAGCGGGGCGCAGCCACACACAGCGCTTCCGGCACAGATGCGAGAACAGACACCCCCAGACGCAGCTCAGCAGAATGTGGTGGCTTTTGAGTATGTCTTCCCTTGGTTTTTAACATGACACACTAAGTGGTAAACTAATTTAATGTAAACAGTGCAGCTGCTACCGGCTCACAAAATTCCTGAAAATTTAACAATCTGTCCCATGACCCAGGGTGACCTGGGTCCAAGCACCATACTGCCAACCATCTTCCAGGTCATCAGTCTTAGGGGTCACTGTCCCTAGAAGCGGGGACCTAAGGAAGCTAGGATTTGTTTCTGGTAGGGATGGCTCCTCCCCCCGAATGCCAAGACACCAAGTCCCCACTGTCAGCTTCCAGGAAGGAGGCCGAGCTGAGACACACCTACTCCTCGGGACAGCCAGTTCTTGTCCTGATGTCACTCTGACGTGGGACAAGGATACAGGGTTAACTCCACTGACTCCTGGGCCGGAAGCCACTGCTGCCAGGAGTCTCCCTGGGGAACTGCAATCAATCTGGTTGGCTGGTTATTCACCCTAACCCATCATGCTTTTATCAAGGCCTTTCCTCACGGCAGTAAAAAAAGAAACAACACTTCGGATTCCTATCCCGATCCAACTCCTTCCACTCCGACACCCTTCTCCTAGAAACGACTCCGTCACAGACTCCCTCCCGGTCATTCTGACTCACTGGGTATTTCGACAACAAACTTAGACGGCTAGACGATACAAGCATCAGCTGTTAATCCTGGGAAGCTGACATCTCTCTCCTCTGTCCCTGCCCCCAGGGACCCTGGCTTTGACGTCTGACTGCAGTGTAAGAGCCGGGAGACTGAGGCACTACGGGAAGGGCAAAGGGGCAGCCAGGTCAGCCAGAGAAAAGCTGGGCGTGTAGCTCTGGCTGCAAAGCGTTTCTGCCGGATAAACCAAGTCCAGATGTCTCAAGTCACGCATTCCCTGCAACATCCCTTCTCTTCCCAACCAAGACCTCCCCCGCAAACCCCCCTCCCAGGAGTTCTGGAGGCGGCAAGCTGGTGGCGCCCAGGCCCTGTGCCCGGCCCCCGCATGCCCTCACCTGCAGGTAGGTCTTGTACTCAATGAGCTTCTCAGTGCCTCGGTGCAGCAGCCCGATGTGGGGGTCGCACTTGCGCACCATCTCCCCACTCAGCTCCATCACCAGGCGCAGCACTCCGTGGGCTGCCGGGTGCTGGGGCCCGAAGTTCAGGGTCAGGTTCGACACTATCGTGTCCTTTGGAGGGTCCACATCTGGAAGTGGGAGAGAGTGCAGAGCCAAACGGCGGTTCCCTCAGGGCGCCCAAGAGGCAGCAAGGCTCAGCCTGTCCCTGCCCTGTGCCCTGCCCTGGGGGCTTCCTCATCTCCGGGAAGACCACTGATGGGAACAAGGGAAGGACGCCTAAAGCTCTCTGAGGACGGGGACCACAAACCCACTCTTCCCACCTTGCTCAGAATACCCTTTTAAAAATTATAATGTGCCCTGGCAGGTGTGGCTCAGCGGACTGAGTGCTGGACTGCGAACCAAAGGGTCGCCAGTTCGATTCCCAGTCAAGGCACAGGCCTGGGTTGTGGGCCAGGTCCCCAGTAGGGGGTGCATGAGAGGCAACCACACATTGATGTTTCTCTTCCCATTTCTTCCCCTCTTTCTCCCTCTCTTCCCCTCTCTAAAAATAAATAAAATCTTAAAAAATAGTAATAATTATAGATAACACTGACATGGCTCTTACCACGTGGCCGGCACTACTCTAAGCACTTTACTTATTTTAACTAATTCTCTTAACAACCACATGAGTATTAAGGACTACAGTTACACACACTGCACTGGCAAAACCAAGACCAGAAAGGATAAATGACTCTGCACTAAGTGCGTCGGTGGCACAGCTGGGACTGAGTTCAGCCTATCTAGCCCCAGGGCTCTGTCCTTACACACCAGGACACACCGCCCTCCAAACACACCTGACCGTGGCCAGCCATGGCCTGGACACACCAGTCTCACTACTGGTAAAGGACAGGCCTGACCCTCAGGAAGGCTACAATTTAATTTGGGAAATAAGTACATGTGAGAAACTAGTAACACAGCTCAAACTGATAAGTTACCAATTGGGTGGCTCAGCCATTAAGCACTCAAAGGGAGGAAAGGGCACTGTGGGGACATGAAGGACAGGAGCTGGCTCTGAAATTCAAATGACTAGGGGAGGCAGAGAGGAGGCCTCCCAGCTGTGGAATCAGCAATGCCAGGTACCAGGAAGGAAGGCCCTGGATCAGCATTGGCGGGCAGCAGTGTCATTAATAACAGCGTTATGGAAGACTTGCCACATGCCAGTCACCACACTGAGGGCTCACATAACTGCGACCTCATTTAGTCCTAACAGTAAGGCTGCAAAGCAGGCACTCTGTTCACTGATAAATGGAGAACTGAGATTTGAAACTGGAGCCGAAGTTTTGAAATTCTTCACTGCAGGCTTTGGAGTCAGGCAGACCTGGGTACAGTTCCACCAGCGTGACCCTGCTCCAGCTCCCACCTCCCTGGGACACACCAGCTTCCCTCTGGGGGCTGTCGTGGGGGCTACGTAGGAGGATGGACGCAGAGCACTTAGGAGGAGTGATCACCCAGCTACCGGGACTGTTTTCGAAAAGTAGCTGGAAGTGCTTTTGATGGTTCTTGGGCATGAGAACGACTGATGTGGTAAAACAATGTTCGGGGAGGATGAAGGCAATGACACTGCAGGACAGCTGGACAGGAACAAGGGCCGGGCAGGAGTCCAGAGAAGAGACCCTTGAAATAATCAAGGTCAGCCCTGGCTGGTGTAGCTCAGTGGATTGAGCATGGGCTGCAAACCAAAGTGTCGCAGGTTCGATTCCCAGCCAGGGTACATGCCTGGTTTGCAGGCCACGGCCCCCAGCAACCACACATTGATGTTTCTCTCTCTCTCTCTCTATCTCCCTCCCTTCCCTCTCTAAAAATAAATAAATAAAATCTTTTAAAAAAGAAAAGAAAATACAGCTTTAATATATTTAAAAAAAAAATAATCAAGGTCTGGGAGAAAATAAATGTGAACCAGCAAGGGAGAGAGGCCCAGATGGAAAACGTGAAAGACTTGCAGGGCTTGGCGATGTAATGGACACAGGCTCAGAGGGCGAGAGATAAAACGGAGCCAAGGCAACTGAAGAGTTTCGATGCGGAGCGATGGGGAGGCTGGCAGTCCACTGGCCAGACTCAGCAGGTCCAAGCGAAGGGCTGGCTTTGATGGAGGAAGCAGGTATGTGCTCAGGAAGGTTCCCTGAGCACAAGGGCGGGAAAAGCCGCTTGTCCCGCGGGGGAGATGGGCACACGCTGAAACCTGGGAACAGCGCACGCTGAAGATGTAATGCGGTGGGGACGTTCCAGGGTTGGCTGGGACCTACTCTTCCTTTTCTCCTGGAAAGCTCTTCCGTTCCTTCTCTCGTCAAACGCCTGCTCTGACCACCATTATCATGTCTGTACAACTGCATGGTGAAAGGATCAGAAAGGCTGGGGGCTGGGCACTCACCATTCCAAGGTGGAGGCTTCCAGTGGGCTGTTTCCTTGGTGGGGTACATGATCGCTCCCCCAAACTGCTCTGCCCACTGCACATCTGGCTGCCACTGCCGGGCACCCCTAAGGAGGTAAAGACACAGGGCTGAATAGAGCCTGGCTCCTGTCCCCACTCGCTCTGGGGGCGTGGGAGTGCAGAAACCCGGGCCAGGTCACCCGCACGGCTTAGTGTACCTTTGACAAAACCAGCCGGACCCCTAGACGTTACATCCCCCTTTCTATTCCCGGAATCGCTCCATCCACGACCCCCGTGCACGAAGGCCGAGACCCCAGCTCCTTCAACGTCCGATCTCGTTCACACGCCTGTCCAGCTGAGCTTGAGCGAGAGACAGCCGCTCATTCAAGGTCAGCGGGCGACACCGAGGAGCGCGCCGCTTCCTAGGCATGGCTCAAGTGTGACCAGAGCGACGCACAGGGCCGGCGCGGGGTCACCATTTGGGTTTCTCCTAGAGGACACTATCTCCACGGTGAGGGGCAGGGTCTCCCCCCACCTGATTTCACCGCTGACCGAAAGAGCTCGGGAGCCTCTTCCCTTTTCCAGGGCGGACTCCCGGCACCTGGAGCCCGAGACTGCGAGGGGTCACAGGCCCGGGTCACCATTTCCTAAGCGACCTCAGTGGCTGTGGAGACCCCAGCCTTGGAGACAGAGCGTCGGGGGGCTGCCCTGGGTCTCACCTGCTGGGCTGCACCGCCAGCCGGCCCCCAGCCCCCGGCCGCAGCACCTGGGCGGCGGTGCCCCCGAGGGCGCGCAGAGCTCTCAACGCCGCCATCTTGCCCACTGCGGACGGCGGGAGGAGGGCCGGGCGGAAGCCCCGCCTCCGCGCCTCCGGGCGGGCTTCGCTTCTATCTGCACAACGCGGGCACCATCTTGGAAGCTGGCAGGATCGTCGACCCGCTAGGGAAAACATCCGGTTCTGCGCTTAGGTCTGCCTGTGGCTCGAATAAAACGGACTGAGGGAGGCTCTTCCCACTGCTCTGCACCGGCTTTCTAGGCGGGAGCGTGGGGAACCTTGCACTCTCCCGCCTGCGCCGCCCCTGCCTTCCTGCGGTAGCCCTGGGCTTTACCAATTACCCCGCATCTGAAAGCCAGCTTGTTTGCCGATGTGGCACGTGGCTTAGGCAGAAGGACCCCGAGTTAGGGCTGGGCGGTCCAAGGACGCCGCCAAACTCACTCCAAGGAAGAGCAGGATGCCAAGGCCACCAGCATTGGAGGCCTGAGGTGGTGATGGAGGGGCGGTCTCCCAGAGCGACCTGCTGTCTTCAGACCCAGACCCAGCAAGCACCCGCAGGGGTACCTCACACCCCCCTTCCAACCTGGGGCGGTCTCTATCCCTTCTCTTCCAGACCCTGACTCAGTCCTGGACAAAGCCACAGAAATGCAATCACCACCAGGCCTCTGATCCCATTCTGTGCTGAAGAGGCAAAGAAGAGCCTTCCAGCCCTGGAGGCGGGTTCTGTTCTCCCCATCTGCCTCCCAGCCCAGCTCCAGCTGGGCCACCCCTGAGTTTGCACGTCCCCCACCCACCCACCCTGAGCCCCTAGGGGTCCGTGGCCACAGCCCACCAGCACTGCAGCAGGGTGGGGCAGACAGCAGGACAGAGACAGAGATGGGATTCTTAGCTGCGGAGAAATTAGGGCAAGCTGACATCTAGCCTGGGAGTTGACCTAATGGGAACCATACCAAAGGCTGCGGTCATATCCCTGACTGTAGGAAATGACTGGGACCTGGGTAGGCTGGACTGCCCCCACAGAGCCAGGCAGAGGCCTTGCCTACCTGCCCCCTCATTCCCCAGCCATTCTCTGGGCCTCTTCTCCCTGAGCACTTGGAACAGTGCATGTGGTGATGGGGCAACTGCATTTACTTGCCCTAATCCAGCCTGGCAGAAGTCAGGGTAGACTCTGGGCCGTTTGGCCCTGGGGACAATTTGAGCTGGAACTGGGATTAGGGCTCCTGGGGGGCTGCCTAGGACACTGCATCTTTTGTGCCTTCTCCCCGCTGCGGGCACCCCCCACACACTGCCTGCAACTCTAAGGCCCTTTGTCTCTCACTGCTTAGTCACCCCCTTTGTCCTCATCTCAGAGTTGGGGGGTGGAAAGGGGCAGTAGAGTCCTCTGGTGATAGCGCCTCCTGCCCCTGCCCCTTCTGGTCTCCCAGCCTTTGTTTGACTCGTGCAGCCCCAACCCCCTCCACTTAGGACCAGGGTCGGGGCCTGTGGTGGGTCAAGGGTGGGTCTGGTAGTCACAGGGCGGTGGGTGATACTGGAAGCAATGGGAACAAGGGCAGGTATTAGCGACCTGAGCGGGAAGGGAGGGGGAGGAAGTACTCTGGCGGATATGGTGTGGGGACAGGAGGTGACAAGGCAGAGAGTGAATGGACGAATGGCGGCAGGTGGTCATCTCTGGGAAAGGGAAGGAGCTGCTGACTGCGCCCTCCTTCCTGGGGATATCCTGGGGAAAGGAGTGGCCCCCGCAAGGGGTGGGCAAGCGTGGCCCAACTTTGGCACCCCTTGCCCCTTGCCAGGAGAGTCCAGTCCTGAAACCTGATGCTGAGTGTTCTCCAGACCAGGACCCAGGTGTCCTTTGCTTCCTCTCCCTGAGGCTGCCTCCCCACCCCCCATGCAGCACTCCCCCCACCTCAGGCACTGTGGCTGGCCTAATTTCCCTCTGCAAGTGGCCTCCGCCCTCCCTCTGTTCCACTGGAATGAGAAATAAAAGATGACTGGGTATTCCAGGAAAATTGGGTTCTCAGGGCAAAGTGGGGCCAGAAGAGGGAGCCAGGTGGGGATTCCCTCAGACTGCCGGCACTGGAGTGCCCCTGGGTTCCTGAGACTGGAGGCTGGGGAAGTAGGAGCAGGGGCCAAAGCCTGGGAGGGCTACTAGGAGTCGGGCCAGGGAAGGGGAAGTCAGGAAGTGAGGAGGGGGAGCCTGGGTGGAGTGGGGGCGGATGGAATGGCTGTCCCAGGCCTTGGAGGGGGCGGGAGGTGGTAATGCAGGAAGGGGGAGCCTGAGGGAGAGAAGGGAGTTAGAGAAGAGGAGGTGCCACCCTGGGTCCTCCTCCTATAAAAGGAAAAGTGGTGACCCTCCCACCTTGTCCTCAGCCCCTGCCATGTGCCCATTCCAGACAGACTCGTCCTACCCTGGGCAGTAAATTCCTTTTTTTAAAAAAAGATTTTATTTATTTATTTTTAGAGAGAGGGGAAGGGAGAGAGAAAGAGAGGGAGAGAAACATCCATGTGTGGTTGCCTATTGTGCGCCCCCTACTGGGGACCTGGCCTGCAACCCAGGCCTGTGCCCTGACTGGGAATGGAAGTGACAACCTTTTGGCCGGCACTCTAGCCACTGAGCCACAACAGCCAGGGCAAGGCAGTAAATTTCCTAATCACTGTGTTCTCAGCCCCATCCCCCTGCTTGATCCTGGCTGGGCCATGTCAAGCCACCTCTCCCTTTGCTCAGCTCCTGACGCTTCCTTAACTGTTTCCTCCCCTGCCCCTTGGTCATCCGGGCTCCCTACCCTGGAAACCCGCCTGCAGGGGCCTGCAGGACCCCTGAGAAAAGGGAGGCCAGGCCAGCATAGTCAGTGGGAGCCAGAGTCCTCCTGGGACCTGGTCCTTTCTGTGTGTCGACCGGCGTTTCCCAGACTTCCCTCTTGGGGTCTGTCCACCAAATAGGGAAAGAGAAGCTGAGCGCCGTCGGTTTTGGGAAAAGGCGATGTCATCAGCTGGCCCGGAGCCTGTGACCCATCCTCCATCTGGCTGCATCTGGCTGCTTGGGATCCCCCTCCCCCGGGGCAAATCCCTTTTTCTTTTTTTAAGGAAAACAAAAACTAGTTTTTTGAAGAATGAGACACCCATATGAGTCCTACCAAGAGAGCTGAATGGCTTGCAGCTCAGCCAATCGCAGAGGCTGGGGGTGCTTAAAAGAGCTGGTGGGGCGAGCCTGGGAAGGACCCTCAGGGAGACCCACAGGCACAGAGACGGGAGAGAGGGCAGGGGAGAGACAGAGACAAAGGCCCAGAGGTGAAGCCAGCGTCTGGGGGTGCACAGACAGGGGCCAGAGGAACTGTGGGAGGCAGAGGCAGGGGAAGACAAAGACCCAGGAGAGAAGGGTCTGCAGGAGCTCGGCCACCAGGCACCTCTCCCAAGCCAAGGGGCAAGTTTTCTCCATCTCTCTAAGGGTCCCCAGCCCTCTGGCCCTGGCCCTGGTCCAAGCGCAGGCTGCAGAGGGGCACTTCCCACAAAGCCAAGGTGTGAAGGGTGAAGGACTCGGTCCCTCCCAGCTGCAGCACCGTGTGCCATGTCCCGGACAGGCTCGCGCCCCGGGAGGGGCTGGGCTGGCTGCTGTCTGCGGGGAGCCCGCCCCAGTCCTCTGCTCCTGCTCCCGTGGCTGCTGCTGACCTCCCTCCTGCCCCCCGCCCCTGCTGGCCAGCCTCCTCCCCTGGGAAGAAGAGATCGTGTTTCCAGAGAAGCTCAACGGCAGCGTCCCGCCTGGCCCGGGAGTCCCTGCCAGGCTGTGGTACCGCCTGCCCGCCTTCGGGGAGACGCTACTGCTGGAGCTGGAGCAAGACCCCGGCGTGCAGGTTGAGGGGCTGACGGTGCAATACCTGGGGCAGGCGCCCGAGCTGCTGGGCGGGGCGGAGCCAGGCACCTACCTCACCGGCACCGTCAACAGAGATCCGGAGTCCGTGGCATCTCTGCACTGGGATGGGGGAGCCCTGTTGGGCGTGCTGCAGTATCGGGGGACTGAACTCCATCTCCAGCCCCTGGAGGGGGGCACCCCTAACTCCGCCGGGGGGCCTGGGGCTCACATCCTACGCCGGAAGAGTCCTGCCAGCGGCCAGGGCCCCATGTGCAACGTCAAGGCCCCTCCTGAGAACCCCAGGCCCACCCCCCGAAGAGCCAAGGTAGGATGCCCCGGAGTCCCTTCTGCAGCTACTTCCCGCCATGTCTGTCCCACTGACCTCTGTGTCCCCTCTCTCCACCCACTTCCACTTCTGGTCATTCTGCTTCTCCCCTCCTTCGGCCTGCCTTTCCTCTTCCCATGAGCCTTTCTCGGGAAGAGGCTGGCTTCTCCCTGCCCTGACCCTCCTGCTGGCCAGACCCTGATCCCCAGCAGGGTCCCCAGAGGCAGCCAGAGACCCTGTGCTGGGAGTGACCCCTCCCCACCTAGCCCTGCCTGGCATCCAGAGGCCACCACCCCCAGGGACAGGGCTCTCCTCACAGTCCCTTGGCCTTGGCTCTTTTCTGTGCCCCAAATTTGATTTTCACCCCCGCTCCCCCCTCCACACCAGCTGAAGGAGTGAGCTTTGCAGCCCAAGGGATTGGCTTCTGGCTTCTGATGCCGCTTTCCAAAGTGTCCTGGCAAACTGCACCCCAGGACAGGGGTGGACGGGAGGAAAGGCATCCCACGCCCGGTCCGCACTGGCCGGACTGCAAGGCTGCCTGAGGCTCCGTCCTTCCTTCCCTCCCATCCCAAGTCTCCCGCCTCCCTCCCTCCTCCCCACCCCCTCCCGAGCTTTAATCCAGACCAGACGCTCCCCCCACACCCGCCACGCTGAGATCTGGCCCCAGCCCTAGATGCTGACTGAATTGTTCCTGTAACCACACGGGGCAGACACGTCAGCCCAAACCCCCAGCCACAGCCAGGCCTGGGGGGCCCAAAGCCCCTCCCAGAGGAGGCAGCCCAGTGGCTTTTCACCTCTGGGGCCCAGGTGGGCCTGGGGCACGGCTGACCCCCTCACCTCTCCTCTCCGTCTCTGCACCCACAGCTGGTTTCTCAGAGTCATCACAAAAGCCCGGGGATTGGGGATTGGGGATCAGGAATCTGGTGGGTGGGGCAGGCGCGGCCCAGCCGGCTCTGCTGAGTTCCAGGCCCGGGAGGCGTGGCAGCAGAGAAACCTTGCAAGGGGTCGGAGGCTACTTCAGGATCCTCCTCTCTTCCTCCGCAGCGCTTTGCTTCCCTGAGTAGATTCGTGGAGACCCTGGTGGTGGCAGACGACAAGATGGCAGCGTTCCACGGCGCAGGGCTGAAGCGCTACCTGCTCACCGTCCTGGCGGCCGCGGCCAAGGCCTTCCGGCACCCGAGCATCCGCAACCCCGTCAGCTTGGTGGTGACCCGGCTGGTGATCCTGGGGCCCGGCCAGGAAGGGCCGCAGGTGGGGCCCAACGCCGCCCAGACCCTGCACAGCTTCTGCGCCTGGCAGCGAGGCCTCAACCCCCGGGAGGACTCCGACCCAGCCCACTTCGACACAGCCATTCTGTTCACCCGTCAGGTGAGGCCCCCACGCAGCACCCCAGGCCCTGCGGGTTCTGGGAGGCTCCGCTGCGTGGGACGAGATGGAGACCACGTCCCACAGGTGCGCGAGGGGCGCCTGTCTGCACCCGGACAGTGCCGGAGCCCCTGCTAACCTGATCCCGCACGGTGGGCCTGGTGCCTCAGTTCCTCATGCCCCTTCTGCGACCCCCCTCTGCAGGACCTGTGTGGGGTCTCCACCTGCGACACCCTGGGCATGGCGGACGTGGGCACCGTGTGTGACCCGGCCCGGAGCTGCGCTGTCGTGGAGGACGACGGGCTGCAGTCGGCGTTTACCGCCGCCCACGAGCTGGGTACGGGGGCGTGGGGGGGCGAGTGGGAGGGGGCAGGGGCAGGGAGGAGACAGGGAGCGCCCTGGGGTGCAGATGGGGGTGTCTCGAGGTATCTGCCCCTCCCCTCCAGGCCTAGGCCCAGGGCCAGAGTCCTCTGCTCTGGGCGTGGACAAAGCCTTAGGTTTTCCCGTTAAGTGAGATGGTGCGTGGAAAGCTGCTGCAGCTCTGTGTGTGAGTGTGCGTGAGTGTGAGAGTGTGTCTGTGTGGGGCAGTGTGTGCGTGTGGAGGGGATCGCACGCACGGAGAGTCAGGGCTGGGATGGGTGGGTTCAGGGCTGGGAATGTTGGCTGCAAGGAAAGTGGGCCAGGAGGGGCCCTGGGTGCGTGCTGGCCGGGCCGGAGGGGAGGCGGCACTCTGGTGGGGCTACACCCTGAGGAGACCTCAGAGCACCGGGGGTGGGGATTGGGGCGGGGTGGGGCCATGCACAGTGGTACCAGGTTCAAGGGCCCGCAGCCCCCCGCGGGTGCAGGGCGGGGACTCGGGACTCCAGCGGCCTCTGCTGTCACAGGCCACGTCTTCAACATGCTCCACGACAACTCCAAGCCCTGTGTCGGCGTGAATGGGCCCGGGAGCACCTCCCGCCACGTCATGGCTCCCGTGATGGCCCAGGTGGACCCCGAGGAGCCCTGGTCCCCCTGCAGTGCCCGCTTCATCACGGACTTCCTGGACAACGGCCACGGTAGGCAGGCGTCGGCCAGCAGGGGCACTCCCCTTCCCTGGGCTGGACGCAGCCGTCCCTGCCCCGGCGCGCAGGGGCCCGGCTGCCCGCCCTGCGGCATGGGAGGGGGTGAGACACGCTGCTGTCTTTGTGTGGTTCCCACTTCCTGCCAGACCCAGCAGCGCAGCGGGGGAGGCAGGTTTCGGCTCAGTACAATTAGCACTGACCTTCTGAGGGCCGCAGCCGTCCACCACCAGCCCTGGAGGCAGCTGCCTTGTCCCTGGAAGTGTGCCAGCCCAGCAGGGTGACATCCCCACCCCCGCATCAGCCCGCAGGCCAGGCCGTCGGAGAGACGCAGACTCAGCAGCTCCATCCTGGGTCGGAGCAGGCGGGAGGACGAGCACGCTGTGCCCCCCTGATTCTGTTCTTCAGGCCAGTGTGGCGGCTGCGCGCCTGGGCGTCCCCGGCCTGTGTGGCTGGTCCGTGACAGGCGCGATAGTGGTCACTGCCTTGCGGGCGCTGGGCGAGCTGCTGGCCGATACTCATCACGTAACAAGCGTCCAGTAAACTGCAGCCACTACTGAAAGCTTCCTGCAGGCCTAGGATTGGGGTCCCAGGATCCATGGGGCCCCAGGGAGCCCAAGCTCTCAGAGGGCCCCCTTGAGGCCCGCCTCAGCCCCTCTGACCCCACCCCCGGCCCTCCCAGGACACTGTCTCTTAGACAAGCCAGAGGCTCCCCTGCACCTGCCTGCGACTTTCCCCGGCAAAGACTATGACGCTGACCGCCAGTGCCAGCTGACCTTCGGGCCTGACTCCCACCACTGTCCGCAGCTGCCACCGCCCTGTGCTGCCCTCTGGTGCTCCGGCCATCTCAACGGCCACGCCATGTGCCAGACCAAGCACTCACCTTGGGCAGACGGCACCCCGTGTGGGCCCTCCCAGGCCTGCATGGGCGGCCGCTGCCTCCACCTGGACCAGCTCCAGGACTTCCAGGTGAGGCCCGGACAGGGGTGTGGTGGAGGGCCCGGAGCCCAGGAGGGGCCATGCTTACCGCCCTGCCACTCTGTCCTGCCGTAGGTCCCGCAGGCTGGTGGCTGGGGCCCCTGGGGGCCATGGGGCGACTGCTCTCGAAGCTGCGGGGGCGGTGTCCAGTTCTCCTCCCGCGACTGCACGCGGCCCGTTCCCCGAAACGGCGGCAAGTACTGCGAGGGCCGCCGCACCCGCTTTCACTCCTGCAGCACCCAGGACTGCCCGGCGGGCTCAGGTGAGGCCGGCAGTGGCCGGAGCCCTGTCCCAGCGGTGGAGGGCAGTGATTTTGCCCTGCAGGGCCCTCCCCTGGCAGTCTGGAGGGGAGAGGGGCCAGCTGGGTGGAGGTCCGAGGGGCAGGGGCAGGGCTGGTGGGGTGGCATGAGGGGCAAGTGGCCTGACCGCGCCCTTGACCCCTTACAGCTCTGACCTTCCGTGAAGAGCAGTGTGCTGCCTACAACCACCGCACCGACCTCTTCAAGGGCTTCCCGGGGCCCATGGACTGGGTCCCTCGCTACGCGGGGGTGGCACCCCGGGACCAGTGCAAACTCACCTGCCAGGCCCGGGCTCTGGGCTACTACTACGTGCTGGAGCCACGGGTGAGGCCAAGGATGCCTGGGCAGGACTGGGCTCACCCTGGCCCAATGGCCCCTTGACTGTCTGTCTGTCTGTCTTTCTTTCTTTCTTTGATTGATTTTAGAGCGAGGGAGGAAGGGAGAGAGAGAAACATTGATTTGTCGTTCACTGATTTATGGATTCATTGGTTGATGCTTGTATGGGCCCTCGCTGGGGATCGAACCTGCAATGTTGGCGTGTGGGGATGATGCTTTAACAACTGACCAGTCGTCTGTTGCTGGCGGCCCCGTGGCCATGCCGGGCCAGCCCAGAGGTCCATGGGGCCTGTCTTCTGTGGGCACTTGTCAAACAAAACTTGTCACTCATCCAGAGGCTGGATAAGTGGCCCATCAGGCAGTGCTGGCTTGTCACCCCCCCCCCCCCGCCCCCGCCTTTGGCTTCTCCTCCTCTCTCCCACGCTCGAGGCTGTGAGAATGTGAACGGGTGGCCTTTCGGGAAAGTCTCTGTCTGACCCCCTCTGCATGGGCCCCTTGCCAAATCACGGGGGTGCCTCAGCAGCTCAGGACAGCCAGCCCCTCACCAGGCAGGCCTCCAGGACACAGCAACCTCCCTCTGCCCGCTCGCTGTGAGAGGACCAGAGGGCCGAGGCGGAAGGAGGGAGAGAAACGCCGGCTGTGGGCTGGCTCCCTCCACCTGCGGGCTGGGGAGAGAGAATTCCTGCAGGGAGGCTGCCCCCTAGCGTCCGTCTGGGCCGGTGCTGGCCGGTTCAAGGCTGGGGGTGGGACTCAGGCCTGGGAAGGTTTCCCGTGTTGGCCCTCTGCCTGCTTTCCGGCTGTGTCACCTTCAGACAAGTTCCTGATCTTCTAGAACCTCAGGTTCCCGCTCTGGAACCCTCAGGTTGGGGTTGTGAGATTTATGTGCATGTGTCTAGAAAGCACTTAACACCATGCCTGACCCAGAGACAGTGCTCTGAAGGTGGTGGCTTTTTTTTTTTTGAGATTTTATTTATTTTTATTTTTAGAGAGGGAAGGGAGGGAGAAAGAGAGAGAGAGAGAGAAACATCAATGTGTGGTTGCTGGGGGTCGTGGCCTGCAACCCAGGCATATACCCTGACTGGGAATCGAACCTGCGACACTTTGGTTCGCAGCCCACACTCAACCCACTGAGCTACGCCAGCCAGGTTGAAGGTGTGGCTTTTATCCTTCTCGTTGTCCCACTGATGGTCTTGCCTTAGGGGCCTCTGGCTCCTCCCACTCCATCCACAGTGCCCCCACAGTGCCCCCATTCCACTATGGGGTATGTGTCTCGCTCGGTTACCGGCCCCTCTGGATGAGGGAGGAACCCTTTTCATCCCTCCTCCTCTTCTCCTCAGGTGGCAGATGGGACCCCCTGTTCCCCGGGCAGCTCCTCAGTCTGCGTCCAGGGCCGCTGCATCCACGCTGGCTGTGACCGAGTCATCGGCTCCAAGAAGAAGTTTGACAAATGCATGGTGTGCGGTGGGGATGGTTCTGGATGCAGCAAGCAGTCTGGCTCCTTCAGAAAGTTCAGGTTCATCCGCCATTTATTTCCTCCTCCTACCTTCCCGGACACTATTCTGGGCCCGGGGGATATGAGGTGAACGCAGCACTGCCCCTCCTCTCGGTCTAGTGGCAGAGACAGTCCCAAGTGCACAGTGACAGTGGCATCCCCCGACCTGTGCAGCAGGCTCTCCCGGAGCAGCAGTGGGAACCGGATAGCCACCAATGAGGTCAGGCTCAGAAGGGTACCTCAGCGAGAGGACAGCAGGTGTAATGTCCAGAGGGCGGAGGCACATCCGCAGGTAGCTGAGACGCAGGCTGGACACCTCTCACAGGTCTGGGAATACAGCCCTCCACACACACACGTGCACACTCACACATGTATGTACACACACTGCCACACGCACTCCCATGAAGCTCGCAAGGCTGAGGGCATTCAGGAGGTCACTGAACTCACCTGGACCCCTTCCACACAGGTATGGATACAACAATGTGGTCACTGTACCGGCGGGGGCCACCCACGTCCTGGTGCGGCAGCAGGGCGGCCCTGGTGTCCGGAGCCTCTACCTGGCGCTGAAGCTCCCCGACGGCTCCTACGCCCTCAACGGTGAATACACGCTGACGCCCTCCGCCACCGACGTGGCACTGCCTGGGGGCGTCAGCCTGCGCTACAGCGGGGCCAAGGCGGCCTCTGAGACGCTGGCAGGCTACGGGCCACTGGTCCAGCCCTTGACACTGCAGGTCCTGGTGGCTGGCGACCCCCAGGACGCACGGGTCCGGTACAGCTTCTTTGTGCCCCGGCCGCCAGCCTCCTCGCCGCCACGCCCAGCTCCCCAGGACTGGCTGCACCGCAAGGCACAGATCCTGGAGGTCCTCCGGCGGCGCCCCTGGGCCGGCAGGAAATAGCCTCACCGTCCCGGCTGCCCTTTCTGGGCACCGGGGCCTGGACTCAGCTGGGAGAATGGGACTTCATGGGGCCCCACGGTGGACATGGTGGGGAGGGGCGAGTCCCACAACACGATGCGCAGGCTGGCCCTGCCCCTGCCCGGTGGTCCTGCCCTGGCGGCGGGACAGTGGATAGAAGGGGCTGGGAGACAGTCTCCTGTCTGAACTGGCCCCTTGGCCCTGCTGGTCGCAGGAGGGAGGGGAAAGCAGTGTGGTCTGTTGTATTTATTTAGTATTTATTCAGTTTTATTTAGCCCCAAGGAAGGGATCCTGGGGAAACTGACCCCTACCCTTCATGGCCCTCCGGCCAGGAACCCAGGGTGCAGGTGATGATGACCTTGAGTGACCTGTGTGTGTGTGCGAGGGAGTGTGTGCGCGCTTGTGTGTGTGCTTGTGTGTGAGGCGTTTCCTGCCCGCTCTCCCCTCCCGGAGACGTACCTCCAGGGAAAGCAGATTCGAGGGTGCGACAGGTCTTCGCAGAATAAGGGATCATCGCATTTTTAAATGTAAATTGAGCTCTGCTATGTATGTGCCCCTTTCGGAGGGAGAGGCAGCTGCCTCTGGGCTCTGTGTCAGTCTCCTCAACCGCCAGTAACGACACCGCCCTCGGAGGTGTGTTGGGGGGTGAAGGGATGTGAGCAAGTGAGGAGCATAATGCCCAGTGACTGTCACCCCCTCTCGGTCCCCGCCACGTCTGTGGGGGTGGCTGGAAGGCCGCAGAGAGCCACGTCGGCGGAGCCTGCCCTGACCCCTGGCTCCCTTCCTCTGGTTGGCGGGGCCCTCAGTTCGGAGTGACTGTGAGAAAGGATGACTCTGTCCCTGACCCAGAGGTCCGCAGTCACACGAGACAAAATAAACACTCGACTCCAAGTGCAGTTGAGAAGGACACGAAGGTGCAAGGTCACAAGAGCCACTTACTTGGACACAAACAAGCGCTTGGGAATGAGCGTGACTCGGGTGTCTGGAGGAAATGCTGGGGTAGAGAGCACTTTGGAGCCGGGGTGGGGGCCGGGGTCTGACTTGGAGTCGGGGTTCACCGTGCCAGCGGGTGGCGCTGGGTGCCGCACTGACGCTGAGCCTCGGCTTGCTCAGGTGTACGAGGGGGCTAACAGGACCAGCTCCCGGAGGGGGTTCCTGGAGACAGACGTCACAGCATTTTCAAAAGAGTGAAGACTGTCCCCATGTGAGCGGTTATCTCTGTGAGCCCCCAGTGACAGCGTCCCCAGATGTGTAAGCCCTGCCTTTGACAAAAACTCAGAATGGAGTTCAATGCGAACGCAGTGTGGTTTCGTGTAGGACAGCCAGGGGGGCGAGAAGAAGGGGGAGAAGGAGCAGAGGGGGAGCCAGGCAGCCAGCAGGGGCAGGCCACGCGAAGGGCAGTGAGCTACGAGCGACGTGGCTGCTTCCGAGCACGTGACTCCTGTAAAGAGCTTGAACCCTGGCCGGTGGCTCCATTGGTTGGAGCGCCGCCCTGTACACCAAAAGGTTGGGGGCCGATCCCCACATCCATGTTTCCCTCTGTCTCTCTCCCTTCCCCTCTCTCTAAAACTAATAAATATCTCCCTGGGTGAGGGTTTTTTTACTTTTAAAGAAGAAGCTCGAGCAGTCCTGCGTGTGTCATGAAGGGAGCAGGCTGGGAGAGGGTGGCAGGTGAACGCTGCAAGAACTTGAAGTCTCGAGTGGCAGTAGCGGGACTTCCGGAGGTGTGGGGAGGGACTGGCTGTGGAGGTGAGGGAGGAGACCCTGAGGGAGGCCTCAGAGGGGAGGACAGGACACTGGGGAGGCCTCACTTGGCCATGGCAGCTGGGGGTAGGGAGCCGGGAGTGGGGCCCAGGCAGGCCGTGGAGCGCGTGGAGGCTGTGCGCGCTGCACTCCCTGAGTGGGGGCGGGCCTTCCACAGCCCCCTGCACATTCCTTAGGCCCTATAGGAATGGGGCTACACCCCGCCTCCCGTCTTCCTTCCAGTACACGGGGTGCTGGCTGTGCTGGGCCCTGGCTTTGCCTGCTGTGGGCCAAGGCCAGAGTGATCTTGAGTGGTGTCCTCTAGTTAGCAAAATTAGAGCGCCGATAATGTGAGCGGGAGGAGAATCGGCACCAGAGCAGGAAAGCCAAAAACAGAGGAGGCACTGAGGCACTGGAGTACCTCGTGGTTTTAGAGCGGAGGAGAGGGAAGGAAGGGCCAGCGAGGCTGAGGCCGCGCGTGCTCCGTCCCTGAAGAAGCTCCGCAGAGTGCGCACAGCCGTCCTGTGGGAAGGCGAGTATTGTGCGTGCGTGAGCTTGAGGCAGCAACTCTGAGACGGGCCTGCTTTCAACCCTGAGATTCTTCTCTGTTTCTGTGGTTACAGCAGAGGAATCTGGGCACGTGTCCAACCACCACCTCGGCGGTGGGGGTGGGGGTGGAGCGGGGTTTCTGGGGGAGCTGTGGGCGGGGCCACTCATTTACACGCCCACCCCATCCCAGCCCCCTTTCTTAATCTCCAGATAGCATTACAGTATTTTGTTTTCTTAAACACCAGATTGACAGTAAATGACACAACCAGTAGTACCTCATTGGCCAGGGCTTGTGGTTTTAAGAAACTAGAATTCAACGTATCAACACTTCATTGGTTAAGAGGATGCTTCTGAGCCAATCGCATACGTTTTCTACTGATGGTTGCTGGGCGGAAGCCAAAGCCACCAGCGCGGCCTCGCCCGCTCGCTGACAGCTGGGGGAAACCACCAGTTCTAAAAATGCTCCGAACGAGTGGGGGAGGGGAGGGAGGCCCAACAATGGAACAACTTCCCTAGACAGGACCTTATATGGGGATAGGCCTGGGGGACTCCAGCAGCCTTAGGAAGGAAAGGGAGGGCAGGAAGTAGGTTTAAGGCGTCTCTCACACTAGCCTTTGGTTGTAAAACCTCACAAGCACTCCTGACACACACATGTCCAACACCGTAGAGACACAGCACGTTCTCTGGATAATGTCCATGCAAATAAGCATCGAGAGGCTGAAAAGATGAGAATTTTGGCCTGGAAACGAGTCTGAGGAAAACGTATTTAGCAATCTAATTTTTAATTTTATTTATGGGGATAAACCATTGGGTTACAGGCTGTCACAGCATCCGGGAAGGGTGCCGATTTGGGAGTTAGAACTCAAGCTTTGATGGGACCCTCAGCGTCCTTATCTATAAAATGGGTGTCCTATTGCCTGCCTTATGTATAGGTCAGAACCTAAGAACATGATGATGAGAATTCTCAGCTCTGTGTCTGGCTGCTAGTAAGTGTCCCTGCTGATTCTTTCCCCCTCAAATCTCCTGTTGCCTGTCCCTTCCCACTCCTGCATTAGCTTGAGAGAATAATTACACCAGTGAACTGCTGGGTTTGGATCGACAAGGGGCTGTTTTGTAGAATGTGTGCCCAAAGGCAGTTGCTGGTCTGGGGTCTAGTCAGGGGTGATGAAAGAGAAGACATGGTCCCTGTCCTCAGAGAGTTCATAGTCTGGTAGCTGAGTCAGGTAAGACCAAGATTCCAGAGTTCTGGTGGGTGCCGTGACAGCATGGACAGGGGACAAGGGACAGGGAAGTGTTCCTGGCCAGGGGCCTCCTCCCCTGCCAGAGTGTGCAGTGAGCTGCAGGGGTTCTTTGGTGAGTAGGATGGTGCTGGAGGAAGACAGCGTTTCTCCTGGCTCAGCTCCTGGGTTCTTTTCAGATATGCCAAACCTCACTGACGGAAAGAGAGAGCGGCCTTGGAGCTGCAGGGTGGCACCACAAGGATCTGAGCAGGGCCGGACGGGACTGTTTCGGGAGCAGCCACCATTGAGGTGGGATATGTTGGGTGGGGGAGAAAGAATTCTAAAGATATTTCAACGTGTGTTGACTTGTTCCCCTGTTCCACTTCCTCTCCTGGCCTCTGATGTTTCCTGGAGAAACTAAATAGAAATTTAAATGACTTTAAATTAGCGTTTGTTTGTTTTGGTTTGGTTTTCTCAAGGCTGGATTTCTTTTACCGAGTTGTCATCTGTCCTGATTGGACCACTAGGGGCCCAGGATTTATTCAGAATGTAGAAAGGCAGGAAGTTGTGATGAAAACCAGCATATTAGAATTTAAGTTTTCAGAAATGTAGCAGTTCCAGGTGATGATGAAGTCCTGGGTGTGGCCAGGGTGGAGTGGAGTGGAGTGGAGATGTAATTTCCTGGAAACAGGGTGCAGGGCAGTTGTTGGAAGACCAGAGGCAGAGATGGGGACTAAAGGTGAAAGTCAGCTTTATAGGAACAACGCCACTGAGAACCACATTTCTATCCTTTCCACTGCACGGGGAGCTCCTTAAAAGCCAGGGTTTCTACTCAGCATCAATTTCGTGCTGAAAACTCAATTGTACTGAATATCTGCTGTCTGCCAGCACTTTTCCATAGTTCTAGTTATTACAAAACCCCTTAGATGAGGTTTATCTGTAAAATGACAAGTATATTGCTCAACGTCACACAGCCCGTGGGCTTCAAAGCTGTTGTTGCAGGCCAGTCCAGGATTTTCTGATTTTGAGCCTCCACAGGTGCCTCAATTCACTGTGTCTAAACTTTAACAGGTCACCTCCACCATTTTCCCCAAATGTGCCTGCTCTAAGTTGTTTTTCATTAAATGGTGCCACCATCCATCCGGTGATCCGAATTAGAAATCCAACTCATCTCACCCTGGCAGGGTGGCTCAGCTGGTTGGAGCATCATCCCATAGCAGCTGCCGTTTTGATTCCTGATAGGACACATACCTAGGTTGTGGGTTCAAACCTCAGTCGGGGTGTGTATGGAAGGCAACCGATCGATGTTTATCTCTCTCCTCCTTCCTCTCTCTAAAGATCAATGAACATATCTTCGGGTGAGTATTTTAAAAAAAGAAAAAGAAGTCCTCTGGCTTCCTGACTTGGCACAGCTGGTCAATCCCCTGCTAAAAGTTCTTAAAGGTATCTTGTACCGAACAACCCAAAAGAGTCAGGAGGCTTTGGCTTGAAATAAACGATGCACATTTATTTAAGGGTATTCAGGCTTGCAAACCAGAAACACAACTAGGCAATACCCAGAGTGTTCCAAAAAAGAAAGAAAAGTTCAGAGTTCTCTCTCTCACTCTCCCTTCTTCTTTCTCTAAAGGCAATCAAAGAAAAAGAGAGAGAGAGAGAGAGAGAGCACTCACACCAGTGGGAGACCCAAGCCTGTCTAAAGTTCGGTCAAGTTTTTGTCAATGAACGTGTGAAAATGAACACGTTAAAGATTCTGACTCATGAAGGAATAGGAAGGAGTTAACTCATGAAGGGATAGGAAGATATTACAACTGGTTCAAAGGAAATCTAAAGGACACATTTATAGATCAGGAATACGGAAATGAATATGAAACTGAAGGCAAAACCTTCTTTTCCTGCAACGTGGGTAGTACAGGGTTATCTGACCCTCCATCAGCCCGGACAGAATTTGCGTGTTAATGAGTTACCGCGCAGAGCGGTAAAACAGCTCCATGGAAACAGTCTCACCAAGCAGCTAGATGTGCCGTGGACACGTCCCTCAGGCTCCCCGCCAGCGACCACTTCTCCTGGGAAACCTTTCTGCCGGCTCCACGGTGAGTGAGCTGCAGTTTCTCCGACGGCGAGCACACCGAGGCGTGTCCCCAGTGTGGGCATCTGCTCCTCCCAAACAAGATGCTAACGGAGCTGTGGGGGCCACTAAACATACTGCGCATTAATGGGGTGCCCACTTCCATGCCACACATTAACGCACGCACAGGCCCCGGTCCACACTCAGTTTCCTTCCTTCGTTGACAACGGGTTGCTCTCCCGAGGCCTGCGGGAGACCGTGGGCATGCAGAGGTGCGCCAGAACGCTCAGCGAGCCGGCGCCCCGAGCAAGGATCTGCGCTGCCGCTAAGTGGCACCAGGGTGCCGGGGCGCCCCCGGCACGCCGGCCTCCCACTCGGTGCGGGGCCTGAGCAAGGACAGCCGCGTCCGGCCGCTGTTTTGCAAGCCCGAGGGTTGGGAAACGGCCCCCGCGCAGCGTAGGGACCCCGGCGGCGGGCTCCAGGGCGGCCCGGAGGCCCCGCCCCGTGACGCGAGGCCCCGCCCCTCGCCCCGCCTCCAAGATGGCGGCCGCGAAGCCTGCCCAGCTGTCAGGCTGGCGGTGACGACGGGCAGCCGTGGGCCAGGTAAGCGGTCGGGGGACGGCGGGGCCGAGGCCGGGGCCCAGGTGCGGGCGGGCGGGAGAACGAGAAGTTTGGGGCCCAGGCGGCGGGCGCTGGGGTGGAGCGGGTCCCGGTGGAGCAGGCACCGAGGCCGCGGGGCTCGCCGGCGAGGCAGGGCGACTGCAGGAAGAGGTCGGTCGGGGTGGGACGGGGCGCCGGGAAAGCGCTCGGCGGCGAAGCCCCGCGGGGCGCGGACCGCACGCGTCCACGTAAGCTGGCCCAGGTACCCAGACAGGTGCCGTGCGGCGCTCCCCCCGGCTCCCCACCCCGCCAGGACGACGGAGGTGGAGAAGGGACGCCTCCCGGGCCCGCGCGCCGCTCCCCGGGGGTCACGCTCTCTGCACCTGCGGAGCCCGCCGCAGGCGCGCGGAGAGCGGGAAGCAGCCCATTGCCTGCTCGGCCCGGGGAGTCCCGAGACCGCTCCACAGCCCTGCCTGCCTGCCTGCCTGCCTGCCTCCCCCGCCCCACCCCCGCGGAAATGCTGCCTCCATTGGTGGCCTTGCCCCCACTCCCCAAACAGGTTGGTCGGGGTGGGGGTTGGGTGAAGATGGAGCTAACCTGACACTCCAGGGTCGCCGGTGGAGGAGGCCCGGGACCCAGCATGTCCTGCTCGCCCCCTAAAGCTTTTCCCAGCCTCATCCCCTCACTTTCCCTGCCGGGAGACCGGCCGCCCCGACCCCGGCCCTGCCCCTCTGAGCCTGGGCTGTCATCCTTGCCCGCTTTTGTTCCAGCCGGTCCCAGGAGCGCAGCTGCAGGCCCGGATGGAGGCTTTCTCCGTCCTCTGTGGCATTTCCAATCTTAGATAATGCCTCACGTCGCTGCTCCCCCCAGACCCCCTGGAGCCCCCATGGTCTGGAGGACGGCTTGAACCTAGGTGAGCCTTTCTCTCCCTTTCCGTGGGACAGCAGGTTCTCCAGAGATGCCTCTGAAATACATGTGGGGCCCCTCTGGCTTGGAGCTGGGGACCGGGAGTACCTGGGAGTGGGCTGGGGAGGGTGGAGGAGAGTGAGACTCAGCTGGAAGTGACAGGTGGCAGGACCACGTGCAGTTAAGGTTGTGGCCCACCTCTTGCCCTTGCATGGTCGCACATCTGCCTGTTTTTCCTTTTTGCTGTGCCCCAGGCCCCACTGTCACCCCTGCACGATGTTCTGGGCTGGCTTGTGCCCCTCCTGCCTGCCCCAGAGCTCTTCTCTCTCCCTCCCCAGGCCGCACAACCCAGGATGCTGCGGAGGCTGCTGGAGCGGCCCTGCACGCTGGCCCTGCTCGTGGGCTCCCAGCTGGCCGTCATGATGTACCTGTCCCTGGGGGGCTTCCGAAGCCTCAGTGCCCTGTTTGGCCGAGAGCAGGGGCCCACATTTGACTATTCTCACCCCCATGATGTCTACAGCAACCTCAGTCACCTGTCCGGGGCCCCTGCTGTTGCACCAGGCGGCCCTCTGGCTCCTCAAGGTCTGCCCTACTGTCCAGAACGATCTCCTCTCTTAGGTGAGTGAGGAAGGAAGGGGCAGGTGAAGGGAAGGCCAAGAGTGTTGTTGGGGCTGGGGTGGCACTCAGAACTGGAGGCTGATGGGGTTGGAAAGCGGGCTGGTGTTGAGGTGGGGGTGCCTTTGGACTTGGAGTTTGGATTGGGGTCTGGGGTGGAGCCAAAGCTTTCCCCTGCCCACCTCAGACTAAGAATTCGCTTCCTTTGCGGACGGGTCCTGTTGTAGCTCATTAGTTGGAAGTCTGCCTGTTCTCTCCAGCCCCTCACTGTGGCCTCCCACGCTGTGAGGCAGGAGAAAGAGTTAGGGAGCCCTAAACTAAGAAGACAGGCTAGGTAAGGAGCCTGCGCTTCCCGGGCTTTGCAAAGCCTTGTTGATGATGGGGAACTCAAGGCCGGTGAGGGCTCCAAGGGAGCCGCTGGGGGTTGCAGAGCCCCACACCAGGATGACCAGCGCCAGCGGTGGTCCCGGTCCCTGGTGGTCCTCCTTTGCTCCTAGACCCTCTAATCCCCGACTTGCCATTCCCTCCTACAGTGGGTCCCGTGTCCGTGTCCTTCAGCCCGGTGCCATCGCTGGCAGAGATTGTGGAGAGGAATCCCCGCGTGGAAGCTGGGGGCCGGTACCGCCCCGCAGGGTGTGAGCCTCGCTCCCGAACAGCCATCATTGTGCCGCACCGAGCCCGGGAGCATCACCTGCGCCTGCTGCTCTACCACCTGCACCCCTTCCTGCAGCGCCAGCAGCTCGCTTACGGCATCTACGTCATCCACCAGGTACCCCGACCCCCACGCTCCGACTCTCTAGTGAGGAAGCCCCAGGTAAATGCCACTCCACTCTATGTGGTCGCTGGAATAATTCTAAGGTCCTGACTGTTGGTGTGGGCAGATCCCTGGCTCTGCTGTGCCAGCACGCCAGCCCCGCACTTCTCATTGGATGTGGGGCATTCCCTGTCCTATACTCTTCCAGACTGTTCCTTTGTTGAATTTGGAATCGGACAGATTTGGGCTAAAATTGCAGGTCTGCCGTCTGTTCCGTGTGTGACCTTAAGTAAGATACTCAACCCCCAAATGAGGCCCAGTGGTGGCTGACAGACCCCTGTGCCACGTGGTGGCTGGTGGTCAGGATGTGATGCGGATCAGCAGCAGGCACCTACGGCTGCTCAGAAAAATGTTGAATGAAAAAATTCAAGACAGTGCGTCTTTCTCCTCATTCGCGTTGCCCCGCCGCCCACTTTCACACATCTGCCCCCTCTTCCCCACGCCGTCCCTGAGCAGCCTGCTCCTCCGCTGCCTTTCAGGCTGGAAACGGGACGTTCAACAGGGCCAAGCTGCTGAACGTGGGCGTGCGGGAGGCCCTGCGTGACGAAGAGTGGGACTGCCTGTTCCTGCACGACGTGGACCTCCTGCCGGAGAACGACCACAACCTGTACGTGTGTGACCCCCGGGGGCCCCGGCACGTTGCTGTCGCCATGAACAAGTTTGGATACAGGTAGGAGGCGCGATGGGGTGCTGGGCACGGGGAGGCCACCTGCAGGGAAAGGAGGCGAGCCGAGGGGTGGAGGGTAGGAGGTATCCCAGAGGACCGGTGGGACCCACGGCATTTCTCTCCCTAGCCTCCCATACCCCCAGTACTTCGGGGGCGTCTCAGCGCTCACTCCTGACCAGTACCTGAAGATGAATGGCTTTCCCAACGAGTACTGGGGCTGGGGTGGTGAGGATGACGACATTGCCACCAGGTCAGCCTCCACGCCACCTCCCCGCCCACCCCGACCTGGACCCTGCCCCCCAAGGCCGTGCCTGGCCACAGCCCTTACACACTCACCTGTACTTGTGGGCCCTGCACTGTGCTGTTCCTCTGCCTGAGTCTTTTCAGTCCAGTATGTCAGGTTGTGCTTTGCATGCTGGCCACTGCCCCACGCTCCTTCAGTCTCCTGGGCCCATACGCTGGAGCACCCCAGGGTCCCAGGATGGAAAGGGGCCTACAGACAGCCTAGTCCTCCTCTTAGTGTGGGCCGCTGCCCGCCTGCTTCCTATGGGGCTGGAGGAGCAGGCACTCAGAGAGCCCAGAACCCGTTTTGCAAAGCCTCTGCTGTTGGCATGAGGCCAACTCCTTTTCAGTACGTGTAACATTTTAACTTTTGGTCTCAGCTGATCCAATGTCATACCCGTGCTGTGACTCTTCAGACTTGACCTACTAGATGCATTTCCTCCTCTTCCCCCGTGTTCCCTGGGATGACATCTCCGTGAATTCCTGTTCTGTGTGTGAGGCACCCACACCATCGTCACTGCTGGCTTCTGTGTGTCAAAGCTAGGCATTCCTTTCGGTCCAGGCTGGGGTTCCACCCGCCACCTGGGAGCGGGTGGGGCGGGCGGTGGAGGCGGGGCCACTCAAGCCATTCTTCTCAGTAAGACTGCTGAGCTTGGGTCTGCAGCTCGGCCGCCCCTTTCCACAAAACTGCTCCTCTCCCTGCCCTTCCCATACCACAAGGGCAGCTCCTGGCACCTTTCAGGGAACAAGGGTGGGAGGTGTAAACCCACATCTGCCAACTGCCTAACGGCCCCGGGGCACCTGGCGCGAGGCCCTGAGGATGTAGACACAGCAGCTTTTATGTTCCCTTCTTTCCGTTTCACTTCCTCTCCCCTCCCAGTACTTGGCACCAACTACACATCATTAACTTTTTTCACTTAACTGGTAATAGCTGTTCTCTGTGTGGGGAACCCTGCCATCCCTCCCAAGCTGGCCTTAGCTCCTTCTGTGCAGCCGGCAGCAGCCTTCTTCCAGCCGGATCTTCCAAGGTGCCCTGACTTTCCCCACAGGGTGCGGCTGGCCGGCATGAAGATCTCTCGCCCCCCCACCTCTGTGGGGCACTACAAGATGGTGAAGCACCGAGGAGACAAGGGCAACGAGGAGAATCCCCACAGGTAGGCAGAGGACTGCCTGGGCACTGCGACTGGACCCCACGGTTCTGCTTCCACTCAGAAAGCTCCTGCAGGTCCCTGGGTTCCTCCCTGGGTCTTAGTTTCTAACCTCTGACCCTCAGGTTTGACCTCCTGGTCCGTACGCAAAATTCCTGGACACAAGATGGGATGAACTCACTCACATACCGACTGCTAGCTCGAGAGCTGGGCCCTCTCTATACCAACATCACGGCAGACATTGGAACTGACCCTCGGGGTCCCCGGGTTCCCTCTGGTCCCCGTTACCCACCTGGCTCCTCCCAGGCCTTCCGTCAAGAGATGCTACAGCGCCGGCCCCCAGCCAGGCCTGGGCCTCTGCCTGCTGCCAACCACACAGCCCCCCGGGGCTCACACTGACTCTTCCTGTCTGCGTTGGTCACGAAACCGGATCAAAGGGGTTGGACACCCCACCCTTGCTCCTCATTGCTCTTAGAGGGACGTGGGGGACCGACTAGTCCTGTGCTACGGGCAGGTGCCTCTCCTCACTGCTGGACTGAAGCTGGGCTCCTCTAGACCTGGGGGTTCCTCTTTCTAGGGGCACCTGCCAGGTCTTACAACTGTGAATCCTCGATGTCATGATTTTATGTGATGACTCCTGGCAGTCCCCTGTCCCCAGAGTAGGAGCAAGGCTGGACCCCAAGTCCCTCCTCTTCCTCGGAGAGAAGAGACATCTGGCTTCTCCCGGGACTTCTGTGAATATTTATTCTATTTATGGTTCCCGGGATGTGCATTGGTGAAGTAAGCCACTCCCTGGAGACCTTCTACCCATGCTGGAGTAGCTGCCTCTTCTGGACCTGGCTCAGGGGCTGGGGTTTTGATATATTTTCTAATAAAGGACTTTGCCGCGCCTCTGTTCCTGCTTCCTGCTCCCCAGGCACCCTGGCTGGTCTCTGCCCCCACCCCCGTGCTGAGGACAGAACAACCAGACTGAGCCAAGCTCTAGCAATTTTTATTTCCATGGGTGAGAGACTCCCAGCCAGCAGGGGCAGGAAGAGGTGGGTGTGGGAATCAGCTGTCGGGTTCCAAGCCCAGGGCCCGGGCAGCAGCCCGGCGCCCACTCTCTATACAATCATTGAGAGCAACTCCCTCGTAAGAGGCTCCAGCCAGAGTCAGGGGCAGCCTGTGAGCAGCCAGGAAATGGGAAGCTGACTCTGGAAAGGACAAAGCAATGTCACCGCCGGGGGGTCTGACTTCCTTGGCTGTCCTCAGCCCAGCTGCTCTCCCAACTTACCCAGTTTTTTCCAGTGGCCTAGTGTATACTGGGGAATGCAGTTCTGGGGAGAGGAGAGGAGATAAAAGGAAGAGTTTATTACTAATGTCACAAGCCTTGGTGGGTAATAACAAAAATATCAGTCCCTGCCTTTGACACCAACAGCGGGCAGCCGAGGGGCAACTTATTCCAACTCACCTTGTGTAGATGGACCAAGCAGTGACTTGGTGGCTCTTTTAGTCCTAGCTGTGTGGCAGCTGCTTCCTGGGCCTTCTGTTGGAGCAGCTCCTGAGATGAGGCACAGCCCCCGGCTTTCAGCGTTTGCAACCAGGAGCCTCCCAGCATCACCTAGACAGAGGGCATGGCACCGACCTACACTGGGCACAGGGGAGCCGTGGAAGTCCCCCCAGGCAAAGCTGTCCCTCTCACAGTCACTCGGAGGCCAGGGGGGCTGCCGTCCTGCTCCGGGAAAGCTACCGAGTCGTACACGATTCCCAGGGTGCCTGGGTCTTCTGAGGACGGCACCAAATGTCCAAACCCCTGAGAAAAAGAGGAGATGGTCGGGGGGGCGGTTTCCAGCTGGGCCCTTGTGTCTCCCCTCCTGTGTCACACCTGGACAGGCAGATGGTCAGGAGGGGGTGGGTTTCCAGCTGGGCCCTTGTGTCTCCCCTCCTGTGTCACACCTGGACAGGCAGACGGGCTCCTTGGTACTGCAGGTTCACCACAGCTACCGACACCGCAGCGATGGTGGCCAGGACACGCGCCAGAGGTGCAGCCTCAGCAGGGAGCAGCTTGCTGAGCACTGGAGGGAGCCAGCAGAGGCCTGCTCAGGAGGCATTCCTGCCGCCACTTCATCCGCCCTCCTCGGGACTGGCCTCCTGCAGGGTGGTCAATGCAGGGGCACGGGCCCAGAAACCTACAGCCAGCCTCACCCCAGCTGGGGAAGGGGAGGGCAGCTACCCCATTACCTGAAGCTGGAACGGCACTAATAACATGGTCAGCCTCCAGGCAGCTGTCCCCTAGAGACACCTGGAAGGATGAAAACATTTGAGACAAACAGAGGTAACGGGAATCTTGCCTCAGCTCCCTGGGCACCCAAGTGGCAGGACAGCCCGTGTGGCTAGCACAAAGATCACCCCATGTTACTCCTGGAAGTGGGGCAGACAGGCCAGTGTGTCTGCTCTGAGCCGCTTAGTGGGGCTGGGATGCTCCTTCCCCGATCTGTCAGCCACTCGCGTTAACAGTACTACTATCCCTGGGCTTGCATCAAATGGGTCTTGGAGGAAGGTCCACAAATACAGCCCAAGAACCACAAATAAGGCCCATATTTAAACTGCTAGGGCAGGAAAACAACAAGCAACTCCGGCCCTGCCAGCCCTGACCTGGCTGCAACACTCGGGCAAAGATGGGAGCTCCAACAGAAGGTTCATCACACTCCAGGGGCTCTCCCACCTTCCAGCGTCCTTCCGCCTGGAGGCTGAGCCCACAGACCGGCTGGCCTCTGAGCACAGTGACCCCTCCGCTGGTCAGGTGGGTGGTGAGCGCCTGGGGCAACATCTCCAGCCCTCCTCGGAGAGACCACTGACTCCAGTGCTCAGCACGGGCCCGGCGTACAAGCCCTGAATCAGGCTGTGAGCTCTGTCCTGCAGAGGAGGAGGCAGAGAGGAGTCAGAATAGCTTTCCTCACCCCTGCAGTCCTCAAGGCCATGCCCCTGAGCCATGCTCCCCTCACCTGCCCCCAGCAGCAGCCCCAGTAACACAGAGCGATGGGTTCGCTCAGCTTGGAAGAGACTGGGAAAGCAAGACCGCACGCTGAGCTCACGGCTGCTGCCAGCAAACACTCCACGGCAGAGGCTGTCCATGGCCAGAGATGCCACCTTGGGGGTGAGACTGGGACTCAGAGACCAAGGAATAAGCCGCCCTGAATTTCTCTGCCTCTGCCGGCAGGCGTGAGGCGGGCCGGACATGGAGGCCTGGCTGGGAAGCAGCTCCACGGTCACAGGAGGATGAGGAAGAAGGCATTCCCCCCGCCCCCCCGCCCCCCAAGTCGTGGTGACCACTGGGCACGAAGAGGCAGAGAGGGCACTCCCGAGGAACACAGAGGAGCCCCAGGTGGTGGGGGCTCCACAGCTGGTTCAGGAGGGAGTTGGGGGGGCCTCTGGGCAGGGTCACCTCCGGTCCAAGGCGGCGCTCAGCAAAACTGTGCACAGTCTCGTCAGGGTCTTTGCCACGGGGTGCGGTCAGCTCCCTCAGCCCAGCCCAAAACAGAGGTCTGGAGAAGGGCGGCGAAGTGCGGAGCAGCCCCCTGCGTGGAGGGAGGCCCGTGAGGAGGGCGCTGCGACTCTGCGCCGGCTCCAGGGCTCGTGCCATTCCCTTGGCCCCTCCGGCCTGGGACCGCTGCCAGAGGAGTGACGAGCGCGGCGAAGGGGCGGGAGGACGGGCGGGGCGGAAGGACGGGCGGTCAGGGGTGGTCACCTGAGGCCGGAGGGCAGGGCATGCAGCGCGCCGCCTGCATACAGGAACCTGTTCCGGGCAGCTGGATGGTCCCCTCGGACAGGTAGCACCTCCGAGTCCAAGCCCAGCTCGGAAACCTGCTTCCCACACGCCCTCGGGCAGAGGAGCAACTAAGGAAGGGCCTGACCGAGCACACCTCCTTGCCCGCCCTGCCCTCTCAGGGACCCCCACGCTCGGGGCGGCCCGCCGCCTCTCACCAGGAGCAGGGTCCGCGCTCCCAGCGCTCCTGCCGCCCGAATTCCTCGAGGCCCAAGTTCGAACACAGCACCGCCGGGCCCTCGGACGGAGCGGACCCAGCCTCCCAGGCGCTCGCTGCCTTCCACCAGGACCACCTGGGGCAAGAGGGGCGGAGGCAGCGCACTCCCACTCGCCGCCGCCGGCGGGCTTGGAGAACAGAGGAGGCTCTTTGCAGCACGTGGCACTCACCTTGGGGGGACGCGCAGCCCGGCTCAGGTGGTAACTGGCGGCCAAGCCGCTGATGCCTCCGCCCAACACGACCACAGTCCGGCCCATGGGGAGCCTGGGCGGGGAGGGCGACGCGCACAGGCTGGCCCGGGCGCCCTCTCTGAAGAGTCCCACTGGCTCGGCGCTCCAGCCCCGGCCCCTCCCTGTTTTCTGGGAAACTAAGGCAGAGCCCGCGGAGCGGGTGGTGGGAGCGCGAGGACCCCGCCCCGGGGCGCAGGACTCGCCCACCAGACGGACGAGATAAGGCGAGAGAAGGGCCGCTGCAGGCCCACGGGCTTCCCGCTCAGCTCCGCCGGGAGATACGGGCCGCACCCGCGCTATCTGCGCGCAAGGCGCGGCCCCCACCCTTCCCCGCGCGGCCCCGGCGCAGCCGCCCGCCCCCCTCCCCGACCCTGCGGCCCCTCCGAGGCTCTGCCCGCCGCGCAGTCGCGCTGCGCTCGCGCCGGCGCAGCGTCCTCCGCTTCTGATTGGCGGATCCTGGAAGGCGCGGATGACGCTCGCCAATGAAAACCCCGAAGGGGCCGGCCCGGCGAGGGACGGCGGCAGGTGACCCGACGGTGCGCTGGGGGGCGAGCGGCCGGTTTTGGCTCCGCGTCCCTGGGCCGGGCTGCCGAGCTGCGAGCCGGTCCGGTCTACCCGCCTTGGCTCCGGGCCCAGCCTGGTGAGAGTCCCGAGGGCGGCCCCTCGCGCCTGCGCTGTAGGGAGTGGCAGGGGACCCGGAGGCTGGCCCGCGGGGACCCTGCTCCATAAACAGCTCCTGCTGTTAGCGACGGCCCGGGCCTGCGGGAGCCCGGGCCGCCGGGCAACGCACCCAGTGTTTGTCAACAGGGGTCCTGGGGTGCCCGGCCCCCAAGGGCAGCCCCCTTCGCTGGCACGAGTCTCACGTTTGTCTCGGGAGGACTCCAGTTCGGCCCACCCCCAGGCACAAGTACAGAGAAGGACATCAGTTTTTCTTAATAAATTTATTCACAAAAAGTGAGATTGTATAGTCCGGGGGGCTGTACACGGGGGCGGGGCTGGGGGCCTTTGTACACGGGGCTGAGAGACAAGGGGACCTCCGGGTGGAAGGGTACTTTTGAATAAAAAAAATAACGGGAGCTACAACCACCCTCCCTCCTCCCCATTAAAAAGACACAAAAATAGACGTCTCTGAGGTAAGCGGGGAGCCTGGGGCCGAAGGGTCTTGAACAGGTTTCACAGGTGCCGGGGTCTGAAGGGCGTCACAGGCCCCGGGGCGGCTCCTGCGTCAGCTGGTAGAAGAGCACGTAGCCCTCACTGGAGGCCACCTGGTTCTCACTGACGGGGGAGACGCTGGGAAGGAGGGGGAGGACGCGGTCACTCCTGCCCACCAGGTGGGCCTCCCACCGCCCCCGGGAGGGAACCAGGAGCCAGCCCCTCCTGGGCACTCCGCCCTCCTGGGGCTTCACAGCAGGGACGTGGGGGCTGTGCTCACCGAGAGTCATTGTAGACGTGCCAACCAGTCTGGCACCGGCACAGGGCTGTGTAGTGGCCGTAGTGGACGCTGCCCGAGTGGTTGCAAAGGGCGTACAGTTGGTATGTGGGGCTTCCTGCGGAGTCAGAGTCCCTCCATTTCCAGTCACGGCTGCTGGCTCCCACTCTTCTCCCTCCCTCCGGGCGCTCCTACGACCCTCCCCACCGGACTCACCGGCTTTGTCACTGGCGAAGTCCCCTAGGCTCAGTCGCTGCAGCGGGAAGTCCACACCTACGGAACTTTTCTTGATGGAGCCTCGGGAGGTGGAAAATCGGTTAAGATCTAAGCCCTGGTTAAGGAGCATTTGGAGGAGGCCGAGGGCCTTAGAGGGGACTGAGGTCTGGAACGCAGTCCACTCCCCTCCCGAGTGGTATCAGGAGCTTGCAGGGGAGGGCGGAGGGTTCCTAAGGGAAATTCAGTTCCCAGATATCCAGCCTCCGCAAAAGTGGGCAGTGAGAAAAAGTGGGTGGAAGAAACAGCATTTGAAGATTAGGATACGGAGCACGAGGATCCGGGGGAATCTCTGTACTGTCAACTTTTTGGTACTTCGTGTTTTCTGCCGACACCGATCACACACCTGAATGAACATCAAATAGCCTAGGTTACTGTGCTCCTCACCTCGAAGGGCTTTTCCAGCACTGGGCACACACATCCACTATGTCCCCCGCAGTTCTGTGGCCTCTGGGCCCCCTCTGCCTACAAGTACAAGGGCTGACCCGAAACAGCAACACAAACCCAGGCATGTAAATGCTGTCCTGCAGAGTAAGGCCACATGCACCCCCTTTAATCCATATGGAGCCCCCAGAACCCCCTCACTGCATCTCATCTGGACCACACGTACGGGGGCGTTTTCCGACTCGAGCTCTTCTTCCTTGGTGAAGAGGCTGAAACAGTCCCGCAGAGACACCTTGCCCCCAGCAAACCCTTTCTGGAGGGAAAGGGAAATGAACGGAGCGTCAGCTCTGGATTTCCTTTTCCAGCTCTTCTCACCCAATCCCAGCTTCAGTTCTGCTCCAGAGACCCAAAGGGCTCCCTCCCACACTCCAGGGGTGGGCAGGGTTGGGTCATTGAACCCATGTCTCATCCACCCCGGAATCCTCTGGAATCCCACCTTGGGGATGGGCAGGGACAGGTCACAAAAAACCTCGAAGGTCGTGGAGCGATACCCACAGGCCTGGCACTTCAGACAACTTTTCAACTGTCCCACAAACAGGTCTAGACAGAAGCGAAGACAAGAGAAAGTCACTGCGGGCAGCTGAGACACCTGCTTGGACTGTCTCTTCCCACCCTTTACCTGACCTTCCTTTTCCGCACCACCACTTCTAACAAGGCCTCACACCTTTCCCACATTTTTGCCCCGCAGCTGGTTCCCAGATCCCCTGGCAGTATCACTTTCTTTCTCCCAAGCTGGCAACCACCACCCCACACCCTGCTGCTGTGCCCTGCTCCCTACCCACAATCTTGCTGTCCTCCCGCTCCAGGTAACGCTTCCACATCAGGTTGGCCCGGTCATCGTCACTGCAAGGGGAAGGGAGATGGGGAGTGCTGTGAGACAGCAGGAACGCTGGGCACCCAAACACCACCAAATGGTCTGCAGGGCCCTGGGCCCCACCCACACCTCAGCTCCTCTAAATTTTAAGGCACAGTCAAAGGAGTAATGAATGCGTCAGACGACTTTCTGGGAAAGCCACGATGGGAGGGGGAAAAAAAAAAGAGTGCGGACAAGGGAAGAACACGCTGTCTTCCTCCATTGGGCTCCAAACCTTTCATGTGCCTTCTTGTAGTAAACTAACGACCCCCTCCTCCCTCAACACGGTGACACCCCTGCACTGCCCTCTGCCTTCTCCTGCTCTCTGCCCCTCGCTCTGCCCTGCTTCTCAGCCCACTCTCTAGCCCATGCACTTCCCCGGACCCTCCGTCCGCACACTCAATTGGCTCTGTTCTGTGAAGGAAGAATGCTGCTGGTGAACTACCGAGGAGAAGGGGAGAGGCGCACCCTCACCTCAAGTCCGGCTCCTCCAGCAGAGCCCCACCACGGCGCGGTGCAGAGGGAGCTGGGCTGTTGGCCAGGATTGCTGGAGCCCGGCGGCCTCGTCGGTTGATTTCAAGGTGTAGCCGCTCCATGAGGAGCTTCAGAAACTCCTGAGCATCCTGCTGGCTACAGCCAGAGAGTATAGGCAAGGGACCCATCCCCCAGTCCATGGACGCCACACCCCACCAGACACAGGTCCCCACTCCCTGGATGAAGAACACCTCAAGGCTCAGAATGATGCTGCCAGGACCCTGCTTGGCCCTACCCCAGACACGGCCAGAGAGGAATCCCATACCCTCCAGCTCTCCCACCTGTAACCAGAGAAAGAGGGGACGTATTTCTGGAAGACGGCTCGGAATCGAGTAGGGTTCACAGCTTCACAGGAGTCGGGGTGCCACAGGGCACCAATCACATCCGCAAAGGCTATTAGGGTGGGGACAGGGAAGGGAAAGGAAGGTTAGTGGCCGGAAGAGGTGAAAGGAGAAGAGGCTCAGAGGTGGAAAACCACTTTACAAAGTTGGCACCGGGAAAGATGCAGTGCCAGACTTGAGGGCTGGGGCTTCCAGCACTGGGAGTTGGACCCGCGAGGAGTTGGGGAGAGGAGGGCTTAGAAGTGGGGACAGGGGTTGCCGCCCCACCTTCAGTGAGCTCTTGGGCTCGGCCCCCTCCAGGCACCTCTTGCCGGAAGTCCCTTCGCAGACAGAAGTCCCGGAGAGGCCGGGTGCTGCTCAGACACTGCAGCACGGCGTTCAGGAAGCACTGGGGAGCAGCAGAGACACCCCGTTACCCCTCCGGACCAGCATCCGGGAAGCCTTGAAAGAGCTTCAGGGCTCACCCTCCCCAGGCAGCAAGCTCCCACCCGCAGCACTGTTTCGAAGGCCTGACAGACGGGGGCATGGGGCGGTGCTCACCGTGTTCCCCAGGTTTCGGAGGCCCACGTGCCCAGAGCCCAGGAGCAGCGTGTGGTGAGCCTGGAAGGCCAGAGCGCCGTCAGCGGCTTCCACACGCCCATCCCGCACTTCACCCCAACACTCCCCACCTCCCCTCTCTGGTGTCAGGGTCTCCGTACCTCACTGGCCATGAGCAGCAAGCCCATCACAGCTGAGTGTACCATGGACTCGGCCACGGCGGTCCCGCCTGCTCCCCACTTACTCCTCTGCCCAGCTAGCCGGCGCTGCAGCTCCTGGGGCAATTCCCCAAGCACTGGCATGGTTGCCCAGCTGCTCCCCACCCCCACCCTGCTGCCTCCAAGGCCCCCTCCTGCCCCCGTGGCCCCTTCCTGCACACTTTCCCGATGGCTCCCAATGCAGTCAGCCTAGCACACTGGGCTCAGGAAATGGGCAACCACACTAGCTCAGATCTTCCGAGCCTGCCCCTCCTCAGCTCCAGAGATTAATTAGGCCTAGGCAGGGTCCTAGGAGGGAAGGCGTGGCAAGTGAAAGGGAGGGCCTGGGGGGCCCAAAGGAGAATTCCAAATGGCTGGGTGAATTTGCTGGGGACTGTGGTGGCACACCAGGCTGGGGGTTGACAGACAACCCCGAAAGGGCACTTAAGTAGGGGAGAGGATAGTCCAGAAGCTGTAATGAGAGGCTAAGAAAGGAACCTGGGAAAAGAGGAGGAGAAAAGCCATATGATGACAAGAAAGCTGGAGGAACGTGGGCATGGAAGGCCACGCGGGGTGGCAGGCAAGTCCTCACCATTTTGTCATTGGAGTAGAAAGGCTCGGAGGGCCGGGCAGACACCACGTGGAAGGTGCCATGGGAAGCAGGGGGCTCCGTCCGTATGCTGAGCAAGGTGGGAGGCCCAGGAAAGCCCCCGAGGCGGCGGAGAGAGGTGCTACGCCTCAAAGCGGGTGGCTCAGGCCTGAGTGCCAAGCGGCTCAGTGCAGCCCCGAGCTCTCCGGCGCCTCGGTGCCCTCCCAAGGCAATGCCCATCGGACGCAAGTCCCCACTGCTCACAGACTTGGAACGGGCTAGGTTGGTCCTGGGTGGGGGCAGAGCCACAGCCGGGGGTGGTGAGCCAGGCAGGGGAACTCCATGATCTGCCCGAAGGGGGCCTCTGGGACGAGGGCCAGAGGTCCGTGCCCGCCCCAGCTCCATCTTCTTCAGCCGTTCCTCGGATGGGCCTGGCCGGGGAGGCAGAGGCCTTAACATTGGGTTCGGCCCAGAGGCTGGGTTTCGGCGCTCCTTGCTGCGGGCCCGGGGGGCAAACGGCAGTTTGGATCCCACTCGGGGTTGGACATTGACAGGTGGCTCTCGGGCCCGGCCCAGGCGGTGCTCAGAGGCCTGGGGCATTGTGGACACCACAGAATGGACCTGGGAGAAGAGAGGGTCAGCATATGAGCATGGACGGAAGATAGGCTGCCATCCTAGCTGCTACATGCACTGAAGGCAGGAACCATGCCTATCACATCAGTCTCTGTATCCCCGGTACCTAGTGTAATGCTCGACACAAAGTAAACACTTAGTATTCACTGACCAAATGAATGAGAGATAGCAGCAGCCCGGGGCTTTGACTAGATATCCTTCACCACCTTCCTGCAGAAAACAGCTTTACTGAGAAGCCAATGACAGCCCCAATCTCAGCTGTCCTTATCACCTGAACGCTGGAGACAAGGGCCGCATACCTGGGGAGTCCAGTGGGATGCGCCCTGAGTCCCTTAGGCCCTGTGGTCAGTGTGGGGGCAAAGACAGCAGCCAAGAAGACAGCATCCCACCCTCAACCCTGCTCCTCCGGACTGCAAAGGAAGCCGAATAAACGGGTGACTTGCGACTCCCTACCCCCGCTTGAGCTCCAATGTGGAGTCGGGGATCAGGGGCCGTGGCGAGCGGGAGGGACGGCGGACACTCCCAGACCCGGATCTCTGCACCTCTCGCACAGCGGCTAGGCTGCGGCGGGTCCGCCCCCCTCGAGGGCAGAAAGGCCGAGGCCGCTGATTGGCTACGGAGTCAGGCGCTTATTCCCCGCGGCCCACGGACGCGGTCCCTCCACCCGGGTCTCCCAGGCCTGCCCGGCCCCTGTGCCTCCTCCTTGGTGTAGGGTGTCCTCCCGGGTCCCGGGGCAGTCTCCCCGCGCCCCACGGCGTGACGCCGCGGCCCATACCTGCTCCCGGTGAGAGGCGGGGGAGCCCGGCCGGGGCCAGGCCCCAGCTCAGGCCCGCCCCCCACTGCCCCCAGGTAGCACCCCCGCGGGCCTGGCTGCAGCTTCAGCCGCAGCTGCCGCCCAGGTCTCTCCCGCCGCCGGGGCCGCCGCCATCTTTGTTGGTCCCGCCCGCCACCGGCCGCCGGCTTCAGCGGCCCTCACGGCGCCTGCGCAGCCGCACTCGGAACCCAGCTCCTGCTTCTTCGGCGCTTGCGTGACCCCGCCCCTCGGCTCCGCTGCCGACACCATGGAAACGCAGCCAACTTGAGGATCTCCAGTTCCCAGCCCTACCTAGAACTGTCTTTACACCGTTGCTGCAAACCAAGCCCATGAAGTATAGGGTCTCTTCACCCCATTCTGTGGCCTACAGGGATGTGAATCAGACAAATGTAGCGTAGCCTCCAGGCTTGCAGTGCAGATCCTTCCCAGGGAGCTGCAGGGCATCGGTTCAGCAGCTGGGACCTGCTGGAAGATCCCTGCAGACGGGGAATGGTGGCCCTGCCAAACCTCTTCTCAGGCACCTTGCACGTCAAAGCCTGAGGCTCCCCGCGAATAGACAAAGGAAGAGCTCAGCAGCAGGAAGAGCAGTGAAGCCTTTTCCATTCATTCCCCAGCTCCTAACCAGAGCATCCTCCTCCTGGTCCCTGCCACGCCCCCCGCCCCCCCCCCCCGTCCCTTGCCAAACCCCCTGTCCCCCGCCAAACTAGTACAGTTGTACAGGTGTCTTGGCCAGCTCACCCACGCAGTTGACAGCCACCAATGAGAAACACAGGCCACCAGAGGAAGCAGATTTTATTGATGAATTACCTCCAGAAACCAAAAACACTATGTACCTACTCTCCGTCGCCCCCTATCCTGTCAGGACCTCTCTTGGGGAAGGGATATACACCGGTAATGGACTTCTGCTTTTCCAAAGCGCCGGGTTTTCCCCTCCCCGTGTAGTCTCAGAAGTTCAGTAGCAATACTGATTCCCGCGTCCCCCCACCACCAGTAATGCCTGCTGCGGCTACTTAGTAACAATTGTGGGTGGAGGAGTGTGACGGAAGCAGTTAGATGAGTAAGGAACACACAGGAAAACAGGAACATAGCCTATCAAAGGTCCCTCTGTCCAGCCTCAGTGGCTTGATACTTCAGTTGCATTTCTCCTTATGCTGAATAACGCCTTTCTGAATCAGATCTGGGATCTCCACTGCCAGCCACGGACCCAGCTGCAATACAAGGAGACCCTGTGAGATTACTACCACCTAGGCACTGTGTCTTGTTCCGTCAGAAGCTCCTTCCTAGAGTCTAGAGGAACATGCCCAAGGGAAAACACTGTTCCTTGTTTATTCTTGTTATATCTTGTTATACTGCTCAGGGCCTAACCTTTTTTCCCCCTTATACACCAAATACCCCAGACTTACCCCCAGAGCCATGAGATGAGCTAGTCCAAACTTGGGCACGTTCCTGGCCCACAATGGCTTAAAGTGATCGGTCAGACATATTTTGCCACCCCTATCATGGGGACAAGAGGGAAGAAGGTGTTGACATGCAAGGTTTACCATGAAGTACAGCAGTCTCTGGGGAGCGCAAGACTACTAGTGATCCAAATTGAGAACAAGGTCAGCTAAGTACTTTGCCCAGGCTTGGTAGAGGGAAGCCTGGAGCCCCGCTAGGCCAGTAGGTTCTGGTACAATCCCTGCCTCACAGAGCTCCTCCCTAAGCCCTCCTTTGACCCTCTCCCATCTCCTGCTCAGTCCTACCTGTACATCTTGGCTGTTTTTCCATCCAGTTCAGGGACTGCAATTTCTGGAGCAGTAGTAGGATAAGTGATAGGAATCTGGAGGAATAAAAAGAGAATCAGGATAGAAAGGAACTAATGCAATCAGGCACACATTTCTTGGTTGAACTGTTTGAAATGTTTGGCAAACTCCCCAAGCAGCATGTGCACACCAGGATTCTGGCCTTGGAGATTAGCAACTGTATCCTATGCTTGCTTCACACCTCAGCTTGTCCCTCCCATTTGAAAAGTTTTCTTTGATCCTTTCAAGAAATGTTATTTTGTTAATCATGTAATCCCTTTCCTTCTACTAACCTCCATATTTCTCCCTCCATCATACTCACGTCAAACTCAATGTCAAACTCATATTTGAGGAGATCGTGGATGTACCAGCACTTTCCAAACCACCTATAAAAAAGACTGAATCTTAGTCCAATTTGACTGTTCTTCTCATACTGAAATGATGTCTTCTTGGCTTAGGTGACCAGTCTCCCATGGGAGACTCATGGGATGGGAACTGGGAAACTCAGAAGCTGTGGCAGTGGACACAGCCAATATGAGGCAGGGGAGGCCTGGCAATGAGCTCTGAGACACTGATATGCTAAAGCCATGTAAGATGCCCACCCCAGTACCCGCCAAGAGGGTCTGCCTACCGAGTCCCTTCCTTGTTGGACTCCAGTCGGAACCAATCAGTGTCTGCATTCTTGTTGTTCTCCACATACTAAAAGCAGAGAATTAGGTCTTAGAGGGGGAAGTTGGAACCAAGAGCAGTCCTCCTTCCCTCAAAAGAAAAGTATGTGATTACTTTCTTAGTACATTTATCCAACCTTTTTTATGCTGTAAGCAAAACTGAAGACAAAGCTACATTGGTAAGCAGGAGACTTGCCCAGAGCAGAGAATAGAATGCTTGGATTCCACTCAATTTAACACAAAAGACTATAACCTGGGTTCTCTTATCACTTCTGACAGGGTCTGCCCTCAGCCCACAATTCATTTTATGGGGTACTCCCTCCCTGGAGAACCTCATATAGTCCTGGTTCTGACTAACACCCACATGCTGATGATTTCCAAGTCTTTACCTTTAATCCAGACATTTTCTCCGAGTTTCAGACTCCAGTATCCAACTATATATTGAAATTGCTATCTTCATTTCAAGGTACCTCAAGTGTAGCATTTCCCTCTGTTCCTTCAAACTTGTTTCCCCAACTGCATCAGTCTCAGGTGGCTGCATCAGGGTTCACTTGGTCACCCAGACCAGACACCTGAGAATCATTCTCGACCCTCCCTCTTCTTTACTCTAGCCCACCAGCCCTTCACAATGTCCTGCTGATTTTACCTTCTGAATATTCTTCAAATATATTTCTGCTCTCTACTCTCACTGCAACTAACTGCAGAATTTAGGTCACCTTTCTTTCTCCTGCATTAATGGCAGCCTCCTAATTGATCTCCTACCTTCAATCTTATCCCTGTCAACTCTATTTGTCTCTCTACTGTCGTTGTTATTGGCCTAAATCCAAATATGATCAGGCTATTCCTAGTTAAAGTCCTTTAAAGGTATCCCAAGGCCACCAAGATAAAATTCGAGCTCTCAAAGCGATCTCTCAAGTCTTGCCCACCACTCCCTGCCACATTTTTGATGCTGTAGCAGTTTTGAGCTAGTTGTTTTTCTCCATACATCTCATGGAGTTTCTGGCGTCTTTGCCTTTGTTCATTCTGTCCCTTTTGCCATGAATGTCTTTCTCTTACCCTCATGCTTTATCCAGATAATTTATGTTTAACCTTCAAATCTCAGCTCAAGCACTGACTCTGCCAGGAAGCATTCCCTGAACAGACCCAAACTGGATTAGGTATCTCACCTCCTGCTTCAAAACACTGGAACAGCTTCTCGGCCTCCCTATCCCTTAGGATCCCTTTCCTACCTACTAGATGTACAACAGAGGTCTATTTTATTCATTCATTCATTTTTAGTGAATGAATGCACGCGGCAGGAAACAGAGACCACTGACCACTGAAACTTTCTCCTTAGAAGGGTGGGTGGTTAGCTGATGGCATGGCTAGTTCCTGACAGTGAACTCAGCTTCGCGATTCTGCAACTACCACTTCTTGAATTTCCAGCCCTAATGTGTGTTCCTCCCTCAAGAGTAAAAGGGAGCAGAGAGACGCGGACCCGGACCTAGACCACCTCCTCACATCCAGCAGAGCAAGCACCTGGAAATAGAGGGACACGTCACCTTCCTGGGGACGTATCCCTAAAACAAGTGCTGCTTTCAGCTATAAAGTCTGGTCCGACTGTGGCTCCCAATGCGAGTCTCTTCTGTCGGCTTTCCTCCATCCTCAACCCCAAAGCTCCCAATCCCGCATTTCTCCAGTTTCTGTGAATTTGGGAGTTAAACGTTGAAACCGGAAGTGGCTTCCACACGGAGCCTATTCCTAAGCACACAAGATTACCCGCAACGCTTTTGCGACGCGGCTGGCTGCAGTAGCACAACTAACCCGGATAAGAGACTGATATTCTTCCTTGAGTCGCTGCACCCACAACTCTCGATCTCGAGGTCCAGCGTTAGTCTTCAGCACCGGGATCTCGGACACGATACGACGGGTGGCCTCGTCTGCCATCTTGGACGAGGGCGCAGGAGAAACGCGGAACTGGTTTTACCTGTCGTTTACATTCAGGGCGCCGCCATCTTTACTAAGGGAAGATGAGGCGTTGGGCTGCCTTAACACTTCCTTGAATGCGACTTTTATTTTCCAATAGCGAAGACAAATTTGTCACTTGCTCGTGAGTGCTACGGGAAGAGCAGATGGAAACGGATTCCTCTGTCCTGAATATGGCACCTAGCTGTAAGAAAAAACAAACCGCAGACTGCTGAAAGCGTGACTTCCGCTCATGCTCAGAGAAGTAATCACGGAAAACGCTTCCGGTCACCTCCCCAAACTTGGAGAGTTGGTAGAATTTCAGGCCGTTCGTTCTAGGCTCTGTCCAGGCACTGTCCTCCTGAAATGCACGATTTACGTGTTATCGTATCGAATAGCTCCCTTAGCTTCCAAGTAATCGGCCTGAGGGAGCAGGGCCAACTTAATAGTATAGCGTGCGGTCTCGCCCCAAATAATTAACACAGTCGAATTAGGGAATTATTAGTAAGTGCCAAAGAGTTGAGAGGTCACAGGAAGACGTAATTAGTCTAGCATAGACATTTTTTTTAGTCTGGAATTAACCCATCTAGGATGGAATCATGTCTCTATCTCTAAGGCATGACACACAGTAGGTACCCAGTAATCTTGGAGAATTTTGTATCTTCCAGATGGTTTTTAGAATCTAAAAACCGCATGGATTTTGGCTTAAATTTACATATCTTGTTTACTTTGTTAATCGTTCTAGCATGTAGCAATAATTTTGGATTGGATCCTACTAATCATCAACTTCTATAGTCCATCTGCAAATGTGATAAGCGTACTACAAATTAATTTCTAATGGCTGAAACCTCCAGTACAATGTTACGTACAAAGCTGAGGGCACATTCTTGTCTTGTTCCGAATTTAGGGGGGGAAACAGTCTTCATTAAATATAAGGTAAGCTGTAGGCTTTTCCTAGATACCCCTTATCAGGTTAAGGAAGTTCCCTTTTATGCCTAGTGTTGAGGGTAGTAATAATGAAGGAATGTTGGATTTATTCCAAATGCTCTTTCTGTGTTCACTGAGATGACGATGTGGTTTTTGTTTTTTATTAGCATGTTATACATTTTCTTTAAAATATTACATATTGGATAAGTGTAAGACAAAGCTTTTTAGTATCTCACTGGAGATCTCCAGGAGAAATAAAAGTTAACTGCCTTTTGAGTGTAGTCACTGTGGTGTGGTACAGAGCACAGAGATTTGGAGTGAGGCTTTGCAATTTGTCATAAGACTTTGGAGACGGGGGAGAGGAACATGGTGACATATACATCAAAGGATACAAACTTACAGTTATAAGTAGAATAAATTCTGAGGATCCATTGTAAAACATGGTGACTGTAGTTAATTTATTGTGTATCTGAAAGTTGCTAAGAATAGATCTTAAGCATTCTCACCATAAAAAAGTTATGTGAGGTGATGGATGTGTTAATTATTTTGATTGGGTAATCATTCTACAATATATGTATGTAAGGTCATACACACATCAGATCACTTTATTTTTGTTTTTTAAATTTCATTTATTGACTTTAGAGAGAGGAAGGGAGAGAGAGAAACATCAATTTGGTGTTCTACTTCTTTAGCATTTATTGGTTGCTTCTTGTATGTGTCCTGACCCAAGATCGAACCTGAAACCTTGGTGTATCTGGATGACACTCCAACCAACTGAGCTACCCAGCCAGGGTCGCCTCAAACTATCACTTTAAATATGTTTTACTTGTCAGCTCCTCAATATAGTTGGGGTAAAGGGTCTTTGGTGAGTCACTAAACTCTATGAACTACATTTTTTCTCATAACTTATTCATACCATAACTTATTAAGCAGACCTTCATGGATGGATACTTAGGTTGTGTTCAATCTTTTGCTATTACAAACAACACTGCAGTTAACTGCCTTCTCTGCGCTACATTTTTTACATGTGTAATAAATACTTAGATATGCAACTTTTGCCTCAACAAATTTATATGTTGTCCACCTGGCTGGCATAGCTCAGTGGATTGAGCATGGGCTGTGAACCAAAGCACTGCAGATTCGATTCCCAATCAGGGAACATGCCTGGGTTGCGGGCCAGGTCCCCCATGGGGGCCACGTGAGAAGCAACCACACATTGATGTCTCTCTCTCTCTTTCTCCCTCCCTTCCCCTCTCTAAAAATAAGTAAATAAAATCCTAAAAATTATATATTGAAAATTTTGTTAAATATTGTCCAAAGGCCCTCCATAAAGATTAAATCAATTTGTATTACAATTAGCAATATGAAAAATGACAAGGTGTCCCCTCAAAAACCACACTGTTCACAACAGAGGTGCATTTGCCAATTCCATGATCTAAATGGAATCTCAAGACAATTTTAATGTCCATTTCACTTATTGTGAGTAAGGCTTAATATCTTTACATGTTTAGTAATCATTCATTTTTCCTTTTCTGTAAATTCTTTTTTTTTAAGATTTTATTTATTTATTTTTAGAGAGGGGAAGGGAGGGAGAAAGAGAGAGAGAGAGAGAGAAACATCAATGTGTGGTTGCTGGGGGTCATGGCCTGCAACCCAGGCATGTGCCCTGACTGGGAATTGAACCTGCGACACTTTGGTTCGCAGCCCGAGCTCAATCCACTGAGCTACACCAGCCAGGGCTCTTTTCTGTAAATTCTTATATTTTTTGGCCCCCTTTAATTATCACTTACTTTTTCTCACTGAATTTGCATGAGGTTTTAAAAATGTTTTTCTTTTTAAAAATCTTTTTAAAAATCTTGCTGATATTTTAATCTAGATCATATTATATTTAAAGACAAATTTGGGAAACTGATATCCTTATGTTTTCACCATCTAAGAACATAATGTTCCTTTCCATTTGTTCAAGTTTCTTTTATGTAGATAGCATTTAAATATTTCATTCATACAGATTGTGTTCATTATTTATTGTTAAGGTTAACCCTAGGCATTTTGTTGGTTTGTTTTGTTTTGTTACTATTGGGTATTTTCTTTCTTTTTAAAAAGTATTTTGGGTATTAAAGATTTTCATTTATTTTTAGAGAGGGGGGAAACATCAATGTGTGGTTGCCCCTCATGTGCCACCTACTGGGTACCTGGCCTGCAACCTAGGCATGTGCCCTGACTGGGAATTGAACCAGTGACGCTTTGCTTCAAAGTCTAGTGCTCAATCCACTGAGCCACACCAGCTAGGTTGGGCATTTTCTTTTATTGTATCTTCAACTTACTATTTGTATATATAAAGAATATTTACTTCTACATGTTACCCCCCCCCACTGTACTAAATTCTACTCTTATTTACAACAATTTTAAAGTTGATTCTTTTGAGTTACTTAGGTAAAGAAGCTGTTATGCAATAATGAGGGTTACATTATTATTTTAGCTACATAAAAACATGTATAATTAGCTAAGTCTTGGAAGAAAACATGAAGAAATGAGGTAATGTGAGGAGTTACATTTTTTTGTTATTTATAAGTTCATTAATTAAATAGTAACAGAATTCTTAGCATTTTAAATAAATTCAGGGCCTGAATACATGGTATTCTAGAAATCAGGAGCATTTTTTAAGTGAAATTGTATCTCCTATAGGTAATCTGGGGAATTTACAATATGGCAAGTGTGTGCATTTTCAAAGAGGGAAATTTTTAGTGGAGTTCTGGAAACTAAAAGGCTAGGATTATTGATTCTTAGTTACATTATAGAGCAGCTATTAAAGAGTGATTTGCGTCGTGCCGCATCTTCAGAGAGAGGCTTTCTCTGATCACTCGTTTTTCCATCCCAGCATCCTGTGCTTTCCTTCATAGCACTTCCCTCAATTTAAAATGGTGTATTATTCACTTTCTTAGGGGCTGTCCACTGTGTAAACCATGAAGTCATGTCTGTTTTCTTCACCAGTGTGCCTCCTATCACATATGCCTGTCGCTGTACTTGACCTTAGTAAGTGAATGACTGACGACTTTCCTTGCCAGTGTTGCTGGACTAACAAACTAGAACATCGAGACAGTGTATCTTGATTTCAAGAAAAACGTGTTTTCTGACAGGTTCTTTGAAAAAGACAGAGAATAGGCTTGAATGTAGGAGCATTTTTAGCTGATTGAACAACCAACCACAGAAGACTTGGTTGATTCTCTGATTAGCTGGTGGGGTTGGTAAGAGGGGCCTGTATTCTATCGTGGCCTGCAAGGTGCCCAGCGACCTAGAAGTCATCCCCAGGGGGCAGCAGAGAGCAGTTGTAAAGAACCCCCTGCGTTTCTGAAAACTGATGAAAATTGCTATCAGTTAGCTAACACTTACTGAACACTTACAATGAGGCAGGCCCTGTATTAACACTTCATGTATATTATTTAATATAATAATTAACACAATGGCTTATAAGGTGGATATATCTTCCCCTTTTACAGATGAGAAAGTAAGTTCAGACAAGTTAAGGAACTTGTTTAAAGTCTTATCAGCGAGGGTCAGAGCTGGTGAATGCAGAAAAGGAAGCAGGTTAAGGAGCATCTTGGACAGCAGAGCATGTTTCCAGTGACTCATTGTGGCCCCTATTGAGAAACCGGGAGACACTGGAGTTCTAGGTTGAAGCTCAACTGAAGTTAAGAGCCAGTATGAAGCCTGGGTGAGTAACTAGGGCAGCTTGGAGTTGGGGGGACCAAGTACTAGAGAGGACTGTCAAATAAGCAATTCCCCATGGGATAAAGTTCAAGAGTAAAGCCCAGGCAGGGATGGGGGCTCAGTGGGCAGGGGAGTTAAGGGGATACTTGTGACAGTGGGCTGCCAATGGGGTGTGGACTGAGCTATCTGGTTTGAAAAGATCGTAATTCTGGCAGAGACGGGGAACAGCATGGACTGGGACAAGCAGCCTTAATAGAGTTCAGGTCAAGGAAGATGAGAGATCTGCTACACTTTGAACTGGTACCACCAGAGACTTGGAAAAAATAGTTCATAGGGACACAGTAGCTATCTGAAGGACAGACAATGATCTATGATCCAGGGAGAAAAAAACAGGACCAAAAAGTGCAAGTTACAAAGAGGTAGACTTTTGGCCCTGGCAAGGTAGCATAATTGGTTAGAGCATCAACCTGACACGCCAAGGTTGCAGGTTCGATCCCTAGTCAGGGCACATACAAGCAGCAACCAACGAATGCATTGATAAGTTGAACAGCAAATCAATGTCCCTCTTTTTCTCTCTCTAAAAAAAATAAATCAATAAAAGGTAGTTTTTTTCTAAATACAGAGAAAGGGCTTTCAAATCACCAAGCATTACAGTGAGGTGAGAACTGTTTCCTACAACATAGTGGAAACAGTAGATGTGAACAGGCTGTTCTCAGCGTGGACTGCCGTCTCCAGTCCTCTGGAAGGAGTGGGTTAGGTTTGGAGGGTAGGTGGGCTCCTGGAAAGGAGTTACCGCCATGATGCCAAGATGGCTAGGTGTTGAGCCACTGCGGGGCCATGGACGTGGACCTCTCCACGGGACTCTACCTAACTGCCGCCTGTGTTTGCCTTTTGTGGACTTCTGTGGGCGGGGCACATCCCCTTCCACTGGTCACAGCCGCTTCTGTCCAAATGACTCTCCCCCTAGGAAGAGCAGTGAGGACAAAGGGAAGGTTGTTTACAAAGGAACAGAGTCCAGTGGGTACTGGGGGGGAAATGGGTGGGGTGGAAACTTTTGGGTTTTTCCCTAATGCACATCTGTCTCTTCCCTTCAACCTTCCAAAGTAGGAGTGGGTGGCAGGGTGGCAGCATCGCCCTCCTCCTTGCTGTCCACCTTCCAAACATCTTCAAAGGTCACGCCACTTGGTTTTACCACCCTTTAGGCTTCATGCTTACAGATGACTTCAGCACTTACTAAGTAACTTCTGTGCCAACTCTTCCTATTATTGTGGTGTCTTTAGGAAAATTCATGATCCCTAGTTAGATGTCGACCATCTCAACTCCAACTTTTAATTCCTTCATTTTTTAAATGTCAGTTTCACAGGTGAGAAAGTATCATCCTAAAGTGTGGAAACGGTGGTACCTGAGCTGGCTGGTGTCAACTTCAAGACCCACGGAGACACAGACTGGCAGGACAGCATGGATGTGGGACTTGTGAGATGTGGGGGGGAGGTTTTGACCTTTGTGCCAGCTTCCAGGAAACCTGGGTCTGGAGCCAAAAGCACTTTCCTGTAAGCTGCCTCTCTGGGGACACCTGACACTTAACAACTTCCATCCCCCTGAAACACTCTGTTCCTTTTGGTTCTGTGACAATTATCAACCAGTGTTTATTTTCCATCATTGGTTGTTCCTGTTCAAAGACCCTCCAAAGCTTCCTCTTCTATTTGTGCCTTAAGTGATGGAATTCCCAGAGCACTCTTCTTGTCCCTCTGCTGTTCTCTGGGGGGCTTATCCAAATCTGTGCCTTCAACAGGCCCTTACATGTTTAGGGTTCAGAATTTCTGGCCTATATATCATTGGAATGTTTACAAAGTTTTCTGTAAGAGGAATATATACACACAGCATAACAAATTCAAACAGTCAAGATAGATCTAAAAATGTATACTTCATCCCTCCCAGGCTCACATTTCATGGTTAATTTTTTAATGCCTGGGTAAATGTGCAAAAACGGATTGCTCTGCACTTCCTTTTTCCTCATTTATACATTGTTCTCCTACAGTTAGATCTGTATATTCAACTGCCATTAGGACACCTGCATCTGGCTGTCCCACAGCCCCCTAAAACTCTTTCTCTTGCTGGTTTCTTTTTTACAGTCGACACCATAAGCATGTTTTTTAAAAATTTATTTGTTTTTAGAGAGGGAAGGGAGGGAGAAAGAGAGAGAGAACATCAATGTGTGGTTGCTCTCACGCACCCTCAACTGGGGACCTGGCTGGGAATCAAACCAGCAACCCTTTGGTTCGCAGGCCTGCGCTCAGTCCACTGAGCCACACCAGCCAGGCGTAAGTATAGTTTATTACGTATTAATAATTGTAGTATTTCCCATGCTAACAACTGTAAACCTACTTTTGCCCACCTTGTACCTTGTGGCTTTCCAGTCACTCTGTTTACTTCTATCTGGTTTCCTACCCAACAATCTCTGAAACGGATTTCTCCAAAATTACTAAATGTCTTACTCTTGCAAAACCCAATGGACACATTTCAGTCGTATCTTCCCTGAGCTGTTACTTTCAATCCTTTGACCAGCTTCCTTGATATGTGCCACCTGGTTTCCTTCTTGTCTGTCCTTGCTCCTCTTTGGCTTCCTTTCCTCATGGAACCCCTGACGCGCAGGCATTCCTCTCTCTAGGCTATCGTGGTCACTTCCAAGGCGTCACCAACCATTTCTAGTCACATGCACACGCGCACACCTACCCACCAAACCTTTCTTTTGGGTTCCAAGCCCACACGATCTCATTCCATTGCTTCATAAATAACCTAGGGCACCCAAAAGTCACCTTCCGATCCACAACAAAAAAATGGCACCGTTACTCCCCACCTGTTCAAGTCAGAACACTGGGCATATCCTGCATTTCCTCCCTGTGCCGCACGCCCATTTCCTATCTATTTCTCCTATCCCAGGCTCCCTTCTACAGCCATCCCTGGGCTGGGTAAGGACTTCCCAATTGTCCTCCTTGCTTCTAACTTCGTCCCCTCCAGCCCACTGCTGTCCCCAGCGCACTAGTGATCCTTCTAAATGCCGATTTCTTAGTGATTGTTGTCACCTCTGCTAAGGCTCTTCACAGCCTACTCGTTGCTCTATGGATAAAGCCAGCCGATTTACAAGGCTTTGTGTAATCGGGTCCCCCGAACTCACAGGCCATTCCCGGCTGACCAGGCCCCCAGCCCCAGTTCCCGACAGTTCAGGGTTTGGCTCGCGTGACGCTTCCTTCAGGTCGCAGGTGCTCAAACAGACGAACGCTCCGCGGGCAATGCGAGAGGGCCGCCGAGCAGCGCCCGGTGCCTCGGACCCAGGTTCCTGGACGTCCGGGTTAACAGGAAGTTCAGGGCAAAGGTCGATTCCTCCTCGAGAACCTGCCCCCGTCCACTGCAACCCGACCCGTCCATTCCGTTCTTATGCGTCACGGCCGCCAGCCCGCCTTTCCGTGGGTCTTCGAGTCGACACCGGCAGCTCTGGCGCCACCGATGTCCCCACATTCACAAACGCGACCCTCTGTGCTCCCTTGCGCGGCCCCGCAGCCGCCGGCCGCCCAGAGACGCGCACGCTGCCAGGCTGCCCGAAAGCAAGATGGCCGCCAGCCTCCATTCTGACCGCCGAAGTGAAGCCAGGCCCTGCCTGCGCCAGGCCGTCGCCGGGCTGCCCTCACCTGGCATGGCTCCCCGGCCCGTGCCCTACTGTGGCCCTGAAGCCGCCACCAGCTGGCCCACGGCGGGCCGGGTTCCGGAGGCGCTACTCAGGACGCAGCCTGTCCCCGCCCCGCCCGCCTCGCTCCGCTCCCCTCCCCCGCCCCACACCCGCGCCGGCGGCGGCGGCGGCGGCAGGAGCCCGGATGCGGCGCCGGGAGACGGCGGGGGGAGCGGCGCAGATGGATCCAACATGGCGTCGCCGAGCCTGAGCCCGGGGTGAGGCGGCGGGGCGCCCGGAGCGGGGAGGGGGCTCGAGCAGGCGGGGCGGAGCCGGGCGGGGCCGCGAAGGGCTGCGGGCTGGAAAGTGAGGGGCGGCGGCGACGCGCAGCCCGAGGACCCGGGGGAGGGAGGGGACGGCGCTGCCAGGTGGGGGAGGGGCGCGGCGAGGGGCGTGCGGGACGGCCGGCGGGGCCGGGGCGTCCGCGGGCCGGGCGGCGGGACGGTGGGCGGCCGGGCGGAGCGGGGCGCCGTCCGGCCGGGCGCGGGGTTGGGGGCGCGGGGCGGAGGTGGAGGGGAGCCGGGGTGCGGAGGGCAGGGCTGTGGCGTGCGGTCGGGCGGAGGCCGGGAGTCCCGCGAGGGGCGTTGGAGACGTGGGCGGCGGAGGGTCGGGCTCGCGACGTCTGGGGCAGGGCTTGAAAGTGCTCCTCTGGGGTGGCAGGGGCAGGGCCCGCGGCAGGACTCGGGTGGAATAGGCGAGAGCGGAGGTTTGGGGCGTGGAGAGCCTGCCGGTGTGACGAGGTGACGGGAAAGTTTGGGAGGGAGGGCAGTGGGCCGGGACGCGGGTCCTGGGGCTGCGGGCGGCGAGGGGGCCGCGGCTGCCTTCGCGGGGCGGCCCCGAGCGGAGTTGAGGGCATCGGTTGCAGCCGGTGCCCGCCGGCAGGCCTTCGCTCGTGCTAACGTGGGAGGGCAGCCGGGCGGTCAGGTGGGCTTGCAGAACCGGACTCCGCTGAGCGTTCGGCCGCGTCTGGTCTCGAGCGCTGCCTGGCTTCCTCTCCCCTGTCTTTCCCGGTTAGGAAAAGAAGGGGAACCGGGAAAGACGGCGTCCCGGGAGTGTGGTCGGAGGGAAGGACTTTTCTTGTTGTTAGCGGTGCGGGAACGCGGGGAGAGCCGTGCTGGGTCGCCGGAGCCCCGCGTGCCCGAGGGGAGGCTCTGCACGCCCGAGAGAGGGGCCGGTGCGCCGGGCGGCAGCGGGCTGGCGACATGCCTGCCTTGGTTTCCAGACCTTTCTTCTGCTGTCCGGGTGCTAGGAGGGAGGGGTCAGCATTTATGTACAGAAAACGTCCCTGGTGCACGTCTCAGCGCTGCTGGATGCTGCCGTGCTGGGTATCGTGCTCTCTGTGCTGGGCGAGGAAGAGGGCTGAGAGAGAGTTGGGAGCGCACTTGCGGTCCCATAAGTGGCGGGGTGGACGGGAAGTGTCTTTTTTTGGCTGTATCACTTTCCCCGTTCTCCTTAAAGATGAGAAGCAACGTTAATACTGTAACAAAATTAGGCGGGTCTGATAAGGAACTGGGGGTTCAGCTGAGAAGGTGTCAGGATAATTGGTTTCCCCACAAGTTGTTGAATCTGGGACCTTGCTTGCCCTGAGTCTGGGAGTTTTTGGAGTCGTTTTTGGGTGTAGAGTGACTAGTGGAGAGGCGGGGAAGACTTGGCTGGGGGTGAGGTCTTGGATTGCGCGCGGAGGAGGGTCATCTGCATCAGGAGGGATCTGAGCGTGTCTGTATTTTTGCAACTAAGATTGACTAACTCTTTGGGCTTTTGAGGTTTCAAAACAAAGCTTGAAAATTGACTCTTTTCCCTTTTATTTGTTTTTGTTTTGCTGCTGGCTTCTGACCTGCTAGGAAGAGACCTGGGAAATTAACTTCCTGGCAGAGGTAAGTCTGGAACTTTGTGATTGTTTTCAGATAGTGCAAAGGCTTGGAAATGGCGTGAGAAACGTGTTGGGGTTGAGCTCGGTAGTGGGATGGATGGCAGGTCGAAGGGGCTCTCACCTGCCAAACCGAGTGCATGGGTGTGCTGCGGTAACTGGAGGTAGGTGTGAGGGAAGGAGAGCAGAAATTAGGGTGAGCTCCCGGATCCGTTTTGTTGTTAGCTAGTCTTGGTCTGCTGTAGAGAGCCATTTTTTAACACATGGAACATTGCCTTTAGCTACATTGTCCACTAAATGCCCTGGAAGGTCGTGAACTCTGTCTTCTTGTTGTTCAGAGCACCGCTTTTTAGTTCTTCCACTTAACTTTGCTCCCTAAGGGCTTCTGAGAGAGTCAGATACCTGTGGCTATGAAAGTACAGATCTCGCCCCGGGTTGGGATGGTCCTGACTTTGCTGGAAAGCAGAAACCTGCGAATGACCAATCGAGAGGAAGGCTGGTGGACACGGACTGTCTGCAGGTCCTTGGCTGGCTGGGGCCTCCCTAAAGAGAAGACACAGACTGCAGCTCTAAGAAATGCAACAGTTCATCAGAGCAAAGGATCATTTGGGGGAGACTGAAGTGGGGACTCACATTTTAGGTTCCCACATGGACTCAATCCGCCAGTGGAGTCAGAACTCACGTTGACTAGAGTGTGTGTTTGGTGGTGTCTGTCGTTATTTCAGGCCCCGAGACACCGGAGTTATCGCTCACCCGCCGCTGTGAAGGGGTGCGTTCCCCTCACTGCTCTGGCAGCTGCGTCTAGGTTCTCTGTAATTTAAGCTGAGTTCCCTTGCTTCATTGCCACAGAAAGCTGAGTGTATTTTGGTTTAAGAGGAAGTTGGCCATGTTCTTTTAATGCTGAAGTTAGATAGGTTCTTGGAACCCCCACCTGGGTTGCTGAGTGAGTGAACTCACTGCCCGAGGTGATAATTAAGTGGCGAGGGCTGCCTGTTATCCAGCCTCCTGACTTGTCTCCCAAGGATGTGGCCTTGGGAGACGTAGGCCTCTTCTTCATTTTGCTTCATTGAATGAGTCCGAACGGCACCCTAACAGGAAGGGGCGGCTGCTGGCCTGGTCTTAGGGCTGCAGAGCTGGCCCTGAGGGTTAAGCGTAGGGTCCCTCATGTCTGTCTGTCTTGCACAGGGTGGCATATCCTCTCATCCCAGGTCCGGGTTGAACTAGGTCAGATGAGACCTCTTAGGATGGGGCCGAGGGCGTGTAGCCCTACCACTTGCCTTCACCTGAATGGCAACAGCAGGTGCTGGAGACGAGGTTGGAGTGGGATGGAGCTCTCGGGCGCGGGTCGGGCTTGAGTGTTCGTTAGGCCAGCCTGTGTCTTTTCTCCTGGAGTCGGGCGGGCTCCGGTCCCAGTGGCCGAGCGACATTCTTCTCCAGACCTCTGGTGGAGAGCGGCATGCCGTCTCTCTGCCCTCAGACCCTTCATCCTGCCCCACAGAGGGGAGGGTTTCTCATCCTCAGAACCGTCCACATTTTGGGCCAGATAACCCTTCGTTGTGGGCGACTGTGCTGTGCATCATAGGTGCTCAGCAGCACCCGTGACCTCTACTCACTGCTTGCCAGTAACACCCTCCTTCACTCCCCGCCAAGGACCGTCTGAAACGTGTGCGTGCATTGCCCAATGCCCCCTCGGGGGTAAAGTCGCCCCTGGTGTAGAGACACTGACCTCGAGGCTCTGATCGCTTCAGGCACCGTCAGTGATCCGGCCTGGGAATCGAGAACTTGGAAGTGGCTGTGTTTTCCCTCAAGTGTAGGGAGTTAACCTTCGGAGGATTGAGGACGGTCACAGAACTGTGTCCATTGCCAAGGAACGAGAGTGATTAGGACCACAGAGCTCTCCCATGTTCTGCCTCGTTTCCAGTGGCCTGTTACGTGGGGCCGTGCTTCTTCGTTTCCTGGGGTTTACAGTCAGGACACTCTGAATTAGGGAGGGCTGCAGCGGCTTGGCCTTCTTATTGGCTGAATGTGAAACCTGCCCATCTGCTTTTTTGGGAGCCTCAGAGTCAACAGGTGGCCAGAGGGAACAGGTGGGATGGGGGACAAGGAGAAGTCACCGCGGCTCTGAGGAGGCCTGCCTCTCCTGGGTGGCCTGCTCTGAGCCAGGAGCTGTCTGCTCCAGTCCCCTGCACTCACACCCAGAGACTGCGTCGGGGCAAACGGGAGGGAGAGACGAGGAAATCCAGTCTGGACTTGAACAGCTGTTTTCCCAGCTGTTTCCCCTGCGGTGGGTGGGGCAGCTCCTGATAGACGTGGGCTGTGTTTCCTGTCCACACACTGGAACCCACGGCGTGGGGCTCAGCGACGCAGGAGTGGACCCCTCTGTTCTCAAGTTCGTTGAGTTTTGGTGCTTTGGTGGTTAGGGTCACCGAGGCAGAGAGGACCAGGCTCCACTGGCTCCTGGCTGTTCTGAGGTGGCTTCTTCTATTCTCTCTCTTAACCGAGATTCAGTTTCGTGGTGTACGAAACGGACGGACCCTCTGTCTCGTCGAGTGGGGCGCTGTGGGTTGGGCGGCGCTGCCGTGTCGGGAGGCTGCAGCTGGCCGGCTGCTGCAGCTGGCCGGAGCGCGTGCGTGGTAACTGAGTTGCCTGCATCTATTTTTTACGAGGTCCTCCCAGTCTTGGACTTGTTCGAGTTCACCACCTAACGGGTGTTGCATGTGATGGTCCCTTGTAGAGGGTGGGGCCTGGCACCCAGGCGTCCACTGTGAGGCGCTCAGCCCTCTCCACGTGCAGATCGCCGCAGTGCTCCCGGGCAGGTGGGGCACCGGCAGTGAGCAGTGTTCCACGGGAACCCATGAGAGGACCCCTTACCTGCCCAAGCTGACTGTCTGAGGGCGAGGAGGAGCTGGCCTGTGGAAAAGCGTTGTGGCGGGGCGTGGAGTCGGAAGGAAGAGGGGCACTCGGGCAAAAGGAATAGCCTTTGGATGGCAGAGAAGTGAACTGCGTGATGTACGTGAACTATTAACAAACTGATACAATGTTACAGAATAAAAAGTGGGTTACCAGGTTGGAAAGTTAGGCAGGGCCAGGTCTTGGAAGGTTTGGTGTGTTGTATAAAGAGTTTGGAGTGTTTTTGTAGGTAAGGAAGGGGGTGCAGGTAGGTCTCAAGCAGAAAGTGATGTGGTCTCTTGTGCATTTCAGATAGCCAGTTCACCTGGGTGTGGTGGTGGGTTTAGGTGCCTTAAGACTGATGGGAAACAGAGCCCATAGGAGGCTGTTGGCAAAGGTCCAGGCACGAGGTTGTTGGGACCTGAACCAGGGCAGGGGCTATGAAGGTGGGAAGGTGAGGCGGCTCTAAGCAGCATCACCGGGGGTGTCTGATGGGTAGGCAGCTGGAGGTCGTGGTCAGAGGGGCAGTAAGGGTGAGTGGCCAGAGTGGAGGTGAGCAGGACTGGACCTGGGGGGCGGTTGTTGGCTGGGGCCTCAATGTCACCTGCGGTGATGGAGGAACTTTGTGATTCAAATGCCGAATCACAAAATGAATGGAAGGCTGGGATCGGCCCATGACAAGGGGGTTGGTAAAAGACAGACACGAGGAAAAGTTAGAAGGCGGCCTGTCCAAAGTGCGTCTGAGCATCCAGGGGTACAAGGAGAGCAGGGGAGTCACAAGAATGCTCAGCACAGGAGTTTGGTGGCCCTGGGTGGACAGCGAGCTCAGTGGGTTAGAATGTCGTCCCCATGAGCCGAGGTTGCAGGTTTGATTCCCGTCAGGACACACACAAGCGTCAGCCAGTGTATGCATAAGTAAATGGAACAGCAACTCAGTGTTTCTCTCTCTCTAAAATCAATCAATCAGTTTTAAAAAACACATAGGAGCCCTGGCTGGTGCTGCTCAGTGGACTGAGCACCGGCCTGTGAACCTCGGGGTCTCCAGTTCTGTTTCCTGTTAGGGCACATGTCTGGGTTGCAGGCCAGGTCCCCAGTAGGGGGCGCACAAGAGGCAACCATACAGTGATGTTTCTCTTTCTCCCTTCCCCTCTCTCTAAAAATAAATAGAATCTTAAAAAAAAAAACATAGGAGCTTAGTAATGTTTCTGGATTTAAATTCATGAGTTTTGGTGTGTGTGACTGATTAGCCTTCTGAGCAGTTATGCATCTGGACCTGGTTGGATTGGAGGAAACCTAAAGATGGGTTTCTGGAAGGATGAGTCCGGGCTACTGAGGTCGAGGATGCTTATTTCTTTGAAATCCCTTTCAGAACAATTTGTGTGAGATTCACAAACGGATGTCAACGTGTGTTTTTCTATCGGATCCTTGCCAGGCCTGAGCAGTGGTCTCCTTCCTGCCTGTTTGAGAGATTGGGCTGTGGGACTTGCTTAAGGTCACACGGCCACGTGGGTCGTTAGTGGTTCAGACGGAGCAGACACTGGTTCTCACTCTGGAGATCTTCAGTCGCCCCCAGGCGGCCCCTGACCCACCTGCAGCAGCTCCTGCGCTGAAGAGCGAACTCTCTCCTGCTCAGTTGTGCTGCACCGAAGAGGCGAGCTGGCTGCGGGCAGCACCGGGGACCGAGGGCCCTGTGTTGGAGGCCGGGGACTCTCAGGGCGACAGCTAACCGCAGCGCCTGCTGAACGTGCGGCGCTGAAACCCCACCCCACGCCGCGTCCTCCCCCGGGCGGAGTGACCCCGCTCCCCAGTGGCGTCTGGGACCCAGGGCACCATCTGCCCTCGGTGCAGAGCTCTAGGCCTCAGTTTTCAACACGCGCTCACTGGGCGCTGCCCTGTGCCAGGCGTGGCGTCAGCACTGGCAGTGCAGGAGGGGATGAGACCGGTTCTCGCCACCGATGAGCTCACAGGCTCTTTCGTCCTCACAGCGCAGCGGGGCGTGCAGGTGCTGAGCAGGGGTTCCCGAAGGCGTCGCGCACCTGAGCCCCCAGCATGGCGGGCCCGAAGCGCCGGGCGAGCCAGGCGTGGCCGGAAGAGCGGGGCGAGCAGGAGCACGGGCTGTACAGCCTGCACCGCATGTTCGACATCGTGGGCACCCACCTGACGCACAGAGACGTGCGCGTTCTGTCCTTTCTCTTCGTGGACGTCATCGACGACCAGGAGCGGGGCCTCATCCGAAACGGGCGTGACTTCCTACTGGCGCTGGAGCGCCAGGGCCGCTGCGATGAGAGCAACTTCCGCCAGGTGCTGCAGCTGCTGCGCATCATCACTCGCCACGACCTGCTGCCCTACGTCACCCTCAAGAGGAGGCGGGCCGGTGAGGGGCGGGGGCTGGGGACGTGGGCATGGGGGGGAGTGCCGGCGGGAGGCAGCACTGGCCCTGGGGGTGCCCGGGGCCCTGGGAGGCCCGTTGGAGGGTTGGACCGGGAGGAGGGGGGGGCCGCATCTTCCCGAATGACTCCTTCTCCCCCTGCAGTCTGCCCCGACCTTGTAGACAAGTATCTGGAGGAGACATCGATTCGCTATGTGACCCCCAGAGCCCTCAGCGATCCAGAGCCAAGGCCTCCCCAATCCCCTAAAACAGGTGAGGGGGTTTTAACTCTCCCAACTCCATCATCCAGAAAGGGCACACGGGCCATGACCAGCGTGGCTTCGTGGGGTGGGCGTCATCCTGCTGGACAAGGTTTGATGTCCAGGCGAGGTGCCTGCCTGGGTTGCATGCCAGGTCCCTGGTTGGGGGGTGCATGAGAGGCAACCCAACCGATGGATGTGTCTCTCCCTCCCTTTCTCCCTTCCTTCTCCCGTCTCTGAAAATAAATAAAATCTTTAAAGAAAAAAGACAGAAAGGACATGGAACCCATCATAGTCCCAGCTTAAAATGGAAGGACACTGCCTCCTTCCATAGCCCCATAAAAACCAGGTGAGGCGCTGTTGCGTCCCCTGGGTCCTGTGATTGTTTCCAGGTTGTGTCCTCCTAGGTCACATTGTGGATCCTGCATTTCCTGCCAAGTCTAAGTGATTCCTTCCTCATGCTAAGAGCAGTGTTTGAGCTTCTGCCTTTACCCCCCTGTCGTCTCCCCTTCCCCCTGCCAGTGCCTCCCCACTACCCTGTGGTGTGCTGCCCCACTTCGGGCCCTCAGATGTGTAGCAAGAGGCCAGCTCGAGGGAGAGCCACACTTGGGAGCCAGCGGAAACGCCGGAAGTCAGTGACCCCGGACCCCAAGGAGAAGCAGACATGTGGTGAGAAGTCCGTGGGTCCCAGGGGCACGCTCTCCGTGGCAGGCTCCCTGTGAGTGCCGGTGCGGAGCGGGGCTGAGCTTTTAGTTAACACCAGGTCACGGGCGCCAGCACGGCGTCCTCCCCGCTCCTCGCTGCAGGGCAACCCAGGTCGCCCTGTGTGGGGGAGGGTGCGCGTGTCCTGTGCCTGTCGACAGGGAGATGCTTCCCAGAGGCCAGGTGCCGCTCCAGCGGCCGGATAACGGGCCTGGGCGCCGCCCGCTCCGCTGCAGAACCGCCTGCACTCGAGCTGGTTCGGGGGCCCCTGGACACGGGGGAGGGGCTGTGCGGTGTTCCAGCTTCACTGCTCTGCAGCTCTCCAACCCTTTCTCGAAAGCTCATCCCTCACGGCCGTCCCCGGCCCACCCCTCCTCTCCCCCGCAGACATCAGGCTGCGGGTCCGGGCCGAGTACTGCCAGCACGAGACCGCTCTGCAGGGCAACGTCTTCTCCAACAAGCAGGACCCGCTGGAGCGCCAGTTCGAGCGCTTCAACCAGGCCAACACCATCCTCAAGTCCCGGGACCTGGGCTCCATCATCTGTGACATCAAGTTCTCCGAGCTCACCTACCTCGACGCCTTCTGGCGCGACTACATCAACGGCTCGTTACTGGAGGCGCTGAAAGGCGTCTTCATCACAGACTCCCTCAAGCAGGCAGTGGGCCACGAAGCCATCAAGCTGCTGGTGAACGTGGACGAGGAGGACTACGAGCTGGGCCGGCAGAAACTCCTGAGGAACTTGATGCTGCAGGCCTTGCCCTGACCCTCCCCTCCCAGGACTCCCCCTGGCCCTCGCCTCGGGAGCGCACAGACTGTCTGGGTTTGTTCTCGCCCCTTCCAACCAATCACACCCCTGCCTTTTTTTTTTTTTTTTAAGGAAAAGACAAAGGAAAATGGAAGTGGTGTCCCCCACCCCTCCCTGCACCCATGTGCCTGGGCTTCCCATGTCCCTTCCCACTCAGCCCGACGAGCCTGCAGCCACCTCGCCCCGGGCCCCGAGACGGGTGTGCAGGGAGGAGCCAAGTCCGTAGGACAGTGTGTGCAAGGGGCTGGAGCGAAGGCTGCGTCCGGTGCCCTGAGGGGCTCTCACATGTCTGTCTGACACACTAAAGGGCTGTGAGTCAGGAAGCTGTGTTGTGTGGAAGGTGAGACTGAAGTGTCTTTTGGAAATTAATCACCATCCTCTCCCAAATTATAGAGTTTTTTTAAAAGAAGCTGTGGCCCTTTCCACTCTCTCCTGGCCTCTGGTGCTGCTCCTCTCTGCCTCATTCCCTCCCTTTCCGGGCTCGGCCCCGCCTCTCCCCCGGCCTAACCCTCTTCCCGGAGGATGGGTGAGCTGGATCAGCCTGGTCAGCCTCCCAGCCTGGCGTGTGTGCACACGCTGGGAGGATGGGGGTGCTGAGGCGCAAACACCCCCCCTGAAGAGGGGAGGGGGAGCATGACACTTGCTTCCCCCGAGCAAGTGGAAGTAAGTAAGGTGCCCTGCAGCCCTCCCCCCTGCTTGCTTCTGGCTCGGGCAAAGGGCGTCCAGGGGAAAGCGAAGTGATTCGGTGTCGGGCCTCTTTGTCCTTCCCCGTCCACATGCACTGAGTGTTGCACTTTCATCTGGGGAGGAGGCGTGTTGATGAGCCAGTGGCCTGGAACCGGGGCCAAGTCCAGCGGGCACAACACCATCTCCTCCTCCAGCTCCCAAAGGAGGTGTCCAGACACAGACTTTATGATGATTATATTTTTTTCAATGCTAGTGCTGCTCAGCCCTCAGCATAATTTCAGTTTTCATGAAATAAACAGTGACTGTATAAAATTCCACCTTTTTGAAACTAAAATCTGAGCTTAGGTGACTTCCTACTTTCCCAAGAAGCTGAGCCTGCGTTCCTTCAGAAGGGTCACGGTCCTCCCAGTGAGGGGCGGTGCGCCTGCGTCCCACCTACACCACGCAGCAGCGCCAGCTCACAGGGGGCGACCTAGGTTGCCATAGAGGTCAGGCCTGCGGTGCTGGAACACAGGCAGGTGTTGGCGCAGCTGTCGCAGGTAACCAAGGTCGATTCGGGCAAGGCAGAGGCCTGGTCCCTCAGAGCAGCGGGCCACCACCGTTCCCCAGGGGTCCACCACCATGCTGTGGCCGTAACTCGCTCTCTTCTCGTGATGGCGTCCACACTGAGCTGCTGCCACAACGTAGCACTGGGTTTCGATGGCACGGGCCCGCAGCAGCACCTGGGGAGACGTGTGGCAGCTGGTGTGTGTGGGGGCGTGCTAGGCCAACCTACCCGTGGTGACCAGCTGTAATCGCCAAGGACTGATGCATGGTACTGACTACTGAGCACACGAGAGGGAGGCAGCGGTTTAGGAGTGAGTTTCCCAACCAGCTGAGAAGGCAGAGAAAATTTAACCTGTCGGGCCGAGGGAAAAGGTCGAGAGAAGGCCCGAGAGTCCTGATGGGGCACTCTTACCTCCCAGTGGGCCGGACCTGTCACAGATCCGAAAGCTGAGGGGTAGGTAAGTATTTCTGCTCCAGCCTGAGCCAGTGCCAGAGAGAGTTCAGGGAACCGCATGTCGTAGCAGATAGCCAGACCCACCTGGAATGAAAGAACTGTCCTGTCTGTCATAGCATCTAGCCACACCCCCTACCCTGCTCCTTGGGACGTTCCATGAGTGACCACGTCGCGGTACTCCTGTCCCGACCCTCTGGTTCCCCTTCCCCCTCCCCTCACTGCCCTCACCTGGCCCGCTGGTGTCCTGACGGGCAGCTCGAGCCTGGGCCCGGGCATGGTGGAGTTGCTCTCACGCATGGGCCCCTGCCCTGGAATCTCCACGTCACACAGGTGTGTCTTCCTGTAAGTGGCCACTACTGACCCTAGAGGAGGAAGGAGAAGAGATAATTGATGCTGGTGCTCTAGAAGCCCAGTTTAGCCCCTCTGCTCCCAAGGAGGAGCCCTTGGCCATGGAAATGGAGTTAAGAAAACAATTCTGGAGAACCTTCGTTTAGGCAGAAGAGCTTGGCGAGAGGCAAACGAAAGCGTTGGGAGGTCTCACCCTCGCTGTCCAGGAGCACGTGGCAATTGTAGATTTTCTGAGTCTGCTCCCAGTCGTGGCCACGCTCGTGGAAACCGCCCAAGGACAGCCAGAGTCCACATTCCCTGGGTGAGGGGTGGACACTGGCACTCTTCCCAAAGCTCCACCCTCACACCCCGCAATCCAGACACTGCCCAACAAAGAAGACCCCTCCCCCTTTTCCTGATACCTGGCAAGCTGGGCATATTCTCCCAAAAGTGCCCCTCCCAGCGGCTCAGACAGGTGTAGAGTCTCCGCAGGGTCCCGTGCAATGAAGTCAAATGCCTCTGGCAGGAAAGCCAGGCAAGCACCCAATCGGGCAGCCTCTCGAACCAGCTCAGCACAAGCTTTAAAGTTCTGCTGCTTGTCTGGTGTGGATGTTACCTGGCACACAGCCACCAGGGGCATTTCCCAGGAGGAAGAGAAGTTAGCCATGGCTCTGGGTCTGTGAATGGTGCAGGTGGGACTCAGGTTTCCCAGCGTGGGGAAACCCAAGTTCAATAGCAAGGGGCTCAAGCGGGGAGCAGGAAAGCTGGGCTTCCCTTTGGTTCTGTGCTCACAATGACCTACCCATCAAATGTCTGGTGGATGGTAGGTACCCCACTGTTTCCCATCACCATTCATTTAGTATTTATTGAGCATCTACTATGTGCCAGGCACTGAGGATACAAAACATGTTACCTGGACCGAGCACAGAGTACTGAGCGTTGAGGTATCCGCAGTCCGGGCCACAGAAGGGACAGGTGGTGAGGAGCTCTGACCAGGAAGCTGAGCCTGAGGAAGGCAAGAGACGAGGCTCAACCCCTCCCTCATGCAACACTTCCAGAGTTCTCTGACTTCTCGCTTCACACCATGAGGCTGAACTGAGGCCCTGCCCGTGAAGAACCCACCCCCAACAATCTTCCAAACACTCTTTAAGTAATTATGGGCCACAGGAAGAGACGATGAGATGGGAAGACAGAAGTCACCTGTACTTCCAGCGACCTCGCATTGACCTGAAGCCCTGTCCTCTGCCAAGCTCTTGCAGCTCAAAAGGCACCTTCCAGCAACTTCCCCGCCCCTTCCCCTCTGGACCGTGCACCTGCACAGCTGGATCGCATACCCAGGATCTTTGCGGTACCCCGACCCCACCGCCGATCGCGCCCCGCACCCCTCTCTGCTCAGCCCGCCCCCACCCCGGGGTGGTGTCTCCGTGGCACATGTGAAGGCACCGCTGGTGGGAGTCACCACGCCCGCCGCTCGGGGAGCAAGTCCTACATGTAGACACAGCCAGCACCATCCGACGTGGAGAGCGTACGAGGGGGGGGGCGGGGGATAGAGTTCCGAGCGAGGAGGCGGAGCCCCGCTTCCGGAAGTGACCTAAGCGCCGCGCCGCGCCGCGCCGCGCGCCGGAAGCCCCGCAAGCGGCGAAGATGGCGGAAAGCAGCGGTCGCGCCGGCAAGAGCAGCGGGAGCGGCGCGGGGAAAGGGGCGGTGTCGGCCGAGCAGGTGAGCTGCGGAGAGGGCGCCAGAGGGCAGCCCGCTGGGTCCAGAGAGGGCCCCCGCAGCTGCCGCAGGTTTTCTCTCCAGGCCCGCGTTCGCATGGGCACCGGGGCGGGCAGGGTCCTGGAGAAGCCCGCGGGGCCCGGAGGGCCCAGAAAGCCACGCCCCTCGGGTGCTGGGAGAGCCCCCGAGAAGGGAGCCCTGAGATGCAGGGTCTGGAAAGACGCCCGGATCTGGTGGGAGCTGGGTCCACGCTCTCCCTACTTCTCCGCAGCCCGCGACAGGCCGTGGCTGGGCACGGCCGCTCGTAAGGAAACCCAGGGGATTAGTCTGGGGCTGGCCGTGGAGTCGGCTACCTGACCCCGAAAGTAAGTGGACAGTCGCCGTCACTGCAGAGCCACGTGACGCACACACTGCATAAGTCCTGCGTTTTTACTACTTTGATTTCAGGAATCATTAGATTGAATTTCTTTAGAGATCAAAAACCCTTTTCTAAACCGAGTTTGCATTTCCTTCCAGTGCCTAACATCGGGAAACATTTTATAAATTAATCAGAAAGCCCTTTGTGCTTGGGCACCATGGTTTGCTAACCTTGGCTAGTGTTTAACAGAGATGAAAAGAAATCTACATAAGAGAAAGGAAAGCATAATTAAACAATAGCTCTTTTAATTATGGATTCTTTTACCAGTTATTTGTTGAACAGTTACAGAGGCAAAGGTATTTGCATGAGGGTTTTTAAAACTGCCCCTTCCTTGCCATCAAACAGTTCTAGTCTGTTTGGGGAAAGTAAGCCATACAAAATGGTAATATGAAGCAGAAGAGGTATAAAGTGCTATAGGATTTTGAGGAGGGAGGAAGAGAGTTTTGGACAGGAGAAAAAGGAAAGGGAGAGGAACCTAATGCTTTTTGAGTTTCTGCCATGTGCCAGACACTCTGCTGGGTACTGGGAAACAGAAGAAGGAAACAGACCTTGTTGTAAAGTTAGCTCACAGACCCCTTTGAGAAAAGACAAACCAAGCCATAAGATTGACAGCGTCCCACACAGGCCCTTATTCGTGGCAGGTGGTGGAGGGACCCCTAGTGAGCATGAGGTTATGGGATTGGGGCAGGAGGAGGTGGGAAAGGGAAGCTGTGTAAGGCGGCGGGGGGGCGGGGGGGGGCTGTGACCATAGGAAGTGCACTGGGATCAGACACACGTGTGTGTGAATCACATTTCTACTATTCACTGTCTGCGACCACCCAGGAGTTACTACTGCTCTTGCCCTTTCCCTCCTGTTAAGACTTAACGGTCCCTGGCTCATCACTGCGTTGTGATTATGAGGCAAGACAATGCATTCAGAGTGTTCTGCCCAGCGACCAGCATGCAGTGTGTTTGTAAGTGTATTTTGTCCTCTAGAAGAAGTGCTCTTTCAGTGCAGTTCTAAAGGATGAGAGCAGTTAGTCAAGCAAGGAAGGAAGTGGAGGGTTTTCAAGGTGGAGGGGACCGTGTGTCTGAAAGCACTCAGGCACAAAGCTGCCTGATGTGTGTGGGAGGCAGGTAGACTCAAGTTTTGGAATGGACTGCCAGACTTGGATGTGAAGAAAAAGGGATACAAGGAATCTAGGATGTTTTTCAGGTTTCTGTCTTCGGTGGATGCTGGTGCCATCGGGACTATAAGAAGATGAACAAGTTTGTGGGGAGAAAATAAGATTATTGTAGGATTTTAAGTTAGGGCTTCCTGTGGGACATCCAGGTAGAGACATGTAGTAAGTGGTTAGATGTATAAATCTTGAGTTACAGGAAGAAATCTGAGTTGGAGCTATAGGTTAGAGAATTCTGAGCTTGTAGATGGTAGACAAAGCCATGGTTATGGATGAAATCATCTAGGGTTTGTTCAGAAAGTGGAAAAAGAAGCAAACGGTCGTGGAGAAAGGGAATCCCTCAGAAGAGACTGAGGAATTGTGATAATTGAGTTTTGAGACTATGGAGATCACTGGGTGAAAAATACAAGATTTCTGGTTGCTGCAAATTTGAGCCACAGCGAGATGGAAGCAGTAACACATTGTGCTGGACACTGGACTTGTATATCTTCTGTCACTTAACGACTGCCACTTGAAGTAGGGTGTGGTGTCCTGTGAGTTTTCAGAGGCTTTGCTTAACTTACCGAAAGCGTCTGGAAGAGCACGGCTTTCCACTGAGGGACTGGACAGTCAGACCTGTTTGGGTTTTTGTTTTTTTTTAAGATTTTATTTATTTATTTTTTAGAGAGGGAAGGGAGGGAGAAAGAGAGAGAGAGAAACATCAATGTGCGGTTGCTGGGGGCTGTGGCCTGCAACCCAGGCATGTGCCCTGACTGGGAATTGAACCTGCTACACTTTGGTTTGCAGCCTGCGCTCAATCCACTGAGCTACGCCAGCCAGGGCTCGGGCTTTTTTTTTTTTTTTTTTCACTCACAGGATCACATCAGTGAGATTGGAGTTGAGCCTGAGGACTGGGTGCTTTTGAATGGGGGCCGGTAGAACTAGGGTGAGTGGGGGAGAGCTGGGAAGGCCTAGGTGGACATGAAGTGCAGTGACTGTTTGGTTAAATCATGGTGTGTGCATTAGGAAAAGGTCCTGAAAGTAAATTGAATCTTTGCATGGCAAAGATTTTGGGACATCTTAACTTTTGTTTTTAAATCCTCACCAGAGGACATGCTTACTGATTTTAGAGCTGGGGGGGGCGGGCGGAGAGAGAGGGAAAGAAGCATCGATCGGTTGCCTCTGCACGTGCCCTGACTGGGGATGGCTGCTGCAACCCAGGCTTGTGCCCTTATTGGGAATCAGACCTGCGCCCTTCCGGTTCACAGGGTTTGCTCTGGCCAGGGCAAATTTGGGACTTTTAATGTGAACAGTGAGGCAGTCACAGGAGGATATGTTGTACTGTTGATTTGTTTTCTGTTACAATGTGAAATATGTGCGTTGTGGAAAATGTAGAAAACTCAGGAAAAGCAACAAAATAAGAAATAAATTACCCATGATCTTGCTATCGCGAGAGAACTATTCTTATTGTTTTGGAGTATATTTGAGATTATACGGACCCTTAATGGGTTTGTATGTGTGTAGATGAAAGGGGAGGAAATGTATGTTTTACATATTTACGTATTTTATAAAATTAGCATTATACAACGTATACTGTTTTGTCATCTGCTTTTCAAGCCTAGTAGCGTATCGTGAACATTTTTGTATGTCACCAAGTATTAGGAAAGTTAAAATGACACCGGTGTACGGGGTGGATGTGGGGAGTCCAAGAACAGGGAGACGGTTTGGAAGACTGCGGCAGTGGTTGAGGCGAGAAGTAATGAGGCCTGGACCAGGGGGGTGTCAGTGAGCCCGAGAAGATTGCTGAGGTAGGTGCAGTAGATTCGGCTGTTGACCGGAAAGAGTGTGTTCAGAGTGGAAGCAGGGTTTTCTGCCTGGAGGGCTAGAGCGGTGTCTGTAGCAGAAGTAAGGGAGACAGGGAGAGGAACCGTTTAAAATGGGGTAAAGGAGGATCAACTCGGCTCTGAGTGACCTGAGTTTAAGGTATGTATCCGCAGGGCACTTAGGCATGATGTTCTGTAATAATAGCAGCTGCTGCTTATTGACGATCTGCTATATGCTGGGTGGACTGGGAGAGGCCAGCAGGGACCAGGTCTTCATGGGACTTCTTTCTGCTGTGTGGAGTTTGGGTTTTATCCTGATGTGAGCGGTGGGAGCCATTGAAGGTTTGGGTATAGGGGTAATGTGGTGAGATTTAAATTCTAGGTCAGTTGTGCTGCGTTCTGGACAGTGGGTCGAGGGGCACACCTGGAGGCAGTGCAGAACTGGGGCGGGCTTGCTGGGGGACAGCCGGCACCTGGGGGAGGGGACACGGACGGAAGCGCACGGATTGTGAGTATTTGGCAGGGGTGGCTTAGACATCCAGTGGGTGTGCATAGTGTGGGGTCAAGATCTTTCCTACTTAAAAATCATTAAGTTGAACATAATAAAAGCACCATTAGGTCTCTGGGGAAAGACGTACAGCGATAACATTGCTGGTACCACCATAGACTCATCTGTCCATCTTGAGGGAGCTTCACAGCAGTGTGCAAGGAGGCTGAAGTCTCAGGTTACCACCTTTTTGACTCATTTGTCTTACTCTTGGGAGTATGATTCAAGAGATGGATGTGAAAAAAATTTAAATTATATTGTATTGATTATACTATTAAGTTATCCTGGTTTTCCCCCTTACCCCCCTCCACCCAGCACCCTCACTCCCTCAGGCAATGCCCCCACCACCATTGCTCATGTCCACAGGTTGTGCCTGTGAGTTCTTTGGCTTCTCCGTTTCCTACACTGTACTTCACATCCCCATGGTTATTCTGTAACTACCTATTTGTACTTCTTTTTTAGAAATATTTTTTCATTTACTTATTTAGATTGTATTTATTTGCTTTTAGAGAAAGGGGAAAAGGGAGGGAGAGAAACATCAATATGTGGTTGCTTCTCACATGCTCCCGACTGTGGACCTGGCTGGCAACCCAGGCATGTGCCCTGACTGGGAATCAAACCGGTGACCTTTGGGTTTGCAGGCTGGCACTCAGGCCACTGAGCCACAGGAGCCAGGGCCCTATTTGTACTTTGTAATCCCCTCACCTCTCACCCATTCCCCCACACCCTCCTCCCATGTGGCAACCATCAAAATGCTCTCTGAGTCCACGATTCTGTTTCTGTTCTTGTTTGCTTAGTTTGTTTTTTTTTTTCACTCAGTTGTTGATAGGTATGTATTTATTTCCATTTCATTGTTCATAGTTTTGATCTTCCTTAAATAAGTTCCTTTAATATTTGATATAATAATGGTTTGGTGATGATGACCGCCTTTGAAATTTCCTTGTTTGGGAAGCTCCTTTTCTGCCCTTTGATGCTAAGTGATAGCTTTGCTGGGTAGAGCAATCTTGGATATGGGTCCCTTTCTTTTCATGACTTTGAGTATTTCTTGCCAACCCTTTCTAGCCTGCAAAGTTTCTTTTGAGAAATCAGTTGACAGTCTTATGGAAACTGCCCTGTAGGTAACTATCTGCTTTTCTCCTGCTTTTAAGTTTCTCTCTTTATCTTTAACCTTTGGCATTTTCATTATGAGGTGACTTGGAGTGGGCCTCTGTGCATTTATCTGCTTGGGGCTCCCTGTGCTTCTTGGACTTGTGTGTCTATTTCCTTCACCAAATTAGGGAAGTTTTCTTCCAGTGTTTTTTTCAAATAGATTTCCAACTTCTTGCTCTTTCTCTTCTCCTTCTGGCCCACCTATGATGCGAATGTTGGACCTCTTGAAGTTGTCTCAGAGGCTGCTTATACTATCCTCATTTTTTGGGATTCTTTTTTTCTTGTTTTGATTGGTGTTTTTTCTTCTCTGTGTTCTGTATCATTGATTTGATTCTCAGCTTCATACACTCTACTGTTGTTTCCCTGTAAATTGTTCTTTATTTCAATTAGTGTATCTTTTGTTTCTGGATCTTTTTTATGCTGCTGAGGTCCTTGCTGAGTTCCTTGAGCATCCTTATTATCAGTGTTTTGAACTCTGCGTCTGATAGGTTGCTTATCTCCATTTTGTTTAGCTCTTTTTCTGGAATTGTGATCTTTTCATTTGGGCCATGTTTCTTTGTCTGTGTTTTGGCAGCCTCCCTGTGTTTGTTTCTATGTATTAAGTAGGGCTGCTATGAGTCCCTTGGTAACATGGCCTAGTGTGGTAGGTGTTCTGTAGGGTCCAGTGGCACAGCCTCTCCTGTCACCCAAGCTGGGCGCTCCCTCTGTGAGGGCAGAGTACACCCTCCTCTTGTGGTTGAGCCTTGGTTGCTGTTGGCCGATCAGTGGGAGGCATTTACCCAGGTCAGTTTCTGTGACGACCGGCTGTGACCACTGACCCCCAGTCTCCGCTCTCCGTGGAGGATCTGCTGTGCAGGGGCAGGTGCTGGTGCTCTGACATGATCTGTAGCTGTCCACTGGGTGCACTGGCCCTGGGGTTTCTCAGGTGGTACAGGCCAAGGTCAGCCCCCACCTGTGTTTTGCTTGGGGCCACCCTGCCTGAGCTTAAAGCAGTCTGAGATGGCTGCTCCTTGTGCTGGGCTTGGAGGTTCCCAGGTGAAGCCAAGCTGTGAATCCAGGCTGCTAGTTGTGGGCCTGGGGCTCACTGAGGCCAGCTGCTGCTTGTTTGAGAGGATTTAGGAAGTTGTGTAGCAGGAGCCAAGATTAGCCATTCATATGGAAAAACAGCTTGGGTGGGCCTATAAGTTAGGTGGGGTGGAGTCTCAGGGATCTCCAAGGCAGGTCTAATAGTGTTAGGTTGTTGGAGTCTCAGATATGGCACCAGCCTATAAGGTCTGTAGGGGGAGTGTTTAGAAAAGGGACAATGGCCTCTGCTCACCTTGATGCCAGACACTCCAGTTTCTCCCAGTATGCCACTGGTGCCCTTCAAGCTGCCACCTCAGTGCTGGAGCTCAAAGGGAATGAATCTGAGTAGTTGAATCCATGTGTGGGTTCTTTAAGAGGAACTGCTGCCCTGGCTGGTGTGGCTCAGTGGACTGAGTGCTGGCCTGCAAACCAAAGGGTTGCAGGTTTGATTCCCAGTCAGGGCACAGGCCTGGGTTGTGGGCCAGATCCCCAGTAGGGGGCACTTGAGAGGCAACCACACACTGATGTTTCTCTCCCTCTGTTTCTCTCTCCCTTCCCCTATGTAAAAATAAATAAATAAAATATTTTTTAAAAAAAAGAGGAACTGCTTGGGCTCCAGCAGTTTCTGCCACTGACTCAGTCCCTGCTGGTTTTGCAGCGAGCAATTGTGAGGACTTCTCTTCCTGGCACTGGAATCCTGGGCTGGGGGGCCTGGTGTGGGGCTGGGACTCCTCACTCCTAAGATACCCCTCCCAAGTTTTCATTCACCGCACATGGGTGAAGGAGCAACCCATTCTGTCTGTGCCACCCCCACCCCACCCCCGTGTGGAGGGCGGTTCAGAGTGATGGCCGCTTAGTGTTTTCATTGTGATCGTGATGGGGTTCTGTGAAGAGGTGAGCCGTGTCAGCCTGCACTGCTGTCCTGACCGGAAGTCCCCCCATGGCTCTGAAATTTTGTGCTTTTTGTCCAGATATCTAAAATCATGCTATTTATTACTGAAATACTGGAAACAATCTAAAAAAACCTAATGGAGGAACAGTTCATTCTAAAGAAATATACGAACAGAGTATAAATGCTCTAGCCTTAAAAATAAGAAAGCTGCGTCCTGCAGATGAATCAACAGAGAAAGCAGCACACACACACAGAGGGGAGAACACGACTTAGCCACAAGAAACAAAGAGGTTCTGCTATTTGCAGCAACATGGGCAGGCCTCGAAGGCATCACGTTAAGTCACAGAAAGACAGACATCGTACGATCACGTTCACGAAGTGTGGGATCTACAGACCCCTCACTTGGACACGGTGGGTGGGCGGGGTAGCGGGGTGGCTGACGGGGGCGGGCGCGCAGGTGGGAGACGAGTGGGCTCTGGGGGCGTGACTCGTGGCCTGGTGACCGGGTCGCAGCCCTGCACTGTGTGCGCGGAGGTCGCTGAGACAGGAGACCTGGAATGTTCTCGTCCCAAAATGAAATAGATGGTTGTGTCAAGTGACAGATGTGTTTGTTGACTGACTTTATTGTGGTCATCATTTTGCACTGTCACCGGGGTGTCCAGCCCTTGGGCCATGTGCAGCCCATGGTGGCTGTGAATGTGGCCCAACACAGAATCGTAAATTTACCTAAAAACTTTTCCTTGCTCATCAGTTTTCATTTGCATTTATGTATTTAATGTGCTGCCCGAGACGACTCTTCTTCCAGTGTGGCCCAGAGACTCCACAAGGTTGGACGCCCCTGGAAGGTGTGTGTATGCTTTGAATTTGCACAGTGGACTTTTATATTTGAATAAAGCTGGGGGAAGAAAACCATGTGCTGCATAAAATTATTTGTACGCGCCAGTCATGCGACTGTAAAGAGCTCTCTGTAGTGGCTAGGGTGAAGCTACTTTGAGTAGGATAAAAAGTTGGTAGTTTAATTTAATTGGATTCTTTTTCAGGAGGGATGTTTGTGTGAGATGATGGTTCCATAGATCGGAGAGAGTCAGCATGGCCTGCCCCTTCCTGCCCGACAGCCAGCCCGAGGAGGGCTGGCTGGTGGGGAGAAAGGCCGTTAGCAGAATTGTGTTCTCAGAGCCAGACGCTGGGACTGAGGCTCAGCCTCTTGTCCTCGTCACTGCGCGGGCCGGAGAGGGCAGGCTGAGGTCAGCTTGTTCTGCATTCATGTTACAGTGAAGTTGCAGTTAGCTGCTAAGAGATTTTGTTTCCTTGAAGTGCACTAGTGGCTAAAATTTTCTGTAGTAACTGTGGGTAACTCATACATTTAAATAGATTAATTTTAGTTTGGTATTTGATTAATCGTTTGTAAACTGGACCAAGAGGAAATAGGAGTTGTTAATTAGCAAGAATGGTTGAAGAACATTAAAAAACATTTGACTTCCGTTAAATCAAAGAGTGGTTTCCTACTAATTTGGGACAAAAAGGTCAGGCCTCAGAGATTTTAGACACTGACTGGTAAGCCGATTTCATCGATGAATCGAACCACCACACACCCAGAAGCCTGTGGTTTGGTTCTAGAACCTGGTTTCGTCGTGGGATCTTCTTGGATGGAACGGTGTTGACCGTGGAGAGGCCACTCGTGTGAGTGGGGCTGCCGGCTTGGCAGTGCCGGGTCTCCAGGGCCGTCATCAGCACGAGTGAGCGAAGCAGAGGAAAGGGAGAGGAAAGGGTGGGCTGGAGAGGGCAGCGAGCCCTGGTGGGAGACGCCTGGGCTCCTGAGGCTGTAGCAGAAGGGAGGCGGGGTGCGCAGGTCAGCCGTGGGACGACGTCGCTGTGTGCGAGCTTGCAGAGAGAGCTGGCAGTAGGGACCGTCGCAGAGAGGGGGTCAGGCGCGCCTGGGCGTCCTGAGACGGGAGGGGGGTGTGCTCGAGAGGGAGAGAGAGAGAGAGAGAGAGAGAGAGAGAGAGAGAGAGAGAGAGAGAGAGTGAGTCGCGCGTTGGTGGGAGTGGTCCGGAGAGTCCAAGGCAGGGTGTGGCGGGAAGGCCGTGGCGGTGAGGAGCACACTTCACTGCCTGCATTGCTGTCCACGCCACCGGTCCCCATGGCAGAGAAGCTCTAGGAAGTAGGCACCTCGGCACTCCAACGACAGAACGACCCGTGAGATCTTTCTAGAAATGCCAGGGCCAGGACCTCACGCCCAGTGATCGCGCCGCTGTCTGGGGCCCTGGTGTCCGTGTTCCTGAAATGCCCTGCTGGTGGCTCTGCTGGTGGCTCTGCTGGTGGCCGGAGTGTCCGACGTCTGTCCAGGGTCCTGATCCCACGAGCGGCAGAGACAGTGTGAAACCTGCTGCTGCCAGCACCCCTCCCACGCCGCCTCCTCCCTGGCTGCGCGCCGCCTTTGCAGACGCAGCCCCCGGAGCGCCGCGAGGTCTGGAGCCCACCGTGCTGCTGGTGCCCGGTCCGGTTCGCAGAGCTTCCCCTCTCTCCGCGGTCTCTGGGCAGTGAGGGGCCGTAGTGTCACGTATCAGCCTTTACATGTGATGTTTCTTGTTTAAATTTATTTATTTATTACTGTTCAAGTACCGTTGTCTCAGCATGTGGTATTTCTTGTGCTCTTTCTAGCCCCCACCCGCTCCCCGATCCTCACCCTGCAGGCTGCAGTTAGGGCAGCAGCCCCCCAGGGAGCCGCGCCGTTCGGGGCACGCAGGCCGCAGAGGGGGTCTGTGGGCAGTTTCGCATTCCTTCTCTGTAAGGGGTGCTGTGGAAGGATAGTGGGTAGTTGGCACAGTTGAACACTGAAAAGTCAGGTAACTAGTTCACACCAAGGATGACCAGGTGTCTTAGCTCCCCCTGACTTCTGCCCCTGTGCGTCTCCACCCAAGACCAAGCTTCTGTGGGCAGACTCGGGCATAGAGAAGGTCGCTGTCCCTGTGGTCTGGGAGCACGGGCCCTGTGAGTGGCAGCTCTGCAGGAACCCGCGTGTCGTGCGGCAGTTCACCATGGGGCTGGCCGCTGGGCAGGCCCAGGCAGGGGCAGTCACCACAAAGCCTTGTCTGACCCCTTTGCCTGCAGGCTTTAGGGAGTAGGCACCACCGTCCTCATTCCTCAGGAGAGAAGGTGGAGGCTCCAGCTTAATCCACTAGCCCTCTGACTGTGGAATTACATGAGAGATCTTTCTAGAATACCAAGGCCTGGGCCTCCCCCTCCTCTGTCAGAGAGCCTGTGGCTTTGCACCCCATCCCTGTTGCAGATGCCTGCTCTTTACCAGCTGCTACCGCAGGTGGACCAGCAGGGGTCTCACACAGAGCAGGCACAGGCGAGCAGGCAGTATTTGGTGCATGGCATTCCAGGCAGCGCTAAGTAGGAATTGCAGACCTGGTCCCTTCCTTTTCCTGGGCAGGTATCCCCCACTGCAACTCTGTAAAGGTCCTGTGTTGTGTCTTGACCCTGTGTCATTTTCATGGTGTGTCCTTTCCCTGTCTCTCTCCCCTTAGGTAATTGCTGGCTTCAACCGCCTTCGGCAGGAGCAGCGGGGCCTGGCGTCCAAGGCGGCTGAGCTGGAGATGGAGCTGAATGAGCACAGGTGAGGCAGCCAGAGGTGCTGATGGTAGGGAGTTGGAAGGCCTTTTGGGGGGCAGGGCTGCACGGCACGGGCCTTCATTCTGAGACCCTGCCCCGTCGTCCGCCCCAGCCTGGTGATAGACACCCTGAAGGAGGTAGATGAAACCCGCAGGTGCTTCCGCATGGTTGGAGGGGTGCTGGTGGAGCGCACTGTCAAAGAGGTGCTGCCTGCCCTGGAGAGCAACAAGGAGCAGGTGAGCGAGGGCCCTTGAGGAGAGGTCTGGGTGACGAGGGGACGAGGGGCGGCCAGGGCTTTAGGGGACGGGTTGGGGGGGAGCCTGAGGCGGAGCTCCTATTGCAGACTGTGTTCTGCTGCTGCCCAGGACCCAGCTCCTAGACCGGGGGGATGGGGGGAGCACACTGAGGGCAGGGTTTCCGGTGGTGCAGCCCACAGACCCCTGCACCTGCATCACCGGGAGGACTGGTTTGACGCGTGGCTTGTCCGCTCCCTTCTGATGTGTAGCCTTTGGAGGTACGGCCAGTGAAGAGGCATTTTAAAAACAAGCAGCCCGGCCCTGGCTGGTTGGCTCAGTGGACTGAGCACTGGCCTGTGAACCGAAAGGTTGCTGGCTCGTTTCTTGGTGAGGGCACATGCCTGGGTTGCAGGCCAGGACCCCTGGTGGGGCCCATGCAATTGATGTTTCCCTCCCTCTCCTCCTCCCTCACCTCCTCTCTCTCTAAAAATAAATAAATAAAAAATCTTAAAAAAAACAAGAGCAGCCCAGGTGATTCTCATGCGCACTGAGGTTCCCGAACCATCGTGGTTGAGAAAGGAGTAACAGGAGTCACCCCAAGTGTGCGGGCTCTGCTGCCAGGTTAGGCTGGGGCCAGGGGTCGGAGGTATCCCCTCTTCCCCACTCCCCCAGCCGCTCTCCCCCCAGGTGGGGGACATGATGTGATGTCTGTTGCTTGCCCTCTAGATACAGAAGATCATCGAGACCTTGACCCAGCAGCTTCAGGCAAAGGGAAAAGAACTAAATGAATTCCGGGAAAAGCACAACATCCGTCTCATGGGGGAGGAGGAGAAGCCGGCCCAGGGGAGCGCGGATGGGGCCGCGGCCAAGGCTGGCTCCGCAGGGGTGCTGGTGTCCTAGGCACCGAGGCCTTGGCGTCTTTTTCTGCCCGGACTCCGCCTTCTTTCAATTTCTCTCTATTATTATTTCCTCTGCTATTGTAATATTTTTTTTTTTTTGTTAATTAAATGTTTTGGTCAGAATGCTGAGCTCTAGCCTGGAGCCTTCTCCCACCGTGGGGGTAGGGTTCGCTGGGGCATGGGAAGCACTGGTGGGTGCCTGTGGCTCCCAGCACCAGAGGAAACCCACACTTTCTCCTTCCCCTTGCGTACAAAGATGTCTACTGTTGGCTACCCTCACCCCAGAGATGCAAACACAAGTCCTGGCTCTTACATTGCAATTTAATAAACATCTGACGGGAGGCAGGCAGCTCTAGTAATAACACTCTGTGAGGCTTGACCGTGCACCTGGCGTGGTTCCTTAGAGGTAGAGGTCCAGGGTGCAGACCTGCGGGCTGGCTGTCCTGCCGTCCTCACCGAAACCGCCCACTAGGTACAGCTGGTCGTTCCAAAGGCAGGTCCGGTGGCCCACGCGCTTCAGTGCCCGGTCCGCACACGGGAAACGGAACCACAGAGCAGGGGAAGTGCCTGTTGAGAGAGGCGGGGCTGGGCACTGGGGCTCCTGGCACTGACGGGCTCTTAACAAGACCATAGGCTTGTCCCTGGTTTCCCTCCTCACTTGATTGTTGGCCTCTGCAGACCCAAATAATCGGCAGATTCCTCAAACTTGTCAGCTAATTCTTTCCCCACCCCACGACTACCCGCTGTCTTCCTATGGTCTCCGGGCTCCCCGCTCAGTCCTCAGACACAAGGCTGGCTCTCACGGGCGTCGTAGACATAGAGGTCGTTGCAGACCGTGTCTCTGGCTCTGGTCAGAGTTTCTCCACCGAATAACACAGCAAAGGGCCCGACCACAGAACAGGAGTGATTCCGAAGTCCCCGGGGCCCCTGCGGGGACCCCTGGCTGATGCTCACAAGCTTTCCCAGCTGTGCCATCAAACCAGGGGCCTGGGGCGGCTCCTCCTGGGGGGAGAAAAGGGACTGGAGGAATTTCAGCGTCCCGATTTTAACCGCCTCCCGCCCTGAGCAAGGCACGAACAGTACCTTAATCTTCCCGCGACCCCACTGTCCAGCTACTTCTGGGTCAGCTGAGCTGCAGCCCCCGAAGAGCAGAAGCTGGTGGCCTGGGCGGGGCCCCCGGGTCGGGAGTAGGGCGGCGCAGTGCCCGGATCGGGAGGCCGAGCGGCAGCTTTCCTCCGTGTAGCTGCGGGCACGCACCGGTCAGGTTGAGTCGGGGTTCTGGCAACTGCGCGCTGTCCTGCCCGGTTCCCACCCCTTAGCCAAGGGTAGAAAGCAGGCAGGGACGGGACGGTAGCAGGAGAGCTCGGCCATGCCCAGGGAGGAGGATGGGGCCATACCAATAGGTTCGGGCATTGGGGTCGAGCCTCAGCGAGTAGATGCTGCCGTAGCGGCGCTGAGTGCGGGTCCCGCCCTCCCGGCCGGCCACCCGCAGCTCGTGGTCCGACAGGCGGGTGCAGGTGTGGCCGCTGAGGCCGGCGGGGGGGCGGCTGCCGGGCTCCGAGGTCCACGCTTCCCACTCCCCGCGCTCCGTGTCCAGCGCAGCCACCGAGGCTAGGCGGCGCGCCCCGTCCCAGCCGCCCACGGTGCACAGCCAGCGCCCGCACAGTGCCGCTGCGTCGTGGTGGCTGCGCCTCGGGCCGCCCCGCGCCCCCTCTCGCACGGCCAGGCCCCCGACCACGTCCAAGACCACGGTGTCGCCGCTCGGCTCCGTCGCCCCGCCGCTCAGGAGGCCCCCCACCACATAGAGCCGGCCCCGCAGCTCAGTGCACGAGTGGAAGGCCCGCGCCAGCAGCGCGTCCCGGGCCACCGGGCGCCATGTCCAGCGCGAGCCCCCTGCCCTGCCCGGGGACGCCGCCGCCATAGTCCGGGATGCAGGGGGACTGCGGGGAACCCTCCACAGGGTCCCAGAGCAGCCGGCGTCTCCAGCTTCGCTCCCTCCGCCGTCGCCCAGCAACCGGCGCAGCGACGCGACCCCGGCGCGATCACGCCGCAAACCGAAGGTCGCAAAGCGCCGGTTACCGTGGCGACGGGAGCCCAGGCAGCGTGGTTACCGTGGCGATAGGAGCTGTGCGAGGTGAATGAAAGTCTTGGAAGCCGGTTGCCTGCGGCAGCGCGGGGCAGAGGACCTTAGAAAGACCGCGTCCCTAAGCGGCGAGCTAGGTGCCGGCGGGGCGGGAGGGGCCGTGTCGGGCTCCCGGGGGCAGGAGGGGCGCCCTGGCCTTGCGGCCGCAGACTCACGCCGTGTATTTATCCGCAGCAGCCCCACCTTCGTGCTCCGCCTGGCCGCTGGGGGGCAGCAGAGCCAAGGGCTGGAGCGGCCCTGGTGAGCTGGGCGGGGCGAGGACCGACGCCGGCCGTCCCGCGTCTTCCTCTGTTCACGCCGGGCCCCTGGACGGCTCCTCTCTGTTCCCCCGGGACCCAGCGAGAAACGAAGGGGCCCAGATGCAAGCGGCTGGTTTCTGCCACGGCGGGCAGGGCAGACAGAGGCCCGCTCCGGCTGGGCGGGGCGGGACCGAAGGTGGATCTGCGTCCCCGGAGCTGGGTTGTACGCGGGGCGAGCGCTGCCGCCTTGGCCTCCGGTTTCTGCACCTCGATGGCCCAAGCCGCAGAGGTGGCCAGCGTGGGCCAGCGGTCCGGCAGCACAGCCGGGCTTTGCCCGCCCTGACTCGATCCTGCGTCAGTCCGAGAAGGCAGCGCGGGCGGCATGCTCAGGGAGGCACAGCCAGAGGACCGGGAGGGTGCCGGGACCGGCACCCCATGTGCGCCTTAAGCCCGCGGCTCCGTCATAGCGGGGAAAGCCTCTGTGCCCGCAGCTGTCGCTTCGCTGGAGTCCAACATGGAGGACCCTGTTTCCCAGTTCATGGGGAAGTCTAACAAACCCCTAACTTCTCATGCTTTCGGCTGAAGTCTGAAAGCCATTCTTCTCCCTGAGGCTTGTGGCTGGCTGACCTCTCAACAGCATGATTCTGATCTGTCACTGTCCTAGGATGTAGGGGGTGCTGCCCAGGGGTGGGGTCACTCTCCCTACATTGCAGTGACCTGTACTGCCTGTTGACCTGCTCTGCTCTGCAGCTGCCCCACCACCCCCAGGTCTGGTGCAGGGGTGAAGCTGGATTGCGCGGCCCCAGGGGGCTTCCCCTGGGGGGCCAGGTGGGGTGGCTGCGGGGCTGCACCTGAGGGCCAGATGAGCCATCTCTGGTTGGAAGAGGAGTCAGCCCCGCCACCTCCAGCAGAGAAGCTGCAGGGCCTGGTGTTAGCCCAGGATGTCCCCTTGGGGACAGTTGGGCTGCAGGGAGCGCAGCATGGGGTCCCTCCCAGGATCCACTGTCACCATGGTCACAGGACCCCGCCTCGCCTCTGCTTTCCCCTCCTCTTCACTGCTGTGTCTCCTGCTGCTGCCCCCACTGGGGAGACTCTGATTCCATGAGGGCCCCTACTCTTGCCTGAGACCAGCCAGGGCCTCTCTCTAGGGCCTCCTAAAAGCACCAGCCTGGACTGAGTCCGGGACCAAGGAATAAAGGCACCTGCCTCTGCACTCACTACCTGGTCCCTGACCTTCATGACACTGTGTTTTCAGAGCGCTCCTGGGCTGAGAAGCAGGGCCCTGTGCGTCCCGTCTAGCCACCTCCCGCTGCCCAGGTGGTTCTGCCTGGCTCTAGGGCCCTTTACAGATTCCACCCCAAAGCTCTGATGGATGCTGTTAGGTGACCGGGAACCGTGGTTGTCGCTAAGGATGGGGCTGGAAACTGGAGATCGAGGCGTCCGCAGGACAGGCTGCGCAGCACATGCGATCCCGTGGGAAATAGGGCATCACCCTGACACCGAGCACAGGGACACTCCAGCCTGAGGGGAGAACAGGTGTTTTCAGCAGAGGAAAAGATGCTGGGATCCCGTGTCCTGCACGGGCTCCCTCCCCGCCCCTCCATGGGTGCCTGCGGCCCCTAGGGAATGGAAGCAAGTCCCGTATCCCTAATCTCCCACAACGATGCCAGTCGGCACCCCAACCCCTTCTGTACGAAGTGCAGAAGCCAAGGCAACAAGCAGATGAGGAGCAGCAGCGCCCGATAGGAGGGACCGCAGACCTGTCCGTGCCCACGCGCCAGCTGCTTCCACCCTGATGTGCTCTTGTGTCTCCTGGAGCTGTGTCCCTCCTCTGACCTGGGATCTCACCACAGACAAACAGGATGTTACTCACCCAGGAGCTTGCCCGGCTGCCCCCAGCCCACCCTCCCAACACCCAGCCCCTCCCGCCCGCCACCCACTGGTCTGACCCTCACTCTCACTCTTCCTCCCCCCACCCCACCCCACCCTGGCCCTGCCTGACTCACCTCTAAGACCCATTGACACAAACAAAACTTTCAGCATAACCCACTCCAACCGGTTTAGCTCAGGTGTGTGGCTGCCACGGGCCAGTGGGGCCACAGGCGGGTGCTGGGACACGCACAGGTAACGAGCGCCCGCACCTGTGCCCACGGCTGAGGATGGACGCGGGGGCCGCTCATTCGCCGGGAGCGCACCACGAGGCGCAGTTCCCGTCGCTGTCTCTGCTCACCCAGGGCTCCCCGAGGGCGGGGGCCGGGCGCAAGGCCCCGACCCCCCTGGACTGGCACGAGCGGTGCTCCCCCTCCCGGGTGGATGAATGCAGGCAGGCACACCGGCTGCTGCTCAGACACGCGTCTGTGCTGAAGATGCCACCGGCGTGAATTGCCCCCATTCTAGGGCCTGGAATGTGGGTGGGAGGAGGGTGGGAAGAGGCATGAGGGGAATGGGGCTCGATGAGACGGGCCCCTGCTCTGGGAATCTTCCCCAGCCAGCACTCCTTGCAGCCCGTACCCTGGAACCTGCCTTCCGCAGGCTTCCCCCCAGATAAGGGACGCAAAGGCCTGAGTATGAGGACGTGGCCCTGCTCCCCTTAGCAAGGCCTTGAGGCGCTGGATCGCAGCTCAGGGGCGGGGGGGGGCACGTGCAGGGAGGGGGAGAAAGACCCTCCTCCCCCAAGGCCACCTCTGCTGTGTACAGGGACCGTGAAAGTATGATGGTCCCTCCTGGCCTCCACACCACCTGTGGAGTCCCACCTCCATCCGCCCTCCGTGTGGCTGGGGCCGGGGTGGCTCCTGGACCAGCAGCACTGCAGCAGGGGCCCAGGTGTGCTATGAGCGGGAAAGCTGATGGAGACGCAGGGCCTGTTTCCCTGGCTGTGCCTCGGTTTCCCTGGGTTTCCTGGGCCGGAGAGGTGCGTCCGTGGGAAGGGGAAGAGCAGCTCTGGAACCATGCGATAGGATCCAGCGTGTGGTAATTATGATTATAACGTGGGGTGCTCCCCTCCCATTCCCCCCGCCCTGCCCACCCCTGCCTGCCACCGGGGATCTCAAAGCAGCATCAGGGTGCGGCCGCTCCCCAGCCGTAACCCTCCCTCCACCCCGAGTCCTGAGAGGAGAGGGGCTCGCCAAGGTGAACGTGGGCAGGAACCGGGCAGTTTGGGCATCCCGCCTGGCTCTTGCTCCCTTGAGGAAGAGGTCACTGCATGGTCCTGGCTGAGAGCTGGGATCTGGGGCCGGAGTGGGGTCCTGGTCCAGAGCAGGGAAGGGCCCGGTCCCGGCTGCCGACCAGGGGTCTCTGTACTGACACCCCTGCCTGCCTTCCTGGACTCACGCCTTTAAGGCGAGGTCTCCTGTCCCTCGTGTGCTGGGGACTGCCTCGGCGTGGATGCCTGAGACACGATGGTCAGACAAGCCTGACTTTCTGGTTCACAGACTACAGCTGTCGTCCTGTCCCTCAGTTCACACGTCTGCTGGCTGCCTGGCACACAGCAGGGTTCAATCAGTGCTGCCTGAACTGAAGCTGACGATTTAGTTAAGGAGATAAGATGCACACAAATTACATGTAAGTGCACAAACTATAATAAAGGGCCTAGCAGAGGCTGAGGAAGAGTGGGGGGACACGGTTCAAACCAAGATCGTCCTCGCGAGGTCCAGTATCGTGAGATAAATGGGCAAGGTGACCATGGAGACGGTGGGAAGGGACCCCTCGCACCTGTGGGACTCCTGGCCAGGTAACAGGAAGGTGTGCCCAGATGAGGCCCCGCTGGGGAGGCCAGGAACCTAGGGGCTAATCTCTTGGCATCTCCTCCCTAGGGGTGGGGTACGGGGCCCCTCAGGTTCCTTCTTAGGGGTCTCTGAAGTGGCCTCCCGCCACTCCCTCGGGGACACGGCGTCTGAGCAGGCCCTGAGAGGTCCCCCTGCAAGCAAGCCCCTCTGTCCTGCTTCTCATCTGAGGGACGAGGGATGGGGCTGGGGCTGTCCCCGGGGCTTCTGCCCGTCCCTGAATCTGGGCCTCCAAAGCTGAGCACCCCCCAACCCAGGAGACTGGGGGGATGCTAAGGCCCCAGGAAGGCAGCAAGGCTGGCAGGGTGTGGGATGCTGAGGTTCCTCTCCACCCACAGAGCCGTATTCCTCCTGCCCGCACCTCCCTCCTGGGGCCTCGAGGGCCTGCTGCTGCCCTCCCTGCCCCTCCCCGCCCCCTCCTTGCCTCTCTCTCCCCAGCCCCTTCCACACACACTGCCAGCTGCAGCCCAGAGCTGACGGCGGGATCCCACCCCACCAGGTCCTTCCCTCCCTCCCCAGCACCCATCAGCTGGCCCGGGCCGTGGGGGCGGCGGCTCTTCGTCTCCGTGCCAGGCCCAGCCCCCAGAGACGCACCTGTTCTGACCTGCTGAGCAGGTTCCCAGGTTTCTACCGTGGTTGTTGGCCACAGCGTGGGAAGAAGCTCTGGGGGAGTGCAGAGCTCCGGTCACGGCTCCTTGGGGGTAACCGCAGTGGGGCGGGCAGAACGGGCCGGGTCCCCCGCAGGAGCCCCCGAGGGACGACGGGCGGGCGCGCGGGCGCCTGAGGACTCTGCGACTTCCGCTGCCTTTGGGTCGGCGCCCTCCCCAGCCCCCGAGGCGGCTCCCAGGGAGCACTCGGCGGACCTTCAGAAACGCTGGGCAGGTCTGCGTTCGGACCGAGGCCCTGTCCCTGGGAGCCGACATGTGGGGGCCTGAGCTCTGGCTGCCGCTGCTGCTCCTGGCGTCGCTCACAGGTAGGCCTCCCGGAGCCACCGGGACCCTCACGGCTGAGCCCGGGCTGGGTGTGCACGCACCCACGCCCTCCCTCCCACGAGTCTGCACTGAGACTCACTCGCTCTCCCACCCCGGCTGCCGGTCGCGCCCCCAGAAGGGTCAGGCCAGCTCCCCTTGGTGTCCCCTCCTGCCCTGGGCCAGGCCACCACGTCCGGGGGCCCTGACGACTGCCGCAGAGGCTGGAGCCGCCTGGGGGCGGGGGGGGGGGAGAGGAGGGGACCAGTGTGGAGGGACAGGGGACCCTCCACTCGGGGTCCCTGGGAGCGGCCCCCTGTCCCCTCTGGGCCCGGAACTGCTGACTGGCGCCCAGGCTGACTCAGGCTGAGCTGGTCCACAGTCTCGGGAGGGAGTGCAGGATGCCCGATGCCCAGACGGAGGACAGGGCGTCTCTCCTCCTCCACCCGCAACGTCCCAGGGTCCCAGGACCAGGCACCTGTTTGAGGGTACGGCCCCTCTCTCTGCCTGGACATTGTTAGAGGCTTGGCAGGCTCACGAGGTGGTTCCTCAGACGAGGTGGGACCTGGGGTAGGGAACCTCGTCCAGCTAGGTGTGGTTCCCTCCAGTTCGTCCCTGCTCCCCATTGTCTGAGTCAGATGCCGTGTATTCCTGCTCTGCTGTGTGGAAAGCACGTATAAGTGAGCCGGATTCCTGATCTTCAGATGGGGGGCAGAGTGCATGCTGTGCCCAAGGAGACCCCAGTGGGATTGTGTGGGCTGCGCCCAGGGTGAGGAGTAGCGGAGGCAGCCCCCTTGGGGGCCTGGGGACCTGCTCATAGGACAGTTTGACTCCCAGTCGTTGGAGCAGCCTGGTTGTCCAGTGGGGCCAGCATCGTTCCCGCCCTGTCCCCAGCCAAAGCTGTCAAGGGCTGGACGTGCGGGCGGTGGGGCTGCTCTCCTTCGATCTTAAAACAGAAAGGCGGTTGGCCCCTGCTCCCCACATCCTAGGTCCCATTCCCCAGACTACCCTCCTTACTGGGTTAGGCCAGGAGGGCGGGGCCCAGCTGCCGGGGCCAGGGCCTCAGCCACTCTCCTGCAGGACCTGCCCACACTCAGGAGTGGAGTTGCTGAGTCTCAGGACTCAGCCGGGATCAAAGAGCTCGCAGCTGCAGCTCCTGCGCTGGACAGGAGGGAGAGGGAGACGCAGGCCGGCCAGGGAGCCCTGCCAGTCACCGCCGGGTCTGCGGGCTCCAAGCCCACTGAGTCCAGGACAAATGCCTGTGGCAGGGCAGGGTCCCCGGAGTCTTTCTCCACGGCATAGAGTGGTGCTTCCTAACAGAAGGCAGGGGAAGGGGAGAGGAGGCCCCCTCCAGGGAGGGCATCACCCCGACCTTGCCCAGTGCCTGGCGGAAGGGGGCTGTGGACAGGGAGACAGCCTGGCCCCACGACGGTCCTGCAGGCTGGTGTCCAGCCAGGCACCACAATGCTGTCACACACACAGGGCTGGCGGGTGCCCCGAGGGCCGGGGTGCAAACCGCAGGCCCCGGCCCGAGCACCAGCGGGGCCCCTCACACTGCTACCCCCGTCCAGCTTCTCCGTGTCCAGGCATCTCCTCGGTGGCTCCCGGGAAGCTGGACTGTTTCTTGCCCCTGAAAAGGCCTTGGGCTCTGGCCCCAGTTCGGCTATTAATCTGCTAGGGGGCCGGGGGCACCTAAGACACCCAGAGGTAGGACCTGATGGTCACCATGGCTTCCCAGCTCGGAGAGCCTCTGTGTGGGAGTGTCCGGCCGGGTGGTCAGTCTGGCTGTGGTGACAAAGGGGGGCGGCCCGGCTGCATCTCTGAGTGGGGACCGAGGCCAGCTTTCCCCAGGCACCACCACCTTCTGCCTCAGCACGTCGGGCCCCCAGCTGCGGGGCCAGGGGAGCGCTGCGCCCCAGGGCCCTGCCCCGCCCCGATGGGGAGCGGAGTGCGCTTGGGAGGCGCCCGCACGCAGCTCTTTGTTTCTCTGTGATGGGACGAGCTTCCGGGTGAGGTCCCCTCCTCCTCCCTCCCAAGCCTGCCGGCACCCCGGCACCCCTCCGGCAGGGTCTTCTCCTTAGCTCTTCAGCCCCAGCTCGACCCCTGGGGTCAGAGGGTGAGGGGTTCTCTGAATTCTGAGGTCTGTGCTCTGGGGATGAGGACCAGCCTTTTGTTTGGGTTGGTTTCCTAGAAAGGGAGGGGCCATCCCTGGTTTTCTGCTGCTGTTACACTGGGGGGGGGGGGCGGGGGGCGGGCCCTTCCCTGTAGGACATACCCAGACCCAGGGAAGCCCCGTGGCCCCAGGGACCTCAGTCCCACCCTGGTGCTTCAGGGGCTGTGCTAAGGGGACCCTGCCACAGAGATGGTGCAGCAGAGTCCACTGTCCCAGAAATACCTAGGTTGGCTGCCTCCGGTGCCCCCCACTGGGGATCTGGCCTGCAGCCTGGGCATATGCCCTGACTGGGAATCAAACTGGTGACCTTCCAGTTCACGATCCACTGAGCCGCAGCAGCCAGGCCCACACAGCCATTTCTGCCCCAGATTTAGGCAGAGGGGAGGGGTGGGGAGGGTGGGAGATGAGTCAGGAGGGAAGGTGAGGAGCTCAGCAGAACGGAGCTGAAAACGAGAAGGTGACCTTTAGACCTGGGGCAGCCAGCCCCTGCAGGAGGGCTGTGAGGGAGGGGCAGGAACCTCAGCCCCAGCCTTCCCCACAGTTCTCTGCCCCCCGCCCCCCCGCCCCACCGTGCCTTTACAACCTATATGAGTTGAGAGCTGAGCGGGGGCAGAGCTGGCCACACTTGGGGGGCGGCTGGCAGGATTTGAGGGGTGGCTAGGATCTCGGGAGTTTGGGAGAAGTTGAATCCTGGGTCTCCCACCCACGGTGTGGCTGCTGGGTGACTCAGCCGGGCTCAGACTGGCTCCGGGGGGTTTAGGGGACTTATCTGTGCGTCTGGGCCAGAGCGGAGCTGCCTCCAGGCCTGCCCTGCCCCATTGTTCTCGGCTCTCTCTGCGATCCGTGTGGCCCCCCCCAAGACTCTAATCGGTGGGTGGGCGCTTTGCCCGGATTGGGAAGCTCTCACTAAGCTGGGGGGCTTAGGACAATGGGGGTGAGGGAGGGAGGTGGGTGCAGCCGGAGGGAGAGGCTCCGGGTTTCCAGAGGCCCCCAGCACTCCAGGGCCACGGCGGTGCAGGAGGGGGAAGGAGAGCGGCTTGTTCGTGTCACCTGTCCTGGATGGGGGGCTTCAGGCCCCTCCCAGGTGCCTTCTCGCTTCAGCCTCACCTGCGTCGTCCCCCCACCCTCTGTGGGGGAGCTTGTGGCTGTGTGCTGAGGGGAGGCGAGGGTTCATGGTGAGGAGCCCCAGCCCCAGGCAGGGTGCTCCCTTCCGCCACACCCACCCCAGAGGACCTTCGGGGGGACCTGGAGACAGAGCGGGTTTTCGGGTAGTGGCTGCAGAGGAGCCCTTGTGGGGCCAGAGGTGCTGGGGGCCCGGGGAGCAGCTGGAGGCGCAGGGGACGAGTCCGAGTGAGAACCTGAGGGGTAGGGCCGAGTGCGGTCTCGTTCTGTTCCGTTCTGTCGTTCTGTCGGGGAGCCCTCGGCGGCAACTCCCCGTCACCTGGGGGGACGGCGACCTCGTTTTGGGGTGTCTGCGCCTGAGCCGACTCTGCCTGCACCCTGGGCTGAGGGGGGAGGGCGGCTGGGGAGGCGCTGCGGCCAGACCCGGAGCCCCGCACCGCCGACCTCGACAGCTGAGACAGGGACCCCGAGTGTCGGCCACGCGCAGAGTCCTCCGCCCCGCACCCACACGCCCAGCCACCCGGAACGGCTCTCTGGGCACAGACAGGCACACACACTCTCCCGAAGGTCAGACGGGACCCTCCCGGGCAGCACGCCCCCCGCAGGCGAGGAGGCGGCCACAGTGTGTGGGCACCAGCCAGAGAGCCCCGGGCCTCACCCACGGCCCCGCGCCCAGGCCCCCAGAACTCACACTCCCTCCTCGCTGACCCCCACTGCACCCTCAGGGGATGCAGATGGGGAAAGACCCCTTGTAAGGAAGAGGCTCCTTCCCCAGAGACACTCTCTGCAGCTGTCAGCCTCAGTTTCCCCTCCTGAGGCCACAGGCCAGCAGGCCTCTCACACACGGGGAAGTTGGGGCCAAGCTCAGGGTGGGGAATGGCCAGCCAGTGGCAGCCGGGGACCGAGGGCCCGTCTGGGAGCAGGCTGGCGTGGGGGCCTGGCCCGGGTGCGGGAAGCTGGGCAGGGACCCGTCCGGCCAGTCAGGCCTGTTCCCTCCTTGCGCAAGGTGTGGCTGGTGGCGGCTGTGGCTCCGAAGCAGGTCTGAATCACCACGGCTCCTGACCAGCGTCCTGGGGCCGCAGGGTGGAGGGCTGGGGGGTCAGAGGGCGGAGGGCCTGCCAGCAGAGTCCACCAGCCTCAGCAAACAGGCGCGGGAGGAGGGTGGTGGGCTTGGCTCGCACCGTGACCTCACCAGGCAGGCAGCGTGTCTCCTGCACGCTGGTGACATCATCGTGCTGACACCGGGAAGGCCCTGGGCGGGGGAGGGGAGGCTGTTCTGGCTGTTCTGGTTCCACCCAAGCCCAGGCTCCCTTCTTCCACGTGTGTGTGTGTGCGCGAGTGTGTGCATGCGTGTGCGTGCGTGGAGGCGGGTGTCACCACGAGCTGAGGTGCTTCCACCAAATACTGGGTTTGGGGCAAGGGGGCTGTGGGAGAAATCCAGAGGGACTTCCCTGTTGCCCTGGGCTCCTCACTGCAAAGTCCGGGCTGGTCCCTCGGGACGTGGGTCTCAAGGGCTCACCGGCAGGAACCCGAGGGTGGGGCCAGGCGTGCGCTGGCTGCTCCGTGCCGCCGTGCCCTAGGGGCTGATTTGGGGGAGAGTGTGGGGGACTAGCTGGGGGGCAGGTGGTTGTCAGGTGTCAGGGTGTGCATGACAGGCACACCCAGGCGCCATCCTGGAAGTCGTCCTCGGGGGGCTCCAGTGTCCCCCTGGGGCCGGGCTCGGGTCCCGGTGGCTGGCGCAGACAGCGGCGTGGGAAGCAGAGGGCGAGGTGCAGGAAGCCCCTACCTGCGGCCACCCCCGGTCTTCCCCGGCGGCCCTGCCCCCTCCGGGGTGGACGGGAGGTGCCGGGGAGGGCGCACGTGGCTCGCTGGACTCCTGGGCTGGGCTGGGTGGGACCCACGCCGACTCGGGCGGCTCAGGGCCCTGGCATCCGGCCCTGCAGGTCCGTCCCGGCCCTTCCGGGGCCCTCCCAGCTCCCGGCAGCCTCCTCCTCCAGCACCCCCACCCCGTGCAAGCAGGGCTGCGGGGACCCTCCCTCTGCCCCAGGCTCTGCTTCACCGGGACCCTCTGACCCACTGTGGGGGCGCCTTTGTCCCCTCCACCCCATGCCTGCCCTGCCCACCCCCTTCTTGGTTCCCTTGCAGCAAACCCAGCTAACCGGCCCCTCCTGTCAAAGGCTGCCCTGCCCACCCCTCCCTGCCCAGGCCAGCGAGACCGCTGGTTCCCCCTCGATGCCCCTGCCCACCTTCTGCCTGTCTCTCGCTCCCTCCCGTATTTGCTCACCCGGCGGCCCGACAGCGTGCCTATTCTGGGCCGGAATGCAGGCCACGAGCTCCGAGAGCGAAGCGAGGCCCAGTTTCCACTCTGAGGAGCTCAGCTGGTGGGAGCGGCAGGCACAGCCCGTGGGATGAAGCGCTGTGTGTGCGTGTGTGTGCGTGTGTGTGGCGGGGGCGGGGGCGCCGCTGCAGCGAGCGGCCTGCGCCCACAGTGGGGTGGGGGTGGGCTCCAGGCGGCGTCCACTCGGGTGAGCAGCAGCCACCCGAGAGGGAGGAGGGCGTCCCCGGCAGGGCCGGGGGAATAGGGCCGCACGGCAGGGGCATGGGACGCGTCTGGGTCTGCCCGTCGTCTCTCTTCCCGGGCAGCGACGGTCCTGCCGAGTTTCTCCCAGGAACTGTCCCTTCTCCCCGCCACCCACCAGCCGGGGACCCGCCTGGCCCCTCCTCGCAGGGCACTGAGTCAGGGCCGCCCCACCTGGGCCCCTCTCTGTCTCCACCTGCGCTGTCACGGGGCCGGAGATGGGCCCTCCTCGCAGACGGGGCTGCAGGACCGCCCCAGAGTGCCCCTTGCTGTGCCCCACGGGCGCACCCGCCCCCTGGGCCGTCCCCGCCTCCTGGTCCTCGGGCTGCAGCTCCCGGGCCAACCCCGTCGCCCACGGCGCATCTGCCCTGAGCCTCCACGCCCCGCGGCCTTCCTGTCTGGGGGGTTTGCTCCTTCCTCTCCCTCGGCCTCCAGCCCCTCCCACGCAGGACACCGTCCTCTCTCTGGGAATCCGGGTGTCATCTTCAAGCCTCGCGAAGAATGCTCTGCAGGGCTTCCCAGGGTGGGCTCTGCCCACACACCCAGGCCCTTGCTGTGGCCTCAGCTCCCGGCCACACCTCCCGCAGGCGCCCTTTTCCCTTGGGTGGGACAGGCTTGTCCGTGGTGGCCCCCCCCAGGGGACCCTGAGCGCCCTGAGGGCAGAGGCCAGGTCTCCCCTGGGTCACAGCCCCCACCCCGGGCAGGGAGAGCTGTGTGACTCTTCGCTCCTCCTGGGCGTGGCCTTAGGCAGGTCACTTCCCCCCACTGGGTCTCAGTGTCCTCAGCTGTTACAGGTGGTAGTAACGCCTACCTGCTGGGAATGCCCTGTGGTTGTGGCGGTAGTGAGGTAATGGCCCCAAGGACCCCCCCCTTCACTGTCATCCTCATGATGCGTCCCCGCCCCCTCCGGCTCCGGCCCAGCGGGGCCCCCTAACCCTGGCTGTCTCTCTGCCCCTGCAGGCCGGGGCGCGGCTGGCGAGCTGGAGAGCGCGGACCTGGTGACCGTGGTGCTGGGTCAAGACGCGAGGCTCCCCTGCTTCTACCGAGGCGACCCGGACGAACAGGTGGCGCAGGTGGCCTGGGTGCGCCTGGATGGGGGCGAGGGCCTGCGGGAGCTGGCGCTGCTGCACGCCCAGTACGGGCTGCACGTGAGCCCGGGCTACGAGGGCCGCGTGGAGCAGCCGCCGCCGCCACGGAGCCCCCTGGACGGCGCGGTGCTGCTGCGGAACGCGGTGCAGGCGGACGAGGGCGAGTACGAGTGCCGCGTGAGCACCTTCCCCGCCGGCAGCTTCCAGGCGCGGCTGAAGCTCCGCGTGCTGGGTAAGCGCGCTGCCCGGGCGGCGGCCCCGGGGCGCCTGCGGGGGCGGGGCGGGCGCAGGAGTAAGAGGTGGGGTAGCGGAGGTTGAGGGCGCCTCGCGCAGCGCCCCCCGCATCTCCAGGTGACCCCGGCGACTTGATTCAGCCGGGTCAGCCTTGGGGAAGAACCCTTGGTCAGCAGCGCTTCCTCCCGCTGACCTGAAACCTGCCCCTTGGTCTCTTCCAACCTGTGGGGCAACACGGCCCCGCTGGTTCTCTCTCACCCGTGCCCCAGCCCGCCCCCTCCCCAGCCTCCAACCGCGCCCGGATGCCTTCCGCGGCGCCTGCCCCATTCCTTCCCAGCCCAGGTGGGAGGCCCTCCCTGTGGCTGGGGCCCGGACGACTGCCCAGCGGCCCACATTGCAAAGACCGGAGACCCCAGCCTGGTGGCGCAGCTGGTTAAAGCTTCGTCCCTGACACGCCAAGGTTGCAGGTTCCACGTAGATCAGGGCACATACAAGAATCTCTCTCTCTCTCAAAAAAAAAAAAAAAAAAAGAGAGCAGAAGACCTTCCTCCCGCCCCACCCAACTCTCTTCTCCAAGCTGAACTTACTGGTTTCCACGACATTTAAAGACACCCTTTCAAAGCCTCCCTCCAGCGGGCGTGCAGGCCCAGATATGACCAGCTAGGGCTAGTGTCGTTTGATCTGGAGCTTCAGTGAATGCGGTCAGAGCCGCAACTGTCCTTGAAAGCGTCACCTGGCCCTGTGGGAAGGCGCGGTCAACGGAAGCCCTAGACCTACGGCCGGGTGAGGTCTCCCCACTCACAAAGACGGGGAAGGCCGGCGCCTGCCCCTCCACCCACCAGCCCTGCCGAGAAACGCGCACGTGACCTAGGCCTCGGCTCCGGAGAGCTGCTGGTCTAGGGACACGTCCCTCAGCCTCCCCGAGCCTCCGCCCCCCACCTCCGGACCAGGGACGGTGACCTCTGTGCAGCTCAGTGGTGTGTTGGCAGGGTAAACGAGATGACATTCGTGAAGCATTTAGCATAATACTGGGCGTATAGCAGCGCTTAATAAATGACGCCAATTATGATTATTATTATATACATGTGATCTGGTTTGTTTTTAAATTACTTCATTGTTTTCATTCAAAAATGGCCCAGCTTATTGTAGAAAACACCAAATCCCACCACTCATCTGGTATCTTTCTTGGCGCAGGGAGAGGGGCTGAGCGGGCAGGGGCGGGGCCGCCTGGCCAGTGGAGCAGCCTCTGTGTGACCACGCCTCCTGTCCGTCTGTCTGTCCGCAGTGCCTCCCCTGCCCTCACTGAACCCTGGCCCAGCGCTGGAAGAGGGCCAGGGCCTGACGCTGGCCGCCTCATGCACAGCGGAGGGCAGCCCGGCCCCCGCCGTGACCTGGGACACGGAGGTCAAGGGCACCACGTACAACCGCTCCTTCGCGCACTCCCGCTCGGCCGCGGTCACTTCGGAGTTCCACCTGGTGCCCAGCCGCAGCATGAACGGGCAGCCGCTCACCTGCGTGGTGTCCCACCCGGGGCTGCTGCAGGACCAGAGGATCACCCACGTCCTCCGAGTGGCCTGTGAGTGCTGGGGTCTCGGGGGCCCACGGGCATCAAGAAAATGGGCGAGACGCTGGGACACCCCGAGTCGTACCAGGCCGGCTGGCAGGGTCCCGTGGCCGTGACACGTGGCTGAGAGAACGCCAGCCGGAGCGGGGAGGGCCAGGCCGGGCCGGGCCACCCCAGAGGGCCGCGGGCCTCTCCCACCTCCAGTGCCCCGCTCCTGACAAAGGCAGTCGCCTGCCTCACAGGGCTGCTGGGAGAGCCACACGTCAACTTGGAAATGGGTCCAGAGGGAGCCTTGGGAGCTGCCCGGGTGCTGCTGCTTACCAGCTGCCCCTTGGCCTCCCTCGGCTGTGGGTGCAGTCACCCCACTTCCAGGGTTCCGGTGGGAATTAGGACCCGGGAGTGCAGAGCGCCTCGCTAGGCGCAGGGAAGATGCAGGGAAGGCGCACAGACAGGGAACCACAGGTGTTTCCCTGCACTGCATTCGCGCCTCTGGGGGAGGCCACGGTTTTCTGCTGCTGCCAACCCAGCGTTTGGCACAAAGCTGGTCCTCGACCGACGTTTGCTAAGGAGGCGAATGAAGCAGTCGGACCGTTCAGCTCCCAGCTCTGCTGGGCACCCTGGGGGGCCGGCAGGGGCATGCGGAGGCCCTGAGGGGCAGCCACTGTGGACTCTCTGAGCCCTGAGAGGGCAGGGCCCTGTGGTGAGGCTCTGCCAGCAACGAGCGGCCGGCAGCGGGGCTGTCGCGATGGGGAGGAAGCGGAGGTTGCAGGGGGCCCTTCCAGGCAGGGTGGGGCCTGGCGTGGGGGCCCTTCGAGGCACAGCAAGCTCAAAGCCGTCGTTCCCGTGTTTCTCCTCCCGCCTCCCACCCAGTCCTTGCCGAGGCCTCCGTGAGGGGCCTGGAAGACCGGAAGCTGTGGCAGGTGGGCAGAGAAGGCGCTACGCTCAAGTGCCTGAGTGAAGGGCAGCCCCCTCCCTCCTACAACTGGACCCGGTAAGGGGCTGGGCCTCGCGGCCTCGCAGGGGACCAGGGTCCTTCCCTCTAAGGCTGGCGTGTCCTCATTATGGGCTGGGACAACATACTCTGAGCCCCAGATAAACTGGGGTGCACATTCAGACCAACACAAGAACACACATGGTCGTTAAATGCTCCTGGCTTGTACCCAGAATAAGCTAATAAAGACCTTGGCTTCTTTTTTCTAACTTTTAAATGCTAAAGCACTGAAACATTAACGTTGCATATATGTATGTAACTTCCTAAAGTGGGCAAGACAAAGCGATACCTGACTGGAGCTGCTGTTGAACCCACACTCCTATGGCCGCCCCCACCTCTGCCCGTTCCTTCACGGAGGGAGGGCTTGGCCCTCTCCAGGGTCTGCGGCCGGGGACTCGGGAGGGTGGGGCCTACATGTGGGGGCCGTGATGGGTGCGCAGCCTTGTGCCCAGGGCTCTGCTCTGGCTGCGGTGTGCGGCCCGAGGGGCGGCCCCGGTGCCTGGTGCCCAGGGCCGGGTGACTCGGGGCCTGTGGGAGCTCGTGGGACGGCACGCGTGTGGGGGGGGTGCCCGGGTCAGGCTGGGCGGCAGGGGGGAGGGGGCCTCTGCCCAGGCCTGCCTGGGGGAGGGAGGGGCACCGTGGGAACAGCCCGGGCGCGGGTGACGACAGGCGGGAGGGCGGTGCAGGGCCGTCTGGGCTTGTCGGGCGGCGGCGGCCTCGGCCCGCCCGGCCGGCCGGCACCCATCGGCTCCCCCGTCCCCCAGGCTGGACGGGCCTCTGCCGAGCGGGGCGCACGTGGAAGGGGGCACCCTGGGCTTCCCCCCGCTGGCCCCCGAGCACAGCGGCGTGTACGTCTGCCACGTCAGCAACGCGCTGTCCTCGAGGGACTCTCGGGTCACCGTGGAGGTGGTCGGTAAGCCCCCGGGGCAGACACGGGGGCCGGGGGCCGCGGAAGCCAGCCGGAGCCAGCGGAGAGGGTGGGACCGTGGCCTGTGGGGTGGTGCTGGGTGTGCTTCGTGCGGACAGTGGGTGGGGGGGGGCGTCGGGACCCGAGAGTCCGGCTCAGACGGCGGCCTGTCCCCAGCAGACCCAGAGGAGACCACAGGGAAGCAGGTGGACGTGGTGTCCGCCTCGGTGGTGGTGGTGGGGGTGATCGCAGCGCTCCTCCTGTGCCTGCTGGTGGTGGTGGTGCTGCTGATGTCGCTGTACCACCGGCGCAAGGCCCAGCAGATGACCCAGAAATTGTGAGTCCTGGCTGCTCCTGGGGGGGAGCAGAGCTGGGGGCACAGAGGGGCCAGCAGCAGGCGGGCTGGGGCCAGGGAGGGGGCGGGGACTGCGTGTGGACATCACGGAGCTGACGGACCAGCGGTGTGGGGGGCAGGCTTTCGGGAGCCGGGACCAGGGCTGGACGAGGATCCGCAGGCCCGCCCCGGGTGTCTGCGCGTCCACACGCACTCTGTGGCCACTCAGTCACACGCCAGGGACAGCAGCACCACCACAGCCTCGTGTCCCAGTGGTGGGGCTCACTGGGGGGCCCCCACGACCCTCTGCTCCTGACCCTCTGGTGTCTTTCCCAGCGAGGAGGAGCTGACCCTGACCAGGGAGAACTCCATCCGGAGGATGCATTCCCACCACGGGGACCCCCGGAACCAGGTACGTGCCCCACCCCCGCTCACCAGGAGCACGGCCCTCTGGCCACTGACTCCCAGCGGGGGCTGGGCCAGCGTGCTTTTGTGGGGTGCCTCCCCTGCTTTGCATCTCCTGGGCTCCGAGGGAAGCCACCGCGAGCACCGGCCCCAGGCTGGGGCTGGGGAACTGGGGGCGGCGGTCCGGGAGGAGGCTGGCGGAGGACAGTGTGCAGAGGCCGAGCCCTGTCCTGACCCTCCCCCATGTCCGGGCCCCGCAGCCGGAGGAGAGTGTAGGGCTGAGAGCCGAGGGCCACCCCGATAGTCTCAAGGACAACAGTAGCTGCTCTGTGATGGTGAGGCCCCCGGCCCCGCCGGCGTCCCCACCATGCTCCTCAGGCCCCCCCCTTGCTCCCCGTGGGCCGGGTCCAAGGCCCCTCTCCTCCTGACCCTCCCCCCTCGGCCCAGCTCCGGCGCCAGCCCCTGCTCTGCCTCTGTCGCTGTCTCCGCCCCCGAGTCCCCAACCCAACACCTGCTCCCAGCTCCTTCTCGGGGCCCCTCTGCCTCCGAGATGGTCTTGACCCCTGACCCCTCACCCCTGCTTGGGCCTGACCTCCGACCCGGCCTTGCCCCACCGGGCCCCTCGGGCCTGACTGCCCCCACCCTCGGTCTGCAGAGCGAGGAGCCGGAGGGCCGCAGCTACTCCACGCTGACCACGGTGAGGGAGATAGAGACGCAGACCGAGCTGCTGTCGCCAGGCTCCGAGCGGGCGGAGGAGGAGGAGGACGGCGACGAAGGCATCAAGCAGGCCATGAGCCACTTTGTGCAGGAGAATGGGACGCTGCGGGCCAAGCCCACGGGCAACGGCATCTACATCAACGGGCGGGGGCACCTGGTCTGACCCAGGCCCGCCTCCCCGAGCCGGGCCTCCTCTGCCGACGTGGGGGCGCCCCACTCTCCCAGGCCCCCCACCCCACGGACTGCTCGACCTTTCCCTCCGGCCCCTGCTCTGGTGCCGGGACGGCCGTTGGCTGCGTCCCTGTGCCGTGCGTGCAGGTCACTGAGTGAGTGTGCGTGTGTGTGTGCGTGTGCGTGTGTCGGCTGGGGGAGTGCGTGGAGGGGTGGCCGTGCCCGGACGCAGCGTGGAGAGTGCGTGGCTGTGTGACCTCCGCCTGTGAACACAGACAGGCGTTTGCTTCAGACCCCAGAGCAGTATTAGTGACGCAGAGGCTGGAGGCCAGAGGCGGAGACGGCAGGCATCCCCAGGTGTGCGGGCACCGCTGGGGCTGGGACCTGGCCTCCCGAGCGGGGGAGCTGGGCTCCCCCACGGGGCACGAGGGCGCGAGGGGTGCCCGCTGCTGCAGAAGAAGCCCTCTGCCCTCCGGTGGCCTCGGGGCCTGCTGCGGGGACATGCTCTCTTCGAGGACCGATGTTCTGAACACTCTGAGAAGAAAAGACTTAAACAGACTTTTGATTTGTATGAAGTCACTCCCACTTCAAGTGAGGCCAGTCTGTGTGGGAGCCCGGCACAGCCCAGACCCCGGGACTGACTTCCTGGGGGCCTGAGGGAGGCTTGTTCTGGGCACCCGAGCCCGGGCGGCCTCTCTGGGGGGACCTGGGGCTGGTGGGGTTGGAGGTGTCCACCGGGGTTGTGACTTGGGGGCAGGGTCTGTCCTGGGTCCCCCAGGCTCCTGTTTCCTTCGCGGTGTCCACAGTGGCCTGTGCCCCGTGGGCGGTTGTTGGGACTCGGTGCTGAGGGTTCCTGGCTCGGTTGTTGGGGAAAGAGGGTGGGGGTCCAGGGTACACGACGGAGCTGCCAGGGGCAATGCCGCCTCCGTCCCCAGGGTCTTGGGGCCACCCCTCGGGGCTCCTCTGGCCGTGTCTCTGGGTGGAGGCTGGGTTTCGATGGGGCCTGTTTCTGCCTGGTCCCCCCAGATGCACGTGGCCCGAGTCCCTCGGCTGAGTGCCCCAACCCCGCCCGGCCTCACGCCCTCTGGGTCTCTGGGACAGAGGAGAGACTCCCCGCCCTGCCCCCCAGCCAGCCCGGGACCTTGGATCTGGCTTCCTCATATGTACATTCCATGTAAATATGTGCACATTTGTACATACAAAGCGATATTCTGTTTTTAAATAAACAGATGGAAAACTCCTGTTCTGTCTGGCCCCTTCCTTGCTCCCGGAGCCATGTAAGCCCCAAACCCTGTTCTCCCGTCTCAGTGCCGCCACCCCTATGGTCCCAGGGAGGGAGGAGTTGGGTGCCTGTGGCCGGGAGGGGACGGGAGAGGAATGACACCCACAAGATGGATGGGTGGCCACCTGTGAGTTCCCGGGGGGGACTGGGTGCTCTGGAGAGGCAGACACAGAAACCAGCCCCCAGAGGAGTGCCCTGGGGTGCCCGAGTTGGAAGGATTCGGGGTCACCCGTGTGCACGCCGAGGCTCAGGGACATCCCAGCAGGGCCCGGCCCAAGCGACCCCGCCCTGTGTGTGCTCGGCACGGCTCTGCGTGGCCTCGCTCCCAGGTTGGCCTCAGGTCTCCACCCGGGACCCCAGAATCCTGGTCGCCAAGGGCGTGTCACCTGCCCGGGCGCCAGCACCTGCCCAAGGCTCTGACATCAGCGGCCCCAGCCAATGAGCGGGCCCGAGGTGGGTGAGGATGTGAATGTCAGCGGCCTCCCCCACCCGGCCCTGTGGTTGCAAAGATGCTCTAACAGGAAGCGGGTTTGGGGCGCTGCGCAGCTTCCTGCCCCAGGCCCGAGCAGGCGAGAGGGGCGAGTGCCAGGTCGGCCACGAGACCCAGCTTCGTGCCAGGGTCCTGGCACTTCCTCCTCCACGGCCACTTCCGCGTGGCCGGCGGGAGCCCCAGGGGCCGGGGCTGTTGCCTGTTGCCCAGGCCACCCTCCACCCCCAGTTCAGAGCCCTGCCCCCTGGGGCCGGGCCAAGCCTAGAGGCCAGCTTGGGATTTCATGGGGGACCACTAGGCCAAAGGTCCCGGGGGCCGGAGGTGGCCGGGCCGGAGGCCGGGGGCTCCAGCCATGAAGTCTCGGCAGAAGGGAAAGAAGAAAGGCGGTTCCAAGGAGCGGGTGTTTGGCTGTGACCTGCAGGAGCACCTGCAGCACTCGGGCCAGGAGGGTAAGGCGGCTGCCACGGGCTGCTGGGCCGCTGGGGGTCCTGAGGGGCCCACAGGGACGGTGGCTGGGGGCTGAGGGGCAGGCGAGGTGGAAATCTGCTTCGTGAGAAGGCAGGCGGCTCCGTGTGACACCTGGGGACAGGGGAGGGAGGCTGCGGGGGGGCAGACGGCAGGCCCTTGGGTCTGAATGAAAGGGGACGGGGCGAGGGCCCCCTGGAGTCTGAGGCGGCCCTCGGGGGCTCCAGGTGGAGGACTGTGCGGGCCGGAGGTGTGTGCGCTGGTCCCCTCGCAGCCTTGCTGGGCCGCAGGCGAGGACCCAGGGTGGGGATACCCTTCCCCGTCGTCTGGGGTTCCCCTGCTCTCCTCGTGCGGAGGGAGGCCAGTCCGACTCGGAGCCGCGGAGCCGCTGTCGCCGTGGTGGGCAGCGCCAGGGAGCAGGAGGCGGTGTGGAGGGCGCCACGGAGGCCGGTGGGACCTGGGTGGCCCGGGAGGGGACTTGGGCAGGAGCAGGGCCAGGGACCGACCTCACGGCTGCAGGCCACCCGTGCCCCGAGCTGGGCGGGGAGCAGCCACTCCGTGCGTTTCTCAATCTGCCCTGAAAGTGAACGCAGGCATCCCGGCCGCCCGGCCCGGCTCAGCTTGTTTTCGGCACGTCCGGCTCCTCCCAGAGAAGGGCCCGTTCTTCATTCCTCGTTCTTTCCCCCACCCCACCCCCACCCAATCTGTCATTTCCTCTTTGTCCTCCCCTCGCTCTGGGCTGTGGCCCCTGCAGTGCAGGCAGGGGACGTGGTTCCTGCTCATTTCCTGCTCAGGGCCCCGCCCCGCATCCCCAGACACCTTCTTCCCCTTTTCTCCTCCCCTTGGGGCCCCCATCCCCGCCGGCCTTGGCGAAGGGAAAGCCCAGGCGCTGAGGAAGAGTGTGGAACAGTAAAGTGGCTTCTCTGGGCCTCGCTCTTCCCCGAGGGCAAAGCCCAGCTGCCCGTGCGAGGAGACCCTTTTACGAGGGAGGGATTCCTGCAGGGAGTGGAGGCTGTGGGCCAGGGCACAAGACCCTCTGACCATGGGGCCAGCTGGCGGGGGCCGCTCTCTGGAAGGACAGACACCTGGTTGCTGCGTCCTGATCGCAGAGCATCCCAGGGCCTGGGAGAAGCAGCTCTGCTCAGCAGAGCCTCCCCTGAGCCCAAGGGGGGAGCCACCTGGGCACCAGAGCAGCAGCGACAGCGGCCCCTCGCCCAGCTCTCCTGGCACAGACAGGTGGCTTCTCTCCGACCCAAGGCCCGGCAAGCATGAAAGCCCTGGCCGGTGGAGACCGGTGTGTCTGGTTAGTTTATCCCCGGTGGCGATCTGGGCTCCTCTGCAGATACACCCATCTCAGTGCCGTCTCCCAGCCCTCTGCCCCAAGCCGGTCCCGATCTCCCGATCTCTATCTCTTTCGGCACCTTGTTGAGGTTGCAGATTCTCGGGGCCCTGGCTGTGACCCGCCCCCACACCCCTCTGACTCTGCCTCCCCTACGCCGCCTCTGACTTGTAGCTCTGACCCCCTCTCTCTTCCCCCATGGGCTTGACCCATTGCCTCTGTTCTCTGGAGGTTTGAAACCAGCAGAGGACACGGCGGGGAAGGCCTGTCTGCTGGTTCCAGTTCGTGTGGAGAGGACCTGGGTTTAGGTGGCAGCAGCCTGTGTATGAGTCATGCGGCGGCCAAAACTGGGTGTAGCCTCACACCCCGACAGCAGAGCCTCCGTTCTGACGGGAAGCCACGCACCATCGGCACGCAGTGCTGGGTGCCCGGGCTCAGGGACCCTCTCGGGGGGCACAGGGCCTGGGGACGGACGGTGACCCAGGGCCAGGAGCCAGTGGAGGTGGGAGAGGGGACGGGGCTGCGGAGCTTAAGGAAGCTGTCACTCTCGAGGCGACTGGTGTGCTGGCCCACACTTCCACAGCCCCCGGGCGAAGGGTTCCTCAACTTCCGCGACCTTTCCTGAGTCCTGGCTCTGGGCCGCAGGAGGGCAGAGGGCAGAGGGCAGAGGGCGCGGGCAGCAGGTCCTACGAGGAGGGTTTTCAATCGTAGAGGATGGGTTTATCATTTCCTTCATTCTGTATTTCGGTCTCACTGAATTCCACAAAGAGCTTGGAATGGAGGACTTCCCAAACCCAAAGCTTTAGGAAAGGGTAAAGGACGGAGGAACTGGGCCGACGGGAAAACGAGAGGGAGGGTAAGGTCGGTGCCCAGAACGGTGAGCCGGGTTCTCTGTGGTTGGTGGAGGCGGCCGAGGCGGAGGGAGGCGCAATCAGCTGTGAGACTCCCGACGCCCGTGGCAGGAGACAGCCCGGCCGCCCAGGGGAGACGGCGCTTTCTGACTCGGCACGTGGGCTCGGGTGGGTCTCAGTTAACAGGACCCGAGGGTTTATCTTGGCAATGTTCTGCGTTGTCTTCTGAGATGCCACCAGTTCTCGTAACTGATTGCTAATGAACTGAATCGTTCAATAAACGTTTACTGCATACTATGTTTCAGCACTGGGCTGGATGCCGGGGAGGACGTCACATTGTGTCCAAAGTCACACATAGAAAAGAAACAAATCGTAACAAAGAGCGTGAAGTATGTGACACAGGGATAAAGAAAGGAGTGCGGAGCTAGAACAAGTAAAGGGCTCAGAACTGGGGGTCGGTGTTCGAGGTGTGTGTTGAGGGGCGCACAGGCGTTCCCCAGACGGAGTCAGAGGGGAGGACGCTTCCAGCCCGGAGGCGACGTCGGTGGGTGTCAAGGGGAGGACGTGGTACCACCTTGTTCGCGGAGGAGCAAAGGCTGGATCGCAGGGTCTGTTGGGGAGCACCCTGGCACCGCGGCCGGGGCCGCAGCTGAGACCCGATTTGTGAAGGTCGCACCTTCCCTGCTGGGGAGCTGATGTGTGTTTCGATATTATTCTGGTATCATATCTGAGGATTTAAAACAGGGAATTGTGGAGCTGGGATTCAACACTCGAGTTTCCCGTGCACGAGGCACCCTGGGAGACCGTAAGGGGATACGGAGACGGGTCACACTGAGAGCCCACCCCTAAGGAGCTTGCGGTCTAGGAACAGAGGAGGGGCCGGGGTTGCGAGACGCCACTCGGCTCTTGAGCTTCTGGACTTGCAGCCTGGCTCTGGCGGGGTGGCCCCGGGCACTCGTGAGTCCTCCGGTCCCCGGTCCTTCTCCCCGCCGCACGGGGACGACCGCGCGTGACGCACACACGTGGTCGCTCAGTGGGCCCGCGGGTGCTCCTCTCCGGGGCTGGCCTGGCTGAGGGTCTGTCACTGTTTTGCGCACCTTTCGGTGACGGAACTAATGTCCACGCACGGCCTTCCCAGAGGGTGCGCTTCGCACCCACCCCGCCGGCCCTGTGCGAGTTGTGGTCGGGATTCAGGGTGAAGCCTGATCGTGGAAGTGCGTGGACGCAACACTTCCAGCTGGGTTGCCGCCCCTTTAAAAGTCCCAGAGAAGCGAGTAGTTTCCTCGAAGGCAGAACTTTCGAACAGGAGCGGGCAGTCTGGAGAGGCACAGAGCTCCCCCCGACCCCGCCCCGGGATGGGGGTGACGCTGGGGCTCTAGGCCTGGTGGGGGCAGAGGGACTGTAGGGGCGTTCGTGGCTTGGAGCTGACGCCCGCGAGACTCTTTCGGACAGGCTGCATGCCACGGGCACCGCCCTCCCCAAGCCCCCCTGCTGGTGCTCCCACTTCTCAGACCCCGGGCGGCTCTGACACCCCCGTGTCTGCCCCTCTGCCCCCAGTGCCCCAGGTGCTCAGGAGCTGTGCGGAGTTCGTGGAGGAGTATGGAGTGGTGGACGGGATCTACCGCCTCTCGGGGGTCTCCTCCAACATCCAGAGGCTCCGGTGAGTCGGGCAGTTTCGGGAGGGTCCGGAGGCCCGGAGGCCGGGGAGCCAGAGGGTGAGGGGAGGTGGGGGGAAGGAGACTCAGTGACCGGCACTGTCTAAAGGAGGCGCTCTGGAGTCTGCTCAGGAGAAGCTGAGACCATGCACTGCCACCCCAGGCTGACCTGTGCACACACCCCTCCACTCCCACACACACACCCAGCTGTTAAAACAAATTAGATATAATTCTCATACCCTGAAATCCACCATTTAAACGTGTACGTTTCGGCCCTGGCTGGGTGGCTCAGCTAGTTGGAGTGTCGTCCCTACACCAAAAGTTTGTGGGTTCGATCCCTGGTTGGGGCACGCAGAGGAGGCAACCGACCAATGTTTCTCTCTCTCTCCTCCTCTCTCTGAAACCAATGACCGTGTCCTGGGGTGAGGGTCGGGAGAAAAAATGTACATTTTAGTGGTTTTGAGTACATTCGCAGGTGGTGCAACCATCACCACTGATTCCAGAATGTTTCACTCCCCCAGGGGCAACCCCACACCCACCACCGTCGCCCCGCCCCCCGCCCCGGGCCCTGGCCACCCTCGTCCACTCCTGTCGGGACGGGTTTCCCTCTTCTGCTCATTTCACACGCAGGTTGTGTCATTGTAACCCTGCGTGTGGGCCTCTTTCACTTGGCATGCTTTTGAGGTTCACGCGTGTTGTTGCGTGTACCAGCGCCTCATTCCTTTTCTCGTGGCCGAACGGTGCTCCAGTGCGTGGTGTGACCCCTGTACTGACCCGTTCGTCGGCCACAGGCTGTTCGGGTGGCTTCTGCCTGTCGGCTGCTGCAAACAAGGGTGCCGCACGCTGTCCGTGTGCGCGTGTTTGTGCTGACGTGTGTTCTCCGCTCTCTAGAGTGTGTGCGTAGGAGCCGGGTTGCTGGGTCATAGGGTAACTCTCTGCTGAGCTTTTAAAGGAGCCGCCAAACAGTGACTGTCTGGTTTTCCATCCCCACCTACAAGGGCTCCGATTTCTCTACCTCCCTGCCAGCGTTTGTCACTCTGTGTCTTTTTTATTGTAGCGTCCCCAGTGGGTGTGCAGTGGTACTTCATCTGTGTGTGCCATCCCCTAACAGCCAATGATGCGGAACATCTTTTTGTTCGCTCATTGAGCATTTGTGCATCCTCTCTGGAGAAACGTCTGCTCCAGGCCCTCATGCGTTTTTAAAGTGGGTTGTTTACCTCTTTGGAATTGTGAGAGTTCTTTATATTCTGGATATTAGACGCTTATCAAATCTGACTCGCAAGCCCTTTTCCCCATTCTGTGGGTTCTCTTTGCTTTTTCAGTGGTGCCCTTTGACACACAACACACGAAAGTTTGCAATTTTGACATTCAGCTTATTGTTTCTTGGGTCACCTGCGCCCTCAGTGTCACAGCCAATGTTATAAAGATCGACACTTATGTTTCTTTCTCGGGTAGGGGCGTAAAACTCATGTTCACCGGGGGCCACATCTCCTCACGGTTGCCTTCAAAGGGCCAAATGTAATTTTAGGGATGTCCAACGGTAACTGCTCCTCAACTGTTCGGAGCTGAAATTACCTTCAGCTCTTTGAAGGCGACCGCGAGGCTGACGTGGCCCCCGGTGAACATGAGTCTGACACCGCTGTTCTAAGGTCACACGCCCCCATCCGTCCTTGTACCCAGAAACGCACTCAGGCTCAGCCCCCACTTCTGCCGACCCCCACCCATGCCTACGTTGCTACACCTGCAGCTACACCTGCAGCTACGCCCCCAACATGGATCCCCGCCCTTGCACCGACCCACTCACCCTCCTCACGCCTGCCCTGTGCGTCCACGTGCACGGCCCGCTGTCCTCCTTCCAAGCCCCACACGCGCTGGCCCCCCGGCCGGCCCGGAGCGCCTCCCTGCGGCTCCCTCGCTTCTCCTGACGCCCAGCACTCCTGAGCACGCTGCACCTCCCCAGGCAGGAGTTCGAGGCAGAGCGGAAGCCGGACCTGCGGCGAGACGTTTACCTGCAGGACATCCACTGCGTGTCCTCCCTGTGCAAGGCCTACTTCCGAGAGCTGCCGGACCCGCTGCTCACGTACCGGCTGTACGACAAGTTCGCTGTGAGTTGGGAGGCCGAGGGGCAGCCGCTCTGGCTTCGCTGACTGACACAGTAGCACCAGGAGGCCCCGAGCGGCAGGGGCGTGCCACCCGCCCACGCTGGCCACGCCGGGCGGGGTGAGGCCTCCCCGGATCCCTTGGAACAACCCCACCGCCTTGGACGCCCCCGGGGGAGGGGGTGGATGTGCTCCAGTGCCGAGTGTCACCGGCAGAGGACGCTAAGGCAGAGAGTGACCGGAGTGAGTTGTCCAAGGCCGTAAAGCCGAGGTCACAGCCAGGGCTCGGCCGCAGGTCTGCAGCCCCAGACTCCGGGCTCTCCCTGCCGCTGTCCGTGTGCATTTGTGGCTCCGGGTCGAGGGCAGTGCGGGGCAGCACAGCTGTGTCTGAGGGTTTGCCTCAGAGCTCCGGGCAGGACGCAGGGCAGGCCGGGTCGCCGACTCCTGCTTCTTGAACGCCCCCTCCCCCCTCCCCCCCCCACCCCTGATCAGGAGGCCGTGGCGGTGCAGCTGGAGCCCGAACGCTTGGTCAAGATCCTGGAGGTGCTTCGAGAGCTCCCTGTCCCAAACTACAGGTGTTGGGCGCCTCCCCTCCCCGCCCCCTCCTGGCTCCCCCACCCCGCCCTGGCTCCCTCCACCTGGGGCCTGTCCTTTCTCTCCCAGGGCCCAGGCCCCAGCCTTACTCCTGCCCTAGGACCTCTGTGTGACCCCGACCCCGGTGCCCGTCTCTGCAGGACCCTGGAGTTCCTCATGCGCCACCTGGTGCACATGGCCTCGCTCAGCGCCCAGACCAACATGCACGCCCGCAACCTGGCCATCGTGTGGGCCCCCAACCTGCTGAGGTGGGCGCGTGAGTGAATGGCACGTGGGGGTCCTGGCAGAGCCTAGCCCCCAGAAGGCGGCTGCAGGACGGGGTGGCTGGGTGGGTGCGCTGGAGAGGAGACTGAGGGTCTCAAGCAGCCCAGTGAGACACAGGAAGGCTCAGGATCACACCCAGTGGCTCGGGGCTCGCCGCTTTGACACCAGCTCTGAGCTGGAGTAAAGTCCCTAAGGGTTAGGGTTCGGGTCACCCTGTGTCACAGAGCTCAGGGACTGGAGCAGGGTGGGTCCTGGTCAAGTATTTGTGAGCAAATGCCTTGTGGTCTATAGGAGAACTGGCCTGTGGATCACTCCTTGTGGTGCAAGGCAGGCTGTGAGGAGTCCTGGCATGCATTATAGACAGGCCCCTGGAGTGAGTGCAAAGGAAGTGGAGGTCGATTCTGAGGAGGGTGTCCAAGAAGGCTTCCTGGAGGAAGTGGCATTGGAGACGTGAACCACATACATGGTTTAAGTGGTGTGGGGTGGGGGTTAAGGGCGCAGTGGGGAGAGGATGCAAGGCACTTCCAGGAAGAGTGTGGATAAGGACGCGTGATAAGGGCAGGGATGACTCCGTGTCCCCACAGGTCTAAGGACATAGAGGCCTCCGGCTTCAACGGCACGGCGGCCTTCATGGAGGTGCGTGTGCAGTCCATCGTGGTCGAGTTCATCCTCACGCACGTGGACCGGCTCTTCGGGGGCCCTGCCCTCTCTGGTGTGTGCCCCCTCCGCCACTGCCTGTCTGAGGGGTCGCAGCAGCATCAGGGCCTGCCGACCACCGGTTCGGGCTCCCCAACCTGCAGATGAGAAAGCCTGTGTGGGCCTCTTCTGCCTGCGCACAGCACGGGGCCTGGGTGGATCTCCAGTCACCGTCCTGGCTCTCGACACCAGCGACGACTCGTTGTTGTCACCCCGGCCCACCAGACCACAGTCCTGGAACCCCCGGCCCTCTTGGGCCCCTGAGGGCTCACCCACTCTCGAGGGGCTGGACCAGGGTCCCCCGTCCCCATACGTCCCCAGCTCGCAAGGGGTTAGGTGCGAGGAGGAGCTGGGGGCCGATGCCCTGTCTTTTCTCTGTTCTTGGCTGGTGAGTCCTCTCCTCTCCCTAGGCGGTGACCTGGAGAGTGGCGGATGGCGGTCCCTTCCAGGGCTCCGGGCATCGGGCGGCCCTGAGGACCTCATGCCCAGGTCGCTGCCCTACCACCTGCCTAGCGTCCTGCAGGCTGGCGACGGACCCCCCCAGATTCGGCCCTACCACACTATCATTGAGATGGCAGAGCACAAGTAAGACCTCCCTCCTGGGCGCCCTGTCCCCCCGCACCTGCACCCCATGCTGGCCTCCAGGCCCAACCCTACTGATGTCTCCACTGCCTCCAGGAGGAAAGGGTCCCTGAAGGTCAGGAAGTGGAGATCCATCTTCAACCTGGGTCGCTCTGGCCACGAGACCAAGCGCAAACTCCCACGGGGGGCTGAGGACAGAGGTGAGTGTGGGGCGATGGGCGGGAGCTCCGTGGCGGGCATGCCAGGCCCTGGACCCACACGCCAGTTGTCTTGCAGAGGACAAGTCGGATAAGGGGACCCTGCGGCCAGCCAAGAGCATGGACTCGCTGAGTGCGTCGGTGGGGGCCAGCGACGGTGAGCATAGGCGTGCACCCGCGAGTGTGCCGTGGTGTTCACAGCACGGCCTGTGAGCGTCTGCGAGTGTGTCTGTAGGGGAACGACAGTGTTGTGAACCAGACCACTGCCTGTGCACATGTGTGTGTGCGAGCTCGGAGCCAAGTGTACCCACTAATTTCAAAATACATGACGTGTGTCTATCGTACACCAGCTGTAGTGCTGGGCACCAGGTTACAGGGTGTTTGTCCTCTGCTCTATGGGTGTGCTCACAGGAGTACATGCAGGGACACGGTGGCGTGTGTGGGTGTGTGGGGGCAGCCAGTGATGGCATCTGCAGGGAAGGAGGAGGGGGCTCGGGCCTGTGTAGGAGGGCTGACCCACAAGTGACCTGTGGGCTGGGGAAGGTTTGCTGTGTGGCCAAGGGAATCTGGGCGTGGTCCTGCGGGCTCCAGGAAGCATGGAGCATTCTGTCCTGATCCAGAGCATCCCTGGATGGCCCGGGTCCCTTACAGCGGGGGCCACCACCTGCCTCTCTCTCCTCCGCAGAGCCAGAGGGGTTGCTGGCACCCAGCAGTCCCCGGCCCAGCCCGCTGATGCCTGAGAGTTTGGAGAACGATTCTGCAGAGGGAGCGGAGGGAGAAGTGGAGCCCGAGGCAGAGGCCCTGGGCAGCACGAACTCTGAGCCAGGAACACCGCGAGCCGGGCGGCCGGCAGCCCGCGCCGTGGGTGGCAGCCGTGCAGAGCGCTGCGCTGGCGTCCACATCTCAGACCCGTACAACGTCAACCTCCCGCTGCATATCACCTCCATCCTCAGCGTGCCCCCGAACATCATCTCCAACGTGTCCTTGGCCAGGCTCACCCGTGGCCTGGAGTGCCCCGCCCTACAGCCCCGGTCGAGCCCTGCCTCCGGCCCCGGCCCTGGCCCCGGCCCCCCAGGTGAGGACCCAGGGATTGCCCAGGACTGGGAGTGGTGACTGGGGAACAGGCGGAAGCTCTGATGGGGGAAGGGAAGAGGCCTCAGCCCTTGGCTTTGGGTGGTTCCCTTCGGCTGCCAGCCCTGGTTCAAGGCTGAGGGGATCCAGGGACATAATGCACTTGTGTAAAATACATGCAGAGGGGCTCTTGTACACGCACGGGCGGGTCCTGTCGGACGCACGTGGCAGGGATTACCACGCACCAGGTGGACACGCACCACCGGTGGTAGTGACGGCAGTCAGATCAGCCACACCAGCTGGCACTCATTGGAGGCTTATTATGTGCCAAGTGCTGTATTAAGGACTTTGCAGGTGTTAGCTTTTTTCATTTTCTCATGGTCTTATGACACAGGTAGTGCTGTCATCCTTGTGTCACAGCAGTCGAACCGGAGCCTTGGTTAAGCCACGTGTCATTGGTTTGGGTAGGCGGTGGCAGAGCTGGGAGCCAAGCGCTGCTCTCACTGCGTTCCTGAAGCGTCTCGGATGAGAACTGCGGGCAGCTCAGCCTGGGGGGTGAGGGCGTGGCCACGGAGCAGCTGTGGGGTCACACTTCGCCTGCGCCCCTTGTCCTGTGACCCTGGACAAACCGCTTACTCTCTGGCAGCCTCAGTTTTCTCACGTGTAAAATGGAGGCAAACATCCTATAGCAGAGGGCGCTTTTGTGGGGAAATGAGATAGTGCATTTTAAAACGTACAGCCCGGTGCCCAGCACCTGGAGGAACAGGACAAAGGCAGCTGTAAGCCAACAGTCCGGAGTATTGGTCTGAAGTCAGCCAGGTAGGGGGCCAACCTGGGCATGTTGGGCCCCTAGGGCAGCAATGCCAGGAAGACCCACCCATGTGAGAAAAGGGTCGGGGCTGACCCTGACCTTCGTATTCCTGGGACTACCTCTGTTCCCACAGATGAGAAGTTGGAGGCAAGTCCAGCCCCGGGTGCCCTGGCTGACTCAGGCCCAGCGGCCCTGGCCCCAGCCCCGGCCCTGGAGGACTGCCTGTCCCAGGAGGTGCAGGACTCCTTCTCCTTCCTAGAGGACTCAAGCAGCTCGGAGCCCGAGTGGGTGGAGGCTGGGGACTTGGCCAAGGCTGGAGCCGCAGGAGCAGCCTTCACCCCGGGGGATGACGACCCTGGGATCGGCTACCTGGAGGAGCTGCTAGGAGCTGGGCCTCAGGTGAGGGGGAGCCATGCTGGGATGAGGGGAGGCAAAGAACCCAGAGGGGAGACAGGGACCCTGGTCCTGAGCCTCATGCCGTGCCCATAGGTGGAGGAGTTCTCCGTGGAGCCACCGCTGGACGAGCTGTCTCTAGACGATGCCCAATTTGTCCTGGCCCCCAGCTGCTGCTCCCCAGACTCGGCAGGCCCTGGGCCCGCGGCAGAGGAGGAGAGCGGGGAGGAAGTCTTCCTGAGTGCCTACGATGACCTCAGTCCCCTTCTGGGGCCCGAACCCCAGGCCTGGGAGAGCCTGGGCAGTCTGGAGGAAGACGCAGCTGGGTGTGGAAGACAGGAGGCCCCGGGGCAGGCTGAGGGGGGGCAGCCGTGCTGGGAGGTTGGGCAGGGCAAGGAGGCTGAGGCTGGCAGCAGGTGGGACATCAGGGAGGAGGCTGAGGGGAGTCCAGAGGGCAGGGTGGAGGCTGGAGAGGCAGGTGAGGAAGGAGGGGATGCTGGGGGAAGCCAAGAGATGATGGTCAGTTTGCATGAAGGGTGTGGGGAAGAGACAGAAGCCAAGGACGAGGAACCCAAAGGTCTGCAGGAGGATGAGCACATGGAGGAAGCTAAGGGTGTGGAGAAAACAGAAGGAGAGTGGGGTGAGGAGGAGGGGGAGGAAAGGACGACTGAGAGACAGGAGGAGGCTGAGGAAGGAGAGGAAGCCGCCGTGGAAGCTGGCAAGGACCCCCAGCAGAGGGCCCAGGAAAAGCAAGCTGCTGAGGAGAGCTGGGAGGTGGTGCACACACAAGAGGCTGAGGGAGGCAGAGAGGGTGAGGGGGGAGCCCGAGGGCAGGGGGAGAACAGAGACCTAGAGGCAAGAGAAGACCAAGGAGATGGTGAAGACAGAAGCACAGAAGCAGCAGCTGAAGGAGGAGCAGGGGAGGTCGGCAAGGAGCGGGAGAGTGGGGATGGAGAGGCGGAGGGAGAGCAGAGGGCTGGAGGGGACCGTTTAGAAGGGGGCTTTCTCCTAGAAGGGTCATATGTAGTGTCCTTGGAGGTCGACAGTGCCACAGAGGGCAATGACCAGCCCTCTGAGACAGAACGGGCAGCCCCACAGCCACCCCGGCCGGAGGAGATGGAGCCCGACGGGCAGCCCAGTCCAGAGGGCTGCAGCCTGTGCCCCTGTCCCCTTAGCTCAGCTGGCAGCGTGGGCATGCGCCTGGCCTCCACCCTGGTCCAGGTCCAGCAGGTCCGCTCTGTGCCGGTGGTGCCCCCTAAGCCACAGTTTGCCAAGGTGCCCGCTGCAATGGGTAGCAAGATCCACGTGGCGCCTGCAAACCCATGCCCGAGGCCCGGCCGGCTGGATGGGAGTCCCGGGGAGAGGGTTTGGGTGTCCCGAGCCTCCCGCTCCTCTTGGCGGAATGGGGGCAGCCTCTCCTTTGACGCCGCTGTGGCCCTGGCCCGGGACCGCCAGAGAACTGAGGCTCAGGGGGTCCGGAGGACTCAGACCTGCACGGGGGGTGAGGACTACAGCCTCATGCCCAGAGCCTCTCCCTGCAGCGGGATCCCTGCCCACTCCCCGCGGCCCCTCAGCTTCCTGGAGCTCCCTGCTGAGGGCTCGGAAAGGTCTGAACCCCGGAGCCGATTTAGCCTGCCCCCAAGAGAGCCCCAGGCCCTGCACCCCCCGGTGCCCCCACAGCGCCGAACGTATGCGTTTGAAACACAGGCGAACCCCGGGAAGGGCGAGGGACTCTGATCAGGGCCGGTCGCCGGGCCAGCAGCGTGCCGTGCGCGGTCTTCCATCTCTGGAGTCCCCGACCGCCCGCCGCGGGTGCTCTGCAGCCCGAGCAGCGGCCGCGCCCGCCTCTCAGGGCCTCGGCCCTCCAGCTTCTCTCTGACTGCGGGAGGCGCTGTCCCGGCTGGCTTTCCGAAACTGGTGTCAGACACAGAGCACTCACCCTCGGGAGATTCCCGAGAGGGCCGCCGAGCGCCTGTTCCCAGGGGGTGAGGTCATGGGCCGAAAGGGACAAACAGTGGGCAGAGAACAGAGACGTGTCTCAAAGGGAGGAATGAAGGGGAACTCCGGGCCAGAGTCTCCCTCCGGAGGCTGCGAACTTCCCTTCAGGGAAGCCCCGGGGGCGGGCGGGCGGGGGGCGTGGGGAGCACGGGCCAGGTCAGAGCCCACGGTCCTCCAGGTCCTTGGCCCTCGGTGTGCTGTGGGGCCTCGCTTGGCTCCCGGCCCCCCACTCTGCGCGAGGAGCCCCAGGTCCGCGAGCTCTCCGGAGAACTCGGTGCTCGTTGGAGGCACGGCCCCGGCTCCCTTTCCAGCCCCCCACCCTCCGCCTCCCGCGGCCTTCGGGGGCGCCCCACCGATCCCTTTGGCCTCTTTTCCCCTTGGGAACAACTTCCTCCTGTTTCAGGGACAGGGAATGGCGCCGCTCAGGGCCCGGACGGCTTCGCTAGACGGGCTGGGGCCATAGGTCCCATCCCGGTAGGGGCCTGTGTCTCAGAATAAAAGCTGTATTTTTACACGTAAATAGTGTGGAGTTTCATCATTCTTATTCAAGCCTTGGGTGACAGGCACGCCATTTCAGGTGCGGCCCATCCTTGCCCTTTTTCTTGTTCCGGGGCCCCTGCTCGGTGGTTGTCATGGAGACCTGGGGCTAGAAACTAGAGCTGGGTTCGCGGTGGTCAGGAAACTGGGAAGAGAAACTCGCATGTACGTAACGTTCCCTGCGCACCAGCAGAGGCTGTGTTTCCCGTGTGCCCTCTCCTTCGTCCCCTGTCCATTCTGCGTGTCAGGGTGGTACCGGCCTCCGCGTTCTGCGGGCGACAGAACCGAGGCTCCTCAGGTCCCGAGGCTCGCGAGATCTCCGAGAGAGTCAGCGGCAGAGGCTCTGAGCCCTGTGACACCGCACACCTGCGATTCACGCCGCCTGCGAAGGGCGGGCGTCGAGATCCCGCTGCAGAAGCAGCCTCACAGGCTGGAAGCCTTGCAGGTCTTTGGGCGAGTGACTGCGGACGTTAATACAAAGGCGTGTACCCACACCCAAGTGTGCCAAGGCACCCCAACCTCCATCCGGAAACGCTACAAATAGGTCTCCCGATTCTAGATGGCCTCCTGCCAGCCCTCGTTAAAGATGGCGCCGCCGGCCGACGGGCCTCCCTTTCCAGGAACTAAATAAAAAGGCCCCGTCCAACAGGAAGATGGAAGCACATGTTAGTAGTATTTGTCCCGTTCTTGCCGAAAGCCCCTCGGCCTTCAGCGTCATCTTCTCGGACCCCAGGCAGTCGTACCCTTCCGCCCTCATCAAGATGGAGCCGACGGAAGTGGGAAAGGTTAGGGCCTGGGCGGGCAGAGGCTAGAGAGGGCCACTTCCGCCCCTCACCAGCATGGCCGCGGGCTGGGAGCGCGCATGCGCAGCTGCTCATGGAGCTGCCCGAATTCGGCGAGCGGCGCTGTCCGGGAGAGTCGGCGGCTGAGGCGACGGAGGCCGGTGAGTGCAGCACGGGAGGGGAGCTGGAGACGGGGCGCGCCGGCAAGGACGGGCAGCCTCGACTGTCTCTCTGACTCTCGGGCCGGGGAAGTGCCCGGGGGAGGCCTTTGTTTTGAGGGAGGGGCCGCGCCTGCCTCTAACTGCGGCCCGCGCGTCCCGCCTCCTGCGCGGGGCCGAGCGCGGCGCCCCGTGTGTCCGCCGGGTCTGCGAGCCGCACCGACGCCTGCTGGGGACTGCCGGCGGCGCGCTCCCAGCGAGGCTGGCGCCGGGTCCCTCTGCGCTCCATCGCTCTCCCTTTGTGTCCGCGCCGGGAACGGCCCTGCTGGGCCCCCCTCGGCGAGCGTGCGCGCCGCCGCGTCCGGCCCGGTCCCCGCGTCGCGCACCCCGCGCGCACGGGAAATGCTTCGCGGACGCGCAGCGGAGACCCGGACGAACCGCGGCTGGGGCCTCGGAGGCGTCCCTGGCTGACAGCTGTAGGCGGCGGAGACGCCCCGTGCCCTGTCCGCCGCCCCGCCCCTCCGGCGTCCGGCGGGCACCAGGGGGCTCCGCCCGCGCAGGCTCGGGGACGGACAGGTGGGCGGTCCGGGCCGCTGGCGCCGCTTCCTCGTAGGGACCGCGCGCCTCCTCCTCCTCCTCCCGACGGTTTCGCTTTCAGTTCCCTTTTTTTTTTTTCTGGTGAGCGTTTTCCCTGGACCCGGGCTTTCGAAAGCTCACCCACTGGAGATTTCCCTTGGATAGGAAAGGTTTGGGGGACCTTCTGGGTAGAGAGTGTATCAAAAAGTTACCCCTGTCGCGTCGGGACTATTTTATTGCTTTGCTCTGTGTAGCGGTTTCTCTCCGGAGGCATCTGTCCGCTCCGCGCGTCCTTTTCCTGCCCGCTGGCTGGCTGTCAGCGTCCTCCTGCCCGCACCTTGTGGGTGGGCTCCTCCTCCTTTGTCTCCTCCTTCGGAGCCCCGGGCCCCAGTCTTCTCCCGTCTTGCTGCGGCTCGGTGGATTTGGAGTTGTCATGGCAACATGTTAGCCCCCGGGGTGTTCTAGGTTTGGTGGATAAAGTAGCAGGGGCTTGAGGACGATACACTGGGCCTTTTGGGTCTGTAGCAAATGACATCAACCTGGACACCGCAAAACAACAGCCCTGTGACTGTCACGGGGCCCAACGGCCAAGTCTGGCGCTTTGGGGTTGGGAGGGGTTTGCAGTGGCCGAGGGCTTCGGGCTTCCCCTTCCGGGGTTCGAGAACAGAAGCGGGTTGGTGTTCGTTCGGCCTGTGGCTGAGAAGCTGCTGCAGGAGGGCCCCGTGGTGGCGGGAGGCGGCGTTGCGAACGTCCCGCGACAGCTCCGGTGTGCTTGTCCCTCCCCACCAGGACGGGCGCCGGGGGGGGGGGGGCGGGGGGGCGCTGCCTGCGGCCCATCTCAGCGTCGCCCCCGCGGTGGGCGGTTTGTTCCCGGCTGTGTCTCAGGGAGCCTGCGTGCTCACACAGGGGCGCCCAGTGTCCAGGAGCCACTGCCGACCCCTCATTTCTGCCAGGACGAAGCGCTCAGGCCTGGGAGGCGGGCGGCACGAAGACTGCACGGCGGGGCCCGCCCCTCGGATGCACCGCCTCACAGAGAGATGAAGGGGTGAGCGTGGAGGGGCGCGGGGGGGTCCCGGCTGGGGGTCTGCCCTGGCTCTGGGGTCTCTGCTCCTGAATCCGCAGTGGCCCAGAGCCTGGGTTTCCTGCCTGTAAAGTGCAAGCAGGCCCTGGCGGGGCCACTCCGTGGGTCAGCGCGTGGTCCAGATGCCCAGCGCTGTGGGTTCGATCCTCGCATCCGTCAGGGGAAGAACAAGCCCAGGTCTCTCCCCCCACCACTTCCTCTCTCCTTCTAAAATCCGTCAGCACCCAAAATGTCATTAACACACGTTTAAAACAATATTTGAAACGCAAGCAGGGCTACTTGCCCCGTAGCGCTGTTCTCAGTAGCAAACGTGGCTGCTCTGGGTCTGCTCTGGGGCTGTGCGCCGGGATCGCCCAGCGAATCCCCCGCCATCCTGGTGCCTGCTGGGCGCCGGCGACTTCGGTCCCTCGTGTTCCGGCACCAGTGAACTCTTCACGCACTTCTTCCCTTGCCCTCCTCTCTGCCCCGCACGAACAGGCAGCAGAAAACAGCTGAAGCGGAAGAGGGCACGGTGCAGATCCAGGAAGGTGAGTGGTGGGGACTGCAGTGCACTGGGACGCAGCTGGCCCCGACTGGCCTCTCCCCACGCCCTAGGCCACCTGTGCTCCTTCTTCCCTGAGTGACAGGCAAGTGACACCGGGGGAGAGAGGCAGCAGCACACAGACTCCTCCTTGCTCTTTGAACTTAGGTGCAGTAGCAACTGGGGAGGACCCCACCAGTGTGGCCATCGCCAGCATCCAGTCCGCGGCCACCTTCCCTGACCCCAACGTCAAGTACGTCTTCCGAACTGAGAATGGGGGCCAGGTAAGGGGGGGGCCAGGTGGCTGCAGGTGTTACTGGGGTTGGGCTAGAGGGAGGTCATTGCACCTGTCATGTGGAGACCTGGAGGGCGAGGAGAAGTTGGGGGCTGTTTGGGGGCGGGGGCTGCAGTCCGAGGTTTGGAGTGGAGGTGGGTGTGGCGGAGGGCTTTTCGAGACCTCCTTGTGTGGGCAGACGGACAGCGGCTGGCTCTGTGTCCCTGGAAGACTCTCGTTTGGGGGCCTGTCTAGGAGATGCTTGGTGAGGACCCCGAAACCCTAGCATTTACTCTCTTATTCCCTCTCCCCCTACCCCCCCCCACCCCTGTCCTCTTTGCTTCTAGGTGATGTACAGGGTGATCCAGGTGTCTGAGGGGCAGCTGGATGGCCAGACTGAGGGGACTGGCGCCATTAGTGGCTACCCTGCCACTCAGTCCATGACCCAGGTACGGGGCAGGTGCGGGAGGTGGGGGTGGGGAGACCGGAGCTCTGAGAGTGAGATAAGGCAGGGGACCAGTGGGCTGGGTGGGGCTAGGGATGGTGAGGCGCCTGGCTGCCCTGTCCGCAGGCCCTGGGCTCCCCCTTTCGGGGTCTCCCTCCCTCCTTGATGGGGTAGAAGCTGCAGAGCCCTTCACTGGGGAGGCTGATGGCCACTGGACTCCGTCCTCTGGGTTCCCTCCAGGCGGTGATCCAAGGGGCGTTCACCAGTGATGACGCAGTTGACGCGGAGGGGACAGCGGCCGAGACGCACTACACGTACTTCCCTGGCACTGCCGTGGGAGATGGGGCTGCGGGGGCCACGTCGGGTAGCACTGCAGCGGTCGTCACCACGCAGGGCTCCGAGGCGCTGCTGGGACAGGCCACGCCCCCCAGCACTGGTGAGATGCCCTGGGGGGCGCCGGCTGCCGGGCAGGGGAGGCTGTGGGACGTGCTGGGGGTGGCAGGCCTCTGCTCATGACCTGCACTGGTCACTGAGCCCTGGGCAGTGGTGAGCGAGCGTGGGACTGCTCCTCCGGCAGGAGGCAGGAGGAAGTTGGCCCCGGGAAGGGGAGGTCCCAGGGCCTTGGCCTCAGGGCTTGGTGAGGCTCCTAGTCCCACATCCTGAGGGAGCCCACGCTGCCCCCACAGGCCAGTTCTTCGTGATGATGTCGCCACAGGAAGTGCTGCAGGGAGGAAGCCAGCGCTCCATCGCCCCCAGGACCCACCCTTACTCCCCGTGAGTAACCCTGTTTCTTCCCGGTTACCACGAGGGCCAGCTCTCGTGTGACTCCTCACCCAAATGCCACTCTCACATTTGACCTCTGTTCCTCGGCTGCCACTGGCGTTGCCAGGAAGTCAGAAGCCCCCAGGACGACGCGGGACGAGAAGCGCAGGGCTCAGCATAATGAAGGTGGGGGCGCCGGGGTCTGGGGGCAGCAGTGGTGTGGGGGGGGGGCAGGTCACTGTCCCTGGGCCTGCGCCGCGCTCGCTGAGTCGCCCGGTCCTCGCTGCCCCACAGTGGAGCGGCGCCGCCGGGACAAGATCAACAACTGGATTGTGCAGCTGTCCAAGATCATCCCGGACTGCTCCATGGAGAGCACCAAGTCGGGCCAGGTCAGGGGGGCCCCTGGGGGGTGGGTGCCCGAGTTCTGTGTCCTGTGGGTGCACACGGCAGCTGCCGCTTCCTCTCGGAGGCTCCTGGGGGAGTGGCCCCGAGCGAGAGCTGCTGCTGGAAGGCAAACCGGGAGTCTCACGCCCCAGCTCTCGCCCTGTTGGCTTTGCCTGCAGAGTAAAGGCGGGATCCTGTCCAAGGCCTGCGACTACATCCAGGAGCTTCGGCAGAGCAACCACCGGCTGTCCGAGGAGCTGCAGGGGCTCGACCAGCTGCAGCTGGACAACGATGTACTCCGCCAGCAGGTCAGCTTCCTGTCCCCAGGCCCCCCCCGTGGCCGCGGAGCCCTTTGGGAGTCTGGGCCTCGTTTTCCGTGGAGAGGCTTTGTCCTTTTCCCTGCCCTAGTGGCGGTGGGAACAAGCTCAGGGACTCCCCCCTCACCCCCCCCACCCCGCCCCCCGTGTCAGGTGGAAGACCTCAAAAACAAGAACCTGCTGCTCCGAGCCCAGCTGCGGCACCACGGCGTGGAGGTGGTCATCAAGAACGACAGCAACTGACTGGGTGTCCCTGTCTTGGAACGGCAGAAAGCCCTGGAGCCCCGGGCTCCCCCTGCGCCCCCTTCCTTCGCTGCCCATTTCCGGCAAGAGACCGGGAGGAGTTCAGGGGGCAGGCCCCGCCAGCAGCGGACAGCGGTGTGAAACCCGGGACTGCCCTGCCAGCCCGGCCCCGGGCGCCCTGCAGCCCCAGCCCCCTTGCACAGACCCCGCGCAGTCGGGGTGGACACTGGACCCACCGAGTGGGGTTTGTCTGGTGCGGGCTTCCGGTACCGGCAGGGGGCCTGCTGACGGGTGACCCTGGCGGCCCTGACGGCGCTTCTGCGGCCCCGTCTCCCTGGAGCTCAGCTGTGCCCCCGAGGGCGCCAGGGAACCGGCTTCCGCACGCGGCGGGGGAAAGCAGCGGGCGCTGCGGCGGGAAGAGGCGAGGCGGGTGGGCGGCAGGGAGACGTGCACAGAAGTCCAGGGAGGACCAGAGACGGCCCGCGTGCGGCCTTTCCCCTCGGGGGACGGTTTCCCCTCTTTTTCTTTTTTTAAACATAAAATGCAGAGCCACAGCCGCCTCCCGTTTGTCTTTTTGTGGGCCCAGGGGTGGAGGGGAGGGCGGGGCCGGGGTGACGGGTGCTGGGGACTCCGCGTCTTGGCGCCAGTCGGACCTGCGGGTCGTGGCAGACGCAGGGGTTTGGTGAGCCCGGGTTTACGGTCCTCACCGAGAACAGGTGCTGTGGGGGCGGGGCGGGGGCGGTGCCTCCCTTCCGCTTCCGGTTCCGGTTCCGGTCTCAGCCCCGGGAGAGCCGTGGAGATGCTGCGGGGACCGCGGGGCCGGCCGGGCGCGTTCCTGCAGTTCTCCGTGGTGGCGCGCGCCATGGCCGCAGGTGCGTGCGGGGTTCGGCGAGTCGGCTTTCCTTCTGGCCCCCGGAGCGCACGGGGCCCGGGGGCAGGGGCGGGCGGAGGTGCGGCCTCGGTGCAGGCGCTGCCTCCCAGGTGGGAGGCCGGTGGGAGGCCGCGCCTGGGGCGCTGTGCCGGGCGACGGGGCGACGGGCGCTGCACCGGGCCGGCCCCTCCAGGCTCCGTGTCCCGTCCACAGTGCCCAGCGTGTCGCTTCCCGAACTCCGCTCGCTCCTGGCCGCGGGCCGGGCCCGGCTCTTCGACGTGAGGTCTCGGGAGGAGGCAGCCGCGGGGACCATCCCCGGGGCGATCAACATCCCGGGTACGGGGTTGTGAGGGGGCGCCCGGCAGTGTGGGTCCGGGGGCTCTCAGCCGAGGGGCCTGATGTAGGTGGCGCGGGGCACGGGGACCTGAATTCCCTCCGCCCCCCAGGCTTCCGGACAGGGGCCGGTGGGGGCCTGTACCGGCAGCGGAGCTGGCCTTCCCGAGCTGGGAGACATGGTGGGCAGAGACTGCAAGCGCACCCCCAAGCTCAACCCCCCAGAGGCCTGGGTCCCCACGACCTGCTCGTCCTTAGCCTTGGGGAGGCAGGTCCTGACTTTGCACTCGGCTGCGCTGTATCTTGACCTTGAGGTTGAGGGTGGTGGCCACCAGGTGTGGTGTGCAGGGCCCCTGAAGGTTAGTCCAACCACCGGAACTGAGCCCTTCCAGGTGCTGCCTCCGAACCTCGGGTTGCGAAACGGCCGCTCCCTGGCCTGTCCTGACTCTTCCTCCCAGTGTCGGAGCTGGAAGGTGCCCTGCGGATGGACGCGGCTGCCTTCCAGGCCTTGTACTCTGCGGAGAAGCCGAAGCTGGAAGACGAGAACCTCATTTTCTTCTGTCAGATGGGCAAGCGGGGCTTGCAGGCCGCGCAGCTGGCTCAGGGCCTTGGATACAGAGGGTATGGGGCGGGCGGGTGCTGGCTGGGGCCTGGCTGGGGGCTGCCCCCCAGCTCGCCCTGCGGCCTCACCCTGCTTTGTCTCCACAGCGCTCGCAACTACCCGGGGGCCTACAGAGAATGGTTCGAGAAAGGAGGCTAAGTAGGAGGCGCTGACTTCAGGGAAGGGCGAGGAGGGCGCCCACTCACTGGGCCGGGCGAGGTCTGCTGCTGTGCACACAACAGCGTCAAATAAAGAGCACGTGACCAGCCCTGGCTGGTGTGGCTCAGCGGGCTGTGCGCCTCCCCAGGCCCGGCGCCCGTCCGGCTGCTGGGGGTCCTGTGCCCAGCTGAGGGCGTGCGAGAGGCAACCACACGTGGATGTTTCTCCCTCTCTCCCCCCCTCCCTTCCCCTCTCTCTAAAAATAAATACATTTTTTTTAAAGAGCATTTAATCAAAGTGTTGGATGCATTTAATGTGTCAGTTGGACTGAAAGCGGTTCTAATCCTAATCTGGACTCAGGGAGCCCTGGTGCCTCTTCCTTCCAGCATTCATCACCCCCCCATCCCTCCAACACAGAATTCCAGCAATTTCCCAGAACGACATTTCTCTTCTGGAACAATTGTTTTCAGCCTAGAACGCACGGGAGAATCGCCTGCCAGCGGGGGGCGGGGGCAGGGAGGGGAAAAGAGCCTCAGGTTTGGAATTTCAGGGTTGGGGCCAGGGGCCCCCAAGTGAGCCAGTCCCTCGTGGGTTCTAATGTGCAGCCAGGAAGCCAGAGGTCAGCAGACTGGCCCCACGGGGCCTCTTGGCCGTGACCCTTCATGTACCCATTGTCCATGGCTGCTTTTGTGCAAAAGTGGCAGAATAGTTGTAACAATGTTGTGCAAAACACAGACTTTTGCCCATCTATTCCTTTCCAGAGACTGTGCCTACCCCTAGCCCCAGAGCCACTGTTTTCAGCCCACGTGCCACAGGAGCTTTCGAACTGCGCAGCCCCTGACCGTGCAGTCGGGGGCCCTGCCGTCTCTCCCCTCAGATGGTCAAATGAGGAAATGACAGCAGCCCGCACAACAATCGTCCCACAATCGTGCACGCACCAAAATTATACCTGTTTTCTTGTTCGGATGGGTAAAACTATACAATTTTGGGTTTGGAAAGCAGCTTATGTGCGCCATGAGATGAGAGACCGCCGCTGCAGGCCTGAGACCCTGTGGCAGCTGTCGCGCGAGGGGAGGGAAGGGGCCCCCGCAGCTGTGCCCAGCACCCAGCGCAGGTGTGCGCCCTCTTGCCTCCTGCGCCGCCAGAAGCAGGCTCCAGTTCCTGCCAGCACCGCTCTGCGGCCCCACACTGGATTTAACACGGTTTAATTTCTCGAAATGCACCGAGGCGGACTTCAGCACTCTGCAGCAGGGATACAACTTTCTTCTAGCATGGTGATAGTTTGGGGCATGTCCTTTTGAATATTTTAGTGGCATTTTTTTTTTACTTAAGAGTGATTTTTTAAACGTGTTATTCCTTTATTTGTGGAATTGAGATGGACCTAGTTTTCTGATTTTTCAGGTCTCTGCAGAAATTACTTCAGACATTTTCCGCATTCCTTGCCTTTCTCTCTTTTCCTTCCTTCCCACCCCTCGGCTTCCTGGGCTGGAGCCAGTCCTCGGACACACACCCTTGATCTCACAGCCTGCACCGCCCACGCTGTGAAATCTTTCCTCCCTCCGAACTCAGCTCCTGCCTGCTGAGGACCCATTCTGGGTTATCACGGTGATCCGTCACTGCTGGAGCTCAGATGGGCGCTGTTGGGTCTGGGGATAAAGCTGAAATCGGTGCAAAAGTCTAGCCCAGGGTCTGGCAGACACACGGTGGCCCTTGCTCTTTCCCCAGCCCCCCGAGTACCTCTGGTTCTCAGACTCGTTGGGAAACTTTTCCTGTGGTCTGATTCGCCTCTTTGTTTGAGTCTTAACTGTTCTAGTCTTCTTTTTTAAAAAAAAATTGTTTATTTATTTTTAGAGAGGGAAGGGAGGGAGGGAGAGAGAGAGAGAAACATCAATGTACGGTTGCTGGGGTTTATGGCCTGCAAACCAGGCATGTGCCCTGACTGGGAATCGAACCTGCAACACTTTGGTTCGCAGCCCGCGCTCAATCCACTGAGCTATGCCAGCCAGGGCTCTAGTCTTCTTTTTTCCCCCTACTCAAATATCATAATTCAATTATAGTATTTATTTTTTTTAACTTTTGTTCATAAGAACTTTATTTTTTTTTAGATTTTATTTATTTATTTTTAGAGAGGGAAGCGAGGGAGAAAGAGAGAGAAACATCAATGTGTGGTTGCTGGGGGCCATAGCCTGCAACCCAGGCATGTGCCCTGACTGGGAAGCGAAACTGCGATGCTTTGGTTTGCAGCCCACGCTCCATCCACTGAGCAACACCAGTCAGGGCAGTATTTATTTTTTTAATCGAGGCATAATTCACCTATAATAGGGACAAGTTTCTGAAGTGCTCAGTTCACAGAGTTCTGACAATTGTACGCTCACTTGTCAACAACCACCCCAAACAAGATCTGGAATACAGAAATCCCCACAATTTCAGGCCCCTTTCCAGCCAATCACGTGCCTAGTCCCTTCTAGGCAATAATTTTCCATCTCCTATCAGCGTCGGCTCGTTTTTCCAGCTTCCTTCCTGCCTCGCTAACCTCTGCTGTGCTTCCTCCAGCGTGGCTGATGGGGCTACCGTGCTGGGGTGTGCTCTCCGGCTCCCCATTGTTAAGAGAACATTCCTCTTTCCCCCTGGAGAGTATTTGGTTCATAACCTTGAAAGGCTGTTCCCACCCTCACCCCGTCCTTCAAACTTCTCTCTCCCTTTCCTCACAGGTACTGTATCAGGTGAGGCTGCAGAGCTTGGTAGACCAGATCTGCGTCTTCCTGGCTTCTACATTTTCCCCCAAACCACGTCAGACCCCTCTCTCTCCCAGACCCTTATCGCCGGCCCCAAGTTTGCGTTGACGGTGGCCCTGCGTCAGCACAGCTGACCTGTGTTTCTCTTTCTCTCTCCCAGTCGGTTTGAGCCCCTCCACACCCTTGCAGATCCTGCCACCTGAGTTCTCAGCTGCCTCCCGACTTTCAGAATCTTCTAATGTCAGCCTGAGCAATCTCATAGTAACATTTTTATCTTATCAGAGCTGATAAGTCACAATAGCTCCTTGTTGCCTAGTGACTCAAGCGTTGGCCGGAGCCTGGCCACTGAGCACTCTGGAGTCTGGGTCTGGTGTTGCCCTGCCTGGCCAAACTTGCCCTTCAGGCCTGCTCCCAGCTGGCTGGGCTATGCAGCAGCTGAGGTGGACCCCCCCCCCCACGCCCCCGATCCTGGCCTTTACTCTCCAGTTTCCTTGGTTCCAGTCTCTTAGGAGCCGGTCTGAGTTTCGCAAGAATTGGAAGAATGTATTTGCTGCCCTCATCCAGAGGGCTTTTACGCTGAAGGAGAAGACAGAGAAATAACTGGATAAAACGTCCTCACGGGATCCCATGAAGGACTCCGGAGACAGGAGCCAGGGGCAACACTTACCACAGCAAGGCTCTTCCCCTTCAGACTCAGCTCCAGTCCACTCTTGTTGACCAGCAATTAAACCAGAACTCGGCAGAGAGGAGGAACTCCATAAATGTGGAATTTATATCATGACGTTCAGTAATTCCCGGGGGGAAATGTGAAGGAAGAAAGTGGGGGATAATACTCAGGGATGGTAGCATGTTATTATGTAAACAGTGAAGGCTGTGAGTCAGAGTTCCAAGTTCTGGGTCAGACTTAGCACTAGTGACCAGTAACTGCAAGTTACTTTATTTTTAATTACTCCAATTTGCACTTTTCTTATTCGAGAAATGGGAATTAAAAGCTTGTGTCTTTGGACAGGCATGCAAGCTTACCAGGATAACACGTGTACAGCCCCTGCCATGGAAAACAAGGCTTTAGAGATGCGTGTGTGAGTGTAAATAACAAACAGCACAAGGCAAATAAAACAGCAGAGATACTTAACAGAAGAGCTGGGTGTAAGTGCAGCTTGAGGAATTTTTACAAAGTGGACGTAATGCGTGTAACCACCACTGTGGTCAGAAAACATACACTATACGATCTGAATCATTGAAACTGATGAGAGTTTCTTTATGGCCAAGTGTGTGGCCAATTTTTGTAAATGTTCTATAAACACTTGAAAAGAGTTTATTCTGCAGTTTTGGGGCGCAGTGTTCTATTATGTCAGTTAGGTTTAGTTTATTATGTTCAAATTTGTATCTGTAGAATTTTTTCCTGTCTGCTGGTTTTATCGATTGTTTACAGAGTTATCTTCAAATCTGTCATCATGGTTTGGATTTGTCTGCTTCTCACTACAGCCCTGCCATTTGTATTTTACGTATTTGGGCACTACGGCATCAGACTGTGCAGACTTGGAGCTGTTATGCTCCCCCCTGAAGGGACCCTCTTCTCCGCACATCCCTCTTCGGCCTGATGCCCAAACACACAACCCCGAGACCCTGGGAGGGACGTGCCTCTGGCTTGGGTGCCTCTCTTCTTGGAGGCAATTCCCAAAGGGCCGACCACAGCAGGATAAATGGGATGAGCCTTTCCTTCCTGAAGGGCAGTCTGGGTAGCACAGCACCCACTACAGTGGGTTTGTACACGCACCAAACTCTGCCTTCTGAAAGGGAAAAGAGTTTTAAAATGTGTGTCAGGGCTAAGGGAACATTGAAAAGCATAGTCAGACGAAGTCAGGAATGAATGTCAATGTTTGGACTCAGATTGCAAATTTGGATTTGGTCTTCCTTGAGACCCAAGCAAAATGACCAACAGGCTCAGTTATGAAATCCCGGTATCCATGAGACACACATGTGACCCCTGCTCATCTCCCATCGGAGAGTTTTCTCTGAAAAGCACAGCCCACAGTGGTGGTCCCTTCTCCAAGCTTTCCCCTGCGCCCCCCCCCGCCCCCACGCTCATACTTAACTTCGCAAGACTTTACATGCCTTTGAGGGCAAAGAACAGAAGTTTGCACTTGGGAGACACCCAAGTGTTTGTTTCAATTCAGCGATTTGAAGTTTCTCCTTTGGTTACCTATTGTCGTTTCCTGTATTTGTCTTGGAAGTAGACTGCAAGCCATTTGAAGTCAGGGATTGTGGTTTACAGCTATTTGAATTAATTCCCCTACAGCACCCATAGGTGCTTGATAACCATTGCTTTAAGTTGGGCAGCATTGGAAGCAGATCTTTGGTCGGAGAGATGTGACCAAAGGAATGAGAGCAAAGATGAAAAAAGCAAAAGATCAGGAAATACTACAGTTTTGTATAAAAGTGTAAACTTTTTTTACTTGCAGTAAACCAACGTTCAGGAAGTTTCCCCACAGGCAGCTTGGATATACTGTGATCAGTGAAAATCAAATCACTGCGGAAACTAGAAATAGTCAAGGTGTTGAGCGTGACTTTCAGTTAAAAACGGCGTAACTATATGAACAGAAAGCTTTCCTACAAACGTAGCCTCTGGCCAGTGGAGCTCAGCATCCAGCTACTGGTCACAGTGCGGAAGCAGTTCTGAAACGTAGGGCTCTGCTGAGCGATCAGACGCGTTTGGGGGCTCACCCGGTCACTCAGCGGCACAGAGCACATGGGGGCCAGTGTGTACCGTTCGGAGCACTTGGTGTACAGACGCCTGAAGTCCTCCTCGAGAAACCTGCCATTCCTCTTCCCCGCACGTCCCCCTCCTTCCCCTCCCCGTCCCCTTTCCACTGACTGCGGGCTGCTGCCCGGGGGGTCCACAGAAGAACAAGGTTTGGGGTGGTTTCAGGGCACCCTTCACCGCTCCCCTGGCCCTCTCCTACCCCCGTGCACATTAGTGGGAGGTTTGCACCTGCCAGAGGACGCGACCGAGGTTTCCGCAGCGCCGGGTAACGTCCGCGCAAACCAGCAAGAAACAAGCCAGGCCCGGCTCCGCGTGGGCGCAGTACCACCGACTACGCTACCCGCCCCCGCCGCTCGCAAGCCGTGCCCAGTCAGAGACCCTGCCTCGGCAGCGCGGCCCAATCAGGGTGCGCTCACCTGCGGAAGGTGAGGGATCCGTCTCCCCGCCAATCAGAGGTGCCTCCGGCTTGGACCTGCGCCCCGCTCCGGGGGGTGGGCGGTGCTGCACCTGGCGGCGTTGAGTCACTCAGCGGAGCGGCGGATGCCTCCTCCAATCGGAACGCGCAGGGTCGGGCGTCGGCCAATCGGGCGCGGAGGGCGGGCCGGCGGGTTCAACCTGCGGCTGGAGCTCAAACCGCGCGGCTGTGCCCGAAGCTGGGTCTGTCCCCGGGCTCGGCTGCCGCCGGCGCGTCGGGAACCCGGTCGTGATGGGGTCGAAGGGGAAGGTCGGGAGGATGCAGTTGCTTCTCCTCGCGTCGGTGATCCTGTGTAAGTTCCGGAGTTTCGGGAGGGATCGGTGGGCTGGGTCGGAGGTTGGAGCGAGGCGCGCCCACGGCCGTGCCCGCGGGCGGGGACGGGTCCGACCGGCCGACCTCGCCCTCCGCGTCCCTCCGCCGCTCCCGGCCCCGTCCCCTCCTCCCTCCACCCGCCGCCGTGCGGCTGGCTCCCCTCCCCCACACCGGGAGTCGTGCCCCCTGCTGTGACACCCACCCGGAGGGCGCTGACCGCTGCGCGCACCCACCGAGAGGAACCGGGGGGCCCGGTCCGCTCGCTCCCGGCCGCACGGGCGGGCGGGGGCCCTGCCCACCACACCTGCCGGCCCCGCCTCCGCGCGCCTCCGGAGAGGGCGCGGCCCCTAGGACGCGCAGCCGCGAGCCTCGGCGCCCGACTCCCTGGGCCCCGGGGTGTCCTGCCCCCGAGGGGACCCCAGAAGTCCGACGGGGCGGCGGTGGCCGGAGGGGTCTCTGTATCCTCCCCTGCTCTGCGAGAGCGTCTGAGCGCGAAGTCCGAGGAGGAGAGAAAACTGAAATCTGAGTTTTCGCAGGAAGCGGCGCTCCAAGTCCCTTTCTCGAACCACTACCTGAACGAACGACGTTGACCGAGTGGGTGGCCGGGGCGGAGGGCCGAGACCCCGCGGGCGACAGGAGGCCCCTGCCCCACGGGCGCGCGTGGGCCGTCTGCTGCCTGGGTGTGGGTGCTTCTGCGCGCAGTTGTGTGAGCATGTGGTTTGCGGGAACTTCTTTCTGCTCAAGGTCCGTGTTTTGGGAAGTGTTCAAAGAAAGGAACCGTGACAACCCCTCGTGGTAGTGCCAGGTAGATTCGTTTCCCCAAGTTCACTTTGAAGGGGAGGCCGGTTCCCTGCCGCAGTCTGAGCCAGCGACTGTCGGGCCCGGAAGCTCCCTGGGGTGCCCTTGCCTCCTCCCTTTCCTTCCTCACTTTCTGTATCACCGAACAGTCCCGCACCGGCACCGGCACCGGCACCGGCACCGGCCGGTTGTGAGAGCGCCGCTCCGAGCTCGGGGCGAGTCCTCTAGTCTCTGCAGGGGATCCAGAGTCGACGCCTCAGAGGCGGCCCAGCAGATGGGGCCTGAGCTTGACCGCGTCCTGAGCAGTCACATCTCCAGGGGTGGAGGAACGGGCCCTGTGACTAAATCAGGCTACACGGGCGAGAGTGATTGGCTTTGTACTGAGGTTGCAGTGGGAGCCGGGCCCCAGCCTGGGGTCTGGCTTGGCTTTGCCTTGTTGGCGATGTCCGGCCGGTAGCTGAGCCTTCTCACCTGTAAGAGAACAGCAGCAAGGGCGCCCTACTCCTCCCCGTCCCGGGCAGTAATAGCTGCATCACATACACACGAAGGCAGTGCCGGGCATCCCTTTGGGTTTTGTGAGGATGAAGAGCAGGGAGAGACCCCGATAGATCCCAGTGGCAGCAGTAAAAAATAAGTAGGGTCTTGTCTTGAGTGTTCCGTCCGTCCTGAACCCCCAGGATGCCAGAAGTATGTACGGATGCCCACGTGCCCTCCCTCCAGGGCTGCTGCTCCTTGTGGGCCTGTCAGCTGGGAGACGGCCATGGGCCTGACCCTGGAGCAAAGGCCCAGCCCCATCCTGGGGAATCTGGTGGGGAGGGTGGCCTGAGCCTTTTGTGGCAACAGTGACCCAGGTGACCTAGAGCACCAGCCCACCCCACCCCACCCCACCGTCCCCTGCCCGCCCTCCCACCCCCCCACCCCAGCACCTGTGCTTGAAGAGTTTCCAGCTATCTCCCAGTCAGTGTGGCCTGTGGTTAGAACAGACTTTGGGGGCAGGGGGAAGGGGAACCCACTTTGTAACTGCGTCGGTTGCTCTGCCTGCCCCCCCACCAGGCACTCCAGGATGGGGGAGCTGCTGTGGGTGGGTTTGTGTGTCCTCCTGTTTCCTGCTGATGTTGCTTCTAGTGTTGCTGTTCAGGGTTAGATTTAACTTCAGCACTGTAGACGGTGAGTCACTCCTCCAGTCTGCTCCCCTCCCCTGGTGAGGTTACTCTCGGGAAGAATTGTTCCCTTGAAACCAGAAACGAGAAACTACCTACCGACAACAGCCAGAGCTGGGCAGTGAGTGGTCGAGGGGATCCCCATATGTCAGAGCTGCTGGGACTTTTTCACCCCTTTAAAATAAGTTTATTTAGGGTAGGTTAGTACCTTGGTGTGGTTCGACAATCGAAATGATATTAGAGGCCCCGACTGGTGTGGCTCCACAGGCTGTGTGTCATCAGCCAGGCGTCGCCCTGCAAAGGGAGAGGTCACGGGTGGGTTCCCGGTCCCCTACGAGCAGCAGCTGATCTTGATGTTTCTTTCTGACATCTTGTTTCTTTCCCTCCCCTTTCTCTAAAGATACTGTAAGTAAACAACATCTTTTAAAAAATGATACTGAAGAGGTGGGGAACGGCTCACTTCCTGCACCACCTCCCGGTGGTTCCTTCTGTGCCCGTCCCGCGCTTTGTGGCACAGACACAAGAATGTATCAGTATCTGTTCTTTCCCGTCTCTTACACAGGGAGACATACTGTATACATCCTAGCCTGTCCTTCATCTTGGTTATTTCACTGAGTGTGCCCTGGAGAGCTTATCATATTGGTGGGTGTTACAGGCATTGGGGCCTGGCCGTTAACATTCCCTCCCAGTCAGCTGAGGGTCGCGGCACCCGTTCTGTGGACACAGAAGTGGCTGCCACCCCTGCTCAAACACAGACTGAAAAGCTACAGGTCTTATGTGGTAGATTAGGAAATAGCGGAGCTTGTTTTTCACCTTTGTTCGCATTGAGGGAGAGACCTTGGAGATCTCTAAACTCAAGCTTGCTTTTCATAAGTTTGGGAAAGATCTGAGTGACCACTCGTCGAATGCGATTGTGGAAGAGTTTTTCGGCATTTTGAGGGGATCGTGGGAAGCGGTGTGAGTGGACTTGCCCTGGGGTTTTCCAGGCATTGCGAACTCGGAGCTCATCTGCCTGGGACTCCCTGATAAGCAGAGTTTCTGTCCAAAGTCTGGCTTGTGTCTTTGTTTCTCTAGGTGGGGGGAGGACGGGAGGAAGCAGCTGGCTGGCAGGAAGTCTGATCCCAGGGTGGGGGCAGGCAGGCTCAGCCTTCCTTTGGAATGGAGAGAAGGGTGGGGGAGGGGAGGAGCTGAGCTGGTAGAACTGGAAATTCTGCCGAGAGCGGGCAGGAGGGGGATATGAAAGCCCTCCTGGGTAGCCGGGCCCGTATGGCTCCCTGCCATCCTCAGAGGGCTGCTGACGTCACTGAAGGTGCAGCCAGGGTAGAGGTTCAGACTTGCTCGCCTATTGTTGGGCTGGCAGTGAGTTTTCCGCCTGCCGACACATTCCTTCCCGGTCCCAGCCCCGCCCCCAGGAGCGCGGGCTGGTGGTGGTGACGGTGGTGGTCAGGGTGGTCAAGTGGGCAGGCTGGGGTGGAAGCCTTGCCCCCGGGGTCCTGATCAGGCAGCGCTGGCGAGTCCACTTGGGAATCCAGTAGACGTGGGCGTGTGTTGCCTGCGTTCAGAGCACCGTGCCAGAGATAGGGCTGTGAAGAAGCTCTGAGGGAAGCCGGGGGTATTGGTAAAACAATTAGCCCCCATGAAGGTAAACAGAGTTCACTGCATCTGGTGGCTGCTGGGCCCTGGGCCCTCCTCCCTGTGCCCAGGCTGCGGCTCCTTGTCGGCTGGAGGGTCCTGTGAGGCTCAGAGTCTAGAGGGGAAGTTCGGGTGAATTTGTAGAGAAAACCAGAGGCTGGCTGGCTTCTTTCTGTGCTTTTCTTCCCTTCTTTCCTTTTTTTTTTTTTTAAATAAATTCCACCGAAATCATAGCACCCTGGCTGGTGTGGCTCAGTTGGTTGGAGCATCATCCTGTGACCAAAAGTTTGTGGGTTCGATTCCTGGTCAAGGCACATGCCTTGGCTGTAGGCTTGTTCCCGGTCCAGGCGCAGGCCTATGCATCCCCGGTCCAGGTGGGAACAATCCCCAGTGGACGCTTCTCTCCCCCTCCCTCCCTCCCTAACAGCAGTGCAGAAAATGTCCTCGGGTGAGGAAAACACAGTCATAGCAAGAAAGCAACTTAAAATTCCAATCAGTAACAGGGTGGTAGAGAGAAAACAAAGATTTCTTAACAAAGCAGTAGAAAGAAGTAACTTTTTTAAAAAAGATTTTATTTTATTTTTAGACAGGGGAAGGGAGGAAGAAAGAGAAGGAGAGGAGAAACACCGGTGAACGGCTGCCTCTGATGTGCCCCCCACTGGGGACCTGGCCCGCAACCCAGGCGTGTGCCCTGACTGGGAATCGAACCCAGAACCCTTTGGTTCTCATGCTGGCGTTCAGTCCACTGAGCCACACCAGCCAGAGTGAAAGAAGTAACTTTTCTGTTGTGGGTTTGACCCGCTTGTGCAAGGGATGGTTGTTGGGTCCTATTAAGTGGGTGCCCCCACCCTCCGTGACCACCACCGTCCCTCTGGGCAAAGCTGCCGTAGAAGCTGAGGAGGATGCGAACATAACTGGGCTCCCCTGTCTCCAAGGAGCGGCAGACACACGTTAACCAAGTGAAATACAGAGCAAGCCGAGAGTTAGGGCCCCCAGAAGTCTCCGGCTGTGTGGGGCCGCCCGCCCGAGGAGAGGGGCGCCGTGCCACGTTAACATGGAGGAAAGATGGTCAGCAAACGTCCGGTCAGCTTTGAGGTTCGTTTCCTCTTGGGAGGCTCCTTGAACGTCACTGTTTCCCCCTTTAGTTGAGTATCTGGTTCACTTAGTCGTAAATACACTCTGAAGAAAGACACTTGGGCATCGCTGGTTTCAAGGAAGACTCGCCCCAGCGGTTGAGTCGGGGTGGATTTGATTCCGGCAAACACGTGTCGCCCCTCAACGTCTCCGCGTTGGGAGGGTTAGGGTTCTGACGGAAAAGCAGACGTTGCCTAGTTAGTTGTCTCCACCAGAGTTGTGTGCAGAGTTACTTCGGGGAGGCGGCAGTTGCCAGAGGAAAGGGGGGACTGGTTTGTAATGATTGCCCAACCACTGTGCTGTACACCTAAAGTTAACATGAAGTGATGTTGCATCTAGGCTGTACCACAAAAGAACAGAAAGAGTATGTGTAAGGGCCTCAGCAGTCTCCTCTCCAGGACGGTTTCAGCCTCGCCCAAACCATCAGGAAGGACAAGCGGGAGCGCCCCTGGGGCAACCCCGTGCCAGCCTCGCCTTGCCCCTCTTTCCCAGCTCCCCCTGGGTCTCCTGCGGCCCCTCCTGGGGACCTGGCTGTCCTCAGCACAGCCACACTCCTCCATCAGAGCTTCCCAGCAGACCCTATGAAGCAATTCCACTAAGTCAGACACTGAGCCCAGCAAACTGGGGAGCTGAACCAGACCCTGCGCCTGCTGCCCTAGGAGGCCGCAGCGTGTACAGGTTCATTCACACACTCCGGGGGCTGCCTGGTCCTCTGTCCTCAGGACCTAATCCTCCAGGCGGGCAGGAGCCCTTCCCTGGGGCTCCACTGAGGCCGGGCACCTGGACCAGCAGAAGAAGAGGAGGAGGAGGAGGAGGAAAAATTCCGCTGAGGAAACACGCGGCAGAAGCCAAAAGAGCGATGTGAAGGGGCAGAGCCCAGCCCAGACAGGGTGTGTGGGACCCTGGCAGGCTCAGGAAAGGGCCAGGCGGGGGAGGGACCGGGAAGTGGGTAGGATGCCAGAGCGCAGCCTCAACAGCCTGCCGGCCGCGCTGTCACCCAGAGCCTAGACCCACCTCTTCTCCCCGCCCCCTGGGGTGTCCCCGCCGCTGCCAGAGCCTGCTGCCCCTGAAAACTGGGCTTTCTGGTTTCACATTCTAGTGTTAACGGACGTGTGCTCCTCCCGGGGGCTTCTAATGAGCAGTCAGGAAGTTTTGTTAAGCTTGCCCTTCTTTCAGGTCGATGTAAAGCCAGCTTGGCGGATTCTGCACGCAGAAGTTACTTTGGATGTTAAAACAGATACATTTGGCTATGTTAAGTAGACCACTTCTGGTTAAATCTTCCCATTTCTGTGAGAATCTGCAAGTAAGTAGTCTTTCCAGCAGTAGCACTTCCTCACCCCCACGCCTCCCCCCCCGCCCCCCCCCCTCCACAAAGATCCTCAGCTGCCTAAGAATCTCCGAAATGGGCCAGAGGAGTGAGCTAAGCGCCCCTCATCCTCAGAGCTGAGTGGAGACTTTTGTTTATCCAGCAAAAGTTTTGTTAAGTGCCCCCAGCAGCTCCAGCCGGAAGCCAACACTGACACCCGCCGTCCATTTTTCTCTCGTCCTGGCTCAGCCTGGCTTCTTCTTAGACCCAACCTCCAGCTCTGCCTCGAGGTCCTTAAAACAGAGAAATTCAGCCTCTATCCTTATAACAACAGGGGTCAGGATTTCCGAGAAACTCACCCAAACTTGTTGGTGCAGATCGGAAGCCGACGGGGCACGACGGGCCTGGGTTGGCGCCTCGAGCATCTCGGTCTCGGTCTGCGAGGTGGTCCTGCGTGGGCTCTGCCCTGGAAGCCCACCATTCTACCCACGGCGAGCTGTGATAGTCCGGGTCCCTGCAAGTGAGCCAGCAGAGGGGCTCAGGAGAGAACGGCCCAGCCCCACCTGGGGTCCTCCTAGTATGTGACCACACAGGGGCCAGGCCTGGAGCGGGGCTGCCCAGGGCCAGCTGTTGTGTGTGGGTTCTTGACGCCGCGTAGGAAAGACTTCTCAGCGCGAGTCCACGTGGCTGTCAGGGTACGTTTATTAAAGTTGAGGGCAGTGAAACTAGGACGGCCTCAGCAGCGAAGAAGCAACAGGGGAGCCCAGGCCGGGCTGCCCTCGCTCACTGGGAAGCTGGAGAAAAGATGGTTCGGGGGATTAGCCGGGTACCAGCTGCCAGCTGCCCGTGGCCCTAGAGCTCAGGAGACAGCGTGCCCGTGGGGGAAGGAGTCGGGGAGCACACACTGGGCCCTTGGTCTCGAGGTTGTATCGTTTTTATCATCAGTTGTCTGGGTGTGTCCTTTGAGGGTCAGGTCTCCACTGAATGGTCAGTGGCAGGGCAGTGCGTGGGTCTTCAATCATTGTAATTGGTTCTGGCCTTGCCCGCCTGGTCTTGCTTCTTTTCTGGGCCTGGGGCTGAGACACAACGGAGGCCTAGATGTTGTCTCCAGGGAGGAAAGGGCAGGGGAGCAGAGGTCACCCTGGGGGTGAGGTCCTTGTTTTCCCAGGTTGGCCCCCTGCCAGGCACTCCGCCCTGGTGGCCACCTGGAACCTGGCTGTGAATTGCGCAGCCATTGTGTTCAGCGGTCTGTCTCGGTTTCCCTATTCCGCTTGCCAAGGACTTTTCCTGGCTTCCTGCCCTCTGGTCTCGTGTCCTCTGGGTAAACGTGTGGGGTATGTGCAGTGTGTGTATGGACCAAATACCCTCAAACAGCCCGTGAGCGGTGTCCACCATGTGGTTGTGACAGAATTTCCCTGCTTGTTCACCTTTTGCTGGGCATTTAGGTTTTCTCTTTCCTGCTGTACTGAACAGCATGTAGCTGCCCTTGCACCTTCGCACTTAACTTGGGTAAATTTCCCGTTTTGCTGTTTGTAGCTGTGTGGTTTGGGTTACCTGTGCTAATCCTCACTGTTCTCATCTGTAAAATGGATGCTAACAGTATTATTCATCTTGGGCTTTTTGCGAGAATTTAATGAGATCGTGCTCACCAGGCACAAGTCTTACTATGGGGGCTCAGTGTCCCCTCTGCCATCAGCCGGCGGTCCAGGGGGTCCCAAGACTGTGCTCCGATTCCAGACACGGGGACTTAGGCTCTGCTTCAGTCACAGTGTAAGAGAAGCCTGCGGGATAAGTACACACACAGGTGTGTCTCTACAGTTTGCCGCAGTCGTTGCTGTTACTCAGACACAGAGCGGTTTTCAGATGTCACGCCCCCAGCCTTGCAGACCCACCACCCGTCCCGTCGGGAGTGGATGAGCCCGTGCGGGACTGACTGCCCCCGCCCCTTCTCCAGCCCGAACCTACCTTCCCTTCCACCTCCCAGCCCGGGCCTTTCCGCCGCCCTGGCCCTGTTCTTAGCCGCAGGGCCGCGTTTCCTGCGGCCCCTTGGCCTTGCTGGAGGTCTTTCAGGCTCACACACGCACTTCAGGGTCCTGATGCTGCAGCGGGCCCTGTTTCTTGCTTGTCTGTTAACTCACTTCACCTTTAAGGTTCTCTCGAATCACTCAGTGCTTCCTGGTGTGATGCTGTCTTTGTGTTTCCTGATGTTGTTTACCATCTCCTATTTCCTTTTTTTGTCTTTGTTTCTGCCTATTCTGGCATTGTTTTATTTATTTCCCTTTTTGTGATTTGGTTATTTTCCTTTTTATTTCCCTTTCCCACTCCGTTGGTCATATTTGCATAAATAGAAATGTATTAAATATGCACTTAATACATATTTACTTACTACACAAATGTAGAACATAGAAAAGCTGCCCACGGTCTAATTTCTCAGCTCTATGTAGTGTCAAGTATTTGTAATCCCCTGTTAGAGGTTTTTAAAAAAATTCTCATGGAGGACATGTTGTTCATTGGTGAGAGAGAGAAAGAGAAACAGAAAAACATCGCTTGGCTGCCTCCCATTCCAGCTCCGACCAGGGATCAAACCCGCAACCCCTTGGTGTACAGGGTGACGCTCCAACCAAAGGAACCAGCAGGCCAGGGCTCTTAGGATGTTTTCTATGCGCGTACTGGGTTGCCGTCACTATCTACAGAAGTAGGGTCGGTGCTGGCTTGGGGGCACATGTGCTGAGGTTGGAACAGGACAGAGAAGGTCAGCATGGCCCTGTGTGAGGGTGGGAGGCGGATTCTCGCAGCGTTCCCCGCCCTGGTGGGCACTCTCACACCCTGCGATGGGAAGAAACAGGAGTCCAGAGCACAGTGTATGGCACTCACTAGCAAAATCGTGACTTTTCACTGTACAAGTATGTGTGTAAGGCAATCTGCGAGGTGAAGAAGAGGTTCAGTTATGCCTGGTCTCTCTGTGCTAATACAGTGATATGCATTCCCTTCTTAACCCTTAAAAGTCAAATAAAAACAGGATTGTATTTTTGCATATCTTTCTTTTCCATTTTGGACCTATTTCTACGCCAGTTCAAACCGACCTACCTCGACCTTTGGGGAGGCACTCTGTCTTCCACTGTGAGAGGTGTCATCTGCTGGAGCCAGATGGCCTGGGTGAGAACCCCAGCTCTGCTGTGCGGCCTGGAGCAAGTGACTTAACTTCTGGGCCCCAACTGAGTCCTGTCAGATGGGAGCAGCAATGGCATTGACCTCACAGCGCGGCTGTGAGGGCCAGTGTTTAGACCCTGGTGTGAAGGGCTCAGAGGGGGCCTGGCACAGAGTAGGAAAGACACCAGCCAGCACCATTTTATTCCTGCCAGTCTTCCCTTCATTTGGTTATGCTCAGAAGTGTGTCCAGAATTCAGGTAACGATAAATGGAAGGTATAGGAGAAGTCTTTTTTTTTTTTTTTTTAAGATTTTATTTCTTTATTTTCAGAGAGGGAAGGGAGAGGCGGGGAGAGAGAGAGAGAGAAACATCGATGTGTGGTTGCTGGGGGCCGTGGCCTGCAACCCAGGCATATGCCCTGACTGGGAATCGAACCTGCGATACTTTGGTTTGCAGCCCACGCTCAATCCACTGAGCTATGCCAGCCAGGGCAGGGGAAGTCTTTTAAAGGTCTTCAAGAGTTCTGTTGATTTTTTAAAAAAATAATTCTTTTTCTCTTGTTGAGACACAGTTGGCATACAGCACTGAGCTGGTTGCAGGTGTGCAGCGTAGTGACCCGATATTTAACACACTGTGAAAGGGTCACAGTCTAGTGACAGCGTCACCATGTAGTTACAGAACATTAATTTTTTTTCTTTTTAATTTTTTTTAGAAGGAGAGACAGAGAGAAACATCGATTTGTCGTTCCACTTATTTTTGCATTTATTGGTTGCTTCTTGCATGTGCCCTGACTGGAGGTCGAACTCACAACATTGGCACAGGGACGATGCTCCGACCCACTGAGCTCCATTGCCAGTCGATGGGCATTTGGGGTGTTTTCATATCTCGGCCATTGTAGAAAACGCTACAGTGGATGTGGGGGTGCAAGCTTCTGTGTTAGCGTTTTCCTTTTCTTCTGGCAAATACCCAAAAGTGACGTTCCTAGAGTGTATGGTGGTTGTATTTTTAATTTTTTCAGGGATCTCCATACTGTCTATCACGGCGGCTGCATCAGTTTGTATTCCCACCACCCATGCACAAAGGTTCCCTTTCTCCACATCCTCACCAGCACTGGTCATTTCTTGTCTTTCTGATAGTGGCTATTCTAGCAGTTGTGAGGTGGTCACTTGCTGTGGCGTTTATTGGCATTTCCCTGAGCACCTTCTCATGTACCTGTTGGTCATTTGTATGTCTTAGGAAAAAATTTTTAATTTATTTTTAAAGATGTTTTTAGGACTTCCAGCCAAGATGGAGGCGTAGGTAGACACACTGTGCTTCCTTGCACAACCCAAAGAAGGACAACAACAATTTAGAAACAAAAAACAACCAGTACTGGCAGAAAATTGAACTGTGTGGAAGTCCGACAACCAAGGAGTTAAAGTAGACACATACATCCAGACCGGTAGGGGGCGAGGAGAGGAGTCGCAGCAAAGCGTGGCTGGTGGACCCCGGGTGCGCAAGGTGGCAGCGGGTGGACCGAGAGAGGGGGCAGATTGTGGAGGGGTACGGTGCATCTGTGCCTGGAGGACGGGCTGACCCACATTTGCATGCAGATAAACCAGGCAACATTGGGGAGGGAGACAGACCACGCAACCCAGGGTCCCAGCGTGGGGAAATAAAGCCTCAAAACACCAACTGAAAACACCCGTGGGGGTAAGGTGCCGGGAGAGACCCCCAGCCTCATGGGAGAGTTCGTTGGAGAGACCCACAGGGTCCCAGGATGTACACAAGCCCACCCACCAGGGAATCAGCACCAGAAGGGCCCAATGTGCTTGGGGGAAGCGGTGGAAGTGACTGAAATCCAGCAGAGAGCGGAGCAAGTGCCACTGTTCCCACTCAGACCCCCCCCTACAGACAGTGTCACAACACAGCTGGTGGGCTACCCTGCCTGGGTGAACACCTAAGGCTCCACCCCCTCACTATGTAACAGGCACAACCAGACTGAAAAAAAAAAGGCTCAATCGGAAGAACAGATCAAAGTTCCAGAGCCAATACATCTAAGTGACCAAGAGATAGCCAACCTATTAGATGCACAGTTCAAAGCACTGGTGATCAGGATGCTCACAGAATTGGTTGAATTTGGTTGCAAATTAGATGAAAAAATGAGGGCTACACTAAGTGAAATGAAGGAAAATGCACAGGGAACCAATAGTGATGGGAAGGAAAGTGGGACTCAAGTCAGTGGTGTGAACCAGAAGGAAGAAAGAAACATCCAGTCAGAGAGGAATGAAGAAACAAGAATTCAAAAAAATGAGGAGAGGCTTGGGAACCTCCAGGACATTTGTAAACGTTCTAACATCTGAATTATAGGGGTACCAAAAGGGGAAGAGGAAGAGCAACAAGTGGAAAACTTATTGGAACAAATAATAAAGGAGAACTTCCCCATTCTGGCAAAGGAAATAGACTTCCAGGAAGTCCAGAAGCTCAGAGAGCCCCAAAGAAGTTGGACCCAAGGAGGAACACACCAAGGCACATCATAATTATATTAGCCAAGATTAAAATGAAGGGGAGAATTCTGGAAGCATCAAGAGATAAGAGGACAGTCACCTACAAAGGAGTTCCCATCAGACTGTCAGCTGATTTCTCAAAAGAGACCTTACAGGCAAGAAGGGGCTGGAAAGAAGTACTCCAAGTCATGAAAGGCAAGGAGCTACATCCAACATTGCTCTATCCAGCAAAGCTTTCATTTAGAATGGAAGGGCAGATCAAGTGCTTCCCAGATAAGGTCAAGTTAAAGGAGTTCATCGTCACCAAGCGCTTATTAGGTGAAATGTTAAAGGGACTTATCTAAGAAAAAGAAGATCAAAAACATGTACAGCAAAATGACAGCAAACTCACAATTATTAACAACTACACCTAAAACAAAAGCAAACTAAGCAAACAAGTAGAACAGGAACAGAAACACAGAAATGGAGATCACATGGAGGGTTGGCAACAGGGGAGTGGGAGGAGGAGAGAGGGAAAAGGTACAGAGAATAAGTAGCAGAGATGGTAGGTAGGAAATAGGGGGAGGGCAAGAATAGTATGGGGAATGTAGAAGCCAAAGAACTTATAATTTTGACCCATGGGCATGAACTAAAGGGGGGAAATGTGGGTGGGAGGGGCTGTGCAGGGTGGAGGGGAATGAAGGGGGGGAAACGGGACAACTGTAATAGCATAATGAATAAAATATAGTTAAATAAAAAATAAAGTTTTTTAAAATTTATTTTTGGAAAGGAGGGGAGACGGAGGGAGAAAGAAGGATGGAAACAGAACAGAACAGTTGCCTCGCAAGCACTGGGGATCAAACCTGCAATCTAGGCGTGTGCCCTGACTGGCAATCGAACCCATGACCTTTTGGCTTGTGGTACGATGCCCAACCCACTGAGCCACACTGGCTAAGGCAGCCTCAGCCAATTTTTTTAACTGGACTCTTTGTAGCGGGTGGGGAGGTTGCTTTCAAGTTGTATGAGTTCCTTATATATTTTGGACATTAACTCCTTATCAGATACGTGATTTGCAAACATTTTCCCCCATTGGCCGGCTGCCTTTTCGGTTTGTCAGTGGTTTCCGTTGTGGCCTTCCCTTATGCAGAAATGTTATCGTGGGAAAGTTGGGGCTGGGGTCAGACAGAGTGCCTGTCACGGGTGCCCTAGACCTCAGGGTCACTCTGCTCCGGCTGCTTTCACAGAATGCCGCAGACCCGGTGGCTGAAACTCAGCAGACTCTCACGGTCCTGCAGCTAGACGTCCAGTGTCAGCACATGGGGAGGGTTGGTGTCTTCTGAGGCCTCCCCGTGGCTTGCAGACACCACCCCCTTGCTGCCCTTCACTTAGTCCTGTGTGTGTGTGCACACCAGCACCCAGTCCGGCCGCAGGAGGGCGTGTCCTTGGGGCTTCGTTTTAGCCTAGTCACCATGGGGATGGTGCGGTCTTCCAGTGCAGTCACATTGAGAGGCACTGGCTGTAGGGCTTTCGAGGGAGCACGATACAGTCCATAACCGTCCTGAACCATTCTGAGGGTGGCCTCTGCTCCCTGCTGGTCATCTACAGCTGGCGTCACCAAACCTCCTGCAACTCCTCCCGTGCTCCTCCCTCTGCCCCGCCTCCTAGGGGACAGCCCTCTGCTGTTGTCACCTGCAGAGGGATGAAGGCGGGCCATGGCCCTGGGCAGAGAACTTTACTTCTGTTTCAAACTATGAAGCAAATTTGAAAAGTAATTTTTAAGTTATGAATCTAAGCTTTTTTAAAAATATATTTTATTGATTATTCTAGTTGTCCCTTTTTTTAAGATTTCATTTATTTTTAAAGAGGGGAAGGGAGGGAGAAAGAGATAGAGAGAAACATCAATGTGTGGTTGCCTCTGATATGGCCCCCACTGGGGACCTGACCTGCAACCCAGGCATGTGCCCTGACTGGGAATCGAACCTGCGACCCTTTGATTCGCAACCTGTGCTCAATCCACTGAGCTATGCCAGCCAGGGTGAATCTAAGCTTTTTAATGTATATATAGATTTTATTTATATTTAAAGAGAGTGCAGGGGAGACAGAAAGAGAAGAACATCAGTGGATTGCCTCTCACACACTTCCCTGCTGGGGACCTGGCCCGCAACCCAAGCATGCGCCCTGACTGGGAATCAAACCCACAACCCTTTGATTCACAGGCTGGCTGGTGCTCAATCCACTTAGCCACTCCAGCCAGGGCACGAATTTAAGTTAAAAAAAAATTAGTGGAACACTCTTTTTCCCTCCTGAGAGCTGAACAGTTGCGGGGGCGGGGGGAATGCTTTGCTAGTATTAAAATTGTTTAAAGATTGGGTTTTAAATCAAGTTTCCTTTCTTCTTCATTTGGGCATACGCCATCTGCCACTTTGAAAAATAGGCTCGTCTTTGTCGATGAACCCGAACGTGCGGACGTGATAGTGAGTGAACAGTCTACTGTGGGTCGTCTGTTCAGGTTCCGTGTTGCTCAGGGCAGACCTGCCACAGACGTGCTTCGTGCCGCGTGTACTCGGAATGGCAGTGAACTCGCGGTCCCTGCCCCCCCCCCCCCCCCCAGCCCCGGGGTTGAGTGTCGGGTGGGGAGACACACCTGTGCGCAGGCGATGTGACATGGGACAGACTTGGACAGGGGTCTGCACCAGGCAGTGGCAGCCCTGGTTCTGGTGAGCGCAGATCCTTTCCTGCAAAACTATGTGGGTGTGCAAGAAAGAGGGGAAAGGGCGCTCCTCGCAGTGGGAGCAGCGAGTTACGAAACAGCCCGGCTTCTCTGGAAACTGCGGGCAGTTTTGTGTTACTGGAGGGTCAATTGCAAGAGCAGAGAGGGTGATAAAGACGATGAGCTTATCACAAGGGCAGGTAGTGCGGGAACCCTTGCCTTCCTGAAGAATTTGCATGTTATCTTTTTTTAAAGGTTCTGTTTATTTATTTTTAGAGAGAAGGAGAGAGAAATATCAATGGGTGGCCCTGGCTGGCATAGCTCAGTGGATTGAGCGCGGGCTGCGAACCAAAGTGTCGCAGGTTCGATTCCCAGCCAGGGTACATGCCTGGGTTGCAGGCTATGACCCCCCAGCAACCGCACATTGATGTTTCTCTCTCTCTCTCTCTCTCTCTCCCTCCCTTCCCTCTCTAAAAAAAAATAAATAAATAAAATCTTTAAAAAAAAAAAAAAGAAAAAGAAATATCAATGGGTGGTTGCCTCTTTCATGCCCCCCACTGGGGACCTACGCCACAACCCAGGCATGTGCCCTGACTGGGAATCGAACCAGCGATCCACTGAGCCTCACCAGCCGGGGCAGAATTTGCATGGTATCTTGGGCACCATGGGAAGCGTGAAGCTAGCGTTGGATTGTACTCTGGGAGGCACAGCGCCGCCCAGCCTCTGGAGTGGCCTTGGTTCGAACTGGCACCACCACCCAACAGCTCTGGGCGTCAGGGTCCCCGTGAAGAATAAAGGGGATGACAACAGTGTTACTCAATGGCAGGGTGTTGCAGGGCGGAGACGGTGGTCCGCACAGTGTGCTCGCAGCAGTGCCTGGTGCATGGTGAGTGCCCAGCAAATGTGGGCTTTTCCTCGGCAGTGGGGTGGAGGGCGGACTTGAGTGGGGCAAGATTAAATGAGGCAGAGAGGCCAGTGAGAGAACAGTGGCAATTCTGCAGGGCACAAGGGCGCTAGAAGGGGCAGTGGGGATGGAGAGGAGGAGCCAACCTGAGGGACACCTCGGAGGCGTCATTGATTGTAAAGCTCAGTGTTCCGTGTGCTAGAGTGAAGGACAGATGGTGGTAGCCTGAAGGTGGCCTAGTGAACCTGCCACCTACCTGGAGAGAGGGACGGGAAGAGAGAGGTCGTGGGCGTTGGCGTGCAGCAGGCGGTGGGAGGCACGGGGATGGGAGCCTGCAGCTCAGGTGAGAGGCAGTGGCCGGAGCCGGCTGGGTGTGGGCATAGGTCACTTTGGGGCTGCAAGAGAGAGAGATGGAGGAGGAAAGGCCCAGGGCGGCATGCCAGGGATCACTCATACGAAGGGATGGGCAGAGGAAGCAAAGTTCAAGACGGAGAATGAGACAGAAGTCTGAGGGCTGCACACAGAAACCAAGGGAGTGGAGTGACTGGGGGGGGGGGGCGGGCAGGGCCCATGTGTGAGCAAAGGCCACGGGCGGTGACCGGGAAAGCGCATGCCGCATGTTCATGCTTCTAAGGCTGTCTTATTGTTTTTGGGTGTGATCTACAGCCTGTGTATATGTTTAATGTAGTTTTCCCCCAAGAAGCCCTTATTTTATGATCAGGGCATCTTAGAATTGAGAAATACAATGATTGGTGACCTCAGTCAAGGCAATTTTAATTCCAAGGTCAGAACCAAAGCCACACTGCAGTGTGTTGGGTGGTGAATGGGTGTGTTGGCTGGGGACGGTGTGTGTAGATACTTTCCTTAAGAAGTTTGGGGTGACCTCTGGCTGGTGTGGCTCAGTGGATTCAGCACTGGCCTGTGCACCAAAGGGTCATCAGTTCCATGCCCAGTCGGGGGCACCTGCCTAGGTTTCAGCAGGTCCCCAGCAGGGGGCGCTTGAGAAGCAACCACACATAGATGTTTCTTTTTCTCTCCCCTGCTCTCTAAAATCAATACATAAATAAAAAAAAAAAAAAAAAGAATTTTGGAGAGAAAGGGAACTTCCAGCTAGAGGGGGTGCAAGATTAAGTGAATCTGTACTAGGTTTTCTGTACATGAAAAGGCCAAAAGTCTATTGATTCCTTTGACTTTGTGGCTCTTCTTGTGAACCTAGAGTAAATTAAACATCATGATGGAAAGGCTGAAATTCCCTCCTGTTTTTGTGTACCATGTGTGTTAGTAGGACATTGGTATGTGTGCACAATACGCCACGTATAAGTTCGAGGTCAAGGGCAGCAGGGTGCTGTGAAGAGGCTGGGGAAACGGAGCCGATGAGGAGGTGGGCAGGGAAGCCGTGGGCGTGCCGGCAGAGCAGGATGTGGCGAGGGAGGCCACCTCCTGCCTGCTCGCCCGTCCGAGAGGGGCCTAGAGAAGGGTGTCGGCAAGGCAGCGGCAGGGAGAGATGGTTTGGTGGGCGGGGGGGGGGGGTGTGCATTTTCCAGCAGAGTTTATATTTATTGATTTGTTTGTGTGTAATTGAAGAGAACGTTGAAGTCAGAAAGGGAAGTGTGTGCAGCAGGACGGTACGATAAGAAGACATAGTAGTTGGTGTTTCCTGTGGGTCAGGCACATTTCGAAGCACTTTGTGTTGCAGCTTGTAAAACTCTCAGCAGCAGCAGCGTTGTGATTCAGAAACTGTTTTCACCCTCATTTTACAAATGGGCCAGCGAGGCTGAACGTGGCCGATGGTGGGTTGCCCGGGTCACACAGCCTGGTAAGCAGCGGAGGTGGGGTTTGAGTGCAGGCATCCTGGTCCCAGAGGCTTGTTCAGAACAGGGAGGGGGCTGGGCCAGGGTGGCTGGTGGCCTGTGTTGAGAGGAAGGGCGTGGTGGTGGGGCTGGGCTGGGGACCAGCAGTCCTGCCCAGAGGGAGGAGGGTGGCTTGCAGGTGAAGGACCCTGGGAAGAGAGGCCTGGAGTGGGCCTCGGGTCAGGATGCGTGAGGAGAGGGAAGACACCGGGGGCACGGGTGTAACTCCTGAGCGTGTTCGAGATCCTGTGGTCTGAGAGGCCTTGGAAAGGAGCTGTAGCCGCAGGCAGCAGCAATGCAGAACTGACTGCCAAATTCATATTCAGGGCTTTTTATTAAAATTTTTTTTTGGTGTTACCCTTTATGTCAAAGGCTAGTTTTTAGTCTAATTAGAAGCTGCTCTTTATGTGGGTGGTGCTGTGGCCTGGGTTGCTCTGAGGTGTGAGTAACTGTCGCAAGACATTTATCAGCAACTGCTCCTGGGGTCCAGGCCTGTGGGGAGGGGGCAAGGAAGCAAGATCAGGCAGCAGAAGTCCCATGAGGCCTCAGCCGGCCCCAGAGGGTGCCTCGGTGTGGGGGCGTGGGGGTTGCGAGTGTCTGCCCCTCAGTGATCAGGCTCGCATACCGGCTGGGCCTGGCGGGAGGCATTCTGGCTGCTCTTGGGGGGGCGGCTGGCTGAGGGCCTTCTTCAGGCAGCAGCCCCAGCGGCTGGGAGGAGCTCTTCCTTCCTGAAGGCGTCTGGTTCATGCATCGGTGCCCGTCATGGGCAGCAAATTGTAAAACCTGAGAATCTCAAAAACACAAAGTTCTGGTCACTAAAGTGGAAAAGGCTGACTTGGACAGAAGTCAGAGCATTTCGTTATTATCAGCACTCTCGGTGGGAACTGATAGACTTCCACGTCCTCGGTGTTCAGTTTAGAATGTTACTTAATTTCTGTGTCTGTCATTACATTTAATGATAGATGGGACATTGAAGTGTAATGCCAGGGACACAGATACAGGGTAACATTATTAGAAAGAAATTGTAGGAAAAGTGAGCCCGACTTTCTTATTTGTAACCTAAGGACACTGTTTCATTGCCCTCAGAGAAGGAAGGAGGGGGAGAGAGGGAGAAACATTGATTAGTTGCCTCTTGTAAACTCCTCGACCGACTGGGGATTGAACCCACAACCTTCGGTGTACGGGATGACGCTCCAGCCAGCTGAGCCACCTGGCCAGGGCAAGATGGGCCTGACTTTGAAAAGGATGGCATTTCATTGCATCGTGTGCCTCCCTCGGACCAGGGGCTTTTCTGAGAAACACCATGGTTTCTGAGAAGAGGGGGAACGGGCGTGTGGGGTGGACTGGGTGCCTGTCTCAGTGGGCGTCTCCTCGCCGGAAGGCGTCTGCAGTCCCTTGCCCTGGAGGGTGGGCCATTCTCTCATCTGTAACGCTGGGAAGAAAAGGCCAATCTGGGCTAATGTACGGTGTCGGTCAGATTTTTTAAAATGTGTGTCGACATCTCCTTCCAGCCTTCCCCAGTGGAGGAGAGTGGAGGGGCCTCCGGGATCTGGGGCCCTGTGGGGTGTGGGAGGGGTGGACGTGGTGCCTGCATTTGTCTGAGAAGGCAGCACTCGCATGGGGGGCTGGCAGTGAGGCTTCCCGAGTTTGTGGCGGGTGAAGGAGAGTAGTTGTGTGAACGCTGCCCCTGGCTTCTGGAGTTCGGCCGCCGTGGAGGGTTTAGCCCCTCCTGGGCCTCCTCCCACCGTGTTACTAACGAGCCTCGTCTCTCCTCACCGCCCCCTGCACCCTGCCACGCACCACCCTCTCTCTCCCTCCTCCTTCGGGAGGAGGGACACGAGACCCTGGGCCGGTCCCCCTCACTGCCTCGGGTCGAACTGGAGCAAGAATACTTGGCCTGCTGGTCTGTCGGGCTTGTTTCAAGGAGCAAACGATACTATGTTTGTGGAAACACTCCCAAATGCCCCAAATCCCCTACAAATGCCGAGGGCCCCCCTCCACTCCGGGGCTTCGTGCCAGGGCTGTTGGTGAGTCCTCGATGGCTCAGGACCCGACTGTGACCGTTCCGGAAGCTGCTCTCGGACGGGTGGGAGTCTGAGTGGATTGCTGGGAGTCGCAGGAGGTGGGGGGATAAAAAACGAGGGAAATTGTGTTTGAAGAAATGTTCTCTTTCCACTGATAATAAAAGCATTGGCCTGCGGTTGTAGCAAAAAGCTTTGGAAGGAGATTGCTCAGGATGTTGGTGAGGGGGGGACACTGGGAAGAGCCAGGCCCCCCTGAGCCCTGTGCCCTGGGGCCTCGGCCTGGAGAGGCCCGCCCGCAGTGCCTCCGCCACTGCCCACCTCTGATGGGACCACCTCTCCTTCCGCTCAGGCTCGCTGGCGCGGGGCAGGGGCGCAGTGTACACTTCGGAATCTGAAGTCCAAGTTCCCGAGAATAAACGTGAGTTGGCTAGGGCTGTGGAGGGGGTGGGGGTGAGCAGGCCAAGGGTCCTGGGGCCCTGGGGGCCCTCCCGTCCTGTCCACTTGCTGCTGCCCTTTCCTCTCGCTCACCGTGAGCCTGTCTGCAGCTGCCAAGTTGTCCTGCTCCTACTCCGGCTTCTCCGCTCCCCGGGTGGAGTGGAAGTTTGCCCAGGGCGACATCACCAGCCTCGTCTGCTACAACAACAAGATCACAGGTGAGCCCTGTGCCTCCTTCCGCATTGTGCCCGGATCCCAGGGAGGGGGGGCGCCCAGGCTCCAGTCCCCGGTCCCCAGGGCCTTCCCACCGCCCTTCCTGCATGCCAGGACCCCCACTCCCGGTCCCTCCCGGCTCTCCAGCTCGCTCTGCCCTGGTCCCTCCCCCCACAGCCCCCTATGAGGACCGGGTCACCTTCTCGAACACTGGCATCACCTTCCACTCCGTGACCCGGAAGGACACGGGGACGTACACCTGCATGGTCTCGGATGAAGGCGGCACTGCCTATGGGGAGGTCAACGTCCAGCTCACTGTGCTCGGTACGTGCCTTCCAGGCGGGCTCCGTGGTGCCGCCCGAGGGGGCAAGCGCCTGGCGAGGGGGCAGCTGGGGCTGGTGGCTAGGGTGTCCCTCTCGCCGGCCGCTGCACTCCCAGCAGCCCCCGCTGCCCTGTGACCCGCACCTGCTGTCCCCTCCAGTGCCTCCGTCCAAGCCCACGGTGAACATCCCCTCCTCTGCCACCATCGGCAGCCGGGCAGTGCTGACCTGCTCGGAGACCGACGGCTCCCCGCCCTCCCAGTACCTCTGGTACCGGGACGGGGTCCAGATGCCGTCAGAGCCCAAGAGCAGCCGTGCTTTCAGCAACTCCTCCTACAGCCTGAACCCCAAGACAGGGGAGCTGGTACGGAGGGGGAGGCGGGCAGGGTGGGGGCCCCGGGGGGCAGGGGCCCTGAGGAGGGAGGGGAGCAAGCAGCAAGGTGAGCTGGGCATTAGGGTCGCAGAACCTCAAGGGCAGGTACTTGGCTTCCTCGAGGGGACACCGGCGTGTTTCCGGCCCCCAGGTCTTCGACCCCGTCTCAGCCTCTGACTCGGGAGAGTACTCCTGCGAGGCCAGGAACGGGGTTGGGGTGCCCATGACGTCCGACGCGGTGCGCATGGAGGCAGGTGAGCGCGTCCGGCAGGGCAGGGCTGGGGGCTGCCCCGGGCGGGGGTGGGGGCCGCCTTCCGTGCAGGCGCGAGGGTGCCGCTGGTGCTGTGGGTGAGCCTCCTCTGGTCTGCGTCTCATAGTGGAGCTGAACGTGGGCGGCATTGTGGCCGCCGTCCTAGTGACACTCATTCTCCTCGGGATCCTGGTTTTCGGCATCTGGTTCGCCTACCGCCGCGGCTACTTTGACAGTAAGGACTTGCCCTCGCGGGGCCGCCTCCGTCCCGTCCCTGGGTGCTGGGTTCAGGGCCCGTCCCGGCCGCGGGGTGAGCGCCCTCCCGACAGGGAGTGCGCGTGCGCAGGGCTCTTCTCCGGGGAGCTGCCCTGCTGACACTCTCGCCCCCCTGCTTCTTTTTCAGGGACGAAGAAAGGGTGAGTGAGGCGCTGTGCCGGGGCCGCCGGGCCGAGACTGGATGCGGGTGGTTTGACGCCGCACGGGGCCCCAGGGAAGGGGCGGGAGGCGGGGGGCCGTGGGCCGCTCCCCGCGGCCGCGCGCTGCCCTTCTCCCTCCGCGTGTCCCGTGCCCCCTCCTCGCGAGACCGCGAGGCCTGGGAGGTTCCCAGTGCTGCTGACCCCCGGAGCCGGCCTGCAGAGCCGCGGGAGAGGGGCGCGGGGTCTGAGGGCCCCGCCGACCTCTGCTCTGTCCGCAGGACCGAGAGTAAGAAGGTCATCTACAGCCAGCCCTCGGCCCGCAGCGAGGTGAGTGGCCACGCGGGGCCGGCGGGCGGGGCCTGCCAGCCCGGGGCAGCGAGGCGCCTGGGGGCCGCTCAGCCTGCGTGTTCCTTCCCCAGGGCGAGTTCCGACAGACCTCCTCGTTCCTGGTGTGACCCGGCCCTCCTCGCCCCGAGCCGCCGGACTCTGGCCCACAGGGCCCCTTTCTCCTTTGTGGGGAGCCCCCTCCCCCGCCCCTCCGCATCTCCCTCCTTGCCCGGTGCTGCTAGGGGGCGAGCTCTCTGCCGTCCCTGTGGGGAGCCACGCGGGAGTCCTGGCCGTGCCCGCTGACTCCCTTTTCCTCGGGAGCGGAGGGGCCCTCGGATGGGGGCTTGGGCCTGAAGCCTCGGCTCTCGCCCGCAGCGCCGAGGACCGGCGGAAAGGTGGTCTGGGGGCCACGTCGGTCTCTTCGGCCCCTGCCTTCCCTCGGGAAGTGCCCAGGGTCCTCCTGCAGTGTCCCGCACGCACGCAGACTGACACCACCGGTGTCTGTAGGAGAACCGGCGGACCTGTGGTCGTGGACGGCTGGGGGGCGAGAAGCGTGGGTTTCCGAGCTGGAGCTGCGTGTGTGGTCTGAGCGCTGAGCTGACGTTGAGTGTGCGCTGGGGCTTCCTGGCCCTTCGGTGCGATTGTGTTTGTGCGTGTTTGTGCAGCTGGAAATAAAAACGTGGTTGGTCCAAGGTTCCTGTTGTGCGTGGGGGAGGGAGGCCCTCGGTCCCCCGCTCCGCGCAGACAGGGAAGTGCCCCAAGCCCTGCTTCCCAGAACCCGGGCCGCCCCGCTCCCCGCTCCCGGGTTCCTGGGTCAAGGCGGAGCTTCGGGGCCTGGCCCAGAGCCCTCTGGTGGCGCCTGTGCGCGGGGCTCTGCTGCGGCCACACCCCCCTGTGCCCCACCAGCCCGATGGGGCACTTCCTGAGAGAGGCGGCAGGAGGGCGTCTCACAGCGTTTGGAGGACAGCGTCTTCGGCAGAAGCTCACAGTGGCCGCTCCTCCTCTGCTCAGTGGGGCTGCTGTTCAAAGAATCGTCGCCCGGGACAGGCTCCTGCGGCCGTGTGCGTGCCGGGTCCGCCCCGCCTTGCACGCCCCCTCGCACTCCGGCCCTTCTTCACCCCGAAGCTGCCGTCTCCCCACCGACGGGTCCCTGGTCCATCGGGTAACCAGCAGATACAGGCTTTTCTAGCGTCCACGTTGCTGCTTCATCTCCGGGGGGGGGGGCGCCGGGGAGGGCAGGTGCTGAGCACCGCTTCGCAGCCGGACCTGGAGATCCCTGGTAGAGCCGAGCTTTCTGTCCAGGGTCTAAAAGGAACAACAAAAACCAAATAAAAGGCTCTCAGGGAAGGGTCACACACCAATTACAAAACATGTCCAGATGGAAATGAAATCGAGTGAGACAATAAAAGCCAAGATCACGAGGCGGTTCTGGGAGAACGGATGAGTCAAGTGTGTTTCAGAACTGCCGTGGTGTTGGGAGGGGGTGGGGGCGGGAGAGGCCCCGGGGACCGGAGGTGATTCACTGCCTGCGAGCTGGCCACTCGGTCACTCGGTGGGTTACCTGCAGCAGCCGCGGAACTTCCCTCGGCAGCTTAGCACCTCCCCTTCGCCCAGGAGACCGTCTGCCTTCCCTGTGGAGCGTGAAAACCAGTTTTTTGTAATAAATGTTTTTCACATTGAGTTTAAGTCCTGAAGTTCTGCAGTTAAAGGGTGGACACTCTCAGAGTCTCTTGTCCCTTCAAAGTCCTGTTAGTCTGACTGAGTCACAAAGTGGAGGTAGGCTTCCTCAAGGCTTGGTGACTGCACAGCACTGACCCTTGGCCTGTGCCCCTGGGGGATGGCTGGCTGAGATGGGCGTGCCCCGCGGTGACGAGGAGACAGGCAGGGGCCGTTTCCTGCAGCTCAGTGACTTGTAACGTGGGCCCACAGACACCAGGGATGAAGCAGTTGAGAGTTGAGGGTGTTATTTACTGGCCTGTTCGAAGGCAAGGTCAAGGCCAGGAAGGAACAGGGGAGGGTTGGCCCATTTCTCAGGGAACAGAATGTTCTGTGTAACATGGCGGTAACTTGAGGGGAATTTTAAAAGTACAACTTCCATTTAAAGATGTCTTGCCCTGGCTGGTGTAGCTCAGTGGATTCTGCACTGGCCTCTGAACCAGGGGTTGGCTGGTTTGATTCCCAGTCAGGACACATGCCTGGGTTGCGGGCCAGGTCCCCAGTGTGGGGGTGCGCAAGAGGCAACTACAGAGTGATGTTTCTCTCCCTCTTTCTCCTTCCCCCTCGCTAGAAATAAAATCTTTTTTAAAAAGATGTCGAATTCTCTAGCTCTTCCAATTTAGTGTCTCTTTTTTGATCCTAGATGTAAGGCCAATGTGAAATGACACTTCTTGTTGGGTAACTTGCTGAGTGGTCTTGCTGTCCCTGTGTCACAGGTGGGAGAACAGCCCAGGGATGATCGGGACCTTTTCCAAGTTCCTGCAACAGAACTGGGCAGGTGGTGGATCTGGGATTCCAGACAGCTGGGGTGGGGCGGTGAGGCGGCCCTGCTCAGGGGCCCTGAAAGCAAAAGACAGGAGTAGAGAGAAACAAGTTAACTTCTCCATACAGGTGGGAATTTGGGTATCTGGAGGACGTGGGGAGAAATGATGTGGCTGGAGTTTCCCCTGAACTGTGAGTAAGTCTCGTTTGCATCCCAACGTAGTTCCAGGACAGAAATGAGCACTTGATGAAGCGGGCGGTGGGGGGGGGGGGGGGTGTATGAGTGCCACCTTCTGGAACGCAAGTTAAACTTCACTGCTTATGCTAGTGACTTGGGTGACAAGGTAAAGGCAGCAAGGAGTTAGAAGGAAGGGAAACTTCATTAGCTTGGAAAATGGGACTTGAAGATCTCAGTGGGTGGGGACGATCAGCCCATCTCTGAGACGCTGCTGCCCGTAAGCAAGCTCTGTTCTCGGTGCCTCTGCGAGGTGGAGTCAGACAGCCAGCTGGGGCGCACACAGAGGAAGTGGTCTGGGTGGGGAAGGGACTGAGAACTGTCCGGCAGGGACTTTCACAAGAATCAGTGTCAACTCTGCGGAATCAAAGACCCGGGCGAGACAAAGGCGCAGTCCCGGCGTTGGGAGGCCAGTGCAGTGGTGGCCTGAGGGAGACCCTTGGGACCAGGGGCTGGGTCTCCGCAGCTCAGAGCTGGAAGGGGGTGTCCCGTAGTGGGAAGAATGCGGTTTGGGGGCAGATCTTGTTCCACTCCAGCCTTTTTTGTGCCGTTGGCAAAGCCCCCCCAGTCTCAGTTTGTCACATAAAAATCGCTGGCGCTACCCACCCTATGAAGCAAATTTAGAAGCCAATCGGGCAAGATCTGTGAAGCGCTCTATGAGAAACTGCCCACATCATTACCCTGCCTGTGCTTACTCTCAGACTGGATGTCTTAGTCCAGGAGTTCGTAAACTTCAGTAAGCAGCTAGCGAATTTCTCAACTATTACAAAAGTTTAGTAAACCAAGAAGTTCCGTGAGAAAACGTACACAACCCAGTGTTCGCAGCTCAGTAAAACGCACTGGGGAGCGCAGCCCTTGCTCGCTTGTTTGAAGGCACCTGATGGCCGTGTTTCCCGGGTCACCAGCCATCCATGCTGGTCTGCTGCCCACTGGTTGCCAACCCCACACACCCAGCTGTCACCAGGGTCACAGAGGGGCTAGATCTCCCCAACACTCCTCAGACGTGTGTGCCCTTGCTTCACTTCAATAACTTCTTGTTCGTAAGTGTGTTTTCAGCTAAGGAGGGTGAGCTTTGCCCCTGGTGTCTACGGGGTGAGCCGAAGACGCCGCCAGAAAACGGTTTTAGGTGCTGGAGGCCCTGCAGTTTGTCCAGCCTCACAGCCGTGCAAGAGCGAGGTGTGGCTGTGTTTCTGTCAGGCTTCGTGTGTGGACACTGACAAGTGACTGTCGTCATCTCTGCATATCTTGAAATAATTAACTTGACTTTCCCCCCAATCATTTAAAAATGCAAGAACCGCTCCTGGATCCCAGGCTGCACAAAAACAGACCATGGCCCAGAAATCGGCACGTTACTCCTGGCTGAAGTCAGAAGAAAGCACTCAGAGTGGCCGACGCACCGCAAGGTGCGGGGATGCGTCGTCGGAGTGCACAGCTGGAGCCGGAGCCACCCCAGTAAACTCAGTACAGAACGGGAAAGCAGGAAACCCCACTTGGTTTTGAGCCTGACTTTAAAATTCCTTTGATCCAGGCCTTTTGACATCCCTGGGGAGAAAGGAACTCAGGACTGGGTGGGGGCAGCTGGGCGAGGGTGACGAGGATGACGAGGATGAGGCCGGGCCACCTGGGCCAGAAGGGAGGAGGAGTGGATGGGAAACCCGGACGTCTGTGGAGGGCGACGAGGAGAGGCTGTGAGGGCTGTGGAGATCCACCCCAGGGAGGCCCTTTAGAGCAACGGGGAAATCCAGTTTCTGCCTCCAGTCCGGTCTGCGTGGACTCTCCAGTTATGGGAAGTAATAACAAAGCAGTTTTCAGCAATCTGTGTATTTGCTTCTTAGCTGTGTCACCAACACCCCTGAGGGTGGGAAGCTTGTGTTTGTCGTGCTTGCCCAGTACAAAGACGTCTGCCCTTTGATGCATGGTGAAGGAAGGAGGGTCCAGTCCAGACCCGTGTGAATCAGGGCCAGTGAGGAGTTGACACATCAGCCATCACCAGCGTTATCACCCTCTGTCACCTGTGTGCCAGCCAAGGGCGGAGGGAGCAGGGACAGAGGACCCCAGGCCCTGGAGTTGTAAACATTGCTGCCTTGATGTTTGGTGCCGGTGGGGAGCCAGTGCCGCAGGCCGCAGGCTCAGAAGGGATGAGGAGGGTAAAGGTGGCCAGGCCCCAGGGTTCGAGCTCCTCCTGCCCCAGCCCAGCTCACGGCTGAAGGTGGCCACGAAGGACCGTATCGAAACCTTCCCCAGGGACACATCACCTGTGACAAAAAGGCTATGGCTGAGAGGTCCCCTCCCCAAAGAAACCTGGCGTGGACATCATGGGGGGGCGGCGAGGGAGAGAGTACCAAGGACAACTCCAGGGCGCAGGGCTGTCTCACCCCTTTCACCGAAGTTTTGGCAACACTCCTAAGAGGCTTGTGGCCCCTAATTCTGTTCTGATGGGGTTCAAGGCAGGCAGCCCCAAAATGTGCCCCTCTGGCATATGGGTTCTTTTAAATTAAAGTTACTTAAGAAACAGCCAGTGCAAGAAGGACACTCTGTCCTCTGCCCCCTTGAAGCAGGAGACAAACCTGCTCTGTGAAAGGCGCCCTCCTCGCAAGGGGAAGCAGAGAGACGAGTTTTTCGCCAGAGATGGGAAGTCAGGCCAGAAGCGACCCTGGCTGCTTCTCTGCTGCTTTGCTGCCCCAAGCCCAGGGTGGTTTGTCTCTTAACAAGTTTATTGTTTATTTGTCTAAAAGGCATGAAAACTGCCTGCTTTGGTCACTTTGGGGAGTCTCATGTTTCTGTGAGCTTCCATACGTGTGAAATTTAAGTTTTTTCTATTTGGGTTGCTCGACCACAAGGGTTCCTTGGCTGCCTGCCTCAAAGCCCAGTGGAACACGAGCAGCAGTTCGCAGCCAGGAAACTGGTTTTAGTTATTACTTGAGGAAATGGCACCGAGCCCGGAGTCGGAGCTGCATTTGTGCTCACACACCCGGCTCCCCGATGGCTCTTAGGGGACAGGTCATGTGGGGGAAAGGTCGCTAATCACAGTGGCCGAAGGAGTTGGGGCCGTGGACTGCAGTGCTTGGGTGGGATGGGGGAGGGATGGCTGGGGACTGTCAGGTCCTGCTGTCTGCCACGGTGCTGTTCTGTCTGGTTTCAAGAGGATGTGGTCCCCAGAGGGGTCTGCGTTCATGGGCCTGGACCGAGACACAGCTGAGGTCAAGATATCATCTTTAGCTTCACCTAAAACTCTGTCTCTGTGGTCATCGGACCTGAGGCTTTGTTCTTTAAGATTTTATTTATTTTATTTTTATTTTTTAGAGAGGGAAGGGAGGGGGAGAGAGACAGAGAGAGAAACATCAATGTGCGGTTGCTGGAGGCCGTAGCCTGCAACCCAGGCATGTGCCCTGACTGGGAATCGAACCTGCGACACTGGTTCGCAGCCTGAGCTCCATCCACTGAGCTACGCCAGCCAGGGCGAGGCTTTGTTCTTAAGACAGTTTGATGCTGAGCAGAATCTGGTGTCCCAAGGGTTTAATGATTAAGGGAGGGAGCTGATGGACAGGAAGGAGGAAGGCTCTGGTCAAAGAAATGGAGTTTCTGTGCAGTTACATTTCTCTGTCTTATGTCGATTCAAGGGTTAGATCAGCCGCAGCGGCTGGAAGTGCAGACGGAGAGGTTTTCCTCCCTGGCCGTTCGCACGGCGTCTGGAGGGACACACGCCGTGCGTGTGTGGCAGGGGAAGACATAGCTGCCTGCGGCTCCCCAGATCGGTGCGCCCGAGTGGCGTACATCGGGTGGTGTAGCCTGTCAGCCCCCAGTGCCTGTTTTTGGAAGCGAGTAGCCCGTGGAGCACCGTTTGGCATCTGTAAAGATGTTCGGGCTGAGAAGGGCTGGCACGGTCATGAACGCGGGCCCGGCTGCCCACTGCTACGAAAGCCAAGCTCTCGAGGCAGGTGCTGACGGAGAAGGGTTTGTTCAGGTGCTGGCCGCCAGGACAACGGGGGACTCTTGTCTCAGAGCCTGCCTCCCCCTCAGTGCAGGCAGAGGTTTTACAAGGAAGGAGAGGGGAAGAGAACAACGAGATCCAGGGAGGGATTTGCAAGGTTCTCCAAGTGTCGAGAACAGTCCTCTCTGCTGAGAACGGTGACAGTCCAGTGTGCGTCACCCTGGCTTAGTGACCTTGGATGCGTGGTTGCAGGTCAGCAAGTCTCCCGGAGCCGGGACGCCAGGAGGTCGGGTCTGTCCCTTCTGAAGTTAGTTTCCAGCGTTCTTCCACCAACAGGCTGTCCATCTCCCAGCCACACGTCAGAGCCAGCACTGGCACAACAGTGGGAAAAGGGTGGCGGGGTGGGCTACAGTTGTCCACGGTTGCAGCACGGATGGTGGGTAAAGGCGTCACCGGGGATTTTTTTAACAGGTGTCAGAAGATGGGCACTCTGTACAGCTCGAGGCAGCAGCCTTGGGCGAGAAGCCAGGCTGTGGTTTCCTGGACGGGGCCACAGGTTTAGGAGCCACGAGCTCACGACACTGAAATGTTCCGTAGGAAGCGCCCACCGGGTTGGAGGGCGGGCTGCATAGTATTTACGCAGTGACAGCTGCCCTGGAGCTCTCCTTGATGCTGTGGGTCGTGCTGAGTGCTTTGAATGCTGGGATGCGGATAGTCCTCACCCGTAAGAGGAAGGTGTCAGTCAGTGTCATCCCCCATTTCAGAGGAGGAAAGAGGCACAAGTGTCCAGTGCCGGCTCCACGCAGCACGAGTACGAAGCCAGCCCAGGCTCTGGAGCCCAAATTCTGCAGAATGGGCACGAAAGAGCCGTTGGGAAGCTTGGTGTCCTGACTCCAAAAGCAGGATCAGCACCCCCCACCCCCCACCCCCCACCCCCAGGCTGTCAGCCACGCCCCAGTCCAGCTTCACACGGCAGGGGGGGCGGGGCCGGGGGGGGGAGGGCCCTGGGAGTGGACGGAGGGAAGGGAGGTGAAAAGGGCTGGTGAGGGAAGTGGGAGTGTTTGCTGCCGCAGGGAAAGCGGAAGAAAGGAAGTGGTCCCTGCCCCTGCCCCTCCCTGGGAAGAGGAAACAAAGGTCAGGCCCTCCGGTGAGAGTAGGGAGGGAAGGACGAGATTTTGGAGGGAAAGTGAAAAAAGAAGAAGGGAGGGAATGTAGAAGTGCCGATGGGGAACTGGAGCAAAAGCGAATTCTTAGGAAAGTGTTTCTGGTCGCAGTTGCAGAGGCTGTGACGTCAGGGCGAGAGTGCCCGGAGCTGCAGGCCTGTCCAGCACCCAGCTCCTCTCCTTCCACAGCCCCCACTTACCCAGGGCTGCACCTCTCAGGCACCCCTCCCACCCCCTCCCTGCACCCTCACAGTGCCCTGCGGGTGGGACAGGCTCGGCCAACGGCTGCTGCGTGGTCCCCATGCAGGCTTCCCCGCACGCCGGGGAGTGCAGGTCGGAAAGTCCTCGGCGCCTGCCTGCCTTCCCACCAGCAGCTGGGCCAGGGAGAGTGAGCCTCAGGATTTCGAAGGTGGTTTGTGAGTCACCGGGAGCCCCGCCCACTTGAGGCGAACTGGGCGAGTTCGGTTGGTGGAAACTGTCGGGTCCAGGCCTGTGGTTTCTCTGCAGCCTCTCAGCTCTCAGTCAATGAGAGAGGCTCTGCTTGAGGAAACTGCGGCCGGACCGGCAGCAGGGCCGTGCTGCTGCTCCGGGGCCGCTGCGCCTGTGCACACAGCACGTCCGCGGACAGGCAGAGCCTGCCGCCCTCCTGCCCTGCCGGGGATGCTGGGGCCGGCTCTCACCCTCGCCCTCCTGGTCCTCACCAGATGTCAGAGCCAAGGTGAGGGGCCCTGTCTGCACAGGGAGGGGCGCATCGGCCTCAGGGAAGCGTGTCAGGTCCCGTGCCTCTGGACGGGGTGGCTGCTGCTGTCACCTGGAACGAGGCTGAGCAGCCGCTGACAGCGGTGGACCCTGGGTGGGACCAGCAAGGCTAGCAGAGGGCCCGGAGGAGACAGACCAGCCGCCCATGGTCCGATGGCCCGGGGCTTCGCTTTGTTTTTGTGTGTGGTGAGAGGAAGTGTCCTGCCTGCCGGCTGTGGGAAGGACCAAGGCAGTAGCCGCTCATCAGCAGCGGGAAGGAGAATCAACGGGCCTCGGGCTTGCGTCTCCCTAAGGGAGTTGGGTGGCTCTGGAGCTCAGGAACAGCAGGTTGTTGTGCCTGAGGAGGCGTCCGGCACGGAGGTGTGGACAACAGCCCCAGAGGCGCTGCCTGCCTGGCCTGGGGCCTCCTCCGGCGGCACCAAGGACTTAGGGGCCAGAGAGCTACTAGGGAGAGGGTGCCTTGGCTTGGGGGCGAGGGAGAGGGGCTCATTGGGTGTAGAGGGTGGAAACAGAGGTATTGATTGGGGTCTGTTAGGAGGCCGGGGTCAGGTGGGCGGGATTGGCAGTCTTGCCTGGGGGATGAGAGGGACAGAGGTCGAGGCTGAGACGAAGATGACGAGTCTGTGTGACAAGGGACAAGCCCTGTCCTCCCCCGTGTCCAGCCAGCACGGTGTCCCTGCTGTCTCCGCAGGCCCGCAGGGGCGCAGGGGCGACGCCGGGCCAGGGGTCGGGGTACAGGGGGGAGGGGCTTGGGCAGAGGGACCTGCTTGCTGCGTCCCCCGTGGGGCTGGCCTGGCTCGAGCTGATGGAAACCGCTCTTTGTCCGTTTTAATGTTTAAAACTTATAGTTTGAAACGATCTGAGAGTTCCAAAGTCATTGTAAGAATAGTACACAAAATTCTCTCATTTCCTTCACCTAGATTCGTCAGTTAACATTTAACCACGTTTGCTCTTTCCCTTTCTCTCTGTGTGTATCTGTGTGCATATGAGCAGAAAATAGTAATGCTTTTTGTTGAAACGTTTCAGAGTGATGCCTCTTTACTCTTCTGATCGCTTGGGCACGTATCGTCCAAGAGCAGGAACATTCCCATGTCACACCACATCCTCACGTTCAGTGTGCCTAGTACTGATGCTACCAAATACGGAGCCCACATTTAAATATGACGCATTATCCCAATGATGTGCTTTATGGTATGTTTTCCTGATTCAGAATCCAGTCAGGATCATGTATTAGACTCACTTGTTACGTCCTTAGTCACTTTTTTCATTTTTATCTTTACTTATTTATTTTAGAGAGAGGGGAAGGGAAGGAGAAAGAGAGGGAGCAACACATCAGTGTGTGGCTGCCTCTCGTGTATCCCCTACTGGGGACCCGGCCCACAACCCGGGCATGTGCCCTGACTGGGAATCGAACTGGTGACCCTTTGGTTTGCAGGTTGACACTCAACCCACTGAGCCACACCAGCCAGGGCTATCCTTAGTTATTTTCAGTTTACAAAACTATCCCACAACTTTTCTTCGTGACAGGGACATTTTTGGAACGCACGTCACTGTCTTGTGCAGTGACTCCTCCATCTGGGCTTGTCTGATGTTCCCTTGTATGATTCAGGAGAAATGATGTTTGCCATGAACACCACAAAGGTGATGCTTTTTTTTTTTCATTGCATTCCATCAGGAGGCAGGGTGACAGTGAAACATCTCCTTTACGAGTGGGGTTGCTGGAGAATGCCATCAGTATGAGACACATGGAGGAAGCTCACGTTCTCCATTTGCAAAGGTCTCCCGCAGGCAGCTTCTGACTTCATGCCGAGCAAAGCCACACGCGTTGCGGTGGTCTCTGGCGCCGACCTCCCCGACTTCCTGCCCTTCCTCTCTGCCACCTGCTGTGTTTCAGCCACACTGGTTGCTGGTCCCGAGCTCAGACTCCTCCCTTTCCCATGGGGCTTCCTCCCCCAGCCCCTCAGGGTTCCCCTCAAACGCCACCCTCTCGGCAATGTCTTCCCCAATAACATGTCAGCCCCGCCACCCTGCAGCGCCTCGCCGCCCTCTCTGCTCCCTTTCCTCTGCAGTGGGCACCTCCATCTTACCTGCTGTCCTGCCGCTTAGGGACTGATTTTCTGTCCCCAGGCCCTCTGTCCCTCACTAGGGCGCGATGTCCTTGAGGCCGGGGCTGCGGCCTGTTTTGTTCACCGCTGTGTCTTCAGCATCTGGAATAGCATCTGGCACAGACGGACTTTCTGTTAAGATTTATTGAATGAATGAATAAAGTGAGAGTTTATCTCCGCCCTGCAGAGTTTCACTGGGGAAAACTCGGACCACCTCTGTGGTCTTGGGGATCAGAACTAACCCCGTTTCTCAGCTTCTCTCTTTTATTTATTTTTATTTTATTGTTTTATTATTTTTAAATATATTTTATTGATTATATTATTACCGTTGTCCAGTTTTCTCCCTTTTATTCCCCTCTGCCCTGCACACCCCTCCCACCTGCATTCTGCCCCTTTGGTTCATGTCCATGGGTCTTACATACAAGTTCTTCGGCTTCTCCATTTCCTACACTATTCTTACCCTCCCCCTGTCTGTTTCCTACCTACCAGTTATGCTTCTTATTCCCTGTACCTTTGCCCCCATTCTCCCCTCCTCCTCCTCGCTGATAACCCTCCATGTGATCTCCATTTCTGTGGTTCTGTTCCTGTTCTAGTTGTTTGCTCAGCTTGTTTTTGTCTTTGTTTTCAGTTCATTTGCTGATAGTTGTGAGTTTGTTGTCATTTTACTGTTAATATTTTTATCTTTTTCTTAGATAAGTCCCTTTAAAATTTCATAGAATAAGGGCTGGCGATGATGAATTCCTCGAACTTGACTTTATCTGGAAAGGACTTTATCTACCCTTCCATTCTAAGTAATAGCTTTGCTGGATAGAGTAATGTTGGATGTAGGTCCTTGCCTTTCAAAACTTGGAATACTTCTTGCCAGCCCCTTCTTGCCTGTAAGGTTCCTTTTGAGAAATCAGCTGACAGTGTGATGGGAACTCCTTTGTAGGTAACTGTCTCCTTTTTTCTTGCTGCTTTTAAGATTCTCTCCTCATTTTTAATCTTGGGTAATGTAATTATGATGTGCCTTGGTGTGTGCTTCCTTGGGTCCAACTTCTTTGGGACTCTCTGTGCTTCCTGGACTTCCTGGAAGTCTATTTCCTTTGCCAGATTGGGAAAGTTCTCCTTCATTATTTTTTCAAAGTAGTTTTCAACTTCTTGCTTTTCCTCTTCTCTTTCTGGCACCCCTATGATTCAGATGTTGGAACGTTTAAAGATGTCCTGGAGGTTCCTAAGCTTCTCCTCATTTTTTTGAATTCTTGTTTCTTCATTCTGTTCTGGTTGAATGTTTCTTTATTCTTTCTGGTCCAAACCATTGATTAGAGTACCAGTTTCCTTTCCTTCATTGTTGGTTCCCTGCACTTTTTCCTTTATTTCACTTTTCATAGCCTTCACCTTTTCCTCTATTTTGTGACTATACTCAACCATTTGTGTGAGCATGCTGATTACCTGCGTTTTGAACTCTGCACCTGATAGGTTGGCTATTTCTTCATTGCTTAGTTGTATTTTTTCTGGGGCTTTGATCTGTTCTTTCATTTGGGCCTTTTTTTTTTTTGGTCTCAGCATGCCTGTTACTAGTAAGGGGTGGAGCCTAAGGTGTTCACCAGGGTGGGGCAACCCATGTTGCTGCGTTGTGATGCTGTATGTGGGGGAGGGGTCTGAGGGGAACAGTGCCACTTGTTCGGCTCTCTGCTGGCTTTCAGTCACTTCTGCCTCTACCCTCGAGCAAACTGTGCCCTTCTGGTGCTGATTCCTCAGTGGGTTTGTGTACATTCTAGGACCCTGTGCGTCTCTCCAACAAACTCTTCTGTGAAGCTGGGAATTTCTCCCACCACCGCAACCCCTACAGATTTTTTCAGTCAGAGGTTTGAGGCTTTATTTCCCCACTGGAACCCTGGGTTGTGAGGTCTGTCTCGCCCCCAGTTGCTCTTCCCAGTTTATCTGCACGCGAATGTGGGACTGCCCGGTCCGTGATCTGCTGCAGGGCTGCCAGTCCTCTCTGCCCGGCTGCCCGTCCCTGCCCCTCCTACTGGTCTGGATGAATGTTTCTTCTTTAACTCCTCGGTTGTTGGACTTCCATACAGTTTGATTTTCTGGTTGTTTTTTGTTTTTAAGTTTGTTGTTCTCCTTCTTTTGGTTGTGCAAGGAAGTACAGTGTGTCTACCTACGCCTCCATCTTGCCCAGAAGTCTCTATTTTATTTATTTATTTTAAAATATGTTATTTATTTTTGGAGAGAGGGGAAGGGAGGGAGAAAGAGAGGGAGAGAAACATCCATGTGCGAGAGAAACGTTGATTGGTTGGCTCTTGCGTGCTCCCAACAAGGGGCCTCGCCGGCCACCCAAGCATGTGCCCTGACCAGAAATCGGAAATCGAACTGGTGACCTTTCACTTTGCAGGGCAATAAACTGCAGGTGGTCAGGGCTCAGTGCAGTTTCTTGTATTTCAAACGAGGGCAGCAGTGGTGCCTGCTCCGTGGGGATGTGTGAGGATTGGGTGCGACAGAGACGGCAGCCCACAGAGGGCTTAGGACAGCGAGTTCACAAGTCCCGTCCCCCCCCCGCCCCCCGTGACGGCTCATGCCCTGCAGCCCCGTGGAGGCAGGACAGACACTTATGTCACCTCGTTTCTGAGTCACAGTCAGGAAGAGGGACTGTTCCGCACCCCCTCCTCTGTCTCTAGTTGAATAGAAAGTGAGGTAGAAAATCAGAAGATGATGAAGCTTTATTATGTGGCTCTTCTCTGAGGTTTCTCATTGTCCTAACCGGGATCGTAGGGAGACCTCAACATTTTTAACTTAAAAGGACACACATTGTGTAACATTATTACATCACATTGTGAAATGTTCTAATTGCTTTTACAGCCACAGCTCCCAATCTATTCGCGCCCTTTCCCTGGTCTTTTTTAAAAAATGTAATCATTACTGTATTTTCCCTATTACCACTTAGTCCCCTTATGCCCCCGCCCCCAGCAATCACCCCACTGCTGTCCACGCCCACGAGTCCTTTTTCCTTCCTGCTCGGTCCCTCCAGGCCCCCCCCCCCGCCACCGGCTGTCATGCTGCTCCCCACCTGAGCCTGCCCCCATTTTCCGTGTTCAGTTTGTTCACTAGATTCCAAGGACTTTGTTCTGAAAGATAGTGTTTATTTATTTATAAATATTTTATATATTTATCTATTTTTAAATATTTTATTTATTTATTGTTAGAGAAAGGGGAAGGGAGGGAGAAAGAGAAGGAGAGAAACATCCATGTGTGAGATAAACATCAATAGGTTGCCTCTTACACACCCCCAACTGGGGACCAGGCCTGACCAGGCCTGACCGGGCCTGACTGGGAATTGAACGGCAACATTTTGCTTTGTCATCAATGCTCAACCAGCTGTGCCACGCTGGCCAGGGCTCCCTGGTGTGTTTTGAGCAGCTGTACTGACACTGGGAAGGCGTGGAGGGTGCAGAGGTGGAGGGCCCTTTTGTTCATGGAGATGGCATCTGTCACACGAATCTCGACATATAATTACAGCTGTGCAACAAAGTATCCAACACAGCAGGAGCTCAAAATGTGATAGTCGAGTGAATACATGAATTTTTCAAGCCCCTTAGAAGCAGATTGGGATGATTTGGGGGATCAGGTGAGCTGGGGAGTGGGGCCTTCAAGTCACTGCCCACAAGAGTGGGCGTTGGTCCAAAAATCCACTGAGGACCCCAAATTCTGAGGACACCCCAAAGGACACACTGGAGGCTGCGCATGCCCAGGGGCTGTGGGCACAATAAGGCCCAGGCAGCAGTGTCTGGGCCCGGCTGTCAGGGCTGCCTGCCTGCCGTTCATGCCGAGGGCGTTGTCGGAGCTCTCGCTGCTCAAGGGGGGCCCCTGCCTGTGGCTGCCCGGTGGCGGCGGTCCAGGGGAGGGAGGCTGGGTCCCTGCCCTTCTCTTCGTCAAAGTGTGGATGGTGAAGTGGCTGGGGGGGTCTGGCAGAAGAGAACTCAGGAGGGAGCCCAGGTCTGCAGAAGTCACTGCAGGGGCAGCCGAGCGGTTGCATCAGCGGGCGCGTCGTGTGCGGAGGAGCCCGCAGAGTTACAGCTGTGCGTCTCAGCGCGTCATTGCGAGGCGCACGCAGCTCTGCAGAGACCTCACATCTTCTCCCGCCCGTGTCCCCCTCCCTCTTCCAAACGCTCCCCCTCTGCTCCAGCCTCCGACACCGGGGGCTGGCTTCGGCTGCGAGGCAGGACAGCTGTGCGGCAGGCAGTCTTGGGTTTGGCCGTGTTTGCTCAGCATCTGGTGAGATCGTCTGTGGTGGTGTTCGTAGCTGACCTTTTCCCATTTTACGCAACTGACTGTTTCCATGGCCGTCTAAGACCTCAGTGTCTGGCCCCGTGAAAGCTTACTCCCCGGTTCTGCACTGGAGGTAGCGGTGGGTCAGTTCCGGGTTTGCTGTCGCCACGACGCTGCTGCGAGCGCTTTGCACGCGCCTTTGTTCTTGCGCCAGCGCTGGCGCCTCTGCAGGGCGGTGCCCCGGGGACGCAGGAGCACACTCCTCCAGCAGAGGCTGCCGAACTGTTTTCTAAGTGGGTGAACCCAGCACTGCCTGAGACCCCCCCGCGCCTCTCCGGCCAGGGCCGCCTCTCCTGAGGGTCTGCAGACGGGAGAGGGACGTGCCGGAGCCGGAGCCCGGGCACCACCCCTGTGCGGCGCCCCTGGGCTGCTGCCTGAAAGTCCCCCATGGGAGCCACTTCTGAGGGGTCACCGAGGCGCACTCTGGAATTCGGCTAATCAGAGATTAACTAAACAGCCTCACGAAGCCCTTATTACATTCCAAAAGCTGCACAAGATTGTCCTGGAGAACAAGTCTGAAACAGATGTGGATTCGGATCTTCAGAATCGTTCAGACAGGGGACAGTTGTCACGGGAAACACCAAGTATCAGGGCAGACAGAGCAGCTGAGGCTTGCTCCACGGGCAAGGCGTGTTTATGAGGAAAGGGACCTGTGTGCACCCTGGGGAAGGGGCCTTGAAGGGTAAAGACGGGAAGGGACAAGGGACAAGGGAGGACAGTCTCCGCAGAGGGACCCGCCTGGACAGCAGTGGGGAACACAGGGGTTCGAATGGAACCCCGAAGAGGCCAGGCACCTGCGTCTGGGAAAGAGCTGGGAGGCGGCTCAGTCGCCGATGCGGAGAGGGCGGGGCCAGGTGGCTGGGTTGGCAGCGGGTCGCCTTGCTTGGGTAGAGGAGTCCAAGGGTTCCTGTGAAGCTCCGGAGGGTGGGGGGGGGGTGCGGGGAGGAGGGGGGCTGCATGGAGGAGATGAAGTACAAGGCAGGCTCGGGGGGGGACGACTCCTTCCCCGGAACTTCTGGAGGATTCTGCCCTCACTGGGGCCTCTCTGGGGCCTCTCTGGGGCCTCTCTGGGGCCCCGCTGCCCCCACTGCCCCCACTGCCCCCGCAGTTTGGAATCGGCCTGGGCCCTCGGCACCCAGAGCCCGGCAGGAACCCCCTCTGTGGCCTTCACCTCGAGCCTTTTCGCGTATCCCTGAGCTGAGGAAAACCTCAACATCCTTTCGTAGGCTGGTGGGAGGTACCTGGCTCCGAGGCTCCCTCCGCCTGAGGTCAGGCCTGGGCACCCCGCCGCAGGGAGCTCGGGAGCACAAGTCACCTGGGACGCACTCCAGGCTCTGTCAGCCGGTCTCCTTGCCGTCCTCCGTCCTCCGTGCTGGCTGCCCACTCCTTCTGGGGTGGCCTCGTCCTTCCGTCGTCACAGCCCAGTTCCTGTCACAGCCCAGGCACTCAGCCCCCAGAAGAGGGGCTTTGAAACTGCCCAGCAGCGGCTGTGCCTGCCCCGGGCCACCCCCGTCCACCCTGGGCCTCTCCTGACCAGGCAGCAGGTCCTGTCCTCCCCTCTGACCCTCAGCACTCACTGCCTCTCGCTGCGCGCATGGGGATGGTGTGGATGCTTTCTTGTCCTGCTGGCATCTCTTCTCTCTCCCTGTGTCAGGTAGGCCCCTCAGGGACAGGAGCTGCAACCTGCCAGCGTGGTCCCAGTCCCCAGTCCCTGGTGCCTGGCTCTGTGCATCCTAGCCACCCCCAGGGCGGCCCCAGCCCCTCCCAGCCCGCCTGACTCCAGCCACTCACCCACCCTCCCACCCTGTGCCCTTGAGGCCGCAGAAGGGCATTTCACTGTGAAGAACAACTCAGGGTCCAGGCCCTCGGATCTCAGCTGGGCCCTCAGTGTCCTGGGAGCCCTGGGAGGGGGCAGTGGCCCACAGCTTCTCCCATTTCCCAAGAGCTGATTCCAAACCGCAACTGTCTGTTCCACGACCACAGCCTGTGCCAGCCCACACCCTCCCCCTCTGAGAAGGGGCTCCGCCAGCCCTGCCACCCAAAGTTCCCGACGTCGGGTCGGGGTCGCCGTGAGGGGCCCTCCAGCGTCAGCTCACCCCTCTGCAGAGCTCGGGGAGGCTCCTTCCGGTGGGGGTTCCCTCCCTGGCTCTGATGCTACTACTTCCCCAGGGGCCTTCCAGGGCCCGCTCAACCCTGCTCACACCCCTGCCCTGTCTGCGCCTGTCCTTTCTGCGGGCTGCCCACTCCTACTTCATTTCCCCACAACTGCAGAAGCTACTGGAAAACCACTGGGCCCTCCAACTGTGCCTGCTCCCTGTGTGTCTCTGCTGCTGCCCCAGGGTCCTCCTCAGGGCAGCCCCCCACCTCCGCAGACCCAGGCTCACAATGGCACACGTGGTTTTGGCTATGATTTCTTAAAAAGGCCCCATTTCACTGTGGCTGGTGCAGCTCAGTGGATGGGGCGCCATCCCACAGACCAGAAGGTCAAGGGTTCGACTCCCAGTCAGGGCATGAGCCTGGGTCGTGCGTTCTGTCCCCAGTAAGGGGCGCGAGAGAGGCAACAGATTGATGTTTTTCTCCCTCTTTCTTCCCCTCCCCCTTTCTCTAAAAACAAACATATACAATCTTTTAAAGAGAAAAGAAAAGAAAAGAAAAGAAAAGAAAAGAAAAGAAAAGAAAAGAAAAGACAAGACTCCGTTTCAGGGGCAGCTGCAAAGTAGGATTGCTCAGAGAGTCACACTGGTTCTCCACTGAAATTCTCAAACTTATTTCCCTGAACATAATCAACACAATTGCTGTAATGTTTGTGGTTAATACGTATCATCAAGCTGCCCCTCGGGTCTGTTTTTGTGGCTTGTGTTTTCTTTCCTTTTTTAAAATATATGTTTTATTGATTATGCTATTGCAGTTGTCCCATTTCTGCCCCTTCATTCCCCTCCACCCTGCACACCCTCTCCCACCCACATTCCCCCCCTTTAGTTCACATCCATGTGTCATAAGTTCTTTAGCTTCTACATTTCACATACTATACTTGCCCTCCCCTGTCTATTTTCTACCTACCATCTATGCTACTTATTCTCTGTATCTTTTCCCCCTCTCTCCTCCTCCCCCTCCCCTGTTGCTAACCCTCCATGTGACCTCCATTTCTGTGGTTCTGTTCCTGTTTGAATTGTTTGCTTGGTTTGCTTTTGTTTTTGTTTTAGGTGTGATTGTTAATAATTGTGAGTTTGCTGTCATTTTACTGTTAATATTTTTTATCTTCTTTTTCTAAAATAAGTCCCTTTAACATTTCATATAATAAGGGCTTGGTGATGATGAGCTCCTTTAACTTGACCTTATCTGAGAAACACTTTATCTGCCCTTCCATTCTAAATGAAAGCTTTGCTGGGTAGAGCAATGTTGGATGTAGCTCCTTGCCTTTCATGACCTGGAATACTTCTTCCCAGCCCCTTCTTGCCTGTGAGGTCTCTTTTGAGAAATCAGCTGACAGTCTGATGGGAACTCCTTTGTAGGTGACTGTCCTCTTATCTCTTGATGCTTCCAGAATTCTCCCCTTCATTTTAATCTTGGCTAATGTAATGATGATGTGCCTTGGTGTGTTCCTCTTCGGGTCCAACTTCTTTGGGACTCTCTGAGCTTCCTGGACTTCCTGGAAGTCTATTTCCTTTGCCAGAATGGGGAAGTCCTCCTTTATTATTTGTTCCAATAAGTTTTCCACTTGTTGCTCTTCCTCTTCCCCTTTTGGTACCCCTATAATTCAGATGTTAGAACGTTTACAAATGTCCTGGAGGTTCCCAAGCCTCTTCTCATTTTTTTGAATTCTTGTTTCTTCATTCTTTTCTGTTTGGCTGTTTCTTTCTTCCTTCCGGTCCACTCCATTGGTTTGAGTCCCAGTTTCCTTCCCATCACTATTGGTTCCCTGTGCATTTTCCTTCATTTCACTTAGTGTAGCCCTCATTTTTTCATCTAATTTGCAACCAAATTCAACCAATTCTGTGAGCATCCTGATCACCAGTGCTTTGAACTGTGCATCTAATAGGTTGGCTGTCTCTTGGTCACTTAGATGTATTGGCTCTGGAACTTTGATCTGTTCTTCCGATTGAGCCTTTTTTTTTTCAGTCTGGTTGTGCCTGTTACATAGTGAGGGGTGGAGCCTTAGGTGTTCACCCAGGCAGGGTAGCCCACCAGCTGTGTTGTGACACTGTCTGTAGGGGAGGGGTCTGAGTGGGAACAGTGGCACTTGCTCCGCTCTCTGCTGGATTTCAGTCACTTCCACCGCTTCCCCCAAGCACATTGGGCCCTTCTGGTGCTGATTCCCTGGTGGGTGGGCTTGTGTACATCCTGGGACCCTGTGGGTCTCTCCAACGAACTCTCCCATGAGGCTGGGGGTCTCTCCCGGCACCTTACCCCCACGGGTGTTTTCAGTTGGTGTTTTGAGGCTTTATTTCCCCACGCTGGGACCCTGGGTTGCGTGGTCTGTCTCCCTCCCCAGTGTCGCCTGGTTTATGTGCGTGCAAATGTGTGACTGTGGTCAGCCATTGGCCTTGCGAGTCTCACTGGGTCTGTCCACTGCCACCTCGTGCTGCTGGGGTCTGCTTGCCGCCGCCTGTGTGCCTGGGACCGCCAACCACCGCTTTTTCCTGCCTCGACGCCTCTCCACCAGCCGCCAACCCGCCCCTCTTACCAGTCCGGATGAATGGTTGTCAGACTTCCGTACAGTTCAGTTTTCTGTCAGATTTGGTTGTTTTTTGTTTCTAAAATTTTGTTGGCCTTAATTTTGCCTGTGCAAGGAGGCGCAGTGTGTCTAACTACGCCTCCATCTTGGCCAGAAGTCTTGTGTTCTCTTTTGGTTTTTGGATGTGTTTCCTCTTGTTCAGCCCATTTATTTTTTTGTTTTATTTTGCGTATTATAAGGAAAATTTTTGGAAACAGTTTGATGGCCTGATTGATGGGTTTCTAAAAAGATTTTAATTATTTATATTTAGATAGAGGGGACCGGAAGGAGAGAGAGAGGTAGAGGAATATCAGTTGGCTGCCTCTCTCACACCCCCAATCAGGGACCTAGCCAGCAGGCCAGGCCTGTGCCCTGACTCAGAATGGAGCCTGTGACCTTTCAGTTTGCGAGATGAAGGCCAATCCACTGAGCCACACCAGTCAGGGCTGGTGTATGTTATTTTTCTACAGGGATAACTTAGATTTGCCTCTAGAAGGCAGCCAGATAGGAAATAATAGATTCTAGAGCACTTTAATCTGAATCAGGGCAGAGATGATTCAAAATTGGGTTTGAGTTTCTGGGAGGGCGGGTGTATTTGTTGCTTTCCATGACCAGCGCGGAGTGGGGGTTCCTGAGTGGGGTGGGCAGGAGACGGAGAGAAGACACAACACAGACGGTTTAAGGAAAAGCGGGGACCGGCTGGGACGTTGTCCTCTGATGGAGAGACAGTGAGCCCTGAACATGGGCTCCGCCTTTGTTTCACAGGGGTTGGTTAGATGCGGCTCGAGGACGTTTCGCGGACTTTGGGAGACGCTGCAGGCACAGATTGTTCCCTTCCCAGGCTAGCTCACCGACACATACGTCCGGGGCGAAAGTTACAGCTGGGTTCAGCTGAAGCTGGCGGTTATCTATCTCCTGGGTCCTGGCTGTTGTTGCTGCTGGCTTGATCCGCCTTGCAGACGCAAGCAGCCAAGTGCGGCTTTGTTCGGCTCTCAACCTTGGCTGTGACGCCAGCCTTCACCGCCCCCCGCAGTTGCTCTGAATTCTCCGTGTGCAGCTGCCTGTGAGCCAGCCGCCAGTCTGCTGGGTCTTGGCTGCATCCCCTCCAGACAGGAGGTCCTGCCCTCTCAGCTCCTCGAGCCGATTGGAAGCTCCGCCCAGGGGGCCAGCGGTCAGCTGCTTGTTACGGAATCAGAAGGTGCCTCCTGGGAACAGCAGGAAAGGGTGCAGGTCTCATCACTTTCAGATCCTGGCCCTTAATTTTTCACTGCTTTATTGGCTCCCTGATGCCCTAGCGGCGCACTTTTATGTTTTGCCCATTTTGTTCTCAGATACCCGCCGTGGGAGTGTTGGGTGGCACGTGTTTACCTGGTCTCCCGTGACCGGAGTTAAAACTCCTGAGGTGACTATTTCTCTCGGGCAGCAAGTGTATGCAGTGGCACACGAGCAGGACCGGTCCCAGACCACCGAGGAAGGGAGAGGCTGTGGCTCTGGGCCCAGGGGGCTCAGCAAAGACGGGTGGTTGATGACCGTGCACGTCCGTGCTGCAGGTGTGTTGGTGGTTACTCCGCCCACCCGTGTACTTGGGATGTCTGTGCACTGTGTGCTGTGTCCTGCTCCCGAGCACAGCCCGAGCCCGCGGAGAGGAAGATGGGGACACCTGGCGCCGTGTCTGTCTCTGGCTCGCTCGTGGGCAGGTCCACTTCCGGCTCCGCGACAGGAGCAGGGCCCCTGTGTTTCAGCCTCAGGGTGTCCCGACCAAAGAAGCCCATTCCGCCCACCAAGCAGCAATGACAGGCCCTTTCCTTGTCTGCTCGGTGTCTTGCGGAAGGCTGGCCGAGCGCTCCCAGAATGCACGTGGGCATCTGAGGAGCCCCCACCCTCCCTCTTGTCCCAGCAGCCTCCACTGTACAGGCTTGCGTGTCTCCTGCCCCCAGCGGCGATGCCACATTGCTTCCCGGCCCGAAACGGCCACAGACACACCCCCTTCTCTTCGCAGAGGGCCCTGGCCACCCCACGGTGGGCAGCGACCAGCAACCTATGTCACCCCAGCATGCACATTCATTCCCATCATGCTTCCCGGAGAGGGAGGGGCTGGGATTTGCATTCTTCTTCCCTTTCTAGTTTCTTCTATGGAGCAGTCCTTGTGGAGGCTTTCTAGTGACTAAAAAACTGAAGAACATGCCCTAGCCGGGTGGCTCAGTTGGTTGGAGCCTCATCCCGTACACTAGAAGGTCGCAGGTTCAATTCCCAGTCAGGGCAAATACCTGGATCGAGGGTTCAGTCCCTGGTCAGGACACATATGAAAGCCAACCGATCTATGTCTCTCTCTCTCTCTTCCCTCTCCCCCCTCTGTCTTTCTCTTTCCCTTCCTCTCTCTCTGAAATCAATCAGCATATCCTTGGGTGAGGATTTGAAAAAAGAACTGGCCGGCATCAATGAGGAATGATGGCAGTTTGCTGTGCCAGGCTCTCCAGGAGGGTTATGAGCCCAGCCCTCTGGCCGGGCAGAGGAGGGAGGCGTGAGTTCAGCGCGGAGTGTTCGTCCTACTGGACGTCACAATTCAGAACTCCTAGTGGTCACTGCTGGCGAGTACTGGTCACCTCAGTGCTGCAGGGGGAAGTCACGTCAGGTATGATGTTTATTTAGAACACTGTGGTTAAGAAGTCACCCTCTAAAGCCAAACTGGCTGGGTTTCAAGCTCATCTTTCTCACGGATTAACTCGGGATAGCTACTTTTAAATTCCCACTAAATCTGTTTCCTCACCTGTGAAATGGGGATAAGAACCTTGTAGGTCATTGCAAAGTAAAAGAGCTAAAACATGGAAAGAGTTTAAAACCTGCTTGTCCCTTCGTAAGTACTCAAGAGATGTTAGCTCTTACTCTGGGCTTGTGGGCCCCTTCAGAGCCTGGGGAGATGGGGCCCGCAGAGCATGTGTGCTCTCGGGTTCCCCGGCTCTGGGGTCCTCACGGGCCCCATCCTGGTGGCTCAAGGGAAGTCACGCTGGCCACATGCTCTGGCCTGACACCAGCCCTGCCCTCTGCGTTCTCTTTCCTAGCGTCCTTCGAACCTCCGACCCCCAGGCTGGTAGAATCGGGAGCACGTCTCCAGCTGCACGTCCCCCACAGCATCCAGACAAAGGCAGTCTCTATCAAATGGAAGGTGAAGCTGCGTTCGCCGCCACAAGATTTTCTGTTGCTCTTTTGGAAGAGTGGTCCTGATTTGCTTCATAAAAAGGAGAAATGTCGTTCTAATTTTAAAAATACTCGCTGTTTTATAATGGAGGACCAAACTCTTGTCATCGAGGAAGCTCAGCCCCAGGACAGTGGCATCTACCTCCTGGAGGTCTCTGACGAGGAGGGAAATTCTAAGACATATCACTTCAACGTGTCTGTGTTGGGTGAGTGTGCGGACGGCTGTCCCTGCCCCTCTGGCTCCGGCAGGGCTGGGTCTGCAGCGCCTTCCTGACCAGATCTCTGCTTCCAGACCCTGTGCGGACCCCCCTGCTGCAGGGACAGCAGGAAGCCCTGGACGGAGGGGTGTGCCGAGTGACTCTGTCCTGCTCCATCTCTGGAGGTGGTGATGGGAGCTATGGTGATGTGAGCTACACCTGGTACCGAGGGAGTGAGCGGGTCCTGGGCCGGGGGAACCTGTTCACGCTGGAGGAGCGGGTCGACGGCGGCCCGCATACGTACACTTGCCAAGTCAGCAACTCTGTCAGCTGGGCCAACCAGACGCTCAGGCTCAGCCACGACTGTCTCCCGGGTGAGTGCGGTGCTTGGGGCGGGACAGGGCCGAGGTGGTGGGCCCCGGACCGGGCTCATGTGCGGAGAGACGGCAGTGACAGCCCTGGGCTGGCCCCCTGGGGTGCTGGCCTGGAGGCACACAGGCCCCACAGCCAGGCCCGCCTTCCTCTGGGAAGCGTTTGTGTCCCCGTCGAGACTCTCCTTCGGGAACAGGGGCGTCTCTCCTTCACGCAGCCAATGCTCAGCTGCCTGAGGAGCGGCAGCCCGGCCCCAGCCGCCGGCCCGTTTCTTCTTCAGACGGACAGAGCCCTGCTCCCTCCTCGAGAGTGACACCTTCCCCGAACCATGGTGTCCCCTGAGAGGGGCCTTGCCAGGCGCCCACAGCAGTGCCCTGGGTCCTGGCAGCGCCAGGGCATCACCGCAGCACCTGGCGGAGTCCTTGGTTTATTGCTCGTGCCTGTCCTGAGAGCCACCTGGAGCTCACTTTGCACCAGTTTTTATTAGATAAGTAAGACTCAGTGTGGCGGCAGCACAGGCAGAAGCGGCCTGCTGCCCCTGTCTTCAAGGACCTGATAGCCCGGCAGGGACAAGAGGAAGCAAACAAGCAGAAGCCGTGTGGAGACAAGGGCACGTCCGCGGGTCTCGTCAGCCGTGGCTTCGTCTCTCGCGGGCTCTGTGTTCCCAGGCAGATTCATGGGCCTCTCTGAGCCTCTGCTCCTCTCTGGGGTAAAGTGGGAGTGATAACAGCACTGCTAGTTGGACGAGACCCTGTTTGTAAAGGGCTGGGCCCGCGGCACTGAAACACGCCCCCCCCCCCTCCCCCGTTGACCGAAGAGGCACAAGAGCAGCGGAAGGTGAGCGGGGGACGAGCTCCAGAAGGCTGTCGAGTTAAAAACAAAAGCATGGACCGCGGTCACAGTCGCTGTGTTTTGCATTTGTTAGATCACATGACGAACCCCCGTATGTCGATGACATGACCTCCTCTTCCTCAGTGAGAGAGCAGGGGCTCGGAGAGGGAAGCTGGCTGCTGAGGGCTCTGAGCCGAGCTCCTGGTGTCGCTCCGGGGAGGTCGTCCCCGGGACGGCGCAGTCGCAGGCTGGGGCGGGGCAGCCGCGGCAGCAGCCAGGCCAGGAGGCGGGGAGGCCTGCGTCCTCACGCCCCTGCCCCCGTATCCCTCAGAAACCGGCCTCCTGCCCTTTTGGGTGATCATCGTGACTCTCGCCGCCGTGCTGCTGCTGGGCTTGGGCGCCGTCACCTGGGTCTGTGTGCGGAGGAGGAGGAGGAAGCGGGCAGGTAGGTGGAAGGCCCCTGAGAGCTGCTGCCCCAGTGGCGGCGGCGGGGCTGGGATGTGCGGCCGCGGTCGGAGGGACAGCGGTGGTTGCCAGGCCTCCGCTCCCAGGCCTCGCCCTCTGCGTCCCCGAGGCGCACAGTCGGCTCCCCGCCCTGCAGCTGCCCCGCAGTGGCCGGTGCAGGGGAGACGGTCAGCTGGCCGCTGCCCCTGTGCCCGCTGGGTCTCCTGGGGGGAGCAGCGACCCTCTAGACCCCTTCGGAGGGTCTCGGCCACCTGGGACGAGGCGGGCAGGACGCCTTCCGGGCCGGTCCGCAGCTCCGCTTCCTCTTCACACAGACCCGGGCCCCGCGGAGTCTGTGACGGTTTACGAAGACGTCAACCACCTGCGCACCAGGAGCGGCCACGTACGTCAGCCTGCGGGCGGCCCTCTCTCAGCCGGTCTGGAAGTCGCTCTCGGGAGGATGGCCATTCCGGGCAGGGGACACAGGGAACCCAGCTGTCCTCTCAAAGTGGCCCTCAGCCCCCCATGTCCCGCCCCCTCAGCACCCGAGCTCTGGCCGTGGACAGAAAGGGGGGAGCGGGCGAGGGGCCCGAGGGAGGGCGTCTGGGTGCAGAGCTGCGCCCACCGAGACTCCCTGTGGTGCCGGCGCCCTCGTTGCCTGAGGCTCAGCGCAAGTGCGAGCCGCTCGTGTGTCGTGTCTGACCAGATTCTCGTGTCCCCGCAAGTCCCGTTGACTTCTGCGGCCCCTTCGCCGCTGCACAGCCGGGCAGGGCGGCAGCCTGATGAGCTGAGGCCCGAGCGTGTTGTCACGGGCTCTGGCCTGCCCTCGGACGGCCCTGGGGCCCAGAGGCCCGAGTCCAGCCCAGGTGGTGGAGGGAGTGAGGCCACCGCGTGATGAGCCGGGCCAGCGTCTCCTCTGTCACCCAGAGGCGAAGAAGGGGAGGTGCCGCAGAGGGGCTGCAGGCAGGACGTGGGGACAGGCAGAGCCTCACCGAGCCGCTTGGTGGGAAGGGAGGGGCAGGAAGGACCCTCCTCCTCCCGCCATTCCTGGGGCTTGGCCCGGGTGGCGAGGCAGGAAGTGCATGAGCGAGGCCTCCTCCCCTGGCTCCGCAGGGCCTAGGGACAGGGCAGCCCCTGCAGCCCGTGTCTGCACCCAGCAGTGGCATATTGGGGTGTGACCCTGCAAGCAAATGGACTCTCCCATCAGAACCGACCCTGGTACCAGGCACAGCGACTGCAGACACCTCCAGCCACTGATGCCCATATGCTCACCAAAAGTAGCTCCCCGCAATGAAGAGCACTTTAAAGATTTTATTTATGTATCTTTAGAGAGAGGGGAAGAGGGGGAGGAACATCAATGTGTGAGCGCCCCCTACTGGGGTCCTGGCCCACAACCCAGGCATGTGCCCTGACTGGGAATTGAACCAGCAACCCTTTGGTTCATAGGCCTGCGCTCGAGCCACTGAGCCACACCAGCTGGGGCCGATGAGGAGCACTTTAGATTAGGGAAATGAAGAAGAACATAGGGGAACATAAATTTATAGAGTAAAACAAGCCTACTGGGGATTCAGGCCCGTTACTCTGCTTCTGAGCCAGCAACTCATGGCCCCGTCCGTCCAGGCCTCTCCCTGCTGTCTCCCAGGTCCCGTCCAAAGGCTTCAGCCTCAGGCTTGTGTGATCTTACCTGGGGCCTGGCCGTGGCCTTTCGGAGACACTTCACGCAGGTCTGGGCAGAAGAGAAAAGCAGTGGAGTGCTGTGTCTTCCCGGATGCCGTGACTCCAGCCTCCAGGGGCAGCTGGTGTTTCTCTGCTCCTTCTGACCACCCCACACCTGTGAGATGAGCCCCACCAGAGCCCACCCTGGCGACGCGCACTCCGGGGAGGGAGCACGAAACCCTTCCAGCCCAGTCCGGGCAGGACTGGGAGAGGGAGATGCGGCCTCTGGCCTTGGGTCCAGGGCTCCACCCAGCACCGCAGCTGCACAGGAGGCTGGCTGGAGGCCAAGGGCAAGCTGACCGCCAGGGCTGGATCTAGATAGGGGGCTTGAAAATGTCTCAAGCCTCTGACGCTGGGCCCACAGCCCTCCTTGGAGCTCAGGGCCAGGGTGCCTGCAGACTTAGCCCAGGGCCCTTTCTGAGTCGGCAAAGTGAGGCTGGTGGCAGGACCTCCACCCCCCCCCCGCCCCGCCACCCCCCCCCCCCCCGCAGTGTCAACTCAGCGCTGCACCTTCCCACCTGGGAGGGGCCTTCGGCCTGCTTCTGCATCAAGAGTTGCTCTTTCTCCCGCCCCTCCCCATGTGCGTTGACCCACCACCGCTCCCTCCCAGGCTCCCCGGAGCTCCTTGTTGTGCGGTCTCTCCCCACCGGACCCACACCCTCCAGCCCGAGCCCCCGGCCAACGGTACCAGGTGTCCTTTCCTATTTCTCCCGCAGGAGCAGCGGCAGGAGCAGCGGGACGCCCCCTCGGCCGAGACCACCATCTACTCCATGATCCTGGCCCAGGTACCCCCGGCTCCCCCCTTCCGGGCTCCACCTGTCTATGGGCTTTCTCGTGTCCTCCCCTCCCCCTCCAAAAAGGGAGCCCTCACACCCTTGAATGGCGGGTGGCGTAGCAAGACCCTGGTGCCCTCGGAGCGCAGAAGGGGGCTGGTTGACTGTCGGAGCGGTCTGGGGTCTCCGCAGCCGAGTGGGGCCGGGAGGGCGGATGCAGGACGGCCCCCTTGCTGGGGCCTGGGGCTGTGGCCCTGGGGCAGCTGGTGGCGGCGGAGGAGGAAGCTGTCCGGGACTCGGCCTCTCTTTTCCCTCCCTGCTGCTTCCTGCCCGCGCTTGTTCTGCCTGTTTCCAGGAGAGAGCAGGCCTGTGTGGTTCTCTCTAACCTTCTCTGACATCGAGACTTAACGATAACGTGTACGAAGTATGATGTCCGTTTTTGCAACAAATCTTCTCTAACAGCCTCGCAAAGCAGTAGGTCTCAGGCAAACCTCATTCCGCAGATGAGGACACACTCCAAGGGCAACTGGCGCTCCCGAGGTCGCGTGGCTGGGCGGTGGGGAAGCTGAGCGGAATGGTTTCTGACAGTCCCCAACGGTCTGGCTTCCAGGAAGTGGCCCCGTAACTGGGGGTCCACCCTCCAGCGCGGCAGCCGCAGGACGGCGGGGGAGCCCGGGCTGTGCATCCCTTAGGGAGACACTGTCTGCTGGTGGCCAGGGACAAGGAAGCTCTGGACAAAATTATTATCATTATTTTTAAAGAACTTTGGCTGGAAGCAGCAGCCTCTTCAGCTTGGGGGCCCAGCGGCAGGACAGAGAAAACCCTTGGGGGAACAGGGACAGGCTTCAGAGAGAGCAGGAAGAGGGGGGAGCGGAGCCCAGGAAGGGCAGGGAGGAGAGGAAGGGCGGTGGGTGGGGGGGAGGCCCAGGGGCAGGAGCTCTCCACGGGGGGGGGGGGGGGGCTTCCCAAGCACGGCGTTGCCTCCGCCCGCCCCAGCTCCCTGGTGGTGGGCCCAGTCAGAGCCTTAGAAGGAGATGTGTCGACTAAGAAATGTCCAAACTTGTAAGAATGTCTATGAGTTTATCTGAGCCAAATTGACGGCAATAGCCAGGAGGCAAAATCTCAGCAGACGGAGAAATGCTGCAGAGGATGGCGGTTTTGCGCCCTATTCTGTGCGCTGGCATCGGAGCAGAAGACGAGCGGGGTTAGGTCAGACCCACTGGTGAGGGATGCGGGAGGCAGGCGAGAGCAGAGCGGGGCTGGGTCGAAAGGGGAGCGGCAGACGGCCTCCCTCTGCGCAGGGCCGCACAGCCGCCAGTGAGCAGTGAGCACGGAACACGGCCTCCTGCTGGGTGGGGGGGGGGGAGCCTGTGCCCCGAGGGGCCTGCAGAGAGGAAATTTCCTTGACATTCCTGTGTCATCGGAGAGGTGCAGAGATAACACACGGGCTCAGTTAAGGGGAAGACTGACCTTCGTCACGGAACGTGCCGGGCTGGGACGTGACCGCTGCCACGACTCACTTCCAGCCCGAAAGTGTTCTTCTGAGGCCGCCCCGTGTGGTGACTTGTGTCCCTGAGCTTGTCAGGCTGCTGCCCAGCCGCCCCCTGAGCGTGGTGGGTCAGTGGGTGACCCGCTGTCTTCACCAGATGCCAGAGCGAGGGACTCCCCCGGTCGGCCAGCTGTAGTCCCGTTTCACCCCTACACGGGGTTTCTGAGATGTTGCAGGAGAGTGAGATCCCTCCTCTGGAGCTTCTTAGAAGCTGGGTGGCCACCTGCTTGGAGATTGCACGTGCCAGGCCCAGAGGGGAGGGTTTGCGTACAGGGGAGCGTCACGGTGCCGAGGAAAGGGCGCTGGGGAGTTTGGGTTTAAGTCCGGTGTCTGCTGTGAGCGGCATGGCGTGGGCATTCACCGTTTTGGAGCCTCATCTGTGGAGTGAGGCCACTCGGATTGTACGGGGTGTTCGGCGGGGCGGGGTGGTGCACAGGTGCGGAGCCTGTGCTCAGCCCTCAGCAGCTGTCTGACAGCAGAGAGGGACCAGCACTCAGGTCGTCTGGCCTTCCGACTCGTCCGGCTTCTTTTCACAACAGTTAGACGTGCTGTCTGGGCCCCGGCCGGGCAGCTGCGGTGGCTGGAGCACCGTCCTGAGGCACCAAGGTCGTGGGTTTGATTTCCGGTCAGGGCATGTGCAAGAGTCAACCACTGATATTTTTCTCTCATCTCTCTCTCTCCCCCCACTTCCTCCTTCTCTCTCTCTCTGAAATCAATAAAACATATCCTCAGGTGAGGATTAGAAAAAAGAATCAACCAATGAGTGCAAAAATAAGTGGAACAACAAAGCGAGGTTTCTCTCTGAAATCAGTAAAAAAATCGGAAAGCTTATGTTTGGGCAGGGTTGAGGGGGAGGGGCAGAGTAACTCCCTTCCTGGGGGAGGGCTACCTGTGTGCTTCTGAAATGATCATATTCCTCTTCTCATTAGCCGTCCGATTTCACGTCACAAAGAACTGAAAATACGCTGTATTCAGCGGTGCAGTACTCCGGGAAGGTGAGTCTCCCCTCCTGGGGTGCGTGGGAGCGGGTGTCCGTGTGGGCTGTCTGTTTTGGTGTGTGATGCAGGCGTGTGTCTGCAGAGTGTGCCAGCACTTCTGCCTGAGCTACCTTCCCTTGAGTGTCTCCCAGTGCTGGTGTGCAGCGGCTGTGTGCAGGTGTCCCCAGGCCGACCAGGAAATGCCTTTGAGTTCAGCGTGGAGGGAAACGGCAGCTCTGAGACCGGAGCAGAGTGGATTAGTGGGACGCTGAGGACAGTCACACAGAGAGAAGGTGCTTCGTGCAGGGGACCCCTGGGGCAGGAGCCCCTCCAGGCCTGGAGAGGTTCCAGTGCGTGACCTCTGGCATGGAGCTGGGGGGCTGCACGGGGTCCAGAGAGACGTGGCATCCACTTTCCAGGAACCAGAGAGAGGTGCTGGCCAGCCACGTCACATGGAGTCCTCCAGACCGGGTCCGCCTCCCACCCTGATCCCAGCGGGGCTCGCAGGGGACCGCGTGCCTGGAACCACAGAGCCGGGCACGCCGCTGCCATTGTCACCTGCCCCTCGCACCGGCGATGCGCCTGCGGCCGGAGCCACGGTGCAGACGCGTGAGCTTGGCACGGTGCCCCGAGGCTGGGCCTGTCACTGTGAAGCACTGAGTTCACGCAGGTTGGGGTCGCGTGTCTGTACCCAGTGCGGGGGAGTTCAGGGCGCGATTTCAGACTTTGCGTTCACTGGGATGAGAGATATTGACATCGTAGTTGCAGCAAATGGTCACAGAGATGGTCTCGGGTTTTGCTTTTATGTTGTGAGGACCCTTCAGACGCCTGAAAGTGCTTCTGAATGGCACCGTGTGTGTGTGTGTGTGTGTGTGTGTGTGCACATGAATGGAGGCGAGTGTGGCCCGAGAGTGTGAGAGTGGCAGGCGGGACTCTGATGGCTCAGAAATGTGAAATCGTAGGCCAGTGTGTGCGCCCCGTCTCTGGAAACCGTGCCCGCCACTGTTCACTCCTGGGGTGGGCGGTGCTATCCGCTTCTGGTGGGGACACTTCGGGGACTTTCTGGGCACTGAGTCTCTTCCGGAACCTGTCACACCAGTGGGGAATGGGACACTCGTTAAGCTGAACGAAGCCCTCTGACCCTGTGCATTTCAGCCTGGCTCCAAGAAGCGGAAGCAGAGCCCCGCCCTGGCTGCCACGGTCTACGACGAGGTGAGTCTCCGGAGCTCCTGCGGGCGCGCTGTGCCCACGGCTCAGCCGGGGGGCGGGGGGGGGCGTGCACCTGCGTAAAGTCATCCACAGAGTCTCGGCGTCTCGAGGAGCTCAGGGACATCTGGTCCAGTGTTTTGTGCCAGAGAGGAGGAAGCCGAGGTCCAAGGCAGCGGCAGTCTGACAGGAGGTCACACCACGTGTCGGGGTTTGGCTCTCACTGGGTGGGGCGCCTGACTCTCAGATTAGGGCCGTCCCCAGGCTCATTCTGCAGCTGTGAGTCACACCCCAGATACATCGACTTCCCAGTGTGTTTGTGGGGGCGGGGGGCCAGGAAGGCAGAATTGAGTCTAAGTGGCTTTCTAAAGCCAGCGAGTAATGGAGAGTCGCTCCGGGAGACCCGTGCTCTCGGCCACTGACGGGAAGAATACTGCACGGAAGTGTCCCTGAGCCTGGTGGCCCAACTGATTTCCATCAGACCATTGAGGGAGTGGGAAGTAGGGTCTCCATGGCCACAGAAGGTTTCCTGTGTATGTGGTGGCCTGACCATATACACAGGGAACCTTGGCTTTATGTGAATTACCTCACTTAATCCCCACGGAACATGGGGAGTGGGTACAATCATACTTTCCATTTGGACCCACAGAAAAGAAGGCAGGAGAGCACCCCACTTACTCCCCATTTGCCTCCGGCTGTGCCCAGGTGCCCACCTGTGGCCCGATGACAGTGTCGCCACGGGTGCCAAGGGAGGGGCAGGCGGGTGCCTGCTGGGCTTCTTGGCTTCCAACTGTAGCCCCACCTGAAAACCACTGGACCGTCCGGGGTTGCGGAGAGCACCCAGGGGTCCCAGGCAGCCCAGGGCGGGTCGCGAGGAAGCTGGGCGCGGCGACCGAAACGGAGCCAGGAGCCGGAAGCACTGGAGTCAGGCCCCTGCTGCACTTCAGACAGTTGCTTGTGCTTCCTTTTCTTGTTCTGTGACATGGAGATAACAACCCATACCCACAGGGCTGCTACATAGGCTCCTGGTGGGAGGGCCTGAGCTTCTTTTCTTCTGCAGGTTGGAAGGTTACACGCTAAAGCTCGGAGCCCCGTGCTGAGCCGCAAGGAGCTGGAGAACTTCCGTGTGTACTGCTAGTGGCTGCGGGGGCTGTCTGCCAGCCTCTGCTCTGGGCATCAGCGCGATGGATGGTACCCCCCGAGTCTCAGAAGAATAGTTCCTAGTCTGGGGATCTGTCCATGGACTGTACTTGGTTTCGAAAATGATTTCTAACAGCCATTAGAAAGCACGGTTGTTAAGTGATGTCTTTCACTTTACAGATCATGCGAGAATGGGTGGACAGGTGGGGCAGCTCACGCAGGACCACAAGCCAGTCCAGGTGCTGGAACCCTGTCACGTCCTGTGCAAAGGCAGGGCGTTTTCTTAGCATCAAGGTTCCCTCCTCCTGTTTTCCTGTCACTTGTGTCCCCTCCTGTCCCATCTGGGACGCTCACATCTGCAGACCCTGCCCTTGCCCGGGCACACCTTCCTGAGAGCAGGAACAGCCAATGGCAGCTCAGAGGAAGGGCAGCGGCTCCTCCGTGAGGGTGGACCCACTGGCTGTGGGCGGGTTCCCCGAGGGGGCCAGGCCTGGGCTTCACTCAAGTCCGGAGACAAAACTGCCTCCACTCACATTGCACAGCTTTGCCTCTGGCCAGCTGTTCACAGAGGAGTGGGAAGGGCTCCCGCCCTCTGTGAACAGCAGGCGTAGGGGTGCAGCGCCAGCCCATCTCTGAGCGGGAAGCCACCGGGAGCACAGGCGTCCCAGTAACCAGCTGTGAGGCCTGCGGCCGCCGCTGGGGATGAAACAGAGTGATTTTTTCTTACTGTGCACTTTTTTTTACTGCTGAATTTTTATAAAGCCATATGTGTGTGTTACTCTTGATGTATTTTTAAGTGCTTAAAACATCTCTTCCATATAACCCTCCCATTTATTTACCCGAAAGAACTTTCCGTGTTGTCAGGCCCTCTCCCCAAAGTGTGGCTCAGCCCAGAAGCCCGGCGGCGAGTGGCACTGCCACCTGCGCAGACTTGTGTTCATGGCACCGTCGCGGACACTCGTGCCACACATGCCTCTGCGTCGCAGGCACTGCCTGGGGCTCCGCTCTTCCCACTCGGCCACGCGTCCTTGAGCTCATTCCGCAGCAGCTCACGGCGCCCGTCCGTCCTTTCCTTTCTCCACAAACGCAGCCGGGTTTGCCTTTGCACATAGTGTAATGCATTCGACCGGGTCCCCACCAAATGAACGCTGAGGTCATTCCCAGCCCTTTATCATTAAAAATGCTGCCGTGGACAGGATTTTACATCGATCTTGTGTCCGTGAGTGAGAACCTCGGTTGCACTGATTCCAGCAGATGCTCATAAGGCAGTGTGAAGGTCCAGTTCTCCTTCTGCAGCCTCCGGCCAGCCCTGGCCGCGCTGGGGGGTGCTGCGTCTGCGGAGGGGTGAGGGGAGATGTCACGAACCCGAGAGCACAGCGCTTGTTGTGCCACCCAGGCCAGAGGTTTCGGCTCTCGAGAGCTCTTGCCACAGGCTAAGGTTTTCCTGTGAGAGCATCATCTCTGTGATTTTTTGGATTGGTGTTTGCTTTTTGATACTTCAACATTATCTTAGCTCTCTAAGAGTGTCTAAACCTATAGAGAATTTTAAGAAAAATTTATGAAGAGACAAACAATACACCTGGAAGCAAGATTTCAACAGGCTGAGATAACATATTTCTAAGAATAACAGTTTTCAGCTTATTTCATGCCTTGCAGATGAAAGGAATGTAAGAAATATTACATGAAGGAGGGAGAAAGCAAGAGGTGGGTTGGATTACAGGACACTTAAGATTATGTGCTATGTGCTGTCCTGAGAGTGTCACCTGCTTCAGGAGGGGTCTTGGCTCTGGACTTTGAACTCCACTAGAATCAGTCTTCAGTTTAAACACCTGTAAGATGGAGTTAACAGGCCTTCCCCTGTCATGTATGAAATGGGAGCAATAGGTAAAATGAGGCATGCGAGGGGCCTAAATTAGGAATTATGTAGAAACGAGCTTATACCGGGGATCTGGAATTTCATTTTATTTTTTTCTTTATTTTATTTTTTAGAGAGGGAGGAAGGGAAGGAGAAAGAGAAGGAGAAGAACATCAGTTGATTGCCGCGGGTGTCGTGGCCCACAACCCAGGCAGGTGCCCTGACCAGGAACTGAACGGTGAGCCTGGATTGCAGGCCGGCATTCAGTCCACTGAGCCACGCCAGCCAGGGCTGGAAGCTCGTGTAAATGAGGTAGAGCGCAGCCCTTTGGCAGGAAAGTGCTCTTTGCTGCCATCTCGTGGGGATTTTTGGGATAACACAGTGGACATGAGTAATAAAAAGGTTTTTTTTCTATCGTGGGCATCTTGGGAAAAACGGCAGAAAACGTCTATCTAGTGTGCAACTCGTGAATAACACCCGAATGGAACTCAACAGGAAAAGCTGTTCTCTGCTGCCATCTAGTGTCCATCTTGGGAATAACACTTGAGTGCAAGCAGTGTTCCTGCACCAGTAAACTCGATGTATTCCTGCCTGTGAATTTACGTTTATCGCGTGCCACGAGAAGTAATATTTTTGCTACATTTAGAATAAAAGAAGTTCAAATAAGAGGTTTTCAAATTACTTCTAGTCTTTCCTACTGGGTGGATATTGAACTATGTCCCCCAAATAGCTGTTATCTTTTCATTGCAAGCTTTTGAAATATTCAGACAAGCACCATGTCAAAGCTTTTCTAACGTTGCCAACTGCTGGCACTGGTGGTCCTCCATCCACACAGATGATGCAGATTCTTATTCGGGTTAATCTTAGGCAGTTTATCTGTTTCGTTGCTATTCTTTCTGTGTCTACATATAAAGGATGTTTATTTCTGCATGTTATTCCCCCTCACTGTAATAAATTCCATTATTTGTAGTAATTAAGTTGCTTTTCATGATTTATCAAGGTAAAAAAGCTATCGTACAATAACATTGCATGACTTTAGCTATGTAGAAACATGTAAAATGGATAAAAGGTAGAAGAAAACATGAAGAAGTGTGAGGAGTTAGAAAATTTTGTTGGTTATAAGTCCATTAGTGATTAAACAGAAGTAGTAACAGGATACCTATTTTTACATGAGTTCAGGGCTTGGACCCCAGGTCTTACAGAAATCAGGAGCATTTTGGAAGTGAAATTGTGCCCCCTCCAGGTTATCTGAGGAACTCACGATAAGGCAAATGTCCACATTTTCAGTAAGATTTTAGATAAACTTTGGAATCTAAAAAAGTAAGGGTATTTACTTCCAGTGACGTCACAGAACAGTTGCTCAGGAGTGCCGCGTGAGCGGTGACCAGAAAGCCGTCCTCCTCGGGCGCCCGCAGCGCCTCGCCGCCGCGACTCCGTCTCCCCCGGGTGCGCGGTCCCTTCCGCCCGCTGCGCCCGGGCAGGTGCCCGCTCGACCCGGACGCTTCCACCGCGGCTCGGCCGGATGCCGGGCCCTTCGCCGCCAGTGAGGTCTCGGCGTCCACGCTGCGTCTTCAGAGAGAGGTTTTTCTCTGATCGCTCAATTTTCTGTCTGAGTGTTCTGTGTTTTCTTCACAGCACTTACCTCCATGTAAAGTAATGTATTCATTTCCTATCCCGGGGAACAGCGAACCCCGCGAAGGCACGTCTGCCCCTCTCACCAGAGCGCGTCTTGTGCGAGCGAACCCCCTTCACTCGTCCTCGCTGAGTGAGCGCGCTCCTTTCCGCGTTCCCCGTGCGCGGCGGGGGTCGCACGGGCCACCCAGACCCGAGCCTTTCTCAGACCCGGCAAGGCCCCTCCTCGCCCCGCGGGTGCCCTCTCCGCCCTCCCAGCCGCCGCGGGACCCGGACGCGCAGGCAGAGGAGTCTCCGCGGGGGCGGCGGCGGGGCTGCGCTGGGGCGGGGGGGGGGGGCGAAGGTCTCCGAACCGAGAGCGGAGGGAGGTGTCGCGATGCCCGTCCGGGAACTTGGTAACTTCGCAGGGAGGAGCGACCAGGATGCTGCCCAGTGCGGAACGGAGGGGCCGGGAGGGGTGATCGCCGGGCTGCGACCCTGGCGGGTCGGGGTTTCGGGGTTCGGGGGCCGAAGGCTCGGTGGGAAGGGGAGAGTGGAGCGTGTCTGGAAGGAGGACTGGACCCTGGCGCGCGGTGCTGGGAAGAGGCGGGTACCGGAGAGGGTGGACGGGACACGCCTGGGGGAGGCTTGAACGGTCACGCTGGGGGCGGGAGGGGGGAGGGCCCGCGCGGAATTCCGGTGAAACAGAGAGAACGGAGGTTTGGGGACGGGGACCTGCGGGTGGGCGGAGGTGCCGGAGATCGTGAGAGACCCCTGGAGGGTTTGTGGGGAGAGCCATGGGGTGGGAGATGGGACACGGGGCGGCGCGCTCACACAGCTTTGGTGGTCCCTGTCCCCCTTGGGAAGGGGGAGAGCGGACTGGAGCGGCCTCACCGCAAGCGACTCTGGGATCCAGGCCTCCAGCCTCTCACCGGCGAGCGGGGCTCAGGAGTCGGGGTTTCGCGGAGGCGGAGCGGGAGCGGGAGCGGGCTGAGGCTTCACATGCGCGCGCTCTCCAAGGTCGCCGAGCTCACCTCTCTTTCCTGGTTATGAAAAGAAGAAATAACGGGAAAACCAGCGGCCGGGGAACGTGGTGAAGGAGCGAAGGACTTACCCCGTTTCCCACCGTGCGAGGACAAGGAGCGGGTCGCGCTGCGCGGGATCGCACGTGCCGATGCGGAGGCTCGGGACTCCGGAGCTAGGGACCCGCGCGCACCGGCGGCCTCCGGGCAGCAGGCTCATTACACGTGCGCTTTTCTCTCCAGACCTTTCTTTGGCGCCAGTAGGGAGGGTCAGCGTTCGTACATCGGAAACGTCCCTGGTGAGAGAAACGTCCCTGTTTGAGCGGACCACACCCTAGGGGACACCTGGGACTCACTGTGTGCTCGGCCAGGGGAAGGGCCGAGACAGAGTTCGGGGGCAGTTCTGGTCCGATCAAGTGACATGATTGACGGAAAGGGTCTTCTTTGCTGTAGCCACAGTGACCATTTCTCCCTGAAGACCAAAGTTAACGTTGATATTGTAACCAAACTGGGCGGGTCCCGCATGGTTTTGAGAAGTCAGGTAGAAGGTGTCAGAGGCTTTGTTATCGCGTAACTGGGACCGCAGCGCGGGCTGCCTTCGTCCTTATTTCCCAGCGGTGAGCGACGTGGAGACAAGACGCCGCTTTTCCCGGGGGCTGCAGTTTCCAATCCTAGTGTAACTACTTCAGGAGAAGTCGAGGAAAATATGGCTCCATTTCTGCTGGAGTTTCCCCAAGTGTAATGGACTTAAGCAGGACGGCTGGAAGGGGGCCGGGGGCAGCCCCTGAACTGTGGGGTGCGGGCTGCAGGGTCCCTCTGGGGCCCCAGCCGCCTCTCTGGCCCACGCGGCCCTTGTGCATCTGTAGGGGTGGTGGCCTCTCCCGGCGCCCAGGACAGCTCTGTCCTACCTGGAAGCCACCAGAGATGGCACCTGTGGCTTCGCATGGCACCCTTTTTGCTGAGATGGTTTAAGTGGCTGCAGCAGCCCCCCATGAGGGCGACGTCTCCTGGGACCTGGGACGCTGGAGGGAGCATCAGTCTGCAGAGGACCAGCAGAGGTCGGCTGGGTGAGGAAAACTGTGGGTTGTTTTTTTTTTTAGGTTTTTGTGTATATGGTGTAAGGGAGTGTTTGGGTGAGGGTTAGGCTGATGGAACACAGGTTTTTTGTGTGTGTTTTGCTGCAAATTATAGAGGAACTAAAAATATTTGACACTATTGGCAAACTTTTGTGGAACATTAAAAATTTTGTGATATGAATAAAATTTCTGTAGAAGTGATTGAATTTGTTTATAAATATCAATCTACAGAACACTGGCATAACAGAGAACTCACAATTTCTTACTCTTAGCTTCAATGAGAAATTAAGATTTAAAAAAAAGTTAAGAATAATTAAAGGTACAGAAAGAAGCACCAGAGAAAAGAACGGTGTTTACAAGGAAAACAAGATATGTTGTGACTGAATACAATGGTATGAGGCCTGGGCGTGTTTCTTTGAAGAGAAAGGGAATTAGTTTTGTCCTAAGAGAGGCTGTTGCTCTAGAGCGAGACAGAGGAAAAGCAGGACAACGGCGGAGTGTGAAAAGGAAAGTGGCAGAAGATCTGTGGGGGGAAACGCAGAGAGGGGAAGATTTTTATGTGGCAAAGCTGACCGTGATGGGAACACATTTCATTAAGTAAATGGGTGTAAATGTGAAAAGTCAGCTGACGTAGAAGCGCAGTTTGGTTCTGTTCTACTTCGTTAGAAGGACGAAGTTGTCCTGTGTTGTGCCGCACCAGATAAGATGGTGTGAAACATTTTCTGCCCATAAAGCACAGATACAATGTTTCCTTGAAACATGTTTCCGCTTCCCATTGTTTTAATCAGGTCTCGGACGACTCAGGAAGACGGTCGTGTCGGCCCTGAGAACCAGAGGCGAGACAGCCGCATGTGGGCCCAGAGCCGCTGTGGCCGGACCCTGCTCTCCCAGGGGAGACCCCCCAGCATGCACAGGACTCAGAGCAGCAGTGACTGGACCCCCCACTCTCACGCACAGGACTCAGCGCTGACATCCCGGCACCCCCAGTCTCTCAGGCTTATCCCCTCCACACAGTCCCATGAACCGATGTGACAGGACCCCTGCTCTCTCAGGGGGAGCCCCTCCCCCAATCACAGGGCTCAGATACGAGGTGGTGTCAGGGCTCCATATTCTCTCCGGTGAGACCCCTCCTCACATTCAGAGAACCCAGAGCTGATGGGACAGGTCCCTCTGTGCTGGCAGAGTGGACCTGCTGGCTCTCAGACGCCCACTGCCTGGAAATGCTCTGCTCTGCTGCCATCTAGTGCACATCCTGGGGATGGCACCTATTTACTCAGCAGCTGCTCGGACCGTTTTGCCAGGACGCTTGGAATCTCCAGGGCACCTGACCCCATCCCCCGCTCAGCAGGTCTTACATGCCCATCGTGGTTGGACCCAAAGCTCACGTGACAGGGCCCACTACTGCCGCTGGGGGGACCTTTCCCCAAACTAATGTGACAAGACCCCTGTTCTCCCAGAGAGGGACCCCTGTCCATAACCACAGAACCCAGAGCTGAAGTGACTGGACCCCTTACTCTGGCAGCTGGGCCCCTGTGCATACTCATAGGCCCCGAGCTGATGTCACGGGACCGCTGCTCTCTCTGGGTGAAACCCCGCCCCAGGCTCCCTGAACCCCCTTAACTGGAGGAGATGTGGCACCACCCCTGTTCTCTCTGATGAGACCCCTCCCAGCACTCGGAGGATGCAAGCTGTGACCACAGGACCCCACTCTCCCAGATGGGCTCCCCAGTCACGCACAGGGCCCAGACCCGGTGTCACAGGCCTTGCTGTTCTCTTAGGAGGGACCCCTGGCCGTACCAAGAAGACCCTGTTCTGAAGCAACACGGCTCCTCACTCTCTGGTAGGACTGACACCTTCTTACAGCCACAGGAGCAAAAGCTGCAGCTGTCGTGCCCTCTACTGTCTCCAGTGTGACCCGGCTCCCACGTCACAGCACCCAGAGCCGATGTGACAGGACCCCCTGCACCCCCTGGGAGGGACCCTGCACACACTCGGGGGCCCCAGAGCCAAGGAGACGGGAACCGCTCTTCTGCCTAGTGGGACAGTTTTCCAGATGCACAGGGGACAGAGCCAGTGTGACGGGCTCCCGACTCTGTCAGGTGGAAGCCCTTCCCATGTCCACGGGTCTCGGCTGTCAGGCGGGACACCTGTCTTTCCCAGGTCGGGGCCCTCTTCACTGTGAGAGGACCCCACTCCTCGCAGGGAGAGGCCCCTTCCCACACACTCAGGACCCAGAGTTCAGATGGCAGGCCCCCTACTTTCTCAGTGAGGGGCCCACCCCACATTCACAGGACCCCAAGGTGATGAGACAGCACCCCAGACTATCCCATGTTGGACCCCCCACACACTCTCTGGGACCCTGGCTGATGTCAGAAGACCAGGTGTCCTCTCCGGTGGGGCCTCTCCTCCTGCTCACAACACCCAGTGCTGACTGGGAACCACAGCTTCCTCTCCCTGGCGAGGTTTTCTTCCTGCAATTCTGGGACCCAGGGCTGAAGTGACAACACCCCCAGCTCTCTCTGCAAAGCCCCTGTTCCCGCACCCACAGCGCACAGGCGATGGGACAGGACCCGTCACACCCACAGGCGGGGATGTTCCCCGAAGTCACAGGGCCGGTGTGGCCGAGCCCTGTGCTCTTGGAGGGGGGGCTGTCTTCAGGCTCCCAGGACCCACAGCTGAAGTGACAGGTCCCCTGCTCTCTCAAGTCAGACCCCTCCCCCACAGTCACCGGGATCAAAGGTGAAGGGTCAGGACACTTGCATTTCACAGGGACGGGGCCTTTCTCAACCCTCACAGGACACAGGTGTGCAGTGACAGGACACTCCCATCTCTCCTGTAGTCCTCTCCACACTCAAGTGGCCCAGGCCTGAGGTCATAGGACCCTTACACTCTCAGGTGGGACCCCTCTCCTTGCTTATAAGACCCAGAGCTGACTTGACACGACCTCTTATGCTCTCTGGTGAGGACCCAGAGCTCATGTTATGGGGCTCCATCCTCTCTTAGGAAATAGTACTTCTCCCAGCAGTCAGAGGACCCAGGACTGACTTGTCAGGACCCCTTTTTTACACTGTAATACACACCGCCATCTAGTGAGCATTTTTGGAATAGCATCTGAGTGGAGGCCGGCAGGAAATGCTACTTTTGTCGCCGCCTTGTGGACATATTGGGAACAGCACCTCTTTCGTAGCATCTGCTCGCATCATTTTGCAAGGTCACTTTGAAGCCCCTCTGAGCCTCGCGCCATCTCAGCCTCAGTACATTGTATGTGTCCACGTTTCCGTTCTGTCTAATGCTGTTCTGCACGTGGGGTTCCTGACTCTCTCATGTGAGTGAGGCTCCCATGCCTGTGCATATCTCAAAATAGGTTGTTTCATTTGCTAATCCGTTTTATACCTGTTGGATTATTAGACCAGCCCAAAGATTCTTGAGGCTAGAGGAAGGATTGTTTCTACACCACATAAGCAAACAGTCAGATATTTAATAGAAGGTGAAATTGGGGAGTACATGTTCATAACCATTTACTTAAGTAAGATTTAACAATTTAACTGAAGTAACATTCTCAAAACTGAGTGATTATGTCGATGAAGTATGGAACAATGTACTAATGTAGCTTGTTGATATAAAACTTTTTTTTAAAAAAACAAGCTCCTGGTCTGTATTCAACAAACTGATAGTGTCAGGATGGGCAGGGTAGGACAAGTGGAAATCTAGTTACAATTAGCATTTTGGACTACAAATATGGCCACCGTTTGGACTACAAGTAATATGGCAACTGAACTCTGACCCAGAAGAGGTGACTGACATCAGATCAGGAGCCACCAATGCTAAGTTGCTTCTTTGTTCACCAAGAACCAATCCTTGGCTCCCGCACGAAGTCAAGCCATATAAAACTCCCAGCCTTTCCCTTCTTCCGCGCGGTCTTTTCTTAGCCCCTTCTCCGGGCTGGGAAAATGTCGCCCGGGAGCACAAACTTCCAAAATAAAGCTCGTCGGCCTGTTTCCATGGCTACTTGGCTGTTTATTTCCTCGGCGGGGTCTAAGAAAACCTTACAGATAACTTTTTCTTTTAAAGATTTTATTTATTTATTTTTAGAGAGGGAAGGGAGGGAGATAGAGAGAGAGAGAGAGAGAAACATCAATGTGTGGTTGCTGGGGGTTATGGCCTGCAACTCAGGCATGTATCGTGTCTGGGAATCGAACCTGCGACACTTTGGTTCGCACCCGGCGCTCAATCGATATAAAACTTCTATGTAAAGTTTCAGAGGTGGTCATGAAGAGGGCCAACATTTTGCACTTGGCACTTTGATTTTAAACTGGCTGTTAGGAAAGGGAAGACTGGAAAATTATGTAGGATCGACATCTCATTTTTTTCTAAGAGGTTTTGTAGGAGGGTGCAGCCAAAAGGTCCCCAAAAGAAGGATTGGTAATGGAGTCCAGAACTCAAGGTGTCCAGGTGATTTTAAGATGTCCTCACCCCCACCCCCCAGGTGTGGGTTGGGGAAGGGACACATGGAGCAGGGCCATTGAGAGCTGTTTCGCATAGCGACAGCCTTGCAGCTACCCTCTGGCGTGGTCATTTAACATATCTATAACCTTTAACTGGTTGCATAGATATGTTAAATAGCTGTGACCAGCTCTGAGCCAGGGGAAAGGAAGTAACTTCCCCACCAAGATGTAACTGGGGGACAGTTCCCCCCGAGTTACAGCGCCTGTGTGGGAGCTCAGAGAAGACTGGCTCCATGACCTGGGGCCACGCCTGCCCAGACTCATGATGGCCGCCCAGTAAAGCTGGAAGGATATGAATTCTGGCATGTGAAGCCGAATGTGGGAGGAGTCGGAAATGGGGCTGCAGAGGAAGATTGGCACGGGGATTTAAAACCCAGGCTTGGCGGCCATTGAAGAGAGAACCATGCGGCTTTAGCAGAGTGGGGACTCCTGCAGCCATGCAGACACCATCTGCGATGCAGCCGCCTGCGGCTCCTCTATCGCCTGGCTCCGAGCCCCAGCCGGCTCTGCAGCCGCAGCCACAAGAAGGGGCCACCAGTAAGTGACTCAGGAGCACCGGGTCACTGTCCGGCCGCTGCAGCTACCGCCAGGCCTCCGCATGTTGTGCTGGCGTTCTCACTGCTCGGGCTCAGCCAACCTTGCAGCCACCTGTTCTGGCCTGGACATGATGAGCTCCATGCTGGCCCTCTGGGTGCTGCTGCTGCTGCTGCCGCCGCCGTCGCTCTCCCAGAAAGGGGGATCACCCCCCACCCCGCCCCCGCAGCCATGAGAAGAATCACCACTTGGCTTTAGCTGGAGATCCTGGCAACACAACCAATGGTGATGGGAACTAAGGAAAGCCTGCCAGCTGAGCACAAATTACTAGGAAAAACCGGGAGCTGCCTAAGACACGGACTTATATTTCTTTTCCTGAGATACGGTACCCCAGACTGGGCAAAGGGGGGGAAGGAAGGACTGTGTGTGTTTGTGGGTGTTTCAAGGGACTTTGGGATTTTGACAAAGACATTAAGTCATTACTTTTAGTCTGTATAACTTGAATAAATAACTCTTTTCTTTTTCACCAATCTCTAGCATGGAGAGCTATAATTCTCTGGCTTAGGGAAAGGTGAACCTAGTACAGGGGGACCCCAGGAGAAATGGGGATTAATTCCGTAGCATTGTGGGACCCTCTTCCCTGGTGGCCAATCGGGGAGGATCATGGGAAACCACAAGATTACTTGTATATACTCAGTAAAAGCCCACTAAAACTAGCCTGAAAGGATCCTCCCTATAAGAATAGAGTCCCTCCAGCCCATGAGGTCAATCTCTGCTTGGAGTTGGCCTGCTCCCATGTTCTCTTCTATGAACTCTGGGTGTTCGGTTCAATTCTTTGTCCCGATCACTAAGAACCTGGTTACCTGTGCCCACCTGTGACAGTTTAGTTTCCAAAACTGGGTTTAGGAAGAGAACTTCAGCACAATCACCTCAGCTTTAGATGGTAATACTCCTAGCAAGAGCTTGTTGGCCCTCTTACCTTACTCCCTGTGTCTTAGAGGTTTTGGGAGATAATAAAATCTCATCACAAGTGGTGAATGTGTGTGTGTGGCCCTTTTCCCACTGAAGATGCATGAACATAAGCAACATTCTCAGCCCCTTTGGCTTTGTCATTTCAAGAAACATACAAGCACAACTGCAAGGCAACAAAAGGTTTGTGGTGCGTGTGGAGATGTTGCTGTGAGTGATGGAATGTGTCCAAAGTGGATTGTGAAGTTTCATGATGGAGATTTCTCACACGCAGTTGCTGCTCGGGTAGGCAGACCTGTGGCAGTGGAGAGCCATGGAGGGGAGACATTCACTGAGGACAGACCACGTAATGGCACGTGGGAGACAGGTGACCTACTCAATGGATCGAGATTGAGCATCAAGAATTCTTTGCACCAGCACGGTGACATTCATTGCTTTGATGCTGTGTTCCACAGAAGTTAAATGGGGTGCTGGGGGGCCCCTTTTGACTGCATTTCTACAAGCCATTCTCCACCGAAACTTAAGGAAAACATTCTGCTTCCAAGACAAATTTTGAGGGGGGGGACAAACTGTTGATATGTTAGAATAATGTGGAATGGGAGAGTTGAGGGAAAGAAAGGAACCACCACCAGCAACCCCTCCAAAGGGCGTTCTTCCTCCAAAGGAGGTGATGTTGTATATGTGGTGGATTCTCAAGGGTGTTCTGCAGTAGGAGCTCCTAGCAGAAACCCAGCGGGTCACTCCCAGCAGGTACTGCTCCCTGTCAGACCAACTGAAAGCCGCCTGTGGGAAAACGTTCAGAATTTGTCAGCAGAAGACACAGAAGGTGCATGACCATTTAGTTCAGTCTTTCTGAATTTCTCTTAATGGAGAGAGAGTTCCATTTCCTGGGAGACTGCAGAAGGCACCTGGAAGAGTTCTCTGCTCCGAAAGAGAACAATGCTGTGGGATGATGAAGTGAATGGTGAAGTTGCCTGAAAGGTGACAGAGGGCAGTGGAACAAAGTGGTGACTGCATTGTCCAGTCGTTGTTCAGTCATGTTTTTGGGGGAAAAGGAAAAGTGTGCCTGCCATGGCACCTGATGGTAAAAACTGAACTAACTTCTCTGCCAAGCCAGTAAGTGGTTCCATGTGTTCCAAATGTCGGTCTGTGCTGCCATCTTGTGGCCATTTTGGGGAATGATGCCTCAGTACAGGTCAGCAGTGAAAGTGGTTGATTTCAGTGGAATATAAATGCCTTTTGATGGCAGAGGTTTTTACAAGTGTATTTGAAAACGTGTAAATGTCAGGGCTGTCCATTTACCTTGTCACTGGTTTCCAGATTAACGGCCAGGAGAGCAATTAGTGTGTTTTATGTGACATTTCTTGGATCTGGTTGTGTAGTGTGATAGAGCCGGGTTTCTACAGTTTCCAGGTGTGCTTGAGAATTGTAATTTCCTTTGTTGCAGCTTTCTTAAAATTTATTAAAATTCTCCACCAAGAGTTCAAATTAAAGTAAAATACAAGCACTCTCATTTTATGTATGTGCCCTACAGAGATGTTTATGGGCTCATTTCCTCAGCTCCGCCTAGATTGACTTTACTGTTTTAGGTTCATTGTACCGGTAAAAAGCCTTTTTGTGAAGCCAATAGTACTAGTGTTTCCAGCTGTCAGTCTCTTCTGTCATCTGGTGGTCATTTTTGGGAATGACGCCTCAGTTCAAGTCTGCAGGAAAAGTGACTGATTTCGGTGGAATATCAATGGCTTTTGATGGCAGCGGTATTTACCAATTCATTAGAAAACGTCTAAATGTCAGCACTGTCCAGTTACCTTATGAGTGGTGTGCAGGTTAAGGGCAAAAGGAGTGATGAATGCGTTTCATGTGACATTTCTTGGAACCCGCTTTGTAGTGTAATAAAGTCAGGCTTTGACGAGTTGCAGGTGTGCCTGAAAATCTTTTGTAATTTGTGTTGCCTGTTGCAGCTTCCTTAAACAATGAGAAAAGTAAAGTTTATTCAATTTTCTCTACCATGGTGTAAAATACAAAATAAAATACATAAATAAAATAAAAGTGTCACCGTTTTGTGTATGTCGCCTTAAGGACATGTCTTGGGGCTCTTTTTCTCTTTTTTGTCTGGACGTCCTTTACTATTTTAGTTTCCTCATATGGGGCAAAAATTGGTACATTTCCAGTTTCTGTTTTTTACGTGTATTTCTGCTTGAAAATTTCTTTCTCAAGTTTCAGTGTGTAGTATGTTAAGCATATTTCAGTTAAAGTTATTTTGTATCTCAAATGGTGATTCATTTTGGAGATTATTTAGGTGTATGTTTCATAAATACCAAACAACAGAACTTTTCAGCCACCCACTTTCAGTGAATTCTAGCTTAAGTGATATGAGAGCAAGAAATTCACTGTATATGATTTCAATGCTGCGATGCTGGTTGAAGCCTGCTTTACACTGGGTTGGCCAAACACTCAGTTCAGTCCCTCACCACCCTGCCTTCACTCTGCCATCATGTGACTCTGGTTCACGCACTAGTCTTTAACTTTATTTGAAACCCTTTGGTTAAACTGTCCTATCAGCATGTGTTTAAGAAAAACTCATCAGAACTAATGAGTGTGTGGTCATTTTCATATTGGAGATGGATAAATAGAAGTAATATTTTCAGTACATTACACTGTGGCACATCAAGAGGGTTAAAAAGCCAGTTATATGGAATACAAGATTTGTGGCTTGTGGAAGAAGGTGGTGTGATGGATTGAACATGTCAGAAGTGGTTTGTGAAGTTTCTCATTGGAGATTTCTTGTGTGGAGTCTCCCCACGCGTTGGATGGACAAGTCACAGTCGATAGCCATCCAGTCCAGACGTTCATCAAGGACAGAACCCAGTATGCCATGCGGGAGACAGGCGACGTACTTAAAAAAACCAAATGAAGCGTCAAAAATCATTTCCACCAGTACAGTTACATTAATCACTTTGATGTTTGGGTTCACAGAAGTTAAGGGGGGAGGAGGAGGGATCCCTGCCTGACCACATTTCCACATCAGATTGTCTGCTGATACACAAGGAATATGTTATATTATGAAGACAAACTGTGGAAAGGGGGATGAATCATTGATATTTGACACTAATGGGGATCGGGAGAGATCATGGGCACATGAAGGGAACCACCAGCAGCCACTCCAAAGTGTGGTGTCCACCCAGACAAGGCGATGCTGTGGACATGGTAGGATCACTGGGGAGTAGTGTAGTAGGAGCTCCTCACCAGAAACCAGGTGGTTACTTCTAACAAGTACTGCTCCCCATTCAACCACCGGAACTCACTGCCCCAGGGAAAGAGTCCTGAATTTGTCAGCAGAAGACGTGTAACTGTCCATCAGGAAAAGGTGAGAGAGCACGTTTCTCTTTCTCTTCCAGAGAGCAGATGAGGAGCCCTTGAGGCACCCACCTAGAACAATCCTCTCCATTAAACAACCATCTTCTGGGCAAGGGCAAGAGGCTTGGAATCTATCCGACATCAGGCTGCAGTCGCTTCTTGGAGCCTCCACTTCAAAACAAGGATGGTGGTTGCCAGCCACTGCCAGGTGGGCAAGGGGTGTGTGTGTAAACACCCAGTTCCCTGCACAAGGTGGTCTGAGATTGTGTGAACTATACAAGCAAGGTTGAAACAAAAGTCTCTTTCTGACTTAGCTTCGAGAGCCACACACCATTTTCACAACACAGATCAGCTCGGTTGTGTGAAGGAGGGAGTGTACAAGGGCATGTGCATTTGGGGGGTACCTTGGAGACTTGCAGCTATACTAGGAATGTGCTTTGCTGCTGAAGGGGAGAGGGAACAGACCTCTCTACTCATCTTGAATCACTAAGCCTTCTGGGAGAACTCCAGGGTCTGTCCTGGTGGGGTGTCATGGTGAGCATCACGTGGCAGTCTGTGGGTTCCCCTTCCCACTGAATTCAATGTCAGCCCCTCTGCCACCATTACAGCAGGACTCTGCCCCTCTCCCATGGCCCATGCTGAAAGCCACAGAATATTGAGTTTATGGTGTTCTCTCTGGGCTGTGGTGGTGGGGGAGAAACAGGGAAGGGAAACAAAACCCAAGAAATACACCTTCCTTTAAAAAAGCATAAAAGGAAACAATAGTGGGTATTTATTATTGAAATCCACAGTTTATGTAGACTCTTCTTCACAAGCCTGGCACTGGGAAGACAGAAAGGTCATTGTTCCTGGTCATGGGGGTGGGTGTCCCCCTTTGGTGAACCCACTCCAGCAGGAACAGGGTGGGTCATGCTTAGGTCTCCGTCATGCAGGAGAGGGTATGATGGGGTCCTCACTAACTGCCATCTCTGTGTATTGAATTCAGCTCTGGTTCTAAGAAAAGTGTGACCTCTGGGAGCTGTAAGCACCCTTCCTTATGCTTATGCAGATACAGATGTTTACCCTGTTCTCATCTTGAGTCTCGCTGGACTCCCAACATTGGGCCCACCGGAATTTTGCCCCCTGGGCCATTGTGGACATTATCTGGGAAGGGGTGGCCAGGAATGAACAACATTGTGCATGTCCATTATCCCATCACTCTTGACCTCACAAAAGTTTAAAGATACAGTAGGTACTAATTTCAAGATGGTGTCAGTGGTGTATTAAACCCTGTGGGGCCCAGGTACAAGGAGAGTGCATTACAGAAGCCCCTGTGTTGGGGGCTTCATGAATGCCATTTGCAGACTGGGTGCACCTGTCACAGGAGAAACTCAGTTCTTCTTGCCAATGCAGTAAAGCATTATAGATCAGCAAGTGTATTAGTGTGCAAGCAGGGTTTGTTAGTGATATGTTCTCATGGAAGAGGACAGGTCTTGCTGAGATGGGAGTGAAAGGGAAGAGCTTGGGTGGCAAGAGCACCAGGTCCTTTGTCCTGAGAACTTATATAGTTGGTGGGATGGGGGCAAAGAAGCTACATATTGATTGACAGGTAAAAGTGGTACCAGCTTCCACGGGGGATGAGACTACTCAAACGTAGGTATGTGTGGGGTCAGTAGCCCAAATTCTTATCTGGCTTCAGACCCCATTTGGTCATCTTGTAAAATAGGTATGAGACAGGAGACAGTGAAAGTTAAAGCAGTCACCCAAAGTTATCTATGGGTTCTTTCTGTAAACATTAGGGACCCTTCATGAAACAGATAGTGGACAGAGGCAGTTAGCCAATTTTGTTTTATGGGTCCTTTCCTTGAGTGCTGTGGACCCCCTCCCATCTTCTAGGCTGTGGCATGAATAGTTTCAAAGCCTTTCCTTCCCAGATGGTGGAAATGATACCTAAAATTTCAACATGTTGGCATTGTGTTTCTGGTGATGCTGGATCATCTGGCAATAGAAATGGCCCAGGCTCAGGACTGCTGGGTTAGTGGGTGACACATGTCTTCCTCATCCTCCCTGCCTTGGCTTACCATCTATCCTACCTAACACCAGTGTGGGCAGATGTTGCTCACAGTGTCAGTTCTCAGCAAGGGATGGGTGAGGGTCTTGTTTCACAGGGTATTTTCAGTACCACCTGCCTGTGTTGAGGAGGCTCTGAGTGCACAAGCTCAGAGAGAGGGTGGTAATCTGGAGGAAGGCACATTCCCCACCTCACGCCTCCTCAGGGCAGTTGAGTCTATGTGGGGAAAGCAGTGGGGTTTGCTCAAAATCTGGGTTTAGCTACAGACCCCCACCCTGTCCTTATCTTCCTTTGTCCAGTGCTAAAGACCTGGAAGACATGGGCACTGATGGCTGTTCAGCAGGACTTGTGATCTCAGTGATCCACTTGCCAGATTCTGTCTGTGCTCACTCAACTTTGAATGTCAAACTGAAAGGCTGGAGTTCCCATTTCCAGTGTACAGACTAGGAATCAGGCAGAGAGAAGTTGAGAACCTTGTCTTAGGTCACACAGCTGGAGAAGACAGAGCTGAGACTGACACCCACTATGGACTGATGTGGAATCTGTGTGCTGTGCACCAGGAAATGCTGATCCTGAAGGGGCAGCAAGGAGAGTGAGAAAGACCAGGTGTCCAGACTGAGCCAGGCTCACATCTGTGCACAAGCATACATCCCTCCCTGCCGTTCACCTCTGAGGCTCCGGAGGTTGTAGAACCTAGAAGAGCCAAGACAAGCCAAGGGAGGAGGGTAGGGAGCTGATTAGGAGAAAAGGCCCCACTTCCCAGGAGTCCGGGGAATTCCCTTCTCAGGTGAGTCTGTCTCAAATCCCTCTCTCTGGGCAGTAACCAAAGTAGACTGAGCCCCGACTCACCCATTTGTAGGAGCTGAATTTCTGTGGCTGAGAGTATGAGTTCTTGGTGTCTCTTTCTGAACTCTCTGCTTTCAGTGATGGCGGAATGAGGGACTCGGGCTTCATATTTGTATGGAGACAAAATTCTTTAGCAAAGGCCATCAAAAACCCATGAAAGAGATTGGGGCTGATATCCCCATATTACACATGGAACTGTTTGTCCATCTCATCTCTTATCATGAAACTGGAGGGTTTGTTTAATCAGTTACTTCTGTACTTACAATCTTGGGAAAAGTAAGGGGCCGTAGATTTCCTATGGCTGCTGATATCCAACTTAATGCTAATGACTCATTCAGGCCACGCGCAAACATAGGTCTTCTCCCCTGCGTGTGTCCTCTGGTGTGTGATGAGACCTGACTTCCGTGTAAAGCCTCGCCCACACTCCCTGCAAACATAGGGCTTCTCCCCTGAGTGTGTCCTCTGGTGTCTGATGAGATGTGACTTCTGTGTAAAGCCTCGCCCACACTCCCTGCAAACATAGGGTTTCTCCCCTGAGTGTGTCCTCTGGTGTCTGATGAGATCTAACTTGCATGTAAAGCCTCGCCCACACTCCCTGCAAACATAGGGCTTCTCCCCTGAGTGTGTCCTCTGGTGTGTGATGAGATGTGACTTCTGTATAAAGCCTCGCCCACACTCCCTGCAAACATAGGGCTTCTCTCCAGAGTGTGTCCTCTGGTGTCTGATGAGACCTGACTTCTGTGTAAAGCCTCGCCCACACTCCCTGCAAACATAGGGCTTCTCCCCTGAGTGTGTCCTCTGGTGTGTGATGAGACCTGACTTCTGTGTAAAGCCTCGCCCACACTCCCTGCAAACATAGGGCTTCTCCCCTGAGTGTGTCCTCTGGTGTCTCATGAGATCTGACTTTTGTGTAAAGCCTCGCCCACACTCTCTGCAAACAGAGGGCTTCTCCCCTGAGTGTGTCCTCTGGTGTCTGATAAGATCTGACTTCTGCGTAAAGCCTTGACCACACTCCCTGCAAACATAGGACTTCTCCTCTGAGTGTGTCCTCTGGTGTGTGATGAGATTTGACTTCCGTGTAAAGCCTTGCCCACACTCCCTGCAAACATAGGGCTTCTCCCCTGAGTGTGTCCTCTGGTGTCTGATGAGATGTGACTTGCATGTAAAGCCTCGCCCACATTCCCTACAAATATAGGGCTTCTCCCCTGAGTGTGTCCTCTGGTGTGTGATGAGATTTGACTTGCATGTAAAGCCTCGCTTGCACTTCCTGCAAACATAGGGCTTCTCCCCTGAGTGTGTCCTCTGGTGTGTGATGAGATGTGACTTCCGTGTAGAGCCTTGTCCACACTCTCTGCAAACATAGGGCTTCTCCCCTGAGTGTGTCATCTGGTGTGTGATGAGATCTGACTTCCGTGTAAAGCCTTGCCCACACTCCCTGCAAACATAGGGCTTCTCCCCTGAGTGTATCCTGTGATGTGTGATGAGATGTGACTTCTGTGTAAAGCCTCGCCCACACTCCCTGCAAACATAGGGCTTCTCCCCAGAGTGTGTCCTCTGGTGTCTGATGAGATGTGACTTCTGTGTAAAGCCTCGCCCACACTCCCTGCAAACATAGGGGTTTTCTCCTGAGTGTGTCCTCTGGTGTGTGATGAGACCTGATTTCTGTGTAAAGCCTCGCTTGCACTCCCTGCAAATATAGGGCTTCTCTCCTGAGTGTGTCCTCTGGTGTGTGACGAGAACTGACTTGCATGTAAAGCCTCGCCCACACTCCCTGCAAACATAGGGGTTCTCCCCTGAGTGTGTCCTCTGGTGTCTGATGAGACCTAATTTGCATGTAAAGCCTCGCTTGCACTTCCTGCAAACATAGGGCTTCTCCCCTGAGTGTGTCCTCTGGTGTGTGATCAGATGTGACTTCCGTGTAAAGCCTCGCCCACACTCCCTGCAAACATAGGGCTTCTCCCCTGAGTGTGTCCTCTGGTGTGTGATGAGATGTGACTTCTGTGTAAAGCCTCGCCCACACTCCCAGCAAACATAGGGCTTCTCCCCTGAGTGCGTCCTCTGGTGTGTGATGAGAACTGACTTGCATGTAAAGCCTCGCCCACATTCCCTGCAAACATAGGGCTTCTCCCCAGAGTGTGTCCTCTGGTCTCTAATGAGATGTGACTCATCGTTGAAGCCTTGCCAACACCTTCCATACTTGATCGTTATAATTCTCGACATTCCTACTTTCACAAATAACTTGCCTGTGTCCTCTGGACTCTCCCTCTGGCCTCTACAGGGCTCGTCCTCCATCATTCTCTCATGCTCACTAGAGCTCCTCATTGGTTCTTTGGAAGGTTGGAAAAAGGGTCTTAAGATTTTCCTCTGACTGATCCTTTTAAGCAAAAGTTCGGACCTTTCTTCGACCTCTTGACATTCAGCTTTTTCATTCCAGCTGTGTGTACTACTATGTTGCTGCTGCTGATTCTGATCCTCTGGACAGGGTTCCTTTGCTTGGAGGTGTTTTCTTGCAGATGTTCCCAGGAGAATCTGAGAGGAATGATTGAATTTCACGTGTTGGCTGAGGAATTTCTGACTGGAGAAGGCCAGAGAGCAGGAGGGACATGGGTGGACCTCTGGCTTTGGTTCTGCTGAAAGAGAAAGGTTTGGTCAGGGCAGACATTGATGAGAATGCCTGGGCCATATAACTTGTCTCCTAGTGACACCTGCCCCATGAATCCTTCTTACTGTGGTGACAACAGAAGTTCCATCTCCCACAAAGTGTCCACTTGCCATCTATTTTCCTTTTTATTTTTATGCAGTGCATCTTTTTCAGAAATCCAGAAAGCCCACATCAAGGGTCTTTTCTAATATTGCCCAGACTAGGGATTTTTGAGGAACATCAGAGGCCATCTTACTCCCTGTGTGGATGGAACTGCAATGACCTTTCCCTTCTATAGGTATTTTCTAAGTCATGTGAAAGAGGAAAACCACAGGCCTCGACTAGGAATTCCTTCTGTTTTCCAAAACAGTAAAATAAAATGTCCTTCCTGCCCTTGCTCGTGTGACTCAGTGGATTGAGTGCCAGCCTGCAAGGCAAGGAGTCCAATTTGATTCCCACTCAGGGCATGTGCCTGGGTTGTGGGCCAGGTCTCCAGTAGGGGGCGTGCGAGAGGAAACTACACACAGATGTTTCCCTCTTTCTCCCTCTTTCCCTCTAAAAATAAAAAAATAAATTCTTAAAAATATGTCCTTCCTCAGCTTCACACCAAATATTTATGCTTCATCTCATTCAGTGCTAGCCCATTTCAAATACACTGAGAAGTCCTATTTCAAAAATTTTCTCCAACCACACGTCTTATACACCTGACTTCTGCTCCTCTCTGGCCAATCCACCATGTGCTCTCTCAGTTGCAGTTGAAGTAATTTGTGAGGGGACTCCCCACCGGAGTTTATTTTCTAAAAATTAAAGCATAATCGAACAGAGAACACACTTTCACTCATGAAAGTCCCCATTGTCTCAACTCGGGTCATCAGCACTGCACTTCTGGTCTGCTAAGCATCTATCTGAACTCAGTTCTTACCCTCCATGCTGAGAGGAGGCCTGAGTGACCCTCAGCCACTTCAATGCCTCACCTCTTTTCTCTCCTGCACTACTTGCTCCCTCTGCCTGGGATTCTCTGCCTGTAGGTATTTTTGTAAATGTTATTTCCTGAGCAGCTGCATCTCCCCTCACACTGATCCCTAGGCCCTTGTCCTGGGCCTGGGTTTTCTTTCTTCACTGGTCAGCTCCTCAAGAGCAGTGATTCTGATCCTCATGGTAATCTGTATTTCCAGGTCCCAGGACCCTGTGTGCCACAGAGTAGGATCTCACATAATTCACTGAAGTGACGAATGAATGTGCCCTGCCTGAATGGTGCAGCTCGGCAGGTTGGGTGTTGTCCCAAAACTGAAAGGTTACAAGTTCAATTTCCAGTCACGGCACATGCCAGGGTTGTGGGCCAGTTGGAGGTGTGCCAGAGACAAATGATTAATGTTTCCCTTGTACATTGATTTTTTTTCTACCTCCTTTCTACTCTCTGTAAAAATAAATCAAATCTTTTATAAAAAGATTCATTTAAAAGATTTATTTTAGAAAAGGGGGAAGGGAGGGAGGGTGAGGGAGAGAAACATCAATGTGTGGTTGCCTGTCAACTGCCCCCTACTGGGGACCTGGTGTGAAACCCAGGCATGTGCCACAATTGGGAATCAAACTGGTGACCCTTTGGTTCACAGGCTGGCACTCCATCCACTGAGCTACGCCAGCCAGGGGCAATGTATGAAATATTTTTAAAATAAAAAAATATAAAAATTTTGCCTAAGAGCCAAAGGCATATGAATGAATTGTGAATTTTTTAAGCATCTGATTAGAAACTTTACTGACTTTAGAGTGGATTTTACTCTACTTAAGAGTTGGATCATGAACATTTCTATGGAGATTTATCTCTTTTCTTGCTGTTTTGAAGAACAGTGGTACCCACCTCTCTCGGCTTCGAGCTGTCTCTTCCACTTGCTGCCCCACTTGCTGCCCAGCTCCTGGCCATATTCAATCCCGAACCAGACCAGTAGCTCACAGCCCGACCTGATGACCCGGCAGGTTCGGTAGAAAATCTGCCTTTGGTATTGAAAGGCCACCAGGTTCTGCTCTTCATCATCCCGGGCACAGTTCACATACCTGGGATTGAGGCAGAGGAAGGGAAAGAAAACCACAGTGATAAGTTCCCACTATCTGTCATGTTCATGTCCAGCTCTTCACTGATTCTTAAGGCCCTCAGGCTCTGGTGTTGCCCATTGCCCCTAATGCTCTTGGGGAAGCTTCTGTTCAGTGTGGGAGCATCTGTCAACATGTCATGTAAACTCCTGTCTCCAAGTCCTGTTTGCAGTGCTAATCCTGCCTAATACCACTTTCTAAAACCGAGTTCTAAATCTAACCTCCACCCTGACTGGCCATGACATCCAGTGATCTCTGGCTTCTCCAAACTGTAAATCAACTTGTCTCACAGCACAGAACCTGGTGCTTGATCTAGGGCTCTGCCTCTACATTAGTTCACTAATTATTCAGTACTCAGCCCACATCTATTTTCTCTTGATAGGCCTTTTCCCAACCCCCCTACACCTTTTTTAGGGTACCATTTACTTGCCTGCCCAAGGTCACCATAGAAAATTGCAGGTCTTTTTGTCCTAGTTAAAATAAAACAGAACAATAGTAGTTGATTCACATTCTGTTATCCCTGATAAAAGAGAGCCCCTCTCAGGAAAGGGGCCCATGACCATTCTTCTGCAGGCCTCAGAGCCCAGCTCTAGTTAGAAGTGAGCCTGGAATGGTGTGCTGCCCTCACAGGTTTAGGCCTTCCTTGGTTTGTGCTATCTTGACACTGTGTATTTCTTGGAAATGATAGTTAAATGTTTCTAAAAGCAATTGTTTTATGTCTCTCATGAGAAGTCCTCCATAAGGACATGGGTTGGGTGATCTATTTAAGTTATGTATTCCTTCACATAAACTGGAATATAGTGTCTAATTAACGTTCATTTGATAAAGTGTAATCCAGTGTCCCTGGTGAATCTAGGCTCTTCAAGGACCTTTCCAGTTCCCATATTGTGTCTAGCAGAGAGGTTTATATTTTGAGGATATATGTCATATTTTTTTCTTAAATGTCCCCTGATATAAAAGAACACTGTGTGGAGAAAAAGAGGAAAAAAGGATTAAGGGAGACCACTGAGGGAGGCATCATGACAGGGAAAGATACATGGGCTTGTGGGGGATGAGAGTCCCCTCTGGCACTCAGAGACCTGCTGACCTCACCTCATCCAGTTGGCCCAGGACCTGTCCTTTCCATCCACATACTCATAGCAGTTTCTCCCTTTGGCGATCTGTGTTTCAGAAAAGAAGTTAAAGACCTTTTATTTTTTTGGTGGGGAGGTAATAGTCAGAAGAATTCCTTTACTCTATTGTCATCAAAGCTCTTCCAGCGTGCATGGGGATTCAACTGCCAGTTGTCACCACATGATATTTTTCTTACTCATCATCTACACATCTGAGTCTACCTGTCCAGTCAGAGCAGGAGCCCCACAAGGGAGGAGCCAGTCCGTTGTGTCTGCACCACTTTGCTCCTGCTTACCGTCTGATCCTTAAACAGGAGCTCTGTGTTCATGTAAAGTCCAGTCAGTACACAGAGCTAACCACATTATCCCCTCCATGACTAGAACCTAGGTGAGGTGAGGTTCCTCCAAGCCTCAGTAGGAATGTGGGAAGCCAGAGGGCAGTGGTAGAGGTAAATAGTTCTCACCAGCCAGGAGTATCTGCTCTTGGCTGCCTCTCCATCTTCTGTGATGTGTCCTTCATAAGGGCCAAAGTGCAGACCCTCAGGCAAATCAGCTGCCTCATTCCACACTCCAAGCCCAGCCTCAGGGATGCCCGATGGCCTGATTCTCAACCCAGGGGGCAGGGTGAGGGCTGAGTGGTGGGGATGCCCCTTGTCCACTGCACTGTCCTTTACAAATGTAGGGGGTCCATGCACAGCACAGCTGTCGATGAAGAAGTTCTGACACTTCTCACAATCTGGAGGCGAGAGCAACAGGGGTTAGGGAAGGTATAATGCATGTTCCTGGACACAAAGAGCTTCAGAGGGGGTCCTGCACTGACATCATTGAGACTCAATCCTGTACTCCAGGTCACTAGAGGAAGGGAATGATTTGGGAACCACAGGACTAGATGAAGTTATTGTATCATAACATGTTCCTTAGTGAGGGTCACTTACAAAGGTAGTCATCATCCTGGGGCCCAGTGACCTCTTGGTACCCACAGTCCTTTCTTTCTAGTAGGCTGTACATCTTCATGTCAATCTCTGTTCTCCTGAGTTCTAAGTTGGAGAAGGACAGGTGAGCAAGGTTGGTGGGGTCTGGAGTGTTAGTTCCCATTTTGTCAGATAACACACAATCTCCTCCCATCAAATTATTAAGCGTCCTTTTTCACACTCTGGTATTTTACTCCATTAACTATTGGTTCAGAAGAGTAAGACTCCACACTAACTACAGATGAATGATTGAATTTTAGTTTCTAGATCTTCCTATTACCAGGTTTACTTGCCACCCTTTAATCATTCATAACATATTTATTGAGTGCACTTTATATGTTAGGCATTGAGGAAAGGCCTGGACACACAACATCAATAAAGTGTGGTTGCTATTATCACAGATGGATTTATTGCACAAGTTGCATGTGTCACTTGTTTTAAATTTAATGTAATGTTTTTAAACAATGTATGAGTGATGTTTCCTTATCTTCACTTTACATATTAGCATTCAGGAGCTCAGAGAATGTATAGGATTTGCCCAAAGGTGCAGTGGTAACTTCAGCCTCAGCTTAGCCCAGCTTAAGTACAGGCCTACCCAAAGTCCGCCCCACATACCTAGGCCATACTTATCCGCCCTTCTATAGGACTTAGGGGAACTAAAGTTTCCAAATTATTTTCTCTTACCCGATTTTCGTCTAGTGTGCTTTTCAAAGGGACATGCTTCTCCAGGAGGGGACACTGGTTTCTGCGCATGTTCTGAGTCACTTGCAGTCATCAAATTTGCTGTTCCTGACAATTCCTTCAAACTAGATTCATTGCTTAATGGCACCTGGGGTGTTGCCTTCAGTGTAAGAGTCACATATTAAAAGATAACATATTTAATTTTTTAGGCTTATGATACATTTTACATACATGTCTTTAAAACTTCAACCCTTTGAAATACCTAGGGAGTATGAATATCAGAGGGGATAGGGCCAATGTGGGTAATGAATCCAAGATTAGAACTCATGCCTAATGGCTTTTTTCTTTCTACTGTCTCTCTAATATTGAGAGTGAGGGATATGAAGAAGAGAATAAAGAAATCGTTGGCAGAAACATATCTAGACAATAAATAAAATGGTGATAGAATCTGCAATATTTCTTAGAAATAATATTTGTACTTAGATTAGCTGGTTCCCACCAATTGTTTGAAAAAGGCAGTATCAGTACCTAGTTGTCTTCAGTTTCATGATCTATAACATACTAATTTTCAATGTTACAGTGAATGTGCAATTAAATAATGCTCACCAAAGTATTCTGTGAATTGTGTAATACAGTATGAATGTGAGATTACAGTCCTGATATCAATTTACCCCTCAGCTCTCTCCATATTTCAGTCTCATAGAAATTACCTTCAACATTCATTGATCATCTTCTAGTTTAATTTGTAATTGTGAAATCATTCATTCAGCAAACGTTCAGGGGCCCTCTCAGGAGCCCTGATCTGGGCCTGTGTCTTCTGAGAAGACTCAGGTATGGACCAGCATCTCAAAGAGTTCACAACACAGAGGTAGGCGGGCTGAACAAATGCTTCTAAACAGGATGAGAGTGGCCTCATTGGCACTCAGAGAAAGAAGCTGTTACTTCACCCTATAAGAAAGGGCATTTGAAATCAGTTCCAGACAGATGAGTTTCTGTTGAAGAGTGTGTAACCTATATGAAGTCCTTAAGTCATTTTAGTATTTGTTGTTTCTCAATCAGCAAATGTGAAGCTCCTCAGGGGTGAGAGATGCTTTTATTGATTAGAGTGGGAGGCTGTGATCCTGGACATTTTACATTCTTCTTCATCTGGGACCATCCACTGTGCAAACTGCCTGCACATTGCATGCTTTCCTTAGTCGGAGGGTCTTAGTGCATCTCTTACTTCAGCACAGCAGAGAAGAACTTCAACTGAAATATCAGTCAGATGAATGATGTAATGACATATGGGTAAGACAATGTAAACTTGAGAAAACTATGAAAGTTTATTTTTCTAGTTTTTAAAAAAGATTTTGTTTATTTTCTTGAGAGACAGGAAGGGAGGGAGAAAGAGGGAGTGAAACATTGATGTGAGAGAGAAACATTGATCAGTCACTTCTCACAAATACCCCCAGCCAGGAACCTGGCCCACAACCCAGGCATGCACCCTGATCAGGAATCAAACTGTCAATCTTTCCCTGTGCAGGATGACACCCAACTGAGTCACGGTGTCCAGGATGAAACCATGAAAGTTTTAATGAGTTTGTAGGTGGTTTAGATAAGCAACTATGGGTTGGATTGCACTACCACTGATACTGAGATCTTAGACATATAGTCAAACATTTCTATATCTCTGAAAGCTCACTTCCCTCATCATAAATGGAGACAATTATAGTACATACCTCATCAGATTGTTGTAATGTTTGAGTTTATTCACATAGAATTGTTAGAGTCTGAAACACTGTGAGAATGAAACAACTGGTAGTTACTATTGCTGCTGTAGTTGTTAACCATTAAGATGATGATGAGTCCTGGCTGGTGTGACTCAGTGGACTGAGCATTGGCCTGCAGACTGAAAGGTCACCAGTTCCATTCCCGGTCAGGGCACATGTCTAGAGTGTGGACCAGCTCACCCACTTGGGGGCATGTAAGAGGCAACCTATTCATATTTCTCTCCCTCACTTTCTCCCTCCATCCCCCTCTCTAAAAATAGATAAATAAAATCTGAAAGAAAGGATAATAATGTTGGACAGTATGTGGAAGAGACCAGGAAAGGAAGGTGGCAGTCCCTAGGATGCTTTCTGCATTTTCCTACTCTTACCTGCATTTCTATCCATGAGGAAAATTTTGTTGTCAACAGGATTTGGAAATACTCACCTTCTGGTGTTTACTCTGTTCCCTTCTGAAGGCCACCCAGGGTTTCACTGAAAGATGATGAGAAATCAGTGTTTTGGTGGGTAAATATTTCCAAAATCTGGTGATTCTTACTAGGGACACAAATCTGAATGAGAGCAGTCCAAGAACAATCCCAGGATGAGTGGAAAGTGCTTCTGATGTATCATTAAGGCCTCGGCTTCTATTGGGGCCATCCACTAATTTCATTAGAATGTTTAAAAAAAATAGGCAAAGTGTCATCTACGCTTCACCTTATGTTCATAAAGCATCTATTACATTTATTAAAGAATAAATTGGCCTCTCCTGACAAAAATGTAATACAAGTAACTGCACAGAAACTCCACATCTTCAACATAACCCTTTCTCCGTCCTGTTTTCTTCATTCAAACTGGCCTTGTCCTGGCTGAGGGCACCTTGACCACCCGGCCTCCTTTCTCTGGTATCCTCCCCGCACTGGGCACATACTGGCCACCCACGCCCTTCCTCAGTCATTCGACTGTGGGTCAGCACCCACAGTGTGTCGACCCCAGAAACAGAATCCCAGTGAAGTTGAAGATCACATCTTGACTTCAGCCGTGTTTCAACCCCAGACCCACGAAAGTGGACCGACCCCACCCTCCAAACACTCACGATACTGGACGGAACATGAGGCCGACATCAGGAAACCACACGGTGGTCAACCCCTCCCGACCCTGGCCCTCCCCCACTCCCGTCATCACAACGGTTAACACTGCTCCCCGTCCGTCTCCATGCGGGCCACCGCGCGGCCAGGTGTGGGGACCCTCCTCACCGGCCAGACCCGCCTCCCTCTCTTGCGATGACGACTCTTCTGAATTAGTTATTTCTCGCTCACTTTATGTTCTTACACATTCACTGCTTACTAATGTGTCTATAAATATAGACGATTACGTTGCCCACGTGAAAGTTGACGGGAACAGCCCCTCACTGTGCGACACACTGTTGTGCCTCTTGCTCGTTCGCTGCACCAGCAAACCTGTTCCCTGGTGACGTCCTGAGATGCAGCCCGACCCACACCAGGTCCGAGTCGGGAGGGCAGCGCTGGCTCCTCCCGCCGCTCACCTTGCTGCCTCGGGGCCCATTCTTCATCGGAGTCCTCAGGGTCGTCCTCCTCCTGCAGCTCGGTGGCCCGCCTGCCTGCGGCGGTGACACAGGAAAGCGAGTCGTGGGCCCAGAGACCTGGAAAGAGACAAAACCTTTGTCCCGAAGCAGAGAGCGTGGGGGAGGGACAAGCCCAGGAAGCCCATGGGGCTGGCTCAGATGGGACGGGAGAGTCTGCAGCGAGTTGCCGTGAGCCCCGCACCCTCGTCAGCGCCGCCCGCTCTGACTGAAGGAGCAGACTCCCTGCGACCCCTGTCCGTGCGGGAGGGAGCTGCAGGCGGACGGAGCCCCCTGAGCCGGGGCCAGCCCAGCGCCTGCCGCGTCTCCAGGCCCCTGGGCCCAGCGCCTGCGCACTGGCTACCTGGGCTGCTGAGCGCGTCCGAGTTCCTCTTCACGTTCACGTCCCGGTACCCGCCTTTCTCCCCGTCTCCCACCTCTGCCCACTGCTCCCTGGAGAAGTGGAGGGCAGCGTCTTCCAAAGCTGCTTCCGCCTGGAGGGGAGAGTGGACACACCAGTAACTCGGTGATGCGAGTGAGAACACGCGGGGGGCCTTCCCTGCGGGGCCCCTCCCCGTGCAGGAAGCAGGCGGGGCCTCGACGGTCCTTGTGCCGCAGGCGCGGAGCCCCCGTCTCAGTGGAGACCCGGTCCCGGAGCGCCGCTCCTCGGGGGTGTGTCCCGGGGCCCTGCTCGCACGCTGGGCCTTCTCCCACTTCCCTGACCGGCCCTGCCCCGCGGAGTCCCTCCTCTCCCACCAGCGCTCCGCACGCGCACAGCGAGGGTCACCCCGAGGGCCCTGTGTCTGCGGAGCTCTGTCCCCACGCTCCTCGCCGACTCCTCGCCGACCCGTCAGCTCACCTGAGGCGTCCGCCCCGCTCCTCCCTCAGGGCGCTCCTGCGGATCTCCGTCGGGGTTCATGGTGTCCGAGCCCCGAGTCCGAAGCGCCTGCGGGAGGAGAAGGCGCTGAGAGGACCGAACGCCCTTCTCCGGGTGGCAGGGCGCCCGGAGAGGGGGCCGCGGGGCCCTGCGGGAGGAGGGGCTGGGTGGGCGGGGCCGCCCGCAGACCCGCCCGCGGAAGGTGGGGAGGCGCCCTAATTCCCGGCTTTCCCACGGCCCTAACCCTAACCCTAACCCTAACCCTCAGCGCAGGTTTCGCAGACCACCACCCGGGGCGTTTGAGGGGTCCGGTGGCCTCGGCGACAACGCGCTTTTCCCAGGGAAGGGCCCGGAGGCGCCCCGGGGTCCGGAGAAGCCCGCACGAGGCGCAGGCGCAGTGTCCGGCAGGCACTCCGCTGTCTCTCGGGCTGAGAGGTTCGGGTCCCTCAGGACTCGATCTGCGTCTTCCGGGCGGAGGACACTCAGCGCCCCTCGGGGAGAGGGTCAGACCGCCGCGGCTGAGGGGGGTTGGGGCGTCTCACGAGGGGCTTCCGGGTCCCCTCCACTGAGTCAGTTTCCAGGCCGACGGCATTCGGGGTCTGAGTTTGGGGAGGTTTGGTCTTCCCGGGCGGGTGAGCTGCAGGAAAGGCGCCCCGAGCTGAGGGGAACTGGGGTTCCAGGCTGTTTGGGGGTGTAAGCGTTGGGAGTCAGGAGACGCGGGCCCCTCGGTGCTGAAGGGGTTTGGGCCCCTCGGGATGAGGGCATCTGGGGTCTCTCTGGCTGGACTTGGAAGGTCTCGGGCTAAGGGTTGCACATGGTAAAATTCCTCGCTTCAGTCTCCCGGGTCCTCTGCCGCGCTGCCCGCTCAGTGCAGCATCCGGTCCCGGCTCCTGGGCCTCCCACCCTCGGGAGGAGTGAGGACGTAGGGGGTGAGGTTCCTGCCTGGATAGACGCGTGGGAGCAATCCGCCAATCAGTGCTGCGATCCCAGGGCCCTGCCCATCATTGGGCAGTCAGAAGATGAAAGGGCGGGGCAGGGGGCAGAGCCCCCCTCGCGAGCGGGCCGGCCAGCGGAAGACCCGCCCCGCCCCGCGGGGATTGGCTGCTCTGCGTCTCCCGAGCGCGGGTCAGCAGCCTGCAGCGAGGACCGCGGCTTGGTGGTTTCTGTGGCTAGTTTTCTAGCAGCTGGTGACCCGACCCGCGGGAGCTGGGAACTCCGAGCCCGGGGCGGTCTTTAGGGTGGACGTGGTCCTCCTGCCGCCTGACAAAGTGTCTTTGTTCCACCGGACTGTAGCCGGGATCCCCAACTTTCGTCTAGGCGGGTCAGTGCCCTCCCTTGTCAAAACAAGAGCTGCATAACCAGTGATAACGTGGTCAAGAATGCATTGCATTCCGGGAAACTTATCAGTACATTCTGACCACACAATTCGCAGACACAAAAGAAGTCCCAGAGGGTTCAGACATTTAAACACAACAAATAGAATAATAAGTGCACTGGAAAACACACTGGGAGAATTTCACATCTCAAAGAAGTGGCGTTATGAATAATACATATTTTTAAGTAAGTCAGGTCTAAAAACATTTCAGAAATAGGAAGACAAGATAAAACCGAATAAAACTAAATGAATTTTAAAAGTGCTGAGAAAATCTACAAGTATTCTGCATAAAAATAAGATATCAAGTTTGAGGACAGGGGTCCACAGAGCAGGGTCAGTGTAGCTGCTACTGGCTTTCTTAAGTGTGCAGAGTGCCTCTGCTCCTTACCTCGTTTTGAGCACGTACATATAACTTGATTTCCATGGACCTGAAATGAGCCAACTAACTGTAATTATTACTGTAAAAGTGCAGAAAGGGAAACCTCACTAAAGTGGATTTGGGTGTCAGTGTGGGTGCTGTCACATTGCATCACCTGGGGTCAATTACAGGAAACATTGTCTGTCACAGGCCCCAACAAGAAGATGGTACCGTGTGCTCCCAGGAGAAACCGACTCCCCAGCACCTCAGCCAGAGAGAAGCCATCGTCACACTGAACTGACACTTTTCTGCAGCGCACTCTCATTTGAAGTGACCCCTCCCAACTTCCTCCTTTCTGCCTGTGAAATAACGTTCCTCTCTTTTACTTGTGGAGCTTGCTTATGATTTTTGCTACAGCTTGTTTGTCCTAAATTGCAATTTCTTACTGTTTCCGAGTAAACCCCTTATCTGCTGGTAAAATAACTGACTACTATATTTTTAAGGTCAACATAATTTGGTGGCCTGTATGGGGATCCAGAGGACTCCTGACATCTCTGAGGCTGATGAGCAAGCAGGTGCAGTGTCCTTGGTGCAGACTCCTCGGTGATCATTTTGAGAATGGCCATCCAGAACTAACATCCTCATACCCTCTGACCCAGAAATTCCATTTTTCAAAATTTTCTCCTAGTAGCCCTGGCCTGGTAGTTCAGTTGGTTAGAGTGTACTGCCTATATGCCAAGGTGGTCAGTTCATTCTCCAGTCAGGGCACATACAAGAAGCAACCAATGAATGAATACATAAGTGGAACAACGCTCTCTCTCTTTCAAATTAATAAATGAAATTAAGAGAAAAGCATTAAAAATTTCCCCTAATTATGTTTCCCTGTGTATGAAATGAAGTATGTTAAATATATTTTATCCAACACATAATAACAGATATAATTTTAAAGTTTTCAGTAGAAGAGAATTTGTTAAATTATGGTTTGCTCACACTGTGAGATATTATAGAACATTAAAAATGGGTGAGAATATATGATATTTCATTGAAGAAATAAAACCTAGTAAGGTGGTTCTAATGGATTTTAACAGAGAATGACTTCTAAATAATGTTATTATGTGAGAAAAGTATCCTGCCAAACAAATTATGTTAAAAAACAGAACCAAACCCAGGCAGAGGACGTGCTGAGAGGAGACACAGGGACTAGTCACCAGGTTAGGGTGTGGGCAATGTGGAGGGGAAAACTTGGTTTTCCCTCATGTCATTTGGAATGCTGTGTCATTTGTTTCCTCCTTTACTTAAAATAAACTTATTTATAAATATTTTTGTAGATAAAAGAATGGATGAGAAGTGGTTGTGATAGGGGGCTTAAGACTTGGAAAATTTTAGCTTAAGGCTAATAGCCATAAATCTAGCAGGTAATGTGTATGTTTAGCTTTCATTTCAGAAACTACAGATAAGGCCATCCTGGTGCCCAGGAGGAGCAGCTGACCTCCTGGGGCTCTGGCTGGAGATTACTGCCTGGAGACATCCGTACCAGGAAGAAGCAGGTGACTGCCCCTCCCCCTTGGACACAACTAACTGCCCAGGACAAGAATGTGCAGCGGCTGAATCTCAAAGCCCTGACTGCACATTGTTTGCCCTTCCCCACCCCCCTTATAAAAAGATCTGGCCAGGAAAGAAAGGGGAAGATGGTTTGTTAGGGTATGAACCTGCTATCTTCTTGGATCGCTGGCCATATGAATAAAGTGCCCATACAAGAATCAATCGCTGTCATTGCTTATTGGATTTGGTAGTGACAGGCAGCCCGAACGCCGGTGTCTTTTCCGGTTACATATTTTGGCAACTCTGCCGGCACAGACTTTGGGACTCTCTGGTAAGTCTGGGTGTTTGGCAGGGAGTCCCATTGGCTGCCTGGACTGAGGGGCCTTGGGCGTTTGGGGTCAGAAAATCCCAAGCAGCTGCCAAGTGATTTCACTTGAGGATTCTCACCCCTTGCTCCCAGCACCTCTCGTCGTGCATCACATTGGATTGAATCATTGCGCTTTCTGGTTCAGGTTGAAATCCCGGGTCACAACTTAGGTCATCTGTTCTGTCTGGGTACTGTCTGTTGGAGCTCTGTCTGGTCCGAAAGGGCATCTGTTCTGGTCCAAAAGGACGTCTGTTTGGAGCTTTGTGGAGTTCCGTCTGGTAGAATGGGTGGAAAGCCTCCATTCCGCAAAATGGCCCTTTGGGCCAGTTCTAATTCATTGACCTATGAGCGTATATCGAAAGCGTTTGTTGTTTTGTTGTAGTACTGTTGTGTTTGTGTCCTGTATAACTTAGACTTAGGAGAGTGCTGGTCACTGAATGGGTCTTTAAATTACTGTGTTATACTGTAACTAGAGTTGTTTTGTCAATATCAGGGAAGTGGGACAAAGTGCTTTATCTAGAGTTTACATGATAAAGATGCATGCAGAGTTAAAAAAAGAAGAAAATCAGTTAATGGCTCAGAGAAAAGAGAATATACACGTGAAAGATAGAAGGTCAGAGGAGAGGGGCCAGGAAGATCTAGGTATTAAGACTGCTGCAGGCTGGTCAGAGTTCCTGCAGCCCCAGGGGATCCATTCCTGTGAGTGAAATGGGAAAAGTGCACCAGAACTGCATCGCTATCTTGAATTGGTCAAGAAACCAGATTCGGTGGAGGAAAAGCCCCCACTGGGGCAGGGCACTATCCTTTTTGGAGACTTTTCAGTGAGGGTAAGGCCAGAAGGCCAGTCTGCTAGATGTTATCTGGCACATACTCTGTTTCCTACAGTGGATCTGTGAAACTGGAAAAGCTCAAACCCTTCTTATGGACGTAACCCTGCTAAAATGACTGATTTGATCGCGTCAGTTTTTGCCATTTATCATCTCAATTGGCCAGACATAGAAGCCTTATTGAATTCTTTCCTTCCGTAAGGGGGATGAGCAGAGGCTGGTGTTGGATAAGGCACATGAAGAGGCTCGGAGTGTTGACGGGAGAGACCTGGTTCTTCTTGCTGACGCATGTAAAGAATTACATATCAGCAAATCTAGTAGTATGGCATCAGTTTATTAGTGGTCCTCTTCCATGGAAGAGAACAGGACTGGAAAGATCAGGGGGTGAAAGGGAAAGTTTCAGAGTAAATCAGGGTGAGAAAAGCAAGAGAGGCTGGAGACCAGGGTGGCAAGCCCCTGGGCAGCCTGTGGCCAGAGGCCCTGTGGCCCAAGAGCCAAGAGCTCCCTGAGCCCCTGAGAGCGAGAGCATCCTGAGCCTCTGAGAGAGAGAGAGTGAGTCCTTTGTTCTCAGGATTTATATAGTTGGTGGGATAGGAGGGAAAAAAGTGAGATATTGATTAATGGGTAAATGTGGTGCCAGCTTTCCTGGGGGAATGTGACTACCCAAATTTAGGGATGAGTGGGGGTCTTTCTGCCTGAATTCTTATCTTGCTGCAGACTCCATTTGGCCATCCTGTTGTAAAACACATACGTGACAGGAGGCAGTTAATTAAATTTTGGGGCACTTTCCAAAGTTATTTATGGGCTCTTTCTGTAAGCATCAGGGACTCCCTTGTAAGACAGATAGTGACCAGAGGTAGTCACTAGTGTTTCTTGTGATATTGGAACACCTGGCGATATTATCAGACCAGACTTAGGACTGCTGAGTTAGCATGTGAGACTTGTCTCCTCCCTGCCTCGGTTTCTCTTTATTCTACCTAATTGGTAAAAGGCGTTTCCTGGCAACCAGGGTGCTAAATGCTGGCCAGTGACAGTATTGCAGTCTCAGAGTTCTTCCTATGCTGTCTCCTGCTTCAGGAGGTTATGCGAAGAAAATCCAGATGGGGCTCTGGGCCTTCCCAGGGCAATACCTGTAAATGAGCCCAACTGGGACCCTTAAGGAGATGGCCTTCCTCTCTTAGAGCATTATAAGAGATGCCTCCCTGAGGGAATGGGGAAAGGCATCCCTGAGCAGAAAAGTCTGGGTATGGTGCAGGCCGTGCAGCAAAAGTCCACAGAGGACCCCTCCCAACACCAGGAAACAGTTAAGGAGATTCTTGGGGATGGCAAGTGACTGCTGCATTTGAATTCCAAGCTTTGGGCCCACTGCTAATCCACTGTGTGAAGCTCTGAAAGGACCAGAATATAGCCCTTTAGAGTGGGCAAAGGAGTGCACTCAGGCTTTTGAGTCCCTGAAAGTGCACATGGCTTCAGCACCAGCCTTGGGGCTTTCAAACCTACTGGAGCCCTTTCAATGGTATGTGTGTGAGAAACAGGGCATTGCCCTAGAATTCCTCACCCAAATGCTTAGTGACATTTGCAATCCATCGCATAATTGTCAAGGAAATTACATCACACTATCCAAGGGTGGCCAGCTTACTTGAGAGTGGCAGCCACCTGTGAGCTCTTGGGGAAAGCTGAAAAAGTTTGTCTTGGGGACAGGCTGTGCCAGTTATGTGTCGCAGCAAGTGTTGAGCCTGCTGGAGCAAAAGGGGAACGAACATGTGGCTGACTGCTGAAAGAATGGGCAGGTACCAAGCCCTTTCTTCTCGACAATCCCAACATCTCCCGTCAAAACTGTAAGTAAAGTAATTCCTGCCTTTTTTCTCCCAGACCCCCGACTCGGCTGCACTAATACATGACTGTGCTGAAATAACTGATGAAGTGTATTCTAGCAGAATTGATTTACAGAACCATCCTGTAGAAGAAGCAGACTGGACTCTCTGTGCAGATGGAAGCAGTTATATGGACAAAGGAAGCACAGAGGCTGGATATGCAGTTGTGACTCTTCAGGGAGTAGTGGAGGCCAAGGTCTTGCACCAGGAACCTCTGCCCAGAAGGCTGAACTGGCTGCATTGACAAGGGTGCTGGAAGTGTCTCATGGGAAGAGGGTAAATGTGTGTATCAACTCAAGGTAAGCTTTTTGATTTTGCATGCACATGGTTCCATCTGAGATAACAAAAGACTGTTAACCTCCAATAAAAAGGAAATTAAGCATGCAGTCGAAATTCTAAAGTTATTAGAGGCTGTCCAGGCACCCTTACAGGTGGCAGTCATGCACTGCCCGGGGCATCAAAGAGAGGGAACTGAAGTGGCTGGAGAAAGCAATCTGGCTGAACGGGCAACAAAAGAGGCTGCTAAAGGAATATTTATGATGCCATTAGTACTTGTTCTGGACTTGTCAAAATTTGACCCTGAATATTTGACTGCAGACTTAGAAAAAGTTAAAGGTTGGGGTTTTAATAAAGAAGGTCCTGATAACCAATAAAAAAAGAATAAGAAAGGAGCTATACTGTTTTCCTGAACATTTAGTAGGGCCAGTCACAAAGCATTTGCATGAGGCCACACACTGTGGAAAAGACTCATTAACCACCTATGTCAACTGAGTCTCACAGGTCCTGGAATTTCTAAAGAAATAAGAGAAGTAATTGTTAGATGTGTTGTATGCCAGAAGAACAATCCCAAAACAGAACCCCACCAAAAGAAAGAAGGAAAGCAATGTCAAGGACAGTGCCTGTTTGAGGACTGGCAAACAGGCTTTACCCAGATGCCGAAGCTCCGAGGGTGGAAATATTTGTGAACCTCTGTGGACACCTTTTCAGGATGGGTAGAAGCCTATCCCACTAGAACAGGGAAATGTTCAGAAGTATTAAAAACATTCTTGAAGTAAATAATCCCTTGCTTTGGTCTCCCTGACAGCATTCAGAGCAATAACAGACCTGCTTTTGTTTCAGAAATCACACAGAAGGTTAGTAAAATCTAAAACCTTCGGAATTAAGTGGAGACTCCACATGGCATGGAGACTCCAGGCTTCTGGGAAAGTAGAGAAAATGAACCACACCTTGAAGAAAAATATAGCCAAACTGTCAAGAAGCTCATCTTCATTGGGATCAAGCTTTACTTATTGCCCTGCTCAGGATAAAGGTGGCTCCTCGAAGTGGGATTCAGTTGAGTCCCTATAAAATTGTGTACAGGTAGCCATTTCAGGTCACAATTGGGGTGAAAGATACGTATACAGATGAAAATCTGAAGGTAAGAAAAAAATATGAGCAATATTTAAATCAGACCTTAGCTGTGATGAATAACTTTGCCTGTATTAGGGACTTCTCTCCCATAGGTCCACTGCATTCGTTCAAATCAGGAGATAAGGTGCTGCTCAAGATTTGGAGGACAGGATCCCCAGAAAATCAGCTAGAAGAAAAGTGGACTGGACCTTGGGATATACTCCTCACCACCCCAACTGCAGTGAAGCTGGCAGGAATAAAACCTTGGACTCATCACACCAGAATAAAGGAAGCACAGGAAGAAGATCTGAAAGTCATCTTTGAAAAACAGTGAGTTCTGTTCTCTTCATTACCTCCTGTTTGACCCCTTGTTATGGACAACTTATTCCATTCAAACAGGATGAAAACATCTGGGTATATTTGGCCAAAAATGTCCTGAATATTTCTGACTTTTTTCTATGTAGAACAAAGTTTCACTTCATGTCTTACAAGTGTCTGTGCCCCTTTGGAAAGCTTTATAAATTATACTGTGTTTGATGATATTGAAAAGAAAATTACCTACTCTGGTATTTATAATTGGGGACCAGTGGTAACTATAAAGGACAGGGAAATGTTTTCCTTAAAGGTCATTAATGTACCCCAGCTAGAGAGTATGCAATTTTTGTCAACTGTGCTAAAACTGTCTTGTGTTCTCAGCAGGTGTGAGGATGAATTGCACCACCACCAGTGATGTATCTTATGGTTTTGTTTCTGTTAAACTGCCAACAGGATGGTTCCTGATATGTGGGATGACAGTCTATTCTTATGTTCCAGCAAACAGCTCTGGGGGACCGTGCTCTCTGGGAAGACTGACGATGTTTATGCCTCAGAAGCCCCACTTAACCCGGGTTCAATGGGATGTCTCCCCTACGTCTGATTGCATCAATGACTTACACCTTTTAGCCCTGCTGAATATGTGTCCTTTATTATATTTGTAACGCCAACCATGGTAACTCATTTAAGTATAGAAATAAGCAGGTTAGCCTGCGCTATGGTGAAAGCCTTAAATGCCACCTCTCAAGCTATTAGTGCCATTAGTCAAGAATTAGGACAGGTCAGAGAAGCAGTACTGGAAAATCATGCAGCTATAGACTATCTTCTTTTAAGACATAATTACGAGCCCTGGCTGGCGTAGCTCAGTGGATTGAGCGCGGGCTGGGAACCAAAGTGTCCCAGGTTCGATTCCCAGCCAGGGTACATTCCTGGGTTGCAGGCCATAACCCCCAGCAACCGCACATTGATGTTTCTCTCTCTCTCTCTCTCTCTCTCTCTCTCTCTCTCTCTCTCTATCTCCCTCCCTTCCCTCTCTAAAAATAAATAAATGAAATATTAAAAAAAAGACATATTCACGGATGTGAGGAATTTAAGGGGCTCTGCTGTTTTAACCTAACTGATAGTTCACAGCTTATAGAGCATAAAGTAAAGCAAGTAAATGATGTGGTGTCCAGTATAAAACAGGGAGAAGGATTCTTTGGCATTGATTGGTCTAAACTAACCTCCTGGCTGCCCAGCATATCTGGTGTTTGAGAAGCTTTTATTGTTTTTATCCTCGTCATTTTCTTCAGTATCATAGCTTGTTGTTGCATACAGTGTGCCTCCTTATGTAGGTCTGCAGTGTACCTCCTCACGTAGGCAAGCCCCCGCTGAACAATGCAGCGCCCAGCAACAAAGTGAATACTTCCATATGAGGCTGGTCTCATAGAAATGAGACAGTTTAATACTAAGGGTGGGGAATGATAGGGGGCTTAAGACTTGGAAAATTTTAGCTTAAGGTAAATAGCTATAAATCTAGCAGGTAATGTGTATGTTAAGGTTTCATTTCAGAAACTACAGATAAGGCCATCCTGGTGCCCAGGAGGAGCAGCCGACCTCCTGGGGCACTGGCTGGAGATTACTGCCTGGAGACATCCTACCAGCAAGAAGCAGGCGACTGCCCCTCCCCCTTGGACACAGCTAACTGCCCAGGACAGGAATGTTGCAGCTGCTGAATCTCAAAGTCCTCGCCGCACATTGTTTGCCCTTCCCCACCCCCCTTATAAAAAGATCTGGCCAGGAAAGAAAGCGGAAGATGGTTTGTTAGGGTATGAACTTGCTTTCTTCTTGGATGGCCGGCCATCTGAATTAAGCACCCATAAAAGAATCAATCGCTGTCATTGCTTATTGGATTTGGTAGTGACAGGCAGCCCGAATGCCAGTGTCTTTTCCAGTTACACTTTTTCGGGATTTAATTTATTGTTCTGGGTTTGTAATATGATGCAAAATTTGTGAATTTTCAGGCTTTCTCCCTAAGGTGTGGATTTATCAATACATTTTTCTCAGAGTGTTTTTTATGTACTATCTTTATAATTAAAAGAATTCGTTTCAAGTTATTTTTTAACTGCAATTGTAATTTAATTTGTGTTTAATTTGTATTTAGAAGCGTATTTTATAATTTTTAAATATAAGCACTTTGTAGTTATCTTTTATTACTGATTAGTAGATTAGGTGCAATGAGAGTAAGAAACATACTTCATATAATTTCAATCTACCTTTGATAATAGTTTTTTTTGAAACTGGATCCTTAGTACAATACCGTCCATGGAAAAAAGCTCCTACAGTGGTTGTCTGCTGCCATCTCGTGTTCATTTTCAGAATAACACCTACGTGCAGGTCAGCAGGGAAAGTAGTGTGTAGTCGGTTGGTTCTTTGTGAATGTTGAATCCAATTTGCTGCTCATGGTGTTTCTTACACCCTTACTGCATTTTGTGAGGTGGTGTTCTGTTTCTGAAAGAGGTGTGCTCTATCTTGGGTGAGAGAGGTTTGTCAAATCTATTATGATTATAAATTTTTTCTTTGTGTCTCCGTTCTGTATAATTTAAGTTTATGATATTAAGTGCATGGTGAATTTGGATCTTCTGGGTCAATTAAGCTTTTTGAAGCACTCACCATCTCTACTCATGCTTGTTACCTCGAAGTCTACTGCCTATTATTCTGTAATTTTCATGTGATTTATGTTTCTGATTAAAGCTACTTTTGCACCATCCTATGTATCTTTTCCTATTCTTTCTCTTTTGATCTTCTGTCAAAACATTTGATCCCCTGATGTTTTAGGTAATTCATATTTTCTCCCAGTTTGTGTATTTTATTTGTATTGTCCAAAGAAGTTCTTTTTTCAGAGTTGTCTTTCATTTTATGCAGTATATGTTATTAATGTATTCGTTACTTAATATATTTTGTTACATTAGTGGGTTATGTACATTAATATAGAATGCACACAATGTATTATTACAAATACATAATGTTATGTACATAAAGTATATGTATTAATAATGTATTCATTACATTAATGTATTTAATGTATGCATTAAACTTCATGTCCACTAGTATACTTGATTCCTGGCTACTTTTGTTTAAATGGACCACTATAAATCAAACCTACAGATAAGGGGTGGGGTCTGTCTAAGGTCAGAGGCAGGACTGGGCTGGAGGTGAGAGGGGACCACAGATGGGGCGGGGCTGGGTGGGAGGCGTCGTTAGGCTGGCAGGCGTGAGGGGTGGGCAGTTCTGGTGGAGAGACAAACAACTCCGCAGACTGGAGTTTAGGCGCTGCTGGCGCCAGTCTCCATGGTCACGAGGTGACGCTCACAGGCTAACTCGATGCAAGCAAGGCGGTCCAGGGACAGGAGGTGAGCTGCGTGGGGGCTATGAGGTGAGGGGGGTGGGGGGGGGGCAGATACAGCCACCCTGTGGGGAACAGGAAAGAGGTCCAGACTGCGGTATACATCTCAGGTCTCAATTTAACTGACCACTTCCTGTGGGACCACTTTTCTATATTAATCTACATTATATTACATTTATAGACAAGTTTGGTAAATGGGTGTCATTGTGTGTTTTTTCTGAAATCCAAGAACATGATGATATTTTTCATTTTTTAAAGTTTCTGTTATTGGGTAGCAATTTCCAATTTTCTTCACACAGATCCCATCTACTGTTATTTCCAGGTTTTTTTTTAAAAAACTGTTTTGTTGGTATTGAGTCCAAATTAAATTATATCTGTAACTTAGTATCTCTACATATTTATTTCTGAATGTTATTTTCCTATAACTGCACTAAATTCTGTTTGTGATACTTTTCAGTTGATTCTCATGAGTTATGAAGGTAAACTTGCTCTCATGCAATAATGATCATTACATGGTTGTAGAAAAATTCTCCTTGATATTCATAAATATATTAATGACTAAATAAAAGAGTAACATCCTTCTTGCATTTTAAATGAGTTTGGGGCCTGGAAGCACGGTGTTCTAGAAATCAGAAGTATTTTGTGACAGGAAAGGTGCCTCCGGGTAGGTAATCGGAAGAACACAAAATGTAGCGAATGTCCACATTTTCAAAGAGGAAAACCTGAGATGGTGAAATCTGGAATCTAACAGAGTAAGACTCTTTGTTCTAAGTGACAGTATAAATCAGTTATTAAAGTGATATGTGAGCAATGGAAAGAAGCAGGGATCCTCAGAGGACTACTGTGTGTAATCACACGGTGATCTGGTCTCCTAAGTGGACAGATCTTCCTTTGCCTCCTGACTATTGCCTAGGACACATCTCTCCAACATTTACAAGATGGCTTGTATTTTTTTGTTCTTTCAGTTTCAGCTTCAGGCTTTCTGTTCCAAGAAAGGCAGCCTTTGAGATCTAGGATGCAAAAGGACATACTGTTTGTATTCTAATGAAGTCTTCATGATACAGAGTAGGGTTTGTCATTCTCAGTACTATGGAGTTTTTGGTCCAGAGGATTCATTCTGGGGTAGAGCGGTTGTCCCCTGCATTGTAGGTGCTCATTAGCATCTAATACCTCTATTCACTGCTGACACCCTTGCTTCCCTTCCACTGAGGACAGTCTAACATGGCTGAGAACATTGCCTGAAGTCCTCTTGGGGGGCAAAAATCACCTTTCGTTGAGAAAGAGTTTGAAGCTTTTATCATTTTTGAAACCAGGAAGATCTTGGTCTGGTATGCAGTCTTTTTTATTATTTTTCTATGCAAATTATTTTCTACTCTGTGATTTATTTTGGGAAGGTATTTAGAAGTGTATTTTAAAACATCTAAATATAGGGAATTTATAGTTACCTAATGACTGGTTTCCAGATTAATGGCAAAGAGAACAGTAAGCATAGTTTGTGAGACATTTGTTGAAATCTGCTTTATAGCTAAATATAGTCATTCTTAAAGAAGTTCCAAGTGTGCTTGAAAAGCATTTAAAAAAATTTTTTTTAAAAATTTAATTTATTTATTTTTAGAGAGGGAAGGGAGGGAGAAAGAGAGAGAGAGAGAGAAACATCAATGTGCGGTTGCTGGGAGACGTGGCCTGCAACCCAGGCATGTGCCCTGACTGGGAATCAAACCTGCGATGCTTTCGGTTCGCAGCCCGTGCTCAATCCACTGACCTATGCCACCAGGGCTGAAAAGGTCACCCGTTTGTAGTGAAAAGTCTTCCCAGTCACCCATTTGTAGTGAATTCTGGCTGAAGTGCAATAGGAGCACTTAAGAAACATATTGTATGTAATTTTAATTCCGTGATGCTTGTTGAAACTGTCTTTATATTGGCTTGGCTAAAAGTTAAAAACTTTGGGGAAGATGGAATAATGAAGATGCCCAAAAGTTGGCAGAATAGTGGGACAAGATGGTGAATATGTTGTTCAATGAAATTACTGGTGAAAATGAAAAACGTCTCATTGTGTCTTTACCTAAAAACCGAAGGAACCTTTTGGCCAAGCAAATAGTACAGTGTGCATCTCTGCTGCCATCGCGTGGGCCTTTTTGGAATGACAAGTTAGTAGCTGGTCAGCAGGAAAAGTGGTTGACTGTAGGAGAATATCAATGAATGTTGGTTGCAATGTTATTTAGACATGCATTTAGTAAGTTTTAAAGATCAGGAGTTAGTAGTTACCTTTTGTTCCCAATTTCTATATTATCAGTAATGACAGAAAGAAACATACTGTATATAATTTCAGTCCTTTGGAATTTCTTAAAACTTAGCACAGGATGGTCCCTTTGAAAACTGTCCCAAGTGTGGCTCTCTGCTGCCATCTCGTGTGTAACTTGGGAATAACAGCTTCGTGCAGGCCAGCAGGAAAAGTCATTGGCCATAGTGAATTATCTACCGAGGGTTCGTGGAATATTATTTACGAAGTGTCTTTCATTACATTTAAATGATAGGACTTTCTAGTTATCTTCTCTTTCTGACTTCTACATTAGCAGCCATGAGGCGACACATGTGTTTTTTATAATTTCAGTCTTTTGAAGTTGGTTGAAAACTGATGGAAGGTACAACATGGTCATTTCCAAAGTGTTCTGAGTGTGCACACTGCTGCCATCTCGTGGGCATTCCTGCAAATAACACCTTCGTGCAGGTTGGCAGGAAAAGTGATTGATTCCAGTGGAATATCAACGACTGTTGATTGTAATGTCGTTTAGAAGTGTATTTCCTAACCTTTATTTACTTTTAAGAGATTTTTAAAAGATTTTATTTATTCATTTTTAGAGAGGGAAGGGGGGAGAGAGAGAGAGAGAGAGAGAGAGAGAGAGAGAGAAACATCAATGTGCAGGGTTGCTGGGGGCTGTGGCCTGCAACCCAGGCTTGTGCCCTGACTGGGAACTGAACCTGTGATGCTTTGGTTCGCAGCCCGCACTCAATCCACTGAGCTACGCCAGACAAGGCGTATTTCCTAACCTTTAAATGTAAGGATATATTAGTGACCCTTTGTTCCTGATTTTTTACATTAACAACAATGAGAGTAACAGTTATAGTCTATATAATTTTTGTTCTTTGTAATTTGTTTGACCTTGCTTTATGGCTCATTACGGTCACTTAGCAAAATGTCCTAGGTGTGGCTCTCTTCTTGTCTCAAGTGCATCTTGGGAAGAACACCTTAGTGCAGGCCAGCAGGAAAGGTTGTGAGCTGTGTTGAATGATCTATGACTGTTGAATGGAATGGTAGTTAGTCATGGATGTTATTACTTTCATATAAACGGACTTTGCAGTTCATTTTCCCTTCTCTCCCCCACATACAACAGCGGAGTCTTTATGTCAGGTAACTAGGTGCCTGTTGTGGGCCAGACCTGTGTTCATGTTTCAGCTGTGTCCATGTCTTTGTGGTCAAATGTCCCATGTGTGTCGACATCCTGTCAGCATCGATGTCCCTCCTGTGTCTACATCCTCGCCACACTAATGTCCCAGCCTCACTGAAATCGTGACTGTGTCCAGGTCCCCTCTGCCTGATGTCCTGGCCATGCTGCTGTCCTGCCTGTGTTTGTGTCCCTTTCACATCGCTGTCCTGTCTGTGTTGATGTAGAGGTCGTGCTGCTCTGTGGCCTGCATTTCAATGTCCCACATCTGCACTGATGTCCCCGCTGTGCCGCTGCCCCACCTGCATAGATGTCTTGGCTGTGCCACTTTCCTATCTTTGTCGATGTCCCAGTTCCCTTGGTGTCCCTGTCGTACTTTCTGAGTCAATGCCTTGACCAAGTCAATATGTGAGCTGCGCTGCTGTCCTTTCTGTGTAGATGTCTTGGCCTTGTCAATGTCCTGTGTGTGTCGGTGTCCTGGCTGTTACTTTGTCCTCCTGCATCAGTTCACCTGCTGGTTGATGTCCTAACTGCACTGATGTTTGAAACGTGACCATATCCCGGCCACCTGATGTACTGGCAGCATTGAGGTCCTGACTGTGTCATTGTCCCACCTGTGTGGCCATGGGTTGCCTCCTGGTTGTGGCTTCACGGTCACCTGACTTGCACTCGTGGGCTCCACTGTACTCCGCCAGCTGCAGGCTGAAGAGGATGGTCCACAGTGAACTGGGCAGGGACACTCAGTCCTTTGACCCCTGTGGGCAATGAGCTGGTCGCTCCCTCAGGCTGTGTCTGCTGCTGTTGCCACAAGATTTAACAATTTTAGCAAAGTAACCTATTCTCAACTGAATGATTACGTGGATGAAATTTGGAAGAGTTTATTAATTTAGCTTGTGTCCTATAGTTTGTGGGATTGTCTAACAAAAAGTAACATTCCACAAATGCTGCACTTTTCACAAATTACCTGTCAATCACCCACTTTACTGCCATAAGACCCTGTTTCCTCATACTCCCCAAGGTCCTATATACCTGATATCACCTCATTGTCTGGTAGTCATCTGTACTCATGCATGGATTAAATGTTGAGTGTCTTGTATTGATCTGATTATGTTATTTTAATTATTATCCCACAGGTATTAGAGCCAACAGGGTTGGTGGAAAACAATCCCTTTTTAATTCCCCACAGGTTTTTTAAAAATACATTTTATTGATTATGCTATTACAATTGTCCCATTTCTCCCCCTTCACTCCCCTCCATCCTGCATACCCTCCCACCCACATTTCCCCCCTTTAGTTCATGTCCATGTGTCATAAGTTCTTTAGCCTCTACATTTCCCATACTATTCTTGCCCTCCTCCTGTCTATTTTCTGCCTCCACCACCTATGCTACATATTCTCCGTACCTTTTCCCCCTCTCCCCTCCTCCACTCCCCCTGTTGCTAACCCTCCATGTGATCTTCATTTCTGTGGTTCTGTTCCTGTTCTAGTTGTTTGCTTAGTTGTAGTTTTTGTTTTAGGCGTGGTTGTTAATGATTGTGAGTTTGCTATCTTTTTACTGTTAATATTTTTGATCTTCTTTTTTCTTAGAGAAGTCCCTTTAACATTTCATATAATAGGGGGTTGGTGATGATGAACCCCTTTAACTTGACCTTATCTGAGAAGCACTTTATCTGCCCTTCCATTCTAAATGAAAGCTTTGCTGGATAGAGCAATCTTGGATGTAGGTCCTTGCCTTATCATGACCTGGAATACTTCTTTCTAGCCCCTTCTTGCCTGCAAGGTTTCTTTTGAGAAATCAGCTGACAGTCTGCTGGGAACTCCTTCGGAGGTGACTGTCGCCTTATCTCTCGCTGCTTCTAGGGTTCTCTCCTTCATTTTAATCTCGGGTAATGTAATGATGATGTGCCCTGGTGTGAGCCTCCTTGGGTCCAACTTCTTTGGGACTCTCTGAGCTTCCTGGACTTTATTGCTCTTCTTTTTCTCCTTTTGGCACCCCCTATAATTCAGATGTTGGAGCGTTTCAAGATGTCCTGGAGGTTCCTAAGCCTCTCCTCATATTTTTTGAATTCTTGTTCCTTCATTCTTTTCTGTTTGGTTGTTTCTTTCTTCCTTCTGGTCCACTCCATTGATTTGAGACTCGGTTTCCTTCTCATCACTATTGGTTCCCTGTGCATTTTCCTTCATTTCGCTTAGCATAGCCTTCATTTTTTTTATCTAATTTGTGACCAAAATCAACCAATTCTGTGAGCATCCTGATCACCAGTGCTTTGAACTGTGCATCTGATAGGTTGGCTACCTCTTGGTTGCTTAGATGTATTGGCTCTTGAGCTTTGATCTCTTCTTCTGTTTGAGCCACTTTTTTGTTTGTTTGTTTGTTTTTTTGGTCTTGTCGCGCCTGTTACGTATGAGGGGCGGTGCCTTAGGTGTTCATCTGGGCGGGGAAACCCAATTGCTGGGTTGTGATGCTGTATGTGGGGATGAGGTCCGAGAGGGAACAATTGCATTTGCTCCGCTCTCTGTCAGACTTCAGTCCCTTCTGCCACTTCCCACAAGCAAACTGGGCCCTTCTGGTGCTGGTTCCCAGGTGGGTGGGCTTGTGTACGTTCTAGGACGCTGTGGGTCTCTGCAACAAACTCTCCTGTGAGGCTGGCAGTCTCTCCCGGCACCTCAACCCCCAACAAGTGTTTCCAATCGGTGCTTTCAGGCTTTATGTCCAGGCCCTGGGGCCTTGGGTTGCATGGTCTGTCTTGCTCCCTGTTTTCATCTGGCTTATCTGTGCGGAGATGTGTGTCCAAGGTCAGCCAGTGGCCTTGCAAGCCTCACTGGGTCTGCCCGTGGCCACCCCGCGCCGGGGGCTGCTAGCCTGTGCATGTGCACCCAGGACCTCCAAGCACCGCTTTCTCCTGCTGCAACCCCTCTCCACAGGCCGTGGACTCTGCCCCTCTTACCAGTCAGGATGAATGGTTGTCAGACTTCCGTACAGTTCAATTTTCTGTGAGATCAGATTGTTTTTTTGTTTCTAAATTTTTTGTTGTCCTTAATTTTGGTTGTGTGAGGAGGCACAGTGTGTCTACCTATGCCTCCATCTTGGCCAGAATAATTCCCCACAGTTTTGAAAAGCCGGCAGTGTGGAATGAATGGTGAGACAGCGCTAACTCCTGAAGCTGTTGCAGCTGAGAGATCATGGATATCTGCCATGCAAGGTCAGCATCCTTTTTGTTCACTCAGTGTTTTGGCCTATTGGTCCTGGGTTTGGTAAAATTTTGAAGTTTGCATTTGGAGAGACAAAGGTTTTATCATATTGAATCACAGGTGGTTTACAGTGTGAAGATCTGGTTCAGCTGCTGCCTCTGGCCTCTGGCAACGGGGGCCCGAGCATCTGGCCCCAACTCCAAATTCTGGCCATAGCATCCTGGTTACAGATCTGCGTCCCTGTGTCCAGAGCCTGTGCCTCAGAGTCAAAATGTATTCGGTTGTGTGTCTGCAGTCTTGCACCTCTTAGGATGTGGCATTGTGTCCTGGGTTTGCCTGCAAGGTCCACGTGCAGATGAAGATTTAGGTTGTGGTGTATGGAATCTGGCATTATAAGGGTCCAATGTCAGTCCCCGGCATCTGGTGTTTGGCCCTTGGACCACATGGTCTGGGTCGGGTGGGCACAGGGCTTTGCTCCCGGAGTCCTGGTTTTGGTTTGGGTCCACTGCAGGGTCCAGGTTTTGGAGTCAAAGGTATGTGTCCAAGGTCCTGAGTTTGGCTCTTGTCTCTGGTGTCTGCCCACAGATGATCATTGTGTCAAATTCAATGCCAATGTGAGTCCCCAAGTGTATGGAGTTTAAGCAGATTAGTAAAAAAGCGAGGAAAGTTCCTTGGCAAATGGAATGGGAAAAGTGAGTTTGAGAGCTAAATAAGGCCAGCGATGTACAGCCCGGTCATAAGTCTGAGGATCTAACTTCCCTGACCAAGGGCATTGGAGAGCAAACAGTTTACAAGTTTCAGTCCACGCAGGGGAAGGCCCACCTCAGTCCCAGCCCTTCTCTGGTGACTCTTCTGAAGGAGAAGTTCACCAGAGAAGGACCCTGACCACTCTGTGTGCTCGCTGTGTTGCATCAGCACATCAAAGGGCGCCCCTGGAAAGCTGAGTGTTCTGTGGAGCTGACTCTTCTGAGACCTCCTCTAAAGTCCTCAATGTTGGAAAACAGGTAAAACCCTAAAGACAGAGCACCCAGCACGCACTGTTTGTTGAGCACACATGTGCCTTCCCTGCTCTTCTTTGCTGCGTGTCTTCACTGTGTTGCTCCTTATCTCCTTATCCCTGTGGGACTTGCAGCCAGGGGAGCAGTGGGCAGCGGCAGCTCGTCCCGGGTCACCCCGATTCTGTCTCCAAGGACCTTCTTTGCATCTGACTTTTCTGTTTCCCCAGAGGCAGTGCCACCTACGCTCACTCTTGTTGCTCTGACTGTGCCTCTTCTCTCTGAAGCCCTTTCTTTGTTTCACTGTCCTTACATTTAATGTACAAACTCGAAAATTCCCTAGGTTTGTGTTATGAAACTTTTACTGCACAAAGTCAAGTGTCTACATGTATGACACCTTGCCAGGGCAAACCTGCCTTGGAGTAAAAGTCCAGTAACTTCTCGGTGACAGAATAACCAAATTTTGTGTATTCATTTACTTGGGGATGGACATTTGAATACTTTCTACCTTTTGGTTGTTGTTAACAGTGCTGTTAAGAGTAAACATGTATAAGTTTGTTATAACATCTGTTTTCAATTTCTCAGCTATATATTTCCAAGTAGAGTTCTTGAACACAGTAGGGTAATTTTTTTTTGACAAAATGCCAAACCATTTTATACAAGATCTACAATATTATACATTTACAAAAGAAATGGTCAATTGTTCTAATTTCTGTTTGTGATTATAAACATTTCTCAGTTTTGCTTTCTCATTATAGCGTTTGTACTGTGTGGGAAGTGGTATCGTGCCATGATTTAGCCATTGAACATCTTTTCTGGTATTTTTTTTTTACCACTTGTATGAATACCTTCTCTTTAGAAGGGACTATTCAAGTACTTTAAAAATATAGATGTCTGTCCTGCATGGTGTGGCTCAGTGGATTGAACACAAGCCTGCGAACCAAAGGGTTGCTGGTTCAATTCCCAGTCAGGGCACATGCCTGGGTTGTGGGCCACGCCCCCATTAGGGGACGCATGAGAGACAACCACACATTGATGTTTTCTTTCCCTCTTTCTCCCTCCCTTCCCCTCTCTAAAAATAAATAAATAAATAAACTGTTTAGAATAATATAAGTGTCTCTTCACTGATGAGTCATAAAGTTCTTTGTTGTGGAAGAGTCTGATCGAAAGTATAATATGCAACCATTTCTTCAATTCCGTGGGTGGTCTTCTGACTCTGCAAATACCTTCTCCTGCTACCCAGAATTTTTTAATCAAGAGGACATCACATTTACTCATTTACTTTGATCAATTTTGCTTTCAAAGAGTATGCCTTGTTATGCCCACAGCAGCCTCCTGTATCTCATGTCTAACATGCATCATCATTGCATCGTTTGTTTGATTTAATATAACTTTTTTTTTACAGAAACCTAGTTTATGGTTTTAGACATGAGAGGATTGCATTTCAAGGGTTTACAGGTTTCAGTAGGAGGACACACTGTTCTCTGTGGTATGATGTCCAGAGCCAGGCATCTGGAGTCAGGGACAAGCTTCAGATACCCAGTCTGGTGCCAGGTGTGTAGCATGGTTCGGGGTTAGGATTAGGGGTTGGGGTTGTGGTGGATGCCATGACTTGTCTTTAACCTCATTCGAAACCATCATTTAGACTGTATTGTGACAGGTGTCCTATGGGTGTGTGATAAAAAAAATCTCACCGCAAGTGGTGAGTGTATGGTTGGCCATTTCCACAGTGAAGATGCATGCAGAAAAGCAACATTTTCGGTCCCTTTGGCTTAGTCACTTCAAAGAAGGGACAAGGGCAACTGTACGGCGAGAAAAGGTCTGTGGTGTGTGTGGAGACGATGCTGTGACTGATGAAGTGTGTCAGAAGTGGACTGCGAAGTTTCATGCTGGAGAGTCCTCCTCCCACAGGCAGGCAGACCAGGTGCAGTGGAGAGCCCTCAACAGCAGACGTTCACTGAGGACAGAGCACGTCATGGCAGGCGGGAGACAGGCAACACGTTCAAAGTGTCCTAATCAGGCTTTGAAAACCATTTGCACCAGCTTGGTTATGTTCATTGCTTTGTTGTGTGGGTTCCACAGAAGTGAAGTGGAGTGGTGGGGGACCTTTCATGAGTGGATTTCCACAAGGGGTTCTCCACTGAAATGTAAGGAAAATGTTCCGTTTCCAGGAAGTTAGTGTGTGTGTGTGTGTGTGTGTGTGTGTGTGTGTGAGAGAGAGAGAGAGAGAGAGAGAGAATCTTCGATATTTGAGAATAATGTGGAATGGGGGAGACTGAGGGCAAACAAAGGAATCACCCCTAGCAGCCCCCTCAAAAGGGAGGTCTTCATCCAAAGGAGGTGATGATGCCCTGGTGGTGGATTCGGGAGGGAGTCCTGCAGTGGGAACTCCTGGGAAAACCAGCAGGTTACTCTCAACAGGCACTGCTCCCAGATGGACCAACTGAAAGAAGGAAAGAGTCTGGAATTTGTGAGCAGAAACACATGAGCTTCAAAATAAGGTGGGAACACACGTTTCTCTTTGGTGACCAGGGAAAAACAGTTCCAGCCTGGCTGCGCAGCTGTGATTCATCCGCAGTGCTCACAAGACCTTGCACCCTCCAATGACCACTTAGTTTGTCTCTCCAAATTTCTCTTAGTGGAAAGAAATTTGCATTCCCTAGAACACTGCAGAAGGCACCTGGAAGAGTTCTCTGCTCTGAAAGAGAACAGTGTTGTGGGACCATGGAATGGTGAAGTTGCCTGAAAGATAGCAGAGGGCAGTGGAACAAAAAAACCACGACTGTGTTTTGTAGTCACATTTTGGGGGTGGAATGAAAAGTGCCTGTCGTTGCATCTCACAGTAAAAAGCAAAGCAATCTTTCAGCCAAGCCACTATTGGGATATGCGTTCCATCTGTCGGTCTCTGCTACCATCTTGTGGCCGTTTTGGGGGAATGACACCTTAGTGCAGGTCAGCAGGAAAAGTGGTTGTTTGCGATGGAATATCAATGATTTTTGAAATTAGTGTAATTTTGAAGACGTCCAAATATCAGGATTGTTCAGTTACCATGTAACTGGTCTCCAGATATTGGCTATTGGAGCAATAAGCGTGTTTTATGTGATGTTCTTTGAACTGGCTTTGTAACAGAATAGAGGCAGGTTTTTACAAGTGCCAAGTTTGCTTGACCGTCGTTTGTAATTTGCTTTGTCTGTTGCAGCTTCCTTAAATAACACAGAGGTCAAGTTTCTTTTAAAAATCTCCACCACGAGGTAAAAAAAAAGGAAAGGAAAATACAAGCGGCTTCATTTTATGTTCGCCCCCCTCTGGACATGGGCCAGTTTCCTGCACTTTGCCTGGACTTCATCTGGTATTGTAGGTCCCTCTTACCGGGGAAAAAAAAGCGAAGTAAACTTTCTGTGAAGCCAATGTTTCGAGTGTCGGTCTCTGCTGCCATCTTGTGGTCTTTTTTGGTGAATGACACCTTAATGCAGGTCAGCAGGAAAAGTGGTTGATAATGTCAGCACTTTGCAGGTTAAGGACAGAGGGAGCGATGAACGCATCTCGTGTAACGTTTGTTGGAACTGGCTTTGTAGCGTGCTAGCATCAGGCTTGGACAAGCTGCAGGCATGCCTGAAAATTATTTGTAATTTTATTTGTCTGTTGCAGCTTCCTTAAACAATGAGAAAAGTAAAGTTGATTTAATCTTCTCTACCATGGTGTAAAATAAAAACTAAAATGTATAAATGAAATAACAGTGCCATCATTGTATGTATCTGGCCTTAGGGACATGTCTTTGGGCTCTTTTTTCTCTTCTTTGTATAGATGTTCTGCACTCCTCATAGGGGTACAGAACTGTTACATTTCTGTTTCTAATATGTGCATATAAGGATGAAAATTTCTTTGTCAAGTTTTGGTACATAGTGTGTTAAGCAGATTTCAGTTAAAGTTATTTTGTACCTCAAATGGTGGTTCATTTTGGAAATTATTTAGGTGTCTGTTTCATAAATACCAAACAACAAAAGTTTCCAGTCACCCACTTTCAGTGAATTCTAGCTTAAGTGATATGACAGCAAGAAACTCACTGTATATGACTTTCAATGCTGTGATGCTGGGTGAAGCCTGCTTTATACCAGGTTGGCCAAACACTCAGTTTGGTCCCTCACCATCCCCACCTTCACTCCACCATTATGTGACTCTGGTTATGTACTTGTCTTTAATTTTATTTGAAACCCTTTGGCTAAATTGTATCATGAGAGATACCATATCAGCGTGTGTTTAAGAAAAACTCATCGAAACTGTTGAGTATGTGGCCATTTTCATACTGAAGATGGATGAATAGAAGTAATATTTTCAGTACATTACACTGTGGCACATCAAGAGGGTTAAAAGGCCAGTTAAGTGGAACACAAGATTTGTGGCTTGTGGAAGAAGGTGGTGTGATGGATCAAGCATGTCAGAAGTGGTTTGCAAAGTTTCTTGCCGGACATTTCTCACGTGAGGGTTCCCCACATGTCAGATGGACCAGTCGCAGTCGATAGCCATCCAGTCCAGATATTAATCGAGGACAGACCACATTATGCCACGCTGGAGCAGGTGACATGCTCAAAAAACCCAAATGAAGCGTTGAAAATCATTTCCACCAGTACAGTTACATTAATCGCTTTGATGTTTGGGTTCTACAGAAGTTAAGGGGGGAGGAGGAGGGATCCCTGCCTGACCACATTTCCACATCAGATCGTCTGCTGATAAGTGAGGAAAACGTTGTGTTTCGAAGACATTGTAGACAGGGGGATGAATCGTTGATATTGGACATTAATGGGGACTGGGAGAGATGGCAGGCACACGAAGGGAAACACCAGCAGCCACTCCAAAGTGTGGTCTGCACCCAAAGGAGGCGATGCTGTGGATATGGTGGAATCATTAGGGAGTCCTGTACTAGGAGCTCCTCACCAGAAACCAGGTGGTTACTTCTAAGAAGTACTGCTCCCCATTGGACCAATGGAACTCACCGCCCCAGGGAAAGAGTCCTGCCTGAATTTGTCAGCAGAAGACGCGTAATCGTCCATCAGGATAAGGTGAGAGAGCACGTTTCTCTTTGGTGACCAGGGGAAACCGGTTCCAGCCTCACTGGGCAGTCCCGATTCATCCGCAGTACTCACAAGACATTGCAACCTCGGATTGCCAGTTATTTGAGCCTTTCCAAAATCCTCTTAATGGAGGAAAACTTCCAATCTGTGGAAGACTGCAAAAGGCAACTGGAAGAGTTAGGGTACTGTGCTCTAAAAGATAAGTGTTGTGGGCAGATGGAATGGCGAAGTTGGCCGAACGATAGCAGAAGGCAGTGGAACTAAATGGTGAAACCGCTGTCAAGTCACATTGTTGAGGAAAATGAAAAAAATGTGCCTGTTATTGCATCTTACCAAAAACCTCGAAGGAACCTTGTGGACAAGCAGAGTTCAGTACGTTCCAAGTGTCGGTCTTTTCTGCCCTCTCGTGGTCACTTTGGGGAATGACACCATAGTGCGGGTCAGCAGGAAAAGTGGGTGATCCCAGTAGAATATCAATGACTTTGGGTGACAGTGTTATTTACAAGTGCATTTGAAAACGTCTAAATGTCAGCACTGTCCAGTTACCTTGTGACTGGTTTGCAGGTTAAGGGCAAAGGGAGCGAGGAATGTGTTTTATGTGACCTTTGTTGGAACTGGCTTTGTAGTAGAGTCAGGTTTTGACAAGTTGCAGGTGTGCTTGAAAATCATGTCATTCTTTCATCTGTTGCAGCTTCCTTAAAAATTGCAGACATAAAATTTGTACATAATTATCCCCCAAGGGATACAAAAGAAAGCAAAGTAAAATATTCAGCACCATCGGTGTTGGTACGGTTATTACCTCCTTTGCCTAGACTTCGTTTACCATTTTAGATTCTTTGTATGGGTGCAAGCCTCGTCCTTTTCCAGCTTCTGCTTCTAACCCGTGCATTCCAGAATGAAGATTTCTTTCTCAAGCATTGGTAACTGGCATCTTTAACATCATTTAAGTGAAGTCACTGTGTCATTCAAAAGTGGTTCATTTTGGAGGTTCTGTAGGAGTCTGTTTCAGAAGTCCTGAAAAACAGAAGTTTCTCCTCATCCATTCCCTGTGAATGCAGGCTTAAGTGCTATGAGAACAAAAGACATACTGTATAGGATTTCAAGCCTGTAATACTGGTTGAAGCTTGCCTTAAATGGGGTTGACCAAACAGTCTGTTCAGCCAAAAAGTCCATTCAGCCAATAAGTCTGTTAGGCCCCAAACCCCACTTCCACTGATGCCCCCAACCACCCCCATGACGTGGTTCTGGTTGCCCACACTTGCCTTTATTGTCCTTCAAAACTGTTTTTGTCAGACTGTGTCATACAGCTGTGTTAACAGCGTGCGATAAAACAAATGTCATCACAACTGGTAAATGTGCATGTGGCCCTTTTCCCACTGAAGACACATGAATGTCAGCAACATTTTGGGCCTCTTAGGCTTGTCATTTCAAGAAAGGTACAAAGGTACAAAGTGTAAGGCAAGAAAGGATCTGTGGTGTGTATGCAGAAGGTGCTGTGACTGACAGAATGAGTCAGACGCGGACTGCGAAGTTTCACGCCAGGGATTTCTCATGCGCGGTTGCCCCATGGGTCGCCCCATGGGTCTCGCAGACCAGGGGCAGTGGAGAGCCCTCAATGGCAGACGTTCCCTGAGGGACAGGCCATGTCATGGCAGGCGGGAGACAGGTGACACACTCGAAGTGTCCTGATCAGGCTTCGAAAATCACTTGGCACCAGCTTGGTTACTTCTCTCGCTTTGCCGTTTGGGCTCCACGGGAGTTAATCCGGGTGGTGGGGGACGCTTCCTGACCACATTTCCACGTGCAGTCCACTGAAACATAAGGATAACATTCTGTTTCCATGAACATTATGGGTCAGGGGGAGGTTGAATCGTTGCTATTTGAGAATAGTGTGGAACTGGAGAGACTGTGGGAAAGCAAAGGAACCACCACCAGACGCCCCTGCAAAGAGCGGTCTTCATCCAGAGGAGGTGATGATGCCCTTGTAGTGGGTTTGGGAGGGAGTCCTGCAGAAGGAGTTCCTTGCTGAAGGGCAGCAGGTCACTCGCAGTAAGTACTGCTCCCCATCAGACCAACTGAGAGCACTGCCCTAGGGAGTTTCGGGAATTTGTCAGCAGAAGACATGTAAGCCTCGGGATAAGGTGAGAACACACGTTCCTGTTTGCTGACCAGGGTAAAACAGTTCCAATCTGGCTGTGCAGTCTTGATTCATCCGCAGTGCTCACCAGACCTAACTGCACAAGCCTAACTGTCCAGTAAGCCCAGCGGCTGTCAGCGCCACACTGACCTGCGGGAAGGGCTTCGGTTTGCTGCGTCCCTGACCTTCCATTACCAACCACAGCATCTGAGGCATCTTGGGGACCCCCAGTAGAAGGCATCACCTGGGCAAAAAGCTGCAAAACCAAAGAGAAGTAGGCCAGGGCACAGAGGACAATGCCCGTGGTCCCACCCGAGAGCCACCACTCAGCGTCGTGTTTCTCCTCTGCTCCCCAGAAAGCAGTGCCCCCCACCCCCCCCACCATGGTCTCAAGGATTTTGAAACACCTTCCTCAGCAGAAGAAGGCTGGGAGGAGGAGGCTGACATCCTGTGAGGCCTGAAGGTAGAGTGCACTTTCCCCTTACATGCGGGACACTGGAGAGCTCTCCTGGGCCCCGAGCGCACTGCACACACTGCACACTCACGTCTGTACCAGAACTAGGCTGACATGTGCTGTACAGACTCTCCCTGGAAACACCGTTCTTGTCCAACCAGGGGGGGTTGGTGAAACCTCAACCTAGCCTGGGGTGTGGGACCCAGTGTACCTGTGGAAACTGGAGGAAGGTGTTCAAGGCATGTGGAAGAGAAAGAGGCTGCTGAGGAAGTCAGACGGGGCTCTGTACTGTTTGTAAAGGAAAGGTGTGCGGGTGTGTCCGTGTGCACATTCACCGAAGCTCTAATTTGCTGTGTTAATTGGTGTGCCTTCTGGATTATGGAATAATGGGTGCTTTTATTTCCTGTACTTCCCAAACTCACTTTATTAAAATAATAGCTGCATATTGTTAGGGAAAAAAACAATAATGTTCTCATCAAATATGAGAGCCTGCAAAAGATCTTAAGAGTGCAAATTTCACAATGTTACAGCAGTTTTCTCCAGGTGATGAGATTAAAAATCTTTTAGTGTAAGAAATTATTTTTTAAAAAGCCTTGTTTAGTAACTTTTATGAAGTCTGGCATTTGAAGACAGCATCTGTGGGTATCATACCTCCCCAAGGGCGGCTCGCTGGGTCAGGAACTTTCCAGGGCAGTTAGGACTGGGGCCAGACCAGGGGCCAGACCAGCGACAGACAGGGCAGGGTCTGGATGTCAAGACAAATCTGCCAAATCTCTGAAAGGCTTACTTGACCCCAGCTTAGAGGGCAGGGAGCTGTTGTTTGTGGCTGACCATTCTGGCCAGTGACCCCTCAACAGCCCAGCTATGGCCCCCAAGCCATCCCAGAGCTCCCTTACCTGGGTGGCGGACAATCAGAACATAAACCAGGTGGGACTCGCCAGAGCTGCGGTGGCCACTGTAGTCACAGTCAAGTGTGTGATGGAGGCAGGTGGCCATGCTGTCCTGTCACCTCAGCCACTGATGTCCTTTTTGCCCAAGGACTATTGACCTGCCCCATCCAGGTCACTCACAGTGTCATGTGGAGGAGTTGGGAAGCCAGCAGGTGCAGCCAGCATGGCCTTGGAGGCATACCAGGTGTCATGGGGACAGGACAGTGACTTCAGCTGCCTGTCAAGGGCAAGAGACTCAGAATCCAGCAGATGTCAGGCTGCCCTCACTTCTTGGAGCCTCCACTTCAGAAGCAGAATGATGGATGCCAGCCGCTGAGTTGGTGGGCGGGAGGTGTGTGTAAACACCCAGCTCCCTGCACAAGGTGGTCTGAGACTGTGCGAACTATGCAAGCAAGGCTGAAACAAAAGGGCCTGTTTATGACTTAGCCTTGAGAGCCACGCACCATTTTCACAATGCAGCTCACCCCGGTTGTGTTGAAGGAGGGAGTGTACAAGGGCATGTGCATTTGGGGGGACACCTTGGAGGCTGACAGCTATACTAGGAATGTGGTTTGCTGCTGAAGGGGAGGGAGAGGGAACAGACCTCTCTACTCATCTTGAATCACTAAGCCTTCTGGGAGAACTCCAGGGTCTGTCCTGGTGTTGGGGGTGGTGAGCATCACGTGGCAGTCTGTGGGTTCCCCTTCCCACTGAATTCAATGTCAGCCCCTCTGCCAGCATTACAGCAGGACTCTGCCCCTCTCCCATGGCCCATGCTGAAAGCCACAGAATATTGAGTTTATGGTGTTCTCTCTGGGCTGTGGTGGTGGGGGGAGAAACAGGGAAGGGAAACAAAACCCAAGAAATACACCTTCCTTTAAAAAAAAGCATAAAAAGAACATAATAGTGGGTATTTATTATTGAAATCCACATAGTTTATGTAGACACTCTTCTTCACAAGCCTGGCACTGGGAGGACAGAAAGGTCATTGTTCCTGGTCATGGGGGTGGGTGTCCCCCTTTGGTGAACCCACCCCAGCAGGAACAGGGTGGGTCATGCTTAGGTCTCCCTCATGCAGGAGAGGGTATGATGGGGTCCTCACTAATTGTTCACCATCTCTGTGTATTGAATTCAGCTCTGGTTCTAAGAAAAGGGTGACATCTGGGAGCTGTTAGCACCCTTCCTTATGCTTATGAAGATGTAGATGTTTACCCCTGTTCTCACCTTCAGTCTTGCTGGACTCCCACCATTGGGCCCACTGGAATTTTGTCCTCCTGGGCCATTGTGGACATTATCTGTGAATGGGTGGCCAGGAATGACCAACAGTGTGCATGTCCATTATCTCATCAGTCTTGACCTCACAAACAAAAGTGTAAAGATACAGTAAGTACTAATTTCAAGATGGTGTCAGTGGTGTATTCAGCCCTTGGGACCCAGGTACAAGGAGAGTGCATTACAGAAGCTCCTGTGCTGCAGGCTTCATGAATGACATATGCAGACTGGGTGCACCTGTCACAGGAGAAACTTGGTTCTTCTTGCCAATGCACTAAAGCATTATAGATCAGCAAGTGTATTAGCGTGCAAGCAGGATTTGTTAGTGATACGTTCTCATGGAAGAGGACAGGTCTTGCTGAGATGGGAGTGAAAGGCAAGAAGTTGGGTGACAAGAGCACCAGGTCCTTTGTCCTGAGAACTTATATAGTTGGTGCGATGGGGGCAAAGAACTTACATATTGGTTGACAGGTAAAAGTGGTGCCAGCTTCCACGGGGGATGAGACTACTCAAACATAGGTATGTGTGGGCGTCGGTAGCCCAAATCCTTATCTGGCTTCAGACCCCATTTGGTCATCTTGTCAAATACATATGAGACAGGAGACAGTTAAAGTTAAAACAGTTACCCAAAGTTATCTATGGGCTCTTTCTGTAAACATTAGGGACGCTTCATAAAACAGACAGTTGACAGAGGCAAACGGTTAGCCTATTTTTGTTTTACGGGTCCTTCCTTGAGTGCTGTGGACCCCCTCCCATCTTCTAGGCCTTGGGATGAATAGTCTGAAAGCCTTTCTTTCCCAGATGGTGGAAATGATACCTAGAACTTCCATGTGTTAGCATGGAGTTTCTTGTGATGCTGCACCATCTAGCAATAGAATTGGACCAGGCTCAGGACTGCTGAGTTAGTGGGTTAAGACCTGTCTTCCTTGTCCTCCCTGCCTTGGCTTACCATCTATCCTCACACACCAGTGCATGCTGTGCACCAGGAAATGCTGACTCTGAAGGGGCAGCAAGGAGAGTGAGAAAGACCAGGTGCTCAGATTGAGACAGGCTCACTCCCGTGCACTAGCATACACCCCCCCCACCCCGTGCTGTTCACCTCTGAGGCTTCGGAGGTTGTAGGAAACTAGAAGAGCCAAAAGAAGCCAAGGGAGGAGGGTAGGGAGCCTATTAAGAGAAAAGGCCCCACTTCCCAGGAGTCTGGGGAATTCCCTTCTCTGGTGAGTCTGTCTCAAATCCCTGTCTCTGGGCAGTAACCAAAGTAGACTGGCTCCAGACTCACCCATTTGTAGGGGGTTGAATTTCTGTGGCTGAGAGAGGGATGTGGGCTTCATTTTTGTATGGAGACAAAACTCCAGAAAAGGCCATCAAAAAACCATGAAAGAGATTGGTGCTGATATCCCCATATTACTCATGGAATTATTTGTCCATCTCATCTCTTGTCATGAAACTGGAGGGTTTGTTTAACCAGTGACTTCTGTACTAATTACCATCTTGGGGAGAGTAAGGTTCCATAGACGTCTGAGGGCTATTGACATGTGATTTAATGGTAATGATTCATTCACTTCACCTGCAAACATAGGGCTTCTCCCCCCGAGTGTGTCCTCTGGTGTCTGATGAGATACGACTTCCGTATAAAGCCTCGCCCACACTCCCTGCAAACATAGGGCTTTTCCCCTGAGTGTGTCCTCTGGTGTGTGATGAGATTTGACTTCCATGTAAAGCCTCGCCCACACTCCCTGCAAATATAGGGCTTCTCCCCTGAGTGTCCCCTCTGGTGTGTGATGAGATTTGACTTCCATGTAAAGCCTCGCCCACACTCCCTGCAAACATAGGGCTTCTCCCCTGAGTGTGTCCTCTGGTGTGTGATGAGATTTGACTTGCATGTAAAGCCTCGCCCACACTCCCCTGCAAACATAGGGCTTCTCCCCTGAGTGTGTCCCTCTGGTGTGTGATGAGATTTGACTTGCATGTAAAGCCTCGCCCACACTCCCTGCAAACATAGGGCTTCTCCCCTGAGTGTGTCCTCTGGTGTGTGATGAGATTTGACTTGCATGTAAAGCCTCGCCCACACTCCCTGCAAACATAGGGCTTCTCCCCAGAGTGTGTCCTCTGGTGTGTGATGAGAGTTGACTTGCATGTAAAGCCTCGCCCACACTCCCTGCAAATATAGGGCTTCTCCCCTGAGTGTCCCCTCTGGTGTCTGTTGAGACTTGACTTATGTGCAAAGCCTCGCCCACACTCCCTGCAAACATAGGGCTTCTCCCCTGAGTGTGTCCTCTGGTGTGTGATGAGATTTGACTTCCGTGTAAAGCCTCGCCCACACTCCCTGCAAACGTAGGGCTTCTCCACTGAGTGTGTCCTCTGGTGTGTGATGAGATTTGACTTCCATTTAAAGCCTTGCCCACACTCCCTGCAAACGTAGGGCTTCTCCCCAGAGTGTGTCCTCTGGTGTGTGATGAGATTTGACTTCCATGTAAAGCCTCGCCCACACTCCCTGCAAACATAGGGCTTCTCTCCCCTGAGTGTGTCCTCTGGTGTTTAACGAGATCTGGCTTATATGTAAAGCCTCGCCTGCACTCTCTGCAGACATAGGGCTTCTCCCCTGAGTGTGTCCTCTGGTGTGTGATGAGATTTGACTTCCGTGTAAAGCCTCGCCCACACTCCCTGCAAATATAGGACTTCTCTCCTGAGGTTGTCTTCTGGTGTGCGATGAGATGTGATCCATCATTGAAGCCTTGCCAGCACCCACCGTGCTGGACTCTTAAAATTTTTTGACATTCCAGCCATCAAATAATTTC